>NC_138962.1:122258333-125199166 GCF_055761805.1 Camellia sinensis
AAATACCGCAAAAAAAAAAAAAAAAAACAAAAACCTTTCCGAAAAGTATTTATGTAGCTTAGGAAAATGTTTGTTACACTCTTGGAACGATATGGACACAGAAATGGGATATTGATTCTGACACAAAATATATAAATATTAAAGAAGATTTTATAATATTTCTTAGAAGCAAAAAATCATGTCCATTAATATTTTTTTTTAGGTAGTGATTAAGAGCTCTAATAATAGAGCTCTAATAAGAGCACTAGTGACATGACAACCTAAAAAAAAAAATAAAAAAACAAAACAAAGGCAAAAATATCAAATCATACAGTGGGACCCACAGGTTAGAGCTCTTCTAGAGCTCACAATTTAGAGGTCTCAAGCATTTTTCTTTTTTTTTTGTGGGTACCTAATTCAGTTATTGGTTCCTATATATTATTTTAATTGATTCTTGGTGAATTGATCAGTCTCTCTCTAGGTTTCATTATGGCAAGGGAAGTTAGCCCTAAGCACTAAACTTTGTTCAACAACCCTTATTTTTGATGTTGTGGAAGAGAATCATGTTTAAAAAAAAGGCAATATGCATGTGGGTATTCTTGATTTGAATTCAAACCCACTATAACCTAACATGAGGTCTCTCTCTCACAACAACTTCATAGAAGGAGAATCCAGTGAACACTAAACCTACACCTTACAACTCCCTGCATGAATTAATTAAGGCAAAATACTAATCACTTCCTACTGGATGATGGCGAGTGTATGTGTAAATATTGTATTAAAATATCTAAAAATATGTAAAATATATAGAAGAAATATCATTTTGCCCCCCAAACTATCATGTTTTTTTCACGTTGACTCCCATATTTCGATTTATTTCAATTTAGTACCTGAACTTTTCAGAAATTGATCAATTAGACTCTTGTCGTCACCTTCTGTCTACAATTGGACGAAATGTGCTGATGTGACATTTAAGATTTCATTTTACCCCCCAAACTATACCTTAAAAATTAATTTGCCCCCCAAACTATACTTTAAAAATCAATTTGCCCCCCACATCAGCACATTCCATTCAATTGTGGACGGAATGTGACGGCAGAGGTCTAATTGATCAATTTGTGGAAAGTTCAGGTACTAAATTGAAATAAATCAAAGTATGGGGGGTCAAAGTGAAAAACGTGTGATAGTTTGGGAGAAAATGATATTTCCTCAAATATATATTGAAACTTTAATTTTTTGAAAGTTATTTAGGTTTTTTTTTTTTTGATCAACAGAGAAAAATTTATTAAAATGATTGTATAGATTTAGTCTAGTGACGTTTGCATAGACTCTTATTAGCATAATCTTTTAATGGTTGTATTTGGATAATAGATTTTAGCTAGAGATTTAGAAATGGAAAGAAAAAGAAAAATGTGAGTGAAATATAAATGAAACATTAACTTTTTATTTTTGGGTTAATTACAGGCTAGTCCGATTATGTGGACACAAATACCATTAAATCTTATCGACTTTTTAAATGCACAATTAAGTCTTAAAATGTCTATATTACCCTTATTGAATTTATTAATTCTCATTAATTTTCTCTTTTTTTGTTATCTTTTCTCTCTTTCTATCATTTTTTCAGAATACTTTTCTTCCTCCTCATCATCTCTCTCTCTACACAATTTCTCTAAAGAGCTTCAAACCGCCACTATCGCCACACCACCATCGTCGCTATGGTCATCCACCCGCCACCACTACTGTCACCTATCATTGGCCATCGTCACCTTTGCCGCCACCATCGTTCAACCATCTCCACCACCTCCGATCCACCACCATTGTTCACAAACCACATCTGCCATCACCGATCTATACTCCACCGTCGCAGATGCATTGTCATCGCTGTCATTATCCTTCATCTCCATCATCCTAATTATCTAACATTTTTTCAGTGACCTCAGATGTTCTAGATTTACACCGATCCAATTATTTCCATGGTGAAATCAACTTCAAATGAGTCCATGCAACAGTGATTCTCCAGATCTCACCACTCTTTTATCTCTTTCCTTCCTTCCCTGTTTATTTCTCTCAAACCAAATCTTCTGCAATCCAGGATTTAATATATCAGTGATAAATTTATCACTGAATATGTTTTCGTTTCTTGTGTTGATTTATGCTGGTGATGACTAGATTTGCCTTCTATAACTTTTTTACAAACAGTCAGTGATAAATTTATCACTAAACTTATGTTTGATTCTTTGTGTTGATCTGCGAATGTGAAGAATGATGAGAACTTCGGGTAAGGACTTCTCATCCCTCTCCTTCATTCTTTTCATCATTCTTCTTCTCATTTTCTCTTGTTGCCACTAAATCTAAGGAGATGGTGGTGGTAGTAACATATTGGACATTGAAATTATCCAAAAAAAAATTGTTGGAGGTTAGAGGAAGTTGTCGAAGGTCAATAATGGTTATTGGCAGTCAAAGATAGCAGCCAAATAGGTCGTTGGAAGTTAGTGGTGGTTGTCGGCAATCAAAAGTGGTCGTCAATGGTTAGAGTTAGTGTTCGACAACTAGGGTGCTAGAGCAGTGATCTTATAGGTTAGAGAGGGCGTTTTAGGAATATTGATAGGTAAAAAAATGAACAGGACTTATAAGTAAATAAGTTCGGTCAATAGGACCAGCTCGTAAGTGCCTCTTTATTTTTTATTTTTTATTTTTTTTCACTTTTTCTCTTTTCTATCCAAATCTAAGATCCAACACACAACATATTAGGATTTAGTTTCCTTCCCGTCTTCTTTGATCCAAATATTGAAATGGAGGGCCTAGTTCAGCCCATTAATAAGCCCATCTCAAGTTCACTTTATTGTTCAGGTTTTAATGCCTTTCGACTCAATCATCAATACAAAATTTTAGTTTGGTTGGATAGTTGTAGTCACATATTTGAATTATATTTGTCTTTCAAAAATGGACAGTTTATTTTTAAAATTATATTTATTGTCTATTTTTTTAAAGACAAAAATAACCCAAACATATAATTATTGATATCTAATTAAATTTACTTTTTATAAATAATTTACTGAAGAAATGTTAAAAATAGAAAATAGACCTAAAATAGGCCATAATGAGTTGAATTGGACCTTGGGAAGCCACATCCCATTAAATAATAGCAGTGTCAATATTTTTTTAGCAATATCTATATGACGCAAATAAAGTATCCCCTTTGGAAGTCAAATTGCCAAGATTGTAAATTGTTAATTTCATATCCTTTCTCGACAAACAGAGTTTTTGCTGATGATGAATCTCTCCAACTCCAAATTAGAATAACATTAGATTTATTCTTATAGAATAAATTCAGAATATATTTTTAAGAAATAACTAAATCGTGTAAATTCATTCATTTATGGGGCATTTTTAAAATGAGTTGTTGTGTGTTTGGTAGCATAGATTAGACTTTAAAGACACTTAGAAAAATCGGCACTCGAGAATCTGAAATTTCTATTTTCATTCTTCAAAAAATTAATCATTGTTGGTGACTATTTATTTATTGGTCTGTATTTTTTAGGGCAAGAAAAAAAATATTCTTAGGATAATTTCGGCAGATTCTAAAGTAACCGTTTAAGGTAACTTTTTAATTCCATTTCTTTCAAAATTTTAACGAAAGTGAATATTTAAAAGGGATAAAATTAATAACTCAATATGATAAAGTATAATATTTTTAGTTGAGAAGGACAAAATGATTTTAACTAATAGATGAAGAAGGTAAAGTATTTTTTAAGAAAAAGAAAATAAGGCTATCGTCAACCCAATCAGGGTCCATAAATATTAATGGGTTGCAGTAAAAATAATACTGACATCCCTTTTAGTAAAATTAAGCAATCAAAATTAATGTAAATAGCAAGTAGATATTGAAATAAATAAAGATAAATATACATTTTAATAAAAAAGAGATAATTTCTTTTCATCCATATGACTCATGAATTACTAATAAAACAAGGCTAAGTCTTATATGAATTAAAACACCGAGGAACGCTGGAGTAATTATGTAAAAAGTTTGGGACTAACTATATTTTTCTCAAATTGTTAAAAAAAAAAAAAGTGAGTGTAATTTATCCAAGAAATTATTTTAGTCATACATGATATCCAATTAAAAAAATAATGTCACTCAGATTAACTACAATTATTGGGTTAGTAATCTTCTAATTTAGGGATAATGATCAAATTATTTTATTGACAAGATTTATTTACTCATAAGTCCTGAGCGAAAATTTTTAGGGGAAATTATTTCCAAGGTTTGACCCTTATAACAACAAAAAAATCTTGAGTTTTTAATTTTATCAATATAAATCTTGAACTTTTAAGTTGTTTTTAATTTGAATCAATTGAAGTTAGGTAAAATCTACGGAAAAATTGATATTTTAATTATTAAACTCAATAAAAACTGTGTATTCTTAGACATTTTATGGGGTGGCTCTATTTGTACTGCAAAAAATTGGTTGGACATCTCAATACTTTGTACAACTAATTATAAAATTTAAAATTTATTGTATTATTTTGAACACCCCCAAATAATATCTATGATATCCTCAAGTAGCCTGGAGTTATACTTAACCCATCCCAAAAGCCAAAATAGTCCCTAAAGTGATATTTCTTACATAGAGCTATCTTTCAGCCATCATTAGTCCTATCCCTATTGGAACCCACTCGTCAGAGCCCACCCCCATCAAAACCTGTTGATATTCTGAGGTATCTCGCAAATCCTTCTTTCTCTATCAGTTTTACTTAATTCTGAGCGTCATAAATTAGTCCCAATATCTTCATTCGGATATTCAGGGCTCCTTTGGCAAGAGGCTATTTTAGTCAATTAATTAAAAAGTTATTAAATTAGTCAAAAAATCAATAATTCATACCAAAAAGTCAAAGATTCTCTTTTGTCTCTACTTTTTGCACATCTTTTCGTAATTAGCTAAAAAGTCATCCCAAACATACAAGTTTTTTTTACTTACCTTTTTAGCCAAATAGCCAAAAAATTACTAAATTAACCTGTTCCTAAACGAGACCTCAGTACTGAACAAAAGAAATATACGGAGGTATTTAGTTCGGAAAATAATAAATGGTTTAAAATATTTAGTTCCAAACAAATGAAATATATATGGATACTCAGCTTCGAACGTCTACTTTCAACATCTCCTTTCAGATACTCAGTACTGAAAAATAAAATATGTTCAGTGTCAAAAATTCCACCACCGAAAGCATAGTAGATGAAGAGAAAACATACCTCCTCTATGAATAAAAAAAAGAAGTTTGGAAACATTTTTTTATTGTGTATTGTTGACTTGAATATGAAATAAAATGTAAGAATGATAGATTCAAGAGAAATATAGTTGAGTATAAAGCTGCAAAGTAAATAAAAGTGTGAAGAAAACGTAAAAGGGAATATTGAGATTGATTATGATATGGGGTGTCCAAAACACTAAGATATGTATTTTTTTCAATATCAATTACTTTTTAGTCATTTTAAATAAAGACATATTTGTGATGAAAAAATTTCATTCAATTAGGGTGTCCAACGAATCTCCTAAGGTCCAAGTAAAGCCACCCCATGTATACATACATTGAGTTCAATGACCAAAATACTATTTTTATTTTCAGTTTTAGTTAATGAAAATAGGCAAATGGTTTAGATTGGAAAAAAAAAATAATCAAAATTTTAGGATTTAAATTGACAAAATTGAAAACTCAGAGTTTATTTTGTTACAAGAGTCATACTCTTGTTTTTTTTTTTTTTTTTTTTTTAATTGTCCCAAATTTGTATGTATTTGTTTCTTATCTTGATAATGTATTTTTTTTATAGACTTAGATGCATGTTTTGTGTTTTGAAATGATTATTTGGTAATAGTAATGATACTGATAAATTTATTAAAATGATAAATGATTAAAATATTTTGGCGTTTGTTTCTCAATTTAAATTTATTTATTTTAAAATATGATGTGAAAATTATAAGTGGTTGATTTTTTATTTAAATTTTATAAATACTTTTAGAATGATATATTAATTACTAAAAATTGAAACATGATTCATTAATAAATAAATCTGATTCATAAGATATATTCGTAACTGATCTGTTGTCTTGGATATGGCTAATAAGTTGACTTTTTTTTACGTTTTATGAATAAACATGTAAAAAAATAGAGAGGTGATGGAACCTAAATAAACCAATAAGCTCTTGACTTTTTTGTGCACCCAAAGAGGCCTTAATAATTAAAAAAGGGTCCTGTTAGCATGTGCACCCTTCAAAGGGTGCACATGATGTGCACCTTACTTGATGACCGTTAGATCTTTATAAACTAATCTAGGCCATTGAATAATTTAAGAAGCATAACCTAAAACCTTTTCAACTGGTTAACCAATTCAGGAGACTTCCTCAGTAGAAAAAAAGCCTCACGTCTTTACTCCCCATCCTTCTAGGAGAACCCTCCCTCACATTTTCGTCCAACACCACTCCGACGAGCTTCTCCCTGCCTCTTGTATTCACTCCCTCCTATGACACCACCCGAAGCTGCGGTCCATCAACCCGTGGAATTGGTTTTATTGAGATCCCAAAGCTTTAGCGTGTTGTCAGTGGATGCAGAAACAAGAGTTTCAGAGTCCAAGAATTTCACATTGCTAACAGCTTTTTCATGGCTAGCCAATATACACCAGGGGCTTGAAACATTCCGAAGATCATAGCAGTAGGTTTTGTAATCAGCAGAGCCAAAGGCTAGTAAATGAGTGGAACGAGCAGAGAACTGAACACAGCAAACATTTGCGATGTTCCTGATTGTGCATAAACTGTTCCTCTGCACCAACAGGAAAAAATATAAATATATATAGCGAGAGCAAGAATGAAGAGCACCAACACAAGGGAAAGGATGAGAGAATACATTCTTTTGATTTCACACAATGCATAACTAAGTGGTCTATAATAACCGTGATTAATCCATACCCCCATCCCCTTGCCCCCTTAGTCTTCATGCACCATGGTCATCAAAATCTTGATTCAGATCATAGGGTCTTATGATTCTTCGACCCTAGTTGGATTAAACAATCTGGATCACACTAGGATATTAAATTTTGTAAGATCTTAAATGACTACGATCCTAATCATAAAATTATGTAGAATAATACAATGATCCTGATCCTACCAAATTTTTATCTTGTTATCTATTTCTTATATATGTATGTATAACTGTATATCTATATAACAAATTTGACTATAAACTTCCTCTCCAAGTGTCTCCTCTAATTTATGTATAGAAGATGCATTATATTAAATTTAATATTTTTCTTTAATGATTTTAAAATTATTTAACATACATTTTTGAAAAATTTTCATTTTATTTTGCATCTAAATCAGAATCCTACGATTCTTGATCCAATTCTACAATCTGATCTATGAGTCCCTCCCAACAATCATACATAGGATCCTATTTTTAACAACCTTGTCATGCACATTATGCAAAGGACCCAGCCAAGTGCATCCTTGCTATCCAACTTGAGTATTTCATCAAGAAAAGAAAATGTTACTGTTGAACATAGAATTTCGGTAAGCTTGCCTCCCTCACGTTTTTGAAGCTCAGACAATCACCGGAAAGACAAAGGTGCTATTGAATTCCAGGAAGATTTTGCTATACCAATTGATTACATAATTAATTGTGTTTGAAATTTTAAAAGTTATGATGTTTTGTTAATGTTGTTATGATTTTCGGAACAAAATTATGTTATGATTCATTGGTAAAAGTTATAATATTTTGTTAATGTCATTATGATTGTGGGAAAAAAAGTTACAATCAATGTATTATGGTTATGATTCATTAGTAAAAGTTATGATTTATACTACCAAAAGTTATGATTTGTTATGGTGAATCATAATATTCAAATGTTACGATTCAAATGTTACGATAATTTGTTGGAAATAACTACATTTGTTATGAGTCATTGTCATATTGTTATGATTGATAGTGTCTTTGTTATGACACCGTAATGTATATTATGACATTGTTATGATTCATTGTAGTAATTGTTATGATGTTTAAAAAAAGTTATGATTCTTTCATACAACTTGTTAAATGACCTGTTTAGCAGGTTACTTTTTATGACGTGGCACAATATGAACCACATAATAAGTGCATATCATATGCCCTTTTAGAAGGTGCACATTGTAGACTTTTCCATTAAAAAATGATATACAAGTCTACTTTTTAGACTCATTTTTTAAATTCAGTGATATGTCAATAAGATGATTGATTGATAATTAGATAATATTTAATTATCAACCAATCATTTTGTTGACACATCACTAGATCTAAAAAGGGAATCTAATTTTTGGACCTGAATTTGTTTAAAAAAGTTATTGCAAAATATCACCAATAAATAAATTGGCAGAATGCTCCAAAATCATTAAATAATTTTTTTTCATAAAAAGCTGTCATTGTAATTATAGCATTGCCACCATAATTAAATTTGGTTATCACACTACAAGAAAATACATTTTCGGCGACCAGTTTTGGCTACTAAAACAAATTTAGTCGCCGAAAGTGTGGGAATTGGCTACCAAAATTAATTTTAGTCGGGAAAAGTCAACTTTTTAGCTACTAATTTTTCTTAGTAGGGGAATGCTGATTATTGGCTACTAAAATAAATTTGGTAGCTAAAAATACTACAATTGGCCACTAAAAAATTTTTTAGTAGCTAAACATATCTCCATTAGCGACTAATTATACTTTTAGTAGCTGTAAACGCACCTTTACCCACTAAATTGTTTGGTAGCCGAAGGGAAAGAGAAAATTTTGTTTTTGATCTTCGGCGACCAAACATTTGGTCGCCAAAACTATCTTTTCAGCGACAAAACTATCTTGTATGTGATCACATTTTGAAGGATTTTATTAATGTATAGTGCCAGTGCACATATTAAAAAAACTTAAAATGATGATATATTTTACATAAAAGTTAGCAACATAAAAAATATATAATTTTCTTTAGCCTGTGTTTTTAAGAGCACACATTAATAAGATTTAATTTTAAATGCTAAATAACGTATCATTAATCAATCACTGACAATATACGATGAATTAGAAGGTAAGGTACTCTGAACCAACACATGGGTGAAATTAAATAATATATTTGGTATGCATTCAGATTTTAAATATAAATTGTTTATTTATTTTTATTTTTTTAAACGATGAAATCATATAATTTTAATTTTAAATCAATTTGAATTTTTTTTTTCAACAGATGATCAACCTAGAAGGTGTGTATGCTTTCAATAAATGTCCCATTTACTACCAATTTTATATATGGAAGATCTCATTATGTCATTAGAATTAAATTTGGGAGTGATGTTTTAGCATTTTAAATATTTTCTGTCATTAAAATTAAATTTAGGAGTGATGTTTTAACGTTTTAAACATTTTTCCTAATGATAGTATATTGTTACCAAATCAAATACTCAATCAGTACATTTACAGGGCATTAAAGGGTGAGTTTATAATTTGGTAGGCATTTACATGATAAGATTTGACGTTATATATGCACATATGAAAATACCAGGATTTGATAATATTTGTATTTTTCATTTCATGTCATTTCTGAAATTACATCATTTCTTGTTATAGGATTATTATTATTTTTTTTTAAAATTATTTGAAAGTTATAAACAATAACCAGCCTAGCTCATAACAACTAAGAATATATTTGGCAAGCATAATGCCAAGAACACATATGAGCAAAGGAGGACATTTAATTTATTGGTATTTAAGATATGATTATGAATGCTTCACAACATCAATAATGTACACCATCAACAATTCCAAAGTTCATCCAAATATACACGCTACCAACATGTATCCATTAATACATATCAAATATTTTCCCTTTTGATGAATTGAAATAAAAATTCAATGTGGATTAGGCAATTATTGATACAATTTCACTGCTATAAAACTCTTTTTGCATATGATTGTTTTTTAAAAAAATTCACTATTTTTTTCTGATATGTATAACTTGATACTTCTAGTACCGTTACAACACAAGTAGTACCAATTCATTTTAACACCATTACTTAAAACCTTATCGACAGCCTTGTTATCCCAATTTAAAAGGATAAACTGACTTACTTGATTGGAGGAAGAAATTTTTTAACATAAAAAAATATATGAAAAGATCATCAACAAGAAAAACAATTTCTTAGAATTATTGAATTATATAAAATTCAAGAGAGCAAGACACACAACCATACATTTTAAAATTAAAAGCACATGATGAATTAGATAGACAGGACTAAAAGGATTTTTCACATGAAACTAAGATCTCTCTCACGGGAAAAAAAAACTAGACCACATAAGATTGTGATTGTCTCCAAATGGCACCATCATTTTATCCCAATCAAAACCCATATTCTCATAAAGTGGATTGTTCATCCATTCATTGAACCCGTGTGACCTTTTCATAGCATCCATGGCCAAATCAACACCCAATAACTTCTCTTCCTTTCTATGCATTCCATTGCCAAGCATTTCCTTAGTATTCATCAATGCCACCGGTGCAACTCGTTGCGGAGTTTTCTTCAACGATTCAATCTTCTTTCCAATTTCCTTCAAATTTTGATCTATCAACCAATTAAGATCGTATTGATCCACCATGGACAAGTTTTGGAGCCCTCTCCCACTCAAACACTGGTACATGACTTCTGTCATCTCCTTCTCTCGATTATTCTTGAGTTGTTTCTTGAGTTGTTCATTCGCTTTCGCTATCCTCTGTCTAATGAAGCTTTCTTGGGTCATCATCTTCTTACTTTGTTCCATCTCGGGAATTCTCTTGAACTTTGCTAGCACGCGTTGGACTCCCAAGTTGTTTGGCCATACCTCAGGTTGAGACTCGTTTGGACTATGTATAATCACGCATGCATCAATCCCACAAAGAGTGCTTAGCTCGCTCGCCTTCTTCATCAGACCCTTCTTCCTTTTTTTCAACGTTGCTTTTCTTTCTGAATCACTGGTGATGAAGGCAAGCTTCATCTTCTTTCTAGGCATGGCTAATTAGCTAGACTAAAGAGGCAAAAATTAGGACAATATGGTAGTTGGCAAAACCTTTGTGTGGTGTGGTCTCTTGGTCCAAATGTCCAATGATATATATATACACTTATGGAGATACAAAAATTAATAGTTGCTGGACATAATATTGAATGGGAAGATTTGGGTTATAAATTATATCTTTCCGTTATGAAAATTTCAATGCTATGTCCTACCAAAATTAATAGTTGCTGGACATAATATTGAATGGGAAGATCTTGGGTTATAAATTATTTTTCCATTATGAAAATTTCAATTCAATGTCCTAATTAACCCAGTTGAGAGTTTCTTACTTTTGGCTTAGCCACTTGAACTTTATGTAGCCAATGTCTTGATTGCATTCATATATATTATCTATACACCTGTCTTACGTTTCGTTATATATTCATATTTTTATGTAATAAATACTTACTTAAAAAAAAAAGAGCTGCAATGTATAATTTCATGAGGTTGGTTGTCCTATTCTCTAGAAATGGAGTGCTCAAACCAAGGGCATATCTAAACAACCCATAAATCTATCAAAATGATAAATGATTAAAATATTTTTGCGTTTGTTTTAAAATTTTAATTTATTTGTATTAAAATATGATGTGAAAATTATAAGTGGTTGATTTTTTTTATTTAAATTTTATAAATACTGATAAAATGATATATTAATTACTAAAAATTGAGACATGATTCATTAATAAATAAATCTGATTCATAAGATAGATTCGTAACTAATCTGTTGTCTTGGATATGACTTATAAGTTGTCTTTTTTTTACTTTTTATGAATAAACATGAAGGAAAATAGAGAGGTGAAGCAACCTAAATAAGCCAATAAGCTCATGACTTTTTTGTACCCAAAGAGGCCTTAATAATTAAAAAATGATATACAAGTCCACTTTTTAGACTCATTTTCTAAATTCAGTGATATGTCAACAAGATGATTGGTTGATAATTAGATAATATTTAATTATCAATTAATCATTTTATTGACACATCACTAGATCTAAAAAAGGAATCTAATTTTTGGGCCAGCATAACAATACTCTAATAATTATTTGTTTAATTTTTTTTTTTTGAAAAATATGACCAGTAAATAAATTGGTAGAATGCTCCAAAGTCATTAAAATAATTTTTTTTCATGAAAAGCTGCCTTTGTAATTATAGCATTGCCACCGTGATTAAATTTGGTTATCACATTTTGAAGGGTTTTATTGTCAGCGCAGATATTAAAAAAACTTAAAATATATAATTTTTTTTAACATGTGTTTTTAAGAGCACACATTAATAAAATTTAATTTTAAATACTAAATAAGGTATCATTAATCAATCACTGACAATGTGTCATTTTGGTCCAAAAACGTGGCTGCCAAAAAAGCCAGAAAAGTCATTTGGCAAGTGCCAAAAACGCAGCCCTAAAATTACAAATTAGGGCCTATGAAAAATGAATAAAAAAATAACTCTCTTATGTTGGGTAAGGGTATTTTGGTCATTTTAATTTGATTTGACACCATAAATAAATATTAAACTAAAAAGCAAAAAGGCAGCTTTTTATCAACTTCCCAAATCACTTCCAAAAAAGCCAAAAAACTTGGTAAAAAGCTAAAAGCCAGCTTTTTACCAACTTCCCAAAACAGTCCAATATATATACGATGAATTAGAAGGTAAGGGGCCTTGAACCAACACATTGGTGAAATTAAATAGTATATTTGCTATGCATTCAGATTTTAAATATAAACTGTTTATTTATTTTGTTTTTTTTTTAAATAATGAAATCATATAAGTTTAATTTTAAATGAATTTGAATTTTTCTTTAACAGATAATACCCCAGAAGGTGAGTATGCTTTCAATAAAAGTCCCATTTACTACCAATTTTATATATGAAAGATCTCATTGCGTCATTAGAATTACATTTGGGAGTGATGTTTTAGCATTTTAACTATTTTCTGTCATTAAAATTAAATTTAGGAGTAATGTTTTAACGTTTTAAGCATTTTTCCTAATGATAGTATACTGTTACCAAATCAAATACTCAATCACTACATTTACAGGACATTAAAGGGTGGGTTTATTTAGTGTTTGGTAGACATTTACATGATAAGATTTGACGTTATATATGCACATGCAGAAATAACAGGACTTGATAATATTTGTAATTTTCATTTCATTTCTAAAATTACCTCATTTCTTGTTATAGGATTTTTTTTTTTGATTATTTCAAAATTATAAACAATAACCAGCCTGGCTCATCACAACTAAGAATATATTTGGCAAACCAAGGGCACATCTAAACAACCCATAAATCTAATTATGGGATATGAGAGGGTAATTTTGGTGAAAATTGAGCCGAGCTATAAGATGGTCATAGTGGCCCACAATACAAAGGGCTGAGTAAAAAAGGCCGTAAAAGTTACTCCGGCCCAAGAGAGGTACAGAATTATTCCGGCCCAAGATACGTGTAAAGTTACTTCGGTCCGGAAGTAACTTGGAGTTAGACCGGTCTTGGAGTTATACCGGTCACAATTCGTTAGTTCGGTCTAAACACACCATGGGTTGAACATGAGAGAACCGAGATAAGGAGGAGTAAAAGGAAGAACCGAATTAAGGATAGTTCGGCTTACTCTGTGGCTCAGCATAGCCAGTATTATTTCGGTCATGTGGTAGTTCGGCCATGGTAAAAACCATCTCACTTGGTTTAAGCAGTGAGGGGGGTGTTGAAGGATAAGCATTATCTTTCAGGAGTATGAATCCTAGGAGGACTTTGCATGGAGGAGTAGAAGTCCTACTAGGATTGTGCCACACGAAACTTATAAAAGCTCACAAATATCACCTTGGAGGAGGTAACACACAACTTTGCTTTTTGAATACACAGAACTTTTGCCTATTTGTCAAGCTTACTGACTTAGGCATCGGAGAGGTTTCCGGCACACATCCGCCGGCTAGCTCACGTTTGTGTTTTCAGGTGATAAAGCGACGTCGTACGGAGGAACACAGTCTTGATCAACAGGATTATGCGAGAAGGTTATTTCTTTCCCGTACAATTGGCGCCGCCTGTGGGAACTCCCTTCGGCATCTGGAGGTATTACGCTGGTGCCGGAGCCTACGCAGCTGGGGACTAATGTGCGGGGAATCCCACATTGGTCTGTGAGGGATTACTTTCCCACCTTATAAGCAGGCTGGCTCCTCTTATCTTGCATAGGCCTTTTCCCCCAGTGGGGGAGGAACAAAATCGTGAGGCGGGTTTCGCCAAAGCAGACAATATGTGCAAGGCACGGGGAGTAGTTACTTTATTTGGCGCCGTCTGTGGGAACTCCCTCCGGCACGCGTGATGGAAAAATCCCGTATCGGAGCCAGTCAGTTGTGGGCTAATGTGCGGGGAAATCCCATATCGGTCTGTGAGGGATTACTTTCTCACCTTATAAGCTGATTGCCTCCTCTACCTAGCATAAGGCCTTTTCCCCTAGTGGGGGAGGAACAAAACCGTGAGGCGGGTTTACGCCAAAGCGGACAATATTGTGCTAGGCACGGGGCGGGGGCTTCATTTGGCGCTGTCTGTGGGAACTCCCTTCGGCATCTGGAGGTATTACGCTGGTGCCGGAGCCTACGCGGCTGGGGACTAATGTGCTGGGAATCCCACATCGGTCTGTGAGGGACTACTTTCCCACCTTATAAGCAGGCTGGCTCCTCTTATCTTGCATAGGCCTTTTCCCCCAGTGGGGGGGAACAAAACCGTGAGGCGGGTTTTGCCAAAGCGGACAATATGTGCAAGGCATGGGGAGTAGTTGCTTCATTTGGCGCCAAAGAAGTAGGTAACCTGCTGGAGGCAGGAGCAATTAGAGAAGTGCATTACCCAAAATGGATCTCCAACACGGTCGTAGTACCAAAGAAGAATGGCAAATGGCGTGTCTGCGTCGACTACAAAACAGTCAACAAGGCATGCCCAAAAGACAGCTTTCCTCTACCAAGGATAGATCAACTGGTAGACCTAACGGCGGGGCACAATCGACTTAGCTTTCTGGATGCATACAGAGGCTACCACCAGATCGCCATGCATGAACTAGACCAGGAGGTCACATCCTTTACAACTCCAAGAGGACTATACTGTTACAAGGTCATGTCCTTTGGCCTAAAGAACGCAGGGGCGACATTCCAACGGATGGTCACCAAGATGTTTGAACCATTGTTAGGCAGAACAATGGAGGCTTACATCGACGACATGGTGGTCAAGAGCAAGGATGAGAATGACCATCTCAAGGACTTAGGAGAGATGTTTGAAATCCTGAAGAAGCACAAGTTGCGCCTTAATGCGTCCAAGTGTGCATTCGGAGTAGGATCTGGCAAATTCCTAGGCTTCCTTGTGACCAACCGAGGTATAGAAGCAGATCCCTCTCAGATCAAAGCAATCCAGGATTTGAAAAGACCAAACTCAGTCAAAGAAGTGCAGCATCTCACCGGCATGGCAGCTGTGCTCAATCGGTTCATAAGCCGGTCATCAGACAGACTACGACCATTCTTTCAAGCTTTAAAGGCCAAGTTTGAGTGGGATGAAGAATGCGACCAAGCTCTGGAAAGCTTGAAGGAATATATGTCCTCCCCACCACTGCTTGTTACCCCAATACCTGGTGAAGAGCTCTTCTTGTACCTGGCAGTCTCTCAGCACGCAGTCAGCGCAGTGTTGGTTCGTGCAGAAGGAATACAACACCTGCCCATCTTTTATGTCAGCAAGACATTGTTGGGAGCCGAAACAAGGTACTTGCCATTGGAAAAATTAGCATTGGCCTTAATGATGGCCTCCAGGAAATTGGCACACTACTTTCATGCCCACACCATAGTCGTCCTCACAGCTTTTCCACTAAAAGCTTTGTTTGAGAGGGCGAACTTTTCTGGGTGAATCTTGAAGTGGGCAGTAGAGTTGGGACAATTCGACATCAAGTTTCAACCCAGAACTGCAGTAAAGGCCCAATCTTTGGCAGACTTCGTTACAGAGTTTACTCCTGGAAGCCATCATATCTGCCCAGTTGACCTAACTGACACAATCGAACTAGGGATGGAAGTTGACGCCGGAATAGCGCAACCCCTAGCAGAAAGCACTCGGTCAGACTTCAAGGCCGACCAGACTAAAGACAGCAAGGAAGAAACAGACCAAGACTCACCAAAAGTACAATCAGAAGGTGAGGGGCAGACAGCAAGCATGGACCTTGAAGAAAACACCATTCTTGACCCCACGACATCATCTGACCCCTCCACTTGCTGGAAGTTGTTCGTTGGAGAGATGTGGAAGCTCTTTGTGGATGGAGCATCCAACCGGCATGGTGCAGGACTTGGCATAGTCCTCATCTCACCAGACGGCCTGGTTGTAGAGCAAGCAATCAACCTTGGCTTCCCAGCATCAAACAACGAAGCGGAGTATGAAGCGCTTCTCGCAGGACTCAAATCAGCATACTACATGATGGCCACCGAACTAATGGTCTACAGCGACTCACAGTTGGTGGTAAACCAAATTTCTGGCGACTATGAAGCAAAGGATGATAGGATGGCCAAGTATCAAGAATTGGTCAGAACAGATATCAAGAAGTTTGATGTAGTAAGGATAGAACAAATCGGCAGGGAGGAAAACAGCAGAGCAGACGAACTAGCAGGCTTTGCCTCAATGGCAGATGCATCCATCCCTCATCCATTGCTCATCGACTACTTACCAAGACCAAGCATAGAAGACCCCGAAGCAGAAGAGGTATGTCGCGCAGAACTAGGCCCCTCTTGGATGGATCCCATCATCTTGTTCTTAAAAGACGACATCTTACCAGAAGAGAAAAAAGAAGCCAACAGAATAAGAGCGAAGTCGTAGCGATTTTGGCTCTCCCCATCTTTGGCATTATACAAAAAGTCGTTCTTAGGACCCTATCTAAAGTGTGTCCACCCCAGCAAAGTGGAAGCATTCTTATACGAGATACACGAAGGAGTGTGCGGAAACCATCAAGGAGGAAGATCGCTAGCCTACAGGGCCATTTCACAAGGATACTGGTGGCCATACATGCAGGCAGACTCAGAGAAATATGTAAAGAGGTGTGAGAAATGTCAAAAATTCGCACACCAAATACATCAACCAGCAAGAGAACTCCTACCATTAACTAGCCCATGGCCTTTCGCAATGTGGGGCTTGGACATAGTACGACCACTTCCAACAGCACCCGGTAATAGGAAGTTCTTTCTCGCAGCAACAGACTACTTCACAAAGTGGGTGAAAGCAGAAACATTGGCATCAATCAAAGAAAAAGATGTGAAGAAGTTCGTTTGGCAGAATATCATCACTCGGTTTGGCATACCAAAAGCCCTAATCTCAGACAACGACACGCAGTTCGACGACAGAATCTTCAGAGGCTTTTGTGAAGAGTACAAGATAGAGTTCTATAATTCTACACCAGCATATCCTCAAGCAAATGGCCAAGCAGAAGCATCAAATAAAGTCGTCTTGGATGGACTAAAGAAAAGGTTAGAAAAAGCAAAAGGCAAGTGAGCGGATGAACTTCCTCATGTTTTATGGGCTTACCGCACCACACCTCGGCGATCAACAGGAGAGACACCATTCTCCTTAGCCTACGGAATGGAAGCAGTAATCCCACTGGAAGTTGGCCTCCCCACAATTCGAAGCGAAAATTTTGATCCAGACTTGAATGGAGAAGCCATAGCATTGGAACTCGACCTTGCGGAAGAAAGAAGAGAAAGAGCACTGGTTCACATTGCCTCATACCAACGAGAGTTAATCAGAAAATACAACAAAACGGTGCATCCAAGACAATTCAAGATTGGAGATTGGGTACTGTGCAAAGTGATGGGAAACACCTTGATACCAGGAGATGGCAAGTTGGGGCCAAACTGGGAAGGTCCTTACAAAGTGGTTGGGTTAGCAGGCAAAGGGGCATACCACCTAGAAGACAAGGACGACAAAGCAATCCCTAGGCCATGGAACACGGCCAATCTCAAGTTATTTTACTTTTAGCTTTTCTCTTTCAAACATATGTAATTTTTTCCTTCCTCAATAAAACAAGCGATTCTTTTCAGCATGAGTTATTCTCTGTAAAAGTTAGCTTTAGTGAAGTTTAGGTACATTGCAAACACATTATTCTAAGTTAGCTGGAAAAATCAACTTAGAGGTTGGCTGGATTAAACCAACACCCCTCCTAAGCCCAGGATAAGGATCCAGGCTGCAGGACATTTGGTCGAAATAACCAAACATTATTCTAAGTTAGCTGAAAAAACTAACTTAGAGGTTGGCTGGAATAAACCAACACCCTTCCTAAGCCCAGGATAAGGATCCAGGCTGCAGGACGTTTGGTCGGAATAACCAAACATTATTCTAAGTTGGCTGGAAAAACTAACTTAGAGGTTGGCTGGATTAAACCAACTCTTTATACTCTTCAGCCAAAGTAAGAGCATGGCTGAAGAGTGGTTGGTTGGAATAAACCAACTCTTGTTACTCTTCAGCCAAAGTAAGGGTATGGCTGAAGAGTGGTTGGTTGGAATAAACCAACTCTTGTCACTCTTCAGCCAAAGTAAGGGTATGGCTGAAAAGTGGTTGGCTGGAATAAACCAACTCTTGTTACTCTTCAACCGAAGTAAGTATAAGGTTGAAGAGTGGTTGGTTGGATTAAACCAACTCTTTGAACTCTTCAGCCGAAGTAAGGGTATGGCTAAAGAGTGGATTCGTTGGCTTTTAACTCCTTATACTCTTCAGCTGAAGTAAGGGTATGGCTGAAGAGTGGATTCGCTGGCTTTTAACTCCTTGTACTCCTCAGCCAAACTAATTATATCGGCTAAAGAGTGGTTGGCTAGTAAGAATAGTTAGATTGACCAGCTAAAACCGAGATAACAGTTGAAGGTAAAAAGATCATGGAAAAATCATAACAAGTACAAACGTACAGATCAACCGAAGTAAGAGTTCAAGCAAATTTTCATTCATCAAAAGGCAATTACAAAGGAGGGGCATAGCCCGGTTACAAAAGCAAAAAGTAACAAAAAAGAAAAGCAAAAAGACAATCAGTTGAAAAGATCATCAATTTCGGCATCGAATGCAGCATCGGCATCAACATGAAGACCGGTTTCAGGAGGGAGCTCGCTCTCGGTCACAAGGGTGGTTTCGGTCGGAACCACGGTTTCACCTGGTAGTTCAATAGTCAGGTCTTCCACCGTGGGCTCCAGCCGAACTGACTGGTCCGTATTGACAACCGGAGTATCCTCAGAGGCAGAGTCTTCGTCAGAGTCTGAGCCTTCAAGAAATTGCTGCTGCATGGCATCAGCAAACTCCACTAGGGAGTTTGGTTTGAAGTAGGCTGGAGGGTTGAAAACCTCGGTCTGTGGATCGTGACCGAGCTTCTCAACAGCTACCCTCCAGCCACACTTGAAGAAGAGTTCCTTGGCGGCTTCGCACTGCTTGATATAAGCACCCTCTGCCTTCTTGAAGCCTTGCTTTTCGGCTCCTTTTGCGCTCTCTTTCAGCTGAGTTATCTCGGTATCTTTTTTTTTTTCAAGCTTCACCAGCTCGCGCAGATACTTATCCTTTAGAGCGATGGTAGCCTTCTGCTTTTCTGCTTCGGCCGAACTAACCAGTCCTGCCAGTCGGCCGTTCTCAGCTCGTAGCTCGGCCATTTGCTTCCTGGCCTCCTCTAGCTCGGCCGTCTTTGCTTCGGCTTCTGCCACGGCTTGTCTTGTTGTTTTCCTGTGCTCTAACACTTTCCTGTGAGTGATGTTGTTTTTCTGAATGGCCTGATAAAACAAAGACTTTCCTTGAGCCGAAGTAAAAGTTGAAAAAACTAGACAGAAAAACGGACGGAGCTACTTACCAGGATCATCGATTTTGTTGAAGATCAGATGGCCTTTAGTTCGGCGTTTAGTTGCTTTTGGTGGTGCTCCATATCTTTGGGGAGGCACACACTCTTGGCCAGGTTGAAGGCCAACTGGTGGTCCTTATCAGCAACAACCGAGTCAGAGTCTTGGATATCTCGGTTGTTGAAGGTAAGTTTTGGTGCCCAGCTACTGGTAGTTCGGTCAGAAGGCTCCGGTTGGGGGCTCGGTGGCAGGCTCGGTGGAAGAACAGTTTCGTCTTCATCAACCAAGCGTTGTTCAGTTTCGGTAGTCGGGGCGCGCTTGGTTCGGTGGGATGAGGATGGTTGTTGCGTAGGAAGCGCCACCACCGCTTCTTGGGTTTGACTTGATGATGGTACTTCGGCCCTGTTGGTCTCGGTCAAGAGGGCCTTGACTCTGTTTCTTTTAGCCATTTCTTCTTCGGTAGTTAGTGGAATTAGTCTGATTTGTGGTAAGGTTGGGTCCGGCTCTGGTGCGTCTTCAAGAAGAAAATCGGTCACTCTGGCTTTTCGGCGACCACTGTATCTGTAGGTCGGCTCGAATTTGAGCAGCTTGGCCCAACTATGTTCTGGATACCGTAGTGCGGCGCACAAAGTTGCTAGGTTTGGGTAGCTGTATAAGGAATGGAGGTGGGCAGAATCTGCGAAAGAAGACAACTGTTAGTTCGGCTGATAGATTAAAAAACCGAAATATAAAATAGCACGCAAGAAAACCGAAGTAAATTTACCGGGCTCTCATTTTTTCCAATTTATACGTCGGCCAGGAATCTGGGCTTGATGATCCTCAAAATTCCCAGGTACCCAGAAAAAGTTGTCATCGTTCAAGTCTTTATCCGGTGTATGTTTTATTATCTTCTCTCGGCGACGACGTATTCTTAAATAATAGACCCATCCATCTTCTTTTGAACCAATGGAGTATTGATGGAAGATTTCGGCCAGGCCAAGGTTTAGACCGGCTTGGCGGTTCAGTTCGGCTATTCCCATTATTATACGGTATGAATTGGTGGATAGTTGGGTTGGACATAGTCTAGTTTGCCTAAGAAACTCACAAATTAAAGGTTGGACTGGAAACCGTAGTCCGGTTTCAATTATGGATAAGAGGGTAAAGGGGACAAAGCCTTCATTGTCCCAAGGAATGACATCTTTTTCGGCCAAAATCAGGTGGACGTCGTCGGGTATATTGAAGTCTTTTCTGAATTCGGCTAGGCCGCCCGGAGTGTCTACTAGATACCTATACTTCCCCATTTATTGTATAAATTATTAATAAATTAGTTCGGTCGGAAGAATGTGCTCAGTAGCTCGATTGAGCGTGAAGAAGAGTGCCTGAGCAACCTAAGTCTGCAAAGTGGAAAACAAAGGTGTTAAGCATAGATTGCAGACCGTCCTACAAAATCAAAGCAAAAATAAAAAGTCCTACTTCGGCCTATCGGGGATGCTGTATCTCGGTTCAGCAAAAAGCTTGGTAGCTCGGATTGAGCATAGGGTTCGCGAGATCGGTTTTTGTATGAGGTTGGTTATCTCGGTTTGAACTATGGGTTTTGTTACTTCGGTTGAGCTTCTAGGGGCAGCTTTTTGAGTTTGGTTTAGAAACTAAGAAAGCTGGCTTAGCCCCAAAGGCTTAGCTCGGTTGAAGGCCGAGGTTCCTAGTTTACTGAGTTCAAACTTCGATCGGTGAGCTTATCTCGGCTAAAGTGAATCAGGAGTTGGTAACTTACTGAAACTACTGTTATTTCTATGAGTTCTAGTTCGGTTATTGTCGGAATTGATCTACATATATAGCACAAACAGTCTCCTAGTTCGGTTGGGACAAGTTTCTGGATCAAAACTACGTTCTACAGGTTGCTTCATGATATTCATAGTTTTCTTATGAAGATTTTTTCCATAAAAGTACAGAAGCAAAACAGAAATGGAGAAATATGTTTCGCAAAAACATAGAAAGAAAAATACGAAAACAAAATAGATGGGCAATACTAACCAGATGAATAGACAAGAACTGGAGTTAGAAGCAACGGACAGCAATCGACGAGCTCTTTCAGAAAATGAAGAACAATGAAGAACTCAAAGGAAAGGAAGAAGATGGAGGGTAAAAGTTGAGGGACTCTGGCCTCAAGGCTTGTTTTTGTTTGAAAGCCTAAAAATTAGGCGGGGCTGTTCAAATTTCGCGAAGTACGAAGACGGCGTGACAGCCGTCCTCAGTCAATCAGAGCATGCCACGTGTCCTGGGAAGAAGAAACGATTCAGTTGCTGTGATTGAAGAGACGTTTTGACCGGATGAGCAGAACCCGGAGTAAAATAAGCTCGGCCGGAAGGCTAAAGAGTTTTTTAGCTCGGCTGGCGAGGCTAAAGGGTTTTTTAGCTTGGCCGGAAGGCTAAAGAGTTTTTAGCTCGGCTGGAGAGGCTAAAGGGTTTTTTAGCTCGGCTAGGAAGGCTTAAAAACTTCAGCTTGGCTGATAGACAGGTAATCCCAATCATGCTGTGCAGATGGAATTAAGGGGCAATTGAGAGGGTAATTTTGGTGAAAGTTGGGCTGAGCTATAAGATGGTCATAGTGGCCCACAATACAAAGGGCTGAGTAAAAAAGGTCGTAAAAGTTACTCCGGCCCAAGAGAGGTACAGAATTATTCCGGCCCAAGATACGTGTAAAGTTACTTTGGTCCGGAAGCAACTTGGAGTTAGACCGGTCTTGGAGTTATACCGGTCACAATTCGTTAGTTCGGTCTAAACACACCATGGGTTGAACAGGAGAGAACCGAGATAAGGAGGAGTAAAAGGAAGAACCGAACTAAGGATAGTTTGGCTTACTCTGTGGCTCAGCATAGCCAGTATTATTTCGGTCATGTGGTAGTTCGGCCATGGTAAAAACCATCTCACTTGGTTTAAGCAGTGAGGGGGGTGTTGAAGGATAAGCATTATCTTTCAGGAGTATGAATCCTAGGAGGACTCTGCATGGAGGAGTAGAAGTTCTACTAGGATTATGCCACACGAAACTTATAAAAGCTCACAAACATCACCTTGGAGGAGGTAACACACAACTTTGCTTTTTGAATACACAGAACTTTTGCCTATTTGTCAAGCTTACTGACTTAGGCATCGGAGAGGTTTCCGGCACACAACCGCTGGCTAGCTCACGTTTGTGTTTTCAGGTGATAAAGCGACGTCGTACGGAGGAACGCAGTCTTAATCAACAGGATTATACGAGAAGGTTATTTCTTTCCCATACAGGATATGAAATCTTGGATGAAGATATTCAAGCTATCGAGACAAATTAATTTGTGAGTTGTATAGAGATATATATATATATATATATATATTTTTTTTTGTAATTTTGGGCAGTGCATTAATGCTGCAAAAATAGCACATATTTTTTTATTTTTATTTTTGGTGTAAATGGTAACATGGTAAATATTGACATTGAAGTCTATTATTTAGGAGCAATGCATTTACTAAAAGTCTTGCTAAAAGTATATGTGTCAAAATATTATTGAATGTCTAAGTATTATTACTTTTCTGATAACCAATCATATTTTACATCTTGCACTTTTAATAAGATTTTTAGTAAAAGTGTTATCAATAGAATTGTTCTTTATTCAGAGGGACATCGACATACAGCCTTCATGCCTCATGGTTTATGCGGCCAACTATACCAAACAAGATTTGTACAGGAAATTCTTTTGTTATAAAGTGAAAGATTTACTTTGAAGTACATTAGCCTGTACTAAAAATTCTTTATGAATTTTTTATTGAAAAAATTATTAAGAAATTCAATCTACGGAGGAGGGTATAAGATACTAAATCTAGGGTATAAGACATTAGATTTAGTGAATATTTTTTGATAGCGAGAGATCTATCATTTGTGAAATAATTTGGTGAAAAATTCTTTTGTTATTTTGAATGACATTTTACTGCTAATTTTACCTTTTATTTATTTGATTATATGTTCAATTTTTTTGACTATCTGTTCAAATTTTTTTCCTATCTGTTTTATTTATTTTATTATCTATCTATTCAACTTTTATATTATCTATCTATTCAACTTTTATCTGTTACAATTTATCAAGCATATCAAATTATCTCTTGAAATTCACAAGCTTATCCAACATATCAAACTCTTTAAATCTATCTATCCAAATAAGCCACTATCTGTTAAAATTTTGAACAAATCGGTAACTTTGTTTGTAACGCCCCAAAACTATATACATTTGATAAACCCAATTTAACTCATAATATAATCTAATCCTCAATTATTTCATCATTAATATGAGAGAGAATAATAAATATTCCATTCATTAATGTAAGCACCAAATTTTCCATCCTTTCTATTCATGACTTTTCCAGTGAGCAATGCCACCGGGATTAAATTTGGGTATCACATTTTGAAGGATTTTATTAATGTATAGTGTCAGCGCACATATTAAAAAACTTAAAAGGATGGTACATTTTACATAAAAGTTAGCAACATAAAAAATACATAATTTTTTTTAACATGTGTTTTTAAGAGCACATATTAATAGATTTAATTTTCAACACTAAAATAACATATCATTAATCAATCACTAACAATATATGATGAATTAGAAGGTAAGGTCTCTTGAACCAACACATTGGTGAAATTAAATAATAAATTTGGTATGCATTCAGATTTTAAATATAAATTGTTTATTTATTTTCTTTTCTTCTTTTTAAATGATGAAATCATATAATTTTAATTTTAAATGAATTTGAATTTTTCTTTAACAGATAATCAACCCAGAAGGTGAGTAGCCGAGGTCGTCTTGAGCTTAGTTCACCTTTGGACCTTTGTACTTAGAACTATTTTGGAACCACTTGGTTGACTCCCATCTTCACCCCGGGCATGTTTGCCGAGATGTCACTATCTGGGCCGAGGTGTTCGGAACCAAGGCCGAGGAGTGTATCATCTAGGCCGAGATGTTTTGCACTTAGTGATCTTTGTCCTTGGGCAGGTATGGCCTAGACCGAGGTGTGGCACACCTAGGCCAAGGTGTGGCACAGCTTAGTCAAGTGTCGTCCTCCCTAGCCGATGTCTTTGTTACCCTGTTGCCAAAGCTTTGACCTTAGCCGATATCATTACTTGCCGATGTGTCTTGCCTTAGCTTGCTGCATACGCTTTGTCATAGACTTGTCTTATCAATCAGTCACCTTTTGAGTTGAACCAACCCGGAAGCGCCACGTGTCCGAGCTGAAGGTTAAGTCAGCCGGCAGGCCTGTGAACATATCATTCTTTTGTATCATTTTGTTGTAAGTCTTCTTCCTGAAGAGAGAGAAACTCTAGAAGAGGGAGAAGGAGTTTAGAGTGAGAGAGTAGAGTCCCGAGTTGACCTTTGGAGTTTGAGCCGTTAGATTCGAGCTTTGAAGTGAGAATCTTAATCTACTCTGGTTGTTGTTATTGATCATCTAGCTGCATTGCATGATCGAATCTGTTTTGCATGTCATGCATCGATTTGAAGTTTGTTTTGGAAGAGAAGAATAGTATTCATGTGTTCTTGAAGAAAAGTCTCGTTTTGATCCGAAAGTTTGGAACAAGAACCATGTTTTTGTGTTTGTTCTTGCATGATCTTCTTGTATGGGTACCCAGGTCCATGTTTTGAACTTATGGAACGAAATCTCGGATTTTTGTAACAAGTTATGATCTTTGCATTCATCTTCTTCATGATCATGTTCATCATATTCTTCATGTTCTTCAAAGGGAAACCCAGGTTTTCCCGACTTTGCTTTTGAATGTGGCCATCGGGACCACACCTCGGCAAGGAGGTGTGGGACCTCAGCAAAGACCTGGTTGGTACCCAGTGTGTTTTCATGAGACGGAAACAATGTTTAAACTCCCAACATGTTTTGCTTTGTTATTTACTTGGATCTGGTGAGAATGCCTGGATCATTTGCATGCATGTGAAGCTTGTTTTGAGAATGTGATTGCCATGTGATTGTAGGTCCTTGATCTTTGCTTTGAGCCTACACCCGAGAAGATCTATGTGAGTGGTATTTTTAATAAAGCTATGTTATACTGTTTTGATAAATCTTGCTTTGCTTTGTTTTGACGAAAGTATTTGTTAAGCATGAATGAATAGCTCTGTTTTGATGTATCAAGTATAAGCTTTGTTTTGATATATCAAGTATAAGCTTTGTTTTGATGTCATCCTTGAAAAGTCCCTTGTGCTGGAGGACTCTAAACTTTCGCAGCACTAAGTATAAAAGGATACGGTCCTTTCTTGGAAAGACTATCGTGTTAAAACGGGCTACGGGCCTAAGTAACACAAGACTATCGTGTTAAAACGGGCTACGGGCCTAAGTAACACAAGACCATCGTGTTAAAAAGAGCTACGGGCTTAAGTGACACAAGTCCCTTGTGCTGGAGGACTATAAACTTCCGCAGTACCTTTGACTAATCGATTACGGATCGTGCAGTCTTTGTTTTGCCACTGACGGTGTACCGCGTAGATTTGTTTGTTCGGAAAGCTTGATTTGTGTTTTGCCGATGCCAGTAAGCATCCCTTGAGACTTGTAAGATTTGATAGATGAATACGGTTCATCTCTTGATTTGATAAAGTTTTGATGTGTTTTGTTTTGACAGGATCTCGACTAATATTCGTATGGTCTTGGCATGTTTGTTTGAAAAGACTCAGGCTATATTCATGCAAAACCTTTATTACTAGTACCATTCACTGAGTATCCAAGCTCACCCTCTCTATATATATGTAGGTGATGAGCAGGACGACGGCGACGCCTAGATGTGTTTTGCAAAGCTTGTTTTGGATTCTTGTCATGTCGGCTTGACTTGTTCTATGTCGAAAAAATTTGTGTTTACATCGGCGAGTCTTGAAGATTATGCTTCTTTAGCTTGTAATCATTGTATTTGCACATGTCGGCTTTAGAAGCCTTTTGATCAAGATTCTGTTATGTATTTCGTTTATTGTCAACCGAATGTGAGACCATGTCATGTACGCCATTACATTTGATCTATGCACAGCTCTTATGGACCACTTGTATTTTGATTTATTGCTTCCGCATTTGTGAGCCCCATATATTATACTCTGATTGAATTTAGCTTTTGAAAGTTGGCCTTCGGTAATCTCGAATTACTGGCCATCACGGCACCAAACTACTAGGGGCGGTATGGGGTCGTGACATATCACTAGATCTAAAAAAGACATCTAATTTTTGAGCCCGAATAACAATACTCTAATAATTATTTGTTTAAAAAAATTTATTGAAAAATATCACCAATAAATAAATTGGCAGAATGCTCCAATAACATTAAATAGTTTTTTTCATGAAAAGCTGTCTTTGTTATTATAGCATTGCCACCGTGATTAAATCTGGTTATCACATTTTGAGGGATTTTATCAACGTATAGTGTCAGCGCACATATTAAAAAATTTGAAAGGATGGTGTATTTTACATAAAAATTAGCAACATAAAAAATATATAATTTTTTTTAACATGTGTTTTTAAGAGCACATTGGTGACAATATACGATGAATTAGAATGTAAGATCCCCTAAACCAATACATTGGTGAAATTAAATAATATATTTGGTATGCATTTTTTTTTAAATGATGAAATCATATAATTTTAATTTTAAATCAATTTGAATTTTTCTTTAACAGATAATCTACCCAGAAGGTGAGTATGCTTTCAATAAATGTCCCATTTACTATCAATTTTATATATAGAAGATCTCATTATGTCATTAGAATTAAATTTGGGAGTGATGTTTTAGAATTTTAAATATTTTTTGTCATTAAAATTAAATTTAGGAGTGATGTTTTAACGTTTTAAACATTTTTCCTAATGATAGTATACTGTTACTGTGTGGGTGATTTTCTGACCATACTGGCAAACAGGCACTCAGCTGGAGAGCACCGGTAGAATAGATTAAGCCCGAACGACCTGCAACAGAAAGAAGAGTTTCCGGCGGTGGCTCGTCCACCCGGGGGCACTCCGACGATCAAGTCAGTGCTCAATATCTCTCAAAGATAACCAATAGTGCTTAACTCACTAGACAGAATATAAAAAGCATACCTTATACCCATGGGGGTGCCTCCCTTTTATAGCCAACACAATCTTAGTCCCAATAGAAGCCTAACTTTAATGGACTTAGGATTACTGCTAATCTTGGACTCCCAGTAGAATTAGGATAAACTCTCCAAGAGTCTCATCTTTACCCAAACTGAAGTCTTCTCCCATTCTAGGACTCTTGTCCCTTATCCGCTTATCTCGAATTCCGGTATTTTCGCAGATAACCTCGGCCTAGCCGAGATTACCTCGGCGTCATGACCAGGACACGTGGCACCTCGGCTGGCACTTCGGTGACACCTCGGCTGGCACTTCGGTGACACCTCGGCCACGTGTTGTCATTCAAAAATTATGTCCCCACAACTGCCCCCTAAGTTCTATTACCTCGGCATCCTGAGGTGATGGAACCTATAAATGTACTCCTCTGGTCGAGTTCATGGCTTATCGGCGCCAAGAATTTAGGACTCATATGTCCACTCATCAAGAATTAAGAATCAAGAATCATCATGTTCTTTGTCATCCAGGTTCAACATCTCAACATAGATCACACTTTCATCAGAGATCATTATCAGATTTGGAACATACCAACCACGCCCCCATTGTGTCGCATCAATTCTGCCCCCCACCATCTGACGTCAGCAAGGGCACGTCAGGATTTCTAATTCCAACGAAACCATTTCATTTCTTTCTGTGTCCCTAAACTCTCTTTCTTTTTATTCTCTCAAATCTGCTATGTTTCAAGCTCTCAAGCTCTCAAGCTCTGCAACCACTTCCATTCTTCTCCTCCGGTGAAGCTTTTTCTGATCCTTTCCGATTGCTGCCATCATCTGACTCCGGCATACTGAACACTAGCTTCATTTTATTCGGTGAGTTATTCCTTTTTTCCCCTCTTTAGTTTCATACCTTGTTGTCTCTGCTTGTTTGCCATGTTTGAACATATCCGTCTGCTCCTGTCCCTAAGGATTCTCCTCTCAAGAATGCTAGCAACCTCGTCCTCTCATTCCCTCTATCTCCAAGCCAGTCTGAAGATGAAGCTGAGTCCGAGGATCAGACTGAGGCCGAGAAGAAATGAAGAAGCTGATGAGGCCAAGTCTTTAACTCTGAATGAGCAAGTCTTCAACTTGACTCAGGATGAAGGGGATGAGGTCTCAATGACGCTATCCCTGAGAAGACCACATCTGACGTGTCTATCGCCAAGAAGAGCATTGACCAGACTCTACAAGAGACCGACGCTGAGCTTGAGGCCAAGAAGGTTGCAGGGAAGTCTTTCCAGCTGTCTTCTGGGGGTGAGACATAGTCCGTTGCCAATGCCGAGTAGTTTCGTTTATGATTTTTTTTCTTTGTACTTAGTACTCTTTTCTTACTTTTGAAACAATGTAAGCTTTAATTTGGCCGACATGCCACTTTTGTAATCTGTACAATCATTTTTCAATGTTTAGGCCGAAATGCCTTCTTTCCTTTTCTGAATGCATTCTATACTTAAAATAATTTGCATGTCTTCAAGGTACACCTTCACTGTGTAATCTCTTCGGGGTAAAATACCTCGGACACAACTTCTAGTCTTGTTTATCTCGGCCTTGGCTTAACACTTGAAAACATTGTAACAAATGTTTTCTCAAGTGTTTGCTCAAAACTCGCCACTTTTTTACTTCTTAAGACTTCTGTCCTCCATTATCTTCCAAGTCTAGGCCACATGGTAATTGTGCATAGATACTTCTTTCACTCGTAATCCTGGCTTAATCTCAACTTGCAAATTTTCTCAAAATTTCAACAAGTGTTTAAACCAGTCTTCTTATAACATGACCTCGGCTTTAACTTCAACTTGTAATTTTTCTTAAAATTTCAACAAGTGTTAAACCAGTCTTCTTATAACATGACCTCGGCTTTAACTTCAACTTGTAAATTTTCTCAAAATTTCAACAAGTGTTTAACGTGATCTCGGTTTAATTTCAACTTGTAAACTTTTCTCAAGTTTCAACAATGTTAAACGTGATCTCGGTTTAACTTCAACTTGTAAACTTTTCTCAAGTTTCAACAAGTGTTAAACATAATCTCGGTTTAACTTCAACTTGTAAACTTTTCTCAAGTTTCAACAATTGTTGAACGTGATCTCGGTTTAACTTCAACTTGTAAACTTTTCTCAAGTTTCAACAAGTCTAATCTCGGTTTAACTTCAACTTCACTTTTCTCAAGTTTCAACAAGTGTTGAACGTGATCTCGGTTTAACTTCAACTTGTAAACTTTTCTCAAGTTTCAACAAGTGTTAAACATAATCTCGGTTTAATTTCAACTTGTAAACTTTTCTCAAGTTTCAACAAGTGTTAAACATAATCTCGGTTTAACTTCAACTTTTAAATTTTTTTCAAGTTTCAACAAGTGTTAAACATAATCTCGGTTTAACTTCAACTTGTAAACTTTTTCTCAAGTTTCAACAAGTGTTGAACGCGATCTTGGTTTAATTTCAACTTGTAAACTTTTCTCAAGTTTCAACAAGTGTTAAATCGATCTGGGCTTGAAAATTCCAAATCCCAAGCATCATTCTCCAGCCCTCTACATGGCTTCCACATACTCCTTTGTGGAAAAAAGTCTTTAACTCGAGCTGTGCTTTTTCTCTTCTCGGATTTAATCATCTGGGCTGAGATCTTGCCTTCTGGAATCTGGGATCTGCTTACTTTAGACTGAGCTCTTCTTTTCTCGGACCTAATCATCTAGGCCGAGATCGTGTCTTCTGGGATTCTCTATGGCCGACCTCCCGCGAAGGCCAGTGAGAATGTCTCTTGGTCTCGCCATGCTGAGGGACTGCAGGAACCGTTTTCTGCCCCCTTTTTTGGGTGTCTTTCTTGGCCGCTAGAATTGGCACATCTTGTAGCGAGAACAGTGGCTGCACGACGTTGTTCTACATCAGGAAATTGACGACCATTTGCAGGTTTGCCAATTTGTCTGCCATTCCCTTTATCTCGTTGTCTCTCCTCAGGCATCTATCCTTCCATACTTGGAGGTCGTCCTCGTTGTAATACCCGCTCCGGTCCGTTTTCTTTGGTTTGTCGCTCTCCTGGCCGATGTCCTTTCCTTCGTGATTCTTATCACGAGTCTCTTCGTTGCAGTTGACTTCTTCAACGTCAGAGTCAATATGTTTTCCATTCTTAGTAGGGGTATCGTCTCCAACTTTCTCTTTCTGTCTGTCGTTGGCTATCTATTCTCCTTTCTTTCCCACAGACGGCGCCAAATTGTGTGGGTGATTTTCTAACCATACTGCCAAATAGGTACCCAGCTGGAGAACACCAGTAGAATAGATTAAGCCCGAACGACCTGCAATAGAAAGAAGAGTTTCCGGTGGTGGCTCGTCCACCCGGGGGCACTCCGACGATCAAGTCAGTACTCAATATCTCTCAAAGATAACCAATAGTGCTTAACTTACTAGACAGAATATCAAAAGCATACCTTAGACCCATGGGGGTGCCTCTCTTTTATAGCCAACACAATCCTAGTCCCAATAGAAGCCTAGCTCTAATGGACTTAGGATTACTGCTAGTCTTGGACTCCCAGTAGAATTAGGATAAACTCTCTAAGAGTCTCATCTTTACCCAAACTAAAGTCTTCTCCCATTCTAGGACTTTTGTCCCTTATCCGCTTATCTCGGATTTCGGTATTCTCGCGGATAACCTCGGCCTAGCCGAGATTACCTCGGCATCATGACCAGGACACGTGGCACCTCGACTGGTACTTCGGTGACACCTTAGCCACGTGTTGTCATTCAAAAATTATGTCCCCACAGTTACCAAATCAAATACTCAATCAGTACATTTACAGGGTATTAAAGGGTGAGTTTATTTAGGGTCTATTTGGTAACGTTTACGTTTTCAGTTTGTATTTACAAAAATTTTATAAACTGATTTTTGTTTATTTTTAGAAAAACATAAACTACAAACGCATTTGGTAATTGACAAAATGTTTAAAAAATTTTAAAAATACAAAAAAGAGTGAGAAATGGCAAGTGGGGGCAAGTGGCGGCGGAAGACGGTAGTGGAAAGTGGTGACGGTGGGTGGTGGGTAGCGGTTGGTGGTGGGTGACGGTGGGTGGGTGGGTGGGTGATGGTGGCGGGTGATGGGTGGTAGCGAGTGGGTGGTAGTGGTGGTGGTGGCGGGTGGTGGGTGGTGGTGGCAGGTTGATGGCAGATGGCGGGTGGTGGTGGGTGGTGGTGGCGGGTAGGTGGCGGGTGGTGGTGGTGGGTGGGTGGCTGACAGTGGCGGGTGGTTGGTGGTAGCTAGTGAGTGGTGGTGGTGGTGGTAGTGACGGGTGGTGGTGGCAGGTGGGTGGCGGATGGCAGGTGGTGGTGGTGGTGGCGGATGGTGATGGTGGGTGGGTGGGTGACGGTGGCGGGTGGTGGGTGGTAGCGAGTGGGTAGGGGTGGTGGCGGTGGTGGTGGTGGGTGACGGTGGTGGGTGGTAGCGAGTGGGTGGTGGTGGTAGGTAGGTGGCGGGTGGGTAGTGGGTGATGGTGGTGGCGGGTGGGTGGCAGGTGGCTGGTGGCTAGTGGTGGTGGGTGGCTAGTGGTGGATGGTGGTGGCAGGTGGGTGGTGAGTGGTGCTGGCGGGTAAGTAGCGGGTGGTGGTGGTGGCGGGCGGTGGATGGTAGTGGCGGGTGGATGGCAGGTGGGTGGTGGTGGTGGTGGTGGCGGCGGTGGCGAGTGGGTGGCAGGTGGGTGGTGCGTGGTGGTGGTGGGTGGTGGTGGCGGAAGACGGTGGTGGAAAATGGTGGCGGGTGGTGGCTAGTGTTGGGTGGTAAAAAAAGAAAAACTCAAAACTCAAAATGGAAACACATTTTTTGAGTTTACATTTTTTGGTCAAATTTATAAACTGAGACCACTGATATATAAATAAATAATTTACCAGACAAGTTTTTATTTGAGTTTTAAAAATTTTTGTAAAAATAAACAAAAAACTGAAAATGTAAGTATTACTAAACAACACCTTAGTGTTTGGTAGGCATTTACATGATAAGATTTGACGTTATAGATGCACATGTAGAAATAACAGGACTTGATAATATTTGTATTTTTCATTTCATTTCTAAAATTACATCATTTCTTGTTATAGGAATTTATTTTTTTTGATCATTTCAAAGTTATAAACAATAACCAACCTAGCTCATAACAACTAAGAATATATTTGGCAAGCATAATGCCAAGAACACAAATGAGCAAAGGAGGACATTTAATTAATTGGTATTTAAGATATGATTATGAATGCTTCACAACATCACACTACAAGAAAAAGCACCTTTGGCGACTAAATTTTTAGTTATCAAAAGTCCGTTTTTAGTCGCCAAAAGTCGACTTTTTACTTTCCCCTACTAATTTTTTTAGTCACTGGTTTTGTCGCGTATAGATGGTCGGCAGAGGTATTGGCGACTAAAACGTTTTTGGTCGCTAAAAAGTAGCTCTTTCGCGACCAACATTTTAGTCGCCAATAGTGATTTACACTTTTCAAAATCATACATTTAGCGACTAATCCTTTAGTCGCCAATACTCACTGAATCGCCGACTAATCCATTTAGTTGCCAAAATAAAGACTTTTGGCGACTAATAATTTTAGTCGCCAAAGGTGCTTCCGTGAAAAAAAAAAATTACCAACTTTTTTGCTTTTACTAAGATTCGAACCACAGACCTTCTACTTTGTACACCTTTACCAACACACTCCCTCCACTATGCCGCCATAAGATCACATAAATATATATGCAATATATATTATTTATATAGTATATTGACCCGTATTAATTTAAAACTATATATATAAATATAATTATTTTTATTCAATATTAATTTATGTAAAAAATAAATTAATTATTAAAAAAAAAGGGAGCCACTTTTGGCGACTAAAATTTTTTTTAGTGGCCAAAAACCTTAGTTTTGGCTACTACCAATTTTAGTCGCTAAAAAAATTAATTTTCGTCTAAAAATAACCACTTTCGGCGACTAAACTGATTTTTAGTCGCCAAAACCGCCACTTTTGCCGACTAAACTCAATTTTAGTCGCCAATTGTCCACTTTTAGCTACTAAAAATGTTTTAGTGGCCAAAAACCATTACATTTGGCTACAACATTTTTTTTTTGTCGGTAAAACACCTACAATCGGCGACCCAACCATTTTTTAGTCACCAAAGCCTATACTTTTGGCTACTAATCTTTTTTAGTCGCCAAAAACCTTCACTTTTGGCTACTAAAATTGTTTTAGTCGCTAAAACCCATGTAATCAGCGACTAATCTGATTTTTAGTTGCCAATAAGTACACATTTGGCTACTAAACTATTTTCGTCGCCAAAAGTCTTCACTTTTGGCTACTAATTCAATTTTAGTCGCCAATTGTCCTACTTTCAGCGACGAAATTTACATTTTTGGTCGCCAAAACTTCTTTTTGTTGTAGTGTCAGTAATGTACAGCATCAACAATTCCAAAGTTCATCTATAATACATTACCAACATGTATCCGTTAATACATATCAAATATTTTTCCTTTTGATGAATTGAAATAAAAATTCAATGTGGATCAGGCAATTATTGATATGTAACGAATCTAGTCGATTCCCAATTGGTATGGTCAGTTTTACTGCTATAAAACTCTTTTTGCATATGATTATTTTTTTAAAATTCCACTATTTATTTTTGATATGTATAGCTTATTATTTCTAGTACCGTTACACCGCAAGTTTTACCAATTCATTTTAATACTATTACTTAAAACCTTACCAATAGTCTTGTCATCCCAATTTACAAAGATAAACTGACTTACTTGATTGGAGGAAGAAATTTTTGAACATAAAAAAAATATATGAAAAGATCATTAACAAGTGAAACAATTTCTTAGAATCATTGAAGTATATAAAATTCAAGAGAGTAAGACAAATAACCATACATTTTAAAATTAAAAACACACTATGCATTAAATAGAAAGGACTAAAAGGCTTTTTCACATGAAACTAAGATCTCTGTCATGGGAAAAAAGAACTAGACCACATAACATTGTGGTGGTCTCCAAATTCATCCCTACCAAAACCCATATTCTCATAAAGTGGATTCTTCATCCATTCATTGAACCCGTGTGACATTTTCATAGCATCCATGGCCAAATCAACACCCAATAGCTTCTCTTCCTTTCTATGCATTCCATTGCCAAGCATTTCCTTAGCATTCTTCAATGCCACCGGTGCAACTTCTCACTTTTGGTTTAGCCACTTGGAGTTTATGGTAGCCAATTTCTTGATTGCATTCGTATATATTATTTATACGCGTCTCTTGAGTTTCGTAGTATATTCATATTTTTATGTAATAAATATTTACTAAAAAAAAGGACTGTATAATTTCATGAGGTTGGTTGCCCTATTCTCTAGAATTGGAATGCTCAAACCAAGGGCACATCTAAACAACCCAGAAATGTATTATGGGATATGAAATCTTGGATGGAGATATTCAAGCTATTGAGACAAATTAATTTGTGAGTTGTATGGAGATATTTTGTTTTACGTTTTTGGACAGTGCATTCATGTTGCAATGATAGCACATATTTTTTTATTTTTGGTGTAAATGGTAACATGGTAAATATTGGCATTGAAGTCTATTTATTAAGGAGCAATATCATATGTACTAAAAGTCATACTAATAGTATATGTGTCAAAATATTATTGAATGGCTAAGTATTATTACTTTTCTAATAACCAATCATATTTTACATCTTGCACGTTTAGTAACATTTTTTAGTAAAAGTGTTCTCAATAGAATTATTCTTTATTCAGAGGGACATCAACATACAGCCTTCATGAGTCATGGTTTATGTGGCCAACTATACAAAACAAGATTTGTACAAGAAATTCTTCTGTTATGAAGTGAAAGATTCACTTTGAAGTACATTCACTTGAACTAAAAATTCTTTATGAATTTTTTATTGGGAAAATTATTAAAAGGTTCAATCTACCGAGGGTATGTTTGTTTGGACAGACTGGATAAGAGGAGATTGTAATCCATTGAACTGCTAGTCTTGAGATACATTATCCTTGAACTATTTGGTTAGACTGGATTTGTGTTTAGTCATGGAATTAGTTGTCTGGATTGGACTATTTTTAGTGAAACTATTGTTTGGTTGGACGGACTGGATAAGGATAAATACTCAAAAGATTATTTTATCCTTGTAATTTATAATTTATATTTTTTATTTAATATATAATTTTAAATTTGTAATCTATAATTTATAATTTAATAACACAAAAAAAAATTAATTTCTAAGGCCATGATGTTTAATTCATTATTTTTAATTAAATTAAATTTATAATTTATATTTTTTATTTAATGTATAATTTTAAATTAACAACACTAAAAAAATAATTTTATTTAATATATAAATTTAATTTTTTAACAACACTAAAAAAAATTAATTTATAAGGCAAAATTTTAATTTATTATTTTTAATTAGATTTAATTTATAATTTATAATTTATATTTTTATTTAATATAGAATTTTAAATTAACAATACTAAAAAAAGATATTAAATACAAGAGGGTCAAAAATGTAATTTCATAAGCTAATCCCCATAGGATGAGTTATCCCATGATTTCTATCCTACCCTCTCCCATGGGATACAACAATCCCACAAATATGAGACCAATAGTCCGGAGCAAAAATTGGCTACCAAACAACGGACTATTAATCCATCCAGACTAATAGTCCAATCCTATGCCCCAATCCTTTAAAACAAACACTACCAGAGGGTATAAGATATTAGATCTAAGGTGTAAGACATTAGGTTTAGTGAATATTTTTTGACAGTGAGAGGTGTACTATTTGTGAAATAGTTTGGCGAGAAATCTGTTGTTGTTTTGAAGGACATTTTATTTCCAATTTTACCTCTTATCTATTTGATTATATGTTCAATTTTTTTTGACTATCTGTTCAATTTTTTCCACTTATTTATTCAAATATCTGTCCAAATTTTATTATTTGTTGAAATTTGATCTATGTGAAATTCTGTATCTATCTACTAGATTTTTTTTCTTTCTGTTCAAACTTGTATCTATTTGTTCAAAATTTTTTCCTATATGTTCAATTTATTTATTTTTATCTATCTATCCAATTTTTATCTGTTACAATTTATCAAGCATATCAAATTATCTCTTGAAATTCACAAGCTTATCCAACATAGCAAACTGTTTAAATCTATATGTCCAAATAAGCCACTATCTGTCCAAACAAGCCACTATCTGTTAAAATTTTGAACAAATCCGTAACGTTGTTTGATAAACCCAATTTAACTCATAATATAATCTAATCCTCAATTATTTCATCATTAATATGAGAAAGAATAATAAATATTCCATTAATTAATGTAAGCACCAAATTTTCCCTCATTTTTATTCATGACTTTTCCAGTGAGATTTATAAAAGAAGTCATATGAATTCAAACATTCACCATTTTTAGAGTATGAATTTATAGCATGTGATAATAGAAATTTAAAGCAAGCTAACTATAAAATAATGCCCTATTGGCTACAAGTTCCAAGGTCTTGCCCAGTTACACAAAAGTGGTATTCGCACTCAAACACGAATAGCCCTTGGCTTACAAAAAGAAAATAAATAAAAACTGAGCTTCGTGCTCCAAAAGATCCCCCTTCCCTTCACTTTGGCATAAGCACACCGCAATCACCTGAAAATGGTTTCCACTAAGGAATGAACATGAAACTCAGTAGAGATAATCTAAACAAAGTGCATGTAGTTTAACAATATGATAAGGAGCAATGCAAATGTTATGCCAATGACCAAAATATACATTTTTTCTCATTTTGAAATCCTTATTGCATGCACTTGTTCCTAATCATAACCAATTCAATTACCCACTTGATAAAACAAGAGATGATAAATACAACACTGGTAATCTCTAGGTTGGTATATACAAGTAGGCTCTCAAAGTACTATCAAAACCACTTTAGCTGCTCCTAACGGGAAGGAACTTGGTACATATTCCACACATGTTTTCGGACCTTCACCATGGATCTCAAGCCAACTTAATTCTCAATTCTACACCTCTTAACCGGATTCACCAAAGTATTTTCGAAAGCCAATTTCTCAAATCCAATGCAAAAAATAGATCATGAGGTTATGTGATGATCAATACTATTACGTTCCTACGCGTTACCGATTCCGCGAGCAAACTTGGTTTTCAAAGTTATGTTTTTTTCTCTGTTTTTGGCTTTATCGCTCAAGCGGTGAAAGCTGCGTTCGAGCGGAAAACTTACACTCTCAGTAGTTTGGCTTGTCTACAAAAGTACTGAGAGTTGTGTTTTTACGCTCGAGCGAACATTCCAGCACTCGAGCGTATATCCTTGTTTAGAAACACGCATTTAAGTCACACCGCTCGAGTGACCATTCCTGCGCTCGAGCGGTGATCGCGAATCTGACTACTATAAATCTACGATTTAATTTGTGTCTAGGGTACGGCTTCCCGATCTTCTTGGAGGGAATTAGGGTTTTCTTTTGGAGCATCTTTGCTAGTTTCTTTGATGTTTGTTTGAGTTTAACTGAAAGTTTGATAAGTTTACATCAAAGGATTGTTTGATTACTCAACACAGGAGTGTTCTTCTTCAATGAATTTCAGAGATTCAAGCGTGGAGTCTTTGAAGAAGTTCGAAGTTGCTCGTGGTCATTGATTCTACATAGATGTTGTGGATTCGACATAAAGCTGATCAATTCCGAGATGAAGGTGTTGGTGAAAGAGACACGGATTGTTAAAGACAAGTTTACAGAGGTTAGGTAAATTATTTCGTAAATTTGTGTCATTTCTTTCTTCTTAGTGGATTGATTAGTGGCATTACGTCCGTGGTTTCTTAATCACAATTGAAGGTACTCCAACTGTGATTTTTTCCACGTAAAAATCACTTGTGTTGATTTATTATTTGAGAAAAAAACAATCTAAATCACTTTCGTACGTGCTTGATGATTTAGATTGTTAGTTTTGGTTGTTTGGGAATTATTGTAATTAAATCTGTTACAAATCACGAATCACGTAATTTTTCAATTGAAATCAGAGCAAGTCACTCTTTGTTTTTAATAAAACTATAGGAGTGTGATTTTGTGTGATTTGTGTCATGGATTCAATTTGCAAAGGTAACTTAACCATAGACCTCCTTTACTTGATGGGACAAACTATTCTTATTGGAAAGCTCGTATGAGGGCCTTTTTAAAATCTATTGCTGAGAAAGTTTGGCATTGTGTCTTTTATGGGTGGAGCGAACCTAGTATCATCATCGATGGTGTTGATATCCCTAAACCACTTGATAAATGGGACGCAATTGATTATCAAAACTCGAGTTGGAATAGTGAAGCGCTTAATTCTCTCTTTTGCTCCGTCACACCAGAAGAGTTTCGACATATTTGTATGTATGAAGAAGCAAAAGAGGCTTGGGACATTCTTGAAACAATTCACGAGGGTACTACTGCTGTTAAAAGATCAAAACTTCAACATCTCACCTCTTCCTTTGAAACTCCTTTTATGCAAGATGATGAGACGTTTGATGATTTTTATGCCAAACTTAGTGACATCGTGATTTTATGTTTCACACTTGGTGAAAAAATTCCTAAATCTAAAGTTGTTGGAAAAATTTTGAGGTCCTTACCCCGATAGGTTCTAATCAAAAGTGACAGCTATAGAGGAGGCTCAAGATGTTGAGAACCTCAAGCTTGATCAATTGGTTGGAAACTTGTAGACTTATAGAGCCCACCAGATTTCTAAGAAAAAACAAAAAGATAGTGTGGCTTTTACTAGTGCTCATGAGACTGCTAAGAACCCTGATGTTGAAATTGATCTAGAGTCCGAAATGATAGCTATGTTTATCAAATAATTCAAAAAAAATTTAAAGAAAAAGAAGCCAAATTTCAAGGACTCTAGTTCAAAAGATAAGGGTAATGAAAAAACCAAAACTTTTCCACCATGAGGTGCTCCTATAGTTGAGAAGAAGAATGTGCGAGGACAAGGTGTCAAGTGTGTAGACAGGCCCGCGGGGGACCTCGCTACAGCTCGGACTCGATTTTGTAGTCACGGTTCTAAGTCTGAACCAAAGAGTCCAAATCCGGCAAATCGTTTTGAGAAAACAGATTTTTGAAAGAAGTGCCAAACATGGACTGCTTTGCCAGATACAGAGTCGCCACCTAAATATTCTATTTTGGGAAATTTAGGAAACCCTGACTCGGTGCCAAAAAGGCCACGTGTCCGTCATCACCAAAGTTGCCTCGGCTCGGGAACTTGGGTACGATTGGGAAAGGTCACTTCGTGAGCACCCCCGCTCGTCCGATCAAAGATCGGCCTCTACTAACCATGATATCTATTTTTGAAAACATTGTGAGTTCTTATTCCGGTTATTAGCCTAGGTTACTATGTGATGCGCACAGCATACAAGTATAGACTGAGTCGCCTGAATTGGAATGAAACATTTTATGTTCGCTTTTTTTGAAAATGGTTTGCTACCCGCAGGTAGGCTTAAAATGCAGATTTTGCCACCCTCAGGTGGGCTTAGAAAAGATGGTTTTGCCACTACTTAGTGGGCTTAAAACAAACAGTTGATGATTTGTCTCAATCCAAACAACCCAACCTTCACCCACAGGCATTCATGCAGTTATATCACATAAGCAAATAGCCTCATGGTAAGTATGCTATTCATGGCAGCACTCACACGCATGCAAGGATGCTAAAGCATAGAACTTACCGAGTACTCCAAGCCAAAATAAAAACTACATTAGAAATCATGCATGATCCTAAGTATACAGGAATGCCTAATGCAACACATGCAAAAATGCAACTATAGCAGGCTCGGCTATCTTAAACATGGCATATGGAATGCTACAGCTAACACGTATTCAATTTTGAAATTGAAATACAATGCAGTTAGTATGATGCGCCGAGCCCGGTGCATGCAGGACAGATGAATGAATGCAAATATGCTATCATACTGTATGCTAATTAAAATATGCCCTAATCTAACCATCATAAGCGGGTAAATAAAAGGGAAGAAAGACGTGGGGTTGGAAGACATACATCACACTCACGCACACTTATTACAGTTGTGCCCTCGTGTAGAGGGTCTGAATAAATATACAGTCCCGAATAAAAGAATATTACAGTCCAAATATTACAGTCCGAATAATATAGAAATTCCTAATTAATTAACAAATTAACTAAGAAAAAAAATAAAACTGGCATGCAAGCCAGGGACTGCCTTGCTCCTGATGGATGATGCATGTCTGGGCTGCCTTGCGCGGAAATCCACTGGGATGCCCCAATTAGCCTCTGTATAGCAGTTATTCTTGAAACGCGTGCCAAGTCCCGAAAAGTTGTTGATTCTTCAATTTGCTGCAACAGAGAGCAGGAAAGGGGCATAGCAATGTATTTTCACAAATATATGCATGCCTCGATCCTCGTGCCACCAATCACGCATACCGAGGCATGATGGCCGAGGAGTCGAAATGCACAATTCAATATAGGATGAATGCACATGAAAACACAGCTAAAACCTAACTCCATCATGGATAATCTGGAGTGTCGGTGACTGGGGAATTGAGATACATTCCGTCACTCGGAGTATAAAATGTACCTCGTTTCCCGTGCGCGGGCTAACTCCTATCCCGAACACGATGCAATATGCATGAGATGCATGAAATGCGACTAAGATACAATCCTAACATACGCAATGCTATGAAAATGAGACGCCTCGAAATGCGTGTACACGGGCACGCAAACCGAGAAAATGCATGAATGCGATCTAAGATACAACCTAGTATGCACTATGCTGTGAAAATGAGATGCCTCGAAATGCGTGCACATGGGCACGCAAATCGAGGAAATGGCATACGCAATGTAATATGGCTAAAATGGCATACAGAATGCAACATGGACTTATACTAACATGAGAGAGCCTCAGCCACACTCACATAAGAAGCCGGTAGATGAAAATGAAGTGCCTCGAGATGCGTGCACACGGGCACGCAAACCGAGGCAATGGCATACGCGATGCAATACGGCTAAAATGGCATACAGAATGCAACATGGACTTATACTAACATGAGAGAGCCTCAGCCACACTCACATAAGAAGCCGGTGGATGAAAATGAAGTGCCTCGAAATGCGTGCACACGGGCACACAAACCGAGGCAATGGCATACGCAATGCAATGGCATAAAATGGCATATAAAATGCAACATGGACTTATACTAACATGAGAGAGCCTCAGCCACACTCATATAAGAAGCCGATGGATGAAAATGAAGTGTCTCGAAATGCGTGCACACGGGCACGCAAACTGAGGCAATGGCATACGCAATGCAATGGCATAAAATGGCATATAAAATGCAACATGGACTTATACTAACATGAGAGAGCCTCAGCCACACTTATATAAGAAGCCGATGGATGAAAATGAAGTGCCTCGAAATGCGTGCACACGGGCACGCAAACTGAGGCAATGGCATACGCAATGCAATGGCATAAAATGGCATATAAAATGCAACATGGACTTATACTAACATGAGAGAGCCTTAGCCACACTCACATAAGAAGCCGGTGGATGAAAATGAAGTGCCTCGAAATGCGTGCACACGGGCACGCAAACTGAGGCAATGGCATACGCAATGCAATGGCATAAAATGGCATATAAAATGCAACATGGACTTATACTAACATGAGAGAGCCTTAGCCACACTCACATAAGAAGCCGGTGGATGAAAATGAAGTGCCTCGAAATGCGTGCACACGGGCACGCAAACCGAGGCAATGGCATACGCAATGCAATGGCATAAAATGGCATATAAAATGCAACATGGGCTTATACTAACATGAGAGACCCTCAGCCACACTCACATAAGAAGCCGGTGGATGAAAATGAAGTGCCTCGAAATGCGTGCACACGGGCACACAAACCGAGGCAATGGCATACGCAATGCAATGGCATAAAATGGCATATAAAATGCAACATGGACTTATACTAACATGAGAGAGCCTCAGCCACACTCATATAAGAAGCCGATGGATGAAAATGAAGTGCCTCGAAATGCGTGCACACGGGCACGCAAACTGAGGCAATGGCATACGCAATGCAATGGCATAAAATGGCATATAAAATGCAACATGGACTTATACTAACATGAGAGAGCCTCAGCCACACTCATATAAGAAGCCGATGGATGAAAATGAAGTGCCTCGAAATGCGTGCACACGGGCACGCAAACTGAGGCAATGGCATACGCAATGCAATGGCATAAAATGGCATATAAAATGCAACATGGACTTATACTAACATGAGAGAGCCTTAGCCACACTCACATAAGAAGCCGGTGGATGAAAATGAAGTGCCTCGAAATGCGTGCACACGGGCACGCAAACCGAGGCAATGGCATACGCAATGCAATGGCATAAAATGGCATATAAAATGCAACATGGGCTTATACTAACATGAGAGACCCTCAGCCACACTCACATAAGAAGCCGGTGGATGAAAATGAAGTGCCTCGAAATGCGTGCACACGGGCACGCAAACCGAGGCAATGGCATACGCAATGCAATATGATTGAAAAATGATATGCAAACATGCTAATGGAATTTCAGCACTGAAATGTGGGGGAAAACAGCCTCGAAATGAGGCGAAAGTACACCCGATGCATGGAATAGTCCCGAAACATGAACTTTGGCGCCCGAAATGGCCTATAGCTATAACAAACATGCACAATATGGACATGCAATGAAAATACAGAAGCAAGGAAATCCCAAGATAAGCATTTTTCCAGTTCAAAACAAGGCCAAACAGCGAACAAAAGCAGGGAAAAACTAGCATGCAAGAAATGGCCCTAAACATGAGATTAAGAAGCAACTCACAGCTGCTATCCTCAAACAAGTTAGGGCCCTTCAACAAAGTTGAAGAGGGGCCCAAAATATGATCTTTTTCAGAACTGTAAAAACCCAAAAAACAAACACAGGTATGGCTGCACTCCTATGCAAGAAAAGGGCCGAAAGGTGGCCAAAGAAGGAAGTAGTAGATGCAAAGCCCAAACAGAAAAATACCCTTCCACAACACTGATGATGGACCAAAAATATGCACATTTACAGTTTATGGCCGGACCCAAAACAGTATATAAACATGCTCAAAATGCCATGCAAGATAGGGGCCAAAAGAGGTTAAAACACAAAGTATACAAAACATTCATCAAACAGCCAAAGACCCTTAATGAAACATGAAGAATGGGCTAAAATAAGACTATTTCTAGCTCTGTAAAATGACCAAAAATGGAAGCAAGATAGGCTAACAAATCATGCAAAAATGGGGATTAAAAGAGAGATATAACATGAAGTGTATAAAATATGCCTCAAAACATGAAAGGCCCTTAATAAAACATGAATAATGGGCCAAAATAAGAACTTTTCTATCTCTGCAAAATGACCAAAAATGGAACCAAGATAGGCTGCCAAGTCATACAAGAATAGGGGACCAAAGATGGATATAAAGACAAGTGGTACATGGAGGTCCCAAACAAAGATGAGCCCTTCTTCAATGTTGAAGAGGGTCTCAAAATAAGCCTACTTACAGTTTATATCATGCTCCAAAATAGATTACACACAAACTAAAAATATCATGCAAGAAAATGACATTCAAGGAGGATATTGAAGCAAGTGCAAGATGGGGGGCTCAAACAGGGTTGAGCCCTTAATGAGACATGAAAATGAGCTCAAAAAAATGACCTTTTCAGTTTTGGTCGGAGCTCAAATATACAAGAAAGAGAGGCTAAGAAATGTTGCAAAAATGAGCTAGAAAAGAGGGAAAGTGAACTTACCCTTGAAGACTTGACTTTGGTTGCCTCTTGGCTTGAGTTTGTGGCTCCTTAGGCCTTTGAGAACACCTTCAATCTTCTTGAATGGAGGATGGAAGGGTGGGGGGTGGTGGTGTAGAAGGAATGGTGGTGTAGGACTTGGAGGTTTTTCAAGGAAATGAGAGAGATAGAGGAGGATTCTTGTATTCAAGCTTGAAGAGCAAATTTTCTAATCCCTAAATGTGATATCACCTGCTGGTTATATGGACAAAAAAGGGGGAGTAAAGGAGGGGCAAAGGTGGGGAAAAATTAGGCAAGTTTTCCCCCACAAATTATCCCCCGGATTGAGATATTTTCTGGGGGAAACAGCTATACAGCTGTAAAGTGGATATTGAGAGGAACATGGCCGGCCCCTTTTTGGAGCTCCAGGTGGCCGGCCGGCCACCTCCCCTAGCCGGCCGGCCAAGGGTCAAAATGGTCCAAAAGAATTAATGGGCGGCCATGAATTTTTAGGATCCTCCCAGGTGTGTACATCACAGATATGTGGTTGAAAGTTGGCAACAGTGACTCAAGGGTGTTCAACAATCCATTTAAAGAGGGGGGGCAAAAAGTGAAAGTGGAATTACTGGCCGGCCATGAATTTTTAGGATCCTCCCAGGTGTGTACATCACAGATATGTGGTTGAAAGTTGGCAACAGTGACTCAAGGGTGTTCAACATTGGCCCGGAAGTGTGAAAAACGGGCGTCGGAGGGCGCCGGAGGGTATATAACTGGTTGCTGCAACAATTACTGGCCTCCCACCCTCCGGTGACCTTCCCGGTGATAAAATAGAGGTACCTGCCAAAAATGAACGAAAACCGGTGCAAAACGAATGTTCGGGGGCCAAAACACGCAGTTTGGGATCCCGAAAATGGGCTGTTAAGCACCGAAAGTGGCGTTCGGCCACAAAGTGGGTTTCTGAGACCCCAGTGTCCCTCAAAGGGGAGTAAATAGGAAGCATGCCAAAAAAAGAGCAAACGGAGATGGTTGGGCGGTCCCGAACCGAGGCACACGGCCAACAATTCCGAAAAACCGGAAACCGGACTCCGAAGTGGGCAAAATGGCCTACGGCCACAGAATGTAGCCTACGGCCACTGAGAGATGATCTACCGGACCTCTCCCTCCCCTCAGGACAAGAAACAGAGAAAAACCGAGTCTGGTTCACAAACCGAGGCAGGGCGCAGTAGAGAGTTCGGAAGTCTGGAGGCAGGGCTCGCAGCCGCGACTCTGAAACTTCTGAACAAGCACAACATGCAATATCACCGAGTGTTCAACTGGTGACGTCTGAATCTTAAGGTCGGTCAAAAATGGGGTGTCTACAGTTGCCTCTCTTTGACAGAACTCGGAAGTCATAAGTGACGGGAGTGAATGTCAAAGCCCAGAGACGACCCATTTTTGACAAGGTCGAAGACTTAGACAAACATACAAGATAAACAGAGATGTGCCCGCAGGCATGCCCGCAGGCAAGGGGGCAAGATGCAAAATGACATGCGAGAAGATTTTGAAGATTGGACTTATACGCTACGCGAAGCCGGTTTTGAAAGTTGGACTTATACGCTACGCGAAGCCGAACATCACTCATGATCATCCGAATGCAGCAAGCTATAATGAAGCAAGTATTCGCAAATAGATGCAACTGTTTTAAGCAAGAATGCAAAGCAACAACTACATTTCATGCAGTTAAGAATGTGGAGAATTATTCAATCTTCGCCATGTCTCACACGGAGAAGATACGATACCTGCGCGATTCGTCTGGTCGCACCAGCCTCAAATGAACCGTACATACAATATCGTGCCTGCAAAAGAGAGAAATTCAACAAGTACAATATGCTACTAACATATATTCAATGTGATTTCGAAAGTTTGACACACGCAGTGCCGGTGAGTGAATGCATCGCAATGCAAGAAAGGACATGCGTGACAACGCATGCTCAAGCATAGAGGTATGGCAATATTAAGAAATGTGCATAACAATGCAAGTATGCTCATGAGAATGCGAATTATGTGCATGATAGTGCAAAGCGAGCATAAGTCAACGTGCCCGTTTGTTACGAAACAACGAGCAATGGAAACGCGTGTTTCGGCGAAGGCGACTCGATCACGGCTTCCGATTCACTTCCTGGAATGGCTACAACACATTTAAAAAGGATACACTTCGATTTCGATGAATGATGATGAGACATATGTCAGAACTTGAAGCTGAAGTCCCGGCGGAGCAATTTCGCAACAGAAAGTGCACTTTCTTTGAACTTTTTCAGGTCCCGGGAACTCCAATCTTCCTCAAAATTTGCAGAGAGCTAGGTGGGCATGTGGGGGACATGGCCGGCCATTTATCTTCCCAAGGGGAGGCCACCGGCCACTTTTGCAAAAAGGAAATGGCTGGCCGGCTGGAAAAGGTGGCCGGCCGGCCATCTGCCCAAATCCAGGGGTATTTCGGTCCTTTCACCTCCTTTCTTCATGCTCCTTCATCCAAAGGCTTTGAGCCTATAAATGAGGCCGAGAGGTGCTCTCTTCTTGCCTCCTACACCATTTTCTTCTCCAGATCTGAGTTCCATACGCGTTTTCCAACGCCCCCCGCAAGTTGTTTTCGCGAAAATAGTCAGTTTCAAGCACTTTGAACTGATTAAATTTTGGTTTCGGAGCTTTTTTTCTCATTTTCGCCACTTGAGGTGAGTTTGTCTCAATATTTGGAAGATTTTCTCGGGAGTTGACTTTTGTTGACTTTTTTATTTCCCGAGAGTTGACTTTTGTTGACTTTTTCCAATTTTGGTTCCTTTTCGCTCATTTTTGCTCCTTTTGCAAATCTTCTGAAAATGGCGGGTAATTCTTCCCATGGTGGAGGTTTTCCGGGTGCCGGGGACGATTTTGATCCCATGACTTTGCCCCCGAGGGTCTGCCCTTTTATTCCCGGGAAGTACGCTCCACCGGCACATGTCCTTCCTCGTGCCATTTTTCGTCATTTCACTGACTTTGACGAGTGAGCACCTGGGGATCTGCTTCTCCGAGAGCCAGAGCATCACCTCTCTCATGAGGCACGAGAGGTATTTACTTCATCTTCTGCATTTTTCGTACATTTCGTGCCTTTGCCATGCTTGAACCCACAGTTTAGCTTATGACATAGTACTTTATCTGCATCCTGAACATGTAGTTTAAACACTTGAATTTCTGAACACACGGCTCAAGCACTGATTTGTCGAACACACAGCCCGAATTTGAAAGTGAACACACAGCCCACACTGATTTTTTGAAATCTGAACACACAGCCCAAATTTTAGTAGTGAACATGCAGCCCACATTGATAGAAAGTCGAACACGCGGCCCAAACTTTAATTTTCTGAAATCTGAACACGCAGCCCAAATTTTAGTAGTGAACACGCAGCCCACATTGATAGAAAGCTGAACACGCAGCCCAAACTTTAATTTTGCTGAACACGCAGCCCAGATTAAAATAGTGAACACGCAGCCCACACTGATTGAAAGTTGAACACGCAGCCCAACTTCAAATTTTCTGAACACGCAGCCCAAATTAAAATAGTGAACACGCAGCCCACACTGATTGAAAGTTGAACACGCAGCCCAAACTTCAATTTTTCTGAACACGCAGCCCAGATTAAAATAGTGAACACGCAGCCCACACTGATTGAAAGTTGAACGCGCAGCCCAAACTTCAAATTTTCTGAACACGCAGCCCAGATTAAATAGTGAACACGCAGCCCACACTGATTGAAAGTTGAACACGCAGCCCAAACTTCAAATTTTCTGAACACGCAGCCCAGATTAAAATAGTGAACACGCAGCCCACACTGATTGAAAGTTGAACACGCAGCCCAAACTTCAAATTTTCTGAACACGCAGCCCAGATTAAAATAGTAAACACGCAGCCCACACTGATTGAAAGTTGAACACGCAGCCCAAACTTCAAATTTTCTGAACACGCAGCCCAGATTAAAATAGTGAACACGCAGCCCACACTGATTGAAAGTTGAACACGCAGCCCAAACTTCAAATTTTCTGAACACGCAGCCCAGATTAAAATAGTGAACACGCAGCCCACTCTGATTGAAAGTTGAACACGCAGCTCAAACTTCAAATTTTCTGAACACGCAGCCCAGATTAAAATAGTGAACACGCAGCCCACACTGATTGAAAGTTGAACACGCAGCTCAAACTTCAAATTTTCTGAACACGCAGCCCAGATTAAATAGTGAACACGCAGCCCACACTGATTGAAAGTTGAACACGCAACCTAAACTTCAAATTTTCTGAACACGCAGCCCAGATTAAATAGTGAACATGCAGCCCACACTGATTGAAAGTTGAACACGCAGCCCAAACTTCAAATTTTCTGAACACGCAGCCCAGATTAAAATAGTGAACACGCAGCCCACACTGATTGAAAGTTGAACACGCAGCCCAAACTTCAAATTTTCTGAACACGCAGCCCAGATTAAAATAGTGAACACGCAGCCCACACTGATTGAAAGTTGAGCACGCAGCCCAAACTTTAAATTTTCTGAACACGCAGCCCAGATTAAAATAGTGAACACGCAGCCCACACTGATTGAAAGTTGAACACGCAGCCCAAACTTCAAATTTTCTGAACACGCAGCCCAGATTAAAATAGTGAACACGCAGCCCACACTGATTGAAAGTTGAACACGCAGCCCAAACTTCAAATTTTCTGAACACGCAGCCCACACTGATTGAAAGTTGAACACACAGCTCAAACTTCAAATTTTCTGAACACGCAGCCCACACTGATTGAAAGTTGAACACGCAGCCCAAACTTCAAATTTTCTGAACACGCAGCCCAGATTAAATAGTGAACACGCAGCCTACACTGATTGAAAGTTGAACACGCAGCCCAAACTTTAAATTTTCTGAACACGCAGCCCAGATTAAAATAGTGAACACGCAGCGCACACTGATTGAAAGTTGAACACGCAGCCCAAACTTCAAATTTTCTGAACACGCAGCCCAGATTAAAATAGTGAACACGCAGCCCACACTGATTGAAAGTTGAACACGCAGCCTAAACTTCAAATTTTCTGAACACGCAGCCCAGATTAAAATAATGGACACGCAACCCACACTGATTGAAAGTTGAACACACAGCTCAAACTTCAAATTTTCTGAACACGCAGCCCAGGTTAAATAGTGAACACGCAGCCCACACTGATTGAAAGTTGAACACGCAGCCCAATTTTCAAATTTTCTGAACACGCAGTCCAGATTAAATAGTGAACACGCAGCCCACACTGATTGAAAGTTGAACACGCAGCCCAAACTTCAAATTTTCTGAACACGCAGCCCACACTGATTGAAAGTTGAACACGCAGCCCAAACTTCAAATTTTCTGAACACGTAGCCCAGATTAAAATAGTGAACACGCAGCCCACACTGATTGAAAGTTGAACACGCAGCCCAAACTTTAAATTTTCTGAACACGCAGCCCACTCTGATTGAAAGTTGAACACGCAGCTCAAACTTCAAATTTTCTGACAGCTTATACATCACACTTTGAACACACAGCTCACGCATTTCATTGGCACACAGCTCATTCATTTCATTGGCACACAGCTCGTTCATTTCATTTGCAGACGGCTCATTCATTTCATTGGCACACAGCTCATTCATTTTTGTACTGAGACATGTATTCATTCTGAATGCAGGTTGGTTCTCGCGGTGTACGGGGATATGGCTCCACCGCCGCGAGGGACTGGTACGTTGAGCTTCCGGAGGCCGTCCGGGATTTAGTGGACTTGGCAGGATTCGGGACGTTCTGCGCTGGATTATCACGTTGTCCTGCCAGGAGGGCACTGATGGCAGCCTTGGTAGAGAGATGGTGGGACACCACCAACTCCTTTCATTTCTCTGCCACTGGAGACATGACCATGACGCCTCTGGACTTTGCTGTGCTGATCGGCCTGGACACAGGAAGTTGGTCCATCCCTTATGATGAGGACATGGGCGAGTGGGAGGCCGCTTGGATGTATCTATTGGGGGCTCGCCCGCCTGTTGACAGGGTTTCTGGAAGAGTCCGATACACTTGGTTCTCTTCCCACTTCCGGCGGGCGGAGATGGTGCCCGAGACTCCTGAGGAGACGGAGCAGTATGCCCGTGGTTTCCTCATGTTCCTCTTCGGGACTACCCTATTTGCCGATAGAGGGAACACAGTCGGGCTATACCTGCTGAGCGCTCTGGTTGACCTATCACAGGTCAGTAGATATGACTGGGGTGGCGCCGGCCTGGCTACCCTTTACTGCTACATGAGTGCGACCTCCCGCGGGCAGGGAGACTTACTTGGCGGCTACTGGAGAGCCTGGGAGGTACTTTATGTCCCCTTGATTTACATTTCTGCTCCTCATTACTTGTCCATTGCACACACGGCGCACTTTGCAGTCTGTATTTTGCCCTCAGCATTTTGTACTTATTTCTGCACTGCTTTTCTCAGTTATGGGTATACGTATACTTCCCGACGTTAGGCCCAGAGTTGGAGGTGGCAGGGCCTCCTATGACCCCATATTCATTGGTATTCGAGGGCCCGCATCGGCCGAGACGCCGAGAGTCTCTCCTTTACCTGCGACAGTATTTTGACACTGTGCGACAGTCGGAGGTACTTCAGAACTTTCAGTTCCTTTCATTTTCATCTTTGATTTGTTCTGTATATTCCCGATTTCTGACTGGTTTATGCACTTGTCATCCGCAGATCACATGGCAGCCTTGGGCGCCCCTGTGTGATGGTCTCCGATTTCAGTATTCCGGAGGATCGGGCACCTCCCAGTATAGGGTCCTGCTCGAAGGGCCAGTTGGCAGGGCATGGTTTCTGGTGGAACGCTTTCTGCGTCAGGTATGGGGGTATCTTTCTCAGGATCCTCCCGCAGTACCCCCAGTCAGTATACAAACTGCTGACAGGCTCTCTTTCTCGGAGGTAGTCGGCGCCATGCTGGGTAGTGATGCTTTACTATATCTTGAGGAGGGGGACTACGCCACTTACCGTCACACATATTTGATGCCTCCATTGACGGGAGCTCGCACCCCGATGATGAGGTCTGCCGGTATGTCATCCTCGGGCCAGGCCCGGGCTCGGGCTGCAGACGCCCCTTCCACCAGCGGGGCTGGTACATCTAGAGGTGGGGGTAGACCGGTTCCTCCGATTCCGCCGACTTATCCTCATCATGGATGGCCAGATATGCCGACTGAGTTGATGGCGTGGCAGTATGGGGCTATCTCTCCAACTCCGATCCCGTTAGAGCCTCCGATGCCCAGTGATCGATACGCCATTGATCCTGACTCACCGCTGGTATGCTCCACTATTTTTCATTCATCATTCAGACATTTAGACATTCTTTCATTCACTGATGATTATGAGCTCATATTTGCAGCCACCCCGAGGGTACATGGAGGAGGTGGTGGGACTGGTGGCCACACTCGAGGGCATGGTCCTGCGGAGGGAGGCACAGTTGTCTATCGCGGGCATTCAGGTACCCTTCAATTTTCTGGCATTTATCATACTTCTGATGACATGCTGATTTCTACTGCATCGATAGGCTACTTGTGTAGAGCACATCTGACACACACCCCACTTGTACACTGTATTTACATGCACCCACTTCACGTAGTCTTTGCTTGTATCTGCATCTGATGTATATATTTGGACTGATGTATTTGAATTGAACTCTTTATTTTCAGATGCCTTCATGGTCCGGTCAGCCGCAGGCCAGGCCACCTGGGCCTCCTTGGGGAGCTGGGCCATCTGGGCCATTTCACGGAGTTGGGTCATCCAGGCCTTTTCAGGGGGCTGGGCCATCCCGGCCTTTCCGAGGAGCTGGGCCATCTAGGCCTTTTCGAGGAGCTCGAGGAGGGCCCGTCTGCAGACGCAGGGCTCACGTTATAGAGGCGGAGCCTGATGAGGAGGAGGAGGAGGAGGATGATGAGGAGGAGGAGGAGGCTACCGACCGTCAGTCAGAGACATCTGCTGAGGAGGGAGGCTCCGGCCTTGGTTCCGGGAGTGGAGACGAGGCTGAGGGGGATCCAGAGGATGACAGCTTCGACTCGGATGACGATGGCGATGGTGATGGTGGCGGAGAGTCCGTTCCGCAGAAGAGGACGAAGAGGGCCTCTTATTACTGCTCTTGAGAGCATAGATGTAGCCTGTTTCCTGTTTTATTTATCTTTTTGCTAGTAGTTGTAGCACATTTGTACATTATCAGGCAGTTTATTTGTTGTAAAACTTTGTGCCTTAGTCTGTAAAATGTTGTAACAAACGAAGCATGATGGGATGAAACGGCTTTTGAAAAAAGTATTGTATTTTAAACGCTTGGCATCATATCGCATCATTTTGCGCCAAAATGAGATTGAATGGAAACGTGTATTGCGCATTTTGTCCAGTCAGGTAGTGAACCGACGCAACAACCTAACTTTCCAAGATATAACAAAATCTTAGCAAGTTTACAACTCGATAAGCAAATACAATAGCATAGACAATGCAAATAAACCGGACTTAAACAAAGATTGCTTAAACAGAGAGCAATGACTCAAAACACGAAACACGACAGCTCGACAAACAACTCGATAAGCAAAACGACAACTCGATAATCAAAACGACAACTCGATAAACAAAACTCAACAACAGAAAGTGTACTCCGGACGATCTGGGCAACGGAACGCATCCGAAACAGAGGAAACTGAATGCCTTTGACTTTCCCGTTGCACGGAAATGCTCGAAACTTTCCCTCGGAGGGTAAAACAGGGCCAAAGAGATACATTGGAGCATGGCCGGCCACCTTGGGGAGCCGGCCGGCTGGTTTTCTTGGAGAGAGGGAGCTGGCCGGCTGGTTTTGAAAAAGCAAATGGCCGGCCAGCCAGAAAAGGTGGCCGGCCGGCCACTTGTTCCTGCAGCCATCCGGTTTTCGACACGTGTCCTCCTGAATAGTGTTTCTCCCTCTTTAAAAGCCCCAGCTCCATGATTCATTCAATCACCTCAATTTTACATCAGAAATAGAGGCGTTTTTTGTTGAAAACATCACGGCTTGGATCGCTTCTCTAGATGGCTCTGAAAGGCTGAACTTCCGGGGTTTCGGCTTGAATGCACTATTCACGCTGAGTCGCACTCCGTTGCACCTTCTTTTCCTCCATGCCGCAGCGAGGTTTTGGAACCCGGTGACACACGTCTTCAGCTTTGGCGGGCAAGAGGTATGTCCGACTCTTGAAGATTTTCAAGCTTTGATGGAATCTGAAAGCCAAGAAGAGATCTTGCCCCAGTTTCGCTTCGGTCACGCCCAGGCCTTGGGGCGGATGTGCGGGCTCACCGCTCATGATGCTCGATCTCTGACCTGTAATGGGGAACTGGATATCCTTGGTTTGATCCAACGCTTTTCCGACGCCGGTGACCGCGGTAACCATTATTGGCAAAGTTTCCGGCAACACGCCCTTTGCTTGTGCTTGTTGTCCCACTTTCTGCTTTCCTCGGGCTTCGGCGGAGCTAGCATTCGTCTGATTGAAGTTGCACAAGGTTTGAGAGAAGGGAAGAGTTGCATCGCCATGACCTTGGCCGAGACTCTGATGAGCTTGGATGCTTTTCATCGCCGGGAGACGACTAGGTTTGCTGGGAGTCCACTACTACTGCAGGTAATGTTTCCCACCCAATCTTACATGTGTATTTGCTCACATCACTCGGCCCTCAGGCTCGATTTTTCTCACAAAACCCTTGTCTCACTTTTCTCTCATCACACATCTCTCTGTTCTTTATTCTCTCATTTTTCATCCCTCCCCAGGTATGGTTAATGGACAAATTACAGGTCGTGGACTCTTGCCCGGCCTACTCAGCGCGAGGCTATTTCTTTCGACAACGTCTAGTTGATGCCCTTGATGAAAGGTGGTGGTTTGACTGGATGTGCAATTTGTCTGCAAATTGCATTGCTTGGCGTTGTCCTTGGCTCAACCTCCCGGCAATGAGCTATAGCATGTCCCGGTTGATCGGGATCCAGTTGATTGGTCTCACCCACTGTGTATTCTACTTCCCGTTCCGGTTCCTGCGCCAGTTCGGTCATGATCAGATTTGCCCACCAGAGGGGATTGAGTACCCGGCTGCCTTCCCGGTCCGAGGTGCACAGCTTGCGCGATATGTCGCGGCATGGAGGACTAGAGAACTTCTGGCTCCTGCTCCCACTTTCAGTTGCACTTTGTCTGGTGAGTGCTTGGATTGGCTCAATGAGGAGGCACAGGTTGGGCCTAGCTTGGCATCAGAAGCTTCGACCAGCTCTGGGAGGGGGCGCAGGGATGCTTGACTCGACTATGCCCCAGATTTATTGCTTTATTAGTACTTTCAAGTTTTCTTCAAGAATGTAATAAAAAGAAGCTTTGATTGTATGCAGGAGTAGGAGAACTTTGTTTCTTGAAATCAATGAAATTGAAGATTGTGGTACTGAAAATTTTCCGCTTTTGGTCCAAAAATGGTCTAAGTTGTAAAAAGATTAATTTGAACAAAATCAACTTTTACTAAAACTTTTCAAAACCATTTTCGATATAGATCAGAACTGGACATGCCTAAAATCTGTCACTGAGATGCACAACCCCAGATCCCTGCAACTGGAAAGTTGCCCCTAGTTTGAAGAGCACCGCGGCACTGCATGGCAACGGAAAGTTGCCCCTAGTTTGAATGATGCTGCATTGTTGTAGCAACGGAAAGTTGCCCCTAGTTTGAATAGCACTGTACCGGAGATCGCGATAAATGCTGATGGATAAAGATGACTGAGATGATCAAAATGGACAAAGTTGATCGGGGAAGAGTTTATGGCTGAACTTCAAGATGAAGTTGCCTACGTACCCCAAAGATGGGAATCAAGCCTTACGTAGTTCAGGCTTAGGTTCGCTCGGGTATTTTCACTCTTCTTTGGCGCTCTAACTTTTGCCAAGGCCGCCCTTTGCGGGTTTTCAACCTTGCGAGCTCAGTCTTTATATTTTCAAATTTTTTGTGCTCTAACTTTTGCCTAGGTCGCCCTTTCGGGTTTTCGGCCTAGCGAGCCTCTCAAGGGTGATATTTCTTCAACTTGTCCATATTGATCGGTTGTGAAAACTCTAAGCCATCTAGATTCATCAGAACCACAGCTTCACCCGACCAGATAGCTTTGATGATGTAGGGACCAGTCCAGTTGGGTTTGAACTTGCCCCTAGGGTCATGGATGGGAGCTCGGTTGTCCTTGAGTACCAAATCTCCTTCTTTTAGATTCCTGGACTTAACTTTCTTGTTAAAAGCCCGGGCAATCCTGCGTTGATAGCCTTGAACATGGTACAGTGCTTTCAGTCTTCTTTCATCAAAGAGCATGAGTTCTTCAAATCTGCTCTGCTGCTAATCTGCTTCGACTATTTGGCACTCAGCCAATACGCGTAATGACGGAACCTCAATCTCAATAGGTAGAACGGCCTCCATCCCATAAACCAATGAATACGGAGTCGCCCCGGTAGAAGTTCTGATTGAAGTCTTGTAGCCCCACAGAGCAAACGGCAGCTTATCTGGCCAATCCCGGTAGGTTTCCACCATCTTCTGCAGTATGTGTTTGATATTCTTGTTGGCGGCCTCGACCGCACCGTTGGTCTGCGACCGGTATGTAGATGACTTGTGAAAAGCCACGTTGTATTTTTCCAACAAGTCTATCACTTCCTTCTTGAAGTGGGAACCATTGTCTGAGATGACCTCGTTTGGGACCCTGTAGTGACAGATGATGTTGTTTCTGATAAACTTTGCGACGTGTGACGCCTTCAACACCGCATATGATTGGGCCTCGACCCACTTCATGAAATAATCTATCGCAACGAGAATGAACTCATGCCCATTTGACCCCTTCGGGGTGACAGCTCCGATCACATCAATTCCCCAGACTGAAAACGGCCATGGCGAAGTCATGTTGTACAGCTTTGATGGCGGGATGTTCATGCGGTTTGCATGAATTTGACACTTGTGGCATCGCCGAACGAAACTAATACAATCCTCCTCCATGGTGGACCAGTAGTAACCCGGTCTGAGGATCTTCCGTGCCAGCATTACCCCATTCATGTGTGCACCACATTCTCCTCCATGGATGGCCTCCATCAGGCGCTTTGATTCTTCAGCTTCTACACACAGTTTGTGCATTCCCAGATGGCCTCTCTTGTACAGCTTACCTCCACAGATGATGAACTGAACGACCATTCTTCTAATTGCCCTTTTATCCTTGGCATTTACCCCTGGCGGGTATACTTCCTTTTCCAAGAAATTCCAAATGTCATAATACCAGGGGTTTTCGTCCTGAACCTCATCTATAGCGGCGATCGACTCATAGGCTGGCGTAAATTTCTGGTCAATGACGACTGGACGCATCCGGATTCCAAACGGGATGTCTATCATAGAAGATAGAGTTGCCAAAGAATCTGCGAACCTGTTGTTCTCTCTTGGAAGATGAGCGAAGTTTAGTTTCTCAAACCGAGGGATTAGCAAATCCAAGGTCTGGTGGTACATCATCATCTTTTCTTCCTTGACTTTCCAGTCTCCGTTTGCTTGAGATACAACCAGGTTTGAATCCCCAATGACGTCCAACCGTCTGGCCCCTAGTTCCAGGGCTGCTTCTAGACCGGCGATACATGCCTCATATTCAGCTTCGTTGTTCGAGACTTTGAATCGGAGTTTGAAGGCTAGAGGGATACGGGAATTGTCGGGTGCTATCAGCAACACCCCTATCCCATACCCATATTGATTTGACGCTCCGTCAAAGTACATCGTCCAATACTCGTTGTCGATATGCAAAATGGCTTCATCTGGGAATGAGTACTCGACTGCTTCACCTCCTTCTACTGGATGGTCGGCCAAGAACTCCGCCACTGCTCTTCCTTTAACTGACTTGCATGTCACGTACTTCAGATCAAATTCGGAGAGCAACAGCAGCCAACGAGCTAGCCTACTCGTAAGTGCTGGTTTCTCGAAAAGATATTTGATGGGATCGAGTCGTGAAGTCAACATTACGGAGTGAGCTAACAGGTAGTGCCGCAGCTTCCTGGTAGCCCATACCAGAGCTAAGCAAGCCTTCTCAAGCGGAGTATAGCGGGTCTCATAATCTAGCATTTTCTTGCTCAGATAGTAGATTTGTAATAACCCACGTTCATGTCTTAGTCATGTTCATGTACATTGCGTGATTTTGTCTTGTTAAGCTTGCATTTGCAGACTTTGACTTGTTTTGCCTAAGTAAAGGTGCCTGTCTTGTTTTGTGCTTATGAGATTTGCCTAAGTGTTGTATGCATGTTTTGTTCCTTCCTTGCTATGTTAAGCCTAGGTCATGTTAAGCCTAGGTCATGTTAAGCCTAGGTCATGTGAAGCATAGGTCATGCCAAGCCTAGGTCATGTTAAGCCTAGGTCATGTTATGCCTAGGTCATGCCAAGCCTAGGTCATGTTAAGCCTAGGTCATGTTATGCCTAGGTCATGCCAAGCCTAGGTCATGTTAAGCCTAGGTCATGTTAAGCCTAGGTCATGCCAAGCCTAGGTCATGCCAAGCCGAGGTCATCTTAAGCCTAGGTCACACCTTTGAACCTCTTACACCTTGGACCATCTTGGAACCGCTTTTGTGACCTCCACCATCACCTAGGCATATTGGCCGAGGTGTTATCACCTAGGCATCCGAGATCCTTAATCCTTGCACCTAGTGATCTTGTTCTGGGACTGGAATGACCTAGACCGAGGTGTGGCACATTTAGGCCGAGGTGTGGCACAGCTAGGTCAAGTGTTATCCTTCCTAGCCGAGGTCATTGGAACCTTACTTGCCGAAGCTTTGTCCTAAGCCGAGATCATTACTTGCCGGAGTTCCCTTGCCATCTAGCTTGTTGAGTACGCCTTGTCAGGGCCTTGTCTTGTCAATCTATCACCTTTTTGAAGAGAACCAACCAACCGTTGCCACGTGTCCGAGCTGAGAGTTAAGTCAGCCGGCAGAGAGAGAAACCCCTCATTTGTTGTATCTTGTTTTGAAGAGTAGAGAGAGAAGCTCTAGAAGGGGGAGAGGAGTTCTTGAGGAAGAGTAGATTTGCAAGCTTGATCCCTAGAGATCGAACCGTTAGATTCGTGTTCTAAGGTTAGATTCTTGATCTGCTCATGTTGTTCTTTATGTTCATGTTATTGCATTGCATGATTGAATATGATTTGTAAGCCATGCATTGCTTTGAAGTTCGGTTTTAGAAAGAGAAAATGGTTTTCATGTGTTCTTCAAGAAAAGTCATGTTTTGATCCGAAAGCTCATGCCAAGATCCATGCTTTTGTGTTTGTTTCCACATGATTTTCAAGTATGGGTACCCAGGTCCATGTTTTCGAACTCATGTCATGAAATCCCAGATCTCGTAATAACAAGTTATGATTTTAGCATTCATGTTCTTCATGTTCTTCATGCTCATGTTCTTCATGTTCTTCAAGGAGGAAACCCAGATTTCCAGGCTTCATTTCCCTAGGTGTGATCACCGAGACCACTCTTGCCTAGATCACACACCTTGGTCTACCTTGCATGATCACTTGCACGTTAGTTTATCTTGCATGCACACCTAGGCTAACCACTGCACACCTAGGCCAACCATGGTACACCCATGCCGGCACCTTGTAACACCTCGGCAGACAGCTGCATACTGAAGCCTAGGTAACCACACCTCGGCCAAGAGGTGTGGGACCTCGGCCAAGACCTCCTGAGTTCACCCAGCTAGGTCGTTTTAGCCTAGATCATCTCTGTGCATCCATTCCAGGACCTGGTTGGTACCCAGCATGTTTTCCCTAGGTATTTTCAGCATGTTTTCCCTAGATGTTTTCAGCATGTTTTCCCTAGGTGTTTTCAGCATGTTTTCCCTAGGTATTTTTAGCATGTTTTCCCTAGATGTTTTCAGCATGTTTTCCCTAGATCATTTGCATTCATGTGAAGCTTGTTTTTAAGAGTGCATTCAATAGACTTTGACATGTGTTTGTAGGACTTGGACCTTTGCCTTGATCCCGACGTCCCAAGAACTAGGTGAGTGGTATTTCTAATAAAGATATGTTCTTAAGGTTTTGATAAAGCTTTGCTTTGGTTTGATAAAAGTATTTGTGAAGCATGAATGATATCCCTATTATATATATCAAGTATAAGCTTTGTTTTGAATGACAAGTTATCAAGTATAAGCTTTGTTTTAATGTCAATCTTTGAAAGTCCGTACGTGCTAGGGGACTTTAAGCATTAGTAGCACACATGTGAAGTCCGTACGTGCCAGGGGACTTTAAGCATTAGTGGCACAAGTCCGTACGTGCTAGGGGACTTTAAGCATTAGTAGCACACATGTGAAGTCCGTACGTGCCAGGTGACTTTAAGCATTAGTGGCACAAGTCCGTATGTGCTAGGGGACTTTAAGCATTAGTAGCACACATGTTAAGCAAACAAGTTTTGAAGGACCAAGGTTATGCCGAGGTTATGTTATAAGTTTTGACGCATGTTAAGTATGTAAGTTTTGCAAGATTAAGTTTGATGAACAAAGATTTATCTCATGTTTTGTACAAGCTATGATAGGTATGGTTTTGACAAGATATATTATGTATTGTTTTGAAAGACCTCGGGAATCATTCATGTAACCCCTTTATTACTTGTACCATTCACTGAGTATCCAAGCTCACCCTCCCTATGTATATATGTAGGTAACAAGCAAGAAGTCGGCTACGCCGAGATGTGTGTTTTGCAAGATGTTTTGGATGCATGTTATGTCGGCAATGTTTATGTCGGCAATCCGAAGATTATATTTCTTAACTTGCATTTCATGTATTTTGTTTATGTCGGCTTGTGAAAGCCCTTTGTAAGATGTAATATGTATTTTTGTACTTGGCTTTAATTGTGTTCAAGTTGTAAAGCTCTGTAAAGATGTATGCCATTCCATTTGACTTATGCACTGCTCTTATGGACCACTTGTATTTTAGATTATTGCTTCCGCACTTGTGAGCCCCCTATATCTATACTCTGATTATGTGTGAATTTTGAAAGTTGGCCTTCGGTAATTACGGATTACTGGCCATCACGGCACCAAACTACTAGGGGCGGTTTGGGGTCGTGACAAGATTGCCCTCTCTACCTTATCTTCTGATTCTTGTGCAAGCATGCAGCCCATAGTAGTCTTAGTCACTGAGAGGTACAATATCAACGGTTTCCCCGGCTCTGGCGGCGACAACACAGGCGGATTCTGCAAGTATTCCTTAATCTGTTCAAAAGCAGCTTGGCATCGGCCGTCCCATTGGAACTTCTTTCCTTTCTTCAGGAGACCAAAAAGTGGTTCACAAGTCAAGGTTAATTTTGAGATAAACAGTCTTATGAATTGCACTTTACCCAGAAAGCCTCGCACCTCCTTTTCAGTCCTTGGTGGTGGCATTTCTAAGATGGCCTTAATCTTTGAAGGGTCGACCTCGATGCCCCTCTGTGTAATCAGAAACCCCAACATTTTCCCCACTGTGACACCGAAAGTACATTTCTGAGGATTTAGCCGCAACCGAAATTCTCTGATCCTTTGGAAAAACTTTTGCAAGGCGGTGTAGTGGCCCTCTCTTTCCTTGGACTTGACAATCATGTCGTCCACGTACACCTCAACCTCTTTGTGGATCATGTCGTGCAATATCGTGGTCGCGGCCCGTTGATAAGTAGCTCCGGCGTTCTTCAACCCAAATGGCATTACCCTGTAGCAGTATGTCCCCCACGGGGTGGTGAATGCAGTCTTCTCTCTGTCTTCTGGTGCCATCACTATCTGATTGTACCCTGAGAAGCCATCCATGAATGAAAGTAAAGCATGCCCTGCCGTGAAATCCACTAACTCATCGATATGCGGTAAGAGAAAGTCGTCCTTCGGACTAGCTCTGTTCAAATCCCTGAAATCCACGCATACTCGGACCCTGCCATCCTTCTTTGGCATTGGAACAATGTTGGCCAACCAAGTTGGGTATTCGGATACCTGCAGGAAGCCTGCGTCGATCTGCTTGGTGACCTCTTCCTTAATCTTGAGAGCCCAATCAGGGCGGATCCTTCTGAGTTTTTGCTTGACAGGTCGGGCTTCGGGGTCAAGGGGGATCCGATGCTGTACAATCTCAGGATCGATCCCAGGCATGTCTTCGTAGGACCACTCGAAAACATCTTTGAAATCTTTTAGTAAAGCGACTAAGCGCTCGCGTTCTTCCGAAGACAGCGTGGACCCGATCTGGACCAGCCGCGGGTCCTCCTCAGTACCAATGTTCATGGTAATGATTTCATCAGTTAAGGGTTTAACAAACCTCTCCTACTCCTGCTCAATTAAGCGTTGCAAAACCGGAGGAATTTCTTCCTCGTCGTTTTTATCAAAGTTTTGAAAGTCTGAATTTAAGCAATAAATTAAGGGCACAGAGAAGTACTCAGAAACCACAGTCAATTGATTCTCATTAAGCTCATCCAAATCGTCCGAAATCTCGGTTACAATAGACTCAAATGAAAAAGAGAAAGACGACCTGGACTTAACTGTGGTATCCGGGTTATCACTCCCAGGATTACCAGACTCAGACTCAGTCGAGTTGGAACTTGATTCCGACTCACAGGACTCGGTGGAATCAGATTCTGGCTCACTACCTGACCCGGTACTGCTGGATAAGAATCCTTCTTCATATTGCCAAGTGAGAGAGGGTGCGATAGATGCATCCAAAATAGTCGCTGGAAGGCCCGCAGCCATTTCGTCCCCAATCATGGAAACCGAGGAGTTATCCCCCAAGCACATTTGGTTGATCAAGGGATCTGAGAGTAGACCTGCCAGCGCTACCCCCATTTCAAGTTCGGTGCCCTCAAAATCCACTGCCTTGCTCTGTTCAACCTTAACTGATGGGTCTGTCTGCTCTTCGGCAACGTCATCCCCGGATAATAGCAAGTCGAAGAAAATCTCGAAACCAGGCACGCGCTTCCTCTCCGCGTTCAGCCACGGTTCTGGGAAGCCGCAAAATGGAAAGTCTTCCCCCTCCCGGACGAAGCGTCCGTTTAGGGTACCCCAGATGGGCCTATGCATTAATTCAAAAGGCTTCCCAGCCTGCTTTGCTCTGGCTCTTCCGACCATTTCCTTTCCTTTCCTCACCCAGTCCTCTTTGGTGGGCAAATAACCCAGTCCAAAGGTGTGAGGGTTGTGTGGCACTTCGGCCAATGCTGAGACGCCCTTCCGGCCGCTCCTTCCCAATCCCATTCCGGGGATGTGTTGTAGCTTGTTCATGAGGTAGACGGATTGAGCACTGACATACATTCCCTCATTCACAGCCATAATGTTCTGTACCACTCGAGCCTCAGCCAAAGTGAACCCGGATAAGAACACATCCTCAGTGCCGTGCTCGATTTCTAATACTGGCTTGGACACTTCCGGCGGTGGGTGGATTGATGAGTTCCCAAAAACAATTGCTACCCCCTTCCCGTGAGGGTACTTCAGCATCTGATGCAAAGTGGAAGAGACTGCCTTGACCTGGTGCAACTACGGTCGCCCCAAGAGTAGGTTAAAGGTTGCGGGAACGTCCAAGACATGAAATTCGATGTTGTGTTGTCCTGGACCAACCTGTGTCTGGATCTTGACAGTCCCCATCACTTCTCTACTAGTGTTGTCGTAGGCCCTGATTACCTGCGTAGTTGGCACAAAATCCACGGGTTTCAACCCGATTGCATATGCTGTTCTGGCTGGGCAGACATTAATAGCGGACCCGGTATCGACAAGTACCACCGGTATCCACTTGTCTCTACATTCCACGGAGATGTAGAGGGGTTTGTTATGATTTATGCCCTCAGGCGGTAGTTCCTTGTCTGAAACGGTCAATGCCGGGGAACCTCCTCCCGGGAAGACCAGCCCAACCAGCTGCTCTGGTGTAGTATCGATGGAGAGTTTGGATTTGTCCATAGCAATTAAAACAGCTTGCCTATGTACCCGCGAAGCCATAAGCAGTCCCCAGATGGAGATGTCTGCTTGTATTTTCTTTAGCTGCCTCAGCACAGCTTCTTCTTCAATTTGCTTCTCTTTCTGCTTCTTCGCTTCTCTATCTTTCCTGGATGCCTCGGGTTGATCTAGGTGTGGGGGCTTGAAGTACCGCCCACTTCTCGTCATGTGATCCACTTCGTCAAGATACCAAGTGTCATCCGGTTGGCCACTTCCCCAGTCTTCATCCGTGTGGGCAAGAAATAAGTCGTCGTCTTCCCACCACATTCCACTGGCAGCCAACAGACACCTGTCTGGCTCCGGTCCACTCGCACTCGCAGTGCTCTCTGTCCACATGCTCGCAGCATTCTCTAACTTCGTGCACACATCACTCTCAGTCCCCTCAGGGCCCTTTGCTTTCCTAATTCTCTCAGCATTCTCAAATTTTTCCTGTTCCAACTATGTCTGTACAGCTGATCGTTCAACAATTCCTGTATTCATAATGCCCAAGTCTCAAGCGGAATTCTTAGCACCGGCGCTCTCCGGCGGTGTAACTTGACTTCCGGCCCTTCCGGCCACAGCTGATACTCCTGCCCCTGCCGGGCTTTGTTCTGGTTGGGATTCCCCCACTTCATCTGGTTGATCCTCGAGCCATCCAGTGGCCTCTGCCGATTCCTCATAGTCGAACCAGTTGATTGACGCATCCCCCAGTTCCTGATCATCGAAAAATTACAGGTCGGCAAAGTCTTCCTCTATAGTTGTCAAATCATCTGCCCCTTGCCTGAATCCATCTCCCTGGATTACACATAGTTCTCCTGTCTCCGGCAGTTCTATACCCAGCCCATTCTGGCTTGTTGATGAGATGTACTTGCTCGGATTGTAGGCTGCCCCAACAAAACTCTGTTCATCTCCAGATTCAACAATCTGATTCTCTCCTGAATTCTGCCCTGTCCCATCTTCGGTGGTCACCACCGTTGGCTCTGATTGGGTTGAGGAGATGTCCACCATGCACAAGAAGCCAGTGCAGTCGGGGAGGGACACCTCCGGCTTGGGTAGGTGGGATGGGGTGATATAGATACTAGGATCATAAGATGCGACCCCAGTTTGGATAAAATTGATCCTATTGGGAGGAGGAGCTTGGTTATGTGTTGGAAGAGGATTGGTTGTGACATTGGGTCTGTCGGGAGGCGCGATCACCTGCTTGTCAATAAGATCCTGGATCTCATGACGCAATCTGTAACAACGGTCGGTGTCGTGACCGTGTTGTTGGTGATACGCACAGTATTTTGCTGGGTCATAAGAGGGAGGGAGTGGACTCGGTAGTGGCTTGGGCTCCAGGGGTTTCAAATGCTTTTTCCTGATCAATATCCCCAGAACTTTGGTCAGGGGCATGTACAAGGGTGTGAAGGTTCTTTGGCCTCGCGGTTAGAATCTGTTGGTTTGTGTGTTGCTTCCGGACGCGCCAGAGAAAGGTGTGGTCGCCATGGGCCTTGGAAGGGGAGGAGGAATGGTGGTGACCACGCTCACCTCTAAGGTTCTTGCAGTCGCAGAGCCACTCGGGCCCGCATTGTTGTTTCGGTTGAATGTTCTCCGGGGTTGCTTCCGGTCTTGGTCGATCAGACCTTGTTTCATGGCATCCTCAATCTGCACCCCCATCTCGTGTAAATCTGAGAAGGTGGGAAAGGGGATTACAATCATTCTCTGCATCAGCTTTGGTTGGAGATTGCGCACAATCATCCGGATTTGATCTTTATCGGTAGGCCTCAAGGTCATCATCGACGCCTTTGCCCTCCACCGGGTTACAAAATCAGAAAAGTTTTCCTTGGGCTCCTGCCTTGTCGTCTCGAGATCACGAGTTGTGATCTCAATCTGAGTGTTGTACGAATATTGTGCGACAAAGGCCTCAGCCAATTCATCCCAGTTCTTCTTCACTTCATCTTCTAACTTCGCATACCAGGTGGCGGCTACACCTGACAGAGTCCGGCTAAACAGTGAGAGCTTCTGGGGTCTAGTTAGGCCCATTGGCCGCAGAATGTCTGAGAATAGTCGAAGATGGACCATGGGGTCCCCAGATCCGTCAAAGCGGTCAATTTGTGGCATTTTGAACCTATCAGGCAATATCACGACCACATCGGTATATTCATCCCCGATGTTCGGAATAGCTTTCACCCCCTGAGATTTCTTGAAGAGCTTCTCAAGTTTGCTCAATTTCAGAGCTGTGTGGTCAATCTCAAACTCAAAGAGAGAGTCCGGATGATTGGGTGCAGGGATCTTGGACAGTTGTGTCGGAAGCGGGGGCGGAGCTGGCCCCGTTGGGAGGTTCGTGTCCTCTTGCAAGTTTTGAATATTCGGCAGGGTATTTTGAGCGTTTGGCGGAGCGTTCTGCACAGTAGGTGCCTGCTCAGGTAATGGAGCCCCTGCCGGTGGAGGGACTTGATGCGAAGCAGATGCCGCATTCTGCTGTTGCAGTCTGGTAATTAGTTCAGCCTGCTGGGCCATGATCTCGGCCTGTTGCTTGGCGAACTCATCTCGGCGGGCGGTATCCTGTTGCATAGCCCGCATAGTCTCTTGCATTTGGCGTATCATCTCATCAACTCCTGTTGGTGCCGTCATACTGTTCTGATCTATCTGAACTGTTGGCAGATCTATCTCTATAGCGACAATGGGGATCTCAATCCGACTGTCCACTGATGGGGGAAACCACTGTTCTGGTGATCTCTGTTCAGATACACTGCGCTTTTTCTGCTTTCTTCTGGTAACAGGGGGTAGAGAATGGAACACTGGCTGTCCGTTAATTAGATCCTCAGATCGATTGAGTCGACGACCTCGTGTCCAAAGTGCTTGGGGGGTATCTGCTAGGTTTGAAGCAATTGTGCTAGAACTGCCCTAGACAAAAGATAAATAAAGCAATAAGGAAATAAATAAACAGATAAACGGACAGCATAACAGCGTAAAGTAAATGCATGACACACAGTCGGGCATAACAACACACAGTCAATAGGCTGAATACACACTGTCCTCAAACACTGATTATTATCCCTGTATCACTGTCCCCAAAAACTGAATCTGATACCCGTAGATAACTGATTCTCGAATACTGACTGATGCCCGCAGGCCTAATACCCACAATACTGAACTGATGCCCGCAGGCCTGATACTGACAATACTGAACTGATGCCCGCAGGCCTGATGCTGACAATACTGAACTGATGCCCGCAGGCCTGATGCCCAAACTCATATACTGATACATGCATTCCTGTAGAGACGCACTCTAAAGCACATAACAGATAAGTGAGAGCCAAAGCACCCCTATGTTGGGGTAGGGTTTCCCTGTCCTATTTTGTCAGGAGCTAGGGTTTCACTACGCACGCAGCGGTTTCAAACAACCTATAAACGGGTAAGCAACCTGTCCTAATTTGGAATGGTCACTATGGATCCGAACATGCACTAGGTCGAATGGTCAAAGAGGGTGCCCCGGTAAAACCGGGGTTTGTGTTCCCATACTGGCAGAGCCCACAACCGGTCAGCCTTATGGTCATGCCTTGACAAGACAAGCCTCCGGCAAACCGTTCAGGAATAGCAGATGGCAAACACGGTGTCCTAGGCGCACCAATGCAAATGCAATGCAAAGAAACACACAAGTATAGTCAAAAACAGATATCATGAGTTCGAGTCAAGTTCTCTAAATCCCCAGCGGAGTCGCCAGAAACTGTAGACAGGCTCGCGGGGGACCTCGCTACAGCTCGGACTCGATTTTGTAGTCACGGTTCTAAGTCTGAACCAAAGAGTCCAAATTCGGCAAATCGTTTTGAGAAAACAGATTTTTGAAAGAAGTGCCAAACATGGACTGCTTTGCCAGATACAGAGTCGCCACCTAAATATTCTATTTTGGGAAATTTAGGAAACCCTGACTCGGTGCCAAAAAGGCCACGTGTCCGTCATCACCAAAGTTGCCTTGGCTCGGAAAGTTGGGTACGATTGGGGAAGGTCACTTCGTGAGCACCCCCACTCGCCCGATCAAAGATCGGCCTCTACTAACCATGATATCTATTTTTGAAAACATTGTGAGTTCTTATTCCGGTTATTAGCCTAGGTTACTATGTGATGCGCACAACATACAAGTGTAGACTGAGTCGCCTGAATTGGAACGAAACATTTTATGTTCGCTTTTTTTGAAAATGGTTTGCTACCCGCAGGTAGGCTTAAAATGCAGATTTTGCCACCCTCAGGTGGGCTTAGAAAAGATGGTTTTGCCACTACTTAGTGGGCTTAAAACAAACAGTTGATGATTTGTCCCAATCCAAACAACCCAACCTTCACCCACAGGCATTCAGGCAGTTATATCGCATAAGCAAATAGCCTCATGGTAAGCATGCTATTCATGGCAGCACTCACACGCATGCAAGGATGCTAAAGCATAGAACTTACCGAGTACTCCAAGCCAAAATAAAAACTACATTAGAAATCATGCATGATCCTAAGTATACAGGAATGCCTAATGCAACACATGCAAAAATGCAACTATAGCAGGCTCGGCTATCTTAAACATGGCATATGGAATGCTACAGCTAACACGTATTCAATTTTGAAATTGAAATACAATGCAGTTAGTATGATGCGCCGAGCCCGGTGCATGCAGGACAGATGAATGAATGCAAACATGCTATCATACTGTATGCTAATTAAAATATGCCCTAATCTAACCATCATAAGCGGGTAAATAAAAGGGAAGAAAGACGTGGGGTTGGAAGACATACATCACATTCACGCACACTTATTACAGTTGTGCCCTCGCGCAGAGGGTCTGAATAAATATACAGTCCCGAATAAAAGAATATTACAGTCCAAATATTACAGTCCGAATAATATACAAATTCCTAATTAATTAACAAATTAACTAAGAAAAAAAATAAAACTGGCATGCAAGCCAGGGAGTGCCTTGCTCCTGATGGATGATGCATGTCTGGGCTGCCTTGCTCGGAAATCCACTGGGATGCCCCAATTAGCCTCTGTATAGCAGTTATTCTTGAAACGCGTGCCAAGTCCCGAAAAGTTGTTGATTCTTCAATTTGCTGCAACAGAGAGCAGGAAAGGGGCATAGCAATGTATTTTCACAAATATATGCATGCCTCGATCCTCGTGCCACCAATCACGCATACCGAGGCATGATGGCCGAGGAGTCGAAATGCACAATTCAATATAGGATGAATGCACATGAAAACACAGCTAAAACCTAACTCCATCATGGATAATCCGGAGTGTCGGTGACTGGGGAATTGAGATACATTCTGTCACTCGGAGTATGAAATGTACCTCGTTTCCCGTGCGCGGGCTAACTCCTATCCCGAACACGATGCAATATGCATGAGATGCATGAAATGCGACTAAGATACAATCCTAACATACGCAATGCTATGAAAATGAGACGGCTCGAAATGTGTGTACACGGGCACACAAACCGAGGAAATGCATGAATGCGATCTAAGATACAACCTAGTATGCACTATGCTGTGAAAATGAGATGCCTCGAAATGCGTGCACACGGGCACGCAAACCGAGGAAATGGCATACGCAATGCAATATGGCTAAAATGGCATACAGAATGCAACATGGACTTATACTAACATGAGAGAGCCTCAGCCACACTCACATAAGAAGCCGGTAGATGAAAATGAAGTGCCTCGAGATGCGTGCACACGGGCACGCAAACTGAGGCAATGGCATACGCGATGCAATACGGCTAAAATGGCATACAGAATGCAACATGGACTTATACTAACATGAGAGAGCCTCAGCCACACTCACATAAGAAGCCGGTGGATGAAAATGAAGTGCCTCGAAATGCGTGCACACGGGCATGCAAACCGAGGCAATGACATACGCAATGCAATGGCATAAAATGGCATATAAAATGCAACATGGACTTATACTAACATGAGAGAGCCTCAGCCACACTCACATAAGAAGCCGGTGGATGAAAATGAAGTGCCTCGAAATGCGTGCACATGGGCACGCAAACCGAGGCAATGGCATACGCAATGCAATGGCATAAAATGGCATATAAAATGCAACATGGACTTATATTAACATGAGAGAGCCTCAGCCACACTCACATAAGAAGCCGGTGGATGAAAATGAAGTGCCTCGAAATGCGTGCACACGGGCACGCAAACTGAGGTAATGGCATACGCAATGCAATGGCATAAAATGGAATATAAAATGCAACCTGGGCTTATACTAACATGAGAGAGCCTCGGCCATACTCACATAAGAAGCCGATGGATGAAAATGAAGTGCCTCGAAATGCGTGCACACGGGCACGCAAACCGAGACAATGGCATACGCAATGCAATATGACTGAAAAATGATATGCAAACATGCTAATGGAATTTCAGCACTGAAATGTGGAGGAAAACAGCCTCGAAATGAGGCGAAAGTACACCCGATGCATGGAATAGTCCCGAAACATGAACTTTGGCGCCCGAAATAGCCTATAGCTATACCAAACATGCACATTATGGACATGCAATGAAAATATAGAAGCAAGGCAATCCCAAGATAAGCATTTTTCCATTTCAAAACAAGGCCAAACAGCAAACAAAAACAGGGCAAAACTAGCATGCAAGAAATGGCCCTAAACATGAGATTAAGAAGCAACTCACAGCTGCTATCCTCAAACAGGTTAGGGCTCTTCAACAAAGTTGAAGAGGGGACCAAAATATGATCTTTTTCAGAACTGTAAAAACCCAAAAAACAAGCACAGGTATGGCTGCACTCCTATGCAAGAAAAGGGCCGAAAGGTGGCCAAAGAAGGAAGTAGTAGATGCAAAGCCCAAACAGAAAAATACCCTTCTACAACACTGATGATGGACCAAAAATATGCACATTTACAATTTATGGCCGGACCCAAAACAGTATATAAACATGCTCAAAATGCCATGCAAGATAGGGGCCAAAAGAGGTTAAAACACAAAGTTTACAAAACATTCATCAAACAGCCAAAGACCCTTAATGAAACATGAATAATGGGCTAAAATAAGACTATTTCTAGCTCTGTAAAATGACCAAAAATGGAAGCAAGATAGTCTAACAAATCATGCAAAAATGGGGATTAAAAGAGAGATATAACATGAAGTGTATAAAATATGCCTCAAACCATGAAAGGCCCTTAATGAAACATGAATAATGGGCCAAAATAAGAACTTTTCTAGCTCCGTAAAATGACCAAAAATGGAACCAAGATAGGCTGCCAAGTCATACAAGAATAGGGGACCAAAGATGGATATAAAGACAAGTGGTACATGGAGGTCCCAAACAAAGATGAGCCTTTCTTCAATGTTGAATAGGGGCTCAAAATAAGCCTACTTACAGTTTATATCATACTCCAAAATAGATTACACACAAGCTAAAAATATCATGCAAGAAAATGACATTCAAGGAGGATATTGAAGCAAGTGCAAGATGGGGGGCTCAAACAGGGTTGAGCCCTTAATGAGACATGAAAATGAGCTCAAAAAAATGACCTTTTCAGTTTTGGTCGGAGCTCAAATATACAAGAAAGAGAGGCTAAGAAATGTTGCAAAAATGAGCTAGAAAAGAGGGAAAGTGAACTTACCCTTGAAGACTTGACTTTGGTTGCCTCTTGGCTTGAGTTTGTGGCTCCTTAGGCCTTTCAGAACACCTTCAATCTTCTGGAATGGAGGATGGAAGGGTGGGGGGTGGTGGTGTAGGACTTGGAGGTTTTTCAAGGAAATGAGAGAGATAGAGGAGGATTCTTGTATTCAAGCTTGAAGAGCAAATTTTCTAACCCCTAAATGTGATATCACCTGCTGGTTATATGGACAAAAAAGGGGGAGTAAAGGAGGGGCAAAGGTGGGGAAAAATTAGGCAAGTTTTCCCCCACAAAATATCCCCCGAATTGAGATATTTTCTGGGGGAAACAGCTATTCAGCTGTAAAGTGGATATTGAGAGGAACATGGCCGGCCCCTTTTTGGAGCCCCAGGTGGCCAGCCGGACACCTCCCCTAGCCGGCCGGCCAAGGGTCAAAATGGTCCAGAAGAATTAATGGCCGGCCATGAATTTTTAGGAACCTCCCAGGTGTGTATATCACAGATATGTGGTTGAAAGTTGGCAACAGTGACTCAAGGGTGTTCAACAATCCATTTAAAGAGGGGGGGCAAAAGTGAAAGTGGAATTACTGGCCGGCCATGAATTTTTAGGATCCTCCCAGGTGTGTACATCACAGATATGTGGTTGAAAGTTGGCAACAGTGACTCAAGGGTGTTCAACATTGGCCCGGAAGTGTGAAAAACGGGCGTCGGAGGGCGCCGGAGGGTATATAACTGGTTGCTGCAACAATTACTGGCCTCCCACCCTCCGGTGACCTTCCCGGTGATAAAGCAAAGGTACCTGCCAAAAATGAACGAAAACCAGTGCAAAACGAATGTTCGGGGGCCAAAACACGCAGTTCGGGATCCCAAAAATGGGCTGTTAAGCACCGAAAGTGGCGTTCGGCCACAAAGTGGGTTTCTGAGACCCCAGTGTCCCTCAAAAGGGAGTAAATAGGAAGTATACCAAAAAAAAGAGCAAACGAAGATGGTTGGTCGGTCCCGAACCGAGGCACACGACCAACGATTCTGAAAAATCGGAAACCGGACTCCGAAGTGGGCAAAATGGCCTACGGCCACAGAACGTAGCCTACGGCCACTGAGAGATGATCTACCGGACCTCTCCCTCCCCTTAGGACAAGAAACAGAGAAAAACTGAGTCTGGTTCGCAAACCGAGGCAGGGCGCAGTAGAGAGTTCGGAAGTCCGGAGGCAGGGCTCGTAGCCGCGACTCTGAAACTTCTGAATAAGCACAACATGCAATATCACCGAGTGCTCAACTGGTGACATCTGAATCTTAAGGTCGGTCAAAACTGGGGTGTCTACATAGTGCTATGAGTGCCAAAGTTTGGGCATATCGCACTTGAATGTCCGTCGAAAAAGAACTGAAAGAAAGTCTACACAGTGACTTGGAATAATGAAAGAGGGTCAGAGCAAGAAGCTGAGGAAACCAAATCTAGTGTTGATGAAGATAGTACCTACATGGCATTCTACTCTTGCGTCACTCAATCAACTGCAAAGCCGGTTGAGTTTGCTCGTACGCCTAGTGTGCATCGTGCTCTTACTTTTGATGGGACTAATTACTTGTAGTGGAAGTATAGAATGAGAGTCTATTTCAAAGCCTTTGATTCTAAGGGTTGACGAACAATTGAGGAGAATGTTGAAGCACCATTTGTAATTGATCCAATCACTAACCAAAAGGTTAACAAGCCGACTGAGGAGTGGAGTGATATAGAAAGAGCTAACATGGAAAACAGTGAAAGAGTTTTGAACTCCATTCGTGAAGCCATTTTTGAAAAAGAGCAACAACGGATTGCTCACTGCAAGAATGCCAAAGAAGCATGGGATGTTCTTATGCACTTTCATGAAAGAGAAGAGTCATCTTTACAACCATCCAGCTATGTTCTTGTTTTAATTGGTCGACTGGATGCGCTTGAGAAAAAAGAGAACAAAAAAGAAGATAATGACGATAGTAATGGTGATGAACTTCAACAAGCCTATAAAAAGCTATATAGTGAATCTAAACCTATCCAAGATGAATGACAAACTCACTACCAAACTCAAAGCATGTGAGAGTAAGAATGTCAAGCTAAAGAAAGATATTTCAGCAACAAGTAAGGATGTCATCAAGATCTTGAGTGATAAACAAGATCTCTGTGCAAAGTTCTTGACTTGTGACATCGAAATGAATGAACTTTTGAAAATGTATGCCACATATGAAGAGAAGATGGAATCTCTTGAGATAACACAAGTTGCAATGGAAGAACATGTTGGTCAGAAAGAGGAAGAACTCAAAAATGCTAGAGCTACGATTGATATGTGGAATAGAGGGTCAAATACACTAGAAGATATCATCGGGTCTCAACAAATGAGTTGTGGCAAAAGTGGGATAGGCTATGGTGATACAACACCTCAAAAGGGAAAGGCCTCTACATCACATGACATCAAGACTCAAGCAAAAGGAAAGTTGAAGGTTCAACAGGATGATAAATCTCTCAATTAACCTAAAGGGGGTAAGATCAACAAAAAGAAGGTAAAACCTATTTTTGTTTGTCATCATTGCGGTAGGTATGGCCACATTCGCCCTTATTGTTATGAGTTCTTTGGTAAGGTGTCTCAAAAAGTTAGAAATGTTAGTACTTTTGGGTAAGGAAAAAGCCTTACATGTCTAGGTGGAATACCAAGATTCATGATGGTATTCACAATGCTAAGACATTTACCAAGACTGCCAGTCTCGCTTTTGTTAAGACCAAAAAGTTAGGGTTAGAAAGAGTGACCTATCTTGTTTTGTTGTTCACACTGCACTAAAAGCACGTGACTCACATATGTGGTATCTTGATAATTGGTGCTCTCAACACATGTCAGGTGATTAATCCTACTTCACATCTCTTGAGAAATATGAAGAAGGAATTGTCACCTTTGGAGATGGCGGCACTTCTAGAGTCATTGGTAAGGGCTCTTTAAGTGTGGTTGGTCTACCCAAGCTTGAAAATGTCTTATTTGTTGATGGCCTTAAAGCAAATCTTTTGAGCATTAGTCAAATGTGTGATTCTCATCATGAAGTATTATTCTCATCATGTATGGGGTTCGCACATCTGATAACTGTTATGGGATTGTTATCACAAATGATCTCACTTGTCATTCAGTCATCATAAATAATCTTGACTTGTGGCATCAAAGATTAGGTAATATGAATTTCGAAGACCTAACTAAGATTGCCAACAAGGAAATTGTGAGAGGTGTACCCAAAATCGGTAAAAATGTGGACCATGTCAATTAGGGAAGCAAACCCGTGCCCCTCATAAAAAGGTGAATAACTTAACAACCAAGCGTCCTCTTGAACTTGTTCATATGAATCTAATGGGACCCACTCATACAGAAAGCATTGGAGGTATAGTTGTTGATGATTATACTCGTTTTTCTTGGGCTAACTTTTTAAGAGAAAAATCTGATACGTTTGATGTTTTCAAGTCATTAGTCCTTAAAATCCATAATGAACAAGGCGCTTCTATTGGGCATATCATAAGAATTTGAACTGATCATGGTTGTGAATTTAAAAATAGCTCGTTCTCAGATTTTTGTGATATGCATGGAATTAAGCATGAATTTTCTACACCTATTACTCCACAACAAAATGGCGTTGTTGAGAGGAAAAACAGGGTTGTTCAAGAGATGGCTAGGGTCATGCTCCTTAACAAGAAAGTTTCTCCCAAGTTTTGGGCTGAAGCCTTAAATACCATTGTTTATGTTGTGAATTGTGTGTATTTAAGGCCCGGCACTTTACAAACTCCTTATGAATTGTGGAAAGGGTTAAAACCTAATGTGAAATACTTCAAAACTTTTGGCAGTAAATGTCATATTTTCAGAGATAGAGAGCCTTTGGGCAAATTCAACTCTTGAAGTGATGAAGGCATTTTTCTAGGGTATTCAACTACTAGTAGAGCTTTTTGTATCTATAACCTGCGTACATTATCTTTGATGGAATCGATCAATGAGGTTGAAGATGACACAGGTTCCCCTATTGCATCTCTAAATGAGGAAGAAAATGTTGATCCAAGAATTTTGGATACCGAAACACAATATCAAGAAGAAGCACAAGACCACGCTCAAGAAGGCGAATCAGCACAATCACTATGGTAAGTCCTAGTCCAAAAAGTGCACAAAGAGACATCACCACCGATGCTTAAATCACTACCAGTCCTGGTTTGAAGCCATTAGCAAGGGTAAAACTAAATTATCCAGTTCAACAGGTGATTGGAAATATCTCAGATTGAATGAAAACCTGAAAACAAATTAGGAAGGAGGTATCTCATATGTGTTATGTTTCATTAATTGAACCTAAGTGTAACACCCTGAAAATACGAGCTAAGGTACACAACAATAACATGATCAATCAATCCAAAATAAGTCATGTTTCCCATTGAACTAAAAGTTAATCGATTACAATTCAATAAATACATTCCCACATTGTCCAAATCCGTTTTTCAGTTCATTGAACTAGATGACATAACAAAATATAAGCCCCTTGGGCGTACAACATCACTAAATACATGAGGTAGTTCTATTACAAAAGTCCTGAATGTTAAAACTACTAATCTATCCCTAGCTTCACTTTCCCCAAAAAGGCTAATGCTTGATCCGACCCATCAACGAGGTTGTACTTCATCGAGTCCTGAAAAATAAATTAGGGTTGAGTTATATGCCTAGTAGAAATACATTTATCCAGGTATCTAACCCTTGAACAAAATTATGGTGTCCATGTGATAAAATAACACAATAAAATTCGTTTTGCAAGTATATTCCACATTTCGCCAAGAACTTTTATAATCTAATACAGATAAATTCAAATAGTGTCATCTTGTTAAACAATTAAATATCCATAACCATGAAATCAAATCACATACATTCCACCACATGAGTCCAATTGAGAACAACCATTTCTTTTACTCTGAAAAATCAATATTCACATTTTCATCCCTCCAATTGTTCATCAAATTTCATGAATCAAGTGAAATTTCCATTATCTTAAGTATTTTCTAACCAATTGGGAACTTAGGATTTCCCTAAATTTTTCGGGGTTTCTACTCCTTGTCACAAATCTAGTTCTTAACCATATCTACACTTATATTAGAGAGAGAAATTTAGGGATTCCAAGCAAAATATTAAGTAAAAGAGTAATTATGTGAAATGTGGGTTTTGTTCAACAAAATCTTCAATTAGTTCAACTAAACCTTCAATTAGTTCCCAATCACACACAATACCATGAAATTTCTTCAAGAATGAAGAGATACAAGAATAAAAGTATCCCTACCTCAACTATCCAGCCAAAATTCGAGCTCCTTCACGAATCTATCGTAAATCCCTAATCCAATCAGAAGATAATGCTATTCTTCAAGTGTTCTTCGTCCCTAACCAACAAATTTGGGTGGATTTCAATGGTAAAGAAGGTACATGATGATGGACATCTAGGGTTTCATGGGAGGACGAAGAGGAGATGAAGATAGAACCAAAGAAAAAATTGGAGAAAGATCTAGAGTCACCAGGTTTAAAAAGCTATTAACACGTTCCCCGCTCGAGTGTGATTTCTTACGCTCGAGCGTCTAGACAAGATCAAGAAGTCCCGCTCGAGCGACAACTTCCCCGCTCGAGCGGAGAAAGAAAAGTCTCAAAAGTTTTGCAGCGCTGTAGTGTAATTACTGGATGTTAACATTTCACGCTCGAGCGTGACATCCTACGCTCAAGCGTGACATCCCACGCTAGAGCGGACACGCTTGAAATACAACAAAGTGCTAGGAGCAACAATTCCGTGCTCGAGCGGCAGATTCCCCACTCAAGCGGACCCAAAAACAAAATGTCACAATCATTCCCCCTTAGGAAATTTCACCCCCGAAATTGTTTTCTACCTCCCACCTGATGTAACAAATGGCAATATCAACTAAACGGATATAAGTGCACATATTCTAGCTTTCTACCATTTTTATTACACCACCCATTAGTCTTTAAGCATTCTGCCAATAATCAGCACGCATGAACATATATACTTCCACTTGGACACATAACTAATAGTAGAGAAAAATCCACAAGAAATTTGCTTACTCTCAATACAATCACAAGTCAAGGCAATGCTAGTACATTTATAATTCCACCACGATCTCCAATTTAAGCATGATGTTAGCTCCACTTAAGGTCAAAAACAAAGGGAATATAACAACTTATAGCCCACGCTTAATCACACTAAATACCAAAGAAAAGTAAGGAAATTAATACATCATAGATTTGAAAATAATTCAACATATTTTTCACGAACTTCGGCTTCTTGTCCCCATGTCTCTTCCTCCACTCCATGATGATACCACAACACCTTAACTAGTGGAATTGTCTTACCTCTCAACACTTATTCTCGTGTATCAAGAATTTGGATTGGTTTCTCCTCGTAAGATACATCATCGTTTACTTCAATTTCTGTCCAATCTAACACATAAGAGGGGTCGGGTTCATACTTATAGAGCATAGACACATGAAATACATTATGGACTCCTGAAAGCTGAGGAGGTAATACAAGACGGTATGCCACTTCCCCAGCCCGTTCGATGACGTCAAAGGGACCAATAAACCTTGTTGATAATCTTGCACTTCGGCCAAACCTCATCAACCCTTTTCTAGGGGAGATCTTCAGAAACACATGATCGCTGATCTCGAAGGATAAGGGTTGTCTCCTCCTGTCTGCATAATTCTTTTGCCGGCCTTGAGTAGTGACTAACCTTTTCCGAATGAGGGCTATTTTCTTGGTGGTTTCACGGACTAGATCTGGGCCTAACAAAAGTGAATCTCCCACCTCAGTCCAACATACCGATGATCTACATAGATGCCCGTACAATGCCTCGAAGGATGCCATTCCAATACTTGCTTGGAAGCTATTATTATACGCAAATTCAACCAGGGATAAATGCTTCTCCCATGACCCTTTAAAATTTATTGCACAAGCCCTCAACATATCTTCTAGAATCTGGATAACACGTTCGGATTGCTCGTCGGTCTGCGGGTGATATGCTGTACCAAAGTTCAGTTGAGTTCCCAAGGCACTTTGAAGACTCTGCCACAACTTGGCTGTAAAATGAGGTGTAGACACCCCATTTTTGACCGTCCTCAAGACTTGGACGTCACCGTTTGAACACCTAGTGATCATCCATGTTTGTGTTCGTTTGGAGTTCCCAGAGGTCTCGGCTACGCACCTTGCCATAGGATTTCCGAACTCGACCGTTTAGTGCCTGGTTTTACACCAAACACTTGTGTTTTGCCTTGGAAAGGCAGGGAATGCCTTGTAAGGCATCCCCACACACCACCGGCTGGTTTTTGCTACCACCGGCAATGTATATTGCCGGTCGGCACTCAATTTTGCCAAAATGGCATCTTTGGCCGGCCGACTACTGTGCATTTGCTTTTGCAGATATTTTAAGACAGCTGTCTTGCTTTTTGCTCCCCTCCATACACGTGTATGGAGGGATCTCCCTCTTTAGAAGCTTGTCTTGTAAGCTTTACAAGACAATAAGCTCTATAAAGAGAGGGGCTCTCTCTTGTTGCAAGGGTTAGAGACTTTAGACATTTTTGGGGAGAGAAACACAGAGAGAAGCTCTGGTTTTAGGGTTAGGGTTCATACATATCTCCTATCTCTCTTTTTCTCTCTTTGTGTTCTAGGTGTTTTAGTCCATACTATTGCACACAAACACCTAGTGTTTCACCTTCCTTTGGCTCCTGAGGTTCTAAGGGGCTGATTTTGGTGTTTTGGTGCTAGATTCAAGCCAAGGAGGGCTGTTGGAGCATCATTGTTGACGAGGTCTTCAAGGGTAAGAATCTTACCCCTTTTTACCCCATTTGTGCATCTTGTTTTTGCCTATCTTAGAACTGTTTTTGTGCTTAGTGTATAACATAAAAAAGTTCTGTGTTTAGGCCCTCTAAATTGTTTGTTTAGAGTGTTTTGTGGTTTGGAGGTGTTTGACCGCTCTTAGGCCTTGAAAGGCCTCATTTTGTGCTATTTTGAGTGAGCTCCGAGACCTTGATGTTTGGGCCTCCTCACCACTGAAATCTTGAGGAATTTTAGAGGTAAGGATGGTGCCTTGAGGTCCCAAGAAGGAGGGGGCCACCCCCTCTCCTTGTTGTCCTTGGAATGGACCATTTTTGGCTTCTTGAGGGAGCATCTAGCTAAGCTTCATGTTGACCATGCCTTGGCTGTTTTTTGTGCCTATTATATCATAATATATCTCTTTTTTGTGTTGGTTTTGGTACACCATGCATGCTTAGCATACCTACCATGTAATGCCATGTGATTGCCTTAATATGCCTTAGGTTGTTAGCCTTCGTTCGAGCATGTTTTAGGTTTAGTCTTGTGAAGCTTTTGTGCATATTTTGCCATGTTTTAGGTCTGTCCATAGTTGTTTGGGTCGGATTTGGCATGCTTAGTATAGCCCCTTTGTATTCGAGCTTGTATGCTTCAAGTATGTGAATGTATAGCATGACATTTTTGCATTGATTTGATGATTTGGAACCATCTACCATGTCATTTCAGTCCCATTTTCATGCCTATATGTTTACCTTGGACGCATCTTTAATGCTTTGAAAGCTTGTGTAGCATGCTCCATGTTTTGGCCATTGTGCATGCTTTGAAATTGAGCCACTTAGATGCCATCTAGGGGGCCCCCTTTGCATAGTCTAGGTCTGTCTTGAACCTATCTTAAGCCCTCTTAGCCTTGTGAGGCTTGGTTGGCTTAGCCATGGTTCAAGTCCCCTTGACTTGCTTCAAATACTTGGACCATTTGCATGCTAATGTTTAGCCTATCTTGTTGCTTGGTTTGACACCATCTTAACATGATTTTCAATGCTTACCTTGCATGCTACTTGTCCATGATTGCCTCATTCAAATGTGCTTAGAAATAGCCCTTTGATGCTTAAGCATTTGGGCCTTAACATGTTCATGTGTGTATGTGTGTAACAGCGCCCGCGTGGAGCCTCGTGCTACAGTTCGGACTCGATTTGTGTCACGGTTCTTAATCTGAACCAAAGAGTCCAAATCTGGCAAATCGTTTTGAGAAACAAATTTTTGAAAAAGTAGTGCCAAACATGGACTGCTTTGCCAGATACAGAGTCGCCACCTAAATATTTTAAAACGGGAGAATTTAGGAAACCCTGACTCGGTGCCGAAGGCCACATGTCCGTCATCACCGGAGTTGTCTCGGCTCGGGAGCTTGGGTACGATCGGGGAAGGTCAGCTATGAGCACCCCCTTTCGCCCGGTCCGAAGACCGGCCTCTACTAACCGTGATATCCGTTTTTGAAAACTTTACGTGTTCTTATTCCATTTATTAGCCTAGAATTACTATGTTATGCGCCCAGCAAACAAGTATAGACCAAATCGCCTAATTTGGAAATAAACATTGCATATCCGTTCGGTTTGAAAATGCTTTGGAATTTGCTACTCGCACGTAGGCTAAAATGCGGATTTCAACGAGTTTTTCCAACTCAAACAATCCAACCTTCACCCACAGGCATTCAAAACAATTTAACACATAAGCATCTAGCCACATGTTAAGCATGCTGTCATGGCAATATTCACACTCATGTGATATGCTGAAGCGGAAATACTTACATAGTACTCCGTGCCAAAACAAAGAACTTGTTAGCAAACATGCATGATCCAAGTCCATGTTAAGTGCCTAATGCATCGCATACAAAATGTTGCTAGAATAGGCTCGGCTATCCTAAACATGTCATGTGAAAATGCACAATTATCACGTATTCAGTTCGGAATTGAAGTACTGATGCAGTTAGCGTGATGTACCGAGCCTAATGCATGTAATACGAATGCATGGATGCACGCATGCATAGCATAAGGTATGCTAAATTAAACGTGCCCTAATCTACCATCATAAGCAGGTAAATAAAAGGGAAGAAAGACGTGAGGTTGGAAGACATACACACACTCACGCACACTTATTACAAGTTTACCCTCGCTCGGAGGGACTGAATAAATATTACAAATTAATTAACTACGCAAGCTAATTAAATATTACAAATTAATTAATTAACCAATTAAATTAATTAATTAAAGCAGGAAAACGCCTCGAGAAGCGTGCCGCCATGCGCAAGCTGCCCCTGTTTTCCTTCCTTTCCTCCTCTGGAGACTGTCAAAGCCTCAGGACTGATCCCTTGGACAGAGAGGATCACCACCGGCTGATTGAGATTGCCACCGGCAGTGTGGTATGGCCATCGGCACAAAATTGAACCTGTCGGCAGAGAAAATTGTGCCGGTCGGCACATTACACTGCCGGTCGGCAGAGTATTCCTGCAGAACCTGCAACTCACAGCAACAGAGGGCAAAACAAAGCATGGTAGCATATTTCAAGGCATGTATGCACCAACCATGTCTCTTATCATTGTAATGACTCAAAGGGACATGTGCCTCGGTTCTTGGACCACCAATCACGCATTTCCATGCATGATGGTCCAAGGAACCAAGCATGCAACTTTGGTTTCAAATGCATGTAAATCAATCAAACAAATTAGGCCCAATTCCTATCACCAATTCAAGGAACAAGGCATGCATGCAAAATGCAATACAACCTAGGCATACAAGCTAGGAATGCAACATGACATGGCAAGACACTTATGCAATCATGCAAGCATACATATGGCAATGCAAATGGATGGCAAGATGGACTTAAACATGAATTAGGCAACTCTAATAAGGCCTAAAACAGTGGCCAAGGTGCTATAAAATGAAGGCTAAATGGCATGCACACACACATGCACATAAGGGCCAACACTTAAACACAAATCAAACAACATTCAAGCACACTTGAAAGGGGGCAAACATGAACAATTAGCATGCATTATAAGCTTTGAAATCATGCTAATACATGGTGCCAAACCAAGCAACAAATCAAGCCAAGCATGCACCAAATGGCCTAAGTGTTCAAAGCAAATCAATGAGGCATTGAACTATACTTAACAAGACCAAACAAGGCATGCAAAGAGGGACCAAAATCAGAGGTTTAGCATGTTAAAACAAGGCCAAAGGACTCCTTAGATGGCGTCTAAGTGGCCCAAATACAAAGGCATACACCATGACCAAAACATGGAGCATTGCAACACATGCTTCCAAAGCATTAAAGAGGCATGCAAGGCAATCAAACAAGCATGGAAATGGGACTGAAATAGCATGTGGGATGATTCCAAATCACCAAAACAATGCAAAGATGGCATGCTACACATGCACATACTCAAGGCCAACAAGCCCAAATACAAATGAGCTATATAATGCATGCAAAGATCAACCCAAACGACTATGGACAGAGCTAAAACATGGCAAAATAAGCACATAAACTTCACAAATGCAAGCCTAAAACATGCTCCAACAAGGCTAACAACCTAGAACATGTTAAGGCACAAATAGGGCATTACATGGCAACTATGCTAAACATGCATGGAGTTCCAAAACCAACTTGAAATCATGTTATATCATGGATATATAAGCATGAAAAACAAACCAAATACGCTCAACACACACTCAAGCATAGGCTTCCTTAAGAGGCCAAAATAGGTCCTCTTCAAGGACAACAAGGAGAGGGGGTGGCCCTCTCCTTCTTGGGACTTCAAAGCATCATCTTCACCACTGAAATCCCTCAAGATTTCAGTGGTGAAGAGACCTCAACACCAAAATCCCGGAGCTAGCACAAAATGGCTCAAAATGAGGCCTTTTGAGGCCTAAGGGTGGTCAACAACCCTCAAACAACAAAACACTCTTAATAAACAATAAAGAGGGCTTAAAAATAGAACTTTTTTATGTTATACAATAATCACAAAAACAGCTCTAAGACTAGTAGAAAATCAATGCAAAAAAAAAGGGAAAAAAAGGACTAGTTTCTCACCCTTGATGCCTTCTTCAACAAAGATGCTCCAATGGCCTCCTTGAGCTTGAATCCAAGACAAAAACTTAAAAACACACTCTTTAGAACCTCAGCTCCAAGAGGAAGGTGAAACACTAGGTGTTTGTGTGCAATAATGAGACACAAAACACCTAGTGTGCAAAATGAGAGGAAAAGAGAGATAGGTTGTGTATGTCTAACCCTAACCCTAGAAAACCAGAGCTCTCCTCTGTCTTCTCTCTCTCAAAAATGTCTAAGCCTCTCCTTTTTTGCCTTAGAGAGAGTTCCTCTCTCATATGCCTCTTGTAAAGCTTACAAGCCAAGCTTTGCAAGAGGGAGATCCCTCCATACACGTGTATGGAGGGGAGCAAAAGCAATACAGCTGTCCAAAAATATCTGCAAAAGCAGATGAACAGCAATCGGCCGGCAAAAAATGCCATCTTGGCCAAACAAAGTGCCGACCGGCACAAAATAGTGCTGACCGGCAACAAAGAGTGCCGACCGGCAAACTATACTGCTGGTGGCAGCAAAAACCAGCCGGTGGCATCTAGCCACTGCCGGTGATGGGTGGGGATGGTCTACACGCCCCACCTTGCCTCTCAAGGGCAAGAAGCAAGTGTTTGGTGCAAAACCAGACACTAAACGGTCGAGTTCGGGGATCCTGAGGCAAGGCACGCGAGCCGAGACCTCCGGGAACTCTAAACGAACACAATCATGGATAATCACCGAGTGCTCAAACAGTGACGTCCAAGTCTTGAGGACGGTCAAAAATGGGGTGTCTACAATGTGTATTTTGGTCCCTTGTTTTAGTCATTTTAGCCACTGTTTTGGGCCTATTTAGAGCTGCCCAAATCATGTTTAAGACCATCTTTTTATCCATTTGCATTGCCTCATGTTTGCTTGTATGCTTGCATAAATGTCTTTCCATGCCATGTTGCACCCTTAGCTTGTATGCCTAGGTTGCATTGCATCTTGCATGCATGCCTTGTTCCTTGACTTGGTGATGGGAATTGGGCCTTGGTTTGTTTGATTGGTTTGCATTGCATTTAACATGAAAGTTGCACACTTGATCACTTGGGCCGTCATGCATGGAAATGCGTGATTGGTGGTCCGAGAATCGAGGCACATGCCCCTTTGAGTCATTACCATGATAAGGGACATGATTGGTGCATATATGCCTTGAATTGTGCTGCCATGCTTTACCTTGCCCTCTGTTGCTGTCAATTGCAGATTCTGCAGGAACACTTTGCCGACCGGCAGTGCCAAGTGCCGACCGGCAATCCCTTATCTGCCGATAGCCTCATCAATGGCCGGTGGCCACATGCCACTGCCGGTGGCAATCCTATTCAGCCGGTGGCACTCCTCAATGTCCAAGGATGCAATCCTGAGGTTTTGGCAGCCTCCAGAGGAGTAAAGGAAGGAAAACAGAGGCAGCCTATGCATGGCGGTGCATTTTCGAACAGGACCGAGCATGCATTGCATCGAGCTCTCCTCCCGAGGCGGTTTACTGCTTTTCCTGGATTAATTAATTTCTTAGTTGATTAGGCAATTTGTAATATTTAATTAGCTTGCGTAGTTAATTAATTTGTGTTATTTATTTGGTCCCTCCGAGTGAGGGCAAATCTATAATAAGTGTGTGTGAGTGGTGTGTATGTCTTCCAATCCCCACTTCTTTCTTCCCTTTTACTTACCTGCTTTGTTGGTTAGTATTAGGGCACGTTTAACTTAGCATACCTTATGCTATGCATGCGTGCATCCATGCATTTGTCTTGCATGCACTAGGCTCGGTACATCATGCTAACTGCATTTGTACTTCAATTCCAAATTGAATACGTGCATCAATTGACCGCATTTCACATGCCATGCCTAGGTTAGCCGAGCCTACTCTAAATGCATCCTGTATGTGTTGCATTAGACATTTAAACATGGACTTGGATCATGCATTGATTGCTAACGGGTTCCTTGTTTTGGCACGGAGTACTATGTAAGTATTTTCCTGCTTTAGCATATCGCATGCGTGTGAATGCTATCATGACAACATGTATACCATGTGGCTAAATGCTTATGTGATAAATTGCTTGAATGCCTGTGGGTGAAGGTTGGATTGTTTGAGTTGGAAAACTCGTTGAAATCCGTATTTTAGCCTACTTGCGAGTAGCAAATTCCAAAATATTTTTTCAAAACAAACGGATATGCAATGCTTATTTCCAAATTAGGCAATCTAGTCTATACTTGTATGCTGTGTGCACAACATAGTAATTCTAGGCTAATAACTGGAATAAGAACACATAACATTTTCAATAACGGATATCACGGCTAGTAGGGGCCGGTCTTCGGACCGGGCGAAAGGGGGTGCTCATAGCTGACCTTCCCCGATCGTACCCAAGCTCCCGAGCCGAGACAACTCCGGTGACGACGGACATGTGGCCTTCGGCACCGAGTCAGGGTTTCCTAAATTTTCCCATTAAAAAATATTTAGGTGGCGACTCTGTATCTAGCAAAAGCAGTCCATGTTTGGCACTTCTTTTTCTAAAATTCTGTTTTTCTCAAAACGATTTGCCAGATTTGGACTCTTTGGTTCAGATTAAGAACCGTGACAAATCGAGTACGAACTGTAGCGAGGGCCCCACCTGGGCGCGTCTACAGTTTCTGGCGACTCCGCTGGGGATTTAGAGAGCTTGACTCGAACTCGTGATTTCCTGTTTTGATTTCGCTTATGTGTTTCTTTGCATTGCATGTGCATTGGTGCGCCTAGGACACCGTGTTTGCCATCTGCCATTCCTGAACGGTTTGCTGGAGGCTTGTCTTGTCAAGGCATGACCATAAGGCTGACCGGTTATGGGCTCTAACAGCATGGGAACACAAACCCTGGTTTTTACCGGGGCACCCTTTTGACCATTCGACCTAGTGCATATTCGGAATCCATAGTGACCATTCCAAGCTAGGACAGGATGCTTACCCGATTATAGGTTGTTTGAAACCGCTGCGTGCGTAGTGAAACCCTAGCTCCTGACAAAATAGGACAGGGAAACCCTACCCCAACATAGGGGTGTTTTGGCTCTTATTTGCTTGCTATGTGCTTTTTGGAGTTGGCCTCTACAGGAATGCATATATCAGTTTGCAAGTCTGGGTATCAGGCCTGCGGGCATCAGTGTGTTGAGAATCAGTTATATCTGCGGGTATCAGATTCAGATTTGGGGCAGTGATTTTGGGGAACAGTGATCAGTAGTAGAATACAGTTATTCAGTTATGCCTATGCCTGTTCTGATGGAATTGGGCTGAGATGCTGCCTATTTTCTCTTTTGCTAGGTAGTCTTGGAACCATAGCTTCGGAAGGCTCCAATATCCCCCGAGGTTCATTGGACTTGTACTGATAGACTTTGTCAGGTCATAGACTCAGTTCAAGGGTAATCAGGGCCAGAGAAGGCTAGTCAGACACAGACCACCAGTACAACAGCTACCAGATCAGTGATCTTTGAGCAGTCGGGCTGAGATTTCCGAGCCTATTGCCGACACAGATATACCGGTCGCTCAGTTAGATTAGAACAGTATGTCGAGTCTGGAAGAGATGGTGCGCCAACTCCAGGATAGTATGAAAGCCATGCAGCAAGACACTGTCCCTCAAGCAGAATTCACCAAGCAACAGGCTGTGGTCATAGCCCAACAGGCAGAGACAATTGCCAGATTGGAGCAGTAAACTGGAGTATCTACTTCGCACCAGGCTCCTCCCCCACCAAGAGTTCCCATACTCGGGGAGGCAACCCACGTCCAAGATGATACAGACATTCCAGTCGGGCCAGCTCCGACCCTGGTTCTACCCCAACTATCCAAGACACCCATCAACCTACCGGACTCCCCTTTTGAGTTAGAAACGGATCCAACGGCGCTAAAGATGAGCAAGCTTGAAAGGTTGTTCAAGAAGGCTCAAGGCATGAAATCCGTCCCGGACATCGAGGATGGGTATACCGATCCAGCTGTGACGCTGCCAGACAAATTCAAGATGCCACATATTGACCGTTTCGATGGGTCCGGGGATCCCATGGTGCACTTGCGGCTGTTTTCAGACATTCTAAGACCGATGGGCCTCACCAGATTACAGAAGCTATCATTGTTTGGCCGGACCCTGTCTAGGATAGCCGCAATCTGGTATGCAAAATTGGAGAACTCTGTGAAACAGAATTGGGAAGAGATGGCTGAGGCCTTCAGTGATCAATACTCCTACAACACACAGATTGAGGTCACAACTCGTGATCTTGAAGTCACCCGCCAAGAGCCAAAGGAGGGTTTTTCAGAGTTTGTGGCGAGGTGGAGAGCAAAGGCCTCAATGATGGCTACAAGGCCTTCCGACAAAGACCAGATAAGGATGGTTGTGCGCAACCTCCAACCCAAACTAATGTAGAAAATGATCGTGCTCCCCTTCTCTACCTTTTCGGATCTACATGAGATGGGGGTACAGATTGAGGATGCTATGAAGCAGGGCCTTATTGATCAGGAGAAGGAGCAGCCCAGAAGGGCGTTTACCCGCAGTTCGAATGCGACCACCAGCGGTGACGCAGCTGCAAGATCTTCTGAAGTGGGCATGGTCGCCACCACCACACCAAGAACAGCCACCCCTTTTGTTGGTGCATCCAATCCAAACCCCCGAACTTCGGACTATCTACCCCGAGGCAAGAGGGTTTTCACCCCACTCTTTATGCCTTTGTCTAAAGCCCTGGGGGTCCTACTCAGGAAAGGACATCTAAAACCGTTAGAACAACGGCCTCTACCTGATCCTCTCCCTCCAAAGCATGACCTGACTAAGTACTGTGCTTTTCATCAACAAACTGGTCATGACACCGACAGTTGCGTCCGTCTCCGCCACGAGATACAAAATTTAATTGACAACAGGGTCATCCCCGCACCAGGTCCTGCAAAGTCTATCGATACTTGACCAGTGAACTTGTGGGGGATAATGTGATGTGATCGAGGGATGAACCACCTGCGGGCGGCGCTCAGTTTACTCCGAATGTGGCGTATGGCACGCACTGTTTTGAGCATTTGTGAATGCTGGGTTTTGTACGTTCTGGCTTGGGTATTGAGTCAGTTCTGTTGTTTTGAGTCTGTCTCTTTGTTTTGAGTCAGTCTTTTCATATCGAGTCAGTCCTGTTGAGTCTGTCTCGTTGTATTGAGTCAGTCGGGCCTGTCTTGTTGTATCGAGTCAGTCCTGTTTTGTTGGAGCCGGGTGATTCCGGGGGTGTTACCTCGGACATCACTATCTTGTTTTGTGTTTGTCTTTTTACTTTCTTTTGAGTCTGTTTCTGCCTTGGAGCCAGTTATGCCAACAGATTTGAATGGAACAGCAGTGATTTTCACACTCTTACGTTTGCTTCTGCCGTGTGCCAGTTGTGCCGAAAGTTTGAATGAAATGACAGTGCTCTTCGCCTGCCTTTTCTGTGCCATTGAAGTCATTGTAATGACCTAAGTTTTTCAAAACGTTTTTCGAAACATTGTAATAAAAACGAAGAGGAAGGAATTCCTCAGGTTTTGCAAAACTTGACCAATTGAGAGAAAGAAAGGCATGCTAAGCCCTTAATGATTGTGATCATGCTTGTTAATGTGAGTACTGAGAAGGACCCTGGCTTGATCCAGATTGGTTCTACACTGTCTTCGGCGCGAGCGATTTGTCACTTTCTTAAAAAAATTTCAAAAAATATTTTGCGCGGTCTTGCGAAGACTTGTGTGGGATCGCTCTTGAGATTGTGCAGCTTAGGATCGCTCTCAGCCTCGAGATTCGACCCCTCACTTTCAAACCTTGAACCTGAGTTCAAAACGTTCAACGGTCAACCACAACGTGAGGCCTATGTGGCCATTTTGAAGCAGCCCTCGAACAAGAGGCACCAAAGTCAGATCAAGAAGATCAGATCAAAAGAAGCTTGTAAAGCTAGATCAGAAGCCCCCCCTCAAACTAGGGGCAAAAATGTCAGATATGCTCGAAGAGCCGAAGATGGATCCTTCAGTAAATCAATACAACGGCCACTTTCCTGGATACAGATGGCTTCAAAACCCTAAAACCATTTGGCATGGACTTGTTACACTTTTACCCTTTGAGAGGCTCGCCGGGCCGAAAACCCGGAAGGGCGACCCAGGCAAAAGTTAGAGCAAGAGAAAAATACAGAAAAGAAAAGAAAAGCAAAAAAATGCAAAAGAAAAGAAAAGAAAAGAAAAAAATGCAAAAGAAAAGAAAAAAGAAAAAAATGCAAAACAAAAAGAAGAGAAAAAGAAATGAAAAAAATTGGAAAGAAAAGAAGAACAAAGCTCGCAAGGTCGAAAACCCGCAACGGGCGCCTTGGCAAAAGTTAGAGCCTAAAAAGGAGAGGATAATACCTGAGTGTACCTCACCCCGAACTACGTAAGGCTTGATTCCCATGTTTAGGATACGTAGGCAACTTCATTCTGAAGTCCAGCCATAAAACACTCCAAATTCAACTGTGTCCATGTGATGGTTCTAGTCATCTTTGTCTTTTCTGTATCCGGGAGTTCGGTTGCAATCATCGCTCTGAGGACTGATTACAATACACTACGGTGCCATTCAGACAAGGGGCAACTTTCCGTTGTCATTCAATGCACCGCGGTGTCATTCAAACAAGGGGCAACTTTCCGTTGCCATTCAATGCGCTGCGGTGCCGTTCAAACAAGGGGCAACTTTCCGTTGCCATGCAGCTTCCCTCCAGCAAGGGGCAATTTTCCTCCAAATCCAAGATTGTGCGTCTCAAGAGTAGGTTCTGTGCTTGTTAAGCATTGGCCGTTTGCAAAAATAGTTTTTGAGAATTTTTACTGAAGTTGACTAATTTTCTTGAAAATTGTTCCATCTTTTCCAAAAACTGGACCATTTCTTGGACCCAAAATAGGAAAATTTTCAGTGCTCATAGCCTGACTTGCATGATTTCTAATCAAAAATCGAACATGTGTGTTAATCTAACTCTCATGTTGGTCAAAATTGTTTTAGTAGAAAACCAAAAACAAAAAATGGTCAAAATAATGAACTAGGGGCACAGTTGAGTCAGGCTTCCTATCTTTTCCCTGTTGTCAATACAGTTGCTAGAAAGGGCACTCTACTTGCCAGAAAGGGCACAACTGAAGTCAACAACAAAGGGCTGAAAGCTCTCTCATCCTCCAAGCAACGAGGTATCAAGACAAGTGCGAAGCACGAACTGGAATGGGGCGACATTTTCCACTCCCTCATCTGGACAGATCTGGTCATGTCCGAACTACCCAGCAGAGCATCATCAACTGATGTCAGCTACAGATTTGCTACATACCCAGTTGTAGTGCAACCCCTCTGTGGGAGAAACTCACTGTTGTGAACAAGAAGAAGAATCTAGCAGAATGCTATGGGCAAGAGCCCGTAACTCCTTGTTTATCTACCAACCACCTAGGGGAGGGATAAAAAATGAGAGATTGAAGAATAGAGAGATGTGCGCTGAGAGAAAATGTGAGAAAAGGGCTTTTTCAGAAAAACAGAGATTGAGTGCCAGAGTGACGTGAGAATCACAAATGAGAAAAGGGTGGGAAACAATACCCAGAGAAACTGGCTCCTCGTGCGCTGAGAGGTCTCTCGTCTTTGTAACACGTCTGTGTGTCGTGTCTCTTGTTTTGTTTGTCTCGATTCTGGATTTGAGTCGTTCCGAGTGTGTCTCGATGTGTTTAGGTTGTTTACCTTTTGTTTTTCGTTGTTGAGTCCTTTTCGCTGTGTTCAGTCGTAGGCTCAATACCTGGTCGAGAACTCATTTTCTCAATTTCAAAAAATGATTTGTTGTGTGCTCAGAGTGCTGTGCCATTCTCCACATTTGTGCAAAAAAGGGAATTTGTTCTTTCGAAAACTGTAGGGTTCAACCCAGGTCATGTGAGAACAGTAAAATCAGGATCTATCTGAAGCTATATAGGTTCCGGACTGCAAAGCAAAAAAAAAAAAGAGGAAAAATCGAAGCATCTGAGTGTGTTTCACCTTTAGCAAATTCCGTGATTGTACTCTAGATGTACCTCTTCAGGCCTTGTCACTACTCCGAAGTATGGGTGTGCCTCTACCTCAAGCTCAAGGTCAGGTCTACTTCAAGCCAGAATGGCAATCAAAGTGCTCCCTCAGAAAACCAGTCCTTGCCAGGAAAGAAAGGTAGTAACTGCGTTTTGGAAGTATAAGCAAGAGTAACCCACTTTTAGCTCAAATTGTTTCTGCGGAATTTTCAATTCATGTCTTCGATGCGTAGCTCATCGTCAGTCAGCATGCACGAGGTGTATCCTTTTGAAATATATATTGTGACCCTTCTGAGAGGTAAATCAGAGGTTGTGTTTGAATTGGTCTTGTTAAGGCTTGTATTCCTTTATTCGGCATTTTGTTCCAAATATGCGTTGTTACACCCGTTCCACTTGCATTGTGATGCATGTTCCAATTGCATTGTTATGCACCCACTTCACTAGCATTGTTATGCTCATTCATTGCATTGATTATGCACATCTATCTAGCATTGTTATGCTCATTACTTGCATTGTTATGCACCTTTTCACTTGCAATTATCATTCTTTCTCCTCGTGCGTGCGATGAGTTAGACCTTCTCTGGTTAAGAGCACTTGGAATACGTTTCAATGCTCACACCATTCCGAAACACCGGGATACGTCCCTATGCTTCTCCTTCTCTCCGAAACACCGGGATACGTCCTTATGTTTCTTCTCCTTCCGAAACACCGGGATACGTCCCTATGTTTCTTTCACATTTTTTGAATCCCCGGGATACGTTCCTACATTTCTCTCTCTTTTCCGAAGCACCGGGATACGTCCCTATGTTTCTTCTTCCATTCTGAAACAACGGGACACGTCCCTATGTTTCTCCTACTTTTCCGAAGCACCGGGATACGTCCCTATGTTTCTTCTTCCATTCCGAAACAACGGGATACGTCCCTATGTTTCTCTTTCCATTCCGAAACAACGGGATACGTCCCTATGTTTCTTTTTCCATTCCGAAACAACGAGATATGTCTCTATGTTTCTCTTTCCATTCCGAAGCAACGGGATACGTCCCTATGTTTCTCTTTCTCACCGAAACACCGGGATACGTCCCTATGTTTCTCCTCCTCTCCGAAACACCGGGATACGTCCCTAATCCTTTGGGATACGTCCCTATGTTTCTCCCTCTTCGGTTAAAAGCGTTCAGAATACGTTCCAATGCTTACACCATTCCGAAACACCGGGATATGTCCCTATGTTTCTCCCTCTTTGGTTAAGAGCATTTGTAATACGTTCTGGTGCTTGAACCACTCTGGAACACCGGGATACGTCCCTATGTTTCTCATTGCTTGCGGAACACTGGGATACGTCCCTATGTTTCTCATTGCTTGCGGAACACCGGGATACGACCCCATGTTTCTTTCTCCTTTTCGAAACTCCGGGATACGTCCCTATGTTTCTCTCTCCTTCGGAAGCACCGGGATACGTCCCCATGCTTCTCGTTCCTTGCGAAATACTGGGATACGTCCCTACGTTTCTCTCTTATTTTCGAAATACCGGGATACGTCCCTATGTTTCTTCTCCCTTCTTTCCGAAACACCAGGATACGTCCCTATGTTTCTTTGCATGATCATAAGTTATGTTCGGCTTCTTGCATTGTCAGTTGCATTTTGCCCCTGCCTTCGGGCGCATACCTTTATTTGTAGCTTGTATGCTTTGTCTAAGTCTTCGGCCTTGTCAAAAATGGGTCATCTCTGGGCTTTGACATTCACTCCCGTCATTGTTATGACTTTCGAGTTCTGTCAAAGAGGGGCAATTGTAGACACTCCATTTTTGACCGTCCTCAAGACTTGGACGTCACCGTTTGAACACCCGGTGATCATCCATGTTTGTGTTCGTTTGGAGTTCCCGGAGGTCTCGGCTACGCGCCTTGCCTCAGGATCTCCGAACTCGACCGTTTAGTGTCTGGTTTTACACCAAACACTTGTGTTTTGCCTTGGAAAGGTAGGGAATGCCTTGTGAGGCATCCCCACACACCACCGGCCATGGCCATAGGCCACCGGCTGGTTTTTGCTGCCACCGGCAATGTATATTGCCGGTCGGCACTATTTAGTGCCGGTCGACACTCAATTTTGCCAAAATGGCATCTTTGGCCGGCCGACTACTGTGCATCTGCTTTTGCAGATATTTTAAGACAGCTGTCTTGCTTTTTGCTCCCCTCCATACACATGTATGGAGGGATCTCCCTCTTTAGAAGCTTGTCTTGTAAGCTTTACAAGACAATAAGCTCTATAAAGAGAGGGGCTCTCTCTTGTTGCAAGGGTTAGAGACTTTAGACATTTTTGGGGAGAGAAACACAGAGAGAAGCTCTGGTTTTAGGATTAGGGTTCATACATATCTCCTATCTCTCTTTTTCTCTCTTTGTGTTCTAGGTGTTTTAGTCCATACTATTGCACACAAACACCTAGTGTTTCACCTTCCTTTGGCTCCTGAGGTTCTAAGGGGCTGATTTTGGTGTTTTGGTGCTAGATTCAAGCCAAGGAGGGCTGTTGGAGCATCATTGTTGAAGAGGTCTTCAAGGGTAAGAATCTTACCCCTTTTTACCCCATTTTTGCATCTTGTTTTTGCCTATCTTAGAACTATTTTTGTGCTTAGTGTATAACATAAAAAAGTTCTGTTTTTAGGCCCTCTAAATTGTTTGTTTAGAGTGTTTTGTGGTTTGGGGGTGTTTGACCCCTCTTAGGCCTTGAAAGGCCTCATTTTGTGCTATTTTGAGTGAGCTCCGAGACCTTGATGTTTGGGCCTCGTCACCACTGAAATCTTGAGGAATTTTAGAGGTGAGGATGGTGCCTTGAGGTCCCAAGAAGGAGGGGGCCACCCCCTCTCCTTGTTGTCCTTGGAATGGACCATTTTTGGCTTCTTGAGGGAGCATCTAGCTAAGCTTCATGTTGACCATGCCTTGGCTGTTTTTTGTGCCTATTATATCATAATATATCTCTGTTTTGTGTTGGTTTTGGTACACCATGCATGCTTAGCATACCTACCATGTAATGCCATGTGATTGCCTTAATATGCCTTAGGTTGTTAGCCTTCGTTCGAGCATGTTTAGGTTTAGTCTTGTGAAGCTTTTGTGCATATTTTGCCATGTTTTAGGTCTGTCCATAGTTGTTTGGGTCGAATTTGGCATGCTTAGTATAGCCCCTTTGTATTCGAGCTTGTATGCTTCAAGTATGTGAATGTATAGCATGACATTTTTGCATTGATTTGATGATTTGGAACCATCTACCATGTCATTTCAGTCCCATTTTCATGCCTATATGTTTACCTTGGACGCATCTTTAATGCTTTGAAAGCTTGTGTATCATGCTCCATGTTTTGGCCATTGTGCATGCTTTGAAATTGAGCCACTTAGATGCCATCTAGGGGGCCCCCTTTGCATAGTCTAGGTCTGTCTTGAACCTATCTTAAGCCCTCTTAGCCTTGTGAGGCTTGGTTGGCTTAGCCATGGTTCAAGTCCCCTTGACTTGCTTCAAATACTTGGACCATTTGCATGCTAATGTTTAGCCTATCTTGTTGCTTGGTTTGACACCATCTTAACATGATTTTCAATGCTTACCTTGCATGCTACTTGTCCATGATTGCCTCATTCAAATGTGCTTAGAAATAGCCCTTTGATGCTTAAGCATTTGGGCCTTAACATGTTCATGTGTGTATGTGTATTTTGGTCCCTTGTTTTGGTCATTTTAGCCACTGTTTTGGGCCTATTTAGAGCTGCCCAAATCATGTTTAAGACCATCTTTTTATCCATTTGCATTGCCTCATGTTTGCTTGTATGCTTGCATAAATGTCTTTCCATGCCATGTTGCGCCCTTAGCTTGTATGCCTAGGTTGCATTGCATCTTGCATGCATGCCTTGTTCCTTGACTTGGTGATGGGAATTGGGCCTTGGTTTGTTTGATTGGTTTGCATTGCATTTAACATGAAAGTTGCACACTTGATCACTTGGGCCATCATGCATGGAAATGCGTGATTGGTGGTCCGAGAATCGAGGCACATGCCCCTTTGAGTCATTACCATGATAAGGGACATGATTGGTGCATATATGCCTTGAATTGTGCTGCCATGCTTTGCCTTGCCCTCTGTTGCTGTCAATTGCAGATTCTGCAGGAACACTTTGCCGACCGGCAGTGCCAAGTGCCGATCGGCAATCCCTTCTCTGCCGATAGCTTCATTAATGGCCGGTGGCCACATGCCACTGCCGGTGGCAATCCTATTCAGCCGGTGGCCCTCCTCAATGTCCAAGGATGCAGTCCTGAGGTTTTGGCAGCCTCCAGAGGAGTAAAGGAAGGAAAACAGAGGCAGCCTATGCATGGCGGTGCATTTTCGAACAGGACCGAGCATGCATTGCATCGAGCTCTCCTCCCGAGGCAGTTTACTGCTTTTCCTGGATTAATTAATTTCTTAGTTGATTAGGCAATTTGTAATATTTAATTAGCTTGCGTAGTTAATTAATTTGTGTTATTTATTTGGTCCCTCCGAGTGAGGGCAAATCTATAATAAGTGTGTGTGAGTGGTGTGTATGTCTTCCAATCCCCACTTCTTTCTTCCCTTTTACTTACCTGCTTTGTTGGTTAGTATTAGGGCACGTTTAACTTAGCATACCTTATGCTATGCATGCGTGCATCCATGCATTTGTCTTGCATGCACTAGGCTCGGTACATCATGCTAAATGCATTTGTACTTCAATTCCAAATTGAATACGTGCATCAATTGACCGCATTTCACATGCCATGCCTAGGTTAGCCGAGCCTACTCTAAATGCATCCTATATGTGTTGCATTAGACATTTAAACATGGACTTGGATCATGCATTGATTGCTAACGGGTTCCTTGTTTTGGCACGGAGTACTATGTAAGTATTTTCCTGCTTTAGCATATCGCATGCGTGTGAATGCTATCATGACAACATGTATACCATGTGGCTAAATGCTTATGTGATAAATTGCTTGAATGCCTGTGGGTGAAGGTTGGATTGTTTGAGTTGGAAAACTCGGTGAAATCCGTATTTTAGCCTACTTGCGAGTAGCAAATTCCAAAATATTTTTCCAAAACAAACGGATATGCAATGCTTATTTCCAAATTAGGCAATCTAGTCTATACTTGTATGCTGTGTGCACAACATAGTAATTCTAGGCTAATAACTGGAATAAGAACACATAACGTTTTCAAAAACGGATATCATGGTTAGTAGAGGCCGGTCTCGGACCGGGCGAAAGGAGGTGCTCATAGCTGACCTTCCCCGATCGTACCCAAGCTCCCGAGCCGAGACAACTCCGGTGATGACGGACATGTGGCCTTCGGCACCGAGTCAGGGTTTCCTAAATTTTTTCATTAAAAAATATTTAGGTGGTGACTCTGTATCTGGCAAAAGCAGTCCATGTTTGGCACTTCTTTTTCTAAAAATCTGTTTTTCTCAAAACGATTTGCCAGATTTGGACTCTTTGGTTCAGATTAAGAACCGTGACAAATCGAGTCCGAACTGTAGCGAGGGCCCCACCCGGGCGCGTCTACACGAGGGTCCCTATCAGATACTGTAACGACCTCAAAAAATATACATAAAACCTGTCACGTTAGACATGCATTGATATAAGAGAAACCAACCATTTATATTCATCAGAGTAATTCTTACAATAGTGCTACATATCAACAACAAAAGGAAATGCCCTATGGGCTTACAGCTTTCCAAGTCAACACTTGGTTACACAAAAGAAGAGTACTAACTCTATACAAAATAAGCCTTTGGCTTGATATACATGTAACACAAACAAAATAAACAAAAAGAGTCTTCAACTCTCATCATCATCCAAGCTATGTCCTTGGAGGTACCATGCTACCTGTACCTGAAAATAATGTCCCATATAGGGTGAGCCAAAGCCCAATAGAGATATGCTAAACACAGTATGAGCGGTGACTAAGACATTAGCAATTGATAAATGTTTAATTCCCATAAATCAATTCATAACCCATTTTCATTACATGACCATTATGTCCATGTTTCATTTCATTTTCCATTCCTATCCAATTTCCCATTTACAACAACGGCTCAGAACCTGGCCAACAATTTTCATGAGACAGTGGCTCATATTAAACGTTTCTCATTTCACAATAGATAAGCCTACTAGCTATATCAACATCTCAACAGATAAGCATGCAAGCTGTATCCACACTTCAACAGATAAGCATCTGAGCTATATCAACACTTCCATAGATAAGCATACGAGCTGTATCACCACATTATCTGACAAGCATATGAGCTGTATCAGTGGAGTCCATCCCCTATCTCCTCCCAAACAACATCCGGTTTAGAGGTCCATCCCCAATCTTCCCCTAAACCGTGGAGTACATCCCCTATCTCCTCCCACACACACACAATGTATATATACATAGGTCATATACACAATCAATCAATACATAACGTCAATGTATTCTATCAATCGTCATACTCTATGGCATAACCAATTGATTAGTTTTCGTTTGCCTAATTATCATGCATTGTCCACAACAATCAAAACTACCCTCCACTGGTAGCCCAAGCAATTATTTCTACACAGATAATAAAAGCTCCAACAGATAAAATATCAATGTTTTCAAAAGTGAGCGATTAATAAATCCAACTCCATTATTCTACTATATAATGAACCAATTTCATTATTTCCAACTCAATTCCATATAACCATAATTTTCCCACATTAATCATACCAATTAATTTATACAACCAATTAGGGTTTTCTACCCCGTTTCCCAATATTGACCCAATGGCCTATATATCAACAACCAACAACAATATCATCATTTTGAAACCCAAAATGCATATTTTTGAATCAAAATAACAAAACCCTCTTTTAACATTTTGAAACCCTAAGTCCCAAAATTTACCTAACTTCAACACTTTATCAAAATAACCAAAATTTATGTCAAAGACCATAAGAGTGAGTAGGAATCCCTACCTCAAATTCGAAGCCCAAGAGAAGAAGATGAAGGAAACCAAAATGCTCCAAACTTCAAGATCCACGGATCAAAACGAAGCCCATAACAGTCAACACAACTTTTACAAAGGCCAAAGGGAAGGAAAGCACTCTAACTAGATCAAACCCTAGAGAGAAGGGAGTTTCTAGAGAGAGAGGCTCTCAAAATATCTTTTTGGAAAGTAAGAGAGAGAGTGGAAGTGTAGAAAATGGTTCAAAAATGCCTAGCTGCCCTCTGTTATACGACATTCCTGCTCGAGCAGAAAACACAACGCTCGAGCGTCAAGAACAAAATACTGGTTCCGCTCGAGCGCAAGAAGACCCGCTCGAGTGCCAAGACACAAGAATAAAGTACATCCACTCGAGTACGAAAACCAGTCCGCTCGAGCGTAGATTTTCATCTCCCAGAACTTTCACCAACGAGGTACTAATCGCTCGAGCTCGAGCGCATGAATCCCGCTCGAGCGTAGAAAACACACCTGCAGAAGTTTTGCAGGGACATGAAATGCTGGAAGGGTGCAATCTCCGCTCGAGCGCCAGAACACCCGCTCGAGCGGACAACCAAAAACCAAACTCCGCTCGAGCGCAGAATTACACGCTCGAGCGTAACACCAAAAACCTGGGCAACAAGGATTTAGACCAAGGCTCGACCTACCTGCTCGAAACATGCCCAACACATCCTAAAACTCAAACATAAGGAATTTAAAGAATGACAATAAGGTATACAACCACCAACCCCACGGAACCAAAGTCTGGAATACAACAAATACAGAAAGGGAAAACCGAGATCGCTATAACCTCCCCCCCTTAAAGAATTTCGTCCCCGAAATTAAGCACAAGTTTTTCAAAAAAAAAACAAGTTTTCTCCATTTCCAACAATATTATAACCAAATATTGAACAATCCGACCCATTACCGGTCAATCCCATCTCTTTTCAAGAGGCATTTCACATTACACGTAACAACCTGCATTATCAACATGCATTTCTTTGAAATTTACCAATTTCAACTCATTTTTCACAATTCCATAACACATGCAGCATTTATATCATGCTTGCATTTTCACAATATACTTAACATACATAATGTTAACATAGCTTCCAATTACCAAAACATTCACAATGTTTTACAACTTAAGACATATACAATGCTCTTAAAGTTCAATATTATTACAAAATTTCATTACCAGATTACACATCAACAAATATGTCCGGATACTTTTCACGGACTTCCAACTCACGTTCCCAAGTGGTTTCCTCCACTCCGTGATGTTTTCACAAAACCTTTACCAAGGGAATGGTCTTGCCTTGCAAGACTTGATCCAGCCTATCCAAGACCCGAACCGGTCTCTCCTCATACGAGGCATCCTCATCTACCTCCAAGTCGGTCCAATCCAACACATGGGACGGATCCAGCTCGTACTTCCGAAGCATACTAACATGAAACACGTCATGAACCCCAGACAGCTGTGGTGGCAAAGCCAAACGATAAGCAACTTCCCCAATCCTCTCAAGGATTTCAAAGGGACCGGTAAACCGAGGGGATAACTTCCCACTCTTCCCAAACCTCATCAAACCTCGCCTAGGTGATATTTTTAAGAAAACATGATCGCCTATCTCAAACGCCAAAGGCCTCCTCCTACGGTCGGCATAACTCTTTTGGCGACTCTGGGCTGTAACAAGCCTTCTATGGATAGGCTCAACTTTCTCCGTCGTCTCCCTAACCAACTCCGGACCCAACAAAGGTGCATCACCCACCTCGGCCCAACAAACTGGAGACCTACACGGTCGGCTATACAAGGCCTTAAACGGTGCCATACCGATGCTAGACTAAAAACTGTTGTTGTAGGCAAACTCCACCAAGGGAAAGTGCCTCTCCCACATCCCACTAAAGTCAAGGACACAACCTCAAAGCATATCCTCAAGGATCTGAATAGTACGCTCGGACTGCCCGTCAGTCTGGGGATGATAAGCCGTACTAAAGGTCAACTTAGTGCCCAAGGCACTCTGCAAACTCTGCCACAACCTGGCAGTAAAACGAGGATCTTTATCTGAGACGATCGTCACTGGGACCCCGTGCAACCTCACTATGTCCCGAATATACAAGTCGGCGAGATGATCTACCAAATCTCTCACGCGCATAGGGATAAAATGTGCCGACTTAGTCAACCGGTTTACAACCACCCAAATAGCATCACTACCCTGCTGAGTCCTCGGAAGACCTACAACGAAGTCCATAGTGACATGCTCCCACTTCCACTCGGCAATAGGCAAGGGTTGTAACAAACCTGCTGGGCTCTGATGTTCGGCCATCACTTGCTGACAAGTAAGGCACTTCGACACAAAGACAGCCACATCTCTCTTCATACCCCGCCACCAAAACTGGCGACCCAAATCCCAATACATCTTAGTGCCTCCCGGATGTACCACAAGGCGTGAATGGTGAAACTCTCGGAGTATTTCCTCTCGGCAAGACTCCGGCACAAACAAACGGTATCGGTATCTCACACTCTGGTCGGGATACACCGTCACTTCTCAACCTTCCCACTGGAAATCTTCTCTCTGAGGGATTTGACCTCAAGGTCACCTCGCTGTGCCTCTAACACCCGACTCACAAGTGTAGGCTGTGCAACAACAGAAAACAAGGTTGCAGCCTCAACGGATTCGCCCAGAAGCAAATTGAACTCGCCAAGTGCACCCAACATCTCCCATTCCCGGATGGCTATACAAGCTACATCACTAATGGATTTCCTACTAAGGGCATCGGCCACCACATTGGCCTTTCCTGGGTGATAGTGCAACTCAAAATCATAGTCCTCAATGAACTCCATCCACCTCCTCTGCCTCAAGTTCAAGTCCCTCTGTGTAAACAGGTACTTCAAACTCTTATGATCTGAGAACACCTCGAATCTCTCACCATAAAGGTAATGCCTCCAAATCTTTAAGGCAAAAATCACTGCTGCTAGTTCTAGGTCGTGCGTGGGGTAATTCTTCTCGTGTATTTTCAACTGACGTGAGCCATAGGCAACCACTTTCCCCTCTTGCATCAACACACAACCCAAACCCTCTCGTGAGGCATCACAATAAACCGCATAACCCAACCCTCTCTCCGGAATAATCAACGCCGGAGCGGTGGTCAATTTAACCTTCAACTCTTGGAACGACTTTTCACAAGTCTCACTCCACACAAACTTGACCCCTTTCCGCGTCAATCTAGTCAACAGCGAGGCTAGCCTAGAGAAATCTTTCACAAATCTGCGGTAATACCCAACTAATCCCAGAAAATTGCGGATCTCAAACGCACTCTTAGGCTGTGCCCAACCTTGCACTGCCTCAACCTTGGATGTATCAACAGACACCCCTTCCCCGGATACCACATGGCCTAAGAACTTGACTTATCCTAGCCAGAACTCACATTTCCCAAACTTGGCATACAGCCTATGGGCTCTAAGCAACTCAAGCACCACTCTCAAGTGTTCCTCGTGCTCCTCCTCAGAAGGCGAATAGATAAGGATGTCGTCCACGAAAACGACCACAAAGCGATCTAGGAATTCCCAGAAGATCCGGTTCATCAAGTCCATAAAGACTGCCGGTGCATTGGTAAGCCCAAATGGCATCACCAGAAACTCGTAATGGCCATACCGCGTACGGAATGCCGTATTTGTAATATCCTCCTCCTGGACCCTCAACTGGTGGTAACCCGATCTCAAATCTATCTTAGAGAAACAACGGGAACCCTTCAACTGGTCAAACATATCATCTATACGGGGCATAGGGTATTTATTCTTAACCGTAGCCCGATTCAACTTCCGATAATCGATACACAATCTCAAGGCACCATCTTTCTTCTTAGCAAAAAGGGCCGGTGCTCCCCACGGCGAAACACTAGAGCCAAAGGGAAGGAACCCGGTACGCTTTGATACCAAGTTGTAACGCCCTCAAAAAATATACATAAAACCCGTCACGTTAGACATGCATTGATATAAGAGAAAACAACCATTTATATTCATCAGAGTAATTCTTACAACAGTGCTACATATCAACAATAAAAGAAAATGCCCTACGGGCTTACAGCTTTCCAAGTCAACACTTGGTTACACAAAAGAAGAGTACTAGCTCTATACAAAATAAGCCCTTGGCTTGATATACATGTAACACAAACAAAATAAACAAAACGAGTCTTCAACTCTCATTATCATCCAAGCTATGTCCTTGGAGGTGCCATGCTACCTGTACCTGAAAATAATGTCCCATATAGGGTGAGCCAATGCCCAGTAAAGATATGCTAAACACAGTATGAGCAGTGACTAAGACATTAGCAATTGATAAATGTTTAATTCCCATAAATCAATTCATAACCCATTTTCATTACATGACCATTATGTCCATGTTTCATTTCATTTTCCATTCCTATCCAATTTCCCATTTACAACAACGGCTCAGAACCTGGCCAACAATTTTCATGAGACAGTGGCTCATATTAAACGTTTCTCATTTCACAATAGATAAGCCTACTAGCTATATCAACATCTCAACAGATAAGCATGCTAGCTGTATCCACACTTCAACAGATAAGCATCTGAGCTATATCAACACTTCCATAGATAAGCATATGAGCTGTATCACCACATTATCTGACAAGCATATGAGCTGTATCAGTGGAGTCCATCCCCTATCTCCTCCCAAACAACATCCGGTTTAGAGGTCCATCCCATATCTTCCCCTAAACCGTGGAGTACATCCCCTATCTCCTCCCCCACACACACAATGTATATATACATAGGTCATATACACAATCAATCAATACATAACGTCAATGTATTCTATCAATCGTCATACTCTATGACATAACCAATTTATTAGTTTTCGTTTGCCTAATCATCATGCATTGTCCACAACAATCAAAACTACCTTCCACCGGTAGCCCAAGCAATTATTTCTACACAGATAATAAAAGCTCCAACAGATAAAACATCAATGTTTTCAAAAGTGAACGATTAATAAATCCAACTCCATTATTCTACTATATAATGAACCAATTTCATTATTTCCAACTCAATTCCATATAACCATAATTTTCCCACATTAATCATACCAATTAATTTATACAACCAATTAGGGTTTTCTACCCCGTTTCCCAATATTGACCCAATGGCCTATATATCAACAACCAACAACAATATCATCATTTTGAAACCCAAAATGCATATTTTTGAATCAAAATAACAAAACCCTCTTTTAACATTTTGAAACCCTAAGTCCCAAAATTTACCCAACTTCAACACTTTATCAAAATAACCAAAATCTATGTCAAAGACCATAAGAGTGAGTAGGAATCCCTACCTCAAATTCGGAGCCCAAGAGAAGAAGATGAAGGAAACCAAAATGCTCCAAACTTCAAGATCCACGGATCAAAACGAAGCCCTCAACGATCAACACAACTTTTACAAAGGCCAAAGGGAAGGAAAGCACTCTAACTAGATCAAACCCTAGAGAGAAGGGAGTTTCTAGAGAGAGAGGCTCTCAAAATATCTTTTTGGAAAGTAAGAGAGAGAGTAGAAGTGTAGAAAATGGTTCAAAAATGCCCAGCTGCTCTCTGTTATACGACATTCCCGCTCGAGCGGAAAACACAACGCTTGAGCGTCAAGAACAAAATACTGGTTCCGCTCGAGCGCAAGAAGTCCCACTCGAGCGCCAAGACATAAGAATAAAGTACATCCGCTCGAGCGCGAAAACCAGTCCGCTCGAGCATAGATTTTCATCTCCCAGAACTTTCACCAACGAGGTACTACCCGCTCGAGCTCCAACAAGCCCGCTTGAGCGCAACCCGCTCGAGCGCAAGAAACCCGCTCGAGCGTAGAAAACACACCTGCAGAAGTTTTGCAAGGACACGAAATATTAGAAGGGTGCAATCTCCGCTCGAGCGCCAGAACACCTGCTCGAGCGGACAACCAAAAACCAAACTCCGCTCGAGCGCAGAATTACCCGCTCGAGCGTAACACCAAAAACCTGGGCAACAAGGATTTAGACCAAGGCTCGACCTACCTACTCGAAACATGCCCAACACATCCTAAAACTCAAACATAAGGAATTTAAAGGATGACAATAAGGTATACAACCACCAACCCCACGGAACCAAAGTCCGGAATACAACAAATACAGAAAGGGAAAACCGAGATCGCTATAGATACTATACTGATTGGTACTCCATGGAGGCGGACAATCTCATGAGCATAAAGTTCGGCTAAAAATTCTACGGAGTCCCCCATACTCATGGCGAGGAAATGAGTCAACTTATTAAGTCTATCAACAATCACCCACACTGCATCGTTACTTCTCTGAGTCCTAGGGAGACCAGAAACAAAATCTATGTTGACGTATACCCACTTTCATTCGACAACTAGGAGGGGTTGCAATAGTCCAGCCGGTCTTTGGTGTTCCATCTTAACTTGTTGACATGTTAAACACTTGGACACAAAAGAGGCTACGTCCTTCTTCATACCCCTCCATCAAAATTGGCGGCTTAGATCATGATACGTTTTGGTGCCTCCCGGGTGTACAGCGAGACGGGAATGATGAAAGTCTTTCAAAACTTCATTTCTTATGGATTCAAGTACAAACAGCCGGTTGAGGTAACGAATACTAGAGTCTATATGAACATTTAAACCCCTCTTTTCCTTTCCGAGTTGAATTCTCCCTTTAACGGTTTCTACTTCTGAATCCCCCAGTTGAGCTTCAATTACTCTTGTAACAAGAGTCGGTTATGCAATGGTGGCAAAGAGAGTTGCTTGTTCTGAAGATTCACCGAGCCGTAGAGAATATTCATTGACATCCCCCATTATCTTCCATTCATTCATTGCTAAGTTGGCTATTGCACTCACTGACTTTCTACTCAAAGCATCCGTTACTTAATTGGCCTTACCGGGGTGATAGTGTATCTCAAAATCATAGTCCTCTAGGAACTCCATCCATCTCCGCTGAAGCAGGTTCAAGTCCTTCTGGGAAAATAAGTACTTGAGGCTTTTGTGGTCAGAAAAGACTTCAAATTTCTCACTGTAGAGGTAGTGTCTCCACAACTTCAAAGCGAAAACAATGGCAACAAGTTTTAGATCGTGAGTCGGGTAGTTTCCTCCATGAATCTTTAGTTGGCGCGAGCCATATGTTACTACCCTTCCTTCTTGCATAAGGACACACCCCAATCCCTCCCTTGAGGCATCACAATACACCGTGTAACCTAATCCTCGTTCCAGAATGATAAGGATGGGAGCAGTGGTTAATCTAAACTTCAATTCTTGGAAGGAATTCTCACATGCTTTGCTCTAAGCATACTTTATTCCCTTATGGGTCAATCTGGTCAACGGTGATGCTAAAAAAGAAAAATTCTTCACAAAACGGCGATAGTACCCGGCCAAGCCCAGAAAGCTTCGAATTTCGGAGGCATTCTTAGGCTGCTCCCAGTTTAGCACAGCTTATATTTTCGAAGAATCCACCATAACGCCGTCCCCCGAAACTTCATGATCCAAGAACTTCACTTCCGTAAGCCAAAATTCACATTTTTCATACTTAGCATAAAGCCGGTGCTCCCTAAGAAGTTGCAAGACTGTACGAAGATGCCCTTCATGCTTTTCTTCGGAAAGCGAATAGATAAGAATATCATCTACAGAGGCCACCACAAATGTATCAAGGAACTCTCTAAAGATTTGGTTCATTAGGTCCATGAATGTAGCTGGGGCGTTGCTCTGCCCAAAAGGCATAACCAAGAACTCATAATGACCATATCAGGTACGAAAAGCGGTTTTGGGAATGTCCTCTTCTCTAACTCGAATTTGGTGATAACCCGACCTTAAATCAATTTTGGAGAAATAACGAGAGCCTTTAAGTTGGTCAAAGAGGTCATCTATTCTTGGTAAGGGGTATTTATTCTTAACCGTAGCTTGGTTCAATTTTCGATAATCTATGAACAATCTCAAGGACCCATCATTCTTCTTTGCGAACAATGCCAAGGCTCCCTAAGGTGACGTGCTAGGGCGTATAAAGCCCTTACTAAGTAACTCCTTCAATTGTTCTTTCAGAACCACTAATTCAGCTAGAGCAAACCTATACGGTGACAATAAGATAGGTGCCATACCCGGAAGCAAATCTATGGTGAACGCTACCTCCCTATGAGGTGGTAACTCTGTGAGATCTTCAGGAAAGATGTCGAGGTATTCACGCACTACTTTTGGGAATTCATCCCGGATTACATCACTTCCATCCTCCCAAAGGCTTGCTAAAACGAAATTAAATTAATCTCGACCACAAGGATAGTATGAGGAGGGTAAGGATCTATCATACCTATCCCCTAAAATTGTAAAACAATCACCACTTACAGAACACACTGTGACCCTCCCCCGATGGCAATCTATTGTTGCCCGGTATGTGAACAACCAATCCATTCCAAGAATAACATCAAAACCCGACATTTCCAACAATGCAAAATTAAAAGGAAGTTGTCGACCTGCTACCTCAATTACACACCCCTGACATTCCCAGGTCAGAATGACCTTTCCTCCTATTGGTGATTCTACTATAAGCGAAGCCTGTAGTTGTTTACTCTCTAACCCCAGCAATGATGCAAATGACGTGGAAATAAATGAATGTGATGCCCCAGTGTCAATCAACACCTTAGCCCGTGTATTGAAGATGAGAAATATACCTCGCACAACCGATGGCCCCGTAGCTTGCTCAGAAACAGTAACTGCATACACCCTTCCCTGCGATCTTTGCTTCCTTACGTCACCCCTCTGAACATAAGTTTGTTGTGTAGATTGAGCAAATGTGGCTCCCTAAACTGTCCTAGATGTTTGTCTTGATTGAGCCGGCTGATATGATTGCCTCTATCCCTGACTCATCTGTGGGCCTCCAAACTGCCTAGACCCCTCTGAAGCCCCTACTTTCTGTGGACAGAACTTCTTCAAATGCCCAGGTTGGCCACATTGATAACAAGATTGTTGCTAGTTCCTACTTCGAGGTTAACCCTATGGATGTACAGGCTGAGACCGTGCTCCATCCATCTGTCTACACTTCACAGCCTTGTGACCCATTTGGCCACAACTATAACATGCACTGGTAACTCGGGGCATGTTTCCCGAACTCCCACTCGACACATGGCTTGAAGATTTAGCCTGTTGTGAGGATGATTGCCCAGATGATGACAAACCCCTGGACCTCTTGGAAGAACCCATGACACTCCTAGTATCAGACTGTCCTGTTCTCTTCGACCTTTGCCTTGTCTCCTCGACCTCTACTGTGATCTCTACATGAGGTGCAGCTTCGACTAAACGGCCATAGTCACGGATCATGTTGCCAACCACCTTCATTAAGATTTTTGGTCTCAACCTTTTCTCAAATTCAAGGCACTTCCTTTCTTCCATAGCCACTAATTCGGGCGCAAAATGAGATAGGCTAGTGAATTTGCCCTCAAACTCCGCCATAGGTGCATCTAACTGCAATAACTGTTCGAATTGTTTCCTCAGTCGCTCCCTAGTTGTGGGAGGGAGGAATTTGTCTCGGAAAGCTTGCATGAATGCCTCCCAAGTATGATCAAACCTATGCTTAACGGATTTCCACCACTGTCCGGCCTCCCCCTTCATTTGGTAGGCCTCTAACGCTACTCGCAACTCATTCTCCCGGATGTCTAAGATCTCGAAGGACTTGATTATCTGCTCCAACCACTCATCGGCCTTCATCGGGTCGAGCTCGCCACTATACTCGGCAGGGTTGGAACGAAAGAACTCATTTTTCAAAAAGGAAGCTCTTGTTTCCCCCTCAATGGTTCTAGTCGCTTGGTCGGCTCTTAATATTTCCATGGACTCCCGTAGAGCCCCCGTTATCTCCCTAGCTAATACCCCCATAGCTTCTTGGGCCAGTGGAGCAGGTATATTGTTTTGGCTCACTCCTTCCTCTTGCGGAGGAATCTCAGGTTGGGCTGGGATGTTCCGGCCACCCCGTTAGGGTCTACCCCGTGCTCTAGCGCCCAGACATCTATAAGAAATATGGACAAGGATTAAATTCAATAACAATTTTTAACACCTAAGTGTCCCATACTCACTCCTCCTGAAAACTTTATACTCTAGCACGCCAAATAATTCAAACAAATACTCAACATGCACATAAAAACAAACATGAGTTATCCTCCCTAGATGTTGGCTAATTCCATGGCAATCGAGGACCTCCAAGTGGAAAGAACAGTGATCAAGTGTCTTTCTAATAGGATTTCGATGAATGCGACGGACAAAACCACATCCTAGGAATCTAACCCCATAGCTATATAAACACATAGAAACACACAACACACTGGGTTAATCCATATAATATATCTTAGTCTAAGGACCCTATTGTGACTAACATCACTTCCCACGAGCCCAAAGTATTCTGGCCTGTTGCTCTGATACTAATTTGTAATGCCCTAAAAATACACGCTAAGGTACGCAACAATAACATGATTAATCAATCCAAAATAAGTCATCTTTCCCATTGAACTAAAATTTAATCGATTACAATTCAATAAATATATTCCCACGTTGTCCAAATCCGTTTTTCAGTTCATTGAACTAGATGACATAACAAAATATAAGCCCCTTAGGCGTACAAAATCACTAAATACATGAGGTAGTTCTGTTACAAAAGTCCCGAATGTTAAAACTACTAATCTATCCCTGGCTTCACTTTCCCCAAAAAGGCTAATGCTTGATCCGACCCATCAACGAGGTTGTACTTCATTGAGTCCTGAAAAATAAATTAGGGTTGAGCTATATGCCTAGTAGAAATACATTTATCCAAGTATCTAACCTCTTGAACAAAATTATGGCATCTATGTGATAAAATAACACAATAAAATTTGTTTCGCAAGTATATTCCACATTTCACCAAGAACATTTATAATCTAATACAGATAAATTCAAATAGTGTCATCCTATTAAACAATTAAACATCCATAACCATGAAATCAAATCACATACATTCCACCACATGAGTCCAATTGAGAACAACCATTTCTTTTACTCAAAAAAACAACCCCCACATTTGTCGGCTACTATACGGCGGGAGGTGGGCACCCTAAGGAAAACCATCCGTTTTTTCACTTTCGCTGGCTATTATACGGTAGGACTGTGTGGACACCCAAAAATATTTTCCCATATTCGTCTAGCGATAAGCCTAGAGAGGGCATTTGGGCACTTTTTTAACTCCCCGTGCGGGTACCAACACAACACGACATTTACTTACCCCCGACTCACACTTGGACTCATACATGTTCAACAATTATACCACATATCAATCCCATAATTAAACATCACACATCATCACATTTAAATGTCAAATACAATTAAACATCACACATCATCACATTTAAATATCACATATTATTCAAAGAACAATAACATTCAAGTCACCATTTCATTACATCAATATTCACATTTTCGTCCCTTCAATTGTTCATCAAATTTCATGAATCAAGTGAAATTTCCATTATCTTGAGTATTTTCTGACCAATTAGGAACTTAGGATTTCCTTAAATTTTTGGAGGTTTCTACTCCTTGTCACAAATCTAGTCCTTAACCATATCTACACTTATATTAGAGAGAGAAATTTGGGGATTCCAAGCAAAATATTAAGTAAAAGAGTAATTACGTGAAATGTGGGTTTTGTTCAACAAAATCTTTAATTAGTTAAACTAAATCTTCAATTAGTTCCCAATCACACACAATACCATGAAATTTCTTCAAGATTGAAGAGATAACAAGAATAAAAGTATCCCTACCTCAACTATCAAGCCAAAATTCGAGCTCCTTCACGAATCTATCGCAAATCCCTAATCCAATCGGAAGATAATGCTATTCTTCAAGTGCTCTTCGTCCCTAACCAACAAATTTGGGTGGATTTCAATGGTAAGGAAGGTACATGATGATGGAGATCTAGGGTTTCATGGGAGGAGAAAACAGAGATGAAGATAGAACCAAAGAAAAAATTGGAGAAAGATCTAGAATCACCAGTTTAAAAAGCTGCTAACGCGTTCCCCGTTTGAGCGTGACTTCCTACGCTCGAGCATCTAGACATAATCAAAAAGTCCCACTCGAGCGACAACTTCCCCGCTCGAGCGGAGAAAGAAATGTCTCGGAAGTTTTTCAACGCTACAGTATAATTACTGGATGCTAACATTTCACGCTCGAGCGTGATATCCCACGCTCAAGCGGACATGCCTGAAATGCAACAAAGTGCTGGGAGCAACAATTCCACGCTCGAGCAGACCCAAAAACAAAATGTCACACTAAGAATATAAAGAGGCCCTACTAGATGATAGTTGGGTCAATGCAATGCACGAAGAATTAGGTCAATTTAAACATAACAAAGTTTGGACTCTTGTTGCCAAACCTAGAGACATAAATCTGATAGGTACCAAGTGAATATTCAAAAATAAATCTGATAAGAATGGAACCATGGTTAGAAATAAAGCTAGGTTGGTTGCTCAAGACTACACACAAGTAGAGGGTGTTAACTATGATGAGACGTTTGCCCCTGTTGCACTTCTCAAATCTATTCGTATTTTACTTGGTGTTGCATGCTTTCTTGGATTCAAATTGTTTTAAATGGATGTGAAAAGTGTGTTTCTAAATGGATACTTGAAAGAAGAGTTAAGTAACCAAAAGGGTTTGAGGACCCAAAATTTCCAAACCATGTCTACAAGTTAGAGAAGGCTTTATATGGGCGAAACAAGCTCTTCGAGCTTGGTATGATAGAACTTACTACCTTTCTTATTGACAGTGATTTTCAAAGGTGTAGTGTGGACAATACCTTATTTGTGAAACATAATAAGTCTCATATACTTGTCGCTCAAATTTATATTGATGATATTATGTTTGGATCCACTTCTGATTCTCTTGTGAAATATTTCTTGGATTGCATGACACATGAGTTTGAAATGAGCATGGTGGGGGAAATTGTCTTTTTTCTTGGGTCTCGAAATTAAGTAGTCACCTTTGGGTATGTTTGTTTCTCGAACCAAGTATGCCAAAAATCCTGTGACCAAGTTCGGTCTAGAGTCAGCCAAACATGCTAGAACTCCCACGAGCTCACCTCTCCAAAGACTCATCCAGTACTGATGTTGATCCTACTCTTTGTAGAAGTATGATAGGGAGTCTTTTGTACCTTACAACCAATCAGCCTAACATTGTATTTAGTGTAGGTGTTTGTGCCCATTACAAAGTCTGTCCTAAAGAGTCTCATCTTCTTGCTATCAAACGCATTATTAAGTATGTGAGTGGGACATTGGGGTATGTGATTTGGTTTTCGACCGACACTACAGCCAAAATCACTTCCTATTGGATGAAAGCGAGTGTATGTGTAAAAATTGTATTAAAATATCTAAAAATATGTAAAATATATAGAGGAAATATCATTTTACCCCCCAAACTATTACGTGTTTTTCACGTTGACCCCCATATTTTGATTTATTTCAATTTAGTGCCTGAACTTTCCACAAATTGATCAATTAGACCCTTGTCATCACCTTCGGTCTACCATTGCACGAAATGTGCTGACGTGGTATTTAAAATTTCATTTTGCCCCTAGACCTATACCTTAAAAATCAATTTACCTCCCAAATTAAATATCAATTTGCCCTCCACATCAACACATTTCATCCAATTGTGAACGGAAGGTGACGGTAGGGGTCTAATTGATTAATTTGTGAAAGTTCAGGTACTAAATTGAAATAAATCAAAATGTGGGGGTCAACGTGAAAAACGCGTGATAGTTTGGGAGGGGGGGAAATGATATTTCCTCAAATATATATTGAAATTTTAATTTTTTTGAAAGTTATTTAGTCTTTTTTTTTTTTTTTTTTTTTGGATCAACAGAGAAAAATTCATTAAAATGGTTGTATATATTTAGTCTCTAATGATGTTCGCATAGACTCTTATTAGCATAATCTTTTAATGGCTGTGTTTGGATAATAGATTTTAGCTAGAGATTTAGAAATGAAAAGAAAAAGAAAAATGTGAGTGAAATATAAACGAAACATAAACTTTTTATTTTTGGGTTAATTACAAGCGAGTTCGATTAAGTGGACATATATACCATTAAATCTTATTGACTTTTTAAATGCACAATTAAGTCTTAAAATGTCTATATTACCCTTATTGAATGATTAATTCTCAATAATCTTCTCTTTTTCTATTATCTTCTCTCTCATTCTATCATTTTTCCAGAAAACTTTTCTTCCTCATCTTCATCATCATATCTCTCTCTCTCTCTCTCTCTCTCTCTCTACACCATTTCTCTAAAAAGCTTCAAACTGCCACTATCACCACACCACCATCGTCATTATGGTCATCCACCCACCACCGCTACCGTCACCCATCACTGGCTATCGTTGCCTTTGCCACCGCCATCGTTCAACCATCTCCACCACCTCTGATCCACCACCATTGTTCACAAACCACATCCGCAGTTACTGATCTATACTCCACCGTCGCAAATGCATTGTCATCACTGCCATTATCCTCCATCTCCATCATCCTAATTATCTAACATTTTTTCAATGACCTCAGATGTTCTAGATCTACACCAATCTAGTTGTTTCCATGGTGAATTTAACTTCAAATGAGTCCAAGCAACAATGATTCTCCAAATCTCACCACTCTTTATCTCATTCCTTCCTTCATTCTTTATTTCTCTCAAACCAAATCTTCTGCTAACCAGGATTTTAATATATTAATGATAAATATTTCACTGAATATGTCTTTGTTCTTGTGTTGATTTATGCTGGTGATGACTAGATTTGCCTTCTAAAATTTTTTTACAAACAGTTAGTGATAAATTTATCATTAAACTTATATTTGATTCTTTGTGTTGATCTGCGAATGTGAAGAATGATGAGAACTTCTAGTAAGGGCTTCTCATGCCTCTCCTTCATTCTCTTCTTCATTCTTCTTCTTCTCATTTTCTCTTGTCGCCACTAAATCTGAGGAGATGGTGGTCGTAGTGATATATTGGAGATTGAAATTGTCCAAAAAAATATTGCTGGAGGTTGGAGGAAGTTGTCGAAGGTCAGTAATGGTTATTGACAGTCAAAGATAGCAGCCAAAGAGGTCGCTGGAAGTTAGTGGTGGTTGTCGGCAATCAGAAGTGGTCGTCGATGGTCAGAGTTAGTGTTCGATAGCCGGAGGTGATCACTTGTAGTCATCAGTGATAGAGTGCTAGGGCAGTGATCTTATAGGTGAGAGAGGGCATTTTAGGAATATTGATAGGTAAAAAAATGAACAGGACTTATAAGTAAATAAGTTCGGTCAGTAGGACCAACGTGTAAGTGCCTCTTTTTTTTTTTTTTTTTTCCTTTTACTTTTTCTCTTTTCTATCCAAATCTAAGATCCAAACATAACATATTAGGATTTAGTTTCCTTCCACTCTTCTTAGGTCCAAATATTGGAATGGAGGTCTAGTTCAGCCCATTAATAAGCCCATCTCAAGTTCACTTTATTGTTCAATTTTTAATGCCTTTCGACTTAATCATCCATACAAAAAATTAGTTTGGTTGGATAGTTGTAGTCACATATTTGAATTACATTTTTCTTTAAAAAATAGACAATTTATTTTTAAAATTATATTTACTGTCTATTTTTTTAAAGACAAAAATAACCCAAACATATAATTATCGATATATAATTAAATTTACTTTTTATAAATAATTTTCTGAAGGAATATTAAACTGTAAAATAGACCTAAAATAGGCCCATAATGAGTTGAATTGGACCTTGGGATGCTACATCCCATTAAATAATAGCAGTGTCAATACTTTTTTTAGCAATATCTATATGAGGCAAATAAAGTATCCCCTTTGGAAGTCACATTGAGAAGATTGTAATTTGTTAATTTCATATCCTTTCTCTACAAAGAGAGTTTTTGTTGATGATGAATCTCTCCAACTCCAAATTAGAATAATATTAGATTTATTCTTATAGAATAAATTCAGAATATATTTTTAAGAAATAACTAAATTGTGTAAATTCATTCATTTATAGGGCATTTTTAAAATTTGGGTAGCATCGATTGGACTTTAAACACACTTAGAAAGATCGGCACTTGAGAATCTGAAATTTCTATTTTCATTCTTCAAAAAATTAATCATTGTTGCTGGCTATTTATTTATTTGTTTGTATCTTTTAGGGCAAGAAAAAAAAATTTCTTAGGATAATTTTGGGAGATTCTAAAGTAACCGTTTAAGGCCGCTTTCTAATTCCATTTCTTTCAAAATTTTAAAGAAAGCGAATATTTAATTGGGATAAAATTAATAGTTCAAAATGATAAAGTATAATATTTTTGGTTGAGAAGGATAAAATGATTTTAACTAATAGATCAAGAAGGTAAGTGTTTTTTAAGAAAAAGAAAATAAGGCTATCGTCAACCCAATTAAGGTCCATAAATATTAATGGGTCGCAGTAAATATAATACTGACATTCATTTTAGTAAAATTAAGCAATCAAAATTAATGTAAATAGCAAGTAGATATTGAAATAAACAAAGATAAATATACATTTTAGTAAAAAAGAGATAATTTCTTTTCAATGTAAGTTTTAGAGAGAGGAACTCTAGATCTAGGGCTTTTGAAATGTTTAGAGAGAGATATATATATATTTGAAAAAGTGATGTAAAATGATCTTTTTACGAAGTAATATACACACAGTCCGCTCGAGCGCAATAAGTGACGCTCAAGCGGCAAGACACAATAAAAAAGGGCGACATCGCTCGAGCACAAAATTCACACTCCCAGTAGTTTTGCAGATAGTAGGTCAACGCTCAAGCGCAAGAAGGGCCGCTCGAGCTAAGATCGCTCGAGCGTAGAAAAGGCCGTTCGAGTGTAGAATACACTCTTCCAGTAGTTTTGCAGACCTACAGAAATACTGAGAGTTCACAAAACCCGCTTGAGCGCAACAAGTGCCGCTCGAGCGGAAGAGTAAAATTCTGGGCAACAAGAGTTTGAAAACCAAGCTACCAATCTGTTCCAAATGCAACCAAAACAACCCAAAAGCCAAACTCAATGAAGGGAAAAAGAATAAGACAAGAGTAACAATACGAAACAATGAAACCTGAGTCCAAAATATAAAATGGGTCGGGTTTAAATCAGAATCGTTATAGAAACCAAGATTCATTTAATATATCAACTTTACAATATATCAATTTAATTGCAATAAAAAAGGGCGACATCGCTCGAGCGCAAAATTCACACTCCCAGTAGTTTTGCAGATAGTAGGTCAACGCTCAAGCGCAAGAAGGGCCGCTCGAGCTAAGATCGCTCGAGCGTAGAAAAGGCCGTTCGAGTGTAGAATACACTCTTCCAGTAGTTTTGCAGACCTACAGAAATACTGAGAGTTCACAAAACCTGCTTGAGCGCAATAAGTGCCGCTCGAGCGGAAGAGTAAAATTCTGGGCAACAAGAGTTTGAAAACCAAGCTACCAATCTATTCCAAATGCAACCAAAACAACCCAAAAGCCAAACTCAATGAAGGGAAAAAGAATAAGACAAGAGTAACAATACGAAACAATGAAACCTGAGTCCAAAATATAAAATGGGTCGGGTCTAAATCAGAATCGTTATAGAAACCAAGATTCATTTAATATATCAACTTTACAATATATCAATTTAATTGCAATTACATATTCATGTTTTGAATAAAATTTTGAAAATATTTTTTGAATAATTAAGATTATTGTTTCTTCTTTTACACGATAGGCAAATGGTAGACAATATCCACATAGAGGCTAAAATTTTATTTCACATAATTTAAGCCATTTTGACGTATCTTTTGATTTCAAAAAGCATTTTTATAAATGTTAGTTGTTCAATTGACTAGTACACTATATCTTTTCATTCTAAAGTTTTTCTTTGGTAACACTCTATAATTTAAGTTACTTCAATCTAATAAAGTGTAAGTAAAAGTTACACTAAATAATATCTGGCACAAACTCTCAACAAAAAAAAAAAAAAAAAAACTATAAATATCTCAAATTAGCTGCACCAAGTAGTCACTAAATTAGCACACATGTCTATTACTATTTAAATTTAAAAATTTTAAAAACAAAAGAAAAGCTATTGACAGTCTTACCTGCATTAAGTCATCTATGCATCACACAATAATAATCACATATACACGTGCCATGTACTCTTCTCGAAGCCCCGCTAGCACCATAGAGCTCACGCCATGCGTGCACTAGCACATATGATAATATCTTTTATATCGTTTGCTTGGCTTTGACTTCCCTCAAGTTAAGATCTCAATTTGAGAAACTGTTTGAATTTAGTAAGTTTATTTTGGAATTAATTTCGATAAATTGAATTGAAAAATTTAAAAATTTTAAAGATATTGATTTGTAATTATGTATCAATTTTAATCAGTAAACTGCAATCCTAATCAAACAATCAAAGACAAATCGACATAATTATTTTAACGTGGAAAAATCACAATTGAAGCGCCTCCAATTGTGATAAAAAAAATCACACGCCAAAGCCACAAAATAATTCACTAAGAAGACAAAAAGAAATTACACAAGTGTACTCTCAATTACCTAGCGAATCCTTGCCTGAATCATCTCGGAATTGTCTTGTCCAATGTTGAATCCACAACGCCAATGCCGAATCACGACAATTAGCCACTCCAGAATCCACCAAAAGCTTCAGGCCCAAATTTCCCGGAATCTATCATAGAACAACTCACTCTTTTGTATTGAATAAATAAAATACACAAACCCTTTAATATAATCCACTCAATTTGTGATTTAAACTCTTACAGCTATCAAAGAAAACAAGCAAAGAAGCTCCAGATAAAAATCCTAATACCCAAGAAGAAGATCTAGAAGTCGTACCCTAAAATCTGATTTAATTGCAGCTTTATAACAAGCCGAATCAGGATCTTCGATCGAGCGTTGGAATGGCCTCTTGAGCGGACTGACAAAAACGTGTGTTTCAGAATAAGGGTCTACGCTTGAGCGTAAGAAGTGCCGCTCACTCCTAATACTTTTACAGACAGTTCAAACTTCTGAAACCAAAGATTCTTTGCTTGAGCGCAAAAATGGCCGCTCGAGCGGTCAAGCAACTTCAATTGTATTTTTGCTTTTTGCTTCGGGGGCGTTGCCTCTCGACCCTGCCTAGCCGCTGCCTCGGACTTGACAAAGTCAGCGAAGTGGCAAACATGATATGATTAAGATCACAAACTCCTTTGCATAGGCACAACTCGGGTTGGATTAGCATCTAAATACTCATAACCTCACTAAAATATAAGAACAAATAAAATTACAATTGAAAAGAGTTTTGTCAAACGGGATTGCCAATAACAAAAAACTAACATGAATCGTTCATTTTTTTAGACTTATTGAATAGGATATTTATATAAAAAATCAAGATGATTGGACATTGGTAACTATTTATTTGAATCATATTTGTTTTTAAGAAATGGACAACAAATATAATTTCAAGAATAACCATCCATTTTTTTTTGTAATATAAATTTAATTTAAACATATAGTTATTAATGTCTGATCATCTTAATTTTTTACATGAATATTCTACTTAACGAATCTTACAAAATAACGGTTCAGATTATCAAAACGGACTTCACTGATCCCTTAAATTCTCTTATATCAAGATCCTAACCTAAGAAAACCCCAATCTTACCTGTCAAAGTTCTTTCAAATAGGGAATTTATTTATTTTTTCTATGTGGAACAACACTTTTTATACAAAATATATGATTTTATTTCTATTCATCATTGCAGCCTATCTTTTACATATGTTTCCATATATATAACAACACCATCATTACCATCATTTTCAAGTTACAATCAAATACCAAAAAAAAAAAAAAAAAACCTTTCCGAAAAGTATTTATGTAGCTTAGGAAAATGTTTGTTACACTCTTGGAATGATATGGACGCAGAAATCAGATATTAATTCTGACACAAAATATATAAATATTAAATAAGATTTTATAATATTTCTTAAAAGTAAAAAATCATATCCACTATTATATTTTTTGGGGGTACCTAATTCAATTATTGGTTCCTGTATATTATTTTAATTGATTCTTGGTGAATTGATCAGTCTCTCTCTAGGTTTGATTATTGTTCAACCAGAAATAGAGGCAAGGGAAGTTAGCCCTAAGCACTAAACTTTGTTCAACAACCCTTCTTTTTGATGCAGTGGAAGAGAATCATGTTTAAAAAAAAGGCAATATGCATGTGGGTATTCTTGATTTGAATTCAAACGCACTATAACCTAACATGAGGTCTCTCTCTCACAACAACTTCATAGAAGGAGAATCCAGTGAACACTAAACCTACACCTTACAACTCCCTGCATCAATTAATTAAGGCAAGATACTAATCACTTCCTATTGGATGATGGTGAGTGTATGTGTAAAATTGTATTAAAATATCTAAAAATATGTAAAATATATACAAGAAATATCATTTTGCCCCCCAAACTATCACGTGTTTTTCACGTTGACCCCTATATTTTGATTTATTTCAATTAAGTACCAGAACTTTCCACAAATTGATCAATTAGACCCTTGTCATCACCTTCAGTCTACCATTGGACAAAATGTGCTGACATGACATTTAAAATTTCATTTTACCCCCTGAACTATACCTTAAAAATCAATTTACCCCCCAAATTAAAAATCAATTTGCCCCCCATACTATACTTTAAAAATCAATTTTCCCTCCACATCAGCACATTTCATCCAATTGTGGACAGAAGGTGACGGTAGGGGTCTAATTGATTAATTTGTGGAAAGTTCAGGTACTAAATTGGAATAAATCGAAATATGGGGCGTCAACGTGAAAAACGCGTAATAGTTTGGGAGGGGGGAAATGATATTTCCTCAAATATATATTGAAATTTTAATTTTTTTGAAAGTTATTTAGTCTTTTTTTTTTTTTTTGATCAGCAGAGAAAAATTCATTAAAATGGTTGTATAGATTTAGTCTCTAATGACGTTCGCATAGACTCTTATTAGCATGATCTTTTAATGACTGTGTTTGGATAATAGATTTTAGCTAGAGATTTAGAAATGGAAAGAAAAAGAAAAATGTGAGTGAAATATAAACGAAACATAAACTTTTTATTTTTGGGTTAATTATAGGCGAGTTCGATTAAGTGGACATAAATACCATTAAATCTTATTGACTTTTTAAATGCGCAATTAAGTCTTAAAATGTCTATATTACCCTTATTGAATTATTAATTCTCAATAATTTTCTCTTTTTTTGTTATTTTCTCTCTTTTTCTATCATTTTTCCATAAAACTTTTCTTCCTCCTCCTCATCGTCTCTCTCTCTCTACACCATTTCTCTAAAAAGCTTCAAACCGCCACTATCACCACACCACCATCGTCGCTATGGTCATCCACCCGCCGCCGCTACCATCACCCATCACCGGCCATCGTTGCCTTTGCCGCCACCATCGTTCAACCATCTCCACCACCTCCGATCCACCACCATTGTTCACAAACCACATCCACAGTCATCGATCTATACTCCACTGTCGCAGATGCATTGTCATCGCTGCCATTATCCTCCATCTCCATCATCCTAATTGTCTAACATGTTTGCAATGACCTGAGATGTTCTAGATCTATATCGATCCAGTAGTTACCATGGTGAAATCAACTTCAAATGCGTCCAAGCAACAATGATTCTCCAAATCTCACCACTCTTTATCTCCTTCCTGCCTTTCCTCTTTATTTCTCTCAAACCAAATCTTCTGCAAACCAGGATTTAATATATCAATGATAAATTTATCATTGAATATGTCTTTGTTCTTGTGTTGATTTATGCTGGTGATGACTGGATTTGCCTTCTATAATTTTTTTACAAACAGTCAGTGATAAATTTATCACTAAACTTATATTTGATTCTTTGTGTTGATTTGCGAATGTGAAGAATGATGAGAACTTCTAGTAAGGACTTCTCATCCCTCTTCTTCATTCTCTTCATCATTTTTCTTCTCATTTTCTCTTGTTGCCACTAAATTTGAGGAGATGGTGGTTGTAGTGACATATTGGAGATCGAAATTGTCCAAAAAAATATTGTTGGAGGTTGAAGGAAGTTGTCAAAGGTCAGTAATGGTTATTGGCAGTCAAAGATAGCAGCCAAATAGGTCACTGGAAGTTAGTGGTGGTTGTCAGCAATTGAAAGTGGTCGTCGATGGTCGGAGTTAATGTTCGACAACCGAAGGTGATCGCTTGTAGTCGTCAGTGATAGGGTTCTAGGGCAGTGATCTTATAGTGAGAGAGGGAATTTTAGGAATATTGATAGGTAAAAAAATAAACAGGACTTATAAGTAAATAAGTTCGGTCAATATGACCAGCCTGTAAATGCTTCTTTCTTTTTTTTTTTCCTTTTCTTTTACTTTTTCTCTTTTCTATCCAAATTTAAGATCCAAACACAACATATTAGGATTTAGTTTCCTTCCACTCTTCTTAGGTTCAAATATTGGAATGGAGGTCTAGTTCAGCCCATTAATAAGCCCATCTCAAGTTCACTTTATTGTTCAATTTTTAATGCCTTTCGACTTAATCATCCATACAAAAAATTAGTTTAGTTGGATAGTTGTAGTCACATATTTGAATTACATTTGTCTTTAAAAAATGGATAATTTATTTTTAAAATTATATTTACTGTCTATTTTTTTAAAGACAAAAATAACCCAAACATATAATTATCGATATATAATTAAATTTACTTTTTATAAACAATTTACTGAAGAAATGTTAAAAATATAAAATAGACTTAAAATAAGCCCATGATGAGTTGAATTGGACCTTGGGAAGCCACATCCCATTAAATAATAGCAGTGTCTATACTTTTTTAGCAATATCTATATGAGGCAAATAAAGTGGGTGTTTGGAAAGTGGCTATTTTAGAGGTTTTTTGACTTTTTGACTATTTTAGTAGGCTATTTTAGTTTTTGTGTTTGGGAAGATATCATAAATTTTTATTTGAGTTGTGTATTGAAAAATGTATTTGAAATGTTGTTTGAAACTGAAATGACAAATTTGCCCCTAACTTCACTTTTTTCAAAATAAGTTTAAAGGGGCAAAATTGTCATTCATTTCAAAAATGATGGGATCATCCCTGCACTGTCATGTTGACAGTGTAGGTTGATGCTATTTTAGAGCTATATATATATATATATATTAAATCAATGGGTTAGTGTGGCTTTGTAGCTTCTTTTTTTTTTTATATATATATTTGAGGCTATTTTAGCCTCAACTTTTGGTTTCCAAACACCTCCAAAGTATCCCCTTTGGAAGTCAAATTGACAAGATTGTAATTTGTTAATTTCATATCCTTTCTTTACAATGAGAGTTTTTGCTGATGGTGAATCTCTCCAACTCCAAATTAGAATAACATTAGATTTATTCTTATAGAATAAATTCAGAATATATTTTTAAGAAATAACTAAATCGCGTAAATTCATTCATTTATAGGGCATTTTTAAAATGAGTTATTGTGTGTTTGGTAGCATAGATTAGACTTTAAACACACTTAGAAAAATCGGCACTTGAGAATCTGAAATTTCTATTTTCATTCTTCAAAAAATTAATCATTGTTGGTGACTATTTATTTATTTGTTTGTATTTTTTAGGGCATGAAAAAAAATATTCTTAGGATAATTTCGGGAGATTCTAAAGTAACCATTTAAGGCCGCTTTCTAATTCCGTTTCTTCAAAATTTTAAATAAAATGAATCTTTAAAAGGGATAAAATTAATAGTTCAATATGATAAAGTATAATATTTTAAGTTGAGAAGGATAAAATGATTTTAACTAATAGATCCAAAAGGTAAAGTGTTTTTTAAGAAAAATAAAATAAGGCTATCGTTAACCCAATCAGGGTCCATAAATATTAATGGGCTGCAGTAAAAATAATATTGACATCCCTTTTAACAAAATTAAGCAATCAAAATTAATGTAAATAGCAAGTAGATATTGAAATAAACAAAGATAAGTATACATTTTAGTAAAAAAGAGATAATTTCATTTCATCCTATAACTCACAAATTAGTGATGAAACAAGACTAAGTCTTATGTGAATTAAAACACTAAGAAAGGCCGGAGTAATCATGTAAAAAGTTTGGGACTAACTATATTTTTCTCAAATTGTTAAAAAAGAAGAAGAAGAAGTTAGTGTAATTTATCCAAGAAATTATTTTAGTCATACATGATATCCAATTAAAAAAATAATATCACTCAGATTAACTACAATTATTCAGTTAGTAATCTTCTAATTTAGGGATAATGATCAAATTGTTTTATTGACAAAACTTATTTACTCACAAGTTCTGAGCGAAAATTTTTAGGGGAAATTATTTCCAAGGTTTAACCCTTATAACAACAACAAAAATCTTGAGTTTTTAATTTTATCAATTTAAATCATGAACTTTTAAGTTGTTTTAATTTGAATCATTTGTTGTTAGGTAAAATTTACAAAAAAATTGATATTTCAGTCATTAAACTCAATGAAAACCGTGTATTCTTAGACATTTTATGGGGTGACTCTATTTGTAGTGCAAAAGATTGGTTGAACATCCCAATACTTTGTACAGCCCATTATAAAATTTGAAATTTATTGTATTATTTTGAACACTCCCAAATAACATCTATTATTTCCTCAAGTAGCCTGGAGACATACTTAACACATCCCAAAAGCCAAAATAGTCCCTAAAGTGATATTTCTTACGTAGAGCAGTCTTTCAGCCATCATTAGTCCTATCCCTATTGGAGCCCACCCCGTCAAAACCTTCTTTCTCTATCACTTTTGCTGAATTCTGAACGTCATAAATTGGTCAATGTTAGTTCCAAACAAATGAAATATATGTGGATACTCAGCTTCGAATGTCTACTTCCAACATCTCCTTTCAATTACTTAGTGCTGAAAAATAAAATATGTGTGGATATTCACTGTCAAAAATTCCATAAATTCCACCACCGAAAGCAGAGTAGATGAAGAGAAAACATACGTCTCTATGAATAAAAAAAAAAGTTTGGAAACATTTTTTATTGTTTATTGTTGACTTGAATATGAAATAAAATATAAGAATGATAGATTCAAGAGAAATATGGTTGAGTATGAAGCTGCAAAGTAAATAAAGAGAGAAGAAAACATAAGGGAATATTGAGATTGATTATGATATGGGGTGTCCAAAACATTAAGATTTGTATTTTTTTCAATATCAAGTACTTTTTAGTCATTTTAAATAAAGATATATTGGTAATAAAAAAAATTCATTAAATTAGGGTGTCCAACCAATCTCCTAGGGTACAAGTAGAGCCACCCCATTTTATGTATGCATACATTGAGTTTAATGACTAAAATACTATATTTATTTTTAGTTTTAGTTAATGAAAATAGGCAAATGATTTAGATTGAAAAAAAAATCAAAACATTAGGATTTAAATTAACAAAATTGAAAACTCAGAGTTAATTTTGCTACAAGAGTCTACTTTTTTTTTTTTTTTTAATTGTCCCAAATTTGTATGTATTTGTTTCTTATCTTGATAATGAATTTTTTTGAAGACTTAGATGCATGTTTTGTGTTTCTGAAATGATTATTTAGTAATAGTAATGATACTGATAAATTTATCAAAATGATAAATGATTAAAATATTTTGGCGTTTGTTTGTAAATTTTAATTTATTTGTATTAAAATATGATGTGAAAATTAGAAGTGGTTGATTTTTTATTTAAATTTTATAAATACTTTTAGAATGATATATTAATTACTAAAAATTGAAACATGATTTATTAATAAATAAATCAGATTTGTAAAATAGATTCGTAACTAATTTGTTGTCTTGGATATGGCTTATAAGTTGATTTTTTTTTTTTTTTTTTTTTTTTACTGTTTATGAATGAATATACAGAAAAATAGAGAGGTGATGCAACCTAAATAAGCCAATAAGCTCATGACTTTTTTGTGTACCCAAAGAGGACTTAATAATTAAAAAATGATATACAAATCCACTTTTTAGATTCACTTTCTAAATTCAGTGATATGTCAACATGATGATTGGTTGATAACTAGATAATATTTAATTATAAACCAATCATTTTCTTAACACATCACTAAATCTAAAAAGGGAATCTAATTTTTGAGCCTGAATAACAATACTCTAATAATTATTTGTTTAAAAAAATTTATCAAAAAATATCACCAATAAATAAATTGGCAGAATGCTCCAAAATCATTAAATAATTTTTTTACATGAAAAGCTGTCTTTGTAATTGTAGCATTGCCACCGTGATTAGATTTGGTTATCACATTTTGAAGGATTTTATTAATGTGTAGTGTCAGCGCACATATTAAAAATCTTAAAAGGATGGTACATTTTACATAAAAGTAAGCAACATAAAAAATATATAATTTTTTTTGACATGTGTTTTTAAGCGCACACATTAATAAAATTTAATTTTAAATACTAAATAACATATCATTAATCAATCACTAACAATATACGATGAATTAGAAGGTAAGGTCCCTTGAACCAACACATTGGTGAAATTAAATAATATATTTGGTATGCATTTAGATTTTAAATATAAACTGTTCATTTATTTTGTTTTTTTTTTTAATGATGAAATCATATAATTTTAATTTTAAATCAATTTGAATTTTTCTTTAACAGATAATCAACCCAGAAGGTGAGTATGCTTTCAATAAATGTCCCATTTACTACCAATTTTATATATAAAAGATCTCATTACGTCATTAGAATAGAATTTGGGAGTGATGTTTTAGTATTTTAAATATTTTCTCTCATTAAAATTAAATTTAGGAGTGATGTTTTGACGTTTTAAGCATTTTTCCTAATGATAGCATACTGTTACCAAATCAAATACTCAATTAGTACATTTACAGGGCATTAAGGGGTGAATTTATTTAGTGTTTGGTAGGTATTTACATAATAAGATTTGACGTTATATATGCACAAGTAAAAATAATAGGACTTGATAATATTTGTATTTTTCATTTCATTTCTAAAATTACATCATTTCTTGTTATAGGAATTTTTTTTTGATTATTTCAAAGTTATAAACAATAACCAGCCTAGCTCATCACAACTAAGAATAGAGTAATGCTAAGGATCATTAAAAAAATGTCATGAAAATGCTCATGAAAGATTTTCCACCTTTAAATTACACACATAATAAAACACTACATACTAATCAAAGGATGAAAAATCTTCAAGATGCATTTCATAATATATTTAAACAACCCATAAATCTAATTATGAGATATGAAATCTTGGATGAAAATATTCAAGCTATCGAGACAAATTAATTTGTGAGTCGTATAGAGATATATATATATATATTTTGTAATTTTGGACAGTGCATTAATGTTGCAATAATCGCACATATTTTTTTATTTTTGGTGTAAATGGTAACATGGTAAATATTGACATTGAAGTCTATTTATTTAGGAGCAATAACACATGTACTAAAAGACTTGCTAAAAGTATACGTGTCAAAATATTATTGAATGTCTTAGTCTTATTACGTTTCTGATAACCAATCATATTTTACATCTTGCACTTTTAATAAGATTTTTAGTAAAAATGTTATCAATAGAATTATTCTTTATTCAGAGGGACATCGATATACAGCCTTCATGCCTCATGGAAACATGATTTGTCCTGGAAATTCTTTTGTTATAAAGTGAAATATTCACTTTGAAGTACATTAACCTGCACAAAAAATTCTTTTATTGAAAAAATTATTAAAAAGTTCAATTCACAGAGGGTATAAGATATTCAAATCTATGGTATAAGGTATTAGATTTAGTGAATATTTTTTGATAGTGAGAGGTCTATCATTTGTGAAATAGTTTGGTAAAAAATGGACATTTTATTTTCAATTTTACCTTTTATCCATTTGATTATATATTCAATTTTTTTGACTATCTGTTCAAGTATTTTTTTTATCTGTTTAATTTTTCAACTATCTGTTCAATTTTTTCCCCTTATTTATTCAAATATCTGTCCAAATTTTATTATTTGTTGAAATTTGATCTATGTGAAATTTTGTATCTATGTACTCGATTATTTTCTATCTATTCAAATTTGTATCTATTTGTTCAAATTTTTTTATTTTTTATTATCTATCTATCCATCTTTTATCTGTTACAATTTATCAAGCATATTAAATTATCTCTTGAAATTCACAAGCTTATCCAACATATCAAACTCTTTAAATCTATCTGTCCAAATAAGCCACTATCTGTTAAAATTTTGAACAAATCTGTAACTTTGTTTGTAACGCCCCAAAACTATATACATTTGATAAACCCAATTTAACTCATAATATAATCTAATCCTCAATTATTTCATCATTAATATGAGAGAGAATAATAAATATTCCATTCATTAATGTAAGCACCAAATTTTCTCTCCCTTCTATTCATGACTTTTCCAGTGAGCATTGCCACCGTGATTAAATTTGGGCATCACATTTTGAAGGATTTTATTAATGTATAGTGTTAGCGCACGTATTAAAAAACTTAAAAGGGTGGTACATTTTACATAAAAGTTAGCAACATAAAAAATATATAATTTTTTTTAACATGTGTTTTTAAGAACACACATTAATAGATTTAATTTTAAATACTAAATAACGTATCATTAATCAATCACTAACAATATACGGTGAATTAGAAGGTAAGGTCCCTTGAACCAACACATTGGTGAAATTAAATAATATATTTGGTGTGCATTCAGATTTTAAATATAAACTGTTTATTTATTTTCTTTTTTTTTTAAATGATGAAATCATATTATTTTTATTTTAAATGAATTTGAATTTGAATTCTTCTTTAACAGATAATCAACCCAGAAGGTGAGTATCCTTTCAATAAATGCCCTATTTACTACCAATTTTTTATATGAAAGATCTCATTACGTCATTAGAATGAAATTTGGGAGTGATGTTTTAGCATTTTAAATATTTTCTGTCATTAAAATTAAATTGAGGAGCAATGTTTTAATGTTTTAAGCATTTTTCCTTATGATAGTATACTGTTACCAAATCAAATACTCAATCAGTACATTTAAAAGGCATTAAAGGGTGAGTTTATTTAGTGTTTGGTAGTGAGAGGGTAATTTCTGTATAAATTGGGCGGAGCTGGGTAATGGGCCATTCTGTGAGCCATAGTAAGGACTGAATAAAAGGGGCTTGAAGTTAGCCCGGTCCAAAGGAGCTTTGTTGTTAGCTCGGTCGGCATGGTCAGAGCGGCAGCAGTTAGCTTGGTCAAACCAGACTGAGCCGAGGTATTGTAGACCTTTACTCAGGGCCTTGCTGTTAAATAGCTCGGTCGAGGCACGCTATGGATAACGTGGTTTCAACAGGCAACCGAGGTACAACCGTATGAAAACTTAGCTAGCTTGGCGTTGTGCATTGGAGCGCCACACTTGGTTAGCTCGGTATTAAATGAACAGCCCAATTGGAGTGTCAAACCGAGGCGTGCTCAGTGAAAGGAAGAACTGAGCTAGTTGGAGTTCGGTCTAGTCTGCGGCTTTAGCATGACCATGTTATCTCGGTCGTATTCACATCCAACCGCAGTAGTACCATCTCACTTGGTTTAAGCAGTAAGGGGGGTGTTGAAGGATAAGCATTATCTTTCAGGAATGTGATTCCTAGGAGGACTCTACATGAAGGAGTAAGAGTCCTACTTGGATTGTGCCACACGGAACCTATAAAAGCTCACAACATCACCTATGGAGAGGTAACACAACTTTGATTCTCGAATACACAGAGCTTTTGGCTCTTTGTCTATTTTACTGACTTAGGCATCGGAAAGGTATCCGGCACACACCCACCGGTTAGCTCACGTTTGTGTTTTCAGGGAGTAAAGCGACGACGTTTGGCAGAGCGCGGACTTGATCAACAGGATTATATGAGAATATTATTTCTTGCTCGTACAATTGGCGCCGTTTGTGGGAAGCACAGAAAGAACAAAGCCTCTTGATCAAAGTTTTCCTCGCTAGATAAGACGCAATGACGCATAATGAGGATTTGCCGCAATCCGCCATTGACGGGCAAACCCCAGAGGGAGGTGGGAGGCGCGAAAGTTTGCCTTCCATCCCTCTCATAGTAGATTTAGAGCCCCAGCGACAGAACCCCCGGAGGGATGCAAGGGGGAGGCGGGGTAACAGCCCCCGCCGCTCATCAAGTCCTGATAGGTAGAGGCGGAGGATCGACCCTCAAGTTTTGGAGGATCGGGTAAAAGAGCAGGACGAGTTGATCAAGAAGATGGCGGGGGACATGGAATTGATGAAGTGCCAGATAAAAGGAAAGGGGGTGGCGATAGGAGAGGGGCGCAAAAGCAATACGCCTCCTCGCCGCTCAGAAGATCGTGGTAAGCATACCACGCCATCGCAAGCAGAGAGTAGAAGCCTCAGAACATGCGACACTCAATCAAGGACTTCCAGGACTCGTTATTTCAGGTCTGAGAGAACGAGAACATTGAGGTCTTACACTAAGGGAAGCACCTATCGGCCCTCACGTACGCACCAGACATCATCCAGGCAAACGGAGTTGCCTAGATTGTCCGACTTACGGACTGTGCTTGAAAAAAGGGCACAACGAAAAGAGGATGCCAGGGCACGCGACCCGCGCAGAGTTTCAGCCCTTCAGCGGTTGGCTCCTTGGACGCATGGAAGCGTCGAGGTAGGAATGCCAATACCGCACCTTGCCTACGAACCAACAGATAAAGCATTGGCAAGGCTACATAGCTCGCCGTTCGTTCCGGCGATTGAGAACACACCATTACCTTCAGGTTTCATCTAGCCTAAATTTACGACGTACGAGGGAAAGACAGACCCTTACATACACTTAAGCCACTTTCGTCAGGTTATGGCAGTATACCGGCGGAACGAGGCTTTGATGTGCATCATATTCCCATCCAACCTTGGCGACCTAGGTTTAACCTGGTTCGAAAGGCTACTAGAAGGCAACATAGCCTCCTGGGCGCAATTAGCGGAGGCGTTCGTGACAAGGTTCAGAACGAACACCAAGACGCCAGTAGAGATCGATCAGCTACTCTCCATTGACATGGGCGACAAGGAGACGTTGAGATCCTACAACAGTCGTTATTAGGAGACCTTCAACCAGATAGGAGATTGCTCCACAAATCTCACCATCGTGTAATACAAAAGGGGTCTTCCAGTCGGAAATAGGCTGAAAGACTCAATTACCATGACGCCCCCCTCACAATGGAAGCCTTAATGGAGAGGGTACACCAGCACATTCGGGTGGAGGAGGATGGCGCCCGTGCTAAAAAAAAGTCTGGTACAACCGCAATACCAGATAAGAAGACTTCGGCAAAAGTCAACACGGTAGAACGTCTAAGCAAAAACAGCCGAGGCAAACGGGACAACGGAGAGGACCAAGATAAAAGGTGGTTAAGAGTCCGCACTGCCATCACCATGGTGTTAAAAAAACTGATCTATCGGATTCTCAGTGAGATACGCGATAAACCTTTCGTCAGATGGCCAGGTAAATTGGGAGAGGCACAAAAGGACTATGACGAAAGATCTCGGTGCATCTTCCATAAGGAAAAAGGGCACCGCACTGAAAATTGCACGCCGTTGAGACAACACTTGGAGGAGTTAGTGGCAGCTGGGCATCTGGACCAGTACATTGAGGGAGGGATGCAACCAGCCCCCCAAAACCACGATCACCCAGACGGAACGTCGATCGACGCACCACCTCAAGGCGTGGTAAACGTAATACATGGGGTATTCGAACCTGAGTGAGTATGTGAGCTCAGGGGAATGATAAAGAAGGCTAAGCACTTAAGAGAGGTATTAAGTGCGCAACCCACCATTAAAAAGGAGAGAACAGAGGCCACGAACGTCATGTCGTTTTCAGACAGAGACTTGGCAAGGATATATTGCCCTCACAACGATGCACTAGTCGTCACTCTCCGCATCAAGGACTACGACGTCAAGCGAATTTTGATTGACCAAGGGAGCTCATGTGAGATAATGTATTACGAAACCTTCAAACAACTGAAACTGGAGGACAAAGACTTGGCACCTGCCGTATCTCCCTTGATCGGATTCAACTCAATGCCAGAGTGGCCAGTTGGCAAGATTATCCTCCCAGTCAGAGCAGGAAGCATGACAAAACAAGTGGAATTCTGGGTATAGAAAGTCCCTTCCACTTACGACATAATCTTGGGGAGGACATGGATGCACGCCATGCTATCGGTAGCGTCAACCTACCATCAAGTAATGCGGTTCCCCAATGAAGCCGGAGTAATTGAAGAGGTCTACGGAGACCAAATTATGTCCAAGCAATGCTTCATCACAGTAAATGGCAGCCGAGCTGCCAAAGGGTTTGTTCGGATGGTGGAAGAACCTGAGAGCAATGAATTGTTCGCGGATGTTGGCAAAGCCGCTGAACAGAAGGCAGTGGAAGACTTGGTACAGGTACGAATAGATGAAAAGGACCCGGAAAAGTTCTTTTTGCTTGGCTCATCTTTGTCCAGCACCGAGAGAATAGAGATCATGGAATTCTTGACCTCTAACATCGAAGTGTTTGCTTGGACGCCGTATGACATGCCTGGCATTGACCCAAACTTCATCTGTTACCAATTGAATATCCACCCAACTGCAAGACCAATCATACAGCGCACTCGCAGATCGGCACTCCACCACGCTGAGATAGTGGCGGAAGAAGTGGGAAACCTTCTAGAGGCAGGAGCTATCAGAGAAGTGAACTATCCCAAGTGGATATCCAATACAGTAGTGGTGCCAAAGAAGAATGGAAAATGGCGTGTCTGCGTGGATTACAAAACAGTCAACAAGGCGTTCCCAAAAGACCACTTTTCTCTACCACAGATAGACCAACTGGTAGATCTGACGGCAGGACACAACCGTCTTAGCTTTCTTGATGCGTATAGAGGTTACCATCAAATCGCCATGTATGAGCCAGACCAGGAGGTCACATCTTTTACTACGCGAAGAGGACTGTATTGTTACAAGGTCATGCCCTTTGGCCTAAAAAACGCAGGGGCAACATTCCAGCAGATGATCACCAAGATGTTCGAACCATTGTTAGGCAGAACAATGGAGGCTTACATCGATGATAGGGTAGTCAAAAGTAAGGATGAGAATGACCATCTCAGGAACCTAGGTGAGATGTTTCAGATCCTAAAAAAGCACAAATTGCGCCTTAATGCATCTAAATACGCGTTTGGTGTAGAATCAGGCAAATTCCTAGGCTTCCTGGTGACCAACCGAGGAATTGAGGCAGACCCTTCTCAGATCAAAGCAATTTAGGATCTAGAGAGACCAAACTCAGTAAAAGAAGTACAGCATCTCACCGGCATGGCAGCCGCGCTAAACCGGTTCATAAGTCGGTCGTCAAACAGATGTCGACCATTTTTTCAAGCATTAAAGGCCAAGTTTTAGTGGGATGAAGAATGCGACCGCGGCCTAGAAAGTTTGAAAGAATACATGTCTTCTCCACCGCTGCTAGTGACCCCAATACCTGGAGAAGAACTATTCTTTTACCTGGCAGTTTCACAGCACGCAATTATCGCAGTGTTGGTCCGAGCGGAAGGAATCCAACATTTGCCTATCTTTTATCTCAGCAAGACATTGCTCGGCGCATAAACCATGTACTTACCCTTGGAAAAACTGGCCTTAGCCTTGATAATGGCTTCAAGGAAGTTGTCGCACTACTTTCACGCTCACACCATAATCGTCCTCACAGCTTTTCCATTAAAAGCTCTGTTTGAGAGGGTGAATTTTTCTAGGCGAATCTTGAAGTGGGCAGTAGAGTTAGGACAGTTTGACATCAAGTTTCAACCCAGAACCACGATAAAAGCCAAGCTTTGGCAGACTTGGTCACAGAATTCACACCAGGAAGTCATCACGTCTGCCCAGTTGACTTAACGGGTACAACCGAAATAAGGATGGAAAGCGGCGCCGGAATAGCGCAACCCCTAATACAGGATACCCAACCACATCCCAAGACATACCAGAGTGAACAAAGAGAGGGAGAAACAAACCATGCTGCACCAGGTGAAGACTCATCAGCAAACAAAAACTTGGCACAATCAGATAGTGAGGGGCAAACAATAAATGTAGACTTGGAGGAAAATACCAGCACCACTCATGACCCCAAGGCATCATCCGATCCCTCTACTTGCTAGAAGTTGTTCGTTGGAGAGATGTGGAAGCTCTTTGTGGATTGAGCATCCAATAGGCACGGTGCAGGACTCGGCATAGTCCTCATCTCACCAGATGGCCTAGTAGTGGAATAGGCAGTCAACCTTGGCTTCCCAGCATCAAACAACGAAACAGAGTATGAAGCGCTTCTGGCAGGACTAAAATCAACACTCTACATGAAGGCCACCGATCTAATGGTTTACAGTGACTCACAGCTGGTGGTAAACCAAATTTCAGGCGACTACGAAGCAAAGGATGAAAGAATGGCTAAGTACCAAGAGTTAGTCAGAAAAGAGATCATGAAGTTCGAAGTAGTGCGGATAGAGCAGATTAGCAGAGAAGAAAACAGCAGAGCAGATGAACTAGCAGGCTTCGCCTCAATGGCAGATACATCCATCCCACATCCACTACTGATCGACTTCCTACCCAGACCAAGCATTGAAGAACCTGAGGTAGAAGAAGTATGTTGCGCCGAACTAGGCCCTTCATGGATGGATCCCATCATAGTATTCCTAAAAGACGGCATTTTATCCGAAGAGAAGAAGGAGGCCAACAAGATAAGAGCAAAGTCACAGCGATTTTGACTCTCACCATCAATGGCCTTGTACAAGAAATCCTTCACAGGACCTTACCTGAAATGTGTCCATCCCAGCAAGGTCGAAGTATTCCTGTTCGAGATTCACAAAGGCGTTTGCGGAAGCTACCAAAGGGGGAGATCATTGGCTTACAGAGCAATTTCGTAGGGATATTGGTGGCCTTACATGCAAGCAGATTCGGAGAAGTATGTCAAGAAGTGCGAGAAATGTCAGAAGTTCGCACACCAAATACATTAGCCAGCCAGAGAGCTTCTACCTTTAACTAGCCCATGGCCCTTCGCAATGTGGGGCTTGGACATAGTAGGACCACTTACAACAGCACCCAGCAACAGAAAGTTCTTCCTTGCAGCAACAGACTACTTCACAAAGTGGGTGGAAGCAGAAGCACTATTATCAATAAAAGAAAAAGATGTGAAGAAGTTCGTCTGGCAGAATATAATCACTCAGTTCGGCATACCCAAGGCGCTAATATCAGACAACGACACTCAGTTCGACGGCAAAATTTTTAGAGGCTTTTGTAAGGAGTACAAGATAGAATTCTACAACTCTACACCAGCATACCCCCAAGTAAATGGCCAGGCAGAAGCATCAAACAAAGTTGTCTTGGATGGATTGAAGAAAAGGTTAGAGAAAGCAAAAGGAAAGTGGACTGAAGAGCTTCCTCATGTTTTATGGACTTACCGTACCATACCTCGACGATCAACTGGAGAAACGCCATTCTCCTTAGCCTACGGCATGGAGGCAGTAATCCCACTGGAAATTGGCCTCTCCACCATCAGAAATGAAAATTTCGATCCAGACTTAAATGGGGAAGCCATAGCATTGGAGCTCGACCTTGCAGAAGAAAGAAGAGAAAGAGCACTAGTTCACATCGCCTCATACCAACAGGAATTATCCAAGAAATATAACAAGACCGTACATCCAAGGCAATTCAAAGTTGGAGATTGGGTACTACGCAAAGTAATGGAAAACAACCTAGTACCCGGAGATAGCAAGTTAGGGCCTAATTGGGAAGGACCTTACAAGGTGGTTGGATTAGTAGGAAAAGGGGCATACCACTTGGAAGATGAAGACAGGAAAGCCATTCCCAGACCATGGAACACTGCCAATCTCAAACTATTTTATTTTTAGCCTTTCTTCAAGTATTTGTAATTTTTCTTTCTCAATAAAACAAGTAGTTTCTTTTCAGTATAGTTGTTTCCTTCTATAAAAGATTGTTTTTGTGAGTTAGGCGCACTGAAAGCATAGTTGGCCGGAATAACCAACTTTGCACTCTCTTTAGCTAAGATTAGAATCAATACCGAAGAAGTTGGCTGGAATAACCAACACCCCTCCTAAGCCCAGGATAAGGATCCAGGCTGCAGGACGTTTGGTCGGAATAACCAAACACTTTACTCTAGGTTGGCAGGAATAACCAACTTAGAGGTTGGCTAGAAAAACCAACACCCCTCCTAAGCCCGGGATAAAGATCCAGGCTGCAGGACGTTTGGTCGGAATAACCAAACACTCCACTCAGGGTTAGCAGGAAAAACCAACTTAGAGGTTGGCTGGAAAAACGAACACCCCTCCTAAGCCTAGGATAAGGATCCAAGCTGCAGGATGTTTGGTCGGAATAACCAAACACTTTACTCTAAGTTGGCAGGAATAACCAACTTAGAGGTTGGCTGGAAAAACCAACACCCCTCCTAAGCCCAGGATAAGAATCCAGGCTGTAGGACGTTTGGCAGGAATAACCAAACACTCCACTCAGGGTTGGCAGGAAAAACCAACTTTGATCTCTCTTCAGCTAAGATTATGATCTAGGCTGAAGAGGTTGGCTGGAAAAATCAACACTTATTGTTCTTCAGTCGAGATAAGGATCTAGGCTGAAGAGGTTGGCTGGAAAAACCAACACTCATTGTTCTTCAGCCGAGATAAGGATCTAGGCTGAAGAGGTTGGCTGGAAAAACCAACATTTGTTGTTCTTCAGTCGAGATAACAATCTAGGCTGAAGAGGTTGGCAGGTATGGATAGCTAGATTACAAAGTTAAGATCGGGATAAAATATCTCGGCCAGAGAATTTACTTCATTCAGATTATATCATAGACGTAAACCGAACAGACAGTTGAAGAAAATAAGAAACGATTTCATTGAGAATGCAAATCAAGAGGTACAAAAGGGTGGGATTTCAGCCCGGTTACAGTTTTCTTTCCAAAAGTAAAAAAAAAAATAAGAAGAAAATACAAAGTCAAGCAAACAAGTCGTCAAGATCAGTATCCAGATCAACTCGGAGCCCGGTTTCAGTGGGTAGTTCGGTTGTCAAGTCTTCCACCGGTGGTTCAACTTGTGCTGACTGGATGGCAGGATCATTGATGACCGGGGCATTATTAGCCACAGTTTCTTCATCATCATCCTCAGATTCAAGGAATTTTTGTTGAATAGAGGCTGCATACTCCGCCATATAGCTCGGTATGAAGTATGATGGAGGGTTTAGGAAAACCTCAGTCTCTGGACCGTGACCGAGTTGTTCCATCGCCGCCTTCCACCCGCACTTAAAAAACAGATCCTTGGCAGCTTCGCACTGTAGAATGTAGGTTGCTTCACCTTCTTTGAAGCCACGGTCTTCTGCATCGCCGATCTTCTTCTCAAGTTCAGTTATCTCGGCCGTCTTCTTCTCCTTAACTGTGACAAGCTCACGCAGGTAGTAGTCTTTCAGCTCGGTCAAAGCTTTTTGTTTCTCCACTTCGGCTGAGTCAACTACACCGGTGAGGCAGGCGACCTCAGATTGAAGCTCGACCATTTTTTGTTTGGCCTCGTTTAGCTCGGCCGTCTTCTTGTCAGCCTCTGCCAAGGCTTGCCTTGTTGTTTTGCGTAGCTCTAGCACACGCTTATGAGCAATCTATCTGGTTCTTCTGCATGGCTTGCATAAATATGGTAAGCAAATAAGAGTAAGAACTGAGCTAACAAGTTACACAAAACAGAAAGATAAAGGAAAGAATACTCACTAGCACCATTGATTTGGTGGCCGAATGGATAGCTTTTAGCTCGATAAGGTGGGCATGATGATCCATGTCAGGGGGCAGACACACGCTCTTAGCCAGATTGAAGGCCAACATGTGATCTTTGTCTGCCACCATTGAATCTGTCTCGGATTGCTTGGTTCTGGTATGATAATCTCGGTGCCCAATCAGAAGAGTTAGCTCGGTCCGAGCTCTCAGGTTACGGGCTTGGTACTGCGGTTGGAGGAAGCACAGTTTCGTCCTCATCGACAAGGCGTGGCTCAGGTGGAGAAGTCCGAGCACGCTTACTTATAGGGCTACCACGGCCTCTTGTGTTTGGCCGGTCGGTGGTACCTCAGGCTGGTTTGTTTCGGTCAGAAGGGCTCTTACGGCTTTTTTCTTGGCCATTTCTTGTTCGGCAGTTAGTCGGATCAGGTTGATTTGAGGCAAGGTTGGGTCCAGTTCAGGAGAGGCTTCCAACAAAAAGTCAGTCACCCTGGTCATTCGCCTACTACTGTATCTGTACGTCAGTTCAAAATTCAGTAGCTCGACCCAACTTCTATTAGGATATCGTAGTGTAGCACGAAGTGTGTTTAAGTTGGGGTAGCTGTACCGGGACTTGAGAAAGTTCAAATCTGCATGAAGAAAAGATGACAACAGTTAGTACGGCTCAACATAAGAAAACCGAGGTAAAAGAAAGCAGAAAACCAAGCCGAGGTAATTATACCGGCGACTCCTTTATTCCAGTTTATTCGGTCACCCGGGATCTGGGCTTGTTGGTCTTCAAAATTCCCAAAAACCCAGAAGAAGTCATCATCGTTTACGTCCTTATTTGGGGTATTCTTTATTATCTTTTCACGCCAGCACCTTATTCTTAAATAATAAACCCAGTCATCTTCATTTGCACCTATGGAATATTGGTGGAAAAGCTCGGCTAAACCGAGGTTAAGGCCAGCCCGGCGGTTTAGCTCGGCGATGCCATTTATTATACAGTATGAATTTGTGGAAAGCTGGGTAGGGCAGAGGTTGGTTTGCCTAAGAAATTCACAGAGAAGAGGTTGTACAGGGAATCTTAGTCCGGTTTCTACAATGGAAAGGAGGGTAAAGGGAACAAAGCCAGGGTTTCCCCAGGGTATGGTATCTAGTTTGGCTAAAGTGAGATGAACATCATCAGGGCTATGGTAGTCCCTTTGGAACTCGGCCATAGCACCTGGTGAGTTCACTAAAAACCTATATTTACCCATAAGGATTTAAATTATGTATAAATTAGCCTGGAATATTAGCTCGGCGCCAAGCAGATATTGGGTATCTCGGTTGGACGTGCAAGGGAGTACCTGGCCAACCTAATCAGAGTCTGCAAAGTGAAAAAGAAAGGTGTTAAGCACAGCTTGTTGGACCGTGCTAAAAGAAGCAAAGACAGAGATAAATGAAGTCCTAGCTCGGTTACGTGGGCCATTATGCATATAGAGCTCGGTTTGAGCAAGGGCCTTTAGCCCGGTTGAACTTTTGGGGCAACATTCTTAGTTCAGTTTTAACTAAGGGAGCTGATTTAGCTCCAAGTCAGGGTTTGGTCGGTGGTTAAGGCCATTGGGGTAGCAATCTTAGCTCGGTATAGCCTCAAGTTTTAGCTCGGTCGGTGATGGTGGTTTTCTAGTGCGGCATTGTGCAAACCTAATCTAATTCGCTAGCTCGGCTAAATAAAGCAAAAGGTTCTTAGATCTACTTGAAACAGCAAGTGTTCAAAAAGTCTTAGTTCGGTTGTTCAGTTTTGCTAAGGTTCGCACCTACTACAAACTACTTCCTAGTCCGGTTGGAGTATGATTTCGGATTTAAGACGTCCCAGTTCAGTTTTTTCACAAAATCAGTAGTGATGTGTACTATTTAAGTTGTTCTTACTCGTTACAGAGAAAACTATTTTGAAAAGTGTTGTGAGAAAACACGTATATACAAATAGTACATGTAACCAGTCAAACAGAAAGCAAAAAAGGATTGAGTTACTTACAGATTGGAGGAGGAAGGATGTAGGTCTGAAACCACGAAGGTGATGTCAAAAATGCAAGCTTCACAGGTGCAAAAGTGGTAGCAATTGAGGTTCAAGCAAGAAAAAAGAGAGAAAATGAATAGTAGACGTGATAGATTCAAAATGAGTGGTTTTTGTGTGAAGAATGAGAAATTGGGCGGGACTGTTCAAATTACGTGAAATACGAAGACGGCGTGACAGCTGCATTGGGCCAATGATAGTATGCCACGTGTTCTTGGGATAAGAAGCGATTCAGTTACAACGATTGAAGAGACGTTTTGACCAGACTGATTGACAGCACGGTATGGGTTTAGCTCGATTGGAGGGTGTAGACGTCCCCGAACGTCCCGGGAGGGAAATCCCGTTTTGTTCATTGGGCTCACTACAATTCGGACTCAATAGTCACGGTCCTGTATCTAATCTCGCAGAGTGCAATGCAAGACCGATGAATCATCAAAGAGTCCAAATCCGGCAAATCGTTTTGAAAAACAGATTTTTAGAATGAAGTGCTAAACATGGACTGCTTTGCCAGATACAGAGTCACTACTTAAATATTTTATTTCAGGAAATTTAGGAAACCCTGATTCGTGCCTAAGGCCACGTGTCCGTCATCACCAAAGTTGCCTTGGCTCTAGAACTTGGGTACGATTGGGGAAGGTCACTTCATGAGCACCCCCGTTCGCCCGATCGAAGATCGGCCACTACTAAGCATGATATCGAGTTTTTTGAAAACACATGCGCTCTTATTCCGGTTTATTAGCCTAGAATTACTATGTGATGCACACAACATACAAGTATAGACTGGATTGCCTAAGTTGGAACAAAGCATCGCATATCCGTTTGTTTTTGAAAATGGATTGAAGTTTGCAACTCGCAAGTAGGCTAAAACACGGGTTTCGATGAATTATTCCAACTCAAGCAACCCAACCTTCACCCACAGGCATTCAGGCAGTTATATCACATAAGCACATAGCCTCATAGTAAACATGCTATCATGGCAGTCACTCACACGCATGCAAGGATGCTAAAGCATAAACACTTACGAAGTACTCCGAGCCAAAACAGAAACTAGTTAGTAATCAATGAATGATCCTAGTTCATGTTAAGATGGCTACTGCAACACATGCAAAATGCAACTAGAAATAGGCTCGGCTATCCTAAGAACGGCATATGAGAAGCTACAGCTAACACGTGTTCAACTTGGAATTGGAATACAATGCAGTTAGTATGATACGCCGAGCCCGGTGCATGCAATACAGATGAATAATGCAAACATGCAAGCATAAGTATGCTAATTGAAACATGCCCTAATCTAACCATCATAAGCTGGTAAATAAAAGGGAGAAAACGTGGGGTTGGAAGACATACATCATACACACGCACACTTATTACAATTGTGCCCTTGCTCGGAGGGTCCGAATAAATAATACAGTTCGAATAAATAATTAACTACTCTAGCTAATTAAATATTACCAAACCCTAATTAATTAACAAATTAACTAGGAAAGTGAATAAACTAGAATGCAAGCTATAAAATGGACTGCCTCAACTCTTGTTCCGAATGACGAAAGATGCATGCATACTCGGGTCGCCTTGTCGAGAAATTCCATCGCGAGCCTTTGTTTGCAATTGATCTCAGAAACTTGCACAAAGCTCTAAAAGGCTGAAACTCCACCTTGGGAAGGCCACCGACCAGTTATTAGCATGGGAGACCACCTGCCGACCACCCTTTGTGGTGGAGACCAAAGAGGGTGGTCAGCCTGCCAGAAAATCTGGTCGGTCGACCAGTTTCCACCTCTGGTTTCTGGTTTTTTTGCAGCAAAGGAAAAAGAGAGGAAAGGCAATGTATTTTCAACAAATGTGTGCATGACCACTCTCCCCGTCCTTGCACAAGCTCAAGGGAGTGTAGTCCTCGATCCTCGTGCCACTAATCACGCATCTCGATGTATGATGGCTGAGAAGTCGAATTGCACGACTCAATGTGAAATGAATGCACATATAAACACAACAAGGCCTAAACTCCATCATGGGTAATCCGGAGTGTCGGCGACCGAAAATTGAGACACGTTTCGTCACTTTGAGTACGAGACACCCCTCGTTTCCCGTGTTTGGACTAACCCTACTCCAAACACAATGCAATGAGATGGCATACACAATGCGACTAACGTGTAACCCTAAATGCAATGCAACCTAATCATGCTGGCATGCGAGGGATGATATGCACACATGCAACCTAACATACGCAATGCTATGGACTAAAATGGCATACGCAATGCACATGAGCTATATAGCATACACAATGCACACATACGAAGATAAACATACACAAAGGCATAATCAAAGCATACACAATGCGATGGTCAAACATGCAACAACATGAACCAAATGGCACACACAATGCAAGGTGGACTTAAACCAATATGAGTGGACCTCAGCCACACTCAAATCAGTGGCCATGTGATGAAAATGAGACAACCGAAATACATGCAAACATGCACGGATGCAAAGGATCGACCCTAAGGCACAACATGTAACTCTAACAAAGCATGGAAAGGGATGACATATGGCATATAATGACACAAATTCCAGCTCTGAAATAGCATATAAGATGGTCCCGAAACATGCAAACGACTCACACAATGCATGCTAGATGGCCCGGATACCGAAACTAGTGAAGTGCGTTACACTAGAGGTACACCAAGCAATGCACAAATAGAAAAACTAACCCCAAACAGACCCTAGGCAGGTCTGAAACAGTGGGGAAATGGCCTAAAATGATGGCTCGGAATGCAAAGAAATGAAGCCCATTCAATGGTCAGTAAATGAGGCATACAAGCCCGACTCTCAAACGCATTTAAAGAGTACAAAACAAGGGAATATGGCATTCACATGAGCTCTGAAATATGATGTATCATAGCCCCAAAATAAGAAAACATCTCAGTATATGCATGTAGTGGACTTCAAAACTCAAAGCTAGGCAAGTGTATTGAACTGCAAGCATGCAAAACAAACATTATTCGACCATGAGACCCAAAAACAGAGCTAGGGTAGTCCAAAATATGCACAAAATTAGTTTAAGGCAAGGCCAAAAAATGCTAAAATCAAGGGTCAACAAAGCATGCAAAATAAGATAGTGAGCCATGATTTCCACTACAACTATATGAAGTACATGAGAGCTCACCAAACCAGTCAAAAATAAAAGTATGCCATGCCAAATAATGCCCAAAAACCCACTGAAACTCAGTCAATGCATGCAAGAATGATGTGCTCCTTTGGAAGGCCATGCAAGGGGTTGTTCTACACATACAAGATGGATATACAAAATGGCAAAACCACCTCTGGGAAGAGGTTATGAGGGTCCTAAAACCCACCAAAATGGTCTTGAAATTAGTTTAGGAAGCATGCAAGTGAAAGCCCCTTTGAAAGGCCTTGAATAGGATTGTTCTACACATGCATAATAGACACTTTATATGGCAAAATGGGATATGGATAGAGCCTATGCAGACCTTAAAACTCACCAAATAGGGCCTAAAATATGGCTTTGAAACATGCAAGTAGGAGCCCCTTTGGAAGGCCAACAAAGCTAGTAAACAAATCAAGGGGTGAGAAGGTCACCCCTCTCTGATTTTAGGGCTCAAAAACACATGTTAGCCACTGAAAATCCGCTGGATTTCAATGGCTAAAAGGCCAACCAAGGCCAACACAAATGCTCTAATGCATAGCCCTAAACTTGTGGAAATGAAACATGCAAAAGGGAAGATGACCCCAAACAAAAAATAATGTCATAAACAAACATGTTTATAAGCTCAAAACAAAACTTTTTCAGTTTATGACAAAACCCAAAATGCTTGCAAATAAGGCTAAAGAATGAAGCAAAATAAAGCTACAAAGAGGGAAATGGTGATTTACCCTTGTAGCACAGTAATGCAGCAAGCTCTGGACCAAGAAAGTGAGCCCTCAACCTCTGAAAAACAGCTCCAAGGTACTTAGGATGGTAGTCGAGGTGTTTTGCTTGGAGGTGTAGTGCAAATGGCCAAGAACCATGGAGCTATGGAGCTTGGATGTAGAGATATAGAGGGAGAGTATATGTATGCCTCAACCAAAAAATGTTTAACCCTTGCAAATGGAGAGGAGAGCCTCTCTTATAGAAGAAGAGGTCCAAGGCTTCTTGGAGAAGCCTCAAGCAAAGGAACCAAGCTTCTAAAAGAAGCTAAACCAAAAGGGACAAGCTTCTTGAGGAAGCTAGACCAAAGGGGTCAAGCTTCCTCAAGAAGCTTGACAAAAGGTCAAGCTTCTCTTAGAAGCAAAGCAAAAAGGGCCAAAGCTTCTTTAAGAAGACAAACAAAAGGGTTAAATCTTGGAGGATGGGGCAAATGCCTCCTAGCTGGCACAGCTGTATGCAACTCAGGAAGGGCAAAAAGGAGATGACTGGCCGACTAGTTCAAGTGGTCTGCCGACCAGGGGTCAAAAGGGTCAACAAGAAAAGGTGGTCGACCATGCCAAAAAGGTGGCCTCCCAGGTGAATGCGACACATTTGTGGTATGGGAGATTAGAAAATGTGGCTCAAAAGTGAGGGAGACCAAGGGGTCAAAAGGGTCAAGCACCAAAGGTGGTCGGCCATACCAAATAGGTGGCCTCCCAGATGAATACAAGACAATGGTGGTATGGGAGACCAGAAATTATGGCCCAAAAGTGAGGGAGACCACCTCTCTAACAAGAAAACCGGGCGGCGAAAAGAAAAGTGGTCTCCAAGAAGAAAAGGTGGTCTCCCACCATACTACCACCTTTATAACAACGAAACTAGGGTCCATGCCAAAAATGAACCCTAATTGATGCAAAACGAGGGTTCGGGGACCAAAACGCGCAGCCGGGGGCCCCAAAAACTGACTGTTAAGTGCCGGAAGTGGCGTGCAACCCCGAAGGTGGTCTCCCGGGCCACAGTGTCCCCCTAGGGAGAGGAAACAAGGTGTTTGCCGAAAACTGGAGCAAACGGAGGTAGTTAAGCTGTCCCGAACCAAGGCACACGACCGACGGCTCTGAAAACCGGAAACTGGTCTCTAAACGGAAAAAATGGCCTACGACCACGAAACGTAGCCTACGGCCATTGAGAGATGGTCCACGAGACCTCTCCCTCCCTTCAGGAAGAGAAAACAGGACCTGGTTCGCAAACCGAGGCAAGGCATAAAAACGTTCCGAAGTCTGGAGGAAAGGCTCTCAGCCGAGACTTTGCAACCTCAGAACGAGCACAATCTGCAACATCACCGAGCGCTCAGTTGGTGACGTTTGAGTCTTAAGGTCGGTCAAAAATGGGGTGTCTACAGTTGCCCCTCTTTGACAGAACTCGAAAGTCATAAGTGACGGGAGTGAATGTCAAAGCCCAGAGACGACCCATTTTTGACAAGGCCGAAAACTTAGAGAAACAGGCAAGATAAAAGAGATGCGCCCGCAGGCATGCCCGCAGGCGGGGGACAAAATGCAAAATGATATGCAAGAAGATTTTGACAATTGGACTTATACGCTACGCGAAGCCGATTTGAAAATTGGACTTATACGCTACGTGAAGCCGGTTTGATAATTGGACTTATATGCTTTCGCGAAGCCGGTTTGGAAATTGGACTTATACGCTACGCGAAGCCGGTTTGAAAATTGGACTTATACGCTACGCGAAACCGGTTTGAAAATTCAAAATTTATGCAATGCAATGTAATGAAACAATGCAAGTGATATGCAATGCATTTGAGATGATCAAACCACAAGCAGTATAAAAACCACACAAATATTATAAAGATGATGGAGATGCAAAATCCATCTACCATAGAAAAGGTGCCGACACCCTCAAACCACAATCCCATCAGTGGAATAGGCTCGTACACATGTAGAATTATGTGTGTGTAGACGGAACACAAGATACAAGTAATTGGGTGGCATGATATAAGTGAGGAATGATCTGCTGAGGAAAGATCATGATTCTAAATGCTAGATGCAATACACTACACTACAATGCAATGAATGTAATGCATAAGGCGGACGACCAAACCGTATCTTGCCTAGGAAAGGCATGGACACAAGCAAACCACATCTAACACGGAAATGGTGCCGTCACTCTCAAACCACAATCCCATTAGTGGAATAGGTGCGTACACAAAATCTCATAAACATGCTTCGACGTGAAAAGTATGGGCACATACCAGACCAAGCTCAACATGGAAAGGCGCAAGCCATAGATGGATAATGCAGTAAATGCATGCAAACTATAATGCGATGTATTCTATATGCAATGCAATGGACATACTAAACGATGTAGTAGTTAGGAAGCGAAGGTACCTTACAGGGGCATTTGGCAATGACTTACCTCAGCAATGTCCTACCTCATGCTGATGTGGGAATCTTCCCCTTCTTCTCAGTTGAACCGCAGGTACTAATTTTCTCCCTAACTATGGTGGCAACTTTCCCTATTCTCCAACAGGGTGACAGACTAGGTTGATTCAGTATCTAGAATTGAGGCAGATACACATGCTATCTCAATCTATGGGGCTGCCATACAGATTTCAAGCCGAGGATAGACCTCTGGGTATTTAAACCAGACTTTAGTCTCAGAAATTCCGGACCTCTGCGTTCTAGGCAAGAGCCATTCGAACTCTAGTTTCCACCGTCTCAGTTGGTCTCCTAGGAACTCACCGCAAACACAGACAGGTGCCTATACTAGACCACCAGAAGTCATTCGGGCACGACAAACACCAAAGGAATTGCACCTTTAGAGGATTTAAGGTCTCCTAGACCAAAAAGTGCACAAGACAGTGCGAATGATACAAAAATACAATGTGCACAAGACAGTGCAATGCAGAGTGAATGCACAAAACAGTGCTAAACAGATGCACAAAATAGTGCGGTGCTAAAGGTATACAAAACAGTACGAGCAGGGTGAATGCACAAAATAGTGTGATACAGGTAAGGTGCGCAAGATAGTGCGATGCAATGCATGCAAAATACAATGGTGAATGCAAAGGGGAAAATACTCAAACCATGCTGGAATCATGAGAGGAGGAAAAACAATCAATCAAGCGCGCATACGATGCAACCTAAGTCAAATTCCAAACACGCTGAAATCGCGTAAGGAACGGGACACTAAAACCACGCTGAAATCGTGAGAGGAGGTCTAACAATCCGCCCAGCGCGCCTACAATGCAACCTGGGATAAATTCCGAACACGCTGAAATCGCGTAAGGAACGGGACACTCAAACTACGCTGAAATCGTGAGAGGAGGTCCAACAATCCGCCCAGCGCGTCTACAACGCAACCTGGGATAAATTCTAAACACGTTGAAATCACGTAAGGAACGGGACACTCAAACCACGCTAAAATCGTGAGAGGAGGTCTAACAATCCACCCAGCGCGTCTACAATGCAACCTGGGATAAATTCCAAACACGCTGAAATCGCATAAGGAACAGTACACTCAAACCACGCTGAAATCGTGAGAGCATGATGCTTAGGGAATGCAATAAACAAACAAAGCGGCACTTTAGAAAGCACCTCATGGAGTGAGTGGCGGTAAACCGCTTTTCTCTGACGGGGATCTCCCCTCCATTGCGTTCTTCGAACACTTACCTTCAACTCACAGTACAAAGGTCCTGAAATGCTGACAAGGGGTACTTTCTGCATGTAGAAACCACAAATGTCGTTTTCCTTCCTGATCATATTCACAACTTTCCTTCATTGCAAGTATAGCCAAGATAACTTTGACGGGGAATGGTATTTAGGGAGAGCACTTCTGATCGCCATTCTGGCCTAAAATAGTGAAACAGTCAACACAGTATTCTGTTCACTTTGAACACACAGCTCAGATCAGCACACTGCTCATTCTGAACGCGCAGCTCATTTCATAGTATTCGGTTTATTCGGCACACAGCTCATAACACAACACTTTGTTTGTTTGGCACGCGACTCACAACACAATATTCTGTTCATTCGGCACGCAGCTCGAAGCACAGCACTCTGTTTATCTGGGCACACAGCTCATTTCGGGCACGTAGCTCATTTTGGGCACACAGTACATTTCGGTCACACAGCTCATTTCGAGGGCACACAGCTCATTTTTCGAGCACACAGCTCATTTCGAGGGCACACAGCTCGTTCTTCGAGCACACAGCTCGTTTCGGGCACACAGCTCGTAACACTGCTCAATCTGAACACTCAGTCCATAACACAACATTTGGTTTGCATTTTGAACACACAGTTCAAGCACTTGAATTTTTGAACACGCAGCTCAAACTTTTGGCGTGAACACGCAACCCATATTTTTGAAATCTGAACACACAGCTCCAACTTTTGTCGTGAACACGCAACACACATTTTCTTGAAATCTGAACACACAACTCAAACTCTTGCGGTGAACACGCGACCCACATTTTCTTGAAATCTGAACACACAGCTCAAACTTGTTGTCGTGAACACACAGCCCACAGCTTTTTGAAAGTTGAACACGCAGTCCAAACTTTTGAATTTCTGAACATGCAGCCCATTTTCGAGTGTGAACACACAGCACACATTTGTTGAAAGTCGAACACGCAGTCCAAACTTTTGAATTTCTGAACACGCAGCCCATTTTTTATTGTGAACACGCAACACACATTTGTTTGAAAGTTGAACATGCAGCCCAAACTTTTGAACTTCTGAACACGTAGCCCATTTTTGAATGTGAACACGCAGCACACATATTGCAATTCTGAACACGCAGCTCATACATTTTCATTTGCACGCAGCTCATTCTTAATTCTGAACACGCAGCTCATAAATTTTCATGTCCAAACACACAGCTCATTCACTTCACTTTGAACACGCAACTCACACATTTCAATTCTAAACACGCATCTCATAAATTTTCATGTCTGAACACACAGCTCATTCACTTCATTTTGAACACGCAACTCACACATTTCAATTCTGAACACGCAGCTCATACATTTTCAATTTTGAACACGCAGCTCACAACACAACACTGCTCGATCTGAACACACGGCTCATAACACATTAGTCTTTTAATTTTGAACACACAGCTCATTCTGAACATACAGGCTGCGATGACGGAACTTGCAGAAGTTGAAACCAACTCAGATGCACGACATTTTCCCTTTTTTCTTTTGCTTCGAAGTCTGGAACCTATATAGCTTCAGATAGGTCCTGGTTTTACTGTTCCCTCATGACTTGGGTTGAATCCTGTGGTTTTATGAAAGAACAAAATCTTGTTTTGCACAAATGTGAAGAACAGCACAGCACTCTGAGCACAAAATGATTTTTTGAAATTGAGAGTGAGAATAAGTTCTCAACTTGGTATTAAGCCTACAACTGAATACAGCACACCACGACTCAACAACAAAGAGAAAGGCAAGGTAAGACAACCTAAACACATCTATAGACGCCCAAAATGACTCAAAACAAGAATCGAGACAAACAAAACAACTGACACGACACACTGACGTGTTCCAATGGCAAGAGACCTCTCAGTGCACGAGGAGCCAGTTTCTCCGGGTATTGTTTCCCACCATTTCTCATTCGTGATTCTCACATCACTCGGCCCTTAGGCTCTGTTTTTTCTCTCAAAACCCTTTCCTCGCTTTTCCTCTCAGCGCACATCTCTCTATTTTTTAATCTCTCATTTTTTTTATCCCTCCCCTGGGCGGTTGATGGATAAACAGAAAGTTGTGGGCGCTTGCCCCTAGCCTTCCGCTAGATTCTTCTTTTTGTTCACAACAGTGAGTTTCTCCCACAGAGGGGCTGCGTTACAACTGGGTGTGTAGCAAATCTGCAGCTAACATCAGTTGACGATGCTCTGCTGGGGAGTTTAGACGTGATCAGATCTTGTCCAGATGAGGGACTGGAATATCTTGCCCCATTCCAGTTCGTGCTTCGCCCTTAGCTTGATACCTCGTTACTTGGAGGATGTGAGGCTTTTTGCCCTTTTGCGGTCAGCTTCAGTGGTGCCCTTTTTCGGTAGGTATGATGCCCTTTCTGGCAAGTGCGTTGATAAAGGGGAAAAGACAGAAAACCTAACTCAACTGTGCCCCTAGTTCATCATTTTGTCCATTTTTTGTTTTTGGCTTTCTACTAAAACAATTTTGACAAACATGAGAGTTAGATTAACATGCTTGTTCAATTTTCTGATTTGAAATCATGCAAGTTAGGTTATGAGCACTGAAAATTTTCCTTTTTGGGTCCAAGAAATGGTCCAGTTTTGGAAAAGTGGGATAATTTTCGAGAGAATTAGTCAACCTCAGTAAAAATTCTCAAAACTGTTTTTGCAAACGGCCACTGCTCAACGAGCACGGAACCTACTCTCGAGATGCATAACCTCAGATCCGAAAGAGAATTGCCCCTTGTTTGATCGGCACTGCATGGCAACGGAAAGTTGCCCCTTGTTTGAATAGCACCGCAGCGCGCTGTATGGCAATGGAAAGTTGCCCCTTGTTTGAATAGCACCGCAGCACACTGTAACCAGTTTTCAAGGTGACGATCACAACCGAGCTCTCGGATACAGAGAAGACAAAGATGACCAGAACCATCACATGGACACAGTTGAATTTGAAGTGTTTTACGGCTAGACTTCGGAACGAAGTTGCCTACGTATCCCAAACATGGGAATCAAGCCTTACGTAGTTCAGGGTTAAGGTACACTCGGGTATTAACCTCTTCTTTTGCGCTCTAACTTTTGCCAAGGCCGCCCTTTCTGGGTTTTTAACCTTGCGAGCTTTGTTCTTCTTTCTTTTCAATTCTTTTCATTTCTTTTTCTTCATTTCTTTTCTTTTTCTTCTTCTTTGTTTTTTTTTTTTTTTTTGCATTTTTCTCTTTTTTTTTTGTTCTTTTTTTTTTTTTTTGCGTTTTTCTCTTTTTTGCTTGCTCTAACTTTTGCCTGGGTCGCCCTTCCAGGTTTTCGGCCCAGCGAGCCTCTCAAGGGTAAAAGTGTAGCTTTGTCCATGTCGAATGGTTTTGAGATCTCGAAGCCATCTGAATCCAGGAGAGTGGCTGTTGTTCACTGATGATATAGGAGTCCATCCAATGGGGGCTGAATTTGCCCTTAGTGTTGTGGTTAGGAACTCAGTTGTCCTTCAGCACAAACTTTCTTCTTTCCTCCCTTCTGGGATTTGGCATTCTTGCCAGTCTTCATTGATTTGCAGAATGATCCATCTTCGGCTCTTCGAGCGCATTTGACATTTTTGCCCCTAGTTCAAGGGCTGCTTTTGATCTAGCTTCTCAAGCTTCCTTTGATAACATCAGATATTCTCGCCCCTAGTTCATGGGCTGCTTCTAATCCGGCCACACGGGCCTTACATTGTGGTTGACCGTTGAACATTCTGAATTAAGGTCCAAGGTTTGAAAATGAGAGGTCGAGTCTTGAGGCTGAGAGCGATCCTAAGCTGCACAATCTCAAGAGCGATTCCACACAGGTCTTCGCAGGACCGCGCAAAACATTTTTTGAAATCTTTTAAGAAAGCGACTAATCGCTCGCATTGAAGACAATGTACAACCAATCTGGATCAAGCCAGGATCCTTCTTAGTACTCACACTAACAAGCATGATTTCATTCATTAAGGGCTTAGCACGCCTCTAGTTCTCTCAGTTGATTACATTTTTGCAAATCTCGAGGAATTCCTTCCTCTTTGTTTTTAACACACCGTGTTAGAAAAAGTTTTGAAAAACTTAGGTCAATGCAATGAGTTCGAGGCACAGAGAAGTAGGCAAAAAAGTACTACCGTTTCATTCAATCTTTCTGGCACAACTGGCGCAAGGCAGAAGCAAACACAAGGGTGTGAAAATCACTGCTGTTCATTCAAATCTGTTGGCACAACTGGCTCCACACAGAAACAGACTCAAGAGAAAGCAAAAAGACAAACACAAAACAAAATGATGATGCCTAAGGTAACACCCCCGGAATCGCCCGACCTTTGTACAACAGGACTGACTCGATACAACAAGACAGACCCTTAATCAAAAAGACTGACTCAAGACAATGAGATAGACTCAAAACAAAACTATAGAACTGACTCAACAACCAAGTCAGAAACTACAAAACTAGCATTCGCAAATGCTCAAAACAGTGCGTGCCAAACGCCACATTCGGAGTAAACCGAGCGCTGCCCGCAGGTGGTTCAACCCTTGATCACAAACTTGCATTATCCTCTAAGTCCACCAACCTAGCACTGACAGACTTTGCTGAGCTTGGCGGGAGGATGACTTCATTGTCAATCAAACCTTGCACTTTGTGGCGAAGACGGAAGGAGTTGTTGGTGTTGTGACCGGTTTGTTGATGGTATGCACAGTACTAAGTTGCATCATGTTTAGCTGGAAGGGGATTCGGGAGACGCCGCGGCTCGAGGGGTTTGAGATGCCCCTTTTTAACAAGGATTTGAAGCGCCTTAGACAAAGGCATGTAGAGGGCATGGAAGACCCTGCGACCTCAGGGTAAGTACTTCGAGGTTTGCTGACTTTTGCCGGACGCACTAGCAAAAGGATCGGCAGGTGCCGCCTTAGCTTTCTGATCTTTTCCAGGTGCAGGGTTAGAATTGGAAAGAACTATTCTGGCACGATGGTCCCTATCCCGATTTTCCCTCTAGCTTGAACTGCTCTCGGTCTGAGTGGGGAAGATGTCATCCACAGTCTTAGCCACAACTGCAAGTACTTGTTGCTTATTCAACCCCCCGGCTTTTAGAGCCTCAACAGCTTGCTGGAGTTGTGCATAGGGATCTGTGTCTGCCTTCATCTTGTTCTTTCCACTAGTCTCAGCTTGGTGGACGGTTTGGGTTGCTACTTCAGTGCGAAGCCCCGTCATCGTCGACGTATCATTGCCGGAGTTTGAGACAGCTTCAGGTTGGCTGAGCTCAATTACAATTCGCCCCAGTAGCAGGGGCTCTTGCGGCATGAAACTCCCAACATACGATGCAGTTGGTGCCGGGGCTGACATTCCATAGGCTAGATCAGCCACGGATCTCTGGAGGTCGCCAATCATTTCCATCAGCTCAAAGGTGGTGGGCTCACGGGTTTGAAATAACTGGGGTTCCCAGATGGGATATGCGGCAGGTGACCTGGGTTGGTGCGGTACCTTAACATCGGTCTCGTCCTGCAGGATGATTCCTTGGTTCAGTGCGGCTGCCATAACCATAATTTCCTCCGAATTCTGGGTCGTCATAAGTCTACTAAACTGGACAGAGGTGATGTAACTGGTGACTGACGGATCTGATGAATCGGTGAGTCTTTTCCTGCTTTGCCTCAGCAGAGGAGAACACTGGTTGCTCTGAACTGAGTCTCTGAACCTTGAAAGAGAAAACAGACAGCATCCCAGCCCAATTTTCACCATAACAAACATAAGCACAGCTGAATAACTGTATTCGACCACTGATCACTGTTCCCTAAATTACTGCCCCAACGCTGAATCTGATACCCGCGGATATAACCGATTCCCAAATACTGATACTGGTGCCCACAGGCTTGATACCCAAACTTGCAAACTAATACATGCATTCCTGTAGAGACGCACTCTAAAGGCACATAGCAAGCAAGTGAGAGCCAAAAACACCCCTATGTTGGAGTAGGGTTTCCCTGTCCTATTTTGTCAGGAGCTAAGGTTTCACTATACACACAGCGGTTTCAAACAACCTATAATCGGGTAAGTAACCTGTCCTAGCTTGGAATGGTCACTATGGATTCCGAATATGCACTAGGTCGAATGGTCAAAAAGGGTGCCCCGATAAAATCGGGGTTTGTGTTCCCGTCGTGGCAGAGCCCACAACCGGTCAGCCTTATGGCACGCTTCGCAAAGTGAGCCTCCGGCAAACCGTTCAGGAATAGCATACGGCAAACACGGTGTCCTAGGCGCACCAATGCAAATGCAATGCAAAGAAACACATAAGTGTAATCAAAATAAGATATCATGAGTTCGAGTCAAGTTCTCTAAGTCCCCAACGAAGTCGCCAGAAACTGTAGACGTCCCCGAACGTCCCGGGAGGGAAATCCCGTTTTGTTCGTTGGGCTCACTACAGTTCAGACTCACAAGTCACGGTCTTGTATCTAATCTCGCAGAGTGCAATGCAAGACCGATGAATCATCAAAGAGTCCAAATCCGACAAATCATTTTGAAAAATAGATTTTTAAAAAGAAGTGTCAAACATGGACTGCTTTGCCAGATACAGAGTCGCCACCTAAATATTTTATTTCGGGGGAATTTAGGAAATCCTGACTCGTGCCTAAAGCCACGTGTCCATCATCACCAAAGTTGCCTCGGCTCGGGAACTTGGGTACGATTGGGGAAGGTCATTTCATGAGCACCCCCGTTCGCCCGATCGAAGATTGGCCACTACTAAGCATGATATCTAGTTTTTTGAAAACACATACGCTCTTATTCCGGTTTATTAGCCTAGAATTACTATGTGATGCGCACAACATACAAGTATAGACTGGATTGCCTAAGTTGGAACAAAGCATCGCATATCCATTTGTTTTTGAAAATGGATTGAAGTTTGCTACTCGCAAGTAGGCTAAAACACGGGTTTCGACGAATTATTCCAACTCAAGCAACCCAACCTTCACCCACAGACATTCAGACAGTTATATCACATAAGAACATAGCCTCATGGTAAACATGCTATCATGAGAGTCACTCACACGCATGAAAGGATGCTAAGCATAAACACTTACCGAGTACTCCGAGCCAAAACAGAAACTAGTTAGTAATCAATGCATGATCCTAGTTCATGTTAAGATGGCTAATGCAACACATGCAAAATGCAACTAAAAATAGGCTTGACTATCCTAAGAATGGCATATGAGATGCTACAGCTAACACATGTTCAACTTGGAATTAGAATACAATGCAGTTAGTATGATGCACCGAGCCCGGTGCATGCAATACAGATGAATGATGCAAACATACAAGCATAAGTATGCTAATTGAAACATGCCCTAATCTAACCATCATAAGCTGGTAAATAAAAGGGAGAAAGACGTGGGGTTGGAAGACATACATCACACACATGCACACTTATTACAATTGTGCCCTCGCTCAGAGGGTCTGAATAAATAATACAATCCAAATAAATAATTAACTACTCTAGCTAATTAAATATTGCAAAACCCTAATTAATTAACAAATTAACTAGGAAAGTGAATAAACTAGCATGCAAGCTATAAAATGGACTGCCTCAGCTCTTGTTCCGAATGACAAAAGATGCATGCATATTCGGGTCGCCTTGTCGGGAAATTCCATCGTGATGCCTCGCCTCGCCTTTGTTTGCAATTAATCTCATAAACTTGCACAAAGCTCCAGAAGGCTGAAACTCCACCTTGGGAAGGCCACCGACCAGTTATTAGCATGGAAGACCACCTGCCGACCACCCTTTGTGGTGGAGACCAAAGAGGGTGGTCGGCCTGCCAGAAAATCTAGTCGGCCAACCAGTTTCCACCTCTGGTTTTTGGTTTTTCTGCAACAAAGGCGAAAGAGAGAAAATGCAATGTATAAACACAACAAGGCCTAAACTCCATCATGGGTAATCCGGAGTGTATGCGACCGAAAATTGAGACACGTTTCGTCACTTTGAGTACGAAACGCCCCTCGTTTCCCATGTTTGGACTAACCCTACTCCAAACACAATGCAATGAGATGGCATACACAATGCGACTAACGTGTAACCCTAAATGCAATGCAACCTAATCATGATGGCATGCGAGGGATGATATGCACACATGCAACCTAGCATACGCAATGCTATGGACTAAAATGGCATGCACAATGCACATGAGCTATATAGCATACACAATGCACACATACGAAGATGGACATACACAAAGGCATAATCAAAGCATACACAATGCAATGGTCAAACATGCAACAACATGACCCACATGGCATACACAATGCAAGGTGGACTTAAACCAATATGAGTGGACCTCAGTCACACTCAAATCAGTGGCCATGTGATGAAAATGAGACAACCGAAATACATGCAAACATGCACGGATGCAAAGGATCGACCCCAAGGCACAACATGTAACTCTAACAAAGCATGGAAAGGGATGACATATGGCATATAATGACACAAATTCCAGCTTTGAAATAGCATATAAGATGGTCTCGAAACATGTAAACGACTCACACAATGCATGCTAGATGGCCCGGATACCGAAACTAGTAAAGTGCGTTACACTAGAGGCACACCAAGCAATGCACAAATGGAAAAACCAACCCTAAACAGACCCTAGGCAGGTCTGAAACAGTGGGGAAATGGCCTAAAATGATGGCTGGGAATGCAAAGAAATGAAACCCATTCAATGGTCAGTAAATGAGGCATACAAGCCCAACTCTCAAACGCATTTAAAGAGTACAAAACAAGGGAATATGGCATTCACATAAGCTCTAAAATATGATGTATAATGGCCCTAAAACAAGAAAACATCTCAGTGTATGCATGTAGTGGACCTCAAAACTCAAAGCTAGGCAAGTGTATTGAACTACAAGCATGCAAAACAAACATCATTCGACCATGAGACCCAAAGACAGAGCTAGGGCAGTCCAAAATATGCACAAAATTAGTTTAAGGCAAGGCCAAAAAGTGCTAAAATCAAGGGTCAACAAAGCATGCAAAATAAGCTAGTGAACCATGATTTGCACTACAACTATATGAAGCACATGAGAGCTCATCAAACCAGCCAAAAAAAGAAGTATTCCATGCCAAATAATGCCCAAAAACCTACTGAAACTCAATCAATGCATGCAAGAATGATGTGCTCCTTTGGAAGGCCATGCAAGGGGTTGTTCCACACATGAAAGATGGATATACAAAATGGAAAAGCCACCTTTGGGCAGAGGTTATGAGGGTCCTAAAACCCACCAAAAAGGTCCTGAAATTAGTCTAGGAAGCATGCAAGTGAAAGCCCCTTTGAAAGGCCTTGAATAGGATTGTTCTACACATGCATAATAGACACTTTATATGGAAAAATGGGATCTGGACAGAGCCTATGCAGACCTTAAAACTCACCAAATAGGGCCTGAAATATTGTTTTGAAACATGCAAGTAGGAGCCCCTTTGGAAGGCCAACAATGCTAGTAAACAAATCAAGGGGTGAGAGGGTCACCCCTCTCTGATTTTAGGGCTCAAAAACACATGTTAGCCACTAAAAATCCGCTGGATTTCAGGGGCTAAATGGCCAAACCAAGGCCAACATAAATGCTCTAATGCATAGCCCTAAACATGAGGAAATGAAGCATGCAAAGGGGAAGATGACCCCAAACAGAAAAAATGTCTTAAACAAACATGTTTATAAGCTCAAAACAAAACTTTTTTCAGTTTATGACAAAACCCATAAATGCTTTCAAATAAGGCTAAAGAATGAAGCAAAATAAAGCTACAAAGAGGGAAATGGTGACTTACCCTTGTAGCACAGCAATGCAGCAAGCTCTGGACCAAGAAAGTGAGCCCTCAACCTCTGAAAAATAGCTCCAAGGTACTTAGGATGGTAGTTGAGGTGTTGTGCTTAGAGGTGTAGTGCAAATGGCCAAGAACCATGGAGCTATGGAGCTTGGATGTAGAGATATAGAGGGAGAGTATATGTATGCCTCAGCCAAAAAATGTTCAACCCTTGCAAATGGAGAGGAGAGCCTCTCTTATAGAAGAAGAGGTCCAAGGCTTATTGGAGAAGCCTCAAGTAAAGGGACCAAGCTTCTAAAAGAAGCTAAACCAAAAGGGACAAGCTTCTTGAGGAAGCTAGACCAAAGGGGTCAAGCTTCCTCAAGAAGCTTGACAAAAGGTCAAGTTTCTCTTAGAAGCTAAGCAAAAAGGGCCAAAGCTTCCTTAAGAAGACAAACGAAAGGGTTAAATCTCGGAGGATGGGGCAAATGCCTCCCAGCTGGCACAGCTGTATTCAACTCAAGAAGGCCAAAAAGGAGATGGCTAGCCGACTGACTAGGGGTCAAAAGGGTCAACAAGAAAAGGTGGTCGGCCATGCCAAAAAGGTGGCCTCCTAGGTGAATGCGACACAGTGGTGGTATGGGAGACCAGAAAATGTGGCTCAAAAGTGAGGGAGACCAAGGGGTCAAAATGGTCAAGCACCAAATATGGTCGGCCATACCAAATACGTGGCCTCCTAGATGAATGCAAGACAATGGTGGTATGGGAGACCAGAAATTATGGCCCAAAAGTGAGGGAGACCACCTCTTTAACAAGAAAACCGGGCGACGAAAAGAAAAGTGGTCTCCAAGAAGAAAAGGTGGTCTCCCACCATACTACCACCTTTCTAACAATGAAACTAGGGTCCATGCCAAAAATAAACCCTAACCGATGCAAAACGAGGGTTCGGGGACCAAAACGCGCAGCCGGGGGCCCCAAAAACTGACTGTTAGGCGCCGGAAGTGGCGTGCGACCCCGAAGGTGGTCTCCCCGGCCACAGTGTCCCTTTAGGGAGAGGAAACAAGGTGTGTGCTAAAAACCGGAGCAAACAGAGGTAGTTAAGCGGTCCCGAACCGAGGCACACGGCTAACGGCTCGGAAAACCGAAAACTGGTCTCCAAACGGGAAAAATGGCCTACAACCACGAAACGTAGCCTACAGCCACTGAGAGATGGTCCATGTGACCTCTCCCTCCATTCAGGAAGAGAAAACAGAGAAAACAGGACCTGGTTCACAAACCGAGGCCAGGCACGAAAAGGTTCCGAAGCTTGGAGGCAAGGCTCTCAGCCGAGACTTTGCAACCTTAGAACGAGCACAATATACAACATCACCGAGTGCTCAGTTGGTGACGTCTGAGTCTTAAGGTCGATCAAAAATGGAGTGTCTACAGAGGGCTAAAGTTTTTTAGCTTGGTTGGAGGGCTAAGGTTTTTTAGCTCGGTTGGAAGGCTAAAGCTTTTCTTAGCTTGGCTGGTAACAAGTAATCCCTATCATGCTGCGCAGATGGAATTAAGGGGCAATTGAGTGGATAATTTCTGTATAAATTAGGTCGAGCTGGGTAATGGGCCATTCTGTGGGCCATAGTAAGGACTGAATAAAAGGGGCTTGAAGTTAGCCTGGTCCAAAGGAGCTTTGTTGTTAGCTCGGTCGGCATGGTCAGAGCGGCAGCAGTTAGCTCGGTCAAACCAGATTGAGCCGAGGTATTGTAGGCCTTTACTTAGGTCCTTGTTGTTGAATAGCTCGGTCGAGGCACGCTATGGATAACGTGGTTTCAACAGGCAACCGAGGTACAACCGTATGAAAACTTAGCTAGCTTGGCGTTGTGCATTGGAGCGCCAAACTTGGTTAGCTCGGTATTAAATGAACAGCCCAGTTGGAGTGTCAAATCGAGGCGCACGTAGTGAAAGGAAGAACCGAGCTAGTTGGAGCTCGGTCTAGTCTGCGACTTTAGCATGGCCATGTTATCTCGGTCGTATTGACATCCAACCTCGGTAGAACCATCTCATTGGGTTTAAGCAGTAAGGGGGGTGTTGAAGGATAAACATTATCTTTCAGGAATGTGATTCCTAGGAGGACTCTACATGGAGGAGTAAGAATCCTACTTGGATTGTGCCACGCAGAACCTGTAAAAACTCACAACGTCACTTATGGAGAGGTAACACAACTTTGATTCTCGAATACACAGAGCTTTTGGCTATTTGTCTATTTTGTTGACTTAGGCATCGGAGAAGTATCCGGCACACACCCGCCGACTAGCTCACATTTGTGTTTTCAGGGAGTAAAGCGACGATGTTTAGCGGAGCGCGGACTTGATCAACAGGATTATACGAGAAGATTATTTCTTGCTCGTACAGGTAGGCATTTACATGATAAGATTTGACGTTACATATGCACATGTGAAAATAACAGGACTTGATAATATTTGTATTTTTTATTTCATTTCTAAATTTACATCATTTCTTGCTATAGGATTTTTTTTTATTATTATTATTTCAAAGTTATAAACAATAACCAACCTAGCTCATCACAACCAAGAATATATTTGGCAAGCATAATGCCATGAACACATATGAGCAAAGGAGGACATTTAATTAATTGGTATTTAAGATATGATTATGAATGCTTCACAACATCAATAATGTACACCATCAACAATTCCAAAGTTCATCCAAATATACACATTACCAACATGTGTCCGTTGATACATATCAAATATTTTCCCTTTTGATGAATTGAAATAAAATTCAATGTGGATCAGGCAATTATTGATACATTTTTACTGCTATAAAACTCTTTTTGCATATGGTTATTTTTAAAAAAATTCAATATTTATTTTTGATATGTGTGGCTTGATATTTCTAGTACCGTTACACCACAAGTAGTACCAATTCTTTTTAATACCATTACTTAAAATCTTACCAACAGTCTTAATTGCCATCGCAATTTACAATGATAAACTGACTTGCTTGATTGTAGTAAGAAATTTTTTAACATAAAAAAATATATGAAAAGATCATTAACAAGTAAAACAATTTCTTAGAATCATTTAAATATATAAAATTCAAGAGAGCAAGACAAACAACCATACATTTTAAAATTAAAAACACACTATGCATTAGATAGAAAGGACTAAGGGGTTGGTTGCATGGATGCGAGTAGCAGTAGTAGGGGTATTGTTATACTTCCGAATCTCTCTCGAAGCATATCGTCTTCCTGTACCATTAATTTCATGCTGTTAATGAAAATTTTCTTTACTGATAAAAAAAAAGATAGAAAGGACTAAAAGGGTTTTTCACATGAAACTAGGATCTCTCTCATGGGAAAAAAAAACTAGACCACATAAGATTGTGGTTGCCTCCAAATGGCACCATCATTTTATCCCCATCAAAACCCATATTCTCATAATGTGGATTGTTCATCCATTCATTGAACCCGTGTGACCTTTTCATAGCATCCATGGCCAAATCAACACCCAATAACTTCTCTTGTTGCGGAGTTTTCTTCAACGATTCAATCTTCCTTCCAATTTCCTTCAAATTTTTATCTATCAACCAATTAAGATCACATTGATCCACCATGGACAAGTTTTGGAGCCCTCTCCCACTCAAACACTGGTACATGACTTCTGTCATCTCCTTCTCTCGATTATCCTTGAGTTTTTTCTTGAGTTGTTCATTCGCTTTCGCTATCCTTTGTCTAATGAAGCTTTCTTGTGTCATTATTTTGTTAAGTTGTTCCATCTCGAGCATTCTCCCAAACTTTGCCAGCACACGTTGGACTCCCAAGTTGTTTGGCCAAACCTCAGGTTGAGACTCGTATGGACTCTGTATAATCGCGCATGCATCAATGCCACATAGAGTGCTTAGCTCGCTCACCTTCTTCATCAGACCCTTCTTCCTTCTATTGAATGTTGCTTTTCTTGCTGAGTCGTTGGTGATGAATGCAAGCTTCACCTTCTTTCTAGGCATGGCTAATTAGCTAGACTAAAGAGGCAAAAAATTAGAAAAATATGGTAGTTTGCAAAACCTTTGTGTGGTCTCTCAGTCCAATGTCCAATGATATATATAAACTTATAGAGATACCAAAATTAATAGTTGCTGGACATAATATTGAATGGGAAGATTTGGGTTATAAATTATATTTTTCCGTTATGAAAATTTCAATTCTACGTCCTACCAAAATTAATAGTTGCTGGACACAATATTGAATGGGAAGATCCTGGGTTATAAATTATATTTTTCCATTATGAAAATTTCAATTCAATGTCCTAATTAACCCAGTTGACAGTTTCTTACTTTTGGCTTAGCCACTTGAACTTTATGGTAGCCAATCTCTTGATTGCATTCATATATATTATCTATACACGTGTCTTAAGTTTCGTTATATATTCATAATGTCCTTTGCTCATATGTGTTCTTGGCATTATGCTTGCCAAATATATTCTTAATTGTTATGAGCTAGGCTGGTTATTGTTTATAACTTTGAAATGATCCAAAAAAAAAAAAATATTCCTATAACAAGAAATGATGTAATTTTAGAAATGAAATGAAAAATACAAATATTATCAAGTCCTGTTATTTCTACATGTGCATATATAACGTCAAATCTTATCATGTAAATGCCTACCAAACACTAAATAAACTCACCCTTGAATACCCTGTAAATATACTGATTGAGTATTTGATTTGGTAACAGTATACTATCATTAGGAAAAATGCTTAAAACGTTAAAGCATCACTCCTAAATTTAATTTTAATGACAGAAAATATTTAAAATACTAAAATATCACTCCCAAATTTAATTCTAATGACATAATGAGATCTTCCATATATAAAATTGGCAGTAAATGGGACATTTATTGAAAGCATACTCACCTTCTAGGTAGATTATCTGTTAAAAAAAAGTTCAAATTGATTTAAAATTAAAATTATATGATTTCATCATTTAAAAAAAACGAAACAAATAAACAATTTATATTTAAAATCTGAATGCATACCAAATATATTATTTAATTTCGCCAATGTGTTGGTTTAGGGGATCATACCTTCTAATTCATCATATATTGTCACCAATGTGCTCTTAAAAATACATGTTAAAAAAAATTATATATTTTTTATGTTGCTAACTTTTATGTAAAATATACCATCCTTTTAAGTTTTTTAATATGTGCGCTGACACTATACATTAATAAAATCCTTCAAAATGTGATAACCAGATTTAATCACGGTGGCAATGCTATAATTACAAAGAGAGCTTTTCATGAAAAAAAATTATTTAATGTTTTTGGAGCATTCTGCCAATTTGTTTATTGGTGATACTTTTCAATAAATTTTTTTAAACAAATAATTATTAGAGTATTGTTATTCACGCTAAAAAATTAGATGCCCTTTTTAGATCTAGTGATGTGTCAAGAAAATGATTTGTTGATAATTAAATATTATCTAATTATCAACCAATCATCTTGTTGACGTATCACTGAATTTAGAAAGTGAGTCTAAAAAGTAGATTTGTGTATCATTTTTTAATTATTATGGCCTCTTTGGGTACACAAAAAAGTCATGAGCTTATTGGTTTATTTAGGTTGCATCACCTCTCCATTTTTCTGCATATTTATTCATAAAAAGTAAAAAAAAAAAAAGCCAACTTATAAATCATATCCAAGACAACACACTAGTTACGAATTATGAATCAGATTTATTTATTAATGAATCATGTTTCAATTTTTAGTAATTAATATATCATTCTATAAGTATTTATAAAATTTAAATAAAAAATCAACCACTTATAATTTTCACATCATATTTTAATGCAAATAAATTAAAATTTACAAACAAACGCCCAAATATTTTAATCATTTATCATTTTGATAGATTTATGGGTTGTTTAGATGTGCCCTTGGTTTGAGCACTGCATTTCTAGAGAATTGGACAACCAACCTCATGAAATTATACATTGCAGTTTTTTTTTTTTTTTTTTTTTAAGTAAGTACTTATTACATAAAAATATGAATATATAACGAAACTTAAGACACATGTATAAATAATATATATGAATGCAATCAAGAGATTGGCTACTATAAAGTCCAAGTGACTAAACCAAAAGTAAGAAACTCTCTCAACCCAAATTTTCATAACGGTAGAAAGATAATTTATAACTCTTAAACACAAAATTTGCTATGAAAATATTGGAGGGGGGAGGAGGTGCTCCTCTTAGAATTATAATTATCATTAGATCTTCCATATATAAAATTGGTAGTAAATGGGACATTTATTGAAAGCATACTCACCTTCTGGGTTGATTATCTGTTAAAGAAAAATTCAAATTCATTTAAAATTAAAATTATATGATTTCATCATTTAAAAAAAAAACAAAATAAATAAACAGTTTATATTTAAAATCTGAATGCATACCAAATATACTATTTAATTTCACCAATGTGTTGGTTCAAGGGCCCTTACCTTCTAATTCATCGTATATTGTCAGTGATTGATTAACGATACGTTATTTAGTATTTAAAATTAAATTTTATTAATGTGTGCTCTTAAAAACACATGTTAAAAAAATTTATATATTTTTTTTGTTGCTTACTTTTATGTAAAATGTACCATCCTTTTAAGTTTTTTAATATATGCGCTGACAATAAAATCCTTCAAAATGTGATAACCAAATTTAATCACGGTGGCAATGCTATAATTACAAAGACAGTTTTTCATAAAAAAAATTATTTTAATGATTTTGGAGCATTCTACCAATTTATTTATTGGTGATACTTTTCAATAAATTTTTTTAAACAAATAATTATTAGAGTATTGTTATCCTGGCCCAAAAATTAGATTCCCTTTTTAGATCTAGTGATGTGTCAACAAAATAATTGGTTGATAATTAATCATCTTATCACTGAATTTAAAAAGTGAGTCTAAAAAGTGGACTTGTATATCATTTTTTAATTATTAAGGCCTCTTTGTGTACACAAAAAAGTCATAAGCTTATTGGCTTATTTAGGTTGCATCACCTCTCTATTTTTCTGCATGTTTATTCATAAAAAGTAAAAAAAAAAAAATTCAATTTATAAGCCATATCCAAGACAACAGATTAGTTACGAATCTATCTTATGAATAAGATTTATTTATTAATGAATAATGTTTCAATTTTTAGTAATTAATATATCATTTTATCAGTATTTATAAAATTTAAATAAAAAATCAACCACTTATAATTTTCACATCATATTTTAATACAAATAAATTAAAATTTAAAAACAAACTCCAAAATATTTTAATCATTTATCATTTTGATAGATTTATGGGTTGTTTAGATATGCCCTTGGTTTGAGCACTCCATTTCTAGAGAATAGGACAACCAACCTCATGAAATTAAACATTGCAGCTCTTTGCTTCACAACATCAGTAATGTACACCATCAACAATTCCAAAGTTCATCTAAATATACACATTACCAACATGTATCCGTTAATACATATTAAATATTTTTCCTTTTGACGAATTGAAATAAAAATTCAATGTGGAACGGGCAATTATTGATACATAACGAATCTAGTCGATTCCCAATTGGTATAGGCAGTTTTACTGCTATAAAACTCTTTTCGATTATTTTTTTAAAAATCCACTATTTATTTTTGATATGTATAGCACTACAACAAAAACATACTTTAGTGGCACTATCCTAGTGGCATATTTTTAGAAAATGCCACCAAAAATGATATTTAGTGGCACGTTTTTAAAAAATGCCACAAAACGACAAACATAAAAGGCTCTAGTGACATTTCAATGAACAAGTGTCACAAAACTACAACAAAAACGTACTTTAGTGGCACTACACTAGTGGCATATTTTTAGAAAATGCCACAAAAATGATATTTAGTGGCACGTTTTTGAAAAATGCCACAAAACAACAAACATAAAAGCCTCTAGTGACATTTTAATGAACAAGTGTCACAACACTACAACAAAAACATATTTTAGTGACACCATACTAGTGGCGTGTTCTTAAAAAATGTCACAAAAATAATATTTGGTGGCATTTTTTAGAAAAATGTCATAGAGCCACAAACATACAAGGCTCTAGTGGCATTTTAATTTAAAAAAGTGTCACTTCACTACAATAAAAATGTCACTACAACAAATTTATGCTTTAGTGACACTACACTAGTAGCATGTTTTTAGAAAATGCCACAAAAATAAAAATTAGCATTAAATGTTTTAGAAAAATACCATAGAACTACAAAACATATAAGACTCTAGTGGCATTTCAATAAAGAAATGTCACATCAATTTTATGACATTTTATAAAATAATTGCACAAAAAATTATGTTCATGACATTTACCAACAGATACCACAAAACTTTAGTTGCAATGGCATTTTTTAAAAAATGTCAGGACACTAAGTAGGTGGAATTACTTTTTATGGCACTTAGGTGAAAAGTGTCATAAACAAATATTTTATAGCATTTTGAGAAATGCCACTACGCCAAAAACTTTCCAAGCTTATAATGACATTTTTGAAAAAACAAAAAATGCCAATATATTTTCTAAATTTTTAAAATGCAGTAAATGATTAAAAATAAATGAATTAAACTTAATATACACTACAGGAAAAATCATATTCGGCGACTAAATTTCCTGACCAAAAAAATTTGGTCGCTGAAAGTATAGCTTTCAGCGACCAAAACAGCATTAGTTACCAAAAGTAAAGTTTTTTGGCGACTAAACAATTTTAGTAGCCAAAAGTCTACAATTGGCGACTAAAACTAAGTTTGGTCGCTGATTATATGGGTTTTAGTGACTAAAAAATTTTTAATAGCCCAAAGTAAATCTTTTTGGCGACAAAAATATTTAGTAACCAAAAGTCTACAATTGGCGACTAAAAATAAGTTTGGTCACTGATTATATGGGCTTTACCGACTAAAAAAATTTTAGTAGCCAAAAATAAAGCTTTTTGGTGCCAAAAAAAATTTTAGTAGCCAAAAGTCTACAATTGGCGACTAAAAAATAATTTTAGTCACCAAAAGTGGTCGTTTTTAGCGCAGGAGAACTAAAATCCTAAGGCGAGAATAAAATTTTTTGGTGACCAAAATTTTGGTAGCTAAAAGTGCATCTTCAGCAACCAAATCCGATTTTGGTCGACAAAAGTTAAGTTTTTTAGCAACTAAAAAATAATTAGTAGCCAAAAGTATAGAATCGGCGACTAAAAAATATTTTTAGTTGCCAAAAGTGGTCTTTTTTTATTTTGGTAGTAAATAGTTTATTTTACATAAATTATGTTCAATAAAATAATTATGTTCATACATATACTTTTATATTAATATGGATGTATGTACTATATAAATAATATATGTTGCATATATAATCATGTGGTGGTATAGAGGTGTAGTGGGAAGAGTGTGGTGTATAAGGTTTATGGTGCGGAAGGTTGGCGGTTCGAGTCTCCGCAAGAGCGGATCAAATTGTTCTACAACAAATTATCATCATGAATGGCACTTGATAGCGTCACGAATAGTGTCTACCATGACATTAAAGTGTCACTGAAAGGTTTTAGTCTTGATGGTGCAATGACACTTACAAGTGTCACTAACTCTTTTTTTAATGGCGCTTGATAGTGCCACAAATAATATCTATCGTGACATTAAAATGTCATTGAAAGTTTTCAGTCATGATGGTGCAATGGCACTTGCAAGTATCTACCGTGGCACTCGTATCTACCGTGGCACCGATAGAAGTGGCACTTGCTCAAAATGCCACAAGACCAAAAAATGTCATTAGAAGAATAGTTTTGTGGCACTTTCAAATGTCACTAAACTAAGAAAATGTTGTAGTGACGTTACACCACAAGTTTTACCAATTCATTTTAATACTATTACTTAAAACTTTACCGATAGTCTTGTCATCCCAATTTACAAAGATAAATTGACTTACTTGATTGGAGGACGAAATTTTTTAACATAAAAAAAAAAATATATGAAAAGATCATTAACAAGTGAAACAATTTCTTAGAATCATTGAAATATATAAAATTCAAAAGAGTAAGACAAATAACCATACATTTTAAAATTAAAAACACACTATGCATTAAATAGAAAGGACTAAAAGAGTTTTTCACATGAAACTAAGATCTCTCTCATGGAAAAAAAGAACTACACCACATAACATTGTGGTGGTCTCTAAATCGCACCATCATTTCATCCCCACCAAAACCCATATTCTCATAAAGTGGATTGTTCATCCATTCATTGAACCCGTGTGACCTTTTCATAGCATCCATGGCAAATCAACACCCAATAACTTCTCTTCCTTTCTATGCATGCCATTGCCAACACTACAACAAAAACATACTTTAGTGGTATATTTTTAGAAAATGTCACAAAAAATGATATTTAGTGGCACGTTTTTAAAAAATGTCACAAAACAACAAACATAAAAGGCTCTAGTGACATTTCAATGCACAAGTGTCACAAAACTACAACAAAAACATACTTTAGTGGCACTACACTAGTGGCATATTTTTAGAAAATGCCACAAAAATGATATTTAGTGGCACGTTGTTGAAAAATGCCACAAAACGACAAACATAAAAGGGTCTAGTGACATTTTAATGAACAAGTGTCACAACACTACAACAAAAACATATTTTAGTGACACCATGCTAGTGGCATGTTCTTAAAAAATGTTACAAAAAGAATATTGGGTGGCATTTTTTAGAAAAATGCCATAGAGCCACATACATACAAGGCTCTAGTGGCATTTCAATTAAAAAAAGTGTCACTTCACTACAACAACAATGTCACTACAACAAATTTACGCTTTAGTGACACTACACTAGTAGCATGTTTTTAGAAAATGCCACAAAAATAAAAATTGGCATTAAATATTTTAGAAAAATGCCATAGAACCACAAAACATATAAGGCTCTAGTGGCATTTCAATAAAGAAATGTCACATCAATTTTATGACATTTTATAAAATAATGACACAAAAAATTATGTTCGTGACATTTACCAACAGATGCCACTAAACTTTAGTTGCAATGGCATTTTTTAAAAAATGTCAGGACACTAGGTAGGTGCAAATTACTTTTTATGGCACTTAGGTGAAAAGTGTCATAAACAAATATTTTATAGCATTTTGAGAAATGCCACTAAGCCAAAAACTTTCCAAGCTTATAATGACATTTTTGAAAAAACAAAAAATGTGAATATATTTTCTAAATTTTTAAAATACAGTAAATGATTAAAAATAAATGAATTAAACTCAATATACACTACAAGAAAAAGCATATTCGGCGACTAAATTTCCTGACCAAAAAAATTTGGTCGCTGAAAGTATAGCTTTTAGCGACCAAAACAGCATTAGTTGCCAAAAGTAAAGCTTTTTGGCGACTAACAATTTTAGTAGCCAAAAATCTACAATTGGCGACTAAAAAATAAGTTTAGTCGCCAAAAGTGGTCATTTTTAGCGCGGGAGAACTAAAATCCTAAGGCGAGAATAAAATTTTTTGGTGACCAAAATTTTGGTAGCTGAAAGTGCATCTTCGGCGACCAAATCCAATTTTGGTCAACAAAAGTTAAGTTTTTTAGCAACTAAAAAATAATTAGTAGCCAAAAGTATAGAATTGGCGACTAAAAAATGTTTTTAGTCGCCAAAAGTGGTCTTTTTTTTATTTTGATAGTAAATAGTTTATTTTACATAAATTATGTTCAATAAAATAATTATGTTTATACATATACTTTTATATTAATATGGATGTATGTACTATATAAATAATATATGTTGCATATATAATCATGTGGTGGTGTAGAGGTGTAGTGGGAAGAGTGTGGTGTATAAGGTTTATGGTGCGGAAGGTTGGCGGTTCAAGTCTCCTTAAGAGCGGATCAAATTGTTCTACAACGAATTATCGTCATGAATGTCACTTGATAGCGTCACGAATAGTGCCTACCATGACATTAAAGTGTCACTGAAAGGTTTTAGTCTTGATGGTGTAATGACACTTACAAGTGTCACTAACTCTTTTTTTAATGGCGCTTGATAGTGCCACAAATAATATCTATCATGATATTAAAATGTCATTGAAAGTTTTCAGCCATGATGGTGCAGTGGCACTTGCAAGTATCTACCGTGGCACTCGTATCTACCGTGGCACCGATAGAAGTGGCACTTGTTCAAAATGCCACAAGACTAAAAAATATCATTAGAAGAATAATTTGTGGCACTTTCAAATGTCACTAAACTAAGAAAATGTTGTAGTGCAAGCATTTCCTTAGTATTCTTCAATGCCACCGGTGCAACTTCTTACATTTGGTTTAGCCACTTGGACTTTACGGTAGTTAATCTCTTGATTGCACTCATATATATTATTTATACACGTCTCTTGAATTTCGTTGTATATTCATATTTTTATGTAATATATACTTATTAAAAAAAAGGACTGCACTGTAATTTCATGAGGTTGGTTGTCCTATTCTCTAGAATTGGAGTGCTCAAACCAAGGGCACATCTAAACAACCCAGAAATCTATTATGGAATATGAAATCTTGGATGGATATTCAAGCTATTGAGACAAAGGAAAATACGTTGGACCCCCAGTGGGGGTGCTGGGCATCCTTGCTGATTGGCTGGAAAATAATTTTTTTTTTTTTTTTTTTTTTTGGACTTCAGCCACTGACAGTGTGTCATGTGGCACTGAGTGTGCTAGGGGTGCCTAGTCATTGGGGTCTCCAGAATCACTCTTGAGACAAATTAATTTGTGAGTTGTATGGAGATATTTTGTTTTACGTTTTTGGACAGTGCATTTATGTTGCAATAATAGCACATTTTTTTATTATTATTTTTTGTGTAAATGGTAACATGATAAATCTTGGCCTTGAAGTCTATTTATTAACGAGCAATATCATATGTACTAAAAGTCTTACTAATAGTATATATGTCAAAATATTATCGAATGGCTAAGTATTATTACTTTTCTGATAACCGATCATATTTTACATCTTGCACTTTTAATAAGATTTTTTAGTGAAAGTGTTCTCAATAGAATTATTCTTTATTCAGAGGGACATCGACATACAGCCTTCATGAGTCATGGTTTTGTGGCCAACTATACAAAACAAGATTTGTACAAGAAATTCTTTTGTTATAAAGTTAACCTGTACCAAAAATTCTTTATGAATTTTTTATTGAGAAAATTATTAAAAAGTTCAATCTATAGAGGGCATATTTGTTTGGATGGACTGGATAAGGAAAAATTATAATCCATCGGACTGTTAGTCATGAGATACATTGTCCCTGAACTATTTAGTTGGACTGAATTTGTATTGTATATTTGTTTAGTTATGGGATTAGATATCTAGATTGGACTATGTTTAGTGAATCCAATCTTTGGTTGGACGGATTGGATCAGAATAAATACTCAAAAGACTATTTTATTCTTGTAATTTATAATTTATATTTTTTATTTAATATATAATTTTAAATTTGTAATCTATAATTTATAATTTAACAACACTAAAAAAATTTAATTTATAAGGCCATAATGTTTAATTTATTATTTTTAATTAAATTAAATTTATAATTTATATTTTTTATTTAATATATAATTTTAAATTAACAACACTCAAAAAATAATTTTATTTAATATATAAATTTAATTTTTTAACAACACTAAAAAAATTTAATTTATAAGGTCAAAATTTATAATTTATTATTTTTAATTAGATTTAATTTATAATTTATAATTTATATTTTTATTTAATATAGAATTTTAAATTAACAATATTAAAAAAAGATATTAAATACAAGAGGGTCAAAAATGTAATTTCATAAGCTAATCCCTATGGAATGAGTTATCCTATGATTTCTATCACATCCCCTCTCATGGGATACAACAATCTCACAAATATGGGACTAATAGTCCGGAGCAAAAATTGGCTACCAAACAACGGACTATTAATCCATTCGGGCTAATAGTCCAATCCCATGCCCCAATCCTTCAAAACAAACACCATCAAAGGTTATAAGATATTAGATCTAAGGTATAAGGCATTAGGTTTAGTGAATATTTTTTAACAGTGAGAGGTCTACCATTTGTGAAATAGTTTAGTGAGAAATTCTTTTGTTGTATTGAAGGACATTTTGTTTCCAATTTCACCTCTTATCTATTTGATTATATGTTCAATTTTTTTGACTATATGTTCAAATATGTTTTTATCTGTTTAATTGTTTCACTATCTGCTCAATTTTTTCCACTTATTTATTCAAATATCTGTCCAATTTTTAATATTTGTTGAAATTTGATCTAGGTGAAATTTTGTATCTATCTACTAGATTATTTTCTATCTGTTCAAATTTTTTTCCTATATGTTCAATTTTTTTTTTTATTATCTATCTATACAATTTTTAACTGTTACAATTTATCAAGCATATCAAATTATCTCTTGAAATTCACAAGCTTACCCAACATAGCAAACTATTTAAATCTATATGTCCAAATAAGCCACTATCTGTTAAAATTTTGAACAAATCTGTAACGTTGTTTGTAACGCCCAAAAATATATACATTTGATAAACCCAATTTAACTCATAATATAATCTAATCCTCAATCATTTTATCATTAATATGAGAAAGCATAATAAATATTTCATTCATTAATGTAAGCACCAAATTTTCCCTCTTTTCTATTCATGACTTTTCCAGTGAGATTTATAAAAGAAATCATATGAATTCATACATTCACCATTTTTAGAGTATGAATTTATAGCATGTGATGATAGAAATTTAAAGCAAGCTAACTATAAAATAATGCCCTATTGGCTACAAGTTCCAAGGCCTTTGCCCAGTTTACATAAAAGTGGTGTTCGCACCCAAACATGAATAGCCCTTGTCATATGAGAGGGAGGTTTCATAATTCGGCTTTGGGCCGCGGTAATGGCTGGGCTAAAATTGAACCAAGCATGTTTGGGCCGAGCCGGGGTTTGGCCAATCCAGGGGCAGTGCACTTGGTTAAAGCTCTGATCCAATTTGGCCGGGATAATCTCGCTGTCAGCCCGGTTCGCGTTATTTGCTCGTTGAGATTGGCGGGTAAAATCCACCGCAGATCAGTCCAACCGAGCAAGAGCCCGGTCATAATAGAGGGCTGCTAAGCTCGGTCATAACGGAGCTCGGTTCAGAGCCTTGCACGTATCGAAAGTATTGCAGTTGTAGGAAGATGGGGGCACCACCGGGCTATTCGTTCGCGCCAACGCCGTTTGGCGGTTTGGTTAGGTGGTGTTTAGCTGTATTTGCTCTGACACGTAGGAAAGTGGGATAGGAGAGCAGGTCCACGCGTCAAAAGGCGAATGGATGCAAGGGCGCGCGCAGAAGGTATATAAATGTGACTACGCCTCGCATGCTGGGATGGAACATCTTCAGGTGAGAGAAAACCTAGCACATTGTCTATCCCCTCTTCTCTCTCTCTCTCTCTCACTCTCACTCTCAATGTGTGCTGACATGACTGTCGAAGGGGTTTTTCGGCAACGTACTGCCAGGTAGTTCACCTTTGTTGTGTTCTCAGGTTGATCAAAAGAAGACGTAGCTTGGACACGAGGAGTACGGACAACATCGGATATTTGGCTCTCGTACAATTGGCACCGTCTGTGGGAAGCCCGAAGCAGACACGACCTTGTCCTCCAAGCTCATCGGATCACTTTCATGGCGAACAACGACGAAGTACCATTGTCTGCCATCGACGGTATTACCTCGGAGTCAGTCCGTCGGAGAGACGGACTTCCCGCCGTTCCGAACATGGCGGGCCTGGATGCCTCACCAGGAGGACTCCCCAGAGATGCGCGAGATAAGCGCGCAAGGAGCACTGATCACTCGCAGAGTCCAGACGGGCACCGGTGGCGAAGAGAGTCGCACGCTCAACACCTGGAGCACAAATTGAGGGACCAAGTTGCTGTTATTTGGAGAATGGCGGCGGAGATGGAAGCTCTCAAGCGGCAAGTCAAAGGGAAGGGTGTTGTTGAAGTGAGTGACCATAGTGAGCGCACCCAACCCCGCCACTCAGGCAGCCAGAACCAGTGACACACGCCCTCTCTTTCCATCACAAGAAGCTATGTGGTTAGAGACTTTGACCCGCCGGCAAAGAAGTCATGCGCGCAAGATAGCAGTTACCATCCCTCAAGTCCGCCGACGACATCAAGATATTCCTACTTCGCTCGTTCAGAGGACTTGAGAGACGTCTTGGAAGAATGAGCGCACTGACAGAAGGCTCAAAGAGTGCCGGCGCTCCAGCGGTTATCCTACGGAGGTCACGCCAATGAAGAGGTCATAATGTCGCCACCCCGATCAGTTGTACCTGTTGTCTCTTTGGACAAATATTTGGCGGAATTGAGCGCCACCTCATTCTCCCTTGAGATAGAGACCACACCGCTTCCAGCAGGCTTTCACCAGCCCAAATTTACGCTTTATGACGGAAAAATCAACCTGTACATGCATCTAAGCCACTTCTGGCAAGTTATGGCTGGATACAGGCGTAATGATGCTCTCATGTGCCTTATTTTTCCATCGAGTTTGGGCAAGTTAGGCTTGAAGTGGTTTGAGAGGCTTCCGGAGGAAAGCATCGAAAGGTGGCAGTAGTTAGTGGAAGCATTCGTGACTCGATTCAAAACCAACACTATAACGCCAAAGGAAGTTGACCACCTCCTGAGCGTCAAGATAGAGTCACGCGACTCCCTCAAAGCATACAACGCAAGATACTGGGAAACCTTCAACGAGATCCTTAATTGCCCAACTAACCTGGCAATCACCAAATATAAGTGCGGTCTCCCGGTCAGACATAGACTAAGGGACTCGTTCACCATGAACCAACTGACTTCCATGGAGCTGTTGATGCAGCACATCAACGAGCACATCCAAGTAGAAGACGATGCGACTGCGTCCACCGCGAAGACAAATTCAGTGGCAATGGACAAAAGTGTGGTAGAAAAGTCCACACGGTTGGACAGGAGACAAACCGTTCAAATGACCACGCAAGGGAGTCAGACCGTGGTTCGGATCGTAGAAACAGGGGTAAAGGTCGCCGTAACGACCGAGCAGATTATCTCCACGTTGACGCAACAGATGCAAACAGAAAGCTGAATGCTTGGAAGGGCATCAGCACAGTTTTTAAGATCCTAATCTACCGCATACTAAGTGAAATCTGAGACGAGGTTTACGTCCGGTTTCCCGCTAAGCTAGGCGATGTGCGATGTGCAAAAGGGCTTCAATTCGCAGTACCGCTGCACATTTCATAGGGAGCGAGGGCACCGAACGGAGGACTGCTTGCCCTTGAAGCAACACTTGGAAGAGTTAGTCGCTGTCAGACACTTGGACCGTTATATTAACGGGGGCGTCAGGGCCGCGCACCTTGCACCGATTGAGCCAAGTGGTTTGGACGACCTGGAAGCACCCCCACAAGGAATGGTCAATGTGATCCGCAGTATAGTAGAGCCGGCGTAGGTTTGCGAGCTCCGAGAGATGATCAAGAAAGTGGAACATATGAGGGAAGTTTTGTCAGTCTAGCCCGCGATCAAAAGAGGCAAGACTGAGGAGAAAAATGTTCTTAACTTCTCAAGCAAGGATCTTGAGTGCATTCAAACGCCGCACAATGACGCTCTGGTGGTCACCCTTCGCGTCAGGGACTTCGATGTTAAGCTTATTTTGATTGACCAAGGCTGCTCGGTCGAGATCATGTACTACAACGCCTTTAGGCAGCTCAAGCTTAAAGATACAGACTTAGCTTCGGCAATTTCGCCACTGGTTTGTTTTAACTCACAACCGGAGGGCCAGTGGGAAAGATAATCCTACCAGTCAAAGCCGAATCCATGGTCAAGCAAATGGAGTTTTGGGTGTTGAAGGTGCCGTCCACATACAGTCTGATCCTAGGTAGGGGATGGCTTCATGCCATACAGGTAGTGGCGTCGACCTAACACCAGGTTATGAGATTCCCCTCGGCTACAGGGGAAGTTGAGGAGGTTTGGGACGATCAAGTCATAGCGAAGCAGTGTTTCGTGGCAGTGAATGGGAGCTGAGCAGCCAAAGGGTTCGTGCAAATGATCGAAGGTCCAGAAGACCAAAGTGTCCTAGATGATGTGGGCACCAGGGCCGAGGAAAAGGCTGTTGAAGAATTGGTGGAGGTGTGGATCGACACAGAGAATCCTGACAAGTTCGTTTTGCTGGGATGTAGCCTGACCGCCCAAGAACGAATCGAGATGGTGGAGTTCTTGGTGGCGAATATCGAAGTATTTGCATGGACGCCATACAACATGCCTGGCATCAATCCAAGCTTTATTTTCCACCAACTCAATGTCTTCTCGGATGCATGTCCTGTCATTCAAAGAACGAGGAGATCAGTCCTTTATCACGCCAAGGTAGTTGCAGAGGAAGTCAAGAACCTAATAGAAGCTGGGGCAATCCAGGAAGTGCACTACCCTCGGTGGGTTTCAAACACGGTCGTAGTACCCAAAAAGAATGGAAAATGGCGAGTTTGCATTCATTACAAGACAGTCAACCGAGCTTGCCCTAAAGATAGCTTTCATTTGCCCAGAATCGACCAACTGATGGATCTTACAGCCGGACACAATCGACTCAGTTTCTTAGATGCCTATCGATGTTATCACCAGATCGCTATACAGGTACCCGATTGCGAGATAACCTCTTTCACGACGCCGAGAGGATTGTTCTGCTGTAGAGTCATGCCTTTTGGTTTGAAAAACGCCGGGCGACTTTCCAGTGGATGGCGACCAAGATGTTCGCCCCTTTACTAGGCCGCACGATGGAGGCTTACATCGATGACATGGTGGTCAAAAGCAAGCATCAGGCCGATCACTTGTCCGACCTAGCCGAGATGTTCGCCATTCTTAAACAACATAAGCTTCGCCTGAATGCGACAAAGTGTGCCTTCAGCGTGGGGTCAGGGAAATTCCTGTGCTTCATAGTCACTAACCAAGGCATCGAAGCGGACCCCTTCAGAGCCGTACAAGAATTAAAACAGCCAAACTCGGCAAAGGACGTGCAACATCTTGCCGGTATGGCAGCCGCGCTTAACCGATTCATAAGTTGGTCATCAGATCGTTGCCGTCCTTTCTTTCGAGCCTTGAAGTCCAATTTTTCATGGGACGAAGAATGTGACAGGGCCTTGGCCGAGCTCAGGACGTATTTGTCTTCCGCCCCACTCTTGGTGATACCCAAGCTCGGCGAAGATCTCTATCTTTATCTGGCTATTTCTCAACATGCAGTTAGTACGGTGCTCATCCAGGTAGAAGGTATCCAATATCTCCCAATCTTTTACGTGAGCAAAACCTTGCTACCGGTAGAGTCAAGGTACTTGCCGCTGGAAAAACTTGCTTTGGCGCTAATGATGGCCTCCAGGAAATTGGCGCACTATTTTCATGGTCACACAATCGTGGTGTTGACCGAATTCTCTTTGAAAGCCTTATTTGAGCGGGCAGATTTCTCCAGTCGAGTTCTGAAGTGGGCAGTCAAACTAGGGCATTTCGACGTCAAGTTTCAACCCCGAACCGCCATCAAAGCCCAAGCACTGCTGACTTTGTTGCTGAATTCTCACTTGGAATTCACTCGGTATGCCCAGTGGATCTTACCGTGGCAACCGGGGTGAAAGAGGTAAGTGCAACGGAAATTGCACAACAGAGTGATGTTGGCGATGCAAAACTTTCGCGCCCGTCCACAAATCCTTCAGTCGGAGGTGTACTTCAACATGACTATGCGACGTTGGATTTGGGAATAACAGGTCAACCTGTTAGATCCGGTGCCGCTTCGCCGATGGGGGATGAAGACACATTTGTTGAAATTGTCAACGCGAGCCTGTAGCAGAAATAGCCGAGCGACCGTGATCGCTTCAACCTTCAAGCCTCCCAGGATGCCTCAGAATGTTGGAAACTTTTCATTGGTGAGATGTGAAAACTTTTTGTAGATGGCGCCTTAAACTGGCATGGCGTCGGGCTGGGCATAGTTTTGATCTCGCCAGACGGTCTAACTGTCGAACACTCTATCACACTCGGATTCCCAGCGTCAAACAACGAAGCCGAGTATGAAGCACTGCTGGCCGGACTTAACAGCACGCTCCAATTGCACGCATCCGAGGTGATGGTCTACAGCGACTCCCAATTCGTTGCAAACCGAGTGTCTGGAGAGTACGAAGCCAAAGATGACAGAATGGCCAAATACCAAGCTCTAGTGCGAGAACACATCAAGAATTTCCAAGCAATAAGGGTCCAATAAATTGGCCGTGAAGAAAACGGTCGAGCAGATGAGTTGGCCGGCCTAGCTGCCATGTTCGACAGGTTAACTCCTAGCCCTCTCCTGATTGAGTTTCTTCCAAGACCTAGCATTAAGGACTCGGAGCAGACGAAAGTATTCTGCACCGAGCTTGGTCCCTCTTGACTGGACCCTATCATCATTTTCTTGAAAAGAACGGACCCTTTCGGCCGACAAAAAGGAAGCACATAAAGTCCGAGTGAAGTCAGAGCGGTTTTGGCTCTCTCCATCTGGCTCTTTATATAAGAAGTCATTCACCGGTCCGTACCTCAAGTGTGTTCATCTAAACAGCGTGGAAGCTTTCCTTTACGAGATCCACGAAGGCATGTGCGGAAGTCACATCGAGGGGAAATCTTTAGCCTACCGCGCTATTTCACAAGGATACTGGTGGCCATGCAAGCAGATGCGCAGAAATATGTTAGAAAATGCAAAAAATGCCAAAAGTTCGCCAACTAAATTCACCAGCCGGCTAGAGAACTTTTCCCTCTCACAAGTCCTTAGTCTTTCGCAATGTGGGGGCTGGACATAGTGGGACCACTCCCAACAGCGCCAGGCAACTGGAAGTTCTTCATTGCAGCGATAGATTACTTCACCAAGTGGGTTGAAGTCGAGCCCTTAGCAACCATCAAAGAAAAAGATGTCAAGCGGTTTGTTTGGCAGAACGTGATTACACAGTTTGGTGTCCCCAAGGCTTTGATTTGTGATAATGGCACCCAATTTAACGGACGGTTGTTCAGAGGATTTTGCGAGGAATTGAAGATAGAATTCTACAATTCCACCCTGGCTTACCCTCAGTCCAACGGCCAAGCTGAAGCATCGAACAAGACCATTCTGGATGGATTGAAGAAAAAGCTAGAGAAAGCTAAAGGCAAGTGGGCCGAGGAACTTCCTACTGTCCTCTAGGCATATCGGACAACTCTAATACGCTCGACCGGGGAGACTCCTTTTGCCTTGGCATATGGCATGGAGGCGGTTATCCCATTAGAGATTGGCATGCCCACCATCCGCAGTGAAAATTTTAAGCCCGAACTAAATTCTAACACTATCACCCTGGAATTGGACCTAGCTGACAAACGCCGTGAAAAGGTGTTAATCCATGTGGCCACATATCAGCAAGAGTTGTCCAGAAAGTACAACAAAATGGTGCACCCCAGACCGTTTAAAGTCGGGGACTCGGTATTAAGGAAGGTGATGGGCAACATACTGGTCCTGGGTGAAGGAAAGCTAGGGGCAAACTGGGAAGGGTCTTACAAGATAATCGGTCTGGTGGGCAGGGAGGCATACCACCTAGAGGACTTGGATGGCAAAAGTGTACCCCAGCCATGCAATGCAGCCAATCTCAAGCTGTACTATTTTTAGTCTTTGTTTTCCTTGTGTAATTTTTTGTAAATGGGCGAGCTTCCCCCTCCATCTACCAATGTAATCCTCTCGGTCATTATGTGAATTCATGATTACAACATGTAATAGGAACGAATTATTTTACATTGAAAGTATGTTGTAATTGAGGAACTGTAGTGTACCAGGGGCAACCCCTCCTTTACAGCTATGATGTTTTATACTAGCTAGAACAGTTAATGTTTTGTTCAACTCGAGTATAGTAGTCGTGGTTGTAGACGTCCCCCGAACGCCCCGGGAGGGTTAGTCCCGTTCTGTTCATTTAGGGTCACTACAGCTCGGACTCTCAAAATGTCACGGTTCTAAGTCTGAACCAAAGAGTCCAAATCCGGCAAATCGTTTTAGGAAAACAGATTTTTGAAAGAAGTGCCAAACATGGACTGCTTTGCCAGATACAGAGTCGCCACCTAAATATTTTATTTTGGGAAATTTAGGAAACCCTGACTCGGTGCCAAAAGGCCACGTGTCCGTCATCACCAAAGTTGCCTCGGCTCGGGAACTTGGGTACGATTGGGGAAGGTCACTTCGTGAGCACCCCCGCTCGCCCGGTCATAGACCGGCCTCTACTAACCATGATATCACTCTTTGAAAACATTGCAAGTTCTTATTCCGGTTATTAGCCTAGGTTACTACGTGATGCTCACAGCATATAAATATAGACTGGGTCGCCCGAATTGGAACAAAACATTTTATGCTTGTTTTTGAAAATGGTTTGCTACCCGCAGGTAAGCTTTGAAACATTTTGATGATTCATTCCAATTCAGATAACCCAACCTTCACCCACAGGCATTCAAGCAGATATGTCAGATAAGCACATAGCCTCATGGTAAGCATGCTATTCATGGCAGCACTCACACACATGCAAGGATGCTAAAGCATAAAACTTACCGAGTACTCCGAGCCAAAACAGAGAATTACATTAGAAATCATGCATGAATCCTAAGTATACAGAAATGCCTAATGCAACACATGCAAAAATGCAACTATGGCAGGCTCGGCTATTCTAAGATGGTATATGAAATGCTACAGCTACCGTGTATTCAATTTAGAATTGAAAGTACGATGCAGTTAGTATGGTGCGCCGAGCCCGGTGCATGCAATACAGATGAATGATGCAAACATGCTGTCATACTGTATGCTATTTTAAATATGCCCTAATCTAACCATCATAAGCGGATAAATAAAAGGGAGAAAGACGTGGGGTTGGAAGACATACATCACACTCACGCACACTTATTACAGTTGTGCCCTCGTGCAGAGGGTCCGAATAAATATACAGTCCATATGTTACAGTCCCGAATAAAAGAATATTACAGTCCGAAATATTACAAAATCCTAATTAATTAATGAATTAACTAAGAAAGCAAATAAAACTGGCGTGCAAGCCAAGGACTGCCTTGCTTCTGATGGATGATGCATGTCCGGATTGTCTTGCGCGGAAATCCACCGGAATGCCCCGATTAGCCTCTGTTTACACTTGTTCTTGAAATGCGTGCCCAAGTCCCAAAAGGTTGTTGATTCTTTGTTTTGCTGCAACAGAGAGCAGGAAAGGGGCATAGCAATGTATCTGCACAGATATATGCATGTCTCGATCTTCGTGCCACCAATTACGCATACCGAGGCATGATGGCCGAAGAGTCGAAATGCACAACTCAATATAGGATGAATGCACATGAAACTACAGCTAAAACCTAACTCCATCATGGATAATCCGGAGTGTCGGTGACTGGGGGAATTGAGACACATTCCGTCACTCGGAATACGAAATGTACCTCGTTTCCCGTGCCCAGGCTAACTCCTATTCCGGACACGATGCAATATGCATGATATGCATAAAATGCAACTAAGATATAATCCTAACATACAGAATGCTATGGAAATGAGATGCCTCGAAATGCGTGCACACAGGCACGCAAACCGAGAAAGTGACGGGATGTTGAAAGTGAGATGCCTCGAAGTGCGTGCACACGGGCACGCAAACCGAGGCGGTGACAGATACAATGAAAATGAGATGTCTCGAAGTACGTGCACGCGGGCACGCAAACCGAGGCGATTGACAGAATGACAATGAAAATGAGATGCCTCGAAGTACGTGCACACGGGCACGCAAACCGAGGCGATGACAGATGCATTGAAAATGAGATGCCTCGAAGTGCGTGCACACGGGCACGCAAACCGAGGCAATGATAGATGCACTGAAAATGAGATGCCTCGAAATGCGTGCACACGGGCACACAAACCGAGGCGATGCTAAAATGACATGGCAATGACAAATGGGCTTATATCAACATGAGTGAGCCTCAGCCACACTCACATGGGATGCCAGCGGATAAAAATGGAGTGCCTCGAAATGCGTGCACACGGGCACGCAAACCGAGGCAATGCTAAAATGACATGGCAATGACAAATGGGCTTATACCAACATGAGTGAGCCTCAGCCACACTCACATGGGATGCCAGCGGATAAAAATGGAGTGCCTCGAAATGCGTGCACACAGGCACGCAAACCGAGGCAATGCTAAAATGACATGGCAATGACAAATGGGCTTATACCAACATGAGTGAGCCTCAGCCACACTCACATGGGATGCCAGCGGATAAAAATGGAGTGCCTCGAAATGCGTGCACACGGGCACGCAAACCGAGGCAATGATGAAATGTGATGAAATATGGCCAAAATGATATGCAAGCATGCCAATGGAATTTCAGCAACGAAATATGGGGGAAAACAGTCCCGAAGTGAAGCGAAATGACATGAAATGCAAGGAAAAGTCCCGAAATGCAACATTAAGCACCCGAAATGGCCTATAGCCATGCCAAACATGCACAATATGGACATGCAATGTAAAGACAGAAGCTAGACAGTCCCAAGAGATGCACTTTCATAGTTATGAACATGGCCAAACAGCAAGCATAGATAAGGGAAACATAGCATGCAAGAATAGGGGCCAAAAGAGGGGTAAAGAAGCAAGTGGTATAAGCAAAATCCAAACTGAAAAATTTCCTTCTACAACACTGAAGATGGACCAAAAATATGAACATTTACAGTATATGGCAGTCTCAAAATCAGTATACAAATATGCTAAAAATGTGATGTAAAATGAAGCTCAAAAGGTGCTAAAACATGAAGTATACAAAATAATCACCAAACAGAAAAAAAATGTGAATGAAACATGAAGTATAGGCCAAAACAAGGCCACTTTCAGTTCGGACCAAGGTCCAAAAACAGAAGTAAAGAGGGCTACTAATTTATGCAAAAATTGGACCAAATAGGGGATATAACTACAAGTGACATATGGAAACACCAAACAATGTTGAGCCCTTCTCTAATGTTGAAGAGGGGCTCAAAATATGCCTCAAATCAGTTTACAACATGCTCGAAAATAAATTGCTCATAAGTCAAAAATAGCATGCAAAATTGTGACATACAAGATGGTCAATGAAGCAAGTGTATTATGGAGGGCTCAAACAGGGTTGAGCCCTTGATGAGAAGTGAAGATGAGCTCAAAATATGGCCCTTTTCAGTTAGGGCCGAAGCTCAACACAAAAAGCATGCATGGCTTACATATTGATTAAGAAAAAGGGTCAAAAGGGTAAAAGTGTAACTTACCCTTGAAGATCTAGACTTTGGTTGCTTCTTGGATGGATTTGCTGCTCCTTTGGCCTTCAAGAACCCTTCTTTGTTGCTGGAAATGAGATAGTGGTGGTAGGACTTGGTGGTGTAGAAGAAATGAAGGTTAAGGAGTTAGGGTTTTTTGAAGTTTTGAGAGTTATAACAATGGAGTTTAGGGTTGAGCCTTGGAGATGAATTTTTCTAACCCTTAATGAGAAGGCCACCAGCTGGTTATAAGGTCAAGAAAGGGGGTGTAAAAGGGGGGTGAAATGGAGAGGAAAACTCTCTCCCAAAATATCCCCCGGATACAGAAAATATCTGGGGGATATTGCCCTACAGCTGGAAGGGGCACAGTGAGGAGAGCACGGCCGGCCGCTCACTTTTGCTGGAGGTGGCCGGCCGGCCACACCCCCTAGCCGGCCGGCTAGGGGTCAAAAGGGTCAACCAGCTTTTCTGGCCGGCCAGGTATTGGGGAGGTAGGCCTATGTGTGCACAACACAACCATGTAATTGAAATTCCAAGAAAGTGGGCCCAAGGGGTTCAACAATGGCTCGGAAAGAGGGGGTCAAAAGGGTCAAGTTGACTTACTGGCCGGCCATGAACTTTTAGGGGCCTCTCAAGTGTGTACATCACAGATATGTGGTTCAAAGTTCGAGAAAAAAGGTCCAAGGGGTTCAACATTAGCCCGGAAAGAGGGGGTCAAAAGGGTCAAGTGACCTTAATGGCCGGCCACCAACTTTTAGGGGCCTCTCAGATGAGTAGATCACAGATATGTGGTCGAAAGTTGGCAACGCTAGCTCTAAGGTATTCAACATTAGCCCGGAAGTGCGAAAAACGGGCGCCGGGAGGCTCCGGAAGAGAAATAACTGGTTGCTGCAACGATTGCTGGCCTCCCACCCTTCAGTGACCTTCCCTGTGATAAAACAGAGGTACCTGCCAAAAATGAGCGAAAACCGTTGCAAAACGAATGTTCCGGAGCAAAAACACGCAGTTCGGGGTCCCGGAAATGGGCTGTTAAGCACCGAAAATTGTATTCGACCTCGAAGCGGGTTTCTCAGCCCCCAGTGTCCTTCAAAATGTATGAAATAGGATGTATGCCAAAAATCAGAGCAATAAGAGATGGTTAAGCGGTCCCGAACCGAGGCACACGGCCTGACGGCTCCGAAAACCGGGAACCGGACTCCGAAATGGGCAAAATGGCCTACGGCCACCAAATGTAGCCTACGGACATTGAGAGATGGTCTACGGGACCTCTCTCTCCCCTCAGGAAAAGAAACAGAGAAAACCGAGTCTGGTTCGCAAACCGAGACAAGGCACAGAAAAGGGTTCAGGAGTCCGGAGGCAGGGCTTACGGCCGCGACCTTGAAACTTCTGAACGAGCACACTATGCAACATCACCAAGCGCTCAATCGGTGACGTCTGAGTCTTAAGGTCGGTCAAAAATGGGGTGTCTACAGTGGTGTTTATCTCGGCTAATGGAGTTGATGGTTTGCTTAACTCTAGGATTATAGCCGAAGTGTTGTTCCTCGGCTCGTAGAGTTGATGATTTGCTCAACTCTTGCATTTTAGCCGAGATGTTCTATCCCAGCTAGAACGGTTGATATTTTGTTAAACTCGAGTATATTAGCCGTGGTGTTTTATCTCGGCTAATGGAGTTGATGATTTGCTCAACTCTAGCGTTTTAGCCGAGATATTATATCCCAGCTAGAAGAGTTGATGTTCTGTTCAACTCGAGTATAGTAGCTGAGATGTCCTATTCCGGCTGGAAGAGTTGATGTTTTGATTCAAGTAAATTAGCCGTGGTGTTTTATCCCGGCTAATGGAGTTGATGATTTGCTCAACTCTATGTTTATAGCCGAGATGTTTTACCCCGGCTAAAAGAGTTGATGATTTGCTCAACCCTAGCATTTTAGCCTAGATGTTTTACCTCGGTTAGAAGAGTTGATGATTTTCTCAACTCTAGGTAATTTTCGTTTGTCTTTAAAGACCGAGATAATTTTCTCGGTTCAATCAGTTTGTAACACGCCCGGCAAAAATATCGCGGTTAAAAGGTAAACTATGGCAGACATTGCAAGAGTATAAGTGAAATGTGAACTTTTCATTGATTTGAAAATTTAGTACATATGGTGGGGCTTGTAGCTGTAGACACCCCATTTTTGACCGACCTTAAGACTCAGACGTCGCCAATTGAGCGCTTGGTGATATTGCATAATGTGCTCGTTCAGAAGTTTTAGAGTCGCGGCCGTAAGCCCTGCCTCCGGACTTCCGAACCCTTTTCTGTGCCTTGTCTCGGTTTGCGAACCAGACTCGGTTTTCTCTGTTTCTTTTCCTGAAGGGAGGGAGAGGTCCCGTAGACCATCTCTCAATGTCCGTAGGCTACATTTGGTGGCCGTAGGCCATTTTGCCCATTTCGGAGTCCGGTTCCCGGTTTTCGGAGCCGTCAGGCCGTGTGCCTCGGTTCGGGACCGCTTAACCATCTCCTATTGTTCTGATTTTTGGCATACATCTTATTTCATCCATTTTGAGGGACACTGGGGGCTGAGAAACCCACTTCGAGGTCGAATACAATTTTCGGTGCTTAACAGCCCATTTCCGGGACCCCGAACTGCGTGTTTTGGCTCCGGAACATTCGTTTTGCAACGGTTTTCGCTCATTTTTGGCAGGTACCTCTGTTTTATCCCGAAGAAGGTCACTGAAGGGTGGGAGGCCAGCAATTTTTGCAGCAACCAGTTATCTCTCCTCCCGAGCCTCCCCTCTCCTCCCGAGCCTCCCGGCGCCCGTTTTTTGCACTTCCGGGCTAATGTTGAATACCTTAGAGCTAGCGTTGCCAACTTTCAACCACGTATCTGTGATCTACACACCTGAGATGCCCCTCAAAGTTCATGCCGGCCATTAAGGTCACCTGACCCTTTTGACCCCTTTCTTCCGGGCTAATGTTGAACCTCTTGGACCTTTTTTCTTGAACTTTGAACCACATATCTGTGATGTACACACCTGAGAGGCCCCTAAAAGTTCATGGCCGGCCAGTAAGTCAACTTGACCCTTTTGACCCCCTCTTTCCGAGCCATTGTTGAACCCCTTGGGCCCACTTTCTTGGAATTTCAATTACATGGTTGTGTTGTACACACATAGGGCTACCTCCCCAATACCTGGCCGGCCAGAAAAGCTGGTTGACCCTTTTGACCCCTAGCCGGCCGGCTAGGGGGTGTGGCCGGTCGGCCACCTCCGGCCAAAGTGAGCGGCCGGCCGTGCTCTCCTCACTGTACCCTTTCCAGCTGTGGGGCAATATCCCCCAGATATTTTCTGTATCCGGGGGATATTTTGGGAGAGAGTTTTCCTCTCCATTTGACCCCCCTTTTACACCCCTTTCTTGACCTTATAAACCAGCTGAGGGTCTTCTTCATAGAGGTTAGAAAAATTCTTCTCCAAGCATAAACCCTAAACTCCATTGTCTTCTTCTTCAATTCTTCAAAAAACCCTAAGTCTATAATCTTCATTCCTTCTACACCACCAAGCTCTACCACCACCATCTCATTTCCAGCAGCTAGGAGGGATTCTTGAAGGCTAAAGAAGCTACAAATCAACCCAAGAAGCAACAAAAGCTTGGATCTTCAAGGGTAAGTTACACTTTGATTCTTTTGACCCTTTCCTTTGATCTATTTCTAAGCCTCATCTATTTTTGGTTTCAAGCTTCGGCCCTAACTGAAAAGGGCCATATTTTGAACTCATCTTTACTTCTCATTAAGGGCTCAACCCTGTTTGAGCCCTCCATAATACACTTGCTTCATTGACCATCTTGTAGGTCATAGTTTTGCATGCTATTTTTTACCCATGGGAAATTTATTTTCGAGCATGTGGTAAACTGATTTAGGGCTTATTTTGAGCCCCTCTTCAACATTGGAGAAGGGCTCAACATTGTTTGGTGTTTCCATATGTCACTTGTAGTTATATCCCCTATTTGGCCCCATTTTTACATAAATTAATAGCCCTCTTTGTTTCTGTTTTTGGACCTTGGTCCGAACTAAAAGTGGTCTTATTTTGGCCTATACTTCATGTTTCATTCACACTTTTTTTCTGTTTGGTGATTATTTTATACACTTCATGTTTTAGCACCTTTTGAGCCTTATTTTGCATCATATTTTTAGCATGTTTGTATACTGATTTTGAGGCTTCCATATACTGTAAATGTTCATATTTTTGGTCCATCTTCAGTGTTGTAGAAGGAAATTTTTCAGTTTGAGCTTTGCTTATACCACTTGCTTCATTACCCCTCTTTTGGCCCCTATTCTTGCATGCTATTTTCGCCATACCTATACTTGCTGTTTGGCCATGTTTATAACTGGAAAAGTGCTTATTTTGGGACTGTCTAGCTTCTGTCTTTGCATTGCATGTCCATGTTGTGCATGTTTAGTATGGCTATAGGCCATTTCGGATGCCTAATGTTGCATTTCGGATCATTTCCTTGCATTTCATGTCATTTCACTTCATTTCGGGACTATTTTCCCCCATATTTTGTTGCTGAAATTCCATTGGCATGCTTGCATATCATTTTTGCCATGTTTCATTGCATTTTAGCATTGCCTCGGTTTGCGTGCCCGTGTGCACGCTTTTCGAGGCACCTCATTTTCTGCCATCGACATCTTATGTGAGTGTGGCTGAGGCTCTCTCATGTTAGTATAAGTCCATTTGTCATTTTCCATGTTTCATTGCATTGCGTATGCATTGCCTCGGTTTGCGTTCCCGTGTGCACGCATTTCGAGGCACCTCATTTTCTGCCATCGGCATCTTATGTGAGTGTGGCTGAGGCTCTCTCATGTTAGTATAAGTCCATTTGTCATTTTCCATGTTATTTGCATTGCGTATGCATTGCCTCGGTTTGCGTGCCCGTGTGCACGCATTTCGAGGCACCTCATTTTCTGCCATCGGCATCTTATGTGAGTGTGGCTGAGGCTCTCTCATGTTAGTATAAGTCTATTTGTCATTTTCTATGTCATTTGCATTGCGTATGCATTGCCTCGGTTTGCGTGCCCGTGTGCACGTACTTCGAGGCATCTCATTTTTATTGCATCTGTCATCGCCTCGGGTTGCGTGCCCGTGTGCACGCACTTCGAGGCATCTCATTTTTATTGCATCTGTCATCGCCTCGGTTTGCGTGCCCGTGTGCACGTACTTCGAGGCATCTCATTTTTATCATTCTGTCATCGCCTCGGTTTGCGTGCCCGTGTGCACGCACTTCGAGGCATCTCATTTTCAGTGCATTCTGTCATTTTCTCGGTTTGCGTGCCCGTGTGCACGCATTTCGAGACATCTCATTTTCATAGCATTGTATATGTTAGGATTTCATCTTAGTTGCATTTCACGCATATCATGCATATTGCATCGTGTCCGGAATATGAGTTAGCCCGGGCACGGGAAACGAGGTACATTTCGTACTCCGAGTGACGGAATGTGTCTCAATTCCCCAGTCGCCGACACTCTGGATTATCCATGATGGAGTTAGGTTTTAGCTGTAGTTTCATGTGCATTCATCCTATATTGAGTTGTGCATTTCGACTCCTCTGCCATCATGCCTCGGTATGCGTGATTGGTGGCACGAGGATCGAGACATGCATATATCTGTGCAAATACATTGCTATGCCCCTTTCCTGCTCTCTGTTGCAGCAAAACGAAGAATCAGCAACTTTCCGGGACTTGGCACGCTTTTCAAGAATAACAGGTGTAAACAGAGGCTAATTGGGGTATTCCGGTGGATTTCCGCGCAAGACAGCCCGGACGTGCATCATCCACCAGAAGCAAGACAGTCCCTGGCTTGCACGCCAGTTTTATTTGCTTTCTAGTTAATTCATTAATTAATTAGAATTATGTAATATTTTGGACTGTAATATTCTTTTATTTGGGGACTGTAATATTTGGACTGTATTATTTATTTGGACCCTCCGAGCGAGGGCACAACTGTAATAAGTGTGGGTGAGTGTGATGTATGTCTTCCAACCCCACGTCTTTCTCCCTTTTATTTATCCGCTTTTGATGGTTAGATTAGGGCATATTTTAATTAGCATACAGTATGACAGCATGTTTGCATCATTCATCTGTATTGCATACATCGGGCTCGGCGCATCATACTAACTGCATTGTACTTTCAATACCAAGTTGAATACATGTTAGTTGTAGCATTTCATATGCCATCTTAGAATAGCCGAGCCTGCTATAGTTGCATTTTGCATGCGTTGCATTAGGCATTTCCGTATACTTAGGATCATGCATAATTTCTAATGTAGTTTCTATTTTGGCTTGGAGTACTCGGTGAGTTTTATGCTTTAGCATCCTTGCATGCGTGTGAGTGCTGCCATGATAGCATGTTTACCATGAGGCTATATGCTTATTTGATATAACTGCCTGAATGCCTGTGGGTGAAGGTTGAGTTATCTGAATTGGAATGAATCATCAAAACGTTTCAAGCCTACCTACGGGTAGCAAACCATTTTCAAAAGCAAACATGAAATGTTTTGTTCCAATTCGGGCGACCCGGTCTATACTTATATGCTGTGAGCATCACATAGTAACCTAGGCTAATAACCGGAATAAGAACTCACAACGTTTTCAAAAATTGATATCATGGTTAGTAGAGGCCGGTCTATGACCGGGCGAGCGGGGGTGCTCACGAAGTGACCTTCCCCAATCGTACCCAAGTTCCCGAGCCGAAGCAACTTTGGTGATGACGGACACGTGGCCTTTTGGCACCGAGTCAGGGTTTCCTAAATTTCCCAAAATAAAATATTTAGGTGGCGACTCTGTATCTGGCAAAGCAGTCCATGTTTGGCACTTCTTTCAAAAAATCAGTTTTCCTAAAACGATTTGTCGGATTTGGACTCTTTGGTTCAGATTTAGAACCGTGACTACGAAAGTCGAGTCCGAGCTGTAGCGAGGTCCCCCGCGGGCTTGTTACAATTTCTGGCGACTCTGCTGGGGATTTAGAGAACTTGACTCGAACTCATGATATCTGTTTTTGACTACACTTGTGTGATTCTTTGCATTGCATTTGCATTGGTGCGCCTAGGACACCGTGTTTGCCATCTGCTATTCCTGAACGGTTTGCCGGAGGCTTGTCTTGTCAAGGCATGACCATAAGGCTGACCGGTTGTGGGCTCTGCCAGTATGGGAACACAAACCCCGGTTTACCGGGGCACCCTCTTTGACCTTTCGACCTAGTGCATATTCGGATCCATAGTGACCATTCCAAATTAGGACAGGTTGCTTACCCGTTTATAGGTTGTTTGAAACCGCTGTGTGCATAGTGAAACCCTAGCTCCTGACAAAATAGGACAGGGAAACCTTACCCCAACATAGGGGTGTTTTGGCTCTCACTTATCTGTTATGTGCTTTAGAGTGCGTCTCTACAGGAATGCATGTATCAGTATATGAGTTTGGGCATCAGGCCTGCGGGCTTCAGTTCAGTCTTATCAGTATCAGGCCTGCGGGCATCAAGATCAGTATGTAAGTTTGAGTATCGAGCCTGCGGGCATCAGTTCAGTACTGTCGACATCAGGCCTGCGGGCATCAGTTCGGTATTGTGGGTATCGAGCCTGCGGGCACTAGCCAGTATTTGAGGATTAGTTATCTGCGGATATCAGATTCTGTTTTAGGGAACAGTGATACAGGGATGATAATCAGTGTTTGAGGGCAGTATGTATTTCAGCTTATTGACTATGTGTTGATTGTGCCCGACTGCGTGTCATGCATTTTATTTTAAGCTGTTGTGCTGTCCGTTTATCTGTTTATTTATTTCCTTTTCGCTTTATTTATCTTTTGCTAGGTCAGTTTTAGCACGATTGCTTCCAACCCAACAGGCATTCCCCAAGCACCTTGGACACGAGGTCGTCGACTCCACCGATCTGAGGATCTAATCGACGGACAGCCAGTGTTCCATTCTCTACCCCCTGTTACAAGAAGGAAGCAAAGGAAACGCAGTACATCTGAATTGAGAGCACCAGAACAGTGGTATCCCCCACCAGTGGACAGTTGGACTGAGATCCCCCTTGAGACAAATCTGCCAGTAGTTCAGACAAATCGAAGCAGTATGACAACACCGACAGGAGTTGAGGAAATGATGCGCCAGATGCAGGAAACCATGCGGGCTATGCAACAAGATGCCGTCCGCCGAGATGAACTCGCTAAGCAGCAAGCTGAAATTATGACTCAGCAGGCTGAACTGATTACCAGATTGCAACAACAGAGTACAGCATCTGCTTCACACCAGATTCCTCCTCCAGCAGGAGCCCCATTACCTGAGAAGGCTCCTGTTATTCAGGACGTCCCTCCTAACACCCAGAATAACGTACCGGCTGTCCAAATTCTGCAAGAGGACACGAGTCTTCCAACGGGGCCTGTCCCGCCCCCGATTCCACCACAACTGTCCAAGGTCCACACATCCAATCACCCGGACTCTCCATCCGAGGTCGAGGTTGATCAAACAGCTCTGAAATTGAGCAAACTGGAGAAGCTTTTTAAAAAATCCCAAGGGGCTAAGGCTATGCCGGATATCGGAGATGGATATACCGAGGAGGCCGTGACGCTCCCCGATAGATTCAAAATGCCACAAATAGACCGTTTTGACGGGACTGGTGACCCCATGGTCCATATCCGACTGTTTGCGGATGTCTTGCGGCCAATGGGCCTTACACGACAACAGAAGCTCTCATTATTCGGCCGAACCCTGTCGGGTGTGGCCTCCCATTGGTACGCAAGATTATCGGATGAGGTGAAGAAGAATTGGGACGAGATGGCTGAGGCCTTTGTCACACAATATTCGTATAACACTCAGATCGAGATCACAACCCGTGATCTTGAAACAACAAGGCAAGAGCCTAAGGAATCTTTCTCGGACTTTGTGATCCGATGGAGGGCAAAGGCGTCGACGATGACTTTAAGGCCCACTGACAGAGATCAAATCCGGATGATTGTGCGCAATCTCCACCCCAAGTTAATGCAGAGGATGATTGTGGTCCCCTTCCCTACTTTCGCAGATTTACATGATATGGGGGTGCAAATAGAAGATGCTATGAGGCAAGGCCTGTTTGACCAGGACAGAGAACAACCGAGGAGGACCTTTAATCGTAACAACAATGCAGGCCCGAGCGGCGCTGCTAATACAAGAGCCTCGGAAGTTGGCATGGTCACCACCACTCCCCCTCCCCCTCCAAGGCCCATGACTGCCACACCATTCTCCGGCGCGTCCGGAAGTAACTCACAAAACAACCGATTCCAACCCCGGGGCCAAAGAACCTTCACCCAACTATACATGCCCCTGTCCAAGGTTCTGGGAATACTGATCAGGAAAAATCATTTAAAACCCCTGGAACCAAAACCATTACCAAATCCACTTCCCCCCTCATATGACCCGTCAAAATATTGCGCATACCACCAACAACACGGTCATGATACCGACCGTTGTTACAGATTACGTCATGAGGTCCAAGATCTTATTGACAAACAGGTAATTGCGCCTCCTGATAAACCTAATGTCACAACTAACCCTCTTCCACCACATAACCAACCTCCCCCTCCCAACAGAATTAATTTCATCCAGACTGGGGTCGTGTCTTACGATCCTAGCATCCATATTACACCCACCCACCTACCCAAGCCGGAGGTGCTCCTCCCCGCTTGCACTGACCTTTTGTGCATGGTGGACGTCTCCAAAACCCAATCGGAGCCGGTGGTGGTGACCATCGAAGACAAGGCAGGGCAGATTTTAGGAGAGAACGAGTCTGTTAAATCTGGGACTGGGCAGAATTTTGCTGAGGGAGCTTATGATCCGAGCAGGCACATCCTATCAACGAGCCGAAGTGGGCTAATTGTAGAATTTCCCGAGACAGGAGAACTGTGCATGATCCGAGATGATGGATCTAGGCTATGGGCAGATGAGCCGACAACCATAGAGGAGAACTTGGCTAACTTGCAATTTCGCGATGATCAGGAGTTGGAGGACGCGTCCATTAACTGGAATGATTATGAGGGATCAGAGGAGGCCACTGGATGGCTTGAAGATCAACCGGATGCAGTGGGGGAAGCCCAACCAGAACAGAGCCCGGCAGGGGCAGAAACATCACTTGTGGCCGGAACGGCCGAAAATCAAGTTGTACCGCCGGAGAGCGCCGGTGTTAAGAATTCCGCTCAGGACATGGGCATTACGGATGTGGGAACTGTTGAACAAACAACTGTACTGACGCAGTTGGAACAAGGAAAGTTTAAGGAAGCTGAGAGAGCCAGAAAGGCGAAGGGCCCTGAGGGGACCGAAACTGCTGTGCGCACAAAGACAGACAATGCTACGAGCATTTGGACAGAGAGCACTGAAAGTGCGAGTAGACTGGAGCCGGACAGATGCCTGTTGGCTGCCAACGGAATGTGCTGGGAAGATGACGATTTGTGTCTTGCCCACACCGATGAAGACTGGGGAAATGGCCAACCAGATGATACTTGGTATCTTGATGAAGTGGACCACATGACAAGATGTGGGCGGTACTTCAAGCCCCCACACCTAGACCAACCCGAAGCATCTGGGAAAGACAGAGAAGCGGAGAGACAGAAGGAGAAGCAGATTGAGGATGAAGCTGTGCTGAAACAGTTAAAGAAAATACAGGCAGACATCTCCATCTGGGGACTGCTAATGGCATCACGAGTGCACAGAGAAGCTGTCCTATCTGCCATGGACAAGTCGAAACTTTCCATAGACACCACGCCTGAACAGCTGGTTGGGCTGGTTTTTCCGGGAGGAGGTTCCCCGGCATTAACTTTTTCGGACAAGGAGCTACCGCCTGAGGGCGCAAATCATAACAAACCTCTCTATATCTCTGTGGAATGTAGAGATAAGTGGATACCGGTGGTACTTGTTGATACCGGGTCTGCGATTAATGTCTGCCCAACCAGAACGGCATATGCAATCGGGTTAAAACCCGCGGACTTCATCCCAACCACCCAAGTGATCAGGGCATATGACAATACCAGCAGAGAAGTGATGGGGACTGTTAAAATTCAAACTAAGGTTGGTCCAGGACAACACAGCATCGAATTTCATATCCTGGACGTTCCCGCAACCTTCAACTTGCTATTGGGGCGACCGTGGTTGCACCAGGTCAAAGCAGTCTCTTCCACCCTACATCAAATGCTGAAATACCCTCACGGGAAAGGGGTAGCGATCGTTTTTGGAAATTCATCAATCCATCCGCCGCCGGAAGTGTCTACACCTGTCTTGGAGATCGAGCACGGCACGGAGGATGTGTTTTTGTCGGGGTTCACTTTGGCCGAGGCCCAAGTGGTGCAGAGCGTCATGGCTGCGAATGAGGGCATGTATGTCAGTGCACAATCTATCTACCTCATGAACAAGCTAAAACATACCCCTGGGATGGGATTAGGAAGAAGTGGCCGGAAAGGCGTCTCAGTGTTGGCCGAAGTGCCACACAACCCTCACACCTTTGGACTGGGTTATCTGCCCACCAAAGAGGACTGGTTGAGGAAAGGAAAAGAAATGGCCGGAAGAGCCAAAGCAAAGAGGGCTGGGAAGCCATTTGACTTAATACACAGGCCCATCTGGGGTACCCTAAACGGACGTTTCGTCCGGGAAGGGGAAGATTTTCCATTCTGCGGCTTCCCGGAGCCATGGCAAAACGCGGAAGGGAAGCGCGTGCCTGGTTTTGAAATCTTCTTCGACATACAACTATCTGGGGATGACGTTGCCGAAGCGCAGACAGACCCACCAACTGAGGTTGAGCAATGTGAAACAGTGGATCCTGAGAGTACAGAGTTGGAAATGGGGGTAGCACTGGCGAGTCTACTATCAGATCCTCCGATCGGCCAAGAGTGCTTGGGGGATAACTCTTCGGTTTCTGTGATTGGAGATGAAATAGCTGCGGGCTTTCCAGCGCCGATCTTGGATGCATCTATCGCACCTTCTCTCATCTGGCAGTATGAAGAAGGCTTTTTATCTAGCAGTTCCGGGTCAGGTAGTGAGCCGGAATCTGATTCTACCGAATCTTCTGCGTCGGAATCAGATTCCAGCTCGACTGAGTCTGAGTCCGGTATTCCTGGGGGTGATAACCCGGATACCACAGTCCTGTCTAGGTCGTCTTTTTCATTTTCTTTTGAGTCTGTTGTAACAGAGGAATCTGACGGCTTGGAAGTATTTAATGAGAATGATGTGGATGTGGTTTCCGAGTATTTTTCCATGCCTTTGATTTATTGCTTAAATCAGGATTTTCAAAATTTTGATGAAAACAGCGAGGAAGAAATTCCCCCAGTTTTGCAACGATTAATTGATCAAGAGCAGGAAAGATTTGTTAAACCATTAATGGATGAAATCACTACTGTGAATGTTGGTACTGAGAAGGACCCGCGGCTGGTCCAGGTCGGGTCCATGTTGTCTTCAGAGGAGCGCGAGCGCTTAGTCGCTTTATTAAAAGATTTCAAAGATGTTTTCGCGTGGTCCTATGAAGACATGCCTGGAATCGATCCTGAGATTGTACAGCACCGGATCCCTCTTGATCCAGAGGCCCGCCCTGTCAAACAGAAGCTCAGAAGGATTCGCCCGGACTGGGCCCTCAAGATTAAGGAAGAGGTCACCAAGCAGATAGACGCAGGGTTCCTGCTGGTGTCTGAATATCCAACTTGGTTGGCCAACATAGTCCCGGTGCCAAAGAAGGACGGCAGAATTCGGGTCTGTGTAGACTTCAGAGATTTGAACAAGGCCAGTCCGAAGGACGATTTTCCCTTGCCGCACATCGACGAATTGGTAGATTTCACAGCAGGACACGCCTTGCTTTCGTTTATGGATGGTTTCTCAGGCTATAACCAGATAGTGATGGCACCCGAAGACCGGGAGAAGACTGCGTTCACTACCCCGTGGGGGACATATTGTTATAGAGTGATGCCATTCGGGCTGAAGAATGCTGGAGCTACGTATCAACGGGCAGCGACTACAATATTGCATGATATGATCCATAAGGAGGTCGAGGTGTACGTGGACGACATGATTGTCAAGTCCAAAGATAGAGAGGGCCACTACACCGCCTTACAAAAATTCTTTCAACGGATCAAAGAGTTTCGGCTGCGACTGAATCCCCAGAAATGCACGTTTGGTGTTACAGCAGGGAAGATGCTAGGGTTTCTGATCACACAAAGGGGCATCGAGGTCGACCCTTCCAAAATCAAGGCCATCTTAGAAATGCCACCACCAAGGACTGAAAAGGAGGTGCGAGGCTTTCTGGGTAAAGTGCAATTCATAAGGCGGTTTATTTCTAAACTAACCTTAACTTGTGAACCACTTTTTGGTCTCCTGAAGAAAGGAAAGAAATTCCAATGGGACGGCCGATGTCAAGTAGCTTTTGAGCAGATCAAAGAATATCTACAGAACCCACCCGTGTTGTCACCGCCAGAACCTGGGAGACCGTTGATACTGTACCTTTCGGTAACTGAGACTACCATGGGCTGCATGCTCGCGCAGGAGTCAGAAGACAAAGTGGAAAGAGCCATCTACTATCTGAGCAAAAAGATGCTGGATTACGAGACCCGCTATACACCGCTGGAGAAGGCTTGTTTGGCCTTGGTATGGGCAACCAGGAAGCTGCGGCACTACCTGTTAGCCCACTCTGTAATGTTGGCTTCGCGTTTGGATCCCATCAAATATCTTTTCGAGAAACCAGCACTTACGGGTAGGCTAGCTCGTTGGCTGCTGTTGCTCTCCGAATTTGATTTGAAGTATGTGACGCGCAAGTCAGTAAAAGGCAGAGCGGTAGCGGAGTTCCTTGCCGACCACCCGGTTGAAGGGGATGAAGCGGTTGAGTATCTATTCCCAGATGAAGCCATTCTGCACGTCGAAGATGAAATTTGGACAATGTACTTTGACGGAGCGTCAAACCAGTATGGATATGGGATAGGGGTGTTGCTGATAGCGCCTGATGATTCCCGTATCCCTTTAGCATTCAAGCTCCGGTTCAAAGTTTCCAACAATGAAGCAGAGTATGAGGCATGTATTGCTGGCCTAGAAGCAGCCCTGGAACTAGGGGCAAGACGAGTGGACGTCATTGGGGACTCGAACCTTGTTGTGTCTCAAGCAAAAGGAGATTGGAAGGTCAAAGAGGAAAGGATGATAATCTACCACCAAACCTTGGATTCGTTAATTCCTCGGTTTGAAAAGCTAAATTTCACCCACCTCGTAAGAGAGAACAACAGGTTTGCAGATTCACTAGCAACTCTATCTTCTATGATAGACATCCCGTCCGGAGTCCGGATGCGTCCAGTCATTATTGATCAGAAGTTCGCGCCGGCATACGAGTCGATTTCCGCCATAGATGAGGTTCAAGACGGCAACCCCTGGTATTACGACATCTGGAACTTCTTGGAAAAGGAGACATATCCACTAGGGGCAAATGCCAAAGATAAGAGGGCTGTCAGAAGAATGGCTGCTCAATTTGTTATCTGCGGAGGAAATTTGTACAAGAGGGGTCATCTGGGAATGCATAAGCTTTGTGTAGAAGCTGAAGAGTCAAAACGCCTGATGGAAGCCATCCATGGGGGGGAGTGCGGTGCACACATGAATGGAGTAATGCTGGCCAGAAAGATCCTCAGGCAGGGCTACTACTGGTCAACCATGGAGGAGGATTGTATTAGCTTTGTTCGACGATGCCACAAATGTCAGATTCATGCAAATCGCATGAACATCCCGCCGTCAAAACTGTACAACATGACTTCGCCGTGGCCTTTTTCAGTCTGGGGAATTGATGTGATCGGAGCTGTTACCCCGAAGGGGTCCAACGGGCATGAGTTTATCCTAGTAGCGATAGATTATTTCACAAAGTGGGTCGAGGCCCAATCATACGCAGTGTTGAAGGCGTCACATGTCGCAAAGTTCATCAGGAACAACATCATCTGTCGCTACGGGGTGCCAAACGAAATAATTTCAGACAATGGTTCCCACTTCAAGAAAGAAGTGATAGACTTGTTGGAAAAATACAATGTGGCTTTTCATAAGTCGTCTACATACAGGCCACAGACCAACGGAGCAGTTGAGGCCGCCAACAAGAATATCAAGCATATACTACAGAAGATGGTGGAAACCTATCGAGATTGGCCAGGCAAGCTGCCATTTGCTCTGTGGGGCTACAGGACTTCAATCAGAACTTCTACTGGAGCAACTCCGTATTCATTGGTCTATGGAATGGAGGCTGTTCTACCCATTGAGATTGAGGTCCCATCATTACGAGTATTGGCTGAATGCCAGATAGCCGAAGCAGATTGGCAGCAAAGCAGATTCGAAGAACTCATGCTCTTTGATGAAAGAAGACTGAAAGCACTGTACCACATCCAAGGTTATCAACGCAGAATTGCCCGGGCTTTCAATAAGAAAGTTAAGTCCAGGAATCTGAAAGAAGGAGATTTGGTGCTCAAGGACAACCGAGCTCCCATCCACGACCCAAGGGGCAAGTTCAAACCAAATTGGACTGGTCCTTACATCATCAAAGCTATCTGGTCAGGTGGGGCTGTGGTTTTGATGGATCTAGATGGCTTGGAGTTTTCACAACCAATCAATATGGACAAGTTGAAGAAATACTATCCTTGAGAGGCTCGCTAGGCCGAAAACCCGAAAGGGCGACCTAGGCAAGATTCAGAGCACAAAAAATTAGAAAATATAAAAACTGAGCTCGCAAGGTTGAAAACCCGCAAAGGGCGGCCTTGGCAAAAGTTAGAGCGCAAAAGGAGAGTGAAAATACTCGAGCGAACCTAAGCTTGAACTACGTAAGACTTGATTCCCATCTTTGGGATACGTAGGCAGCTTCGTTTTGAAGTTCAGTCATAAACTTTTCCCCGATCAACTTTGTCCATTTCGATCATCTCAGTCATCTTTATCTATCAGCATTTACCGTGATCTCCGGTACAGTGCTGTTCAAACTAGGGGCAACTTTCCGTTGCTTTGGAGTGCCACATTGTTCTTCAGACTAGGGGCAACTTTCCAGTTGCGGGGATCTGAGGTTGTGCATCTCAGTGACAGATTTTCGGCATGTCCAGTTCTGATCCACATCGAAAATAGTTTTGAAAAGTTTTAATAAAAGTTGACTTTGTTCAAATCAATCTTTTTACGACTTAGACCATTTTTGGACCAAAAGTGGAAAATTTTCAGTACCATAACTTTCAATTTCATTGATTTCAAAATAGAGTTCTCTTGCTCTTGCATTACAATCGAGGTTGCTTATTTTAGTACAGACATAAAGAAAACTTGAAAATGCTAAATAAGCAATAAATTTGGGGCATAGTTGAATCAAGTATCTCTTTGTCCCCTTCCAGAGCTGGACGGAGCATCTGATGCCAAGCTGGGCCCAAATTGTACCTCCTCTTTGAGCCAATCCACGCATTCATCTGACAGAGTGCAACTGAAGGTTGAAGCAGGGGGCCAGAAGCTCTCTAGTCCTCCATGCCGTGACATATCTCTGGCTGGCCAGCCATTCACTTTTTGCAAAAATGGCCGGCCAGCTCCCCGGGATGGCTGGCAGTGCTGCAGTGTATCTCCTTGACCCTGTCTTATCCTTCGAGAGAGAATTCCAAGCATTTCCGGGCAATAGGAGACTCAAAGGCCTTCATTCCGGATGCGTTCCGATGCCCAGATCGTCAGAAGTACACTCTTTTGTTGTTGAGTTTTGCTTATCGAGTTGTTGCATTTTGCTTATCGAGTTGTTTGTCGAGCGGACGTGTTTTGTGTTTTGAGTCATTGCTCTCTGTTTAAGCAATTTTTGTTAAAGTCTTGTTTATTTGCGTTGTTGCATTTTGCTTATCGAGTTGTAAACTTGCTAAAGATTCTGTTATATCTTAGTAAGTTGAGTTGTTTAGTTTGCTGCGTCGGTTCACTACCTGATTTGGTGATTACACAACGTACATTTCCTTTCAAATTCGTTTTTGTGCAAAGTATATGATGCGATACGATGCTAAAAGTCCAAAATACAAACACCTTTTCAAAAAGCTATTTCATTTCATCATGCTTTACAACAAACAAAGGTACAGGTTTTACAAAAACAAAACTGCCTAACAATGTGCAAAGTGCTACAAACTACTAGTAAAAGAAAAATAAAGCAGGAAATAGCAACATCAAAATCCTCGGGAACGGGAACGAGAAGCACGCCTGGTCCTCTTTTGTGGAACAACCTCCACACCATCATCAGAGTCGGAGCTGTCATCCTCAGGATCCTCCTCAGCCTCGCCTCTGTTCCCCGAACCAAAACCGGAGCCTCCCTCCTCGACAGATGTCTCGAACTGACGGTCGGTAGCCTCCTCCTCCTCCTCATCAGACTCCACCTCCACAACATGAGCCCTGCGTCTGCGGACAGGCCCCCCTCGAGCTCCTCGAAAAGGCCTAGATGGCCCGGCTCCTCGGGAAGGCCGAGATGACCCCTCCCCCTGATAAGGCCCGGATGGCCCAGCTCCCTGATAAGGCCCAGATGGCCCAGCTCCCCAATGAGGCCCAGGTGGCCTGGTCTGTGGCTGACCGGACCATGAAGGCATCTGAAAGCAAAGAGTTCAATTCAAATACATCAGTCCAAATATATACATCAGATGCAGATACAAGCAAAAGCTACGTAAAGTGGGTGCATGTAAATACAGTGTACAAGTGAGGTGTGTGTCAGATGTGCTCTACACAAGTAGTCTATCGATGCAGTAGAAATCAGCATGTCATCAGAAGTATGATAAATGCCAAAAAACTGAAGGGTACCTGAATGCCCGCGACAGACAACTGTGCCTCCCTGCGTAGGACCATGCCTTCGAGTGTGGCCACCAGCCCAACCATCTCCTCCATGTACCCTCGCGATGGCTGCAAAAATGAGTTCATAATCATCAGTGAACAAATGAGTGTCTAAACATCTGAAATGATGAATGACGAAAGTAGAGCATACCGGCGGTGAGTCCGGATCAATGGCGTATCGATCACTGGGCATCGGAGGCTCTAGTGGAATCGGAATCGGAGAGCTAGTCCCATACTGCCACGCCATCAACTCAGTAGGCATATCTGGCCATCCCAGATGAGGATGAATCGACGGGTTCGGAGGAAACGGTCTACTCCCACCTCTAGATGCGCCAGCCCTGCTAGAAGAAGGGATGTCTGTAGCTCGAGCCTGAGCCTGATCCGAGGATGGCATACCGGCAGGTCTCATCATCGGAATACGAGCTTCTGTCAATGGAGGCATCAAATATATGTGACGATAGGTGGCGTAGTCCCCCTCCGCAACATATAACAAAGCATCACTGCCCAGCATGGCGCCGACTACCTCTGAGTAAGAGAGCCTGTCAGCGGTCCGCATACTAGCTGGAGGTACCGCGGGAACATCCTGAGAAAGATACCCCCGTACCTGGCACAGAAAGCGCTCCCCCAGGAACCAGACTCTGCCGACTGGCCCTTCGAGCAGGACCCTATACCGGGAGATGCCTGATGCTCCGGTATACTGAAGTAGGAGATCATCACCCAGAGGTGCCCAAGGCTGCCAAGTAATCTGCGGATGATAAATGTATAAACCAATCAGAGAACGAGAATATACAGAGCAAGTCAAAGATGAAAATGAAAAGAACTGAAAGTTCTGAAGTACCTCTGAGTGTCGCACAGTGTCGAAGTACTGTCGCAGGCGAACCAGGGTCTCTCGAGGCCTCGCCCGGTGCGGGCCCTCAAATATCAATGAATATGGGGTCACGGGAATCCCCACCACCTCCAGCACTGGGGCTAACGATGGGAAGTATACATAAGCCCATAACTGAGAAAAGCAGTGCAGAATGTAAGTACGAAATGCTGAGAGCAAAATGCAGACTGTAAAAGTACGCTGTGTGTGCAATGTACAAGTAATGAAGAGCAGAAATGTAAATCGAGGGGACAGAAAATACCTCCCAAGCTCTCCAGTAGCCGCCAAGCAAATCGCCCCGCCCGCGGGAGGTCGCGCTCATGTAAAAGTAGAGGGTAGCCAGGCCAGCGCCACCCCAATCATATCTACTGACCTGTGATAGGTCGACTAGAGCGCTCAGCAGATATAGCCCAATGGTGTTCCCTCTGTCGGCGAACAGGGTAGTCCCGAAGAGAAACATTAGGAAGCCACGAGCATACTGCTCTGTCTCCTCAGGAGTCTCGGGCACCATCTCCGCCCGCCGGAAATGGGAGGAGAACCAAGTATACCTGACTCTCCCTGAAACCCTATCAACAGGTGGGCGAGCCCCCAACAAATACATCCAGGCGGCCTCCCACTCGCCCATATCCTCGTCATAGGGGATGGCCCAACCTCCGACATCAAGGCCGGTCAATACAGCAAAGTCAAAAGGGGTCATGGTCATGTCCCCGATGGCAGAGAAATGAAAGGAATTGGTGGTGTCCCACCATCTCTCTACCAAAGCTGCCATCAAGGTCCTCCTAGCAGGACAGCGTGACAACCCGGCGCAGAAGGGCCCAAACCCTGCCAAGTCTACTAAGTCTCTGACGCCCTCCGGGAGCTCAGCATACCAATCCCGCGCCATGGTGGAACCATATCCTCGCACACTGCGGGAACCACCCTGCATTCAGAATGAATATACGTGTCAATAATGAAATAAATGGGCTGTATACCAATGATAATGAAATGGGCTGTGTGCCAATAAGATGAATTGGGCTGTGTGCCGATGAAGTAAAATAAGCTACATGCAAATTCTATCTACCTGGGCTGCGTGTTCAGAGAATTTGAATTTTGGGCTGCGTGTTCAACTTTCAGTTAATTTGTGGGCTGCGTGTTCACTATCTATCTGGGCTGCGTGTTCAGAGAATTTGAATTTTGGACTGCGTGTTCAACTTTCAGTTAATTTGTGGGCTGCGTGTTCACTATCTATCTGGGCTGCGTGTTCAGAGAATTTGAATTTTGGGCTGCGTGTTCAACTTTCAGTTAATTTGTGGGCTGCGTGTTCACTATCTATCTGGGCTGCGTGTTCAGAGAATTTGAATTTTGGGCTGCGTGTTCAACTTTCAGTTAATTTGTGGGCTGCGTGTTCACTATCTATCTGGGCTGCATGTTCAGAGAATTTGAATTTTGGGCTGCGTGTTCAACTTTCAGTTAATTTGTGGGCTGCGTGTTCACTATCTATCTGGGCTGCGTGTTCAGAAAATTTGAATTTTGGGCTGCGTGTTCAACTTTCAGTTAATTTGTGGGCTGCGTGTTCACTATCTATCTGGGCTGCGTGTTCAGAGAATTTGAATTTTGGGCTGCGTGTTCAACTTTCAGTTAATTTGTGGGCTGCGTGTTCACTATCTATCTGGGCTGCGTGTTCAGAGAATTTTGAATTTTGGGCTGCGTGTTCAACTTTCAGTTAATTTGTGGGCTGCGTGTTCACTATCTATCTGGGCTGCGTGTTCAGAGAATTTGAATTTTGGGCTGCGTGTTCAAACTTTCAGTTAATTTGTGGGCTGCGTGTTCACTATCTACCTGGGCTGCGTGTTCAGAGAATTTTGAATTTTGGGCTGCGTGTTCAACTTTCAGTTAATTTGTGGGCTGCGTGTTCACTATCTACCTGGGCTGCGTGTTCAGAGAATTTGAATTTTGGACTGCGTGTTCAACTTCCATTTAAAGTGTGGGCTGTGTGTTCACTTTCGAATTCGGGCTGGGTGTTCAACAAATCAGTGTTTGAGCCATGTGTTTTAATGTGGGCTGTGTGTTCGCAATTAATTAATGAACCGAGTGTTCGAAAATTCAAGTGTTGAATCTACATGTTCAAGATGTAAGGAAAGTACTATGTCACAAGCTAAATGTTTAGGCATGGCAAGAGTGCGAAATGTAAAAAAACAGAAGATGAGGTAAATACCTCTCGGGCCTCGTGAGAGAGATGCTGCTCCGGCTCTCTGAGAAGCAGATCCGCAGGTGCTCTTTCGTCGAAACTGGTAAAATGACGGAAAACGGCACGAGGGAGGACGTGCACTGCCGGACGATACCTCTCAGGCATGAAAGGTCGAGTCCTCGGAGGTAGAGTCGTGGGATCGAAATCATCTCCGGCACCTGGGAAACCCCCGCCGTGAGGAGAATTGCCTGCCATTTCCAAGAATCTGCAAAAGGGAGCAAAAATGAGCAAAATGAGCAAAAATTGGAAAAAGTCAACAAAAGTCAACTCCCGAGAAAATATTCTAAATATTAAGATAAACTTACCTCAAGTGGTGAAAATGCAAAAAGAAGCTCCAAAGCCGGAATTTAATCGCTCCAAAGTGTTTAAAACTAAGTGTTTTTACGAAAACAATTTGCGCGAGGTGTTGGAAAACGCGCGTAAAACTCAAAACTGGAGAGAAAAGTGTTGAAAGAGGCACGAAATGAAATGGGGTTCGGCTGCCATTTATAGGCCTCAAGCCTTGGTTTGAAAGAGCATCAAAAAGGAGGCAAAAAGACCAAAATGCCCCCCGGAAAAGGGAATGGCCGGCCGGCCTCTAATAATAGCTGGCCAGCCATCTGCTTTTTGCAGAAATGGCCGGCCAGCCATTAGCTTTTGTGGAAAACGGTTGGACACCCCCCCTTGGGAAGATAAGTGGCCGGCCATGCTCCCCACATGCTCACCTAGCTCTCTGCAAATTTTGAGGAAGATCGGAGTTCCCGGAACCTGAAAAAGTTCAAGAAAAATACACTTCCGGTCGCGAAATTGCTCCGTCGGGACTTCGGTTTCAAGTTCTGACATGTGTCTCATCATCATTCATCAAAATCAAAGTGTATCCTTTTTGAATGAGTTGTAACCTTTCAAGGAAGCAGATCGGAGGCCGTGATCGAGTTACCTTCGCCGAAACACGCGTTTCCGTACTCGTTGTTTCACGACGAATGAACACCCTGATCCATACTCGTTTTTGTACTTTCATGCACATATCTTGCATTCTCATGGGCATACTCACATTGTCATGTACATTTCTTGTCATTTGTATACCTCTGTGTTGGAGCATGCGTTGTCGCGCATGTTCCACTCTTGCATTGCGATGCATACACTCACCGACGCCGCGTGTGTCGAAACTTTCGGAATCGCGTTAAATATTTGTTGTTAGCATATTGTACTTGTTGCAATTTCTCTCTTTTGCAGGCACGATGTTGTATGTACGGTTCAATTGAGGCTGGTGTGACCAGACGAATCGCGCAGGTATCGTATCTTCTCCGTGTGAGACGTGGCGGGGATTGAATAATCCTCCGCATTCTTAACTGCATGAAATGTAGTTGTTGCTTTGCATTCTTGCTTAAAACTGTTGCATCTATTTGCGAATACTTGCTTCATTACAGCTTGCTGCATTTGCATGATCATTGAGTTATGTTCGGCTTCTTGCATATCATTTGCATTTTGCCCCCTGCCTGCGGGCACATCTCTGTTTATCCTGTATGTTTGTCTAAGTCTTCGGCCTTGTCAAAAATGGGTCGTCTCTTGGCTTTGACATTCACTCCCGTCACTTGTGACTTCCGAGTTCTGTCAAAGAGGGGCAACTGTAGACACCCCATTTTTGACCGACCTTAAGACTCAGACGTCGCCAATTGAGCGCTTGGTGATATTGCATAATGTGCTCGTTCAGAAGTTTCAGAGTCGCGGCCGTAAGCCCTGCCTCCGGACTTCCGAACCCTTTTCTGTGCCTTGTCTCGGTTTGCGAACCAGACTCGGTTTTCTCTGTTTCTTTTCCTGAAGGGAGGGAGAGGTCCCGTAGACCATCTCTCAATGTCCGTAGGCTACATTTGGTGGCCGTAGGCCATTTTGCCCATTTCGGAGTCCGGTTCCCGGTTTTCGGAGCCGTCAGGCCGTGTGCCTCGGTTCGGGACCGCTTAACCATCTCCTATTGTTCTGATTTTTGGCATACATCTTATTTCATCCATTTTGAGGGACACTGGGGGCTGAGAAACCCACTTCGAGGTCGAATACAATTTTCGGTGCTTAACAGCCCATTTCCGGGACCCCGAACTGCGTGTTTTGGCTCCGGAACATTCGTTTTGCAACGGTTTTTGCTCATTTTTGGCAAGTACCTCTGTTTTATCCCGAAGAAGGTCACTGAAGGGTGGGAGGCCAGCAATTATTGCAGCAACCAGTTATCTCTCCTCCCGAGCCTCCCGGCGCTCGTTTTTTGCACTTCCGGGCTAATGTTGAATACCTTAGAGCTAGCGTTGCCAACTTTCAACCACGTATCTGTGATCTACACACCTGAGAGGCCCCTAAAAGTTCATGGCCGGCCATTAAGGTCACCTGACCCTTTTGACCCCTTTCTTCCGGGCTAATGTTGAACCTCTTGGACCTTTTTTCTTGAACTTTGAACCACATATCTGTAATGTACACACCTGAGAGGCCCCTAAAAGTTCATGGCCGGCCAGTAAGTCAACTTGACCCTTTTGACCCCCTCTTTCCGAGCCATTGTTGAACCCCTTGGGCCCACTTTCTTGGAATTTCAATTACATGGTTGTGTTGTACACACATAGGGCTACCTCCCCAATACCTGGCCGGCCAGAAAAGCTGGTTGACCCTTTTGACCCCTAGCCGGCCGGCTAGGGGGTGTGGCCGGCCGGCCACCTCCGGCCAAAGTGAGCGGCCGGCCGTGCTCTCCTCACTGTACCCTTTCCAGCTGTGGGGCAATATCCCCCAGATATTTTCTGTATCCGGGGGATATTTTGGGAGAGAGTTTTCCTCTCCATTTGACCCCCCTTTTACACCCCTTTCTTGACCTTATAAACCAGCTGAGGGTCTTCTTCATAGAGGTTAGAAAAATTCTTCTCCAAGCATAAACCCTAAACTCCATTGTCTTCTTCTTCAATTCTTCAAAAAACCCTAAGTCTATAATCTTCATTCCTTCTACACCACCAAGCTCTACCACCACCATCTCATTTCCAGAAGCTAGGAGGGATTCTTGAAGTCTAAAGAAGCTACAAATCAACCCAAGAAGCAACAAAAGCTTGGATCTTCAAGGGTAAGTTACACTTTGATTCTTTTGACCCTTTCCTTTGATCTATTTCTAAGCCTCATCTCTTTTTGGTTTCAAGCTTCGGCCCTAACTGAAAAGGGCCATATTTTGAACTCATCTTCACTTCTCATTAAGGGCTCAACCCTGTTTGAGCCCTCCATAATACACTTGCTTCATTGACCATCTTGTAGGTCATAGTTTTGCATGCTATTTTTGACCCATGGGAAATTTATTTTCGAGCATGTGGTAAACTGATTTAGGGCTTATTTTGAGCCCCTCTTCAACATTGGAGAAGGGCTCAACATTGTTTGGTGTTTCCATATGTCACTTGTAGTTATATCCCCTATTTGGCCCCATTTTTGCATAAATTAATAGCCCTCTTTGCTTCTGTTTTTGGGCCTTGGTCCGAACTAAAAGTGGTCTTATTTTGGCCTATACTTCATGTTTCATTCACACTTTTTTTCTGTTTGGTGATTATTTTATACACTTCATGTTTTAGCACCTTTTGAGCCTTATTTTGCATCATATTTTTAGCATGTTTGTATACTGATTTTGAGGCTGCCATATACTGTAAATGTTCATATTTTTGGTCCATCTTCAGTGTTGTAGAAGGAAATTTTTCAGTTTGAGCTTTGCTTATACCACTTGCTTCATTACCCCTCTTTTGGCCCCTATTCTTGCATGCTATTTTCGCCATACCTATACTTGCTGTTTGGCCATGTTTATAACTGGAAAAGTGCTTATTTTGGGACTGTCTAGCTTCTGTCTTTGCATTGCATGTCCATGTTGTGCATGTTTAGTATGGCTATAGGCCATTTCGGATGCCTAATGTTGCATTTCGGATCATTTCCTTGCATTTCATGTCATTTCACTTCATTTCGGGACTGTTTTCCCCCATATTTTGTTGCTGAAATTCCATTGGCATGCTTGCATATCATTTTTGCCATGTTTCATTGCATTTTAGCATTGCCTCGGTTTGCGTGCCCGTGTGCACGCATTTCGAGGCACCTCATTTTCTGTCATCGGCATCTTATGTGAGTGTGGCTGAGGCTCTCTCATGTTAGTATAAGTCCATTTGTCATTTTCCATGTTTCATTGCATTGCGTATGCATTGCCTCGGTTTGCGTGCCCGTGTGCACGCATTTCGAGGCACCTCATTTTCTGCCATCGGCATCTTATGTGAGTGTGGCTGAGGCTCTCTCATGTTAGTATAAGTCCATTTGTCATTTTCCATGTTATTTGCATTGCGTATGCATTGCCTCGGTTTGCGTGCCCGTGTGCACGCATTTCGAGGCACCTCATTTTCTGCCATCGGCATCTTATGTGAGTGTGGCTGAGGCTCTCTCATGTTAGTATAAGTCCATTTGTCATTTTCTATGTCATTTGCATTGCGTATGCATTGCCTCGGTTTGCGTGCCCGTGTGCACGTACTTCGAGGCATCTCATTTTTATTGCATCTGTCATCGCCTCGGGTTGCGTGCCCGTGTGCACGCACTTCGAGGCATCTCATTTTTATTGCATCTGTCATCGCCTCGGTTTGTGTGCCCGTGTGCACGTACTTCGAGGCATCTCATTTTTATCATTCTGTCATCGCCTCGGTTTGCGTGCCCGTGTGCACGCACTTCGAGGCATCTCATTTTCAGTGCATTCTGTCATTTTCTCGGTTTGCGTGCCCGTGTGCACGCATTTCGAGACATCTCATTTTCATAGCATTATATATGTTAGGATTTCATCTTAGTTGCATTTCACGCATATCATGCATATTGCATTGTGTCCGGAATATGAGTTAGCCCGGGCACGGGAAACAAGGTACATTTCGTACTCCGAGTGACGGAATGTGTCTCAATTCCCCAGTCGCCGACACTCCGGATTATCCATGATGGAGTTAGGTTTTAGCTGTAGTTTCATGTGCATTCATCCTATATTGAGTTGTGCATTTCGACTCCTCTGCCATCATGCCTCGGTATGCGTGATTGGTGGCACGAGGATCGAGACATGCATATATCTGTGCAAATACATTGCTATGCCCCTTTCCTGCTCTCTGTTGCAGCAAAACGAAGAATCAGCAACTTTCCGGGACTTGGCACGCTTTTCAAGAATAACAGGTGTAAACAGAGGCTAATTGGGGCATTCCGGTGGATTTCCGCGCAAGACAGCCCGGACGTGCATCATCCACCAGAAGCAAGACAGTCCCTGGCTTGCACGCCAGTTTTATTTGCTTTCTAGTTAATTCATTAATTAATTAGAATTATGTAATATTTTGGACTGTAATATTCTTTTATTTGGGGACTGTAATATTTGGACTGTATTATTTATTTGGACCCTCCGAGCGAGGGCACAACTGTAATAAGTGTGGGTGAGTGTGATGTATGTCTTCCAACCCCACGTCTTTCTCCCTTTTATTTATCCGCTTTTGATGGTTAGATTAGGGCATATTTTAATTAGCATACAGTATGACAGCATGTTTGCATCATTCATCTGTATTGCATGCATCGGGCTCGGCGCATCATACTAACTGCATTGTACTTTCAATACCAAGTTGAATACATGTTAGTTGTAGCATTTCATATGCCATCTTAGAATAGCCGAGCCTGCTATAGTTGCATTTTGCATGCGTTGCATTAGGCATTTCCGTATACTTAGGATCATGCATAATTTCTAATGTAGTTTCTATTTTGGCTTGGAGTACTCGGTGAGTTTTATGCTTTAGCATCCTTGCATGCGTGTGAGTGCTGCCATGATAGCATGTTTACCATGAGGCTATATGCTTATTTGATATAACTGCCTGAATGCCTGTGGGTGAAGGTTGAGTTATCTGAATTGGAATGAATCATCAAAACGTTTCAAGCCTACCTACGGGTAGCAAACCATTTTCAAAAGCAAACATGAAATGTTTTGTTCCAATTCGGGCGACCCGGTCTATACTTATATGCTGTGAGCATCACATAGTAACCTAGGCTAATAACCGGAATAAGAACTCACAACGTTTTCAAAAATTGATATCATGGTTAGTAGAGGCCGGTCTATGACCGGGCGAGCGGGGGTGCTCACGAAGTGACCTTCCCCAATCGTACCCAAGTTCCCGAGCCGAAGCAACTTTGGTGATGACGGACACGTGGCCTTTTGGCACCGAGTCAGGGTTTCCTAAATTTCCCAAAATAAAATATTTAGGTGGCGACTTTGTATCTGGCAAAGCAGTCCATGTTTGGCACTTCTTTCAAAAAATCAGTTTTCCTAAAACGATTTGTCGGATTTGGACTCTTTGGTTCAGATTTAGAACCGTGACTACGAAAGTCGAGTCCGAGCTGTAGCGAGGTCCCCCGTGGGCTTGTTACAGTAGCCCGGTTACAGAAATTCAAAAAGAAATCAAAAGAGAGAAGTCTAAACTATGCTAATGGGGAAAGGTCGGCAAACTCATCCCCGGCTCCTTCTGTCGCAACTTCTAGGTCTACAACAATAGCCTTTTCCTTTTCACCGAGCTCTTTCTGGCTACCTTCGTCCTCGGCCTCTTTTTCCGCCTCTTCTTGCAAAGCATTGAAGACTTCGTTGGTATAAGGAATCAGGTAGACCGACAGGAAGGCGGGGGGAGGAGAAGTGAACACCTCAGTCTCAGATCCTAGGCCGAGTTTTTTGCAAGCGGCCTTCCAACCGGACTTGAAATAGATGTCCTTGGTGGCTTCGACTTACTTGGTGTAGTTGTCTTCGGCCTCCTTGAAACCGAGATTGTTGGCCTCATCCATGGCAGCCTGCTTTGCTTGTTTTTCGGCTGGGAGTTGGGCCTTCAGTTCATCCCTCTCTTGCACGGCCCTGCCGAGCTGGCCAAGAAGTCTAGCATTGTCAGCGGTAGCCATTTCAAGTGAAGCCTTAGCCCGGCCAAGCTCAGCGGCTACATTTTTACCGGTATTGTTTAGCTCAGTGACTTTGTGGCGCAGGTTCGCAATTCGGTCCATGACCATGTGCTGTTTCTGGATGGCCTGTAACAAGAAAGATGTTAGCCGAAATAAGAAGACTAACCGAGCACAGACTTGGTAAGATTTTGAAAACATACCCTGGTCATAGACTTGACCGCGGATTTAGCGACCCGGGTGTCAGGAACATGTTCAGTCCCAGTCACATCGCTTGGTAAAAGCAATGCCTTCGATAAGTTGAAGGCAAGGAGGTGCTCCTTGCCCCTTTGACAGATGCGATGGTTGGGATCTCTTTGCCCCGATCTTTGAACTCCGGCCTCCACAGTGCAGCTGGCTCGGCCTCCTGCGTTACTTGTTCAGTGCTCAATTCGGTAATAAGCTCGGCTGAGGGGTCAACCGACCAGTCTCTCTTGCCAGCTCGGCGGGGCTTAAAGAGGACGGTCATGGAAGCCAGAGCGATCATGGTCCCCAAGCTCTGGCTGATAGATGGGGCAAGAGGTGGCTTGCTCGGAATCTCAGCAGAGGTAGCGGTAATCAGGTTCTTGATCCTGCTCATTTTTGCCATTTCTTCTTCCTCGGTAACCTATATAAGCGGCACGTCTAGCAGACTTGGGTTAGGAGGGGGAGATGGAGTCCGGAAAAAGTCTATGACCTTACTCTTGCGCGGTGCTAAATAGCGGTAGGAGGGGACGTAGTCGAGGAGATCGTGGCAGTCTCGGTGTCGGTATCTTAGCATGGCCCTGATCGCTTCCTCGTTGTGATACTAGTAGTTTGCTTGCAGTTCTTCAATAGCTGCAAAAGAAGAAGAAATAAAAATAATTAGCTCGGCGCGAACAATCTACGTAAAAGAGATCAGTTGGGAAGATAAGCTTACAAGATGAACCGAAGTTCTTACTGATGTACCAACCGGGCACGTCAGTCATTTCGTAGTTATGGGTCACCCAAAAAAAATCGTCACCGTTCATGTCTATATCTGGCGTGCCAGTCACTAATCTTTCCCTTCCCGGCCTTATTTTCAAATAATAATTGAAGCCGTCTTTTGTTCGACCGAGCGTGTATTGACGCAAGATTTCAGCTAGGCCCAGGTTTAAACTAAGGCGGTTGTTCAGCTTGGCCACGCCGTTTATAATTTGGTAGGTGTTGGTAGATACTTGGATAAGGGTTGTACCGGGAAGCGCAACTCGCCCTCGATCATGCTCGGTACGGTGAAGGGGCCAGATTCTAATCTGCCCCATGGATTTATGCCCTCTTCACCGAGCTCCAGGTCTACGTTGGTGAGGATGCTGTACTCCTCACGGAACATGGCAAGGGCGTCCGGCGTGTCTACAAGGAAACAGTAGCGCCCCATGAGTGACCGACTTGTTCAGCCCGGCAGTGTTGGTTTGATTAAATTTTGCACAGCAGCTGCTCGGTCTTTGAGAGCCCTTGTGTTAGTGTCTGGTCCCTTAGGACTCTGCAGTTAAAAGCCAAGTGTAAGTGATAGCGCGGTCGCGCAAACGAGCTTGAGTTTAGCCCAATCACTTTGGCCACAACAGCACCTCGATCTAATTGGGTGAGACCAACAGTTCGGTCGCTCGAAGTGGACTAGATATTAGCCCGGTCGAGTGTCCCAGAGCTTTCTTAACTCAATTCTTGCCTAAGTCCTACAAACTTGGAACTAGGTCGGTCTACTTATGATTTTGGATCAAACGAAGACATAAAGCCCAGTTTGTCCCAAATCCTCGCGTGTTCATCACAGAAGACGATGAATAGTTGAGGAAGAAGGGGCAGAAATGGTTTTTGGGGTCACATCCTAGGCTAACTTCATTCGAAGTCCTAAAACCTACTGTCATCATGCCCTAGACTCAACTATGATAGTCACTGGCCCACTTATACAATAAAAACATGAGTAACAGATGAAGAGCAGAGGAGAGTCGAAGACTTATAGTTTAGGGGCACGGACGGTGGCTCGAAGCAGTAAGACGGGGCCCCCAACGATGGCGAAGGTATAGAATGGGCTTGCGGGGATGCTCCAACCTCAATAGAATGAGTAAGTGCGAGAGCTCTTGTTCGCAGGGTTGTTTTGAAGCTGAAGATGAACAGAACATGAAGGGAAATGAAAGGAAGGACGACGGGTATAAGAAGGGAAGAGAGGCGCCAAAATTTGAATGTGAAAAGGCAGCGCGAGGCAGCTGGGTTGGCTGCTCGTGGCCAATGAATGGACGACATGCGTCTGTAATGACGGTGGCATCAGTACTGAAAAGACAGGTTGGTAAGTCGAGGCACTGACCGAGCAAGTCACGAGACCGAGCGTGGGACTTAGCACGGTGAATGGCTTGCGATGTAAGGCTGGGCAGAGGAATGACCCTGACCGGAGCATGTAATCCCAGTCACACTAGCGCGGACGGAATTAAGGGGCAATTGAGAGGGAGGTTTCATAATTCGGCTTTGGGCCGCGGTAATGGCCGGGCTAAAATTGGACCAAGCATGTTTGGGCCGAGCCGGGTTTGGCCAATCTAGGGGCAGTGCACTCGATTAAAGCCCTGGTCCAATTTGGCCGGGATAATTTTGCTCTCAGCCCGATTCGCGTTATTTGCTCGTTGAGATTGGCGGGTAAAATCCTCCGCAGATCAGTCCAACTGAGTAAGAGCCCCGTCATAACGGAGCTCGGTTCAGAGCCTTGCACGTCTCGGAAGTATTGCGGTCATAGGAAGATGGGGCAGCGCCACCAAGTTGTCCGTTCGCGCCAACGCCGTTTGGCGGTTTGGTTAGGTAGTGTTTAGCTATATTTGTTCTTACACGTAGGAAAGTGGGATAGAAGAACAGGTCCATGCGTCAAAAGGCGAATGGATGTAGGGGCGCGCGCAGAAGGTACATAAACGTGACTGCGCCCCCCATGCTGGGATGGAACATCTTCAGGTGAGAGAAAACCTAGCACATTGTCTATCTTCTTTTTTCTCTCTCTCTCTCTCTCTCTCTCTCTCTCTCTCTCTCAGTGTGTGCTGACTTGACCGTCGAAGGGGTTTTCCAGCAACGTACTGCTGGGTAGTTCGCTTTCGTTGTGTTCTCAGGTCGATCAGAAGAAGGCACAGCTTGGACACGAGGAGTACCGACAACGTCGGATATTTGGCTCCCGTACAGCTTACAAAAAGAAAATAAATAAAAATCGAGCTTCGTGCTCCAAAAGATCCCCCTTCCCTTCACTTTGGCATAAGCACAACGCAATCACCTGAAAATGGTTTCCACTAAGGAATGAGCATGAAACTCAGCAGAGATAATCTAAACAAAGTGCATGTAGTTTAACAATATGATAAGGAGCAATACAAATGTTTTGCCAATGACCAAAATATACATTTTTCTCATTTTGAAATCCATATTGCATGCACTTGTTCCTAAACATAACCAATTCAATTATCCACTTGATAAAACAAGAGGTGGTAAATACAACACTGGTAATCTCTAGATTGGTATATACAAGTAGGCTCTCAAAGTACTATCAAAACCACTTTAGCTGCTCCTAACTGGAAGGAACTTGGTACATATTCCACGCATGTTTTCAGACCTTCACCACGGATCTCAAGCCAACTTAATTCTCAATTCTACACCCCTTAACCGGATTCACCAAAGTATTTACCCCATAACTCAACATATTTCAAATATTTCCGAAAGCCAATTTCTCAAATACAATGTGAAAAATAGATCATGAGGTTATGCGATGATCAATATTGTTAGGTTCCTACGTGTTACCAATTCCACAAACAAACTTGGTTTTCAAAGTTGTGTTTTTTTCTCTGTTTTTGGCTTTATCGCTCAAGCGGTGAAACCTGCGCTTGAGCGGAAAACTTACACTCTCAGTAGTTTGGCTTGTCTACAAAAGTACTAAGAGTTGTGTTTTTACGCTCGAGCGAACATTCCAGCGCTCGAGCGTATATCCTTGTTTAGAAACACGCGTTTAAGTCACACCGCTCGAGTGGCCATTCCTGCGCTCGAGTGGTGATCACGAGTCTGACTGCTATAAATCTACGATTTAATCTGTTTCTAGGGCATGACTTCCAGATCTTCTTTGAGGGAATTAGGGTTTTCTTCTGGAGCATCTTTGCTAGTTTCTTTGATGTTTGTTTGAGTTTAACTCAAAATTTGATAAGTTTACATAAAAGGATTGTTTGATTATTCAACACAAGAGTGTTCTTCTTTAATGGATTTTGGAGATTCAAGCATAGAGTCTTTGAAGGAGATCGAAGCTGCTCGTGGTCGTTGATTCTACATTGATGTTGTGGATTCGACATCAAGCTGATCAATTCCTAGATGAAGGTGTTGGTGAAAGAGACACAGATTGTTGAAGACAAGTTTACATAGGTTAGGTAAATTGTTTGGTAAATTTGTGTTCTTTCTTTCTTCTTAGTGGATTGATTAGTGTCATTATATCTATGGTTTTTTTATCACAATTGAAGGTGTTCCAACTGTGATTTTTTCCACGTAAAAATCACTTGTGTCGATTTATTATTTGATAAAAAAAACAATCTAAATCACTTTCGTATGTGCTTGATGATTTAGATTATTAGTTTTGGTTGTTTGGGAATTATTGTAATTAAATTTGTTACGAATCACGAATCACGTAATTTTTCAATTGGAATCAGAACAAGTCACTCTTTGTTTTTAATAAAACTATAGGAGTGTGATTTGTGTCATGGATTCAATTCGTGAAGGTAACTCGACCCATAGACCTCATTTACTTGATGGGTATTCTTATTAGAAAGCTTGTATGAGGGCCTTTTTAAAATCTATTGAGGAGAAAGTTTGGCATTGTGTCTTCTATGGGTGGAGCGAACCTAGTATCATCATCGATGGTGTTGATATCCCTAAACCACTTGATAAATCGGATGCAATTGATTATGAAAACTCGAGTTGGAATAGTGAAGCACTTAATTCTCTCTTTTGCTCCATCACAACAGAAGAGTTTTGACATATTTGTATGTGTGAAGAATCAAAAGAGGCTTGGGACATTCTTAAAACAATTCACGAGGGTACTACTGCTGTTAAAATATCAAAACTTCAACATCTCACCTCTTCCTTTGAAACTCTTTTTATGCGAGATGATGAGACGTTTGATGATTTTTATGCCAAACTTAGTGACATCGTGAATTTCTATTTCACACTTGGTGAAAAAATTACTAAATCTAAAGTTGTTGGAAAAATTTTGAGGTCCTTACCTTGATAGGTTCTAATCAAAAGTGACAGCTATAAAGGAGGCTCAGGATGTTAAGAACCTCAAGCTTGATCAGTTGGTTAGAAACTTGCAGACTTATGAAGCCTACCAGATTTCTAAGAAAAAACAAAACGATAGTGTGGCTTTTACTAGTTCTCATGAGACTGCTAAGAATCCTGAGGTTGAAATTGATCTAAAGTCCGAAATGACAACTATGTTTACCAAATAGTTCAAAAAAAATTTAAAGAAAAAAAAGCCTAATTTCGAGGACTCTAGTTCAAAAGATAAGGGTAATGAAAAAACCAAAACTTTTCCACCAAGAGGTGCTCCTATAGTTGAGAAGAAGAATATGTGAGGACAAGGTATCAAGTGCTAAGAATGCCAAGGTTTGGGCATGTCGCACTTGAATGTCCGTCGAAAAAGAACTGAAAGAAAGTTTACACAGTGACTTGGAATGATGAAAGCGGGTCAGAGCAAGAAGCTGAAAAAACCAAATCTGGTGTAGACGGAGATAGTACCTACATGGCATTCTACTCTTGCGTCACTCAATCAACTACAAACCCGGTTGAGTTTGCTCGTAGGCCTAGTGTGCATCGTGCTCTTACTTTTGATGGGAGTAATTACTTGTAGTGGAAGTGTGGAATGAGAGTCTATCTCAAAGCCTTTGATTCTAAGGGTTGGTATACAATTGAGGAGAATGTTGAAGCACCATTTGTAATTGATCCAATCACCAACCAAAAGGTTAACAAGCCGACTGGGGAGTGGAGTGATATTGAAAGAGCTAACATGGAAAGCAGTGAAAGAGTTCTGAAATCCATCCGTGAAGCCATTTTTGAAAAAGAGCAACAATGGATTGCTTACTGCAAGAATGCCGAAGAAGCATGGGATGTTCTTATGCACTTTCGTGAAAGAGAAGAGTCATCTTCACAACCATCTAACTATGTTCTTGCCTTAATTGCTCGACTGGATGCGCCTGAGAAAAAAGAGAACCAAAAAGAAGATAATGATGATAGTGATGGTGATGAACTTCAACAAGCTTATAAAAAGCTATATAGTGAATCTCTAAACCTATCCAAGATGAATGACAAACTCACTATCAAACTCAAACCATGTGAGAGTAAGAATGTCAAGCTAAAGAAAGAGATTTCAGCAACAAGTAAGGATGTCATCAAGATCTCGAGTGATAGACAAGATCTCTGTGCAAAGCTCTTGACTTGTGAAATCGAAAGGAATGAACTTTTGAAAATGTATGCCATATATGAAGAGAAGATGGAATCTCTTGAGATAACACAAGTTACAATGGAAGAACGTGTTGGTTAGAAAGAGGAAGAACTCAAAAATGCTAGAGCTATGATTGATATGTGGAATAGAGGGTCAAAGACGCTAGAAGACATTGTCGGGTCTCAACAAATGAGTTGTGGCAAAAGTAGGATAGGCTATGGTGATGCAACACCTCAAAAGGGAAAGGCCTCTTCATCACATGACATCACATGACATACCCGACAGGGTCTAACCAAAGAGGGATAGCTTCTGCATTCTAGTCAAACCCATCCGGTGCAGAATATCTGAAACCAACCTCAAATGGACCATAAGATCACCCGAGCCATCGAAACGATCTATGTAAGGCATTTTGAATATATCCAGCAATGTCACCGCTGAATCTGTGTAGTCGTCCTCTATGCCTGGGATCGAGTTGACTCCCTGAGCTCGCTTAAACAGCTTCTCGTGCGTGCTCACTTTCAGAACGGTTGGATCGACCTCAAATTCGAACGGTGTGTCCACCGGGTAGTCCAGTGGTTTAGAAGTCTGAGGTGGGACTAGCCCTGCTGGCTGAGGTGGGACTGGTGTAGACACCCTGTTTTTGACCACCCTTAAGACTTGGGTGCTACTGATTGTTTATTTAGTGATGAAAGATGTGCAGGGCAAAGGTTCAATTTCTTCGGCAATGAGAGAGACAAATCCCAACCTCACACCCCCTTTTTGGACCAATACGATTTTGACCAAAAATATTTTACCTTAAAACCCTCTCTTTCAAAATATTTTTGAAAAATGATTCTACGATGTTCTGAGTCTCGCATTTTGTTAAATGTCACGCTTTTCAGTAAATTGAGCAAGGACAAAGTGGAAATGAATGAAGGAGACATGAAATCTTTTGAAAAATATTTTAAAACACCTTGTGTAGGGGTTTGGATTTGAAGAAAAGAGGAGAGGAGAGAAGAAAACAAGTTGGAGAAGAAGTTCGGCATGAATCCGGGTAGGATCAAAACTGAGCAGTCTTCACTCAAACAGGTATAACTTTTTTCACAGTTGAAATTTTGATGTGGGGTTGACACCATTGGAAATAAGACTTCAAGGGCTTGAATTTAGGCTCAAGAATGACCTGCAAAGGAGTCCAAATGAAGGATTTATGTCCGGTTGAAGTCGAGCCCAAAAAGCAGATTTTTCTGTCCAACCAGAGGTGGAGGATGTGGGCCATAAATGGGATTTTTGGGCCATAAATGGGATTTTTGGGCCATGTGCCGGCCATGAATGGCCAATTCCGGCCCCCTACCATCCAAGAGTGTCCCATTCTGGCCATGGATGATCAAGTGCCGGCCAACAATGGTCATGTGCCGGCCATTGATGCCGGAAAGCAGTTTTTGGCAGGTATTTGTTGTCCAACTGTTCCAGCTGTCTCTCTTGTGATATTTTTGATCTAAGGCTCTTATATTGCTATATATTGAAGCCAAATATCTCATATTGAAAAGTTAGAACAATTTGGCAAAGGTTTGGGAGCCTCTCATTCTAAAACCTCTCACTCTACAATCCTCTCTCTCTAAAGCTTTTGTGCTAGAAGCTTGCATACAATCATCTTAAACCTATCAACCCTTAACAAGAGTGGTTCATATTTGGGCTGAAATTCCTTGAGGCTTTTTTTGAGCTCCAAAAGGTGGTTTTAGCTTGATTTGGTGCATCATTTGTGCCTAGAGTGCTCTTTGCTTCAAAGGTATAATACTTACCTTCTTTAAGCTTGCTTTGAACACTTGTTTTGCCATCTTTTTCCACCATTTCAAGGCTGGTTTTAAACTGTAAAAAACTCTGATTTTGAGGTTTTAAAATGGTGGTTTAAGCCTTGTTTGGTTAGGGGGGTGTTTCCTCCCTTTTGCTCCTTGGCTTATAAAGCCTTTTGAGCTATCTTTCAAGCTTTTCAAACAATCCCTTTTTGGCCTTAAAACCACTGAATTCCAGAGGAATTTTAGTGGTGGAAAGCTTGTTTTGAGGCCCAAAATGGGAGGGGGCGGTCCCCTCTCCTCTAGTCTTGTTTGCATGTGTTGATGGCCTACCAAATGAGCATGCATCTCTACCTTTTTGAAGCTTAGTTCAAGCATGTTTTGGTGACATTTTGGACCTGCTATAACTCTGTTTTAGGCTAGTTTAGTCATTGGTTGCTTGTTTCTTACACTTGTAGTGTAATCTTGCTTAATAGCCTTGAATGCCTAAAGAGTTACTCCATCATTCTAGCATGTATTAGCTCTATCTCAGTACATTTTTGCTAATGTTTTAGCATTCTCTAACTCTGTTTTGAGTGGTCTTGGGCTGTTGAGGCTTGCCTTGCATAGCTATAGTGTAAATGGCTTTACTAGCTTTGTGTTTTAGGCCCTCTAGCATGCCTTGTTTCTGATGTTTGCATGCTATGGCATCATTTAGCATGTAATTTCAGCACCATAACCTCTGTCATATGCTCATGAAATATGCACTCTTTCATTACTTTTAAGAGTTATGCCTTGAGCCTTGCTTGCGAGCTAACAAAGAAGCATTATTTTCTTGCTTGTTGTGCTTCAAATCTAGCATGTTTAGGCCACTGTTTTGGCATGATTAAGCTCTATCCAAAGCTGGTTTGGCCATTTGAGCATTGTCTTGCATACCTCTAGTGTAATACACTTCACTAGCTTTGATGCTTAAGCCTTTCAACATGCATTACATGGGTTATTTGCATGGTTTTAAGTCACTTAGCATATTATTTCAGTGCTGAAATATATGTCATTGTGCTCTATGGTTTCAACTTTCACTTGCCTTGAAAGTGATCTTAAGCCCCTTGTTGGCTTGAGCCTAGAATTGAGGCTCTCATGCCTAATGGTTTTAACCTTCTCTTGAGGGTTTCTACTAACCAAAAGCATGAGGCTTCTTTCATGCTTAAGGTGCTTGTGGCTAAGACCATCTTTCCAATTAGAGGACCTTTCACAATTGGACAAATTGGTTAATGAATGGCTTGGTAACTTAAAATGTTTAAACAAGAATTGAATCAAGTAAAACGTGCCAAGATAAGCATGTTGCATGTGTGCATTGCATTGTGTTCAATCAGACGTTATATTGAACACAAGGCGGATTGGTCCATTTCATACTCAAAGTGATGAAAATGAGCCAATCCCCTTTGTCTCCATTGCCTTTGATCACCCTTGATAAGGTAGTGGTCTTAGAGTCTTGTTTGTTGTACATTTATTGAATGTGTACAAGATTAGATCTTTGGCCATCATGCATTGTATGCTTGATTGATGGCCTTGGATACAATGGTGTCTCTCCCTTGATGTTTTGAGATGATATGGAGTGGTATAGTACATACATATCCTAGGGAGACCCTCCATTTCCTTTGTTTTGTGCTCTGTTGCAGTTTGGTGTCACAGCACACCAGTGGCCGGCAGTGCCTCACTGATGGCTGGCACTGCATCATCTATGGCTGGCAGTGCCTCTCTTTGGCCAGCAGATGGCCGGCAGCAAGCTCTCGTGGTCGGCAGGCCACTGGTGCACTCCCCAGCAGTGATTTGGTAAAATGGTGTAGAAAGTTCTTGGAGACACCCTGCAAACAGAGCCTCTCAAGAGCAAACCGGAATTCTTTTCGGGGCGAGAAACCAAATGCATGCATCTTCTAATTTCCAAGTAGATCTGAGGCAGCCTAATTCAAATGCTTTACTTGTTAGTTAGCATAGTTTTGTAATTTAATTAATTAGTTTACTAATTAGTTAAGTGTTGTAATAATTAAGTAACTTAGCTTAGCTATTTCTTTATTTTGTTGTGTAATAATTAGTCTAATCAGTTTAATTAGATTAGTAAGCTTAGCTTAGCTTATTCGGGCCCTCCAGCGAGAGGGCGCAATGTTGTAATAAGGGTGCGTGTGTGTGTGCATGTCTTCTAACCCCACTTCTTTCTCCTTTTTACTTAACAGCTTTCGATGGTTAGTTTAGGGCACGTTTTGTTTAACATACCTTATGCTTGCATGTTTGCATCATTCATTTGTATTACATGCATCGAGGCTCAGCATATTATTCAAACTGCATTGTGTTTCAATACTTATTTGAATACGTGTATCAATTGTTGCATTCATATGCCATATTAGATAGCCGAGCCTAATTAGTTGGATTTTGCATGTGTTGCATTAGGCATTCTGTATAGTTAGGATCATGCATGATTTCTAACTAGCTTTTTGTTTTGGCTCGGAGTGCACTGCAAGTGTTATGCTTTAGCAGACTTGCATGAGTGTGAGTGTTGCCATGATCGCATACTTGCCATGAAGCTATTTGCTTAAGTGATTAACTGCATGAATGCCTGTGGGTGAAGGCTTGATTGCCTGAATTGAAACAACTTGATGATTGTGAGTTTTAAGCCCATTTTGTGAAGTGGCAAAATCATGTTTTAAAGTCCACTTGAGGGTGGCAAATCCGCGCTTTAGCCTACTTGCGAGTAGCCCTTTCAAACCATTTTCGAAAAACAAACATGAGTTGTTTTGTTCCAATTCTCGTGATTGAGTCTATACTTGTATGCTGTGCGCATCACATAGTAAGTTAGCTAATAGCCGGAATAAGAACACATGGTTTATAAAACAACATGTCATGCTTAGTAGAGGCCGATACTTTGATCGGGTGAGCAGGGGTGCTCATTGCAGGACCTTCCCCTCTTGTACCCAAGTTCCTGAGCCGAGGTAACTTTGGTGATGACGGACATGTGGCCTTTGGCACGAGTCAGGGTTTTCTAAATTTTCCAAAATAAAATATTTAGGTGGCGACTCTGTAATTTGGCAAAGCAGTCCATGTTTGGCGCTTTTTCATTCAAAATTGATTTTCCAAAACCAATTGCCAGATTTGGACTCTTTGGTGTTTATCAGTCTTACATTGCACTTTGTAAGATTAGATTCAGAACCGTGACAGGAGTTCGAACTGTAGTAAGACCAATTTGCACCTTCTCCCAAAGGGGGGGCGCGAAGAAAGTCGGGTCTATAACTGGCCCTGTTGGGATGTCCGTATTCTCTTGGACATTTGCTGCATCCCCGGGAACTGGAACCCTAGGTGGGGGTGGGTGCGAAGCAGACACTGTTGCTTGTTGTGGTGGTTGTTGTAGTTGAAGCCTAGAAATTAGCTCAGCTTGTTGGGCTACAACCTCTGTTTGTTGAGCAGTAACCTCCGCTTGGCGAGCAGCGTCCTGCTGCATGCCCTCGATAGTTTGCTGGAGCTGATGCATCATTTCCACAATATTGACTGAAAAATGCTAATCTATCAAACTCTGTGTACCCTCTGAAGTGGAAACCAAAAACTGATTTTCACTGAGCACAGGTGACTGACGAACTGGTGAATTATGTTGAACTCTCCTCCGTCTTGTAACCGGTGGAAGCAAAGCAAACACTTGTTGTCCACTCACAAGATCCCCAGATCGATAAAGCCTTCTTACTCTGGTCCAAAGTCCTTGGGGGGTAACTGCCTCGTTGGAAGCAATGATGAAATACCACCTTGCAAAACAAAAAATAAAGCAAAAGACAAAAATCAAAAAAATTCACAGCACCTTGGCTTAAATAAAGACAACACACAGTTGAACTCATAAACTGGACAATTTGCACTCAAACACTAATTTCGGTCCCCAAATTTTCTTGCCTGAAAATTGATACCCTCTAACACTTATGTCCTCAGACTGATTCCCAGACTTGCAACTGATACATACATTCCCTGTACAGACACATCCTAACAACACATATCAAGCGAGAGCCAAAACACCCCTATGGTGGGGTAAGGTTTCCCTGTCCTAGTTTCGTCAGGAGCTAGGGTTTCACTACGTCCGAATGCGGTTTCAAACAATCCTTCATTCGGGTGAGCAACCTGTCCTAGTTTAGAACAATCTCTATGGCTTTCGATATGCAACTAGGCCAATTGGTCAAAAAGGGCGCCTCAGCAAGACCACCTAATATACCTCTCGCTCCTAACACCGAGAAATGAAAGGAGGATCAAACGGTACAGCGGTAGTCCAGATCCAAGGTTTGTGTTCCCATCGTGGCAGAGTCCGCAACCGGTCAGCCTTATGGCACGCTTTTCCAAGTAAGCCTCCGGCAAATCCTTCAGGAATAGCAGATGGCAAACACTGTGACTTAGGCGCACCAATGCAAATGCAATGCAAAGAAACACACAATGTAGATAAAACAACATATCATGAGTTCCGAGTCAAGTTCTCTAAATCCCCAACTGAGTCGCCAAAAACTGTAAACCCGCGAATTGGTCCTACTACAATTCGAACTCCTATCACGGTTCTGAATCTAATCTCACAAAGTGCAATGTGAAACCGATAAACACAAAAGAGTCCAAATTTGGCAATTGGTTTTGGAAAATTGATTTTGAATAAAAAAAAGTGCCAAACATGGACTGCTTTTCCAAATTGCAAAGTCGTTATCTAAATATTTTATTTTTGGGAAATTTAAGAACTTGGGTACGAGAGGGGAAGGTCATGCAATGAGCACCCCCACTCGCCCGATCAAAAGATTGGTCTCTACTAAGCATGATATGTTGTTTTATAAATCTCATGTGTTCTTATTCTGATTATTAGCTAACTTTACTATGTGATGCGCACAACATACAAATATAGACTAAAATCACGAGAATTGGAACAAATTCGACTCATGTTTGCTTTCAAAAATGGTTTGAAAGTGCCACTCGCAAGTGGGCTAAAGCGTGTATTTGCCACCCTCAAGTGGGCTTAAAAAACATGATTTGCCACTTCGCAAAGTGGGCTTAAAACTCACAATCATTGAATTGTTCCAATTCAGGCAACAAAGCCTTCACCCACAGGCATTCAAACACTTAAGCATTTAAGCAAATAGCCTCATGGCAATACTCACACTCATGCAAGTATGCTAAAGCGTAACACTTATAGTGTACTCCGAGCCAAAACAAAAGCTAGTTAGAAATATGCATGATCCTAACTATACAGAATGCCTAATGCAACATATGCAATATGCAACTAATGGGCTCGGCTATCTAAGATTGCATATGAATGCGATGATTTGATAACATGCTTTGCAACACGTATTCAAATAAGTGTGTTGAAATACAGTGCAGTTTGAATAATGCGCCGAGCCCGGTGCATGCAAGACAAATGAATGATGCAAACATGCAAGCATAAGGTATGCTGATTGAAATATGCCCTAAACTAACCATCGAAAGCAGTTAAGTAAAAGGGAGAAAGACGCGGGGGTTGGAAGACATGCACACACACGCACCCTTATTACAACATTGTGCCCTCGCGAATGAGGGTCCAAATAAACAAGCTAACTAGCTACACTAAGCTAAGCTAACTATTAGAAGCCAACTAATTAACTATGCTAGCTAATTAATTATTACAACACATTTAAATAACTAGCTATGCTAAGCTAATTAAAATATTACAAAAAAGATTAAACTAATTAATTACAACACAGGTATTAATTAGCTACAACTAACTAATAAAGCGATAAAGTGGCCTCGCGGGCGAGAGAGACATGCATGCTCGGTTGGTGTCCTCCCGAAAATCCATTGTCTTGCCGTCAATTGCCTCTGTTTGCACTCATCTTGGTTCCTAAACATTGAACCAACCTCCACACTGTTTCTGCTCCAAAACAGGATCATTTCTGCACAAAAATGGACTGGTGGCCAGTCGGCCACAAAAAGTGGTTGCCGGCCACCTCAACTACCCGGTCGGCTAGTGAAAGTGGCCGGTCGGCTACCTCAACTGGCCGGTCGGCCACCTACTTTTCCAAACTTATGATTTTGCTGCAACAGAGGCACAACAATGTATTTGCAAGAAAATGTATGCACTGCCACTCTCCTCATCATGTCTCAAGCTCAAAGGAGTGTGGCGCTCGGCTTTCAAGCCACAACCAAGCATCTCAATGCATGATGGCCCAAAAATCAAGCTTGTACAAGCTTAGTGAATGCACAAACAATACACAAAGAGCCTCCACCCCATCATATATGATCAAGGGTGTTGGCGACCAAGAAATGTGACACATTTCATCACTTCATGTATGAAACGTCCAACATTTCTTGTGTTTGGATTAACGTCCAATCTAAACACATGCAATGCAACACAAATGCTTATCTTGTACATGTTTTACTTGGTCCATTTCTTGTTTACTCATTTTACATTACCAAGCCATTCTTTACTTGATTTGGTCCAAAGTGATTGTCTTCTAATGGGAGAGGGGTTAACCAAAAGAATGGTTTAAGGCATAAGAGAGATCATGCTTTGGCTAGGAGGAATCCCCATAAGAGGGTTAAAGCCATTTGAGCACAAACTCTATCAAGCTTAAACACAAGCACAAGGTAAACCAACCCTCAAAACAAATCAAAAGTGAAGAAATGTGGGAGATGGCAGATATTTCAGCGCTAAAGTGGCATGAAAAACAATACAACAACATGCAAACAACACATGCACATTGAAACTAGTGTAGGACACAACACTAGAGGCATGCGATACAATGCTCAAATGGCCAAACCAGCCCTAGACAGACCTCAAACGTGCTAAAATAGTGACCAAAACAATCTGAAATGATAGCATGAAAAGCAAGAGAGACATGCTCGTGTATTGGCTCATAAACAAGGCACAAAGCACACCCCTCAAAAGTAATGAAAGAGTGGAATATGTGAGAGTGTGACAAGGCTGCATGCACTGAAATCATGTTTGAAATGATGCTATGACATGCAAACAACTCAAGCAAAGCATGTTGGGGGCCTTAACTCACAAAGCTAATAAAGCCAACTACACCACAGTTATACAAAGCAAAGCATATATGACCGAGACCACCCAAAACAGAGCCAAAGCATAGTAAATCAATAGCAAAAATGTGCTGGAGCTAAGCTAACTCAAGCTAGAATGATAAACTAACTCATTAGGGATTCAAGGCTAATAAGCATGATTGCACTACAAGTACAAAAAGCAAGCAAGAATTGACCCAACCAGCCAAAAACAGAGTTAAAGTAGGTCAAAATAAAGCCTAAAACATGCTTGAACTAAGCTTTAAAAAGGGAGAAATAGAAGCTCACTTATTAGGCCATCAACACATGCAAACAAAACACAAGGAGGGGAGGCCACCCCTTCCTATTTGGGACCTCAAAACCAACTTTCTACCACTGAAATTCCCCTGGAATTCAGTGGCTAAAAGGGCAAAGAAGAATTGTTTTAAAAGCTTTAGAGGATGGCACAAAGCTTAGCAAATAAACTACAAAAGAGGGTGGACCACCCCTAACTCCAAAAGGGTTTCAAACTGCCATTTTTAACACTTAAAAATATAGGTTTATGTAGTTGACAACAAGGTCAAAACAGCATGCAAAGGTGGCCCAAACTAGTGTACAAAAACAAGCTTAAAAGGGGTAAAGCCTTACCCTTGAAGCACAGTAGCTAAGAAACAACTTCAGAGCCAAAAACCAACCTTCAACAGCCCAAATAAGACCTTCATGCACCTCAGCAACAAGGTAGTCTAAGTTGGCTAAGAGGTTGTGTGCAAAAATGCAAAGAAAACTCACTTTCATGCACAATATATATATATATATATATAGAGAGAGAGAGAGAGAGAGAGAGTAAAATTTTGCTTCCAAAATTTCAGAACCCTCAAAAAAGGGGAGGGACCTCTCCTTATATAGAAATACAAGCCTAAGGCTTGTTTCCATCCCTCCATACACGTGTATGGAGGATGGCTTCAGTGACCAATAGCTGGCACACAAAATATCTGAAAAAGGAGAAAATTGGTCGTCAGCCACTTCAGGTGGCCGCCCGGGCACCTCCCCTAGTAGACCGACCACTTCAAGTGGTCGGCAAGAAGGAAAAGTGGTCGGCAATAGCAAAAAGTGGCCAGCAAGGCCTTTCTCCCTTCCAGGCAAGAGGCGCCAAGGTTTGGCCCAAAACAAGGCCAAAACGAAAAGAGTTTAGAGGCCCAGAGACAAGGCGCTCAGCCGAGACCTTCGGGCGCTCAAAACAGTCACAAACATGCGCAATCATCGAGTGCACAAATGATGACGTCAAAGTCTTGAGGTCGGTCAAAAATGGGGTGTCTACAATCATCCAGTTCCACAGGGGATTAGAAATGTCTCAGACTAAATGAAAACCCGAAAACAAATTTGGAATCAGGTATCTCATATGTGTTATGTTTCATTAATTGAACCTAAGTGTAACGCCCTGAAAATACTCGCTAAGGCACACAACAATAACAAGATCAATCAATCCAAAATAACTCATATTTCCCATTGAACTAAAAGTTAATCGATTACAATTTAATAAATACGTTCCTACGTTGTCCAAATCCGTTTTTCAATTCATTGAACTAGATGACATAACAAAATATAAGCCCCTCAGGCGTAGAACATCACTAAATACATGAGGTAGTTCTGTTACAAAAGTCCTGAATGTTAAAACTACTAATCTATCCCTGGCTTCACTTTTCCCAAAAAGGCTAATGCTTGATCCGACCCATCAACGAGGTTGTACTTCATCAAGTCTTGAAAAATAAATTAGGGTTGAGCTATATGCCCAGTAGAAATACATTTATCCAGGTATCTAACCCCTTGAACAAAATTATGGCATCCATGTGATAAAATAACACAATAAAATTCATTTTGCAAGTGCATTCCACATTTCACCAAAAACATTTATAATCTAATACAGATAAATTCAAATAGTGTCATCCTGTTAAACAATTAAACATCCACAACCACGAAATCAAATCACATACATTCCACCACATGAGTCCAATTGAGAAGAACCATTTCTTTTACTCTGAAAAACAACCCCCACATTTGCCGGCTACTATATGGTGGGAGGTGGGCACCCTAAGGAAAACCATCTGTTTTTCCACTTTCGCCGGCTATTATACGGCAGGACTGTGTGGACACCCAAAAATATTTTCCCACATTCGTCCAGCGATAAGCCCAGACAGGGCATTTGGACACCTTTATAACTCCCTGAGCGGGTACCAACACAACACAACATCTACTCACCCCCGACTCACACTTGGACTCATACATGTTTAACAACTATACCACATATCAATCCCACAATTGAACACCACACATCATCACATTTAAATATCACATATTATTCAAAGAAATATAACATTCAAGTCACCGTTTCCTTAATTAGATCAATATTCAAATTTTCATCCCTCTAATTGTTCATCAAATTTCATGAATCAAGTGAAATTTCCATTATCTTGAGTATTTTCTAACCAATTGGGACCTTAGGGTTTCCGTAAATTTTTGCGGGTTTCTACTCCTTGTCACAAATCTAGTTCTTAACCATATCTACACTTATGTTAGAGAGAGAAATTTAGGGATTCCAAGCAAAATATTAAGTAAATGAGTAATTATGTGAAATGTGGGTTTTGTTCAACAAAATCTTCAATTAGTTCAACTAAATCTTCAATTAGTTCCCAATCACACACAATACCATGAAATTTCTTCAAGAATGAAGAGATAACAAGAATCAAAGTATCCCTACCTCAACTATCAAGCCAAAATTCGAGCTCCTTCACGAATCTATCGCAAATCCCCAATCTAATTGGAAAATAATGCTATTCTTCAAGTGTTCTTCGTCCCTAACCAACAAATTTGGGTGGATTTCAATAGTAAGGAAGGTACATGATGATGGAGATCTAGGGTTTCATGGGAGGAGGAAGAGGAGATGAAGATAGAACCAAAGAAAAAATAGGAGAAAGATCTAGAATCACTAGGTTTAAAAAGCTACTAACATGTTCCCCGCTCAAGCATGACTTCCTTCGCTCGAGCGTCCAGACACAATCAAGAAGTCCCGCTTGAGCGACAACTTCCCCACTCGAGAGGAGAAAGAAAAGTCTCAGAAGTTTTATAGTGCTACAGTGTAATTACTGGATGCTAACATTTCACGCTCGAGCGTGACATCCCACGCTCGAGCGGACACGCCTGAAATGCAACAAAGTGCTGGGAGCAATAATTCCCCGCTCGAGCGGACCGAAAAACAAAATGTCATAATCTTTTCCCCTTAGGAAATTTCACCTTCGAAATTGTTTTATATCTCCCACCTGATGTAACAAATGGCAATATCAACTAAACGAATATAAGTGCACATATTCTAGCTTTCTACCATCTTTATTACACCACCCATTGGTCTTTAAGCATTCCACCAGTAATCAACACGCATGAACATATATATACACTTCTATTTGGACACATAACTAATAGTAGAGAAATATCCACAAGAATTTGCTTACTCTCAATACAATCACAAGTCAAGGCAATGCTAGTACATTTATAATTGCACCACAATCTCCAATTTAAGCATGATGTTAGTTCCACTTAAGGTCGAAAACAAAGGGAATATAACAACTTATAGCCCACGCTTAATCACACTAAATACCCAAGAAAAGTAAGGAAACTAATACATCACAGATTTGAAAATAATTCAGGATATTTTTCGCGAACTTTGGCTTCTCGTTCCCATGTCGCTTCCTCCGCGCCATGATGATACCACAACACCTTAACTAGTGGAATTGTCTTACCTCTCAACACTTGTTCTCGTGTATTGGCTTCTCCTCGTAAGATACATCATCGTTTACTTCAATTTTCATCCAATCTAACACATGAGAGGGGTCGGGTTCATACTTACGAAGCATAGACACATGAAATACATTATGGACTCCTAAAAGCTGAGGAGGTAATGCAAGACAGTACGCCACTTCCCCAGCCCATTCGATGACGTCAAAGGGACCAATAAACCTTGGTGATAATTTTCCACTTCAGCCAAACCTCATCAACCATTTTCTAGGGGAGATCTTCAGAAACACATGATCGCCAATCTCGAAGGATAAGGGTCATCTCCTCCTGTCTGCATAATTCTTTTGCCGGCCTTGAGCTGTGACTGACCTTTTCTGAATGAGGGCTATTTTCTCGGTGGTTTCACGAACTAGATCTGGGCCTAACAAAGGTGAATCTCCCACCTCAATCCAACATACCGGTGATCTACACGGACGCCCGTACAATGCCTTAAAGGGTGCCATTCCAATACTTTCTTGGAAGCTATTATTATACCCAAATTCAACCAGGGGTAAATGCTTCTCCCATGACCTTTTAAAATCTAATGCGCAAGCCCTCAACATATCTTCTAGAATCTGGATAACATGTTCGGATTGCTCGTCGGTCTGCAGGTGGTATGCTGTACTAAAGTTCAGTTGAGTACCCAAGGCACTTTGAAGACTCTACCACAACTTAGCTGTAAAACGAGGGTCCCTATCAGATACTATACTGACTGGTACTCCATGGAGGCGGACAATCTCACGAACATAAAGTTCGTCTAAAAATTCTATGGAGTCCCCTATACTCATGGCGAGGAAATGAGCCGACTTAGTAAGTCTGTCAACAATCACCCACACTGCATCGTTACTTCTTTGAGTCCTAGGGAGACCAAAAACAAAATCCATGTTGACATATTCCCACTTCCATTCGACAACTGGGAGGGGTTGCAATAGTCCAGCTGGTCTTTGGTGTTCCGCCTTAACTTGTTGACATGTTAAACACTTGGACACAAAAGAGGCTACGTCCTTCTTCATACCCCTCCACCAAAATTGGCAGCTTAGATCATGTTACATTTTGGTGCCCCCCGGGTGCACAACGAGACGGGAATGATGAAAGTCTTTCAAATTTCATTTCTCATGGATTCAGGTACAAACAACCAGTTGAGATAACGAATACTAGAGTTTGTATGAACATTTAAACCCCTCTCTTCCTTTCCGAGTTGAATTCTCCCTTTAACGTTTTCCACTTCTGAATCCCCCAGTTGAGCTTCAATTACTCTTGTAACAAGAGTCAGTTGTGCAATGGTGGCAAAGAGGGTTGCTTGTTCCAAAGATTCACCGAGCCGTAGAGAATATTCATTGACATTCCCCATCATCTTTCATTCGTTCATTGTTAAGTTAGCTATTGCACTCACTGACTTTCTACTCAAAGCATCCGCTACTGCATTGGCCTTACCGGGGTGATAGTGTATCTCAAAATCATAGTCCTCCAGGAACTCCATCGATCTCCACTGACACAGGTTCAAGTCCTTCTAGAAAAATAAGTACTTGAGGCTTTTGTGGTCAGAAAAGACTTCAAATTTCTCACCGTAGAGGTAGTGTCTCCACAACTTCAAAGCGAAAACAACGGCATCAAGTTCTCGATTGTGAGTCGAGTAGTTTCCTTCATGAATCTTCAGTTGGCGTGAGCCATATGCTACTACCCTTCCTTCTTGCATAAGGACACACCCCAATCCCTCCCTAGAGGCATCAAAATACACCGTGTAACCTAATCCTCGTTCCGGAATGATAAGGATGGGAGCGGTGGTTAATCTAAACTTCAATTCTTGGAAGAAGTTCTCACATGCTTCACTCCAAGCAAACTTTATTCCCTTACGGATCAATCTGGTCAACGGTGATGCTAAAAAAGAAAAATTCTTCACAAAATAGCGATAGTACCCAGGCAAGCCCAGAAAGCTTCGAATTTCTGAGGCATTCTTAGGTTGCTCCCAGTTTAGCATAACTTCTATTTTCGAAGAATCCACTATAACTCTGTCCCCCGAAACTACGTGACCCAAGAACTTCACTTCCGTAATCCAAATTCACATTTTTCATACTTAGCATAAAGTCGGTGCTCCGTAAGAAATTGCAAGATTGTACGAAGATGCCCTTCATGCTCTTCTTCGGAAGGCGAATAGATAAGAACATCATCTACGAAGACCACCACAAATGTATCAAGGAACTCTCTAAAGATTCGGTTCATTAGGTCCATGAACGTAGCCGCGGCGTTGGTCAGCTCAAAAGGCATAACCAAAAACTCATAATGACCATATCGGGTACGAAAAGCGGTTTTGGGAATGTCCTCTTCTCTAACTTGAATTTGGTGATAACTCGACCTTAAATCTATTTTGGAGAAATAACGAGAGCCCTTAAGTTGGTCAAAGAGGTCATCTATTCTTGGTAAGGGGTATTTATTCTTAATTGTAGCTTGGTTCAATTTTCGATAATCTATGTGCAATCTCAAGGACCCATCCTTCTTCTTTGCGAACAATGTCGAGGCTCCCCAAGGTGACGTGCTAGGGCGTATAAAGCCCTTACTAAGTAACTCCTACAACTATTCTTTCAGAACCACTAATTCAGCTGGGGCAAACCTATACGCTGACAATGAGATAGGTGCCATACCCAAAAGCAAATCTATCGTGAACTCTTCCTCCCTATGAGGTGGTAACTCTGTGAGATCTTTAGGAACGACGTCGAGGTATTCACGCTCTACTTTTGGGAATTCATCCCGAATTACATCACTTCCATCCTCTCAAAGGCTTGCTAAAAGGAAATTAAATTGATCTCGGCCACAAGGATAGTATAAGGACGGTAAAGATCTATCATACCTATCTCCCAAAAATGTAAACAATCACCACTTACAGTACACACTGTGACCCTCCCCCGATAACAATCTATTGTTGCCCGGTATGTCAACAACCAATCCATTCCGAGAATAACATCAAAACCCGACATTTCCAACAATACAAAATTAAAAGGAAGTTGGCGACCTGCTACCTCAATTACACACCCCTGACATTCCCGGGTCAGAATGACCTTTCCTCCTACTGGTGATTCTATTGTAAGCGAAGCATGTAGTTGTTTACTCTCTAACCCCAGCAATGATGCAAATGACGTGGCAATAAATGAATGTGATGCCCCAGTGTCAATCAACACCTTAGCCCATGTATTGAAGATGAGAAATGTACCTCGCACAACCGATGGCCTCGTAGCTTGCTCGGAAGCAGTAACTGTATACACCCTTCCTTGCAATCTCCGCTCCCCTCCGTCACCCCTCTGGACATAAGTTTGTTATGTAGATTAAGCAGATGTGGCTCCCTGAACTATCCTGGATGCTTGTCTTGATTGAGCTAGCTGATATGATTACCTCTGTCCCTGACTCATCTGTAGGCCTCCAAACTGCCTAGACCCCTCTGAAGCCCCTACTTTCTATGGACAGAACTTCTTCAAATGCCCAAGTTGGCCACATTGATAACAAGATTGTTGCTAGTTCCTACTTTTAGGTTAACCCTGTGGATGTACAGGCTGAGACCGTGCTCCATCCATCTATCCACACTCCGCAGCCTTGTGACCCATTTAGCCACACCTATAACATGCACGGGTAACTCGGGCATGTTTCCTGAACTCCCACCCGACGCATGGCTTGAAGATTTAGCTTATTACGGGGATGATTTCCAAGATGATGATGAACCCCTGGACCTCTTGGAAGAACCCATGTCACTTCTAGTATCAGACTGTCCTGTTCTCTTCGACCTTTGCCTTGCTTCCTCGACCTCTACTGTGATCTCTACATGAGTTGCAGCTTCGACTAAACGATCATAGTCACGGATCATGTTGCCAACCACCATCATCAAGATTTTTGGTCTCAATCTTTTCTCAAATTCAAGGCACTTCTTTTCTTCCGTAGCCACTAATTTGGGTGCAAAATGAGATAGGCTAGTGAATTTGGCCTCAAACTCCGCCACAGGTGCATCTAACTGCAATAACTGTTCGAATTGTTTCTTTAGTCGCTCCCTAGCTGTGGGGAGGGAGGAATTTGTCTTGGAAAGCTTGAATGAATGCCTCCCAGGTATGATCAACCCTATGCTTAACGAATTTCCACCACTGTCCGGCCTCGCCCTTCATTTGGTAGGCTGCCAACGCCACTCGCAACTCATTCTCTCGGATGTCTAAGATCTCGAAGGACTTGATTATCTGCTACAACCACTCATCAGCCTTCATCGGGCTGGGCTCGCCACTATACTCAGCAGGGTTGGAACGAAAGAACTCATTTTTCAAAAAGGAAGCTCTTATTTCCCCCTCAATGGTTCAAGCCGCTTGCTCGTCTCTCAATATTTCCATGGACTCCCATAGAGCCCCCGTCATCTCTCTAGCTAATACCTCCATAGCTTCTTGCGCTGGTGGAGTGGGTATATTGTTTTGGCCCACTCCTTCTTCTTGCAGAGGAATCTCAGGTTGGGTTGGGATGTTCCAGCCAACCCGTTGGGGTCTACCCCATGCTCTAGCGCGCCTAGACATCTATAAGAAATAGGGACAAAGATTAAATTCAATAACAATTTTCAACACCTAAGTACCCCATACTCACTCCTCCTGAAAACTTTATATTGTAACACGTCAAATAATTCAAACAAATACTCAACATGCACATAAAAACACACATGATTTATCCTCCCTAGATGTTAGCTAATTCCATGGCAATCAAGGACCTCCATGTGGAAAGAACAATGATCAAGTGTCTTTCCAATAGGATTTCGATGAATGTGACGGACAAAGCCACATCCTAGGAATCTAACCCCATATCTATATAATCACATAGAAACACACAACACACTGGGTTAATCCATATAATCTATCTTAGTCTAAGGACCCTATTGCGACTAACGTCACTTCCCACGAGCCCAAAATATTCTGGCTTGTTGCTCTGATACCAATTTGTAATGCCCTGAAAATACGCGCTAAGGTTTGCAACAATAACATGATTAATCAATCCAAAATAAGTCATCTTTCCCATTGAACTAAAAGTTAATCGATAACAATTCAATAAATACATTCCCACGTTGTCCAAATCCGTTTTTCAGTTCATTGAACTAGATGACATAACAAAATATAAGCCCCTTGGGCATAAAACATCACTAAATACATGAGGTAGTTCTGTTACAAAAGTCCCAAATGTTAAAACTACTAATCTATCCCTGGCTTCACTTTTCCCAAAAAGGCTAATGCCTGATCCGACCCATCAACGAGGTTGTACTTCATCGAGTCCTGAAAAATAAATTAGGGTTGAGCTATATGCCCAGTAGAAATACATTTATCCAGGTATCTAACCCCTTGAAAAAAATTATGGCATCCATGTGATAAAATAACACAATAAAATTCGTTTTGCAAGTATATTCCACATTTCCCCAAGAACATTTATAATCTAATACAGATAAATTCAAATAATGTCATCGTTTTAAACAATTAAACATCCACAACCATGAAATCAAATCACATACATTCCACCACATGAGTCCAATTGAGAAGAACCATTTCTTTTACTCTAAAAAAAACCCCCACATTTGCCGGCTACTATACGGCGGGAGGTGGGCACCCTAAGGAAAACCACCCGTTTTCCCACTTTCGCGGACTATTAGACGGCAGGACTGTGTGAACACCCAAAAACATTTTCCCACATTCATCCAGCGATAAGCCTAGACAGGGCATTTGGGCACCTTTTTAACTCCCCGCGCAGGTACCAACACAACACAACATTTACTCACCCCCGACTCACACTTGGACTCATACATGTTCAACAATTATACCACATATCAATCCCACAATTAAACATCACACATCATCACATTTAAATATCACATACAATTAAACATCACACATCATCACATTTAAATATCACATATTATTCAAAGAACAATAACATTAAAGTCACCATTTCCTTAATTAGATCAATATTCACATTTTCATCCCTCCAATTGTTCATCAAATTTCATGAATCAAGTGAAATTTCCATTATCTTGAGTATTTTCTAACCAATTGGGAACTTAGGGTTTTCGTAAATTTTTGCGGGTTTCTACTCCTTGTCACAAATCTAGTTCTTAATCATATCTACACTTATATTAGAGAGAGAAATTTAGGAATTCCAAGCAAAATATTAAGTAAAAGAGTAATTATGTGAAATGTGGGTTTTGTTCAACAAAATCTTCAATTAGTTCAACTAAATCTTCAATTAGTTCCCAATCACACACAATACCATGAAATTTCTTCAAGAATGAAGAGATAACAAGAATCAAAGTATCCCTACCTCAACTATCAAGCCAAAATTCGAGCTCCTTCACGAATCTATCGCAAATCCCCAATCTAATTGGAAAATAATGCTATTCTTCAAGTGTTCTTCGTCCCTAACCAACAAATTTGGGTGATTTCAATAGTAAGGAAGGTACATGATGATGGAGATCTAGGGTTTCATGGGAGGAGGAAGAGGAGATGAAGATAGAACCAAAGAAAAAATAGGAGAAAGATCTAGAATCACCAGGTTTAAAAAGCTACTAACATGTTCCCCGCTCGAGCATGACTTCCTTCGCTCGAGCGTCCAGACACAATCAAGAAGTTCCGCTTGAGCGACAACTTCCCCACTCGAGAGGAGAAAGAAAAGTCTCAGAAGTTTTATAGCGCTACAGTGTAATTACTGGATGCTAACATTTCACGCTCGAGCATGACATCCCACACTCGAGCGGACATGCCTGAAATGCAACAAAGTGTTGGGAGCAACAATTCCACGCTCGAGCGGCGAATTTCCCGCTCGAGCGGACCCAAAAACAAAATTTCACACTAAGAATATAAAGAGGCCCTACTATATGATAGTTGGGTCAACGCAATGCGTGAAGAATTAGGTCAATTTAAACATAACAAAGTTTGGACTCTTGTTGCCAGACCTAGAAACATGAATGTGATAGGTACCAAGTGGATATTCAAAAATAAATCTGATGAGAATGGTACCGTGGTTAGAAATAAAGCTAGGTTGGTTACTCAAGACTACATAAAAATAGAAGGTGTTAACTACGTTTTGCCTCTGTTGCACTTCTCAAATCTATTCGTATTTTACTTGGTGTTGCATGCTTTCTTGGATTCAAATTGTTTCAAATGGATGTGAAAAGTGCCTTTCTAAATGGATACTTGAAAGAAGATGCTTATGTTAAGTAACCAAAAGGGTTTGAGGACCCAAAATTTCCAAACCATGTCTACAAGTTAGACAAGGCTTTATATGGGTTGAAACAAGCTCTTCGGGCTTGGTATGACAGAACTTAGTACATTCCTTGGGGTGGTGTGGACAAGACCTTATTTGTGAAACATACCAAGTCTCATATACTTGTCGCTCAAATTTATGTTGATGATATTGTGTTTGGATCCACTTCTGATTCTCTTGTGAAATATTTCTCGGATTGCATGACACATGAGTTTGAAATGAGCATGGTGGGGAATTGTCTTTTTTCTTGGGTCTCCAAATTCAGTAGTCACCTTTGGGTATGTTTGTTTCTCAAACCAAATATGCCAAAAATCTTGTGACTAAGTTCGGTCTAGAGTCGGCCAAACATGCTAGAACTCCCATGAGCTCACCTCTCCAAAGGCTCCTCTGGTATTAATGTTGATCCTGCTCTTTGTAGAAGCATAATAGGGAGTCTTTTGTACCTCACAACCAATCAGCCTTACATTGCATTTAGTGTAGGTGTTTGTGCCCATTACAAAGCCTGTCCTAAAGAGTCTCATCTTCTTGCTATCAAGTGCATTATTAAGTATGTGAGTGGGACATTCGGGTATGGGATTTGGTTTTCAATCGACACTACAGCCAAAATCACTGGTTTTTCTAATGCCGACTAGGCAGGGTGTGCTGATGATTAGAAGAACACATCCAGAGGGAGTTTTTACCTTGGGAATAATTTGGTTGCCTGGCATAGCAAAAAGTAAAATGTCATCTCTCTTTCGCCTATCAAGGCTGAATACATTGTTGTAGGGAGTTGTTGTGCACAAATGTTGTGGATAAAGCAAATGCTTCATGATTATGGCATAGACCAGGACACTCTCACCCTTTTCTGTGATAATACAAGTGCCATCAACGTCTCTAAAAATCCAGTCCAACACTCTCACACTAAACATATTGACATTCGTTATCATTTCATTCGAGAGTTAGTTGAGGAGGGGCTTGTACTTCTTGAACATGTACCCATTGAGCATTAAAAAGTTGATATTTTTACAAACTCCTTAATCTTCTTAGGTTTGAGTTTCTTAGAAAGACCTTGGGTGTGGTACTCATTAACTAGAGTGTGACTTGTTGCTTGAATGGGTAAGAGTGATTGGCTTTCTGTGTACTTTGATGCTATAATCTCATTACCATTAAATCTTGTTATCTTTGCACATAGACTTCAAAATGAATACCTCTCATGCTGCTTGCAAGATTTCATATATCTTTGTCCATAGCTCATTTTGAATATATATGATCATTGAATTCATGATCTCATTCTATACGCATTCTTGAGATAAACTGTTGCAGGGGTTTCTGCATAAGTGATCAATTTTCGTTATGGATTTCTAACATTGTCTCTTATGCATTTCTAGAGGAATTGACCTATAATGGCATATCATGAGTGATATTGAGTCTCTTAACCATTCACCATCTATTTTCACTTCCACGGTTTCTCCCTCACTTCTTTGAAGTCCAGGCATTAGGAAAAGGCTACTAAGCCATCCTATTTTTTCCATGCTTCTCTGGTTTGGTCTCCATACTCTTGAGCGTGGAAGCTGCCAGTGAGTGCCCAAAAGAAAGAAAAGTCAAACTTATAAAAAAAAAAGGACTTATTAATTGAAGGGTAGCCTCCGCATTTACTCATCAAATATCCCTTGATTACTGGTGGTTTGACTTTCCTTAGTGATGTTTAGATTTTTTTGCCAGAAGTCCAGCCATCCGATCACTACCAGGATTAACTCTAGCAATTATGTCCTCCCAAGGATTGCACACACACACATTAATTTTGTGAGCTCTTATATTTTCCTTTGAGTTATGTAGTCATATGTTGCTTATGGTCATTGATCCATGTTTACTTGTTTTGCTCATGATATTGTGCTTCATATTGTCAAAATTGTGAGATTGCAGGCTTGATGGTATGTGGATTATTTTATCTTAGTGCTACATTAGTGCTATCCTACTAATCCCTGCTTGTTTCAAGCCATACTTAACAGTTTGCCCATGCTTAGTAGGATGGTTTTTAAGGCCTGCATTTTTTTTTACCATTGCTAGAGGGAAGCTTGTAGCACTCGAGCAATAAATCCTCACATCCAGTATTTTTGAAGAGGAACCAAACCACTGAGAGCACGTTTTTTGCGCTCAAGCGCACCAATCTTGACTCCAGCGAAGGGACGCGCGTTAGTAAGAATGCTCGAGCAATTAAACCCATGCTCAAGCGGACTACCCTGGTTTAAAAGCCTTCACTTGTCCTTTCAGTCCCATTTTTTCCCCAAATTGGTTTTCGCTATTCTTCTCTCTCCAAGGATTTTTCTCCCCTTTGTCTGATTTTGCCTTGGGAGCATGTGTTTGAGGGTTCTTACCGTTTTCCAGCCATTCTTCTACGTCTCTGGTATGTCTCTCTTCCTTTTCTTCATTTTTTTTTGTTTGTTACCTTTATGTTTTTTTGTTGTTTTCGTCTCTCTCAGTTTGGTGTCTGTTGGGGTGTGTCTTGTCTAGGGTTTACAGGGTTGCCTTTAGTTTGGTTGGTCTCTTTTTTTCTTTTTTTTTATGTTTTGTTTTTTTCTTTTTCCTACTCTGTACTTCACTCATACTGTTGTGCTGGGTTTGGATTTTGCCTTGTTTGGCTTTTGATTCCTATTGTGTTTTGGTTTCTAAGTATTTGAATTGCATATTCTCCTATTCCTATTAATCATGTTGTGCTTGGTTTTTATTACTAATGGTTTTGGTTCTTTGGATTTGATCACTAATGATTTTGGCTCTTTGGATTTGGTTACTAATGTTTTTGGTTTTTTAATTTGGTTTTGGGGGTGGGTTTTTCTCTATCTTGTTAGGTTTGATGTGTCTTTTGTTTTTAGCCATGTTAACCTCCAAACGCCGAAAGTCCACTGCCAACCGCCCACTTTATAACCCCAACCGTTTCCCGTCCGTGGAAAAAGCAAGACCTTTAGAGAGTTCTATACCTCTAGAACTGTCCACCTAGAGCGACATGTTCAGCCCAATACCTTTGAGTTCATACCCATTAGGCCGGTGTTTTATCCCTTAAGGGGTGACCTTGTTCTTTCTTTTTCTGGTCGTCAAAACCTTGACTAGGTAGGGGAGTTCTGTTGTAACATTGAGGGGGTCGATAATATTGGTCCTTCCTTCAAGACCTAGGTTCGGTCTAAGGCCATCACCATTGCTCCAAACCTCATTCATGAGCTCTTAGGCATAGGCCCTGTCACTCGTTGTCACTATCCTTTTCTTGCCAGACCTACTTGTGACTTCAATTTTGTGGCCTCCGACTTGTGTGGTAAACCTAAAACCTGGATCAATGGGGCCTTAATCAAGCAAAATGAACTCATCCTCCGCATTCAGTTGCTCAACCTCATCGTCTGTGCCAATATCATTGTCACCATCCACAGTTCAGAAATTAACCAAGACCAAGGGTATATTCTGTATTGCATAGATCGCCAGTTACCTATCAATCTAGCCACCCTTATCATCCAAAAAATGATTACAGCTTTTGGGAAAAAGACCTTTGGTTTACTGTCACGACCCAGACCCGCCCCTATAGGTTTAGCATCGTAACCGGCTAGTAATCCGTGATTACCAAAGGCCTGCTTATCAACATGACAATAACATTAATAAAAGGGGCTGGCGGAAGCCGATCAATGATATAAATTATCATCCAATGAGTTGTGAGGACTTAGATAAACGAAAAAAATTTCACATACTTGTGATTACACAAACACTTAAGTCCATAACACACGTGTACAAAACAAAACACATGCTAGGGAATTAAATCCCATTGCCAAAAACAGTTAACAAAACTTAATAAACATTCTTATCTCTTAAACACAATGTCAAAAAGATGAATCTGAATCACCCAATAAGCCCGGACATGCAATAATTCGGAACCTCACAATGAGGCACAGTAGTTGGCTTGATAGGTCGACGTCGCTAACTCTGATTCGGTGCTCGATCACCTATATATATAATAAAAAATGAGCTAGAGCCTAGTGAATAACAACTGTGTAAAGGGGTTATGAATGATGTCCTTACAATAATTGAAATAGTCAATTCACCAATAGATCAATTTCTCAATCAATGTTTCATATCATATCAACCATTTTGATTCATTATAACAGTCATACATGGTACATCCAATAGCAGAACAATCGATAAGTCTTAAAGACCGAACAATCATTTGATGGCCATCAATGCAATAACAATAGTTCCAAGAATTGGAACTGATAGAGATCTCTGTAACAATAACAATAGCAATAGTAATAACAATATGCGATGGATGCCACGAGTATAGCTCAGAAAATAGGACAATCATTCATCAGTAAATATTATCATTTCAGTAAAATAATACATTTTTATCAATCAGAAAATAATTATAATTGAACATTGCTTTACAACAGTGTTACTCAAAGTGGCTCCCTGAAACACGTGCTAAAAATGCACTAAAGATGCAGGCATCCAACCTAAACAAACAAATTCAAGCACAATAACTCAATACACAATTCAATCATTCAGTCGGTTCTATTCAGTTCGTTGTTTACTTAATCGGTTTCCGTTTGTTGTTCACTCGTTCAGTTCGTTCTTTCGTTCTATATTCCATTCGTGTTCATGAGATGTGAATGCACATGAAAAACACTTTAAAACCATGCAAACAGAAGCCCAGAAGGTAGAAAAGTGGAGCAAAAAACAAAACCAGGTCTACTCTTAAAACCGCACGTGCGAAACCATCACCACACATGAATTTATTTCAGAATGCATGCTCAAACTGTCCTATTTTATGTACGTGCAGGCCTCACTTCCACACGTGCGGTTCTATCTAGATCCAGTCCAAAAATCTGTCTTTTGTTTGGAATACAATGTTTTCAAAATCTAACTCCAAATCCATATATTTCAATGCTCAAAATTCATAAAAACATGTTGAATTTACCATCTATAATTTCAAACAAAATCATACTCGAACTTGAAACTCAAATTGCTTGAAAAGAGTGCAAACCCTTGAATTAAAACAACATTTCCAAAAAGTTCTTAATTTCCATGAACTCGTGACTTTCATCATTTTTCTTCAATGTTTATGTATAAACACTTCATGCATATAAAAATCTAGTCTAAATTCATTTCCATAGCTTTCAAAATATGAGGTTGAACTTCAAAATAACTCAATTCTAGAATTCATGTGACATATAACTTCAAAATCCAACACATTCCTACACGTATGTAGGAATCTTCATCTTCTTGCTCAAAAACATGCAAATGATAACATATTAGGCATGAATCCAACTTAAAAACGTATAATCTTCAAGATTTGAGAGTTAGATTGTTACCTAGGGCCTTCAATTCCACTTGATCTTGTACAATCTAAATGATCTCTAGCAAAACCTTGAGTTTCTTCTTCAATCTCTACTCTTTCACTTGCTAGATTCGGGTTTCTCTCTCTCTCTAGAATGTTCTCTCAGATTTTCTTTTGAAATGACGAAGTTGAGCTCAAAAATGAGCTTTAAGTCCTATATATATATATATATATATATCTAGCTTTAGGCTTAATACAATAATAAGAGCCAAACACATTTTAACGAATCAGACAGAATCAATTTTTAATTAAACTTTTAAAATAGCTCTAAAAATTCCCATTAGCATATCCATGTACTCAATTTCGGTTTCTAAACCCATTAGGGCTGTCAATTTCAGTTTCAAAGGCGTAGCCCCAACATATAGTTTTTTTCCAATTCAGACAGATATTCTCAAATTAAATCATATTAACTCGTAATTAAATAAAGATAATTGTGACATTCAATTTTGGGGCCGTTACATTTACCCTATGGCTATCTTATAAATCGTATTCTTACCAAACTTGAGGTCCCTACTTTTAATGAAGATGAGTTTGCCTTATCGATTAAATCCTTCACCAAGAAAACCATTTCTCAGAGTTGGGCTCATGTCAAGGGGGAGTCGTCTAGGGTGGGGACTTCTGATGCAGGTGATGATCTCTTAGCAGAGGAGGCCAAAATTGATGTTGCAGCGGTGGGTGCGGAGGAGGCTGATGTCCATCCCCAGATCATTCGTGGCCAGCTACGCCAGTTTGTGCAGTCCATGGTATAGAGGTTAGATCACATAGATGCTCGCCTTGATGTCTTTAATGGCCAGCTCGGACATTTTGAGCAGTCTGCTGGCCACACTACCATTCAGCTTGGACAGATCATTTCTCTTCTACAGATGCAATTCCCTCCTCCTCCATCCCAGTGATTCTTGGACAATTTTTTTTTTCTTATTTTCTTGCTTTTTTTTCTCTCATGGACTATATATCTTTTTTTGCTATCTGTTGGTTTGTCTCTCCCGGATAAAAAGGGGGAGTGTTTTTTTGTTTTAGCTACTGGCAACACATAGCTGGACACGCATATATGTCGGAAATAGACTTAGTTTTATGATACTTTGATAGAGACTTAGTTTTGGGATGCACCCTTGATAGATATATGGATATTGTTTTTTTTTTTTTTTTTTGTGGCATCCATTGGAGTTAATATTCTATTTCCACAGTTTTGGTTTGTGTATTTAATAGGTAGCTTGTTCGAGGTGTTTCTAAACTAGTTCGGCTGGGTTTTTTGCTTCGTAGTTTTTGTTTTGTTTTGTATTTCTTATTTCGCTTGGTGTTGTGCCTAATGCGTGTGTTTGTTAGGAAAACATATTAGAAAGTTTTGTCTGCGAATTGACAAAGGGGTAGATTGTTAGGTCCGTACATATTGTTAATTCCGCAAACAAACTTGGTTTTCAAAGTTGTATTTTTTTTCCCTCTATTTTTGGCTTTACCGCTCGAGCGGTGAAAGTTGTGCTCGAGTAGAAAACCTACACTCTCAGTAGTTTGGCTTGTCTGCAAAAGTACTGGGAATTGTGCTTTTATTCTTGAGCAAACATTCCAGTGCTCGAGCATAAATCCTTGTTCAAAAACACGCATTTAAGTCACACCGCTCGAGCGGTGATCGCGAATCTGACTGCTATAAATCTGTGATTTAATCAGTTTCTAGGGTACGGCTTCCAGATCTTCTTTGAGGGAATTAGGGTTTTCTTCTGGAGCATCTGTGCGAGTTTCTTTGATGTTTGTTCGAGTTTAACTCACAATTTGATAAGTTTATATCAAAGGATTGTTTGATTGTTCAACACAAGAGTGTTCTTCTTCAGTGGATTCCGGAGATTCAAGCATGAAGTCTTTGAAGGAGTTCGAAGTTGCTCGTGGTCATTGATTCGACATGGATGTTGTGGATTCAACATCAAGCTGATCAATTCTTAGACGAAGGTGTTGGTGAAAAAGACACGGATTGTTGAAGACAAGTTTACAGAGGTTAGATAAATTGTTGGTAAATTTGTGTTCTTTCTTTCTTCTTAGTGGATTGATTAGTGGCGTTACGCCGGTGGTTTTTTATCACAATTGGAGATACTCCAACTATGGTTTTTTCTATGTAAAAATCACTTATGTCGATGTATTATTTGAGAAATAACAATCTAAATCACTTTCGTACGTGTTTGATGATTTATATTGTTAGTTTTGGTTGTTTGGGAATTGTTGCAATTAAATCTGTTACGAATCACGAATCACGTGGTTTTTCAAATACTATGCATGAATTTGCAAATATTCCAATTTACTTAGTTTGTATGCAAGTTCTACAACAATCAACACAACCCTCCACCGGTTGTCAAAACAATTAATCTCTATTAAAAATGTAATTTCAAGAGACAATATACAATAAGAGAATAGTCAAGCTCCCACCTAGAAAACAGTCATCATCTAAGAAAGTTGATAAGAAAACCAACTGCTTGGGAAGAAATGGCTACCATCTTTAGTAGCGACTGATCAGACTTTCAACTCTACCATCCATCAACATTCAAGTAAGGCTTTTACCATCCTCTTTGACCTTTTTTATTTCAATTGGTTTTTGTGATTTGGGGGAAGCCAAGAGTGGGAGCTGGTCCTAATTTTCCTAGTTAAAAGTTTTCACACTCCACCTGTTTGATAAAATGCCTCAGTGAAAATGTATTGGCACAAGGAGGAAATGGAGGTTGAATTCTAGTACTAAGGCGGAGAGTAGGAGGTGGAGCTCAAGGCAAGGAAGCTAAGCATGGATTGTTCAATGTATTTGTGGATAATTTACCTATAGCTATGGATGCTAAAACTCTGTTCAAACTTTTTACTCAGTTTGGCATAGTGAAAGATGTCTTTATACCCTTCAAAAGAAGGACAGTGACAAACTCAAGATTTGGATTTGTGAGATTTGATTGCCCTGTAGCAGCAGACATTGCCATTCAAAAAGTGAATGGTCTGTTGGTAGATGAAAGGGTGCTAGAAATTAAAAAAGCTACCAATGACAGAAGCAACAAAGATGAACAGGGCAGGAGAGAACCCCATACCATCAAAAGACCTTCTGAAACTAACAGAAACAGGGGTGAAATTCCTTGTACAGGCCTAAGATCGTTCGCTGAAGTATTAAAAGGGGACACACCCACTGTGGCTGGGAAAACAAGTTTGACCATAAAAGCTAATGAAGATGGTCATGGATGGCTTTATGATAGTGCAATAGTCAGGCTTAATACTGAATACTCTACTATTAACATTGAAAATGTCCTGAAGGAGAAAGGTTTGGATGGGGAAGGACAAGATATAGTATTAACCTTCAAATCTCAAGAGGAGCTGAAATCAAATATTTGCAATATCAAAGAATGGTTTAAGGAATGGAGTCAGTTTGTGGTGGAATGGAAGCCATGATTTTATCTTTACCAAGAGAGACGTGTGAGGTGTTTTGGCATACCCTTAAATCTCTGGAATAGGGGCACACTCAACAACATTGGAAGCATGTGGGGTACTGTTCTTAGCTTGGATGGAGATATTTTTCAACCAAAGTCCTTTTCCCATACCAAAATCAGAGTAGCTACATCTTGTATGGAGATTATTAACAAAACTTTATTTTTGGAGTGCAAGGGTAAACTATATCCCATTCTTGTGTGTAAAGATCATTTAGCAGAATTTAGTAGCATGAAGCACAATGGCTTGGAAGAGTGCAACTCCAACAAAATCTGTGGCAGTGTTGTGGAAGGATCAATTCCAGAGAAGTGTTACAAAGAGGAGGTAAAAAGTGTGATAGAGGTAAACACAGTTGTTGAGGAGTCAAAGTGGAATGAAGGTTTTAGCAGAGAAAAGGAAGTATGTACCACAAAGGTAGAGCAAAGGACAGGGCCTAATGATTGCCATTTGGAGAGGAGGTAAACACAGTTGTAGAGGAGACCATGTTAGAGGAGTCAGTGCACAAACCAAAATTTAATGTTGAGCAAGTCTTTACACTTGGTTTTATCATAAGGTTCAGTGGATCTAGAGATGGAATTGGGCTTGGTATCAATCTTGAAGTGGATTTGGCCCAAGCACTCAGTAAGAATTTAAATGGGAGGGGATTTCTAAGCCTAAATCATTCAGGCTTAGGTAAGCAACCTACTTCTGTCCCAAAACTCCTGCGGAATGAGAAGAAAAAAAGAAAGAAGAAGGTTCAACTAGAGGGGTTCACCAGCTTTGCTAGACTTCATAGGCATAAAGCTGCAGCAATCAGCAAGCACACTTCTAAGTCTGTCATCATCAGACCAACAGTAGCTGGGATAGCATGTTTAGATCTGTCTGAGGGTGCTACTAGTTCGAACAATATTCTCCTCAATGAAACTAAAGCCACTATACAATTGGGAAAATCTCTTGGCATCAATTTCAATAGGATAGAAGATGATGTTCTGAACAAGAGTATTGAGCTAGAGCTAAAGGACAAAGACAGATCCAAACAGGAGGGTTAGGTCTAAGAAGATGTAGGATGGCAACAAGTAAGCATAGCTGGAGCATTCAGTGGGTTCTAACCAACTATTAAGCTAGTTTTTGGGTGGTGGCAACAAGTGTTTGTGGTCATGCGAGCTAGTGTTGATTTCTCACCAACACTTTGCTTGGTTTCCTTTTTTTCCTTTTTTCTTTCTCATCCTTATTGATGTATTCTCAAATGTAATGTATGGTTTCTTCATCAATAAAGATTTTCTTTGCTAATCAAAAAAAAAAAAAAAAAAAAAAAAAAAAAAAAAAAGAGAGAGAATAGTCGACAATTCCTATCAATATCAACATAATAAATAATTCTCATCCTCTCTCAAGAGGTCAATGTCTTCTATTTAATCAATGTTTAAAAGAAACCCAAAATTTCCAATGTTCTCAACAACATTTTCCTCAATCTCATCCTATTCAATACACACTTTTAATTTCATATTATTCATAAAACATAAGTTTTAACACTTGTAATTTCTCATAAATTTAACCACTAAAATTTCAAATTCAACATCTCAAGTTTTTAGGGTTTTATCAAAATTTGGGAATTTCTCATTTTAAAAATACATTCCTTAATTCCATTAGTCATAAAATAACCATACTCAACTAATAGAAAATTTTTAAAAAGAATTTGAGAACTTTCCCTTTTTTATACAATAAATACATCTATAACAAAAACTCTAATTTCTTCAAGTGATATACTATCAAAATATCACATAATAATGCTAAAACACATGCACAAATGTTTAGAAAATTACTACCTCAAAAGCTAGAAGAGAAGACAATCAAAAACACCAATTTTTGACGCTGCTGGATTTTGATCTCCATTACAGATCTGTTCAACAACAACAGTTTTTTTCATTTGTCCACTCTCGATTTTTACTTATTTATTTTTATCTATATTTGTCCAAACGTTTTTTTTTATTTGTTGCAATCAACAACAACAACAATCTATATATGTGCTCTCCTCACCATTTGCGATACCAATCTAAAATACTAATCTGAACAACTCTGGAAAAAAAAATTTGGAAGGGAAAAATCTGTTGGGTTGCTAAGAAAAAATCTGTCCAATTTTTCCATAAATCGATACACCTTAATGAGATGTTCAAAGTAATGATAATGCTTGGAAAATCTTGGTGGCTGGTGGCCAAACTTTCAACATTATCATGCTGAAAATTAGACTTTATTGGTGGTTGGTAGCTAAACTTTCAACATTATCACGCTAAAAGGTGGCTGGATATAGTAGACATCATTATTAGGCTAATTCTAGGGTAGAATCTTGCCAAATAATAATGTTGGCTTTTGAATTTGGAATATATAGGAATTGGAAGAGGTTATGGTCTATTTTTCGAAACATATGGACTTTAATATAATTGCAGATCCAGTGGCAATGATTGTGGAATATATATTTAAAAAAACAATAAATTATCTGTTTATATTCAATCTATAGAAAATTTGTACCTCAAAGTAATCTTGGATTGGATTTATATGCAGTTTTACAATTTATGATGAAAGTAAATGTATTACTTCAAGAGCTAAATGATTATATTTGTGTATTTGTGTAAATGGTTTGTTAATATGAAAGGATATATGCAAAATGACATTCGTTGTACATATGTTATACCCTTTCTCCCCATAATCTTAAATTTCCTTAAGTTTTGTCTTATTTTCTAACTCTCATTTTCATGTTTTGTTTTCTTTTGTCACATGTCCTCAATTTCACCATCTTTAAATAGAAGTAAAGGTATACCTCCCTTCTTCCTAGCAATAGCACTGACGGGTGTGCTAATATATGTGCGTTCCTTTGCTTTCTAATTGATAGCAAGGCACTAGTGGGTGTGCCAATTTATTTATTTGTTTGTATTTTATTTCTTTTAATTGATAGTATGGCACTGGCGGGTATACCACTTTATTTCTTTGCTTTCTTTTAATTTATGGCAGGGCACTGGCAGGTGTGCTGTGTCAATTTACTTGTTTGCTAGTATTTGTTCTCTTTTAATTGAAAGTAGGACAGTGGCAGGTGTGGCACTTTATTTCTTTGCTTGTATTTTTTGTATTTTGGAACCATATTTTTGCTTCAATCTTTTTGAACAAGAAGAAGTATATAAACCAAAGCTTAATTTTTCTCCTATTTTTTTTTTTATATCAACAATTAGATAGCTACATTTTTTTCTTCTATTGAGAAGATAGTGAACTTTATTACACACGCGTACACACACAAAAATGGACAAAAATTGAAGCCATGAGGATATGAACCAAGGTAAAGAAGAAAAATAAAATTGAATACAATTAAAGGAGTAATGTTGACCTTAATCATAGATTTATGTCAGATGTACTCCCCCAACCACCCCTTCTACAAAAAAAAAAAATTATAAGAAAAGAAAACAAATCAGCACCTGTCTTTGGTAATAGGGAACTTGTTATGGAATCAGAAAAAATATAACAATTCTTTGATGATGGGGTGCAGAATTTCCTAAGTTAAGTACTCATACTAATATTGACAAGAAATATGTCATTGTTCTAGTTCATTTGTATTAATTTAATAAAATGTAGAAAGTTCAAACGGAAAAACAAAATCTCACCAATTTTACAATTTCAGAATATAGATATTTGGAAATTGGGTTGGTTGTAGACGATTGGATCTTTTTATTTAACATTGTGAGATGTAAAATTGATATAAGAATAGTATTTAGGGTAATTATTGATGACTTTAGAATATAATTACAATTTTTTTTTTCCAATTTCTTTTATTTTTCACCAAAAGAGGAGATTATCAAAGCCAAGAGGAAGTGTGGGGTAATTAGTGGCAGAGTAAGGGATATCGAAGTCAGTAGCATAATATACATGCTAAAGTTACACATTGCGACATTTTTTTTTTTTTTTTGTGACACAAGTTTTCTACCCCCATTCTCCTTCTTTGTTGAATTTCCTAGTTAGTGGAATTTGCTTCCTTTTTCCCTTTGTTGGAGGTGCGTTTAATGGAAAATTTGTAAATGTTGAAATGCATCAATGAATTTCGTAAATGTTTAAATTAGTGTTCACCTTCATTTAGGGGTTCATGTGCATCATGAGCCCCCTATCTTAGTTCCATGTAGTTGCTTGAGTCCCCTATTCTCTCCAACATAAAGGTTATGTATTTTTCTTTTCTTTATCTACTTTGAATCTCTGACAATTACTATTAATTTTAGTATCGAGGAATCGAATCTGGTGCGCAGATTCCGTTTACACTCTTTTAGTTGCTTAGAAAATGGGGAAAAAGGTGAAAAGAGAAACAAAATTTTGATTTACTTGTGTAATATGAACCAAAGGCTATCAAAGTGAATTACAAAAAATTCACTATACGAATAAGATTTGTGAAAAAGTTACACTCTACTGTGGTGGCTGAATCGATTACTATATGAATAAGTTGACTTTGGGTCTTTGCCAATTGTGATTTAATTTCTTGTTTTCTGATATTATTTGGTTCCTTGCCAATTGAATTATCAAATTCTGCTGCTGTTTTGATTTTTTATTTTTATTTTTTTTTTGGTGTTCCATTTTGTTTGTGGTTGTAAAGGCTTCTTTGTAGCATTGATTTGGATTAGGTGAAGTTGTATTTTATTTTGAAGGTGTATCATTGTGTTATTAATTATTTATGTTCAAATTTCTTTCTTTTCCTTATTAATCAAAGTACAAATAACATTAGGTGATGGTGGTGGAGTTGCAGCGGTGATGGTGGAGTGGTGGTATTCAATTTGTTGGCCCTTAGTTTTCTTCTAGTAGCATTTTATCTTGGTTGTTAGATAACTTACAAGGAGGAAGAAGAGAGCAAGCATAAAAACTATGACAATAATATATGTCAAGATATATTAGGTTTGCAAATTTTCTGTTTGGAGAGAGGGAAAAGAATCCAATCCAATGACATGATAATTGTTTAACTTCTTCAACTGTATTTTTTCCATCAACATTTCTCTTTTGATGCTTGGATGGAATATTTGGATGCACTTCTTTATATATTTGGATGCACTTTTGTATATATTTTTTATTCAAATTTTAACTCTTCCGATGATAAAATTTGGATTTCGTCCATAATTTTGATGACTAAAAATAACATTAATTCATTAAAGCACTAATAAGTGTCTCTTACATTTTAGATAGCCTTATTTCATTAAAGCACTAATTTACATTTTCACCTAAATAAACGAAACGTTAGTGTCAGAAACTGTAGACCACATTATTGTTTTAATCAAAATTAGAAGCTTAACAAATGGTAATCGCAAGGTAATACCATATTACTTAAATGTAAATGAAATAAGTGAACAACTCATTTATGTAATTTTGTGGTCTAATTACTACCTACTGTATGATATTTGAACTCTCATTAATCGATGTCATCTACAACCTTCGGAAATACAAATCATTACGGGAAAATATCATTTTACCTCTTAAATTATCACTAAAAAATTAATTCAATTTTTATTCTTTTAATATTATTAATTTTATATTTAAACTATTTGATTTTAGATCAATTTCACCTCCATCATTAGCTTCCGTTTATAATCAAACAAAAATTAATAATGTGACACCCAAATTTCATTTAAAACTTTATTTTACCTCTCAAACTATCTTTAAAATATTAATTAGAAATGAAATTTCTAATAGTGTCACATCAACAACTTTTGTTTAATTATGGTAGAAATAAAATTGATATAAAATCAAATAATTTAAATATAAAATTAATTCTAAACCCTAAGATTACTTAAATTTGATCCCAAGCATTCAATTGTTTAATAGTGAAAATAGGGAACAAGGTTAACCGGTTAAGGGCCTTGAGCATGCACTTCTCCAGGAAGGGACGGCGACGGCCAGTGTGAGTTTTTCTTCGTTGAGTTCCATTTGAGGGCCAAATGTATTGATGATCAAACCCTAGATGTCACCAGCAAGGACTTTTACAGCTCTGACTACACCGTTGTTTCTATTGATATCGCTGATTATAGTTTTGGTTTTGACGATTCCAAGCATAGGTCTCTCTCTCTCTCTCTCTCTTTATGTCTATGCCCTTCTATTTTATGTTTACATTGTATCTATGATTAAAAATCTTATTATAATGTTGTGCACACCGGATATCACACTAGATGAAAGTGGATCGGGGCTCCACACTCGATTGGACTATCTAGGGAATGAGGTCCCTGCAGCAAGAAGCACCGTAAGAGCTGCCCAGCCGGGGTTGGCCGGATAACCCCTCTGGTGTGGGAATCAGTGATCGGAGAAGAAGTGTAGAGAGTTGAGTTTGTAAGTAAGTGGGGTTCAGCTTGGATCAGTCACCTTCAATGTGAAGTTGATGTAGTTTATATAGAGTTCCTTGCTTGTTTTCCAAGGTGGTTTTATGGAGCTCTGGTGCTGCCAAATTTCCTTTTAGCATGGCACCAGGTGGGGGACCATCTGGTAGTTGTCAAGAGGTGCTTATACTCATTGTAGTCATGATGATAACAAACCACATTCCTTCGGTTTAACTGTTTCCGTGATTCTAGGTGTAAGGGACCAGCTGAGGTGGCAACTTGCACATGCATATACTCATAGCTTCGACGTTTCTTTGAGAGGTTTCCTCAGCTCGGCACCATTGTACCTCAGCTCGGCCCTTTGTGTGGCTATTGTTGGAATGGACTGGCCTATTCAGATATTTTTTTATGGATTCGGCCTACTTTGGTTCTGATGATGGATTCAACCAATCAGTTCAGCCAATAGAATAGATCCTGTAGCTTGGCCCTAGCCCAGTATCGCAGCTGGACTGGCCTTTCCACTGCGAGTTGGGCCCAAGTGCTTGAGGACTTGGGTGGACTGTTAGTAATGGAGCTGGGCTTAGTTGGGTTCCCCACATGCTCATCTGACCCATTTGGATTTGGGCTTGGGGGATTGGATCGGCCCAAGGCTTGGGTCCGACCCATTTCTTATTTAGCCCCTTCATTTGCCCCCTAGCTCACGCTAAGGTTCCCCTTGGGGGGAGCTACAATTCTGTACTCCAAGCGTCGCGTCGCTTCGGTTTTGCCCCAGTTCGGCCTTGGTGATGGTTCAATCCTGACACACAACCCCTGCATGCGTCCTTTCGTGGTGACACGTGGCGGCGTGGGATAGGTGCGCAGAGATAATGCGCCGATTCCATACCAACAGTCGTACTTCGTGTGCCTTCACGCCGGCTGTTGCAATAAATGCTCTGGGCTGTCAACCCAAAGCCATTTATCTACTTTTCATTCTTCTAGAGAGTCTCAAAAAACCCTTTCCGTTCCTCTGAGCCAGTCTCGTTGGTGCTCTGTCTAGACGTTCCGCTGTCGTTCTTGCTTCAGCACCGCCTGCTCGCCACCGCTGCTTTGATCTCCGTAAGCTTTCCTGTGATTCTTTTTCCTTATCTTTTTCCATTTTGATTGTCTCACTTAGCCCTTGCACCGTTGTGTTCCACACTCTGTTATCTGAGTTCTACCTCTGTCCCATTAGGTTTGTTGAATGGGGAAGTTCCGCTCATTAGTTGATACTCCCGAGGCCATGGCCATGTTTCGCCTTGACTATAATATCCCTGATGATGTGGCCCTTTTGCTAACAAAGGTTGATGCCAAGCGTATGGGCACTAGGAGCACCATCGTCTTTCCGATTGCGGCCATCGTCGAGGGAGGGGTTCGGTTGCCCTGGACCCTTTGGTGTGCTGATTTCTGCACCAAGTTCAGCTAACGTCGATGCAAGTGTCTGTGAACCTATTCCGTGTCATCTGTGGTGTGTCCACCCTCAATAGGTAGTTGGGTTTAAATCTTGATATCTGGGATATTTTAGGCTGCTACACTCTTTCACACAATAAGGACCACGGCACGTACTACCTGCGTATTCGTTTGGTCGATTGTCATCTAGTGACTAGGTTGCCCGATTCGGACAAACATAACGACAATTTTTTGCAAGTTGGTGGCAAATGGGAGTTCCCTGCTGGGACTAAATTCCAGTCTGAACGGATGCCTCAGAAGGATGGCTACCCAGGTTCAGGTCCTTCCCTCTAGTGTCTTTTGTATTTCTTACCTTGTTTTGGATGTTGCTTTAATGAGTCATTTCTTTTTTGCAGAGGCTTCCCGTTTCCAGCGCAGGCCGAACCGGGAAAACACTAAGGCCATCAAAGCTGCTCTGAGGTACAAGAAGAGATCTGCACCCGAGCTGTTGGATTACCAATCGACTTATCGCTCCACCATTCCGAAGAAGGCGAGGCTTGCTGCATCCCTTCTAGATTCTGACACTGAGACTGATACATCCCTCACTCCTCTGGTTACGAATCGCCGCTGAAGCCAGGGTGCACCGTCTGAGAAAACGCCCTCTCCTACCCCCAGTTTCGCAAGGGGCAGATCTGTGTCAAAGAGAAGAGTACTAGTGGATTTGGAGGCTGAGGCTTTTGGCACCTCCGATGTTTTGGAGACCCCTCTGGAAAAGGCTGAGGCGAAGAGCCTCATGGAAGTGAAATTGGAGGTGGGAACTTCTGGGACTCTTGCTATTACTGTCGAGCCTTCTGCTTCTGTTGCTGCAAGAGTGAAGAAGATGAGGAGAGAGACTGGCAAGGCAATAGTTAGAGAAGCTTCTGAGGATCCTATTGAGGATGAGGCATTTGAGAAGTGGAAGCGGCCGATGTTGCATCAAGGCAGGCCTATTTCTACTTCTGATTCGGTTGTTGCTTCCAAAGATTTTGCTTTTGATTTGACTAAGACTCTGTTGATGTTGGTGGACATGGCTGATCATAACGAGCCCCGCGATATTCCTGTTCTGAAGGGGACCCTTCAGATGATGACTGTTGTAATTGTTTTCTTGTTTTGCTTGTTTTTGGTGTTATGTTGCTGCTTCCTTTTCTTTTAATAGTTTGCAATCCGTTGTAGTGTATTCAGAGGATGCATCTGTCCATCACCAGAGTGAAGGAAATGGAGAAGGCCGTACTGGAGGCTGCAATGAACGCTGAGAGACTGACAGTAAGCCTGGAGACCAAGAGAGAAGGACGCAGAACTGCCGAGAGGGAGGCATTCCGTCTGAACAACGTTATTGCTTCGGCTGAAAAGTCGAAGGAGGCTGCCATTGGCCCGCAAGCCCAGCTTGAAGGAAAAGTGGCAGAGCTGGAGGCCGTTATCGCGGTGATGACTGCTGAGCATTCTGCGTTGGAAGCCAAGTATTGGCAACAAGGTTAGGATGAGGCTGGGGCTACCTATAAAGAGGAGGTGCTGGTGCTACAAGACAAGCTCTTTCTGAAGGGTTGGACAAGTGCTTTAGCCGCTGCTCTGGTTCCTGAAGGTTCTCCCCTATTTCAGGATGTCCTAGTTCCCTCAAAGTCCTTGGGTTCGAAGGTTGTCTCTGTCTCATTCTCTGTCCCTGCAGTTCTTCCGGCTGAGTTTTCCCCAGAAATTGACTCTGTAAACAAGACTTAGGAGAGTGATGTTGCCACTGAAACGGTGAATGTTGAAGGGGGTGGAACCCTGGAAACAGAAGCCACAGGAGATGTGGTTAAGGAAGCTTCTACTTCTCAGGAAGTTGGAGCTGCCTCTACTTTTCCTCCCCAAGACGACCTAGACAAGATCGTGGATGCTGCTCCTGAGGTTCCCTCTGTTGATGAAAGCTGAAGTTTTCTTTGGAAAGATTTGAAGTTTTTGTTTTCTAGACTTTCTTTTGTTTTCATGTTTCTGATGTACTGTGGCTTGATCCCCTTGACGAGTTCTCTCTTTATGCTTGCCAAGACAATTTTTCTTCTTTTCTTTGTTGCTGGCTATGAGGCCATCTGTGCCTTTGTTGGATGATGGAATTTTTCTTTTGATTTTGCAATCTAATGCTTTCTAGCTTTTACATCTGAATGTTTTCTGCACTGTCTGCTCCCGGCCGAGCACTGTTGAGACCTCGGGGCCGAACAGATGCTCAGTCTGGTTCTGTACTGCTTGCCTCCAGCCGAGCACTGTTGGGACCTCAGGGCCGAACAGATGCTCAATCTGGCTAACAAATATGTTACAAGGTTGTGCTTGATTTCGTAATGAAAGGAAGAGGTTCTTACTTAGGTCCAGTTTGGTTCTAAAAAACAATTGTTTGCCCTCACCTGGAGATAAGTAAGATTGGTACTGGAGATTGTGCTTTTAGGTACAACTGTTTAAGTCTATTTCAAGTTCGATAGCATGAGTGCATTTGGATGGGGTAAAGGCATGAAGAGGTGTCTTACTCAGGTCCAGGTTGGTTTGAAAAAACAGTTGTTTGCCCCCAGCTGGAGTAGAGTAAGACTAGTGCTGGAAGTTTGCTCCTGATAGAACTTAGCTTAGTTTGTTCCAACTCTGTTTGTATGCAGCAGTACTGAAGTGTTGATGTGACAATACTTGAGAGACTTTGTAGACTCAGAGATGCTTACTTAAGATATGTTAGTGCGGTTTCCACCAAGAAATTCCACTTGGCTATAGTCCAATTTAGTTGCCAAACATAATTCCACCAAGTAGTTCCACTTAACATGTTTGAGTGCTAACTAAATTTTAATTCCGTTCAGTCATTCTGAAACTAAGTCCATTTGGGTTAAGACCAAAGCTAATTCTGTTGGATAAACATCAAAGCTATTCCCGTTTGGTAAACATCAAAGCTATTTTCGTTTGGTAAGTACCAAAGCAAATTCCGTTTGATAAACATCAAAGCTAATTCTGTTTGATAAACATCAAAGCTATTTCCGTTTGGTAAGCACCAAAGCTAATTCCGTTTGATAAACATCAAAGCTAATTCCGTTTGGTGAACACCAAAGCTTATTACAAAAATTTGATAGTCTTGAGAGAAGTGAGGAGGCATCTGTATTGGCCAAAAGGTAAATGTCTTTATATCCTGATAAAGAAGTTGGGGTTTAATTCTATTGATAATATTTCTTGAGATTTGCTACATTCCAGGGCCGAGGTATGGCTCTGCCTTTGAGATCCTCTAGGTAGTAAGCTCCATTTCCAACAACAACTGTGACTTTGTACGGACCTTCCCAGTTAGGCCCAAGTTTGCCTTCGCCAGGCACTCTTTTGTGATCCATAACTTTCCTCAAAACCAATTCTCCAGGTGTGAATTGCCTTGGGAAAACTTTTTGGTTAAAACTCTTGATGAGCTGCTACTGATATGCTACAAGTCTGATCAGTGCGGCTTCTCTTCGGCCTTCTGCCATATCCAGTGCATGTGCAATAGCTTCCTCATTACTGGTGCTTTCAAACAATTCAGACCGAAGGGTTGGGAGACCTACTTCGAGTGGGATGATGGCCTCCATTCCATAAGTCAGGGAGTAAGGTGTTTCCCCCGTTGAGCGTCGTGTTATGGTTCGGTATGCCCATAGTACATAGGGTAACTCTTCAATCCATTTTCCTTTCACATGCTCAAATTGTTTCTTTACTTCGTTGATGATGGTTTTGTTTAATGCTTCTGCATGTCCATTACTTTGTGTGTACCCTGGAGAAGAGTTTCGATACTCGATCCTAAGGTCGACACAAAACTTTCTGAAGATCTTTCCATCAAACTGTGTTCTATTATCCGCAATCAGTATCCACAGGATGCCGAAACACACCACCACGTTTCTCATGACAAACCGCTTTGTGTCCGCTTCTTTGATACTTGCCAGTGCTTCGACTTCAACCCACTTAGTGAAATAGTCGGTTGCAGTAATGAAGAATCACCTATTCCCAGTGCCTCCTGCCAACGATCCGACAATATCCAGACCCCATTAGGCAAAGGGCCATGGGCTGGTGAGTGGAGTGAGAGTTTTGGCTGGCTGATGAATGAGTGGAGCAAACCTCTGACATTTATCACACTTCTGAACGTACTGCTGCGCATCTTGTTGCATCTGTGGCCACCAGTACCCATGAGTGAGGGCTCTATGCGCCAGTGACCTTCCACCAACGTGGCATCCACAAATCCCATCGTGAATTTCGTAGAGAACATTCTCGACCATATTTGGATCCACACATAGAAGATAAGGGCCGAGATAGGAGCGTCTGTACAGCTTCCCAGATAGTGAGATCCAAAACTGAGCTGACCTATGTCTGACTTTGTTGGCTTCCTTTTTATCTTCGGGGAGAGTACCAGATTTTAGAAAAGCAAGTATCGGATCCATCCAGCTTGGCTCTAGGTTGCTGCAGAGGAATGGAGATGCAATGCTTGGTTCTGGCACGAACTCAACCCAAACTTTCCTAGCATCTTTGGTATCTACTGATGAGCCGAGGCAAGCCAGAGCATCAGCATGGTTGTTTTTGTCCCGATTAATTCGTTCCACTCGTATGGATCAAAAATTTTTTAGTAGGTCTTTGGCCTTCCTGCGTACATAGCCATTCTTTCGTCTCGTGTTTCATAGACCCCAGAAAGCTGGTTTACCACCAGTTGTGAGTCACTAAAAATAAGAAGTTATTCTGCACTGAAGTGTTCGGCACTGCGTAAGCCAGCCAACAATGCTTCGTATTCCGCCTCATTATTAGAAGCCTTCCAACCGAGCCTCAGAGCCTGCTCCCAAATTAATCCCTCTGGTGAGATAAGTACTACTCCTGCCCCTGAGCATCGGTTATTGGATGATCCGTCGATATAAAGCTGCCAGATATTACCAATAAAGAGTTTCCATGCTTCCGAAGCGCAATGCTTTCCCTGTTCGATGGTGCGTGGCACCTGTGCCGAACTGGGACTCCCTGGCTTGGTATTCTAGGTAGGAGCAAATTCTGTAACAAAATCTGCTAAGACCTACGCCTTGATTGCTGTCCTAGGTTGATACCGAATGTCAAACTCACCAGGTTTTACCGCCCATTTTGCTGTTCGGCCAGAGAAATCAGCTCAATTGAATACAGATCTGAGGGGGAATTCAGTGAGGACATTGATGGTATGCCCCTAGAAGTAGTGTTGTAACTTTCTCGAAGCGATAAGCAACGCGTAAGCTAACTTTTCCAAGGGTAGATACCATGTCTCGGCATCTAGTAAAGTCTTGCTAACATAGTATACTGGCCTCTGTTCCTTGTTAACTTCTCGAATTAATACTGTGCTTACAGCGTGATCTGAGACTGCTAGATATAGGTACAGCTCCTCTCCTGGTTCTAGAGTGAATAGAAGAGGTGGTGTGCTGAGGTATCTTTTGAGACTTTGCAATGCTTCGGTACACTCGGAACTCCACTCAAATGCTGCCTTTTTTCTCAACAGCTGGAAAAAAGGCCTCATTCGGTCTGAAGACTTGTTGATGAACCGATTGAGGGCGGCCGCCATTTCGGCCAGCTTCTGTAGCTCTTTAGCCTTCGTTGGCACTTCATGCTCTTGTATTGCTTTAATGTGATCTGGATTTGCTTCAATTCCTCTGTGGGTGACCATATATCCCAAGAACTTCCCTATTCCTACCCCGAAAGCGCATTTCGAGGCATTAAGGCGAAGCTGATGGTCCTTCAGGATACCAAAGACTTCTTTTAAGTCCGCAAGATGGTTTGTAGAAGGTTTGCTTTTTACTACCATATCATCTATATATGTTTCCATGGTCTTTCCGAGTTGGTCCTTGAACATTCGGGTGATCATTCGCTAGTAGGTTGCTCTAGCGTTCTTGAGGCCAAACGGCATTACTTTGTAGCAATAAATGCCCCTTGGAGTAATAAATGTTGTTTGCTCTTGGTCCGGACCGAACAATGCTATTTGGTGATAACCGCTATAAGCGTCCAGAAAGCTCATGTGCTCATGCCCTGCTGTTGAGTTGACCAATTAGTCAATGCGAGGCAGAGGAAAACTATCCTTGGCACAAGCTTTGTTTAGGCAGGTGAAGTCAACGCAGACCCTCTATTTTTTGTTCTTCTTTTTTAATACAACTGTGTTGGAGAGCCATTGTGGGTACTGAACTTCTCTGATCGCTCCCGAAGCTAGGAGTTTTTCGACTTCGACAATTACTGTTTCAGTGTGCTCAACTGAGGATCTCTGACTTTTTTGTACAACAGGCCGAGTGGAAGGGTTGATGTTTAGTTTGTGGCAAGAAAATTCCCGGTTTAGTCCTAAAGTGTCGTATGCTGACCATGCGAATACCTCCATATTTTCCCTCAGCAGTTGAAGCAGCTGAAGTTTCTCATCAACGCCTAACAAGGTACTGATAAGGAAGTACTTTTCTGAGTCATCCTCCTTTACCAGGACTTTTTCCAAATCCGCTACTATCTTTTCCTCTAGGGCTCTCCCTACATCTTCCAAGACTGGTTGTTCGGCCACTTCCACTATCTGTACACGGTTGCAGAGTTGCTTTGCCTTTAATGCCGCCATGAAGCAATGTTTGGATGCAACTTGATCCCCTGAGATCTGCTCTACTCCGTGTTCCGTTGGGAAATGGATGAGCTGGTGGTAGGTTGAAGGGACCACCTCCATTTGATGGATCCATGGACGGCCAAGTATGGCGTTTTAAGGGGATGGTGTATTAATAACTAGAAACTCTATCGGGAGGGTTTTTGTTCCTGCCACAACTGGCAACACTATTCTACCAAGGGGCCATTCTGGCTATGAATTGAAGCCAACTAACGGAGCTGTCGCTGGGGTGAGGTGCTGCTCGGAGAGACCAAGCTTTCTGAACAAGTCATAATACAATATCTCTGCTGCACTGCCTTGATCTACCAGGACTCGTTTTACGTCAAACTGTTTCCCAATTCCCACAGTTATAATCAGTGCATCAGTATGTGGGTGTTGTATGCCTTCTAAATCCTTTCTAGTAAATAAAACAGTGCACAAGGGGGATTTGGGTACCGTGTGTACCTTTTTCGATGCAAGCTCTACTGATATAACCTGCTGAATTTGCACAGCCTTAGCAATCTCTTCTTTCAGTGCCACTTCACATTCCTGGGTCGCTGTTCCATGGATCACATTTATTATCAGCCGAGGTGGGTGCTCAGTATTCAGTTCTGGTGGTGGGTTCCCCGGCTCGGTCACTGCTTTATCTTGATCAATGTAATCCCAGAGGTGTCCAGCTGCTACTAGGTCTTCCAAGTGTCGCTTCAGCGCTCTGCAGTTCTGAGTCATATGCCCCCTGTCTTGGTGATAGGTGCATCTGAGCTTCTGATTATGCCAAGCGGGATCTCCCAACATTTTCGGCAGCCAAATAAAGAAGGGCTCCCTTTTGATCTTTTCCAGGATACGATAGATGGGTTCTTTGAATACCGTCACGATTGCTTCGTAGAACTTAGACTTATCTACCTCATTCACCGTGAGCCCTCAGTGTTCCCCTCGATCCGTTCTCTTCTTTACCGTGCTTCTTGTTCTATTGATGCCACCTCGATGGGGATCTGGTCATCCTCAAGGTGAGTGTACTGCTCAATCCTGGCACGTAAATCTTTCAATGCTATGGCCGGGTGCTTGGTAAGTGACTGTCTCAACTTACTTTCCGGGTGCAGACCATGTTTGAAAGACATAACAGCCATCTCCTCACTGCAAACGTTTTTCTCTAAGTCATTATATTCTTCCCAATACCTCCTAGCATAACTACACAGCCTTTCTTCCTACTCCTTTCGGAGACCGAACAGTGTATCTGGCTCTTTCGGGATCTTAGTGTTGGAGACAAACCTAGCTAAGAACTCTTCAGAGAGCTACTTCCAGTCATAAATTGATCCAACAAAGAGTCGATCGAACCATCGAAGTCCGGTTTCTCCCAAGCTAGATGGGAAGACTTTCTCGGCTCCATAGAGACATTATCTGTCTATAATGGCTAATATGCGTCAGTGGGCCTAACTTCTCATCGTACGATGTGAACTTTAGGTGGTGAATTTCTTTAGGGGTCTCATGGCCTCAATTTCCGAAGAAAATGGGAAGGAGACAAGCCTATCCAACGCTCGGTGCTCTCTCTGGTGAATGGTACGGTCTAGATGATCCCGAGGTTGTTCGTTCTGCTTGTTGTAAATCAGCCAAGTACGAAGGTCTTGAGGAGGGTACTCGGTCTGTTGGCTAACCGTCTTCTGCCTCTTAGCCCTTCTCCGACGTGACCCACGAGTGTGGCTGCTCGCCGCTTCACCTTGTATCGAGATTGGCTGGCTTTGTTACCCAAACTCATTTCTGGGAAACTTCTTCACTGGTGGCTCTCTGGATAAGCTCTTCCGTCACAAGCAAGAGGGCTCTGCTTCAGTCTTCTTTTCCGTTGCGCTTTCAGCTCTTGTATCTCTATCCCCATGGAATCTATGATTCGATCTCTGTAATCCTTTTCCAGAAGAAAGTGATGAGAAGAACCTCCAGCGAAGGGTAATCGATGCTCGACGGATTCGAGGGTCCGGTTATTGTTTCCAGTTTGTTCTTCTAGGACTGTTGGAAGTGCCAAGCCTTTGTCCTTTCTCTTCTCCGTCTGTGTAGTATATGTCGAATATAGGACGTCCTCAATCCCCATCGCCGGAATTAAGTGCAGAGCTTAGAAACAAAGTGATCCACGCTCACCGCACCAATTGTGCATACCGGATATCGCACTAGATGAAAGTGAATCAGGGCTCCGCACTTGGTTGGACTATCTAGGGAATGAGGTCCCTATAGCAAGAAGCACCATAAGAGTTGCCCGGCCGGGGTTGGCTAGATAACCCCTCTGGTGTGGGAATCAGTGATCGGAGAAGAAGTGTAGAGAGTTGAGTTTGTAAGTAAGTGGGGTTCAGCTTGGATCAGTCACCTTCAATGTGAAGTTGCTGTAGTTTATATAGAGTTCCTTGCTTGTTTTCCAAGTTGGTTTCATGAAGCTCTGGTGCTGCCAAATTTCCTTTTAGCATGGCCCCAGGTGGGGGACCATCTGGTAGTTGTCAAGAGGTGCTTATACTCATTGTAGTCATGATGATAACAAACCACATTCCTTCGGTTTAACTATTTCCGTGATTCTAGGTGTAGAGGACCAGCTGAGGTGGCAACTTGCACATGCATATACTCATAGCTTCCACGTTTCTTTGAGAGGTTTCCTCAGCTCGGCACCGTTGTACCTCAGCTCGGCCCTTTGCGTGGCTATTGTTGGGATGGGCTGGCCCATTAAGATATTTGTGTACGGATTCGGCCTACTTTGGTTCTGATGATGGGTTCAACCCATCAGTTCGGCCCATAAAATAGGTCCTGCAGCTCAGCCCTAGTCCAGTATCGTAGCTGGACTGGCCTTTCCACTGCGAGTTGGGCCCAAGTGCTTGAAGACTTGGGTGGAATGTTAGTAATGGAACTAGGCTTAGTTGGGTTGCCCACATGCTCATCTATTGGGGGATTGGACCGGCCCAAGGCTTGGGTCCGACCCATTTCTTATTTAGCCCCTTCAAATGTTATAATTATTCCCATGAATTTGCTTTTTGTATTGAGGTTCTAGGAATTTTCATGTATGATTGTTGCTTTGGTTATTAATGCTTCATTTTGGTTGTTAGTGAAAAAAAAAAACAAAAAACAAAAAACAAAAAACAAAAAGGGAAATGCACAAAACTGAATTGATGAGTTTGACTTGATTTTTTTATGTATAGCTTCCTTTGTCATCTCCTTTATTGTTGGATAGAAGAAGAAGAAAAAAAAAAAAAAAAGCTTTAACTAAGAAGAGCCAAAATCATCCATGCTCATGTACAGAAAATGGAAAATGAAAAAAGGAGACATAAAGAACATGAAGCTGTGAACTGCTTTTAGTGCTGAGATTGAATTTTTGGTGCCTTAATGTTTGCTGCTGAAATTAAATATTGCTTGATGATGTTGTGAGGTTGATCATCACATTGTTTTTTTGTTGCTGCTGCTGTGTTATTGTCAGTCACCTTTGCCCTATGTTGATCTATTGCCTTTGTTTACTTGGCTTTCGGGATGCCTTATGGTAGTTTGGTGTCATTGGGGTTTAGTGTTGGGCTGCAGGCGTATGGTTTTGTATTTTTTTTTTTAATTTTTTTTCTTTTGTTTTTTTTTTTTTTTCTTTCCTTCCTCTTGCTATAGTTGGTCTCTTGCAAACCACTTTGTTTTCTCTTGGTGGAGCTTGCACATGATTTTGCTTTCTTTCAACCTAGTTGGGATGAGATGGATTTGTTATGATGCAATTTTTGCTCCTACTTGTTGGTTTTGTTGTACGTCTCTTTTATCATTAATAAAGTGCTCTCTTGTTTGTTGATCAAAAAAAAAAAGAGAGAGAGAATATGATCCTATGCAATTATTATTTTTTATTGTGAGATACTGTATTACCTTGAATTGGGTATCATGCTCAAGTTAGTTTTGGTTGAAATTTGTGTACAAATAACCTTATGAAATTATTGTATTTTGATGGATTTTATGAGTTTCTTATGCCAAACTCAATTTTATGTCAAATTAGATATTAAATTAATTTGTTGCCTTTACTAGTTACATTCATTACTTCATAATTTTAATAAAATTATTGTTGGGTTTCGCTTTGAGAATACTTGAAATAACACACCATCCCCAGTATTTTGGTTCTTTCTCTTGTTGAACCCACCATGAACACCATTATCCAAATTCGAAATAACAATAGTCAGCACCCTTTACTATTTTGAGTAGATTTTAAAGTTTCCGAAGTGTTGTCCCAAGGAACAGAGTGGCCACATAATTACATATAGAACATTGACTCTATATAAAATAGATGATCATATGAGATAGAGAGATTTTGGTTTTGATTTTTATTTAAGTGCTAAATGTTGATAGAATTTTATATCAAGTGTTTTACCCTTAAGAATAGTACATGTGGTTTTGTGTTTTTATCTACTTGTAGTGTTTGTAAATTTTGTTAAATTGTTTGAATATTTTGATGTACTTCAAGAATGACATCATATGTTTTGTTCTTAAACCTGCATTGATTTTTCGACTTTCACCATCATTGTTTTTTTTTCCTGTTCCTAAATTTTGTGTTCCAAGTTTATTTTCTAGAAATCTAACCTCCAATCTTTTTGGTTGATGCTTATTTTCATTCAAGGGGATTTACGATTTTGAAAATGGATATTCTATTTTGGTTTTGTTTTTGTTCAAGAGTTCTATGGTTATTCTAGATTGCATGTGTGCACACATAGTAGCAAGGTGGGTAAGTACAAGGTTAGGTGGGTTTGTGATTTGAGACTTCTCTCTTATTGCCAAAATACTCCTAGCTTTTGCCAAGTCAAATGACTATGAATGGGAAAAAAAATGTCCTAAGATTCAACGAGGAAACTTGACTCAGGCAATTATGTTTATTCACTAAAAGAATTACCCCAGAAATGACAAGCCTTATAGAAATTGGAATTTAGAAACATATTTTATGAACTATTATTAGACTAGTCTTATATGTTTGCTTGGTTCAGTACTAGCTGAGAAAAAGGGAATGTGAACTATAATTGCAGCTTCCAATTTCTGACAAATAGATTTTTTTTTTAATTATTAAATTTTTGAAAGAACTTAATGTACTCCCTTTAAAATCTACTTTTCAATGTTACATAAACAAATTCTCCAAAACTAACCCCAGGGCATTCCTTATCAAAGATTTCCATCAAACTAGAAAGGAGATAAACATTACTCATTACATTACTCAAGTCACCGGCGGACCCAAGGAGTGGCTAGGGTTAACCATGGCACCTACGATCATTTCAAAAATCATAATTAATTATATTTATTTGCTTTGAAGTCTATAATTTGCTCTTAAGTCTCCTAGCTACGATATGTCTTCACATTTATATTAAAAATCATTTTACTAGCTTCAAGTGCCATGTACTAACTCACATCTTCACTTGTTGTTGCCTTTTGTCGTAGGTCCACAATTTCTTATTCTTCAGATACAGGCAAAGGTATAATTTTTTTTAGTTCCCATGAGCTACTAGCGGGTGTGCTTTTTACTCTTTTATGTATATAGTGTTCTCATTAGGGAGCTATACTATGTAGAGCACTGTCGGGTATGCTAAAATTCTTTTTTGTTTGTAACTGATGCTAGAGCACTAGCACGAGTGTGCTAAAATTTGTTAATTTGATTTTTGTTGATCGCAGAGTATTGGCGGGTGTGCTTTATTTATTTGTTTGCCTTTAATTGGTAGCAAAGCATTGTCGTAGGTCCTCAATTTCTTATTCTTTTGATACAAGCAAAGGTATAATTTCTTTTAAGTTCTCATGAGTTACTAGAGGGTGTGCTTTTTACTCTTTTATGTATATATAATGTTCTCATCAGGGAGCTATACTGTACATAGCACTGTCGGGTGTGCTAAAATTCTTTTTTGTTTGTAATTGATGCTAGAGCACTGGCACAAGTGTGCTAAAATTTGTTAATTTGATTTTAGTTGATAGCAGAGTACTCGCCGATTATGCTTATTTATTTGTGTTATTTTAATTTCTAGTATAGGACTAGTGGGTGTGCTTATTTATTTGTCTTTTTTAATTAATAGATAGCAGAACATTGGTTGGTGTCTTGTACTCTTTGCTTTCTTTTAATTGCTAATAGAACATAGGCTGGTGTGATTATATTATTACAAGGACACTTCAATCAATTGTAGAGTACTGACGGGTGTAGGGTAGCACGATATTTATTTAAAGAATAATATAGATAAAGAAATTATGGGATTTTGCATAACCAAGAAAACCTCTCCCCCCATTTCATTGCCTTCTAAATTGTTGGTCCTAGCCCTTGGAAATTCCTCCATTCTTGGTCCATTATTGAAGGATAAAATCTTTCATACACCTAGCTTAAACACTTGAATCAGATGATTTGGAGCGGACTTCATAGAGATTACTAACCTTAACAAGAAAAGGACTATATTTTTTTTGTCCTTCATATAGGACTTTATAATTATGAGGTTTTGAAAGTATTATATTTTTTTTGTCCTTCATATAGGACGTTATAATAATGAGGAGATTTTGAAAGTACTTTTTTTTTTTTTTGTCTTTTTAACAAGAAAAGGAAGCTAGGAGGGGTTTATGGCCAAATTTTATCTTGGAATCATAAATTATAGCATATAATAAATATATAAAATTATATATTATGTGCATGTCCCCATATGTAGTGTTTGACATTTTTTAAAAAGTGTCGTGTGCATCTCATATTCATTGTGTCACATGTCCGTGATTTTTTGGTAAGAAGAGGCAGTGGCTGCATTGCTAGTGATTATGGTGATATTGATATGCCATGATAATGTTCATATAAGTGTCAATCATAGCAATATTGATTAATTATTTTCTAAAAAGTTGTTTGGATTTGGTCCTAGTGACCTTGCTTCTTGTTGTTCAACCTTGGCTTTGCCCTTGGTTGTCTTACCCTTGGTGGCCTTGACCTTGTGGTGGCCTTTGCTTGCCTTGACCTTGGTGGCTTTAAACTTCCTTAGCTTTGCCTTTTGGCCTTGTCCTTGGGGTGGCCTTACATTTCCTTGCCCTTGGGGTGGCCTTGGATTTCCTTGGGCTTGGATGTGTTGGCCTTGGCCTTCCTTTGCATTAGATTGCCTTTGCTTTGTCTGGCCTTGTTGTGCTAAAACGTGTTCATTTTCTTTTGCTGGATAGTAAAGCATATGTTAAAACTTCATTATGTATAGGTCTGGAATATTCATTTGTGATCCAAGCTTTACTTGATAATTCCAAGATATGGTCTATGCTTCACTTTTGGCTTTGGATCTTGATTTCTATTTCAGTTGTTTGATATCTTGTTACGGCATCAAACGAGTTTGGATAATATATACACACGCATCTAATATGACTTAATAGTACTTTCTTTCAAGTACAAAATTTTAATAGGAATTCTTTTAATAATACTTTTTGTTGTGTTGTGAAAGGAATGTAAATTTTGGGCATGGTATCACACAGCCACATTAGAATCAAGAAGCTCTTTAATTCCTATAGAGATGTTTGGTCTAACCTTTGGTCTAACCTTTGGTTATGTTTACAGTCCTTTATGATTTGTGGGTATTAGATCTTTGCTCAAATGTTTATGTCTACTTTGTTTTATCGCATACCTTTAGATTTGAGTTTTGAACCCTTGCTTTAGAAAATCAAAGGAAGCTACCAAGGAGAGTCAATGATTTTAAAGAGGGGTTAAAGAGAAAAAAATAGTAGTTGGCCAAGGTTGGTGGGGTGTTTTCCTATACCTAATATGAATCTTCTCCTAGATATTTGGCTTTTCTTTTTTTTTTTTTTTTTTTTTTTTACAGGTTTTGGATCCTAAAACTTTGTTGTCGTTTACTCTAAAACTAAACACATAACCAAATGGTTTCTGTACTCTAAAACAGAACACTTAACCAAATGCTTTGAAAATTAAAGACTGTCTCTCGCAGGAAATTCTTCCACTTACATTTGGTCACGATATGGTAAGATATTGAGGTGGATTTTTTTATTCTGTTTGCTATTTCAATTATATTTGATAGTCATTCACAAACCTTTTCCCTGCAATGAATGAGGCTCATTCACAAGTTAGTTTCTCTATTGGCTCAATAATGGCTGCTAGATGTATATATATTCTAGAAAGGCCTAAAGATTATATGGTTCCATTGTGTTAGTTCCTCTATTTTGGTGGTTATTCCTAGTTCCTCTAATCTTTAGTGCAGAGGCTAAAATTTTCTAGTTTGTGCTCAAGGCCATCTTGAGGTTCTTCTTACTAAGAGAATTTATTTAAATTCTTTTTTTTTTTTATGGGGCTTTTGTGAATTCTATAGTAGTTGCAATGTGAATGCATAATGTAGAATTGTCATTGATGTTATTAAACTGTTGGCTCACAAGAAACAATTAAAAAAAATAGCTTCTTTAAGTTTAGGTGTGAAATCTTGACTCACAAGTGATGTATAATGGAGTTTTAACTCATGAATTTAATTTGGAGAAGCATTTGTTGAATCTTCATTTCTTCTTTGTTCTGTTTTTTCTTATTTGAATTTTTTTCTTATTTTTAATTTTGGCACTTCTTTTAGTAAAAAAAGGATCAATAGTGATGAGTGACTAGACCATTCTTTTGTTATTTTTTTTTTCTTATCAAATGCGTGTCTTTGAATTAGATTTCTAAAAGACGAATGATCAAAACAGATATTTAGTCATTGTAGGTTTTGTGAAAGCAAGTTGAAGAGAAATAGTATGCAAGAAGATAAAAGAGTATAAATTGAAGTGCTTGTTGAAGGAGCACTAGTACAGGTTCGTCGACATCAAATTGGGCATTAAATACGCACAAGTGCATGCCATTTCTTATTTGCAAGTGTAAATCTGAACAAGTGCCATGTCTTCGCAGATTGACTTCATGACTCTTTCTGGATTGGGTTGTGATTCTTGGCAATGGTTTCCATATAACAATTGAATTGTATTGACAATGTTTGTGATTGGATCAAAATGGGTTTTGATAATCTTGTTTGTGTTTGTTAATGTATTTTGTGTTATGCTAATCTAGTGTCCTTACCAATCAAGTGAGATTGTGCTTTGATGTTAGTTAATCACATTGAAAATTCGTTGAGATTGCATTAGGCTATGGCAAGTTTACCAACACTGTAGACCAATTTTTTTAGGGCAATCGATTATGTATACAAGCCACAAGTCCTTGCCCAAGTAGACTATGGCAATTGAATTGATTATATATATGAGCCACAACACATTTGCAAGCCAACTGATCATACAATCAATTGTACTTATATGGGACATTCATGAAACCAAGTACACACAAACTGTTTATAATTGATTGTGTAATCGATTATGTAACCATTTGTCATGTCAACTCAATTGAGAGGAAATCAATTGTCTGCATAATCCAATTATTCTTTTAATGTTGACATAGTTCTTGTTGCAAATTATATTTTTTTGCATTTAAGAGGTTTGTAAAATGCATCATAGATGCAATTAGTTGCAAACTAGTGTTTGATCAAGTTAGCAACCTTCTCAAAAGAAAGAAAAACAATTGGTGGCCTAAAGCTCTTTGGTGGTCATGTTGCTAAGATTTACATTTTTTATTGAATTCATTGAACTATGAAAAGTATATCATAGTGTTCAAGAAATGCTATCAAAGAGTTGGCAATTACAAAAAAAAAAACTTTACCATAACAGTTTGTGAATACAATGAAATATCTTTAATAACAAAATTAACCAGAATTCTATTTTCATCCAAATATATATATAAAAAAAAATTCAACTAACAAATATAGAAATTCAATTAATTCAACACAAACTCCAATAAGGATTAAATAATTACATTGTCCTCACAAAATAGCATATATTTTACCACTTACAAAAACTAGAGAGCTTATACACAAATTTATCGAAAATGTAAATTTTACATATTTTTGAATTCAAAATAAATAAACAAATAAATAAAGAGGAAATCAACAATAATTTTCCTAACAATATTTACATATAGCACCCAAAAATATTAGGAAGATTCCAAACAGCCACTATGTCAACTCATGAATCTAGCTTCAGCACTTGCGCTGCTTCTTCAAAGTACTTTTGCATCTGACTCCTCCCAATTTGACTTGGAAATTTATTTCAGAGTCATTCTTGGTGCAAAATATATGAGACATCACTTGAATGCACATGTTGCTAATTTTCCTTATTTATTAACAATACATAAAATAAAGCATATTTACAATATAGCAGATAACAACAAGCTAATAATGAGAAATAGATATCGCATTTTCATAGATGAGGACAAGTTTGTTTAAAAAATTTAATTCCTTTTTTTTGGTTTCCTTTTTCTGTTGCAGCTAAGGTTTCATGACACTACAAGATTGAAGAAAATTCTTCATGATTCAAAAGAAAGCTTGGTATCCAACTCAATTAGAAATTCAAGTCATATAAAAAATAAAAGTAAAAAAGGTTAGTCTTCAAATCACTTTACAAAGTTACTAACCCTATCAACTTCAATAAATATTTATCTTGTACCTCAAACAAGTAAAATTCTCAATTAACCAATAAAAAATTTCAAAGTAGTCAAAAGCTAATAATAACTAATCTTGGGTGTATGTATCTTGGCTATTAAACTGCTAATGTGTTTTTGTGTTCTGCGAAAAATATGTAGGTCTATATAAGCTATAAGTGAGTCAGTTTGTGTGTGGACAGCAAAATTAAAATTTTAAGCATTTGGCTTTTGAAGTAGAAAGGTGAAATTTTATTTTTATTAACAAATTAAAAAATCAATACCATTGCACTAGTAATTGCAAATTGAATAAGATCGATTTAAATATATTGATGAAAAAAAATTCCTAGAACACCTTACCTTCCAAGCTACAGACAGCGCAAGATCCTTCGCAAGTAGAATCTAAAAGAAAAAAAAAATGAAAACCCTCAAAATCTAAATCTAAGAGAGTGGAAGTATAACAAAACCAATGTTCTCATTATCTCAATCCTTTCTCATTCCATTTTTATCATATTTCATTCCAATTTACATTGGTTAATATCCATCATAAATCATCACATCTCATGCCACAAATCAAAAATAAATATCTATATGTCAAGGTACATTTGTGCTCAAATATCATAAAGTCTCAAGAGGTTGAAACATACAAACAAGATTCTATGTTGTAGAATTAATAAAAACAGTCTACCCATCCAAACTAATGACAAGGCAGCAAAATAAAGGCAAGGAGGAAACCAGTTCAGAATCCACCAACATGGCCAAAAATAATAATAATTACAAATAAAAATAAAAATAAAGAAGAGGAAAGAGCTCATTAAAACACATACCGAAGATGAAGCAATTATACAACTAAAAACCAACGCAAGAGAATGAAGAAGCCTCTTCCTGCAGTCAATACCCACTTAATGAGAATATATCTTCAATTCTACGAGAAAATGAGAACATTGCAATGTTAATGAACAAGACAACAATAGCATAGGGAAATTAACGACAAAGAAAATAACAACATTCAATTTAACGTGCTTAAAATTAAATGGGTATAAAAATAATGAATGAGAAAAATGCGGAAGCAGGTTTTAGAATAAGACAACTACAACTTCTAACATTGTCAAATTTCCCCTAGTGCATGCAGGAACATCATAGTTGGGTGGACAATGGAATTCCATGTAGCTGGTTGTGGAAGGAACACTTTTCAAAAAAATAAAAGCACGAATTCACACAAAGCCAATGTTATTGCAAAAATGACCTTCTGCAGCCACATCATAAAGGAACACTGACCTTTGTTCGAATTCTGTGGCATATTGACAACATGTCGAAGACAACCATTGACCACAAATTTTTAGGTTAACTAAACTCATTGTATAATAAGATTTGATGCCCTCAGAGCCATTCTGGTATTAAGCAAACATAATTTAATATAAAGTCAAACACAACTTAGATCTTTTGTCATACATATATGAAGCAAACAACTGAAAATTTGTTTATTATGCTCCAAACACTACTTAGATCTTTTGTCCTTGACAAAATGTGCTTAACTAACCAAATAAGAAAATAGAAAAACAAGCAAAGCTGTGTCATTTTGTGGCATAGGAGTTACTGCTGCACTTAGGGGGCAGTAACCCCAAACTTGGTCCAAGTCCACTCTCAACCAAAATTATGTTCTTTATTGATTGATTAAAATATTTCTAAAGCTACAAATACACTGATGTTGATTTTCAGAGCCATATGTATATCTTTTAGCCTTGGCTAATTTTATTTTTGCCAGTAATACCTTAATCCCTTTTTAATCATTGTCACAATGTGAGAAAGTCAAGAATTACTGGCATTTTTAAAACGCCACAATAGGCCAGTAAAACGCCGCAAAAAGATAAAAAAACGTTTATAAAATTCGTCACTGATGCGGCCGTCGTTGTATCTTTGTGGCATTTTAAAAACGCCACTAAATACTTTAAACGACGTTTTTTAAAACGCCACTAATTCTTAACAGTTAATTGTGCACATTAGAAGAGTTATCTATGAAGTAATCATATGACATTTTGCGACGTTTTGAAGAAGAACGCCACCATTTCTCTCCTTTTAACAAAAAAAAAAGTGAAAAATCATAATTAATGATCTTTTGGCTTTTGTTCAAACCAAACCTATATCATCCATATCACCATTTTCAAAATATATACCATAATGTGAGTGAACACTCATTTTTCAATTTTCCATAAAAAAAAGAAAATAAAAAATAAAATCCCTTAAAACACAATATGACAATACAAAAAAAAAATAAAAATAAAAATTGCTAATATTTTCTCATTTTAATGAATAGAAAATATATATTCAGAGTGCTCTCCAAATTCTTTGAAAATAACTTTATTCAAAGCTCTCTTTAGCTTCATCAAGTCATCTATCATCTTCACCAAAATGATAATTATATCCCTGAATCATCCAATTCCATTAACACAACTTCAATAAACTTGAATGGTTGGAAAATCTACATACTCTTGCATACCATGTCAAGAAGGCTAGAAAGATAAGAAATTATGAGCTAACATGGAACAGACTAGAAAGGTAAGAAATTATACTAAAAAAAAAAATCTAGCAAATAGAGAGAGTTATACCACACCTTTATAAAGAAAGGTAATAGATGAACCTGAAGCATAAATAGAGGATACCATGTGCACAACTGCTAAATCTCATTAGTAAATCCTTGAAAAGCATGCTATGAACAATAACAAAAAATACAGCATTTTAAGGGAAAGATGGCAATCCAAACCTTGTGCTAGTGTCATTGTTAAATTCTCACATCCCTAGGCTAAATCTCAAAAAAGTATCGAAAATTAAACGTTTTTGTTAATTTCATAACTAAAGAAACCAAGTAAGTATACATTTTCCCCTGTGATGAGAAGCACGCTTCCTTGGGAGAAATCCAAGGGACCCATGAATGGTTAAAGTTGTTATCGAAAAAACTAACATTAAAAGTCCTTGCAATCTACTACTTTGTAATCCTTGCTCTAAATTAGTGTCCAAAACTTCCAATCAAACATAAGCATAATCAACTAGGAAGATGGAGATATAACTGCACATACAAGAATCATCCGAAGCATTTGTGATATTGATTATGTATACACACATGTATAAACTTGCTATGAAATATAACTCGAAAGAGATCATACAAATCAAGACATTCTCATATGTGATTTTTCATTTAAAGATTGAAAAAACTTGAAATCCATATGTTATATGAGTTCTGCAGAAATGAGAATATGTGACTTGGAATTTAGAGACATGTATTTGCATAGAAATGTTACATATAACATTAAAAACCAAAAATTTAGTTTTGGAATTAATGAATGTATACATATCCATCTGGTTTCAAACGAATCAGCACCACATCATCATCAAATCAATCGGTAACTAAACAGAAATTAGATCCCAAAGTGTCGCTAAGATGATAAGATGAGAGGATTTGTTATAACTTAAATCTACCTAATAGCTATATGACGTAATATAGCAATATATACTTCCTCCACACTGTTCTTCCCAAGCCTTACCAAAAACATTTAGTATCTTAAGGTAGACACCAAAAACTCATCCCTTTGTTTAGACCAACAACATTCATTTGCCCTTGCCACAGCCTACACATATAGATAGAATGCAATAAGTTGAGTCACCAACAGTTATATGTAGAAGACAATTGAAGAAGCTAACAAAATAGGTTTATCAAAGAGTATTTATCAGGACCAACAACCAAGGCGATACAATTTAAAAATCTATGTCTGAATGATAATTATTAAAACAAATCATATTGCATTTACTTTCAAGACATTGATCGGCAACACAATTCAATACCGAGAATGATGACCAACATTATCAAAAGAGAAAGTACACTGAGCAAACCTTGGGGTTTTTGAAGATGTCACTTGGATCATTTATCACAAACCAACCAAGTCGCCAACCGGGGACTATCCATCGCTTTGATAAAGAGCCAAGCGTGAGAACCAGAACAACCGATCCAAAGACTCCCATCAGCATAAAAGGATTAGCCCCAAAAGCAAGGTGGCCAAAAACTTCATCAGCAATTACAAGAATTTAAAACTAAAACCAACATAATTCCAATAAGCAAACAATAAGCAATAATCCCATGTAAAAGTATATCTAACAGCAGCAGCCACCAATTAAAATAGCAACATTAAATACACAACCTCATTACTAATTTTGAGATCATATTTTGTGCAATACTTCATTCAACCAATAGATTTAACAATTACATTGTCCAATTGTTCAAAATACGCAGACTCATACCAAATTTCCCAATATAACTGCTACAAAGTAAAAGAAATTCAGAAGCCACAAAAAGAAACAAATCCAATGCAGCCTATAAATCACATTCAAAAGATGAACAGAAAAGGAAAAATCATACATGTCATTGTCATAATCCATTTGGGCAAAAAGTATCATTTAGAACACTTAAATTAATAAATGAAGGCAGACATATTTTCCTTCTATTTATGTTGCAATTCCTGCAACTCTAACTACCTCCACATCCTACCTGAGTAGTGTATATATTGTTGGTGGCCTTGTCCCTCTGGATATGTTGCTCCCTTGTTTGCATTGCCATACACAGCAGATTTCCCCAAACAATTAGTAGAACATAGGGTCTGCATGGCCATACACAGCAGATTTCCCCAAACAATTAGTAGAACATAGGCAGGTTTCAATTAGACCTAACCAACCATGGAAACATAATCTTATGTTCTTTCCAAGAAAATAAAAATGAGTAAACCAAAAAAAGAAAAAAAGAAACTAGATCTTTATGTTCTTTTCCTAGTGGAGAGGTTGGGTACTCAAAAGGGAAAATCAACAATGTTAATATATAACTAACATAAAGAAAGAAATAGTAAATTCTTGGTTATACTTTCAAATTTCTGCCTTAAAAATAGCAACATCGAAAAGAACATTCAATTGATTCTTGGAAAAGAAAAATAAATCCTTTGTTAGCAATCTAAACCAGCCACTCAATAATACAAAAGAAGCCTTATATAAAGTTAAAGGAAGTACCAAAAAGAGACTATTGTGGACCAACTTTAGATGCTTTGAAAAGCATTAATGCATCTGAAACAATAGACATTTTTTCTTAGGCTAGTAATTGTATCAAATAATGAACTGTAAAGGCAGATTAAAGCTTATGGAAATCCAAATAATTTTTTCTTGATCCAAGCAAACTTTTATGTTAGAACTGCTCGTATACTAGCAAGTAAACCAAGTATTACATAAGAAGCAAAAAATTACAACAATACAATTGCAATGCAGAGTGGGGAGATGAGATAATAAGACAATATTGATAACAAAAGGCATAAACACGACACAATTGGGTTTCCAATTGTGTATATGCACAGCTACTTCCTAGAAAATGGTCCAATTGCATATATCAAACAATGGACATGTAAGGCCTAAATGGAGAAAATGTGATCTTGAGGAGCATCATCACATCTGTAACGATAGACACTGTTGATTTGCTCACTGTTGACATAAAGGAGGATACCTGACTTAGTCTGGTGATATTTGCTCACTGTTGGAATGACTAAACAATCCAATTTTGGTTTTCTAAGAAGAGAAGACTGAAGGAAAAGGGCACCAGTCACAAAGCAAGCAAAAGAGGCTTTTATAAACTAACTGAAAGTACCAAAAAGAGACTTTTGTGAACTAACTTGAGATTCTTTGACAAAAATTAATGCATCCAAAACAATAAACATGGGTTTTCAATGAATAAAGCTACAGATGGGAGGTTAAAAGAGATCCGATACACATCACCAGCAGAAAGAACCAGGAAGAAATACATTCCCCTTTTAAGCTCATTATTAAACCTAGATTACAAAATGAGAAAAGGGAGAATGAAAACCAAATAGATGTTTGTAGTAAATAATCAATCATGACAGAGTGAGGACAAAGGAAAGATTAAGAAACAAAAAGGAAAAAAATGAAATGTATCAGACCACGACAGAGCAGGTATAGATTACGAGATAATAACCCACTCTCCATCTAATGATAGACATTTAATGTAACTGGTCTCAAGAAGCACCAGATTATCATCAGTGAATGATAAATTCACTTATCAAGATACCGCTATACTAGTTTATAAAAAAAATAAAAAATTAAAAGAAAAAAAATAACAGATTAGCAAAATTTCTCAATCTCTCAATACAAAATAGGCAATTCACAACAGTCTAATCCACACCTGTTCGAGAGTTTTCTTGGAACAGAAAAACCTTTCATTTCATCGGCTTGTTTCCAACCAGGTACTGGTGAGAACGATTTTGTAGTTGCAGAGGAAAGCTCTTTCGGTGCTGATGGTGGTGGTTCGGCAATGAAGACAACATCGACACTGTTGGATTAGGCGGCAACATCCTCACCGCACCACCACCGCCGGTGGTAATGGCGACTCCATCGTCATCGTCATCGTCATCATCATCATCGTCATCTTCATCGTCATCGTTCACGCTCTCCTTTGAAGTGTCCTCACCACCATCTTCTCTGTTACTCCCGTGAATCAACCTATCTCCCCTCCTCCTCTTGCTCCGACTCAACCGATCTCGGTCCCAGTCCCTATCTCGATCCCGATGACTTCGATCCTTCTTCACTCAACTGGTCTATCTTCCTCTACAAAATTATCAGGATCAGAATCAAGAAAAACAAAATACCGTCAAGAAATTTCAACCAAATCGATTCAAGAATCGATGGATTTAGAATTAGATTTGAACAAGAAATCGAACTTGGTGAATCTCTCAAGGAGAATGAAGAGAGAGACAGAAAACCCTAGATATAGGACAGTGAGAGAAAATGATAAGAGACAGACACAGAAAACCCTAGATCTAGGACAATGAGAGAAAATGATAAGAGAGAGAAATGGAGAGAGAAAACAAAATGACGGAAAGAGAAATGGAGACTAAGGAAACGGAGCACCGTTATAAAAGTGGAATGCGTGTTTATAAGAGAGGATAACGCGTGTCTTTTAATTTTACTTTTGTGTTCCACAGCGTTTTTCAAAAAACATTGTCCAACCAACGTGGTTATAGGGACTTTTTGTTGTAGTGTCGTCGAATAGAATTTCACAAAAGTAGAGCAGTTTAATATAAAACATAATTAGCACTTCATACTTTCATAAAGAATTCATTGTCCTAAAAATCTTAAAAAACCATATCTGTGTAGACACCCCATTTTTTACCGTCCTCAAGACTTGGACGTCACCGTTCGAACACTCGGTGATCATCCATGTTTGTGTTCGTCTTGAGTTCCCGGAGGTCTCGGCCACGCGCCCTGCCTCGGGATCTCTCGACTCGACTGTTTTGTGCTTGGTTTTGCACCAAACACTTGTGTTTTGCCTTTGAGGGGCAGGGAATGGCTTGTTGGCCATCCCCACACTCCACCGGCCATGGCTTGAGGCCACCGGCTGTGTTTTGTTGCCATCGGCCAAATATTTGGCCGACCGGCACTCTAGATGGTCGACCGGCCATCTATTTTGGTCAAATTGCATTTTTGGCTGACCGACCACTGTTCATCTGCTTTTTCAGACATTTTTGTGCCAGCTGTGATAGCTGGCACCCACTTTGCTCCCCTCCATACATGTGTATGGAGGGATCTCCCTCTTGACTAGCTTACTTGAGAAGCTTTGCAAGAGTGAGCTCTATAAGAAGGAGCCTCTTCTCCCCCCATTAGGGTTGACAAAAAAAGCTCCAGAGGTCTGAGTTTTAGGATTAGGGTTTACATATACTCTATCTCTATATCTCTTCCTCCTTTTGGTGTATTAGTGTGTGTTTGTTCTTATTATTGCACACAAACACCTACCATTACACCTTTCCTTAGTTGCAGAGGCATTAGAGGGTTGATCTTGAACTTTTTAAGCTAGTTTTGATCCAAGAAGAGGTCTGGTCTTGTGATCTTGGAAGTGTTCTTCAAGGGTGAGTGTTCTTGCCCTTTATTCCCCATTTTTGCATAGCTTTTTCGACTACCTTACACCTGTTTTCGAGCTTAGCTTATAACATATAAAAGTCTTGTTTTTGCTTGCTCTAAATAGTTGTTTAAGAGTGTTTTGTTGTTTGGGGTTATTTGACCCCTCTTAGGCCTTGTTTGGCCCTATTTTTGTGCTATTTTGGTGAGCTCCGGGACCACTTTGTTTGGGCCTCCTCACCACTGAAATCTTGAGAGATTTCAGCAGTGAAGATGGTGCCTTGAGGTCCTAAGAAGGAGAGGGCCATCCCCTCTCCTTGTTGTCTTCAATAATGGCCATTATAGCCTCATGTGTGAGCATCATTTCTAAGTGCATGTTGGCCATATATTAAGTGTTATTTGGTAGTATTTCGCCATAAATTACCTCTATTTTTACTTGGTTTGGACACACCATGCTTTCCTTGCATACATGTCTTGTAATGCTATTGATTGCCTTAACATGCCTTGTGCTTTGAGCCTTGTTTCTAGCATGCTTTTGGCTTAGCTTTGTGAAGCTTTTGTGCTCATTTTAGCATGCTTAAGCTCTGTTTTTGGTTGTTTTGGTCGACCATGACATGCTTAGTATGGCCACCTTGCACTTTGGTTTGTAGGCCTTGGGTGTGTGAGTATGGAGCATGCATTGCATGCATCATTTTAGTGGTTTGGAACCGCTTAGCATGTCATTCCAGTCCTCATGGCATGCTTGTATGCTTGCGTTTGATGTCCCTTTAATGCTTTATAAGGTTGTCATCTTATGCTCCATGTTTGGCCTCTTTTGTATGCTTGCATGTTTACACCACTTAGATGCCATCTAGATGTGTTTTTGGCTTTGTTTTAACATGCTAAAACCCTAACCTCAGTTGTTTAAATCCTACCATGTTTGGTTTTGCTAAGTGTAGTTCAATACCCTTTTAGCTTGCCTTGAGTTTTGGCCATGCTTGCATGCTTTGCTTGTGTTGATTGGTCGGTTTGGCACCTCTTTTCCATGCAATTTCAGAGCTTTTAATGCATGCCATTGGTCCATGTTTATTCTCTTTTAAGTGTGCTTAAAAGTTGTCTCTACGTGCCTAAGTGTTGGACCTTGCATGCATGCCTATTTGTATGTGTTTTGGCTTCCATCCTTGAGCATGTTGGCCACTGTTTTAGGCTTATTTGAGGGCTTCCTAAATTAGTCTAAGTCCATTCTCGCATGTTGTGGCATGCTCACCTTGTGTGTTGATTGCATACTTGGCTTATCATGTGTTGTTGCATGTTTAGATGGCTTTGCATTTGGCATGCATTTATCTTGGTTAAGTTGCCTAACATGTTGTCACATGCCTTGCCTACTTGCATCCCCACATTACATTTTGTATGCTTGTCTTTCCATGCCTTGCATGATTGATTCCTCAGGTTGTGTGCCTAGCATCATTACTTGCTTGCATGTTCATATTGCATGCCTAGTTCACATGCCTAGGTTGCATTACATTGGCATGCATGCCTCACCTCTTGATCAAGCCATGATAGAGGTTGAAGGCTCTCTTGTATGTTTATATGCATTGCATTACATTTGAAATCAAAATGGCACACTTGGTCCCTTGGGCCATCACGCATTGAAATGCGCGATTGGTGGTCCGAGAACCAAGAACCATGTCCCTTTGAGTTTTAAACATGATAAGGGATGTGTTGGTGCACACATTTGTTTGGAATGCATTGTCATGCCTTGTTTTGCCCTCTGCTATTGTCAAAACAGGATTCTGCATGAAGCTTTGGCCGGCCGGCCATCTTTAGTGCCGACCGACCAAGTATGGATAGCTGAGACCTTAACCAGTGGCCGGTGATCATTCCCCATGGCCGGTGGTGTTCCCCAATGTCCAGAGAGTGTTCCTTGGGAATTGTGCCATTCTCAGAGGAGTAGAGCAGGGAAAACAGAGGCAACTTGTACATGGCAATGGACTCCCGAGCGAAATCGAGCGCGCATGCATTGGACCCTCTTCCCAAGGACTTTTATCACTTTCTTTACTTAATTGATTTGTTAATTAATTAGGTGGTCTATAATATTTAATTAGCTTGTAGGTTAATTAATTGTATTATTCTTTTGGTCCCTTCGAGCGAGGGCAAATTTGTAATAAGTGTGGGTGCGTGTGTGCATGTCTTCCAACCCCCACTTCTTTCTCCCTTTTACTTACCTGCTTTGATGGTTAGTACTAGGACATATTTAATTTAGCATCCTTTTGCTATGCATGCGTGCATCATTCATCAGTATTGCATGCATCGGGCTTGGCTCATCATACTAACTGCATAGTATTTCAAATCTAAACTTGAATATGTGCATCAAATGGTTGCATTTCACATGACATCCTAGGATTAGCCAGGCCTGTCCTAATTGCATTCTGTATGCGTTGCATTAGGCACTTAACATGGACTTGGATCATACATTGATTGCTAACGAGTTCTTTGTTTTGGCTTGGAGTACCCTGTAAGTATTTTGTGCTTTAGCATCTCGCACGAGTGTGAATGTTAACATGACAGCGTGCTTACCATGTGGCTAGATGTTTATGTGATATGAACTGCCTGAATGCCTGTGGGTGAAGGTTGGATTGCTTGAGTTGGAACAACTCATCAAAATCCGTGTTTTAGCCTACTCGCGAGTAGCAAATTTCAAAACATTTTCCAAACAAACAGATATGCGATGCTTTGTTCCAAATTAGGCGATCTAGTCTATACTTGTTTGTTGTGCGCATAACATAGTAATTCTAGGCTAATAACCGGAATAGGAACACATAATGCTTTCAAAACAAGATATCACGGTTAGTAGAGGTCGATCATTGATTGGGCGAGAGGGGGTGCTCATAGCTGACCTTCCCCAATCGTACCCAAGTTCCCGAGCCGAGGCAACTTTGGTGATGATGGACACGTGGCCTTTGGCACCGAGTCAGGGTTTCCTAAATTTTCCAAAATAAAATATTTAGGTGGCGACTCTGTATCTGGCAAAGCAGTCCATGTTGTGGCACTTCTTTTCTAAAAATTTGTTTTTCTCAAAACTATTTGCCGAATTTGGACTCTTTGGTTCAGATTAAGAACCGTGGCAATTTGAGAGTCCTGAACTGTAGTGAACCCACATTATGAACAGAACGGGACCCATCCTCCCGGGGCGTTCAGGAACGTCTACAGTTTCTGGCGACTCCGCTGGGGATGTTTGGAGAACTTGACTCGAACTCATGATATCTTATTTTGACTACACTTATGTGTTTCTTTGCATTGCATGTGCATTGGTGCGCCTAGGACACCGTGTTTGCCATCTGTCATTCCTGAACGATTTGTCGGAGGCTTGTCTTGTCAAGGCATGACCATAAGGCAGACCGGTTGCGAGCTCTACCAGTATGGGAACACAAACCCCGGTTTTTACCAGGGCACCCTTTTTGACCATTCGGCCTAGTGCATATCGAAATCCGTAGTGACCATTCCAAACTAGGATAGGTTGCTTACCCGATGTTAGGTTTTTTGAAACTGCTACGTGCGTAGCGAAACCCTAGCTCCTGACAAAATAGGACAGGGAAACCCTACCCCAACATAGGGGTGTTTTGGCTCTCACTTTACTTGCTATGTGCTTTTAGAGTGTATCTCTACAGGAACGCACATATCAGTTTGCAAGTTTAGTACCAGGCCTGAGGGCATCAATATCAGTGTTTTGGGAAATCGGTTATATCTACAGGTATCAGATTCAGTTTTTTGGGGCAGTGATTTTGCGGAACAGTGATCAGTAGTAGAGTATAGTTATTCAGCTACGCCTGTGTCTGTTTCGTTTGGGCTGAAATGCTACTTGCTTTCCCTTTCAGTTCAGAGATTTGGGTTCAGAGATTTGGTGTTCTCCTTCACTAAGGCAAGGCAGACGTCTGATCCGTCAATTGCCGGTTGCATAATCTCCGTTCAAGTTCAACGGACTTATGACGACCCAAAGTTTAGAGGAAATTGTGGTTATGGCAGCCGCGTTAGACCAAGGGAACATCTTGCAGGCTGAGACCAATGTTGATGTACCGCACCCGCCCAGGTCGCCTGCTGCACACTCGATCTGGACCCCCCAGTTGTATCAGGCTCGTGAGCCCACCATGTTTGAGTTAATGGGAATGATCGGCGACCTCCAGAGATCCGTGGCCGATCTGGCCTATGGAATGTCGGCTTCGCCACCAGTCACATCATATGCCGGGAATTTTGTACCATAAGAGCCCCCGCTACTGGGACGGATTGTGATCGAGCTCAGCCAACCAGAGGTTGCCTCCAGCTATAGCAACGACGTGTCAACAACAACCGGGTTTCGCTCTGATGTAGTAACCCAAACCCTTGATCAGGCTGAGGCTAGAGGTAAGAATAAAGTAAGAACAGATGCTGATCCTGTTGAGCAACTACTGTGGGCAGTCGAGGCTTTGAAAGTTGGGGAGATGAATAAGCAGCAAGTATTCGCAGTTGTGGCTAAAGCTGTGGATGATGCTTTCCCCACTCCAACCGAAGGCAGTTCAAGCCAGGCAAAAAATCGGGATAGGCCCCGCCATGCCAAGACAGTTTCTTTCATTCCCAACCCTGCACCAAGAAAAGATCAGAAAGCCAAGGCAGTGCCTGCCGACCCTTTTGCTAGTGCACCTAGCAAGAATCCTCAGACTTCGAAGTACCTGCCTCGAGGGCACAAAGTCTTTCACGCCCTCTTTGTCTAGGGCATTTCAAATTTTGGCTAAAAAGGGACATCTTAAACCCCTTGAGCCTCGGCCTCTCCCGAAGAATCTCCCTCTCTCACATGATGCTACCTTGTACTGCGCGTACCACCAACACTCCAGTCACAACACCGATGGTTGTTTCCGTCTTCGTCATGAAGTGCAAGATTTGATCGACAATGAGGTCATCCTCCCACCTACCTCAGCAAAATCTGTTACCACTGAGCTGTTGGACTTCGAGGATACTGCAAGTATGTGATCAGGGGTTGGACCACCTGCGGGTGGCGCCTGGTGTATTTTAGATGTGGCGTTTGGCACGCACTGTTAGGAGCATTTGCGAATACAGTTTTGTAATTTCTGGCTTGGGTGTTGAGTCAGCTCTTTGTTTTGTTTTGGGGTCTGTCTCATCGTCTTGAGTCAGCCTTTTTGCTTAATGGTCTGTCTTGTTATGTCGAGTCAGTCCTATTGTATAGAAGTTAGGTGATTCCAGGGTTGTTGCCTCGAACACCCTTTTGTTTTGTAATTATCCTTTTACTTTCTTTTGAGTCTGTCTCTGCTGTGGAGCCAGTTGCAACCAGGGAATCTGAATGAAACAGCTGCGGCTATCATGTTTCCGTGCTTACCACTATTTTTGAGGTAGTTGTGCCAGAGGATTTGAATGGAATAGCAGTACATTCCACCTGCTCTCTTGTACCCTAAAAATCATTGCATTGACCTAAGTTTTTCAAAACCTTTTTGAACACTGTGCTAATGAAAACGAAGAGGAAGAAACTCCTCAGGATTTGTAAAACTTTGATCATTTGAGAGAAAGAGAGGCATGCTAAGCCCTTAATGATTGAAATCATACTTGTCAGCGTGAGTACTAAGAAGGACCCTGGCTTGATCCAGACTAGTTCCACACTATCTTCAGCGCGAGCGATTTGTCGCTTCTTAAAATTCTTTCAAAAACAAAATGTTTTGCGCAGTCCTGCGAAGACCTGTATGGAATCGCTCTTGAGATTATGCAACTTAGGATCGCTCTCAGCCTCGAGACTTGAGGCCTTGCTTTCAAACCTTGGACCTTGGGTTCAGACTGTTCAACGATCAACCGCGATGTAAAGCCCGTGTGGCCAGATTTGAAGCAGCCCTCGAACAAGAGGCCCCAAAGTCAGATCAAGAAGATCAGACCTCATCAGAAGAAGCTCGCAGAGCTGAATCAGAAGTGCCCCTCGAACTAGGGGCAAAAATATCCGATGTACTCGAAGAGCCGAAGATGGGTCCTCCAGCAAATCAATACAATAGCCACTCTCCTGGATACGGATGGCTTCAAAACCCTAAAACCGTTTGGCAAGGACTTGTTACACTTTTACCCTCTGAGAGGCTCGCTGGGCCGAAAACCCGGAAGGGCGACCCAGCCAAAAGTTAGAGCAAGAGAAAAATACAAAAAGAGAAAAAATGCAAAGAATGAAGAAAAGATGAAAAAAGAAAAGGAAAAAAGAAAAGAAAAGATGAAAAAAAAATGAAAAGAATTAAAAAGAAAAGAAGAAAAACATAGCTCGCAAAGTCGAAAACCCGCAACGAGCGCCTTGGCAAAAGTTAGAGCCTAAAAAGTGAAGGTTAATACCCGAGTGTACCTTAACCTGAACTACGTAAGGCTTGATTCCCATGTTTGGGATACGTAGGCAACTTCATCCTGAAGTCCAGCCACTAACACTTTCAAAGTGACTGTGTCCATATATTGGTTTTGACCATCTTCGTCTTCTCTCTATCCGAGAGTTCGGCTGCGATCATCACTAATGAGGATTGTTTACAATATGCCGCGGCATCATCCTGGCAAGGGGCAACTTTCCGTTGCCATGAGTTGCCATGAGTCACCATTCAAACTAGGGGCAACTTTCTGTTGTCGTGCAGCTCTCTTCAAACGAGGGGCAATTTTTCATTGCCTCCGATCCGAGGTTGCGCATCTCGAGAGTAAGTTCCACGCTCGTTGAGCATTGACCGTTTGTGAAAATAGTTTTTGAAAATTTTTACTGAGGTTGACTATTTTCTCCAAAACTATTTCATTTTCCAAAACTGGACCATTTTCTTGGACCCAAAAAGGAAAATTTTCAGTGCTCATAGCCTGACTTGCATGATTTTCAAATCAAAAATCGAACAAGTATGTTGATCTAACTCTCATCTTGGCCAAGACTGTTTTAGTAGAAAACCAAAAAAAAAATGGTCAAAATGATGAACTAGGGGCACAGTTGAGTCATGTGTTTTGTCTTTCCCCCGTAGTCAACATACTTGCCGGAAGGGCACTCTATTTGCCAGAAGAAGGCACAACTGAAGCTGTCAGTAAAAGGGATGAAAGCCCTCAACCTCCTCCAAGCAACGAGGTATCAAACCAAGTGCGAAGCACAAATTGGGGTGGGTCAAGATACTCCTTTCCCTTGTATGGGACATCGACCAAACGCCACCAGAAGAAATAGCTGCGAGCTAACCGTATCGGGTGTGAACCCACAACTTCCTATTCATCCATCAAACACCCCGGAGAGGGATTAAAAAATGAGAGAATAAAGAATAGAGAGGTGTAAGTTGAGAGAAAAAGCGAGCCAAAGGGTTTTGAGAGAAAAATCGAGCCTGAGAGCCGAGTGATGTGAGAATCACACAAATGAGGCAGGGTGGGAAACAATACCCAGAGAAACTGGCTCCTCATGATCTGAGGTCCCCCGTCTTCGTTAACACGTCTGTATGTCGTGTCTTTTGTTTTGTTTACTTCAACCTTTGTTTTGAGTCTTTTCCGAGTGTGTCTCGTTGTGTTTAGGTTGTTTACCTTTTTTGTTTCCGTTGTTGAGTCGTTCTCGCTATGTCCAGTTGTAGGCTCACTACCCCGGTTTGAAAAACCCTTCTTCAATTTCAAAAATTAATCGTTTTGTGCTCAGAGTGCTGTGCCATTCTCCACATTTCTGCAAAACAGATTTGGTTGTTTTGTAAAACCGCAGGGGTTCAACCTGGGTCACTTGGAAACAATGAACATGTGGGTTCTGGATTACATCTGGGTGTGTTTTAGCTTCTGCCGATTCTACCTTTGTATCCCATTTTTTCAGATTTGGACTGTCTTCGCCGCGTGCAGAATGAACTAAGAATACTGTGTTATGGGCTATGAAGTTCAGAATGAGCAGAGTTCAGAATGAGCAGTGTTCAGAATCAGTTGTGAGCTGTGTGGGCTGTATGTAGATTAAACCAAGCACTGTGTTACGAGCCGAGTGTTAAAAATGGGTAGTGGTTTATCAGATTGTTTTGCTGTTGGCCGGTCGGCCAAATATTTAGCCGGTGGACTATTTTTGTGGCCGGTGGGCAGCCGGTGACCTCCTCTGATGGCCGGTGAGCCTCTTACAACCTTGTTTGGGTCAAATGTGTGGTTTGGGGCCTTCATTGCTCAAGACAATACAAGAAATTGCATTTTCGAAGCTCAACCGGTCTCCGTTTTGACCTCAGACCATGTCTTCTGTGCGTACCACTTGAATACGGGTGCGGTGTATCCTTTTTGTATCCTTTTGTCTCTTTCAAGATTCAAAAGTTGCCCCGCATGCGTTGCTTTACAACGCTTTGACGTGAACACGTGTTGAGTTATACGTCATTGTGCTCGCATTGTATGCTTCGCCACGGTCTGGCGAGACCTTAAATACGCCCGGTCTAGGAGACCTTAAATCCTCTAAAGGTGCAATTCCTTCGATATTTGTTATGCATCCCTCTCTCGCATTGTTATGTACACACCTATTGCATTGCATATGTTATCATTTGTTGTTATGCATGTCTACACGCATTGTAACACACACAATTTGCATTGTCATGCATTTTTCCCTCTCCAGTCTAGGAGACCTTAAATCCTTCGAAGGTGCGAAACCTTTGGCGTCTGCATTGTCATGCATGATCCTCGTCACGTGTTGCCATACGCACCTTCCATGCGTTGTTATGTTTCTTCCTCACATGCACTACCATGCATTTCAAGCGACGCGCGTCGTCGCATATTCAAGTTCACGTGCATTTCAAAAGCCGCGCGTCATCACGCATTCCAAGGTCATTTGCATTGTCATGCATCTCAAAAGCCGCTCGTTGTCGCGCGTTTCAAAATCATGCATCATCATGCATTCGCATTTCAAAAAAAGAGAAAACAACAAAAACAACACGCATCATTTGCATTTCAAAAACAAAACACAAAAAAAAAAAAAAAACATGCATTATCATGCATTTTCCCTTCATCATGCATTGTCACGCATTCAAAAAAAAAAAAAAAACATGCATACGTCATACACTGTAAATAACATGCATTATCATGCATTTTCATGCATTTGTCATGCATCCACTATGTATAGTACATATGCCACGCATCATTGTAAAAAACATGCATATGTCATGCATAACATTGTAAATATTCTATTCCATTGCATACTTGTATATATTGCATTGTAGCCTACATGCGTTCATTGCATCACCCCCATCTATGGCTCGCGCCTTTCCATGATTGAGCTTGGTCTGGTATGTGCCCATATCTTTTCACGTCGAAGCACAGTTCTACATGTGTACGCGCCTATTCCACCCTGATATGTTGGTTTGAGGGTTGCGGCACCGTTTATGTGTTAGATGTGGTTTTTTTGTGTACATGCCTTTCCTAGGCAAGGTTTGGTTTGGCCCGCGTGCCTTATCCACTGTAAATACCATACTATCCATTGCATATTTGTATATATTGCATTGTAGCCTGCATCCGTTCACTGCATCACCCCCATCTATGGCTCGCGCCTTTCCATGTTGAGCTTGGTCTGGTATATGCCCATATCTTTTCGTGTTGAAGCACAATTCTGCATGTGTACACACCTATTCCACGCCGGTATGTTGGTCTGAGGGTGACGGCATCGTATCTGTGTTAGACGCGGTTTGTATGTGTCCATGCCTTTCTTAGGCAAGATTTGGTTTGGCTGCATGCCATATCCATTGTATATATTACATTGTAGTATAATTTTTGCATCCAGCATTAGGATCATGTTCTTTCATTAGCGGGACACTTCCCCACTTATGTCATTCCACCCAATTACTTATTCTTGTGTCCGTCTACATCACTCATAGTTCTGCATGTGTACGTGCCTATTCCACGCTGGTATGTTGGTTTGAGGGTTGCGGCACCTTTTCTATGGTAGACAGACTTTGCATCTCCATCATCCTTTTGACATTTGTGTGGTTTTGAACCGCTCATGATTTGATCATAATTCAATTACATTGCATTTTCATTTGCATTATTATACATAGTTTTGTATATATCGCATATCATTTTGCATTCATTTTGCATGTTATGCATGTTGCTAACAAAATTGTACCTGTTGAGTTTTCGTTCTCTTTCAGGCACGATATTGTATGTACGGTTCATTTGAAGCTGGTGCAACCAGACGAACCGCACAGGTATTGTATTCTCCGAGTGAGACATATCGAGAATTGCATAATTCTCTTACATCCTTTCTACATTGTAGTGTAGTTGGATTTGTGTTTGCTAGCTTAAAACTGTCGTATGTTATGTGCTTCGTTACAACTTTCTTTGTATGATCATAAGTTATGCTCGGCTTCTTGCATTTTCAGTTGCATTTCGCTCCTGCCTTCAGGCGCATATCTTTATTGTCTTGCATGCTTTGTCTAAGTCTTCGACCTTGTCAAAAATGGGTCGTCTTTGGGCTTTGACACTCACTCCTGTCATTCTTATGACTTTCGAGTTCTGTCAAAGAGGGGCAACTGTAGACACCTTATTTTTGACTGTCCTCAAGACTTGGACGTCACCGTTCGAACACTCGGTGATCATCCATGTTTGTGTTCGTCTTGAGTTCCCGGAGGTCTCGGCCACGCGTCCTGCATCGGGATCTCTCGACTCGACTGTTTTGTGCTTGGTTTTGCACCAAACACTTGTGTTTTGCCTTTGAGGGGCAGGGAATGGCTTGTTGGCCATCCCCACACTCCACCGGCCATGGCTTGAGGCCACCGGCTGTGTTTTGTTGCCATCGGCCAAATATTTGGCCGACCGGCACTCTAGATGGTCGACCGGCCATCTATTTTGGTCAAATTGCATTTTTGGCTGGCCGACCACTGTTCATCTGCTTTTTCAGATATTTTTGTGCCAGCTGTGATAGCTGGCACCCACTTTGCTCCCCTCCATACACGTGTATGGAGGGATCTCCCTCTTGACTAGCTTACTTGAGAAGCTTTGCAAGAGTGAGCTCCATAAGAAGGAGCCTCTTCTCCCCCCGTTAGGGTTGACAAAAAAAAGCTCCAGAGCTCTGAGTTTTAGGGTTAGGGTTTACATATACTCTATCTCTATATCTCTTCCTCCTTTTGGTGTATTAGTGTGTGTTTGTTCTTATTATTGCACACAAACACCTACCATTACACCTTTCCTTAGTTGCAGAGGCATTAGAGGGTTGATCTTGAACTTTTAAAGCTAGTTTTGATCCAAGAAGAGGTCTAATCTTGTGATCTTGGAAGTGTTCTTCAAGGGTGAGTGTTCTTGCCCTTTATTCCCCATTTTTGCATAGCTTTTTCGACTACCTTACACCTGTTTTCGAGCTTAGCTTATAACATATAAAAGTCTTGTTTTTGCTTGCTCTAAATAGTTGTTTAAGAGTGTTTTGTTGTTTGGGGTTATTTGACCCCTCTTAGGACTTGTTTGGCCCTATTTTTGTGCTATTTTGGTGAGCTCCAGGACCACTTTGTTTGGCTTAGCTTTGTGAAGCTTTTGCGCTCATTTTAGCATGCTTAAGCTCTATTTTTGGTTGTTTTGGTCGACCATGACATGCTTAGTATGGCCACCTTGCATTTTGGTTTGTAGGCCTTGGGTGTGTGAGTATGGGGCATGCATTGCATGCATCATTTCAGTGGTTTGGAACCACTTAGCATGTCATTTCAGTCCTCATGGCATGCTTGTATGCTTGCGTTTGATGTCCCTTTAATGCTTTATAAGGTTGTCATCTTATGCTCCATGTTTGGCCTCTTTTGTATGCTTGCATGTTTAGACCATTTAGATGCCATCTAGATGTGTTTTTGGCTTTGTTTTAACATGCTAAAACCCTAACCTCAGTTGTTTAAATCCTACCATGTTTGGTTTTGCTAAGTGTAGTTCAATACCCTTTTAGCTTGCCTTGAGTTTTGGCCATGCTTGCATGCTTTGCTTGTGTTGATTGGTCGGTTTGGCACCTCTTTTCCATGCAATTTCAGAGCTTTTAATGCATGCCATTGGTCCATGTTTATTCTCTTTTAAGTGTGCTTAAAAGTTGTCTCTACGTGCCTAAGTGTTGGACCTTGCATGCATGCCTATTTGTATGTGTTTTGGCTTCCATCCTTGAGCATGTTGGCCACTGTTTTAGGCTTGTTTGAGGGCTGCCTAAATTAGTCTAAGTCCATTCTCGCATGTTGTGGCATGCTCACCTTGTGTGTTGATTGCATACTTGGCTTATCATGTGTTGTTGCATGTTTAGATGGCTTTGCATTTGGCATGCATTTATCTTGGTTAAGTTGCCTAACATGTTGTCACATGCCTTGCCTACTTGTATCCCCACATTACATTTTGTATGCTTGTCTTTCCATGCCTTGCATGATTGATTCCTCAGGTTGTGTGCCTAGCATCATTACTTGCTTGCATGTTCGTATTGCATGCCTAGTTCACATGCCTAGGTTGCATTACATTGGCATGCATGCCTCACCTCTTGATCAAGCCATGATAGAGGTTGAAGGCTCTCTTGTATGTTTATATGCAATTGCATTACATTTGAAATCAAAATGGCACATTTGGTCCCTTGGGCCATCATGCATTGAAATGCGCGATTGGTGGTCCGAGAACCAAGAACCATGTCCCTTTGAGTCTTAAACATGATAAGGGATGTGTTGGTGCACACATTTGCTTGGAATGCATTGCCATGCCTTGTTTTGCCCTCTACTGCTGTCAAAACAGGATTCTGCAGGAAGCTTTGGCCGGCCGGCCATCTTTAGTGCCGACCGACCAAGTATGGATGGCCGAGAGCTTAACCAGTGGCTGGTGATCATTCCCCATGGTCAGTGACCATTCCTTATGGCCGGTGGTGTTCCCCAATGTCCAGAGAGTGTTCCTTGGGAATTGTGCCATTCTCAGAGGAGCAGAGCAGGGAAAACAGAGGCAATTTGTACATGGCAATGGACTCCTGAACGAAACCGAGCGCGCATGCATTTGACCCTCTTCCCGAGGACTTTTATCGCTTTCTTTACTTAATTGATTTGTTAATTAATTAGGTGGTCTATAATATTTAATTAGCTTGTAGGTTAATTAATTGTATTATTCTTTTGGTCCCTCCGAGCGAGGGCAAATTTGTAATAAGTGTGGGTGCGTATGTGCATGTCTTCCAACCCCCACTTCTTTCTCCTTTTTACTTACCTACTTTGATGGTTAGTACTAGGACATATTTAATTTAGCATCCTTATGCTATGCGTACGTGCATCATTCATCAGTATTGCATGCATCGGGCTCGGCGCATCATACTAGCTGCATAATATTTCAAATCTAAACTTGAACATGTGCATCAAATGGTTACATTTCACATGACATCCTAGGATTAGCCGGGCCTGTCCTAATTGCATTCTGTATGCGTTGCATTAGGCACTTAACATGGACTTGGATCATACATTGATTGCTAACGAGTTCTTTGTTTTGGCTTGGAGTACCCTGTAAGTATTTTGTGCTTTAGCATCTCGCACGAGTATGAATGTTAACATGACAGCATGCTTACCACGTGGCTAGATGTTTATGTGATATGAACTGCCTGAATGCCTATGGGTGAAGGTTGGATTGCTTGAGTTGGAACAACTCATCAAAATCCATGTTTTAGCCTACTCGTGAGTAGCAAATTTCAAAACATTTTCCAAACAAACAGATATGCGATGCTTTGTTCCAAATTAGGTGATCTAGTCTATACTTGTTTGCTGTGCGCATAACATAGTAATTCTAGGCTAATAACCGGAATAGGAACACATAATGCTTTCAAAACAAGATATCACGGTTAGTAGAGGCCGATCTTTGATCGAGCGAAAGGGGGTGCTCATAGTTGACCTTCCCCAATCGTACCCAAGTTTCTGAGCCGAGGCAACTTTGGTGATGACGGACACGTGGCCTTTGGCACCGAGTCAGGGTTTCCTAAATTTCCCAAAATAAAATATTTAGGTGGCGACTCTGTATCTGGCAAAGCAGTCCATGTTTTGGCACTTCTTTTCTAAAAATCTATTTTTCTCAAAACGATTTGGCGGATTTGGACTCTTTGGTTCAGATTAAGAACCGTGGCAATTTGAGAGTCCTGAACTGTAGTGAACCCACAATATGAACAGAACGGGACCCATCCTCTCGAGGCGTTCGGGGACGTCTACAATCTGTAATAAACATGTAATGAAAGATTAATCTAATATCCATCAAACCTCACATATCAAAGAAACACAATAACTGAAGAATGAAGGAATGAATTAGCACTCACAAATAGGGAAGAACACCCCAATATTCCTTCCCAGATTGTGTGTGTTTATGTTTACATACTACTGTCTTTGATCCTAATCTCTCAAAAAGCTGGTTGAGGATGAATTTGTAGTGAATTGTTCCAATGTTATGAGCACCTACTCAGAAAATGAAACAAAAGTACCCAGTTAGGTGTAAGTGTCTTTCTTCAACCTTTTATATCATAATCCTTTTTCAGTGTTCAATTTCTTTTGTTTTTCTGAGTTTCCTTCCTTAGTCACCAAACAAAGCAATCCAGAATAAATAACACAGAATTTGAATTAATTCATGCAAAAGGTAAATATGCATTGAAAACAAAAAAACCATGGATTTCTTTTCCTTGGAAGAATTTAGGAAGAAAAAGAAATATCAAGAATTAAGAACAAGAAATTTCACCTCATTGAAACAATCATGGAAGACGAGCTGCAATAATGCTCAGTGACATTGGAGTGGACTTTGTAGAGACGGCAAACCTTTAATCGAATGATTTACCCAGCTTGGGGGCAAGATTCATGGTAGAAATCAAATTTGAGTGGACTAGGATTGCAATAATTCATGGGGTGATAATCGCACCACTCCAAAAAAAAAAAAAAAAAAATTGTCTATTTTTATGGTGACGAAAATGCCTTTCATTCTGAATCATTATACCCAAACGGTCCCCATCCTTTTTGCTTCCAGTGTGCTAGTGCCACTTCATAGCTTCATCTCCCCACTTCTGTGCTTTCCGACACCACCCACAGCCCGGGGCTTTTCCCAAAATACGCTAAAATAGCAACCTATTTCCCAAACTAGGCCTAGTTTGGACAGAATTTTCAAAATAAGCTAAAACGTTATTTACAAATCACGCTTTCACTGTATTTCTGGCCCAGCCGCGAAAAATTGATAAAATCGTAAAAGCGTGGTTACAAACCACGCTTTTAAGGAAATATGGTTTTGTAAAAAAAGTGTGGTTAGAAACCACGCTTTTAAATAAAATTGTTTTGTAACCAAAATGTAAGACAAGTAGGAGGTAGCTCAAATGGTAGTGTGCTCCTTTCCATGGGTGAGGTACGGGGTTCAATCACTCATATCTTCAAACTCTTGCTTTTTTCAAATTCAATTTAATTTTTTTTTTTCCTTCCACTTACTCTATAATTTATATATTTATTATGTAACTTTTTTTTATCAAAAAAAAAAATAAAACATTTGTTTGGTTAACTAATATTTATAATAAAAATTATATTTAAAATAATTTTTTTAAATTTTTTAATATTTAAAATATTAAAAACATATAACCCATAAATGTATAAAATATAATGCACATTAAAATAAATAAATAAATATTTATGTGTTGTATTTTTTTAATATTTTATATATTAAAAAAATTTATTTTTTTATTTTAAATATATAATTTTTATTAAAAATATTTTATTTTATAAATATATTTTTAAATATTTTAATTTTTTTATTATGTGTTTGGTTACAATTTAAGTGTAGAGTTTTGAAAGTAGTGTGGAATTTCGAGTTATTTGTTTGGTTATGAGGTTTAAAAATAATTTTTTTATTGAATTTTGAGTTATGTATTTGGTTATGATATGAGTGTGGAAATGTGTTTTGTGTTTAAAATATTAAAATTAAAACTCAATTAAAATTTTTTTTTATTATAAATATAATTTTTATTATAAATATTAGTTAACTAAACAAATGTTTTACTTTTTTTGATAAAAAAATTACATAATAAATATCTAAAGTATAGAGTAAATGGAAGGGAAAAAAAAATAAAAATAAAATTGAATTTGAAAAAAGCAAGAGTTTGGAAATGCGAGGGATTGAATCCGTACGTCTCCCATGAAAAGACGCACACTACCATTTAAGCTACCTCCCTACTTTATATTTTGGTTACAAAACAATTTTATTTAAAAGCGTAGTTTCTAACCACGCTTTTTAAAAAAATATATATTTTTTTAAAAGCGTGCTTTGTAATCACGGTTTCTTATTTAAAAACGTGATTTGTAATCACGCTTTTATAATTTTATCAATTTTTCGCAATTGGACTAGAAATATAGTGAAGCGTGATTTGTAATAACGTTTTAACTTATTTTGAAAATTCCGTCTAAATTAAGCATAATTTGAAAATAAATTGTTATTTTAACTTATTTCGAGAAAAGTTCCCCCACAGCCCTCTTTCTGTCGCTCTCAGAGTTTGTTTGGGTACTAGGTTTTTGGGTATGGTGAGCACTCATCATGATGGCTGTCGAAAGTCTCTCACTCTCCCAGTTCAAGGCCTCGGTGCCATCATATTTGTAATGTAAAATCTGTAATTTCTTTTAGTTTCTGGGATTCGTTCTTAGGGTTGTTTTGGAAACTAGTTATTTTTGTTGATTTTTTATGAAAAGATGCGTAAAAAAAATAGAAAGAACAGTTAACTTTTTGATAGTGACTTTTTTTTTTTTTTTAACTATTTTAATAGGTGGTCAAAAACAACTTTTAGTTTTATACTGCAGCTTTACATTGTTACACAAAGACCTGTTTTTGTTTGATATTTAGATCCGTAGTTGGGTTCTTGGGCGCGTTGAAGAACAACTCCATATTGTTATGGATTGTATCCTTTTCATATGATTTTTTTTTTAAGGACATTATATCTTAGGATGCCTTTTTTCTTCATTCTCATCTTCCCTTTTCCCTACTTTTTTCCTTTTTTTGCACCTTCCTTGACTTTCTGGCTTGCAGTATTTGATCCTATTGTGCTTCATTTTGGTTGCAATCTTGGTCTTCACAGTTTTGGCGCAAGTATTTCTGGTTCAAAAGCTGGATTGATTTTCGCAAAGACATTAGATCCCAGAAAAATGAGCTTCCTATAATGATTTTTGTTTTTCCTAAACTGTTGTACCATTTCTTCATTAAAACTTCTTTGTCAATTTCACATACAATTTGAAGCAATGTTTTTGGTTGTCATTTTCACAATACAACTGGCGTACAAGTATAATTTAATTACCATATTGCACTTTTTTCAGTTATCACTCTTGATATTGTAGTATACCACTTAATTCAATTACCTTATACAACTGGCGTACAAGAATGTTTTACCATTTTCTTCTTTCTTTCATTTCTTTGTTGGCAATTTCACATCTTCTGTTCTCTTGATAAGGGGCCTCTATTATGCCTGTGGAGAACGGTGGTCCTTTTGGCAAATAGTGCAGTAGATTTGTCCAACGACATAATCATTAACTCCTCTATCTTGATTCAAGTTTCAAATGTATCTAAAATTTGGTAGCATCACGTAATTGCAGATTACAAATTACCATAGCAATTGTAATGATCAACTTTGTGGAACTCCCTCGCTTGGTTAGATAAAGATAATTCCACCCTAGAACTAAAACAACTATATAAAGCTATGGAAGCATACACTTCTTCTCAAAGCAAGCTCTTCAGGTCCTGGTTTGCTGGTCCAGTTCTCCAGTCAAATTATTAATGATATTACCAATCAGTGAACTGCTAATTGGTGAGGGAGGTCAATTACTTCTGGTGTGAAATTTTAGGTGATCTATAGATAGGATTTGTTATTTAAAGAGACAATGCTCTTGATCTTGAACAATGGGTGAAACTACAGGTCTGCTTGCTTTTCAAATATTGAATGCTATTAGAATTTCTTCTTTTGAATTAGGAGGCTTTCAATCATCCTGAAATGGAAATGGACATAGAGATTAAAGGATGTGGTATCAGTTTTGTGGCAAACTGTGGTTTCGTTGAAAACTGAAGCTGCAGATGCTGTCCATGTATAAAGTTATCTTGCCCATCTACCTTGCTATTAATCAGTGTTGTAACATCTTTTCTTGTTTCTGTTTATTATTCTAATTAAACAATATCCTAAAATATCGTTCTGTGATTTTAAACGGCTTCAGATCGAACTGCTACATTCAACTGGTTTTATTGACTCCTTTGATATTTGCTTTAAGTTGTTCTGGGCCAATTTGTATTGCCTCCTAACTGTTGGATTAAACCAGAGCATTTTGTGAAAGGTTTACGCAATGAATAATATATGGCGAAACATAAACAAAAGGGACATCCTTTTCTTTTTTACTTTTCATTTTTTCTCGTTTCATTCTTTATTTCCTGATAAATTAAGGAATATGCCTCTATTATCAACCGAAATCTTAAAGAGTAAGTGTGGAGGAGTGGTGGTCCATTTCTCTACAAATGCTCATTGTCCATACCATTTACAACATGGTATATGCTATGATCAATTGGGATCACCCATTGCATTACAGTTCATGACAGCCAGTCTTTTCTTCCTCATTGTCAACTTGTCTTTGTTATTCAACTCTTTTTGCTCCTATTGGAGATGAACGGAAGCAAGTTCTCTGCAGGATTCATTACACCTGTGGACATATCGAATGCTCTGTTTTTGTTTGAATTGTACGCTTTGAGTTTTAATTTTCTGCCATGTTTCTTTTTTTGGCGCCTTGCTTTTATAGGTTTATCATAACTAATAATGGATCTTGTCACAGTGTAGCTGGTTTGAGGAAAACTACCCCATGATTTTTATGATAGAATCTCTGTTGATGTCTCTCATTTTCTTAGGTGTGAAAGCATTTATGTTATGCATAACTCCTTACAAACAAGCTTAAATAGTCAAACTTAAAAAATCTTTAATCAAACAAACAAAAATAAAATAAAATAAAGTAAGGAGGATGAGTTCTGCGCTCTTTATGATTTTTTTTTTTTTGAAAAAAAATTCCTTTCTTTTGAATATTGTCTTCTTTTGTGGGTGAACAACACTGGGCATTAATATCTTTCTGCTTAGGTACAAGGAATATCAACTTCAAGATTACAGCTCATGTTTTCTAAAACAGGTACACATTATTCATCATAGACGTTTAGCAGTTTAGAGTATCAACCTGAGAATACTTTTTTTTTTAAATTTTAAATCTGGCTTTTTCTTCCAGCTAAACAAGCCCATTACTGGGAGCATTTAAGGAGTTGTCTTGTGAAATCTGATGACTGTAATAACCTGTCCAAAAAATATAAGGTCCACTTTGCTTCTTTAAATTCTCATTTCTCGTCTGTTCCTAATGAATTAATGGTGAAGTTTTTACCTCTCATTGCGGACTCTTAAACAATGCAAACTGGCAAAACTAACCCCCATTGAGGCTGGTTGTTGTTGACCGCCATCTGAGTACATCCCTTTTCCTTTCTCGTCTAAATAATTACATTTTGGTCTCTCTCTCTCTCTCTCTCTCATACATTATTTTCTTTTCCTTTTCTTCTGGGGTTTCAATTCCTTAGGTGTGGTTATCCTGCTGTTAATGCTTACAAAAATTTCAAGGCAATCAAGTGCTACAATTGTGATTCCTGCAAGTAAACATTACTACTTTCCCATCTTCTCCCTCTATTACCTCTGGTATATGAAATTCTCATTTCCCTTGGCTTTTCCTGTATATCATGCTCCCAGGGCAAAAGTTGCACAATACATGAAAACTAAATGCAGGGTGGTTGCAATCTTTAATGTGGTTCTGTTTGTTGTTTTGGTGACAAACTCCTCGCCATCTAGTTTGGAACAAATCAAATTATCTTTTTCTCATTAGCGAATGAGGAACAATAGATAATATGGAATATGAATTGCATTTTATATCTTCTACTGTTGAAATTGACAAAGTGTATTATGAAAGTAGCAGAATATAGATGTAACGCCCTCAAAATAATAACATTAAACCCATCAAATAAAACATTCATTGACATATGAAATATCCACAATCTTCTATTCATCAGAGTTTCATTACAAAAGTATTACATGTTAACAACAAAAGCAAAATGCCCTACGGGCTTACAGCTTTCCAAGTTAACACTTGGTTACAACAAAAGAGTACTAACTCATCTACACATTAAGCCCTCGGCTTGAATATACATGTAATACATCAAAAAAAAAAAAAAAGAACTTAAACAACAAAAATCTGTCCGCCTCTAGCCTCCCAAGCTATGACCTTGGAGGTGACATGCTACTTGTACCTGAAAATGATATTCCCATATAGGGTGAGCCACAGCCCAGTAGAAATACACTAAACCAAATATGAACAATGACTAAAAGATTAGCAGTTGATAGATGGCCAATACAGATATTTTCCCTTATCGCATTTTACGGTTTCATGACATACAAGTCCATATTACAGTCCATTTTCCAATTCTTTTCAATTCTCAATTTACGACCATGGCTCAGAACCTGGCCAAACAACTCATATGAGACAGTAACGCATATCAAACACTTCCCATTTCATAATAGATAAGCATACTAGCTATATCACACAACAACAGATAAGCATACAAGCTATATCATTACTTCCACAGATATGCATATGAGCATTATCATACTTCCAATGACAAGCATATGAGCTCTGTCAACACAGTACTAGATAAGCATATGAGCTCTATCTACGGAGTCCATCCCCTGTCTCCTCCCAACAACATTCGGTTTAGAGGTCCATCCCCTATCTTCCCCTAAACCGTGGAGTACATCCCCTATCTCCTCCAACACAACACAATGCATATAAACAATAATTATACACATCATCACGCAACACATAAATTTAACGTGTTCTTTCAATCAATCATAATCAATGACTCATTCCAGTGATTAGTTTCCGTTTGCCTAATCATCATGCATTGTCTACAACAATCACGACTATCCTCCACGGATAGCCCAAAGCAGTTATTTCTATACAGTAAATAAATGCAACAAATGGATATAAAATCGACATTTCCAACTAGGTGAGTGACATGAGATCCAACTACACCCTTTAATCCCATGTATTCCCAATCTCAACATTTCTATTTCATAACCTCATTTCTCACGATTAATTAACCCAATTAATCAAACAATGTAATTAGGGCATTCCCCATAATTAACATTACAACCCTTAAGATCCCATTTTCATCAATGATTCAACATTTATTCCATTTCTCTATGCCAAACATGCATCTAGGTTTATTATAAATAAAACCCCAACTTTTGTAAAATTACACAAAAGCCCCAAACTTTCACAAAATTACCAAACCAACCCCAACATCTCAAAATACTAAAATCTAAAGACAAAATCCATAGAGAGGAGTAGGATATCCCTACCTCAAATCCGGAGTCCCAAGGGAGAAGATGACAAAACCCAACGTGCTCCAAATCCCGAAATTTTCAGATTAAAAAGTAGCCCTCGACGATCAACAACCTTTTTGTAAAGGCCAAAGATGAGCAAATCACTCCTACTAGATCAAAACCTAGAGAGAAGGTAGAGTTCTAGAGTGAGAGGCTCAACAATGGTGTTTTTGGAAAGGTAGGAGAGAGAAGAGAAAGTGAAAAAGTGATTTGAAAAGTCAAAACACAGAGCTTTAACCCAGTCGCCCCGCTCGAGCGTCCAATCCCCCGCTCGAGCTCCGGATACACACTCCCAGAACTTTTGCAGACAAGTCTCCCGCTCGAGCTTCCAACTCCCCGCTCGAGCGTCACTCACACGAACCCGCTCGAGCGGCCAATCCCACGCTTGAGCGTCGAACACTGCACAGGAAATACTGGACGGGTGAAACTCCCGCTCGAGCGCCAAAACCCCCGCTCGAGCGCCAAAACCCCCGCTCGAGCGGACAGGTCAAAATCTGGGCAACTAGTTTTAGTTTCTAATCTCAACCAACCTGTAACAAACCTGCCCTACACATCTTATAACTCAAATACAAAGTAAGAAAGGATGTACACAAGGTAATGATCAACTACTAACATCCACGGACACATGTCCGGATCACTGTACAACAAGGGTAAACCCGGGATCGCTATAATAGATTATCATTTTATTGACCGTGTTTATATGATCAGGACCTTCTAATCGAGTTCATTTATTTTTCTTACAATTATCTGTTGTGAAATCAGTCATTAATCTACTTTGTGGGATGCTGTGCGAAACGAAATGCTGCAAGAAGCCACTCTGAAGTTTGAAACAGACCTATATATCTCAAGAAATCTTCACTTGGAGGAAAATTTGTTCACATTTCTTAAAAATCATACTTTCTATCTGTAAGTTGTTTAACGTTGATAATTTTAGACAAATAGATACACATACACCATTGTTTCTCAAGCACTGACTGGGAAATTTATATCTGGAGCATCTCTTTTCTGAAGTACTACAATTCTGTGAAGGTTATCATTCATGTGATTTTGTGTTAGAGAATCCAAGAAAGAATGTTGTATCCATCACATGCTTCAAAGGGAGTTATTATTATTTCAATACCTCAAAATGGTGCATTTTTTTTTTTTTTCTCTTCAAAATATAACACATGCTTGTAATTCAAGTTCGTTGCAAAAATCAGAAATTTGGGGACTGTTTATTCTTAGAAGGTTGATGATACATGCATCTCATCAAAGAAGAGCTAATTCCCGTTGGGTTCATAGGCAATTTCAACACTTAACGGATACTAAAAGGTCATTTCTTCCGTCTGAAAGAAGAACAGGCCAGAAGGCCCATCACCAACCGTCAAAGCCAGCTTTACAGGACCTTTTGCACCTTGTTCAGCCGTGTAGTGTCCATTATTAAAGATCATCTCTGTTTTACAAAAGCCAGGAGTAACTGAATTTATGCCAAAATTTGGGAATTTTTTAGCTAAAACCCTCGTGTAGGCATTAAGAGCTGCTTTCGAGACAACATAAGCAGAGAGAACAGACCAGCCTTTGGACTCCAACAAATCCTGTTTAGCATCCTGTAAATAACGACTCACTACCTCATCTACTTTCTCTTCTGTGAGTCCATCAACATCACTTAGTACCTCTCTTGCCCATTCATTTGTAACATTCTGCATAAAAACATTTAGTTATATGTCATGGGCTAAATTTATAGAACAGTTTAACCAGCCTTTGAGGGAAGTTTTTAACCTTTAGCTGCCCCAAACCGGATGAGACATTAACAATTCTTGCAGAACCAGAGAGCTGAAGAAGTGGAATGAGAGCTTGAGACAGCTGTTTAGGTCCATAGTAATTTGTTCGCAGACACCCTTCTGCTGTTTCATAGGTTTGTTTTATAACCTTTTTTGCCATTTCAGCCTTCTCACCTACAATCTATATCATTTTTAGAAGATTAAAATCCTTGATTTATACAATAAGCATAAATTTTTTGTTGAAACCCAGAATCTGGTAATAGACTTACCTCTCCAGACTTAAGCTTTAAACTAGTAAATGACTCCGCATCCATTATGACTCCGATGACCCCTGCATTGTTCACCTGCCAAGAATTTACATCCATACATGTTAGTGAACAATTACCCACTAGATAGCTATAGACAAATTTAGTTTCAATCAATTTAGTTTGCTTCCAATCTTACCAATATGTCGAGCTTTCTGAATTTATTTTTGATGTAATCTGCTAAAGAAGCAATACTAGCAGAGTCTGTAACATCAAGTTGATGAAAAAAAATATCAGATAGCCCACAAGCTTTGAGATTTTCAACAGCTTCAGTACCCCTCTTCTCATCTCTAGCTGTTAAGATCACCATGACTTCATTGGAAGCTAACTGTCTACATATCTCTAATCCAATTCCTTTGTTGCCCCCTGTTACTACTGCAATCCTGAAAATCAATTAGCAAACACACAACAAAACTAAGGTGTTAGAGCTTAAATTTTCAACATTTTCAACATTTAAAATGTGAGAGAGAGAGAGAGAGAGAGAGAGAGAGATGTGCCTTTTTGGTGGTGCAGTGGTGACTGTTCCCTCCATTTCTGAATGTAGGAGATGATAGTGGTGATGAGGATGAGGTGTGTGTAGTTAATTTTGAAGTTGGAGATATCTATTTATATAAAAATAAGACTAAGAAATGAGCGTATGACACGTATGCTGTGACAACATCCTCCTTTTGTACGTAATCTGTGACATGATTGTCATATGCATGTTCAACAGGCTACTTAAGTGATAGAAATAGGATTCTAAGTTAAGTTGAGCAGTGGATTGATTCAATTTAATTTAAATTTTAGTGAGTTCAAAATGTGTTTAAATTTAATTTGCTTACTTTTTTAGGCGATTTTGAACAAGTTTTAAAATTAAGGAAAATTTGGTCAAAACTCTTTAATTGGACTCTTGTTTGGTGAAAAGAACAACTTAATTTATTTTGTTTCATAAACTTCCTAAGAAGAAAATACATAATTGAATAAGGACAAAGTAAAATATCTTTTTTTTTTTCTTGAATAGTATTGTCAGAGTAACATGTTATTGTCAAATAAAGTAACGTGTTACTGTCAAATAAAGTAACATATTACTGTTATTATTTACATTAATTTTGACGGTAATAACTTTTTTTATTATTATTTCTTTTAAAAGAATTTTATAGTCAACATAGATTTTATTTGATAGATTTTGAGGAAAGAATTCTAAAAATACTAATTTTATTAAAAAAATCGATATTTAAAGTTTAATATTTTGATAATAATGGTATGTATTGGATCTTTAAAAAAAAAAAACATTTTATACTTGACCTTAATGTATTAAAATTTTATTATGGGAGAATTTTGACCAAATTCTCTTTTAATTAAGGTTACGTAGTTTTGTAGTACCTACAAGTTTTTTGACCCAATATTAAAAAGTTAATAATAAATTTCGAAATTTGTTCATATTTTATTTATTTATATTAAACTTTTAATGGGCCACTTGAGTTTAAGTAAATTGGTTCATTTTTCTGTGCTATATAAAAGATTCACATATTAACAATGGAATTGATTGATAGAATTTCATAGAAAAAAAGGTAAAAAATTGCATTGACTTGCCAAAAAATGTGATAAGATAATAATATTTTTGGTTTTAAATTTCACAAAACTAAATATTTTTGTTGCGTTATAATTTCTTTCAAATAAAAAATCAATCACATAAATCTACAATGGCTATTACACAAAATAGAAATAATAAATTGTTCAAATTTAACAATTTTTATACTACAAATTTCTTTTAAGCACCACTACCCTATTTTTGTTCTATACCTTGGCATTCTTTTCTTACATAAATTGATCTTGCACCATGAAAGGGGGAATCGCTGTTTCACAGTTGCTGCTCGTCTACAACTACTTTTCGCCTAACATAATCATGAACGAAGACACAAAATTGCGTAGATAGAAGGAAATAAATCAACCCACTTCTCCTTATCGGAATGATTAAAGAAAAAAATGAGATTGGTGACTCCTTTCACTCAGGTGACACCGTTTGAGAACATTGTTGTGAGGGGAAGCTCACTGTGGTTCATTCCAAATAAGTAGTTTTGGGTGAAGTCATTATCCGGAGAGAAAATTTATATTGTTCACATTTGTGTATACAAATTTGCGTTGTGTGAACAAATTTGAACTCTTGCTTGCTTGAGAGAATGGCATTGTTTAGTACAATTTATCTGAATTGTTTATAACTTTTTTTAGGATTTTATATCATACTATTTAGTGTAGTTTTAACTTATAGGTTATTAGACAAATAATTTAAATGTGTTGAAAAAAACTTAGGTAAACTACCAATAGGTCCTAATAGTTTGACTTAATTCTCATCAAGTCCTATTGAAAATAAGTCTTGGTAAAATTGTCACTAAAAATAATTTGTGACAATTTTTTAAATATGTCGCTAAAAATTGATAATTACTGATTTTTTTTGTCATGATTTTTATAAATTGTCGCTAAAACTTACAATTAGTGACTTTTTTTATGACAAATTTTTCTCATAGAACCTATTAGACAATAAGTCCACTTATTAGGACTTACACGTCAGTACCCCAAAAACTAATTGTCTAAAGCTACCAAATAGGCATTAACTTGATGTGTACCATTTAAGTGTGCAACCCCCTTAAGGTTGCACACCATATGTTAGGAAGCACGGGTGCGGGTGCGTGTACGAGTACGGTGAGGGTACGAGTGCGGGTACGTCAATACGACAAAACTCAAAAAAAGTATGATACAAGTATGGCTGCAGTATGTCGATATTTATTTATTTATTTATTATAATTATGGTTAAAGGATCCAATCTACAAATTAAAGTTAAATATCAAAACTAAAAAGAGAATTACAAAACTAAAAGACAAATATTAATATATTTCAATTCAACAATGCCAACACCAAAGGAAAAACAATGCCAATTCAGTCCATAATGCAAGCAAAGGAAAAAACAAAAGAAAGCCCTATATATCTAAACTTGACACTTCAAAGTTTACTTTCATCAACTTCATCATTGAATAAAATAACTTCCATCTCTGGCTGATCAAGTGAAAAATTTGCAATTTCAAGGAAACCAGAACCCTCCAATGAATCAAATGCATCTCCCCCTATGTCCCATAACTTAGTCTCTCCTTCTGTGTATAGTTGACTCCTCCTTGATAAGAGGCGAATATTAGAGTGCACAAAATTCAAATTCTCGCACCGTTATGGTGTCATTTTATTCCTCCTCATAGAGTGAATGAAAGAGTAGGTGCTCCAATTCCTTTCACAACATGATGAGGAACATGGTTAGCCAAGTAATTTCACTACCAAGGATTGAAGCATAGGTGCAGAAGAGTCATGTGCCAACCACCAAACCATTGGTTCCATTACTCCTCTATCACATATTGAGTCAAAGTCTTCAAAACTTTCTAAACAACCTGAAAACTTAGCATGATCTGTATTAACAGCCTGTCTCTCATCTGAATCAGGAAAGTATCTCTTAAAACCCTTGATTCTCATCTCAGAAATTTCAACATCTTTGTGAGGAGGAACACAAATGGGATTTTCATAAAGCCACGTCCCACTATAATACCTAGATTTCATAATTAGAAAAAAAATAAAAAAAAGAGTAAATTATGCAATGGAAAAAAATTAAAGTATAAACTATGAGTCTAATGTGAATTAAACCTTGGATTCAAAGAATGAGCAAGACAATGAAGAGGTGTGCTACTTTTTGTCCACCTTTCCACTAATATTTGATACACTACAGAGTAAAAGGACGACTCTTCATTTTCTGACTTCCCTTCACACCTATAGATGGATTCCGTCACCCATTCAATCACTGAATCCCACATCTCATAAAACAAATGTAGACATGGCTTATCGGTGTCACAAAATCTGAGCATCTCATAAATAGGCAATGTGAATGAGAGTATTTATTCAATCTTGTCTCACCAAATATCATTCAACAACTTTTCCTTTACAACAATTTCTTTCCCAACATCATCTTCCTTGTAGGAAGCCCATTTTTCACTTATCAACATTGTTTGGAGACCACGATATATAAGTTTAAACCTTTTTAGCATAACAATTGCAGATGCAAGGCGTGCATCTGCAACAGAAAGTAGCTTCAAAGTTACAAACTCATTAAAAATAGCTAATCTCATAGAATGATTCATCATGAAATTTTTCACAAACATTATATCATCAATCACAATAGTGATCCAATGGCATTCATCATAAGCATATGCAACAACTCCAATTCCCTTAGCAGCACAAAGGTTCTTAAAAGCAAGATTAAGAGTGTGCACTACACAAGGTGTCCAAAAGATCTTCGGATAATTACCTTGACTAATTGATCCAGTTGCACTACAAACAGGAGCATTGTCAGTAATTACTTGAATCACATTATGAGGGCCCACTTCATCAATCACTTCACCAATTAATTTGGCAATATGATACTTGTCCTTGATCTCACCCTCACAATTAACAGCTTTTATAAACATAGCTCCACCATTAGATGCTGCCATAAAATTAATAAGAGGTCTCCTTTGTGCATCAGTCCATCCATCAGATACTATACTCAACCCCTTCTCATCCCATGCCTTTTTAGTTGGTTCCAATAACCTTTCAATAGTTGCCCTTTCTTTTTGAAGTAAGGTAGTCCTCAACAAATTATATCCAGGAGGGACATACCCAATAATTTGATTCTCAGCAGCATATTGAAAAGCACCCACAAAGTATGGATTCCTAGCCAAATGGAAAGGCAAACCAGTTGAATAGAATATACGAGCAATTAAAAAATGTAAATGTTCTCTAGCACTTTGATTAAATGCCTTATCTAAAGGACTACTCCCAATTGCCTTTCTCTTTCTTGGTGCATAACCTTCCATTCTAAATGTTCGAACATCTTCTGCGCCGCCATGGCTAGTACTAATTTGAGAAGATGGAGGTGGTAAAGGAACATTTTTTGGCTTTGCCATCTTTTTTTGATTCTCAACTTCTTGATCTGCCTTTTGAATTTCAGAAAGAAGATCACTCTTGTCCTTCACAATTGCACACACTTTAATTTCATGGCCAGTAAGTAGCAACAAATGGGCTCTAACTCTAGAATATGACCCTTGGAACTCAATGTTACAAAAATTACACTTAAATTTTGTATTACAACTTCCTCCTTCCCCCCTTTTGACTAATTTTGTAACATAGCCCCAAAGAGAAGCATTTTCATCTCTAGATTGATCAATGGAAGGAGCAGAAGAAGCATTTGTAGACGAACCTAAACTGTTTGATGAACTCATTTTCCTATAATTTAAAATCATTAAGCATTAAAAATAATATTTGTGAAATCTCTCACTTTGACATGTTATGCACTGTGAATCTGTGAGCATAATTTATTTTTAAAATCGTTCTTTTTGCTCATCAAATATTTAAATAATAATTTGGATAGATCTAATATATTGCATATATTGAATAAAATATATATTCCAGTGACAAGTATCATATTGCATATGTATATATATATGACATATATTAGAAAGAAAAAAAAAAAAAAACAGGACAAATCTTAGTTCAAGAAATCTGGACAGATCTTAGTTCAAAAATCTGGACATATATCAAGAAAAAAAAAGTTCAAGAAAAATAAAGAAGAAGAAGAAAGATCAAAGAAAGAGAAAATCAAAGAGAAGAGAAGAATCGATCGTTTGCTGCGAAGAAACAACACAAAAATCTAGAAAAAAAAAATGAAAGAAAAATGATGAAGAATCGAAGAAGAAAATGGGGGAAGAATCGAAGATGAACTTACCTCTTCAATCGCACCTTCGAAGGAGAGAATCAATCAGCAGCACCTTCAATTAAACCTTTCAATTGCACCTACGAAGTGTTCTTCAGACTCTCTTGGGAGTATTTCTGGAAGGAGATGATCAAATGGACATGGAACCCTAGCACCTTCGAAGTTCTTCAGTCTTGGAGTATTTCAAAAGGAGATATGGAAGGAAATGAGATGATCGAATGATAGAGAATAATAGAACCCTAATTTTATTTGGTTTCATGTTTTATTTATTACAAAAGAACCCCAGATTTTTATAATTTCTTAAAATAGACACAAAAAATTGCTCCGGTACCCTTTAATTTATAAACAATCTCATTTTTTACCCCGGAGTACCCAAAAATGTACCCATGGCATTCCCATTACTATATTGACTGTATGAAACGTACTCGGTGCGTTTTTGGCGTACCCGGTACGCGTACAGCCATACCGGTACGTATACCCGCACCCGCACTTGCACCCGGTAAGTACCTGATACTTGTACGACAACACGTTTGGAGTACCCGTGCTTCATAGACAGTATGCAACATAATTTTTAGCCGTTGGATTACAATAATTGATCAAGACCATTGAATTGTTTAATAGTAAAAAATTTGAAACCAGGACAATTGGTTAATCCTCCTATTTGCATCACACTTTCCTCGTTCTCTCTATTTTATCTCTGTCTCTCTTCTTGTCTTCATCTGTGTAAGGTTCACTGTGTAACCCTTGATTTCCATTAACAGCAACAAGTCCTTACTGGGTGTCACTGATGAATCTCTATAGGGAACAGTTTTGCCCTTGATTTCCAGCAACAACGGAACTACAAGGCTTTGTTAGGTTCCGTTGCTGAAGTGAAGGCATTTTCTCCAACTAGATATCAGGTATGGAGCTGTCTCCCTCTCTCTGTCTCTATGTCTCTCTCTTTTCCCTCTTCACTTCAGCGATTTTCCCTCAACTAAACCCTCATCCTAACTTTAACCCCTCTACGCTTCGCTCAAATCGAAAACCCTCCATAGGTAACTAACATCTCTCTTTCTCAATCGAGTGTTTGTGTTTTCACAAACAATCCAACTGTGTTAAAATACCAACCGAAATTCAACCACCATGAAATTCCAACAAAAAACTATGTAGCCTCAAATGCTTCCTTGATTGGTTTAATCTATTTGTGTTTGCATTGACATTGGCATTAATATCAGTTCATGTTGTTTAACTATGTAATGTACTTAGTGGGGAAAAAAGCTAAAATGGGTATTTGCTAAATTGATTAGATTTTTTTGTCATCAAGTAATTGTTTGTATTAATGTCATGTACAGTATAGCCCCAGTTGAAGTTAAAAGTGAATGTGTTGATTATGACATTCCAATTGAAGCAGATGTCATTCGTTTGAACAATGAAAGTCGGGCTGAACCTTGTCATGGTAGTAAAGCTGGTCCAAGCAATGAAGAAGTAACCAACATTAACGTTGAAGATGCTGAGCCGATGTCAAATAAGAAATGGTTGACGATGCTCATCACAATAACATAGTTGGTGAGGTTGAACATGCTGTTCTCGAACAAAAATTTGATTTGGTTAAGGATGGAGAAGCTTTCTACAACGCGTATGCTAAAGCCAACGAATTTAGTATACGAAAATCCATATTTAACACAAATAAACATGGAAAGGTTGTTAGTATGTTATGGTTGTATTTAAGGGAAGGTCACAGATACCAAAATACTTGGACCGTGTTGCTGAGAAGAGAAAAGCTCCCAAGGCACTAACAAGAGTAGGTTGCAAAACATAATTTCACATACGGTATGATTCGGAGGCTGGTAAATGGGGAAAGTATGTTGTGGCTTACTTCATCGCAGACCACAACCATGAATTGGCAGAACAACATTGTATAATGTATCTGAGGTCACATCGGGGTTTAAACAGCACTGACAAAGCTCAAGCAATGGCTATGCGCAACGTCGCTGTGAAGACTAGCCAAATCATGGACTATATGGTAAATTCATCCGGGTTTTATGAGAATGTTGGTTTCATCTGTACGGATCTGTAGAATCATATTCAAGCCGAATGTAGAGCAGGAGTTGAGGATAGTGATGTGTAGGGTGCGTCAGTTTACCTATGTGTAAAACTTGATCTTGACCCACGTTTTTTTACAAGTATGATGTGTGTAAGTATAACAAGTTACAAAATCTTTTCTGGGCAGATTCAAAATTGTGGGCTGACTATGCAAGGTTTGGTGATGTGTTATTTGACTCAACTTACCGAGCCAATGCCTACAAGAAACCTTTTGTCATGTTGGCTGTTGTGAGTAACCATTTCACGACCACCATATTTGCATATGTTTTGCTAGCTAATAAGATAATTAATACATACACATGGGTTTTGGAAATATTTATAGAGGCGCTGGACAATAAAGCACCTGTGTCCGCACTGACAGATGGGGATAAGGTTATGTAAGAGTCAATCAGAAGAGTATTTCCAGATGCAAGACATCGATTATGTAATTGGCATCTTGGGAAAAATACCGGGTCAAATTTTCAAAAAAGTGGCTTTGCACATGCTTTCAAGCAGTGCATGGAGATAGAAACGAATGAGGTAATGTTTAAGGATGGTTGGACAAGAATGGTCGAAAATATGGACTTTAGAACAACAGCTGGGTGTTGGAGACATATGAGAAGCGTCATATGTGGGCTGAGGCATATATGCGTGGCCATTTTTTTGTTGGGATGAAGAGCACTCAACGCTTAGAGAGCATGATTGCTTATTTCAATCCCTTCCTCTAACATAAATTGAAGCTATATGAATTTGTTAGACACTATGATCGGGCTCTTGCAAGGATAAGGTATAATGAGGCTGGATATGATGCCGAAACAAATACAATTTTCCTGTATTGATTACTCCATTGCGAGATATAGAAAGACATGGAGCTGACCTATTCACTCAAAAGATATTTAGAATGCTTCGGGATGGAATCTTAGAAGAGGGAAAGTTGAATGTGAAGGATTTGTTCTCTTTGCCGGATGGTTAGAAAGGTTACTATATTCATAAGTAGAAAGACAAGGATAAATCGTGGATAACAACACACAATCAGGTGGATGCCATAATGATATATTTTTGCATGAAGTTTGAGTCGTTCGGTCTACCTTGCTGTCACATGACATGTGTTATGAAAGCAAAAAATTTAACACAAATTCCCCTAACTTATATGCTACATAGATGGACAAGGGATGCAAGTAAGGATGGCCAACGATAGCGTCAAGCAATTGATAACACTACAACACATACGACCCGTTATGAGATATTGAGTTCTTTTTACAATGAAATGTGTTTATATGCCTCATAATCAATGGAAAGTTTCAACGAGGCTAGGGATGCATGTTGTCTGATGACGAACTGGATGAAAGAGCTATATGAGAGGAATCACAATCATAGCGATGGAGACAAAGGGAAACATTCAATCCCACGACAATTTGGAGTAGAAGATCTTGATCTTGTGAAGACAAGGGAACCCGGGACGAGTCTCGTCCAAGTGTCGAAGACCAAGAAAATGTGGGAATTGCAAATGCATTGGCCACACGAAGCAAATGTGTCCAAAGGTTTGGTTTAGCTAAACAGTGGGTAGTAACTCAAATGTAGATACAACCCACATCACTGACCGTGAGTACAATGCGAACTCATCGCCCATTCGCCGTAAAACTAGGTTGGTGGATCCAAGTACACCGCACATTAAGGGCATGTTTGGTAGCCATTTCGTTTTCAGTTTTTAGTTTATATTTACAAAAATTTAAAAAGTTGTCATAAAAAGTTGTTTGATAATTTTTTTGGCTCAATTTATAAATTTGAAAAAAAAAAAACGTAAACTCAAAAAATGAGTTTTCGTTGGTTTTTAAATAAAAATTTAAAATTTTGACTAACAAAATTTTTTTTTTCAATTAAATTTTTTTTTTCCAAATAATTTTTTTTTTCAATTATTTTTTTTTCAATCATAATTTGTGATCCCATTGTCATAAATAATAAGAAATAAATATAAATATTTTAGGCCTGAACAAACATATTTTTTAGTTTATGTTTTTAAAAAGTTTCAAACATTTTGTTCAAACCAAACACATTTGTAGTTTATGTTTTTCTAAAAATAAACAAAAACCAGTTTATAAAATTTTTGTAAACATAAATAAAAAACGTAAACGTTACCAAATGCTACCTAAGCAACGACGTCTATTTTTCGATGTTTATTCTGATTCAAGGCAGGGAGTGGGCCAATACGGTAGCGTCGAAGCACAAGTGTGCAATTTCATATTTTAATCACAAGACGAAATGTAATAGTAATTTATTGAAAGAAGTCATAACAAAGTGATACCAAGCCAAACACATCATTAGTTGTCAACCACACCGCGGCAACCCTTCAACTAGATCCATCCAAATATAGAACAAAAACAAGCAACCACAATAGGAATCTTGGAATACAGACATAAGCCAATTTCCAATCCAAAACAATACACAAACAACAGACACTCATATATATATATATATATATATCTCACATTCATTTAGTTTTGAAAATAACGATTCACTATAAACAAAATGACAAATCACTCTAAATAACATGAGAAATTACTATATGCGGTTCTCTACGTAGTAAGTGAACAGAAATAGAGCAAAACTAATTTATGACCGTCACAATCCAAATCACTCGCTAATTGATGTTCAACAGTACGTTGAAATACAAATATTGGAAATTGCAGGTTGACCAAATACCACACCAATTATTGTAATGGGGAACACAATAAACAACAATTAGTAACGTGTAGATCATTCACATCAACCACATCTATTTTGATATGTTCCGTTCGATTCATTGACCACCACTTTTCATCAATACTGTGCCAATTCCTATCCTTGTACATAAGCAATTATTTACACGTTACGTACAACAATCCATGCAAAATGAAAACTACGTATATATTTACCATGTTGTTGGCAATGATGTCTTTTCAGTAGTTAGTATTGTGTACCTAATAAATTAAGGGAATAAGTAAATCATACAATTACCTTATTCACTTAAGCAATTGTGGTAGAATCATTTTTTCACACTTGTGCTTCGACACTATTGTATTGGCCCACTTCCTGCCTTGAATCAGGAGAAACATCAAAAATAGACGCCGTTGCTTAATGTGTGGTGTACTTGGATCCATTAACCCAATTTTATGACGAATGGGAGATGAGTTCGTGTTGTACTCACAGTCAGTGATGTGGGTTGTATCTGCATCTGAGTTACTACCCACTGCTAAACCGAACCTTTGGATACGTTCGCTTCGTGTGGCCAATGCATTTGCAATTCCCACATTTTCTTGGTCTTTGACACTTAGACGAGGCCTGTTCTGGGTTCACTTTTGTCTTAAAAGATCAGGATCGTCTACTCCAAATTGTCGTGGGATTGAATGTTTCCCTTCATCCACATCACCATGATTGCGATTCCTCTCATATAGCTCCTTCATCCAGTTCGTCATCGGACAACATGCATCCCTAGCCTCTTTAAAACCTTCCATTGATTGCCAAGCATAGAAACACATTTCATTGTAAGAAGAACTCAATATCTCATAACGGGCCGTTTGTGTTGTAGTGCTATCAATTGAGGCTTGACACCATTGCTGGCTATCCTTACTTGCAGCCCTTGTCCATTTATGCAGCACACCAGTGGAGGGGAATTTGCTTTAAATTTTTTACTTTCATAACACATATCATGTGACTAAACCGAATGACTCAAACTTTATGCAAGAACATATCATTGTCGCATCCACTGGATTGTTTGTTACTATACACAATCTATCCTTGTCCTTGTACTTATGAATATAGTAGTCTTCTGACCATCCGGCAAAGGGAACACGTCCTTCACATTCAACTTCCCCTTTTCTAAGATTTCATCACAGAACATTCTAAATATCTTTTGGGTGAATAGGTCATCTCCATGTCTCTCTATATCTCGCAATGGAGTAATCAATATCGAAAAAGTGTTATTTGTTTCGACATCACCTTCAGCCTCATTATACCTTATCCTTGCAAGAGCCTGATCATAGTGCCTAACAAATTCATATAGCTTCAATTTGTGTTGGAGGAAGGGATTGAAATAAGCAATCATACTCTCCGAGTGTTGAGTGCTCTTCATCCCAGCAAAGAAATGGCCACGCATATATGCCTCAGCCTACGTATGACACTTCTCATATGTCTCCAACACCCAGCTATTGTTCTAAAGTCCATATTTTTTTACCATTCTCGTCCAACCATCCTCAAACATTGCCTCATCCATTTCCATCTCCATACATTGCTTGAAAGCATGTGCAAAGCCACTTTTGTGAACATTGACATGATATTTTTCTCGAGATGCCAATTACATAATCGATATCTTGCGTCTAGAAACACTCTTTTAATTGTCTCTCGCATCGCCTTATCCCCATCTGTCAGTACGGACATAGGTGCTTTATTGTCCATCACCTCTATAAATGTTTTCAAAACCCATGTGTATGTATCAATTGTCTCATTAGCTAGAAAAACACATGCAAATATGGTGGTCGTGAAATGGTTACTCACACCAGCAAACATGACAAAAGGTTTCTTGTAGGTATTGGTTTGGTAAGTTGAGTCAAATATCAACACATCACCAAACTTTACGTAGTCAGCCCGCGATTTTGAATATGCCCAGAAAAGATTTTGTAACTTGTTATCCTTACACACATCGTACTTGTAAAAAAAACGTAGGTCAAAATCAAGTTTTGCACATAGGTAAACCAACGCACCCTACGCATCACCATCCTCAACTCCTGTTATATGTTCGGCTTGAATATGGTTGTGTAGAGCCGTACGGATGAAACCAACATTCTCATAAGACCCATATTGATTTGCTATATAGTCCATGATTTGGCTAGTCTTCACACTGACGTTGTGCATAGCCATTGCTTGAGCTTTGTCAGTGTTGTTTAAACCCCGATGTGACCTCAGATACATCACACAGTGTTGTTCCGCCAATTCATGATTATGGTCTACGATGAAGTGAGCCACTACATACTTTTCCCCTTCACCAACCTCCAGATCGTACCGTATGCGAAATTGTACTTTACAACCTACTCTTGGTAGTGCCTTGGGAGCTCTTCTCTTTTTAGTAACACGGTCCAAGTATTTTGGTAATCTCTAACCTATCTTTGAACACAACCATAGCCTACTAACAACCTTTCCATGTTTATTTGTGTTAAATATGGATTTTCGTGTACTAAATTCCTTGGCTTTAGCATACGTGTTGTAGAAAGCTTCTCCATCCTCAACCGAATCAAATTTCTGTTCGAGCACAGTACGTTCAACCTCACCAACCATGTCATTGTGATGAGCATCGTCAACCATTTCTTGTTTGACACCGGCTCGACCATCTTCAACGTTGATATTGGTTGCTTCTTCATTGCTTGGACCAGCTTTGCTACCATGACAAGGTTTCGCCCGACTTTCATTGTTCAAACGAATGTCATTTACTTCAATCGGAATGTCATAATCAACACCTTCACTTTTAACTTTAGCTGGGGCCATAACATACATGACATTAGTACAAACAATTACTTGATGACTGAAAAATCTAATTAATTTAGCTTATACCCATTTCAGCTTTTTTCCCACTAGGTATAGCATGTAGTTAAACAACATGAACTGATATTAATGCCAATGTCAATGCAAACACAAACAGATTAACCCAATTAAGGAAGAATTTGAGGCTACATGGTTTTCTATTGGAATCTCAGGGTGGTTGGATTTCTGTTGATATTTTAACACGGTTGGATTGTTTGTGCAAACACAAACACTCGATTGAGAAAGAAAGAGGTTAGTAGCCGATGGAGGGGTTTCAGTTTGAGCGAAGCTTAGAAGGGTTGAGGTTAGGATGAGGGTTTAGTTAAGCGAAAATTGCTAAAGTGAAGAGGGCAGAGAGAGAGAGAGAGAGTGGAGACAACTCCATACTTGATATCTAGTTGGAGAGAATGCCTTCACTTCAGCAATGGAACCCAACAGAGTCTTATAGTTCTGTTGTTGCTAGAAATCAAGGGTTATACTGTTCCCTACAGAGATTCATCAATGGAGCCCAGCAAGGGCTTGTCGTTGTTAATGGAAATCAAGGGTTACACAGTGAACCTTACACAGATGAAGATAAGGAAAGAGAGAGAAAGAGAGAGAGAGAGAGAGAGAGAGAGAGGAAAGTGGGATGCAAATAAGAGGATTAACCGGTTGCCCTAGTTTCAAATTTTTTACTATTAAACAATTCAATGGTCTTGATCAATTATTGTAATCCAATGAAGTCTCTGTTATAATACAGAGATTTATCAAGAAGAATAGCATGATGGGCTATAGTTCTAGGTCAGTATGACATAGAATACAAGCCAATGACAGCAATCGAAAGTCAAGTTTTAGCTGACTTTTTACTGAGTTTACACCAAGCGCAAGTCCGAGGCCAACACCTATAAACCTCGGCCTAGGATGCACATGACAGCCAGAAGAAACACAACTAGTAGCATAGAACCCCCAGCCAGCAAGACAGAAACAAAAGGAAGAAAAACCTCAGCCTTGTGATATCTACGTCGGCGAGTCCTTCCGTCTCTTTGTTGATAGCAGTTCAAACCTACAAGGAGCGAAGGTAGGAGTGGAGTTAATCTCACCAGATGGACAAATAATAGAGCAATCAATCTGGCGTTCAAGGCCTCAAATAATAAAGCAAAGTACGAGGCACTAATTACCAGATTGAAACTAGCAGCAATAGTGGAAGCCGATGCGCTGGTAGTCTACTGTGACTCCCAACTATCATGAATCAAGCAACCGAAGAATACATAACCCAAGATGAAAGGATAGTAGCCTATATTAGAGAACGCATCAAGTTTTTAGCACAATTCCAGAGTTGTCGGCTGTAATAGGTGTGCCGAGAAGACAACAACCATGCAGATGCCTTGGCTAATCTTGCTAATGCCATAAAATCAGACACGCCAAGAACAATTATGATGGACTATCTATCAGGCCCAAACGAGGAACCCCTGAAAATAGTATATGAGGCAATGACTGGGCCCAAGTTGGATAGATGCCCTAGTCAAGTTTATTAGGGATGACCACCTGTATAAAAGGTCCTTCACTAGGTCCTTACCGTGATGTGTGTTGGGTCGGTGTACGCTGATAAGTACTATTCACTCAACCCTACTGTTTACTCAAACACTAGGTCTAATGGGGGGTTTGGGGGTCCTCCCTCCATGGGAGAAGAGGGTCAGGGGGTTTACACCCTCTCCGGCCGAAATTTTTTTGGATACTTTCGTAATTCCCACGTTACTTCCGTGTAACCCTAATTCTATACTTATAAACAAATGAGGGGGCACCTCTTTTAGGTTAAGAGAGAGTTGTATTTTTCTGATCATAGTAAAAATCGCAGCAGCTGTGGACGTAGCCCTATTCTGGGGCGAACCACGTAAATCCTTGTATTATTGTATGTGTGATTTGTTTGATTCGTTTTTCTTCCTTATTTGTTATTTCTTGTCTCACTGATCTTAGTTAGGAAGGGTAAATTCCTAGCAATGTGGGCATCCTTCCTAGGTGGAAGACTTCTTGCACGAGATCCACGAAGGGCTCTGTAGAAGCCATGCAGGGGGCATATCTCTTGCCCACAGAGCCATATCATAGGGGTACTACTGGCCCTATATGCAAAAAGATGCAGAAGCCTATGTGAAGAAGTGCTAGAAGTGTCAACAGTTTCCACCCTTGATACATCAGCCAGTTGGACACCTGAACCCAGTATCTAGTCTTTTTCCATTTAGCCAGTGGGGCATGAATCTGATTGGGCAATTGCTTAAGGCAACTGCACAGATAAAATTCTTACTAGTAACCACGGACTACTTCACGAAGTGGGTGGAAGCTGAACCTCTGGCGAAAATTCGAGATGTAGATGTGAGGAATTTTATCTGGAAGAACATCATTACCAAATTCGAGATCCCAAGAGCTATTGTGGCAAACAATAGCACTCAGTTTGATAGCAAGTTGATCAAGAACTTCTGCATAACTCCCAGCCTCCCTCAAAGCAATGGCTAAGTCGAGGCCTCCAATAAGACCATCTTGGATGGAATAAAGAAGAGATTGGAAGCTGCCAAGGGCAAGTGGGCGGAGAGTTGCCTAATGTTCTGTGGACATATCGTACTACGTCGAGAAGATCTACTGAAGAATCACCCTTTGCCATGGCTTATGGCATCGAGGTTGTTATACCACTTAAGATTGGCATTCCTAGAGTCAGAACTCAGGGAATAGAGAATGGGACGAACGAGACATTCCTTGCCTGAGATCTTGACTTGATTGAAGAAAGGAGGGAGAGAGCAGTAATTCGTCTGGGGACATACCAGCAGATACTTGTCAGGGCATACAACAAGAAGGTAAACCCTATGGAGTTCCAAATTGAGGACCTTGTCCTAAGGAAGGTTATCGGCAACAAAAAAGATCCCAGGGAGGGTAAGCTTGGCCCAAATTGGGAAGGATCGTACATAGTCATCTCAGTTGTTGGCAATGGCATATACCAGCTAGAAAACAATGATTGCAAGGAATTGCTAAGACTATAGAATACCAGCAATCTAAAATTCTTTAATCATTAATTTTTTAAGTTTTTCTATCTAATCTCGACAATATTTTTAGCCAAAGTATTAACAAAATACTAGTCCGATTTTGTTCTTTACAAAATGTTGTTGAAATACATAACTATTAGAGAAGACTAAAAAGTCTTAAGCTGATGTTCCGAAGATGAACAAGATGATTGACTTAGACTTGTTCTAATGACAGAGTTGAATTAAGTTAAAAGAGATGTTTCACTGAGAAACAAGGCGAAACTAGCCACAATCTGACTAGTTTGTACGAAAAGTCGAGGTAGATAGTACTCTCGGTGCACTAAGGTTAAGCCTTCAGTGTTTTGTTTAGGCGAGCTAACCACGATGACCTCGGTCATGAATGTCTAAGTCAGACTTAGGCAAGATTCAGATGATGCATCCTTAATGTGAACCTAAGTGGTACTTAGATTCACATTGGGGGGTAGAGAGCTTAAATGAGTTAAGTGAATATGACACTTGTACAAATTTTCAGAAAATTTATTATGAGTTGAAGTTATCCGAGGTGTTTGATAACTGTTATATCCAAGTTGTTTCAATCCAAGATGATTATTTAAGACATTATACTTAGAAGATTCTTGAAAAGAGGTAAAGCATAAAGACAAGATCACACAAGATATATGAAAGCAGTATGAAGATACAAACATCCAACACTTTGTCAAAAACAAGGGATTCATTCATCAAAGTAAAGATTGTTAAAGTACATCAAAATGCACTTCAGCCTAGCAAAGAAAAGAAAAGTATAACTAAAAGAAGAAAAATCCTAAGTGCTAAACTCTGAAGCAGTGTTCTCGGTTCGCTCCATAGCCTTTCCAGCCTTGGTGTCGGCTGCTATCTCGTCATCGATCTCCTTGAGAGTCTTATCAAGGCTCTTCCAAACAGCAATGATCTCGACATTAGAGGCATCGGCCTTCTTTGGAGAGGTGCTTCTGGAGACCTTATCCCCATCATCTTCAGTCAGGTCCAGGACCTGATCATTTAGAGTTGGGGACTTTGCCTCAACAATAGTAACAACCTCTTCTTCTTTCTCTTCCTCCTTCTCAGATTGGACAAGAAAAGGGGAGAAGGGCACATCTAGCTGGCCGATGTCATGAAAAGGGGAGTCCTCAGGAACAGAAAGTTTTTTCAGTGCAGCAACCCAGCCAAGGTAGTAACCCTTGTTGCAAGCCAAGTTGACTTGCTTCTTGTATTGGTCCCGTACGTCGGCCTGCCTCTCCGCGTAGGCCTTTTCATCGGCAGTCTTGATCTTGGCGTCTTTGGTTTCGAGGGCCTCCTTCAGTATAATCTCAGCCTCGGCAGGCCTTTCTTCAACGGCGTTGGCCTTGTTTTCGACAGCCTTGGCTACGCTGACCTTATCCGCCAAAGTTTTGATCCTGGCCTCGACCTTGTTGAGTTGAGAAAGGAAGCTTGCAGCCTCCTGCATCTTTTTGGTCAAGTCTTTCTTCATCAACTCGACCTTGACCGCATAGGAATGAGCATGTTGGATGGCCTGCAAGGAAAGAAACTAATTAGTAATATTTTACTAAGTATGGAAGACTGAATTTAAAAAAGAAAAGTAAGGGAAGTTACCATAATAGAATGCCTCATCATGAAGGCAAAGTTTTCATATAGATTGTACTTGCCAATTTGTTCCATATCGGTTGGCAGAAGAAGGCATGTGGTCAATGCGACACCAACTTCAACGTCTTTGTTGATGCCATTGCTGACTTTCAAAAGTCGGTCACCCACCCGGATCTCGGGAAGCCAGGTGTTCTTGGGAAGAACATCCCTATCTCCCATTAGACTGATGAACCTCGACTTCTTTGCAAAAGGGACATCAACGAAGTCAGTCGAAGCCGGCCTCTTTCGGCCTCCACCAACTTCAAGATTGGCACGATGTCTTCAAGATCCTTCTCCTCGTTAGAAGGAATGGCTGTGACTTTGGCCTCTGCCTTGGCCTTCTTCACCCTCTTTGGTTTTTGAACTGACTAAGGAAAAGGGGTAGATTGGAGTGTGACAACGTCAAGCAATCTAACGAGCAACGATTGTTGGTTTACAACCCATCTCCTCAGAGGTGGCGGCGGCAATGCTCACTCTGGTGCCAAGTTTGAATGTAGGGAGAGCAAGAGGTGGGTTGGCAGGATTGTAGGCCAGTGTGTTGATACCTCGGTGCTTTTTGCTACGCGTCCTCCAAGACGGAGCTTTTGTAGGCCGACGACGACGCTGGCGTTCAGCTAGTGGAATGTATAGGGATGGAGCTGAGGTTGATGACTAGTTTACTAGATTAGAAGTAGAAGCTTAATCAGTGCGCGGAGAAGACGTTGTTGGTGGAGTTGTTGCAGATGGTAGAGTTCTACTCTTGGATGAGACGTCGGGCAGCAGAGACTGGTACATCGGCACGTAGTTTAGTAGAATGAGGGCCTTGCGGTCTTTGATCGACAAGTCCAGAAGTCAAATGAGATCAGGCTATTTGATGTAGGACTTGCAGAATGATTTGCTTAGCTAAGGAAGCTCTACAGATGTAAAAGAGAATACATCAGAATTGGACTAAGTATGGGAAGCAATGTTGAAAATGTGTGGTTTGGGATGACTAGGTTCTTACTCTCATCTTCCCTAAAGACTCCTCGGCACAAGGGGAAGAAGTGAAGATCGTCATCTGGTGCAAACTCCCAGTTGCCCGAGACAATGAGATAGTCTTCTCCAGCACCCTTGTTGGAGTTTGGAAGGTCACTTATCAACTTGTAAGCGGTTGACCAAGGTTTGAGACAGTATGTGTAGCTGTTGGTGGATTTAAGGCTACACATGGTGTAGCAGTACTGAATGTCGGGAAGGGTGATCCTAGCATTGTGACGGTGACATAACTTGGCTATGTCATTAATGACCCTAAATGTGTTTATAGCTAATTACATGGGCTTGAGTTTGTAGAAGTGCATCACTTCTCTAAAGAGGATGTTTAGGGGGAATCTGATCCCACCCTCAACGATTGATACCACGGGAAAAGGACATGTAGTTTTTCGCGGGCATAATTGAACCATTCTCACTGGCTAGTCTAATTTGGCGGTCGGCAGGAATGTCAAATTCCTAGCGAAAATAATCTAGTTTGCTAGGGGAGTCTACCCTTCACTTGAATATCCCCATTACCTCGGCTAAGTGTGTGAAGACCAAGGGTTTGTGGTTTGGGCCCTAGGGAATTCTGGTTTAAAGACTTTGGTGATCCTGTGAAGGTTCTATGAGGCCGATGTTTCAATTTTCCTACAATTCTAACAAATCCCAATCCTAAATCTACAGAGGTGAACAAAGAATTGGATAGAAGAATCTAAAAACAAAAAAACAAATAGAGAAAATGAATTCGAAGTGTGAAACAGAGGCAAAAATAACATAGATTCAAAAAATGAAGAGGGCAAGAACACATTCAAGGCATGAATGAACAAAAGTACAAGAAATACAAGGGGTTGGAGATGGTGATTCGTGGTAATCCAGTGCCAATGTGCAATAATGAGAAAAGTGCAGGGGGCTTATACAGACATAGAAATCATGGAGGTGTGCTTAAGAACATGAAAGAACAAGGAAAAATTGATTGAAAATAAAGGGACTGAGAAACTTACAAATTGCAAGCGAAGGAATGAACGCCGAAATCATGTTCGCTGGAGTTAGACGGTGCCTCTAATTGGAACGGAACGGTTGAATACTTGCCTGAGATGATGAACAAGAAAAGATGTAGGAAGCTTTAAAGGTTATTAATGGAGGTCTAGAGAAAGAGGCTTTGAGAAGAGAAAGAAAACGATAAAGGCAGAAGTGAAGAGACAGAGAGAGAGGGAAAGAGTTTTGATAGAATTCAAAAGGGTGGCAAAACCCTGATTTAATTGCCTAGGGAGACGTGCCAATGTTGACAACAAGCAACGTGGAGCAAATTTGATCCAACATGCCTAATGCCTGACGAGTATGAACCAGTCGAACGATGACACGTGGATGAAACGGGGGTAATTAAGGCATGATAGCTTATGCACAATTGAGGTTCTTGATATTCTTAAACTAGCATGTGATGACCTTGACTAGTAATATGATCTCAGTTGAGTTATTGGTCTTGAATGAGGATGAATATTTTAGTTCTTGGTTTTTGATGAGTGGACATTTGAGTCCTTGTTTCTTGACGCCAATGAGTCATCGAGCGATATAGGTTCCATCACCTTAGGTTGCCAAGGTAACAAAACCTAGGGGCAGCTGTGGGGACATATTTTCGAGGTCGTGCCACATGGTCGAGGTGTTGGCCGAGTTGCCACGTGGACGAGCCAGATTGCCGATATGATTGTGGTATTGCCGAGATCTGGTGCGATAATACTGGAATCCAAGATATTTGGATAGATGACAAGAGTCTTAGATAAATGATGTGCTTAGTTCGGATAAGAATGAGACTGTTGAGTAGTTCATCCATATCTAACTAAGAGTTCGAGGTAAATATTGTGCGTGAGTCTTGTGAAGTGAGACTTCTAAAGGACGAGGGCACTGTTGGCTACAAAAGTGAGGCACCCTCATGGGTCTAAGGTATGTTTTTACTTGTACACTGAATACTTGTTTGATATCTTTGAGAGATAAGTTAATTAACTTGATCGTCGGAGTGCCCCCGGGTGGACGAGCCACCGTGGTATTCTTGTCTTCTGATTGGCATGTGCTTGGTTTAATCTACGTTGTCTCGTGCTCTCCAGCTAAGTTGCTTGTTTGGTTGTGAGGTCAGAAATCAACACCTACATTATACATGTTCATTATTTTCTAAATTCTAGATTAATTTGCATGTTTATTATTTCCTAAATTTTTTGGATGATTTGTATGTTCTTTATTTTCTAGATTTAGGCCTCGTTTGAGAATAGGTTATTTTAGTAACTTTTTGACTTTTCAGCTAAAATATGAGGTAAAAAAAAAACTAGTATGTTTAGAATAATTTTTTGGTTTTTTACGAAAAAATATGCAAAAAGTAGAGAGAAAATGAAATCTTTGATTTTTTTGTATAGGTTATAGGCTTTTCGGTTTTTTTTTTTTAAATTAGCTTTTAGGCTAAAACACTCGCATGCCAAACGAGGCCTTAGTCTATATTGCATGCTTATTATTTTCTAGAGTTCTAGAATTATTTGTATGTTAATTGCTAGAATTATTTACATATTGATTGCTTTGTAGTATTTATATATAACTCATGGCTATTAAATTTTAATTTAATTTTTTGGAGTTATAAGTTTTATTTTTGTAACTTGTCTAGTATTTAATTCTTTACTTAATTTTACTGTTAAGTAGATTGCTAGAAGGTTTTAAATGATTTATTGCTTTTACAATTTCTTTAAATTATTTGTTTGTAGTTTGTTATATTTTTCTGCTAACTTTCTTTACAGGAATACTTATGCGAAAGGGAATGAAAAAAAATACAAAACCAAATGAATAGAATTTGGGACTGAAAAATCAAAAATTTGGACTACTAATATTTTTGTTGAACAGAAATAGCTAAGCATGGAAATGAATTTTTTGGACCAAAAGAATCCTTATTTGGATTGGTTTATTTTTTTAAATTTTTTTTATGTTATATTTGAAGCAATTTTATTGCTTGTGTTTTGGTAATAGTTTAAGTACCTTATTTTGAAGCAAGTTTGTTTGCTTATAATTTTTTGGAAGCATTTTTATTTACTTATAAATTGTTGTAGCAATTTTGATTGCTTGTAATTTGGGTAGCAATTTTAAAGTTTTAGAACTTGGTTTGTTTTAATCTATTTTATCTCCTAAAAAACTTGATCCTAAATTTGTTTCCCATAAATTAGGAGTCAACATGCTCTTAAAAGTTTTGTCTAAGATTAACTGTGTCTTAAGTGGGAACAGTGTGACCTCTCCAGTTTTTCTGGAAACTTTCCTGACCATATTTGATTCTAGGGTAAGTGGTGAGATCAGCTTTGAATTAAATTTCAGACTTTAGGATTTTCTAGTGTTAAGTTTAGTTTCTGGAAAAATAGAATAGTGAAATTTTGTTGTATCTTTCAAAAATGACAACTGTGACTAATGCTGTTGTTGCTGCTGCTACTGCAAGTGTTGGTGGGGATTAGAATCCCGGGTCAACTGCTTGCCAACCTCGACTGTGACCCATGTGGTCAATCTACTTGCTACTCCTGTTGTTCTGGGAGGACTGCTCAACGATCATGAGCGCCCGAAGACGTTCATTGGAGTGAATTTCAAGAGGCGACAACAAAAGATGCTGTTATACCTTACTACTCTCAACCTTGCAAGGTTTTTGAACAAGGATCCACCAGCCATAGAAGAGAATGAGCAAGAAAAGCAGAATCTCATGGCTCTAGATGCTTGGAAGCAATCGGACTTCCTTTGTCGGAACTATGTTCTAAACGGCTTAGCAGATACATTGTTCAACGTGTTTTATGCCAAGAAATCGACAAAAGAGTTGTGGAATGCTTTGGACAAGAAGTACAAAACTGAGAGGATACTGGGGCAAAGAAATTTGTCATTGGCTAGTTTTTGGATTTCAAAATGGTGGACTCTAAAGCCGTCATTAGCCAAGTCTAAGATTTCTAAGTAATTCTACACGAGATTCATGCAGAGGGAATGTTGCTGAATGAATCATTCCAGGCAACTACTTTGATTGAGAAGTTGCCTAATGGCTGGAAAGACTTCAAGAAGTATCTGCAGCACAAGCGAAAGGAGATGACAGTCGAGAAGCTCGTTGTCAGGCTCTACATTGAGGAGGATAACAAGAAGAAATGGGAGAGTACCTCCACTATTAAAGCAAACATGGTTGAGCATGGCTAGTCCTCGAGGATAAAGAAGAAGCCACCAACAAGCAAAAACTCAAAGTTGGGGGCTAAATGTGATATCTCCAAAATGCTGGTCTACAAGTTGCAAGAACCTACTTATAGGTTCAATGGAAAATTCTTCAACTGTGAAAACAATGGGCATATGGCGGTTGACTGCCGTAAGAAGAAAAATCCTTATAAGAAGAATCCTCCACAGAACAAAAGTTAGGCCTACATAGCTGAAATAGAGGATCTCAAGATGTGGACGACATGCACCTGTTAACTGTTGTCTCAGAGGTCAACATGGTGGGGTCCAACCCAAAGGAATGGTGGGTAGACATTGGGGCCACTTACCACATCTGTGTTGAGAAGAAAATGTGCATAAATTTTGAACTGGTTTCAAATGGTGAGAAGTTGTTTATGGGAAACTCTGCGACCTCAACTATTGAGGGGAAAGGCAAGGTTGTCTTGAAGATGACTTCAGGAAAAAAAAACTGACTTTGAACGATGTCCTGTTTGTGCTAGACATCCACAGGAACCTTGTCTTGGGTTCTCTTCTAAGCAAGCATGGCTTCTGCATAGTGTTTGAGTCTGATAAGATCGTGTTGACCAAAGACAGAGTCCAAGTGGGTAAGGGGTATATGTCGGGCGGTATGTTTAAGCTCAATATAATGACTATTATCCCAAAGATTAATGAGAAAGCTTTTTCTTCTGCTTATATGCTTGAGTCCCCTAAATTATGACATGGTAGACTAGGTCATGTGAATTTTGATTCATTACATAGATTATTCAAGTTAGATCACATACCATTTTCATAGATTAATCCAAATCATAAGTGTAGAACTTGTATAGAAGCAAAATTGACTATGACTTCATTTCATTCTATTAAAAGTAGTGCATAGCCTTTAGATTTTGTGCACAGTGATGTGTGTGACTTAAAAGTTGTACAATCACGTAATGACAACAAGTATTTCATCACTTTTGTTGATGATTGCATTAAGGGGTGGTTTGAGATGTTCTAAATAAGTGCACTTTTTGACTTTTTATAAATAAAAAAAATGTGTAGAAAAGTAGAGAAAGTGGATAGAAAAGTAGAGAAGAGATGTTGATAAATGTTGATTGATGTGACCCAAATAAATATATGTATGCAAAAAAAGTGTACTCTTTTAATGCATGACAAACACCTACTAAATATTGTCATGTGTATTCGCTTAAAAACAACGATGAGGCAATTAATAAATTTATTCTTTTCAAGAATGAAGTTGAGAATCAACTAAGCCGTAAAATTAAGGCTTTAAGAAGTGATCATGGAGAATATGAATCGTCGTTTATTGAGATTTGTGCTCAATCTAGAATTATCCACCAAACTATAGTGCCTTATTCTCCTTCAGTCTAATGGTGTTGTTAAGCGAAAAAATAGGACGTCAAAGGAAATGATAAATGCGATGTTGATAAGTTCTGGGTTGCCATAGAACTTGTGAAGGAAAGTAATTCTATCCACAAATTACATTCTAAATAGAATATGTCAGAAGAAAGTGGACAAAACTCCGTATGAATTATGAAACAGCCGCAAGCGTGCTTATAATTTCTCATGAATGTAGGGGTGTCTTGCAAACGTGGCAGTACCTACACCCAAGCGGGTTAGGATATGTCCGAAAATCATGGATTGTATATTCATTAGTTATGTACAGAATAGTAGTGTATATAGGTTTCTTGTGCAAAATTTTTATATTTTAGATATACACAAGAATACCATTATGGAGTCAAGGAATGCATCATTCTTTGAGGACGTGTTTCCTTGCCGAATCTGAGGAGAAGATCAAGATTCTGAGAAAGAACTTGAAGATGATGATAGTGATAGTGATCAAGAGGAAGAAGTAGATGAGTCAAGAAGGAGTAAAAGGGTTAGGACTTTCAAGTCCTTTGGTCCGGACTTATTGACTTATATGTTAGAAGGAGAACCTCAAACTTTCCATGAAACTGTAACTTCACCAAAAAGTCCTTTGTAGAAAGAAGCGATTAAGAGTGAAATTGACTCCATCTTACATAACCATATCTGGGAGTTAGTTGATCTACCCCTAGGCAGTAAGGCCTTGGAGAGTAGGTGGATCTTTAGAAGAAGGATGAAAGTTGATAGGTCAATTGATAAGTATAAAGCTAGGCTAGTTATCAAATGATACATGCAGCGAGAATGCCTAGATTACTTTGATATGTATTCACCTGCGACAAAGATAACGTCCATTCGCATGATGCTTGCGATAGCAAATAGTGGCTTTACGTGGTCTGGATATACATCAAATGGATGTAAACACAACTTTCTTAAATGAAGATTTAGATGAAGAAATCTATATGGAGTAACCTAAGGGGTTTTCAGCTCCAAGGAAAATTAAGAAAGTCCATAAGCTTATTAAGTCGTTGTATGGTTTAAAACAAGGTCCTAAACAATGTCATGAAAAGTTTGACAACGCTATGTTGTCAAATGGGTTTAGAATCAATGAATGTGACAAATGCATATATGTCAAAGACAATGACAGATGTTATGTCATTTTGTATCTATACGTTGATGACATACTCATTGTTAGTAGTACTGATGAAATGATTAGAACTACTAAGAGATTATTGAACTCTAAGTTTGACATGAAAGATATGGACCTTGTAGATATAATTCTGGGTATTAAGATTAAGAAAACATCTAGTGGTATTGTGCTTTCTCAATCTCATTATGTTTTGAGAAAATACTTAAGAAATTTGACAAATCAGATACGAGTGTGTCTAAGACACCAATAGACTTGAATCTATATTTGACCAAGAATAATGATGAGAGTGTCTCTCAGCTAGAATATTCTCGAGTCATTGAGAGTTTGATGTATCTGATAAGTTGTACAAGGTCATATAGCCTACTCTATCAACAGGTTTAGTAAATACACAGTAATCCTAATGCTACTAATTGGAAGGGCATTATGTGGGTGTTGGGTTATCTACACTACATCCGGGATTATGGTTGCATTATACCAGATATCCAGCGGTACTAAAAAGGTATAGTGAAGCAAATTGGATATTTGATATAAAGGACTCCAAATCCACTAGTGATTATGTGTTTACCCTTGGAAGGGCAGCCGTGTCTTGAAAATCTTCCAAGCAAACGTGTATATCAATATCAACAATAGAATTTGAGTTTATTGCTTTTGATAAAACAACAGAAGAAGCTAAATGGCTTCGCCAGTTCGTTGAAGATATTTCATGTTGGCCAAAACATGTGCTTGTTATCTGTATTCATTGTGATAGCCAATCCGTGATTGGACGGGCACAAAGTAATATGTATATTGGAAAATCTAGACACATTCGTCGTAGACATAATTCCATAAAAATAAAAAAGTCTATAAGCTTATTAAGTTGTTGTATCGTTTAAAGCAAAGTCCTAAACAATGTCATAAAAAGTTTGACAACGCTATGTTGTCAAATGGGTTTAGAATCAATGAATGTAACAAATGCGTATATGTCAAAGACAATGACAGATGTTATGTCATTTTGTATCTATATATTGATGACATACTCATTGTTAGTAGTACTGATGAGATGATTAGAACTACTAAAAGATTATTGAACTCTAAGTTTGACATGAAAGATATGGACCTTGCAGATATAATTCTGGGTATTAAGATTAAGAAAACATCTAGTGGTATTGTGCTTTCTCAATCTCATTATGTTGAGAAAATACTTAAGAAATTTGACAAATCAGATACGAGTGTGTCTAGGACACCAATAGACTTGAATCTATATTTGACCAAGAATAATGATGAGAGTGTCTCTCAGTTAGAATATTCTCGAGTCATTGAGAGTTTGATGTATCTGATAAGTTGTACAAGGTCATATAGCCTACTCTGTCAACAGGCTTAGTAAATACACAATAATCCTAATGCTACTAATTGAAAGGGCATTATGTGGGTGTTGGGTTATCTACACTACATCCGGGATTATGGCTGCATTATACCAGATATCCAGCGGTACTAAAAAGGTACAGTGACGTAAATTGGATATCTGATATAAAGGACTCCAAATCCACTAGTGATTATGTGTTTACCTTCGGAGGGGCAGCCGTGTCTTAAATCTTTCAAGCAAACGTGTATATCAAGATCAACAATAGAATTTGAGTTTATTACTTTTGATAAAACAACAGAAGAAGCTAAATGGTTTCGCCAATTCATTGAAGATATTCCACGTTGGCCAAAACATGTGTTTGCTATTTGTATGCATTGTGATAGCCAATCCGTGATTGGACAGGCACAAAGTAATATGTATATTGAAAAATCTAGACACATCCGTCGTAGACATAATTCCATACGACAACTACTATCTAATGGAGTTGTCTCTCTAGATTATGTAAAGTCTGAGGACAATATTGCATTCGGCTAACCAAAGGGTTAACTCGAGAGTTCGTAGAAACGTCGTCAAGAGGAATGGGGTTAAGGCCTTTAGTCAATATTACCGGAACGGAAAACCCAACCTAGTTGACTGGAGATCCCAAAATACAGATCCCAAGATCTAGGTTGAAGGGGACAACCTAATTGCATGTAACGGGTGAGTCACTGAGGAGGTAAATCCTCTTACACATTCCTTTATACAGTGATACCCTGTGGGGGTGGAAGGATAAGCTAATACTTTTAATAACCTAAGTGATGTGAATAGTCAATCGTGTTATAGTGAAATACCTTATGTAGGTCACCTATGTGAGTGAGAAATGGGGTCACTTCTTTACGAATTGACAAGGCCGAATTCTTTAAAAACACTCACTGAACCAGACTAGTGTTCTAGGGCCAAACCGGACAACAGTGAGCACAAGAACAATGTTTGGAGTAACTCCTATGTAAGGCCTATTGTCTTGGTTTACACAAATGGCAGAACAGTTTAAGACATCATGTTCACTGGTCAGCTAGTAAATCCGATAGGCTTTCACTACGAAAGGTTCGAGGCCAACAATTACTTTTTTCTGATGCAGGGTTAGTTTGTGTGCTCCCTCTCTCTCTCTCTCTGTTGTTAAATGTTATTCATTATTCTTTATTCGGTCAATTTTTATTCATGCGGGGGATTGTTGAAAAAAAAATGGTTTATGGTGACTTTAATGTGAAATTAAAGTGGGTCTCAACTGCTGGTTAAAGTGGGTCCAAGTGGGTCTAGATTCTTTGTAATAAGATCTTTACACCACAAAAAGAATGACCAAAAACCATTGAAAATTGAATGAAAAATTGTCTCATAAAGTTGGTCTCATGAATGAGGTATTGGGAATGGTATATTACCATCTATTCCATATTGATTGTAGAGGAAAGTATTGATAGGTATTTAAATCCCAAGTTTTTTATAAAGGAATGAGCTCTTTGGGACATCTAAATTTTCCGAAAAAGTAGAGTTATGGATGCTTCAAAGATGAGGTTGGGCCAAGACTATTGTCCAAGTTGGTTATGCAAAAAATGCCACACGCTCCTTCAAGGATGGGCTTGGGCCAAGACTATAGTCCAAGTTAGTTATGCAAAAAATACCATACGTACGCGCACGTGCGTCGCCTGCCTTCCTGGACCGGGTATGAGTCAGGGTCTGTGGTCCGTGTTCCGTGGATCGTGGATCTTGGATGTTGGGACTTGGGTCTTAGGCTTGGGCTTGGGCTTGAACTTGAGACTTGTTGGAATGAGTTAGATTTGGGCTAGGCCAGATTGCTGGTTGCAGGTATATACACGTGTATTGTGTATGTGTAACCTCTACACTTACACTTAAGATGGTGATTTACACCATCAGTTTTGTTGCATTTGTTTCAGCAGTTTTGCAAAATTGAATTCTGCATTTGCTGCTGGAAGACTCCCATTCGCTCTCCCGTTTTGTATAAAAGGAGACTATTCTCTTTGATTGGGTACATAAATTTTTTTGCTTTCAATATAGTCAGTCTTCTGCTCGTATTATATTTTTCTCGTGCGAGAGAGTGCTGCCATTGTCAGTTTGCGGAAACTAACCAGAAGGTGATTCTAACTTAGCGGGTTCTAACCATCATATTCTGAGAGATAGACGCGAACATATCTCCAACACCTACGGTGAGGTAATGAATCTGTTTTAAGGAGACTGTGATATCATACAGGTTTCAGTTTGCTATCTTTTTCTTATTTAAGTATTTTAATTTATTATATATATTTTTGTTCATTAAATTGTAATTTTGAACATGATTTTTTTTCCACATTTTTTAATTTAATTAAATATAAATTTATTTATTTTTATTTAAATACACATTTCGTACAATATATATTTATAGTTGTTTGCTCGGTTTTGAATTTTCAATAATAGTGCAGCAAAATGGATAGAGTAAAGAAAGGTCAATATAAACAGTTGACTTGATCGTTTGCCATGACAACATCACCTTTCTTGTTACGTATGCTATGAGCTCAGCAAATTGACTAGTTTGCTTTTCACTTTACTGTTTGGATCATTTATTTATTTGATTAGAAAGGAACGGAAAATAGAAATACATATATATATATTTTCCTTTCCAAATCACTATTCAAATCTGTTAAAAAAAATCATTATCTAAAGTCTATCATTCAAACACGATTTGGGAATAAAATTGATTTTAGAATGTAACCCAAAAGTTTAGATTGATGGTGTAGATTTAATCTTCTTATTATGGATCTACTCCATGAATTAATCCCAATCATAAATTTTATATTAAGCGTAAGTTCATTTTTTTTTTTTTTTTTTTTGACAATTGATAAAAAATAATTACAAATATAAAAAATATTATATCAAATAAATCACTAACCTAACAATAGCTACAAAGTTAATAATTACCAAACTTAATAACCAATCACTATGTCCAATCCCAACAACTGTCACTAGCTACATACAACCCCCCATAATTAGGGAAAAACAAACTACTACTAAGGATAACAAAATGCTCTGACCCAATAGGTGGGATACTCCTTGCCCTAATAAAATGGGTTTGGGAGTTTTTCAATAAGGCTGGGTTGAGTTTGGAGTAAGAATAAGATTTGCAGTGTTTAGGTCAACTATGGGGTGGATAATCCAACCACGTCCCTTATCCTATTACTATTATTATTATTTATTTTTTAACATATGTTTATTATTTTTCATGATTTAAAATTATCTTTAATAATTTTTTTCTTTTATAACCGATGAAATTAATTTTTCCATAAATGGTCTTCATTATGAGATTTACGACATGAATAGTTCGGACTATCGTTACATACTCAAAATAAAACCTACAAAATGAAATATGAAGAACAGTGTGATGGTGATGAGTTATTCTCTTGTGGTAACAATTTGTTATACAAAAGTAGTCAACCAAAAAAAAAAAAAAAAAAAAATCGCTATGTGATTTTTTTTTTTTTTTTCTCTATATGATGGAAAAGTTTTTGTCCCTCCAATTAACCGTAGAGGAGACATTAATGTTGTGTTTGGTTGGGGATTTGAGGAGGGATTTGGAAAGAGAAATGGAAATGGAAGGTGAAATGTGAATAAAACATACCTATATTTCACCTAGTTTCACACACCTTTTCTTTTTCTCTTTCCAAATTCCTCTCCAAATCCTCCAACCAAACACAGCATAACTATTTTGGCAGAGTCTGACAGTTGAAGAAGTAGAATAAGCTCCAGTCACTAGCTTCAACTCCGTACATCTCATAACTTTGCTCAATAAATTTCTCTGATTTAGCATTTGAACTTACAATCTACATAGAGTTTGTAAAATTGATTAAATAAAAAAGGATTATTAATCAACCATAAAACTGATAAATGTTTTAACTTGCAACGAAACCATTATATATATATATATATATATTTTAAAAAAAATTATGCACTATATCTTGAAATGAGACAACATTGGTTGATGGAGAGACTTACATCAACCAGGCTTAGCCTCTTCTGAGCCTCCTCATCAATTATGCTTCCACTAATTCCTGCATTATTCATCTGCACCAATTTTTACTCAATTATATATGCTATTCCAAATTTGAGAGGAAATATGAAGAAAAAAAATTATATTTCAATTTGTATACTGTTGGCTTATTTTTCCTACGAAGGAAAATATCATAAATGCGAGCGTGCCAGCAAGGATTGAAAAATCTTTACAGATTAAATTCAAGCCAATTATCAAGCGATTGTGTTGATGGTTCTTTTGCCTCAACGAAGAGGACTTCAAATTTGCCAAGTGTAGCGAAAAAAAAAAGTAAAAGAAGAAAGAGGGACGGAGAAAGATGATTGAGTGAACAATCGAAGTAATAATTACTTACCTCTACTCCTATGCTTCGAAAAGAAAGTGCATAAAATGCTTCGAAATGGAAATGATGAAAATAAATGCTTCGAAATATAAATATATGTTAAACTACTCCTAAGATAAGGAAAATGACAAGAAATATTGAAATCAAGTGTCTTTGATTTAAGTTCTGGATCCTTTGCAATGTAGCCATTAATGGCTATTTATAGAAGAAAAAATACAGCAATAACTACTTAGTAACTACCCATTTCTTCCATCTTCATTCTTGTCTTGCCATGTGTCCTTCCACTCATCCACTTTGTCTTCCCACTCATCCACTTTGTCCTTCATATTCTCCATTATCTCTATAACTTCTTTTAACTTCCAAATGAATAAGAGGATGCCACGTGTCCTGCAATTATATAAATAATAAATAATAATAATAATTGCAGATTTATGGTGTTAACATTACCCCCCGCGGCCCTTAAAAATGATGTTTATTTGAATTTTTGAAGGGCCGAACCAAGCACATGACTAACCTAAGCAGCAAAGTGCTTCGAATGATGTAACAACACCAATAAAGTGCTTCGAATGAGTATGAAATTATGACAAGATGACTCGAATTATTACTAGTAACAAGCTTCGAAAGTGATATAAAGGACCAAAATCATTCTTCGAAGGTCGATGGAATCGACCAAAGACGAATTACATCCTCAAAAATACTCGACAAAGCTTCGAAGGTTCACAACCACCATTATTATTTCTTCGAAGCTGTTGTTGATACAAGATAGAGTGCTTCGAAGCTTACAAAATTATGACAAAACGGCTTTCGAAGCAACTTATGGCAAAACGGCTTTCGAAGCTGTTTTTGGCCAACATTGTGGTTATTCAAAACTTATATGTTCTGATTCACACATAATTAATGAAAATATTAATTTTGTGCTTCGAACCAATTATTAATTCTTCGAAGACACTAAAACTGTTGTTCTTCGAGCCAACTTATGATGCCAAAAACAGGCATTATTCGACAACTAATTAATTGTTATTTTACATATATTTGAAGAGATGTACACATTTCGAAAGTTTTCAAAGTTTTATACAGTTTCGAAGGTGAAGTAATCAACCTTCGAAACAACTCTTGATGTTTCGAATGTATCTTCAAAGCTTTATACAGCTTCGAATGTGAAGTAATCAACCTTCGAAACAACTCTTGATGCTTCGAATGTATCTTCGATGCTTTGATTGTGTACATACAAACAACTGGCCATCAATTTGAAAAGATAAGCCATTCTCAACCATTTATTTAAATGCACAGGCTTTTTCTAGCCAAGTTCATGCATTTTAAATGGTCATCCCTTGTTCTTAGTGCTTCGAACTCATAAGAACAATTTGTTAATTTTATTAGCCACATCCTCATAATTATATTTTGATGTGAACCACAAATCCAAAAAGGATTTTGAACACCAAAAGTCATGGTATAGTGTGACCATGAAAATTTATACTTTTTGACATTTTGAAAAATATCAAAAATTTTAAATTCATGAACAGTGGCTTGTTCATTATTCTTGACCATGTTTGTTTTAAAAACATGACTTTGGCCGAATAGGTTTTCATAATTATTTGGCAAAGTGGGTTGTTTTTCCATGTTAGCCATTAATGGCTTATGAAAATCACCCATAGATATATTATTTTCATGATTTGACTCTCTAAAATTTGGTTTTTGGACCCCTCGAGTCATACATGGAACATCATTCTTAGCCAAATTTGGCTCAAGAACATGCTCTTTTGTTGTGTTAATTTCATAATTTGGCTCTTTTAAAACGAACTCTTGAACCCCCCGAGCCATTGATGAAATCAATTCTTTGCTTTTGCTATTTTTAACCATGGAAAAATTCTGAAAAAATTCAACAATTCCGACCATTAAAGCCTCAGTTAAAGACTTGGTAGTGAGAGTTGATAACTCATCATTCCATTGGCGAATTTCCATATCAAGTTGATGAATTTCTCCAATTAAATGGTGTCTTTTTTCTTCCACCAAATAATATTGTAAGGGATGAAAGTTTATTCCATCAAGAAAATGGATCTCTTCTTGAAGATCCAAAATTTCTCTTTCACGCCAATATATTTCATATTGACAAGTTCGAATGGCGAAATCCAAATCGTTTGTCATTTCTTACACTTAGCTGTCCCACTGGGCGTGCCAAAAAATGTTGGCTTATTTTTCCTACGAAGGAAAATATCATAAATGCGAGCGTGCCAGCAAGGATTGAAAAATCCTTACAGATTAAATTCAAGCCAATTATCAAGCGATTGTGTTGATGGTTCTTTTGCCTCAACGAAGAGGACTTCAAATTTGCCAAGTGTAGCGAAAAAAAAAAGTAAAAGAAGAAAAAGGGACGGAGAAAGATGATTGAGTGAACAATCGAAGTAATAATTACTTACCTCTACTCCTATGCTTCGAAAAGAAAGTGCATAAAATGCTTCGAAATGGAAATGCTGAAAATAAATGCTTCGAAATATAAATCTATGTTAAACTACTCCTAAGATAAGGAAAATGACAAGAAATATTGAAATCAAGTGTCTTTGATTTAAGTTCTGGATCCTTTGCAATGTAGCCATTAATGGCTATTTATAGAAGAAAAAATACAGCAATAACTACTTAGTAACTACCCATTTCTTCCATCTTCATTCTTGTCTTGCCATGTGTCCTTCCACTCATCCACTTTGTCTTCCCACTCATCCACTTTGTCCTTCATATTCTCCATTATCTCTATAACTTCTTTTAACTTCCAAATGAATAAGAGGATGCCACGTGTCCTGCAATTATATAAATAATAAATAATAATAAAAATTGCAGATTTATGGTGTTAACATATACGAAAAGAGAAGAGAAAAAAAATTGATAAATATTGTTGCTTAATGTGTGTTGAGTCCATCTATTAAAATTTGGGATAAATTATAAATATATTATTTGAGATTTACTTAAAATACAGATTATTCCTTATAGTTTTGAAAATTATATCCCGCGCCCTTCAAGGTTTTAATCACATAACAAATGTCCCATTTTAATAAATTATCAAGTCAATTAACAGTTTTAATGATGTTAGAAATATATTTTAATTAATAATTTAGATAATTTAATTGTGTATAAGAGAGTAGTTAGAAGAAAAAAAATTCCAATAATTTTGTTTAAAAAAAATTTCTGACAACGATGTATTTGTAATTTTCAAAACCATAAAAAGTAATTCATATTATAATTAAATCTCAAAAGTATATTTGTATTTTACTCTAAAATTTAATAGAAACTATCGATTTTCACATAATCATTGCCTCAACCACCATAGGCCAATGGCCTTGTTTGTTCTGATGAGCTAGAATAGATGAAAACAACATGCTTAAGATTGTTAGTTTTAGGATCAACAATTGACTTTTGAATTGGCTTAGGACTACGAGAAAAGAATAACAAAATCCTATCAATTTTGTAATTTAATTATTTAGTCCAAACTTATGCTTTGTATCCCATGTTGCTATTGGGATTCAATAGTCCCCTCATATGGAGGATATTATATCCGCATGAACTATTAATCCAAATTTCAATTCTCTTAGTCAAACGTTAGATAATGGATTTTGCTATATTGTTAGTTCAATTCGAAAGTCATATCTACCCAAACAAACATGGCCTCCCTTAGTATAAATCGTGAGAAGCCAATTTTGGGGGTTAGGCCAGTATTTTCCAATTTTCACGAGGTAGGCCCTTTCCAATTAAAGCGGTTTTAGGTGTTAGTCTGGACCAAAACCAGACCCAATTCGATTCAGGTTCCAAAAACTATTCTTAAATGAGTTTTATTTGTTTTAGTAATTTTTTCCCCCACAATTTAGTCAATTTTTTTAACTTCTTAAATGCACCTAATTTAGATGCTTCAAAAAAAGAAAACAAATTGACTAAAATATAAAAATAAATTGCTAAAAACAACGAAAATTCAAATAAAAAAATATGTGCATTTTTATTTAGATTTTTGTTTGGTTTTATTAAATTTTTTTCATATTTTTGTTAATTTTTTTTTTATATACTTTTAAAAACATAGTCTTGATGTATCTAAAAAAAATTTATAAAAAAAAAAATCTGACTAAAATATGAAGAAAAAAAATCACTAAAAATAAACAAAAATCTATCTAAAAACGGTTTCTAAAAATTAAAACCAAACTCTAAATGGATTATTTGAAAAACGACAACTCAATGTAAGAGACACTCACTTAAACATATGAGAAATGAAAGATGTAGCCAAACAAGTTACATAGGCATTAAATCTTACCAATAAGTCAAGCTTCCCGAATTTATTTTTGACGAAATCAACCATGGAAGCAATTCTGGCCTGGTCTGACACCTTAAGCCGATGAAAAAGTATATGAGATAGCCCACAAGCTTTGAGATTTTTCACAGCCTCGAGACCACGTTTTTCATCTCTTGCCGTTAAAATCACCATTATCCCATTGGAAGCTAATTGTCTAGAAATCTCTAGCCCAATTCCTTTGTTTCCTCCAGTAACAACAACAATCCTGAATAAAAAATAAAGACGTGAAAGTGAATAAGATTAAGAATCAATAAAAACATGTAAAAAGAGTGAATAGCATAGTCATATGAGATATGGTATTAGTACCACTTTGCTTGTTCCATTTTATATGAATATGGTATTTGTAGAAATGTAAAAATGGTGTCCTACAAACAAAAATATCCGGGTTGCTGATGGAACCCTTGCATCCATGGCAGGAAAAGGAACCATAAATCTTATACCTTCTCTTGCTTTGAAATCTATTTTTTATGTGCCTAAACTTTCTGTAAATCTTTTGTCTAAGTTTATTTATAATTTGTGTGCTTACATTATTTATATTTAATGTAAAATAGATAATTATAAGAAAACAATCTTTCTTAATCCTATGTTGTCTTATCATTCCATCATTCTAGGCCAAGAAAGAGCTAGATGACTTGCAACATGTTTCGCTAGCCATGTGTACAGTTGATTGGCTTGACTCATTGCACATTCTACTTTTCTTTAGATTCTGATGACAATTCGGGCATGATTAGACACACCATGTTGATGTTGTTGAGTACCCGACTTCATTTCCATTCTAGGCCTCACACCTCATTCGATATGCCACTACTTGGACGATGAGAGAGCTTTTGGTGTCACACCCCAAATCTGGGCATGACCAACAGTGACCCACATTGCTTTAGCCCAAGGCACACGTAAGTCTAAACATAAATCCATAATCACATAAATAAATGTAATAATAGACCAGTAATAAATAAATCAAAATCCAATCCAGTGACATGTCATAAGTATAAATGGAAAAACCAACCATAACCTGCTTCTAAAAATATACTCTATGTAACAATCTATAAGTTTTTCTTCTTCATCGCTCTAGCGACAGGTTATTCGCTCAAGCGGTCTTGCGGGTCATCCAATACTTTTGCAAGTCTAAGATTCTGGAAGATGTTGAGGTTTGCTCGAGCGCAAGGTTAGTTGCTCGAGCGGTCTGCACTTTGCTGGTTTGAACTTCTAGGACTTTGCATTCTGCGCTCGAGCGAAGGTTTCATCGCTTGAACAGTCTATTTAGAATCGGCACTTTCACTTTTTGGTCAAATCTAGATCATTTCTCTCTCTCTCTCTCTCTCTCTCTCTCTCTCTCTCTCTCTTCTCTCTCCTTCCTCTATTTTTGAAAGTCCCAAGCTTTCAAGCTTGGATTTCATCACCTTTTACTTAAATCTCACCCTAGTTCCATATAACATAGAGCAAGAAGATAGCTTTCTAATAATCGGAGCATATCATATTTTTGTCGAAGTCAAATTTTCGGGCTTTCTCCTTTTTTTGCTTGAGGTAGGGATTTCCTTACTCCTTTTCAACACCTCATCTATAGATAGACATGTGGCAGATTTTTATTGCATTAAAGCATGTTTATTATGGATTTTTCAAAATCCATGAAAGAGTGATCTGGGGTTTGATACTTGGGGGTTGTAATCATTAAATTGGTAGTTGTTTTAGTTAACTAGGGAGTAGTTAAACATGTTTATGTCGAGAAAGGGAAAAAGTCCTAATGTCATGTAATTAGCTCAATTGGAAAAGGGAGAAAGTTTAATAATTATGTTATGTATTATGTGGATTGTATTAATGTAGTAATTGCTAAAAAGGGATTTAACTAAGATATTGAGATTGTTTTGAGAAATATACATTGAGTTGAGTTGAGTTAGGTTGTAGTTTTGCTTAACTATGGATTCAGGATTATTAAAGAAAGAAAATGAATTTTTGGAACATGGTTGGAGTTTTGTGAATTGGGAAACTAAGGAAATTGATTTTGAAAAGAAAGTGAAATTATAACTCTTTTGTAAGTTAAGAATAAACGGGAGGTTGGTCATTTGAACATTTGATATATGTTATTGTTACTGTTGGGCTTATGTTCCATGGGAATTGGACAATTGTAGTTATGTACACTAAATACATGTGCTTAGAGGTTTTGTCCTAGGTCATCAGTGCAGTATGACATTGATGTGTTGAATAGATGTTGTATATGTACTACACTTGTGTTATAATACAATTAGCATGTCGTGATGGTTGGTAATGTATATTGCGCTGAGAATGAGAGGTATCAGTACCTTCCAATTAGCGTCTGGAGACTTGGCAGAGGTACCATTACCCTCCAGCTTGTTTATGGTAAATTGGCATAGGTACCATTACCTTCCAGCTTATGTCTGGTAAATTGGCATTTTGTTGTGGAAGGTGTATCATTGGCTTACCGTGTTTGAGGCAGGTAGAGCATGGGTTGGGGTTTTAGTGTTGAACCAGTTTATCTATAAATTATCCTATGTGGTAGTAGTTTGTTTGATGAGGTTGGGTTGTCTCATATAATTTTGTAGTAATCTTGGCATATACATTATTTATTTTCGTGTTAAAGGTATTGCATGTAAATCTAGGTGTCAAACGGGTTGTAGAAATGTTTCGTGTTAAAGGTATTGCATGTAAATCTAGGTGTCAAACGGGTTGTAGAAATGTTTCATTATCCTTGGCTTAGGGCTTGGAAGTGTGATTCATGTATTAGTAATGGATGTATGTGATGGGTTGGGAGTGTAAGGAATGAAAGGTGATTGGTTTTTTTTAAAAACGTTATTGAAAACACATTTTTAATATATATATTTTTTATAAAACGGACAATGTACGAGAAAGAAAAGAGAACGTTATGTATTGTTGAGCAAATTGAACAATTTTCTTGAAATAGTATATATACATAAGTATACTTTGATTATAAACCGTCACATTATTTATATTGTATGATAGGAAGTATTCATGATCGTAGCTACGTGTATGTTATTATTGTTAGGATCATGTCGGGCTTCCTACTGAGTTTTATGTTCATCCCACGTTTTTAATAATTATTCAGATGCAGGTTGATAAGTGATACAAGGCCGGTGATCTTCCTTATGTGTTGTCCATGGAGCCTTTATTTGTTAGCAGGTGGCCTTTATTGTATTAAAGGTTGAACCCTTTCTCGTTATGTAACAATGTAGCCTACGGACAATTTATTTATTGTAGCTCTTGTTGCATTACGCCTCGTGGTTTGTTGTGGAGTTATGTTAATGTTTATGATAGAATGAAATTGCAAAATTTTGAATTTTCTTGTACTTGACCTGTGTTGGTGACACGATTGTTATGTGAAAAAGGAATTGGAAAATGAATTTTTCTTTGTGTTATGGCCTCGAATGGCGTTGATGAACGGTGATGTCGTGGATTTAATCTAAATTGTAATGGGAAAGTTCACCAAGTAGTTTTTGCAACTTAATCGTGGATAATTATGTGTTCTAATTAACACTTTTGTTTTCAGAAAATATTATAAAATTCTTGAGTTTTACTTGGAAAGAGGAAAAATGTATTTTTGGTTGTGGATGGTGAGAGTTTAAGCATCTTTTGAGAAATGTTTTAAATGCTAGGGAATAACTTTCTAGGAATTGAGAAAAAATGGAAATTTTCTTTTAAAAAGAATCATGTTGTTAATTGTTTTACTCAGAATGGATGGGTTATGTAATAACTTTGTTTGAATCTTTAGTCATGGTTTTGAGGTGTATGTTCGCATTGTTGAGGCTTATTAGGCCAGGGTGTTGTCTTTTGGCCGTGTTTTGTTATAAGTTCTTTCTTTCTGTGCAATTTGACCAAGAATTTTGTTATGAAGAATTCTTTCGTATTCGAGTGTTAAACAATTGAGAGTTTTGTGCGTGTTGTGGTAGTTGAGACGTGGTAGTTGAGACGTGGTTGATGTCCTTGGGATGCGTGTTGTAGTTGTTGTTCTTGTCTCATAGGCCTAATGAGTAGTATAAGTCGAGGAGGCATTCATGATCTCTTCCTTGAGTTTCGTTCTTCAGGTGTCTTTGGGGCCCTGAAATGTTGAATTGAGATCTGGGAATTTATCCCAAGTACGAGTCTAGTCTTGAGTTGGGGAGTTGTGCTTACAATTGTGATTGAGTTGCCTTTGGTTTCAGCCATAATTTTAACGTAGGGAGATTGTAACAATCTGTAAGTTTTTCTTCTTTATCGCTTGAGCGACGGGTTGTTCGCTCGAGCAGTTTTGCGGGTCATCCAGTACATTTGCAGGTCTAAGATTCTAAAAGATGTTAAGGTTCGCTCAAGCGCAAGGTTGGTCGCTCGAGCAGTCTACTCTTTTTTGGTCTGAACTTCTAAGAGTTCGCATTCTGCACTCGAGCGAAGGTTTCATCGTTCGAGCAATCTATTCGGGATCAGAACTTTAAAAAGCCACTTTTTGGTCAAATCTAGATCATTTCTCTCTCTCTCTCTCTCTCTCTCTCTCTCTCTCTCTCTCTCTCTCCTTCTTCCATTTTTAAAAGTCCCAAGCTTTTAAGCTTGGATATCATCTCCTTTTACTTAAAATCTCACTTTAGTTCCGGTAAATTAGCATTTCGTTGTGGAAGGTGTATTGTTGGCTTACCATGCTTAAGAGCATGGGTTGGGGTTTCAGTGTTGAACCGGTTTATCTATAAATTATCCTATGTGATAGTAGCTTGTTTGATGAGGTCGGGTTGTCTTATATGATTTTGTAGTAGTCTTTGAATGCACGTTATTTCTTTTTGTGTTGCAGGTATTGTATGTAAATCTGGGTGTCAAACGGGTTGTAGAAATGTTTCATTATCCTTGGCTTAGGGCTTGGAAGTGTGATTCATGTATTAGTAATAGATATATGCAATGGGCTAGGAGTGTAAAGAATGAAAAGTGATTGGTTTTTTTTAAATACGTTATTGAAAACGTATTGTTAATATATATTTTTTATGAAATGGATAATGTACGAGAAAGAAAAGAGGACGTTATGTACTATTAAGCAACTTAGACAATATTCTTGATATAGTATATATATAAAAGTATACTTTGATTATAAACCATCACATTATTTATATTGTATGATAGGAAGCACCCATGATCGTAGTGTATGTCATTATTGTTAGGATTATGTTGATAAGCGATACAAGGTCGGTGATCTTCCTTACGTGTGGCCACGGGGCCTTTATTTATTGGCAGGCGGACTTTATTGTATTAAGGGTTAAACCATTTCTCGTTATGTAACAATGTAGCCTACGAGCAATTTATTTATTGTTACTCTTGTTGCATTTCGTTATGTATGTACGATTGAGAGAACATTTTTGTAATTATGGATGTTGGTGGACTTGTTTCCATACTGGATATATGACAATGGACTATAATGGATTTTGATAATAATAATTGTGTAATAAAAAGTGGGGTGTGGCATACTAAATGGGATACAAACCGCCCACAAAATAAAATAATTCTAAATAAAACCAAACCACAATGTATGCACAAAACTAACATAACAAGCTAAAACAAAATAGTTAAGCCATGAATCCACTCCAACTCCTTCTCTCACTTGAAAATATTTACAATTAAGTCAACTGGTTGCTCAGTAAGTAGAAGCATGGATAGTAAATACAGTTCTGAAGATAGGGTTCAATTCCAAAATAAGATGTATATCACAGAAACTGGATCGATATACAGTTTTGATAAAGGCAATCTGTTTCAAAAAGAAGGTTCTACAGTTCAACAATTAAAAATACTCATGCCTTTCAAGAACATAACAGATGACATTCTCCATTTAAAACATATTATAACAGCATAATCATCATCATTATTTTGGTACCAAGGATAACAAGTAACATGCCACAAAGTTCTCAAGGCAATAAGCCAGTTGGATCCAATATTGAACCAAGAGTCATCCTCGATGTGGTAGCCCGGGCCTTTTCTCTAAGACAATTTGATTGAAGGTCACCTAGCCTAGGTCAGTTCGTAGCCAGAGTCACCACACACAGTGGAATAAATTCTCTAGACTTCTATACATAAATGATCCCAATAATCAATATAATTTAGTTTCCCAAAACATAGTAGTTCATCATTATAAACATGAGACCATAACAAATAGTTTATAGTATGCCAAGTTTACACATGTTTTAGAAATAGCTGTGTTCCAATAATATAATAATAATTTAACCAAGGTCGTTTGGTTACAAAACAACAATTTACTTTTCAAACAGTTTTAGGAAAAGGGAACATTTTTTAAAATACATAGCATGCAACTAGTTACCTAAAAACGAAATAATATAATCCTCAAATAGAGTATGAAAGTCCAACTAGTGCGCTGAGCCAAGTATGAAAACTACACATCACTACTAATTTAAAAATACTAAAAGGAATAATAAATTAAGTAACTCCAAGCTGAAGCGCACTAATACGGCTCAACCTAACTCACCGTTACTCTTAAATAATACCTAAATTCATGTTCTTCAAGATCCAAAATTAACCAACACATGGGTTCTGATCGAAACTTAATTAAGTGATGCTTTGTGGTAAAAATAGAATTTTAGACAAGTTTTCTTGAACTATTCACTAACTTTGAAAACTAAAAACCCACTCTATGCCGTTCGAAAAATTCCAAAACCCTCCAGATATCGCTACTATATCCCAAGTTTCAAACCCAATGGGTCCGTTGAGTTTTACTCGATTTTCTTATCGAAAGAATTAGTTATAATTAATTATATCCAAACAGGCTATTTTCTGCAACACTTTAAAGAAATTAATGGTTCTCTTATTATACACTAGCAATCAATGCAAAGCCACAAATGTAAGAAACTAGACTCGTAACCGGTTCTATTGAAACTTTTGATTTTATAATTTTCAGATTTATACCAAAAGAGAATGACACCTCCGAAGTTACTATTTTGTACTAGTTTGCTAGACAGATTTGAACGCATCAGTTTATATGGATTGACTCCCAAAAATTATAATAAAATTCTGGTATGAAATTCAATATGTAATTAAGTTGCTAGAAAAATTTCAGCTTAAAATTCATTCATTTAATATGGTTTCTTAATTTCTAAAGTTTGTGATTTTGTGTAGAATTTTTAGACTAAGAATTACACCCATTCTTTACACATGAATTTATCTCCTCAGATTTCTTAACAGTATATATATATATACAAAATACATGCACCTACAACCTCTCTATCAATGAATTCACTAATAATAGAATAAGGATAAAGAACAAAAGCAGAAAGAAGAAGAAAGCTAGAGACCTACCACACACCCAAAAATTCTTCCTTGGTTGCAACCTCTTTTTGTTTCTCTCTCAACCTCTCCCATGTTGTTGCTGTTATAGTATTGTCAACCCTAGGGTTTTTTTTATATATCTAAACAAAACTCTAGATAATTATCCTTTGTTTTATATTATAGCGATTCCAGTTTTGACCTGTCACTTGTTGTTCTCCGGACTCGGGTTTGCATGGTTTTGAATGGTCATTCATATCTTATTTCCCTTGTCTTCCTTCTATTTTGGTTATCAGGTTGTAATTGTGTGTTTGGAACAGGTTGGTTGCTTGTTTTTCCAAACTTTTATTGCCCAGATTTTGGCTCCTCTGCTCGAGTGGGTATCCTTGCGCTCGAGCGGGCTTCACAAATTTTGCTCCTCCGCTCGAGCGGCCATTCTTGCGCTCCAGCGGGATTTGCCAACTCTCAGTATTTTTGCAGACTTGCAAATATTGGAAGAGTGTATTCTACACTCGAGCGGGTGGGCACTCGAGCGTCCAGCCTTGCGCTCGAGCGGTGTCCTTTGTCTATAAAATTTCTGCAAGTGTGTATTCTACGCTTAAGTGTCACTTCTCACGCTCGAGCAGAGCTATGTGTCTGACACTCGAGCGTCACTTTTTACGCTCGAGTGGACTGCGTGTATAACAGTCCGTGAAAATGACTTTTTGGTTCACTTTTTCATTACTCTCTCTCTAAAACTTTCCAAAAATCTAGATCTTGACCCTCTCTCTCTGAAATACTCTCTCTCTCTCTCTCTACATGTTGACCTAGATCCCTTGGGTTCTCTACCCTAGTGTCTTTGAGAAAAGTTAGAGCATTCCAAGAGCTTCGTTTTGATCCGATTGGAACTTGGTTTCGGCACTGTTGAAGGTTCACCTTGCTTTGCTTGGTCTTCTAACTTGAGGTATGGATTTTTCTACACTTTCATATGGCTTTTAGCTTAGTTATTTGTCATTGTATAAGAATGGTGGGATTTGGGAGTAGTTTGAACAAACCTAAGGTTTGGGGTGAGAAATAAAAAAGAGGGATTTTTGATGAATGTGAAATAAATGGGTATGGGGTTTGAATATGAGATTATATTGTGTCTCAATTGTTAATTTTGGTACTTGGGTTATTATTTGGAAAAGGGGGAAATTTTGCCCTAATTTGATCAAATTGTTATTTTGAATAAATAATTGAAATTGGCATTGGTAATATGAAATTGGGCGAACACTGAAATGAATGGTGGAGTTGGATATGTATTATCTCACATCCTTTGGAAATTTTTGAATAAACTATTTGTCTGAGATTGAATATCTGTTTAGAAATAACTGTATAAGGCTATCGGTGGAGGATAGTTATGATTGTTGTAGAAATTGCATGAAGATTAGGTGAATTAAAACTAATCCATTGTTGGTTGTCATTGATTATGGTCATGTTTTAAATACATTGTATATGTATTATTGTTTGGGAGGAGAAAGAGGATGTACTCCATGTATCATTATGTCTATAAATACATTGTATATGTGTGATTATTTGAGAGGAGAAATGAGATTTACTCCATTGTTTAGGAGGAGAAAGGAAGTGGACTCCATTGAAATTAAATTGGCCGGAGTGTCCTTGGTGAAAGTCTCGAAATTATACATGGGTGCCGATCCCATGGACGAAATATCCATAAAATGGTAGATTGAAGTGTTTGTGTGTTAATTGTGTGATTGGAGGACCACTGAGTTGCTGTCTCAGTTGGGTTATTGAATGATAATAAAATAGGTCCATGAATTGAAATGAATTGAAGGAAAATGGAATAAGATGTGAACTCGATATTTAATGATACTATAAATGTGAATGTTTTATCACAGGCATTGTGTATGCACATTGTATTTATATCTTTACTAAACCTCATATATTGTATTAGATGATTCCTACTGAACTGTGGCTCACCCTATTTAGGAAAAATATTTTCAGGTGTTGGTGACATGCCTCCACCAAGGCAATAGCATGGAGGGACTTTTGAGTAGCAAGAGCTTCTTTATTTTGTTTTGTTCTTTTGTATAGCCATGGGCGTAAATTGCATTGAGCTAGGCTCATATTTGTGTAACCAAGCCACGACTTGGAAAGATATAAACCAATAGGGCATGTAACTATATGTTTATTTCAATCCTCTCAACATTGTAATACATGCTATAGATTCAGGATAAACATTTGTGAATGTGTAATGCATGTGTTAATTTTTGTAAATGAACTCTAATAAATGAAAGTATTTTATTTCTATTATTCTTATTATGAGTTGGATTTATTGTATTATTTTGGGGGCGTTACATATATTTTTTTTTTCTCCCCATTAATTTAATAAAATAAAACTATTATTATATCAAAATATAATTACTAATTTATCCCCTATTATTCTTTATAAAAATCTTACCTCAAAACTAAAGACTTTCATCATAAATCTATTTTAGATTTAAATTAATTAAAAGGTCGTCCAATAATATTTAATTTGCACTTCAAGATTCACAAGCAAAATATTTGAGGTTTGTACAATTGTTATTATTATTTAATTATTTTTTTATTTTTTTTATATTCGGGTTCTCACATTTGGCTCCTCTCGATAGCTTCAGTCATTCTCTTTCTAGCAAGTGCTTGCGTTAGCTCGAGGAGGAGGCACAAGTTGGCACAACCTTGGTAACAAAGACTTCCAAGAGAGCGAGAAAGAGATAGAGGACTTCTACCTAACTTGACTATGCCCCTATTTCATTGCTTTGATCTTTCTTTTTAGTTTTGGATGTAAAAAGATTTTGATTAACATGAGAGTTAGATTAGCGCATTTGTTCCCCTCTTTGTTTTGAAATTGTGAATCAAAGTTATGAGTACTCAAAATCTCTTTTTGGTCCAAATGAATTGTCCGGGTTTGCTACAAGTAATGCAAGAAAAATCAGTCACCGTCATTAAAAATCACAAAAACAAGCTTTCGCAAATGGTCACTACTTGACAAACATGAAATCAATCCTCAAGATGCGTAGCTTTGAATCAGAAAACCAAAACAGGACACACTGCACTTCACCTTTCACAACTACAACTCCACTGATATATGATGCAACTGAACTTATGACTTTGTAGAGATTTAGGACAACCAAATCAAACAAGGATGGACATAACCCAATAAGGCATGGATAAGACAACTGAGTTGAATATGGTTGGGGCCAAACTTCAAAACGAAGTTGCCTATGTATCCTAAAGATGGAAATCAGGCCTTACTGTGGACTCGTCTTTTTCCGCACCCCGCCTTTTGGAAAGGGTTTGAAAAGAAGGCCTTACAGTTCGAACTCCCGCGGTTCTGAATCTAGTCTCATAAGGTGCAATGTGAAGCTGATAATCACCAAAGAATCCAAATTCGGCAAACCTTTTTGGAAAATCGATTTTAAATCAAATAATGTCAAAATTGGACTGCTTTGCAAGATATAGAGTCGCCACCTAAATATTTTGTTTTGGAAAAATTTAGGAAACCCTGACTCGTGCCAAAGGCCACATGTCCGTCATCACCAAAGTTGTCTTGGCTCGGGAACTTAGGTATAAGGGGGAAAGGTCATGAAATGAGCACCTTCGCTCGCCTGATCAAAGATCGGCCTCTACTAATCATGATATGTCCTTTTATAAACATTATGTGTTCTTATTTCGGTTATTAGACTAGCTTTACTATGTGATGCACACAAGCAAGTATAGACTAAAATTGCAAGAATTGAAACATTTCAAGTCGTGTTTGTTTTTCGAAAAGGGTTTGAATTTGCCACCCTTAAGTGGGTTAAAGATGCGGAATTGCCACCAAACACAGTGGTCTTAAAACATGATTTGTCGCTTCACAAAGTGGGCTTAAAACTTACATTCGTTGAATTATTCCAATTCAAACAACAAAGCCTTCATCTACAGGGATTCATGCAGTTTAGCAAGTAAGCACATAGCCCCATGGCAAGCATGCGAACATGGCAACATGGCAATCACACTCATGCAAATATGCTAAAGCGTAAAACTCACCGAGTACGCCAAACCAAAACAAAAACTAGTTAGAAAGATGCATGATCCTAACTATGTTAAGTGTCTAATGCAACACATGCAATGATGTAACTAAATAGCCTCGGCTACTTAATCATGATATTTGTAACACTTTGATAGCATGCTTTGAAACATGTGTTCAAAGAAGTATTGAATTGACAATGCAGTTTGAATGATGCGCCGAGCCTCGGTGCATGCAAGACAAATGAATGGATGCAAACATGCAAGCATAAGGTATGCTAATTGAAAATGTCCCTAATCTAACCATCCAAAACGATTAAATAAAAGGGAGAAAGACGTGGGGTTGGAAGACATACACATACGCACACACACTTATTACAACATTACGTCCTCACGAAGGAGGGTCCGAATGAATAAGCACTAACTACGCTAATTAAGCTAAGCTATTACAACACAAAACTAATTAACTATTCTCGTTAACTAATTATTACAACATGATATTTAACTAACTATTCTAAGCTAATTAAATATTACAAAACGAATTAATTAGCTAAACACTTTAACTAACTAATTACAAAACGAGTAAATTAGCTACCACTATTTAGCTAAACAAAGAAATTAAATAGCCTCGAGGGGGCGAGGGATGCATGTATGCTCGGTTGCTCCCCTCGAAAATGCCACCGCCTTGCCATTGCAGCCTCTGGTTGCATACATTTGACCACTGAAAATTGCATCAACTCCCAGAACACTTTTGATCCCCTTTAGGAGCACACAGAGCAACCTTCTTCATTGATGGCCGGTCGGCTACCATTGGTGGCCGTCAGCTACCATTGGTGGCCGGTCAGCTATTGCTAGTGGTCGTCGGCCACTACTGGTGGCCAGTCAGCCACCCTTGTCCCAAACTTCTTTTTTTGCCGCAACAGAGAGCAAACAGAGGCAAAGCAGTGTATTCGCGAGGTTTGTGTGTACTGTTACTCTCCTTATCATTACATAAGCTCAAAGAAGTGTAACTCTCGGCCCTCAAACCATCAACCAAGCATTTTCCATGCATGATGGCTAAGGAACCAAGTTTGTACAAGCTTAATGAGTGCAAAACAAGACTCAACAAAGCCACAACGTTATCATGTATGATCAAAGGTGATGGTGACCAAGGAAAGTGGCACGTTTCATCACTTTGAGTATGAAATGTCCTATTTTCCTCGTGTTCGAATTAACGTCCGATCCGAACACATGCAATGCAACATGAAGATGCTTTGTCTTGCCTCTTTTACTTGTTCATTTTTATTTACTCATTTTAGCTTACCGATCCATTCTTTAACCGGTTAAGTCCGAAAGTGAGTGTCCTCTAATGAAAGAGGTGTCAACCAAGGGATGATTTAAGGTAGGAGAGAGGTCACGCCGTTGATTAGTAGAAACCCTCAAAAGAGGATTGAAACCATTAAGCACAAACCTCGATCTCAAGCTTAAACACAACCCGAAGGTAAACCAATCCCTCAAAATAAATGAAAGATTGAAGAAATGAGAGAGGTTGCAGGTATGTTAAGTGTTGGAATGGAGTGCAAAATAACACTAAATCATGACATTAACTTAAAAGAAAGATGATCAAGGCAATGAAACAGCAAACTAGTGGAGGAAATTGCACTACAACCATGCCATACAAGGCTCAAAGGACCTAACCAGCCTAAAACAGAGCTAAAACAAGTCAAAACAGTAGCAAAAGCATGCTAAGATCAAGTTACAAAATGCTCGAAAAACATGCTCACATGTTAGGCTATCTAGGCATGCAAACAAGACACAAGAATGGGAGGCTAACCCCTCTAATTTTGAACTTCAAAATAAGGTTTTTGTCACTGAAATAACTCTGATTTTCAGTGATTAAAAGGCCCAAAAAGTTTGATTGAATATGCTAAAAGATTGTGCAAAAGTCTACACAATTAAGCAACAAGACAGGTGGATCACCCCTTAACACAAAATAACCTCAAACCATCATGTTAAGCCTCAAAAAACAGAGTTTTTTCTAGTCGAAAACCAGGTCAAAAACAATACAAAATGATGGCAAAATAAGTAGTCAAAGCAAGTACACTAAGCAAGTGAACTACCTATTGAACCTCAAGCACAAAACAACCCCAAATTCCAACTCAAACCTCCTTCAAGAGCTCAAACTAAACTCCAAAGAACCTCAGCTCAAAGGTGAGAGTGTTTGGTTAAGGATTGATGTGCAAAAAAGTAGAGAAACTAGACTTTAAGGCACAAAATAAGAAGAGAGAGAGAGAGAACTCTAGAGAGAGAGAGAGAGAGAGAGAATTTTGGTCTAAATTTTCTAACCCCTCAAAATGGGAAGGAACCCCCATATATATAGAAAATCAATGTTTGGACTTGAATTCATCCCTTCATACACGTGTATGGAGATGCAATTCAGTGAGTAACAGTTGGCATAGCTGGCAAACAAATATCTAAAAAAATAGACAAATGTCCGTCGGCCACCACTGGTGTCCGACGGGCACAACTTGCAGTCGACAAGGTCTAGGGCTGGCCGACAAGCCACCCTCCTCTCCAGGCAAGAGGCAATAAGCTCTTGGTCCAAAAACAAGCACAAAATAGGCAAGGTTTAGAGGCTTAAAGACAAGGCGTTCCGTCGAGGACTTCGGGTGCTCAAAACGAACACAAACAAGCACAATCAACGAGTGCACAAACGATGATGTCCAAGTCTTAAGGACGATCAAAAATGAGGTGTCTACAATTGCCCTTCTTTGACAGAACTCGAAAGTCATGAAACGACGGGAGTGAATGTCAAAGCCCAGAGATGACCCATTTTTTACGAGGCTGAAGACATGGACAAACAAACAAGCAAAACAAAGAACGGTTGCGCCCACAGGCTACCTACGTATCCCTTTACAAGGAATCAAACTAGCATAGTTCTGGGGCAAGATGCAAAATGACATGCACGATGCAAGAACATAACTTATGATCATGCAATAAGGCTGTAATGAAACATCTAGATGCAAGTCCAAAGAAATGCTATAGCAATCAAACCAACATAAGGTACAATAATCTCAAACATAAACAGAAGTAAGTAAACACGCCAAGCATGAGAATCACAAGCCAAACCACATTTCATGCAAAAAGGATGTAAGAAAATTATGCAATCTTAACAACGCATCACGCAAGAAAGACAAAGAACAACACAACTATCGGGCGCACCTGAGGTGTCAAACAAGATCCTAACGCGTTGCACATGCGATGAAAGATATGGTGTGAACACAGGGACACACCTGAATGTTCCTAACCGGAGCGATGATAAATATCGGAACACGTCCAAATATTTGTAACCAAAACAAGGAGTGGTATAAGCATCGGAATTCGTCCAAATGCGCTTAACCAAAGCGTCCTAACGCGCCACATGCGAGAGGAGAAGAGAGTGGGTGTAAACACCGGGTGTACCCGAATGTTTCTAATCGAAAGTGTCCTAACGCGCCACACGTGAAGGAAGAAAAGGGTAACGAGAACACCGGGACGCACCCAAATGTCTCTAACCAAAAGCATCCAATGCGCCACAAGCGAGAGGAGGAAGAGGGAACGAGAACACTGGGACGCACCCCAACGCTTTTAACCGAAAGCGTCCTAACGCACCACATGCGAGAGGAGAAAGAGGGAACGAAAACACCGGAACACACCCTAATGCTTCTAACCGAAAGGGAGTGGTGTAAACATCAGGACATGTCCGAATGCTTCTAAACAAAGCAAGTAATTCGAAGGACAAGAATGATTCTACCTGGAACTCCTCTGAATGAACCGTACATATAATATCGTGCCTGCATAAGAAAGAAACTTAACAAGTATAACACAGTAAGAGTGCATGTGCTATGCAAGATTAGCAAAGCATGTTCTATGTAGTAATAACAAAAGCATGTTCTATCCAAGAGATAGAGAAATGCATATTCTATGCAATAGGATAGGGTGCATGAATGACCAATTGTAGAAAATGCATGTTCAATGCAAGATTAACAACATGCTCGACGCAAAACACCAAATAAAGAAATGCACGTTTTATGCAATGAAAAAAAGCGTGTGTAATAAAACCGACTCAGTCGCAACCTCTGATTTACCTCTCAGAGGAGTTACGATATATTTCAAAAGGATACACCCCGTTCATGTGGACTAGTGATGAGTCATGCACCGAAGACATGGTTTGAAACTTCTGCAGAGACACTTTGAGCTGAAAAGTGAACTTTTTTTGCACTTTCTTGAGAACCAAGGACACGAAACAGCATCAAAACACACAAGGAGAACACTGGAAGCTTGTCGGCCACCCTGGAGAAGTGTTGACCACACGTCGGCCACAAATGGATGCTGTCAGCCACAAATGGTGGCCATCGGCCACCGATGGCAATTTGAGGCCATTTTGGTCTTTTCTCCTCGAGCCTTTAAGTAAACACACCCAAACTTCATTTCCTCATACCTCCATAGCCGAAAATCCTTCCTTTCTCACCCTAGATACTTTTCCCCCCTAGATCGGAGCTTTATACGCATTTTCCAACGCCCCATGCAAAGTTGATTCGCTAAAACCTCTTGATGTCCTCCATTTTGAACCGATTGGAATTTGTTTTCGGTGCTTTTTTCTCCATTTTCGCCACTTGAGGTTTGTTTTCCTCGAGTTACTCTCAAGTTCCGTGCCTTTTCCCGGGCTTTGATTTTTTCCCCCATTTTCTCTCTCTAAGAGTTGACTTTTGTTGACTTTTGGCATTTTCCACCTATTTTGCTCATTTTCGCCCACTTTCTCACCTTCTTTTCAGATGGCAGACGACATTCCTCATGACGGAGGTCCTCCAGGGATGGAGGGAGATCTCGAGCATATACCATTACCACCCACGGTCCAACCCTTCGATCCGGAGACATACTGCCCCGAGGTGCATGTACTACCGCCGAATACAGTCCGTCATTTCAGCAGATTTGCACGAGGTGTGCCTAAGGATCTCTTACTGTGAGAGCCGGAGTCTCATTTATCCTACGGCGCCACTGAGGTACGTACTGTTTTCTTACATTTTTCGCAATGTACTTTGCGTTTCCTACATAGCTTACAATGTCTTTCATCTGCTCATCCCAAACACTTCCATGCATTGTATTTCTTACACTGCCTTTCATCTACTTATTCTAATTACAGGGGGACTCTCGTTTTACCCGAGGATATGGGACCACATCTGCGAGAGAGTGGTATATGGACCTCCCCGTTGGTGTCCACCAGATCGTCGACGAGGCTGGGTTTAGCTTATTTTACATGGGGCTGTCGCATCTTACAGCGAGCAGGTCCCTACTTGGCACACTGGTAGAGAGGTGGTGGGACACCACCGACTCCTTCCACTTCTCTACCATAGGAGACATGACGATGACCCCGTACGACTTTGCTATGCTCACCGGCATCGAGGTAGGAGGTCGGCCTATCCCATATGATACAGACATGGGAGAGTGGGAGGCCGCTTAGATCTACCTACTGGGGGCTCGCCCACCTCTCTTTCGATCGGGGACAGTTCGATACAGCTGGTTTGTAGATCACTTCAGAGGGACAGCCCTAGAGATCCTGGAGGAGATCGAGCAGTATGCCCGAGGCTTCTTGATGTTCCTTTTTGGCACCACCTTGTTCGCCGACAGGGCGAACACTGTCGGGCTATATCTCTTGAGTGCCTTGGTGGACTTGTCTCAGGTTCGGCATTACGACTAGGGCGATGCTAGCCTCGCTACTTTGTACTGCTACATGGGCTCGAAATCCCGCAGGAGCGGGAATAGAGTCGGTGGCTACTAGAGAGCCTGAGAGGTATGCTTTACTTTTTTACTTTACATTCCCTGCAATGCTTTCTGCTTTGCACTTTCTGTACACTACACACACATAGTCTGATTTCTACTTTGCACTTGTACCTTCTGTACGCTATACTGCACATCTTGCTTTCTACATTTTCTCTATATTATGTATTCTCTGCATTCTGCATTTTTTGGACATTGCACATATATTTTGCTTTTCGCATTACCTGTGTTTATTAGTTGTATGCTCACTATCGCCCTTGCTTTTTGCAGCTATGGGTATACGCATATTTTCCGACACTTGCCCCAGAGCCAGAAGTCGAGATGCCTCCTGGCGTGCCATACTCTCATTGGTATGACGGGAGATGCCAACGGAGGACCTGAGAGACTCTTTCATTCTTTCATCGATATTTTGACACAGTGAAGGCAGCAGAGGTAACCCAAAACTCATAGTTCTTTCTACTTTCAACTCCGATTCATATTGCATATCTAATGGCAACTAACAATCTGTGCATTTGCTATCTGCAGATCTCATGGCAGCCCTGGGTGACGATGCCAAAGGGTGTTAGATATCAGTTCGCAAGCGCTTGGGCCGCTTCTCGTTACCGGCTCATGCTTGAGGGACCGGTAGGTCGAACCTAGTTCTTGGGCGAGCGCTTCCTGCGCCAGACTTTGGGTTTGCCACTACAGACAGTTCACATGCCACCCCCGCCATCCATGCAGGCCACAGAGAGTCTCTCCTCCCAGGAGGTGATCGATTTTACACGAGGCGCGGAGGCCGACTACTTTCTGGGAGAGGGGGACTATGTGACATACATCCTGACGCATCTCATGCCTCCTTTGACGGGTATTCATGCTCGTACCGAGAGAGTAGCTAATACCCCTTCGACGAGCAAGGCCCAAACACCGAGGGGTAGGGCTAGAGGGATGCCCCCCGCTAGGCAGAGTTTTGGCTGGCCAGAGCTTTCAACTGAGTTGACAGGTTGGCAATACTCCAGAGAGACTTACCAGATTCTGATTGACCCTCCGTTGGCTGGTCACAGATATGTCAGGACACCTAATTCGCCTTCGGTATGTACTACAGTTTTCATTTTTTCCATTCTTGCTCAGATACTCAGACATTCATTCCTTTTGAACACTGATCATTCTAAATTGCATTTGCAAGCCCCCGCAAGGTACGTCGAGGGATTGTTCGAGATGTTGGCCTCATTCGAGGGCATGATCTTGAGGAAGGAGGCACTGCTCGACTTCCACGGCATCCATGTAATTTTTTAATTTTCTTGCATTTCACGCACCACATTTCTGCTAACATACTGAACTGACAATTCAACTGAACACTTCCTCACACTGCACTGATACACTGCATGTATAGATCACATCCGACACATTGCATTCACACACCGTATCTGACTTCTGCATGTACTCATTCCGCACACCACACTTGCATCTGGTACACATACTAAGCCTGATATATACTAATTGCCTTTTCAGGTCCCACATCTACCGACAGCACCGGCGGCGGCAGCAGCAGCAGCAGTAGGAGGACCATCAGCACCCCCTCCAGCAGCAAGGAGAGAGAGACAGGCTCCAGCATGCGGCCGAGGAAGACATCATGAGCCTATCATGCGCCATGATGATGAGACCAGTGAGACCGAGGAAGCTGTAGGTCAGCATGCCGAGTCATCCGAGAGGGTAGACGATAATGCTAGCTCGGATTCCACTAGTGGAGATGAGGCTGAGCCAGGCTCTAGGGATGGCAATTTAAACCCAGCCCAATGGGGACCCGATCCCCTGACCCCGATTAAGACGAGTTTTCCCCAAAAATTATCTCCATAGGGCCCGGGATGGTATTAAAAATTAATCCCCGATAATTTTCAAGCCAGGGACAGTGATAGCTTCTCTAGACCCGAACCCAGCCCGGCCCCGAGCATTCCCGAATAGTATTTATTACATAGATATATATATGTTAGGCTTTATTATATTATATATATATATATGTTTAGGTTAGGCTAGGCTTTATTATATTATATATATACGTTTAGGTTAGGTTATCTTTATTATATTATATTATATATATATATGTTTAGGTTAGGCTATATCTCAGATTCTCAGATCTCTCTCTTTCACTCTCTGACTCTCCACTCTCCCTCTCTCAACTCTCTCACTGAACTCTCTTTGAGCTCTCTCTCAACGCTCTCACTGTCTCACTCTCTCTCTCAACTCTCTCACGATCCTCCATTGCTTCCTCTGTTGCCGATCCTCCATGGCCTCTTCCGTCACCGATCCTCCGCTCCATAGCCTCCTTCGTCGCCTCCTCCGTCGCCTCCTCCGTCACCGACTGTGAGATCTAGATCCAAATCAAAATCGAGTTTTAGAGAGAGAATCCATGACTGTTGTTTGTTGATATTTTTTCAAATTTGTTGATAATTTTTTCAGATCTATTGTTGATGATTGTTATTGATGATTTTTTTCCTTTCTCAGATTTTTTTTTTTTTTAAAGTTGATGATTGTTGATAATGAATTGAAACATACAAAAAATAGTTTTTTTTTTTTTTTTTTCTTGTGTTGAATAAAATTTTTAAAAAAAAGTCGGGGTTTTTTCGAGGTCAGGGAAACCCGATCCCTGTTAGGGGGCGGGGATAGGGAAGGTGGTGGCGTCCCCGCCGGGGATCGGGGGCGAGGACGGGGGTTTTCTTATCTTCGGGGATTGGGGACGGGGAGTGTCATCCCCGGCCCCGGCCCCGGCCCGGCCCGTTGCCATTCCTACCAGGCTCTGATGTAGAGGGAGACAACGACTCCGGTTTCGGTTCTGATTCAGCATCAGGTTTAGATAGCGGTGCAGATGGAGACAGCTCTGCAGAGTCCACTCCGCCGAGGAAAAGGACGAAGAGGGCCTCTAGAGCTTGAGCTAGCTAGCGCTGATTCATATGTTTTTGCTTAGTTTCTTTTTGCTAGTAGTGTTGGCACATCGTACAGCTTAGACAGTTTTATTTTCTTTAAAAACTTGTACTCTTTTGTAAAAAGAAACCATGATCGGAATGAAAACCAATTTTTTGTATGAAAAAGTGTTGTATTTTGCATTCTGAGCATCGCATTGCACCACATAGCGTAAAAACAAGATTGATGGAAAATGAACACCATACATTGTATTAACATTACTTAATCAGATAATGAACCGACCAACACCTAACAAATAGGGTAAAATAACTCGACGAACAATGCAACAACTCAATAAACAAGACAAATACAACTCGATAAGCAACACAACAACTCGATAAACAAAGTGAAACAACTCGATAAACAAATTGAAACAATTTACAAGCCACTCAATAAAGCTACTAAAATAAAACAGCATAATGCATCAAGAGCAGAACAAAACACAGATTCTCAGCACTCTCAACACACAAGAAAACCAAAGGAATTCTGCCGGCCATAAACAGAGGCTGTCGGCCACCAGTGGTGGCTATCGGCCACCAATAGTGGCCGGTCGGCCACCAACACTAGCCGGTCGGCCATTAGTGTAGGGGGCCTTCAGATTGTTACCACTTGTCTTCCACTCAACGCCTTATCTTCTACAAAAGTTTGGGACTTCGTAGTTTCTTCATTCCAGCTCTGTTTTTGCCACAAATGGAGTCATTCTTCACTGAAAAACTCTCAACATGGATTGCAACTTTAGATGACTCGGAAAAAGTGAATTTTCGGGATTTCGGGATAAATGCACTATTCCCGCTAAGTCGTACCCCACTATGTTTTCCGTTCCTCCATGCCACAGCTAGATGTTAGAACCCGGTTACACATGTGTTTAGCTTTGGAGGGCAAGAGATATGCCCTACAATTGAAGAATTCCAAGTTTTGATGGAATCCCAGCGTGATAAGAAAATCCTGCCCCAATCCCATTTTGGCCACATTCAAGCTTTAGGAAGGATGTGTGGGCTCACTTTACATGAGGCTCGATCATTAGTTCACAATGGAGAGCTAGACATTCCCAGTTTGATTCATTGATTTTCTGACGCTGGCAACCGCGGCGACCATCTCTGGCAGACTTTTCGGTAGCATGCCCTTTGTTTGTGTATGTTGGCTCATTTCCTGTTTGCCCTTGGTTTCGGAGGGTCTAGCATCCGCTTGATCGAAGTGGCCCAAGGCTTGAAAAAGGGCAAGAGCTACATTGGCTTGACACTAGTCGGGACTTTGATGGGCTTGGATGCTTTCCATTGGCGAAAGACAAAGAAGCTCGCAGGAAGTCCACTACTTTTGCAGGTAATGTTTCCTACCCTTTTCACATATGTTTCTCACATCACTCGGCACTCATGATTTTTTTTTCTCTCAAAATCCTTTCTCACTTTTTCTCTCCACACGCACCTCTCTATTCTTTAATCTCTCTTATTTTTCACCCCTCCCCAGATATGGCTCATGGACAGGTTGAAGGTAGTGGACTCTTGCCAAGCATATTCAGTACGAGGTTATTTCTTTCGCTAACAGCTAGTTGAGTTCCCGAACAAAGGGTGGTGGTGCCATTGGATGTGCAACATGTCTGCTGCTAACATTTCTTGGCGTTGCCCTTGGCTTGATCTGCTCGAGATGGGTTACAGCATGTCTCAGCAACCTGGCATTCAGTTGATTGGCCTGACACAATGTATCTTCTATTTTCCATTTTAGTTTAGGCGTCAATTCAGACACGACCAGACTTGCCCAGAAGAATGAGTAGAGTACCCGGCTTCATTTCCAATCTGAGGTTCATAACTAGCTCGATATCCCACTGCTTGGAGGACAAGAGAACTTCTGGCTCCCTCTCCCAATTTCAGTTGCACCCTTTCTGGCGAATGCATAGCTTGGCTTGAAGAAGAGGCGCAAACCGGGCCTACTTTAGCATCTGAAGCTTTCACAAGCTCTAGGAGGGGATGTAGGAACACCTGACTCATCTATGCCCCAAATTTATTGTTTGATCTAACTTTCAAGTTTTCCTTTTGAATGCAATAAAAGCAACTTTGATTTGTATCGTGAGTTAGAGAACTCTGAATTGAAATCAATGGAATTGAAGTTGTGGGCATTGAAAATTTTCTTTTTGGTCCAAAAAATGTCTAATTGTAAAAAGAATAATTTGAACAAAATCAACTTTTATTAAAAGTTTTCAAAACCATTTTCAATAAGGATCACAACTTGACACACATGGAATCTGCGCTCGAGATGTACAACCCCGAATCTAATAACTGGAAAATTGACCCTTGTCTGAATAGCACTGCACTGTACTGTAACCAGCTCTCATAGTGAAGATCACAACTGAATTCTTGGATACAGAAAAGACAAAGATGACCCGAATAATCTCATGGACACAGTTGATTTGGAAGTGTTTATGGCTGGACCTCAGAATGAAGTTGCCTACGTATCCCGAAGATGGGAATCAAGCCTTACGTAGTTCGGTTCGGGTTCACTCGGGTATTAACACTCTCTTTTTGCGCTCTAACTTTTGCCAAGGCCGCCCTTTTTGGGTTTTCAACCTTGCGAGCTTAGGTTTTCTTTTTTCTAATTTTTTTGTGCTCTAACTTTTGCCTAGGTCGCCCTTCCGGGTTTTCGGCCTAGCGAGCCTCTCGAGGATAGTATTTCATTCAACTTGTCCATATTGATTGGTTGGGAGAATTCCAAGCCATCTAAGTCCATAAGAATGACAGCTCCACCCAACCAGATAGATTTAATGATGTAAGGACCAGTCCAATTAGGTCTGAACTTGCCCCTAGGGTCATGGATGGGAGCTCGGTTGTCTTTGAGCACCAGATCCCCTTCTTTCAGATTCCTGGACTTAACTTTCTTGTTGAAAGCCCTGGCAATTCTGCGTTGATAACCTTGTACGCAATACAGTGCTTTAAGCCTCCTCTCGTCGTACAGCATAAGTTCCTCGAACCTGCTCTGCTGCCTATCCGCTTCTGTTATTTGGCACTCAGCCAAAACCCACAGCGATGGAACCTCAACTTCAATCGGCAGAACAGCTTCCATCTCATAAACCAGAGAATATAGAGTTGCCCCGGTAGATGTCCGAATTGATGTTCTGTAGCCCCAAAGAGCAAATGGTAATTTGTTTGGCCAATCCCTGTAGGTTTCCACCATCTTCTGTAGAATGTGCTTGATGTTCTTGTTGGCAGCTTTAATGACTCCGTTGGTTTGTGGCCGATATGTGGATGACTTATGAAATGCCATGTTGTATTTCTCCAACAAGTCTATCACTTCTTTCTTAAAGTGGGAACCATTGTTTGAAATGATCTCATTCGGAACTCCATAACGACAAATGATGTTATTCCTAATGAACTTGGCTACATGTGACACTTTCAGCACTGCATAGGATTGGGCTTCGACCCACTTTCTAAAGTAGTCTATTGCCACCAGGATATACTCATGCCCGTTCGAGCCTTTTAGCGTAACTGCCCCAATAACATCAATTTCCCAGACTGAAAAATGCCATGGTGAAGTCATGTTGTATAGCTTCGACGGCAGAATATTCATGTGATTTGCATGAATGTGGCATTTGTGGCACCGCCGAACAAAACCAATACAATCCTTTTCCATGGTTGACCAGTAATAACCCTACTTGAGAATCTTCTAGGCTAGCATCACTACGCTCATGTGCGATCTGCACTCTCCTCCGTGGATGGCCTCCATTAAGCGCTTCGACTCTTCTACATCAACACACAATTTGGGCATTCCCAGATGGCCTCATTTGTACAACTTACCCCTGTAGATGATAAACTGAACAGCCATTCACCGTATACCAGGGGTTCTGATCTTGTACTTCATCTATTGCGGTGATCAACTCGTAAGCCGGCACATACCTCTGTTCAATAATGATCGGACGGATCCGGACTCCCAAAGGGATGTCTATCATAGAAGATAGAGTTGATAAAGCGTCAGCGAACCTGTTGTTCTCTCTTAACAGATGTGTGAAGATTAGCTTCTCAAACCTAGGAATCAAAACGTTTAGGGTTTGGTCATGGATTTTTATCCTTTTTTCCTTAACCTTCCAATCTCCTTTTGCTTGAGACACAACCTGGTTCAAGTCCCCAATAACGTCCAACCGTTTTGCCCCTAGTTCTAGGACGGCTTCCAAGCCAGCAATACATGCCTTGTATTATGCTTCGTTATTGGATACTTTAAACTGGAGTTTGAAGGCTAAAGGTATATAGGAATTGTCAGGTGCTATCAGCAACATCCCTATCCCATAACCATGCTGATTAGACACTCTGTCAAAGTACATTGTCCAAATCACTTCCTGAACCTGCAGAATAGCGTCATCTGGGAATAGATACTCTACTGCTTCGCTCCCTTCCACTGGGTGATCTGCCAGGAACTCAGCTACCGCTCTCCCCTTGACAAACTTGTGAGTCACATATTTCATATCAAATTCGGAGAGAAGAAGTAACCAACGGGCTAGCTTACCCGTAAGTGCTGGTTTCTCGAAGAGATATTTGATGGGATCTAATCTCAAAACAAGAATTACGGAGTGAGCTAACAGGTAGTGCCTCAACTTCCTGGTAGTCCATACCAAGGCTAAGCAAGCCTTCTCCAATGGGGTGTAATGGGTGTCATATTCCAACATCATCTTGGTCAGGTAATAGATAGCTTTCTCCACTCTATCTTTAGATTCCTGCGCAAGCATGCAGCCCATAGTCGTGTCGGTTATTGACAGGTACAAAATCAATGGCTTCCCTAGCTCTGGTGGTAACAACACGGGCGAGTTCTGAAGGTACTGTTTGATCTGCTCAAGCAAACTGGCATCGGCCATCCCATTGGAATTTCTTTCCTTTCTTCAGGAGACCAAATAGTGGTTCACAAGTCAAGGTTAATTTTGCAATAAACTGTCTAATGAATTGTACTTTACCCAGAAAGCCTCGCACCTCCTTTTCAGTCCTTGGTGGTGGCATTTCTAGTATGGCCTTGATTTTGGAAGGATCAACCTTGATGCCCCTCTGTATAATCAAGAAACCCAACATTTTCCCTGCTGTGACACCAAAAGTGCATTTCTGTGGATTCAGCCTCAACCGATATTCTCTGATCCGTTGGAAGAATTTCTTCAAGGCGGTGTAGTGGCTCTCTCTCTCCTTGGACTTGACAATCATGTCGTCCACATACACCTCAACCTCTTTGTAGATCATATCATGCAAGATAGTGGCCGCAGCTCGTTGATAAGTAGCCCCAGCATTCTTCAAACCTAACAACATCACCCTGTAGTAGTAGGTCCCCCACAGAGTGGTGAAAGTAGTCTTCTCTCTATCCTCGGGTGCCATCAAGATCTGGTTATACCCGGAAAACCCATCCATAAAGGAGAGCAACGCATGGCCTGCAGGGAAGTCCATCAATTCATCGATGTGCAGTAGAGGAAAGTCGTCATTCGGACTGGCTTTGTTCAGATCTCTGAAATCCACACACACCTGAATTCTGCCCTCTTTGTTCGGCACCGAAACAATATTGGCCAACCAAGTAGGATACTCAGATACTAGCAAAAAGCCTGCATCTATCTGCTTGATGATCTCTTCCTTAAGTTTCAAAGCCCAATTCGGGCGTATTCTCCTAAGCTTCTACTTAATGGGTTGGGCCTTGGAGACAAGAGGGATCCGATGCTGTATGATCTCAAGATCAATTTCAGGCATGTTTTCGTAGGACCACGTGAAAACATCTTTGAAATATTTTAATAAAGCAACTAAGCGCTTGCGTTCCTCCGAAGACAACGTGGATCCGATCTGGACCATACGCGGATCCTTCTCAGTACTCACATTAATTGCAACGATTTCGTCAACAAGGGGTTTTACAAACCTCTCCTCCTCTCGATCAATCAAATGTTTCAAAACTAGAGAAATTCCTTCCTCATCGTTTTTATCAAAATTTTGAAAGTCATGATCAATGCAATATACAAGTGGCACAGAGAAGCTGTGATACCCCTGCCCCGTAATATGCTAATTAGTCCTTAATTTGGGTATGATTATGTGTTTAGCATGATTTTATGTGCCATTATGTGAATGTGATTTTGAAGTCTTATCTGTTCACCGTAGGAATACCTGTCTGAATAATCTATTTTGGAAATTAAATTGAGGGCCTTACCGGCCACAGAACCCGGAATTGATTACGCCCTTGTGATTAGCGTAATTTTTAGAGCCTATGGTAAAATTTAATTGAAAAATTGATTCGGGCCAGATTAAGTCAATTTAATTGATGAATTAGTGCCCAAATATTTTATATTGAAATATTATGTTAGTGGGCCTTGTTGTATGATAGCATTACACTCCCCTCTAGCCCTTATGAACTCAAAATCTGAGTTAGACTATTGAGAGGAAGAGAGAGCTGGCTGTAGAGAGGAGGAGAGAAGAGAATTGAGCAAACTTAGCTCAAAGCTTGGGAATCTTGGAGATTTAACTCAAGAATTGACTAGAGCTTAGAAGATCAAAGCTTCTAGGTGAGTAATTCTTGGAGTATAGTTTGTTATTTTGTGTGTTCAAGCTAATTTGGTGATCAAGAGTAAGGTTAAAATGAAATTGGGTTGTATTTGTTGAATTGAAGCCTAATATGTGCATGCATGTAGGAAATCACCCTGATATTGCATGTTTGAGCACAAATGTGTATAATCCGTGTGAAATGTTAAAGGAAACTCATGTCTTGATCACCATTTGTGTCACCTAAGTTGAGAGTGTGGCTAATTCATCACATGCATGTACAATTTGAGAATATATGAGCTTGAATGCATGAGTTTGTTATGTTGGTGTTGAGTTTGACATATTTTGGGACATGCATGTAAATAAATCAAGAAATTGAGCTCTATAATGTTATAATCTTGCATTAGTACCACGTTGATATGATTATATTGAGATTTGAGCCATTGCGAGCAAGTATTGTGGCTTGAAAACCGAATTGGAGCTCAAGAACACATTCTGGGTTTTCCAGAATTTTGAAGTCCGCTCGAGCGGGGTAATGGCCGCTCGAGCAGAAAATACGTGCTCCCAGTATAATTTCTGCGGCCCTTCATGTTCGCTCGAGCGGGGAAGTCCACGCTCGAGCGAGGAGCTACGTAGGATGGACTTCCACTCGAGCGTCCTAGGTCGCGCTCGAGCGTAAAAATGAGACATCCAGAACTTTTTGCAGGCATGGCTTCCGCTCGAGCAGGGAGCCATGTAAAGAGGCCTTCCGCTCGAGCGCCAGATTTAACGCTCGAGCGTAAATTTCCCATATCCAGTACTTTTGCAGGCCTCAGGGTTCCGCTTGAGCAGGGAAGTCCACGCTCGAGCGGGGACCCTGTTTTCTAAGATTCTGTTTTTGCATTCTGAGTTCTGTTTTCTGTTCTCTTTCACTTGTAAGCCCTCTTAGGCATATGTTAAGCATTGCAGATAAGTTAATAAGATAAGAATAAAGCCTAAAGAGGAATATGTGAATCAAAGAACGGATTGAACTATTAGTGACCCTCTTGTGTTCATGAAATGTGTAGGGTCAAGCTCCAGGGCAAATCCACAAGTCGATCACTGTGAGTAATATCAATATTTGAAAGCTTGTCAATGTCCAATTGTTTATTCCCTTATAAACTTTATGAATTGTTAATTGGGATTGTGGACAAAAGTCTGACATGAATGAACGAATGGACCGAAGGTCGTTTTGATGTAAATGAATGGACCGAAGGTCGTTTTGATACAAATGGACGGACCGAATGTCGTTTTGACCTATATGAATGGACCAAAGGTCGTTCTAACATGAATGAGTGGGCCGAAGGCCGTTTTGACACGAATGTATGGGCCAAAGGCCGTTTTGACATAAATGAATGGGCCAAAGGCCATTTGACAGAAATGAATGGGCCAAAGGCCGTTTTGACAGAAATGAATGGGCCGAAGGCCGTTTTGACATAAATGAGTGGGCCGAAGGCCGTTTTGACAGGAATGGAAACTTGAATGGGCCAAAGGCCAGTATGTTGGGACTACAGTCACTTGATCTAAATTTTGTATAGGTACATATATATGTTAAGTAGAAATGTGAATTGGGCCCAAGGCCATTTGGGACATGTTGTTCTACATCGTTATGTAATTTCTGTATTTGATATTATTCACTGGGCTGTTGCTCATGCTCATTCATGTGTTTGTAGGTGAGCCAAGAGAAGTCCAAACCCAGACCCAGTGAAGTCTGCCAGGAACAACATGAGTTTTGGAGAGTCATCCTTGTGTCTCACGCACGAGACCCATCCTTGCCATTTTGCTATGTATTTATATTTTGTCTTGTTGGCTAGGACTTTATGGATATCCGTATATAGTTTTGATATGGGTTGACTCAGTTTGGATGATCCTGTCTGTAAAGGATTTTATGGTACTGTGTTTTGTCGTGGGTTATTAACATATATGTGTATAGTTTGTTTGATGTGCATTTAAGCACAGCTCTATGGACAAAGTTTTAAATTTTTGTTTCCATTTGGCCCCTTTACTCTGATGAGTCACGACTGTTTTGGTTTGAGGCCGTAAGTAATCTCAGTATTACTGGCCGGTTATGTCCTTAACTCATAGGAGCGGGTTATGGTCATGATAGAGTGGTATCAGAGCCCGAGTTAATAACTCACACACTTGTCCAAAAAGAGCAATAGGTGTCTAGATAAGATCTAGGACGCATTCATGTGATAAATATGAATTGGAAGCATTGATTAAATACTTAAATGTTTTGATATGAACAATTATGTGTTGTAAGCTGTGAATTACTTGCATTGCGAATTACCTGAATATGTATGCTCTTTGTTACAAGCATACTTGTGTATATCCTGTATAAAGTATAATGCAAGTTTAATCAGATGGTGAGAACCAGAGGAGATGAAATAGAAGAATCCTCAACTGCCAGAATGGACAGAATGGAAAGACTAATACAGGAAATGGCAGAAGCTTTGAGACAACAACAGGAGTGGCAACAACAGTGGCAGCAACCACACCTGCCACCTCCGCCTCCGGCACCACCCGTGCCAAATCATCAAAATGATGACCAAATAATAGCTCTCACCAAGGAGTTCAAGAAAAAGAAGCCACCACAGTTCCACGGGGGATTAGATCCGTTGAAAGCCGAAGCGTGGGTCCTCAGCATTGAGAAATTATTTGAAGTGTTCCCCTGTTCAGAGACTCAGAAAGTGCTTCTAGCCACTTTTATGCTAGAAGACGAGGCAAGAAGATGGTGGATGTTGATGCGAGAAAATCATAGGGATGTTGACTGAGTAAAGTTTCTAGAAATATTCTATGACAAGTACTTCCCGCAGTGTGTCCGGGATAGAAAAGTGGCAGAGTTCATGGTGCTCAAGCAAGACAGCATGACTGTAGCTGAGTATGAGGCCAAATTTACTGAGTTGGCCAGGTTTACACCACATGTAATTGACACAGACTATAAGAAGGCAAGACATTTTGAAGGTGGGCTCTGCAATGACATCCTAGAAAGGGTGAATGTCCTGAAATTGGAAACCTACATTGGGGTGCTTGACAAAGCCATCATATCAGAAGCTAACATAGCCAGGCAAGCTAAGCCAGTAACAGAATGGAAAGGCAACAAAAGAGAAGGCTTCTTTTCGAAGAAGAAATTTCTGAAAAAGCAAAACACGGGCTCCTCAAATACTTCGAGTTCTTCCCGAGACACAGCTCCCATGTGCAACGTTTGTAGCAAAAGGCACCGTGGAGTCTGTTACCGTACATCGGGAGCCTGTTTTAAGTGTGGGAAGCAAGGGCACATAGCCCGAGAATGTAATCAGAACAGTGGGAAACTAGCAGCTAGTTCCACTGCATCAATCCCAAAGCCGGGGAACACTTTGAAATCTGCTACTACTGGGGATACAGTGAGACAGGGGAGAGTCTTTGCACTTGTTCCGGGCGATACACGGAATGCCAATGCCATTGTCTCTGGTACTATTTCAATATGTAATCAAGATGCCTTTGTATTAATTGATTCTGGATCAACGCACTCATTTATGACATATACGTTTGCATCTAGACTGAATAGACCCCTAGAGCTATTGCCATATTTGTTACGTGTGTCTGCTCCATCGGGGGAATCTGTGTTATGTGATTATATATATCGGTTTTGTGACATGCATATCGAGGATGCTACCCTATATGTAGATCTGTTGCCCTTAAACTTTAGACATTTCGATGTAATTTTGGGCATGGATTGGTTGACCAAGTACTATGCCACCATAGACTATGTGACAAAAAGGGTTGTATTTAACCTACCAGAACAGAAAGAGATTGTGTTTTGTGGGTAATGGGGTAGTGCCTCCACCTTATTTGATATCCGCAATGAAAGCATGTAAACTGATTAGGAAAAGGTGTCAGGGTTATTTGTGCTATGTGTTGTCTGAACAATCTGAGAATGTTGAATTGAATAATATTTCTATTGTTAGAGAATTTCTGGATGTGTTTTCGAATGAATTACCAGGGGAATTGGTAGACAGGGAGATCGAGTTTACCATTGAAACTGTGCCAGGCACCCAGCCTATTTCTAAAACTACCTACAGAATGGCTACTGCCGAAATGAAAGAAGTAAAGGAACAGTTGCAAGACCTTCTTGATAAAGGGTTTATCCGGCCTAGTACTTCGCCTTGGGGTGCACCAGTGTTATTTGTAAAGAAGAAAGATGGTACTTTGCGCCTGTGCATTGATTACTGGGAGTTGAATAAGGTAACGATAAAGAAAAAATATCCCTTACCCCGTATTGACGACTTATTTAACCAATTGCAGGGATCACAGGTGTTTTCTAAGATTGATTTGAGATCCAGGTATCATCAGCTAAAAGTTAAGGCAGAGGATGTTGAGAAAACCGCGTTCAGAACAAGGTATGGTCATTTTGAGTTTCTTGTTATGCCGTTTGGAGTGACTAATGCTCTGGCAGCATTTATGGACTTAATGAATAGAATTTTTAAAACCTACCTTGATGAGTTTGTTGTAGTCTTCATCGATGATATTTTGATATACTCTAAAGATAGACTTGAACATGAACATCATTTGAGGACTGTTTTACAAATACTTTGGGAAAGAAAACTATTTACTAAATTAAAGAAATGTGAGTTTTGGTTGGATGAGGTTGTTTTCTTAGGGCACGTGATCAACAAGGAAGGAATTTCAGTGGACCCGCAGAAGATTGAGGCAATTGTGAATTGGCCTACACCGACCAATGTGACAGAAGTTCGCAGCTTCATGGACTTGGCTGGGTACTACAGGAGGTTTGTGAAGGACTTTTCGAAATTAGCAGTGCCTCTTACCCAACTGACACGTAAGGGGCAACCTTTTGAGTGAAACGAAGAAAGGGAATCAGCCTTTCATGAATTGAAGACAAGATTGACTACTGCACCAATTTTAACACTACCTTCAGGTACGGAAAATTTTGTAATCTTTAGTGATGCATCTTATAAGGGTTTGGGTTGTGTGTTAATGTAGAATGGAAAGGTTATTGCTTACGCCTCCCGACAGTTGAGGCCACACGAGAAGAACTACCCAACACATGACCTTGAATTGGCCGCAGTCATTTTTGCTTTGAAGATCTGGCGGCATTATTTGTATGGGGCAAAGTGTGAAGTCTACACGGATCATAAGAGCCTGAAATACTTCTTCACACAGAAAGAGTTGAATATGCGTCAAGGAAGGTGGCTAAAACTAATAAAAGATTACGACCTAGAAATTCAGTACCACCCCGGGAAAACTAATACAGTTGCTGATGCCTTGAGCAGAAAATCAATGGGGAGTACGGCCTGTTTGCTTACTGAACAGAGAGAGATCTTGCAAGATTTTGAGAAGTCTGAAATTGAAGTGGTAATGTGTGAACGGGGCGGATTGATAGCCGCTATTACAGCCGAGCCGGCGATCATTGATGAAATCCAACAGAAACAGAAAGAGGATGAGTACCTCAAGAAAGTGATTGACGAATTCGAGGCAAGCCCAAAAGCAGAATTCAGTATTGAGAATGAAATGTTGAAATTCCGAAACCGGATATATGTCCCAGATATCCCAAAATTGAAGAAGAGAGTTTTAGATGAAGCCCACAAATCCGTATTTGCCATGCATCCGAGTAACAATAAAATGTATCAGGATTTGAAACAGACTTATTGGTGGCCTAAAATGAAGAAAGATATTGCAAAATATGTCTCCAAGTGCCTTCAGTGTCAGCAAGTTAAGGCTGAACATCAGAAACCAGGCGGTCTACTTCAACCTCTCCCTATTCCTGAATGGAAGTGGGAACATGTGACTATGGATTTCGTCGTTGGCCTACCTTGGACTTCTCGAGGTATGGATTCTGTTTGGGTTATAGTTGACAGACTGACTAAATCTGCACATTTTCTGCCTGTCAAAACTACATTTACTGCTTATAGATTGGCTACTATTTATGTTGATGAAATTGTCCGTTTACACGGAGTTCCAGTATCTATTGTATCGGATAGAGATCCGAAATTCGTATCTAGATTGTGGAAGAGTTTGCAGGAAGCTATGGGAACAGAACTAAGGTTCAGTACTGCATTCCACCCACAGACAGATGGGCAGTCAGAACGAACGATACAAACATTGGAAGATATGCTTCGCATGTGTGCTTTGGATTTTCAGGGGAGTTGGGAAGATTACTTGCCACTTGCAGAATTTGCTTATAATAATAGCTTCCACTCTAGCATTGGTATGGCACCATACGAGGCTTTGTATGGTAGGAGGTGTAGATCACCTATCTATTGGACAGAGGTCGGGGATAGAGCTTTGCTTGGGCTAGAAATTGTACAAGACACTTCTGAGAAAATCAAAACCATTCGGCAAAGGCTCAAAACAGCTCAAGACCGACAAAAGAATTATGCAGACATTCGAAGAAGACCTCTTGAGTATGAGGTTGGTGACCATGTGTTCATCCGTATCTCTCCGATGAAAGGCCAAGTCCGATTTGGGAAAAAGGGCAAATTGTCGCCCCGTTATATTGGGCCGTTCCAGATTTTGGAGAGACTCGGTCCAGTTGCTTATAGAGTTGCCTTGCCACCAGGATTTGAGCAAATCCATAATGTGTTTCATGTGTCAATGTTGAGGGGTTACGTCCGAGACCCGTTGCATGTGATTGATTATCACCGGGTTGCTATTGATGAAAATATGGAATATGCCGAATGGCCGGAAAGAATTGTTGACCGACAAGTGAAAGAATTGAGAAACAAATCCATTCCAATGGTGCAAGTGAAGTCGAAGGAACACTATGGGACAGATGCTACATGGGAAAAAGTGGAGGAAATGCATCTACGCTATCCACATTTGTTTCCCGACAAAGGTAAATTAAGTTTGGAGGACCAAACTTCCTAAAGGGGGGAAGACTGTGATACCCCTGCCCCATAATATGCTAATTGGTCCTTAATTTGGGTATGATTATGTGTTTAGCATGATTTTATGTGCCATTATGTGAATGTTTGTGATTTTGAAGTCTTATCTGTTCACCGTAGGAATACCTGTCTGAATAATCTGTTTTGGAAATTAAATTGAGGGCCTTATTGGCCACAGAACCCGGAATTGATTACGCCCTTGTGATTAGCGTAATTTTTAGAGCCTACGGTAAAATTTAATTGAAAAATTGATTCGGGCCAGATTAAGTCGATTTAATTGATGAATTAGTGCCCAAATATTTTATATTGAAATATTATGTTAGTGGGCCTTGTTGTATGATAGCATTACACTCCCCTCTAGCCCTTATGAACTCAAAATCTGAGTTAGACTATTGAGAGGAAGAGAGAGCCGGCTGTAAAGAGGAGGAGAGAAGAGAATTGAGCAAACTTAGCTCAAAGCTTGGGAATCTTGGAGATTTAACTCAAGAATTGACTAGAGCTTAGGAGATCAAAGCTTCTAGGTGAGTAGTTCTTGGAGTATAGTTTGTTATTTTGTGTGTTCAAGCTAATTTGGTGATCAAGAGTAAGGTTAAAATGAAATTGGACTGTATTTGTTGAATTGAAGCCTAATATGTGCATGCATGTAGGAAATCGCCCTGATATTGCATGTTTGAGCACAAATGTGTATAATCCGTGTGAAATGTTAAAGGAAACTCATGTCTTGATCACCATTTGTGTCACCTAAGTTGAGAGTGTGGCTAATTCATCACATGCATGTACAATTTGAGAAGATATGAGCTTGAATGCATGAGTTTGTTATGTTGGTGTTGAGTTTGACATATTTTGGGACATGCATGTAGATAAATCAAGAAATTGAGCTCTATAATGTTATAATCTTGCATTAGTACCACGTTGATATGATTATATTGAGATTTGAGCCATTGCGAGCAAGTATTGTGGCTTGAAAACCGAATTGGAGCTCAAGAACACATTCTGGGTTTTCCAGAATTTTGAAGTCCGCTCTAGCGGGGTAATGGCCGCTCGAGCAGAAAATACGTGCTCCCAGTATAATTTCTACGGCCCTTCATGTTCGCTCGAGCGAGGAGCTACGTAGGATGGACTTCCACTCGAGCGTCCTAGGTCGCGCTCGAGCGTAAAAATGAGACATCCAGAACTTTTTGCTGGCATGGCTTCCGCTCGAGCGGGTAAGTTCACGCTCGAGCAGGGAGCCATGTAAAGAGGCCTTCCGCTCGAGCGCCAGATTTAACGCTCGAGCGTAAATTTCCCATATCCAGTACTTTTGCAGGCCTCAGGGTTCCGCTCGAGCGGGGGCCCTGTTTTCTAAGATTTTGTTTTTGCATTCTGAGTTCTATTTTCTGTTCTCTTTCACTTGTAAGCCCTCTTAGGCATATGTTAAGCATTGCAGATAAGTTAATAAGATAAGAATAAAGCCTAAAGAGGAATATGTGAATCAAAGAACGGATTGAACTGTTAGTGACCCTCTTGTGTTCATGAAATGTGTAGGGTCAAGCTCCAGGGCAAATCCACAAGCCGATCACTGTGAATAATATCAATATTTGAAAGCTTGTCAATGTCCAATTGTTTATTCCCTTATAAACTTTATGAATTGTTAATTGAGATTGTGGACAAAAGTATGACATGAATGAACGAATGGACCGAAGGTCGTTTTGATGTAAATGAATGGACCGAAGGTCGTTTTGATACAAATGAACGGACCGAAGGTCGTTTTGACCTATATGAATGGACCAAAGGTCGTTCTGACATGAATGAGCGGGCCGAAGGCCGTTTTGACACGAATGTGTGGGCCAAAGGCCGTTTTGACGTAAATGAATGGGCCAAAGGCCATTTGACGTAAATGAATGGGCCAAAGGCTATTTGACAGAAATGAATGGGCCAAAGGCCATTTTGACAGAAATGAATGGGTCGAAGGCCGTTTTGACATAAATGAGTGGGCCGAAGGCCGTTTTGACAGGAATGGAAACCTGAATGGGCCAAAGGCCAGTATGTTGGGACTACAGTCACTTGATCTAAATTTTGTATAGGTATATATATATGTTAAGTAGAAATGTGAATTGGGCCCAAGTCCGTTTGGGACATGTTGTTCTACATCGTTATGTAATTTCTGTATTTGATATTAGTCACTGGGCTATTGCTCACGCTCATTCATGTGTTTGTAGGTGAGCCAAGAGAAGTCCAAACCCAGCCCAGTGAAGTCTGCCAGGAACAACATGAGTTTTGAAGAGTCAGCCTTGTGTCTCACGCACGAGACCCATCCTTGCCATTTTGCTATGTATTTATATTTTGTCTTGTTGGCTAGGATTTTATGGATATCCGTATATAGTTTTGATATGGGTTGACTCAGTTTGGATGATCCTGTCTGTAAAGGATTTTATGGTACTGTGTTTTGTCGTGGGTTATTAACATATATGTGTATAGTTTGTTTGATGTGCATTTAAGCACGGCTCTATGGACAAAGTTTTAAATTTTTGTTTCCATTTGGCCCCTTTACTCTGATGAGTCACGACTGTTTTGGTTTGAGGCCGTAAGTAATCTGAGGATTACTGGCCGGTTATGTCCTTAACCCATAGGGGCGGGTTATGGTCATGACAGAAGTACTCAGAAACAGCAGTGGTATCATTCTCATTCAAAGCTTCTAGCTCATCCAATTCCTCAGTTATAATCGACTCAAAAGAAAATAAAAAAGACGACCTGGACAAAACAACAAAATCTGGGTTATCAACCCTAAGAATACCAGACTCCGACTCAGAAGAACTGGAATCTAACTCTGACTCCACAGACTCTATGGAATTAGATTCCGGCTCACTACCTAATTCAAAACTGCTAGACAAAAAGCCCTTCTCTAGCTGCCAAACGAGAAAGAGTGTGATAAATGCATCTAGAATACCACCAGAAGGGTCCACACTTGATTAATCTTCGATTATGGAAACGGTGAAGTCATCCCCCAAGCTCTCCGGTTTAATCTGAGGATCCGAAAGGAGACAAGCTAGGGCTGCTCCTATCTCAAGTTCACTGTCGTTGGACTCATCCTCTATAATCTTTTCTGCCTCAGCAGGTAGGTCAATTTGTTCCTCTGTGGCTTCATCCTCTTGCAACTGTAGGTCAAAGAAAATCTCAAAGCCGGGCAGACACCGCTTCTCAAAGTTCAACCATGGCTCGGGAAAGCCGCAAAATGGGAAGTCCTCCCACTCTCAGACAAAGCAGCATTTCAGAGTTCCTTGAATTGGTCTATGTACAAGCTCATAGTGCTTCCCACTTTGCTTAGCTTTGGCTCTTCCTGTCATTTCCTTCCCTTTTCTCACCCAGTCCTCTTGGGTAGATGTGTAGCCCAAGCCAAAGGCGTGAGGGTTATATGGCACTTCGGCCAGTGCGGTAACGCCCTTCCGGCCACTCTTTCCTAATCCCATCCCGAGTATATGTTGTAGTTTATTCATGAGGTAGACTGATTGAGCACTAACGTACAACCTCTCATCAATAGCTAAGATATCTTGCACCACTCGGGCCTCAGCCAAGGTAAAACCAAATAAGAAAACATCTTTGTCGTTGTGCACAATCTCCAATACTGGTGTAGTGACCTTCGACGGAGGATGTATAGAAGTGTTCCCGAAAGTAATGGCTACCCTTTTTCCAAAAGGGTACTTCAGCATTTGATGCAAGGTGGAAGAAACAACTTTTACTTGGTGTAGCCAGGGTCACCCAAGTAGCAAGTTAAAGGTAGTTGGAACATCCAAGACGTGAAACTCAATGTCCTGTTGTGCTGGGCCAACCTATGTTCCGATCTGAACTGTTCACATCACCTCTCTACTCGTGTTGTTGTAAGCCCAGATCACCTAGGTCGTAGGTACAAAGTCTGCTAGCTTTAAGCTAATAGCATAGGCTGTGCACGATGGACAAACATTAATGGCAAACCTAGTATCAACCAATACAACGGGCACCCACTTCTCTTTACACTCAACGGAGATGTATAGGGGTTTGTTATGCGTAGAGCCCTCGGGCAGCAATTCCTTATCAGAAAAGGTCAAAGATGGCGCAACACCTCCCGGGAAGACAAGTCCCACCAGTTTCTGGAGTTGTATCAATAGATAGCTTGGCCTTATCCATTGCAGACAATACAACTTGCCGGTGCACACACAAAGCCATAAGCAACCCTCAGATAGATATGTCCACCTGAATCTTCTTCAGCTGTTTCAGTACAGCTTTTTCTTCTAACAGTTTCTCCCTCTGTTTTTCAGCTTCCTTATCCTTTCCAAATGCTTCTGGTTGGTCTAGGCGTGGGGGCTTGAAGTACCGCCCGTTCCTAGTCATGTGATCCACTTCCTCAGAATACCAAGTATCGTCTGGCAAATTCTGTCCCCAATCTTCATCAGTGTGGGCAAGATGCAAATCAACAACTTCCCACTACATTCCTCCGGCAGCCGACAAGCACCTGTCCGGTTCTATTGTAAGTATTCCCGCATCCACATCACAATCATTCCCTGCAGGGCCTTTGGCTTTTTCAGCTTTCTGACTATTCTCAGCTCTTTCCTGTTCAAACCGCTTCAATGCGGCCTCTTGCTCTATATCAGTTGTACTAACACTACTCAATTCCTGAGCAAAATTCTTAGTACCGGTGCTCTCCGACAACTTTCCCTTGTCATCGACCATTCCGGCCGTTGTAGCAGTTCATGTTTCTGTCTATTTCAGCTTTGGTTGAAGTCCCTTATCCACATCAGGTTCATCACTAAGCCATCCCGAGTTGTCTGTCGACCCATTCATATCAAACCAGTCAATCTGTACACTCCCCAGATCTTGTTCATCGAAGAACTGCAGAATACTGATGTCCTCCTCGAGATCGGCTAAGTCATCCAATCCCTGACTTGGTCCATCCTCCCAGACTACACTGACCTCCATTCCTGTCAGCAACTCCAGCTCTGGTTTGGCCTAATTGGTTGGCACAATGTAGCAGCATGGGTTATATTCTTTTCCAACGAAGTCCACGGATCCCTCAGGTACTGAACTAATATTCTCATTCTCCACCAAGGCTACCCTACCTTCTTCTACCATAGTCACCATCATAGGTTCGGTTTGGGATATGGACGCACTCATCATGCACAAGTCTATGCTCTTTAGGATGAACAATGCCAGCTTGGGTAGGTGGACAGGGGTGATGTATATACTAAAGGATGGCCAATGTGTGGGGAAGGTTTACTTGCCGAGGTGAAGGGACCTGGTTATGTGGTGAGAGGGGATTTGTAGTGACATTAGGCTTTTGAGGAGGCGCTATCACCTTGTTGTCAATGAGATCCTGAATCTCATGACGCAATCTAAAGCACTGGTCGGTGTCGTGACCATGCTGTTAGTGGAAGGCGCAGTATTTGGCCGGGTTGTGTGTAGGAGAGAGGGGATTGGGCAATGGGCGAGGCTCTAGTGGCTTCAGATGCCCTTTTGTTATCAAGACTCTTCGGTTTACGGATAAGGACATGTATAGAGGGATAAAGGCCCTTTGGCCTCGGGGTTGGTGTTTCGTAATTTGTGAGGTTGTATCGGATGTACCGGCAAAGGGATTGGCAGTTTTCGGTGTGGTGGTGACCATACCAACATCAGAAGGCCTTGCAGCTGCACTACTACTCGTAGCCACATTGGAACTGCGTGTGAAAACCCTCTTAGGCTGCTCTTTCTCGTGGTCTATCAGACCCTGCTTCATTGCATCCTCTATCTGCACCCTTATTTCGTGGAGGTCAGCAAAAGTAGGCAGAGGTATGACTATCATTTTCTATAATAGCCTTGGATACAGATTACGGACAACCATTCTGATCTGGTCCTTTTCAGCTGGCCGGGTGGTCATCATGGAGGCCTTGGCCCTCCACCGAGTGACAAAATCGGAGAAGCCCTCCTTCAACTCTTGGCGAGTTGCTTCGAGATCACGAGTTGTGACCTCGATTTGAGTGTTGTAGGAGTATTGAGCAATAAAGGCCTCAACCATCTCTTCCCAACTCCTCTTTACAGAATCTTCAAGTTTAGCGTACCAAATGGCCACGATACCCAATAGGGTCCGGCCGAAGAGGGATAACTTCTGCAGTTTAGACAGGCCCATCAACCGTAGAATGTCTGAAAACAGCTGTAAATGGACCATGGGATCACCCGAGCCATCAAAGCGGTCTATATGCGGCATTTTAAACCTATTTGGCAATGTCACCGCTGTATCAGTATAGTCGTCCTCTATATCTAGAATCGAATTGACACCCTGAGCTCGTTTAAAGAGCTTTTCCAACTTGCTCACTTTCAGTGCAGTAGGGTCGATCTCGAACTCAAACGGCGCCTCTGTTGGGTAAACCGGTGCTTTGGAAGTCTGGGGTGAAACTGGCTCTACCAGAATGTCTGCATTTTCCTAAACATTAGTTGTATTCCCGGGTATTAGAACCCTGACTGGGGGTGGATACAAAGCAGAAGCTGCTGCTTGTTGTGGTTGTTGTTGCTACTGAAGCCTAGCGATCAACTCGGCCTACTGGGTTACAATTTTTGCTTGGCAGGCGGTGATTTCCGCTTGGCGAGCAGCATCCAGCTGTATATTCTCAATAGTCTGTTGAAGTTGGCGGAGCATTTCTTCCATGTTGACTAAGGGGTGCTGATCTATCGGAACTGGTGTGTACTCTCTTTCCGACCTGGAAACAAAAAACTGGACTTCGCTAAATGAAGGTAACTGTCAAACCGGTGAGTCATGCCTGACTCTCCTCCGTCTTGTAACCAGGGATAGCAAAGCAAACACTGGTTGTCCTCTTACAAGATCCCCAGATCGGTAAAGTCGCCTTACTCGGGTCTAGAGTGCTTGGGGGGTAACTGCCTTGTCTGAAGCAATCGTGAAAGACTACCTTGCAAAAAGAAAATAAAGCAAAAGAAACAAAAATCAAAAAACACACAGCACCTCAATTCAGACAGAAACAACACGTAGTTGCAATCTTAAGCTGGATGACTGTACTCAAACACTGATTTCTACCCCAAATTTCTGCTTCAAAACTAATACCCTCAAATTGATACCCAAACTTGCAACTGATACATACATTTATGCAGAGTTTCACTCTAAAGCATGTATCAAGCAAGTGAGAACCAAAACACCCCTATAATGGGATAGGGTTACCCTGTTCTAATTTCATCAGGAACTAGGGGTTTACTACGCAAACAAGCGGTTTCAAACAATCCTGTATTCGGGTGAGCAACCTATTCTAGTTTGGAACAGTCTCTATGGCTTCCGATATGCAACTAGGTCCATTGGTCAAAAAGAGTACCTCAGCAAGACCACATAATATACCTCTCATACCTAACACTGAGAAGTGAAAGGAGGATCCAATGGTTCAGCAGTAGTCCAGATCCAAGGGGTTTCTTCCCATCGTGGCAGAGCCCGCAACTGGTCATCCTTTTGGCAAGCTTTTCCAAGCAAGCCTCTGGCAAACCGCTCCGGAATAGCAGATGGCAAATACTGTGACTTAGGCGCACCGATGCAAATGCAAATGCAAAGAAACACATAAGTGTAAATAGAATAACATATCATGAGTTCAAGTCAAGTTCTCTAAATCTCCAGCAGAGTCGCCAGAAATCGTGGACTCGCCTTGTTCCGCGCCCCGCCTTTCGGAAAGGGTTTGAAAAGAAGGCCTCACAGTTAGAACTCCCGCGGTTTTGAATCTAGTCTCATAAAGTGCAGTGTGAAACTGATAATCACCAAAGAGTCCAAATCCGACAAACCTTTTTGGAAAATCAATTTTAAATCAAATAATGCCAAAATTGGACTGCTTTGCCAGATACAAAGTCGCCACCTAAATATTTTGTTTTGGAGAAATTTAGGAAACCCTGACTCGTGCCAAAGGCCACGTGTCTGTCATCACCAAAGTTGTCTCAGCTCGAGAACTTAGGTATAAAGGGGGAAGGTCATGAAATGGGCACCCCTACTTGCCCGATCAAAGATCGACCTCTATTAATCATGATATGTCCTTTTATAAACATTATGCATTCTTATTCCGGTTATTAGACTAGCTTTACTATGTGATGCACACAAGCAAGTATAGACTAAAATTGCAAGAATTGCAACATTTCAAGTCATGTTTGTTTTTCGAAAAGGGTTTCAATTTGCCACCCTCAAGTGGGCTTAAAGATACAGATTTGCCACCAAACACAGTGGGCTTAAAACATGATTTGTCACTTCACAAAGTGGGCTTAAAACTTACATTCATTGAATTGTTCCAATTCAAAAAACAAAGCCTTCATCCACAGGCATTCATGCAGTTTAGCAAGCAAGTACATAGCCTTATGGCAAGCATGCGAAACATGGCAACATGGCAATCACACTCATGCAAATATGCTAAAGCGTAAAACTCACCGAGTAATCCAAGCCAAAACAAAAACTAGTTAGAAAGATGCATGATCCTAACTATGTTAAGTGTCTAATGCAACACATTCAATGATGTAACTAAATAGGCTCGGCTTCTTAATCATGATATTTGTAACACTTTGATGGCATGCTTTGAAACACGTATTCAAAGAAATATTGAATTGACAATGCAGTTTGAATGATGCGCCGAGCCTCGGTGCATGCAAGACAAATGAATGGATGCAAACATGCAAGCATAAGGTATGCTAATTGAAAATGTCCCTAATCTAACCATCAAAAACGATTAAATGAATGGGAGAAAGACGTGGGGTTAGAAGACATGCACACACGCACACACACTTATTACAACATTACGTCCTCACAAAGGAGGGTCCGAATGAATAAGAACTAACTACGCTAATTAAGCTAAGCTATTACAACACAAAACTAATTAACTATTCTAGTTAACTAATTATTCCAACATGATATTTAACTAACTATTCTAAGCTAATTAAATATTACAAAACGAATTAATTAGCTAAACACTTTAACTAACTAATTACAAAGCGATTAAATAGCTACCACTATTTAGCTAAACAAAGCAATTAAATGGCCTTGAGGAGGCGAGGGATGCATGCATGCTCGATTGCTCTGCTCAAAAATGCCACCGCCTTGCCATTGCAGCCTCTGGTTGCATACATTTGACCACTAAAAATTGCACCAACTCCCATAACACTTCTGATCCTCTTCAGGAGCACACAGAGCAACCTTCTTCATTGATGGCCGGTCAACTACCAATGGTGGCCGTAGGCTACCATTGGCGGCCGGTCGGCTACTGCTAGTGGCCAGTCGACCACCCCAGCCCCAAACTTCTTTTTTTGTTGCAACAGAGAGCAAACAGAGGCAAAACAGTGTATTCTCAACGTTTGTGTGTACTGTTACTCTCCTTATCATTACATAAGCTCAAAGGAGTGTAACTCTCAGCCCTCAAACCATCAACCAAGCATTTTCCATGCATGATGACTAAGGAACCAAGTTTATACAAGCTTAATAAGTGCAAAACAAGAATCAACAAAACGACAACCCTATCGTGTATGATCAAGGGTGATGGTAACCAAGGAAAGTGGCACGTTTCATCACTTTGAGTATGAAAAGTCCCATTTTCCTTGTGTTCTAATTAATGTCTGATCCGAACACATGCAATGCAACACGAAGATGCTTTATCTTGCCTCTTTTACTTGTTCATTTTTATTTATTCATTTTAGCTTACCGATCCATTCTTTAACGTTTAAGTCCAAAAGTGAGTGTCCTCTAATGAAAGAAGTGTCAACCAAGGGATAATTTAAGGCAGGAGAGAGGTCATGCCTTTGATTAGTAGAAACCCTCAAAAGAGGATTGAAACCATTAAGCACAAACGTCGATCTCAAGCTTAAACACAACCTGAAGGTAAACCAATCCCTCAAAATAAATGAAAGATTGAAGAAATTGGGGAGGTTGCAGGTATGTTAAGTGCTGGAATGGAGTGCAAAACAACACTAAATCATGCCATTAACTCAAAAGAAAGATGATTGAGGCAATGAAACAACAAACTAGTGAAGGAAATTGCACTACAACCATGCCATACAAGGCTCAAAGGAACTAACCAGCCCAAAACAGAGCTAAAACAAGTCAAAACATTAGCAAAAACATGTTGAGATCAAGTTACAAAATACTTGAAAAACATGCTCACATGTTAGGCTATCTAGGCATGCAAACAAGACACAAGGAGGGGAGGCTAACCCCTCCAATTTTGAACTTCAAAAGAAGGTTTTTGTCACTGAAACAACTCTAATTTTCAGTGATCAAAAGGCCCAAAAATTTTGATTTGAATATGCTAAAAAATGGTGCAAAAGTCTACACAATTAAGCAACAAGAAGGGTGGATCACCCCTTAACACAAAATAACCTCAAACCATCATGTTAAGCCTAAAAAAAAAAAAAGTTTTTTGTAGCTGAAAACCAGCTCAAAAACAATACAAAAGGATGCCAAAATAAGTAGTCAGAGCAAGTACACTAAGCAAGTGAACTACCTCTTGAAGCTCAAGCACAAAACAGCCCCAAATTCCAACTCAAACCTCCTTTAAGAGCTCAAACTAAACTCCAAAGAACCTCAACTCAAAGGTGAGAGTGTTTGGTTAAGGATTGATGTGCAAAAGTGTAGAGAAACTAGACTTTAAGGCACAAAATAAGAAGAGAAAGAGAGAGAGAGAGAGAGAGAGAGAGAGAGAGAGAACTCTAGAGAGAGAGAATTTTGGTCTAAATTTTCCAACCCCTCAAAATGGGAGGAACCCCCATATATATAGAAAATCAAGGTTTGGACTTGAATTCATCCCTCCATACACGTGTATGGAGATGCAGTTCAGTGAGCAACAGCTGGCAAACAAATATCTAAAAAAAGAGACAAATGGTCGTTAGCCACCACTAGTGGCCGACAGGCACAACTTGTGGCCGACAGGGTCTAGGTGTAGACGTCCCGAACACCTCGGGAGGATGATCCTGATTTGTTCGTTTGGGCTCACTACAGTTCGGACTCAAATGTCATGGTTATGCATCTAATCTCACAGAGTGCAATGCAAGACCGATGAATCATCAAAGAGTCCGAATCCGGCAAATCGTTTTTGAAAACAAATTTTTTTGAAAGAAGTGCCAAACATGGACTGCTTTGCCAGATACAGAGTCGCCACCTAAATATTTTATTTTGGAAAATTTAGGAAACCTTGACTCGTTTGCCTAAGGCCACGTGTCCGTCATCACCAAAGTTGCCTCAGCTCGGGAACTTGGATACGATTGGGGAAGGTCACTTCGTGAGCACCCCCGCTCGCCCGATCAAAGATTGGCCTCTACTAACCATGATATCGAGTTTTGAAAACATTATGTATTCTTATTCTGGTTATTAGCCTAGATTTACTACGTTATGCACACAGCAAACAAGTATAGACTAGATCGCCTAATTCAGAACAAAGCATTGCGCATCCGTTTGTTTGGAAATGGTTTGAAGTTTGCTACTCACGAGTAGGCTAAAACACGGATTCCAATGGATTGTTCCAATTCAAGCAATCCAACCTTCACCCACAGGCATTCAGGCAGTTATATCACATAAGCAATTAGCTTCATGGAAAGCATGCTGTCATGTTAACATTCACATACATGCAAGATGCTAAAGCGTAAATGCTTACCTAATAGTCCAAGCCAAAATAGAAACTAGTTAGTAATCAAATGCATGATCCTAGTTCATGTTAAGATGGCTAATGCAACACATGCAAGATGCAACTACAATAGGCTCGGCTATTCTAAGATGGCATATGATGATGCTACAGCTAACACGTATTCAATTTAGAATTGAAATACAAATGCAGTTAGTATGATGCGCCGAGCCCGGTGCATGCAAAGCAGATGAATGAATACAAACATGCGAACATAAGTATGCTAATTTAAACATTCCCTAATGTAACCATTATAAGCTAGTAAATAAAAGGGAGAAAGACGTGGGGTTGGAAGACATACACACACTCACGCACACTTATTACAATTGTGCCCTCGCTCGAAGGGTCCGAATAAATAATACAGATTTAACTAATTAACTAGCCGACTAACTAATTAATTAATTACAAAACTTCTAATTAATCAACAAATTAATTACAGAAACAGTCTAAATATAAAACTAAAGAGACCGTCACAACTCTGCCTCGGAATGCGTGGATGATGCATGCTTGACTCGCCTTGCTCGGAAACCCGGTACCATGCCACTGTTGCCTCTGTTTACACTGCCTTGCTCCTCTGAAGTTCATGAAAATTTCCAGGACCCTTCTGGATCACTCCCTAAGTGTTGTGGGATGCCACCGGCCATGATAGAGTATTACCGGCCATGAGAATGTTCTTATGGTCCAAAGACTGGGCCATCGGCTGGACACTGATGGTCAGTCGGCACTCCAAGTGGTCGGTCGGCCGGCCATTTATGCCTGCAGAATACTGGTTTGACAGCAACAGAGGACAGACAAGGCATGGTATGGAATTTTCAAGACAATATGCGCATGTCCACTCTCCCTATCATGTTGTGGACTCAAGGGAGTGTGGGCCCCGGTTCTTGGGCCACCAATCACGCATTTCGATGCATGATGGCCAAAGGCACCAAGTTTGCAAATCAATGTAAATGCATGCAACAAAGAAAATGGATGCCTCACGCCCTATCATGTTGAGATCAAGGGCGTCAGCAACCGAGGAGTGAGACGTGTTTCGTCACTTTAAGTACAAACACACCTCATTCCTCATGTTTGGTTTGACACCCCAAACCAAACATAATGCAATGCATGTACGCAAAATGCAATGCGAAAACATGTAATTAATGCAATGCAACATGAGCAATGTAACATATCATGCAAACACCATGGCAATATGACAAGTATGCAACACTACAATGCAACCTAGATAGGCAATTATGCAAAGTGATAGGCATGCAACAATGCACTAACTACAAGGATGTAACAACGATGCAATGTAATGAGCATACAACAAAATGCAAATGCATGACCCATGGTCTTACACTATAGGTGGACAGAGCTCAGCCTTGTCCATAACAGTGGCCAAAATGATGCAACAGGAGCACAAATCACATATGCAAGCATGCATGCCCCAAGGCCCATCACCTAAGGCATGAAAGAGGCAACTCTAAGCATCCATAAAAGAAACAAACATGGGCATTAGACCAACAAAAATCAGAGCTATGGTATATTAGAATAAGCCCCAAAACCCCCATAAATGGCATCCCAAATGACTTAAACAAAGAGACATACACCAAAGCCCAAACATGGAGCATAAGACCACAACTCTTCAAGGCATTAAAAGGGTAACAAATGCAAGCATGTAGGCATAAAACATGAACTAAAATGGCATGACAAATGATTCCAAATCACTGAAATAGACCAAATGAGGCATGCTAACGACTCACACACCTGAAGCCAACAAGCTAGAATACGAAGAGGCTATATAAAGCATGACAAGCATGGCTCCAAAGACTCAAGACAGACCTTAAGCATGTTAAAACATGACCAAAAACTTCACAAAGCTAAGCCAAAGCATGCAAGCATGATGGTCCAAAGGCAAGATGTATTTCTAGGCAAAATGGAGGAATACAAGGCAAGTGTATTATGCATGCAAGGGGTCAACAAACCAACATGGGACAGAGGTAAAACATTCTAAATAAACACCAAATAACCTCTGAAATAAAGCCAAACAAAGCTAGGCATACATGCTACCCTTATGAGCCAAAACACAAGCAAATGAGACAATAAAGGGAGAGGGGTGTCCCTCCCCTATACAAGACCTCAAAACCACTTCATCACCACTGAAATCCAAGAGAAGGCCAATATATGAAAGCTCCAAAGCTCAACCGATAAGGCTTAAAATGAGGCCAAACAAGGCCTAAGAGGGGGTGGACGACCCCCAACACCAAAATAACATTAAAAAAACATGTTAAGAATGCAAATACAAAAATTTTTTAGTTTATGACAAAGCTCAAATATGCTTGCAAGTATGGCTAAGATATGGATCAAAATAAAGCCTTAAAAGGGAGATGAAGCATACAAGGGGATAGATGACCTCTAACAGAAAAATGTCCTTAAACAAACTTCAAGAGGAGCTCAAAATAAGACCTTCTCTAGTTTATGACAAAGCTCTAAAATGCTTTCAAGTATGGCTAAGCTATAAAGCAAGATCAGCCTTAAAAAAGGAGGTGAATGTGTTACCCTTGTAGCCAAGAACTCCAGTAGCCTTTGGTCCCAAAAACCAGTCCCTTAGCCTCTAAAAACAAGCTCCAAGATGCTTGGATGGATGATGGAGAGGTTAGGTTATGAGGTGTAGGGTAATGGAGCCAAGAACCTTACACTTTGAAGCTAAAATGGAGGAGATATAGAGAGACAAAGAGAGATATATGTGTATATGCCCTAACGAAGTTCTGAACCTGGTATAAGGAGAGGGGAGCCTTCCTTTATAGAGTCAAGGGACTAAAGCTTCTCTTAGAAGCTTCAAACCAAGAGCAAAGATCCTCCATACACGTGTATGGAGGATCCAGTTTGTGCCCTCCGACTGGCACAGCTGGCATCCATTCAATCTGTAGAATACACCGGAAGGTCATCGACGAGCAAAAATGGTCGGTCAGCTACTATAAATGGTTGGCCTGCTACTTATTTGGTCGGTCGACTATTTGTTCTGGCCGGTCGGCACATTGTTTGGTCGGCCGGCAGGAAAAATCTGCTCTGCAGATCTAACTTCAAACGGGTATAACGCCTTCATATGAACTCCTTTTTAGGTCATTCTTGTGTCCAAATTGAAGCCCCAGAAGTAAGATTTCCAATGGAACCAGCCTTGTATAAAAATTCCAACTGTGCAAAAAGTTATGCTTGTTTTGGTGAAGGTTGCTCAGTTTCGGTCCAACCGGGATGATGCCCAACTTCAACCAATCATATCTCCCCCATCCGGACTCGGCATTAAGAGAATCTTGAATGCAAAATGAAGCCCCAGAAGTCTTCTTTCCAACAATGGTAGCCTCATAGCTTAAATTCAAGTGCATAGACAGATAAGCCTGATTTAGCGAGGACCGTTCGACTCTCTCTTAGCGGTTCATACCCAACTTCTTCCTCAGCTAGGTTTCTTCTCTCTTCTCCTCTTTTCTTCAACTCCAAACCCCCGAACAAGGTGTTTTGAAAGATTTTTCAAAGATTTCATCTCTCTTTCATTCATTTCCACTTTGTCCTTGCTCGGTTTATCGAAAAGCGCATCATTTGACAAAATGTGAGCCTCGGAACATTGTAGAAACTTTATTTCAAAAATATTTTGAAAGAGAGGGTTTTAAGGTCTAAAAACCATTCAAAATAGCTTTGGTCCAAAATGGGATGTGAAGTTGAGATTTGTCTCTCTCCTTATCGAAGAAACTGAACCTTTCCCCTGCACACCTTTCTCCACTAAGTAAACCATCAGTGGTGCCCAAGTCTTAAGGGCGGTCAAAAATGGGGTGTCTACACAAGGGCGGGCCGACAGGCCACCCTCCTCTCTAGGCAAGAGACAACAAGCTCTTGGTCCAAAAACAAGCACAAAACAGGCAAGGTTTAGATGCTCAAAGACAAGGCGTTTCGCCGAGGACTTCGGGCGCTCAAAATGAACACAAATAAGCACAATCCATGAGTGCACAAACGATGATGTCCAAGTCTTAAGGACGGTCAAAAATGGGGTGTCTACACTTACATAGTTCACAGTTAAGGTTCACTCAGGTATTGACTTTCTTCTTTTGCGCTCTAGCTTTTGCCGAAGCTGCCCTTTCAGGTTTTTAACCTTGCAAGCTCTTTTTTGTTCATTTTTCACTTTTTCATGCTCTAAGTTTTGCCTGGGTCATTCTAAGTTTTTGGCCTAGCGAGCCTCTCAAGGGTAGCACTTCTTCAGCTTGTCCATGTTGATTGATTGTGAGAACTCTAGGCCATCTAAATCCATGAGAATGACTGCTCCTCTTAACCAAATAGATTTGATAATGTAGGGACCCGTCTAATTGGGTAGAAACTTGCCCCTAGGGTCATGGATAGGAGCTCGATTGTCCTTCAGCAATAAATCCCCTTCTCTTAGATTCCTGGACTTGATTTTCTTGTTAAATGTTTTGCAAATTCTATGTCAATATCCCTAAATATGGTATAATGCCTTCAATCTCTTTTCATCAAACAACATCAATTCTTCAAATCGATTATGTTGCCAATCTATTTCTATTATCTAACACTCGGCCATGATCCTCAACGAAGGTACTTCAATCTCGATTAGTAGCACAACTTCCATTCCATAAACCTAGGAATAAGGGGTCACCCCCATAGATATTCGGATTGATGTTCTATATCCCCAAAGTGCAAAAGACAGCTTGTCTGGCTAGTCTTTATAAGTCTTCACCATTTTTCACAGAATGTTCTTGATGTTCTTATTTACAGTTTCAACAGCTCCATTAATATGTGGCCTGTATACTGATGACTTGTGAAAAGCCACATTGTATTTTTCAAGTAGTTCTGCCACTTCTCCTTTAAAGTGTGATCCGTTATTTGATATTAACTCATTCAGTATCTGCAGATGATTTTGTTTTTGATGAATTTAGCTACATGTAATGCTTTCAACACTGAATATGACTAAGCTTCTACCCATTTGGTGAAATAGTCAATTGCAACCAAAATGAACTCATGCCCATTCGAACCTTTCGGTGTAACTACTCTGATGACATCTATACTCCATACTAAGAAAAGCCATCGCAAGGTCATATTGTAGAGATTTGATAGCAGGATGTTCATGCGATTAGCATGGATTTGACATTTGTGGCATCGCCGAATAAAATTGATACAGTTACTCTCTGTGGTTGACTTGTAGTACGATTGCCTAAGGATCTTCATTGCCAACATTATACCATTCATATGTGCTCCACATTCTTCATTGTGAATTGTTTCCATAATGCACTTTGCCTTTTCTTGTTCTACACATAACTTGTAATTTCCCAGATACCCTCTTTTGTATAACTTCTTTCCACAGATGATGAATTGAACGGCCAGACGTCGTATTCCCCTTTTGTTCTTGGTATTTTCCCCTTGTGGGTATGTGCCACTTTCCAAGAAAATCCAAATATCATGATACCAAGGGTTTTCATCTTGAACCTCTTCCATTGCAACTATCATCTCATACACAAGTGCATATCTCTATTCGATAATGATCAAATGCCTTTTAACCCCAATCGATATATCCCCCATTGAAGCTAAAGTTGTCAACACATCAGCAAATCAATTGTTCTCTCTCATCAGGCAGGTGATTGTCAACTTATCAAATCTCGGGATTAAGACATCCAATGTTTGGTGGTACGCTTCCTTCCTTGACCTTCTAATCCCATTTGGCTTGAGAGACGACCAAAGTTAGAATCTTCAATTACGTCTAACCTTATTGCCCTTAGTTCTAGAGCTACTTCTAACCCAACAATGCACGCTACATACTCAGCTTGATTATTCGATACCTTGAACCGGAGTTTGAAGGCTAGGGGTACATGGAAATCATCAGAAGTAATCAACAACACTCCTATCTCATAACCAAATAGATTAGCAGCTTAGTCAAAGTACAACCTCTAAGCTTCTTCCTTTAACTACAAAATCTCTTCATCTAGGAACAAGAATTCCATGTTTTCTCCTCCCACAATTCGGTGATCTACCAAAAATTCAGTTACCACCCCTTTGACAGACTTGCGAGTGACATACTTAAGATAAAATTAAGAAAGAAGAAGCAACCAATGAGCTAGCCTACCGGTAAGCACTGGTTTCTCAAAAAATACCTGATGGGATCTAATTTCAAAACCAAAATTACCGAGTGAGCTAGTAAGTAGTGCCTCAATTTCCTTGTGGCCCATACCAAAGCTAGGCAAGCCTTCTCTAAGGAAGTGTAGCGAGTCTTGTATTCTAACATCTTCTTACTCAAGTAATAGACGACCTTCTCCACTTTTGCTTCCGACTCTTGCGCTAGCAAACATCCCATGGTTGACTCAGTTACTGATAGGTACAAGATCAATGGTTTTCCTAGCTCAGGAGGTGATAAGACTGGTGGATTCTAAAGGTACTATTTGATCTACTCAAATGCAAACTGGCACCGATCATCCCACTAGAACTTCTTTCCTTTCTACAAGAGACCGAATAGTGGTTCACAAGTCAAGGTTAATTTAGAAATAAACTGACTTATAAATTACACTTTTCCTAGAAAGTCGTGCACCTCTTTTCAGTCATTAGTGGTGGTATCTACAAGATGGCCTTGATTTTTTATGGATCCAATTCAATTCCTTATTGTGTGATTAGAAACCCCAGCATCTTGCCTGCAGTTACCCCAAAAGTACACTTTTGTGGGTTTAATTGTAGCTTATACTCCCTGATCCTTTCGAAGAACCTCTTCAATGCAGTGTAATGTCCTTTTTGCTCTATGGATTTGATGACCATGTCATCCATATATACCTCGACTTCCTTATGAGTCATGTCATGTAATAGTGTGGTTGCAACCCTCTAATATGTTGCCCCAACATTTTTTAACCTAAATGGCATAACTTTGTAACAGTATGTTCCCCATGGTATAGTAAATGGAGTTTTCTCCCTATCTTTTGGTGCCATCAAAATTTGATTGCAGCTTGAGAAACAGCCCATGAACGATAACAAAACATGTCCTCTGTGAAGTTTACCAGCACATCGATATGTGGCAATGTCCTTTGGACTGGCTATGTACAAGTTTCTAAAGTCAACGTAAACTCTTATTCTATCATCCTTCTTTGGAATTGGAACAATGTTGGCCAACCATGTCGAATACTCTGTGACAATTAAGAACCTAACATTGATCTACTTGGTAACCTCTCCCTTGATTTTTAGCGCCCAATCGGGACATATCCTTCTAAGTTTCTACTTGACAGGTTCGGCCTCAAGGTCAAGAGGGATCCTGCGCTGTACAATTTCATGATCAATTCCAAACATGTTTCCATAGGACCACACAAAAACATCTTTGAATTCTTTTAACAAAGCGACTAATTGCTCGCGTTCTTCTGAACACAATGTGGAACTGATCTGAACCAAGCGAGGATCTTTCTTAATACCCATGTTAATTGAAACAATGTCATCCATCAAGGGTTTAGCTCGCCTCTCTTCCTCTCGGTTAATCAAAATTTTCAAAACCTGAGGAATTTCCTCCTCTTTATTTTGAATAGAATTTTGGAAATCATGATCAATGCAATGAATTATTGGCACAAAGGAGTAAGCGAAGTCTACGGCATTCTCATTGGTAATCTTTAGCTCAATGGTTTACAAAAGACTCAAAAGAGAAGAAAAAGAAAACCTCGACAAGGCGGTGATATCTGGGTTGCCACTCCCCAAAACACCAAACTCTAACCTACTAGACTTATTCAAGTTTGACTCCAGCTCCATAAACTCTATGGAATAAGACTCAGACTCGCTATATGACTTAGAATTAGCAACAAAACCTTTCTCAAATTTCTAGTCAAAGTGCTAGCCTTCCACTACTTTAAGGATAAGGTCGATGTAGTCAACAAGTGGTCCACCTCCGATCATCAAGATTGTTGTACCACCCCTTAAGTTCACCTGCTCAGCTCTGGCTTCAAAATCCATTAGAAAGTCAGCCAATGTTAGTTCAAGAGCCTCATTTGCGCTATCATTTGAGTCAGTATCTCTGTCCTGACCAATATTAATGCTAGGATCCATCCATTGGTCATCACTATTAGAGAATTAGTGACTGAAAAAGATCTCAAATCCTAGATAACACTTCTTTGTCATATAATCAACACAAGGTTTGGGAAAGCCACAAAAAGGGAAGTCATACCCTTGCATGACAAAGCGTCCATTCAGGATTCCTTTAATCGGTTTGTAAACCAGCTCATATTGTTTCCCAGTCCTCTTCGTTTTTACTCTTTCTCTTACTTCGTCTTCCTTCTTCCTTCAATCTTTCACTGTAGGCTCATACCCCAACCCAAATGCATGTGGATTATAGGTTACTTCAGTTGCTATATCAATCTTGCTTGCCGCTTTTCTTAATCTCATTCTCGAAATGTATCCCAGCTTGCTCATCAAGTAAATAAAGTGAGCACTTATATACCTCTCCTTATCTTCAGCTATGATCAATTGGACTAACTGGGCTTCCACTAGAGTGAACCCTGAGAGAAAATGTCATGAGCTAACCGCCGCTCCAAGGGATTAGAGAAGTGACCGACCAGTAATCCGAGATTACTGAAGGCCTGCTTAACAGTAATACAGTAATAGAGGCTGGTGAAAGCCAATAAGTAATAAAATATAACGTCCAATGAGCTGTGAAGACTTAAACAAACAAAATAGAACTCTCTCTCTCTATATATATATATACATATGCACACCAGTCCACATCTAGTTTGTACACAACATAACCAAAATGTCGGGATTTAATCCCCATAACCAAATCAGTTTTATCAACAGTCAAGATCACTAATGACACTTGCTCGCAACACAAAAGGGTGAATTCTAAATCACCCATGAAGCCTTAAAGCTTGACCGATAGGAACCTCGCAGTGAGGCACGAAAGTTGGCTTGACAAAACAGAGGCTAGGTCAACACCACTAGGTCCGGTCCTGTGTTTGATCACCTACATACATATATAAAGCAATGACGTAAAGCCCAGTGAATAAAAATAGTGTAAAGAGGTTATGAATGATGTCCATACAATACTAAAACCAGTCAATTATCATCCGTAAATCAGTTTCTCAATTCAGGTTTATATTGTAATCATAGCAATTATACGTAGTACATCCAATAGCAAAACAGTAGAGTAGGTCATAAAGACCGAATAGTCAGAATTGATGGCTATCATTATAGTAAACAGAAGTTTAGAATTAGAACTGATAAAGATCTCTGTAACAGTAACAGTAAATAGTAGCAGGAACATATGCTAAGGATGCCACGAATATAGTTCAGAACACAGGACAATCATTCAATCAGTCAGAAAATATCATTTCAGAAACAGAACATTTTATAAGTCAGAAAATACTTAGAATTTGAATATATCTTTACAACATTGTTACTCACAGTTTGGCTCCCTGAATAACGTGCTCAGAATGTGATGTCTAACCTACAAAAACATATTCAAGCACAACATCTTAATACACATGCCATTTATGTAGTCAGTTCTTAAACCTATTCGATTCATTCGCTACTTGTTCCTTCGATTAGTTCAATTTGTTCTCTAATTTGTTCCATGCTCATGATATGCGTATGAATGTAAAAAACATGTGAAAACCATGAAAATAGAGGCCCGGAAGTTTGAAAAGCAAAAAGAAAACAAAATCGGGACTGCCTTGAAAACCGCACGTGCACCCTACACGTGCAATTTAAGTAGTATGTTCAGCTTTCTGAGCTCTGTTTTCCGCACATGCAGAACTCCATGCCGCGCGTGCGGTTCTAGGCCAAAATCTGTCGGAAAATCTACTATTGAATTGAAACTCATTTTTTTCAAAATCCAACTTCAATTGTATGCAAATCAAGGCTCAAAACCCATAATAAAAAATAAAAAAATCTTGAATTTTACATCTTTAGCTTCAAACAAAAATCATAACTTCAAAACAAAACTCAATTTTCCACTTGAAAGATCACAATCTTGAATTTATGGCAAAATCAAGAACCATGCATATGTTGAGTTTCATTCTCAAAAGCCATGGAGGGTTCCGCCATCAAGTCCCAAAAAGCAAACAAGAAACAAGTGTTTGAACATGAATACTGCCATACAAGTCTAAATCTTGAGTTAATTTCTTCAAGTCTTCCATATCAAGCCATGTAAGTTCTCAACTTTCCATTACATCAACAAAGCTCCTACTTGACCATGAATTCAGCCTAATTAAACTTAGATCTTAGAAGATGATGAGTGCAAAAGTTTCAATTTCAAGAAATTTGAAGAAAGAGCTTACCTTGAGTTGATGATTTGTGAAGATCAAGCCTATCTTCAATGTTTTCCCTAAGCTCCTCTTTTTTCCCTCTTTGAAGCTCTAGAATTCTCTACACAATGCACTAACTCTCTCTCTCTCTCTCTCTCTCTCTTGTTAAGTAGATGAGTAGTTTAGGGAGTGTAATCAATCTCTATTTCCCTTAAGCTCTAATTAAGCTTAATCATAAACTTAAGTTTAAATTAATAAATTCTATTGAATTAAATTCCACTATTCATATGCTTAATTCCATTACTAATGTGAATTAGGCTCTAATTGCCTATCCAGCATGTCTAATTTTAACCTTCTGGTTTACTGATTTAGATAGGTTCAATTCATAGTTGCTACACATCTGTTCATACTATCACAATTCGAATAACACATGGCACATAATTAACATATAAGCACATAATGAAGGCAAATCAACTAATTAGCTTAAGTAATTAAGGACGTGGTTGTTACATTCTCTCCCTCTTAGGGTGTATGGTCCTCCAAACTTAATTACCTTCCTCCAGGAAGAGCATAGGGTTTAATGGAAAGAGCTCGAGGTATCTTTTCTTCATATCGTCTTCCCGTTCCCAAGTCGCATAACTGCCACCATGATTTTGCCAATCCACTTTTACTAACAAAATACATTTGTTTCTCAACTTCTTAATATGACGATTAACAATTTGAATGGACCGTTCTTCATATGTATAGTCATCACTCAAATGAACTTGGGTAGGCTCAATAACATGGAAAGGATCCCGAAGGTATTCCCACAACATTGAAACATGGAATAAATTGTGCATATGCTCTATATCGGGAGGGAGAGCTACCCGATACACCACTGGATTAATTTTCTCAATGATCTCATATGGTCCAATATACCATGGTGCTAGCTTGCCTTGGTTCCAAAACGTGCTTGCCCTTTCATCGGTGTTACTTTAATAAAAACATGGTCGCTCACTTCATATTCTCTAGCCCATCTTCGAACATCTGCATAACTTTTCTGTCGACTTTGTTCTATTTTCAACTGTTATTAAATTAACTTCACTTTTTCGATTGTTTCTTGTACAATCTTGGGTCAAAGCAAAGGCCTATCTCCAACTTCAGCCCAACAAATCGGTGATCGACATTTACTACCATATAAAGCCTCGAAAGGCGCCATGCCAATGCTTGAATGGAAACTATTATTGTAAGCAAATTTGGCTAGAGGTAAATGGATTTCCCAATTTCCTTGAAAGTCTAGTACGCACATACGTAACATATCTTCAAAAGTCTATATTGTCCTTTCTAATTGGCCATCTGTTTATGGATGATATGCACTACTCAATCTCGATTCTATCTCCAACGCCTTTTGCAAACTTTGCCAAAACCTCGAAGTGAACTTCGGATCCCTATCAGAAACAATTGACACAAGCACTCCATGCAATCTCACAATCTCATTAATATAAATTATAGCCAACTTATCCGCATTATAAAATGTTTTGACAGGTAAGAAATGAGCAGATTTTATCAAACGGTCAACAATAACCCAAATCGAATCCATGTCTCTATTGGCAGTGGTTGAAGCAATCCCACTGGTCGTTGATGCTCAGCTTTGACTTATTGGCATTGTAAACACTTAGACACAAATTCAGCAATTTCTTTCTTCATTCCCAGCCTTTAAAAAGTTTGCTTTAAGTCTTGAAACATTTTTGTGTTTCCTGGATGGATGGAAAACTTTGAACTATGTGCTTCTTGCATAACTCGCTTCTTCAATTCAATATCATTCAGTATACATAACTTTCCTTAGAATTTTAACACATCATTTTCAAAAATGAAACCAGGTCTCGACTTAGAGTCCCTTTCATCCACAACTTTCTTTAGAAACTCATCTTGTAGTTGTTTTTCTTTGATCTCTTCAAGTACTACCAGTTGTGCAAATATAGCAGCTAAAATCCCGTCTTGTTCTCGTAAAACAATTTCAACTTCAAATCTCTCTAGGTCATGTAGTAGTACTCTTTGCCGTATAAGTAAACAAGCTAAGTTCCCAATTGATTTCCGACTAAGGGCATTAGCCACGGTATTAGCTTTTCCCAGATAATACAAAGATCTACAAATTATAGTTCTTTATCAATTCCAACCATCTCTGTTATCTCATATTCAGCTCTTTGTGGGTAAAGAAATATTTTAAACTCTTATGATCTGTATATACTTCGCATGTTGCCCCATACAGGTTGTGGCACCAAATCTTCAATGCAAATACCACTGCTACAAGCTCCAAATCATGGATTGGATAATTCTTTTCATGCGGTCTCAATTGTCAGGAAGCATATGCTTTCACTTTGCTATTCTGCATTAACACACACCCCAAACCCTTATAAGATGCGTCACTGAAAATAATAAAACCTTCCGTACCTGAGGGTAAGATGAAAATCAGTGCAGTTACAAGCCAAGTCTTTAATTCTTGAAAAGCTATCTGTGGCTGAATATAAAGCTAAATTCATGGAGCTTGCCCAGTATGTACCACATATGGTAGATATTGACTATAAGAAGGCTAGAAAGTTTAAAGGCACTCAATATTGAAGCCCTTGATCAGGTGAATGTGTTGAAATTGACAAAATATGTGGATTTCTTGATAAAGCTCTTATGTTTGAGACAAATATTGCAGCTTTAAAATACGCTAGAATACCAGTGACAGAGTGGCAGGGTAAAAGACAAGGGTTTTATTTCAAAAAGGGCCAAAACAACTCGCAGAACAAGAAACAAAACATGGGGTCATTAAACAGTTCTAGCCAAGGGAACAACTCCACACCACCTTGTCCAGAATGTGGTAAAAGACATAAGGGTGTTTGTTACAAGATTTCGGGAGCCTGCTTTAGGTGTGGCAAAACTGTCCACAGGGTCAAAGAATGTCCTCTCTTGCCCCAAAGCACTAATAGACCCATGGAAAGTTCAGCAGCATCAACCTCAACAACGAAATCTAATCTGAAAGCTACTACAGGGAAAGAAACTTTTAGGCAAAGTCGGGTTTTCGAGCTTGTACCAGGAGATGTGTAGAATACTGAGGTAGTAGTGTCAAGTATACTCCCTATCTATGCCCAGAATGCTTATGTTTTGATTGACTTAGGGTCTACGCATTCTTTTGTGTCATATGCTTTTGCTCAAAAACTAACTAGACCCTTGGAACTAATGAACTATTTGTTAGCTGTGTCTTCACCAACTGGGGGGTCCATGACTTGTGCATATATGTATCCTGCATGTGAACTGGTAGTTAGGGATATGATTTTATATGTTGACCTATTGCCTCTACATATTGATCATTTTGATGTAATCCTAGGAATGGATAGGTTATCGAAATATCATGTCACTATTGACTATGTAACTAAACAAATTGTATTCCAACCACTTGAATTGCCTGAATTTTCATTTAATGGAGTTGGGGTTGTACCTCTTCCATACTTAATTTCCTTCATGAAAGCATGCAAATTGATTAATAAAGGTTGTAGAGGATATTTGTGTTATGTATTGAATGTACCTGTTGTTGATAACGCTAATGTGGACAACATTCCTATAGTCAGAAAGTTCCTAGATGTTTTTCCAAATGATTTGCCGGTGAATTTGATTGACAGGGAATTGAGTTCACTATTGAGGTGATACTAAGTACACAGCCAATTTCCAAAACTCCATACAGAGTGTCAATTACCGAATTAAAAGAATTGAAGATTCAATTACAAGAGTTGCTAGATCAGAAGTTTATTAGACCAAACACTTCACCATGGGGTGCTCCAGTCTTATTTGTGAAAAAGAAAGATTGTTCATTGAGGCTCTGTATTAATTACCACGAGTTGAACAAGGTGGCTGTGAAGAATAGGTATCAATTGCCTCGCATTAATGATTTGTTTGACCAATTGCAAGGGGCCTAAGTATTTTCAAAAATTAATCTTAGATTTGGATACCACCAACTGAGACTTAAAGCTGAGGACGTAGAAAAAACTGTCTTCCAAACAAGGTGCGGACATTATGAATTTCTTGTTATGCCTTTCGAAGCAACTAATGTACCAGCTGCTTTTATGGATCTTATGAATAGAATTTTCAAGCCGTTCCTTGATAAGTTTGTTATTGTTTTTATAGATTCTAGTTTGATATATTCCAAAAGTAAAGAAGAACATGAACATCACTTGAGGATTGTTTCACAAAATTTGAGAGAGAAGAAGTTATATGCTAAACTAACAAAGTGTGAGTTCTGGCTTGATCATGTTATGTTTTTGGGGCATGTGATGAGTAAGGATGACATTTCAGTCAATCCACCAAAGATAAAGGCAGTTATAGATTGGCCTAGACCGACTAGTGTTACTAAGTTCGAATGTCTAGTTTTCAGGAAAAAAGTATATATATTCCTCTCTTTTGGCCAATCTTAAGCTTATATTGACCCTGTTTGGTAGAGCTGTGGGAAAATACTTATAGCTTATGCCTAAACAGCTTATACCTTGTAACTATGAACATAAGCTGATTTCTGACTTATAAATTAAGCATCTCCTGCCCCACTCAAAGAATAAGCTGATTTCTAACTTCCAAAAAGCTATAAGCTATAAGCTAAACCAAACACATCAAAATAGCTTAAATTAAGCTAAAAGCTGAAATAAGCAGCTTTTAAGCTGCACCAAACAGGCACATTAGCGATTATTTTTCATATAAACATCAAAATAAACACCAACTTTGTTACTTAATTGGTCATTTTCATGTTGGAAATTCACTGAATATGCTCACTGAATTTTGACTTCTTGTTAATCACTTCATCAAAATCAAGTTTTGATGTGATCCACAAATCCAAAATAAATTTTGAGCAACAAAAATCATGGTACAAGATAGCCTTAAAATTCAAACAGCTTGACATTTGAACAATGACAAAAATTTTGAACTCGTGAACAGTGGGTTGTTCATCATTCTTAGCTATGTTTGGCTTGAGAACATGTTCTTCGGCCATTTGAGTTTCATTATTTCTTGACAAAATGGGTTGGTTTTCTATTTTAGCCATTTTTAATGGCTTATGAAAATCGTCCATAAGCATGTTCTCTTCATGGTTTAACTCTCTAAGAATGGGTATTTTGACCCCCCGAGTCATATATGGAACATCATTCCTAACCATGTTTGACTTAGAAATATGCTCTTTGATCATATTAGTTTCATAATTTTGCTCTTTAAAAAAGGATTTTTCAACCCCTGAGCCTTATATGGAACATTATTTTTAATCATATTCGGCTCAACAACATGCTCTTTGGCCATGTTATTTCAAAAGTTGGCTCTTTCCCACTTTCAACCATTAATGAATTGGAAATTTTTCAAAAAACTCATCAATTCTAACCATTAAAGGCTTAGTTAAAGACTCAGTAGTGAGAGTCACAAACTCATTTTTCCACTGATGAATTACTCCAATTAAATGGTGTATTCTTTCTTTAACCAAATAATATGGTTGTGCAGAAGCAACTTGAAAGTTTTTTTTTTTTTTTCTTTAATAAAGAAAGCGGATCTCTTCTTCAAGTTCCACATTTTTTTTGTCTATGCCAACATTTCATATATTTCATTTTTTCATTTCCTTCACTTGACGTCCCATTGGGTGTACCAAAAATATATGTTGGCTTTTTTGACACTTTGAGGGATAGGAATGTAATTGTCGCGTGCCAATACAAATTTGAAAAGTCGTTATAGATTTTATAAGCCAATTCACTTATCAGGTGCTTGTAATTAGGTTCTCTTACCTTCAATGAAAAGGACTTTACTGGTTGTGTTTTAGTAAGAACCAATGCAATATCTTTTGAATTCAAAACAAAATAGGAGGGAGAGACTAGACAGAAAATGTAATTGATTAATGCAATTACTGTAACAATTCATTTCAGGTTACCGCTCGAGCGAAGATGGGGTGCTCCCAGTAGTTTGTTTTGCAAGTCGAAGGACCGCTCAAATAATCCAGTGGTCGCTCGAGCGAAGAAGAGAGGGTTCCTAGTATCTCGTTTTGCAGGCAGAAATACTGAGAGGTTTCATTCACCGCTCAAGCGGTATGCATGATATCAACCACTTAAAAAGTGACTTCTAGATTATTTTCTTCACTTTTTCTTTTCTCTCTTTTTTCCCCTCTCTCTAGCTCTGAAAATCCTAGCCACCTCTCTCTAGAAATCCTCTATTTCCACTTAGATTCTCAACCCCATTGCTTGTAAAAGTTAGAGTATGGGTAAGGATCAAGCTTTCTATCGATTGGATTGAGATTTCACAAAGAGTTCATTGATAATCTAGCTTTTTGGTCTTGAATCTTGAGGTAGGACAACTTTTAACCTTGTATCTCTTTGATTTGAAAATGATTATGTGGTGTTGCCGTAACATTGATGAGTTGATGAATGTTTGAGTTTATATATTGAAGTTTTCTTACAAAAATAGTATTTTTCCTACAATTTTCTAAAGATTTCTACTTTTAGCCATGGATTATGAAAGTTTTTGATGAAAATTTATATTGTATATGTTGGAGGGGCAAAAGCTCCAAATCTTATAAAAACCCTAATTTTGGAGGTTTAGAAATAATGTAATAAAAATGAAATTGACCCTTAACTCTTTAAATTGATGATTGGCATATGATATTAAAGTGGTATTTGAATAGAGAATTGTGAACTTGGAATGTTCTTGAAATGTTGGATATTGTCACAATTACTTGGATGGTGAAAGATTATTTTTATTATAAAAAACGTATGAATTGTAACGCCCCAAAATAATAACAATAAATCGTCTCATGATATTCAATAAAAAGCATAGACATGTGAAATATTAACCTTTCATTAAGGTTTCTTTACCGTACAAAAGATGACATTTGCAAGTATACATTCATAAATCCTAGTTACTAAATCTATAGCATGTACCACATGTGAGTGAACTGAAACAAAAGGGTAATACAGATAAGTTTATGCCCTAATGGCTACATCTTTCCAAGATATTGCTTAGTTACAACAAAATGGATCAAGTCCAAAATAGATAAAAGGCCGAGGGTTGTACAAAATATAATTACAAAACAAAAAAAGAAAAGAAAAAAAAGAATGAGTCTTCAGCTCCACGGTCCTCTCAAGCTAAGTCCTTGGTAGAGGTATATCATCAGCATTTGAAAGTTGTTTTCCACATAAGGTGAGCCAAAGCCCAGTATAAATACTTTTACACTATATATGAAACTTAACGAAGTCATAAGGTGAATACATATGAATGTCATTTGCAAAGCAATGTACTTTTTCATCGCAAAACCATGCAATGCCATCATTATTATATTTCAATTCATGAAAATACAATTTTGTACTAGAAAATAGGGCAATGGATACAAAACACTGAGAATCTCTAGGTATGTGTCTGCTAGTAGGCTACACAGGCACTACCAAAGCCATTTTACAGGTACTAATCGGAAGGATCGGCTCCTAACTGCACGGGATTTTGGACTTTCACTACGGACACATAGACCAACAACATAAACCACAACCACACCTCCTAACTAGATTCACCAAGGTATATACCTATGTTTCTCAAAACAATACATTTTCAATGTTCAAATATGAAATAATGCTCGGTGCAAGATGTATGAAAAATTAGTTTCAATTTAACCTAATCCTCATGCAATTTCTACAACAGTTGAAGCTATCCTCTATCGATAGCCCAAAAACAAATATTTCTACTCAATAGATAATTTTCCAACAACAGATAAAATCTCATAAATTTCAAAATGGGATCGATAATAAATATCCAACTCCACTCTCATCATCAATAGATACATTCTCCATATCCTTTGAAACCCAACATCATTTCATTTTCTTTCATAAATCAACATCATTGCTTTTTAAAACAAAACCTCATTTTTTTTCAAAATCACATTTAAGAAAGAAGTTTTCAATATAACCCAACAATATACACACTTCTACAACCCTTATCAAGAATTTATTTGAAAAACTCCTCTTTTACATTTCAAAATCAAACCCTAGGTTTAACCCAAAATCTCCAAATCACTAAACCTTTTCAAAGAGCAAATAACTAAGCTAAGAATCATACCAAAGGTTGAGGAAATCCCTACCTCAAGTTTAGAAAAGGAAGAAAACAAGAGTTAAAGTTTGATGGAGCCAAAAACAAGATCCTCTCAAATTAAAACGAAACTTTCGACGAGCTCTACCTTTTTTCCCAAGAAACTATAGTGGAGAAATCAATGGGTAAGTGTGTAATTGAAGTTTTAAAGCAAAAACTAGAGAGAGAAAGTGAGAAATTAGGGTTAGATATGTTTTAGAGAGAGAGAGAGGAATGAAAAAATGATTTAAAAACCCTTTTTCCCGAACTGATATACGCGCAGACTATTCGAAAACATCACTCGAGCGTCTGACACAATAAATGACACAGCTCAAGCGATCAAACCACTGCTCGAACGCACAATGATCTCTTCGCAGAAGTTTTGCAGACTGCAAAAGACCGCTTGAGCGCAAGAAAGATCACTCGAGCGAAGATACCCTACTCCCAGAAGTTTTCCAAACCTGTAAAAATACTGGGAAATCTTAAAGACCGCTCAAGTGACCAAAACACCGCTCGAACAAATAAAAAGAAATCTGGACAACAACTCTTTTGAAAAACTAATGCCCAACCTATTTTAAACACAACCAATAACTCAGCTTAACCATCAACAGGATGATAAAGGACATGAATAATAATTAAAGATATGGAATCTTGGACCTAAGAGTATGAAATGGGTCAGATCTAAACCGGAACCATTATATGAATACTCGGAAACTTTGGAAAGATTATTAATGGGAAGGTAAATAGCATATGAGTCCAAGGTAGAGAATTAGTTTTGGGAAAGTGTTGTGTATGGTTGGTACCCGCGCGAGGAAGTCTAGGTACCCAATTGCCCTGTCTTAAGCTTATCGCTGAACGAATGTAGGGAAATGTTTTTGGGTGTCCACTGGTCCTGCCGTATTGTAGTCGATAAAAGTAAAAAAACGGATGATTTCAGGTGCCTATTTCTCACCGTATTAATAGCCGGCAAATGTGGGGATACTTTTGGATATAAATCTATGTATACATATGTATTGGGACTCTTCTTAGGGACTTCATGGTGTAAATTATAATATCTAAGTTTTCCTTTATTTTGTTTTTAACTTGTGTTGAATTTGGAGAACGTTTTGGGTTATGATAATGCCATATGGATCTTTGAATAACTAGATATTTTGTTAAAAGTTTTTCTACTGGGCATCTAACTCATTCCTATCTAATATTTCAAGACTTGGTGATGTGCCACTACCCCAGTGAGAAGGGTGTGGAAATTTTGTGTTGGTTGGAGCATGAAAACTCATGAATATATTTTGTGGAAGCTCTGACCATACGTGTTTTGGGACCGCAAGTCCATTATGTTGTAACAAGGCATGACCTTGATATTTGTGAGCCAATAGGACATTTTTGTATCATCTCCTACTGTAACGCCCCAAAATAAATGCAATATATCTATCTCATAATAACCAATAAATAGCAACATAATTGAAATGATAAGCTTTCATTAATCAGAGTTTGATATACAAAAGGTGACACATGCGATATACATTCATAAACAGTACATCCTGAATCTACAGCATGTATTACAAGATTGTGAAAAGAAACAAAAGCTAAACAGATAATCATATGCCCTAAAGGCTTACATCTTTATAAGTCAATGCTTGGGTACATCAAAAGTGAGTCTTAAACTCAATACAGATAAAACCCTAGGCTTGTATAAAATTAAATACAAAATAACAACACTGAGCCTTCAGCTCCACAGTCCTCCCAAGTCAAGCCCTTGGTGGAGGCATATCACCAGCACCTGAAATGTTTTTCCCACACAGGGTGAGCCAAAACCCAATAGAAACACTATAACATAATGTATAAATCTTAACAAAGTCATAAGGTTTTATGCATATGCAATGCCCATGTCAAAATGTTTTACATTTCTTTCCAAAAACAATGTCATACCCAATCTATATCACAATTCTCAAAGTCATGCTCTTTACAATAGAAAACAAAGGGGAAATCTCAGGTCAGTACAACCTTTCACAGATATTTGGTCCATGAGAAACCGTCAAACGGCATCCATGTAAACGTAGTCTATACAAGCACTACTATTGCCATTTTACGAATATTTCGTCCGTGGGAACTGGCACCCATGTATACGCGAGTTTTTCAGGACTTTCATCCTGAACACACAGGCCAACTTGATTTGATGATACACACCTCTTTTCAACGTTCACCCATTTTTCTCAAAATCATACACATTTTCAATGAATTAAAGGAGCAACAATTTTCAATGCAAATGGAAGAGAAATTAGTTTTAGTTCACCTAATTCTTATACAATTTCTATAACACTCATAGCTATCCTCCACCGATAGCCTAAAATAGATATCTCTAAATAGATAAAGAAATTTCATTAAAGATACACTTTTTCAAATTCTCAAGATGAGAGTGATAATACATATCCAACTCCATCATCGACATCAACATTACTACAATTTCATAATTCTTAACATCAATTCCATTTTCTCTTTACAATCTCAAACATTCACATTTTAGGGCAAAATCCCTTTTTCTTTGAAAATCAATTTCAATGTAGGAAATACTTTATTTCAACATATATCAACTCCAATTTCATAACTACAAGCTTTTTTAAGAAACCATTTGAAAACCCCTCTTACATATTTTTGATTTCAAATCCTAGGTTTTACCAAAACAACCCAAACCACTATAATCCATTGAAATAACAAATAACTAAGGTAAAACTTATACAAGAGTGTGAAGAATCCCTACATCAAGCTTAGAAGACGAGAGAGAGAGAGAGTGAAGAAACTTCAACACCGTCGAAACCCAACTTTGCTGGGATGAAAATGAAGCTGCAAGTGAGCTCTACCTTTTTCTCAAAGGGAGTATCATAGAGAAATCAATGGATCTGGGTATTTTAGAAGAGAGAATGTGAGTTTTAGAGAGAGAGAGAAAGAGTGTGTAGATCTAGGGTTTTTAGAAAGTTTAGAGACGGAGAGACATGAAAAAATGATGTAAAAAGTAACTTTTACGGATTGATATATGTGTAATCCGCTCGAGCACAAGAAGTGACGCTCGAGTGTAAGACACAAAAGATGTGATTGCTCAAGCACAAGAAATTAATGCTCAAGCGTGAAATACAAACTACCAGTACTTTTATAGACAGAAGACCAACGCTTAGCACAACAAGGGCCACTCGAGCTAAGACCGCTTGAGTGCAAGAAGATTCGCTCGAGCGAAGAATACCAACTCCCAGTAGTTTTTGTAGACCTGCAAAACTAGGTCTGCAAAATTACTGAGAGTTCACAAAGACCGCTCGAGCATAAGAAGTGACGCTTGAGCATAGAAACAAAATTCTAGGCAACAAGATTTAAAAAAAAAATAAGGTACCAACCTATTCCAAACGCAACCAACACAACCCAAAAGCCAAACTCAAAGAGATATAAAGGAAATAAGGCATAAATGACTATACCAGACAATGAGACCCAAATCCAAAACATCAAATAGTTCGGGTTCAAAGCAGAATCACTATATATGTTAATGTTCATGTAACTAAATGTTGAATATGAAATTTTTATTTTTGAGATTATAGTTCAATAAGAAAGAGAGTGTTTGATTAATGTTATTGGTTAGTGATGAATGGTTTGGAATTAATTATGTTATAAGTAATGTCTTTACTATTAATTATTTGGGGGCGTTACAAATTGGTATTAAAGTTAATCAGGTTTGAATACCTTTAGCTCATGGGAAGTGGCTAGCCCCATAAAGGGTAATTTTAGATTTTTGTCTCTCTCTCTCTCTTCCCAATTTGTGTAGAATCTATGGAGGCAACGTGAAAGAAAATGGTGAGAAACAAATGATGGGCTAACATTTTACAGCGACGAAGCAATCGGTGTGGTATTCTGCACAAATTTAAACAAAAAAAATAGTTTTAGTATTGTTTCATAAATACAGTGTTAAAAAACCTAATATGTTCACAAATTCATATTCGAACCAAACCAAAATGTTCAATGTTTTATATGAACATTTAATACTACTTGTTCAACTTTAATAATAAATGTTTAACTCTGTGTGCATACGAAACAAATTAGCCATTATTGTAAAAATGAACAACGGCCTTTGTTCTAAATCAGTACAAACAAGACAAATAACAAAGTAAACTAACATTTTCATTGCTGTTTTGTTCCAAATTAATATCATCCATAGTATGTAAAACTTTAAAATCAATTGATTTCAATGTTTTAAAATCCTAAATCTTCTAAAACAATAATATTTTGAGTTTGAAAAATAATAGAAAAGAGATTTGTGCTAAGGGATGGTGTGTATAGAGATATTTGTATGTTCGTATATGAATTGTTAAAATGAGTATATACAGACTTATATTGTCTTTAATAGTCATTTTACTTGAGGATATTATTGTCATATAAATTTAATGATTAAATGGTGTGTACTGAGAGGATTGATGGTGTGCAAATAGAATTATCCAATAAAAAATAAGGGTCCAAAGTAAAACGGTGATTCCATTTATATTCCAATAATATCTTCCAATGAAATGACCATTAAGGACAACATGAGGTATATTCTACCCATTCAAATATTTCATATTTAAAAACACAAAATACTCTTCACACACCATCATTCCTATAGGGTTTAGGGTTTTAACATATAAATATTGTATTTCTTCACCATTAACATACACTTAGGATATTATTTATTATCAATTAGCTCATTTCATTCTCTTCTCCATTATACTTGTTTTTCAAACTCAAAACATTATATTTGAAGATTTAGGGTTTAAGAATGTTAAAATCAATTAGTTTTGAAGCCTTACACGCCATGGATGATACTAAGATGGTTTTTCAATATAAAAATTAAAAACGTTGATTTAAACATTGAAAAGATTAGTTTATGACTTAGGTTGCGTTTGGTTGTGTTTTGTAAATGTGATTTGAGAGTATGAGTTGTATTTTGAGTTTGAGTGTTGTAGAATTATGATTTGAGTGTAGAAAATTTGTTTGGTAAAGAGTTTTGAAAATAGTTTTGGAAAAGAGGTTTGATTTGAGTAGGGAATTGTTGATGTGATATTTGATATGTGATACAAAAATTTACAACTCCTAACTAAACATACAACTCAAAATTATTTTAAAGCACATTAAAAATTAAAAAAAAATTCAGAAAATATTTTTTCCAATTATATAAATCAATTGCAAAAAAAAAAAAATAAAATAAAATAAAAAATAAATCTGTACAACAGAGGACATCCGAGTGGATGTCCCCAAGGACGTCCGGGTGGTAGTCCCTAGGGACGACCGGACGGTCTTCCCCTGGCCAAAAACAATACAAGAAACGCGCAAAATTGACAGAGCTTTCGGTAGAGTTTTGGAAAATTAATTCCAGAACTCTTACCAAACATGGAGCTGAAACTAGCATGTAGAATCACATTTCAAAAGCACAACCAAACACAGCCTTAATTTTTTATTTATCTTATTCGTATGTTAGGAAGATGACATTCATCGTGTTTGGATAACCAGAGTTAAACTTTTACATAATGTTCGATTATTTTTATTTGAACAAAATAATTTTATTCAAATTATTAAGATTGACCAAATATTAAATATTCATGAATATAAGTTAGTTCGGTTAAAATAAATTAAACTTTTATTCATTGTTCAAATATAAATTTTTGAACACATTAAATTAGTTCAACTCTGTATTTATGAATGTGACCAATTTGATGAATTTGAAATGACGATAAGAGAGAAGAGTTCAAGACCAATGAAGATCAACACCGATGAAGATAAGGTGATCTGAAACGATGAAACGACAAGATGAGACACGATAAGAGTTTAACATCAACTACAGAGATCAACACCATTGAAGATGGAGGTTGAATGAAGCCTTCGTGAGTGATGGAGATTAAGATCGACGAAAATGGTTTCTGTTTGGGTAAATTACACTTTGCACCGCTACATTTTATACAAAATCTCACTTTAGTCCCTGCACATCAAATTGTGACACTTAACCTCCAGCACTTTTGGTCAAGTATTACATTGGCATTTCTGTTAATAGTGAGGCTAACAGAAGTTATCTTTTAGGGAATTAAGTATCACAATTTTGATGTGTAGGAACTAAAGTGAGATTTTGTTTAAAGTGCAGGAGTGCAAAATATAATTTATCCTCATATGTTTTTCATATGACTAACCTCTGTTAACAATGAGGCTAACAAAAGAGCTAAAGTGACACTTAACCAAAAGTGCAGGGGGTTAAGTATCACAATTTGATGTGTAAAAGCTAAAGTAGAATTTGATGTAAAGTGCAGGAGTGCAAAGTGTATTTTACCCTTTCTGTTTTAAAGATTGTGGAGATTTTTGTTGTGTGTGGTGATGAAGATGAAGAGTGTTTAGTATGTGTAATGGTGTATTCAAATAGCTATTGATGTGTTAATTAAGATGTGAATTAAGATACTTTTAAACTTTTAAATTTATTTTAGAAATCTTATTTATCTTATATAATATATAGATGATATGTATTAAAAATATTAGAGGGGGTAAATGGAATCACTCAAAATAAAAGTAAAAAAACAAACCGCAGGTGTTAACGGCCGCCAACAGTTTTAAGTGGGCAGATTAATTGTACGGATCATGGATTTATTACTTGGGTTGAGTTTGCAAAATCTACTCGGTTTATTCGGCACAGTCGTCGTCAAATTTCCTCTCGTTGTCAGATTGTCTCCTCTTTCGTCTTTCGTTTTTGAATCCTCTAAAGATGGCACACAAAATGCACGGCTTGGAACCCTAATTTTTGTAAAAAAAACAATTGGAGAACCCTAATTTATCACTGTCAGCGTTTCGAAACCCTACATACAATGGACGACTCCGATTCAGAGATCGACCACAAGCTCTGTGGATTCTTGTGTTCGGTCCTCACAATGACTCCCCCACGAACACAAGACCTCTCAGAAACCCTGCCTCTCAACACTCGCTGTTACGTCTTCGGCGGCGATGGATCGGAGGTCGGCTTCCAGTCAGAAAACGGCGTGTTTTTATCAGTAATAAATGCAAACGCGAGGGCTTTGGTGTCAACATTGAGTGCACCGGAGTCGGGGGGGCTGGGGAACAATTCAGAGAGAGAGAGTGTGGTGTTGAGGAAGAAGTGGAGGAGAATTGGGCTTGTCCACGGGAGTGTGAGCGTGGTTCATCAGATTCATGCGTTGGTGATGCACAAGTGCTTGAAGGTAATTGGGAGGGTGGTAAGAGTCGTGGTTGGTAATTGTGGGGAAGTGAGGGTTGTGCTTCTGGTTGATGTGTATTTGCCGATAGCTCTTTGGTCCGGATGGCAGTTTCCCAAATCTGGATCAATTGCAGCAGCACTGTTTCGCCATTTGAGGTGCGTATTTGTCACTGTTTGTTCTGCCATTTATTTAGTACTTGTTATTGTTCAATAAATGTATTTCCCCTTTTGTATGACCCTTTTTCCATTGGGTTTGTTTTTATTGATTGATGATAGCCAGTAGACCTTTGGGAATTTTGCTGATGAGCTATGCATTGATTTTACTCCTCTCTCTCTCTCTCTCTCTCTCTCTCTCTCTCTCTCTCTATATATATATATATATATATATTGTTTACTCATCTTTTGATTTTCTCACTAGTTATGTCTAGTTTGAGAACATGCTATTTTAGTAAGTTTTTGATTTTTTAATTAAAATATGAGAGGAAAAAAAATTAGTATATTTGGAATGATTTTTTAGTTTTTTATGAAAAGATATGCCAAAGTAGAAAGAAAATAAAATCTTTGACTTTTTGGTATTGTTTACAGCCTTTCTAGTTTTTTTAGTAATTTTTTGACTTTTAAGCTAAAAAACTTTTGCATGCCAAACGAGGCCTTAGTAAGTTTGAATATTGTACATCTATACTATCTATGATCTATAATATATTACAATACTTAATACTATATTATAATGTCAGACAATCAACTTGGTATGAACGAAAGGATGAAATTGTGTAACGGGGTTTTTGGTTCCCAAAATTGGTCAAGACAAAATCAAATTTTAACAGTTTAAAATTAGATAACAGTTCAAAAAATGTGAAAAATGCACATTAGATAACCACTCCCGTCTAAATATTCTGATCTGTTTTTTTCCTACTCTTTTGCAACAAGGCAGTTCCATGATCTCAAGACTGCAATGTTCAGTTTCTGTCCATGCTATTCATTTATCCAGCAACAATCTCTGGTCTCTATTCTCGATTATGCTTTCTCCATAAATGGAACACTAATCTCTCTCTCTCTCTCATCAAGTTTTGTTTAACTAATTTGCATACTTTGTAAAGGTTAATAGCTAGAATTGTATCATACAATTGATGTGATGAGAAAAAGAGAAAGAGAGACAATGGTGTTGTTTGGTGCAGCACATTGTAAGCTAAAAGCTAATAGTCCAAACGTAGAAGCTAAAAGCATCCCTCTACCTATGTTACACGGACTCTTCTATTTCTCTCACAATACCCGTGTCCATCGGACAGTGTTATTAAAAGCACGCCTAAGCGCAAAGCCCAGCCACGCCCACCCCTTGCGCCTTGCAGTGGTCAAGGCGAGGCGATTTCACTGAGGCGCGATTAAAGCGCATGACTCGAGCTAGGCGCATTTAAGCCCAAGGCGCAGGCCTTGAGGGCTTTTTTTTTTTTTTCATACAAATTGGACCACCAAGATTTCATGGGTCAGCTACAGCAGATTATTTCCTTCAAATATACTTGAAGATTTAGCCCAAATTAGCGACCACGAAAGAAACACCAAGCCCTAATCCAAATCTCCAAAAAAGTTCTTCTCTTCCAGTCATCTTCCAACGCAGGCCTCAGTCGTCTTCCAGTCTAGGATGTGCAGGTATGTTCTTCTCTTTGTTTCTTCGTCTCTTCTTCCCCTTCTCTTCGTCTGCTTGTTCGTCAGTCTTCTCTATCTTCGTCTTCTTCTTCTTCTTCTTCGTCTGTTCTTCTCTTCGTTAGTCTTCTTCTTCGTCTTTACTTTTTTGCTTATACCTATATGCCTTCTTTTTCTTTTATTTTTTGCTTTTCTGCTTTTCTTCTTCTCTTCTCTTTTTTTTTTTTTTTTGTTGCCTTCTCATCTATTTGAACCTTTTTTTTTTTTTTTATTCTGAATTGCTCTGTTTCTTCTCTACTTCTATGATTTAGATGACATCTGAAAGTACAAGAAAAGATTTTGCATGGAAATATGCACATCAGTTAGATCCTAAGAACCCAAATCAATTCAAGTGTAATTTTTGTGGTAAAGTATCTAATGGAGGGGTTTATAGAGTCAAACAACATCCTATTGGAGGGGTTTATAGAGTCAAACAACATCCTATTGGAGGTTCAAGGAATGTCACAGCTTGTCAAAAATGTCCACCTGATGTTAGGGAAGAGATAAAGAGTATATGGGAAACAAGAAAACACAGAAAGAGCAAATGAACTTGTTGCCTCATTTTGATGAGATGAACAATGATCTTGAAGAGGATGAAGATGACATTGCTTTTGAGATTCATCGACCTCGTGGATCAAGTGGTAAATCATTGCCAAGCAATCAAAATAGTTTTTTTGCTGGATTAAAAAGGTTGAAGAAGAAGGGGCCCATGGATGTATTCTACACACCCAATCCTGATTTTGTGGTGCAAAATAGCAAAAGGAAAACAAACAACAATTGATGACAATGATCCTTATAAGAAAGAATTAAGAGACCGAGCAGTGATAAGAATCACAAGGTGGATGTATGATGCAGGTATAGCTTTTAATGCAGTTAGTTATGATAGCTTTGGACCAATGGTTGAAGCTATTGGGCAGTATGGTCCTGGTATGAAACCTCCCAATTTCCATGAAGTGCGGGTTCCATATCTGAAGAAAGAGTTGAATCATACAAATGAGTTGATGAGGATTCATAAAGAGGAATGGGTGAAATATAGGTGTTCCTTGATGTCAAATGGATGGACTTCGCAGAATGGGAGGACTTTGATTAATTTTTTAGTCAATTGTCCTAGAGGAACTATGTTTGTTGAGTCCATTGATGCTTCAAGCTATTCAAAGGATGGGTAAAAATTCTTCAAACTACTTGATAAGTTTGTGGATGATGTTGGAGAAGTTAATGTAGTCCAAATTATCACAGATAGTGCCTCAGCTAATGTGTTGGCTGGTAATAATCTTTTGTCTTGATTCTTAAAAATATGTACTTACTAGCTAGTTAGTTAGTTAGTTTAGTTGTTATTAAATAATCTTCTGTGTTTTGTTTCTATAATTTTAAATAGGTAAGTTTTTGGAGGCAAAGAGACCGCACCTCTTTTGGACACTATGTGCAGCTCACTGCTTGGATTTGATACTAGAAGATATTTTCAAATTGCCACATATGAAGAAGACATTTGACAGGGCTATCTGGGTACACGGTTATATTTATAACTGTCCAGGTGTGTTGAATATGATGAGGATGTTTACACAGTTAAAGAATTTGGTTAAGCCTACAAAGACAAGATTTGCAACAACCTTTCTCACTCTATCTAGGATTCATCAACAAAAAAAACAACTTGAGAAAGATGTTCACTTCGGAGGAATGGACAAGCTCCAAATGGGCAAAGGAGCCAAAGGGTAAACAAGCAACATAGATTATGTTGATGCCATCATTTTGGAATTTGGCTGTCTATGCTCTAAAGGTCTCAGGTCCACTTGTGCATGTGCTTAGGTTGGTTGATTCTGAGAAAAAACCTGCCATGGGATGCATTTATGAGGCTATGGATAGGGCTAAAGAAAGTATTGCAAAGTCATTTAATAAAAAAGAAGAAAAATACAAGAACATCTTTGAAATCATTGACAATGGGTGGAATATCCAGTTGCATCAACCTCTTCATGCAGCTGGCCATTTTTTGAATCTGGAGTTCTTCTATTGTAATCCAAGTATTGAGCATGATACTGAAATCATGTCAGGGTAGTATAAGTGTGTGTCAAGGTTGGTTCGAGGCACTGACATTCAAGATAAAATCACTCAAGAAATGAGTATTTATACAAAATCTGAAGGTCTCTTTGCGATGCCACTAGCAATTAGGCAGAGAATGACAAGGGCACCAGGTAATTCATTTTACACCATTAACTTTTTCATGCCTCTAGATTAAATCAAAAGTTTCTAGTTGTGCTAAAATTTGTTGCAACTTACAGCGGATTGGTGGTCTGCATATGGTTCTTCAGCTCCAAATTTGCAACAGTTTGCCATAAAAGTTCTTAGCTTAACCTATAGTGCATCTGGTTGTGAAAGAAATTGGAGTGTATTTGAGCATGTGAGCATCTACCTCAAGTTTGGTGAATTCCTTTTTTTTTTTTTTTTTCCTTCTCATATGGTAAATTTTAATACATTCTCTTATTCTTGTAGCTCCACAACAAAAAAAGAAATAGGTTGGAACAACAATGTCTCAATGATTTGGTATTTATTAAGTACAATAGACAATTGAGACGTCGATATGATATGCGTGACACACTTGGATCCCATCACTTTAACAAATATTGATGAAAGCAATGAGTGGTTGGTTGGGAGGATGGATGGAGAAGAGGATGAAGATAACGATAATGTGTTTGATGATGAAAGTTTGACGTGGGGTGATGTTGCTAGAGCTTCTGGTGTTTGGGAAAGAAATAAGCGAACTAGATCAACAACTTCAAAGATACCATCAGCGTCGAGGGCAAGGCCAAGGGGTTCTAGATCATCAAATGCATTGATAGATGAGGAAGAGGTAGATTCAGAGGAGACAGAAGAGGAAGATGTAGAAGGATACAAATCCAATGATGAAGAAGAAGATTATGAATTGCATGCTGTTGATATTGAGGATGATGATGATTGTTAGATCCTCATTGGATAAATGGAAGCAAAGACTTTATGTTTTGTTGGTTTAATTTGTTGATGTTTTGAAATGCATGCTTAAACTTGAAATATTGTTATTAGTTAACCTTTTTGATCATGGATATTCGCGTTTTATGTTTTGAAATGCATGCTTATACTCGTTTGTCTATGTTCAAATAGCGATATTTGTTGGTATTTAGTTTTTAAAATGTTCAATATTGCATTTTGTTTATGTTATACCAGTTAGTTATTTGCTTATATGTCTCATATTAAATTATATTATTTTAACTTGCCATGGTGCACCTTACTTCGATAAAGCCCGCGCCTCGCCTTGCGTCTTTGCGTCTTGCGCCTTACGCCAAAGGCCTCAAGAAACCTTGGCGCCTTGGTGCGCTTATCGCTTTTAATAACACTGGACATTGGTAAGGATATGGGATATGTGTCCGAGCTCGTACCCAATTTAGACACTCAGATCCTTTAATTTGTGACAATACATGAAGAAGAAGAAATTCATTTTTGTTAGTAAAGCAATATTTTTAGCCTCCCACATAAATTAGATATAGAAATTTCATATTTTTTCTGAATCATATTTAATTTCTAATATATTTCTACATAATTTAAAACATCTCATCTGAGAATATTATATAATATGCAATATATATGTGCATATGGCGTGTCCCCGTACCCATATCCAATTTTGGATATGTATCCCAAGATCCAAAGATTTAAATTTATGAAAGTCTGATGCTTGGATATACATCCATACCCGACACTCATACCTGAGTCCATGTAACATAGCCCTCTACTAGTCTTGAAAAAATCAACTTTTTGTTTTTAGCTTGTTTAAGTTATTTCTGTATAATAAGCCATAAGTAAAGTTTTAAAAAGTGACTGCAACTGTTACATAATGTCATTATATATTTTGGGAAGATGATTAAAAGCTGACTTTTTGGCTTTTTTTGTTTTTTTTTAAAAAACGTGCAAAAAATGTGAGAGATGATATGACCCAAAATGGGTTAAAAGCTGCAAGATGGCTTTTAGCCATCTTTCCAAAGTAGCCCTACGTAACGGTTGTGGTGGTTACTGCCACCCCTTATAGCCATTATAGTTGTGTGATAGAAATTCACAGCCGTAATGGATGCCATCATTACGTAAAGGCCGTTACATTGCTGCTACAGCATGGTTACGGCCGTTACGACCGGTACGTTTGTATTTTTATTTTTTTATGATAAATTTTTATATTATTTTTTTTTCTTCTAGTTACATAGAACTTAAGTAAAAATCTTATCTATACATGTTTTTGAATGTCCAATCTTCAAGTTCTACAAAATTTCATTACTTTCTTAATCATATTTGAATATTAACTCATATCTATTTCTCTTATGTTAAATTTATTGAACTAAATTTAGATTTCATGTTATGTACTTGTACATTATTATGTTGACATTTTGTATTTTGAACTTATGTTTATGAGATTATCATTTTTAATATTAGCCATCTTCATTTTTTTTCTTAACAAAGTGGAAGTTATCCATAAGTATAATTAGTAAAGCAAAGTAAATAAATCCAACAATAGGAAAATTCTCCATAGCAACTTAAAACTAATATAAAAATTAGTATAAATATATTGGATCATGTTTTAAAACTAAACAAAAATACTAAGATTCATTTTGAACCCAACAATAGGAAAATTCTCCATAGGGACTTAAAACTAATATAAAAATTAATATATATAGTGGATCATGTTTTTAAACTAAACAAAAATATTAAAAATCATTTTAAATCTCGCTAAATGTCATTATGAAATAAAAACATGCATATCGGTGTGTTTTTCTAAAGTTGTGAAAAGAATTAAAAATTTCACAGTTCTAGCCGCCACCGTTACGCTACGACCATTACACCCTGCAACCTCGTCAACGCTACCGGCACCGTTACGGTAACCACCACCGTTATTTAAAACCTTGGCTATAAGCATAAGATGCATCAAGTAGTTTGGCACAAACTCCCAAAAAAAATAAAATATCAGCAACTCAATTAAGTTGCACCTAACAACCCAATAGAGAGAATAATTTGCAAGAAAAAAGAGGTTTTTTCGAAAATTAGGATTTTCCTTTTAATCACATGTTTTTATACTAATAAGTAAATAAATACGAAAATAGCCCTCAACTCATAACTTCACCCGATCAAGTTGGTGAATAGATATTTCTCATGCCCAACTTGTCCACAATGGGATGAAAACCATATTACTTAGCTCAATGTTATTAAAGGCGCGCCTAGGCCCAAGTCCCATCTAGGCCTAAGGTTTGCGCCTTGTAGTGTTCCAAGCTAGGCGACTTCAATAAGGCGCGCCTAGGTGTGCTCCTTGGCCCAAGTCCCCGTCTAGGCCCAAGGTTTGCGCCTTCTAGCGTTCAAGCGTGCCTAGGTGTGCGCCTAGGCCCAAGTCCCGTCTAGGCCCAAAGTTTGCGCCTTGTAGTGTTCCAGGCCAGGCAACTTTGATAGCACCTAACTGGCCCAAGGCTTGCGTCTTGAGGGCTTTTTTTAGTGTTACTTTAATTGGTTTTGTTTAAAATCTGACCATTGATTTAATATGGTGTAGTTACAGAAGATCCCTACTTTTATTACAGATGCCAATACATTGAGCATTCAACCCCAAATCAATGATAGAAGAAAAATTAAACCTAATTCCTAATCTCCAAAAAACACTAAATGTTTAACATTTCATTTTGTTTATGTTGAACCCTAAATTATTTATTTATATTAAATTATATTTTCTTTTCCGTATAAAGTGCGCCTTCGGTGAAGCCTGTGCCTCGCCTTGCACCTTGAGCCTAAACCCCAAGAGACCTTGGCGCCTTGGTGCGCCTATTGCCTTTAATAACACACACTTAGCTCTTTAGTGAATACATCAGTTAACTGATCTTTTGGTTTCACAAAAGGCATACATATCTTGTTACTATTCACTTTGTCTTTGATAAAATGCTTGTTAATCCCGATGTGTTTGGTTCTATCCAACACTACACGGACTTGTTCATTTTTGGGAGGTACCCGTGTCGACACAACACGACACGACACGGGTACGGGATACAGCCGGGATACAGCGAAATAAAAATAGATACGGTTGATTGTTGTTCTATAATATTTTTGTTATAAAATTTATTTCTTGTTCTGGTTTGAATAGGAAAAGGGTAAGATGAGAAGAAACAAACCAACGAGATAAAGACATTCACGACTTGATTTGAATGGAAACGAAAAGAAAAGAAACTTGAAATGTTGAAGCAAAGTTCAGCAAGATGAAGTCGAAGAGCGATCAAGTTCGAAGTGCGAAGTCGATCTCGTCTTCCTTACCCATACTCATGTCGATCTCTTGTTCTTCTCTCTCTCGATCTCTCTCTCTCTCTCTCTCTCCCTCTCTCTCTCTCTCAAACTGTCTTCTCTCCCGTATGTTCCCTTTCTCTTAACCCAATATTATTTAAAGATAATAATGACTCTTAAGTCCAGCAAGCAACTGACTCCATACTTTTATTTAAATAATATCACACCACTACACTATTTTTATTTAAATATAATGACTCTCTCTCTTTCACCCTACTATTTATAAAGATAATGACTCTCTCTCTCACCCCATTACTTTTAAAATAATGACTTTATAAAGATAATAATTTTATTTAAAAATATTTTTATATTATATTTAATTAATTAAATATTATTTAAAAATATTTTAATGCTCTATTTAATTAATTAAATATTATTTAAAAATTTATTGAGATAAGTTTTTAACACGATAATCTAATAAATATTTTTTAAAAATAACTATTCACCATATTCCCGTACCTGTATCCAAATTTGGATCCATATCTCTGTATCCTCCATTTTCAGTTTTAAGGTGTCCGACTCCTACATATGCACCCACACCCGATACCCATACTCGAGTCTGTGTAACGTAAGACCTATCATGCTAAATAGGATTATGAGCAATGTTAATAGCAACCTTGCTATCACAATACAGTTTCCTGGGTCTACCTCGTAACAAACCTAATTCAGCCAATAAAATTGGAAGCCACATGAGCTCACAATTTTCTTTTGCCATAGCCTAATATTTTGCTTTTACACTCAATCTAGCTGCAACTGTTTTCTTCTTACTTTGCTAAGTCACCAGATTCCCTCCTATAAAGGTACAATAACTTGTGGTAAACCTCCTATCATCAATTGCATCAGCCTAAGAACCACGGACACAGACACGTGACACGACACAAATACGACATGGACACGCAGACATGGCAATTTTCAAAAAATGCAAGACACGACATGTGAGGGATAAGCACAAAATATATAATTTTATTTATTTGTTGTATATAATATATCATTCTAAGACAATAAATAAATGCAATAAACATAAATTTTTATAAATTAATATTATTCTTCCTTTATCATCATATTCTAAGTTATTTTATACAAATTTATGATTAGTTTCATGTATGTCTAATCAATGGGTACGTGTGTCCTCCAAGTGTCCAAAGAGTGTCCAAATCTAAATTCTATTTAAAAAATAGTGTCGGCCGACACGCCACCTTTTTAGAAGTATCCATGCTTCTTCGGCACCAGCCCAATTTGCATCAGTAAAGGCTCCCAACCTCAAATGACCATGATTAGAGAACAATATATTTGTTCTAGGTACTAATTTGAGATGCCTCATAATTCGATTAACTGTATCTAAATGTCCTGTTCGAGGGTTATGTATGAATTGACTTACAACACTAACTGCATATGTAATACCTGGCCTAGTGTAGGAAAGCTATATCAATCTCCGTGCAAGCCTCTAATAGCTTCCCTTGTCTACATGATCTCTGTTACTTCTGCTAAAGTCTGTGATTGGCCTCAATAAGATAACCCATCAGTCTACATCCTAGCATGTCTACTTCCTCAAGTATAGCTAAAATATACTTTCTTTAGAAAATAAAGATGCCTTTGTCTAATCTAGCAATCTCAACCCTAAGAAAGTACCATAGAGGACCAAGGTCTTTGAATTCAAATTCCTTGAATAGTTGAGCTTTGATCCAAGGCATTTCCTCTACATTGTTACTGGTTACTATTATGTCATTCACATAGACAATAAGTACAATGATTTTATCTTCTTGTCGTTTAATGAGCATAGTATAATCAGCATGGCTTTGCTTATATCCAAACCATAGCATAGTCTTAAGGAACCTATTAAACCAAGCTCTAGGAAACTATTTCAATCCATAAAATGCCTTTGTAACTAACCAACCTTCCCCTCAATGGTTGAAGAAGAGAACCTTGGAGGAACATCCATATACACTTCTTCTTCTAGATCACCATGAAGATATGTATTTTTAACATCCAATTGTTGTAATGGTCGTCCCAGATTTGCTATGGTAGAAAGGACAACATGAATGGAATTCATTTTAGCCATTGGAGCAAAAGTTTCCTGATAGTCAATTCCATTGGTCTGAGTAGAGCAACTAGCCTCCCCTTCTATCTCTCAATAGTCCCATCAGCTCTTTGTTTAATAGTGAACTCTTATTTGCAACCCATGAGCCTTTTTCTCGATGGTAGAGAAACTAATTCCCAAGTGCCATTCTTACTCGAAGCTCTCATCATCTCTACCATAGCCTCTTTGCACCTAGGATCATTGAGTGCTTCCTTCCCTTAGTAGTAGGAACCTTCTACTCGACTAGCGTTTCTTACTAAGAACGTGATTTGGCATTCCCAAGCAAGAAATTTATAAGAAACTAGCTCCCAATTGAGATAGAAACCTCTCAAATATATAAATCTTATAGAAAAAAAAAAAATTTTAAAAATTGAAACTTATTCTAGTAGTTTCTGTTTATATAATATTCATTTATACTTCATAAAGACAATTTGTAGTTGATATGAATTTCTAATATTTATTCATATTTTAATGCATTTATTACAACTAAGCAATGAAAAATAATTGTTAGAATGTTTTTATATATTTAATTAATAATTATATACACGCTCCCATAGACACTCTCAACCTAAGAAACTTCTATATGACCTCTCTCCTCCCCCTCTCCCCCCCCCCCCCCGCCCCCCCGCTTCCACTTGCACTCTCATGGTGTGGTGATCAAACTTTGGCATCTCAGTTTCCGTTGCTATTTCAGATTGCTATGCAGTAGGGCGCGGGGGTGGCTTCTTACTTGACTTTAGTAGATGGAAGGGTGGCATGGGATTTGAGGCTTCATAGGGCAGTGTTTGATTGGGAGGTTGGCCAGTTGGTAGATCTTATGGTTTGCTCGTATGGGATTTAGGGGGTTGGGTTGGGGGAGGATGGTTTGGTTTGGTGTGGTGTGGTGTGGTGTTGTAAAGGGGTTAAAGGGGTTTTTTTGGTGTCATCATTTTATTGGGCTCGAGTGGGCTTTTGGGGTGTTCCTTTTCCTTGGCAAGGTGTGTGGTTTGCTATCAAAATGATTCCGGTTGGTGCAGTGGCACGTATATCGATTTTGGCTGCCATTTTGGGGTGCAAGGTGGCTGCATTGCCCACTACTTATTTGGGGTTACCTTTGGGTGCTTCATATAAGGCGAAAGGGGTGTGGGATGGGGTGGTGGGCAGGGTGCAGCGTCGCTTGGCCAGCTGGAAACGCCAATACCTTTCAAAGGGGGGGCGAGTGGCTCTGATAAAGAGTGTGCTCTCGAGCATACCAACTTATTTTATGTCTGTGCATGTCATCCCTGTGTCTGTTGCTAAGCGGTTAGAGAAGTTATAGAGGGATTTCTTATGGGTGGTGGTTCTGAGTCTTTTCATTACCGTTTAGTAGCTTGGGATCAAATTTGTTCTCCTAAGATGATGGGGGGGGGGGGGGGGGGTTTGGGATTCAGAGTTTGGTTTCGTTCAATTTGGCCCTTCTGGGGAAGTGGTTATGGCGGTTTGGGGTCGAAAGGGAGCGGTTGTGGAGGACAGTGGTGGGGGTTAAATATGGCTTAGGATGGGGGGATTGGAGTATTGGGGAGGTTACACAGTCACATGGACGGAGTTTATGGAAAGGTATTTGGTTAGGCCGGGAGGAGTTTTTGAAAAGGGTTAGTTTTAAGGTTGGGGTGGGGGATTGAGTTCGGTTTTGGAGGGATAGGTGGTGTGGTGAGATGGCTTTGGAGGTGATGTTCCCATTGATTTTTCGTCTTGTGATTGATCGAGAGGCGACGGTGGCATCTTATGCTCAAATTCAAGGCCAAGTCGTGGTGTGGCATGTTGGTTTGCGGCGGGATGTGCAGGATTGGGAGGCGGACCAGTTGCTGGATTTGTCTGGATTTGTTGGGCTTTTTGTATGGGCTTCGGTTTGGGGGGGTTTGGAAGGATTCTTTGTGGTGGGATGGGTCCAAGTCCAAAGGGGTATTTTTTGTGTCTTCTTTTTATCATTCGCTTTCGGGAAGGGATGGGATGCCGTTCCCATGGAAGACTGTTTGGGTGGTGGGTTGTCCATCCAAAGTTACTTTCTTTGTGTGGACAGCAATTTTAGGGCTTATTCTGACGATTGATAATTTGGTTCATCGAGGACATGTTTTAGTAAACTGGTATAGCATGTGTTGTCGGGATGCAAAAACGGTGGATCACTTGCTGATTTGTTGTCCGGTGGTGTCTCGTCTTTGGATGGTTATTGTTGCTATCTTCGGTTTGGCTTGGGTTCAGCCTAAGACAGTGTGGGCAGTGTTACAAAGTTGGGCTGGGGGAAGGGTTGGGAAGCTTTCCCGTCGGATGGCTTGGAAGTTGGCTAGTCATTGTCTATTGTGACTCGTTTGGTTGGAGTGTAATAGGCGAGTATTTTGGGGGGAGATGCGTTTGGTGGCATGGTTGGAGAGGCGTTTGTTCATTGTCTTGCATAGTTGGTTATCATTATCAGTGGATCCGGATGTTTTGACCTTTGTTGATCTTGTAGAGGAGTTGATTTAGTTGTTTTTGTTTGCGGTTTAGTGCTATTTTGTTTATATTTGCTGTTAGTTGGTAAGTTTAATTTTGTCTTCTTTGTATCGGTTAAAAATCTGGGGCTTGACATGTATCGCTAGGTGATCAAACCAATCAAGAAAGAGATTTCATTAGAGAGAAAATTCCAAAATGGGTACAAGAACTCTCGAGCTCTGAAATATTCAATATCAAAATATTATAAACTGAATACTAGAGATGCCTAACCACCTATTTATAGGATAAAAGACCCAACTAACTCTAACTAACTCTTATAGTGCTAAACATAACAGCCATACTAGTTCTAACTACATCACTAGGATTATTTTATGTGGTTGGTTCTATGGTCTGTTTCGTGTTCGTAGTCTTGTTTTTTAGTCCACTTTAATTGAGAGTGCTGAAATTGGTATAGATTGGACACACATAATGCACGAAGTGGCTGCTCTCAGATTTAAACAAGCATTTTCATGCTTCTTTACCGTCGAGACATAGCTTCATGAACTACTAATATTGCCAAGACATGGATTCCTGATGCTGTCTCAGTGATTGCTTTTGCTAGATTTGGCTGACTTAATGAAATGTAACTTTGTGCTTCTACATAATTGAGAGTGCTGAAATTGGTATAGATTGGACACACACATAATGCACAAAGTGGCTGATATCAGATTTAAACAAGCGTTTTCATGGTTCTTTGCCTTCGAGACATGGCTTCATGAACTAAATTGCCAAGACATGGATTCCTGATGCTGTCTCAGTGATTACTTTTGCTAGATTTGGCTGAGTTCATGAAATGTAACTTTGTGCTTCTACATAATTCTCTGGTTGTGTGGACTCATCACACTACAAATTACACCCTGAATCATGACTAACTACACAAGTTTAAATGTTGCTTTGAAGTTCATATTTGCATTAATTGCCTGCTTGTTGTATGTTTGTCTCACTGACTCGGTTTTGGCCATTTTCTGCAGTTGTCACTGGGAGAAAAGAAGTTCATTGCTCATTAGTAATGGAAATGTTTTCAACTCCGATCGTGAAGATATTAACTGCATTTGGAAACTCTCTGATTGCCATGTTCTTGGATGCAAACTGCATTGCAGTTTTCCTGATACATCTAAGAGAAAACTATTTGAACTTCATGAAATTTTTAAGAACTTACCTAGTGTGGCAAAGAAAGGAAATGTTGATTCTTCAAGAGTGAACCCTGCAGATGCTTCTCGTGAATCTGGTATTTGGGAGGTATCAGATGATGTGTTGATTAAAATTCTGAATGCACTAGGTCCTATTGACCTTGTCAGGGTTTCAGCCACATGCCGCCATCTAAGATTGTTGACAGTATCAGTTATGCCATGTATGAAACTTAAACTTTTTCCTCATCAACAGGCAGCGGTTGAGTGGATGTTACAGCGTGAGCGGGATTCTGAATTATTGCCACATCCTCTGTACATGGATTTCTTAACTGAAGACGGGTTTGGTTTTTATATAAATACTGTTTGTGGTGAAATAGTCACGGAATCAGTTCCCACAATTAGAGATTTCCGTGGGGGAATGTTCTGTGATGAACCTGGATTAGGTAAGACTATAACCGCCCTTTCCCTTATTCTGAAGACGCAAGGAACAATGGCAGAGCCCCCAGATGGAGTGCAAGTAATCTGGTGTATGCATAATGCTGATCAGAGATGTGGTTATTATGAGCATAATGGTGACGTCACCAGTGGTAACATCTTATCAAATAAAAGGGCTTTGGGTCATCATGCTCGAAGGCAACAATTCTCTTTCAGTAAATTGACTCCGAGGGAGAATATTAAATGCCCATCCCAAGAAAGAGTCAGTTTTTTGGATTCTTCAGTGCCAATTGTAGGATCTACTGATTTATGTCCATTTGATGGAATTGATCCACCCACAGCTGCCTGCTCTACTCCAGCAACACATGTAGTTCGATGCACAAGGAGCTTCAGTCGCATTAGGAGAAATCTTCTTCACACATATGAAGTAGAGTCTGACTTTTCTGACGAATGCAAGGTTCGGAAAAAATCAAGTAAAAGAAAGTGTGCTTCCAATGGCCCACGATGTGGCTCTCTAGACAAGCAAATTGGTGTATCTTGTGGATCACTGAACGATAGCAAGAGGCCTAGGAAGCCCGCTGCTGATCATTCTGAATATAATGAAACCTGGGTACAGTGTGATGCTTGTCGCAAGTGGCGGAAGCTTGAAGATGCAAGTATGGCAGATGATACCACAGCATGGTTTTGTAGTATGAACAGTGACCCATTACATCAGAGTTGCAGTGTTCCAGAAGAATCTTGGGATTACCGTCAGTCCATTACATACTTACCAGGTTTCCACACCAAAGGAACTCCTGGGGGGAAGGAAGAAAATGTGTCATTTTTCACCAGCGTGCTTAAGGAGCACTATGCACTAATTAATTCTGAAACGAAAAAGGCCTTGACTTGGTTGGCTAAACTTTCACCAGACAAACTGTCAAAAATGGAAACAACTGGTTTGTTACAGCCTATCTTGAGCACTCGAGTGGTATTCAGAGGCGATGAGCATGAATTTCATAAAATATTTCAGGCATTTGGTCTAATAAAGAGCATAGAAAAGGGTTCTACTAGGTGGTACTACCCAAGAACCCTCGAAAACTTGGTTTTTGATTTGGCTGCCTTCAGAATTGCTCTTTGCGAGCCTTTGGATTCCTTAAGGTTATATTTGTCAAGGGCAACTCTTATTGTTGTTCCGTCAAACTTAGTGGATCATTGGAAAACCCAAATTCAAAAGCATGTCAGCCCTGGTCAGTTGCGCCTTTATGTCTGGACAGATCATAAAAAGCCTTGTGCACACAATCTGGCTTGGGACTATGATGTTGTTATTACTACCTTCAATCGTTTAAGTACTGAGTGGAGTCCCCGTAACAGAAGTGTATTGATGCAAGTTCACTGGCATAGGGTCATACTAGATGAAGGGCATACCCTTGGCTCAAGTCTTAACTTGACAAACAAATTGCAAATGGCTATTTCACTGACAGCTTCAAATCGTTGGTTATTGACGGGAACACCAACTCCTAACACACCCAACAGTCAAGTATCTCATCTCCAGCCCATGCTTAAGTTCCTTCGTGAGGAAGCTTATGGACAGAATCAGAAGTCATGGGAAACTGGCATTCTTAGACCATTTGAAGCAGAGATGGAAGAGGGTAGATCACGTTTGTTGCAGTTACTTCATAGGTGCATGATTAGTGCAAGAAAAGTAGATTTGCAAACAATTCCTCCTTGCTTAAAAAAAGTGACATTTCTTGATTTTACCGAGGAACATGCAAGAAGTTATAATGAATTGGCAGTCACAGTACGGCGTAATATATTAATGGCTGATTGGAACGATCCGTCTCATGTTGAAAGTTTACTGAACCCAAAGCAATGGAAGTTTCGAAGTACTACTATCAGAAATGTGAGGCTGTCTTGCTGTGTTGCTGGACATATTAAAGTAACAGATGCCGGGCAAGATATTCAGGAAACAATGGATATTTTAGTTGGAAATGGCCTGGATCCTATTTCGGAAGAGTATGCTTTCATAAAATATAACCTACTATATGGTGGAAGCTGTATGAGGTCAGATATGCCTTTTGTCGTCTCATGTGACATTTTTTAATTTGGATCTACATATTATGTTTTGATTACTGATGGTTTCTTATTTGTTAGGTGCAAAGAATGGTGCCGTTTACCTGTCATTACACCCTGCCGGCATCTTTTATGCCTTGATTGTGTTGCTTTGGATAGTGAAAGATGTACTTTCCCTGGCTGTGATAACTTGTATGAGATGCAGAGTCCTGAAATATTAACCCGTCCAGAAAATCCTAACCCAAAGTGGCCTGTTCCCAAAGACCTCATTGAGTTACAGCCGTCATATAAACAGGCAAGCTTAGTTCCACATTGTTGTTTCTTCTTCTTTTTTTCCCTTTTTTATATGATTATTATTATTATCTGTGATCAATATTTTCTTTTCTTTTACATATCTTCATGGTGTTGGTTCAGGATGACTGGGATCCTGATTGGCAATCAACATCTAGCAGTAAAGTTGCTTATCTTGTTCAGAAGCTGAAAGATTTGCAGGAAGCTAATAAAATGATTGGTTTCTCCATAGATGAGGGAAATGATGCCAAGCATTTTGAGAAGTTTCTTTGTCTTTCTGAGAAAAGTGATTCTGGTACACTGTTACACCAGTTTGAGTCTTGCAAGACACTTCCAGAGAAAGTTCTAATCTTTTCTCAGTTTCTTGAGCATATACATGTCATCGAGCAGCAGGTAGCTCTGATCTAGCATGGAATACAAATGGATAATATAATTTTCCTTGTGTAAATTACAGGCTATTGCCATTATTGTTTATGTTTTCTTTTTTGTTGCTGTTGCTGTTATTGTTTTCACTATTATTGTGTTCATTTTTTGGACAGTTAACTGGTGCTGGTATCAAATTTGCTGGGATGTATAGTCCAATGCATTCTGGCAACAAGGTATGCATCAAGGTGTTATATATCTCTTTTGAACATCATCCATTTTAAACCCTGTTGTTTGGCACTGAGAACTTTACCCCCTGACGTTTAAAAATATCCAAAATGTCCTCATGTGGTTTATGATTTAAGTATTTAGCTGAGTTAGTGTTGTAGTTGAGCTAGCTTGGTAGCTTTGTCTATAAATATAGGTGGTTAACTTTTGATATTTTGAAGATTGAATTTCTTTTCAGAGCAAAGCTTTTGAATTCCCAATTGGGAAATTGTCTCTAGGGAAATTTCACTCTCTTTGATCTTTGATTCTGCCTTCATTTTGTTCCTAACTGGCTGATGAATTCACAATCGAGGAAAAAATAACAGTTTTGCTCTTAGATTGCAGTGTGTGATTGGATTCAAATTTCGTCACAGGTGTTAAAATCGTCAATCGACTGAAACTAAGCTTCAATTTTAATTGAAGACACCTCTGTTGGATTACAGAAATCATAGTGATTCTGGAGTCGACCGAGTTTTGGAGTCGGATCCTGGAACATCGCAAACCCAAGCTGACAGTTGTGATCTTCTTCGTAGTCTGGAAACGAAATTGAGAACTTCATACTTTGAGCCTTTCGAACTCAGATGTGTATGAACTTTGAATTCGAGTCACATAAAGTCATTTATGACTGAATCACGATTACATAACTCAGTTGTGAGTGACTTCGATCATGACTGAGCATCTGTTTGTTCATTGTCGTTTACAAATCAAAGCTGGTTGCTAAGTGGTTCTGTCCTTGATTGAAGCCGCAATTTGTTCAATGTCAAACCCTAGGTGACAGTTGAAGCCAATTGTGCAATTCCTGTGTGAATCTCCAATTGAATTTCAGTTTGGAGGTTGTGTGCCTGATGTAGAAAAGAAGGAAGAGAAAGGAGAGAAGAAGAGGGAGAAGAGGACCACAACCCTAAACACTGCGGCAACTTTAAACACTCAACAATATTCCAAAGCTTCATAATACATAAGTAAACCTTAATGCTCATATGCTAAAATCCCTAGTAAAAATAGGAAACTGAATCCTAATAAAATAGGAAAACAAATATAATAAAAATCCTAACCAAAATAAAACTCTTAATTAAACTCACATGTTACACATCATTCTCCCTGACTGCGAAAAAAAACTTGTCTTCGAGTTACCCTTTTAAATATTGAATTCATCCATGACAGAGAATCAAATACTTCGAATCTGCTGCTTGCTTTGTTTTCGTCCCATCCCAACTTCCTCACTTCCAAGGTGTTGATGAGGTTCACTAAACCTAGACACAAAGGAAATCTTCAATACCAATCAAATCAGTTCTTTGTAACTTCACAAAGCAATTAGTTAGAGCATCAATAGGGTCCAACAAGTTGAGTGCATTTGTAGGTTCAAGAGGCTCTTCTTTCGGTATGAGGATTGTCTATGTGCTATGAAGCATGGATACTCCAAAATTGTCTACGTATGAGTATCAGATATGCATCCAATATGGCGGGATATGAATCGGATATGGCAAAAGAGTATCCGATTTTTTTAATTATTTTTTTGAATTTCAAATAAGTTTCGGATACATATGGAGACGTGTAGGTGTAGGATACCTACTGGAAACTTTGGGGATACAGCGGGGTCAAAAACATAAATTTTAAAACTTTTTTTGGGGGGTCAAACTTGTTAAAATTGAGATATTATTGATTGATGTCTTACAAGATTGTTTAATTACAATTCCTATACAATCTATATATAGAAGAAAATGTGGTAGTAGGTGTAGTGGAGGTGATAGTGGGTTAGGTGAAGTGGAGTGTGTGGTGAAGTGGAGGTAGGTGAAGTGGAGTGTGTAGTGGAGTAGGTGAAGGTAAAGATGGGAAATTCTAACAGCCCCCCGCAAACTCAAGGAGGATAGAAACTAACCAACTTGAGTTTGAAGAGAGGAATAAAACAAGAAAATACATAAAAATAAAAGAGGATAGGAGACACTGTATGGTCGTGTCAGACCGATGTAGAAGACAGTTTATGGGGTCATGTCGGACCGTTGTAGCAGACAATGTTGTGACAGTTTACGGAGTCTTGCTGGACCCTTGTAGAAACTAACCGGAATCAATGTCGGGACAGTTTACAGAGTCTTGTCGGACCCTTGTAGAAACTAACCGGAATCTATGTCGGGACAGTTTACAGAGTCTTGTCGGACCCATAAAGGAGCTAACCGGAATCAATGTCGGGACAGTTTACAGAGTCTTGTCGGACCCTTGTAGAAACTAACCGGAATCTATGTCGGGACAGTTGACAGAGTCTTGTCGGACCCATAAAGGAGCTAACCGGAATCAATGTCGGGACAGTTTACAGAGTCTTGTCGGACCCTTAAAAAGTCGCACCCTCAAAAGGTGTGCCCAATCTTTCAAAAGGCGTGCCATCAAAAGGCGTGCCCAATCCATCAAAAGGCGTGCCCAATCCATAAAAAGGCGTGCCATCAAAAGGCGTGCCAAGTTGTCGGGCGTCAAGAGGCGCGCGATGCGCGTGGCTTGCCCTGGCTATTTAAAACAAGGTTGAGGCGAAGGCTGTGCATACGAGTCTGAAACCTCTGAACGCTCGGAGAGCTTGTCTCTGCAAATCTTGAAACACCCGGAAACCAACCCTTCTCTGAAACACTTAGCAACTCAAAAAACATGGCCTCTTCTTCCCGTCCAGTTACCCAGAACCTGCTCACGCTCTTTCCAGAACTGAACGAGCCCACAAGAGAAATAACTGGTGCGGTGGCCAGTGAACCGCAACCAAACACCTCTGGTTTTGCTCCATTGAACTTTCCGATGCGGTCGGTGGAGCAAAAAATGGCGATGCAAACTGATATTGAGGCTAATCAGTATACTCTGAAGTCATGCGTGGAAACCATGACGGCGGTCACAAATTTGTCGAACCGGCTGCAGAGTAGGACAAATGAGGTGCAGCATTTAAACTCCCAGCTGGCTCTGCTCCAACGCATGTATAAGGATGCGCGAGCAGAGATAAGCGTGCTAAGGACAGAAAATAAGGAACTGAAGCGGAAGGCCACCGTGATGTTCCGATTTGGAGGTCCGCCATATGCTGCAGTGGAGGAGCAGGGAGTAGTGATCATGCCCAGTGGAGTGGGAAACACGGAGGCAACACCGGCAAGGGCTGCCCAGGACGGAGGCAAAAAGAAGAGACCGGCGGCAGAGTAGGTCGGTGGGTGGCCGTCTGCAGAAAAGAAAACAAAGCTGTTGTTGTTGTGATGTTTTATGTATTTTTGTTGTTGTTGTTGTTGTTTTTTTTTTTTTTTTTTTTTTTTTTTTTTTGTGTAAAATGTGGATCGGGATTGATCCCGATATGAATAAAATGAGTGTATTGTGCAAATCCGAATGGCGTGAAGGGACAAGACGGAGCAGAAAAATTAAACTAGAATGAATTTTTTTTTTTTTTTTTTTTTTTTTTTTTGGTGGGTGTAATAATAATAATAATAGTAATAATAATAATAATAGAAGAGAGAGTGGGGGACATGATGATGAGGATAAAAGGAATAAAACAAAAAAGTGGTTGTGAGGTGGTTGATGTTTGTGCTCGGTGGACTAGGATAGTGGAGGTTAAGATATTATAATGGATTGGTGTGATAGGAGAGAGAGAGAGAGAGACCAAGACCAAGGGGACAAACTCAGTGGCTTTAGAAGAAAAAGAAAAAAAGGTATGGATTGGGGCAAAAGTTGGCTGCTTCGGGGTCTGTACAGTTTGTGGTGGCCATCTGGGTCATGTTTTTAAAAGTGTTTGTGGTGGCCATCTGGGTTTGAGAAAGCATAGTGAAAAAAGCAAGCGGAAGATGGACGGTTCTATGCTGCAATATGTGCAGCTCCTGCCGTGGCACTTGGATCATGGGGTTTGTTGAAGGAGAAAAAAAAAAAAGCAACGTGCTATCCATCTTTTATGGAGCAACTATCATCTGCTACAACCGCAGTTGAATCAATAGTGCAGCAGGATGGAAAAGTTGTGACAAGTCGTGGGCCTGGCACTGCCATGGAGTTCTCCGTTGCACTGGTTGAGCAATTATTTGGGAAAGATAAAGCCAATGAAGTATCTGGGCCATTGGTGATGCGTCCTAATCATGGAGATGAATATACAGTGCTTGAGCTAAACCCAATGGAGTGGACATTTGACAACTGTCCAAAGATTCTTGTACCTGTTGCTGATGGCACTGAGGAAATGGAAGCTGAGAGAGAGGCACATCGAAATAGAGTTTGCTCGACAGAATTCGATTTCGCCGGAGAGTTTCGGAGTCAGTGGAAGACGAAACACCGGTGGATGAAGAAGCCATGGTCGAAATACAGAGAGAGAGATGGAGAGACCATGCCCGAGGGAGGGGCTAGCACAGTGGCTGAGATAGAGGAAGCTAGGGTATGTGTAGAGGTCCGGCGGGCGGCCAAGGCGAGGTTGCCGCCCGCCGGTGAAGCAGAATGACCAGGTTCTTAACCTTGCTCTGATACCATGTTAAAATTGAGATATTATTGATTGATGTCTTACAAGATTGTTTAATTACAATTCCTATACAATCTATATATAGAAGAAAATGTGGTAGTAGGTGTAGTGGAGGTGATAGTGGGTTAGGTGAAGTGGAGTGTGTGGTGAAGTGGAGGTAGGTGAAGTGGAGTGTGTAGTGGAGTAGGTGAAGGTAAAGATGGGAAATTCTAACAAAACTATAAAAATATTAAACTTGAAGTTGAAATAATAGGAATCAAACTGCTTACAACTCTCAGCAGCATCCTAACATCAAATGATGAGAATCGAAAAGGAACCCTAACCTCAAATCGGTTATCAGCGAAGAAAAGAGGTGGGCCAAGAATTCGATCGTAGATCATTGATCTCTCTGTCTCAATCTACCAACAATAGGACTCCTGCTTCCTCTCTATGTCTCGATCGACCAGCAACAGGACACTCTCTCTCTCTCTATTTCGTTTGGTATTTCTTCTCACTTCGGTTCTTCTTCTTCTTCTTCTTCTTCTTCTTCTTCTTCTTCTTCTTCTTCTTTTTTTTTTTTTTTTTTTTTGTGTGTGTGTGTGTGTGTGTTCTCTTTCATTAACAATCTCATGTTATATTTTTTATTATTTTAACTTTATATTAACGAAGAGTAGGTTAGGTTATGGCGTCTGGATCCTTTGGAGTCCATATTTCCTATAGTGTTCCCACAGTGAAATGGAATGATGTTTTACCCAAAACGACGTTATTTTGATTAAGGCAGAACGTCTCCTCCACCATCCACTGCCCCCTTTCTCTCCCCCTGCTTCTCTTCTTTTTCTTCTCCCAAAACCCTAGATCTAGGGTTTTTAGAAGCTGCAGTGCCACCCATAAGATGGTAGCACGCTGCCCAAAGTTATATTTTGAGTTTCAATGTTTGTAAAGAAAATGTCCAAAATTCCAAACACATACATTGCAAAAAATAAGAGTAATGTATACGCAAATGTATATTAGGCCTACAGAATAATCATCACGGAGCACTCGCATACAACAAATCAAAAACTCCTGATGCTTCGTTTGTAGAAAGTCAGTATTGCCAAAATTGTAGAAACAAATATAGACCAAAAGTATATATATAGGGAGAGGGGAAGATAGAGCTGAAAAATGCTTGTCGGAAGGGTAGTAGATATCAAAGATGATGATGTGGTGACCGCAATTGTCCGGATCACAATCTGATGGGCGGCGGAGGGGTGGGGTGACCAGAGGAGGAGACTTTGACTGTTCTCTCTCTCTCTCTCTCTCTGGTTTTTTATATATATATATATATATATTTTTTAATTTTTTTTTTGAGCCATAATCAAAATGACGTCATTTTGGGCTAAATGATGTCGTTTCATTTCATTGAATGAACACTTAAGGAAATTTGGACTCCAAAGGATCCGAATGCTGGGTTTTGACATCTTTTCCTGCATTGTTTATTTATTTAATTTTAAGTGAAGCCTTTGAATTTTACATAAATGTACTACATTTCCATATGATACTAGAAATATTAACGAATGTACTATTGCTTTTGGTTTTATTTTATATTACATAACCAAAAATGAAAAATTAATAATTAATAATTTTTTTACAAACGTATTCTCGCTGACCCATATCCTATTTTTTTAGATTTTACTGTATTGTTATATCCGTATTGTATCATATCCATATCCCGTATGTGAATACGTGCTTCCTAGTCTATGTGAGAGCAGCTTCTTGTACTTCAAATTTTCTTCTGAAAGAATTTCACTTTGCTCAAGCATCAGAACTGCTTGGTCAACAAGTTCCGCTTGATCCTCACAAGGATTCTGAAGAAGTTTTGAAGTATCTCCTAAAACAAGGGTCAACAATTTATCCAAAGTTTGATTATGTCCTATACAAAATTGATAGTGTCTGCGCCAAGGAGGCCTTAAATCCTTGTAGGTTTTGATGTTAAGTCATCAAATTTTGAGTTAACTCAACGTTGATGAACATGGGCTAAAGAGGAGGAAGTTAACTTTTTATTTTTTTTAGCTACTGTATTTTTATTTATTTATTTATTTTATTTTGACTGGGCTGGCTGCTTTTGGGTTAGTTTGCAGATTGTACTGGGCTGTGGGTTAAATAAGCTGGTGCTGTAAAATGTTTGTGTTTTGTTCGGCTAGATTCAAGGAATTGGGTGAGCTTGGTTGACTGTGCCTTAATTAATTTGTTGGGTCAAATTTGGGCTTAAAGTAGCTGTGGTGGGCTATAAATAAACTGGTTGGGTTTGAAATAGGTTGAATGGATTTTTGTTTGGGCCTATAAAGAATGGGCTGATGAGCTTGGGTAGATGGGTAAAGGTTTTAGTTGGGCTGACGTATTGGGCTCTTGATTGTTTGGATTTGGGTTAGGATGTTAATGGGTTGGGTTTAAAGTTAATGGGTTGGTGATGCAAAACGGCTATCAAGGAATCCGTTTAACAATTTAATTGATTCCAAAACCAGAATGTTTGTAGAATTGATCCAAAGAAAAGATCAAAATATCAAGAAGATGAGAAAGAGAGCGAAGAAGATCACAAGGATCAAACCCAAGTGAAGATCTCAAAACTATTCCTTCCTAAAAGTATTTTGATTTTCAATACATGTCCAAAAATTCTACTAGCAAGCCAGAAAGCTTCAGAATAAAACGGAGTGGGAAACCCCTTGGTGGAGGACCACTGGGAGAAAGGAGTTGGCGATGAGAGTGGGAAAGACCTTGGTGGAGGACCACTTAAAATATGGAGTTGGTGGTCGAGGTAGTACTTTTTTTTTTTCCAAGGATATAAATGTCATATATATGTAAAGTTAATGGAGTTAGAGTTGCGATTTAGTCCAAAACAACGTGAGGGCTTTGTGGCTATTTTTAAATGTGAGATGGCCAAACCACAGAGGGATAAAATGGATTTTCGGTATATTTTGAACCATGTTTTCTTTTGAGGGGTAAGTAAAAATTATTATTACTGTTGTTTGATGTCTTTGTTTTGTATTCATCGGCAAATTTCTTCTCATGTTTCAGATGAAGTCGTTAACAACCTTCCAGCATGATGCAAGTTGTATGGCTCTTCTGATGGATGGAAGTGCAGCATTAGGCCTTGATTTGAGCTTTGTAACACATGTTTTTCTAATGGAACCAATCTGGGACAGAAGGTAGTAGAAAAATGACCACTGTATTAGTCTTGAGAGTATAAATATGTCAGAGGGATTGTGTGATTAAGTTTATATTCATCCATTCCTTGTTCAATGGTCCCTGTTTTTTTCCTTATCAAGCTTTGCTTGCTCTTACTAATCAAAAGGTCACTCATGTAGTCATTTTTACCATGATAATTGCTGCCATTAACTCTTTGTCAAGTCAAATTCATATGCATCATTTAGATTGTCCAACAACATATGATGCTATAGCCATGTGTTTTTTTTCTAAATGTATTAAACCGGATATATTTCTTGAAATTTTATCAGCGTGGAGGAACAAGTGATTAGTCGCGCTCACCGGATGGGTGCTACTCGTCCTATTCATGTGGAAACGTTGGCAATGCGTGGTACTGTGGAAGAGCAAATGCTGACGTTCTTGCAGGTACCTCCCAGAAAAATGCTTTTTTTTTGTTTTTTTTGGTATTATAACTGTGCATTTGAGATATAATCTAGTTGCAGGCCCATGCACGAAGGGCCATGTTCACTATAGACGGGAATGACCAGGTTCTTGGAATGGAATTTACTTTAGGCATGACGTCACTTAACCTTGTTGGGAATATTGGTCAAACCCTCTGTTGAAATCTCTCTCTCTCTTTCTCTCTCTTTCTCTCTCTCTCTGTGGTGGCACGTGTGCACGCCGAACTACACACTTGTTGAAAATATTTCTTGAATATCAATTTGGCATAATTACTCAATTTTCGGGTCATTTGTTTTTTCTACTACACTCATTATTATTTTGGGGGGTAAGTTCTACCCCTACTGTACTTATGCCTTATTTTTTTTAGGTAATCAATATATATTAGAGCATTATTTTTAGTTACTAGAAGGGTGCCACATGACCTCATCCTATCATCTCTTCATTCTTTATTAAGTTCTATTTTCAAAATTTTGTGCTTCTTCCTCAATTCTCTTGCCTATTGTCTTTTTTTTTTTTGCCACATCACCCTCTCATTCTTCATTTGCTAAACTTAAACCCTACTAAGAAGCAGTGGCCGCTCCTGAAAAATATTGGTCAGGGTATTCATTTAAAACCTGATTGCAATTTATGTAAAGAAATCACTTGTCAATCTCTGTTTGGTTTTAGAGTTTTCAAAAACAATTTTTGAGTTTTCAATTTGTATTTTTTTGCTTTAGTGATTTTTTAAAATATTTTAATCAATTTTTTTTTTAAAATTTTTAGATGTATCTAATTTAAATGTACTTAAAAAAGAAATTATTTATGAAAATACTGAAATTTTTTCTTTTTTGTATTTAATGAATTTTTAAATGTACTTAAAAAAGAAATTATTTATGAAAATACTGATTTTTTTTTTTTTTTGTATTTAAAGAATTTTTCACAAATTGAGTGAATCTAAACTAAAATATTTTTAAAAATCACTAAAAACAAAAAAAATACAAATTGAAAACTCAAAATTTGTTTTTGAAAACTCTAAAACCAAACAGAGATGTCTCATAATTTAAATTTTCTAAATAACAAACAAATTTTTTTTGGGCTATATTGATAATATTATTTCAACAAAAAAAAAAAAAATTAGATACATGGAGTTAGACAATTACTCTCGACAAGTCATACGCATCATACCTAATCTTTAAGGAACTTGAAAATAGATAAATGGAGTTCACCAATTTTGTGCCCTAATTCAACATAACATGTATTTTATTTTGTTTTTTTATGTTAATGATGATTTTTAAGTCCATTGTCAGTATTTAGAAAATAAAATGTGGAGCAGATATATGTTGGTTGTGGCCTACATCACATCAATTTTTAAATAAATTTCATACATTTCATTTTATGAACGCCTTTTTTGGGTTTGAAGAATTTTTTATAAGATTGTATTACACTCAGAGTTAATCAATGTTGTGCGTGGGTTGTAAGGTGAGTGTGCAAAGTTTAGAGTGGGTGAGTTTGATGTTGAAGATTTGAATACCCTAATGTATACGTTCAACTGCCCCTGCTCAGAGAAGTGAGATGTTTAAAGTAGAATTCTTCCAATTTTGAATGGCCATTATACTGAAGTGAAGATTGGAACAAACTAAAATGCTAATATTTTTCTCTCCCAAAGAAAATATGACAAAAGGTCGTACTCAATACACAAGGTTGTGAGGTCCGCCTTGTTCTCTTGGCCATTTGATTTTCCTCATTGTCTTTTGTTCTAATTTATTTTATAACAAATGTTAACTATTTTCTTCATATGCTTTTTTTCCAGGATGCTGATGAGTGCAGACGGTTCTTGAAGGAAGAGTTTGGAAGACCTGACCGTGAAGGTTCACGGCCACACCGTACATTACATGATTTTGCTGAGAGCAATTATTTGGCTCACCTTAGTTTTGTGCACACCAGTTCTAATATTTGAAGCTTCAAGGTATGTGCAATCAACTTTCTTAATATCAAGTATTCATATGGACACACGCAAAGATAAAAAAAGCACAAGCTGGATTTTGAGCCACCATGTTCTTATCTCAAATGGAACTTGTAAATTTACCGGTTTGTTTTGAGTAAGTGAAAGGTATTTGGTTTTTAAAGTTTTGACAACTTGATGTAGGATGCAATATTAAAAAGAAAAGAGAAGAGGGACAAGAACTCAAATATGGCCATAGCCTTTAATCTCAAGACAATATTGTCAAAACTGAATATTGCAATGCCAAGCCAAATCCTACTATTTATAAGCTAAAAAGGAAATCTAATTAAAACAGGAAACCTAACAATTCTCTCACCAATATCTGTTACTAATATTTTTTTAATTAAATTTAACTAAAATAATCATACTCTAACCAATCAACGATTGGGCTAGGAAGGACTGCCGGGTTCAAGGGAATGATTTGGTAGGGAATGGGTCACTAGTCTCATAGATCGGGTAGGATCATAGATCTATTTTAGGGTTATGAGAACCCTTTCTTTCAAGTCAACTATCCAGAAGAGAGTTGCAATGAAGAGGACAACAGTGCTCAATGGTGACAATGACAACGACGAAGGGTCGTGATAGTTGGAGACCTGACAACCATGGTACTGTATCCCAGTTTCTCTCTTGTTTTGAATCGATTTTTCTGGGTCTACGATTTTAGGATTTCAAGTGAGAAGAAGGAATCGCATGTGGGAAGATGAGAAGAGTTTGGTGACAAAAGGCTGACAGTTTTGGTATTTACAATGGTACGGCTCGGCGGCGCGGTTTAGTTACTACAATTGTGTAGTGGGTGGTTTCACGAAGAAAGAGGGACGAAGAGGAACAAAATGTCAAGCCTAAGCTTTGATACCAAACTTAATAATATATATATCTAAAACATTTATTTTTGATCGGAAGTTTATGTCTGAATATTTGATTTTTATTTGGAAGTTTATATCCGAATGACACAAATAATATGTACTGAGATTTTCTATGGCGTGGCATGCAAGTAGAATTTCCCACATGGTTTTTGACCCTGAGGGTAACTACAAACCCGTTGGTGATGTTGTTGTCCAATTCACGAGGATTAAGTTTCAGCAGATGTATTGCTTAATAATCTGGTAGTACTGTGCACAAGTACAAACTTGCCACTGATTTACTTTGGAACTCCAAAATTAACCTGACTTAGTTATGTTTGCGTAGAAGTATTGTTGATTTACTTTGTTCCTGACTTTAAGTACTCGTACATGATGAGTACCTGTTCCCATATCCTAAGGTTAAGTTCTCAAATTGTCCACTACTAACCAACGGATGTGACGTTGGAACTTCAAAAACACCTACTTCTATGTGACCACTTACCACCAAATTGAACCAACAAAAGCTTTTTGCTTATGTTCAGCCAAGCTTGCATGGAAAGGCTTTTCTCGACTCAAGCTTGGGCATGCATGATGTGCCTTTCAATGACATTGAGCTGATCTTGAGCAACAGCTACCGTTACGGTAACCATCACCGTTATTGAAAACTTTGGTGGTAAGAGTGGTTTAGTGTATGATTTGCTTTGTGCTAATGACATTTTGTGGTGCCGCTATCTCATTGCTTTAGTTTGGGATTGTATAGATTTATTCTCTCTTGCTTTGTGACATGCTCCAAAATTAACCTGGAAAAGGAGTGGTGGTTACATAGGGAATGTAGTGTGTAGCACTTGAAGCTGGTTGTTTGGTGATTCTGTTCCAACCAAGGGAATCACATCCCATCATTGACAGATTTGAGAAGGGGTTTGAGTGTCTGAATGAGAAAATTTGTTGCCCTTTTCTTTTTTGTTTCATTTTTTGGGGCGAAGGCCTTCCTACCTATGAAATCGTTTGAGCAGGTCTTTGAAACCGTTTGAAAAGGAGTGTTGTAACCTTATTTGCATCTGTTTGAGCAGGTCTTCCAACCTATGTTAAGTCACTTTCACTGTTCCAGTTTCTACTTATGAGACTTTTCTGAAATTTAGGTGGTTTTTCTTTGGAAGGTGTGAAGAATGTAGTGCTATGGTTGCCAAGTAGGGGAATGGAAATTGGAAATAAATTAAAAACTATCATGGGAAATGATAAACATTAAGCAACTTGGAGTAGGATATGAAGCTTAAAATAAAGGAAATCCCTTAAAGGTGTACCATATGCACCTAGTTACACATTTTTATGGCATATGTTATGTAGTTTTGTGATAAACGTTTCATAATTTTTTGGTAGAGTTACGACAGTTTGTAGTTCAGAAATGGCGTTATGCATTTTGTGGTAATGTTACTTATTTTTGTAGTAATAGCATTTTTTCATCGATTTTGAACCCCAACCCCAAAATGTGTTACATTATCACAAAAACTCATAACTTTGTCTCTAAACCGCAAGTTGTAGTAGCTCTACTAAAAAATTATGATTATTTTCCACAAAAATACGTAACTACGTGTGTACCAAAGGGGTTCCCACTTATTAGGATACATAGATAATTGAACATTTGACTTCTACATATTTCTTTATATAAATGGAACAAGTATACAATCTTGAAGTAAATTCAATACAAAACAATAATTGTCAAACAAATTAAAATGGCAAGCACTAGTGTATGTACGTTTCTAAATATGCATATGTATGGTTATAACCGAGTAAGTCTTAACAAAATTGCCAAAAAATAATGAATTTTTTTATATTAATAATTAACAAAGGTAAAAGGATAATTAACCGAGTTGGAGGTCCTTTGGAAAACCTTAATTTTGTTTTGGGGAAATGATATTCACACTCTGTTTTTAGCCTCACACTCTTTGCAGTCACTTTTCTTGCTGTGATTTTTTTTGTTTTTTTTTTTGGGCAAGTCAGTCATAAATAAAACAAAGGAAATCTACAAATTTACAAGGGGCATTCCCCAGGCTAAACAAAACAAAGAAGAGGAGAGACTAGGAGTTTCTGACCCAACTATTAACAAAACATGCACAACCCGCATGGCAGCTAAAAAAAACATAATCTTGAGGGATAGAAATCTGTTCGTCTACCACAATTTTTAAAAAAATGGGGAAAATGAACCAACAAAAAATCAAACCCTCCTCTAGACTTTGCTAAGCTACTGACCCAAAGATTTGCTAACCAAAACTGCAAAGGAGATTCACCAAAAAAAATTAAAAACCTACACAGTCCATAGGAATAGGAGAAAATATCGTTTACATCCCACAAGGATAGGCTCCAAAAAACAGCAAGCCAACAAGGCATGTATAACATCACCCCCTGTACAACCCACAGGGGTAGGCTCCAAAGAAAAGGGCAAAAAAAAAGTAGTCAAAGTATGAATATCCCCGGGCGCTTATAGCAGCCACCATCATCAGTCATCATCTAAATCTGAGTTATGCTCACTGTTAAAATTCCACCAGCACTTGGTTCAAAGAAATGTGTTGAATTGCCTTTGTTGGGAAGTGCTTGTGGAAGTCTGCTGTTTGGAAGGAATTTGAGAAGAAAATTATATTAATTAAACAAAATGTATTGAAAATGGAATAATTAACTTAGTGCAATTAAACAGGCCCTTAGAATTTTCTTCCTTTTTTTAATATTGTTAACTATTGTCTACCATATAAGTATTTCGAATAACTAAATAAGGATTTGTCTAGGCAAATTTATTTTGTACTTTCTACCATAGATAAATTTGTTGTTATAGTTCAACCTCTATTGTTCTCTAACTGTTACATAGCTGATAGCCCTCAAGTTCGTAAAGCCTTTGTTGATAATATTTTCTGGGGAAAAAATCCTCCCATTTTCATGACTGCTGCGAAGTGTAAAAATAAAAAGAAACTGGATCATTTTTAGCAGCCATAGGGGCAAATACATCACCCTCAACTCAACCCTTATATCAATTTAGTATTGGTAGATGGGATTTTCGAAGTAATTGACTTACCTGCTTCCTTTTCGGTTGAAAAAGGAAGGCAATTCAATCTCATTGCAGCAGCTGAATCAAAATCTTTTCTCATAGAAACAAAATGAAATACATTTCTCCCAACATCATTTCCAATTGCAAGCCATAGATCCCCTAACCAGAACAGCCTTCCCTACCATCAAGGCCACCCATAAAGGCTATAATATCAGTATCGCATCCACCTCTCCTAGCATCATTACCTTCCCCAGTGGCAGTGGCATCCATCACTTCTGTCTCAAACCACTACTATACCACTTCCGACCATAATGTCTATTGGCACCATCAGCTGCCACCTGCACCACCACCACCATCTTCCCCACTGGAAACTCACTCTCATTATTCTCGTGTGTGTGTGTCCTACATACCCTCTCAACTAGTCCCAAAAGACCCATTCTCTTTTCTTGGCATTATCTTTCAAATTGGGTATTTAAATTTAATATTAAGCTCACAAAATAACTAATCTGGCAACCTGTGGCCTGATTCAGATTATGAGGTCAATATTGTTGATAGCATTGCCATACACATGATTGTTTCGAAATCGGATGAGCCGGTTATGTTTGGTTTTACCTTGTTTCTTGTTTTTTTCCTTATGGTATGCTGCTGTGCTTATTTAAATGTAGTCTTTCTGGTCTTGTATTATCTCACACTGTACTCATGGCAGTTATCTATGGTTTTACCTTTTTGAATATGTTGCCACACATTTTATTTAGTCTTTCTGTTCTTTTAGGTTTTTTCTTTGAGGACTGCTATCTAACACCCAATTTTTCACTTTTTTATATCACCAAATTACATGGAACCAATTATGAGTATCCATGTAGGAGATGATATAAAACGGTGACATATACATATAGCGTCTCTTTTTTCTTTTTACTCCTGCCAACATGAGGCACATGCAATCATGTTAATTAGAACAAAGAAGTAAGATGAGAAGCATCATGCATTCAAATCATTAGTGTGTACCATATTCTTTGTCAGTTATTCGTGGAGTTGTTGAGCTACTTGGTAATATTTGTTTAGAGATGCAGTCACTCTGTGGATAGAGTGTACTTCCTCCAGTGACCTGCTAGAGTGGAAGAAGAAAGAGTCATGATTGCATGCTGTACTGAGTTTCCTCATCAATTTGTTGCATTATCATGTTGAGAGTTCTATCTGTCTGCCATTTCTATTTATTAATGCCAATGATGCAGTGCATGCGTTTCGCTGATGAATGTGGATCGATTATCTGATTAAAACAATCACAATGTCTTCCAGTCGTTTGGGTGAATATTTGTAATGAAATATCAAATTTCGATTCTGCTTGCTTCATTCTATTTTGCTTTGTAACTAATTTTGTGTCTTTAGAGCATTCACAGTTGATTACTTGGGTTTTTAACAATGTATAAACCTACCTCCGCTCTGTGTGTGTGTGTGTGTTTTGCAGAAGTTGAACTGTGTAACTACCTGTTGACTTTTTTCTTTGTTTCTTTGTTATCAGCTGTGGAGGAGTGCTCATAGAACTCCCAAGCAACCTAGATCTTTTGGATGATATTTCCTTTGTAAAGTTGGGCCTGCTGGTTGAAATGATTTTTGACTTACCACCGACCTTGTACATTTCATTTTCTGGGCATGCATCAGTTTGGTTTGGCATTTTTGCTCAGAAGGTTCTCAACTAGTATTTTTGGTGGAACCTCGGCTCAGCTCAAGATCAAGATCAAGCTCATGTTGTTGTTATATTACAGACTCTAATCCGTGTGATGATGGATCCATGTTGACTTAATGCACTCTGAAAGAAAATTTATTTGCAAAGTTGCTTTCCCCCATTAATTGTCATTTGTTTTGTCAAACATTAAACAATGGTGTTACACACACCAATTGATATATCAATTAATGTATCAATACATGTTATATTATTACTTCAAAATTATGGAGCTCACCTATTATATAAATTATAAACACTCAAAGTCAATAAAAATATGTCACATCATCTGTTAGTACATTGATTGGTGTGTATAATTTTATTTAATGTTAAAGCATTTCATTATTTTTATTCTTAACTGTAGTCCTAGGCTCTCAAAAGATAGCTTTTATTCAATTTGTCAAATAAATTAAATCAAATCAAAACAAACCAAGCATTGAGTCTCATCAAATGGGGTTGGTTGCATGACCAAACCATCTTAATCTATTTTCTCTCAACTTATATTCTATCGGTATTATTCCTACCCATTATCGAATATATTCATTTCTAATTGTTAGAATTTACCATCACCTACTCCACTAAACCTAACCCACTACACCACTACCACCTCACCTACTCCACTAAACCTAACCCACTACACCACTACCACCTCACCTACTCCACTAAACCTAACCCACTACACCACTACCACCATCCACTACACCTACATCTATATAAGGAATCATTTGTAATAGACAGTATAAAAATCAATACATCAATCAATAATACAATTCTCTTTATACATTGAATTTTTACATGGTATCAGAGCAAGGTTAAAGATCTTGGTGTTCTTCGCCTTCCGGCGGGCGGCAACCTTGCCTTGGCCGCCCGCCGAATCTCAACCATTTCAAACCTCTCTCTATTTTCTTCTCCAAGATTCAGAAGAAATGCCAACATCCTGGCACCTCATCTTCCTCCCCTTCTTGTTCATGTCTCTCTCTTTTACAGATGGGACTCCACTCATCGTTGTGAACAACTGCAAGGAAACCATATGGCCCAGAATCCTCGGCACAGCCGGCCACACGACTCCCAAAGACGGCGGCTTCCCCCTCTATATCGGCAAACAAGTCGTCATCGAAGCCCCAGAGAACTGGTCAGGCAGAATCTGGGGCCGTCAGGGCTGCCGTTTCTTCAACAATTCCAATGGCTGATGCTTCTGCAACGCCCCTACATGTGAAACAAGACAATGAAGAAGAAGAACAAGATCAAGAAAACTCCAAAACCCAGAAACGAATTTGCAATTTCTGTGGAGAATCTAAAGCTCTATTGTACTGCAGAGCCGACTCTGCAAAGCTCTGTTTCTCTTGTGACCAACAAGTCCACGCCACCAATCAGCTCTTCACAAAACACACTCGCTCTCTGCTCTACGACTCATGTGATTCCACCCCTGCCTCCATCCTCTGTTCCACTGAGAACTTGGTTCTCTGCCAGAACTGTGCTTGGGAAATACACAGTAAATCTCTATCCTCGATTCACCAACGAAGGCCTCTGGAGAGCTTCCATGGGTGTCCTTCTGTGAATGAGCTGTTGAGATGCGTTCGATCTCAAGTCGAGGACTCCAGACCCAGAGAGATTGATCAGGAGCAGCTCCCATGTCTGCTTTTTCAGAAAGTTAAAAACAAAACAAACAAAGAATAATCTTGGAGGGGTGGAACCTCTCTCTCTCTCTCTCACTTCCCGTTGTTCCCACATGCACGCACTACCCTTTTTTTACTTTTTTTTTTTATTTCTTTATTTTTTTCTTTACATCACTTTACACCCACTCTCTCTCCTAACTTTTTTCCACCACCCAACACCATCATCACATTTTCCACCACCCACTTTTTTATCTTTTATTTCATAAATAAATAAATACATTAAAAAAATAAATAAATAAATAAATAAACCAAAAACCGTGGGTTTTACCAAAACCGTGGTTCCATCTTTTTTTAATATTTCAACTCCACTTGCCATAATGATGCTGTCCATGCCTTGGATCATCTTCTTATTCTTATTACAAAAAAAAAAAAAAAAAAAAAAACCAAGTTCTATATTTGCACAACACACCATATTTTATTCATATTGGGGATCAACCCCGATCACCATTTTACAACAAAAAACAAAAAAAAAAAAACAAAAAAACAAAAAAAAAAAAACACAACCACATCCACCGTGGGATTTTTTCCTTCTCTACTCTGCCGCTGGTCTTTTCTTCTTGCCTCCGTCCTGGGCAGTCCTTGACGGTGCTGCCTCTGTGTTTTCCACGCCGCCCAGCACGTTCACTCCCCCATACTCCTCCACTGCAGTATATGGCGGCCCTCCAAATCGGAACATCACGGTGGCCTTCCGCTTCAGCTCTTTGTTTTCTGCCTTTAGCACACTTATCTCTGCTCGCGCATCCTTATACATGCGTTGGAGCAGAGCCAGCTGGGAGTTTAAATGCTGCACTTCATTTGTCCTACTCTGCAGCCGGTTCGACAAATTTGTAACCGCCGTCATGGTTTCCACACATGACTTCAAGGTATACTGATTGGCCTCCACATCTGACTGCCCTGCCATTCTTTGCTCCACAGCCCGCATCGGAAAGTTCAACGGAGCAAACTCCGGGGCGCTTGGTTGAGTTTCCAGTGCCACCGCACCAGTTCTCTCTCTCGTTGACTCGTTGAGGTCGGGAAAGAAGGTGAGTAGCCCGCGGGAAGACGAAGCCATTTTTCTGGACTACAAAGTGTTCCACAGTTTCTCTCTCCGAAGAGGCAGAGTTTTTTCAGAGAAGGGTTGGTTTCAGAGGTTTCAGAATGGTATGCCTCAGCCTCAGCCTTCGTCTTGGTTAAATAGCCGAGGCAGCCACGCGTATCGCGCGCCACTTGCCGCCAGACGACAAACGGGCACGCCAACCAAGGCACTCACGTGCCTCGCCATCATGTCCGGCACACCTTTTGATGAATTGGGCACGCCTTTTGATAGATTGGGCACACCTTTTGAGGGTGCGACTTTTTAAGGGGTCCGACAAGACTTTGTAAACTGTCCCGACATTGATTCCGGTTAGCTCCTTTATGGGTCCGACAAGACTCTGTAAACTGTCCCGACATTGATTCCGGTTAGCTCCTTCATGGGTCCGACAAGACTCTGTAAACTGTCCCGACATTGATTCCGGTTAGTTTCTACAAGGGTCCAGCAAGACTCCGTAAACTGTCACAACATTGTCTGCTACAACGGTCCGACATGACCCCATAAACTGTCTTCTACATCGGTCTGACACCGCCATCCAGTGTCCTCTACACCGTTATGACACCACCATACAGTGTCCTCTACATGGTTATGACACCCCCATACAGTGTCCTCTACAACGTTATGACACCACCATCCAGTGTCTTCACCAATGGTCTGACACGACCATACAGTGTCTCCTACCCTTTTTTATTTTTATGTATTTTTCTTGTTTTGTTCCTCTCTTCAACCTCAAGTTGGTTAGTTTCTATCCTCCTTGAGTTTGCGGGGGGCTGTTAGAATTTACCATCACCTACTCCACTAAACCTAACCCACTACACCACTACCACCTCACCTACTCCACTAAACCTAACCCACTACACCACTACCACCTCACATACTCCACTAAACCTAACCCACTACACCACTACCACCATCCACTACACCTACATCTATATAAGGAACCATTTGTAATAGACAGTATAAAAATCAATACATCAATCAATAATACAATTCTCTTTATACATTGAATTTTTACACTAATTCTGTCTTTTCTAGTCTTGTCACAAATCCATCTTAACATCATCATCTTAGCAACATTCATCTTCTCCACATGTTGTTTCTTACCAAACCATCGCAGTCGACGATCGATCACTGTCTCTCACACTTTCATTGTATGACCCATTAACTTGATTATTTTATAGTTGTTACAATTCTGAATATATCTTTATTATTATTATATATTTATATTAAAATATTCTTCCATCACTCCTCTGACATTTTCCTAGTCAACAAAATCTTAACCTAATCAACTAAACAATCCTGTTCTTATCCAAACATTTCCACGCTTCAATAAGTATATCATCGGATGCTGAAGCCTTATTCAATTTCATCTTTTTAAGTGCAAATGTTATTTCAAAATTCTTAATTCTACGATAGAATCTATAGTCTTGATTTTCCTTATTACTGCTGTCTACTTTCTCCCCTTTTGGCCTATCTCTATTTTCCTCATTTAACAACTTCTCAAAATAGTTCTTCTGCCTCTCCCTAATCTCTTCATCTTTCACCAGCATCTTAGAGTCTTCACCCTTGATGCACTTAAAAAAAATTATGTATAGAATTTTTGGTTTATATTTTAATGAGAAAAATAAAATAAATAAAATATACTGTTATGAATAATTAAACTTTTTTTTTATAACAATTTATAAAATAAAAAAGAAAACATTACTTATTTATTAGTATTAAAATTTGATATAATTTGATAGTAATTTTCAAAACATAATAGAATTTATTGGGAATTTTTTCATTCTGATTTATGATTTTTTTTAATACAATATCATAATTTTTACAATTAAAGAAATATAATCTTACTTGGATTAAAAATATTTATGAAATTGTGTTCATATCAAACGAAGAGTAAAATTAGGACAAGAAATGTGGAGGAATGAACCTTTTGAAAATATTTTATGACAAATTAGACTTAATTGTTCATATTTAAATTTAGAAAAATGTTTGGTGGCTCGCATGGCTCGAATGTGTCAAAACGACGTCGTTTTACACCCAAAACGACGTCGTTTTGGGTGTTTCGAGCAATTTGAATCATAATTTTTCAGGTTACCTAACATTGTTGTTAAATTTAATAAAACTTAATAGTAATCTTAATAGTAAAATATGACTTATTGATAATTTTTTCTTTTGAAAATGACAAATTACCCCATGTTTGTTTCAAATATAGATTGTACACCCTTTGAATTTCTAATTATACTATTTTTATGCATCTCAATACTACTAGTTGGACTCCACACTTGTGGGGTCGCATTCTTGGCTGGATTAATACGTTGACAAGAAATGTAGAAAACAACCTCAACACAACACTAAAAACAAGGGTCTGTTAATTGGCAAAGACTTGGAATGAAATTTGCAATCATTCATGTGATATGAATATTCTTTTCTTTTAGATATTAGAAAATGTAGAATTTTCTCATCTTTTATTCTTCTTCTTGTAGACCTGACCTTGTGCTCAATTTTTCAATCCTCATCTCAGTTGAGGTGTCTCCGGATCAAACCCGCTATACCGATAGTCATTAATCACTACGCAAGATTAAATATTCCAAATGAAATTATATAGTACTACAAACACCACCTCAGAATTAGTTAAAAGTTTCTTAAAATAATATAATCGTAGACAATTAGATGAAATATTTCCCAAGTACAGCAAAGAAAAATTAAATACAATAACCAGTTATTTGAATAGGATAACCAGTTATAGCAAAGAAAATTTGAGATTATCTGCTTCTATTTTATGCCTCTGGTATCATTCTAGCAGCCAAATTCATTTCCAAGGCTTTGATTTGATTTGATTGATATGCAAAGATCACTTACCAAAAGTAACAAACAAACATAAAAATGTGGCAAAAGACACAATGAATGTGAAGACAAGTTCTTGACAAAGTAATTTAGTCCCCAAGAAGACAAACCATTTATTTGAAACATTGAGCACAATGCAAACTTTAAAGAGAGTGGTCTCATACACCACCGTAAAAAAGTATCAATATTATGAACATGCACATATCAAATACATCTCCATGTGTTTGGCCAATCATATGTTGTCCAACTATTAAAAAGCTTGTATAAAAATTGTTAGCAAATATTTGGTTAAGGCCAATCGACAGAAACCAATTAACAGACAAAACTTAAATTTTACCAAACAAAAATATATCAAACTTTGTGGTTTAGTTCTATACCTTAAACAGATTAATGATTTCTTTGAAGGTAATTAATTAAATAAAGAACAAATATGAGAAACAGAACTGAATTTGTGTTAATCAAATCAAACGTCACTTGTTACAAGTTACATGAACTTCAAGCAAGAGCAAAAAACTAAAAAATACAATGATCGACAGAGAAAAAAGTGTTGGGAGAAGCCATCACTGATCTACTCCTAAAATTGCTAATACTCCTAGATAAAAGCTACGCCTAGTAATCACGATGTGTGAGTCGTGTTAGATGGCTCTTTTTTCTTCTGAAGCCCTCTCATTTATACTGGCTTGGCCACCTTTTGATACAGCCATGATCTTCCTTGATTTTCTGTTTCCATTTATCCGCATCCCACCTTCACTTCTCTTTTTTTTTTCTTTTTTGACATAGAAATTATAAATATCTGAAAGTGGGACACAGACAGTGCTTCAAAAGGAATATAATAAAATGGGGATCTCATCTCATCTTGCAAATTAAAGATAATGAAGAGAACTACTCTAATGCTGTGTTTGGTTGGAGGATTTGAAGAGGGATTTGGAAAGGGAAATGGAAAAGGTAGGTGAAATGAGAATAAAATATGCCTAAATTTCACATAATTTCACACACCTTTTCCCTTTCCCTTTCCAAATCCCTCTCCAAATCCTCCAACCAAACACAGCATAAATGAATAATATGGGAATTGGAACAGGCCTTTTCCATTGACTTTTAAGTTGATTACCGATCTGTTTATTTCGGAGGTATTTTCTCTTCACTGATATGCATTTTCTAGGAAGAGTAATGCTAGATACCCCCAATATTCTACCAAAAGTTTTACCAAATGTCTCACATGAGTATGAGACCCACATAATGTGGGTCTCATGTGGGTCCCACACCCATACGAGACATTTGGTAAAACTTTTGATAGAATTTTTGGAGCCTCTAATATTTTTGTTCTAGGAAATAAAATTTCTAAAAAAAAGTTTTCAGAAAAAATACTTTCCTATGATTGTTTACATCATTAAAACTAATATGCTAATAGCAGTGGCGGGGCAGTGGCAGTGGCAGTCGCTCTGTGACAGTGGACAACTCCAACATATAAGAGTTTTAATGATTTTATCACTGAAAGTGAATTTTTTGTAAGAAAAAATATTAAGATTACTAATTTCAGCCGTCACTAAAAATCCGACCCACAAAGTCCAAAAAAATTTATCCTTAGCAACAAAATTTTGAAAATGTCAGTGGTAAATGATAGAACAATTTCATGCCAAAAAAATTACCTTTTGAGACAAAAATTTTGATACCAAAAAGATAATAATTCATTTATAAATGTACAATTTTATCGCTAAAAACACAACAATTACACTTTCATCAACTAAAATATTTCTTAATTTGTTGTAATTTGGTGGCGGGGAGACAATGATGGTGGTAGAGATGAGGGTAATATGGTGTCATTGGTTAGAATTTATGTTGGAAAACATTTTCGCTCAAAGAGATTTGTTTTTCGTTTGACAATAAAAACCCCTTTCAATGTTTTTCCATCAAACAAACAAGAAGACGAAGAACAAGTGGCCAAATGAACAAACAATTCACAAATGAGCCAGAATATCTCACAATAAAAAGAATAATTCCCAATAGAAATCGAGCTATGTCAGCAATCTCAACCGCTTCTTCACATTCCAATAATCCCATTCAGCGGCGGTGACTTGGCGGAGGCGAACACACACAGAGAGAGAGAGAGAGAGAGAGAGAGCGCTCTGAAAGAAGGCAAGAAATTTTGTAGGGGAGAGAGGGTTGATTTCCTCACTATACCATTTTTAAAATTTTAGTCCCACTTTGGGATAGATTTTTATCTTTATTCCCGTGAAAAGGTAAAACGGTTTTAGCAATGCCTTTTTTAGAAAATAATTTTTGAAAAGTCTTGTTTTGTGATTAAAATAATAATAGTGTGTTTGGTTTGAATTTTTTGGATTAAATTTTTTAAAAATTGACTTTTTTGATTTTCATGTTTTTTTGTTTTTAGTGAATATTTTTTAAATTTTAAATATTTTTTTTACTGTTTTAGATGCACTTTACTTAGATGTATCTAAAAGGTAAAAAAATTGTGAAATAATATTTTAAAAAATTAATAAATACATAAAAATATAAAAAATGTACTGAATTCTTGTATTTTTTTATATTTTTGGTATTTAGTGAATTTTTAAAAGATTTTTTTTACAATTTTTTTACTTTTTAGGTGTATTTATGTTAGGTGTGTCTAAAAAGTAAAAAAAAAAAATTGCTTAAAATATTAAAAAAATTAAGTAAAAACAAAAAGATTTGAAAAATAAGAAAGTAGAATTTTCTGAAAAGTGTTTTTTGAAAAGTGAAAACAAGTAAGGTGTAAAATTTGAACATATAAAACGGTTTTAGAAAAACCGGTTTTAATTAAGTTTTTAATTAATTTTGAATTAATTAAAAATGATTTTGGTAAATTCGTTTTTACACCAATTTTTTATTTTTTTTAATTTATGATTTCAACATAAATATTTTTTGATCAAAAATATTTTTAATACAAAAACGGTATTTTCCAAAACGGAATTAGAAAAACCGTTTTTAGAATTTTTTTTTTGGTTTGTCATCTGTTCTCATGTAAGAAGGTTGGACTTGGGAACAAGAAGAAGAGTGAGAGAGAGCAGATGCATTCAAAGATGTGTTTCTTTAGAAAATTACAACACAGCCAAAAAAAAAAAAAACATAATCCATTTGATACTCCAACAAACATCTAGGGCTTGTTTGGTTTGAATCTCAAGATATAATTTTTGAAAAAAAAAATTCAAAATCACTTTCTCTCTCCTACATATCAATCAATCAATTTTAAAAAAAAAATTATTTGGTTATGAGTTTTGAAAGAAATTTAAAAAAATATTTTGAAAAAAGTTTCAAGTTTTGAAAAGACTCTCAAATCGTAACCAAACACATAACTCAGAACTCAATTAAAAAATTATTTTCAAAACTCATAACCAAACATATAACTCGAAACTCCACATTGCGTTCAAAACTCTACACTCAAATTGTAACTAAACATATAAGAATAAAATAAAAATATTTTTATAAAATAAAATAAAAATATTTAAAATAAAATTCATATAGTTAAAAAAAAATCAATTTTTGAGAGAAATTTTTTTTAAAAAAAAATTGAGGAAAGAGTTTAGAAATTTTTTTTAGTTTGTTTAGTTATATATTTTGAAAAGAAAATGCTATGAACGCCAAATAATATACCAAATGTTTTATCAAACCTCACATGAGTGTGGGATCTACACAAATCCAAAATTTTATTTCAGCCTCCAATTTGCTCTCTCTCACTCTTCTTGTCTGTGTTGTGATTTTCTAAAGAAACACATCTTTGAATGCATCTACTCTCTCTCACTCTTGTTCTGGTTCCCAAGTCCAACCTTTCCACATGGGAATAAACGGCAAACACACACACACAAATTTTAAAACCGTTTTTCTAATTCTGTTTTATAAAATGGCTTTTCCAAAACTGTTTTTGTATTAAAAATATTTTTGATCAAAAAATATTTATGTTGAAATTATAAATTAAAAAAATTAAAAATTTGTGTAAAAACGGTTTTACCAAAAGCCGTTTTAATTAATTCAAAATTAATTAAAAACTTAATTAAAACCGGCTTTTCTAAAGCTGTTTTATATTTTCAAATTTTATTATTATTTTAATCACAAAACACGGCTTTTCAAAAGTCGTTTTCTAAAAAATGGCATTGCTAAAATCGTTTTACCCTATTATGAGAATAAAGATAAAAACCCACCCTAAAGTGGAACTAAAATTTTAAGACTGATATAGTCAGGGAAATCAGCCAGGAGAGGAGAGAGGGTTCCACCAAAGAAGGGGTTCTTTGGTGGCTGATTACTATTTCAAAAATGCTTGGAGTAGAGGAGTTATAATGGGGGCTTTTCCCAAATTAAGTTAAATTACCAATTTATTTTTTAAATTAGGTCTAGTTTAGACAGAATTTTCAAACTAGGCTAAAACGTGATTATGAACCACGCTTTTGCCCTTTTTGTAGTTGTCGCGCAGAAATTTTGTGAAATCGTAAAAGCGTTGTTACAAACCACGCTTTTAAGTTAATCATAAAACGTGGTTTCAAACAACGCTTTTAAGTAAAAAAAAAAAAAATTGTTGAAAATGTGATTGTGAACCACGCTTTAACGGTTTGTTTTTTTCATAACCACGCTTTTACTATTGACCAAAGAAAGCGTGGTTATCATCAACGTTTTTATTTGAGAGTACTAGTGCTATTTCTAACCACGCTTTTAAAATATATTAAAATGTGATCAAAATGAAACTTGAGTTCTTTGTAGCTCAAATGGTAGTATATTTTGTTTTGCCCGTACAAGGCACGGGTTCAATTCACGGCATCTCCAAACGGTTGCTACTTTTCAAATTAAATTCAACTCTTTTTTTTTCCTTTTTTTCTTTTTTTTTTCCTTTCCTTCCACTCACTCTATACTTTATATATTTATTATGTAATTTTTTTATCAAAAAAAAAGTAAAACATTTGTTTGGTTAACTAAAAAATTTTTCTATAAAATAAAATTTTTTTCAAAATGTCAACATAATTGTTTAAAAAGTATGCAGTGTGTTTGGTTTGAGTTTTTTGGATTTGGTTATTTGAAAACTGAGTTTTTTTATTTTTGTATTTTTTTGTTTTTAGTGAATATTTTTAAAATTTTAAACATTTTTTTTTACTTTTTTAGATGCACCTTAGTTAGATGTATCTAAAAAGTAAAAAAATTGTGAAAAAATATTTTAAAAATTTAATAAATATATAAAAATACAAAAAATGTACTGAAAAAATGTATTTTGAAAAAAATACATTTTAAAAATATTCACTAAAAATATTTTTTCAGTACATTTTTTGTATTTTTATTCATTTATTAATTTTTTAAAATATTTACCAATACAAAAAATGTACTAAAAAAATATTTTAAAAAATTAATAAATACATAAAATTATAAAAAAATGTACTGAAAAAATGTATTTTGAAAAAAAATACATTTTAAAAATACTCGCTAAAAATATTTTTTCAGTACATTTTTTGTATTTTTATGTATTTATTAATTTTTAACATATTCACCAATACAAAAAATGTATAGAAAAAATATTTTTAGTGAATATTTTTAAAATGTATTTTTTTTCAAAATACATTTTTTCAGTACATTTTTTATATTTTTATGTATTTATTAATTTTTTAAAATATTTTTTCACAATTTTTTTACTTTTTAGATACATCTAACTAAAGTACATCTAAAAAAGTAAAAAAAAAATGTTTAAAATTTTAAAAATATTCACTAAAAAAAAAAGAGATGAATTTAATTTGAAAAGTAACACCCGTCCGGAGATGCCGTGGATTGAACCCACGCATTTGCGTGGCAAAACAAATGCACTACCGTTTGAGCTAATGATAACTCAAATATCATTTTGATCACATTTTAATATATTTTAAAAGCGTGGTTAAAAATAGCACTATTACTCGCATATAAAAACGTTGATGATAACCACGCTTTCTTTGGTCAACAGTAAAAGCGTGGTTACGAACCACACTTTTATGAAAAAAAACAAAAATTTATTTAAAAGCACAGTTAAAGCGTGGTTCACAACTACATTTTCAGCAAAAAAAATTTTTTTACTGAAAAGCGTTATTTGAAACCACGTTTTATGATTAACTTAAAAGCGTAGTTTGTAACCGCATCTTCTTAATTAAAAGCGTGGTTTGTAACCACGCTTTAACGATTTCACAAAATTTCCGCGCGACAGCTACAAAAACGGTGAAAGTGTGGTTCACAACCACGTTTTAGCCTAGTTTGAAAATTTTGTCCAAACTATACCTAATTTAAAAAATAGATTGCTAATTTGACTTAATTTGAGAAAAGCTCCGTTACAATGAGCTGGGACTCGTGATGTGATGGTTGTATTTTATTTTTTTTTTAACATTTTTAGTTCATTAGATTTGGTTTAATGCTCTTTTACTATTCACTTGTATTTAATCTTTAGACTTCGATCATCAATTATATATTTTAATTAAAAAGTTAAAGACAACTATATATCTTAATTAAAAATTTTAAAGTCATTATAAATTATTATATTATTTTTTTATTTTTCTACATATTTAAAAAATAAAAATAAAAAAATATTAAAATAACTTATTCTCAAACGAGACCTAGTTGTTTAGAAAATGATAGGTTGGTTTTACTTTTAAGATTCACTTTTTTAAAAAATTGATTTTTTTTTTTTTGTGTGTGTGTGTTTTTGTTTATGTGTTTTTATTGAATTTTTTAAATATTTTAAATAATTTTTTTAAAATTTTTAAATATATCTAACATAAATATACTTAAAAAATATAACATTTGTAAAAAAAATCTTTAAAAAATTCACTAAATATTAAAAATAAAAAATATATATATATATTAAAATTCAGTAAATTTTCGTATTTTTTGTATTGATTGATTTTTTACAAATATTTATCTTTTACATACATCAAAGGATTTTTTGGGAAGTTAGTTAAAAGTCGAATTTTTAGTGTTTTTTTTTTAAAAAAAAAATCGTATAAAAAAAGTAAAGAGGTGATATGACTTAAAATAGCTTAAAGGCCAAAATTTGGCTTTTAACCAAGTTTCCAAATTAAGTCTAAGTAAGGTACATGTAACCAAACCAAACAAAGCCTTAAGTCCCATCAAATGGAGTCAACTACATGAATCCTTCTACTCCACTCGGCCCTATCAAATGTCATTTCATTAGTTAAATTAAGTAGATTCATATCTCTATTTATAACGCTAGCCAATGTTAATCTAACCCTACCCCGTCCCTTGACACTTCCATCTACCGTTACAGTATCGCATCTCTTCACTACTGCCTTTGTTGGTCTCCGTTGAATATGACCAAACCATCTCAATTGATTTTCTCTCAACTTATCTTTTATCTGTACTACTCCTACCCATTCTCGAATATACTCATTCCTAATTCTGTCTTGTCTAGTCTTACCACACATCTACCTTAGCATTCACATCTCAACCGCACTCGTCTTATCTACATGTTGTTTCTTGGTTGCCCAACACTCCGTCCCATACAACATAACTGGTCTAATAGCCATTCTATAGAACTTACCCTTTAGTCTAGTGGGTATTCGTTTATCGCACGATACCCCAGACGCATTTCTCCACTTGCACCATCTCGCCTTAATCCTATAGGCCACATCTGTATCAATCTCTCGCGTTGTTGTGATAATCAACCCTAAATAATGAAAATGTTCACTCTTAGGCAGTTCTTGATTCTCAATCTTCACTTCTCCTTTGCTTTCATTGTTACTGTTACTAAATTTACACTCCATGTACTTTATCTTAGTTCTGCTTATCCGAAATCCTTTAAATTCAAAAGCTGCTCTCCGAATCTCTAATTTTGTGTTAACTCCTTCTCTAGTCTCATCCACTAGCACAATATTGTCTGCAAAAAGTATACGCCATGGCACATCATCCTGAATATTTCTCGTAAACTCATCCATAACTAAAGCAAAAAGATAAGGACTTAAGGTAGATCCTTGGTGTAACCCTACAGTGATAGGAAATTCATTTGTCTCTCCAGCTAGCGATCTAATAGTGGTCACCACCCCATCATACATGTCCCTAATCACGTCAATGTAACCTTTTGTCATCCCTTTCTTCTCTAAGACCCACCATATTATATCCTGCGACACTCTATCATATGCTTTCTCAAGGTTGATAAACACCATATGAATGTCTCTTTTCTTTTCTTTATACTTTTCTATTACTCTCCTCAAAAGATAAATCGCTTCCATTGTTGACCTACCAGGCATAAACCTGAATTGATTCTCTGACACCTCTGTTATTTCTTGCAATCGGCGTTCTATCTCCCTCTCCTACACTTTCATTATATGACACATTAGCTTGATTCCTCTATAGTTGTTGCAATTCTGGACATCACCTTTATTCTTATAGATTGGCACTAAAATACTCTTCCTCTACACATCTGGCATGTTCCTAGTCAACAAATTTTGCTAAACAACCTAGTCAACCAAACAACTCCGTTTTTACCCAAACACTTCCAAGCTTCAATAGGGATATCATCAGGTCCTAAAACCTTATTAGATTTCATTTTCTTAAGTGCAATTTCAACTTCAAAATTCCTAATCCTGCGATAGAGCATATAGTCTAGGTTTATCGTATTACTGGCTATTTCTTCCCCTATTGTCGTACCTCCATGTCCTCATTTAATAGTTTCTCAAAATAATTCTTCCATCTTTCCTTAATCTCTTCATCCTTCACCAATACCTTAGAATCCTTACTCTTGATGCACTTTACTTTATTAAAATCTCTTGTTTTCCTCTCCCGTATCTTAGCAAGTTTGTATACCATCTTCTCTCCCTCCTTACTATCTAATCTAGTGTATAGGTCATCATAAGCTTTCAACTTAGTCTCTCTCCCTACTTTCTTGCTCTCCACCAAGAATCATCTTCTGACAAACCTTTCAAGTGGTACGGAGAAGTGGCTCTCATTATCAATGCAACCTTTTCACTTCGTGTAGTCACTATAAACTTGCTTCCGTTTTCACCACCCATTAACAAGTCTTCCAATTCAATCCACTCCTCGCGATTTTCACTCCACACATCATCTAAGACAAGTATGAATCTCTTCCCATCCAAACATCTTCGAAGATTTTGTTGCAATTGATCCATTTCTAAGTTCGCAAACTCACCATTAGCAGATTTTATTATTTTATTTACGAGGAGTTTCAAATTGAAGACATTGGAAACACATACCCACACTCTTAACTCGAAACTTCTTATAGCCTTCTCATCATTGAACACCAATTGAGCAAGTGTGGTCTTATCTAGTCCCCCAATCCCAACAATGGAGACAATGGACATATCCTCTTGAGGTCCTCCATCCATCACCATTTCTAAGATTGCTTTCTTATCATCATCTCTGCCTATAATCCGGGATGTACGTACGAATGAGTGAGTCTGCTCCCTCCTCCTATACTCTAAGGGCCTTTTGTCAACACACTCTTTGAAATGGAACTTGTTCTTATCAGATGCAATCTCATCTAATTCATGTCTAAGTGCTTTGATTTTATGACTCATTTTAAAACTACAATCAACCTTGTTTTTAGGAGTAGTTAATAAGTGTCATGACCCGAACCCACCCCTATGGGTTTAGGACATAACCGGCCAGTAATCAAGGTATTACCTACGGTCTCAAACCAAACCAGACATAACTCATCACAGTAAAGGGGCCTAACGAAAGTAAAATTTAAAACTTTTATCCATAGAGTTGTGCTTACATGGCACATCATAACAAACCATGCATATACATGTTAATAACTCACATCAAAATATGTACTAATACTAATAACTCTATACATACAGGATCATTCAGTCTGGGTCAGCCAATCAAAACTATATACAAACATAATCTAAGGTCCTCGCCGACATGACAAAACAAAACAAGATAGCAAAAGGGCGAAGACAAGTCTCGTGCGTGAGACGTAAGGGCTGACTCTTCAAAACCTTGGTTGTTCCATACGGACTTCACTGAGGCTGGGTTGGGACCTCTCTTGGCTCACCTACAAACACATGAATGAGCGTGAGCGAAAGCCCAATGAACAATATCAATAAAGAAGTTACACAAATGGTATTTAGAACAACATGTTTCAAACGGCCTTGGGCCCAATTCGCATTTCTATCCAACATATGTACAAATATAGGTCAAGTGGTTGCGGTTCCAAACACATCATACAGCCTCGGGCCCAATTCATTCATGTCATACGGCCTCTGGCCCACTTATCTTTTATTCCTGTCAAACTAGCCTTTGGCCCAATTCATACTTTCATGTCAAACTGGCCTTGGGCCCATTCATTCTATCATTCAGATCATACTGGTCTCTGGCCCATTCATTCGTTCATGTCAAACTGGTCTTTGGCCCATTCATTTTATCATTCAAATCATACTGGCCTCTGGCCCATTCATTCGTTCATGTCAAATTGGCCTTTGGCCTATTCGTTCTATCATGTCAAACTGGCCTTCGGCCCATTCAAACTAGCATTCAGATCATATTGGCCTCTGGCCCACTTATTCGGCATAGCAAACATTGTCCACCAATCGAGTCAACGAACTTATAAAACTTACATAGGAGTAAGCAATTGGACAACAACATATTTCAGATATCTTTGTTAAGATATTATTCACAGTAATCGGTTGGTTGGTTTGCCTTGGAGCTTGACCCTACACATCACATAACACATACGGGTCACAAATGATTCAATTCGTTCTTTAATTCACATATTCCTCTTTAGTCTTTATTCTTATCCCTTTAATTCTTTTACAATACTTAATGCATGCCTAAGAGTACTTAGAAGTGAAAGAGAACGGAAAACGAAACACAGAATGCACTTTCAAAATTTTCAGAAATAGGGTCCCCGCTCGAGCGGACCCATGAGCCTGCAAAAGTATTGGTTATGTCAATTTTACGCTCGAGCTTGAAGTCTGGCGCTCGAGTGGAAAGCCTCACTACATGGCTCCCCGCTCGAGTGTAAACTTCCTCGCTCGAGCGGACATCCATGTCTGCAAAAATACTGGGAACACAAATTTCCCGCTCGAGCGGCACTTCTTCGGCTCGAGCAGACATCATAAATTCTGGGTTTTCCATAATGGTTCTTGAGCTCAAATTCATCATTCCAACCAACATTTATTGCATATTATGGCTCAAACTTCATATATACATGTACTCACATGGTACAAACACCAAATTACAACACAATGAAGCTCAATTCCTTGAATTACCTACATGCATATTCCAAATTACAACAAACTTGTTTCCATCATAACAATTCCATGTATTTCAAACTTATATTCTCATGGATGGTACATGCATGCGGAACACAATTTCTATTCTCAACTTAGATGATGAAGAGATGGTCAAAAACATGAGCTTCAACTAAAAACTTACATGGATCATACATTTTGTGCTCAAACATGCAAATTCAAAGCAATTACACACATGCATGCATACATTGACCTTCAATTCAGCATGATCAACTCAATTTCATTTCAATTCTTACTCTTGATTACCCAACTAGCGTGAATACACAATTTACAAACTTATACTTTTGAATTCATGCTCATATGCTTACCTAGAGGTTCAATTCTTCCAATCTATAGCAAATTCTTGAGTAATTTTCAAGATTTCCAAGCTTCTTGAGCAAACCCTCAATTCCCTACACTCTCTCCCTCTAATTTGGCTCTCTCTCACACTCAAGAGCCCAAAATTAGCCAAAAAGAATAAAAAATAGAGAGATTGAGTGTATATGGCCCTTTATATAGCCCCACTAAGTCAATTTATCAATATTAAATAAATGAACACTTAATTAATCGTTCTGAATCTAATTATTTTGATTCGAATCAATTTTCAATTAAATTTCACCGTAGGCTCTAAAAATTACGCTAATCACAATGGCGTAATTGATTTCGGGTTTCGTGGCCGATAAGACCTTCAATTTAATTTCCAAAGCAGATAATCAAACAGATATTCCTACGGTGAACAGATAGAAATTCAAAACCACATATTTTCACATAAATGGCACACAAAATCATATCAAACACATAATCATATTTATAATAAGGACCAATTAGCATAATACGGAACAGGATTATCACAGACACTTACCTCTTTGAGCATCCTCTTTTCTTTCTTTCTCAGTTTCCTCCTCGAGGCTTCAGTGATAAAATCATCGATTACATCTTCAACATCACGAAATGCATGATTAAGTTTTCCAAGCCAGTCCTTAACTTCATTGTTCTTCTGTTGCTGCTCCTATGAGTCTAGAAGCACAGACTTGATTATTGACAGCGTGGTTTCAAGCTTTTTAAGGTCCTTCTTCATATTCCAAGCTGATGCAATCTCTTGAAAGGCTATGGATCCCAAGCCTCCTAAGAATCTTGCTGTAGTGCCATAGAGAATTGCTTCTGCCATTGCTTCTTTTTTTAGTTGTTCTCGGTTGGTAACAAGTTACTTGCATAAGAAAGGCTCTACACGTCTATGAAGAGAGTAGAATAGAAATGGTCCATGCCTCAAAAAGTCAACACCTCTCTTCCATATAAACTTGACAATATCCTAACTTTAATACAAATTTTTGTTCTTAAATGGAAGCAAAGTTGACTTGTAAGGTTTAATCCAATAGGATGTGTTAATATATTTTTTTTTTTGTTTTTATAGTAGTTTTTAATTTATTTATTTTGGCCAAATACCTGTTGAAGATGTGGACAACTTTTATGGCATTGGCTACCTCTATTTCAACTTGTGAGCTTTCCATTGGCAGCAATCAAACTTATTTGAATGTTTTCATCGAGTTCTGATCCGCACTATCCCCATCACCTCCCGGCTGGTATTATCATAAGCCCGAATTACCTAGGCTGTTGGTACGAAATCTACGGGCTTCAACCCGATAACGTATGCCGTACGCGACAGACACACATTTATGGCAGATCCCGTATCAACTAAGACCACTGGTATCCACTTATCCTTACACTCCACAGAGATGTATAACGGTTTGTTGTGCTCGGAGCCCTCAGGCGGTAATTCTTTGTCTGTGAAAGTCAAAGTTGGTGAAGCGCCACCCGGGAACACCAGTCCCACCAACTGTTCGGGGGTTGTATCAATAGAAAGCTTAGCCTTATTCATGGCTGATAGAACAGCTTGTCTATGCACCCGCGAGGCCATGAGCAGTCCCCAGATGGAGATGTCTGCTTGAATCTTTTTTGGCTGCTTCAATACAGCTTCCTCCTCTAATAGTTTGCCCTTCTGCCTTTCAGCTTCATTGTCTTTCCCAGATGCCTCTGGCTAGTCCAGGTTTAAAGTACTGCCCACTCCGGGTCATGTGGTCGACTTCTTCGGTGTACCACGTATCATCCTGGATCAGTATGGGCTAGACGCAAATCATTGTCTTCCCACAATATTCCCTCAGCAACCGACAAACAACTGTCCAGTTTTATTGTGGTCGTTCCCGTGCTCACAACATATTTTCACGTTTTAGATTAAAAAATTATTCATTTAGTTTCAGTTCTCTGAATTTAATTTTCTAAAATTGAATTTTTTGTTTTTCTTATTTTTTTGTTTTTAGTGAATGTTTTTTAAATTTTACGCAATTTTTTTACTTTTTATATTCACGTTACTTAGATGTATCTAAATAATAAATTATTTGTTAAAAATATTTTAAAAAATTATAAAAATACAAAAAATTTACTAAATTTTCATATATATATATTTTGTATTTTTTTGGTATTTAGTGTACTTTTTAATTTTTTTTTCCACAAATATTATACCTTTTAAGTGTATTTAGGTTAGGTGTGTTTAAAAATAAAAAAAAATTGCTTAAAATATTAAAAAAATTCATTAAAAATATTAAAATATGAAAAATAAAAAAGTAAAATTTTCTAAAAATCAAAACCAAACAAAGTGTTGATACTCAATCTGTTTCTCTCCAATATTCTCCATTTTATACTTTCCCCCCCCCTTTTAATGGTTATAATATAGGCTTGTTTAGTCTAATTTATTTTTAGTTTGTTAATGTGTAATTTCAAATTTGGTGCTACTAGCTGAATAAATTGCTGGGATGTTTATATGATGATTAAGAATTTCATAACAAAAAAATACAATAAAAGTGTAGTAATATTTTCTCAATAAATTATCCGTTATTAACAAGGGAATTTTTTTTTAAGGTTCCTAGTATTAAGATTTTATAGTATAAAGGACATTCAATATTTTAATAATGTCTAAGGTCCCTTAAGTTGATTCAGAGAAAATTCACGTCACAGAGAAAATTGGTCTAGAGAAATTCTGGGAAAAATTTCTCTGGACTTTCCAAAAAAATTTTGAAAATTTCTTTGACCTTTCCTAAACTTCCCACTGTAAATTTCTCTGCCCTCCCCTTTTTCAAATTTCTCTGCCTTCCATATACTTCCCACTCTCCCAAAGAAATTTCTCTGCTTTTTCACAAAATTACATCTCCAGATAAATTTTAGACTCAACACTCCAAAATTTCTCTGACTTCACCAACCTTCCAACAAAATGACCTCTCTAGAGAAATTTCTCCCTCGCCTTTCATGGACTCTCCAGAGAAAAATTTCTCTGCCTTCCATATACTTCTCATATACTTCCTACTCTCTAGAGAAATTTCTCTGCCTTTCCACAACATTACCTCTCCAGAGAAATTTCAGTTCAAAGCCAGAGAATTTCTTTGGATCAACCCAGAGAATTTCTAGCTTTATTCACAATTTTTTTTTTTTATATGTTTGTTCTCAATTTTAAATCAGAGAAAATTGTTTAAACCAAACTAGAAAAATTTTAGCACAATGATTTTCACTGGCCAAACTAGAGCTTCATCACAAATATGAGTGAATAAATAACAACAACAACCAATATATATATATATATATATATAAATTAAAATGTGGTTTTGTGTAAAGAGAAATCAATTAATGAAGAACCTAAACCATGAGCACAGAATCCTTGCTTTGCTGTGACTGCGAGCACTCAAAGACAAACATCATGACAACAATAAACAAAACAGTAAAGAACACAATCATAATTGCTCTTCGTTCGGATTTAGAATCAGTCGATATTAATTATGATGAATTGAGTTTCTGATGAGATGTTCGTGGTATACCAGTACTAGTACTGCGATAGGATTGGTGACTATAGACAGTATTGTATGATAGCTTGATCTTGAAGAACTCCTATGGCGATCATTATTATTTGTATGGACAACGTAACCTCCTATCTCGCCCCCCCAAAACTGAATCGACATGGAAGGTAGAGATCATCAGCAAAACTAACAGTGTCGCCATAGCCATAAACATCGTCGTCATTGTCTTCTTCTTCGCCATTAAGTTGTCGACGGCGGCGATATCCACTGTTGTTTGTCATTTTTGTAGAGAGAGAAGGAGAAGATTGGTGAGAGCTAGGCTTTAAATAGTATCGAAGTAGAGAAAGAAATGAAGTTTGATTTGAGATAGTCAAATTTGTCTGTGATAAATGGGTGTGAGATTGAGGAACCTTAAACATCATAAAATAATATTGTGGATCTATTTCATTACTAAAAATGGAAGAGCGATCTTAGATTAATTTTCTCTATTAACAATCAATATCTTACTTTTCTTACTTCCAATAACATGTATATACATAAAAGATTAATGATTCATTCACTAAATTTATTCTGTTTGAATTTGCCTAAATAAATTTCTTCCTAGTAAAAGTATTCAAAACAAGAAACTCTTATTGAGAAGAAACTGGGGCATTTCCCAATATAAGCCATTTTTGTATCGTATTTCCAAAACTAGGCCAACTTCTGACGGAATTCCAAAACTAAGTTAAAACGCTATTACTATTCGCGCTTTCACTGTTAGGAGCGGAAAAGTAGGTGAACAGTAAAATCGCTATTACAAATAGCGACTTTGATTAATAAGTCGCTATTACAAATAGCGCTTCTAGGGTTATTTTTTTCCCAATAAAAAACGCTGTTCTTAACAGCGCTTTTCACACAAATTTTTGTTGCAAAAAAACGCTATTATCAATAGCGATTTTAACAAAAACAAATTCCCCAAAAAACGCTGTTTATAGTAGCGATTTTAACATAATTTTTTTTGCAGAAAAAACGCTATTCATAATAGCGATTTCAGTTAAAATTTTGTTCCAAAAAACGCTATTCCTAATAGCGATTTTAACAGAAATTTTTTTTTTACCATAAACTTTGTTGGAATAAAACGCTATTTTCAAGATAAAACAAAAGGAAAAAACATAAAGCAATTATCATGTTAAAATATGTTTTTTTTTTTCTTTTTTTTGTTTAGAATGTGTAATTCATAAATTTTACATACTATGAAAAAAAACCTCTTCTCATATATTAATTTTACATACTATTTTTCATATATATAATTTCAAAATCATATTCATGTAGATTATTGAATTTTTTTTGGGAAAATTTTACATAGCGATTTAGCTATTATAAAAAATGTAATTAAAGCTCATTTAGCTATTATCAATAGTATATTAATTTTACATAGCGATTTTTCATTATTTCATAGCGAATTGTTTCAAGTTAAATGAGCTTTAATTACATTTTTTTAATTACATTTTGTTGGGAAAATTTTTTTTGTTAAAATCGCTATTGTTTTACAAAATGTAATTAAAAAAAAATTTTCGTCTTCACTAAAGTTGTTTTCATGTAAAATATTTTTTTGCTTATTGTTTTGTGTAATTAATTATTTTTTTTTCGCTTTACTAAAGTCGTTTTCATGTAAATTTTTTTTTTCTTTTGTCTTTATTTTGGGTTGGAATGTGTTATTTTGAAAATTATTTTGGCTTTACGAAAGCCGTTTTCATTTAAACATAAATATATATTTATTCTTTTGTTTTGGGTTAGAAGGTGAGAATGTAATTCAGAAAATCAGTTTAGTAAACCAGTTTAGTAAAACCGTTTTGTACCCGTTTTCATTTAAATTTATTTTGTTATGGGTTAGAATGTGATATGCATGCTGTACAGTTCGAAGCACACCCACACATTGTGCAACTCGACGAGCAACGACGAAGGGTGAGACGCGAAGACCACCGCGGAGTAGGCCAAGAAGACAAAGGCCACAGCGAGAGCTCCTAAAATAAATTTTCTCAACATTTTTGTAATAATACTTAATACATAATATACGAAGTCAGTACTTTACAAAATACTCTTACGGGTATGAAAACAACATAACTGAAGTTGCAAATGTAATAGTTTTCAGTTACGTAGGTAGTACAGACATAATTCTCCCACAAAAATACATTATGGACACCATGAACTGAACACACATTACATACATCCTGGACACTCTTAACTGAACACACAATACATAAACATAACAGTTAGATAGAGAAACACCTAATTCATGACCTAATATTGCATATTAGTAGCCGTAACATTTGACAGACACAATACATATACATAAACATAAACTTAAACATAAACATAACATAACATAACAGTTATACTTACTCTAACACAGACATTACATATTAATGGAAGTTGTTATATTGCCGAAGTGTAGACATTAACACCTAATTCGCGCTTAAATCGGCAGGTGGCTCAGAATCTGAACAATCCGAAAGCTCAGCGTCAGAGACAAGTTCAGGATCCTCCATGATAGCCTTGATAGCCGCAACATTTGGTTCTGTTTTGTTCTTCTGGGCATCCTTCTTAAGTATGAGTAGCTGCATATCGCGGGCCAATCTACGACCCATTTGAGAAATCTCACGTTCTAGTGTTTGACATAGTCGATCAACATTATCAGGATCTTCCTTTTGGATCTCAACAGAACGTGCTTTTGGCACCTTCAGTCCTCTTTCCCGACATAATCTTTCGTTTTGCACTCGCTCTATAAATAGTGCGGGCCACTTAAGAAGTCTAGCCTTTGCATAACCATATCCTGTTTGATTTTCTGATGGATCCTCCACCAAACCACATGGATCTCGATAGTACTTGGGCATGACGAAATGTCGCTTCCCAAACCTATCATGATAAGCACAAGAGGCATCCAAGAAAGGAAATGGTGTTTCATCTTCAGCATCGCCACTTCCCCTTCCCCCTCCTCGTCGTGAACTTTCACCCCTTTGCAAGTTCCTACCACCTCTGCGACCCCCACTCCCTCCTATGAACCATGTAGCCATGCTAATTTTTTAAAACAAATGAATAATAATTTCGTAGGGCGAAATGAGTTGTAAGGTTGTGTCTTCACCTTGAGTTGTAAGGTTGTGTCTTCACCTTTACTCGTTTATATAGTTGATTATGAACGGATAAATGAGAATCCCACATATATGCATGCTGACTGTAAGGTAAATCAGTAGATTCACTGTTGCCATGTGACTTTCTAAATTGAGAATCCCACATATATCAATACGAGATGAGTTATCACTGTAACAAAAAAGTCGAGCAAAAAATGGAGAAAACCAAAGCATGTGGACCAAGTCACATCACTTCACAATCCATCTGCATATACGAACAAAATAAGGGCATGGTGACTGTAAGGTAATTCAGTGAATTCACTGTTGCCATGTGACTTTCTAAGTTGAGAATCCCACATATATCAATAATAGATGAGTTGTCACTGTAATAAAAAAAATCGAGCAACAAATCGAGGAAACCAAAGCCTGTGCACCAATTCACATGACAAAGACCATCCATCTGCATATAAGGACAAAATAAAGGCATGCTGTTGTTAACAGATGACAAAGAATCTCACATATATCAATAACAGATGCGTTGTAATAAAAAAAATCGAGCAAAAAATCGAGAAAACCAAAGACTCTGCACCAAGTCACATGACTTCACAATCCATCTGCATATACAGACAAAATAAAGGCAGGCTGACAATAAGGTAAATCAATGAATTCACTGTTGCCATGTGACTTTCTGAGTTGAGAATCCCACATATGTAAATAAGAGATGAGTTGTGACTGTAATAAACAAATCAATAAAACCGAAGACTGTGCACCAGGTCACATGACTTCACAATCTATCTGCATATACTGACAAGTCTCTCCACGATTTGACTACTCAATGTGTGAAAAAATGAAGGTCATGAAGCTTACGACCCGCTATTTGTATTTCATTGAAAAGTATGACTATTTGAATTGTTCTTGTCATTTGGGAAGCTATTCACCGACCTACCTGTTATGTTTTATGTGTTGTTGAAGGCGGTAGTTCGATTCACCGAGTTTAGTTTTTTGTCAACCCCTCATTCATTACCGGAGTCATAATTTTTACTGGACTTTCAATAATTGTAAGGTGACTCTTTCTTCTTTCCTGATGGAGATTGAAATTCGTTGTGATTTCATCCCTATTTCAGCAGCCCCAGTTAAGGGAACCTTTTCTCCGAGTTGCCTGATCTATTTTATGTGTTTTAAGTATTCACATAATTGAACATACATTAATCCATTAATTAATCCAGAACATTCATGAACAAATTGCAATTCAATAAAGAAAGTCATGAACTCATAAATGTGTACTTATAAATGTAGGTATTTCATAAACTTCAGGTGCATAACAAAAATACTTGAAATACATCCGTACGTTACACCAACAACAACGTTGTCTTACACTCCAGGAACGAACATATGAAAGATAACGGTGTTTGATTTCTTATTCATCATCTGACATGTAGTAGTCAGAGAGATATTTTTCATTGTTGAAGACATTATTTCGCTCAACCATTGTCAAATCTCTGTTGCTTGCTTCTGCCATTTCAGTGGCTAGCTGAAGCATGAAATGTCGACATCTCCGCATCAACATCCTGTTGTTCTCCTTCTTAATTCTGCTAACTGCTTTTTCATAGTCACTCACATTTCGTCTAGCCATGGTCAATGAACGACGATGAGGTACCGGTGCCCCAAAGTTACGTAGATCATTATACAATCCTTCTTGCTCCGTTACCCTGAACGCCCATTCTGCTCGGATACCAGCATAATAATCCTTCGGACTTGGGTACTTTTCGCTCTTGTAGTCATACATAAATGGAGGTAGCAGCCACACTTTCGGATTTCTTTGCTGGCGTGAACTTCCTGCACCTCTTGAAGACATTGTTAATAAAATTAAAAATAATAATAATAATAGTAATTGTATATCTATTACTATTGTTATGCCTTCAACAAACATCATACTGGGGTATTTATAGACATGATAGTGGTGCTAGGGCACTATGGAATAAGTGATACACGTGATATTATTTGATGTTGTTCATTTCATGTAATTTTGATTACCCGTGACTTTGTGTACCTGTGATGTAGTCACGGATGTGGTTGTAAGATAAAATAATAATTGTAGGCTATAGAATCACAATGCTATCCCTTCATATTCGAGCAGTGCGTTGTCAAATAAAACAAAATGCAGTGAGTTGTCACATCTGCACATGAAACTATTTTGTCATGCTTACTTTTGTAATACAATAAGTACTCACTTGGAATTGACGATTTCAGTACGTATAAGTGTTTTCGAGAAATTATAAATCAAATCGAAAAATGAAATTTTCTTTGTATTCAAGTAATATTGTTCATAAACTATCATTGTTTTTCTCACCAACATAACAAAATGGTCACCTGCTAGGTAAACACGATTGGAACGTTGGTGCCTATATTTTATCTTATTTTCAGTTAAAGAACTTCACAGTCATCCGATTTTTATTGTCATTACACAATCGTCCATCATATTTTTTTACCAACATAATAGCATTTCTGCTTCTTTTCACAGTCATAATAATGTGACTTAGATGAATTCTGAAATGTGCGGAAAAAACAAAGCATGTAAGTTGCACTGCAGAAGTCACATGCATCACGTAATGTCAAGAAACAAGTCACAACGTATACAAGCATGGCAAAGTAAGAAAGTCACATGCATTACTGCATCACTGCATAAAGTGACATGCAGCATTGCATCACTGCACAAAGTCACATGCCTCCTACGTACTGTGCCCATTGCAATTATGCACAAAGTCACAGGCATCGCTGCATCTTCGGCACAATAGCCGATGCTACAGGCCGTTGATTCGTTCATGACTGCACAAAGTCGAGTCCTGACAGCCGTATCCACTGGATAAGGTCAGTGGCATGCATGTGATCGAACAGGAAATTGCATACACACAGGTACCATGTGTGTATATGGTATAAATATCGTAGCATACCACAACAAAAGTTTTACAGCTATTTCTACCGATATGATCATGACATATACGGTGGTTGATCTATATTCAGCAATGGGTCGCTATTGGGTTGCAGATGGAGATGAATTTCAATACCCATTAAATCCAAATTTGCGTTACTCACGTGCCACCGTCAATACCATGAGAGCTGAGTGGGAATTTCGCAAAACTCGAGCAAACGTTCTCGTTGAGCTATGCCGTGAAGTTAATCTTAAATTTCCTCGCCGGTTAGCCATGCGTATGCCAACTGACACTCCACAGTTGTTGCAAAGGGCATTGCATCGTATCCGCGACGAGGTTAATCGCATGACACAACGTTTGCAGAGGTCTGAACTAATGAAGACCGCAAATGAGCGTGCCGAAGATGGGTTAATGGATGATGCACACCAGTACTACGCCTGGAGCATGGATGTTATGTATGAATCTGATATTGAGATGTCAGATGATGATGATAATGAATGAAATTGTTTGGATGAACGCCCAGGGCATTTCTGTAATGCATGCAATTTGTAATGCTTATCCATGACTTATCAATAAAACGAGATATTTCAATTATTTTTAGCCTTCAACGAACATTTTTTTTATAGCTTCTTTACACATTTTGTTCAAACCAAACGCGTTTGTAATTTATGTTCTCCTAAATTACGGATAATGAGAGAGGGGTAGAGATGTGAAACAGATTTGTGTGATTCATCAATATAAATAAGAATAAAAAATTGTGAAATGATAATTGCGAATAAATAAGTATGACACTTACATCAGCTGTACAAGTTTGACACATACAAACAAAAAAGAAAAAAATAAAAAAACCTATATAGTCCATATCGCAACCGCTAATGCCCTAACCTGCCCCCAGTCCCACAACCCCGACCGTGGATCTCCCTCCTCGGTCTCCTACGGTAGACTCTCTGAATATCTGGCACTCTCTCCCCTGCATGCTGCCCTCCACTGACTGCCTGCGGAGCCTGTGAGTGTGAGTGTGACCCCCCCTCTCCTGCATCTGATGCCCCTGATCCTGCCTGTGCCTGTAGATCATATACTGCTGTGAGCTGTGAAACTCCCACTCCCTCGTCTGGTGCAACTGTATCACGATCTGCAGCTCGACCACGACCTCTGCCTCTGCCCGCACCCCGACCTCGGCCGCGACGTCCCCCACGACCATAACCTCTCCCTCGCGCTCTGGGGGGGGGCTCAATATGGCCCTCATCATCAATGTGTGAGATGTCAGTGAGAACTGCATCATGTGTACTCCTGGGCGCGGTCGAAGTAGTCCCCATAAAAGCAGGTGATAACTGGGTGGGTGGGGTAGCAACATCATGCATGAACGGGGGGGCGGTCGAAGTACTCCCCAGAAAAGTAGGATGTAACTGGGTGGGTGGGGTAATAACATCATGTATGAAGCAGGGCGGTGACCAATCAGGGTCAGGGTCAGCATGCTGGGTAAGATGTACGTGTGGGGAATATGGAGAAATGTATGGGGTATCATGTGGTGGGGTGCCTGAAGTCGAAGGACCTGCTGTGGCTGGCGCTGAACTGGAAGGCACTGACGTGGACGGGACTGATGTGTCTGGAGCAGCTGCTGCAGTGTGTACACCGTAGTCCCCAAAATGCAGACGATCTACCCGATGGGCATGCTGGATCCCCTCGTACAATAACTCTCTGATCTCTACAAGGGCCTGCAGACCAAGCTGTCCATCACGTCTGAAAATAGCATCCTCAGCCAAGTGATATGACCTCCCAGCTCGAACCACCTGTCAAAAAAATAAATATATTAGGCTATAGTTGACTGGAAATAATCAATTATGATATTAACAATTATCGGAGATATAGTACGCTACTCACCAATGACTCGAGAGAAGGCCCAACTCCCTGATATCCGTCCTCGGACAGGTGGCTCGGATTACCGACAAGTAGGTGTGTATGTCGCCGATACCACAACATGTAAGGGTCGGGAGAGGGGAGGACCCCATCGCTCCAGTCAGCCTGTACAATAGTGTCGCGACGGGCATCCCACAACTGTATGTATCGCATATGATGCTGACTCCAGTCAGTGCTGCCTCGGCCACGTCTATCCGTCGCATGCAACCGCCACTCGGTGTCACATCGATCCGGCACGGGCTGGACCCGACCAAACTGTCGGAGGACACGATCAGGGAGATGCCACTCAACCACGTCATAACAAATGAGTGGTACTCTCGCCATCCATATATCCTCACCTAGGCGGCAGTAGTCTGGGAGCGTGTGCAGGACATCAGCATAAGGCTGCCAGATAAACTACAATAACGACAAGTCTATTAAAAATCGGTCATAAACGTATACAGTCCATATGACAATTAAAATTTAGGTATATAAATTTGATACCTCGCCGTCTATCATCCGGTCAAGCTGGTCTCTATACACGACCACTACGTGGGTCGATACGACCTCGTGGCTCATGTCAACCCTCCATCGGCTACCTCGAGGTCCGGCCGGCATCTGCATGTCTCCCTGCCCGATGGGAACCTCACCAGGAGCAACTACTTGCCGCCTAGCCGGGGCAATGCGAATCAATCTCTCCCACGCCCAAATCTGCAATAGTTTGAACGCAATTACAATACTGATATATGCCATACAATATGAATTGACATGTAATAAAATTCTTACTAACCTGTAGCAAGACAAGGGGTCCTCCGATCTGAGTCACACCCACCTGAGTGGCTCGACATAACATCCTATACAAGCATGCCAAAGCCGCGGCGCCCCAGCTGTACTGGCCGATGACGTCAATGTCTCTCAACAGTGGCAAATACATCAGCTTGAGCAGGTTCTGTGACTTATCAGGGAGAAGTACCCCCCCAATAAGCCACAGAATATATGCTCGCGCATGCTGCTGTACTAACTCATCTGCAGCATCATCTGGAAAATCGCCCTGAAAATGCTCCGACAGCCACCTCACCCTCACTCTACCTGCCTGTAAGTCTGCAGGTGTAGGTGCTACTCCCAATAGCTCAGCACATAGCGCTATCCACTGCTCCGTCGTCAATGATGGGTCAAGTCCAGTAACTGCTCGCCCATCAATCCGTAGACCGTATAGGACAGATACGTCCTGCAATGTGACGGTGGCCTCACCGGTCGGGAAATGAAATGTATGAGTCTCTGTGCGCCATCTCTCGACGAGAGCAGTAATGAGTGGGTGGTCCAGTCTGATATGGCCTATACGATATACACCATAGAATCCCGCGCGTAGTAGACACTGCAAGACTCTATGGTGCAATGGACGATCCCACAGGCCGGAATCTCCCCGTCGGCATGCCACCACGGTGCGTGACTGGTCCTGCATAACAGAATGAGTATTTTAAATTATAGCATTATCAAGGAAATGAAAAACAAAATGCAGTGTATTTTCATTGTACGCGTAAAGTCCAACAAACGTTATTGCATACCGGGTCCTCCCATATACTGTCAGCCCGATGTGGATGACTAAAAAGGGGGACCTCATCAGGTAGATGTGCCATGAAGCCTGTACAGTTGAAAAACAAATACATTTTGACAAACTGTATTGGTGAGCATGTAATTTAACTATATCAATTAAGCTGAAATTATTATGTACATGACGACTTGAAAAATAAATGTGGTCGATTATTTTAAAAGTATAAATTTGTGTGCCATTAACTAAAATCAAAAGTTTGCATATTATGTGCCCATTAAATATGATAAACAATTCAACATAACCTATCGTTATCTATGCTTCAGACTAATATAAAAATCTTTTACAAAGTCATTTTACGATATCAGTTACATAAGCTTAATAATGACCAATAACATGTGGATAGTTTTTGTGTGTCAATATTTACAAACAAAATGGAATGATCAATTTTTTTTTTTCAAAACTTCATTATTGATTTTGGCATATTTGACATAACGTCATTATTGATTTTGACATATTTGACAAAATTCGTTACATTTATGGCATATTCGACAACTTCATTATTGATTTTGTAATTTTTGTTTTGCAATAAAATAAAAAATTTGTAAATTACGTACATGTAATTCACAAAATTCTGTAATAAACATTTTCAATGAAGTAGAGAATAAAAACTATGATAGTTGTAAATTTCGTCAAGCAAATAAAACAATTACAATATATAAAGAATTAAACAACAGAAATGATATATTACAAATAAAAATGTTCTATTACATGTATGGCCCCGTTTACAAATAATGAATTACAAAAGAAAATAAAATGATCTATTACAAATAAAGAATTACAAAAAGATCTATTACAATATGTAAGTATTACATAGTCTTCATCGACCAAGTCGCGCCGGACATGTTCGCCTGTCATGACCTGTCTGCTGGCACTCACTGCAACGAGCGGTCAAACGCCTATCTGATATGTCCATCTCATTCGGAATACGAGACATAGATGCACGACCCCGTTTCACTTGTCGCAGACGCAGTACATTAGGCATTAAAGTCCACTGCGGATCAGCCCAATAATCTTGATGCGGTATTGGATTGAATTTAGTTTCCCAAACTCTAATGTATACAGGAAGCCTATATACTGGATCAACGTACTCGAATGGATTGTCACCGCATTCAGACATTACAGCGAGCATATGAGAACATGGATAGTGTCGTATCTCATATTTCCCACAACTGCACGTGGGTTGATTCATCCGCACAATTTGTGTATTGCGACCTCGTCCATGGCGAAAAGATGTTTGCACCTCAAACACGCGGCGTGGCCTATAAAAAAATTATAGTAGAAACTAATGAAGTTCATGTTTTTAGGTGTAGTTAAATTGACAACATAATAACAATAATTTAATTTATATTACAAACTAACCTGTCATATGATATCAACTTGAAAGTATTTGCCCTTGCGATGCCATCCTCAATAGTTTTTTGCATCTGTCTAGGGTATTGGAACTCATTTCGTACATCTAGTTCAGCTTGGGCTCCCATCTCGTCAAAATATTTTACAAGCCGCCGAAATGTAAATTCTACCATAGCTGAGATAGGTAAGTTCCTTGCACCTTTCAAGACGCTATTGAAGCACTCTGCATCATTGCTAGTCAATACCCCCCAGCGATGCCCACCGTCATACGAAAGGGCCCACTCCTCAGGATTCATCTTGTAAACCCAAGTGATGGCTTCTTGGTCAATAGCCTGTATTTGTTGTAAGTAACCATTACACTTTCGTCGTTGATGAGCACTTCCTGCTTTCCATAGAAGTTGTTTCAGCTCCTTATTTCTGAACGTAGTGTTAAAGTTACTACAAACATGTCGAAGGCAGTGCCGATGATATCCAACAAATTGGAGCGAGGGATTCAACCAATGCCGCCTCACAGCAGCTAAAATACTCTCAGCTCGATCGGATATCAAAGTCACTCCCTGTCGGTCCATGACAATATGTTCCTTGATATTTGAAATGAAGAACGACCAAGACTCCAAACTCTCCTTGTCGACAACAGCAAATGCAAGCGGTAGTAGTTTGCCATTGGCGGTGACAATCGTTGCTACAAGCAACACACCAGTGTATTTCCCGTATAAGAATGTACCATCTATGGTTATAACAGGCCTACAATGTCTGAATCCATCGATGACGGGTTTGAAAGACCAAAAAACAAAGTGGAAAACGGGCATAATGGTTGTATTTCCGGTATATCTATGCTTCCATTGCACGATGGTACCAGGATTAGATGTTTGTAATGCATACATGAATTTAGGCAACATCATATATGATTCATCCCAATCTCCGAATACCATTCGAATTGCCTTTGCCCTTGCATGCCACGCCTTCTTGTAATGTATAGTATAGTTCATGGATTTTTTTATGTCTTCGATGACATTCTTAATGGGCATATCAGGTTCGTTCTGCATACAACAATACCTATGAGTCAGATTATTTTGGTGTGAACACTTTAAAGACACAATTTTGGTGTGAACACTTTAAATGAACAATGTGTATATAAATGTAAACATTTATTTTGTATACTCACCGCAACTTGTCCCAAAAGATGAGAAGCAATGTAACTGGAGCTAATATTTGTGTGGTCCCTATTCGTTCGTGGGTATAAACAATGGTGAGGACCCCTATACTGCTTTATTTCAAAAAGCCCATGTCTCTTACTAAGAGATGCACGCAACCACCATCTACAGTCGTGCTTGCAAGCACACACCCAAACGTCTCGCTTGGAGGTTACGACTTTGTACTCTCGATTATTTGTTGCATGGTACAATTTGACAGCATGTACGAGTTGCTTCTTATCAACGAAAACCATCCCTTTGTCCAACTCTGGATTTTCAGCATTCCAGATTCGGTTACGGGGAACGACATCGCGGTTACTAATGTCAAAATCACCACCCATGTGAATGTTTTCAAAGAAAGGGATTTCAGGTCTAGGTGGAATGGGGGCATTCTGAATATCAACGGGAGCGTCGACATCATCTTCTTCATCATCATCATCATCTGATCCGCCCAATAAATTTTCTTCATCACACATTTCATTCTCATCATTGTCTAGGGCGACATCAGGACCGTACATGTCACTATCAGCAAACTGCACAAAATTAACCGTTTCAGCCATATTACCAGCAACTTCAACTGGAGTCGTATGATGGCTATAGGTGGGCACATCTTGGGTGTTATTGTGAAATTCAGTCTCGTATCCACCATGTGAACTTGATTCTCCACCATGGCCATGAAATGTCTGTTGTGTGTAGCCAGCTGCATAACATTCATTTGATTCATACATAGGAGACTGAAATGCTGTCGTGTCAACCCCATGTGTCAGCAATGTAGTGAACGGATGCGATTCCATCTGTGTTACATTCGGAAGATTCTGTACAACCTCTTTCTGAATGTACACTTCCAAACAATTTGGTGGTTCGAAATTTCCACCGATACTTAAAACGGTGTTCAACGCCTCATCGTCATTTATCGGTAATATTTTGTATTTGCTGGTTGCTTGCCACTGGCGATAAGGATATCTACATTTGAAGATCAATCGGACTGTTTCCCCGTAACTTGCGACCTTGGACATAAACATCTCCTCCAAATTGCCAAGTGTGGTGCCAAGTTGCACCATATATATCCCTTTCGGCTCAGCATCATATGACACACCTTCATCGGGATCCCGAATTATGTTTCCCCCCCAGTAAAAGATAATTGGAACAGTTGCCATATACTTGCTTCAATGAAACAATAAATATTAAAATATCAACAATATACATATATTGAATTGTACTTGTAAAATAAACATTAAAATTTGCAGAAGCCACAAATAAAAGCAACCCTCTAATTTTTTATCAATTTATATTTTCCAGGGTTGAAGGAACTGTAGAGGTGAAACATTAATTCAATTTCTATTTTGTCAACTATATATTTGTGTCTCAACTTGATTATTACTTTTTATTCAATAATCTTGTTCACTTATTTTTATTCGTATAACAGAACAGCTGAGATTTCATCTATACGTGGAGTTACATATTGTGTCTCATTTACTTCGTATGTGAAGACTCTTATCTTTTCAACGTGAATGTTCTTTGTTGTCATTGCTCTATTGTCTTCATCTAAAAAACACATAACAAGAAGTATACATGTTGTCTTAATTCTTTCGAATTAGTGGCGAAAAATAAAATAGGTTGACAGATATTTAGTAGAGGGTGACGCGATTGATTTGGACAATATAAAATACAGGGTGCAAACATTGAGAGAGATTTTTTTAACCTGGTGATGTAATTGTTCAGATTTATGGAAAATATAAGTTAATTTGATTTGCTCCAACTTGTGCCATTACGGACCTTAATGACAAAGTTATTTCCTATGTGAACTAGTAACCCTCGTCCATTTTGTAGAGGGCATAGAGGCTTTCTTATAAAATTAAAACAACAAACTGATTTTGGATCATTTTGGATTGTTCTGAAAAGTAAGAAAAAAATTAAATTTATTTACTCCTTTTTTTTCTTACACATACAAAAACAACAAAATTATTACAGAGATAATTTATAATGGCCAAAAATTAGAGATAATTAAATTGAAGTTGGTGGTTAAATGTATGGACTACATTTTGGACAGTTATCCATGTGAATCTATCGGGCCATCCGTACCAATTATTTGGTATTACAAAATACATGCTTACCCATCAACGTGCCAATTTTTTTTTTCCCTTCTTACGTACGAAATTGCTACGGACTATTAATTAAAATAATTTATTACTCTTTTCATGCATATATGTCTGCACACCTCTATGGACAGAATAATTATGATATTTGCTTCCGCCAACCCCTAATTTTGTAAATCTATTTAAGTGGCCTTCGGTAATCTTAGGATTACTGGCCGGTCATACCTATAGTAGCGAGTTTGGGTCGTGATAGAGTGGTATCAGAGCACGAGTTGATTATTTGAAGTGTTTCCATGTTGGATCATTTTGGATCGTTCTGAAAAGTAAGAAAACTTGATTTTGGATCATTTTGGATCGTTCTGAAAAGTAAGAAAAAAATTATATTTATTTACTCCTTTTTTTTCTTACACATACAAAAACAAAAAAATAATTACAGATAATTCAATTGAAGTTGGTGGTTAAATGTATGGACTACATTTTGGATAGTTATCCATGTGAATCTATCGGGCCATCCGTACCAATTATTTGGTATTACAAAACACATGCTTACCCATCAAAGTGCCAATTTTTTTTTTTTTTCCCTTCTTACGTACGAAATTGCTATGGACTATTAATTAAAATAATTTATTACTCTTTTCATGCATATATTGTAACTACTCTAAAATAGCAGCCAAAGTAGATTTTCATTTTCAATGGTAGTGGACAATCACAAAGTGAAAAAGACGATAAGTCAGTTCGTTCAATACCCATTTCAAAAACTTTCTCAAATTTTCTTCAGTTTTATCATAAAATTTTAATTTGTACTAGAATACTATTATATGTATTACAAATTCAGCTCATTAAATGTTTTAATCATATTTTGGCTGCTTGACCCCAAATATGACCCCAAATATAGTGAAATAAACCAAACGAAATTAAACCAATTTTTTTTTTTTTAAATCAAATACAGTCAAATTTAAATATTTTCAGAAACCAATAAAAATATTTCTTTTCAATAAAATAGAGTCAAAATTAAATATTTTGATAAACCAATAAAAATATTTCTTTTTAATAAAATAGAGTCAAAATTAAATATTTTGAGAAACCAATAAAAATATTTCTTTTTAATAAAATATAGTCAAAATTAAATATATGAATTTCGGATTTTTTAATCGCAATTCTTAATTAAAAAAAATTACTTTTAAAACCCTAATTTCCTTTTAATTCCTCTTCACAAGAAAAAAAAAACAATTTCCAATTCAACAAATGTACGTTGGTTTATTCAATATTCAAAATATAGACATTTTCATTCACAAACAAAATTTAAAAATTCTAATTCCTGATTTGAAATTTAAAAATATAAACATTCAAAATATTCAAATTTATTCAATATTCAAAATATTTTTCTTTTGGGTCCAATGCCAGTGGTGCAATACATAGTAATTCATGGGTGGACATTGGAGATTCTTCTTTCTACTAATAAACCCACTTCGCAAAAGTATGAAACAAAGAACTAGCTTGTTGGTCAAGAGTCTTTTTATAGCTATTTTAGCCCAAACATGACATGCCAAACGAAACCTAAGATTCACAAAAATTAAATTTAGAAGGCATAACACTATTTACATACATCCTAAAATTATATATATTACAGCTAAATTAGCTAATTGCCCAATAGAAATCCAGTCTATGATTTTGCATAATGATGAGTAGCTCTTTCACTTGTTCATGAATTCCCTTCATTTGACTTGATTATGATTGTGTTTGAATCATAACTTTGAACACAGATTAAAAATAAAATAAAATAAGAAAAAAAAAAGAAAAGAAAATAAAATAAAATAAAAGAAAATAGAAGAACAAATTAGATTTTATTTTACTCACATTTTTCTTTCTCTTAATTCAAACTCAGTTTTAAGAGATTGATTGACTTGACAAATGAGACACTTTCTTAATCAAAGTTGTATTAGATTTATCATTGCAGAATTGATTGTAAAAAGAGAAAAAAATACTCTCTTTTTTTCTTTTTTTTCGGCTGAAGGTTAGATTTGATTTCAAGTTTTTGGTACACCTATTAAAAGACTTGTGAATTAAGTTAATGTGGTCATTTAATGTTGTACCCGAGCCTTGGATTTACCAAGAGAAATAAATAAATTCACCTCATTTTCTTTTTGTCAAGATAAAGAAACATAATCTTAGGGTGTTGTCATTTACTGCATTCCAACAAAAAAATCAAGATTGAGATCTGAGTCGATTTTTTGATATGAGTCGATTTTTTGACAAAAAAGGTTTGTTTGGATATGAGTCGATTTTTTTACTATTTAATTTGGGGCTAAAAAATGTCGTTAGTGATATGTTTTTTTGACTTTTATGAGAGAAAAAATAAAATATTTATGATTTAGATATAACATTTTGTCTTATATGAATAAAATAACTTATTTTATCTTATATGACTATTTCTTTGACTTGAAACCTTGAAATTTGTTTATGTTCATTTTATTTTTTATTTTATTTTTGGGTAGCCCTATTAATATTTTGGTTTTGTTGTAACGGTCCATGAAATTTTGGGATGATCAAATTATATTAAATCTAGCATTTAGTGAATCTTATCACGTTTTCAAGAGATGAGGATATGTAAAATATTTTGATCCTCCATGTAATTCTCTCTCCCTTAAATTAATCAGAGTATACATATGTGACAAAACTTTCCTATTTTTTTTTTTAAAATTTTAATTTAATTTGTTTTTTGGGGTAGGTCATCCATATGTGATCCTAACACATTCAAAACCCAATAAACAAAACCCCTAAATAGTCCCAAAGAAACATGGATCCTTTGTCTCTTGGGTATCACAATGCAGGTCTCGAGTCTTGACCTCTACAATTTCTCCCAAATTAATGACATTTACATGCTTTGATTTCTATTTTAACTATCTTCATTTGTATAGGAGAATGTAAAACATAAATAGAAATAAATATGATGAAACTTAGATATTTTTGTACATAGACAAAAATGTTCTCACATTTGAAATAATGAAATTAACTAATTTATAAAAAAAAACATAACAAAATAAAATGATAGTATCCTCTTGAATAAAAAAACAAAAAACATTAATATTTCATTATAAATAAAATATAAATTTATAAATCATTTAAATAATATTACTTTCTTTATTTGGAAGCTCATTTAACTTGAAACAATTCTTTGAAATAGATTATTGAATTTCACTTACAATTAGATTTTAATCTATTAACTTTATAATATTAGAACCAAAAGAAAATAAAATCCATTCATGCTATAATATTACAAAAAAAATAAAGCATTTCAATTTATTCCAAAAAATAAAAAACCAAATAAATAAAAATACTTTATTTACAAATTATATAATGACAGTATATGTTTCAAATTAAAAATACTTTATTTTGATAAACCAATAAAAATTTCAGAAAAATTCAAAAACTAACCATGATTCCAAAAAATTCAATTTCATTTCAAAACCCTAACATTGACAGAAAAACCCTAACCCGTATGCCAAAAAATTCCAAACCCTAATTTCATAACCACAATGATAAAAACCCTAACACATTTAATAATTCACAAGTAAAACCCTAACATTGACAAAAAAATACAACACAAAACAAACACAAAAAGTAAATACATAAAATTAGGGTTAATGTCATACCACGGAGAGAGACAGACAGCAGAGACAGAGAGCGAGAGCGAGCTGAGATGGAGCGAGAGCAGAGAGAGAGAGAGCGAGCGAGAGCAGAGAGAGGGAGAGCGAGCGAGAGCAGAGAGCAGAGAGAGCCAAAAACCTAAGTCGTATGCAAATGAGGGGGGGTGAGGGGGGGGTTTGTTCGTATATATGAGGAGTTTGAAAACGCTGATACAAAAAGCGATTTCATTTAAATGAAATCGCTATTACAAATAGCGTTTTTTGGCAAAAAAAATTTGTACTGAAATCGCTATTAGAGATAGCGTTTTTTCCGGGGAAAATTTTTTCTTAAAATCGCTATTACGAATAGCGTTTTTATTTTAAAAAAAGCGCTGTTAGGAAAAGCGTTTTTAACAAACCCTAGAAGCGCTATTTGTAATAGCGACTTATTAATCAAAGTCGCTATTTGTAAACGCGATTTTACTGTTCACCTACTTTTACGCTCCTAACAGTGAAAGCGCGAATAGTAATAGCGTTTTAACCTAGTTTTGGAATTCCGTCAGAAGTTGGCCTAGTTTTGGAAATACGATACAAAAATGGCTTATATTGGGAAATGGCCCGAAGAAACTCATTCTCACTTTCGTTACCGAAAAGAAACATAGAACAAATTCAGTATATAGCGGTACTGTACATAAAAATACAAACTCTTTTAAAAAATATTTTTTTTAAGAACAGATAAAAATATTAAAAACTTTATAAAATATTCAATTTTAATAGATAATGAATATATAAAAAAATATCACTGCAACGAGCGCACAAAACGCACGCACCACCACTAGATTTTCGAAAGCAGAAGTCCACTGGATATGATTATTCGGTATTCGGTAATATGAGAATATGTTCGGTAATACTGAGAGTATAATCCCGCCATGCTCATGACAGTACTATTAGTGAAAAAATTAAGATATTAATTATTTATGTAAAGGAAGTGATTGAGACCTCTCCAATCACTACTCTCATCGTTCTACACACGTGACAGGTGATGATTGAAGGAGAAGAAAAAAAAAAATTGACCAATCAAAAAGAGAGGGATCAAAGGGGTACCTTATTGAGGGGTCCAACTCATTTTCCTTATGCTAAATAATTAAAAAATATAAATAACATAATAAATAATAATTAGTGATAAGATATAACCACCTAATATTCTGAAATATCCAATAAAATTTTTTTATTTTATTTTAATCTCCAAACACTTGCCAAAATAAAAGAAGTAAAGGCATGGTTTGAGAGGTGGATTGACTTTTTGATTTTTAAATTTTTTTTGTCTGTTTTAATTTAGGACTAAAAAGTCTGATTTGGAAAGAATTTTTGATATTTTTTTGAGAGAAAGAACTTAATAATTACAAATTAAATGTGATATTTTGTCTTATTAAATTAAAAAATATATTTTATTTATTTATTTATTTATTTTTGACTATTTAAAAAAAAAATTCCCAAACCCTCTTCCCAAACCATGCCAAAAGAGACAACTGAAGGGAGATAGAACAAAGACCAACAGCGAACACAGAGAGAGAGAGAGAGCAAGTAGACGAGAGAGAAGAAAAACCACCGGCGACGAAGAAGAGAGAAGACGAGCTGCGGCGGCGGCGGCCATTGCGACCAGCAACGAATGAAGACCAACAGTTGTCTCACCTCTCTCTGACGCCAGAGCTCTTGCACCTCTCCCTCCCACCGTCCAGATTCAGGTTCGTTTTGCAAATATTAGGGTTTTATTTTTTAATTTGAGGCTTTTCAATTGAGCCCTGATTTTCGTGTTCTGGTGTTTAATTTGTACTATATTGTTTTTTACAGATTTTTTGTTTTTTAAAATTATAATACAATGAACCATAATTTTTTTTGTTTGTAATTTGATACGTTGTGTTTTGTTGTATCTGTATTCTTATTTTCTATTGATATCAATTCTTGAGGAACACCACAATTATATTACAATTGGTTTCTTTTTACAAATTCGTACGAACAGTAGGTAACTCTTCATTAACTTTGACGTTGTTAGAATTGACTTTTGGAACTTACGGAAAATTCAGTAACTTTGCATATAGCCTTAACCGTTTTGATCATTCCGCATATATAGTATCTCAATTTGGTTTGGTTTAATCTCGTTTGGTAACATGCTATTTTAGTAACTTTTGATTTTTGACTAAAATATGAGATAAAAAAGTTAATATGTTTGTGATCACTTTTTGATTTTTTACGAAAAGATGTGTAAAATGTAGAAAGAAAAAAAATCTTTGACCTTTTGGTATAGAATGCTTTTTGTTTTTTTTTAGTGACATTTTGAGTTTTAGGGTAAAAAATTGAGTTGCCAAACTAATATTTGTCTATGGAATAATGGTTTCAATACAGAATTTTTCTGTATATTTTGGTTATGTTTTTATATATTTGATCTAGTAACTAGCGAATGACCTGTGCCTAAAGGCACCAAGCCAAGAAGAATTTTGAATTATTCACCAGGAAAACAGAATTCTAATTACTTACATATAATTCAACATATTATAAAGTAATTAGAGACACAAAATAAAATATTATTAGAAACTTCAATCCCATTTAGAGTAAATAAATACATTTAGAAATGATAGCTATAACTCTATAATTTATGAAAATTTGCATAAATATATATAGTAAATAAATAATTAAAAAAAGGGTCCAATGTAACATTTTTTCTCAAAAGATAAAACCATCGGAAAAAGGAAAATAAGGGAAAAAGCTCAATTCCTCACAACATAATATGAATAAACTGCCAAACAAATTAAGATGAGCAAATGCAAATCCCAACAAAATTTGTCATATTTCTATTGAGTTGTTAACCATTTGATACACCAATTACTAGGGAAAAAATATGCATAACTGAGAGCCCATTCAAAGGCATCAGGGCCGGCCTAAGGTGAATTTTTTAAGTTGGGCCCTTCATATATCATTATCTACAAAAAAAAAAGAAAAAAAAGAAAAAAAAAAAAGGTTTAAACAAAACGATATCAAGACATGAAAACTCTTTACAAGAACTAAAAAGGATAAAAAATTAGTTCTATTGCTTTACGATTTAAAAAAATTTAGATTAAAAAAAATATAAAATAATTGAAATTCAATTAGTTGAATCGAATCTTTGTTTTTTAGTTTATAAGAGCAGTTGACCTTTTCTCCAATGGGTCAAACATGCACATAAACTTTCTTCAAAACATGGTTGAGGAGTTAAGAGCTTTGGGGTTACCACCTAAGGAAAGGTATAAAGATGAATTCTGTTTTCTTGATATGTAAATATCACAGTAGTTTTCTTGGATGCTGTATTCATAAAATCTTTACCTTTTCGTTTTAACTTGGAACTATCTTTTGATTAGTTTCTCCCTCTTTCATCTTCTGATTTATTGATTACTTCTGGTTTTACAAAGTGTCAATGTATGCATTCTTATGTTACATGCACAATAAAATTTGTATAAATTTTGGAATTTTTTGTTTTTGTTTTTGTTTGTTTTGAATGAATCTCATTTGGGGGGCTAAACTATAGGTTCATTGTGATGCAGTTGTAGCTTTCAATTAAGTGATGACCTCTTTATTCAGTCAACTTGTTCTTCCCTCAAATAATGGTTACAAGGTGTGGGAAGATCCATCCTTTTTCAAATGGAGGAAGAGAGATGCTCATGTTTTGCTGCACTGCCATGATACAATTGAAGGTGACACACCATTTTCTGCATCATTGTTGGTACTTACATTTTGAAATCAACAATGCTAGGGATCCCTAATATTCTACACACTATTCTACACGCTCACATGGGTGTGTAGAATATTGTGTAGATAGTTGGGACACTAAGCATTTCTCTTGTAAAATGGACCGAGGAAGAATTCCTAGTGTTTTGTCATAATTTTTGATTATTGTCAAAGTTGACTAGGATGCTTAAACAATAATAATGAGATTTCAATCACACAATTGTTATTTTTGTTATTTCTAGCGTATGATATATGTTGTTGAGATGGAGAAAGAGTCATTTTCTGGAAAAATTGTTGGTGTGGGGATATTACCCATATATCCTTGTTTCAGGCTCATTTTTCACTGAAGAAATGTTAGGAGTTCTGGTTTCTAATTTTGTTCCTCTTTTTGTGTTTTTGTCTTTGAAGTTCTGTTTGCTAACTTTTTTGCTGTCTTGATGACTAAGAGATTAGTGATCTTTCATTCCCCCCTGCCGTAAAGATCCTCCAATCACCTATTCAGAAACTGTGAGCCTATCTTGATCTAATTAAGACAACGGTGGTGACAATATGTATGACAAATTAGTGATGACTAAGAGATTAGTGGGAAGCCTCTCCTCCTCTGTGGCTTTTTCCTTCTCTAATGAAGGACAGCTGCTTGCATTAGCTTGTTTTCTCATTTGCTTTATCAATACTCCTACAATTTTGAAAAAAAAAAAAAAAGAAAGAAAAAAGGAAAAAAAAAAGAAAAAAGAATAAGACTTTACGAGAATATGCAAGCCCTCTAGGAGATATAGGTCACCAATCGTACATACGATCCCAATTTTCTTCTTGGATGTTCGATCCTGAACAATACAACTACAAGAAGAGAGACAACATCAAAGTTGGAATCAGAAAGTTGGCCAATAGATAACAAAAAGAAAGACAACTGAGGTATGCCAAAAAAAATAAAAAAATAAAATTGAGGAATAGACAAAGAGGAAGAAGTAGATGCACTCACAGAACCAATAGACATAACATCCATAGGAGAACCATTTGCTACAAATAGTTATAGGAGAAGCGGGAGAATAACAATGACTTAGAATAGAAATATCTGGTGTCCTATGATGGGAAGATACATAATCACATATTTAACTGGTATTAGAGGTACTTGTGGTATGAGACCATGTAAAAATGAAGGTGTAATAATCAAGGTAGCATGGGACACATAGGACGATGCAAAAGCATGGACTGAATGTAAGTTAATTGCTCAAGCATAGACTGTGCTGTGGAAGGTGAAATGTTGTTGGATGTGGGTGTGGCAAAAGTTGCTGGAGGATGAGAACGGTTGGCAGCACAAGTAGACTGAAAAGGTGATCGTGATTCATGACAAAAACTAGAAAGAGCTAGCCTTGTCTGATGTGCATTTTGGTGTGCAAATCTAGAGCACACATGCTTCCAGTGGCCCTTCTAATGAGAAAAATTGCACTCGTCTTGAGCAGCATGGGGTTTGAGTTTCCTGTGACTTGAATAAGTGAAGGTTAGTAGGTAATAATGGAGGTTGAGCAGGAGTAGTAGCAAATACTGTTTGAGAAGGAGATACTATCGACAACTTTGAAATTAGTTTCCTTGGCTATCAATTCTCGAATTGTTCCATCAACTGAAGGCAAAGGCGAACAATGAAAAATAGCACCAAGAAGAAGCTCAAACTGATCTCGAAGGGCAATAAGAAATTGCACTAGCCTTTGCTTCACCCTATAATATACACAACTATCCAACGCCTTGTGGATACCATGCTTTTCGGCGCAACCACACATTGGATTTGACCCTTTAATGTATGTGAATCATTGAGGTATAAATTTAGCAATATACCATAGTATTTTCACAATTTGATTTTGCCTACAAATTGCCAAATAATGGCTGATTTGCTGAACTTGGAGTCACCACGTAATTAGGAAGCCCTAACTATGTTAATTTAGGCCACTGATCTGTCACAACTAGAAATCTTGGTTCGGGAGTTTAGGCATGAAAGGAGGTTATTAATGTGAGCACCCATTTCACCTAATCCATTGATTGACCTCTATTAATTCCTTCTAATGAGGTTTATTTCCTGCATTTATTCGGAGTTGGGGTTTCCTAGTTTCTCCAAAAAATTAAGTGAGGACTCCAAGTCTAAGTGGATTGAACTTTATATGACATTCTGTGGATAAGTGGAATTTCCCGGCATTGCCAAATCTAGTCATTCATTGATTTACATTGCACTTTGTGAAAGAGACGGGAGTACTTTGGACAAACCTCCCCAAAACGAGAGGATATTGAGGGTGGGCGCATGGAACATGTCCACACTATGCAAGACAAGACAATGCTAAGTTATTTGAGACTAATTCAAGTGTTCCTTTCTAACCTGACCTCTATTCCATTAGTTCTAGGTCTTAAAGTGATATTCCAAACCTTTTCTGAGTTTAATTCAAGTTACAAGTGCTTGAATTGAGGCTCGGTGTGTCAAGGGGCAAAAAGGGAGTGAAATGGACCACCCCACTTTGGGCCGCACATGCGGATTTAAGCAGCCCCTTCTGTGCATTGGACCACATTCGCAGGCCTTGTGCTGCACGTGTTGTGGTAAGGTATTGCACGTGCGGATTTTCGCAGGCGATTTTGCTTCTTGTTGCTACAAATTCCAACTTGTTGCAACACCAATTCTCACCATTTCAACACATGAAAAGATGAAATTTGTCACGCCAAAGTACTTGAAAATCACATGAAACTTATGAATTATCATATATATACGAAACTTTTTGTCTTCCAAAAACAAGGATTCCCACCAATTCCTTCCTTAGCCTAGCCTGTTTTAATATTTCTTCATTTCTTCATTCAATCTCTATTAAAGATCAATTCTAGCTTAGGTTTTGTTAGTTATGAAAGTATTATCATGAAATATTCAAAGAAATTTAACCTTTTAGCTATCTAGGATTGGTTTCTAAGTCAAGAACTTGATTCTTCCTTCGTTTCTCTTCTCTTCTTGTTCATTTTCTCCACAGAAATTTCTCTCTTCGAACTCATTTTTTTCATTTTATAATAGAGAGAAACACTTGTCTCTCTTCGGTTGATCTCCATCTAAGAGAGGTGTATGCTTCACCTACTTCCTAATCCTCCTTCATTAGCTTAGTTAATCAAGGTTAACTCTAATTAATCTCGCTTAAATGTAATTAATTACTACTAATTAAGTTTTGGTACAATACTTAGGAACACTCCATACATTAAAAGTTAAAACTATTAAGCACCTTGATTAGGGATTAGAACATCTCATAGCATCTCAACTTCAAGTTAAAACCATTCCCCTAATTCCTAGTACATATTTAAGAAGTTAATACTTCTAAAGTTCTCTCTATCCATAGCATGCATTTTCTATGTTTTCATCCTAGAAAATCACATCACAACTAGTAGTGCAATGCAAGGCAAATAAGCAAGGACAAATGGATGCTCATGTCATGCAATAATGTCTCAGGTGCTGTGCCTACTTGTTCTCGAAGTTCAAAAGAAGACTCCCTAACCCTTGGGTAGTTAACAAAGAAATTCACGTGCCTAAGTCTTCCTAACTATACCATTTTTAACCTCCAATTTGGGTATTTCACCTTCTCTGTTACAAAATAAACCAAACCAAACCAAACCAAGCTTTAAGTCCCATTAAATGGGGTCAGCTATATGAATCATTCTTTTCCACGTGGCCCTATCAAAGGTCATTTCGTTTGTCAAATTAAGTTGATCTATATCTTTATTTACAACGCTAGTCAACGTTAATCTAAACCTACCCCGTTCCCTAGCACTCCCATCTACCGTTTCAACATCACATCTCTTCACTACTGCCTTTATTGGTTTCCGTTGAATGTGACCAAACCATCTCAATCGATTCTCTCTTAACTTATCTTCTATCGGTGCTACTCTACCCATTCTCGACTACACTCATTCCTAATTCTGTCTTGTCTAGTCTTGCCACATATCCACCTGAGCATCCTCATCTCAGCTACACTCATCTTATCTACACGTTGTTTCTTCCGTCCCATACAACATCACTGGTCTAATAGCCGTTCTATAGAACTTACTTTTTAGTCTAGTGGGTATTCGTTTATCGCACAGTAGACGCACTTCTCCACTTACACTATCTCGCCTTAATCCTATGGGCCACATCCGCATCAATCTCCCCCGTTGTTGTGATAATCGACCATAAATAACGAAAATCTTCACTCTTAGGCAGTTTTTGGTTCTCAATCTTTACTTCTCCTTTGCTTGTATTGTCACTGTTACTAAATTTACACTTCATGTACTCTATCTTAGTTCTGCTTGTCCGGAATCCTTTAGATTCAAGAGCTTTTCTCCAAATCTCCAACTTTGTGTTAATTCCTTCTCTAGTCTCATCCACTAGCACAACATCGTCTGCAAAAAGTATACACCATGGCACGTCATCCTAAATATTTCTCGTCAACTCATCCATAACTAAAGCAAAAAGATAAGGTCTTAAGATCGATCCTTGGTGTAACCCTACAGTGATAGGAAATTCATTTGTCTCTGTAGCAGGCGATCTAATAGTGGTCATCACCCCTTCTTACATATTCCTAATCACATCAATGTAACCTTTTGTTATCCCTTTCTTCTCTAACACCCATCATATTATATCCCGAAACACTTTATTATATGCTTTCTCAAGGTCGATAAACACCATATGAATGTCTCTTTTCTTTTTTCTAAACTTTTCTATTACTCTCCTCAAAAGATAAATCGCTTCCATTGTTGACCTGCCAGGCATAAACCCAAATTGATTTTCTGACACTTCTGTTATATCTCGCAATCAGCGTTCCATCACATCTAATCCATATATAGAAAAGCCCTGATGACTAAAATGTAACAAAAGTTACAAGAATGGGTACCATGTGTCCAAAACCATGAGCAGTAGGAGGCACACTCATGAATGTACATGTGTGCATGCAGACACACTTGAACACCCCAATCTTGAGAAGATAGGCTCTTCTTACTCCTATTGAAGGTCAGAACTTAAAAGTGACATCTCTACGGACTCCAAATAGGGAGAAGTGATGACATATTTAGGTCTACCATCAGTTTTTTAGTGCTTCATTATTGTTAAGCTCTTATTGTTATATTTGGAGTACATGCCCTAATGACAGATGGTTGCCATTTTGTAGATTACTTTAAGGAATCCCATTATATGCAGAGTATTTAAACTGTTTCTTCTTCTTCTTCTGGAAATGTACTCAGACACATTACAAGTGTGATCAATTAGATATAAGGAAGCCCATTTTCTTGTCCTGTCTGTTTTAGAAGTGTCCTGAGCTAGCCTTGAGAAATGCCCCTAGCTTAGCAGCTTTTATGCATTTCATAGTAATTTTTAAGAGGTTTCTTGGGGCTAAATTAAATTACTTTAATTTGCTATAATTAGATATAGTTTGTTCTTTATAGTTGTTGAAATTATTGTTGTTGTTTGTGCACATTTACATGGCTACTATGCACATTTACATTTACATGGTTACTATGTGCAGCTTAAGCAGACCTTAAGTTTTGGCAGCAGCATCTTAGAATCTCATTTCACTTCTATGTACACTACACACCTGAATCTCAACTTGTGCATGTTGGTTGCATTTGAATTTTGTGCCCCCGCTAATTTTTTATTCATCTACTGTGTATAGATGAGGGGTATTAGGGTGAAAGTGACACATGAAGAACAAATTGGAGTGCATGATGAGGAAGGTGAATGTGATTTAATGGAGGGTTTGACGCTGTGTTAATATCTTGTAAAACTACCGAACGTGGTCCAATAACATTGGTCTTAGGACAGCTATACTTGGATCTTTCTAATACATGAAGATGCCAGTATCTAAATACTTACATGCTGAACCTTATATAACCTTACAATTCATTCACTGAATTATCTATTCTTATATGGATAGGATCTCTGAGATACTGGTATGAACGGAATAGAGTGGATTTTCTGGTTTCAAAGTCAGCAGTTTGGGATGATGATGCTGTTTCTGGAGCTCTTGACAGTGCTACTTTTTGGGTCAAGGGATTACCTTTTATTAAGTCTTTGTCCGGATATTGGAAATTCTTCTTGGCTCAAAATCCTACCAGTGTTCCTTTGAAATTTTATGATAGTGCATTTGAGGATTCTACATGGGAAATCTTACCAGGTAAGTACAATATCATTTGTCTTTTTTCCCTTTGCTATGTGTTAACTCTTATCTATTAGGAAATAGGTTTAACAATGTATATCAAACTATCCAACACTATCTCTCACATGCAACCTTGTATATTAGTTTTCCTTTTGCCCTTTGCTGTTAACTTTTCTTTAACAACACTACCATGTGTTGATCCTATATATTAGGAAATACGTTGAACAATGTATATCAAACTTTCCATTTTGCTCTTTGCTGTTGACTTTTCTTGTTTTAAAATATTGTTAGGCCACCACTAGTTCCAAAAGCTAAAGTTGTTAGGAAACAGGGCCTAACAATGTTTATCAAACTGTCCAACACTCCCTCAATTTCAACATCGTGTTGCATGTGGAGTTGCAAGGAGGCATAGAGAGAATCATAATGCAGTTGAGAAGCAAATGCAACTGGAGAGACTTGTTCCCAAGACCTCCCCTAACTTGAGCTTTGATACCATATTAGTTAGAGAGAGCAAATTTATATTACATTAACCTCAACGCTACGATTACAATGTTTTAACAATAAACAAAAATAAGAAAATCCCTAAGAAAATGTAACAAAAGTACCCAAAAGAAAAAAAAAATCCTTTTTAAATATGAAACAACAAAATAACAAAAAGAGGTAAAGGAGAAAATGCAAAATACAGAAAAAGAAAATGACGACGTAAGCCTTGTTTGCATTGAGAGTTCGTCAGATAAGAACTTAAAGCGAGTTGAAGTACGAGTCTTGGTGAAGAAGTCTGCAATATGCAAGGAGGAAGAGATGAAAGGTACATCAATACCACCCGACTGAAGATCTTGACGAATAAAATGGCAATCAATCTTGATGTGCTTGGTACGCTAACCGGAGATAGAGTTATTGGGAATCTTGATAGCACTCTTGCTATATCATATTAGAGGAGAGTTCGAAGAGGTGAATGAGACACCCAAATTTGAAAGAATCCAATGGAGCTAAACAATCTTAGTTGTAGCATAAGTTTTACGATGATAATTGGCCTCAATAATAGAATGACCAATGACATTTCGTTTCTTGCTTTCATGGAGATAAGAGAACCACCAAGAAAAATGCAGAAATCAATAGTGGACTTGAGATTAAAAGCATCACCAACCCTATCTACATCTGTATAGGCTCGAAGGGTCAAAGAAGAAGAAAACAAACAGAAGCTCTAAAAGATAGTGTCACAAACGTAGTATAAAATTTGTAATAGAGTAGCCCAATATGTAGAATGAGGTGCAAAGACAAACTGGCAAACCACATGAACGACATAGGCATTATTAGGATGAGTCATGGTAAGATAAGCCAAACAACTAAGCAACTCTTGATACAAAGTAGGATCATTAAGGGGAACATTATTAGAGAACAAATTTGACATGTAACTCAGTGGGATTATCAACTACCTTATCACTAGGAAGTGTGGCACAGTGAATGACGTATCGCCTCAACAAAAGCACCAAAGTTAGAACCAACAACGATCGTGTCAGCCACATAGAACAACAAAACAACCTTTCCCACGGTAGAATGATGGATAGAGAAAGCATAATCATGAGCACTAGGATGAAACTCAAGTTGACTGAAAGTGTTCATAAAACAGACAAGGAGATTATGTGGGGTAAAAAATATCATGTTGTAGATGACAAACATAACCATAAGAATGAGAATACCTAGAGAAGGGCGAATATAAACTTTCCTCTTCAAGATGCCCATTGAGGAAGACATTCTCGACATCCAGTTGAAAACAAAGCCATTGACGTACTGCAACAACAGAAATCAAGTACAAATTATGGTCATCTTAGCTACATGAGCTAACGTCACTTCATGGTGAATCCTATACTCTTAAGAAAAAACCCTGGCAACCAATTGCTTCTTATGGAGCTTGAGTGATCTATCAATGTGGGATTTAACCTTGTAAATAGTGAGCCTTCTTACACCTAGCAAGGTTCTTACATGCATGCAAGGGGACCCTCTCATGACCCCATTCCGCCCCAAACAGGGTAGTGTAGTGATTGGCTAGTAGTCGTGGACTACCAAAGGCCTAACTTTCAAAACAAGTTGGACTCCTATGATAATTGGGGCAAATTTTCCATTTTTGAGTGCGGAAATCAATATTTGCTTATATTAAGCCCATTTGAAACATCCATTTAGAGTAGTGCATAATTATATGAAATGAAAACATACATTTCTCTTGGATTGTTATCTACATTATTACGTGACTTAAACAATAAAATAAAATACAGCACTTAATGACATATTTTTACAAAACCAGCACAAGCACACGAGATCGACTTCTAATCAACTTCACTTCGTACCCGGACTATTCATCACCTACATATATATATATATACTAGTGAATTAGGCCCGTGCTTGCACAGGCAAGTTGGCCAATTTTTTTATTTTATTTATTTTTTTTTAACTTTAAGGTAATGTTTGTTTTAATGGAAGCAGAATATAATGGAGTTATTATTTGGTAGAGTTTAAAAAAGCATAATTCCATTTCAATTTAATGGCATTCAACCTTCATTTCAATTAATTAAATATTATTTGAAATTATTATGTTAAAAAGCAAATTCTTTCCCAAAGTGAATGGAATAGTAGATTAAATAAATTGAACAGTTTATATTGTAGGGTTCGTCGAACATATTGTTCATAAAACTCTCCAAATATATATAAGCAAATTCTCTCTCTCTCTCTCTCTCTCTCTATATATATATATATTTATTTAATGTACATTTATATGTACATTAAATATATTTAACATCTTCTTATATCATATGTAATATGCTTTACTTATTTACAATTTTAGCTAAGTAATTAGTAATACAAAATATTATATGGCATTATCCACGTGGTGATTTAAATTAATCATGTAATGAAAAATTTTATAATAACATGCTAACTAAAATATTATTCAATTTAGTATTAAAATAGTATAATATGCAACATTATTTAATTTGATAGGAATCTTTGTTTTGGGAAAGAAATAAGGAACAATTTTTGTAAATTGTAATGGATAAGGAAAATTTTTAATACTCTCAAAAAGTGTTCACAATTTAACCCACAATAATATGGCATAGTAATTATGTACTTGCAATTTGTTATGGCATGATAGGTGTCAAGTTGTAATTACATACACGATGATATGGAACCAAACTCTCTTATCACATTATTGGAAAATGTTTGAGACCTAAAAAAACTCACACAATTCGATCCACAATTATGTGATATAGTAGGTGTTAACTTTTAGGTTGTTACATAAATGATATAGAGTTTTAATTGACAAAATTTAAAATTAATTTTTTTTTTGTTATAAAGGTCAATTTTTATTTATTTATTTTTTTAAATTTTTTTAAATTTTTTTGGGTGTGGGGTTAATAACATGTGTCCTTATTACGATTGTAGTTATCTAAAATACTTTTGCAGTTTTCTTTTAGATGACTGATATTTAATTCTATAAATGTTGATTATATAATATTCAGAAGTTAAGAGTGTAACAACTATACAAACAATTACTCTAAAATCACTTTTAAAAAAAATGGCTCTGAAATTATAGGTAGTTATTTTTTTATGTATTTTTTTTTATTATTTGATGGTCTCTAATTACTAAGTCAAACCAAAATTAACGCAAATTCCTTGCATAATTTCCAAAAGCCCTCCACCCAATTAATTCTACCTACTAATTGAAGGGAAAATAGAAAATATGAACACAAATTGAAGGGAAAAATAGGAAAAAAAAAGACAAGCCTCATGGAGCAAAGCAATTCTTATATATATAGATATAAGGGAGAGGGGTGAGCCATCCTCCAGTGAATAGTAATACAGTAAAGTTGTAAATGAATGAATATCGATGAACTTTAATAAAACCAAGCACAAGATCATAGTTCAAACATAACATAATTTGTACATGTTAAACAAAGCTTAACTTGCAAACATATACATAGCGATGAACATTCCAAGGGGTCCGAGAATATCAAGAATCCACAACAAGTGGCAAAAGGAGCTCAGTTAGCAAGTAAGAGGTTATTGGCATGATTTCTCAATAATAAAACAAGATCTAGTGTGTCATCTTAATACATGATACAAGAGTATAGGCTGTTCATTCATGGTAAAACATTAGCATATCTTTCATAAACATAGCATAGGTTTTGCATTTCAGATCATAGTTTAACAAACATAACTTTACTACACTGCTACTCACAAATGGCTCCGTGAATGAGGCTATATTCTCCTTCAAGTTTAACCTACACAAAACAAGAACAAAACATTGAAGCACTTAGCTTACATGCACAAACATAACAATTTGAGTGCCTAAACTTAGCTAAACGTTTTTCTAAACTTCTTCCAAATGTCAAGTACTATTCTAGGTTTAATTCAAGTCTTAAACATGTGTACACTAATTGTCAAATGCAAGCGTGGAAGGATCCTAAGCAAATAAGGCTTGAAAAACTTGAAATAGGCTTGGAGCAGGGGTTGCTGCATGTGTAATGAAAAACAAATGCGTTAACCGAATTCTAAACTTCGTTCCTTAATTTTCCTATTAAAAATTAGTTTCTAAACTCTATTCAATTCTATTTTAGGTCTAAAATAAGTTCTATAAGGTCCGGTGCATTGAAACAAGCGAAAAATGGTCAAATCGGGCGAATGCCCTGTTTGCCGCACTTGCCAGGGCACGTGGGATGAGGTGTGGGAAAGTTGTCTCATGTGCAGAAAATCTGAGGGCATGTGCGGTTATTTCAGAATCAAAAATTGATTTGTGGAGGGTTTGGCTGCATGTGCGGGAATCACTTCGGCCCGTGCGGGAATGGCTATTTTTGTGCTATTTGAAATTTGCCTTTGTTCTTACTATCTCTTCTCATTTTCAGGGCTTGGGACCTTAAAAACTTGTTATAAAACTTCTAAAACTTAAAGGAAAACATGGAAATATAATTCTTTTAAAGCAATAACTTCAAGACATGATTTATTCTTAAGGCACAAGGATCAAACTTAGCTTTTTGTCGAGAATTCATAAACTCTATTTCTTATTTAAACCTTTTTTGCTTATCCTTCCAAAACATAAATTTGAACTTGTAAAACCCTTGGATTTCACTTGAAAATATGAAGGTATTGTGCAACAAGAGCATCAAAATTAAGATCAAAATAACAAAAATCTAGGCTACCTATCTTGTTTTCCAACTTACTCATCCTTTCTTCATTCTTTCTTCTATAACTTAATCATTAACCCAAATTGATTCTATTACTACAAGAATTAAGGTTAGAATCTTACCTTCGATTGATCAAAGATGAATTTTCGGCGACGTTCCTCAAGTTCTCTTCTTTTTTCTCCTTCTTTCTCTTTTCTTCTCCTTCTTTTTTGTTTCTTCTCCTTTCTTCTTGACTCTACATATTTTCTTCTTGTTTTGTTTGTGTAAGGTTAGATATAAGGCAATAGTTGAGTTGGGACAAAAAAGGGAGGCGTATGCATCATCTATTCGCTAAGAAGCATGGACACGTGACACGACACGGATACGATACGGACACGCCGACACGTTAATTTTCAAAAAATGCAGGACAGGACATGTGGGGGACACGCAAGAAATATATAATTTTATATATTTATTATATGTTATATATATGAATGTCATTTAAAGATAATAAAAAATATAATATGACACTAATTCCTATAAATTTATATGGTTTTTGTTTTATTATTGAATCTTAAGTTGTTTTGTTTAAACTTATAATTGGTTTCACATGTGTCTAATCGATAGGCACATGTGTTTAAGCAATTGACATGTGTGTCCTCCAAGTGTCCGGCTCTTTAAAAAAATTTAAAAAATAGGACACGTTTTGAAGAGTGTCGGACACGTGTCCTAAGAGTGTCGGTGCCCGACATGGACACGACATGGATACGTCACCTTCTTAGAAGTGTCTGTGCTTCTTAGTTTATTCGTATGCCTCACCAATTTACCTAATCTCACTTACTTAGCTTAGTTAATCAATATTAGCTATAATTAATTAAGGTTAGTCTCTAATTAATCAAGATTTATCTTAATCTTGCTTAGCTTAACGATTAGGGTTCACTGATCCTACTTAATTAACACTAATCCCGATTAGCAAAATGACATATAATATTAAAATAACGAGCACATTAGTCTAAGATTTTTAAGCTCCTCAATTAGTGCATAGGCACACCCAAGCATTCACAAATTCTAAACTTGAAGTGGCCCCTAACTCTTAGTAATCTTCAAGTATTCTCTTTCTTGAGTTTGTTTAATTAAGGTACGTCTTTCACTGCTAAACTCCTTGTTAATTGTATTCATCTTCTAAGGTTTCATCTTATCAATTCATATTTCTATCTCTAGAGTATTGAAAGGTAATTAAATTAAGTATCGGTCATGTTATGTAAAAATACTGTTGATGTAATACATGCTTGCTATGTTCAAGAGGTGACTAGTTCTTAGGTCTTAGTGGTTGATAGTGAAATTTACATATTCCGAGCTTCCTAATCCTCGTTTCTAAGCTTTACCTCAAATATTTGTGTAGTAAGATGGTTAATTTGACTTAGGGTATTTTTTTTTTTTTTTTGGATAAATAAACAACCTTTATTAGAAAGCATCAAGACGATGCAAAGAATACAGAAATGAGACCCACAAAAGGCTGAAACAAAACTAAGTCAAATAATTATAACACATGGCGTTCTTTGGGGTTTTAGGGACCCACTTCCAAGTATAAGCTTTTGCGAGAGATGATAACTCATTTTGCATAACATGCACCCAATCAGTATCAATAAAGGCATTTTTATATGGATTAAGCTCAAAGTACACATGAAGAGAGGTAAAAAAAGGCGCGAGGTTTTATGATAGAATCAAGTATTAGCAAAACGAAGGCTACTCTCTGTGTGTGTGTGAGCATGTGTCTTCCTTTTGTCATTTTATTCCTCCAATATGCTCGTCAAGCATTGATTTTTGCTCGCAAATTTTATTCTATTCTTAAATACATTTATTTTCATCCAGCTTTTGAAATGGTTTCATTGATCCCAAGATATATGGGGATTATCAAGTGATTGAACTTTGACCATACACCTAAAAAATTGGGCTGTCATTTGAGAAAGTAGAACGAGTGTGCATGTGAATAAAAAGTATATGTTTAATGTGTTAGTGCTTGTTCAAATATGAAATAGTTTAACACTTTCATGTGTCTTGCAAGTTCAACTCCGACGAAATATATATATATATATATATATTGGCAGTAACTTCAATGGTTCTGCATGTGATGGGCCTATGAATATAGGTGACCTAATTTGAACGCCAAGAGTTGGAGTAATGAATCATTAATTGATGCTAATTGTATAAAATTATCAAATTGTTCTACATTATCAAGTGCTTAAATTTGTACAGCTACTAGTGTACTTCTATTTCAACCAGATTTCAAATTGTGCTCAGCTCTCCAGTTCTTGAGTTGTGGCATAGTCTTTGTATAGCCATTAAATTAAGTATGTGGCATTGTGAATTTACCTGATGGAAGCATTTATAAGGTTGTGGTGTGCAACAACTAAGTATGTATTATGAGTTTTTTTTTTCAAGTTTGAGTAGGAATATCTTTTTCTTCGAGTGCTTTTCTTACAACCTCTTATATATTTTCATTTTTCTAATTGGAACAGTTCCTTCCAATTGGCAAATGCATGGATTTGATAAGCCTATTTACACAAATGTTGTATATCCATTTCCACTTGATCCACCTCATGTTCCAGAGGATAATCCTACGGGCTGCTACAGGACATACTTTCATCTTCCAAAAGAATGGGAAGGTATGAACTTATTGAGAACGCTTGTAGTTAGAGCTGATTAATGAATACCCTCCCTGTGGCTGTCCTCTTTTTTAGAATTCTTTCTACTTTTTCAATATCAATTAAATGGAACTTTGGCAATTTGAATCCAATCCATTCTACAAATAAATTTGAATGTCATAAGGGCATTAGTTTATCATAACTTCATTTGTATGTTACGTCTATACTTTGTTAAGTTACAATAAGATTTGTAGTCGGTGCAGTAGTCAAATTCTACTGCCAATTGCGTGACTATTTCTAATGCTGGTATATCTGTATTCTTTCCACACCATAGTGATTCATTGTGCATCTTTCATTTTTGAAGTCATTACCCAGACTTTGGCTTGTAACATATTTTTTATGTATTATGCTTTTCCAAGGACATACAGACTCTAGTTTGCAGATCAAACTTTTTTGCTTTAGTCAATTGCAGTTTCTTGAAGCATCCTTCACCGGGCAATTTGGGCAATTCATGTATAGTTTGAGTTCAATTTTTTATGCTTTGGTTGGGCTTGGGCATACAAGTTGAGGTTGCAAGTAGGGCTTGGGCGGGTTTGGCCAACTCTTAGCATAACTTACGTTGGGCGCTACGTTACACGGACTCGGGTGTGGGTGCGGGTGCATATCTAGGGGTCGGACACTTCAATACTAAAAATTGAGGATACATGGATATGGATCTAAATGGGGATACGGGCACTAGGATACGGTAAATATTTAATTTTTTAAATATATTTATTATATAAAGTTGAGTTAAATAGTTATTTTTAAAATATATTTATTATTTTTATTGATAATATTTTTAATTTATCTATATAATTTATTTTTTTACTTATAAATAATAAAAATATAGTAAATAAGGAATAACAAATTATGTTAAAATAAATAGAAAATAGATGATGTATTTTATAGATTTTATTATAATTTTTATTTTTTTATTATATATGATTTAATTATATTTATTATCATATAATTGGTAGGTGGATGCTAGTTGTTTTAACTTCTGACTGGTAGATGAAAAGGTAAGAGTTTATTAGTTTGTTGGTGACAACTTTCAAGAGCCAGTACACCTTTTCTTGGAAGACGAAAGGAGTTGCTCTCATTATATTATATATAAGAAGAGAGAGAAAAGAAAAGAGAGAAGAGAGAAGAGAAGTTGGATCAAGAGTGAGAGAAGAAAATAGAGAGAGAAGGGAGAGATGAAGCCGATTGAGACAGAGAGAAAGAGAGATACGAAGATGATCGAGAGCGAGAGAAGAGAGAGACAAAGAGGATGATTGAGAGTGAGAGTGAGAGTGAGAGTGAGAGAAGAGAGAGAAGAACACAGATCGAGGGAAGAAGATCGAAGCCCTAATCGTAGTTTTCGTAGCCCTAATTGCAGGTATGCCATCTTTCTTCTTACTTCTTCTTTTCTTCTGTATCCCAGCCAGATTCTGATTCCGTACCCATACTCGTACCTGTACCCGCGTCGTGTTGCGTTGCGTTGACACGGGTACTTCGCCAAAATTGACATGTCTGTGTAACGTAGGTTGGGCCTAGGCAATCTCTCAACCTGACTAAACCAATTTGAGTTGCACCCCTAGTGATAATAGAGTTGATTTGCAATCGTTTGTAGCCCTAATCCACAAATGGATTTCGTTTTCAAGTCGTGTATGCTTTTGGTTGAATCTTCAAGCTTTGCAAAGCTTAGTGAATTACTATTGATTTGAATCTAGATTCGTCGAAGAGGTTCGAGGTATCCATTTGGCCTTTAAGTTGTGTCAGTCTCCTTTGTTCGACTCAAAGTGCTTTGATTTATTTCGAGTCTTTGTCTACATTTTTCAAGATTATTGTAAATATAAACTGAAAACTGTAAACATAAATGTTGCCAAACATGCCCTTATTGTTCTAGTCTAATTATTTTGACGGGGTTCGAAAATAAATTTGACTTGTGATTGGAGTGACTGATTTGATTGAAACCTTTGTCTTAACTATGTACTTTGTTCATGCTTTGAACAAAAACATTTTGGCACTATGTAGCTCTGCAATAGATATGATGATGACGTCCCTTGATATAGACTTGTGGATTTTGAGAAGAATTCAATGTCTTTTAATTTTATATAGGGTGTATATCTTTGGTGTACATTGTCTGTGCATGGCACTTCCTCCCCTTATCATTGGCGCCATATATTGAAAATCTATGGTTTACTAGTTAAAAAACTTACTTAAATTATTTAAAGAACACATCTTCAAAAGTAATAACCTTAAAGCCTCATCCATATTGAAAAAATGAAAAAAAGAGAAAAAGACAAAGAAAACTGTAAGCCTAACATACTTTTCAACAATTTTTTTAAAAAAATATCATTTTCTTATAGAAAGAAGAATTTTTTTGAGGTTTGGCTCTTCAACACCTAAAACCATTAAAACTAATCAAAAAATAAAAATAAGACTATTATTCAGGAAAATTTGTAGGACACCAGTTTTTTGACATTATTACATCAGCTCGGTGTGTCACTTAGTTGCTGGAGAAATAATTTTATGTACATGTAAGAGCTATGATTAATATTAACAATAAGATTTCAATAATGCTATGCTTACCACATTTCTATACCATTTTCTGCTTACCATCTTTTACTGTCAACGAAATATTGGTTTAATGGGTGTATCTTCAATGTAGTGCTGACAATTCGACTAACAAATCCGATGGTTAGATAAGATGGTAGAAATAGATAGTCATTGTAGCATTACTCATAAGATTTCTCATGCAGCACTTTTTACATGTCTTCTCAACTCATCCCTATTGATTAGGAGGGTCAGGTTGCAGCCTATGTTAGGAGAGTGGTAATCAGGTGTTTTGGAACATTCCCCTCGGGAAGAACTTACGAAATTGGGAGGCTGATGAGTTTGTTGAGCTCCTCCATTTGGTTTATCGAGTGAGCAGGGGAGGAGCAGGATGACATTTGCAATTTCTCAGAAATAGAAGTTTGGGATGAAGTCTGTCTTATGGGGGATAGAGTGGAGGCAAATTTCACTCGACTAGAACCTGGTTCTGGTGTTGTGTAGCTTCTACTAAGGTGGCGTTTTTTGTGTTGAATGTGGTTTATGAGATGATTCTATCTATTGGTATTCTGATTTTTATATGTCGAGTTTTTGTAAATTAGTGTTGTTCATGCAAGCAAGAGGGAGAGATTGTGCCTTATATTCTCCTTCACTGTTCTATTGTTAGGGAGTTTTGGGCATTGATGCTTTTGGGATGTCTTGGGTTTGCCCTTGGAGGCTTCAGAGGCATTGCAACCCTTTTGCTTGATGTGGTTCATTTGGGGATAATGCAATAAGAGAGCTTTGCAGGATATAGATCAGCCCCTGTATAGATTGAATAGAAACTTTTTGGCTATTTTATGCAGTTGGTTGTCAGGGAGGGTTAATCCAAACCTCGGCATTTTTCTAGACTTTGAAGAAATCGTGAAGGTGTAAGGAGTGTAAAGCTTCACATGTTACTCTTCTAAATTTGTAAACTACAAGTGTCTGACCAAACATTTGGGTTAGGCCATAAGGTTGTAGGATAGGTGTCCAATATGCCTAGTTGGATATGTATTCAAATAGTAAATATAAGTTGTCAAGTTTACTATAAAACTATGTAGATGACTTCCATTTTATAAATAAAATGCTATATTTCAGTTTGTGAAAAATAATTTTAGTCTTGCTGCTTTTTTTTTTTTTTTTCATTTAAGAAATATGAAACTGAATGCATTGTGTGTTTGCACCATGTTGTGCATGCGGTCTTCAATTATGCTAATTGTTTATATATGAATTTTTTAATTGTCTTCAGAAATTTGTTATAAATTCATATGGAGAACACTAAATCTGTAGCACTCCCTCTCACGTGCGTGGGCCCCACCATGTGAAAGAGGGGCTGTGGCTCTATCCAGAAAGAGTGCAGATTTAGTAATTCCCATTCACACACACAAACGCATACATACAGGTGTGTGTCCTTAATTTTCTGTCAACTAATTTTTGCAACATTTCCATTTGTGTTTGATAGGTCGTAGGATATTCCTACACTTTGAAGCTGTTGACTCTGCTTTCCACGCATGGATAAATGGGGTTCCTGTTGGATATAGGTTTGTGCTACTTGTGTTCAAGTAGATTTTTTTGAATTATTGCAATTACTTTGCCCTGGGGTTTGTTTTTCTTAGTCCTGTAGATGATATAACAATACTATTCTTTCTTTCTTTGTGAATGTTGAGCAGTGAGTTATTGTGAAAGCCCAAGCTATTCGCAATGAGAGCAACAATGTATATCTAGCTCTTGCATCCACCTCATGTCTGGGCTTCCTGTTTCACATGGAGAGTGTGAAATAATGTTATTTTGGTTTTTGTACTTGGGGTAGTTTAGTCTAACAATGTGTAATTAGGGCTTTGGGATTTCTTTGTTTTGCCTATTTAACTTGTACTTTACTTTGATAATCAATAACATAATCATCTGATTACCTTTGCAATTGTATCATGGTATTACAGCAGGATTTATAAAAAAAAATAAAAAAAATCATGGTATTACAGCAGGGCAGGACCATTGACAACCCTAGTTATCTTGTTTTCGTCACTGGCCTCTTGTCGGAGTGTTGCCGTTCGCACTCAGCTGGTCTTGTGTAGTCGAACCTTTCTTGCAAACTTTGTTCATACTTCGTTTGACCTTGTTCATGCCATCTTCCTAGTGCCCTGTGGTTCGCGACCTATCTTGTCTCTCTTTGCTACAGATCACTACTTGGTTTGTGATCCACTCCCTCTCGTCTCGTTTGGGATTGCGTCCTTGACCCACCTTCTTTCTCTTTGTTTCTGGTCGATCAGTGGTTAGTACCCATCTTTTTGCCCTTCGCTTGTGATCAATCGGTGGTTCTCTCCTCCTGGTTTGACTATCTTCGTGGCTGGACTCTTGTAGGCTTGACCCAGTTGGTCTTGCTTTGGCTTTTGGTTTGTCGATTCGACCCATCTATTCTGGTAGGTGCTGGTTTGACTTGACCCATTAGTGTGGCCTGGCTTCGACTCCTTTGTCTCAGGTGACCATCCTTTGTATGACCGTAGTCTTCATCTCTATTTGCAATATGTCTGACCATTGTTGTCAAATTGCAAATCAAATTGTGAATCGTTCTGTTAAAATATTGAATTGTGAATCGTAAGATTCATTTTATTCTATATGATATATAATTTTATATCTTTATATACATATAAAAAATACACAATGTTTAAAATGAAGTAAATATCAATATAACTAAGTTGTATATGTACAAATAAAATCATGTATATCGATATAACTAATTTCTTCTATATATTTTGATAATTTGGCAAAATTGATGTTGTTTCATGCATTTTGTAAACAAAAATGATTCACTCAATTTCCAATTCAACAGCACGATTTGTCATATCGAATTGTGATTCTAACAACCATGTGTTTGACGACAAGATACGCATCATTAGCATAAGTTTAGATAGGACCAATTACTTGTATTGGTCCAATGTTATGAAAAATTTCGTAGTATGCAAGGGTATGTTGTGGGTGTGACTATATGACATTCCGAATCTGAAGAAACTCTAAAGTCCTAATTACACACTATCAGACTAAACTACCCTTTAAGTACTAAAACCAAAATAACCTCACATTTCACAGAGACAAACAAAATGAACAGGGTGCACACACAAAGTCACAGATGAAAAAAGTGCACATAATAAAATATAATATGGGAATAGATATGCATACAGAGACATGACATCTAGAACTCCTAAAACTAAAGCAAAAAGTTCGACATTTTTAGATCGACCAGGATATGATGATGTTCAATCCTTTAAGTTCTGATGCAAAATTTAATGTCTTTCCATTATTCCTCCAGTCGCATAATTCTATGTTGATAAAATTTTGAAATTCATGATAATTAGGGGTCCCCTGGTGTAGAGGATTCAACAAGAAGTGTTAGTTTCTATGCACAGGACAGAAGTTGTTTCTTGTGCCCACCTAGAGTTGCAAACAAAAGCTAGATTCTCTATGCTTTCTTTATGTTTGAAGCCCATTAATCAATTGTATACTAAGTTTCTTAATTTAAAATTTATTTTTATCTAATAACACCAAAGCAATGGGGAGTGTACTCAGTGTATATACACTGTGTGTGCATTGTGGTGTGTTTTTCATGTCTATCATAAGTAATAATAGAAATGCAACACATTGGTGATTTACATGTACTACTATTTTTTATTTTTTGAGCATCAACAAAATTTTATTAAAAAAGAGAGAGAAAGAGGACAAGAAGTCCTCATACAAAGGATGAGAAAGAACAAAACAATAGCATAAAGCTTCTAGCACTAGGGATGGCAAACAGCAGCCCAATCCCTTGAGATCAAGAACAAAGGGACTCCATTAAAAGGAGGGGAACAAAGTCTCATATTCCACCCTATCCCACAAAGCCTTGTCATTTGATTCCTTGCCATCAAGGAGTTTTGTGTTTCGCTCCAGCCATATAATCCAAAAAATAGCAAACACAATGCATGACCACAGTGATTTGGCTCTTTTGGTGCTCCCAAATCCTTTGAACCTAACAAGAATCATTTGAATGCATTCCCGCAGAGCAACCCACTGATCATCTCCGAAGCTGAATAGACGCTGCCATAATCTATAAGCCACCGGGCAATGAAGGAATAGATGTTGCGCTACCTCCGAATTCCTCTTGCACATCACACCATTGAGGGCAGAGAGAGTGATTTGGTCTTCTTCTATGGAAAATATCATTTGTTGTGACCCCTTTTTGAGCTAAAAACCACATGAAAAACTTCACTTTATGAGGGACGACCACTTTCTAAATTTTCTTATGAGTGGGAAACAAAGGAATAGAGGGATAATCAATAAGCTTATCAAAAAAGGACTCACAGGAAAAGACCCCTGAAAAAATAAGATTCCAAACCCTAATGTCACGAGAGGAAGAGAGGGAACCCCCATCAAGCAATACCAACAAAGATGCCAACTCAGCAACCTCCCTATCATTTAAGTTTCTAAGGAAGTCAAAATTCCAAGAGGTGGGTGCCATAGAAGAGCATGCCACCGACGCTATCGAAACATTTCGAGAACGAACCAACTGATAAAGAAGAGGAAAACCTCCTGTAAGAAATAATGTATAGAGAAAGAGAGAGAATAAATTGTATGTATTATTATTGATTGATATATTAATAGATAGATTACAAGATGATGATTCCTATATATAGAAGAGGGTGAGTGTGTAGTAGGTAAGGAGTAGGTGAAGTGGAGGTGGTAGTGGTGTAGTGGGTTAGGTTTAGTGGAGTAGGTGAGGTGGTAGTGGTGTAGTGGGTTAGGTTTAGTGGAGTAGGTGAGGTGGTAGTGGTGTAGTGGGTTAGGTTTAGTGGAGTAGGTTTAAGTGGGTGAAGTAGGTGGAGAGTAGGTGGATTTTAACAGCCCCCCGCAAACTCAAGGGGGATAGGAACTAACCAACTTGAGTTTGGAGAGTGTAACAAAACAAGAAAATACATAAAAATAAAAGAGGATAGGTGACACTGTATGGTCGTGTCAGACCATTGGTGAAGACACTGGATGGTGGTGTCATAACGTTGTAGAGGACACTGTATGGGGGTGTCATAACCATGTAGAGGACACTGTATGGTGGTGTCATAACGGTGTAGAGGACACTGGATGGCGGTGTCAGACCGATGTAGAAGACAGTTTATGGGGTCATGTCGGACCGTTGTAGCAGACAGTTTACGGGGTCATGTCGGACCGTTGTAGCAGACACTGTGTGGTCGTGTCAGACCGTTGTAGAAGACAGTTTATGGGGTCATGTCGGACCGTTGTAGCAGGACAGTTTACGGGGTCTTGCTGGACCCTTGTAGAAACTAACCGAAATCAATGTCGGGACAGTTTACAGAGTCTTGTCGGACCCATGAAGGAGCTAACCGGAATCAATGTCGGGACAGTTTACAGAGTCTTGTCGGACCCTTGGAAAAGCTAACCGGAATCAAATGTCGGGACAGTTTACAGAGTCTTGTCGGACCCCTAAAAAGTCGCACCCTCAAAAGGTGTGCCCAATCTTTCAAAAGGCGTGCCCAATCCATAAAAAGGCATGCCATCAAAAGACGTGCCCAATCCATAAAAAGACGTGCCATCAAAAGGCGAGCCCAAGTCATAAAAAGATGTGCCGGACATGATGGCGAGGCACGTGAGAGCCTTGACTGGCGCGCCCGTTTGTCGTCTGGCGTCAAGTGGCGCGCGATACGCGTGGCTGCCTCGCTATTTAACCAAGGTTGATGCTGAGGCTGAGGCAGACAAAAAAACTTCTGAAAATCCTCTGAAAACAACTCTTCCTTTGCTGAGAAAGAAACTCTGTAATACTCTGTAACCAACCCGTCTCTGAAACACTCAGCAACATGACCTCTTCTTCCCGTCCAGCTACCCAGAACATGGCCTCCTCTTCCCGTGGTCTGCTCACGCTCTTTCCAGAACTGAACGAGTCCACAAGAGAAATAACTGGTGCGGTGGCCAGTGAACCTCAACTAAACACCTCTGGTTTTGCTCCGTTGAACTTTCCGATGCGGTCGGTGGAGCAAAAAATGGCGGTGCAGTCGGATGTGGAGGCCAATCAGTATACCTTGAAGTCATGTGTGGAAACCATGACTGCGGTTACAAATTTGTCGAACCGGCTGCAGAGTAGGACAAATGAGGTGCAGCAGTTAAACGCCCAACTGGCTCTGCTCCAACGCATGTATAAGGATGCGCGAGCAGAGATAAGTGTGCTAAAGGCGGAAAACAAGGAGCTGAAGCGGAAGGCCAGTTTTATGTTCCGATTTGGAGGGCCGCCATATGCTGCAGTGGAGGAGCAGGGAGTAGTGATCATGCCCAGTGGAGTGGGAAACACGGAGGCAACACCGGCAAGGGCCGCCCAAGACGGTGGCAAGAAGAAAAGACCGGCGGAATAGGCGAGAAGAAAAATCCCACTGTTCCGATTTGTGTTGGTTGTGTTTTGTTTTGTTTTGTGTTTTTTTATTTTTATTTTTTTTTTTATTTTATTTTTTTTTATGGTGTAAAATGCTGATCGGGGTTGATCCCCGGCATGAAGAAATGACAAGTTTGTAAAATGTTGTTGTTTTTTTTTTTTTTTTTTTTTTTGTTTTTTTTTGTTTTGGGAGTGTTTTGTTGAAAAAATAAAAATAAAATGAAAGAAAACAAGGGAGAAAGAAAATAGATAAAAAATATTTATAGATGGATTATATGAAAAACATCAGTGCGATTGTTTCAAAATAAAGTGGGGTATTTAAAAAAGAGGAAAAGTGACTTGGAAAAAATAAATAAAAATAAGTGATTTTTGAAATCAAATGGAGGAGAGAGAGGGACAAACCCATGTGATAAAGCGGAGAGAGAGTCGGTGAGTGGGGTGCAAAAGGTGAAGGAGAAATGATGGATTGAAAATGGTTTGGGTCAAAAGTGGACACTGTTAGTGGGGAACATGAGTGCATTGATTATTTGATATAATAATAATAATAATAAAAATAAAAAGTTAGAACAGTTGGAGAGAATGAGTGGAGTATGGTAAGGGTTTCATCCAAAGCCAAAATTCCTGCAGCGAATCACTTCGCAAATCCTAGCATGAGCTTTTTCTCTTTCCAGGCTTATTCATGAATTTCCTGGTGATTTCAAGAGCCTCTGGTGGCATTGTGGCAGAGAACACCCCAACCTGGATTTTGGGTGGCAGCAACTGAGAACACCCCAACCTGGATTTTGGGTGGCAGCAACTGGAAAATATCATAGATCTGATTTTTAAAAACCTCGTGACAGCATTTCATCAGCTTCATCCAAGACAAACATTTTGATGTAAACAGGGCGAAGTGATTGTCTCCGCAACATGTCAAACACACGACCAGGAGTACCAACAACAACATGAACCCCACTGGAGAGAATGCGCTGATCTTCGCGCACACTAGTCCCTCCAACACAAGCATGAACCTTCACACTTTGCTGGGCAAGTTCAAGAGTGGGTGGAAGAACCAAAGCTTGGCACTCAACCAAGCTATAATCTAGCTGCTGCAGAATTCCAGAGCAGAATGTTGCAGTGTTTCTAGTTCCAGACTGTCTCGTCATATGAGGTGAAGAATTCTTCTCCATCAGCCTCACACATGACTACAGTTGCACAAATCTTTGTTGATTTTATCAGCGGAATAGGTTGAGGTCCGGCGGGCGGCTAAGGTGAGGTTGCCGCCCGCCGGGGAAGCGAAAATACTAGGTTTTAAACCAGCTCTGATACCATGTAAGAAATAATGTATAGAGAAAGAGAGAGAATAAATTGTATGTATTATTATTGATTGATATATTAATAGATAGATTACAAGATGATGATTCCTATATATAGAAGAGGGTGAGTGTGTAGTAGGTAAGGAGTAGGTGAAGTGGAGGTGGTAGTGGTGTAGTGGGTTAGGTTTAGTGGAGTAGGTGAGGTGGTAGTGGTGTAGTGGGTTAGGTTTAGTGGAGTAGGTGAGGTGGTAGTGGTGTAGTGGGTTAGGTTTAGTGGAGTAGGTTTAAGTGGGTGAAGTAGGTGGAGAGTAGGTGGATTTTAACACCTCCATCAAACGAGATATCCCCTAACCAAACCTCCTCCCAAAAATGGATGCTCTCCCCATTTTCCACTCTCAATGAAAGAAAGTTAGACACAAGTTGATACAAGCGAGAAATGGACTTCCACGGTTAACGACAATTTCTTCTATTAACCACGTTAGAATTTCTTCCATTGGGATGAACTCCATACTCGCTTTTAACAGCCGAACACCATAGCGATTCACTTTCAACATGGAATCTCCACAACCACTTGCTCAATAGAGCAATATTCCTAGCAATGATATTCCCTATAGCTCCCCTTTATCCCTAGGGAGAGAAACAATCTCCAACTTAACCAAATGAACCCTTTTACCTTTTTCACACCATTCCCAAAGAAAATCTCTCATCAATTTCTCAATGTTCCTCGCAATGCTAACCGGAATTTTGAATAGGGGCAAGAAATAAATAGGAACAGAGTCTAATACAGATTGTACCAAAGTAGATCGTCCCCCCTTAGACGACAAAGCTCGCTTCCATCCCTTCAATCTTTTCCTAATTTTGATAAGAACAGGTTCCCAAAAGGACGTCAATCTAGAATCTCCTCCCAAGTATTTGAGGGGAAAAGATTCAATGGAACATCCCAACATGTCTGCCACCCTTTGCACATAGCTATCAACACTGCTCTTGCTAAGATTGACCTTGAGGCTTGACACAATTTGAAAATTCTCAAAATCTTTAGCAAACTACTCACCTTACTTTCCTCCTTTGATGAGAAAAATATAGTATCATCTACAAATTGCAAATGAGTGACTCCAATTCTATCCCTCCCCACCACAAAACCCTCAGGCCCTGTTTGTTTTGGGGTTAAATAGATGGGAGGGGATTAGGATGGAGGTGAGATTATTTAGTGTTGTGTTTGTTTGTAGAGTTAGGGAAGGGATTAGGGTGAAGGAGGTGATATAGATGGAGGTTGGAAGGGGGATTGAGATGGAGGAGGTAGAGATGATATTAGAAAAATAGTGAGGGGATTAAAATTTTTTTTTATTTTTTTATTTTTTATATATTGAGAATTTTTTTTTAAATATTAATGTTTAATTTTTTATATTTTTTTATTTGTTTTATTATTTTATATAAAAATAATTTAACAATTCCTACACTAACAAGTATCATCAAAACAAACATAATTTTACTTAATTCCCTCACTATCAATCCCCTCACTAACAATCCCCTCACTATTAATCTCCTTACTATGAATTCCCTCCATTCTACCTCTAAAAACAAACGGGGCCTCAATGACACCCTTATCCCCAGCTTTATCAATAATCCGACCCAAGCACATTAGCGACTAGAATAAACAAAAATGGTGATAAAGGATCACCCTGCCTTAGACCCTTCGATGCTCTAAAAGAATCCCCAACCTTGCCATTCACAATGACCGACATATTACATGACAACAAGCACCCCCAAATCCACCTTCTCCATCTAGATTCGAACCCCTTCCTTTCCAAAACGAAATCCACAAACCCCCAATCAATATGGTCACATGCTTTTTCAAAATCAACCTTAAAAACAACACTCTCATTATGTAATCCCCTATACTCCTCAATTACCTCGTTAGCCACTAAGACTACATCCAATATCTGCCTTCCTTGCACAAAGGCACCCTGTGTAGAAGAAATGGTTTCCCCAAGGATCACCCTAAGTCTCTTAGAAAGCTCCTTTGCTAGAATTTTGTAGAGTGATGTAACTAAGATGATTGGTCTAAAATCCCCAATCTTGACCGACTTCTCCTTTTTTGGGAATTAGACAAATGAAGGATGCATTGGTGCATAAATTAACCTCCCCACTTTCGAAGAACTCACCAAAGACTCTCATAAGATCTCCTTTCACAATATCCCAACAATTTTGAAATACAGTAATTGAAAAACCATCCGGACCTGGGGCCTTATCTCTCACACTCAAAAAGCAGCCTGTCTCACCTCACATTCATGAATGGGTCTCTCAAGCCAACTAGTTGTCGCTGACTCCATAGGAGCCCAACTAAGACCTTCGATCCCTAGATGATCCACTCCCCTGTCAGAATAGAGATTTAAATAAAAATTGTAAATCTCTTTAACAATAGGCTCCTCCTTACCACCACACCCTGCCCCACCTCTAGATTTTTGATGAAATTCTTCTTCCTCTTGCTCGATGCAATCCTATGAAAAAAATCTAGAATCAACATGGCCATCTTTAGCCCATTTTTAATTTAGCTCTTTGTCCTCAAAAAATCTGCTCCCTAAAAACAAGCTCTTCCAATTTCATCCTGAGCAATGATCTCTTATCCCTTAAATTCCTCCCCCCCCCCCTCCCGGATTCCTTCACATCCAATTCCTCAATATCCCGAACTAACTCCGCTTTCACTTCATTTATATGTAATACTACTTTGTCATGTATTGTAAAATATTCACAACCGTTCATTTCTTCTATGGATCACCTAACTACAATTTTTAATAAAATAATTTCATGTCTTATTTATGTGAAATCTTATTGCTTTTAACCTTATTAGGCTTGAAGCTGAATACATCTATATTCTATACCAATGCTCCAATGTGTCCATTAACAAACAATCCTGTATTGTGCTAGGTCAGTCAGGATAGTAGACTACCTGCTGAGTTTGAAATCACTGATTTCTGTCATCCATGTGGATGTGACAAGAAAAATGTTTTAGCCGTTCAAGTATTTAGATGGAGTGATGGTTCTTACCTTGAAGATCAAGACCATTGGTGGTTATCTGGCATTCATCGTGATGTACTCCTTCTAACCAAGCCAAAGGTTTGTATTCTCTTCAGTTTTGTCTTCACCAACAGCAACTTATTTCTGAAATCTTGTCTTTTGGTTTCTACATAAAGCAACATATATCAACTTACATTGAATGGGTTGATATACATAATATATATATATATATATATAATCTGGCTTGGAGGATTTTGATTAATGAACAATTGCTATTAGAATGGGGCGAGAGTTGGAGTTTTCTAGAGACAATCTCTGAATCATGGACAAATTCTAGAAATTGATTCTAATAGGAGTCTTGTCTATATATCTCAGTAGGCCACCTTATAACAAATATCAATCAAATGGCTGCAATAACAGAAGTAATGTAACTTTTCCAAAACAAAAGAAAAAACCAGATTTAATGTGGTTTTGCTAGTGAGTTCTTTGGATAATGTACTTGTTTGGCCTAATATTTTTTAAATTTATAAGAAAATTGCTCTGTTAAATTAGAATAACAACAATGGATAATTGTGGAACAGTAATCAGAAAGAACTTAGCCGAAAACAAAAATGCTGAGGTGCAAAACTAAATCTGTCATTCTTAAAAGTGATTTTGGCCAACTGGTAGAACCTTGGTGCAGATGGTTGGTGATTGGATACAACAATAGCTATAGCCTATATTATGTGGACATATGAGCAGAACTTTAGACTCACATTGGATTTGTTTAGTATCTCAAAAGAATTTAGATAGAGTTGCAGAAAACAACAAATAGGAGAAGATATATATCTTTTTTGGTATTATTTTGTCTCTATGGTTTTTTGTTTATATGCAGATATGTTGACATATAGGGTAACAAGAAGTAATTAATCCTTCAATTAATCAATCAAAGATATGCTAGACAACTTGATGTTGTTGCAAAATAGTTACAAAATATGTGTGTAAAACTTTGGTATGCGCTAGAACTCACATGCGCACACACCTCATCACACCACACCACTCTGCAGTATGCCCCTTCACATGCGCACATGCCTAACCCAACCAAGATCAGTCGTGTGTGTACGCATGTGGTGTTTACCAAATCTCATGCATAGGTTCCGTAGTATTGTCCAAGTCGTTGCTCTTGCCCAAGCCAATAAGCACTGCAAGTTACAAACTAGTACAATGCTGAAGAGGATGAAGAAATTGCAATGTGATTTCCTTTGTGGTGGGATAGGAGATTAATTTAAATATCATCTGTGGATTGTGACACAATTTGTATGCCTTTGAGAGAGGGCAGGTTGGGAATTAGGGGAGTGGCATGTTCAATCAAGCTCTGTTAGGGCAATGACTAATGAGGTTTTCTTGTGAGAGGGAAAGGTATTGGAGAGTGGTCGTGATCTAACAATAGATGTGTGGGGCAAATGGTCATCCATGGAGGTTGCCTTGTCTCATGACAATGGCTTTGGAATGGTATCCAAAATGTATATAATGAGTTCTTAAGACATACTCGGTTTGTTGCGGGAATGGTGGAAAGATGCAATTTTGATGTCATCTTAGTGGAGGGAGGGTAAGTCGGGAGGCATGTTGATGTAGGATGAATAGAGAGAGCTTGCTGGATTTTCAATATAAAGGTTATTTAACGGCCTAAACAGTAGTTTAGGGTTTTAATGGTTATTGAAGGCCAATAGGTAGGTGGGGCTGATTGGATAGGGTTTTGCGGTTGAAAAGTGCACTTTTAGAGGGTTGTGAACTAAGAATAGTAACTAGGGTATGTGTGCAAAGAAGAAAAAAGAGAAGATGATAGTTCTAGAAATCACTCCTAGAATTCCTTGGGCATTACACCTAGGGTTTGATTGCATCACAAAATCTATATGAAAGCTTCAAATCTCTTGAAATTCTCTAAAATATCAACTCTCTTAAATAAGAAACATAAATATAGTTGTAAGTGTAAAGCTTGTAGAAATTAGGGCTAAGAATAAGTAGAGAAGAAGAAGAGAGAGAGAAAAAGAGAGAATATGATATAATTAGGTTTTTGGGTTGTTAACTAAACCCTTCACCTCAACACTATTTATATTAAACTCAAGAGTTACAGTAGGACAATAGTACCCGTCATTATAAAATTAAAAAACATATTCTAACACTCCTCCTCAAGCGAGAGCATAGAGATTGAACATGTCCAACCTGGTAGACAGGCGCTGGAAGGAAGAGTGAGGTAACCGTTTAGTAAGAATATCACCTAGTTGATCATCAAACCAAAGATAAGGAGTCACAAGTTGCTTCAGTAATAACAAATCCCGAATAAAGTGACAGTCAACCTCAATATACTTGGTGTGGATTATTAGTAATGAAGATAGCTGCTTGGTTGCCACATCACATGTGCATAGAAGTGGGAATAACAAGGCCAAAATCCTGCAAAAGTGAGTGAACCCAGAGCATCTTAGATGAAGTATGAGCCATAGCACGGCACGCAGTTTTGGCACTAGATCGAGCAACAACAGTCTGCTTCTTACTACGCCAAGTAACCAAGTTATCACCAACAAAGGTGCAATAGCCAGAAGTGGAACGATGATCAGTACGACTACCAGTCTAATCAGCATTACTGAAGACAATATCAAACAAAAAAGTGGAAGGACGATACAGTAGACCGTGGCGAGGGGCACTCTTCAGGTAGCACAAAATACAACACATTGCATCAAAGTGGGCATAGCGAGGAGCATGTATAAATTGATTGACCATACTTACAATATATGTAATATCCGGACGTGTAATAGTAAGATAAATCAATTTCCAACCAAGCAACGATATCAACCAACATCGGAAAATAACTTGCCATGCTCACCATCAAGTTTGACAGACAAGTCCATAGGCGCATCAATGGGTCTGGCACCTAAGGGACTAGTATCAGAGAGAAGATCAAGCAAATACTTTTGTTGAGAAAGGAAAAGACCTTGAGAGGAACGAGCAACCTCAATTTCTTAGATAAATTTCTTCTCTTAGAAGCGCTTTACCTTCTTCCGAAGTCAATCTGCTTTGTGTAGGATCTTCCACAATGTGAAAACATCAAGGTGAACCTTGAGCTTTGATTCCAAACTAATGTAGGACAAATAGAGACAGCTTGCTGGATTTTCAAAATAGAGGTTATTTTACAGCCTAAACAAGGAGTAATTTAGGATTTTAATGGTTAAATTGAAAGCTAATAGGTAGGGGAAGGGATTAAGGTTAATTTGGGGATGATTGGTGCTGGAAATTGTGTTCATGCATATAATATGATAGTGGTGTTGGTGGTAGATAGTGGTATGTATAGAATATGATAGTGGTGTTGGTGGTAGATAGTGGTATGTATAGAATATGATAGTGGTGTTGGTTGTAGATAGTGGCATGTATAGAATATGATAGTGGTGTTGGTGGTAGATAGTGGCATGTATATAATATGATAGTGGTAGATAGTGGTAATATATAATATGTAAGTGGCATATAATGGGTTATGATGATGTTTGTAATATCTCCTATATAAGGAGTGTCATTTGGTCTTGTAAGATAAGAAGTTTTGAATATAACAGAAATATATTCCTTCTTCCTCATATTTTCGGAGTTCTTCTTCTTCTTCATATTTTCTAAGTTGGTATCAGAGCAACAAAAAACACAGCAGCCCTAAAACCGTCATAGCCATGTCGGAAGTCACGTCCGGAACCACTTCAACCCCTGCCGCTGCCATTCCGGTGAAAACGTCCAACTCTCACTCTGTCCAAATCACCACCATCCGCCTAAATGGTGATAATTTTCTCCGCTGGTCACAATCTGTCCGGATGTATATCCGTGGGCAAGGAAAGATCGGTTACATCACTGGTGACAAGAAGGCTCCTGCTGTTAATGATCCGCTGTTCGACAGTTGGGACGCTGAAAACTCCATGGTTATGACATGGTTGGTCAATTCCATGGAGGAGGATATAAGCTCTAATTACATGTGCTATACTACTGCACAAGAATTGTGGGATAATGTTAGTCAGATGTATTCTGACCTAGGAAATCAATCTCAAGTTTTCGAATTAACTTTGAAGTTGGGAGAGATTCGTCAAGGAGATGATTCCGTCACCAAATATTTCAATTCGTTGAAAAGGTTGTGGCAGGATCTTGACATTTTCAACACATACGAATGGAAATCGGTTGACGACTGCAACCACCACAAGAAAACTGTGGAAGACAGCCGTATTTACAAGTTTCTTGCCGGCCTCAACATTGAGTTCGATGAAGTGCGAGGAAGAATTATTGGCAGACCTCCTCTCCCATCCATTGGCGAAGTATTTGCCGAAGTCAGAAGGGAAGAGAGCCGAAGGAGCGTCATGCTTAAGAAAAAAGGTAATGGTGAATCAATTGAAATTTCTGCTTTAATTAGCGATGCTGCGGCCAACAAGGCTGCAAGTTACCAGCGCAGGTTTGATGATAAGCCACGGGTCTGGTGTGATTTTTGCAACAAGCCTCGCCATACACGCGAAACGTGTTGGAAGATTCATGGCAAACCTGCCAACTGGAAAAGCAGCAAACAAGGAGAGAAGAATCGTGGCTTTCCTACCGCTAATGAAGCCGATTCAGGTCCCTTTAACAAAGAGCAGATTGTTCAACTCTTAAAGCTGATAAAATCCAACTCCTCAACCGGTACTCCTAGTGTTTTGTTGGCACAAACAGGTAGAAATCCTAAAGCCTTCTCTTGCCTAAACTTCTCTCCGTGGATCATAGATTCCGGTGCCTCCGATCACATGACTAGTTTTTCCCATTTATTTAGTACCTATTTCCCTTGTTCTGGTCATGACAAAATCAGAATAGCCGATGGTAGTTTTTCACCTATTGCAGGAAAAAGATTTATTAAACTAACTGAGAAAATTAATCTCAATGCTGTTCTTCACGTCCCCAACGTAGCCTGTAACCTTTTGTTTGTCAGTAAACTATCTAAGGATTCTAATTGTCGTGTTACATTTTTTGAATCTCATTGTGAATTTCAGGACCAGAACTCGGGGATGATGATTGGGCGTGCTAGGATGCTTGAAGGTCTTTACTACTTTGATGAAGTACCTGTTAGTAATAAAAAAGCTCAGAGCTTTAATAGTACCAGTTCAATCTCTGTTCGAGAAAAAATAATGCTATGGCACTATAGGCTAGGACATCCTAGTTTTCTTTATCTGAAACATTTATTTCCAGAATTATTTAAAGGGATTGATTGTTCTTCTTTTCATTGTGAAAGTTGCATTTTTGCAAAATTTCATCGCTCTACTTATTTGCCAAAACCTTACCAGGCTTCAAAACCTTTTTATTTGATTCATAGTGATGTTTGGGGCCCTTCTAAAATCACTACTCTTTCTGGTAAAAGATGGTTTGTTACATTTATTGATGACCATACCCGCTTATGTTGGATTTATTTGATGAATAAAAAATCTGACGTGAAAAATTTATTCACAAATTTTTACAATATGATTGAAAACTAATTTCAAACCAAAATTGGTATTTTACATTCTGATAATGGAACAGAATATTTCAATGAGCAGTTGGGTGAGTTTTTGGAAAAAAATGGGATTTTTCATCAATCTACATGTCGGGATACCACTCAACAAAATGGCATTGCAGAACGAAAAAATAAACATCTACTTGAAGTAGCACGTGCTATAATGTTTTACATGCATGTTCCTAAATATTTATGGGGTGAAGCAATTTTAACAGCCTCTTATTTGATAAACAGGATGCCTACAAAGGTGTTAACATACAAAACACCTTTTGATTGTCTCAAAACTTTTTTTCCTGACACGAGGTTGTTTTCTGATTTACCCACCAAAGTTTTTGGATGTACTGCCTATGTTCATGTTCCCAGTCAATTTCGTTCAAAACTTGACCCCCGTGCTATAAAATGTGTTTTTTTGGGTTATTCCTCAAACAAAAAGGGGTATAAGTGCTTCGATCCTCAAAACAAGAAATTTCATGTGAGTATGGATGTGTCATTTGTGGAAACAAAATCCTATTTCCCCAACACTTCTCTTCAGGGGGAGACAAGTGGAGTAGAAGACCGTTTTTGGGATACTTCTATCCCGCTCCCCAATGTCATTTATCCTACACAAAAACCACATCTGTCTGATAATGATCACTTAGGAGAACCAAGTTTTATGGTGCCTAGTCAAGAAGATTCTTGTTTAGGGGGAGAAGTACTACAAAATGATCTAAATCCTGAGCTTCAGGTTTATACTAGGAAGCGATTTCATCTGAGGAATAATGACCCGAATGTTCATCCTAATGACCCGAATGTCCACCCGAGTTCTGGCATCGAAATTTTAGGTAATCCTATTCCTTCTATTTCCGACCTTGATGTACCTATAGCAATTAGGAAAGGTGTCCGAAATTGCATTAAACATCCTATTGCAAATTACCTCTCCTATCAAAGACTGTCTAAAAACCATAGAGCTTTCACATCTAGGATTTCACACTTGTTTGTTCCAAGGAATATACAGGAAGCATTGGATGATCCGAATTGGAAATTAGCAGTCATGGAGGAGATGAATGCTTTAAGGAGAAGTGGTACTTGGGAGATAGTTGATCTACCCAAAGACAAGAAAACAGTTGGGTGTAAATGGGTGTTTACGATAAAATGTAACGCAGATGGAAGCGTTGAGAGATACAAGGCGAGACTGGTAGCTAAAGGCTTCACTCAAACTTATGGGATCGACTATCAGGAGACGTTTGCTCCTGTTGCTAAAATAAATTCCATCAGAGTACTGTTATCTCTTGCAGTAAATTCAGATTGGCCTCTACATCAACTTGACATTAAAAATGCATTTCTCAATGGTGATCTTGAAGAGGAGGTGTTCATGAGCCTACCGCCGGGATTTGAGCAGAGACTTGGAAGTGACAGAGTATGCAGATTGAACAAGTCATTATACGGACTCAAACAATCACCAAGAGCGTGGTTTGAACGCTTTGGGAAGGCAGTTATCAGTTGTGGCTTCTCGCAGAGTCAAGCAGATCACACAATATTTTATAAACATTCAAAAAACAGTAAAATTGCAATTTTGATTGTTTATGTTGATGACATCATTTTAACTGGTAATGATGAAGCAGAGTTAGCAGCCCTCAAAGAGAAACTCGCAAAAGAATTTCACATTAAGGATCTGGGAGCCCTCAAGTATTTCCTCGGAATGGAATTTGCAAGATCCAAGAAAGGTATATTCGTTAATCAGAGAAAATATGTTCTTGATCTCCTTGGAGAAACAGGTATGCTTGGTTGTAAGATGGCGGAGACTCCGATCGAGCCTAACTTGAAGTTACAAGCTGCTAAGGCTGAAGAAGTCAAAGAGAGAGAACAATATCAACGACTTGTAGGGAAATTGATTTACTTGTCTCATACGCGGCCTGATATTGCCTTTGCAGTCAGCATGGTAAGTCAGTTCATGCACTCACCAGGGGCAGAGCACTTTGAGGCCGTTTATAAGATCTTAAAATATTTGAAAGGAACTCCAGGGAGAGGCTTACTATTCAAGAAACATGGACATCTTCAAGTTGAAGTATACACAGATGCAGACTGGGCAGGAAGTGTTACAGACAGGAGATCAACATCCGGATACTGCTCCTTTGTAGGTGGGAACCTAGTTACATGGCGGAGTAAAAAACAGAATGTGGTAGCTAGAAGTAGTGCAGAAGCAGAGTTCAGAGCTGTTGCCCATGGAATCTGTGAAGTAATGTGGATTAAAAGAATTCTTGAAGAATTAAAGCTTTCTCACCCGACACCTATGAAGGTCTATTGTGACAACAAAGCAGCTATATCTATAGCTCATAATCCAGTTCTACATGATCGCACAAAACATATAGAAGTGGATAAATATTTCATCAAGGAGAAAATCAATGCTGGCATAATCTGTATGACCTACCTTCCAACAGGTGAACAATTAGCTGATGTGCTAACGAAGGGACTACACAAGAAGCAATTTGATAAGCTGACTAGCAAGCTGGCTATGGAAGATATCTTCAAACCAGCTTGAGGGGGAGTGCTGGAAATTGTGTTCATGCATATAATATGATAGTGGTGTTGGTGGTAGATAGTGGTATGTATAGAATATGATAGTGGTGTTGGTGGTAGATAGTGGTATGTATAGAATATGATAGTGGTGTTGGTTGTAGATAGTGGCATGTATAGAATATGATAGTGGTGTTGGTGGTAGATAGTGGCATGTATATAATATGATAGTGGTAGATAGTGGTAATATATAATATGTAAGTGGCATATAATGGGTTATGATGATGTTTGTAATATCTCCTATATAAGGAGTGTCATTTGGTCTTGTAAGATAAGAAGTTTTGAATATAACAGAAATATATTCCTTCTTCCTCATATTTTCGGAGTTCTTCTTCTTCTTCTTCATATTTTCTAAGTATTGGATAGAGTTTTGATGTTGAAAAGTGCACTTTCAAAGGGCTGTGAATAGTAACCCAAGAATAGTAATTAGGGTATAAGATAGTTCTAGGAATTACTCCTAGAATTTGATTGCATCACACAATCCATAAGAAAGCTTCAAAACTCTAGAAATTTTATAAAATATCAACCCCCTTAAATAAGAAGTATTACATGATTTTATATAGAACTAGGAGACTTCTTAAATTAACTAGAACCCAAAAAAGGAAACTATTAAAACTAGTTTGACTTTCAAAACCAATTTAAGACCAAATAAAAAACATAAATAAAACCAATTCAAAAACTTGACCCACAAGACAATGTCCAAATATTATTGAAATCATGTCAATGTCCAAATATTATTTGCTTCTTTGAATTTAGCATTCCTTGAACTTCTTATACCATGCATCACTTTTATCCTAGCTAACATTGTGGTCAAGAAGAAAGTGGCTATTTGTGATTACCTTAAGGAAGATGGTACCCAAATTTTGTGGGATATTACTCTACGTAGAGAGTTGAATGATTGGGAGGTGGAGGAATTGATGGATCTCCTTGGGCATCTTCTTGTCATCTCTGACATTGCGGAAGGGAACAATGCATTGAGGTGGACAGGATCGAAATCTAGTAGATTTGAGGTAAAGTCTTTTACGATTCTTTGGTGGGCTAGAGAGGGTTGGCCTTCCTTGGTGAGAGGGGTGGAGATTTAAGGCTCCTTCCAAGGTCACATTTTTTGGTGTGGAGAAAAGCGTATACGTACTATTGTTAACTTTAATAAGAGGAAGCAAATTCATGTGAATTGGAGTTCTATGTGAGAGTGGAGACTTATGGTCCTTCTATCTGTTTATGTTTGGCCAAGTGTGGTTATTCCTTGGGAAGGGGAAAGATCTTCTTCATGCATGGAGAGTGAGCTAGAGTTGGGAAGAGGAGGAGCAAGGATTGAAGTTTGGTGCTTAGGCTTTGATGTGGCTTTTTTAGAATCAATGCAGTAGGACTTTTGACAGGATCAAAGAACATATTTTAAAGTAAAAAAGTGGATTGTTATCCTTTTGGAATAGTTGGTTCTCGGGTAGTGTGGATCCTCGCTTAGACCAAATTTTAGACTTTGTAGTGACTTTTGACTTAACTTTCTTTTTTCTTTATCTCTATTAATACTAGCGGCACCCTCTGGTGCTTCATTTGTAATTGTTTTACTTTTCATTAAACAAGGAAAAGCAATTCAAAGGAACTTACACAGTCAATGTGTAACAAAGTGAAAAAAGAGTTGCTCACTGAAGAAACAAGGAAGAAAAAAATGTGCAAAATTGAAGCAGATCCAACAATTATCAATATTAGTTTCACATGAATTATTTTGTGTTTTTCTTAACCAAACATTTATCCTCAACCAAACACATTATGCAGATGTTATATATCTCAAAACTTGAATTCGAACTGTAGGAATGTTTTTAAATAAATAGGAGTCTTCTTTTCTTTCTTCTTCTTATTCTTCACAAAAAAAAAAAAAAAAACAACTAAATAAAGGAATGCATATTGGAAAGGGGTGAGGCATTGTCTAGCCAAGATGGGAAACGAGTGAAGCGCCAACACTTGCTAAAGATAATTGTTTCATATATTTAGTTTGAGGTAATGACCAGTCAAACTTTCAAAGTAGAAGTCGGCAACTTCTGACATGGAATGTGTATTCTCTACAATGGATGAATTTCAAAGAATAGAGTTGGTAACTACATTTTCATTATTAAAATGTGATGCTGGAAATTTGTGTTAATAAGATAGTGGCATATGATAGTGGTGTTGGTGGCATATAGTGGCATGTATAGAATATGATAGTGGTGTTGGTGGAAGATAGTGGCATGTATATAATATGATAGTGGTGTTGGTGGCATATAGTGGCATGTATAGAATATGATAGTGGTGTTGGTGGAAGATAGTGGCATGTATATAATATGATAGTGGTAGATAGTGGTAATATATAATAGGTAAGTGGCATATAATGGGTTATAATGATGTTTGTAATATCTCCTATATAAGGAGTGTCATTTGGTCTTGTAAGATAAGAAGTTTTGAATATAACAGAAATATATTCCTTCTTCCTCATATTTTCGGAGTTCTTCTTCCTCATATTTTCTAAGTTGGTATCAGAGCAACAAAAAACACAGCAGCCCTAAAACCGTCATAGCCATGTTGGAAGTCATTCCGGTGAAAACGTCCAACTCTCACTCTGTCCAAATCACCACCATCCGCCTAAATGGTGATAATTTTCTCCGCTGGTCACAATCTGTCCGGATGTATATCCGTGGGCAAGGAAAGATCGGTTACATCACTGGTGACAAGAAGGCTCCTGCTGTTAGTGATCCGCTGTTCGACAGTTGGGACGCTGAAAACTCCATGGTTATGACATGGTTGGTCAATTCCATGGAGGAGGATATAAGCTCTAATTACATGTGCTATACTACTGCACAAGAATTGTGGGATAATGTTAGTCAGATGTATTCTGACCTAGGAAATCAATCTCAAGTTTTCGAATTAACTTTGAAGTTGGGAGAGATTCGTCAAGAAGATGATTCCGTCACCAAATATTTCAATTCGTTGAAAAGGTTGTGGCAGGATCTTGACATCTTCAACACATACGAATGGAAATCGGTTGACGACTGCAACCACCACAAGAAAACTGTGGAAGACAGCCGTATTTACAAGTTTCTTGCCGGCCTCAACATTGAGTTCGATGAAGTGCGAGGAAGAATTATTGGCAGACCTCCTCTCCCATCCATTGGCGAAGTATTTGCCGAAGTCAGAAGGGAAGAGAGCCGAAGGAGCGTCATGCTTAAGAAAAAAGGTACTGGTGAATCAATTGAAATTTCTGCTTTAATTAGCGATGCTGCGGCCAACAAGGCTGCAAATTACCAGCGCAGGTTTGATGATAAGCCACGGGTCTGGTGTGATTTTTGCAACAAGCCTCGCCATACACGCGAAACGTGTTGGAAGATCCATGGCAAACCTGTCAACTGGAAAAGCAGCAAACAAGGAGAGAAGAATCGTGGCTTTCCTACCGCTAATGAAGCCGATTCAGGTCCCTTCAACAAAGAGCAGATTGATCAACTCTTAAAGCTGATAAAATCCAACTCCTCATCCGGTACTCCTAGTGTTTTGTTGGCACAAACAGGTAGAAATCCTAAAGCCTTCTCTTGCCTAAACTTCTCTCCGTGGATCATAGATTCCGGTGCCTCCGATCACATGACTAGTTTTTCCCATTTATTTAGTACCTATTTCCCTTGTTCTGGTCATGACAAAATCAGAATAGCCGATGGTAGTTTTTCACCTATTGCAGGAAAATGATTTATTAAACTAACTGAGAAAATTAATCTCAATGCTGTTCTTCACGTCCCCAACTTAGCCTGTAACCTTTTGTCTGTCAGTAAACTATCTAAGGATTCTAATTGTCGTGTTACATTTTTTGAATCCCATTGTGAATTTCAGGACCAGAACTCGGGGATGATGATTGGGCGTGCTAGGATGCTTGAAGGTCTTTACTACTTTGATGAAGTACCTGTTAGTAATAAAAAAGCTCAGAGCTTTAATAGTACTAGTTCAATCTCTGTTCGAGAAAAAATAATGCTATGGCACTATAGGCTAGGGCATCCTAGTTTTCTTTATCTGAAACATTTATTTCCAGCATTATTTAAAGGGATTGATTGTTCTTCTTTTCATTGTGAAAGTTGCATTTTTGCAAAATTTCATCGCTCTACTTATTTGCCAAAACCTTACCAGGCTTCCAAACCTTTTTATTTGATTCATAGTGATGTTTGGGGCCCTTCTAAAATCACTACTCTTTCTGGTAAAAAATGGTTTGTTACATTTATTGATGACCATAGCCGCTTATGTTGGATTTATTTGATGAATAAAAAATCTGACGTGAAAAATTTATTCACAAATTTTTAGAATATGATTGAAAACCAATTTCAAACCAAAATTGGTATTTTACATTCTGATAATGGAACAGAATATTTCAATGAGCAGTTGGGTGAGTTTTTTAAAAAAAAGGGGATTTTTCATCAATCTACATGTCGGGATACCCCTCAACAAAATGGCATTGCAGAACGAAAAAATAAACATCTACTTGAAGTAGCACGTGCTATAATGTTTTACATGCATGTTCCTAAATATTTATGGGGTGAAGCAATTTTAACAGCCTCTTATTTGATAAACAGGATGCCTACAAAGGTGTTAACATACAAAACACCTTTTGATTGTCTCAAAACTTTTTTTCCTGACACGAGGTTGTTTTCTGATTTACCTGCCAAAGTTTTTGGATGTATTGCCTATGTTCATGTTCCCAGTCAATTTCGTTCAAAACTTGACCCCCGTGCTATAAAATGTGTTTTTTTGGGTTATTCCTCAAACAAAAAGGGGTATAAGTGTTTCGATCCTCAAACCAAGAAATTTCATGTGAGTATGGATGTGTCATTTGTGGAAACAAAATCCTATTTCCCCAACACTTCTCTTCAGGGGGAGACAAGTGGAGTAGAAGACCGTTTTTGGGATATTTCTATCCCGCTCCCCAATGTCATTTATCCTACACAAAAACCACATCTGTCTGATAATGATCACTTAGGAGAACCAAGTTCTATGGTGCCTAGTCAAGAAGATTCTTGTTTAGGGGGAGAAGTACTACAACATGATCTAAATACTGAGCTTCAGGTTTATACTAGGAAGCGATTTCATCTGAGGAATAATGACCCGAATGTTCATCCTAATGACCCGAATGTCCACCCGAGTTCTGGCATCGAAATTTTAGGTAATCCTATTCCTTCTATTTCCGACCTTGATGTTCCTATAGCAATTAGGAAAGGTGTCCGAAATTGCATTAAACATCCTATTGCAAATTGCCTTTCCTATCAAAGACTGTCTAAAAACCATAGAGCTTTCACATCTAGGATTTCACACTTGTTTGTTCCAAGGAATATACAGGAAGCATTGGATGATCCGAATTGGAAATTAGCAGTCATGGAGGAGATGAATGCTTTAAGGAGAAGTGGTACTTGGGAGATAGTTGATCTACCCAAAGACAAGAAAACAGTTGGGTGTAAATGGGTGTTTACGATAAAATGTAACGCAGATGGAAGCGTTGAGAGATACAAGGCGAGACTGGTGGCTAAAGGCTTCACTCAAACTTATGGGATCGACTATCAGGAGACGTTTGCTCCTGTTGCTAAAATAAATTCCATCAGAGTACTGTTATCTCTTACAGTAAATTCAGATTGGCCTCTACATCAACTTGACATTAAAAATGCATTTCTCAATGGTGATCTTGAAGAGGAGGTGTTCATGAGCCTACCACCGGGATTTGAGCAGAGACTTGGAAGCGACAAAGTATGCAGATTGAACAAGTCATTATACGGACTCAAACAATCACCAAGAGCGTGGTTTGAACGCTTTGGGAAGGCAGTTATCAGTTGTGGCTTCTCGCAGAGTCAAGCAGATCACACAATATTTTATAAACATTCAAAAAACAGTAAAATTGCAATTTTGATTGTTTATGTTGATGACATCATTTTAACTGGTAATGATGAAGCAGAGTTAGCAGGCCTCAAAAAGAAACTCGCAAAAGAATTTCACATTAAGGATCTGGGAGCCCTCAAGTATTTCCTCGGAATGGAATTTGCAAGATCCAAGGAAGGTATATTCGTTAATCAGAGAAAATATGTTCTTGATCTCCTTGGAGAAACAGGTATGCTTGGTTGTAAGATGGTGGAGACTCCGATCGAGCCTAACTTGAAGTTACAAGCTGCTAAGGCTGAAGAAGTCAAAGAGAGGGAACAATATCAGCGACTTGTAGGGAAATTGATTTACTTGTCTCATACGCGGCCTGATATTGCCTTTGCAGTCAGCATGGTAAGTCAGTTCATGCGCTCACCAGGGGCAGAGCACTTTGAGGCCGTTTATAACATCTTAAGATATTTGAAAGGAACTCCAGGGAGATGCTTACTGTTCAAGAAACATGGACATCTTCAAGTTGAAGTATACACAGATGCAGACTGGGCAGGAAGTGTTACAGACAGGAGATCAACATCCGGATACTGCTCCTTTGTAGGTGGGAACCTAGTTACATGGCGGAGTAAAAAACAGAATGTGGTAGCTAGAAGTAGTGCAGAAGCAGAGTTCAGAGCTGTTGCCCATGGAATCTGTGAAGTAATGTGGATTAAAAGAATTCTTGAAGAATTAAAGCTTTCTCACCCGACACCTATGAAGGTCTATTGTGACAACAATGCAGCTATATCTATAGCTCATAATCCAGTTCTACATGATCGCACAAAACATATAGAAGTGGATAAATATTTCATCAAGGAGAAAATCAATGCTGGCATAATCTGTATGACCTACCTTCCAACAGGTGAACAATTAGCTGATGTGCTAACGAAGGGACTACACAAGAAGCAATTTGATAAGCTGACTAGCAAGCTGGCTATGGAAGATATCTTCAAACCAGCTTGAGGGGGAGTGCTGGAAATTTGTGTTAATAAGATAGTGGCATATGATAGTGGTGTTGGTGGCATATAGTGGCATGTATAGAATATGATAGTGGTGTTGGTGGAAGATAGTGGCATGTATATAATATGATAGTGGTGTTGGTGGCATATAGTGGCATGTATATAATATGATAGTGGTGTTGGTGGAAGATAGTGGCATGTATATAATATGATAGTGGTAGATAGTGGTAATATATAATAGGTAAGTGGCATATAATGGGTTATAATGATGTTTGTAATATCTCCTATATAAGGAGTGTCATTTGGTCTTGTAAGATAAGAAGTTTTGAATATAACAGAAATATATTCCTTCTTCCTCATATTTTCGGAGTTCTTCTTCCTCATATTTTCTAAGTTGTGATTACACTTGTAATTGGTTACTGTGTTTCTGAATAAACCATCAGATCCATTGACTAACCTAGTTATTTTGTATGGCAATAATAATTGCATTGTGCTCTAAGCAAGCAACTATTATTTGGAAAATCCAAGAATTTATTTGTTTATTATTTTTTTTTTCGATACATTGGAAGCGTAGTGACCTCATACTGAGGTACATGGGCTCTGGCCACTAGGCTAACCCTAGTGGTAGCAATACGTGAATTTCTAAGATTACGATTCCTACCTAGATGAGACTTTAAATAAAGGATTTCTAACTATATGAGCATAACTTAAAATATAATTACACTTCTGCCTGTTCTATTTGCTTTTGAATGAACTGTGAGATCCATTAAACGAACAATTTACTCTTATAATGATGATTATTACTTTATGCACTTAGCGAGTAAATATTATCTGTTTCGTTGACCTGATAGATTTTCCATATATACATATATTTGTCTGTCTGAGCTGACTAAGTGCCAACCTATATGAGGATTGTATAAGAATACATGGACACACTGTTTTGTTTGCAGATATTCATTGTGGATTACTTCTTTAGATCATACTTAGATCCAAACTTCTCCTATGCAGATTTACAGGTAACCCTTAACTTCATTGATAAAATGCTCTTGTCATTCTTTTCATGAAAGAGTATATAAGTTTATTCTTTGTTACCATCGATGTTTGATATTTCTTGCTAATTCAAAGTTAATTGGTTATGTTTGAGCAAATCTAACATTACTAATCACACTTGTTTTTATTTATAAATCTGTAGTGTATGCTCTAGTTAGAAATGAGTGGTGAATTGGCCTTAAGGTTTAGTAGTTGCCATCCCATGTTTGCAAAAGATTCTTCAGTACACGTTTGGTCAGCACATTATCTTCCATGGTTGAACTTTCTATAGAATGGCCAATACCATGTGGCCTTGCCTTGTATCCTTTTTTGTCAAGGGTGTGGAACCTTGCCAAGGAAGTAGTTTGGTACCATTTTAAAATGTAGACTAATATTATGTTGACTGAGCAATTTGATCTCATTGCCAATTGAATTTTTGTTGTCATCTTCTTGTTCTATTGAAGTTTTTGTACATTACACCACGGAAAATTACGCTTCAACATGCTCAATGAATTTTGTGGCAAATATAGTAATGCTTGAAGAGACATCTCAAACCTATGGGGTGGTTTGGGAAAATGGTTGAAAGTTGCTTTTTGACTTTTTTTAACTTTTTTGTGAGAGAGGGAAGTGGGTTAAAAGCTGGGAAGTGGCTTTTAACCCACTTCCCAAAATAGCCCTATGTCTCTGGTTTCTAGTTGTAAACATTTGATTGGCTGTGCTAGCTTCTGCATTGATCACTTATTATTACTTTCCATTTCATTACCCATGGACTTTCCTCCACTTTCAATTTTTATAGTCCTGGGATTGAAGAGGTGGCTCACATTTACAATATAATACTAGTGGGACACGAGGGGGCTTAGCAGTTTGCTCCCACTTTTCTAGTACTTACAGGAATCAAGAGGCAACACTCAAATTCTAGAGATGACTCAAGCTATGCCCTTGGTGCAATGCAATACTTAGGTCCACATAGTGCTTTGTTCCTGAACTTTACTTTTTCTTATACCATGTTCATGTCCATATCTTATGTCCCCATGTTTATGTAATTTAAGATATTACAAAGCTTAGGTGATGATTATGATATCATCACCTTTTATATTAATCAATCAATTGTTACAAAAGGAAGTCCTAAGGTACTGATTAAGGAATCACCTGTTATATTGATTGATTGATTGATTGATTGATTGACTGACTGACTGACTAAGGAATCACAATTAATCAATCAATCAATCACAATCTAATCTAAATAAGGAAATAAGGAAATATTCTAACACTCTCTCAAGCTTGTGCGCACATAGTTGTCAAATCGGGATTTGTATCGTGAATCGAAATGGTCTCATATCGAATCGTGAATCGAATTGAATCGTTCATTGTAAAGATTTGGTCACTTTTTCTAAATTACTTAAAAACATATATCTATACGTTTAGATGTTAAATATATCTTATGAATATGAAATATTTAGACTTAAATTAATGAAAATGTTATTTTGAATGATAATCTCGTAGTTTAATAGGTAAGAAGTTAACAAAGGTTCATATGTAAAGTCACCATCTTATCTTTTTTTTTTTTTTTTTTTTTTTTTTAATAGATATTTCTTATTAACCATTCTTAATAAAAATAATAACCAAATAGACAAACTATCAATTTTTAAAGTAATAATAATTAACAACTATATTGATATTTGGACAATAAGCATATCTACTTTTTTAAGTAACAGTGAGCAAATAAAAAGAAAGAATTATTTCGAATAGTTTATTTTAAAACCTAAAATATTTTAAAAGGTATAACTGACCTCACACGTGTAATATTCAATTTAATAAAATAGCAATAGATAATTCATAGTGTAACTTTAATCTTAAATATCTTTAGAAGATATATCATGATTTTTTAAATGGAAAAAAAATGAGAAGAAAGGTTAAAAATATGTTGGGTCTGATTGAATTTGGTTGGATCTTATTAAAAACTCCATGATCACTAAATTAACAACAAATCATGTATATATGTTGGTTATTTTGGTATTAAACGCTATTAGAAGTTGGATTATGTCATTTTCACTAAAAAGATAGAGAAAAAAATAGTCAAAAATATGTCAGACACAATAATTTTAAAAATTTCATGAATTATAAAAATTGAATCGAATCGTGAATCGATTGTGAATCGTGCGAGTCACTAGAGATTCACTTCCAAAATAGATTCATCCATAGATTCGTATCGATTTTGCAAAAATTATAAATCGAATCGTGAATCGAATCGCAAATCATAAGATTCTGATAATAGAGGGTGCGAAGATATCTCGCATGCGCAGCTTGCCTAGAATGTCATGTAATGGTTTAATCCCAACTCCTTTGGTAAGGATGTCTACAAGTTGTTTGGCTGACTTCATAAAAGGAGTACATATCATGCCGCTGGTGAGTTTCTCCTTGATGAAGTGGTGATCAATCTTAACATGCTTTGTCCTGTCATATTGAATAGGATTGTGAGTTATGTTGATGGCTGTCTTATTATCACAATATAGCCGCATAGAGTCTGTTTGGCCCATTCCCAGATCAGGCAACAACAATCTGATCTACAAAAGTTCATACACCATATCTCTAAACTCAGCTTCTGCACTCGATCTAGCCACCATATTCTGTTTTTTACTCCTCCAAGTAATAAGATTGCCGCCACAAAGGTGTAATATCCTGATGTAGATCTCCTATCAGTTATTGACCTGGCCCAATCAGCATCTGTATAGGCTTCCACTCTGAGGTGATCATGTTTGGAAAAGACCATTTCCAAGAGAAGATTTCAAGTACCTCAGAATTCTCATAACAACCTCTAAGTGAATTTGATGAGGAGTATGCATAAATTGGCTAACCATACTAACAACAATAGCAATATCAGGACGAAAGTGAAACAAGTAAATGAGCTTATCCACTAGTCGCTGATAACTACCCCTATCAACAACTACTCCTTCATCGTCACCAAGTTTGTGATTAGGTTCCAGGAGGGTATCACAGGCCTTACGTCCAAGTATCCCTATTTCCTTCAAAAGGTCAAGAACATATTTCCTTTGTGAGATGAAAATCTCATCCTTGGAGCGAGCAACTTCGATTCTCAGAAAATACTTCAAGTTCCCCAAGTCTTTGATTTCAAACTCGCTAGCTAAATATTTCTTAAACAGGGGTATTTTCTCACTATCATCGCCTGTAAGCACTATGTCATCCACATAAATGATGGGGGCTGTAGTCTTACCACGTGAGTAATGTTTTACAAACAAAGTGTGATCTGCCTGACCTTGTTTGAAACCAAATTTAAGCATAGCCTGAGTGAATCTCTCTTTACCAAGCCCTTGGAGACTGTTTGAGACTATATAACGACTTCCGAAGCCTGCATACTTTACCTTCTGTCTGATGATCCTCAAAACCAGGAAAAATGTCCATATATACCTCTTTTTCTAGATCACCATGTTAGAAAGCATTCTTTACATCAAACTGATGAAGTGGCCAATGTAAATTAGCTGCTAGAGAGAAGTATTCTGACCGAATTCATCTTTGCTATTGGTGCAAAAGTCTCCTGATAATCTACTCCATAGCTCTGTGTGAAACCTTTTGCCACAAGTCGAGCCTTGTAACACTCAATGGAACCATCTGCTTTGTGCTTCACAGTATACACCCATTTGCATCCCACCGGTTGTTTGCCCTTAGGTAACTTAGTTAATTCCCAAGCAAGTTTCCATTCAGAGGTAGTGAGAGCATCCTGAAAATGGTTAGGAATACTAATAGAGGAAATATTTGACATAAAGGCTCTATACGAGGAAGACAAATGAGAGTAGGACACAAAGTTTGAGATAGGATGTTGAGTACAAAATCTCATACCCTTTCTCTTGACAATAGAAATATTAAGATCAATAGTGTTAGGAATAGCAATATTAGTAGACTCAAGAGAAACAAGAGATTCAAAGTTACCTGGACTCTTATCAGAAGCAGGAGATGGCAGTGGGTGAGTAGAAGTGGTCACTTGTATCCAAGTAACTTTCTGTTTGTCTGTCCCCCGACATAAACTTGTCCTTCCCTGTCCTTGGTGGCATTGGATTCTATAGGCCTGGTAATAGGTGGTGCAGGAACAACTAGTTCCACCATAGGAGCAACAGGGACAACAAGAATCTTTTAACACCAGGGCTCTCCCTGAAGGGATGACTGTGACACCAGAGAAGACAAGAAGTAGGACTGGGACGCGAAGAAGGTGACATCCATGGACACAAACCACTTACGAGAAGGAGGGTGATAACACTTATACCCTTTTTGAGTAAGCGAGTATCCGGGAAAAATGCATTGGAGAGAGCGAGGGTCTAACTTACCACGAGTAGGAGAATTATTGTGGACAAAACAGACATAACCAAATATTTTAAGGGGAATGGAAAAAAAGACTCTGAACCGAGGACTTGAAGTGGAGTTTTTTTTGCAAAACCTGGTTAGGAAGGCGATTAATGAGATAGGCTACGGGGAGAACAGCCTCACCCCAGTAGGACTGAGGCACACTCATAGAAAAACACATACATCGAGCCATATCAATAAGATGACGATATTTGCGCTATGCAGCCCCATTTTGTTGAGGGGTATAATGCCATGAGTGGAAAATTGCTCTATAACCCGAATCGATGTATTCACCCCCATTATCAGAATGTAAGATTTTGGCAATTGTCCCAAACTGAGTACAAATTATTTTATGAAATTTTGAAACACAGAGAAAACTTTATTTTTTTATTTCATGAGATACACCCAAGTAGTACGAGAAAAATCATCGATAAAGGTAACAAGCCATCTATGGCCTTTTAAAGACACAACACGAGATGGATCTCACATATCAGAATGTATTAAAGAAAATGAGCAAAACTTTTAGTAAGACTTGGAGCAAAAGAAGCTTAGTGTTGTTTGTCAAGTTGAAAAGACTCACAAAGAAACTCAGACACATTATTATTTGAAATACATGCCTAAGGAAATAAAAAGAAGGATGCCCAATACGCCGATGCCACAATCATAAATCCTCCTTAGTGGTTGAGAACTGGATGGAATGATGAGCAAGATTGTTCGGTTGATCCAAGAGATAGAGACCATTTTCTGCATTATCACTGCCATCGTCCTCTTCGTGACAAGGTCTTGAAAAAGACAATGATTAGGAAACAAATGTCACACTACAGTTTAAATCCTCGGTAATACGACTCAAGGATAGAAGATTAATAGAAAAATTGGAAACGTGGAGCACTGAAGATAGAGGTAAGGTAAGGGTGACATGAATTAAACCTTTCCCAGAGATAGAAGAAATAGTACTATCTACAATCCTAACTTTGTCTTGACCTGAAGAGGGCTTACATGCTGAGAAAATGTCAGAAGCCCTAGACATATGATTTGACGCACCAGAATCAATAATCCATGGCAAAGACTTATGGGAAAGAAAAGCATTAGGAGAAGAGGCTAAGTTATTTGAGCGGACAAACGACGAGGAAGATGCACTAGGAGCAGTAAAAAACCGGTGGGCTAGAAAATGATTCTCAAGCTCAGGAGAAGTCATGCTAGATAAACTATCAGAAGTTGGACCAACTGAAACGGAAGTAGAATCAAGGGTGTCAACATTACTAGATTGATGGGCACGTGAATTAGAGCCACGTCCTCTAGACTGGCCTGATCGACTGCCTCTAGTAGGAGATCGATCACCTCGACTCTTTGATGGAGCCCTATGAAGCTTCTAACATGTCTCACGAGTATGCTGTAGTTTGCGATAGTAATCACAGAACACAGTATCCTTCCCTAAAGGATGGAAAAGAGGTAGTGACAAAACAATGCCATCTTGAGGAGTAGAAAGTAATGCTGAACGGTCTCCAGTAGCTGGTGGTAACATAGCAAAATGATGGCTCTCCTCATTCTGTACATATGCAAAGCCTTTTGAAGAGATAGAAGGACATCCATGCCAAGGACACGACTCCAAATCGGATCAAACTCTACATTAAGGTATTCCAGAAACTTGAAGACCCTCTCTTGTGCAAGAAACTTCTGTTAACCAACTGAGTTAACTGTACAGACAGGCTTATAATCCAGGAGATGATCTAGGCATTTTCAACCATTAGTCAGAAAGGTGTAATACTGGAGAATTGTCTGCTCCCCTTGTGCTGAGCGCTCAATAGACCGGCGCCACTCAATACACCGGCACAGCTCAGAAGACTGTGAAAAATTTTCTTTTCGAGAATATGTAGCAGTAACTGCCTCCCAAATATCTTGGGCAGTATCCATGGATAAGTAACATTCACCAATCTCAGGAACAATGGAATGAATGAGCCACCCCGTGATTAAAGAGTTGGTAATCTCTCATTTGTCATAGCCAGGGTCCTTGATACCTGTTGCTTGAACTCTCCCATTAACGTATCTCATCTTCTCTCTTTTCTTCAGAGAAAGTGTCTGACACTGAGACCATGAAAGGTAATTCTGACCATTAAACAGAATGGTAGTGATTTTGAGGCTGGGGTTTAGGTTCTTAGATGTAGTAGTCGTAATTGGACTGGAGATCTCCCCTTTAGATGGGTGAGAAGTAGTGGTGGATTCACTAGTTAGGTCAGTCATAAAAACTCTACAATTTTAACCCAAAAAACATTGCACGAATCATAAGAATGGAAAGAGGAATGGAATGGGCTGGAACAAGCAAAATTACATACAGACCACTGTGGGAGCATATCAATCAAATTAATGAGTCATCTATGGACCCAAAAAATAAATCAAATACGGAAAAACGAACCTCCATTCAAAACAAGTGTTGAACTGTATTCAAGAAAGTAGAGAGAAAGAAACTTGGGGCAACAGAAGATGGGCAACTCTCAAACATTCATCAATAGGAGGAGAAATATATAAAGAGAGGCTAGGACAGCCCTTACAAGGGTTGACTAGGCCAGAGGGGCCTTCGGCTGAAGCCGAAACAGCTCTGTGGGACTTTGGTTGGTTTTGACAGAGACTCAGGGACCAGTAATGGAGGATGGGTGGTGATAGGTGATGGTTGGTTGGTAGTAGCAGCTGTGTGGGTGATGGTTTTTAGGGTTTTGGCTCTGATACCATGTAATTTAAGAGAATACAAAGCTTGGGTGATGATTATGATATAACCTTTTATATTAATCAATCAACTGTTACAAAAGGAAGCCTTAAGACACTGATTAAGGAATCATCTTTTATATTGATTGATTGATTGACTGATTAAGGAATCACAATCAATCAATCAATCACAATCTAATCTAAATGAGGAAACAAGGAAGTATTTTAACATTTTATGACTCATACTTATATACATATGCCCAAATCATAAACTCAAGATGTATGTTCATGGCATGTAAATGTCCATGGAATGTACAAGACAGCCAATCATTTTGCGCATATTGTCATAACTTGCATAACATAATATACCTAAAGCATGCATTCAATACAGGAGTAAATAACACATTGAACCAAGTCCAAGTCATAATTTGAAGTATTTAAGTTAAATACTTTGATATGGCTACATTGTCCTCACTTTTAACATAGGCATATTAGGCAAAAAAAACAAATGCAATTTACTTTTCAATGCTTCACAATCCAGGTTGAAGTGAAAATTGATTACTCATGGGAAACATCAAAGGACAGCATCCTTGCCAACTTCACTATTGAAGCTGCAGTATATGACAATGGGAATTGGTACAGCACTGATGGACATGTTGATCTGCTTTCGTCTCATGTAGCTCATTTGGAGCTTTGTCCATCCACTGGTGCAGGTCTAGGATTTCAAGGGTATTTACTTGTAGGGAAGCTGCAAATGCCCAAGCTTTGGTCTGCTGAGAAAGTGAGGAATCTCATCTCATTCTAGATCCATTTTTCAATTACTACTGAGCATGACTCTTAATAGATAGTTCAACATTACATATGTGACGTAGTGTAATGTTTTAAATTATTTGTCTGCATTATTCGAATGTAAATTGTAATTGCTGTACTTTTCAGTTTGCAAATTCTTCTCTTTCTTCCATCTGCAATTGCTTCATCCAATAAGCAGTGTGAATGATATATGTGCTTTTGTATTAGTAATTTCTTTCTTATTTAGACAAAAGGGAACGCAACGTAACAAATGTTTAGTAATATGAGAAGAGTCTCGAAGATGACAAATCCCATAAGGTGGAACTTTTCTGACTGAATATAAGTAGAGATGATCTAGTTTTTCTCTGTTTAAGATAATTTAACTTTGACAACTTTTGGTTTTTGAGATTTACCTAGTTATCTATCTTAAGATGTGAAAACCAGGCTATGATTTAAGACTAAAGTAATGTATCATCATAGTTTAGGTGCATAAGAAACATGATCATTCATTTTCTATGAGTTTAGTAAAAATTCTAATTAGAATTAAAATGTGCAATTAACAATGAGCCTTCATCAATAAGACTCCAATAGTTTCTTTTGCAGAGAGGCTTTTTTACCCTTATTATTGTAAATTGTGTTTTGAGAATGAAATGGATTTGAGTGTGAAAAAGGAGCCCCTCTCAATAGAAAAGAAAGAAAAAAAGGTAACTCTATCTGGTTTTCAGTTTTGAAAAACAGTTTTTCAGGTTTCAATTCATATATATATATATATATATTTTTAGTTAACATTTTTAATATTGTAATCAGTTCTATTTATGTTTTAGTTTTTAGATCAACTTTATTTAGTTACACTTAGAAAGTACAAAATTTGTGACAATCTTTCAAAATTCACTAAAAACAATAAAATACAAAAAAATACAAAAATACAAAAATTCAAATATTTTCGTCGTTTTTGTATTTATTGAATTTTTTTTAAATTTTTTTCCATTTTTATTTTTTTTAAGTATATCTAGATTAAGTGGATCTAAAAAGTAAAATAAAAAATTGAATAAAATATTAAAAAGTTCACTAAAAATAAAGAGAATTCGTATTGAAAACTCAAAAAACTATTTTTGAAAAATCAAAACCAAATGCTTCTTGTTTTTTTTTCACTCCAAATATATCTAATTTCCAACCCTCCCTAGCACCGTTACCTTGGGTGACTTTTGAACTTTTGATGGTTCATTGAAGTTGTTTGCTCTGATATTCAATTGATTAGGGTCTCTTGTCACAACATCTTATGCTTTTTGTCAGTTTGTAGTTTTCTAGTTGGATATTCTCCAACCATTGTAGTATTTTTTACTTTTCAAGTGTATCTACATTATGTGGATCCAAAAAGTTTTTTATTATTATTATTTTTTTTAATTTTAATTATTTATATTTAAAAAAAAAATGAATAAAACTTTAAAAATGTTCACAAAAATAAGAGAATATGAATTGAAAACTCAAAAAACTGTTTTTTGAAAAAAAAAAGCCAAATGCTTCTTAAATTTTTTATCACTACAAATATATCTAATTTCCATTGCTCCCTAACACCATTGCCTTGATTAACTTTTAATGGTTCATTGAAGTTGTATGCTCTGATGTGAAATTGATTCGAGTCTCTTCTCAAAGCATCTTATGCTTTTTGCAGTTTGTAGTTTTCTAGTTGGATATTCAGCAACCATGATAGTAAGTGGGAAACCTAAGTTTTCAAAAGGTTGAAACTTTGCCATGCACATTCAAGAAATCCCAAAGGCTGTGGGTTGAGAATGATTTTCATATTTTCAATATAATGTGTTTTTTCAACTAGAGATGCTTTTATCTGCTTTTCTTTTGCTTACATTTCATCAGCTTCATCTTTTATAGTATCAGCTTCATCTTTTATAGTTCCTCCAAAAATTTCTGACCTTCTGTTGGTGTTCACGTATTCATTGTCTTCTGATCTCTTACTTTTATGTTTGCGTTAAATGGCAGCCAAACCTATACACTCTTGTAATCATCCTCAAAGATGCATCAGGGCATGTAGTTGATTGTGAATCATGCCAAGTAGGAATTCGACAAATATCGAAGGCTCCAAAACAGCTTCTTGTAAATGGGCATCCAGTAATAATAAGAGGGGTAAACAGACATGAACACCATCCACGTCTTGGGAAGACAAACTTGGAGCCCTGCATGGTTAAGGTAACACTTAATTTTGTTCTTCTTAGCTACAATCGGTCTCTAAGGCTCCGTTTGATTATAAAGAAAATTTGACAGAAAGTGGAAGTGAGAGAAAAATAAAAAAGAAAATATATTTTCTTGCAAGCATTTGATGAAGATGAGAATTCTGCAAGGGAAAGATAGAAAATTTTGAAATTTTAGTTATAAGTAACTCCTACAGACACATTCACATTTTCTTGTGTTTTCTTGTGTAATTTGCAAGAAATTAGAAAGTTAGTTACATTCTAATAAGGGTTGTACAAGAAAATTAACTAACTTGTACTTTCCATCACCTTCATGCTAAACAAACTCTTAAAAATCTATATATATGTATATATATATTTTTTTCTTTCCTTCACTTTCTATCACTTTCATCCTAAACAAACGGAGCCTAAATGCTACCTGATTTATGTAGCCGGCTAAAATGGTGCTATTTGACATGTGATATCTTCACGATCGTTTATTATTATTAAACAAATTTCCTTTTGTTTGTAGGATTTGGTTCTAATGAAGCAAAACAATATTAATGCTGTCAGAAACAGCCATTATCCCCAACATCCACGATGGTATGAGTTGTGCGATTTGTTTGGCATGTACATGATAGATGAAGCCAATATCGAGACACATGGTTTTGATCTTTCTGGACATGTAAAGCATCCAACACAGGAACCAATTTGGGCTTGTTCTATGTTGGATCGTGTAATAGGGATGGTGGAGAGGGACAAAAATCATGCGTGCATAATTTCTTGGTCGTTAGGAAATGAAGCAAGCTATGGACCTAATCATGCTGCTCTTGCTGGTATCATATTTTATGTAACTTTAATTTTGTTTTGGTCAAGTTTGGAAGCAACTTCATGAAGTAATAACCACTAAATTGTTAATATTAATTTTATTTGCTGATTTGTGTATTATTTCAAGCAATATTACTTGGTCAGGCAGTATGGCCTTGTGTTATATATTTTTGGTGAAGTATTTTATCAAAATTACATGACCGAACACTTCAATTTCACCTTTATGTATCTTGTGCAGAAATGATATTCAACCTTCTAGGTAGCAGACTACTTTATAAATGTGGCTGGCTGGCTGGCTGTTAAAACTATTCATTCATTAAAATTTAATTCATAGTCACAGATGTGGGCTTTCAGAGAGAGCTCTAAAATTGAAGAGAAAATATTACGGAAAATAGTAGCCTAGTAGGTAATAGTTTAGGGGACTTGCATATAGGTCCTAATAGGTGGACTTACCGTCCAATAGGTCCTGTGAGAATTAATAGCGTTTTTCATCAAACATTATTAAAAAACGTCATTAATTGTTGATTTTCAGCAACGGCTTGAAAATTGTCACAAAAAATATTACTAATTATAAGTTTTAGTGACAGTTTAAAAAAATCGTCACAAAAAAAGTTACTAATTTTTAACTTTCAACGACAGTTTGAAAAAATCGCGACAAAAAAGTCACTAATTGTAAGTTTTAGCGATAATTTATAAAAATCGTGACAAAAAAAAGTTACTAATTGTCAATTTTTAACGACATGCAAAAAAATCGTCACAAAAATTTATATTTAGCGACAATTTTATTACGACTTAGTTTCAATATGACTTCATGGGAATCAAGTCCAACTATTAGGACCTATAGGTAGTTATTAGTGCTGAACCTTAGTTAACTGGAGCAGTGTGAGTTAGAGGGAAGGTATTGAACTCATATAAAGAAAATGCTATAAACCCCAAACAAATTACCAAATAAATTACCAAACCTCTCACATGGGTGTGGGACCCACACACATGTGATTTGTGTGGATCCCACACTCATGTGAGAGATTTGGTGATTTGTTTGGGGTCCCTAGCGTAACTCTAAGTATAATTCGTTAGTTTCACAGTTCGATTCAGCCTGTGCACAATGTTGGGGATCTGGCTAAGTGATTCATGTCAAATTACATTTTTTATGCTTGCCAATAAGTCAGGTACAGGTCAATCTTCCCAAATATTTAGACTAAATTGCATAATCTTTGCAATTGCTTGAAATTGCTTTGAAGAACATAGTTTCTTTCTTTTCTGTAGTCACTTATTGGTTTAGAAAAAATTCAGGTTGGGTTAGAGGAAAGGATCCATCAAGGCTGCTACACTATGAAGGTGGTGGATCCAGAACACCGTCAACTGATATTGTATGCCCCATGTATATGCGTGTTTGGGACATAGTGAAGATTGCCATGGATCCAACAGAAACACGACCTTTGATATTGTGCGAGTATGGTCCTCTTTTCATTGTTCTCATTTTTATGACAAAATTACAACTGTGTATTAGTTCCTTTCAATGATGTCATCTGATATATACTCAAGAATACTTGGTGAACACCTGGTAGGTATTCACATGCCATGGGGAACAGCAGTGGGAACATCAAGGAGTACTGGGAAGCAATTGATAGTACATTTGGTCTCCAAGGAGGCTTTATCTGGGATTGGGCTGATCAGGTTGGAAGCTGTTCAAGTCCTTAAATATGTGTTGTGTCAATGACTATACTTCTCTTTATTTGCTACCTATGAAGCACGGACACGGACACGGACACGGACACGCGACACGACACGGACACGCAAAAACGCAAATTTTAAAAAAATAGAAGACACGACACGCTGGGGACACGCTTAATATATATAATTAATTTTATTTATTATATGTCATAAAATTATTAAAAAAAATCAAATAAAGGTGATAAAATATACAAAATGACACTATTAAAATTATAAAAAATAAACATTTAATTTGAGAATTGGTCCCTATAATAAAATTAATAATTGGTCCCTATAATAAAATTAATAAACATACGTTATTATAATTACATCCTCAAATAATAGAAAAGAAAAAATAAAATCAGAATATAAAAAATAAATAAAAGAAAAGAAAAAATAAAATAAAATAAAATCAGAATTAAAGAAAAATAAAAGAAAAGAAAAAATTAAATTAAATTAAGAATAAAAGAAAAAAAAGAAAAGAAAAAAAGAATCAGAAAAAAAGAAAAATAAAATCGAATCAGAATAAAAGAAAAAAAGAAAAAAAATAAAAGAAAAAAATGAAATCAGAAGGGCCGAAGTAGATCGAGGAAAGAGGGCTGAGAGAGAGAGAGAGAGAGAGAGAGCGATCGAAGAAGATCGAAGAAAGTCGTACCTTAACAAAGAAGAAGATCGACTGAAGATGGCAGATCGCAGATCGACGAAGAAGAAGCTCGACTGAAGATCGTAGACCGACGATAGATTAGGGCAAATTTTGACTGAAGCTCGACTGAAAATCGCAGGTCCTCTCTTTCTCACCCTTTCTCTTTTGTTTCTCTTTCATTCGAAATAGATTCAAAGTATGATTAGGGCAAATTTTGATCTGTCTTTGCTTATTTTCAAATCGACCCCAAAAAAATTTGGTAAATTGTGAAAATGCCCCCGCGCGTGTCCCTAACGTGTCCTAAACGTGTCCGAATGTAAAAAAATTTTAAAAAAAATGGGACACTCTCTGCTGAGTGTTGGACACGTGTCCACCGCGTGTCCGACGCGTGTCCGTGTCCGAGTCCGACACGTGTCTGACACTGATACGGAGCCCTCGGAGAGGTGTCCGTGCTTCATAGTTTGCTACTCTGTTCAAATAGTCTACGATTGACAAGAGAGAACAAACTTTCTTGAGTTCATTTGGAACATGGCATAATGATGATCCTTATCCTATTCCAATAATAATTTCATTCTTGTAGCGACATAATAGATTGTGGAATTTACAAATTATACTTGCTGCTTTGTGTTTTGTGGTATGAGTCATTGCCCTCAGGACTATCAGCAACTCAGGAAGGATACTTGGATCCTTGCTGTCATTTTGGACCTTAGAACCATAGATGCTATGATTATTGAAACACTATCGCTTGAGATTTCATAGTTACTGTATTGCCACACGGAGAATAATATACATTATTGTACTGGCACAGAGCAATGTGCATTACAGGTTGATTGAGATTTAATGTCAATGAATTTTAACACGCTGAAACATTCTCATTGATTCCATATCCTAGAAACAGTTTAGATGTTCAGATGTTCTAATATTTCTGAAAACAAATAAATAATAGTAGGACCTTAGAGTTTCTTCGTTCTTTGTTTTAAACTACACATGTAGCTTTGATTTAACTTGAACAATTAAAAGTGTGCTACATGTAGCTTTCTTCTTCCATGGTTGATTAATATTTGTTCTTCCAGTGTAGGTGTTTTAACATGGGAGACTGCTAGTTAAGGAACATGACATAAAGAAACAGTGAAATAGTTATTTTGAAAAGCTATATTTATGATGAAAATCACTCAAGAAACTTAAATCACTCAAGAAACTTGAGTCTAGGAAAATTTGATTACTTTAGTAGTAAGACTAACTATAAATTCTTTCACAGCAGTGAAAGTAAAGGAAGCTATGAAGAAGATGAAAGTGGGAAAGGTTGTAGACCAGATGGAATCCGTATTCAAGTTTGGAAGTGTTTGGCTGATGAAGGGCCAGTTTGGTTGAATAATTTGTTTTCCAAGATCTTAAATTCTGCAAAAATGTCTGGTGAATAGAGGAAAAGTATGTTTGTTCCAATATATAATTAAAAAAAAAAAATGCACTACTTATCATGATATTAAACTTATAATTCATACAATAAAATTTTAAAACAAAGTAATTGAGCAAATACATGAGACAACAATTTTAGAAATGCAAATTGGTTTTATGCGTGGGGAATCTAGTGTGGAAGGTACTATTATACTTAGGCAACTAATTGAAAAATTTATTGAGAAGAATAGACATTTATATAGTTTTTTTTATTAATGTAAAATCATATGATAGGGTTCCTAGAGAAATAATGTGGAGAGTTTTCGAAAACAAATAGTATTAGTTTGATAATTAAAAACATATATGATAGAGCTGGGACTAGTGTCGGACTAGTATGTGTTGAAGTATCAGACTCATCTAATTCTCAGGTCCAGCACACCAGGACACAACTACATTACATATTTCTTAAATAATTTTATTTTTTCAGGGAAAAATGAGGTTTACAAATTAAAATATCGCATTTTATCTTAAAATAGAAGTTTTATGCATAGTTTATATATCAAACTCTACTATTTGTACATACTTTTTGTGTGCCTGTCCAACTAGACATATCAAACACATCCCATACCCTTACCCAATTGTTACGTGTTTCACACTGCTACTTCACAATTTGGAAGAGGCCATGTAACATAGACTCAATGTATGATATGACTACAAATAGAGCTAATTAAAGAAAGTGGATCCATGTAACCGGCGACCTCAAGTAATTGGGACAAAGGTTTGTTGAGCAAGAGTTGAATTTACTTGCGACTGTCATGTTGGTTGTGTAAGATTTTTGAATGATTTCTGTATGTTTAATTGTGTTTGTAATACAAGAGCACATCACTTTATATAACGATCTAACCTAAAACTGAAAAAGGAAAGAAGAATATCTACTCAATCCCTAAAATAAACAAAATATATAGACTACCATATATACATAAAGCCGAATATTCTCACACTCTCGTTCAAACTCAAGGTGTTCTCGTAGAAAACACCGAGAGTTTGCCAAGAAGAAATTGAAACCGAGCGATGGTGTAAGTGTTAGTAAAGAAGTCGGCAAGTTGTAGAGCCAAATAGACGAAAGGAAGCGAAATAGAGTCAGACTGCAGATGCTGTCAGACAAAGTGACAATCAATTTCAATATGCTTCGTCCGCTCATGGAAGACAGTGTTGTGGGCAATCTGAATAGCACTGCGGTTGTCACAGTAGAGAGAGGTTGGAGAAGATCGCGGGACACCCAAATCAGACAAGAGACAACGAAGCCAAATAATCTTAGCAGTAGCATGAGTCATAGCACGATACTCACCTTTGGCAGTAGAGCAAGCAATAACAGATTGTTTCTTGCTTTTCCAAGAAATCAAGGAATTGCCAAGAAACATACAGAAACCAGACGTTGACATGCAATTAGTCACATCATCAGCTCAATCATAATCAACATAGGCCACCAAGTCCAAAGAAGAAGTGGAGGACAATAGTAAACCCTGAAATATAGTACCTTGGAGATAGCGAAGAATCCGAACTAATGCAGCCCAATGTGTGGAGTGAGGAGCAGAAACAAACTGGCTAATCACATGAACAACATAGGCAAGATCAGTATGAGTAACAGTCAGATAGATCAAGCAACTCACAAGCGCTCAATATAATGTAAGATCATTCAGAGGAACACCATCAGTAGTGTTGAGCTTCACATTAAGCTCAACGGGGGTATCAGAAGTCTCAGAAGTCTTAGTGTTAGTAAGACCGACATGATGAATAACCTTATTGGCATACTTGGCTTGAGACAAAAAGTAGCCCTTGGGAGAAGAAGCTATTTCAATACCCAAGAAAATACCGCAATGGGTCTAGATCCTTCATTTCAAAGGTGTAGAAAAGATGTTGCTCTACCTCAGAGATAACAAACGGGTCAGAACTAGTGATGATCATATCATTCACATAGTAATAAGGCAACAAATCCAACAGAGGTGTGGAGAAGAAACAAAGCAGAGTCCTGGGCACAAGTATGAAACTCAAGCTCAGTAACAGCAGTCTCAAAGCAATCATACCAAGCACGAGGAGGTTGTTTCAGACCATATAGAGCACGACGAAGACAACAAACTTGTCCAGAGGAATGGTGAAGGCCAATCAGAGTACCCATGTAAACCTTCTCAGTTAGATGGCCATTAAGAAAAACATTCTTAACATCCATCTAATGAAGAGGCCAATGGCAATGATAAGCAGTAGCGACAGAGATCAAAGTATGGACAGTAATCATTTGGCAATAGGGGCAAAAGTTTCCTCATAATCAATACCATACTCCTGTGAGAAACCTTTGGCAACCAGGCGAGCTTTGTAGCGCTCAAGAGAACCATCAGAATGAGTCTTGACTTTGTAGACCCATTTGTAACCAACCAGATTCTTACATGCAGGCAAAGAAACCAACTCCCTAGTACTAGTTTTCTGTAAAGCAGACAACTTATCCTTCATAACTCGAATCCAATGAGGATCATGACAAGCCTCCTTGTAAGACTGAAGTTTTGAAAAAGAGTGAATAACAAACAAAAATGTACAATATGAAGGAGAAAAACATGTTTTAACAAAATTAAGTTTTATAACCTGTTTACTGATGCGAAAGGGATACTTACAGTTGGCAAGATCAGAGTCGTTAGAAGCAAGAGGATCAGCAACGGGGGTAGAGACAACTGGTGGAGGAAGAGCCTTGCGATAAGAATAGACTAATAACGGAGGAGGAGAAGGAGCAGGCAAGGAAGGAGGATGAGAACAAGGAACAGATTCATGGGGGTCAGTGGAGAGGGACTCATCAGGAGGGGTAATAGGAGGAGAAGAGAAAATAGACTCATATGGGTCAGTGAAGAGGGACTCATCAGGAGGGGTAATAGGAGGAGAAGAGGGAACAAGTTATGAGGAATAGTAGAGATGTACTCATTAGGAGGGACCTCAGAGGGAAATGGATCAATGTGAACCAAATCCTCTTTTGGAACTGGAGCAGTAAGAGGAGAAAGTTGAAAGTAAGGCAAATGTTCGAGAAAAGAAACATGACGAGAGACATAAAGACGACGGAAAATAGGGTCGTAACACCGATAACATTTTTGAGTAAGACTATAATCCAAAAAGATACATAGAACAGACCAGACACTAAGTTTGGTCTGATCTTTACGAGGAAGAAGGACAAAACAAGTAGTCCCAAACACACGGAGGAGGGAGTAATTAGAAATTTGAGAGAAGAAAGTCTCATAAGGAGACCGACCAAAAAGAATAAGAGTAGGCATGGGATTAAGAAGAAAAACAGCTGTAAGAACTGCCTCCTCCTAAAACGGAGTCGTAAATGAGGCAGAGAGAAGAAAGGGCCGAGCTGTTTCAAGGAGATGATGATGTTTATGCTCAACTCGACCATTTTGGGCTGGTGTATCGGTACAGGAAGTTTGGTGAATGGTACCAAAATTGGCCAAATACTCACAGAACTTTGTTTTAAAATATTTCCCACCCAAGTCCGTAGCACTTTAATTTTAGACCCAAAATGAGTAGTGATCATAGACTGAAAGGTACGGTGTATCAGATAAAAATCAGACTTATGAGTCATAAGATAAACCCAAGTGCAACGGGTGCAGTCATCAACAAATGACACATGGTATGCAGAACCCCTTTTGGTGAGAATAGGAGAAGGGTCTCAAACATCAGTATGAACTAAAGAAAATGGTGTATCAGATGTAGAAGTACTTTTACGAAAAGGTAAGTGTTAAAATTAATGTATTATTGATTGATATCTTGTTGTGTTGATATATATTACAAATGGTGAGTGGCTCATTATATAGGAGAGGGTGAGTGTAGTAGGTGAGGAGTAGGTGGTGGTAGGTGATGGTAAATGGGTGGTAGGTGATGGTAAATTTTAACAGCCCCCGCAAACTCAAGGAGGATAGAAACTAACCAACTTGAGTTTGGAGAGAGTAACAAAACAAGAAAATACATAAAAATAAAAAAGGATAGGAGACATTGTATGGTCGTGTCAGATCATTGGTGAAGACACTGGATGGTGGTGTCATAACGGTGTAGAGGACACTGTATGGTGGTGTCATAACGTTGTAGAGGACACTGTATGGGGGTGTCATAACGTTGTAGAGGACACTGTATGGCGGTGTCAGACCGATGTAGAAGACAGTTTATGGGGTCATGTCAGACCGTTGTAGAAGACAGTTTATGGGGTCATGTCGGACCGTTGTAGCAGACAATGTTGTGACAGTTGTTGTGACAGTTTACGGAGTCTTGCTGGACCCTTGTAGAAACTAACCGGAATCAATGTCGGGACAGTTTACAAAGTCTTGTCGGACGCATGAAGGAGCTAACCGGAATCTATGTCGGGACAGTTTACAGAGTCTTGTCGGACCCTTGTAGAAACTAACCGAAATCTATGTCGGGACAGTTTACAGAGTCTTGTCGGACCTATAAAGGAGCTAACCGGAATCAATGTCGGGACAGTTTACAGAGTCTTGTCGGACCCTTAAAAAGTCGCACCCTCAAAAGGTGTGCCCAATCTTTCAAAAGGCATGCCATCAAAAGGCGTGCCCAATACATAAAAAGGCGTGCAAGATATGATGCGAGGCACATGAGTGCCTTGGCTGGCGCGCCCGTTTGTCGTCAAGTGGCGCGCGATACGCGTGGCTGCCTTGGCTATTTAACCAAGGTTGATGCTGAGGCTGAGGCAGACAAAAAACTTCTGAAAATCCTCTGAAAAAAACTCTTCCTTTGCTGAGAAAGAGATTCTGGAACACTCTGTTGCCATTCTGTAACCAACCTTTCTCTGAAACACTCAGCAACCATAACATGGCCTCTTCTTCCCGTCCAGCTACCCAGAACATGGCCTCCTCTTTCCGTGGTCTGCTCACGCTCTTTCCAGAACTGAATGAGTCCACAAGAGAAATAACTGGTGTGGTGGCCAGTGAACCTCAACCAAACACCTCTGGTTTTGCTCCGTTGAACTTTCCGATGCGGTCGGTGGAGCAAAAAATGGCGGTGCAAACTGATATTGAGGCCAATCAGTATACTCTGAAGTCATGCGTGGAAACCATGACTGCGGTTACAAATTTGTCGCACCGGCTGCAGAGCAGGACAAATGAGGTGCAACAGTTAAACTCTCAGCTGGCTCTGCTCCAACGCATGTATAAGGATGCGCGAGCAGAGATAAGCGTGCTAAGGGCAGAAAACAAGGAGCTGAAGCGGAAGGCCACCGTGATGTTTCGATTTGGAGGGCCGCCATATGCTGCAGTGGAGGAGCAGGGAGTAGTGATCGTGCCCAGTGGAGTGGGAAACACGGAGGCAATACCGGCAAGGGCCGCCCAGGACGGAGGCAAGAAGAAGAGACCGGCGCCAGAGTAGAGAAGAAAAATCCCACCGTTTTTTTTTGTTTTTTTTGTTTTGTTTTGTTTTTTTTTTTTTTTGTGTGTGGTGTAAAATGGTGATCGGGGGAGCCCCGACATGAATAAAAGGAGTTTGGTGTGCAGTTCTGTCTCTGTTTTTTTTTTTTTTTTTTTTTTGTTGAAATAATAAGAATAATAATAATATATAAAATAAAGTGTTGTGCCACGTCTTGGGCAGATCAAATACTTTGGAAAAAAAAAATTGAAAGAAAAGTTGAAAAGATGAGAGGAGAATGGGACAAGCCCATGTGAGTGTGAGTGAAAGTGGGGTTTAAAGAAAGTGAGGTTGATTAAAAAAAAAAAAAGATAGTGGGTTTGAAGATAGTGGGAATGTTTCCATTGCCCCCCACCATCACCGAAAGTGTTCCTTCCTTTTTTTTTTTTTTTTTTTTTTTTTTAATCTGAGAATTGCCTCCAAAAGTAGGAGGGTCTATTCATTGTCTATACAATAATATTTGATTACCGAACACATAATCTGTTAATTTCAAACCTAGGATTCCACACCCTCGACCCAATTTCGACTCCGATCTTGAGAACCTGAGTGGATAGCTTCGAATGGTAGAAGTGTTCGGCGAACAACGGCCACGAGATCAACGGTAAACCGGCGGTGAGGCTTTGACAGAACTTGAGGGGTTCAGGGAGAGAACCGGCGAGGGACATGGAGGGGAGTTGGAGGCTGATGAGGCGGTTCTCTTTCTCATTTCAGCAGGAAACGCCGACGAGCTGCTTGCATATGAAGGTGACGGAGGTGTTGGTGAAGATCCATGAGGAGAGTTTGGATTGTGGGTCGCTGATAGAGTTCTTGAAGCCTTCCAGACACCGATGTTGACATGCCATTGGTGGAAAACTTGAGTAATAAACAAGCCACGATGGAACCAAGCAACTGGGCAATCCAGTAGAGGATGCCACGTAGGAGGGTGATGTGGCCGCCGATGAAGGCGCCGAAGGTGACGGCGGGGTTGACGTGGCCGCCGGAGATGTTAGCTCCGATCGAGACGGCGACGAAAAGAGCAAAAACATGGGCGATGGCAGCAGAGATGACGCCGGAGGAGAAGAAGCCGGCACCGGAAGAGCAACAGCGAAAGCGCCGGAGATTTGGTTAGAGCCTTCTTCTTGTTAGAGATTTAGGCTTCGAAAGCGCCGGAGATTTGGTCGGAGAAGAAGCCGGAGACTGAGCTCCGACGCCGGACACTATGAAGAACAGAAATGCAAAAAAACGAACGCAGGGTTTCGAGCCCAGGCTTGTTCTAGAAAGAGAAAGTAGAGAGAGAAAGTGTGAGAGAGGTCTTGTGAGTTGATGGAGGTCTCAAATTGGTTGAGGTCCGGCGGGCGGCCAAGGCGAGGTTGCCGCCCGCCGGTGAAGCGAAAAATACTAAATTCTTAACCTTGCTCTGATACCATGTTAAAATTAATGTAATATTGATTGATATCTTGTTGTGTTGATATATATTACAAATGGTGAGTGGCTCATTATATAGGAGAGGGTGAGTGTAGTAGGTGAGGAGTAGGTGGTGGTAGGTGATGGTAAATGGGTGGTAGGTGATGGTAAATTTTAACAGTAAGGCTGTCATTTTGGCAAGTTTATACCTCCGACACTCAGTAAATTCACTAGGAGAAACTTTACCTAATATACCAGACTGACCGTAAACGGTCAGCAGACAAATGTCCTAATTTAGAATGCCAAAAGTAGAAAGGACTGGACAAAAAATCTAACTGAAAAGAGAAAAAGGCAATTGGAGAGGTAGTCATAGGCAGATGCAAGCTTTCCACCACATAGAGGTCTCCAACTTTACTACCAATCCCAATCTGCTGCTTGGACATCCGATCCTGCATAGAACAGATAGAAGAAGAAAAGATAACATCAAACCAGAGGCATCAAGCTGACTGATAAATAATAAACTAATAGATAACTGAAGAATATAAAAGACAAATGGAATAGAGACAACAGACATAGAAGACAGTAAGACAGACCCAACAGATATACAGACATACCAGACCCATTACCAGCATTAACAGTAATAGGAAACAATTTTGAAGTAAGAAGAGATGGGGAGTTATATGATGAGTAAAAAATTCAGACAGACTAAAAGATACCTGAAGAAGACCTAAGCAAACTTGAATAAAGAGAGAAAACAATGGAGGCAGACGGGGATGGCTGGGAGTTGGACAGTGTATGGATGATTAATCTGAGCACTCAAGGAAGCCAAATCAGGATCAGGAGCTAGAGTAGATGCAGTAGAACCGGTGGTAGGCTGAACGGTACTCAGAGGAGGGGCGCAAAATTGGATCAGAAATGGCTGAGAAGACGAGGCAGATACAGGCGAAGCATACAGACATCCCTTTTTGGGACAATGATACTTCCAATGACCTTTCTGATGGCAAAAAGCACACTCATCTGAAGCTAGTGGCCTTGTTTTAGGCCTATTAATCTTAGCATTTGACATTGGTATGAACTAGAGGCAAAGAAGAGGACTGATGGGGCAAAGTATAATACTTAGAAAACTTCAGGGGTTTTAGTGTAATAAACTAAAAAATAGGATGTTAATTGTAATACCTAAGCAAAGTCTAAGAACAGTACTGAGAACCACCAAACAAATCAAGAACCAGAGACAAAAGGAGAATGAAGCTAAGAGAGACGGGACTAGAATCCGAAGTCGAAGTCGAGCAAACCAAAGATAGACACCTCTTCGATCGTTGAGGTCTAGGTAGAGAGAGAGATGGTCCTTGCAAACTGAAGCGACAGAGAGAACTAGAGAGGTTGATTGCAACGAAGGCGAAATCAAAACTCAGATGAGTCGAAGCCCCAAGGAACTGAGAAGATGACGACCAGATGTGTCACGACTATGACTGATCACAAACCAGAAAACTAGAGGGTACGAAGTAGAGGCAGAATCGAACTCAGATGAGTCATGAAGCAGAGGTAGTCAGTCGCGAATGGTTCGTGAGGTAGAGGCTAAGTGTCGCGAACAAGAGGGAACCACAAAAGAAGCCTATAGTCGAACCGGACAAACACAGAAGGAGAAGAAGCTGTCGACTTCTAGGGTTTTGGCTCAGAGATGGTTCTGATACCTTGTAAGATTTCTGAATGATTTTTGTATATTCAATTGTGTTTGTAATACGAGTACATCACTTTATATAACAATCTAACCTAGGATTGAAAAAGGAAAGAAGAATATCTACGAATATCTACTCAATCCCTAACATATGCAAAATATATAGACATAAAGCCGAATATTCTCATGGCCTGTTCAAAAAAAATCCTCTGCTAACACCCTCTAGATTTAAGTCCAACTTTCATCTAAAAAATATGACTTTGGAAAATGGACCAAAGTCACAAAAAATTGAAAAGAATCTAATAATATTTCCTTTGTTTTTTTTGATAAATAAAATCTAATAATATTTCCATTCTATTCATTTAGAAGATTGTATTCAGAGTTCACATTAACCTGGCTAATAAGATCCATTGATGGCTCAGAGTGAAAGTACTAGGTCCAATAAGCCAGTCTTACCTAACTTTGATTCCGGTTACTATCATGGGTTGTGGAAATTAGACAATTCGCCAGGTTGTGTTGCACCTTATGAAGTACGGACACTTCAACTTAGTTGTCATAGCTATGTTCAACATGTGTCAGAGACTGACATGCCTTAGACACGTCGGGATACATATTGGACATGCCATGTTGCATGTCCCATCTTTAAAACTTCTTTTTTTCCTCTCAGAAACTTTGGGGACATGTCATGGACACATGTGCCCCACTTCTGAACACACCAAAAGACACGCCCCATGACATTTATCTTGTCATGAACTGTAAAAAGAGTCATTATTTTTTTTCTTTGCTGAATAAAAAAGTCATCATAATTTCATAATCATTGTTATATAAACATTTTGTCTGCATTAATCATCACTTTGTATTGTGTTCTCTTATTCTTTAAAGAATACAATCAAATAGCATTCTATCCCTTGATTTTTGAATTTGTATTTGAATCTGATTGTGAAGTTCTTTGAATTGACATTCTAAATTATTGTTTGATTGTTGAAATGACTATATCTTTACTTGTAATAAACCAGTATTGTTCGTCTTGCACTACTACACAACCACAGTTTTAACTTGTAGAGTGAGTTTTTTCTAGAAGTTTTTTTGTTTTTTTTGTTTTGTTGTGTTTTGTTGTGTTTTTTGTTTTGTTTTGTTTTGTTTTGTTTTTTTTTTAAGTTTTTAGTTTTTTGTTATGGTAATTTAAGAAACAAGAAGAAAACAAAGAATATACAAGGCCCAATGCTATGAAGCATGGACACTTCAAAATTAGTGCCGTGGCGGTGTCCGACACGGGGACACGCCGGGGACACGGGGACACGCCGGGGACACGTATGGGACACGCCAGATGGCGTGTTCCTTTAATTTAATGATTTTTTTGCAGGGGACACGGCAGGGACACGCGTGTCCATATGGGGACACGGCATGGGACACGGCGGGGACACGGCAGGGCTATTTTTATTTTTATTTTTTTTAATTTAATTTTTTTTTATTTTTTTAATCTTTTGCCTCTCTTATTTAGTACTTTTGTGAAAAATATTGTTGGATGTTGAATGTTTTCCCCTTCTCGTCTTAGTTCTTGTTATCGTTTATTTTGACTTTTTTGTGAATTTTTTGTGAATGAATGATCTATTAATTTGTTTAAATGTAATGGTTATGCTTATTCAATTAATGTTATTATGTTAGTGTTTGTTAATTTTAATTTAGGATGAATGTAATATGAATCTACATAACACATAAAAATATATAAAATAAATAAAATAAAATTCGCCGTGTCCCCCGCCGTGTCCGTGTCCCCATTTTTTGAAAATTGCCGTGTACCGTGTCCGTGTCCGTATCCGTATCCGTGCCTGTGTCCGTGCTTCATAGGCCCAATGTAAAGGCAAAACCAAAAGCAAGAAAAACAGAAAAGCTAAAATCTTCTAGTAAACATGCTACAACTCAAGATTCTCAATGGAAGATTCCAAGCTCGACAAACTTCCCAATTAGGTAGAGAATCAACCACCCCATTCCATGAGCAAATTCCATGCCGCACATATTTTTTCCATAGATTTAAAGACAGCACAAACATCAGAAGCTTTATTATTGCTAAAGATATGTGCATTCCTCTCAATCCAAACATGGTATATAGCAGCACGAAGAAAAAGTTTAAACACAGCATCCTTGAAGCTCTTACCTCTCATGTGTAAAATACGCCAGTCCAATTCAGCAGACCAGTGCAAAGGCACTCTAGAAATCTGAAATCTTCTCAAATACAACCAGAATAAGCTTATTTAAACAAAAGGTGGCCATGAGATTCATGTGAAAGCTTGCAGAGTACACAAAGAGAAGGAACTCCATTTCCCATTTTGGCAGGCGATCCTTAGTAGACCGCCTTCTCAAACAGTAGAGCCACAGGATAAAAGCCCATGTAGGGACATTGTTGCTAAACCAAACAACAAAGCACCAAGGAACACAGCTATTAGGCACTTTGATAGCATTCCAAGCAAACCTAACAAAGAATTTTTCCATTGCCGGCAAGACACCAAAGCTCAGAGTCTCCGTGCTTAGATCTAGGAATGAAATTAGCAGGGTTGTTTACTATAATATGAAGGATAGATGTGTTCCTAAGTCTTGGCCATCTCCAAAAACTATTACTGATAATGGAACTAACCTTAGCAAGGAGGGAGCTTCCTAAGTTCCTAACCACTCTTTCACCATAGATTTTATGCAAAGGACCAATTGGATGTCAATTGTCCAGCCATAAAAAGGTCTCACATTCATCCCCAATCATATATCTAATTAGAGGCTGAGCCTAAACCCTTAATTTGAACAATTTCCTAACTGTCCAAGAAGAATCCTGAGGGAGGGTCATATGCCACAAATTCTTATGCTTAATTACAGAAGTGTGGATCCATTTAACCCAAAGAGTGGCTTCTTGCTTGCTAATGGTCCCCAGATCTCTGAGGATGGAAGCTCTATTCCGAAGCTTGACAGGTTTGAAACCTATGCCTCCTTCCAATTTAGGAGAACAAACAAAATCCGAACCAACTTCAGCACTTGTTTGCTTCAAGGCAGCCCCTGTCCGAAGGAAGGATCTAGTTACTCCTTCAATTTCCTTTAAAATCCTTTGAGGCAAGATGAAAAGAGAACACCTATAAACCTGTATACTCCATAGAATTGACTGAGCAAACTGTAATCTACCACCAAAGGGCAGCAACTTATTGGGCCAACTTCTAATCCTAAGAAGAATTATATCTTTGCGTTGTAAGCAATCTTCATAAGACAATCTAGTAGAGATGAGTGGAACCCCAAAGTATTTCATAGGAAAGGTGCCTATAGGGATAGGCAAAATAGCACACAAGACATCTTGTAACTCAGCGCACACACTAGAGAAAAACTAGGAGCTCTTTGCAAGTTATGCTGAACACCAGAATAATGATAAAAAAATCATCCACATCCTTCTTTACAATGGAAAGGGACTCTTCATCCACACCGCAAACAACAAACAAATCATCTGCACATGTAGGATGAAGATTCTCATTTCAAACTTATTCCTTAAGATAGCAAAAACACCTTAATTACTAAAAAGAAAAGGTAAGGGGAAATAGATAGGAATTTGGAAAGGGAAAGGAAAAGGTGGGTGAAATATGAATGAAATATAACTACATTTCACCCACCTTTTCTTTTTCCCTTTCCAAATCCCTACCCAAATTCATAATCCAAACAACACCTTAAAGTTGTCCACCAACTCACCATTAATGACCACTGAAAACTTAGCTGTAGAGACACAAGTATGAACCCAATTAATGAACTGAAGGGAAAACTCCATGGCAGCCAAAATGCCTACAAAAATGCCCAATCAACAGTCATATGCCTTTATAATGTCAATTTTAATGGTACATGTAGCAGGCACCTCATTCCTATGATAGCTCCTAGCAAGCTCATGAAAAAGTAAAATGTTATCTGCAATGGATCAACCATTAACAAAAGCTTATTGAGATTGACCGATCAGAAGAGGTAGAAGAGGCTGAAGCCTATTAGCAAGAATCTTAGTAATACATATATATAGCACGTTACAGCAAATTATTGGTCTGTAGTCTTTCATAGTAGAAGGGCAGCGTGTCTTAGGGATTAAAGCCAATGCAGTAGCATTCCAATCAGGCAACAAACAACCAGTTGTAAAAAAGACTTTAATAGGCAGGACATGTGTGTTTTATATAAGTTGAAATAGTATTTTATATATTCAATAAATTTTAACTTGCAGATTAAGTTGTTTTTCGTTATTTTTTAGTTGTTTGTGGATGTAATATTCATATACATTTGTATCTTGATCTTTTGAAAATCAACGTGTCCCATGTTTGTTCATGTGCTTCTTAGATTGCACCACCTAGGCTAGGTTAGCTCTGTTGTGTTTTTCAGGAAGTAGTTAGGATTCAAATTTTTGTTTTTTGCCTAGCAGTTTTTCACAGTAAAAAGAGATGAAGATGAGCTCAAAGGTAGCAAAGAAATGCTCAGGACTAGTATAAGTAGATTTGCTAAACAAGTAGATTTCTTGAAGAATTCTGAGTCATATTGCTGAATTTCTTCACATAGTTGCCAGTAGACCTTGGATAGAACCCAATGTGTTTGCATATTCCTAATGTGTTTGCATACGTGGGGGAGGGGGTGTAGAAGGTCTAAAAAATTTTACTTTCAATATAGGCCCTACTGAAGGATGGTGCCGATGGTAGAAAGCGTTGGGCATATGGAGGTGATTTTGGGGATACTCCTAATGATTTGAATTTCTGTTTGAATGGTCTTACGTGTCCAGATCGAACTCCTCATCCTGCACTACATGGTAACTTGAATATTTACCTCATATTTATTTTCTTTTCCTAAATGGAGCATTATTCATGGTTTTGCATTACAGCTCATAATGTCTACTATTGTTTTCAGAGGTTAAATATGTTTATCAGCCAATCAAGGTTTCATTCAAGGAAGGGATAATAAAGGTACTATCACATTTCACCCGTCTTTTTCTTTTCGTCTCTCTTTTTTTTTTTTTTTTTTTTTTTTTTTTTTTGTAAAAATGGAGTCTCTGTTTATTATCAGCTGGTTTTTTGCTTTGCAGATAACCAACACAAATTTCTATGAAACGACGCAAGCATTAGAGTTTAGCTGGTCCATTCATGGTGATGGATGTGAACTTGGCTCTGGAGTCCTTTCTCTTCCATTGATAGAACCCCAGAGCAATTATGAAATAAAGTGGGAGTCTGGACCTTGGTATTCTCTATGGGCATCATCTTTTACGGCAGAAAATTTCTTGACAATAACTGTAAAGCTTTTAAACTCCACACGGTGGGTTGAATCTGGTCATGTCATTTCATCTGCTCAAATTCAGTTGCCTGCAAAAAGAGAATTTGCTCCTCATGTAATTGCTCAACCCATAACACTACATTTTTATACATGATAGCATTTTCTGATATTACTAACTAGCTTGCAAATGTTTATGGCTTTTAGGTCATCAAAACCAAAGATGTCAATTTGCATGTTGAAAGTTTTGGAGATACAATAACAGCTAGCCAGCGGAATGTTTGGGAGATAAAAATAAACACTCAAACAGGAGCATTGGAAAGCTGGAAGGTAGTCTATGCAGTTGTGTTTATTAAATTGGCTGCGGTTATTACCATTTTACTGAAAGGTGTAATACTGTGTTTTTTCACTTGTTCTTTGTTACGAAGAAAGAGCCATAAAGCATGTTGATTTACTTCATTTTGACAGCCTAAATGTTTTAAAATCATAAAAAAATTGACTTACTTTAATAAGAGCTTGCATAAATTCTTTTCAAATACTTATGGCATATATTGTCAATGATAGGTTAAAGGGGTTCCAGTGATGCATAAAGGCATCTTTCCATGCTTCTGGCGGGCACCAACAGATAATGACAAAGGTGGAGGTGCAAGTAGTTATTTCTCCAAGTGGAAAGCTGCCCATCTTGATAACATGCTCTTCATGATTGAAAGTTGTTCTATTCAGAACATGACTGATCATCTTGTGAAAATAACAATTGTCTATCTCTGTGTCCCAAATGCTGAGGATAAGTCTTGCTCTGAATTGAATAAGTCAAACGTTCTCTTCAAAGTTGATATGACTTACTCAATCTATGGTTCTGGAGATGTCATTGTGGAATGTAACGTGACGCCGAGTTCTCAGCTTCCCCCTTTGCCGCGCGTTGGGGTTGAATTCCATTTGAACAAATCAATGGACCAGATCAAATGGTATGGGAGAGGGCCCTTTGAATGTTATCCAGATCGGAAAGAAGCAGCTTTTGTGGATGTATATGAGCAGAATGTGAGTGACATGCATGTTCCCTATATTGTTCCAGGAGAATGTTCAGGTAGGGCAGATGTTAGGTGGGTGACATTTGAAAACAAGGAAGGCATAGGAATCTATGCTTCAATTTATGGCGCATCTCCACCTATGCAAATGAATGCAAGTTACTACACCACACAAGAGCTTTACCGTGCAACACACAATCAAGAACTTATCAAAGGAGATGACATTGAGGTAACTTCTTATCTGTTTTTTCTTTTTGTCGAATTGAAGTATTCAATGTAAATTGACTAGAATATACATTTTTTTTTTAAATAAAAAAATAAAAAAATGGAGAAGTAGAAAAGTAAGAAGATTATCTTGTCACACATGATTTTCCTCCCAAACACAATCCCACCCACCACATTGGATCATTGTTGCTTCCAACGATTAATCTATAAACCAAACAGAAACCACCTATAACACTGGATCATTCCCTTCTCCATCACCACCATACTATTCATCTCCCTCCTTTTATCTACCAAATTCATGGCAAATGCAGAATAAGTAAAAATCTTGTACATTGTGGGAGCTCATGTCTCTAACGAAACCAAGGTTGGTTACGACTTAATGACGACAAGGTGTTGGATGAGGAAAGAATTGAAAGCTTATGCAAATTTAGATTTTAGGAATTATATCAAATTTGAATATTAAGTAGGATCTAAATATTGTATGTCTTATTTTTGTTAAATTTTAAATTCGGGTTTTTTTGGACACCTATGTAATAGGTTTATGCAGATTATGATACTGAATTTTTGACATTGAAAGAAGAGATTTAGGGTTTCGCTTAGTTTTGTTTTTGTTTTGATGTGACCTTTCTTCCTTTATTTTTCAGTACTTTTATTTTCTTCTATCGGCTGTTTTGCATCAATTGGTATTAGAGACAAAACCCCTGACCCATGGTTACCTTGTTTCATTCAAAAAAATAAATAAATAATAAAAAAAATTGGTGTTCAACTTTGTCAGTGCCATAATAAAGCCATTGCCATTGATTAGCTACTTTGATCTACCCCATGGAACCACCGAGTCTTCATTCGAACATTGTTGTTTGTTGTTGATGGTGGAGTCATCGGAATTTCGTTGTCGTTGGGCTATGACCGTCAACCACTTGCCATGGTGAAGAAATTAAATAGTCTAAATTAAGAATGATGAGTTACCCAAGTCCGTTATCACGAAGAAATTAAATGGTCAGAATTATCTTACTTGGGCCTATGCTATTAAGATTTTCTTGCATGGCAAGAAGTCACGTTATCTTACTTAACTTCCACCTACTGAGGATGTTAAAGGATATGATATTTGCCTGAGTGAGGATTCTTGTGTTATGGGTTGGTTGGGGCACAACTTGGAACCTCATGTTCCTACTATAGTGGAATTTTGTGACACCTCTTAAGGCCATTTGGGACTCTCTTGTTGATTCGTTTTCCAATCAAACTATTGTCTCTCGTGTTTATGAGTTGTATGAGCAGATCTTTGTGGCTTTAAGACCTTGTTGCAACACCAACCTTTTACTTCTAATTTGGCTCAACAAGAGAAATATTGGGAGGAGTTTATTATAGTATTTTGGGTTTGGATTCTAGTCTACGGGGTTTCAAAGATCAAATTCTCACCAGTGAGACTTTACTTTTGTTTCTAATACCTATTCTCGACTATTGCGTTCTTCTCTGGGCTAGGGATCTTCCACATCTGGTTCCTCATAGCTAGTGTTGTGACAGGCGCAAGGCGCAAGTGATGTGCCTTAAGACACCCATGGTGAGGCAAGTTGAATAAGGCGACAAAAGGCGTGTGACTTTGGCCAGGCGACAAAAGGTGCAAGGTGCGTGACTTGATGGGTTTTTTTTTTTTTCTCCTGATTGAAATCAACGGTTCATATCAGTGTTTTTAAAGGCTTGAATTACATAGGATTACAACTCTGATGTATACAACTTAATACCCAGCCCCAAATACGACTGAAAATCCCTAATTGATTGGAAAGAAGAAATCTTGCGGTGTTTGAGTTCTTTGGCTTGATTTGACTGGGTGAGTTCTTCCTCGTTGCTCTTTTTTTTCTTTTTTTTTTAACTGCTTTTTTTTTTTTTTTTTTTTTTTCTTTTTTGCTTTTTCTTCTAGGTTGGGTCCTTCCCCTTCGCTACTGTATTTTTTTTTTTTGCTTCTTTGATGATGTGTTCGTCTTTGTCTTCTTCTTCTTCTTCTCTGTTCTCCCTGTTTTTAAGTTTTGCTTCTCTTCCATGTTGTCTTCTTCTTCTTCTTCTTTTGTCTGTGTTTTTTTACAACCATGTTTCTGTTTTTTTCTCTCTTCTTCAATGTTGTTTCTCTTCTATTTCAATTTTGAGTCTCAGTCTCTGCTAGGAAAAAAAGGGTACAAATAATTAATTCATTACACATTACACCGAGATTATGAATTAGTCTATGTTAATTTATCTAGTTTTTACTAATATTGTGTGCCTTACTTCAATAAGGTCCGCATCTCGCTTAGCGCCTAAGCCCCCAGAGACCTTTGGCGCCTTGGTGTGCCTTGAGCCTTTAAAAACATTGCTCTCAACTTGTGTCCTCTTCGGCTTTGATCTCGAGCAGTGGTGGTTGTGGGCCTAATTGGGGTAGTTTTCATGGTAGCTCGAGTCATCATGGATCTCATATTGGTTCATGTGGTTCTCGTGGTGCGGGTTCTGCATCCAGTGGTGATTGGAAGTGTACTCATTGTGATTTCATGGGTCACTCTGAAGCTTGGTGTTGGCAGAAGTAAACTTGATCATGGTAAACCTTCATCCTCTACTGCTACCTTGGTTGGCTTAAGCTTTGTTAGTCAATTAACTCAAGCTCTAAACTGCTTTGTAACCTTTTCTCCCTCTTCATATTTTTTACAAGACCTCCAGACTAAGAAGATGATTGGTTCGGGGCATGAGAAGTATGGCTTATATCTCTTGGACAATGCTGGCTCTTCGACTCCTAGTTCTACTATTTTGAGTGCTACCGTGTCTCCCTTGCAATGGCATTTTTGTCTTAGGTCATCCATCCTTGGCCAAGCTTAAGTTAGCCATTTCTGGTTTTAAGTCCTGTGTCTTAACTTGCATGGTCAGCTTGGCAAGCACCACCGTAGTTCCTTTTCTAGTCATAGTATTAGTCACATGTCCTCTTTTTTTGATGTAGTCCATACAGACATATGGGGGCCTTCTCTCACCCCCACTATTAATGATTGCTTTTATTTTGTTATTTTTATGGATGATTATTCTTGGATGACTTGGTTGTTTTTACTATGACAATGGTCTGACTTGCCTCAAATAATTTGAGTTTTATAATAAAGTTTTAACTCAATTGGAAAATGTGTTAAGATATTTCAGTCTGATAACACCTTAGAATATGTGCAATTTGTTGTGAATGCTTTTTGTGTTGATTGGGGTATTATACATCAAACTAGTTGTGCTCCCAGCAAAATGCAACACCGCAATTTGTTAGATGTTGCCCGGACCTTGATGTTAAGCATGCGTGTTCCCAAACAGTTTTGGGGTGATGTTGTGCTTACTGCCTGTTCTCATATTAACCGCATGCCCTCTGTTCGTTTATAGAACTAGTCTCCCTTCTCTCAGTTATACCCCGATTGTTCCCCATTTCCTCTTCTTACTCCTGTTTTTAGTTGTGTGGCCTTTGTCCATGTCCTTGATTTGGGATTGGATAAGTTATCTTCCTGTGCTCACAAATGTATTTTTTTAGGTTATTCTCGTACACAAAAAGGTTATCGATGTTATCATCCTGAGTCTCGTTGGTTCTTTGTTAGTGCTGATGACTTAGAAAATATGAGGAAGAAGAACTCCGAAAATATGAGGAAGAAGGAATATATTTCTGTTATATTCAAAACTTCTTATTTTACAAGACCAAATGACACTCCTTATATAGGAGATATTACAAACATCATTATAACCCATTATATGCCACTTACATATTATATATTACCACTATCTACCACTATCATATTATATACATGCCACTATCTACCACCAACACCACTATCATATTATATACATGCCACTATCTACCACCAACACCACTATCATATTCTATACATGCCACTATCTACCACCAACACCACTATCATATTATATATATGCCACTATCTTATTATATGCATTAACACAAATTTTCAGCACTCCCCCTCAAGCTGGTTTGAAGATATCTTCCATAGCCAGCTTGCTAGTCAGCTTATCAAATGGCTTCTTGTGTAGTCCCTTCGTTAGCACATCAGCTAATTGTTCACCTGTTGGAAGGTAGGTCATACAGATTATTCCAGCATTGATTTTCTCCTTGATGAAATGTTTATCCACTTCTATATGTTTTGTGTGATCATGTAGAACTGGATTATGAGCTATAGATATAGCTGCTTTGTTGTCACAATAGACCTTCATAGGTGTCGGGTGAGGAAGCTTTAATTCTTCAAGAATTCTTTTAATCCACATTACTTCACAGATTCCATGGGCAACAGCTCTGAACTCTGCTTCTGCACTACTTCTAGCTACCACATTCTGTTTTTTACTCCGCCATGTAACTAGGTTACCACCTACAAAGTAGCAGTATCCGGATGTTGATCTCCTGTCTGTAACACTTCCTGCCCAGTCTGCATCTGTGTATACTTCAACTTGAAGATGTCCATGTTTCTTGAACAGTAAGCCTCTCCCTGGAGTTCCTTTCAAATATCTTAAGATCTTATAAACGGCCTCAAAGTGCTCTGCCCCTGGTGAGTGCATGAACTGACTTACCATGCTGACTGCAAAGGCAATATCAGGCCGCGTATGAGACAAGTAAATCAATTTCCCGACAAGTCGCTGATATTGTTCCCTCTCTTTGACTTCTTCAGCCTTAGCAGCTTGTAACTTCAAGTTAGGCTCGATCGGAGTCTCCACCATCTTACAACCAAGCATACCTGTTTCTCCAAGGAGATCAAGAACATATTTTCTCTGATTAACGAATATACCTTCCTTGGATCTTGCAAATTCCATTCCGAGGAAATACTTGAGGGCTCCCAGATCCTTAATGTGAAATTCTTTTGCGAGTTTCTCTTTGAGGGCTGCTAACTCTGCTTCATCATTACCAGTTAAAATGATGTCATCAACATAAACAATCAAAATTGCAATTTTACTGTTTTTTGAATGTTTATAAAATATTGTGTGATCTGCTTGACTCTGCGAGAAGCCACAACTGATAACTGCCTTCCCAAAGCGTTCAAACCACGCTCTTGGTGATTGTTTGAGTCCGTATAATGACTTGTTCAATCTGCATACTCTGTCGTTTCCAAGTCTCTGCTCAAATCCCGGCGGTAGGCTCATGAACACCTCCTCTTCAAGATCACCATTGAGAAATGCATTTTTAATGTCAAGTTGATGTAGAGGCCAATCTGAATTTACTGCAAGAGATAACAGTACTCTGATGGAATTTATTTTAGCAACAGGAGCAAACGTCTCCTGATAGTCGATCCCATAAGTTTGAGTGAAGCCTTTAGCTACCAGTCTCGCCTTGTATCTCTCAACGCTTCCATCTGCGTTACATTTTATCGTAAACACCCATTTACACCCAACTGTTTTCTTGTCTTTGGGTAGATCAACTATCTCCCAAGTACCACTTCTCCTTAAAGCGTTCATCTCCTCCATGACTGCTAATTTCCAATTCGGATCATCCAATGCTTCCTGTATATTCCTTGGAACAAACAAGTGTGAAATCCTAGATGTGAAAGCTCTATGGTTTTTAGACAGTCTTTGATAGGAGAGGTAATTTGCAATAGGATGTTTAATGCAATTTCGGACACCTTTCCTAATTGCTATAGGAACATCAAGGTCGGAAATAGAAGGAATAGGATTACCTATAATTTCGATGCCAGAACTCGGGTGGACATTCGGGTCATTAGGATGGACATTCGGGTCATTATTCCTCAGATGAAATCGCTTTCTAGTATAAACCTGAAGCTCAGGATTTAGATCATTTTGTAGTACTTCTCCCCCTAAACAAGAATTTTCTTGACTAGGCACCATAGAACTTGGTTCTCCTAAGTGATCATTATCAGACAGGTGTGGTTTTTGTGTAGGATAAATGACATTGGGGAGCGGGATAGAAATATCCCAAAAACGGTCTTCTACTCCACTTGTCTCCCCCTGAAGAGAAGTGTTGGGGAAATAGGATTTTGTTTCCACAAATGACACATCCATACTCACATGAAATTTCTTGGTTTGAGGATCAAAACACTTATACCCCTTTTTGTTTGAGGAATAACCCAAAAAAACACATTTTATAGCACGTGGGTCAAGTTTTGAACGAAATTGACTAGGAACATGAACATAGGCAGTACATCCAAAAACTTTGGCGGGTAAATCAGAAAACAACCTCGTGTCAGGAAAAAAAGTTTTGAGACAATCGAAAGGTGTTTTGTATGTTAACACCTTTGTAGGCATCCTGTTTATCAAATAAGAGGCTGTTAAAATTGCTTCACCCCATAAATATTTAGGAACATGCATGTAAAACATTATAGCACGTGCTACTTCAAGTAGATGTTTATTTTTTCGTTCTGCAATGCCATTTTGTTGAGGGGTATCCCGACATGTAGATTGATGAAAAATCCCATTTTTTTCCAAAAACTCACCCAACTGCTCATTGAAATATTCTGTTCCATTATCAGAATGTAAAATACCAATTTTGGTTTGAAATTGGTTTTCAATCATATTGTAAAAATTTGTGAATAAATTTTTCACGTCAGATTTTTTATTCATCAAATAAATCCAACATAAGCGGGTATGGTCATCAATAAATGTAACAAACCATCTTTTACCAGAAAGAGTAGTGATTTTAGAAGGGCCCCAAACATCACTATGAATCAAATAAAAAGGTTTGGAAGCCTGGTAAGGTTTTGGCAAATAAGTAGAGCGATGAAATTTTGCAAAAATGCAACTTTCACAATGAAAAGAAGAACAATCAATCCCTTTAAATAATTCTGGAAATAAATGTTTCAGATAAAGAAAACTAGGATGTCCTAGCCTATAGTGCCATAGCATTATTTTTTCTCGAACAGAGATTGAACTAGTACTATTAAAGCTCTGAGCTTTTTTATTACTAACAGGTACTTCATCAAAGTAGTAAAGACCTTCAAGCATCCTAGCACGCCCAATCATCATCCCCGAGTTCTGGTCCTGAAATTCACAATGGGATTCAAAAAATGTAACACGACAATTAGAATCTTTAGATAGTTTACTGACAGACAAAAGGTTACAGGCTAAGTTGGGGACGTGAAGAACAGCATTGAGATTAATTTTCTCAGTTAGTTTAATAAATCCTTTTCCTGCAATAGGTGAAAAACTACCATCGGCTATTCTGATTTTGTCATGACCAGAACAAGGGAAATAGGTACTAAATAAATGGGAAAAACTAGTCATGTGATCGGAGGCACTGGAATCTATGATCCACGAAGAGAAGTTTAGGCAAGAGAAGACTTTAGGATTTCTACCTGTTTGTGCCAACAAAACACTAGGAGTACCGGATGAGGAGTTGGATTTTATCAGCTTTAAGAGTTGATCAATCTGCTCTTTGTTGAAGGGACCTGAATCGGCTTCATTAGCGGTAGGAAAGCCACGATTCTTCTCTTCTTGTTTGCTGCTTTTCCAGTTGACAGGTTTGCCATGGATCTTCCAACACGTTTCGCGTGTATGGCGAGGCTTGTTGCAAAAATCACACCAGACCCGTGGCTTATCATCAAACCTGCGCTGGTAATTTGCAGCCTTGTTGGCCGCAGCATCGCTAATTAAAGCAGAAATTTCAATTGATTCACCAGTACCTTTTTTCTTAAGCATGACGCTCCTTCGGCTCTCTTCCCTTCTGACTTCGGCAAATACTTCGCCAATGGATGGGAGAGGAGGTCTGCCAATAATTCTTCCTCGCACTTCATCGAACTCAATGTTGAGGCCGGCAAGAAACTTGTAAATACGGCTGTCTTCCACAGTTTTCTTGTGGTGGTTGCAGTCGTCAACCGATTTCCATTCGTATGTGTTGAAGATGTCAAGATCCTGCCACAACCTTTTCAACGAATTGAAATATTTGGTGACGGAATCATCTCCTTGACGAATCTCTCCCAACTTCAAAGTTAATTCGAAAACTTGAGATTGATTTCCTAGGTCAGAATACATCTGACTAACATTATCCCACAATTCTTGTGCAGTAGGATAGCACATGTAATTAGAGCTTATATCCTCCTCCATGGAATTGACCAACCATGTCATAACCATGGAGTTTTCAGCGTCCCAACTGTCGAACAGCGGATCCTTAACAGCAGGAGCCTTCTTGTCACCAGTGATGTAACCGATCTTTCCTTGCCCACGGATATACATCCGGACAGATTGTGACCAGCGGAGAAAATTATCACCATTTAGGCGGATGGTGGTGATTTGGACAGAGTGAGAGTTGGACGTTTTCACCGGAATGGCAGCGGCAGGGGTTGAAGTGGTTTCGGACGTGACTTCCGACATGGCTATGACGGTTTTAGGGCTGCTGTGTTTTTTGTTGCTCTGATACCAACTTAGAAAATATGAGGAAGAAGAACTCCGAAAATATGAGGAAGAAGGAATATATTTCTGTTATATTCAAAACTTCTTATTTTAGAAGACCAAATGACACTCCTTATATAGGAGATATTACAAACATCATTATAACCCATTATATGCCACTTACATATTATATATTATCACTATCTACCACTATCATATTATATACATGCCACTATCTACCACCAACACCACTATCATATTCTATACATGCCACTATCTACCACCAACACCACTATCATATTATATACATGCCACTATCTACCACCAACACCACTATCATATTCTATACATGCCACTATCTACCACCAACACCACTATCATATTATATATATGCCACTATCTTATTATATGCATTAACACAAATTTCCAGCATGATGTTAGATTTTTTTTAGTCCACTCTTTTTCTCGTCTGGTCAGCGGTTGTCGGATAATCTTATCTCTTGTCATGATGGGGAGCCATCTCTCCCCACTCCAACTCTACCCACCCCTACTCTTCTGGTGCCCTTTGTTCTCCCATCCTCTTCCTTCGGTTTAGAGTCTTCTTTGTCATCTCCCGTACAAATCTAATCAGCGGTCCCATGCTCATCACGTGCTTTCTTATGGCCTGGCTGCTTGATATTCTTTGTCAGAGGTTCCTGCCCCTTCTCCATCTGTGCCATCTACTGATGATTTACCTATTGCATTGCTCCGAGGTAAAGGTACTTGTACTCGACATCCTATTTCTAATTTTGTTTCTTATGCTCGTCTTTTCCCAAGCTTTCACTCATTTGCCTGTAGTTTGTCTTCTCTTTCTATTCCCTCTTCTTACTAGCAAGCAATGTCTATGTTGGGTTGGAAACATGCTATGGATGAGGAAATGAGTGCTCTTAATCAGAATCAGACTTGGGAACTTACACCTCTACCTTTTTGGGAAACCGACTGTTGATTGTTGTGTCGAGTACCTTTTTGATGGTATTGTTGAGCGGCTTAAAGCCCATTTAGTGGCTAAAGGTTATACTCAAACCTCTGGCGTTGATTATTTAGAGACCTTCTCCCTCATGGCTCGCCTTAATGCTATTCGGCTATGAAGCACGGACACGGACACGGGACATGCGACACGACACGGACACGCAAAAACGCAAATTTTCAAAAAATAGGGGACACGACACGTCGGGGACACGTTCAATATATATAATTAATTTTATTTATTATATGTCATAAAATTATTAAAAAAAATCAAATAAAGGTAATAAAATATACAAAATAACACTATTAAAATTATAAAAAATAAACATTTAATTGATTTAACATCATATATATCGTTCACAATTAACATAAAATAGCATTCCATCAATACATAACATGTCATTCGAAGTTACCTACTATCATTTGTTACAAAATGCATGAAAATCAAACCACAAAATATAAAATTATCCAATATACCAACAACTATTACAAAATCCATAAATATCAACCTAAGTAGAGGAAACTATTACAACATCTTCACCACCGCCTCCATCTTCTCCTTCATCTGTAAATAGGACCGCCTCCATAGCCGGTTCATCAAGTGAGAGGTTAGCTATCCCAAGCATTCCAATATCATCAAGTGAGTCAAAGTTATCTCCGGTAATGTCCCACATTTTTGTCTCTCCTTGCAAGTATTGGGAGCTCCTTCTTGATAAAAGACGAAGATTGCTATGAATGAACACCAAATCCTCTGCGCGTTGAGGGACCATCTTGTTCCTTCTCACTGAGTGAATAAAGGAGTAAGTACTCCAATTTCTCTCACAACAAGATGAAGAGGCAGGTTGCACGAGCAATCTCAAAGCTAGTTTTTGAAGAGATGGTGCATATGCACCATATGCACACCACCAAGTATAAGGATCCATGTGCCACCTATTATGAATGGAATCATACTCTGAGAATGCTTCAACATAACCCGAAAATTTTCCAAACTCAGTTATCACCTTGGTTCGCTCTGTGATATCTTCAAAATACCTCTTAAAACACTTGTTCCTCTCACGTGTCACCTCCTCATCCCTATGTGGAGGAACTCTATTTTGATCCTCATGGAGCCACTCATCACTATAATACCTACAATCCAAAATAGGAAAAATAATTATTTCAAGAAAGACTAGATAAGTCCATGAAAATGAAATATCTAAAACAAATTTAAATGTGGTACTTACTTTGGATTCAATGAATGTGCCATACAATGGAGAGGAGTATTGTTTTTATTCCAACGATCCACGAGAATTTGATGCACCACATTGTAAAATGTAGATTCCTCATCTATTCTTTTCCCTTCATGCCTATAAATTGACATCTTCACTTTCTCTATCACTGAGTCCCACATATCATATACTAAGTGAAGGCAAGGTTTGTCTGTATCACAAGCCCTAAGCATGTCATATATAGGACCCGTGAAGGAAAGAATATAATCAATGTAATCCCACCACACATCATCCAAAATCTTTTCTTTCACAAATTTTGCCTTCCCAGCATCATCCTCTCTATAGCAATTCCACTTGTCACTAATTACCATTGCTTGAAGACCACGTTTTATAAGCTTTAACCTCTTGAGCATAACAATTGTGGAGGCAAATCGTGTTTCGGCAACCGAAAGCAACTTCATTGACACAAATTCATTGTACATAGCCAATCGCATTGAGTGATTAGAGATAAAATTCTTAATCATCAAACCATCTCCGGCAATATCACTAATCCAACTACATTCTTCATATGTGACTTCATTCCTCTCAATATTCTTTGCGGCACAAATATTTTTCAAAGCTAGATTTAATGTGTGCACCACACAAGGAGTCCATAGAATACGAGGGAATTGAGCTTCAATGAGTTGTCCGGCTGCCTTACAATTAGGAGCATTATCCGTGATGACTTGAACCACATTACTTGGCCCAACCTCATTAATCACTTCTTTCATCAAATTTGCAATGAAATATTTGTCTTTAGTTTCTCCAGAACAATCAACTGCTTTAATGAACATAGGCCCACTTTCACTCACTGCCATAAAATTAATCAAAGGCCTCCTTTGAGAATCACTCCAACCATCACTAACAATGCTCACCCCTTTTTCCTTCCATGTGCCCCTAATTGGTTGCAACAATTTATCAATATTTGCCCCCTCTTTTTGAAGTAATGTGGTTCGTAACAAATTATAACTGGGAGGCAAAGATCTAGGAATATTATTGTTAAAATCCACCTACTCTCCACCTACTTCACCCACTTAAACCTACTCCACTAAACCTAACCCACTACACCACTACCACCTCACCTACTCCACTAAACCTAACCCACTACACCACTACCACCTCCACTTCACCTACTCCTTACCTACTACACACTCACCCTCTTCTATATATAGGAATCATGAATCATTGTAATACATATCAATATAAATCAATCAATAATACATCATTTATTACATGGTATCAGAGCAAGGTTAAGACCTTAGTATTTCTCGCTTCACCGGCGGGCGGCAACCTCGCCTTGGCCGCCCGCCGGACCTCAACCTAGTCCACTCTTTCCATCATTCACCTGAACAGGTATATTTCTGTTAAAATCCACCTACTCTCCACCTACTTCACCCACTTAAACCTACTCCACTAAACCTAACCCACTACACCACTACCACCTCACCTACTCCACTAAACCTAACCCACTACACCACTACCACTTCCACTTCACCTACTCCTTACCTACTACACACTCACCCTCTTCTATATATAGGAATCATGAATCATTGTAATAGATATCAATATAAATCAATCAATAATACAATTCTCTATTTCTCTTTATACATTAAATTTCTACATGGTATCAGAGCAAGGTTAAGCACTTAGTATTTTTCGTTTCACCGGCGAGCGACAACCTCGCCTTGGCCGCCCGCCGGACCTCAACCTATTCCGCTTATTTTCTACACATACCTTCCCATCACTGCCTAAATCCTCTCTCTTGAGGCCAATGTGAATTCCTCTTCTTCATAATCTGCACTAACTGTGGCATCTTTTCCTGGGGCAAACTCTGCAACCCAACACTCAATCTATGCTTCTCCTCCATGCTCATTTGCCTCTTGTTAGGATCCTTCGCCTTCGGCTTTGATTTGGGCTTCGCCACAGCCTTGAGCTTCACTGCAGCTTTCAGCTTCACGGCAGCCTTCGGTTTCACAGCAGCTTTTGGCTTCGCAGCTGGCTTGGCCTTTGCCGCTGGCTTGGGCTTCACAGCGGCTTTAGCTTTTGGCGCAGCAGCTTTTGTCTTAGCCGGAGCCTTCTTTTCCTTTTTCGCTTTTACAGCCTTCGGCTTTGCAGCAGCCTTCGGCTTTGCTTCCCTCTGGTGGCTCCCCAGGTTCCACCTGAGCTGCATGATTCATTTATAGCTGAAATTGATAAGGGAAGTATTAGAACAATACCCAATAGAAGTATGCCAGCTGCTCCTTACCCTACTCCTGGAGCACTATTAATAGGTGATGCTTTCAACATGCGTCATCCTTTAACTGGTGGAGGAATGACTGGAGCCCTGTATAAGGTGTTTTGTGCATCTCCTGATCAAGCAAGGAAGGAAATGCGTGAAGCATGTTTTGATTATTTGAGCCTTGGAGGTGTGTGTTCAACAGGACCAGTGGCTTTACTCTCTGGTCTAAATCCTAGCCCATTGAGCTTGATACTCCATTTCTTTGCTATAGCCATATATGGTGTTGGCCGTCTCTTGCTACCATTTCCTTCCCCTAAGCGCCTGTGGATAGTAGCTAGATTATTTTTGGGTGCATCGGCTATCATTTTTCCCCTCTTTCTCTCACATGGGCTTGTCCCCTCTCTCTCCTCCGTTTGATTTCAAAATCTATTATTTTTATTTATTTTCTCCAAACAACTTTCCTTATTTCCCCCATCTTTCATTTTGATTTCAAATATATTTTTATTATTTCTTTCTTTATTTTTCTTTCACATTATTTTTTAATCTTTTTCAAATTCCATTCATACCATATAGCTTTGCACACCAAACCATCTTTTATTCATCTCAGGGATCAACCCCGATCACAATTTTAACAAAAAAAAAAGAAAAAAAAGAAAAAAAAAAAAAAAACACCACAAACCACAACACCACAAACCACAACACCACAAGATTTGTTTTCTTTTCTGCAGACGGCCACCCACCGACCTCACTTTTTCGCTTATTCCGCCGGTCTTTTCTTCTTGCCTCCGTCCTGGGCGATCCTTGACGGTGTTGCCTCCGTGTTTCCCACTCCACTGGGCACGATCACTCCTCCCTGCTCCTCCACTACAGCATATGGTGGCCCTCCAAATCGGAACATCACGGTGGCCTTCCGCTTCAGCTCCTTGTTTTCTGTCTTTAGCACACTTATCTCTGCTCGCGCATCCTTATACATGCGTTGGAGTAGAGCCAGCTGGGAGTTTAACTGTAGCACCTCATTTGTCCTACTCTGCAGCCGGTGCGACAAGTTTGTGACTGCCGTCATCGTCTCCACACAGGACTTCAAAGTATACTGATTGGCTTCAATGTCAGTTTGCACTGCCATTTTTTGCTCCACAGACCGCATAGGAAAGTTCAACGGAGCAAACCCTGGGGTGTTTGGTTGAGGTTCACTGGCCACCGCACCAGTTCTCTTTCTTGTTGACTCATTGAGGTCGGGAAAGAGAGTGAGCAGCCCACGGGAAGACGAAGCCATTTTCTGGGCAACAGAGTGTTACAGCGTATTACAGAGTTTCTCTCTCAGCAAAGGAAGAATTTTTCAGAGGTTTCTCTCAGTTTTTCTGTCTCAGCTTCTGCCTCAGCCTCAGCCTCCGTCTTGGTTAAATAGCCGTGGCAGCCACGCGTATCGCGCGCCACTTGACGCCAGACGACAAACGGGCGCGCCAGCCAAGGCACTCACGTGCCTCGCCATCATATCTGGCACGCCTTTTTATGGATTGGGCACGCCTTTTGATGACACGCCTTTTGAAAGATTGGGCACACCTTTTGAGGGTGCGACTTTTTAAGGGTCCGACAAGACTCTGTAAACTGTCCCGACATTGATTCCGGTTAGCTCCTTCATGGGTCCGACAAGACTCTGTAAACTGTCCCGACATTGATTCCGGTTAGCTCCTTCATGGGTCCGACAAGACTCTGTAAACTGTCCCGACATTGATTCCGGTTAGTTTCTACAAGGGTCCAGCAAGACTCCGTAAACTGTCACCACAACTGTCACCACATTGTCTGCTACAACGGTCCGACATGACCCCATAAACTGTCTTCTACATCGGTCTGACACCGCCACCACCCTTGGCCTGAGCCAGCGCATTCATAAGCTGTGGATGCTGCTGGCCATTCATCATCATCATCATGTTAGGCATCTGCTGACCATTAGCCATCATCATGGGTTGTGGTTTCATCTTGTTAAGAGGATGATGGGGTGCACCCTCCATCATCTCATCATCCAAATCATCATCATCATCAACGTCTTCGTCATCAAAATCATCATCAAACTCATCCTCAAATTCATCATCACTCATCAGATCATCATCTTCAGGCAAGTTGAACTTCACAGCCTTATGTTGATTCTGGTCCTTGGTATTATTAGTGAAGGGCAGTTTCATGCTGACTCCTCACCGGTGACCAACTCACTCCGATCACCTCCAATAACCACCACAAGAGCAGCCGCAGAAGCACCGCGCCGCTGCCACCAGTGTGCCACCGTAATCTCCAGTTCCATCTCCACAGCTCCGCTTCCATCTCCACAGCAGTGCATGTACCTTATGCCTACGGATTTGCAATTATTTTGCTCACGGTTCTCGTTAAAATTGCAACTTATCCCCTGACAAAGAAACAAGTTGAATCAACACTGGCAATGCAAAACCTTCAACCAGAGCTCAAAGCGATCCAAGAAAGATATAAGGGAAATCCGGAGAGAATACAACTCTCTCCATCCGGGCCCCCTCTCACTCCCTCGGTGATACCACCCACGGCTGCAATTCCACTGGACCTCATTTTAATCCATGAACTGATCTGGGATTTTCCCTTTCTCTTCATCCAACTGTCCACCAACTTTTGTCCCCCTCTTTTCCTTTCTTTTATTTTATTATTGTCCACCCACTCTTCTTTTCTTTAAACCCAATGCCTCTCACATGTTTTCATCCACCAGCTTTAACCCCTCATCATGTACCCCTTTTTTACTTTCCAATCTCCGGAGACACCTGTTTTTTTTTATTAATCTATTCTTATTATTATTATTATTAAAAACAAAAAAAACAAAAAAAAAAAAAAAAAAATTCCCAAACCCATTGCAGGTTTTCACAACACCGTGGGCCACGAAACCTTTTTTTGTTATTATTATTTCTTTGCAAAAAAAAAAAAAAAAAAAAAAAAAAAAAAAAAAAACCAACACAACCACATCCACAGTGGGATTTTTCTTCTACTCTGCTGCAGGTCTCTTCTTCTTGCCTCCGTCCTGGACGGCCCTTGCCGGTGCTGCCTCCGTGTTTCTCGCTCCACTGGGCACGATCACTACTCCCTGCTCCTCCAATGCAGCATATGGTGTCCCTCCAAATCGGAACATCACGGTGGCCTTCCGCTTCAGCTCCTTGTTTTCTGCCTTTAGCACACTTATCTCTGCTCGCGCATCCTTATACATGCGTTGGAGCAGAGCCAGCTGGGAGTTTAACTGTTGCACCTCATTTGTCCTGCTCTGCAGCCGGTGCGACAAGTTTGTGACCGCAGTCATGGTTTCCACACATGACTTCAGAGTATACTGATTGGCCTCAATATCAGTTTGCACCGCCATTTTTTGCTCCACCGACCGCATCGGAAAGTTCAACGGAGCAAACACAGAGGTGTTTGGTTGAGGTTCACTGGCCACCGCACCAGTTCTCTCTCTTGTTGACTCATTGAGGTCGGGAAAGAGAGTGAGCAGCCCACGGGAAGACGAAGCCATTTTCTGGGCAACAGAGTGTTACAGCGTATTACAGAGTTTCTCTCTCAACAAAGGAAGAATTTTTCAGAGGTTTCTCTCGGTTTTTTTGTCTTCGCTTCTGCCTCAAGCACAGCCTCCGCCTCAATTTATAAAGACCCTGACGAAGAGGCAGCCACGTGTATCGCGCGCCACTTGACGCCAGACGACAAACGGGCGCGCCAGCCAAGGCACTCACGTGCCTCGCCATCATATCCGGCACGCCTTTTTATGGATTGGGCACGCCTTTTGATGGCACGCCTTTTGATAGATTGGGCACACCTTTTGAGGGTGCGACTTTTTAAGGGTCCGACAAGACTCTGTAAACTGTCCCGACATTGATTCCGGTTAGCTCCTTCATGGGTCCGACAAGACTCTGTAAACTGTCCCGACATTGATTCCAGTTAGCTCCTTCATGGGTCCGACAAGACTCTGTAAACTGTCCCGACATTGATTCCGGTTAGTTTGTACAAGGGTCCAGCAAGACTCTGTAAACTGTCACCACAACTGTCACAACATTGTTTGCTAGAACGGTCCGACATGACCCCATAAACTGTCTTCTACATCGGTCTGACACCGCCATCCAGTGTCCTCTACACCGTTATGACACCACCATACAGTGTCCTCTACAACGTTATGACACCACCATACAGTGTCTTCACCATCGGTCTGACACGACCATACAGTGTCTCCTATCCTCTTTTATTTTTATGTATTTTCTTGTTTTGTTACTCTCTCCAAACTCAAGTTGGTTAGTTCCTATCCCCCTTGAGTTTGCGGGGGGCTGTTAAAATCCACCTACTCTCCACCTACTTCACCCACTTAAACCTACTCCACTAAACCTAACCCACTACACCACTACCACCTCACCTACTCCACTAAACCTAACCCACTACACCACTACCACCTCCACTTCATCTACTCCTTACCTACTACACACTCACCGTCTTCTATATATAGGAATCATGAATCATTGTAATACATATCAATATAAATCAATCAATAATACATCATTTATTACAATTATGATTTGCAGCAAATGTGTAAGAGCTAACATAGTAAGGATTTCTTGCAAGATTAGAAGGTACCCCCCCCCCCCCCCGAGTAGAACATCCTAGCAATTTCAAAATGCAATTGCTCTCTATCCTTCAAGTTGAATGCTTTCTCAATAGCACTCCCACTCCCACTCCCACTCCCACTCCCACTCCCGGGCCCACTCCCATTCCCACTCCCACTCTCACATGTTCTCCTCTTCTTTGATTCATAAGCATAACTACTACCCACTGATACAGTGGAAGGAGGCAATGGTACATTTTTGGGAAGAGCATTTTTAATTCTCAGCTCAGCAGCATTATTCTCATTTTGCAGTTGTGAAAGTTTTTGACTTGTCACTTTCTTACAAGCACCAATTCCCTTTCCTGGGAGTTTTAACAAGTGTGCCCTTACTCTTGTATATGAACCTTTGAAAGTATTATTACAAAATTTACATTGTAATTGGCAATTTCCTCCTCCTTCCCCAGGTTTTGCTAATTTATTTATATACTTCCACAATGGTTTGTTCTCATCAAAATCATCATCAGGTATATCATTAGAACTACCACCCGTAGCCATTGTTTCAGAATTAATAATTGGTCCCTATAATAAAATTAATAAATATACATTATTAAAATTATATCCTCAAATAATAGAAAATAAAAAATAAAATCAGAATAAGAAAAAAAATAAAATAAAAGAAAAAAATAAAATAAAACAAAATCAGAATTAAAGAAAAAGAAAAGAAAAAATTAAATTAATAAAAGAAAAAAATCAAATAAAAATCAGAATCAAAATCAAAATCAAAATAAAAGAAAAAAAAATACATGAAAAAAATAAAATAAAAATCAGAATCAAAATAAAAGAAAAAAAATAAAAGAAAAAAATGAAATAAAAGAAAAAAATAAAATAAGGGCGAGGCGAAGTCAATTGAGAGGAAAGAAGAGTCTGAGACAGAGAGAGAGAGAGAGCTATCGAAGAGAGAGAGAGAGAGAGAGAGCGATCGAAGAAGAATCGTACCTTAACGAAGCAGAAAATCGATTGAAGATCGCAGATCGAACACAGAAGATCGCAGATCGAACACAGACGACAGACGACCGACGAGGAGCAACGATCGACGAGAGAAGACGAACGACGAAGCAGGTCCTCTCTCTTTCCCTCTTTCCTGTTTATCTTCTATTCGAAAGTCGATTTGAAGCAGATTAGGGCGAATGGTAGATTAGGGCAAATTTGATCTGTTTTAGCTTATTTTCAAATCGACCCCAAAAAAATTTAGTAAATTGTGAAATTGCCCCCGCGCGTGTCCCAAACGTGTCTATAGCGTGTCCAAAACGTGTCCGGATGTAAAAAAATTAAAAAAAAAATGGGACACTCTCCCATGCGTGTCGGACACGTGTCCACCACGTGTCCGACGTGTGTCCGTGTCCGACACGTGTCTGACACTGGTACGGAGCCCTCGGAGAGGTGTCCGTGCTTCATAGCTATTCAGATTCTACTCTCTGATGTCGTCATTTAGTCTTAGCCTTTATATTAGCTTAGTATAAAGAATGTTTTTTTTCATGGCAATCTCATTGAGGAGGTCTATATGGATCAGTCCCCTGGTTATGTTGTGCTTGCTAGTGAGCATCTGGTTTGTCAGTTACGGAAGGCTTTATATAGTCTCAAGCAATCTCCTCATGCTTGATTTGATCGCTTTAGTACCGTTGTGCTTACATATGGATTTCATTGTTCCATTTTTTATCACTCTTTTTGTTCGTAACTCATCTACTGGGGTTATTGTTCTCATTATCTTCGTGGAGACATCATCATCCCTAGCAGTGGCTCCACTGGTATTGCTGATCTGTAGCTTTATCTGGGTACGCACTTTTACACCAAGGACTTAGGTCATCTGCGATATTTTCTTGGAATTCAGATTGCTCTCTCCTCTCGGGGTTTGTTTCTTTCTTAATGAAAGTATGTTCTTGATCTTATTTATGAGACTGGTCTCCTTGGCACTCATCCTAGTGATACTCCTATGGACTCCTCGGTTAAACTTGATGGTGAGATTGGAGTTGTTTCCTATTAGTGGTCAGTATCGCCGTTTAGTTAGGAAGTTGATTCATCTTACTGTCACTCATTCAAATATTACATATGTTGTGGGTGTTGTTAGCCAATTTATGCATACTCTTTATCAACCTCATTTTGATGCTTCGTGTCATATCTTGCGTTATCTCAAAGGTGCTCCCAGTCAAGGTTTACTTTATCGCCCTTCTTTTTCCTTGTTTGTCATTGGCTTTAGTGATGAAAGTATGTTCTTTTTCCTTGTTTGTCTCAAAGATAACTGCAACTAGTTTCAAATCATGAGTAGAATAATTCTTTTCAAGTGGCCTCAACTGGCGAGAAGCATAAGCAATGACTACCATTTTGCATCAATACACCCAAACCTCTATTATTGAGTAAATTGCAAATGAGTTTGTTGTTTGTAACTTAGTGGAGCAAAATCATGATTTATTGCAATTTTCATGTCTTCCCTGTTACGTATAGTTGCATAATGTTCTCGTTGATATTTAGATCACCAAATTTTAGTTGTTCCCTTCATTTTGCTTCACCAAAAAGTAACTTTCTTTCTTGTCATGTGGTACCACTGAGGAAAACTCTTTAAATTATTTAACCTATCAAAAAATACCTTTGGATCGCGGTCCCCATTAAAATCTGGAACTTCTAGTTTGGCACCTCTATCAACATCAATCTGGGTTAATGTTTTCTTCATCTCTTGCTCATATTTGTCTGCAGTCTAATTTAGAATTTTACTTTGCGTTGGTAACTATGGTTGATGACACAAGAGAGCAATTGGGCTTCTGTTTTTGTTTTTGGGTTGAGTGTGGGCTGGCCTAGGCTTGGTGGGACTGGAAGAGCTGTTGTTAGGTTTAGTTGTTGAGGGTTGCAATGGGTGAGGGTAGGATATGGGCTGAAATTGTTTGTGAAGAAGTCTGATCAAAAAGTTGGGTTAGTTAACTGGATTGGATTTAGGGTAGTATTTGTTGGCTGGTCTGGTTGGGGTGAAGGACCAATTTGGGCTGGGTTTTTTTTGTAGAAGTTATGGCCTGAATGCTTAATTTTTTTATTCTTTTATTTTTTTGGACCTGGCTAAATGGTTATAGGGTAAGATGCAAAATGCCTTGCAAAAGTACACAGAAAAGTACCTTCTTTATTTTGGGCAACTAGTTTAGATAGTGTACACTCCAACCGCACTCTTTATTTTAGCTAATCAATCAAACTAACTTAACTAATTTTTAAAAGAAAAAACTATTATAAACATAGATAAATGGATAAATAATCTTTTTGTGACATGTTGCATATGTTGACATGGCATTCGCAAATAGTTTTAAAATATATATATAATTGAATTATTATTTTTTAAATATAATAAACTATTTTTTTTAAAAAAATATTTTCAAACGATCATATTTTTAAATAGTAATATGCAAATACAAAACCAAATCAATTGGATGCAATATGCAAATACAAAACCAACCAAAAGAAGAGTACTTGATCAGATGGAGATGGAAGGAGCAATTCTCAATGAAGGCTAGCTAGTTATGGAGAGCCAAAATCAAAATGGACATTGTCTCTTCTGATGCAGAGCCCCTTGGAGGAGGAGAAAATCAGTTGCACTAGCAGAAATGCCTTAGAATGCTGTTTTGCCTCCTCCCTTGGAGATGCTCTAAGGTGACTAGTCTTGGGTTTTGATGGGGATTGGGCTGTGTCTGTACTTTTGTTGGCTTGGGCCTATTTGGGCTATGCTACTGGGTTAAGTTGGCTGTTTTGGGTCAAATTAAAATTAATACCAAATGGATGTGGTTATGGGTTTATTGGCATAACCGGATCAAAAGGTTGCATCGTGTAAATGGGTTGAGGTTATCACCCGTTTCAACATTTTCCTACGTTGAAACCTAATGTCAATGCAGTGCACAAATTCGATGAGAGACGACTCAAATTCGAAAATGATGATGAGATGATCTTCTCGAGGATTGCAGGGACCTAGGGCTGGGAGTTTCAATGAGAATGCGAGAGGATCTTAGTCAATGATGGTGATGAAATCCAGCAGTGGATGTACTGTGGCAACGACAAGTCACAAGAAGTTTAACTATGATTTGAAGTCATGGGCTAGTTGAAGGGTGCATGGTTGTTAGAATCGTACGATTCACGATTTGATTCATATGATTCGATACAAGTTTCAACAAAAACAAATATTGAATCAGATATTAATGAATCGTACAATTCAATTTACGATTCATTATTATTCACACGATTCAATTCTATTTGTATTTTTTATTACATAATGCATGAAACAACATCATTTTCGCCAAACTAAGAAGATATATAGAAGAAAATAATTAGTTATATTGCTATATGTTATATACATATATATATGATTTAGTCATATTGATAAAATTTATACACTATGTATTTTTATGTAGAAGAGTATTTTAGTGCCAATATATAAGAATAAAGCTGATGTCTAGAACTGCAACAACTATAGGGGAATCAAGTTAATGTGTCATATAATAAAAGTGTGGGAGAGTGATGGAATGTCGATTGTGCGATACAACAAAGGTGTCAGAGAATCAATTTGGGTTTATACCTGATAGGTTAACAATGAAAGCGATCTATCTTTTAAGGAGAGTAACAGAAAAATATAAAGAAAAGAAGATAGATATTCATATGGTTTTTATCGATCTTGAGAAAGCATATGATAAAGTGTCGCGGGATATAATCTGGTGAGTGTTAGAGAAGAAATGGGTGACAAGAGGTTAAATTGATGTGATTAGGGATATGTATGAAGGTATTGTGACCACTATTAGATCGCTTGCTAGAGAGACGAGGGAATTTTCAATTACTGTAGGTTTACACCAAGGATCAGCCTTAAGTCATTATCTTTTTGCTTTAGTTATGGATGAGTTGATGCGAAATATTCAGGATGACGTGCCTTGGTGTATTCTTTTTGCAGATGATATCATATTAGTGGATGAGACTAGAGAATGAGTTAACACTAAATTTGAGACTTAGAGAAAAGCACTTAAATCTAAAGGATTAAGCAGAATTAAGACATAGTGTATGGAGTATAATTTTAGTAACAGTGACAATAGAAGCGGAGGAGAAGTAAAAATTGAGAATCAAGAACTACTTAAGAGTGAATATTTTCGTTATTTAGGATCGGTTACCACGACAACTAGGGAGATTGGAGCAGATGTGATTCGTAGAATTAAGGCAGAGTGGCTTAAAAGGGGGAGTGCGTCTGGGTACTGTGCGATAAACGCGTACCCACTAGACTAAAAGGGAAGTTCTATAAAACAACTATTAGATCAGCGATGAGTGTTGCTGAGATGAGGATGCTAAGGTGGATGTATGGCAAAGCTAGAAAAGACAAAATTAGGAATATTCATTTGAGAATGGGTAGTAGTAGTACCAATAGAAGATAAGTTGAGAGAAAATAAATTGAGATGGTATGGTCATATACGGAGACCAATAGGGGCAGTAGTGAAGAGATGTGATTTTGTTAAGGGAAGTGGCAGACTTAGATTGACGTGGACTAGTGTAGTGATAGAGATATAAATCTCCATTTGATGGGAATTAAGGCTTGATTTGGTTTATGTATTTTTATATGTATATAAATATATAAAATTATTTATATATCATATTCAATAATAAGAACCTTAGGATTCACAATTCGATACAATTCATGATTTACTATTTTAGCAAAATGATTGCCGATTCGATTCGCGATTTGACAACAATGGGAGTTGTGCTTCAGAGAGGAGTTGTGATGTGATGATGACAGCTTCCCTTACGGTTTTGGCAATTTTCCAAAGATATGTTCTCAGCTTCTTCTGACTTGTGTAATGAACGAGGAAGAGAAGGAAAAAGGGCAAGGGATCAGACCTTTTGCCCTAATAATTTTTTGGGAAAAAAAATAACAAAATTTCAGGTTGACTCTGGTAACAAATAAAATTCTAATTTTTTAGTTGTTTCAATTCAAACCCTTAATTTTTAAAATGGTATTAATTCTAACCATAACTAATGGGACAAGGACAATTTACATTTTTTGTTGGTAGTACTAGACAACGGCAATGGCTGTGGACTAGGGAAGGAATTAGAGAGGTGGCAGTGAGCTAGGGAAGGGGAGGAATAGTGGTGGACGATGGTGGGTTGGAGAAGAGGGGTGGTGATGGATGACGGTAAAGGTGGAGGTGGCCGTCAAACCGATTTTTATATTTTATTATTGTCATTGTTTTTCCTTCTGACTGAATGGATTTGATTGGGACTCTTCAACCTGACTTTATTCTGATTGCTTTTTGGTTTTTATTATTTTAGTTGGCACCTGATTGTTTGTTTTAGTCCATCTTTAAAAGATGTTGTCTAATAACCTTAGTAGATTAGTATTCGACGTTCATTCCTGTGTTGTGTTTGTGTTTTGTGTGGTGGCAGGTGCATCTTGACCACAAGCACATGGGTTTGGGTGGAGACGATAGTTGGTCTCCATCCGTCCATGACAAGTATCTGGTTCCTGCTTTGCCCTACTCCTTTTCTCTCAGGTTTTCTCCTATCGCTGCTGCTGCTGCTGCTGCTGGTGGTCATGACATTTATAAATCTCAGCTTTGAAAGGGAGGGATGGATGGATGGATGGATGGATGACTCATGTCATGATATATATATATATATATATATATGAACCAACAACATATTTTCATCTGTTCATTTGGTTTCGTATGTTTCAATGGACTGACACTGCTATTATCAAAATGCTTTATTAGAGCATAAAAATTAGTGACTCTCATTGTATCAGTACAATGCACTGTAGAATAAATAAAAGGACCCCACTTTGAAATATCGTTCCTTCCTTCAATCATGTGCTGTTATGGTATAACTGTTTTTTAGGTTTCGTTTGAAAATATATTATTTGAATAATTTTTTAATTTTTTAGTTAAAATATGAAAAAAAATATATATATTTAAAATAATTTTTTAATTTTTTATGAAAAGATATGTAAAAAGTAAAGAAAAAAGAGATTTTTTAACTTTTTAGCATAAATTGTTGACTTTTTAGTTTTTTTAATGATTTTTTTAACTTTTAAGCTAAAATAGTGAATTGCCAAACGAGTCCTTAATTTAACCTCAAATCAATGTTTGGTGAAATTCCATTTTCATCCACATCCTTTTTAACTTTTTCCTTTTTCCTTTTTCTTTTCTTTGTTTTTTTTTTTTTTTTAAATATTTTATTTCAATGGCTTGAGGCAAAATTTTATTAATGACCTCAAAAAATACAGGGAAGGGGGACAGAAAACCTGACCTCCCTAAAAGAGCTTTTAAAAAATAGAAATTTGACCAAAACGTTAAAAAGATAGTTCAATAATTTTTAAGGTTTATGTCAGTTTTCATTTTAAAATTATTGTTAAATTGTCTACTTAGTTACTAAATAATCGATTGAGTTTATTAAGTTCTTAAAGTATATAAACTAAGTTCTATTTAGTCATTAAACTATCGATTGAATCTATTGAGGGTCAATTGAATCAAAGTTTATTTAGACCTATTTAGTCTTTAAAACGATTACAAAATAAAATATAAACCTATGAGTATTATATATTAAATTAATAAAAGATATTACCAAATAAAAATTTGTTCTAAAAAAACGTCAAAATTTCTATTCTTTATTTAAAAATTGGGAACTAGTTCCTCGAATTTTCTTTATAATGGTAATAGTAATTATTTATAATATTTTCTTATTTATCATATACAATAGCTATTTGTTTGACTTAATCTACTATTATATGCTAGATTTTGTTTATAATTTCTAACTGAAAACTTTAAGTTTGTCATTAAGTTCTCTTTATAACTTAATTAATATATTATGTCATATTATTTTTTATAACGAAGTGTCATTATTTAAATTATCTAATTTTACTTTTTCAGTAAATCTAATGTTTGTATACTTTTATTGACAAAGTTAAAAAAATCAGGCTGTAATATCAATTTAAACAAAGCGAAACAAAACATTTTTTAAAGACTAGAAATTTAAGATGTTTCATAGAATAAAATTTTAGAAAATTTTAGCTAAGTAAGATCTTTTATTAATTTATAATATTTATAGGTTTATATATTTTTTTTTGTAATCTTTCTAGAAACAAAAAAAGTTTTTAAGGATTTATACATTCAATTAATAGTTCAGGGATTAGGCAAATTTTAATTATATATTTGATGGACTTAGTAAAATCAATCCATTATTTAGGGCTTAAAATAGTTCAAAAGTAAAAATTAAAATTAACCTTAATTTTTAAGAGAAAATTGTTGAAAAGTTCAATATGAGAGCATCTCCAATGGTTAACCTTTTTTTTCATCAAATCTGAGTAAAAAAAAGACCATTTTCTCAATCTGATATAGGCTGCTCCAATGGTCGTCATCAAAGGCAGGGGTCGACCGGTAGGTCGACCGGTAAGGCAAATATATATATATTTTTACTTGTTTGAACTTGAATATTTGAACTATTTGAACCTTTTATCAGTCGACCGGTTGGTCGACCGACCGGACGTCCAGGAGGTTGACCGTGGCCCCACTTGCAACGTTACAGCACAATGAATTGGTGAAGGCTCGCGCAGATTCTCAATTTGATGAAAAATTTGTTTCGTTCTCAGTTTGATATCGGTTTGGTGAAACCATTGGAGCAAAAAAAGTGCATTTTTTCATCAAATTCAAATTTGATACTGAATTTGGTTCACCGTTAGAGATGGTCTAAAGAAGGTATAAGGCATTAGATCCCAGTGGATATTTTTTATTAGTGAGAGGTTCACCTTTTCTGAAATTATTTTCTGAGAAATCATTTTGCTGTTTTGGGGTCATTTTATTTTCAATTTTACCCCTTAACTATCAGTTGAATTTTTTTGACTATCTGTTGAAATATTTTCTTTTATTTATTTAATTTTTTTGACTATCTATCCAATTTTTTTTCCTTATCTGTTTAAATATATGTCTAAATTTTATTATCTATTCAATTTTTTTGATTATCTGTTTAAATCTAACTATCCAAATTTTATTTATGTTCAATTTTTTCTTTTAATTCTCTATGTTGACTTTTTTATCTGTTGAAATCTTTGTTATTTAAATACACCAAGCCAGTATCTGTTCAAAATTTGAACAGATTTGTTACAAATATGTTCAACAACAACAATAATTTTTTTTATATGTTCATTGATTGAAGAACACAAGACCAAATTTAATTTATAAAAATGAGAAAAACTGTCATCTTTTTTTGGAGGGAATTTTATGTGTAAGTCATAATAGATAGACTTATTAACCAATAGCTCCTATGATAATTAACGGCATTTTTCATCAAACACTATTAAAAAAATGTCATTAATTGTTAATTTTCAGCGACAATTTGAAATTTTTTTATACAAAAAACATAACTAATTATAAGTTTTAGGGACAATTTTAAAAATTAAAAAAGTCACTAATTCTCAACTTTCAGTGACAATTTAAAAAACTAGTCACAGAAAAATATAACTAATTGTCAGTTTTAACAACAATTTATAAAAATCGTGACAAAAAAAAGTCGTTAATTGTCAATTTTTAATGACATGCAAAAAAATTGTTACAAAAAATTATTTTTAGTAAAAATTTTACTAGGGTTAACTTTCAATAGAACTTAATTAAGTCTAACTATTAGAATCTATTGATAGGTTATTCTTTTTTTTATTATTATTTTATTTATTTGTTCACTGATTGAAGAACACAAGACCAAATTGAAAAACGATCTATTCACTTCAAATAGACATGTGTTTACGATCTATTCAGTACATCTTCTTTTTAACACAAACAAAAACAAAAACAAGTGCAAAAACAAAAACAGAAATAGATTTAAACAAATATAACAACAACATCAACAACAACCAAGATAACAAAAAACAAAAAATTCAAATACGAGATAAAAAAAAAAATTTAATAGTTAGTCATCTATTTTAATAGATGTAAGCCAGCTTGAACAGATCTGTTAAAATTGGAGGATGCGTTACGATTAGGGTTTTGGCTGGGATTTGAAGGGCAATATGTGATCGATAATGGTAGCGGATATACCGATCCGCCAAAACCAACCAAACCGAACCGATCCGCCGCATTTTGGATGGATGCGTAATGACGAGTGGACGGTTGCGCATTGATTTTCTCCAATCCGCCAATCTGGCGGACGGATGACGGATTTGAGATTCCTTTGGCCGCAAACAAACCGCCAAACCGCGAGCACCCCTAGTAATTTATAAGACTTTGTGTTTTCAGTTTGTTTAAATATTCTGTTTGTGTTTTCAATTAAAAAAAATTAAATATTCTGTTGAAAAAAAGTTTTCAACTTAAATATATTTTTTGAATTGAAAAAAATAAACGTATTATTTATCTATATTTTTTGGTTTTTAAATCTATCTCTAAAAATAATAAATAGAAAATATGATATATGCTGGTTGATTTTTGTTTTCAAAAATAGATATAGATGTAACAATACAGAGACATACAATCTCTACTACTACTCTGTTTATGGTTTTGGTGTTTTGAATTGTTTTTATATTTTAAGAACCACAAATTGTAATACTTTATGTGGATGGGCATGCTGTGATTGTAGTATATGGATGAGACATGCAGTGATTGTGATATTTTAAAGTTTCAAACTTTCTTATTTTAGATGAGGCATGCAATGATTTTAATATTTTTTTAAGTTATTGACTGTAATACTTTCTTTCTTTCTTTTTTTTTTTTGAGGAAGTACACAAGTTGAATTATGTTGAAAATTTATAAAATTTTAAACCGCCAAACCGATTCGCATCCATCCGCCAAACCGCCAACCTGCTCAATCCACATCCGCCGGATTGGCGGATGGATGCAGATTGATTTTCTCCAATCTGCCAATTTGGCGGACGGATGGCGAATTGGAGGTTCCGTGGCGGTAACCGACCCGCGCCCACTCCTAGTATAGATCTTGCCAGAGTTGTGATCATTTTGCACCTTCAAAAAAAAAAAAAAGCAACACCACCACATGAGATACTACTAAACTGGTATCTTCAAGGTGAATTACGAGTTCATAGGATGTAACAAAATAGATCAAATCTTTGAGATAAATTAGACCGAAGAGTAGTAGAGAGAGACTTCAACACTTCCACATCTCAGATGCTGCCGACACCATTGAAGTAGCAGAGAGAGACTTCCGCATCTCAGATGTCGCTGTCATTTCGGATTTGAGCTTCGCTAGCCTCATCATCGAAGAGATCGTGAGGAATGAGAACGAACACGACGGTCGCGAGCCCTATTTCTCCAAAGATTTCACCCACCGCCACACTTACTCTACAATAATGTCCCTAAATTTATCTGCCTTTTTATAATTTAAAACAATAAAAATTTTCTAATCCATACAATGAATGCCATCAGAGAATATAGTCCCTTACTCAAAATAATATTTTTCTCATTAAACTATTCCAAGTGAAAACATCATTGTTCCATTTACATACACATAATAATAATAATAACAATAATAATAATAATAATAGTACTAGTAGTAGTAGTGCAAGGAGCAATGGAAATATAAAAGTATAATACCCTAAAGGCGTACACATTTTTAAGGATTTTCTTTGAGTACATAAAAATAGACAATCACCCAAATCACAAAAGACCTCCGAGGGCTTCAGCAAATAACGTCCAATGAGCCTTCGTGCTCTTTTCAAAAAATATCCACCGCCAAGTCACTTGGGTGGAGTCACACCATTATTTTTTGAAATATTGTTAGTTTGGGATGAGCCATTGCCCAATAGAAATATTATTAATAGAGTATGCAAATGATCAAGATGTATATGATCATGCCATGAGAGTGATAAAAAAATCCATGTATTCTCTTTCAAAAACAATGATGTTAAACGCATGATTTTCATACCAAGTCTTATCTATAACCATGGGGTGGTAAACACGCTATGAAATCCTAAGCAAGTGCCACAAAACTATAAATACATATATATAGATTTATATACATAAATACTCTCACATTTTCCGACTCTATAAACGGCATGGTGATGGGCACCCAAAACCTTTCCCTTACATATTTGTTGACTCCTGAAACGACGGGCTCATGGACACCCAAAAACCTTTTCCTATATTCGTCCGACAATAAGTTCAAGACAGAGCAATTGAGCACCTTGACTTCCCATGCAAGTACCAATACAACACACAACTCATTTTCCAAAATTTGACTCTAATACTCGGACTCATACGTTATTCACCCCCTTCCAACATTCCTAATATTCACAAGATTTTAAGAGCACATGAGAGAATTATGATGCCTCTGATACATGAGTTTTCAAGTCCAATTTCCCCAAGGTTTATTTAATTCACAAACAAGATTTAACAATATCAATAACAATGGAGTTCTCTAACCTCTCAATTCCACAATCTCAACATTCATCTATCGCAATACATATATCCAAGAAGGTTCAAAACTCTCAAGTCTCAACACCTTTGCCATATCATTTACCCAATTCCAAGATTTAAGAGTCAATTAAACCAAGCTCCATTATTAAATCAAGTTTAAAAACTAGGATTTTTGAGAAAATTTAGACTTTTCCCTTTTTTATAGTTAGAGTCTATTCATCATCAACAACAATACTCAACAAGAACATTCATAATATTTCTAAAAGAAATTAGGTATAAGCCCCTTTGTTTATCAAACCCACTTTATATCACAAAATCATCTCATACATCACTATAACTAGAAAAATACCGCATATATATCTCAAATCATAGACATACTGAGCTAAAAGTACCCCTTCCTTGAAAATGAGAGCTAGAAGACCCAACAAGAAACTTTGAAGAAATGCAAAAATCCGGTAGAAATCTTAAACCAAGCTTGCTCTTCAATTTACTTAAAAGATTTAAGGTGGATCTTTAGTAAATGAGAGAAATCAAATGTTTTTTGGCTAGGGTTTCGAAAATGGGTGTTAGAGAAAGAGAGAATATGAAAAAGTGAGAAAGAATTAGGCAAAAATCGATTTTTAAGTTCGTTGCCCTGAACAGACCATTCAAGCGATCTTTTCACCACTCGAGCAGTGAATGAGAGCTTCTAGAAAAATCTCAGGTCTAAAATGAAAGTACTGGTGGCCACGCACCTCCGCTCGAGCGATCATAGCTCGAGCGGTCTTGTAATAACCTAACTCACTCATATGCTGCTTATACTCTAATTCCCTCATTATTTGTGTGATTATATGTTTGATGTGAAATTCCATGTTTAAATGTGTGAATTATGTGCTTATGAGATTGTATCTGTCGGTTATAAGAAAATCTGTTGACATTACGACTTTTGGACTGTAAATTGAAAGCCTTAGAGGTGTAATAAACCGAAATTGACTTTACAGTTATGATTAGCATGATTTTTGGAACATAATATGAAATTTTGTAAAAATTTGATTCGTAATGAATTAATTAGATTTATTTAAGCCAAACCCTTAAGTAAGCTAAAATTGACAATCTTAATGGGTTCAGAAATTAGAATTGAGTACATGGATATGCTAATGGCAATTTTTAGAGCCATTTGGGAAGTTTAATTAAAAATTGATTCCGTCTGATTCGTTAAGTTATGTTTGGCTCTCATTATTGTAATAAGCTTAGGAATAGAAAATTAGAGCCTAATTCATTGTAGTATGACTAAATTAGTACAAATTAAATTAGATTATGATGTTAATTAAGTGAATTTAATTTATTAATCTAAACTTAGAATTAATTAAGACTTATGAAATTTATTGGTATCGAAACGACTCCTTAGTCAAGTCAACAATAAAAACAAATAAGGTAGATCAAGGAGGTAGATATTTTGAGAGAGGGAGAAAGAGAGTTTTGGAGAGAACTCACGAAAATAAGAAGGAAAGAAGAAGAAAAGGGGAGCAAGGGAAGTTGGAACAACTCTTCATCAAATTAGCCATCAAAGGTAAGAATTCATCTTTAATTCCATGAATTTGAGTTAAAATACACATGAAATCATAGCATCTAAGTTAAATCAAGAAGAAATCATGCATGAGTTTTCCAACTTGAGGAGGAAACTTCCATGAAGTCAAAGATTAAACTTCAAGATTATGAGTTTGATGTTTTAATTCAAGGGTTTGAACTCTTTTCATGGAATTCGAGTTTCAATTTAAAGTTATGAGTTTGTTGAAAGCTATAGATGGTAAATTCAACATGTTTATGGAAAGTTTTGGGCCTTGATTTGCTTGAAAATGAAGTTGAAATTGCGAAATTTATATGTTTATGAGTTTCTGATTCAGTAATTTAAACATGACTAAATAATTGTAATTTAATGTGTATGAGCCTAATTTAAGTTTAATTGTGTAACTAGTGAACTTAATAAGGGTTTGTATATGATTAGAGTCTTTATATTTAATTAGTTTGGTTGATACATGGCTAAACATGTTTTGATTAGAGGTTAAGGGAAATTAATAATCTATTTAATTCATAATTCTAGTTATCCATATTTAAGTGAAGAAGAGTTGAGTAGTGAGAGAGTGAGTTAGGGTTTTGACTCAAAAGCTTAAGTGAACTAAATATGTTTAAGATGATTGTGTATCGTGCTATGCATATTTGAATTGTAGGTCACGAGTCAAGGACTGCATGACCAATGTTATGCTTATATGTTATGTTTATGTACTTTGACATGTTCTATACAACTTATGTTTTATTGGAGATGATTGAACATTGGATCACAATGGCATATGAAATGGACCCAAGGTTGTTCTGTTTCTGTTATTATGATTGGTGAGAGGTTCACCTTTTGTGAAATTGTTTTCTGAGAAATCATTTTGTTGTTTTGGAGGTCATTTTATTTTCAATTTTACCCCTTAACTATCAGTTGAATTTTTTTGACTATCTGTTGAAATATTTTCTTTTATCTATTTAATTTTTTTGACTATTTGTCCAATTTTTTTCCTTATCTGTTCAAATATATGTCTAAATTTTATTATCTATTCAATTTTTTTGATTATCTGTTTAAATCTAACTATCCAAATTTTATTTATGTTCAATTTTTTCTTTTAATTCTCTATGTTGACTTTTTATTTGTTGAAATCTTTGTTACTAAATATACCAAGCCAGTATCTGTTCAAAATTTGAACAGATTTGTTACAAATATGTTCAACAACAACAATAACTTTTTTTATATGTTCATTGATTGAAGAACACAAGACCAAATTTAATTTATAAAAATGAGAAAAAGTGTCAACTTTTTTTGGCGGGAATTTATGTGTAAGTCATAATAGATAAACTTATTATCCAATAGCTCCTATGATAATTAACGGCATTTTTCATCAAACACTATTAAAAAAATGTCACTAATTGTTAATTTTCAGGGACAATTTGAATTTTTTTATACAAAAAACATAGCTAATTATAAGTTGTAGGGACAATTTTAAAAATAAAAAAAATCACTAATTCTCAACTTTCAGTGACAATTTAAAAAACTAGTCACATAAAAATATCACTAATTGTAAGTTTTAATAACAATTTATAAAAATCGTGACAAAAAAAAGTCGCTAATTGTCAATTTTTAATGACATGCAAAAAAATCGTTACAAAAAATTATTTTTAGTAACAATTTTACTAGGACTAACTTTCAATAGAACTTAATTAAGTCTAACTATTAGAACCTATTGATAGGTTACTCTTTTTTATTATTATTATTTTATTTATTTGTTCACTGATTGAAGAACACAAGACCAAATTGAAAAACTATCTATTCACTTCAAATAGACCTGTGTTTACGATCTGTTCAGTACATCTTCTTTTCAACACAAACAAAAACAAAAACAAGTGCAAAAACAAAAACATAAATAGATTTAAACAAATATAATAACAACAACAACAACCAAGATAACAAAAAACAAAAAATTCAAATACGAGATAATTTTTTTTTTTTAATAGATAGTCATCTATTTTAATAGATCTAAACCAGTTTGAACAGATCTATTAAAATTGGAGGATGCGTTACGATTAGGGTTTTGGTTGGGATTTGAAGGGCAATATGTGATCGATAATGGTAGAGATCTTGCTAGAGTCTTGATCATTTTGCACCTTCAAAAAAAAAAAAAAACCAACACCACCACATGAGATACTACTAAATTGGTATCTTCAAGGTGAATTACGAGTTCATAGGATGTAACAAAATAGATCAAATCTTTGAGATAAATTAGACCGAAGAGTAGTAGAGAGAGACTTCAACACTTCCACATCTCAGATGCTGCCGACACCATTGAAGTAGCAGAGAGAGACTTCCGCATCTCAGATGTCGCTGTCATTTCGGATTTAAGCTTCGCTAGCCTCATCATCGAAGAGATCGTGAGGAATGAGAAGGAACACGACGGTCGCAAGCCCTACTTCTCCAAAGATTTCACCCACCACCACACTTACTCTACTATAATGTCCCTAAATTTATCTACCATTTTATAATTTAAAACAATAAGTATTTTCTAATCCATACAATGAATGCCATCAGAGAATATAGTCCCTTACTCAAAATAATATTTTTCTCATTAAACTATTCCAAGTGAAAACATCATTGTTCCATAATAATAATAATAATAATAATAATAATAATAACAATAATAGTACTAGTAGTAGTAGTGGAAGGGGCAATGGAAATATAAAAGCATAATACCCTAATGGCGTACACATTTTTAAGGATAGTCTTTGAGTACATAAAAATAGACAATCACCCAAATCACACAATAGCTCCGGGGCTTTAGCAAATAACATCCATTGAGCCTTCGTGCTCCTTTCAAAAAATATCCACCGCCAAGTCACTTAGGTGGAGTCACACCATTATTTTTTGAAATATTGTTAGTTTAGGATGAGCTATTGCCCAATAGAAATATTATTAACAAAGTATGTAAATGATCAAGATGTATGCCATGAGAGTGATAAAAAAATCCATGCATTCTCTTTCAAAAACAATGATGTTAAATGCATGATTTCCATACCAAATCTTATCTATAACCACGAGGTGGTAAACATGCTATGAAATCCTAAGTAAGAGCCACAAAACTGTATATACATATATATAGATTTATATACATAAATACTCTCACATTTTCTGACTCTATAAACGGCAGGTGATTGGCACCCAAAACCTTTCCCTTCCATATTTGTCGACTCCTGAAACGACGGGCTCGCGGACACCCAAAAACCTTTTCCTATATTCGTCTGACGATAAGCTCAAGATAGGGCAATTGAGCACCTTGACTCCCTACGCGAGTACCAATACAACACATAACTTATTTTCCAAAATCTGACTCTACTACTCGGACTCATACGGTATTTACCCCCTTTTAACATTCCCAATATTCATAAGATTGTAAGATCACATGAGAGAATTATGATGCACATGATACATGAGTTTTTCAAGTCCAATTGCCCTAAGGTTTATTTAATTCATAAACAAGATTTAACAATATCAATAACAATGGAGTTCTCCAACCTCTCAATTCCACAATCTCAACATTCATCTATCGCAATACATATATCCAAGAAGGTTCAAAACTCTCAAGTCTCAACACCTTTGCCATATCATTTACCCAATTCCAAGATTTAAGGGTCAATTAAACCAAGCTTCATTATTAAATCAAGTTTAAAAACTAGGATTTTGGAGAAAATTTAGACTTTTCCCTCTTTTACAGTTAGAGTCTATTTCATCATCAACAACAATAATCAACAAGAACATTCATAATATTTCTATAAAAAAAATTAGGTATAAGCTCCTTTTGTTTATCAAACCCACTTTATATCACAAAATCATTTCATACATCACTATAACTAGAAAAATACCACACATATCTCAAATCATAGATATACTCAGTTAAAAGTTGTGATAACCCTGTTTCGTATCATGCTAATGGGTCCTTATTATGAATTTGATTATGTGTCTGATATGATTTTGTGTGCCAATTATGTGAATATATGTGGTTTTGTATTTCTATCTGTTCACCGTAGGAACACCTGTTTGATTATCCGCTTTGGAAATTAAATTGAAGGCCTTATCGGCCGTAGAAACCGAAATTGACCGCGCCATTGTGATTGGCATAATTTTTAAAGCCTACGGTGAAATTTGATTGAAAATTGATTTGGACCAGATTAAATGGATTAAATAAATGTTATGGTGCCCAATTATTTTATATTAAAAGAATGTATTTGAAGGAGCTTTTAAAAAGGCCATTATACACACTCAATTCCTCTTTTTGTCCATTTTGGCTGATTTAACTCTCTAGAGAGAGAGAGACCTGAAATTAGAGAGAGGAAAGGGAGATCATCTAAGTTTTGCTCTTGAATCTTGGAAGTCTTGAGGATTACTCAAGAATTTGCTATAGATTGTGAGAATTAAAGCTCCTATGTGAGTATTTCATGGATTCTAGTTTGTAATTTTGTAAAATTAAAGTTGATTAATGATCAAGAGCAAGAATTGTGCCATAAGTGAAGGAATTGTGTAGTATTTGATGAATTTGAAGTCAATTGCTACGAATTTCCATAATTGAGCACAATGTGTGTAATCCATGTAGGATTTTGGTTAAAGCTCATGTTTGTAATCACCATTTGCACCATGTAAGTTGAAATGGGAGTTATATTCCACATGCATGTACAATTTATGGAAATATGAGTTGAAATACATGGAATTGTTATGTTGAAAATGAGTTTGGTGTTGATTGGGACATGCATGTGATTATATTGTGAAATTGAGCTTCAAAATGTTGTAATTGGGTGTTTATAACATGTTAGTATATGTATATGTGAAGATTGAGCCAAAAACATGCATTTTGAACCTTTGAATATCAAGTTGAAGCTCAAGAACACATTCTGGAAAACCCAGAAAATTTGGTGCCCGCTCGAGCGTGAAAAACGGGCTCCCAGCATTTTCTGCAGACATGGTGTCCGCTCGAGCGGGGGAAGTTGACGCTCGAGCGAGGAGCCATGTAGAGAGGCCTTCCGCTCGAGCGCCAGAGTGGACGATCGAGCGTAAATTTGACCTAACCAAAACTTTTGCAGACCTATTGGGTCCGCTCGAGCGGGGAAGTTAATGCTCGAGCGGGGAGCCATGTTGAGAGGCTTTCCGCTCGAGCACCAGAGTGGATGATCGAGCGTAAATTTGACCTAACCAGAACTTTTGCAGACCTATTGGGTCCGCTCGAGCGGAGAAGTTGACGCTCAAACGGGGACCCTGTTTTCTGAAATTTTGAAAAGACATTTTGTGTTTCATTTTCCGTTCTCTTTCACTTCCAAGTACTCTTAGGCATGCATTGAGCATTGTAATTGAATTAAAGAGATAAGAATGAAGCCTAAAGAGGAAAATGTGAATTTTGAACGGATTCAATTGTTTGTGACCCTTTTGTGTTCATGGAATGTGTAGGGTCGAGCTCCAGGGCAAACCAACCAACCGATCACTGTGAGTAATATCTTAACAAAGATATCTGAAATATGTTGTTGTCCAAATTGCTTACTTCTATGTAAGTTTTATAAGTTCATTGATTCGATTGGTGGACAATGATTGTTATACTAAATGATCGGGCCAAAGGCCGTTTTGACATGAATGAATGGGCCGAAGGCCGTTTTGACATGAATGGATGGGCCGAAGGCCGTTTTGACATGAATGAATGGGCCGAAGGCCGTTTTGACATGAATGAATGGGTCGAAGGCCGTTTTGACATGGATGAATGGATGGGCCAAAGGCCAGTTTGACATGAATGAATGGGCTAGAGGCCAGTTTGACACGAACGATAGTTCGACACAAATAACAGTTTGACACGAATGATAGTTTGTCATGAATAACAGTTTGACATGAATGATAGTTTGACATGAGTAACAGTTTGACCTAAAAGTATGAATGGGCCAAAGGCCAGTTTGACATGAATGATACGAATGGATTGGGCCCGAGGCCGTATGATGTATTTGGAACCGCAGTTACTTAACTTACATATATCTATGTATGTATGTATTAGTTAGAAATGTAAATTGGGCCCGAGACCGTTTGATGTATATTATTCCAATGTATATTCCTTATTTGATATTATTCACTGGGCTATCGCTCACGTTCATTCATGTATTTGTAGGTGAGCCAGAAGAAGTCCAAACCCAGCCCGGTGAAGTCTGTATAGAACAACTAAGGTTTTGAAGAGTCAACCCTTGCGTCTCACGCACGAGACACGTCTTCGCCCCTCCGCCATTCTATGTTATTTTGTCATGTTGGCGAGGACTTTGGTGTACGTCTGTATATAGCTTTGTTTTGGCTGACTTAGATTTGAATGATCCTGTCCGTATAGAACTTTATGTTACTATACTTTCTGTTGTGAGTTATTAACATATGTATGTATGGAATGTTATGATGTGCATATAAGCACGGCTCTATGGACAAAGTTTTAAAATTGCTTCCGTTTGACCCCCGTTAACTCTGTTAAAATACGTCTGGTTTGGTTTGGGGCCGTAGGTAATCTCATGATTACTGGCCGGTTATGTCCTTAACCCACGGGGGCGGGTTCGGGTCGTGACAAAAGTATCCCTACCTTGAAAATGAGAGCTAGAAGACCCAACAAGAAACTTTGAAGAAATGCGAAACAATCAATAGAAATCTTGAACCAAGCTTGCTCTTCAAATTTCTTAAAAGATTTAAGGTAGATCATTAGTAAATGAGAGAAATCAAGTGTTTTTTGGCTAAGGATTCGGAAATGGGTGTTAGAGAAAGAGAGGATATGAAAAAGTGAGAAAGAATTAGGCAAAAATCGATTTTTAAGTTGGTTGCTCCAAACAGACTATTCAAGCAATCTTTCCACCGCTTGAGTGGTGAACGCGAGCTTCCAGAAAAATCTCAGGTCTAAAATGAAAATACTGGTGGCCACGCACCTTTGCTCGAGTGATAATCGCTCGAGCGGTCTTGTAATAACTCGACTCGCTCATATGCTGCTTATACTCTAATTCCCTCATTATCTGTGTGATTATATGTTTGATGTGAAATTCCATGTTTAAATGTGTGAATTATGTGCTTATGAGATTGTATCTGTCGGTTATAAGAAAATCTGTTGACATTACGACTTTTGGACTGCAAATTGAAAGCCTTAGAGGTGCGATAAACCGAAATTGACTTTACAGTTATGATTAGCATGATTTTTGGAATATAATATGAAGTTTTGTAAAAATTTGATTCGTAATGAATTAATTAGATTTTATTTAAGCCAAACCCTTAAGTAAGTTGAAATTAACGACCTTAATGGGTTCAGAAATCAGAATTGAGTACATGGATATGCTAATGGCAATTTTTAGAGCCATTTGAGAAGTTTAATAAAAAATTGATTCTGTCTGATTCTTTAAGTTGTGTTTGGCTCTCATTATTGTAATAAGCTTAGGATAGGACATTAGAGCCTAATTCATTGTAGTATGACTAAATTAGTACAAATTAAATTAGATTATGATGTTAATTAAGTGAATTTAATTTATTAATCTAAACTTAGAATTAATTAAGACTTATGGAATTTATTGGTATCCAAACGACTCCTTAGTCAAGTCAACAATAAAAACAAATAAGATAGACCAAGGAGGTAGATATTTTGAGTGAGGGAGAAAGAGAGTTCTGGAGAGAACTCACGAAAATAAGAAGGAAAGAAGAAGAAAAGAGGAGCAAGGGAAGTTGGAACAACTCTTCATCAAATTAGCCATCAAAGGTAAGAATTCATCTGTAATTCCATGAATTTGAGTTAAAATACTCATGAAATCATAGCATCTAAGTTAAATCTAGAAGAAATCATGCATGAGTTTTCTAACTTGAGGAGGAAACCTCCATGAAGTCAAAGATTAAAGTTCAAGATTATGAGTTTGATGTTTTAATTCAAGGGTTTGAACTCTTTTCATGGAATTTGAGTTTCAATTTAAATTTATGAGTTTGTTGGAAGCTATATTTGGTAAATTCAACATGTTTATAGAAGGTTTTGGGCCTTGATTTGCTTGAAAATGAAGTTGAAATTGCGAAATTTATATGTTTATGAGTTTCTGATTCAGTAATTTAAACATGACTGAATAATTGTAATTTAATGTGCATAAGCCTAATTTAAGTTTAATTGTGTAACTAGTGAACTTAATAAGGGTTTGTATATGATTAGAGTCTTTATATTTAATTAGTTTGGTTGATACATGGCTAAACATGTTTTGATTAGAGGTTAAGGGAAATTAATAATCTATTTAATTCATAATTCTAGTCATCCATATTTAAGACAAGAAGAGTTGAGTAGTGAGAGAGTGAGTTAGGATTTTGACTCAAAAGCTTAAGTGAACTAAATATGTTTAAGATGATTGTGTATCGTGCTATGCATATTTGGATTGTAGGTCACGAGTCAAGAACTGCATGACCAACCGTTCTGGAAGCCCACTGTGAGTAATAATAGTGTAACAATATGTTGTGCTTATATGTTATGTTTATGTACTTTGACATGTTTTATACAACTTTTGTTTTATTGGAGATGATTGATCATTGGATCACAATGGCATATGAAATGGACCCCAGGTCGTTTTGTTTCTGTTATTATAATTGTGCCCGAGGCCATTCTGTTATTATGATTGGGCCCAAGGCCGTTCCGTTACCATGTGACTGGGCCTGAGACCGTTCTATCATATGTGGCCTTGAGGCCGTTCTGTCATATGTGGGCTTGAGGCCATTCTATTAACACGTAATTGGGCCTGAGGCCGTTCTGTTACATGTGGACCCGAGGTTATTTTGCAATAAGTGGACCTGAGTCCATTCTGAAAATGTGATTATGAATAACGCTAAGCTTAACGCGACTCTGATGAATGCTTTCAATATTGTACCTTGAAAATAATATTGTGATTACATCACACGCTCTTATTTAATTCAAACCTCTTCATTGGATTCTCTTTACTTTACTATTATTGACTGAGCTTCACTCACTTTGTATTTATATATATTTATGTAGGTGATCAGCTTGGAGGTCAGTCCTAGGTCAGTTTCAGGAAACTTTTGTGGGACTTGTTTTGCTAAGCCTTCAAAATTAGAGCCTTTTGTCCTTTTGAAAAGTTCCGTTGATGCCACATTTTAGTTAAGTCTTTCGTGGCTTTTGTTGAACACTTGGCTAATATGTAAATTTCGGATTGTGAACTTTTTATATATATCGATATGACTTGGACCTGTATACAGAAGAACTGTGAATGTGAACTCTTTATACGGCATGATTAATCCTGGCATATAAGCACTGCTCAATGGACGTTCTGTTATTTATTTTGCTTCCGCTTTAGGCCCTAATATGATTTAAATATTTCAAATTTTTGTTTTGAGGCCTAAATGCAGGTAGGTCACGGCCTAAACTTTTAGGGGTAGTTTTGGGTCAGGACAAGTCTCCTTCAACACTCAGATTGCAGAAAGAAATACTGGGAATCTTAATTCACTGCTCAAACGGTAACTCCACTGCTCGAGCGGACATGTAGAATCAGGATGTTATATCTGCTGCCGTCAATTCCTCCTCCGACTCGATCTCAAAAGCCATTGATGTAGCAGAGAGAGAGAGAGAGAAAACCAAAGCTCATTTTTTTCTTCTTCTTCTTGAACATTTATGCATCTCAGACGAACAGCTCAAAAATCTCAAAAATGAACCCGATCTCAACGAGCTCAATTTCTTTGTCGTTCCAACAGCTTGAAAATGATGTAGGAGCCGAAAATGAGGGTGAGAGAAGCGGCGTTGGAGTAGATTGAGGAGAGGTAGAATGATTGAGAGAGAGAGAGAGAAAGAGAGAGATAAAGGTCAGGGTTTCAGTGGCGACGGAGGTCCAAACAATCGCTAGTGAAGAAGAACAAAGGGAGAGAGAGAAAGAGAGAAAGAGAGAGAGAGGTTGGGGTTTTGGTGGTGGCGGAGGGCCAAACAGCCGCAGGTGAAAAAGAAGAAGGAGAGAGAGAGAGAGAAAGAAAGAGAGAGAGAGGGGTCGGGGTTTTGGCGGCGGCAGAGGGCCAAACAATCGCGGGTGAAGAAGAAAAATGAGAGAGAGAGAGAGAGAGAGAGAGAGAGAGAGAGAGTCTAGGGTTTGAAGAGATTGTTGTGCTATGTGTGCAAGTATAAGAATGGGTATTTGAATCATTTCGTAGAAGATTGTTCTTATGGACATAATATTTTAGAGCTTAGACTTTTGGGCAAAAAAAATTCAAAATTGAATTTATCACTTGAGTGCCCAATTTTTAATATATATAGGCCTTCAAAATAAATTTCTCTTAAAAAACGCTTATATGATCTCCCACTATCTAGGTTTTCACTTATTTGTATTAATTTAGAAAGAAAAACGTGTAGAAATTGTAACGCCCTCAAAATAAACCCATAATTCAAACATTCATGATACAAGAAATTGACAATACATTCAAGAGAATAAAGTGTACATCTATTTATCAGAGTATTTATCACAAAAGTATTACATGTTGACAACAAAACAAAAGTAAATGCCCTACAGGCTTACAACTTTCCAAGCCAACACTTGGTTACAAAAAAAAAAAAAGAGTACTAACTCATACACATTAAGCCTTTGGCTTGAATTTACATGTAATACACAAAAAGGTAAACAACAAAAAGGGATCTTCAGCCTCTAAGCCTCCCAAGCTATGTCCTTGGAGGTGAAATATCACCTGAACCTGAAAATGATGTCCCATATAGGGTGAGCCAATGCCCAGTAGAGATACACTAAACCAAGTATGAGAAATAACTAAAACAATAGCATTTGATATATGGTTGACGCTTATAAACCAACTTACAACACTTTTCAATTCAACATCAAGTACATCAATTATTCATTTCAGTTTCCTTCACTTATACAATTTCGATTCATAATTATGGCTCAGAACTTGGCCAAACAATTCAATAAGACTATAACACATATTAAAACATACTTCATAATTCACATGAGAATATAACTCATATTAAAACACTTCCATACTTTAATACTTCTATATTTCAAATGATACACAGGTTTGCTGTGTCAGTGGAGTCCATCCCCTATCTCCTCCCAAACAGGTCTGAGAGTCCATCTCCTATCTCCTCTCAAACCATGGAGTACATCCCCTATCTCCTCCCAAACAATATACATATGCAATGTATTTAAACACTTATTATATACAATGATCAATCAATACATACATTTGCTGTATTATTCCAACCGTTATATTCAATGACATATTCAATGTGATTAGTTTCAGTTTTCCCTAATCATCATACAATGTCTACAACAATCAAGAGTATCCTCCACCGATAGCCCAAAGCAGTTATCTCTAAACAGATAATAAATTTATCAACAGATAAAATATCGACATTTTCATAGGTGAGTGATTAAATTATCCAACTACATCATTTACTTCCACAATTTTCCAATTTCATGAATTTCACTTCAATTTCACATTTCCCCAAATTAATTATTCAAATTAATTATTCCACATAATTAGGGCATTTTTCCCATCTTCTCAATATTAGCCCAAAGGCTCAATTTCATCGATTTAACAACAACAATTTCATTTTTCAATGTCTTACATACACATGGAATTTAACATTTGAAAACTTTTTTTTTTTTTAAATTACACATCAAACCCTAACTTTTCCCGAAATTACCCAACAACACCATCTAATCAAAATGACTAAAATTCATGTTAAAACTCATAGAATGGAGTAGGTTATCCCTACCTTGAAGTTAGACGCCCAAAGAAGTAGATGAAGAAAACCCAAAGTGCTCCAAATCCACTATTTTTCAGATTAAAGTGAAGCCCACACCACCCTCTATCTTTCTTACAAAGAGATTAGGGTAGAAACACTCTAGAGGTAGATGGAATCTGAGAGAGAAGGTATGTAGAGAGAGAGGGAGCAGCCGGATCTAGGGTTTGTGTAAAAGAGACGGTGAAGAAATGAAGTGTAACCCCGTTGCTACCAACTGATATATTCAAGGCTCGCTCGAGCGAAGGAATGGTCCCCCGAGCGACCAGATACAAAGAAACCTCGCTCGAGTGTAGAAAGCCTCGCTCGAGCCAACAAATCGAAGCTTCAGGTCTGCAACCCAGAAGCACGCTTGAGCGAAGAAAAGCTCGCTCGAGCGAAGAAACCCAAAACAAAGTCCTCGCTCGCTCGAGCCAAGAAATGCAACTCTCAGGTCTAGAACGAGACGCAGACGCACGCTCGAGCACAAGACTTCTCGCTCGAGCCACCAGACACATCACCCAACTCTCACTCGAGCGAAGGAACCCTGGCTCGAGCGAAGGATCTAAAACATAGAGCTCGCTCGAGCGACAAAAGTCTCACTCGAGTGACAAAAGTCTCGCTCGAGCGAAGACACCAAAATCTGGGTAGAAACCATTTGTTTCAAAACACTCCCAACCTGAAACAAACTTGCCCAACACATCCTAAAACTCAAATATAAGGAATTAAAGGACAAAAATAAAACAAATGCAACAACACTCAACCGCGGAACCTAAGTCTAGCACACTGTACATAAAAAGGAAAACCCGGGATCGCTATAACCTCCCCCCTTAAAAATTTCATCCCCGAAATTAGATATAAGTTTCAAAAACATGATTTCTCAATTCCCAACAATATTAGAATTCAATAACCAATATCTTGACCCATTACCGGTCGTCCTATCTCTATTCAAGAGGCAATTCACAATATAATTCAATATGCATTAACAACATGCCTTTCTTTGAAATTCAGAAATTTCCAATATCATATTCCACCATTTCATAACATATTCAATGTTAAAGATATATTTGCATTGCCACAGTACATTCAACATATACAATGCTACATTAACTTTCATTTTCAAGGCATTTACCATAATACTCCCATAAACCGAAACATATACAATGTTTTACAACTTAAGACATATTCAATGCTCTTAAAGTTTATCAATACAACAAAATATTCAACATACGATCATACACCCACAAATAGATCCGGATACTTCTCTCGGACCTCGAACTCGCGTTCCCAAGTGGCTTCCTCAACCCCGTGATGTTTCCACAAAACTTCACCAAGGGTATCGTCTTTCCTCGCAAGACTTGATCTCACCTATCCAAGACCCGAACCGGTCTCTCCTCATACGAGGCATTCTCATCTACCACTAAGTCGGTCCAATCCAATACATGCGATGAATCCGACTCGTATTTCCGAAGCATACTAACATGAAACACGTTATGCACTCCGGACAACTGCGGCGGCAAAGCTAAACAGTAGGCAACCTCGCCAATCCTCTCAAGGATCTCGAAAGGGCCAATAAATCGAGGGGACAACTTCCCACTCTTACCAAACCTCATCAATCCCCGCCTAGGTGATATTTTCAAGAAAACATGATCACCCACCCCAAATACCAAAGGCCTCCTGCTACGGTCGGCATAACACTTTTGACGACTCTGGGCTGTAACAAGTCTCTTACGGATAAACTCAACTTTCTCCGTCGTCTCCCGAACCAACTCCGAGCCCAACTGTCACGACCCTATTCCGCCCCTAGTAGAATGATACTGTGATGGCCAGTAATCCGAGATTACCAAAGGCCAACTTACAAAGATTCACACACAATCAGAGTATACATATGGGGCTTACATGTGTGGAAGCAATAAATTTAAATCTAAATAGTCTATAAGAGCTGTGCATAGATCAAATGAAATGTCATACATAACCTGGCTTTACAACTTGAGTACAAGTAAAATAAATACATATTACATCTTGATCAAAAGGCTTCTCAAGCCGACATATACAAAAGAAATAACTACAAGCCAAGAAGCGTAATCTTCAAGATGCTACAAAACATGAATCCAAAAACATCTTGCAAACAATCATCTAGGCGTCGCCGCCTTCTTGCTCATCACCTACATATATATAAGGAGAGGGTGAGCTTGGATACTCAGTGAATGGTATAAGTAATAAAGGTTTGAATGAATGATATCTGAGATCTTTTCCAAAACAATACATATCATAACTTTACAAATCAAAGGGATGAACCAAGTTCATCTATCAAATCTTTCAAAGCTTCTTGGATGTTAATAACATCTACATAATACCAAAGGATGACATTCCGGACAAACAAACCAACGCGGAAAACCGTCAGTGGCAAAACAAAAGTGCAGTTGCATTATAGTCCCCTGGCACTAAGGACTTTCAAAACAAAGGTGCAGTTGTATTATAGTCCCCTAGCACTAAGGACTTTCCATTTGTTTAGGTAATATTTAGGTCTCATTTGGTATTTGGCTAAAATAGTAAAAAAGTTAAAAAACTATTATAAATTTTCATATTACTATATCTATTTAAAAAGCTATTATAAATTAAAAAGACAATTAAAATAACTAATTTTCAAATAAGGCTTTGCTATTTTCCTACTCATTTTAAATTTAACATATGGGGGAAGAAATGCTCAACTTTTTATTATTATTATTAGTGTTTTTTTTTTTAAAAAAAAATTATTATATAAAATCACAATAAGTGGAGTAAAGTTTTAGTATAATTGTGATACATTTGCATAGGGGCACGCTAAATGAAGTAAGTTTATTATCATTTTAATATTTACTGGGTTTTCTTATTGTTTTGTTTGTTGGTGAGTCCATCAGTGATGAAGTTAAATTTACCCTCTCTGTGGTGGGGTCTATAAATTATTCTAGACATGCTTTATTGTCGAATTCTTATGATCAACTCTGTTTCGCAGTATGAGTACGAGCACAAAATATGCGTATGAATATTTTTATAATCTCCTTCCTCTGTGCTTCTTATTGTATTTTTCCTTTGTTTGGTGTAAGTTTTGGGTTGGATAGGCTATTGTAAGTGCCATTTAGCTTTCCTTAATAGATTTTCTTCAAATAAAAAAAAACAAAAAAAATCCGCACATCTATAGAGGGGGACATGCTATCTGTACGTGATAATTTAATATTGGATGGTGATATCGTATATGAATAATAACATGATATCACTGTTATAATGAATTTGTTCTCCATTAAGTGAGTTTCATTAAACAATCTAAAAAAAAAGAAGAAAAGCTTAAAAATTGTAATAAAATAATTAATTTGACACATTAATTGGAGTGTTTATTTTTAAAGATATTAAATTGGGAGATTTGGTCAAAGTTTTCCCATAATAAATTTTAATACATTAAGGACAAGTACAAAAAGTTTTCATTGAAAAGTCTAACATAAACCATCATTACCAAAATATCCTTAGTAACTAAATTGATATTTAAATTTTAAAATAATATAATTTTTGATCTAAATGTCGATTTTTAATAAAATTATTATTTTTAGAATTCTCTTATCAAGATCTATCAAACAAGATCCATATTGATTATGAAATTTTTTTAAAAAATAATGTCGAAATTGATGTAAACAATAAAATTTTACTTTGTTTCATAGTAAAATTTTACCCTTTTTACTGTCATGACTAGAGTAAGATGATATCGCAATGTCATTCAAAGTAAAATTTATTATGATTCATAATAAAATTTACTATCATTAAGCAGATCAGCAATCAAAGTTTATTATCATCAACTAGAATAAAATTCTATTATTACAAAAATAGAATACATACCAGATGAATGAACCAGAATCAAATTTTAATTTTATATCTATGAACAAACAAACAAATCAAGCTAAAAAGTAAAAAATGAACGCAAGAGAGATAGAGGTTCAACCGATGAATATAAAGATTCAAGCAAAATCCCCAGCGATCGAGACCACAAGCAGCGAAACAAGAAGCTAAAATCTAGAGACGCTGATGACGATCACCACTACCACCACTCCTTTGTCAATAAGCATCGCTCTAAGCACGAAAAGCATCGAGACTGCGGTGATGATGATCATCACATGAGACGAGAGGGACGATAATGACTTAAGCTTGAATGGCGTCAGACTTTGTTGATACATATTTTAAATCTATGATATATATGTGTGTGTGTGTGTGTGTGTGTGTGTGTGTGCATGGGCAATATTGTCCAGGAAAAAAAAATGAAAATTTTACTCTGTCCTTCTTCAATTATGTGCTTCATCCTTAGGGAGTTTATGAAGTAAAATAAATTGGATTATTCTTTTCACCAAAGAAAAGCTCAATGGAGAGGTTTTGGTCAAATTTCCTTATTAAATTACTCATTAAATTTTAAAAAACAAAAAAAAAGGAATAATTACAAATACATCCTTTGAGATTTGCTTAAAATACCATTTCCTTCCTATGATTTTAGAAATTACATCCCGTTTCTTGAATTTTTTAATTTCATAACAAATAGCCTTTTTTTACTAATAAATCATTAAATCAATAAACAGTTTTTAATAATGTCAAAACTTTGTTTCAATTAATAATTTAGGTAATTTTATTGTTGTATAGGAAAGTAGTTAAGAATTTTATTTTTCAGTTAATTCTATTAAATAAAAAATTATGATAAGGGGTATTTATGATTTTCTAAATTATAGAAGGCAGTTTGTATTTTAAGCAAATCTCAAAAGGTGTATTTGTAATTTATCAAAAAACAAATAAATAAATAAAGAAGTAATGGGTAAGCAGATAAATATAAAATAGATGGTAATTCAGGTAAAATAATAGAAAGGCAAATCTGACAGTAGATACGTGCCAAGTATAAGAAGCTACGTAAATTTCATTTAGGGCCCTAACAAAGAAGTCATTTGTTGAAACAAATGGGGTAATTCTGGCAAAACGATGAACTACTATCAACTACGTGATCGGCGAGTGTAATGTGCTCCAAAACGATGTACAATAGAAGAGTTGGGTGCAGACCGACCCTGAGTGGATGTACTGGGCACAGCTTCACTAATGTGTTGATCTTGAAGAAGCTGTTCGATTGCATCAATTGCATAGTAAAGCCTATCAGGATGTTGAGCACTGTCCTCATAGCCAGCCTCAACGAAATGATGAGTAATTTGATATATCTGTGACATACGCTGCATTATGAGAACAAGTATAACATTATATACAAACCTATAACAGTTTACATAAATAATTTGTAATGTAAATTAAAAAAAGATACTTGTGCTTCTTGGCTAGGATATTGATAATGATGAATATTCAGGTCCACCTAGGAACGATGCCCTGGGTTTTGTACATAGATATGGGTAATGGTTTGGTACCAATCTATAGAAAACTCAACCTCGCGATGTGGTGGTAGCTTGGTAAGGTCCTCAGGAAAAAAGTCTAAACACTCACAAACCACTGTAGGAAATACCCTTTGCATTACACCATTTCCATCATTCACTAAGGTTACAAGAAGAGAAAATAATTTCCTTCGACTACGTGGGTCATATAACGGCGGTAAAAGTCTAAAAAACAAGAAAAAAGAAAAAACCAGCAAGTTAGATGGAGTATTAGTTAATATTACCCAGTGGGTTCAAGTTTTTAAATATCATTGTTCTAATGTTTCCATTGAGAAAACTTTTCAAATTCTTGAATTTTTGTATGAAGCATGGATATATCAAGGAGATTTTTCAAAATTCAACAAAGTATCAGTTTCTCTAAGTGTTGAGAGTGAGTATTAAAATTAAAAGACTCGAGTTTGTACTCAGAAAATTGAACAAAAAACACTACTCTAACTTTAGTTTGAGAGTCATTAGAAGCAAAAGAGAAACTAAATTAGATCCACGTGTTTTAATTCTCCATATAACCATTAAAAAAAAAAAAAAAAGAGGCCCTTCAGCATTATGTTAATCCGTATGTTGCAAAAGAATCATTCCACAACTACAATGCTTGAATAAGATTAGAGTTGATAGCCATAGAATGAGAAATAATATTATCAGCCATTATGACAATAATGGGAAGAAATTAGAAGAGATAAATGAGATTAAGGCTTTGAATAGACATATATACATATATATATTATGTATGTCCACATATACATATTTTGTCTTTTTCCTTTAGACAATTTTATACTTGACTCAATAGGATTTTTTTATTTTGTTTTGGGTAGGTATTATGTTCCAAGTACCAAACTAGCATTTTGCCTTACAACATTAACTAAATTGAATATAGGATCAGAACTTTGTTCTAGTAATTGTGCTTCGACATCATTTATATGAGCAAGTAACAAAACATAGTCTGTCAAGAATGCACTTAAAAAGTGAATACCATGTGAGCACTCAATTAGGCCCCTGTGGCAAAGACTAGAAAGTTAAATTCTAATAAATACAAATGAAGATGTGTCAAGAGACTTAAAAAGGGCCTAGAATTGCATTGATCCACAAATTGTGTTGGGTGTGGAAGTAAATGACTACAATGCTAACATCGTCAATCACATTGTAAGCTTACTCAAACCACCAAAAACAGCACTAATTTGCCACTAATGTACAAGTTAGCAGCCATCAAATTGAATTACTTTGCACCTACTCAAGTTTCATCGAACAGGAAGGATATTCGAATAGATTTTCCATCCAAACATTTTCACTTTATTCAAAACTTTCAGCAGCTAAATCTTCTACTAAAATGCCCTTTCAAAACTCATTCCTTTTTAGGTGATCTGTGAGCTGCTACTTACCATCCGAAGAACTGACCCATGTTTCTCTTATTTGCAAATCCATCTCCTAATGATATGTCGATTAATAGAAAAAAGAAGGCCATTTTTAGTAAAGTGCCAAACCGGTATGTCATCAGCAAGCCTTGGGCAAAAAGTGATTTTACATTTCAACTAAACTTCAAAATCCAAAAAGCACTATGTGATGAGAGCTTCATTCTATTCCAGACACCAGTGCTTTCATCAATAAGGGAGTAAACTTTAGCAGCAACATGGAATCTATCTAACTTTCCAAATCATCACACACCAGACATTGAAATCCCTTTAAATCCTTTCTTGGAGATTGCACACAGAATCTATTGCTTTTGACAATGAGGGAATTCTCAGTTGTGCATGGGTATTTCTGCCTGCACTACCATTTTTTTTTTAGTCTTCCCATAACAAACCTCCATATTGTTTTGTGGAGCCTCAAGCATCCTCAACAACTACTTGCAAGATAAGGAAACAAAACCATAAGTTTGATAAGAGGTTCAAAGTAATATACATGAACACAACTGTAGTGGAGATGAGAAGGCAAACGAATTTGCTTAATAACAAATAAATTGAATTAGCAACCAAACTCAAGCTCACTTAACGGAAAAAGGACCAAACTTCATTTTATTAACTATTATTGTAAAGTATTAGCTACTCTATTTAGTAAAAGGTGAAATGACCAATTCTTCCATATTGACATTTTTGGAGTGACAAAGTAACTATGGATTGCCCACATGGATTTTGACTAGACTAGGTGGCTTCCTAACTATCAAATGTAAAATAGCATGCAAGGAGAAAGGCTTAAATACACAAAGTGATTTTTTGCAAGGTCTGGAAATTTAAATGATCAAAAGTCTTGCCTAAGAGTGTGCTGGAGGGAGGTTTTTTTCAATTATGAAAAAGACTTCTTCTCAATTATCTTGAAATATCTACTCCTTTATCATTTTTTTTTTCTTTCTATCTCTTATTCCTTTATCACCTATGAGAGTTTTCTACATTACCGGATAAGGCCATATTTTATAATAGAGCATCCAAAGTACTTATCAAGCAAATTTCTAGAATACCTTGAGAAGAGGAGCAAAAACTCGCAATGCCGTTTAGATGATGAGCATGCATACATCCTAAAGTTTGTTTCCACAACAACAAAACCCAGAGAACAAAAAGGTAATGACAATAGTCAGTACATTTTTCTTTTTAAATTTTCTACAAAACATTGAAAGAATATTGAAAAGTATAGTTTTACAAGTTGCAACTGCAGGTTTGTAACAGACTGAGAAAGTTGTCCTTTTTAGGGTTGAAAATATTGTTGATGCTCATGGAGGTGTACCTGTATTTGGTGGAGTAGGCAAATGTACTCATGAAGCAGATGAAAAACAATATCAACAATCCAAGTGAAATGGAACCACTCATTAGCTCTCGTCTTGGCAATTTCAAAAAAGAAATACAAATTACTAAACCATTTATTTTGTAGCCATTGGAAACATTATGTAGCTTGCTAATACATCATATGTCAACATTTCAATTGTTGATGTAATAGATTAATTTTTCCAAAATATATTCCATGCTGCTATGGATATGATACATTATGCTGTCTCTGGCATTGCTATATGTTCTGCATAAATGGGACACACCAAATTTTCATGTCCCACCTAAATCCAAAAAATTGCAAAAGTGGTATACAGAATTCTAATTCTATTGAAATGAAATTGGAAGCCATGGTATAATAGATAACACAATGAAATTAAAGACAATGGAAATTTTTTCTACCAATTACTTGGAATCGAAGCACTAATACAGGAAAGATGAAAGATCAAGAGAAAAGGCACTGTCTACCTCGGATTACGAATGAAGCACCTGGAAAAAAAAAATTACGTGAGTTGGTGACAAGGATGAATTAGAGAACTAATGTGTTCCTAAAGTAAAAGTGAACCATTCAAACGTACAGAGTAGATTTTGATTGTCATCCACAGGTGAGCATGGAAGACCATGAACATAGTGGCTAAGATTTTAGGTGATGGATGAGCTCCACATCTTTAGAGATTGTCATTTATAGGGTTTGAGAGAGAAGCATTGTTGTCTTTTAAGGATAATAAGGTTCTTCAATCTGCCAACTATTCATTCAAAGCAAGGCCTTAAAATATGAAACTCAAAATTTATACATAAGCTCATCATCAGTAAATTTCAAATTTACTAAAGCTAGAACCTAAAACAACTCAAAACAACAATGATGGTAACAATAGAAGAATTATGTTTGAGTGAGTTACCATCGTGAAGAGTATCAAAAAGTGATGCTATACTTTTCAATAGACTTCAAAAAATCAGATTTATATTCAAAGCTTGTCCATGCCTTCTTTTTGGAATGAAATGTAATGCATGTTAAATGCACAAGAGTAAAATAAAGATTTGTTTAAGGTCCTAACAAAAATGCAACATCAAGACATAACTAAAACATGGTGCACAAGTAGAATTTTTCCTTCCATTCAGGTACTTTACTTGTAGAACGAAAGGGTAAGGATTCTTTTTGTTTACTTAAGCATGGATGAATTATTGTGGGAACAAGTAGAATTTTAGAAGAATGGCAGTTGATTATGCATGAATTGAGCTCAGGGTGAGTAAAATCAGGGGAATAAACTTGATACAGAGACTTGAAACGAAAAAAAAAAAAAAAAATGTCACTACCCAAACCGCCCCTATTGGTTTGGACCGTAACCGGCCAGTAAACCCAGATTTCCCGACCTCAAAAATAGAATTTCAAAATATATTTAATTATATGGGGCCAGAAGCAGAAATAGAGATATAAAATTTTGTCCAATGAGCTTGTGCAAAAATGGCATGAACAAAAACTTTTTATATATTAATAACTCATACTCATACATACATAAAAAGATTCCATATGTCTAAGATTATTCACACATCGTTGTTATACAAAACCAGAACTTATATGTATAAACAAGATCAAACATAACCAATAAAAACAAAACAAATAGCAAAAACCTTGTGCATGAGGCATCCTGGGCTGACTCCACAAAAACTTGGTAACCTTTACGGGTTCACTAAGGCTGGACATCCCGTTGCTCACCTACATACATATAAATACGAAATTAACGAAAGCCCAGTAAATAACATCAGAGTAAAGACGTTAATAAATGGGATTTATATATAAATAAATCATACTTATATTTAACACTTATGGGATGCTATTCTCATTCATAACAGACTTAGGTAAATCATAATGAAGCAAAACGACCTTGGGTCCATCATATACAAAACGACCATGGGTCCATCATGCTTTAATCTTTATCAAGTCAAATTCAAAGTCACATTGAAACATTCGAAGTCTCATTCATATTTCAAAAATCATAAATACAAAAAAGCGTACCACATTGATATAGTCAAAAAATAGAATAGGAGAAAATATCTTTACTAAGATATTACTCACATTAAGTAGGTTGATGTTCTTCCACAACATTCAAACCTACACATTACACATAAGCATACACATTGGAACATATTGTTCGAACCAAATAATTCATCTTCTCTTTTCTAATTCAGTTATTCATGTTGGTTTTCTACTTATTAAATCCTCAATGAGACATACTTCAAGCCTAAGAATGCTCAGAAAGACATGGGGACGGAAATGTGAACAAAATGCAAATGTCCAAAACATGCTGAAATAAGATAGCTCGCTCGAGCCAACTATTGGTCGCTCGAGTGGAGTGCAATACATATACTCAGTTGGCTCGAGCCATCACTTGGTCACTCAAGCCAACTATGAAGTCTAGAAAACTACTGGATGGGTTAGATGTATGCTCGAGCCATCTAATGTTCACTCGAGTGAAATGCAAACATTTAATTAGTTTACTCGAGCCACAATTTGGTCGTTCGAGCCAACTATGAAGACTGCAAAAGTACTGGGAACTCGCAATGTACGCTTGTGCTAACACTTGGTTACTCGAGCGATATGAAAACATACTGTCAGTTGGCTCGAGCCACCACTTGGTCGCTCGAGCCATCTGTGAAATTCTGGGTTCCGAAATCTGCAAAAATGGCTTCTAAGCAACTTTTCAAAACTTGGGGTTTTGCATGGCTCATTCAAATACATGGGTTAGCTTTAGAAAACTCAAATACAAGACCCCTAAAATATCCTTTATTAAAACCTTCATCAATTTGACAAAGATTTGAACCAAAACTCATGCATGCAAGATTTTTCAACTCTTTTCATGGTTTTTCAAAACATGCAAATGGTGACTAACAAACTCATGAATTTCTGAAACAACAGACATGATTTAAACTCACATGCATGTAGGGGTTTCAAAACTCAAACCAAAATGATGAAACCAAAGATTAATCTCCATGAATGCACATGCAACTCATTATCTTGCTCAAAGACCCATTTTCTTACAAATTTCATGAAAGTAGCTCAATAACTTGATGAAATCATGATGCACGGAGGATTTACTACATAAATTATGCTCAAGATTCTTACCGAGAGCTTTGATTTCCAACAATATGAGATGATCTTCCCTAACTTCTTCAATCTCTAGCACAAAAATTGGTTTCTCTCTCTAACGCAAGTCTTCAACTCTCACTCTTTTTCTAACTTGAGCTCTCAACACATGGAACCAAAATGAACAAAAAGAATGATGCCAAAATTCCCTCGACTCAGCAGAATACACATATACACACTCTCACATCTAGACTCTCATACACAAGACACGTGCACACACAACTCTCCCAAAGCTTCCAGCACAACACACACTCAAGGATTTTAACCCTCTACACCCAACATCACAAAATGGCTCAGCACATAATACTCTTAATTAATAGGAATAGATTAGGTACCGATCATGCATCATCTTAATTAAACACAAGTAGCCTTAATTAATCAAGGTTGTCACACAACTCAATTAACCAAAAAATGGTTCCAATTAAGGTTCAATTTAATCACATGCGATTTTACTAAACTAAATCAATTTTTAACAAAACTTTTCAAATGGTTCCAAAAGTTCCAATTAGTCTATCTATTTACTCAATTTTGGTTTTTGAAACCATTTAGGCTATCAATTCAGATTCAGAGCAAAAATCATAACAGATAATTTTCAAATCAGACAGATAAGCACAAATTAATCACAAGGCACATATCACAATTAATAATTAACTCATAATTAAATAAATATAATTATGATACGCATTTTGGGGTTGTTACAAAAATAGTCATCGATAGCCACTCCTTTGACAGAATATTTGTTGAACCTAGCAAAAATTCATCTCTTATGCTCTGTTTGTTTCGGCGAAATTTTTTTTTCCACATTTTTTGTTGTTAGTACGACAAAAAACAAAAGTTAAATGGGAAATGTTTTCTATGGTCAATAAATGAACAAGCCTTTTTGAGTGAAAAATGATGGACACTTTTGAAGGTGCAAAATTTTTCCCGAAGTGTAAAATATTTTTTGGTCTAAAATCTTATCAATGCCACCACATTACCTTGACCACCACTATTGCCACCACCCCCACTACAACCAAAACCACCACTAATACAACCACTAGTACATTAGTTTCAAGTTACAATCAAACATAGGAAATCATTTTCTAGAGAAAACATTTTATAGAAAAATAATTTCTGTAGAAAGGTTCGGCTCATAAGGTGAAGTAGTTAATCTTACCTTGCAGAAAGGTGTAAAGATTGTTAGTGGCGGTTATAAAGAATAGGGCAATTTTTCCATGGCCACCTATGAATAATACAAGATAAAATAACAAATGAGAATGAAAATTATCCATTCATTATTAAGGGAAAAGGAAATATTTGAAAGGAATAGACAAAGAAAGAATGAATTGAGAAATAGAGCATTGTGTTTAATCAGTAATGTATTGTCATTTTAACATCCACAATAAACTGGAACTCCCTGAAGATCCAAAAGAAGTACATAGTAAACTCTCAATTTTGATAAAAACCTGAGATAATATTGGTAATGAGAAAATAAATATTTGTTTGTTTGTACCTTGCAGTTGGCTGCTTAATCTACAAGTAATTCTACTTAAGGAATGTATTGGATGATGGGCCAATATTCTTTCCCCCTTTCACATTTCTGTTTCAATATTGGACTACATCCACCGATCATCAGTGACAAAAGTGAGGGAGGGAAGCCTTGTTTTGGAAAGGTCGCAAGCTTAGGACAATTAGAGATCCATAGATGACAAAGAGAATGAGACAACCCTTCCTTTGAAAGGACGCGAGCCTAGGGCAAAGTGCGATATGAAGTCTTTGGAGAGAGGTGAGGTTTTGAAACTCCTCGTAAGAGAGTCTTTCTAGATTTGGGAAGTCGAAGATGGACAAATTGATGAGAGAGGTGGGTAGGAACATCCCTTCTTCTGAAAAGGACAGTATCTCCCCACGGCCAAGTTGGGCCTTCTAGTACGAGTGTTGTAAGAGAAGAGAGTTTGTGCAAACCCCACTCTAATGGAGACGAAGGCGGAAGTGGAAGTTGACCGACGTTGTCCACTCTGAAATTCCCGATTTGAAGTGAAGTGATGTTGGTGGGGAAACTCCCTTCCTTGACAAAGCATGAGACCATTCCTGCTCTACAATTATATAAACATAGCTTTTGAAGCGAAGTGAGTTGGTTAGTGTTGTTATTCTTATCACGACCACCAAGTGACAGGGGCTCCAGTTTAGGACACCATCTTATCAGCAATTCTCTGAGATTCCTGAGATTATTGGCTTCAGGTAAAGATTTTATCCCTTCCTCTGCAAAAAGTGACTCCAAATTTATGCACACCTCAATCCGAAGTTGTTTAGTGTGAATGGTAGCCCACCTCTTGACAATAAATATATGAGTAATGCACAGTTAGAAACCTGCAACACTTGCAGATTATTGAGTGTCATTAACTCAAGTAGAGACTCCAAAGCATCACAACTTGAAACACTAAGTTCTCTCAGCATAGATGGCAAACCTTTCATTGGAAAATAGATCAGACTTGCACAACGGTCGATTCTCAGCACCCCAAGAGATGTGTATGTGTGCAGATCTTGTGGCAGTTTCTTCAGCATTCCACACTCTTCAATTGTTAAATACTCGAGTCTTGCCATGCAAGGCAGCCCCTCATGTTGCTGCTTTTTCAAACCTTTTTCTCCTTTTTCTTGCGCTTCTTCAAACAAGCAAACGAGTTTGGGGCAATGAGAAATCTTCAAATTGCAGAGGGAAGGGAGACATACTTGTATTCCCACCTTATTCCACCACAATGTTATGAGTTCTTGGCAGTTACTAATGTCCAATTTCACAAGTCCCATCAAATCTCGAGTAAACCATGTCGGTAGGAACGCCAGTTTTTTAACATGAGAAATGCTCAAAGCAGTTATTGAAGTCAAATGCTTAGACATTTCATTAGCCAGTAACTCTTCATCAGTTGTGCTTGGATCGCAGAGGGAGTCAAGAACTGTAACATGTCTAATATCCGAGGTGAGAGAACCAAGTTCAATCATGTTTTTCGTCCCTAAGAGTGTTGGAAGGCTTGGGTGCATAACATTATTCATTGATAAGGACACAAGTGATGGGTGAACGAGGCTGGAAACATCAATCAATAACTGCAGATAACCATCAATTTTGAGAGAATTGAGACAAGGAAGATCATTTGGTAATCTTCCAACAAGTTGGGGACAATTTTTTATGGAAAGCTCACTGAGATGACCAAACGGTTGAACTCCCTCTATTTCAAAAGTAGACCAATCCTCCCATTCTGGCATAAACTCAAAGCTCAGTCTCTCTAGAGATGAGAAAGGTTTGGCACCACACTGCTGCCCATAGAACTCACAACCCAAGCGCTTTATTGCACTCATTCCTTCAATGTAAAGGTCTTTAAGCAAGGGTAGTTGTCTAAGTGGTGGCAAAGTTCTGCAACATTTGCTACCTTTTAATCGCATGAACACCATTTTGGAGAATGAAACATCTCCAACCCAGTTTGGAAATTTTGTACTGCCATACCCACTGATGGTGAGTCGTTCCAACAATTTGAAAGGTCTCATCACGTCAAGCACATCCCTCTCAACTATGTCACTCCTTGAACAGTGAGATTCATCCCATTCTAGTGATAACTCTTTTAACTCCTCCTTAGACATAAAATTGGCATCCTTTGCATCTTTAACACCACTGACATTCTCTAGTCTTGATATGTGCATTGCCCCTCGAATGTGTGACAGGTTTTTCAACTCTCCTATTTTACGCCCACAATCTTTACCCACCATAAAATTTGACAATGTTTGAAGATTAGTTAATTTACCTATATGTAGTGACATCTCTTCTGATGATGCGCCAGTCATGTCAAAATGGCGCAAGTTCACTAGCCTTCCTATGTCTAGAGGCAACTTCTGAAGTCGAGAACAAAATTTCAAAAACAAGACTTGTAAATTGTAGAGAGTTACCGTTGTGTCAGGTAACCTTGTAATCCTAGGAACGGGAAACATCAAGGTACCACAAATGCTTTAGATCTCCAATGGAATCTGGTAGTTCATCCATGCTATTACAATGTAAATGCAACTCACGTAAGCATTTTAATTTAGGCAACAAATCATGAAACAAGTACCTCGTTGCATGGAAACTCAGTGGAAAAAACTGTAAGAATGTTCGTAAGCATTTGGCATCATCAAAAACTTTAAATTTTTTGATTCCATCAATGTAGCTACCAACATAAGATGCATGTCGAGCTTTTTTTAGAAATTTTGCTCTGCCTGCCACCTTCTAGATTATTTTCCAACCTAAAACATTTGTCCCCTGCGACATCTTGAGCCAAATCATTGATGAGGTCATGCATTATGAATAGCGATTTGTTACCACTTGATTGTTGGAAAAATGATCTTGACACCAATTCGTGAAAATACTTGCAGCCTAAATCTTCCATTTGGTCTCCACCTTTTGGTTGCTCAATTAAACCTTCAGCCATCCATAGCAAGACTAATTCCTCCTCTGTGAATTCGTAGTCCTTTGGGATAATTGCACAGTAGGAAATGCACCTCTTCAAATGGATAGGGAGATGAAGATAGCTCAATTTCAATGCTGTGAGAATGCCACTTTCCTCATTCCATAAATTGTTGTTTAGTATCTCTTTCCATTCACATTCTTCTTGTTTACAGCACAATAAGCTGCCAAGGGTAAGCCTTTGCACCTGTTCTCAACAATTTTCTTACCAATTGATTCCAATTCTTTGTATTCCTCAATATTTCTGTTCTGAAATGCATGTTGGGAAAAGATTAACCAACAATCGCCATACGATAAGTTGTGCAAATTGTGATATTTATCCATTCCCATCTGCTTTGCAACACCTCTGTTTCGCGTTGTCACAATGATTTTACTTCCAGGTGCTCCAGCTCCAAATGGGGATTGTAACAAATTCCACCCATCACGTCCATAGTCCCACACATCATCTAGGACAAGCAAAAACTTTTTCCCTGCCAAAGTTTTGCTAAGTTGAACTTGAACCTTATTTAAGTTACTTAAATTACATGAACCCAGGGCCGGCCCTGGGACATAGGCCACAAGGCCATGGCCTAGGGCCCCTCAAAATAGACTCAAAAAATAGGCCCCTCCTATTATAATTTAGTGTAATATATTAGGTATTTTTTAATTCTAAAAAAATTAAAAAAAGCTCAAACTAACTTAAAATAAATTGACCCATTAAAAAATTAAAAAGCCATTCAAAAAAATTAGCATTGTTATCCATTGAAAAATAGACCCAAAAAGGGGTCTCTCAAGTCCAAAAAAAATTAAGGAAGGCCCAAATTAACTTAAAATAAATTAATCCATTAAAAAATTGAAAGGCTCAATTAGCATTGTTATTCATTGAAAATGATTTTTCAAAAAAATTAGATTATGCAAGTATGATTGATTTATTTGCTTCTAAAGATACAAGAAGAGTGAGGATCAATCGATACTTATTAGTTATTGTAATGTAATGCTAAGTATTTTTTGTGATTTTGATACAAATATTTTATCCTTTACTTTCAATTTTTTTTTTTTCATTCAATGAAAAAAAAAATATGAAGGCCCTAGAAATTTATTAGTTAATTATCGACTTTGAGCTCCAGAAATCTCAGGGCCGGGCCTGCATGAACCGTGAGTGAACGACTCGAGAATTGCCTTTGTTATTCTCATTACTTCAAAGTCATCATATACACATACCCATGCTTTTAGATTGAAATGATTTTCCACTCGGTCGTCATTGTAAATGTGCTGAGCTAGTGTAGTCTTGCCGATCCCACCCATGCCTACAATAGGAATTCCATCAAAAAAATTTCCAGTAGATGCATCCCCAAGTAGCAATTCCATAATTTGCTTGATGTCTTCATAACTGCCATGAATGTGAGGCTCCTTCAAGCATGTAGTTTGTGATCTCTGCCATAGATCTGTGGACATCCTCGCAACAAGTCTTTTATCTAAACCAAGATCTTTTCCTTTTGTAGCAACTTCTTGTAATTGACTAGTAATCTCATTTAGCTTTGACCCAGTTTTTAAATTGAATGGAACAATAGAAGAGAGACGTGGAAACTTAGCTAGTCTTCTTCCCATCGTCGTCTCCTCCGCCATTAGCTTCCTTTCAAGATCTTCAGTGGCAAAATCATCCAATATGTCATCTGCATCGTAAGCCAAATGGTAAACCTCTTTAAGCCACTTTTTGATATCCTTGTGGTATATCTGTTTGTTCTCTGCATTAGCCAACTGAGTCTCTAAATCCTCTAATGCCTTCTTTAGATTCTGGATGCCAGTGCCAACGTCCGATGTGCTCATTAAGTTGCTAAAAAAAGAGGACAATTTATCAACCATAGCATGTACGAATGGAGAGATAAAGATCCCAAATACATCCATGGTGTTTGTTCTGAAAGAAGGAAAGGTAATGAAACCAAGCAACACAGATATCAAGAACAGACTGAAGACCCTCTGCAAACTTGGAACAGACTTTGGTGGTAAAGGTAAGAAATTGAGTCACAATGAAACAATACACGGATCAAGAACAGGTAGAACCTCTAAATGTGTAGTGGCTGAAGATTGTAAGTTGTGACCAAAAGCAAATGAGGAAGTGGTGAAAGAAGGAGTATGAAGAAATTAGAAGTCAACAATAATGGAGTTTCATCTCATTAGTCATTTTTCCAGTTTTGTTTGCTACCTACTTTTTTATTAATTTCTCTGTATATGTGATCAGGAAGAGATAGGAATAGAGAGAGAGGCCGGCCTTTTATGAATAATGTTTAATATTGCTGAATTTTTATTTCTCCTTGGACTTCTTGGTTTCTAGCCTTTTTTTTAATTTATTTTTTCAATCATTTTCTAGTTCTTTTATGGATTAGGTACAAATGTAAGAGTATGATGAAGCATAGGCTCACTAATTATTTATATTCCATCATAAGTGCCTCTATAATAATCAAACTTCTGAAAAATTAAACATTTAGGTTGTGTTTGGTTCACGAATTTGGGAAATAACACTTAGCGATACAATTTTGAAAATTTCACTTATAAAAGTATATTTAGGGACAAAAATAATTTCCTACCAAAAGGTTTATTTTTGTGACGAAAATTTTAGTTCCGAAATGATAGTAATTCATTACTTGATTTTCAATTTCGTCGCTAAAAATATAACAATGACACTTTTGGCAACTAGGATAATTTGTCCCTAAATTTTTCTCTCTAATATGGGCAAATTCGGATCAAGGGAAGAAATTAGTCATAGCATATAAATTTTATGGAGATTGTTAGAATCCCAAATATTGAGAGTTTTGCCTCTGCAACTATCAAGACATAAAATAAATTAGTCATGTAGACTTATGTCTCAAAGTAGCAAGCTCCCACAGAATGACACCAAGCTATATATATATCTCACCAGCAGAATTAACACAAGACACAAAATAAATTTCCAAAACAAATTAGTGGGTTGCCACTACATGTGGATCCTCCACATCAAAAATCCGAGAGACAACAACAGAAAGGATATCCATTCTAGATTAATGTGTGTAATCTAGGTAAGTATCTTGAGGCTTTGTCTCAAGTTGTTGCCTCTATTTAAAACTTCCTCTTCTAATGAGCTAGATGTCCAATGGCTAGTAGCCACAATACATATGGGATTTATTTCATTAATCAACAGTAAACCTTTGCAGCCACAACTCAACTAAAAGGAGCACAAAGATAATGAACCATACTAATTTCATACTTCTTACTTCTATGACGACGTCTATGTCCTAATAGAGAAAAAGAACTTTCAGACAATCCTAACAACAAGCGTGTGTCCTAAAAAGATTTATTCAATCAAGAAAAGCCTCAGCAATTATATAATCAAAGATGAAAAAATTGTGGTCATTCTACCTATGTATAGGAATTGAGAAATTGAAGGACTGCCTATTGAGAAAGTTTTGAACAGAAGGCTGCCATTCCATGTTACTTGTAAAGAATATTTCCACAAAATTGGGGGTAGAATTGGGTTGTTAAAATATTTTGTCAAATGAAAATGGATTTTTCTTCTTTCAGATTCAATTCAATAAGGAGCTATTAGACCAAGTCTTGGATAGTGGTTCTTGGCATTTTGCAAGAAAATGGAAACCTAATACGTAATTGTCAAAAGAAAATTTGAGGAAGGTGCCAGTACATGCACTGTTTTGTAATATATCCTTAGAATTTTGGACTGAGAACAGAAAGGACTCAATAACATTGCTAGTGCCATTTGCAAACCTTTTTATTATGGCAGACATACCAAATCTTGCAAGAGATTTATCTTTCCAAGAATCTGTATTTGAGGTGGGTTTTATTTTATGTTTTCGACAAAAATAAAGTTGCAGTTCTCCAATGTTGATACTTGGGTTAAATCAATCAAATATCCTTGGAAACCCATTGGATACACTAATGTTGTGTTTGGTTAGGGGATTTGGGAAGAGATTTGGAAAGGGAAAGGAAAAAAATAGGTGAAATGTAAATAAAATATACCTACATTTCATATAGTTTCACACACTTTTTCCCTTTCCCTTTCCAAATCCTCCAACCAAACACAACCTAAATGCAAATTGTTTGGACATAATGAAATGAGATGCTTTGTCGGAAATAAAATGACAAGCAGTGGAAAATGAAATCAACAAATGACAATCCTAAAAAGGAAGAGTGGGTCATTATTACTTAGAAAATAAAAATAAAAATAAAAAATTGAAATCGAGGAAAAGATGGATATTGGGGAAAGCTCAGACACTGTTTTTGAAGAAATTTCAAAGAGAAGGGATTGTCAAATACAAGGTGCTATTAGGTAAGCCCCTCATTTTGTCACATTGATGATATTTATTAGAACCTATTGGTTAATTAAATAATGTGAACAAAATAATTGGCTTTAAGGTAGATTAGAAGGGGAATGATGCATATTAAAATGCTTTCCAAATTGAGCACACATTATAGAAGTGCATGCTTAGGAAGTGGTATAATTACTTGGTGCTAATTAATGAACCAAGCTTATAACTAAAAGACCTGTCAATAATACCCATACCTGATTTGAAAACAATAAACACAGAGATGTTTGGAAATTCATAAATGAGAATAAAATGAGAAAGAAAGAGATAATCTTACACTGTTTTCTTTTACTTTCCCTCCACAAATACCCCCTTAGATCCTTTATCCAAACACAACTTAAAAGTTTCAGAGTTGCAAACCTCTGAACAAGTATTACTTGCAGAGTTGAATTTCTGGATAATAATATGAAGTTTTGTTTTGTATCCCCCCTTGGGATGAAGATACTCCCAAAGTAGTCGAAGATGAGTTCTTGGCCCCTATAGGTTCAGATACTTGTCCTCCTTTTGTTACTTTGATGCTTGACATTGAATTGAGAAAACTTTCCAAATTCTCTAGTTTTTGGATGAGACATAGGAATATCAAGTAGATTCCTCAAATTTTTGAAAATTCGAATAGTGACGTGTTCTCAAGTGTTGAGAAATGAGTCCTAAAATTAAAAGACTGAGTCTGTTTTTAGAGAGTTGAACAAACTGCTCTAACTTCAGCTTGAGAGTGATTTAACTCGCCATATAACCATAATGAATAGGAGGCCCTTCAGCATTATATCAATCTCTATTTTGCAGAAGAATCATTCCACAAGTTGATAGCCATAGAATGGGGAATAATATTCTTAGCCTATACGACAGTAATGGAATGAAATTGGATGAAATAAATGAGTTTAAGGCTTTGACAATATGTATGGTGCAGATATATTATGAATGCCCACATATATGTATTTCCGTCTTTTTTCCTTAGACAATTTTATACTTGACTCCATAGTTGTTTTCTTTTCTTTTTTTTTTTAAATAAAAAATAAAAAAATTGGCAGGTATTATGTTCCAAAGGTCCAAACTAGCATTTTGCCCTGGGAACATCTACTAAGTAATTGCGCTTCTACATCATTTATACGATCAAGTAACAAAACATACTCTCTCTTAAGAATTCTCTTGAAAAGTGAATACCATGTAAACAATCAATTAGGCCATGTGGCACAGAGTAGAAGAAAGTTAAATTCTAATAAATCAGCAACCTAACCACCTACAAATGAAGATGTGTATCCAGGGACTTAAAACGAGGCTCAGGACTTCTTCTTTCATATGTATTCATGTTTCATTAAAGAAACTGCTACACTGCCAAAAAACAGCACTGATTTGCCCATAATGCACAAGTTAATAGCTGCAATAATTGATCAGTGGGACGTCTAATGGACTAGAGAAGTAGATAAAGCAGAAATTGTGTTGATTTAGCTATAATACAATCAAAATAGCTACAACTCCAATTGTTTATTAAGGCAGCAAGCAATAAAATACAGTAGAAGTATTGTGGTTTCTATAAAGAACAAATTAATTGTCTGATTACATTCCGTAAGTTGGAGTGCCAAAGAAATTGCAATAAAGTGCACTGAATGTTAACTGCTGAAGTGTGAGCAAGTTGAATGATGTTAGACCCCTTGCATAAGTAACTTCTTTTTTTTTTTGAACAAGCCAAAGACAGCTAATCATAGGAATGCTCTAGAAGGATAGGAAGTTTAGCAGCCAGAGTCCATCCAAAAGATTCATCCACTATGTTGTCAGTCTCAAATGTTAAAGCATTAGCCCAACAGTTTGCTTCTCTTTACTTCTCTTCCAAGAACACCGTAAAGGATTCAAGCTGTTGCAAATTATATTAATCTCCTCCACAATGTCGCCAATTATTGAAATATCTCCTGAACAATTCTGAAGCAGAATCTCCTGTGCAAAACTTTATACCACAAAGCATAGGGCTTCAATATGACCTAATTCAACATCCAATACAAAAGGTTAGAAGGCAATTTTTAATTTTTTAACCTAGAACTTAGAAGGCAAACGAATTTTATTGATAAAGAATAAATTGAAATTAGCAGCCAAGCTCAAGTTCTTTTAAAGGAAAACACAAGCAAAGGACAAAACTTTATCATTTCATTAACTATCATTACTTGGAAGTCATTTCATTTTTTTTCCCCAGCTTAATTAAGTTATTTCATCTCATATTAAACGACTTCTTAAAATGTTTCAAAATACAACTAGGATTGGATTTATTGCATGTTCTGCCATATGCCATTTTTCACAATTAGACAAATTTCCCCTTTTGTCAAATTATTGGAATAAATATTACCTTCTTGTGGTAATAATATTACAAAAATTTATGTTCCTATGAGATTAAGGATTGGTGTTATATGTCACTTTTCCCTACTTTTTGAATTTTTGATGAGAACCATTTTTGACAATATTGTTGTAATAAAAATTAACATGGTTAATAAATGAAAGAATGTCAGAGTTTGCCTTGGATTTGGATTCTGAACTCCTTTTAATCAAGGAAGCCTAAATCCCTCCAACTGCAACAGATTGCCCACATGGAATTTGACTAGACCAGGTAGCTTCATAACTGTCAAATGTAGTCTAGCATAAAAGGAGCAAGGTTTTAAAAAACAACGTGATATTAAACAAATTTATTGAAGTCTCAATGATCAAAGTTCTTGCCTTTGAAGAGTGTGTGGTAGGGAGGTTTTTTCAATTATAGTCTGTGGAAAGGACTTCCTTCTCAATTTTCTTGATATATTTCTTATTTATTTATCACTAACAAGAGTTTTTGGCATGACTGTACAAAAGTAAACCAATATATTCAATAAAAAACCTCGTGACATTTCTAGAACTCATAAAATAGCAACCCATTGCATCCTGAATTGTAGTTCTCTCCAAAGACAAGAAGCCTTATTTTCAACCAAATTTTTTGGCATACCTTGTAAAGACGCACAAAATCTCGCAACGCAACAATGAGTATGAATACATCTTGAAGTTTGTTTCCACGACAAAAGAAGCCCTAGAGAACAAAAAGGTAATGACAACAATAGTTAGTAGGTTTTTTCTATTTAAACCATCTACAAATCTTTTGTATATATTTTTCACAAAACACTGAGAAAAATAGAAAAAATACTTTTACAAGTTGAACAACAAAAAGAAGATTGCATTCAAACTCATAACTGCAGATTTGTAATAGAGTCAGAAAGTTGTCCTCTCTAGAATAAAAATAAAAATAAAGAGTGGTAGATGAATTGGGGAAGAAAGAAGGAGCCTCTCTCTCTAGATTCTAGAGAGAGAAAGTTCCCCCCGGTAGTTTTCTGCGTTTTCAGTCCGATGGTGGCTTCTCATGGTCACTTTGGGATTGAATACAGTGTGTATTATCTGCTTTAAAGTGAGTTACAGTGATAGCCATGCCTCGGTGGTACAGTGAGTGAGAGCTTGATGTTTCTTTCAACCATTCTTGGTTGCTGGAATGCTATGCTCAAAAGGCTTTGATTGGGTGGAAGATTCGTGGGTTTGGTTTGGGATAGCAGCTTCAGTTCGTGCATATGGTCTGACCTGTGTCGAGGCCTGGGTTTTATATCCCAGTTGTTTCGGCTATTAATGGCTACAGATGAAAGGAGGTCGGCCATGGGTGGTCTGGTTTCTTGGTTTGAATGTTGGTGCTCCGGTAGGGAGTTGTAAGCTTCCCCGGCAAAGGTGGTCATCTACCCCCCAGCCGGTGTGCTGCTAAGTGTTTTTGATTGTTGGCGTTATCGGTGGTTTATTGCCGGAGGTAGTGGGTCGTTACTTACGTCCTGCTTGAGGTACTCCGTGAGTTCAGCTGGCTTCTTGGTGATCACCGGTGGTTACTGTTTCACAGTGTTTGTGGCTGTCCTAACGCTGTACTGGATTGTTCTAGTTCGGCTATGGCCGGGGTTGTACTGGTTCGGTTTCTTTTCTGTTGAGTAAGGGACGCTATTTTGGTGATTTTGGCCTCAGGTAGTGACGTTTTTTGTTGCTGCTGGGTCGATTTAGTTTAATGCCGGACTGCGTTTTTGTTTTTTCGTTCACTGTCGTTCATTTGCTGCCATTCATCGGTGGGTCTGCAACGTCTGAGTATGGGTGGTTATGGAAGATGTGAGTTCCACGCGCGTTATTTGCGGTGGGCTTTGTTTCATGGATGGTTATGTAATACCGTGTAGGTATGTTTACAAATGGTTTTGACTTATGGTTTTGGAAAGCTGTGGGCTGAACTTTCCGAATCCGGATCCTCGGCCGCCCTACCCGGTAGCCCTACCCGGCAGCCCCCCAAAACGACATCGTTTTGGGGGTTTTTTGTTTTTTTTTTTCTTTTCTTCTTCTTCGTTCTTGCTTTCTCTCTCTTCGAACAAAAACCAGAGGGGAGGGGAGAGGGAGAAGAGGGAGGAAGGAGGAGGGAGGAGGCTGCGAGCTCGCCATCGTAGCTCGTCGCCTCGCTGCCGGCCGTCGCAGCCGTCCGATCGTCGCCCAATCCAGCTCGTCGCAGCAGCTGCACCGCCGTCGCCTCCGCCTCCGGCCCCGCCTCCGCCTCCTCCTCCCCAACTGGTTATGGCCCCCTCCAGTCCGACCCTTCCCTTCCTCCTCCTCCCTCCTCCTTCCTCCCTCTTCCTCTCCTTCCTCCCTCTCTTCCTCTGCAATTTTTTTTTTGAAAATTTGCCCCTAAAACGACGTCGTTTTGGGGGCTGCTAGAAACGGCTGCCGGGTAGGGCGGCCGAGAATCCGGACTCGAACTTTCCCGCCGAAAGTTTTAGTAATATCTTAGGTTCAAAAGGTTGTTTGGATTCAAGTGGGGCCTTCTTTTGTCATGCTTCACGTGGGGTTTGGACCTGCTCCAGAAAAGATGGCTAGTACGTGGAAAGAGTTCTTAAATGTGGGGCCCTCCATTAGTTCCAGGGAAAATGAGTGAGAGCAGTAATTAGTACTATTACTAATGATGTGACAGTGGGTCTCACCAGGAATGATTTGATGTTTTGACCTTGGTGTTGTATTTTTTTTCTTTTTTTATTGAGTGTCATGTCATTAGTGATCTTTTTAGAGCTCCAAAACTAGTGGCCTTTATCATTGTTATAGTTCCAGTGGGTGGGACTCAATAAGGAGTTCAAATTAGTTAGTTATATATATTTTTTATTTATATATATAGCTTTTTCTTTTTGATTAAGGCCTTGTTTGGGAACAGGCTAATTTAGTAATTTTTTGGTTATTTGACTAAAAGAGTAGGTAAAAAAAATTTATATGTTTGGGATATTTTTTAGCTAATTACGAAAAGATGTGCAAAAAATAGAGAGAAAAGAGAATTTTTGACTTTTTGGTATGAGTTGTTGGCTTTTTGGCTAAAAAGGTAACTTTTTGACTTTTTGGCTAAAAAGGTAAGTCCCCAAACGGGGCCTAAGTAGGAAGTGTAAAGTGCTAGTGGGATTTTATGGGCCCGCATGTCTATTGGCTTGTTCTGTATGTTGCTAGATGGCCACAGTTTCTTTGGAATTTTTGGTCGTTTGGTTTGTTTAACTGGGCTCACCAACATTTGCTTATTATATATATTTGTTTGGGTGGTGGGCCAATTTTTGTGTTGGGTCATATATTTTTATTAGCCACAATACAGCGGACTTTTTGTAGTCGGTTATTTCATGATGTTTGATCGTGTGATCCTCATGTAACTTGATATGAGGGTGGTTTTGAACCATCTCCGCCAAGAATGATTGGGGAGTCACTGCTATGGGAAATAGTGGTTCGATAACTAGCCGAGTTAGAGACTGGGAGATGAGCGGGAGGATAGCTACCGGTTTTCTGGTTGCTTCTTGTCTTCATGTGACCCATCCTAATTGATTGTATTGCCACGCCTGACATGGAGTGAAGGGGACACTGCCATGGGGCTTGAGGCTTGTGATCTACCAAGGAAGGGACTAGGGGATGTGATGATTGCTCTCATGTTTTGTTGGCTATGTATTGGTTTGTTGCAACGGGGCTATTGTTTTTTCACTAAACTTCTCAAAACTGTTGATTATGGTGATTGACTGTGTAGGCTTCATGTGACTTAGCCAGGATCTTTCATGGGATAGATATTTTCCTTCGTCATGGCTTTGGTTGAGTGGCTAAGATGTCACGACTGTGAGAAGCGAGATGCTTATTGGATTCCATGCTTTCATCCGAGGTAGAGACTGGGAGCAAGCGGGGGCAGTTATCATTTTTTGATTGGTCTTGTTGGGAGTTTAGTTAGTTACAGTTGTATTTATGTTCTATGAGTTTGTGGTGTGTTTTTGTTTATTTGCCCATATATCCACCCCAAGTTTCCATCTATTATCTCAGATGGTAGGGGTTACTTGGGGGCAAAAAGGATATATGGGCAAAGTGGGGTTCTATTTTTTTCTGTTGTTCTTTCGCTTTTGCGAATATGGTTTATGTTGTAGTTGTCTAGTGGTAGTTTGTGGTGTTTTTTGTTCGTCTATTATTTGTTGGAGGGCATACCTGGGGTATGTCCCTTGTAAACTTGTACATGTTACTGTCTTTATTTTATGACTTACTTACCAAAAAAAAAATAAAAATAAAAATCAGCATTTCAATACAAAAATGGAACCACTCAATAGTTCTCATCTAGGAAATTTGAAATGGGGAACAAATACCCTGTCGTAATCAAATTACTAAACCAATTAATTTGTAGCTGTTAGAAACATTATGAAGCCAATCCATGATGTCATACATTATGCTACCAAAAATCGATGTCTTAGTGATAAGGATGAGATGGAGGTCACACAGCATATACTGACCCATAAAATAAAACTGCAAAAACTAAAAATGATTGAAATGTACTCTTTTCAACAAATCATAAAAGGAGATCATTGTTACCAAATACAAAAATGAAAATCTCCATTGATAACTTGAAATAATTCATACTTTCCACTAAGGTGTAAAATAATACAGATTAAATACCAAATGAGAATGAAGTTCATCCACTCTGTAGTGGATATAGATAGACAAAGGAAAAGGAAATATTTGAAAGGAAAAGAAAAGAAAAAGAAGGAATATAAAAACAATGTGTTCTTTCCCCCCCCCCTCGATGATCTGTTCTCCTTTTCTCTTTTCTCCTCTCTAAATTTTTCTTCTTCTTCTTTTTCCCTGCTACTTCCTTCCATCTTTCCATTACTAAAGCTTTATTTACCTATTTTTTCTTTTCTGTTTCCTACTTGAATATTTTTGGGGTTCATCATGTGTTCAATCACTATACTTGAAATTCCACATTTACAACAAAATGGAATCCTCAGTTGTGTTAAAGATCCAAAAAGAAGAAGAAAAAAAATGGTAAATCCTCAGCTGTGATAAAAATCTGAGACGATTTTGGTACCCAGAAAATAAATAAATAAAAATGATAGGATAGAATGTGTTTATATGTTTGTTTGTACCTTGCAGTTTGCTGGTTATACTAGACATCACCATCTATATATACTTGAGGAATGCATTGGATGATGAGCCAATATTGGCCTTTCTCCTTTTCACACTATTGTTTCAGTAGTGGATGACATCTCAAGATCTCTAGTGACAAGAGCGAAAGAGGGAAGCCTTGTTCTGGAAATGACGCAAGCTCAGGCAGCACCAGATTTTCAGATGCAGAAGGCAACCCTTCCTTGGGAAATGACATGAACATAGGACAAAATATGATATAGAGTGTTTCGAAAGAGGCGAGGTTTTGAAACTCCTCATAAGAGAGTCATTCTAGATTTGGAAAGTCGATGATGGTCAGGTAGATCAAAGAGTGTCCCAAAGGACACTGTATCTTTCTACGGCGATGTTGGGCCTCCAAGTATGAGTGTTGTAAGAGAAGCGGGTTTGTGCAAACCCCACTCTCATGGAGATGGAGGTGGAAGAAGTTGACCGATGTCCACTCTGACATTCCTGATGTGAAGTGAACTAAGGGTGGTGGGAAAACTCCCTTCCTTGAGAAAGTAGGAAACCATTCTTGCAGGGCAATTATGTAATTTCAACCAATCAAGAGAACTCAATTGGTTAATGTTGTTGTTTTTGTTGTTGTGCGCACCGACACCAAGTGGCAGCAAGAATTCCAGTTTTTTACACTAATGTATTACAATTTCTATCAGATTGCTTGAGGGGTGGAACCATCCTTCTGAAAGAGACACTAGATTATTACAATCTTCTATCTTCAATTCCCTAAGATTATTTCCCTTTAGAATGTAGGGCATCTGGTAAGGATGTGAAACTGTTACAACACTTGATAACTATTGCTTCAAGAGATGGACAATAAATTTTGATCCCGTCCTCTGCAAGGAATGACTTCAGATTTTCACATTCATCAATCTGAAGTTGTTTTAGTGAGGACAGTAGCCCACCTCTTAATGATAAATATGCGAGTGATGCACATTTTGAAAATGACAACTCTTGGAGATTATTTAGTTTCGTAAACTCGGGCAGGGACTCCAAAACATTGCAATTTATAATTACAAGTTCTCTCAGCATAGATGGCGAAGTTGTCTTTGGAAAAGAGACAATACTTGCTCAACTGTAGATTTTCAGCTGCTGAAGGGACGTGTAGGTGTGCAAATCTCGTGGCAGTTTCTTCAGTATTGGACAAGCTTCAATTTGCAAATACTTGAGTCTTGTCATACAAGGAAGCCCCTCATGTTCCTTCTTTTCCAACCTTCTCCTTCTTTTTCTTCATTTTCTTTAAACAAGCACACAAGTTTGTGGCATCTAGAAATCTCCAAATGCCGGAGGAAAGGGAGACAGTGCTGTAGTCTTACCTTATTCTCCCACAATGTCACGAGTTCACCACATTCTTTAATTATCCAATTCTTAAGTTCCATCAACCCTTGAGTAAACCATGTGGGTATGCATGTCAGTTTTTTACTCCAGAAATGCTCAAAGCAGTTATTGAAGTCAGATGCTTAAACACGACATTAGCCAGTAATCATTCATCAACTATGTTTGGATTACTAAGAGAGTCTGAAACTAAAACATTTCCAATATTCAGGGTGAAGGAACCAAGTTCAAGCATGTTTTTCATCTCCAAGAGTGTCGGGAGGCTTGGAAGAATAGCTTCCCTCATAAACAAGGAGGTAAGTGATGGAAGAACAAGGCTTGAAACATCAACCAACAATTACGGGTAACCAACAATTTGAAGAGATTTTAGACAAGGAAGATCGTTGGGTAATCTTCCAACAAGTTTGGGACAGTTTTGGATGGAAAGCTCACTGAGCCGATTATAAAGCTGAGCTTCCTCTATTCCAAAAGTAGACCAATCTTCCCATTCTAGCATTTCCACAAAGCTTAGTCTCTCCAATAAGGGAAAAGCTTTGTCACAATGCCTATGGAAGTCACTACCTAGGTGCTTTATTGCAATCATTCCTTCAATGTAAAGGTCTTTAAGCAAGGGTAGTTGTCCAAGTGGCAGCAAAGATGTTCAACATTTACTATGTTCTAATCGAATGGACACCATTTTAGAGAACGAAACATCTCCCACCCATTTTGGAAATTTTGTACTGCCATATCCATAGATGGTGAGTTTTTCCAAAAATATGTAAGGTCTCATCATGTCTAGCACATCCCTATCAACCATGTCATTCTGCCGGCTCATCCCATTCTTGTGATAACTTTTTAAACTCCTCCTTAGATATTAAATTGGCCTCCTTTGCATCCTTAGCAGCACTTACATTCTCTAGCGGTGATATGTGTATTGCCCCTCAAATGTGTGATAAATTTTTCAACTCTCCTATTCTATGCCTACTACCTTTACCCACCATAAAATTTGACAATGCTTGTAGCTTTGTTAATTTACCTATCTATAGCGACATCTCTTTTGATGATGGAATATTCACACCAGTCATATCAAAATGGTGTAGGTTCACCGAGTTGCCCATGTTTGTGTGACAATTCGTCCCAAATAACCTCTCGAGCAATGAAAATACCGCTCTGCGAAAAGGAAAGGCTATAGTTTGCCTTGTAGGTCAGGGGACAGGTCGAGCGGTCAAAGGGTCGCTCGAGCGAAGATGAGGGGGTCCCTAGTATCTCATTTTACATACGGAAATACTGAGAGTTTAAGTTCAACGCTCGACCAATTTGCGTGATTTTATCAACTTAAAAAGTCAATTTTTCGATTATTCTCTACATTTTTCTTTTCCTTCTTCCCTTCTCTCTCTCTAATTTCGGAAACCCTAGATTTCTCTCTCTAAATCTCTCTTATTTCACTAAGATTCAAGCCTATCTCCTTTGCAAAGAGTGGAGTCTATGTAAAGATCTTACTTTCTACCTATTGGATTTTGATTCTATGAAGGATTCTTCTTAAGTCTAGCTTTCTTGCTCTCTTTCTTGAGATAGGTCTACTTTTAACCTTGTATCTCTTTGATTTGAAGATGATTATGTGATATTATTATGACATTTGTGAATATGACGAGGATTGGATCGATAAATGGAATTTTCCTTTCAACAATGGAATTTCTTTATTATTTTCTTAAAATTTTCCTTGTTTTTCTTAGATTATGGAAGTTTTGCATAAGAAATGGCCTTCGATTTGAAGGAGAGGCAAAAGCCCCAAATTTCATGGAACCCTAATTTCTAAAAATCTAAAGATAACGTAATTAAAAATAAATTGCTCTTTGATTCCTTAAAATTGGTGATTGATTTGTGATATTGAGTAGTATTAAATTGAGAATTGCGAAATTGGAATGTTTTTAAGATTTGATTTGAGATTTTGGAAATTTTCATGTTATAACTGTCGTAATTTCTTGAATAGTGAAAGATTACTTTTATCCTCATGAATGTATAAATACTTGGAAACCTTGGAAAGATTGTTTTGAGGGGGTAGTAAATAGCGTGTGAGTCTAAGTAAAGAGTCGGTTTTGGGAAAGTGTTGTGTAATGTTGGTACCCGCGCGAGGAAGTCTATGTACCCAATTGCCCTGTCTTGAGCTTGTCACCAGACAAATGTGGGGAAATGTTTTTGGGTGTTCACTGGTCCTGCCATATTGTAGTTGGCAAAAGTAAAAAAAACGGATGATTTTGGATGCCTATTTCCTACCATATTAATAGCCGGCAAATGTAGGGATATTTTTGGATATAAACCTATATATATGTATGGATTGGGACTCTCTTTAGGTACTCATGCCCGGTGTTAAAAATTGTGATTCTATGGAAACTATAATATCTAAGGTTCGTTGCTTAAGTTTCTAACATGAGTTGCATAAGTAATATTTTTAGTTATGATAATACCATATGAATTTTTGAACAATTAGACACTCTGTTAAAAGCATTTCTATAGGGCATTTGGCTCATTCCTATCTAACATTTCAGGACTTGGTGATGTGCACCCTCCCCAATGAAGATGAGATGGATTCTTTCGTTTTGTTGGAGCACGAAGGCTCATCGGTGTATTGTGTGGAAGCTCCGAGCTAATATGTTTTGGGACTGAGCATCTATTTTTTGTTGTATCAAGGTCCTGCCTTGTTTATTTGTAAGCCATTAAGGCATTTTAAGTTATCCTCTAGCTTTTTAAACTGTGTTATTGATTATGTATTTATTTCTTCAACGTAGAACTCGTAATTTGAAACTATAGTTCAATGAGAAAGAGGACTTTTGGGATAATGTTATCATTGGGCATGACAGGATTTCAGATAAATAATATTACGGCTAATATTTTAATTTAATAATTTGGAGGCTTTATAGTTTGGAGGCAACTTCTCAAGTTGATGACAAGATTTCAAAAACAAGACTTGTAAATTATAGAGAGTCATTACCGAGTCAGGTAATTTTCTAATCCCAGATTTGGATACATCAAAGTAGCATAGATGCTTTAGATCTCCAATGGAATCTAGTAGTTCATCTATTCCTGAACTACAAAATGCAACTCACGTAAGCATTTTAACTTTGGCAATAAATCATGAAACAAGTACCTCATTACGTAGTTGGAACTTTCTGGCAAAAACTCTAAGAAAGTTCGTTAGCATTTGGCATCATCAAAAGCTGTAAAATTTTCAATTCCATTATATTCGCTAGCATTTTGACAATATGTATGGTGCAGGTATTATTTCCAAGGTCCAAACTAGCATTTTGACAATATGTATGGTGCAGATATATTACATTTGTTTTTTCAAACTTTTGTTTTTTGGTAATTTTTTAAAATTTATGTCAAAATTTTTATTTTTCAATTTAGTCTAATTTAGAAGGAATTAAAAAAAAAAAAAAAAGTTACAACAAAATAACTATTAACCTTTTTTTTTCGTTAATTGGATTTTTGCTTTTTGTTTTTTTAGGCCCATCTCATCTAGTAAAATCTAAAAGTGATTTTTTATTTTTGAAATATTGATAAAAAAAAATCACTAAAGAAATAGATTTAGCATACATGAAAGGTTTGGTTGTCTCATACTCCATGTTTGTTGAAAAAGGCAATCTTTCGTAGTCTTCCTTAAATTTTTAAATTTTTTATTTGATTGCCTAATTTTTTATATCTTAGCATTTTTTTCCTTTGTGTTTTCTAATATTAATTGTTGTAATTGGGCAATAAAAAAGTTTGGGAAAAATAGTACTTTCATATGGTTAGATTTTGAATATAGGCGTAAAACGAATCAAATTACTGAACTTGTTAAAAGTGCATTCAAGATCGCTTATTATTTCAATAAATCAAACTTGAATATAATTGAATTTTTTTTAAAATTTCAAGCACCAAAATTACTATTATTTTACTTGGTTACATTATAAAAATCTAAGCCACTACAATCATTTAAGATCAACTTGAAAATCAAATTTACTATAACATATAAGAGTTTTAGGGACCAAATTTGTCGTATAAAAAAGTGAAAATTTTATTACAAAAAATATTTAAGGACCAATTCTTGTCGTCATCCCAAAATGTTGGGGAAAAAAAAATTTAGTGACAAAAATTTGAAAATGTTTCTAATAATTTAGAAACAAAATAATTTGATTCAAAAAAATAATAAAATTTGAGGCAAATTTGAATAACCAAACAAGAGCTCAATCGGTATCAATATCAAATTGACCAATATTCTTTCAAGCATGTCTACAAACACTTTGTCTATGAACTTAAAAGTACACCATTGTCTTATACTCCAAAAGCCGAGGTTATGTCACTGTTGTTGTGGGAGCAAATAAAGAATGGGAATTGTATATCAATGAAGATAACCTTCACATTTTTACAAATTCTTTTGGGTTAATTACACAAAAAACCCTAAGGTTTCGCAACTCTTTCATTTTAAACCCCAAGTTTTCAATTTCGACAAATTAAACCCCATTCTTCCACCCGTGTTTCAATCTGACCCCTCTGTCCATCTCCGTCATATTAAACTAACAAAAATCTGGGCGGAATTTCATATTCAAACCTACATGTTCAAGCACTTGTATCTCCCTCGCTGTAACTCTGTTTGGCCTCATTTTGCGTCATTGGATTCACCTCACGGTCTAGTTTTCATTCTAATTCTCATACGCCTTGTTCTACCTCTTTTTGCGTGCTATAAAAATTTTGAAAGTTGGCTAAAAATAAGTTTTTTCTCTCTTTGGACAAAATTTTCAAATTTAAACTCACATATTCAAGAACTTGTATCTCCCTCACTGTAATTCTATTTTGCCTCATTTTTACATCGTTGGACTCACCTCATGGCTTAGTTGTCATTCCACCCTTTATACATCTTGTTTCACCTCTTTTTACGTGCTGTCAGAGCTTCAAAAGTTGGCCAAAAATAAGATTTCTCTCTCTTTTTTTCATTTTTTTTTTTGTTTTCCTTCTTCCTCTATCTTCTATCTCCATGCTTCTTCCTTCCTCCTTTTTCCTTCCTTTCCATAATTATTCTCTATTTTCCTCTTCCTTCATGGCCCTTCCATTGAGCTTGTGGTGGCCATCGAACCTCCAACAGTAGCAGTGCCGTCAAGTATGGAGGTATATGACTTACATGAAGGGGAAGAAACGTAAGGGTAGGGGAAGGGCCATGAAAGAAGAGAATAAGAGAGAATAATTGTGGAAAGGAAGGAGGAAGGAAAAAGTATGGAGATAGAAGATAGAGGGGGGAAAAGAAGGACAAAAATCTTATTTTCGACCAACTTTCGGAGCTTTGATGGCACGCAAAAAGAGGCGGAACAAGGCATAGAGATGAATCCAACAACATGAAAACAAGGCGAAACAGAGTTACAACGAGGGAGATACATGTGCTTGAATATGAAATTCTGCTCAAATTTTCGTTAGTTTAATATGACAGAGATGGCCGGATTGAAACACAGGTGGAAGGATGGGGTTTAATTTGTCGAAATTGAAAATCTGGGGTTTAAAATGAAAAAGGCGCAAAACCCTAGGATTTTTTGTGTAATTAACCCAATTCGTTTTCATATTGCCACTGTTTTCAAAATAAAATGATTTATCAACAAAATTGTTATACATAAAACTCATATAAAACAATGTGATTATAACATTTTTATACCCAAAGATTGAGATGAAAGACCATAAAATTATACATATTTTTTTTGGGAAATTACCCTTAGTGATCCTATCATAAAATTATAGGTGTTTTAAAATATACCACTTATTTGCAATTTTTTTTTTTTTTAAAATCTCACACTAAATTGAAAATTTTCCTAATTTTTTATGGAATTTTTGTTAAAACAATTTGTAATATTATCATAAAATTCCCTCAATAAAGAAAATGTGGTTCTATATACCGTTTGAAGACGATAAGAAAATACGGTGAGAAGAAGTACCTGCTATACAATTAGAAGATTAGATAAGTGGTACTTCCATATTAAAAAATAAAAGAAAATCTGGGTTAATATTATATCATTATAATAAAATAATGAAATTATGGCTTTGGTTAATGAAACGTGTATAAGGAAAAAAAATTACATAAATATGATTAGGAATATTATTTGTGTGATCCGGGTTTATTTTGAGTATGATTTCTCATGCAATGATCTCAAATTGATTTTTTTTTTTTTTTGGGTACTAAATGTTGTTTTGAGAATAGGCTATTTTGGTATTTTTTTTGAATTTTTGGCTAGCATATAAGGTAAAGAAAAAGAAAAAATTAGTCTAACTCTCCCGTTTTTAATAATAGAAGAGATCCACAATTTTATTTTTGGGTGTCTAAGGTCCCTCAATATTGATCCAGAGAAATTCTCTCTCTGGATTTATCTAAAACTAAACCAAAAAGATTGAGGGCTCGAAAATGGCTGAATGAGAGAGAGAGAGAAAGAGAGAGTAGAAAATTAGCTTTTTCGCTCACTAAAAATCTTATATAGACGGAGACATCGTTGGTGCGAACTTACTTTCATAGGGCTCAAAAGACACAACCGTGGGTGTGATCAACTTGTTCGCAGGTGCGACCAAACAGATCACGGGCCACGCTCACGAGCATAACCACTTTCCATAGAAAAAGTATTGGATGGTGTTTTTGGTCCACAACCTTCCTAATTGCGGGCACGATGGTGATGGTCACAGGTGTTAACACACTCACAGAAAATGTTGATTCCAAATTTCTAGGACAATTTTAAGGGTAACCTGTGCAAAACCCAATCAAATGAAGTGAAGAACAATACCATTGCCATACGAAAAAAAGAAAATAGGTCAGATCTCAACCTGAGCTGTTACATGTATAGATGAGGTTGGGAATAATTTGGCTCAATAATCCATGGTGAAAGACCAAAAACCCGCACAATGTAGGTGCGAAGGTCCTTTTGTTAGAAGTCGGTAAATTTGATGGGTTTATGAGGAGCTTAGCGACGGTCACCCCATTTTGACCAACCAATAAGATTTAGGTGCTTGAAATGCTTCTCGATGATAAAAGGTGTCATAATTGCAACCTTAGAGATGCTTGAAGTTGTTAGAGTTGTTGTGTTGCCATTTTCTTGCAAAAAAAACTATTTTTGTCAAAATTACCATTTATTGGTTGGTCTTGAAGGCTTATTTTAACCTAGAAAAAGTTGAAATTTGAAAATGCCTATTTCATACAAATTTTTAGCCCTTTGATTTATCTTTTCAACGCTATTTGATTTGCCTTAATCTGATGTCAGATGAGAGAGATCCCCAAAATACAAAAGTCTGATGGAGTTGTGTGACCGCACTTCCTATTTTTAGCATTTTTTTGGTTGTGTGCCTGTACAACCACCCGACACTTAGATTTTTGCTTGAAAACAGACTATTTGCATGAATTAAGTAGGAGGCACCGCAGGGGGAACCCTAAGGGGACTTTTCTTAGCCCCTAAGGCTCCTCTAAGCCTATAAATACACCTCCCCCTCCTCCCTTTTCAAGGGATTGGGAATTCAAATCAACTTTGAGTGAGTTTTGAGAGAGAATAACCTCCTCCCTTCCATCCAAACCCTAAACTTCGAAAATAACAAACCCTACAGTAGCTCTAGCAACTAAAAGTAGATTTAGGGTTTGAAGAAAAACATCCATAGCCTTGCCAAAGCTTGAGAAAAGTATTCGAGAACATTTTGCTTACTTTTCGGTTGTGCTCTTCAGTTTGTTATAAACCAACAAGTAAGTCCTCTATTTCTTTTAATTTTCTATAGCTTGTAGTTTATTTTTCATTATGTAATCATGGCTGGGATGATAGGTTGTATGCATGTTCATCTAGGTTAGTATTTTTGTTAGTTTTTTGCTTTATTTTTGCATATTTTGTTTAGTTTATCAAAACAGCATGTTTAGGCTAGATTAATCATGTAATATTCAGGCATATAGCCCAGTTTGACCATCATCTAGTTTTAGTATATTTTTCTTTTTTTCATTTGTTGATTGTTTTGTTTGCATTTAATCATGTTAGTAGCCACTAAACCGGACTTAGGTTTGTATTGTGTGTATTTAGTTGCATGTTTAGGCTCATGTGTATTTTATTTAATCATATTTTGCATGTTACAAGGGCATCCAGGTAAGTTTCCTTGTTCTTCATAGCATATGCTTGGTTATTTGCATTATTTTTCAATAATTCAAGTCTGTGCTTTTCTATGCAAAACTTGGATGTTTTGGATTATTTTTTTTGTTGTTGTAAATATTGTTTATTTTAGTTTAATTTTATTGGCAATGATGTATTAAAAATCTCTTTTTATTGGAAAATCATTGTTTTAATAGAAAATATGGGTTTATTCTTTGAATCTAAAATAAATGACATTTATTTTATTCAAATCACCTAACTTTAGGGTTAGTGAAGGTTTTAGGGTCTAATAATGGATTTTTTGAAATAATTAATCTTTAGATTGGGCAAAAGGAGGTGCTTTCATTCAATGACCTTTCCTTTTCGTACCTTAGATTCCAAATTCGAAATTCTCTGGTTATGATGTATCAGGTTTTTTACTTAGTTTTCATTATTAAAGGTTTCTTGATTCCCCATAAAATTAAGTAGCGACTATTTCGATGTAGAGTAAAGCATATTGGCACAACATGAGTGTGGAAATGTGCCTAATAACAAAAAAGACACGGCGTCCACACCACCTCAAGAGCTTTTACAAAAATAGTTTCAAGTCCTTACTCCTTTCTTCTACCTCTCATTTCTTTCTCCCTTTCCCCCGTCTTTCGTTCTCTCTCTCTCCCTCTCCTTTCTCTCTATCGGTCAAATGATCAGGGATAGACCGGCACATGGACTAACAGAGGCCACGACCTGCCGCTCAAATAAAAATATATATATAAGTGTACTACTTTTGAAACTAATATTAATAATATATAATTGTTTAGGAAAGATGGCCTCCTTCTTTTGTCATTGTCAAGTGGTATGGGGCCACTCTTTTTTTCTTGGTCTCTTTTTTCTATTCACATTATTACAAGTATGTGATTCATATTCTTTTTTATTGTTGTTTTCAATTTGTAATACTTTTATTATCTTTTTTTTTTCAATTTCATGTTGATACAATTACAAATTTTTAAATTTTACATATTAAGAAAAAAATCCATGAATTAGGATGTAATATTTCAATTACTAGGGTTTTTTTTAATCATATTTGGGCAAGTTTAATTTTATTCAGATTAAGTGTTATAAATTCAAAATTAAAATGAATTGAGACTTGTATATAATTTATGTGTTCAATCTAAATTCTAAATTTTTAAATTAATATGAAATTTATTTTTAAATGCCTTTGTTATTCTAGGCACAAAAAAATTCTATGTCCTGTGATATATATATATATATATATATTTATTACACTAGCAATTGGTTCTAACTTCTAAGTAGAATATTGACCATGTATGTAATGAATTCTATTTTGATTTATAGATTATTATCGAAAAGTTATGCACAATTGATAGATTTTTTAAAAGAAAAAATGCAAGTTCCTCAGAAGTCAATGTTGAAAATGCATCATTGCCAACTTCCAATATTGATATCCCTGAAAATCCGTCCACAAAATCTCAAAAAATTATTGTTAAAGAAATTGATATTGGTTTATTGGAGCAAGATCCTAGATTACGTATATAGATTTGAGATTATCATAATAATCAATGTGATGAAATTCCAACAGCTTATATTAAGGCTGGTTCATACCAACCTATATTTTCAAAGTATCCGAAATCTAGATCAGAAACTCATTTTTGTAGCTTTCAATCGTCATGGTTCAAGCTATTTTCGTTGTGGTTGGAATATTCACCTGCAAAAGATGCAACTTTTTGTTTACCATGCTTTTTTATTTTTATTTTTTTAAACCATGTGGATCTAGATATTTTGGGCAACAAGCATTCATTGTTGATGGATTTAAGAATTGGAAGAAAGTTAGGGATGGAGCAAAATGTGATTTTTTAAATCATATAGGGAAAGATCCTAACTGTCACGACCCTAGCCTGCCCCTAGAGGTACAGGCCATGACCGGCCAGTAATCTTAGATTACCTTCGGCCTCAAAGTCAAATCAATCATAATATAATAATAGGGCTTAGTGGAAGTAAAAGCATAAAATAATAATGAGCCATTGAGCAGTGCATACATGCTGAAACCATAAATAGTATAAAAAAAAAAAACTTTAACTTTATAACTTCATACAACTTATATACAATAGCCCAAAGATAGATTTCTCGCCCAACATCATTCATACAAGCTGCAAAATTATCCAAAGGAACAAAAACAAAGCAAGACAAAAGTTAGGTTGACAAAGCTTGACCCCTTTCGAGTCCAAGCTCCCCCTTTCATAGAGGTGCTTTCCAAAAGGCTTTAAAAGGGTAGACACCGAGGCGACTTTAAACATGATGTTCCGCTTGCTCACACACACACACACACACACACACACACATATATTTAAGGGAGAGGGGTGAGCTGGAGCCCAATGAGTAATATCAGTATAAAGGTTTATATGAATGAAATCCAACAATTACAATCATATCTTCCATTTTCAAAACAATACAACATTATCAATAAGCGATTCAATAGAATTCAATTAACAATCAATCAATTTACGTGGTACATCCAATAGAGATCAATAAACAATGTGCCGAAGCCAATATGACCACTAGGGTCAATCTAATGGGACCTCAACGGGTCAATCAATAATTCAATATGGACCTTTAAGGTCTAACATCAGAGATCTCTGTGTTTCAATTAATCCAATGGACCACAGTATTATTTCCCCCAGGCAAGGGCCAATGGGCGATGGTATTGTTTCCCCCAGGCAAGGGTCTCACTAAAAGATGCCACAAATATGTTTCAAAAATTGACATTCATTCATAAATAGCAAAATAGAATTCAAAATAACAATCTTGAACAATTTTCCAAGTACATTTCGAACATAGCTTTATAAAGACATTACTTACAGTGGGTTAGGTCGGTACTAGGCCCCGGACGTCCGCTTACACAAGCACATAACGCCAACACACATTGAAGCACATGTTCAAAATGAGTAACGTATCTTAATTATTCTCTTACGTGTGTTTCTAGCTTATTCCATGTTTAAGGATGTTCAAATGAGGCTTAAGAATGCCTAAATGGGCATGGGGATGCAATTATGTTCACAAGTGTTAGTCAAAAAAAAAAAAAATGCTAAAAATAGAGCCTTTGCTCGAGCGGTCCAGCAATATGCAAAAGGTTCGCTCGAGCGCACACTTGGTCGCTCAAGCTGTCCAGCAATATGCAAAAGGTTCGCTCGAGCGTACACTTGGTCGCTCAAGCCATCTGTAAGGACTACAAAAGTACTGAATGCTCAATTTTTACTCTCGATGATTGCTCGATAGTCACTTGAGCCAAGTGCTGAACAAAAGTGAGTTCGCTCGAGTGCACACTTGGTCGCTCGAGCCAATGGCCAAATGTCTGTAAAAATACTAGATGCCCTCATTTTTTGCTCGAGCGATGGATCCTTTACTCGAGCGAACTGGATGAATTTTGGGTTTTCTAGATTGATGTTTGAAGTTCAAAAACAATGCTCTCTCGATCAAAATTCTTATGGTTGTTCTCAAACACTTGGAAACACTTTATAAAACATGTACCTTTGGAAAGTATGAAACCATAACTTCAAATTCTCTTTCAAATATTAAAACAATGCTCAAAACTTGTTTAAAACATGCATGTATCAAATTCAATTCTTTTCGTTCCAAAACAGGCTTGTATGAAATGTTGAGTGCAAAACCATGAAGAGCATCAAGAGATAATCCAAGTAAGGCCCATGCATGTATGAATTTTGAAGAAACTAAGTTCAAAAGTAAAGAATTATGCATGCAAGTACACAATTCACTTGAATTCACTAAACTCTTATTGATTCTAGCTCATTTCTTTTCATTTAACTCATTTCTATTCAATTACATGCAAATGGTCCTACAAATTGGTGAATTTATCTTCTAACATGGTTTAACTTCATGAATTGTAGGTTAGAAACATACCAAGTGCTTGAATTAAGCCTCAATTAAGCTTAATCTCTACAATCTCCATTGTTTTCCCTTGAATTCTCGAGTTCCTCTTCTCTTTCTCTAGAATATTTAACTCTCTTGTTCTCTCTCAATTTTCAGCTCAAAGAGTGGTTGAAATGAGGTAATAAGCTTGATTAACAAATATATATAGGGTGATTAGAGTTAGACTAATTAAGTGTGGTTATGCCTAATCAATTGAGCTTAAATCTAAACAAGTATAAATACTTATTCTAATTATTTTGATCTGAATCAAATTTTAATCAAACTTACCATGTGGTTCTAAAAATTCCAACTAGCCTATTGAATCAACCAATTTTGGTTTCTGAATCCGTTTGGGCTCTCAATATCGAATTCTAAGTTGACAATTAAACAGATAATTCATATACAAGCAGATAAGTTTCTAATAAACACATAATTATGCAATTTATGCCCAATCAAACACTATATAAAAATAATACGGAGGTCAAGGTCATCACACTGACTCTTTTTACAATGTTGCCAAGAGATCATGTGAAGACTTGATGAATTAATTTTAACATATACAAAAGGTATTGGACAATGTCAATTTTGAACAAATTATAAATAATTGGCTAAGATTAAAGGTCTCAATTGATACAATCCAATTGCTTGCATTACAAGGTTATGCTTTTAGAGGTTGTGATGAGAGGCCAAATTCAATCAATCGCGAAAATTTTCTTCAACTAGTGAATTTGTTGTGATCATATAATGACAATGTTGCTATAGTATTGTATAAAGCTTCAAAAAATGCCTCTCATATGTCACTAAAGATTCAAAAAGAAATTTTACATATTTTTTCAACCAAAGTGAAGAATGCAATTTGTGAAGAAATTGGTGATACAAAGTATTGCATAATTGTTGATGAAGCTCATGATGAGTCAAAGAAGGAGCAAATGGCTATAGTTTTGAGATTCCTTGACAAATATGGTTTTGTGAGAGAGCTTTTTCTTGGGCTTATTCATGTCTCTAACATTGCTACATCAACCCTAAAAGATGGAATATATTTGTATTGTCTCGTCACAATTTAGATATTCAGAATATTCGATGGCAATGATACGATGGTGCAAGCAATATGCAAGGTGAGTGAAAAGGATTACAAGCATTGGTTTTGATTGATTGTCCATATGCTTATTCATTGTTTTGCACATCACTTGCAATTGGCTTTAGTGGTAGCATCAAAAGATGTTGTCCCAATTCATAAATTTTTTTTTACATGGACTTTTGATGTCAATATTGTCGATGCTTCATGCAAGCGCAATGATAAATTCAAAGTTGCTCAAGCTGCTAAAATTGAACATATGATTGACATTGATGAGCACGAGACTGGAAAAGGACTTAATCATATCGGCACTTTACAGGGAGCTAGAGATACTCATTGGAGTTCTCACTTCAAGTCAGTTTCAAGCTTAATAAAAATGTTCAGTCCAACATGTGAAGTTCTTTTTAACATCATTAATGAAGGAACAACTTCTGCCCAATGAGGAGATGCAAACTCAGCTTATGAAACATTGACTTCATTTCAATTTGTCATTATTTTGCATCTCATGAAAGAAATGTTGGAGATCACTGATTTACTTTGTCAAGTTTTGCAATGCCGATCTCAAGACATCTTAAATGCTATGAATCTAGTTTCATCCACCAAGGCACTTTTGCAAAAGTTTAGAGATGACAAATGGGATGCTTTACTAGCCAATGTGAAATCATTTTGTGGGGTACGTAACATAGATGTCCCGAATATGAATGCTCGTTATATTGAGAGAAGTGGTTGAGCTTGTGATCATCAAGATGACTTAACAATTGAGCATCATTATTGAGTAAATAGTTTTTATGCTATAATAGATTCTCAACTACAATAATTAAATGGGCATTGTAGTGAACATTAAGTAGAATTACTTAATCTTAGCTCAGCTCTAAATCCTCGAGATATGTCTGAAACTTTTAGAATTGATGATATTTGTCGGTTGGTAGAAAAAATTTCATCTGCAAGACTTCACATATAAAGAGAAAATACACTTGAGAATGCAACTTTACCATTATAGCATAATGTAGTTTAGCACGAGGACTACAAAAAGTTGTCTACTATTTCTGAATTGTGTCAGTGGTTGGTAAGAACAAACAAATCTATGGTATATCAACTTGTTTATAGAGTGATTATACTTATTCTTACTCTTCCAGTTTCTGATGCAACTACAGAGCGATCATTTTCAGACATGAAAATTGTCAAAACTAGACTGCACAACAAAATGGAAGATGAATTTCTTACAAACTCTTTGCTAAAAATTTTACCACAAAGTCAATCATTGAATACTTTTGAAATATGAAAGAACGTCGAGTTCCACTTTGATAGATGATTGCATTGATTTGTATAAAGAATTATTTAATACATGACTTTACTTTTATTCATATATTAAATTCACTAAATATATGGTTGTTTTACTTTTTACGTACTAATTTAATATTAAATTTTAGTTTATTTTTCAAATTCAAAAAAAAATAATAGCTTGTATCAATTCATATAAAAAAAATTTATTCATGTCTTGGCCCCTGCAAATGAATTCTTGGTTCTGTCCCTGTGAATAATGTAGGAAAAAGGGGGCTGAGGGTCTCATTGTATAGTTGATAATAGTGATAGAATAAAAATAATTTGAAACCAAATATTTTTGTATGTAAAATGATTGGTGAAGTGTGTCCTTTCTACCTAGAGGGAGACCCCAATTCGGCCTTTTCTCTTTTCTGTTTTTGCTTTTAATGTAGTTGGGTTGGAACTAGATTCTATATATATATACTGGCAAGGGATCTTCTAACTAGAATAGTTTAGTTTGTAACTTAGTTCCCTAGATTAAAATTTTATTACACAAATATTTGTAGAAAATGTCACAAAATAATTTAAATCGAGGAGGTAGAATTGAACACCAAGGCAACACCTGATATTATTAATTAATAATAGAATATTGTATTAGTTGAGATTACAGGAGTAAATATCAAGAAATCTTAAAATGTAAACATATGGTGTGCATCAAGGCTAAATCATCTTTGCACATTTTGAATTGCCGAATTGAAAGAAAATAAGAGCAAGATTTCAAATTGTTTCTTAAAAACTAATAACTCATAACTGCTATTTTTGACCAAGTCAATTCCGTGTTTGTTATTATGAATATATTAAGGGGTTTAACTTTGATCAAAACTTGGGCTCGATGATTGACCTCAAACCACTTCTTTTTTCTTTCGGATATTCATAAATAAGGCACAAATAGACATTTTAATCAATTCTTTATTTGTTATTATAAATATAATAAGGTGCAATGGTTTAACTCGATTAGAACTTGGGCACCTCAAACCACTTCTTCTTTAGGATATTCACAAATGGGTACAAATATACATTTTACTTTATTTTTTACAAAAAAATAAAAATAAAAATAAAAATGGTGAATTTAATTAAAAATGTGATTTAGGGTTGATTTGGCATCACTTACAAAAACTAAAAAGTCACTAAAAAAACAAAAAAGTTCATACTATTCACCTTATTTTGGCGGGAAATCTGTCGAGTAAAAAAAAAAAAAAAACAGTGCAACCACAAATTCTCATAAAAAAAAAGGAAAGCGTGGCACAATATAAGCCATAAATTCCCATAAAAAAAATAAAATTGAAATGCCTGAAAAGGCAGCGCAGTGTTGCTGACTGTGTCAAGAAGGGTAATTTGATAATTTTGATATTTGTTACAATATTTTATTATACATTGTTTAGTAAAAAATCAAATTTTTTTTCCAGACATACATTTTTTTTTCAAATTTTTTAATTAAAAAATCAAAAAATACATTTATATAGATCATCTCAAACAACCATATTATTACTTAAAAAAACTTATAAGGGAAAAAAAAAATTAATTAAGTCAGGTTAGTGAAATGCCCAGCTGACCCGGCCCGACCAACATGAATATGATATTATTCTAATAAATAAAAAAATTTATTCTGAGACGTAGAAGCAGGAGGAGAGGCCTGAGCGGTTGTGATGTGAGCTCTGTGACCATAATTGATCCGATTGGAATGGAAGAGGAGCGAAAGTGGAGGCGCTTCTCCGAACACTCGTCGTCGTCGGCTTATTCGCATATAAACAATCTTGACGATGGTTGTCTTATGCACATCTTCAGCTTCTTATCCCCTATTCCAGGTATATACTATCCATTTGCCATTTTTCTACATGTTCCGCAACTGGAAATTTGTTTTCTCACTTCAATTCTAGTGTTTTGATTCAATAAATTAAGGAACGAAGTTATTCATTTGCCTATTAATATGAATCAAGATCAGATTGTTCAGATTGCTCTTATATCTATACTTGTGTGCTTACCCTGAAGTGAATTCATAATCCCTGGTTTTATTGTAAATTCTATTGTTTCACTTTAGATTTGCACATTTGTGTTTCATTTCGTGAAAACCCTTTTGTGATTTTACCTATTTGTCTTCATAACGTTCTAAATTTTGACAAATATAATGCGATCTATTTTTCTCTTGTTTTAGCTCAATTCAAACAATTTGATTTAACAATTGGTCTTCAGAAATATCTGCTCAACTGTGTAAACATTGACTTTTTTTTTATCATACAATTCACGATTCAATTCAAATTTCAATCTAAAGATTAAAATTGTGTTGTTGAATCAGAATTTGAGTGTGTTTGTTCAAAAAATACAAAAATTCTATCTTTTGATTAAAACAAAAGTTTTGGCTAAAACCATGAGGATTTGTGTGATTTGCGGGCATGCCAAGGCAATAGTGCCTACGTTGTGGAAATACTTTTGGAAAAAATCTGACTTCTGAAAATAGGAGGCTATGTGAGACTCAAAGGGATAAAAGACCTCTTGGTTAAATCAAAAGGATTTATGGAGTTTTTAATGTCAACAAGAGAGGTAAATAAAGGGAAATGAACACCAAAACACATACTTTTATAAATTCAACGGATTTAAAATTACAAAAGCATAAGAACAAATTTGAAAACATGAAATTAAGTTGCAAAACGGAATTGAAACACAATTTAAGTCTCAAAACAATGCCTATGAAGGCCAAAATAACATTAATTTGACACGGATGTCATGGAAACTAAGAAACTAAAGCTAAATCTATGGCAAAGATGCCTTTCAAGTCTACTCTTAAACTAGGGCTAAATTAAGGATAAATAGAATTGGGCTATGTACTAAGTTGTGTTGAATGTTGGATTAATTGGGTGGCTTTGTTCCAGCTGCATTTCTTGTATTTATAGATCCTGAAAATCCCTGAAAATCTGCAACAACTTCTGTTAGTGGGGTGTTGAACCTCCTGAAGTGACATATGTCCCACTTTGACATCCAATACTGGGCCCGGTGAGTTCATTTCTTGGGTCTCGTGCTAGTTTGAGCCCAGGTGCATTGTCACGACCCCGTCACGACCCAAACAGGATAATGCAATGACCGGCTAGTAGTCATGGACTACCAAAGGCCTAACTTACGAAACAAGTTGGACTCTAGTACGTAATAATTGGGACAAAATGTTGTTTTAAGTTGCGGAAGCTATTAATTTATTTAATTGAGTCCATTTGCAAATCTATTCAGAACAGTGCATATCTATATAAAATGAAACATACATCATTCTTGATTACATTATTTAATTCTCTTACTGAGAGTACAACTTTTCATAAGAACATTTCTTCCAAATCTAAATACAATTTCTTCTCACAAAGATATACACATAGACCTTAAGAAGCCAAACTCTCCGTGATACGTCTCTTTCACCTACACACATATAAGGGAGAGGGGGTGAGCCAAAACCCAGTAAATAATATCAAAATAAAGTGGTAAATGAATGAATGTCGACGAGCTTTATAAAACTTAGTACATTTGTGCATGGAATGTAAGGGGTTCAGTCTTGCTGCTGTTGGGGATTTCTGCCCTGCCTTGGTTTCTTCTGGTTATTTTCCCTTTCCTTGTGGGGTGTGCAAGGTTTATTCCTTATGTTTTTTTAGTATGCTCTCCTCGTGGGATGTTTAGGAGTTAACTTTATTTTGTTTAGTTTTTGCTTCTTTGGTTTTTGGTTATTACTGCTTTATTGTGCAAGGGATAGGCTTTGTCATCCCCGTCTCTTTTCTTTTCTAGTTCTCTTTTGCTTACTCATGCGGGCTGTGCATGGGATATACTTCATTGGTTGGCTGTTCAACATCCCCATATCTGTCATATGTGGATGTTGAACAGGAAATTAAGTTTGATTTCTTTTGTTTAGGCTGCTGGTCTCTCCGATGGCAGGCTGCTGCTGGTTGTTGTTTCATTATTGATCTGGGCTATGTTGTTCATGTTGCTGATGGACTTTGATGGGCTTGCTTCACAGATGCTTTTTGGTTGTTTCTTCTAGGTGCCGTTGCTCGGCTGTTTTGTTGTACGTGTGTTTGTAGGAGCTGCTGCCTTAGGTTGCTCTTTGTGCTTGTCTAGTTGGCTCCTTGCTTTTATGTTGTTTTGTTTGTTGCTTTCCTAGTTAGGTTATGTTCTAGTATTTTTTTTTTTTTTTTTTCAGTTTTGTGTTGGGTTTGTTAGCTTTGTAGTAGGGCTTGGAGCATACCCCTTGTATATCTGTATATTTTGCTGTTTTATTTTATGACTTAATTACTCAAAAAAAAAAAAAAAAAAAAAATAGTACAAGAATCATCGCTCGAACATAGCTTAACAAGTGTATCATAATACAAGGCTTAACTTTCAAACATTTACGTAGAGATGAACATTCCAAGAACATTGACTATGAATAACTGGCCCGGGTACCAATTAGACAACCCACCCGAAGGTGGCAAGAGAGCTTGGCCATCATGGTGTTATTGGCATGTTATCATGTCCCCCAATAACTAGGACGTTTCCAAGGGTGTCATCTTCATATGTGATACAAGAGTATAGGACATTCATTCATGATAAAATATTAGCATTGCTTTCATAAACATAGCATATGTTTTGCATTTGAATAATAGTTTATCAAGCGTAACTTTACAATAATATTACTCACCAATAGCTCTTAGGAAAGGGGAAGACTTCCAAAGATGTAACCTACACAAGTATAATACAAGCATTCAATGAAATACAGTCCAAAGCAATGTAATACTACTCTTCTCGGTTCTAATTCTAATGTTCTAGCCTATGTTTATATTATTTGTCTAAACTATATACATTTAGGTCCATTTTCAAGTCTTGTTCAAGTTTGTTTCAAGTACCAATTAGGCGAAACAAGGCCTGACAAGCCAAAAAGGTGAAAAAGGAGAAAAACTAAGCAAATGCTCTGTTGGCTGCACATGTGGGGCCTCCGGGCTGCATGTGCGGATTCAAGCAGTCCTCCCGATGGGTTTTACCTTCGAACTTCAAATGGGCATATCTCTTATCCGGACTTGGTTTTTGGCAATTCTTGATTCTAAATTCAAACCCGGGAAGTCTAGCTTCTAATGGTGATAGTCTCACATCCAAAGTCCAAATATACAAAGAGATATGATTAAATTAGTGAAGGTTGCTCACTTTCTCTTAATCATTTCAAATTCATTTCTTCCCTAGCTTAGTCTTTTTCCATCTTTCTTTCACTCCTTCCTATTTTCTTCAATTCAAGGCATCTAAACATGATGCAAAACATACAAAAATGTTGTAGGATGACTAATTGAAAGATTCGACACAAAATCTTTTGATTTGTTCAAGTAAATGGTTGAATTCCTACAATTTCTTCTTAACCTAGCTTATTTTCATCTCTTTTCCATATCTTTTCTTTTATTCTATCAAGAACATATCTTAAATCATTTTCTTGTTGATTAATATTTATATCATGTGAAAGAGGGTTGAAAACCTTACCTTTTGGTGATTTTTGCTTAATTTTTGGGCTAAGATTGAAACTCCCCTTTTGTTGTTGTTGTTGTTGTTCTTCTTCTTCTTCCCTTCTATCTCATCTCTCTGTTGAATATACGAAGAAGAAGAAGAAGAAGAAGAAGAAGAAGAAGAAGAGAGAGAGAGCTGCTGTATTCCTTAATTCAAAAAACATAGGGTTTCTCCCTTACACAACTATTTATACTAATAAGAATAATACATAAAGACCAAACCACCCTTAACACTTAACACTCCCCCTCAAGTTGGTGCAAAGATGTTTCTTATGCCCAACTTGCAACAAATAGGGTGAAAGACTTTACTACTAAGACCCTTAGTAAAAATATTTGCCAGTTGATCTTCAGACTTAACAAAAGGCATACATATCACGCCCTTATTCAACTTTTCCTTAATGAAATGTTTGTCAATCTCAATATACTTAGTCCGGTCATGTTGGACAAGATTGTGTGCAATACTAATAACAGCTTTGTTGTTGCAATACAAAGTCATGGGATCACTCCAATCAAGCCCTATATCACTCAACAAAGATTGAAGTCACATTAGTTCACATGTTCCATGTGCCATAGCCCTGTATTCAGCTTCAGCACTAGATTTGGAAACTTCCGCCTGCTTCTTACTATGCCATGTGACTAGATTTCTCCCTACAAAAGCACAATAACCGGAGGTAGAGCGTCGATCATCTATAGAGCCTGCCCAATTTGCATCTGTGAATGCTTCCAACCTCAAGTGACCATGATTAGAGAACAAAATTTCTTTTTTAGGGGGCAGATTTAAGGTACCTCAAAATGCGATAGACTGCATCCAAATGAGTTGCACGAGGATTATGCATAAACTGATTCACTATCCCAATTGCATAGGCAATATCTGGACGAGTATGATAGATATATCAGTCTTCCCGCAAGTCTTTGGTACCTTTCCTTCTCCACAGGCTCACCAACCCCACTACAAAGACCGATGATTAGTCTCAATCGGTGAATCAACCGCTCTGCAGCCCAAAATGCCGGTTTCCTCAAGAAGATCTAGAATGTATTTCTTTTCAGAAATGAAGATGCCTTTATCAAATCTGGCAACTTCAATCCCAAGAAAGTATCTCAGTGGACCAAGATCTTTTATCTTAAACTCTTTGGCTAACTGTGTCTTGAGATGGGTCACCTCCTCCTCCTCATCATTACCTGTCACAACTATGTCATCCACATATACAATAAGCACTCTTACCTTATGTACATTGCGTTTGACAAACAAGGTGTGATCCGCATTGCTTTGCTGATACCCAAATCCCATTGCCTTTAGGAATTTACCAAACCAGGCTCTAGGAGATTGTTTCAAATCGTACAAAGCCTTCTTCAATCTACAAACCTTTTCAACTGTAGACTGAGATGAGAATCTTGGAGGTACATTCATATATACCTCCTCCTCCAAATCCCTATGAAGAAAAGCATTCTTCACATTTAGTTGCTGTAAAGGCCATTCCAAATTAGCATCACACGACAGAATAACTCGAATGGAATTCATCTTTGCTACCGGGACAAAAGTTTCTTGAAAATCTATTCCATATGTCTGGGTAAATCCCTTAGCCACTAGTCTTGCTTTGTACGGTTCAATCGTCCCATCTGCATTGTGGTTAATGGTGAACACCCACTTATATCCGACTGATTTTTTCCCCTTATGAAGAGACACTAACTCCCATGTGTTATTGCATCTCTTCTACCATAGCTACTTTCTACTTAGGATCATTGATGGCTTTTTTCCAACCTTGCGGAATACACACAGAAGAAAGATACGAAACAAAAGTACGATATGGAGAAGACAACGAATCATATGACACGAATTTAGAAAATAGAGTGTTGAATATGGGCTCTAATCCCCTTTTTGAGAGCAATAGGAAGACTCAAGTCATCAGTAATAGGACCATCAACAACAGGTGAAGAAATGGGTTGAGAATCATTACCTGTAGAGGCAGTGGAAATTAGGTGTGGAACTGTGATGATTGACTTGGTGGCACAAGAGAAGCCTGCTCTTTCTGACGCGGTGAATAAGTCTTAAGATTAGCTCTGTCCAAACGACCATCGATATCCGACGACTCATCAACAGAACTGCTAGGCTCCCCCTCATCACAAATAACAGCCCGCGATTAGAAAGGAAAAAAGACAACTCATGTTGATGTGATGCCGTCTCATCCGCAATCTCATTAATACCACTCTCCTCCTAAGGAAATAGTGGAGGACCAGAAAAAAAGGACTCAAATTCACGGAAGGTGACATCCATTCTAACGTACAACTTATGAGTGTGAGGGTCATAGCATTTGTAGCCCTTCTGAGTAGCAGAATAACCAAGAAAGACACACCGGACAGCCTTAGGATCAAGCTTCCCACGAGTACGAGGTTGAAGATGAACAAAACAGACATTACCAAAAACCCAAGGCGGAAGGGAAGAAGCGGGATAAGTCACAGGAAGAAGCTCAAGAGGAATTTGGAAGTGGAGGACACTAGAAGGTATACGGTTAATAAGGTAAGCCGCAGTAAGAAGAACATCCCCAAAAAGACTTAGGAACGTTCATGGTAAACAAGAGAGAGCGAGCAACCTCAAGGAGGTGGCCATTCTTGCGTTCAGCAACTCCATTCTGTTCAGGATGCCAATACAACTAGTTTGATAAAGAATGCTATGCTCCTCGAGGTATGCCCTGAAAGCGCCATCAACATATTCAGTCCCATTATCACTCCTAAGAATTTTGATAGTAGCATTGAAGAGATTGGATAACATTTGTGAAAACTTTTGAAGCACGAGAAAACCTCAATTTTAGTGCGAAGTAAATAAATCCAAGTCACACGGGAATAACAATCAATAAAGGTGACAAACCGCCGATAACCAGAGGTAGAAACCACAGGGGAAGGACCCCACACATCGGTATGAATAAGAATAAAAGGAAAAGTACTTCTTTTATTAATTGAAGGATAACAAGTACGTTTATACTTAGCAAGCTCACAAGCATCACAAACAAAGTTATTCCTAGGACAATCATGAACTAATAAAGGAAAAAGTTGCTTTAAAATGCTAAAGGAAGGATGCCTCAAACGGCGATGCCACTGATGAAGAAGATGAAGGGAGGAGCCAGAAGTGCTTTGAAGAGCATGAGAGGACAAATGTGAGGTAGGAATGGCATCCAGAAAGTACAATCCACTTTGTGCTCTATCACTGCCAATCATTTTCTCCGTAGCTAGTTCATAAAAGACACAATGAGTCAGAAAAAATGTTACAGAGCAATTGAGAGCAGTAGTAAGGCTACTAACAGAAAGTAAGTTAGTTAAAAAATTAGGAATATGAAGAATAGATGACAACGAAAGTAAAGAGGTGCAATGAACAGAACCCTTGCCGGAGATGGAAGATAAAGTGCCATCAGCCACTCTAACCTTATCTCGTCCAGAATTAGGTGAATAAGAATGGAAAAAATTAGAAGTACCCGTCATGTGATTGGTAGCACCAGAATCAATAATCCAAGGAGATGACGAAAAGGCACTAAGTGCACTAGTAGAAATACCTGTGTGGGCAAAGTTGGAAGAGGCAGAAGAGGAAGGAGCTAAGGCAGATGAAGAATCAAGTCGAGCCATCAAACGTCTGAGAGTGTGAAGCTCATCCTGGGAAATAGAATTAGCATCATTCGAGGCACTAACAGTAGTCTTAGAAACATGTGCTTGAGGACGAACACCACGACCACGACCACGACCACAGCCTCGAGTAGGGCAGCCATGCAACTTCCTACAATATTCTTTATCATGTCTATCTTTCCCACAATACTCACACTTCAACTGGTCACGATCAACCAATGGACCCTTACCACCACCTTGAGGCTGACAAGGTGGAGTATCATGTCACTTGGGGCCGATAACCATCGCTGACCGATCTGGAACAGGAGCATGCACCATAGCACTACGACGACTCTCCTCCTGTTGAACCAGTGCATAAGCCTCACGCAATGTAGGAAACGGAGAGCGACCTAACACCTGAACCCGTATCTGATCATACTCCAAATTTAGGCCAGCAAGAAAGTCATACACCCGCTCCTTCTCCATAGCCTGCTGAAACATAGTGGCATCCATGGAGCAAACTGGCTGGAAACTCTGGTAGAAATCTAGCTCCTGCCATAAACCACTCAACTCAACATAGTAGATTGCCAGAGAGCGATCCTTCTGATCCAAACTCCTAATCTTCTTACGCAATTCATAGGCCTGTGCATCATTCCCCTGTTGAGAATACATCTAAGAGGCAGCTATCCAGATCTTGTGACCAATAATATAGCTTGTCAACCGCCGGGCGGCAATGGCAAGACTACAGGAGCGGGACCAAATCAAGTAATTGGTACCATTAAGCTTGACCGGACTAATCTGAAGAGATGGACTATCACCAAGAGTCATACTATGACTCAGTCCACTCTCCTCCTTGCCCTTACCTTCGTTGGCAACCATTAGATGAGAGAAAGATGGTGCAGAAACACAAGCAAGATATCAAACAAATCCAGAAAACACTGAACCAACTCAGCAACTCACATTTTAAGGCTAAAAAAGGGCAAGAGTATCCCAGAACACAGTAACCAGATCACCTACAAACCAAAAAACTGAAGCAGATCATCCAAAACGCAGAAAAAAGCCAAGGTAGGGTCGAAATAAACCATTTAAGGGTTACAGTCGGCTCCCACAGATGTGAGAGGAAGAGACAAATCCAAGCAAAAAGGGTTCGAACAACAACTTTCGAAAAATCACCCAAAATTGACGAAAAATCAAAAAAATTAGAAAAAGCAATCAAGGACCAAAACATCAAAAGGAGATTACAGGGTGAATACCCATTACATTTTGAGCATATTGATTTTTTTTTTTTTGGTTGCTACTGCTGCTACTATAGACGTACCTAAAGAATGAGAGGAATCATCTTCAAGGAGGAAGATATTGTTCTGATACCATGTTGAATGTATAGATGATGATGAGAAGAAGAAGAAGAAGAAGAAGAAGAAGAAGAAGAAGAAGAAGAGGAAGAAGAACGAGAGAGAGAGAGAGAGAGCTGCTGTATTCCTTAATGCAAAAAACATGGGGTTTCCCCCTTACACACAACTATTTATACTAATAAGAATAATACATAAAAACCAAACTACCCCTAACACTTAACACTCTCCTCTCTAAGACTCCAGCAGATTTTTCTTCTTCTTTCTCTCTTTCTTCTTCTTCTTCTTCTTCCCTTCTATCTCATCTCTCTCCTCTCTAAGACTCCAGCAGATTTTTCTCCCTCTTTCTCTCTTATTTTGTTTTATAATTAAAGGGGAAACTTATCTCTAATTTGTTTTCCTTATCCTCCAAAGCAGGAGATGTAATTTTGAGGTGTTACCTTCATCTCTTGGCTCCTTCATTAGTTTAATTAATCCGCATTCTTATCTCTATTGCCATGTAAGGTAATTAAGGTCAAGTGTTGGTTCATGTCAAGCAAGAATGCTTCTGGTGTGGTACCTACTCCTTTTCTAGGTTCAAGAGAAAGTAATTCTCTAATTCTCAACACAATCTAAGGGATTTGTGCTTTCAAAATTCTCTAACTGTAGCTTACATTTCTAAGTTGGTATCTAAGCGATTCATGTCCCAACTTCTAATGGAATGCAAGAAAAATTAAACAAGGATGAGATATAATTTTATCATACAAGAAGGTCTTGATGTTACACACATTTGTTTTCTAAGTTCAGGAGAAGACTACTTCCCAACTGTTAATATTGACAAGGAAATTCACATGTTCAGAGCTTCTTAACTATTTATTTCTAAGCTTTAATTCAAGTATTTTATGTAATGAAATAGTTAATTTGACTTAGGACATTTGAATATAGAAATGAATGTGGTATTAATACATGGCATCATTTGGGGTGTCACATGCATGCAACTTGAGACAGTTGTTACACTGCCTTTCTCAACAAGCAATTAAATTCTAATTTAAGATGATTGACTCTATGGTCACATTAACATCACCTACTAGGCCCGGAGGGTCTATCCCTTGGGTCCCGGGTTGGCTTGAGATTCGGTGCATGCAAACCTAGATAATTGACTGTGTATAACCGACGGAGGTTTAACTAAAATGAATAGGGATACTTCTAGGCTTAATTATAATTAATTAAACTTAATTGGGGCTTAATTTCATTAATTAGAAGTTCAAATTTATCTGGTCATTACAACTTAAGTAATAAGACATGTTTGGATGTGCGTCCGACACTATCCAATGAGTGTTAGTGTTCGACACAAACACAACCCCTTCTTTGAAGTGTCGGTGCTTCTTAATATATTATTAATTGCTTTTAGAAGCAAGTATGTGCAGTGCGTGAGGTGTCCAATCAATGAATGAAAGGATAGGGAATTGGGACACTACTTCACTATTCAAACTTAAATAGATTAATTACAATAAAATCTTTATGACTTGCCCATTTAATATTAGTAGACATGGAAGGATTTAAGTGCCTCGTTGCGACTGTTGTAATTGAAGCAACTCAGTGGAGCAAAGCAACGCATTCTTGTTAATAGACATGCAAAAATGTAGAGAATTTGAGTGAGCCATGAGAAGGCTAGTTTCCTCCCCATAAAATATGATAAAATATGCATGCATGCCCTTACATTTGAATGGATATGGATAGAGGAAAAAAAAGAAGAAAAGAAACAATTTTATGGCATTTAGGAGGGAGGGAGAGAGGCATTTTGGAAAATGTATATTTTGTTTTAAAAGCAGACATTATAGTCACTAGGCTCTATGGTAGGATATGTCAGTGTTTTAAAAAGCTTTAGGCGCATCGAGACGCCAAGGTCACCTGGAGCCTAAGCGTCGAAACGCGAGGTGAGGCGGGCGCCTCATCAAAGCGAAACGCAAGTTATAGAAGTTAAGCAAAATATTAATATAGTACAATTTTCAACATAAGCAAATATTTAATATGTATATTATTAATTTTTTTAAAAAGAAGAGAGGAAAAAAAAAAAAATTTTTAATATATATATTATTTTATTTATTTATTATATTTTTTAAATAATGTGTTTTAATTAATTTTTTTATTTTATTTTATATACATGTGTATTTTTTTTTTATTACTATGTATAAGTATATATTATATTTTACATATTATCTATAAGTATGTTATATATTATATAATAGGTATTATATAATATTGTATTATATATTTTATATTTGAATCAATTATATTTTATATATTATCTAATATCTATAAGTATATTATATATTATATATTATATAATAGGTATTATATAATATTATATATATATATATATATATGAATCGGGAAGATAAAGAGAGATAGAAGAGAGAAGCGAGAGAGAGAGATCGCGATCGTGATCGCGAGAGAGAAGGCGAGAGCGATCGCGAGAGAGAAGACGACGAAAGAAGAGAAGAGAAGACGAAGCAGAAGAGAAGAAGCAGAGAGAGAAGAGAAGCAGAGAAGAGAAGAAGAGGCGTGGCGTGGTATGTACTCGTCGCGTCTTCTTCTTTTTCTCCACTGGGGTTTTTTTTTTAATAATGTTTTTGCTCTTTTGACTCACGTTTTGAAAATTTTATACTGTAAATGTGATTTCATCCCATGTGGGTATCCACACAGAACGCCGAGGCGCACAAGGCGCTCGCCTTGCGTTTCGTAATAAGGCGCTCGCCTCATCGCCTAGGCAGCGCTTCCCCTATGTCGCCTCGCCTCACCAGGCCTGAGGCGCAAAGCTGCGCCTTGCCTCGCCTTGAGCTTAGGCGTGCGCCTAAGTGCGCTTTTCAAAACACTGGGATATGTGATTGTATAATTTTCCTAAGCTATCATATATGACAATAGGACCTAGTTTGTGATGCATCCCTACCCTGAACCCTTCGGAATGGGTGGACATTACTAGCCCGTAGTCTAAGCTACAAAAGGCCTCTACTGATGCAAATTGGAATATATATTGGTGGTAGCTAATTCAAAATTATCTGTAAACATTTAGATGACTCTGTAAACCACTATCATTCCATCATTAATTAGTGAGAGGACAATGTAACCAACATCATTTTCCAAACAAATCAAGTGCTTGATACATACAATACATCACAACTTTGCCTCCAAAACAAGTTGGTCATCCAACTTATACAAAACATACATGTATGGAAGATGTAATATGCAGTAGGGGAAACAGAAGAGAGGAGAAGAAGAAAAGGGCCACAACACTAACACAACCAGAGTCTTCAATACTTAATTTTATTTCAAAGCTAAATAATACAATGCAAACCCTAATATTTATAAATCAAAAAGCCAATCAAAATAATAAATCAAATCGTGAGAGTGGCGGTAGTAGTGTGGTGATATTAGTAAGACTTTGGTCCGAAAAATGTTTTCCGCCTTTTAAAAATGGAAAACATGTTTTGCCTATATAGTCTTGTTTTTTGTTGACCGTATAAAATATTTTCTGTTGACTTTCATTTTCCGTTGTACCAAACACCAGAAAATACAGAAAATGTGGACAACGTTTTCTATCCAAACAAACGGAGCGTAAGACCTATTACAATAATATAAATCTGTCTAGCAACATAGTAAATTATAATAAATACAAATAAGGACTCAAAATTAATCTAAAACTTCAATCCTTGATACCCTAAACATGCTTCATATGAAATTCCAAATTTGTCATTTCTCTTCTTTCCCTGATCTTCATCATCGTCCCCTGCATTTGAAAAAACTCGAAGTCGAGTTTTATAATGTTGGAAGTATAAGGATTTTGGACTCTCTGACTCGCTTCCATTCAAATTATTCTTCTTTAACTAACAATGAGAAAACCAAAAAGCTCAACGTTATGTTGATTTATTTGGAATAATAAACTCAACATGAACTTCCTTTTTCTTGTGTAAAGAAAAAAGTTTTGTTGCATTCTCATCTTTTTCTTTGGCGTCCTTGGCTTTAGAATCTTGATCAATATGTTCTTTCATGCTTTCTTTAGTAAGCACATTAATTTTCCCTTCTTCCCTTCAATAACCTCATTATTACATGTTTATCTCACTATTTTGTAGCTTCTTCAAGAACCTCAATATTATCATCTTTTTGCTCCTTGATAGTAGTTTCTTTTGAAATAGCAAGCTTTTAATTCTTTCAAACTTGTCTTGATAGTATTCACATTGCTCTTTAACATCGCAATATCTTCTTCCTTGGTAGCCTTATAATCTTTTGAGAATGCTTTAAACTTGGAGTTCAATTCAGCGTTTGACACCATTGTAAGAAGAAAAAATAAAAAATAAAAAATAAAAAAATTGGTGGTGAACAAAGGTAGGATCTTGAAGCTTTGATACCAAACCAAAATGATGTAGAACAGCTTGCTGGATTTTTAAACAGAAGTTATTTAAGGGCCCAAGACAACAATATGGTGTTAAAATTTCAACTCTACTGTGGAATGGTAATCTCACACATGAAAATTTCCTAAAATATTGTTTTAGCTCAAATTTCACACACATGCACAAATTTTCACCAATTTATGTGGGTTAATTAGTTCCTTTACAATTTGTAACAAGAATACGAGTATAGTATAGGACTGGATTTCCTTGGTCAAGCTTCATAATTTTCCCTTGAACTGTCTCTTAACATTAAACAAAAGAACAATGAGAGACTTGTATCTGTACCTCACTTGCATTGCATGATATGGGACATATCCTTCTCCCAATCCTTTTATGGATGAGGTGTGTCCACCTTACAAGCCAACACATGTAATATACTTAATTAATCTCCCACTAGTTAGCTAATCTTAATTAATTTAACCACAAATCATGTTCACAAATCCACCTAGAAATTATTCATAAGAAAATAATATGAATTAAGTGGAAGTAACAACATTTTAACTCGAACCAAAATTACATGATCAATTATTTGAAATCTCAATTGAGATGATTAAATTTTGAAGTTTTGAATTCAAATAGAATACACACTTAATTCTGGATAAACATATTAATACAAGGAATTCATAAATACCAACATAAAATGGGTAAAAGTAATACATAGGTTATTACAGAGTGCTGGTCAAATTTACTTAAATAGAAAAGTGTTTTGATCAAATTTGCAGAATATTAGCCTTATCAGAGGAGGTTTAAAGCCTATATAATATGCATACTCATTTTCAGAAATTCTTTGCAATTGAACTGCTGAAAATGAAACCAAAATTCTATGCATGTATGATATAACTTTGTGGTCTCTTTCACGAATTGCTATTGAGTTTGCAGATCGGTATAACACCGCCCTCGTTTGCCACAGATGGCTTTTCCTGGCATGTCATCCTCGTCTTTGGCTGCGAGTAGACCGGTCTGTCAAAGACTTGTCTCAGCCTGGAGTTTTTCCCAACATTGAAGTAGCAGTCTCTGCTGCAAGGTTAGTAACGATTCATTTCCTTATATTTCGTTCAGGGTGATAAAGTAAGCTTGGAAAGCCTCACCAAGACTATGTGCCATGTAGGCCTGGTGACACAATTCTTATTGCAGCCGGGGGAGCTCACATTGCTTCTAACATTCAGATTAGAAAGCCACTCTGCCTGGTATGTCTGAGGCTTTTTTTTATTTGAAATGTCACTATAATGTGAAATTTATGCTTGCTAGGTATTTGACTTGCCCTACTGAAAACAGCTCTGACATGCTTCTAGTTTATGGCTTTATGCTAATATATTTTTGATACAACTGCTGATTTTCTTGCCCTGTGTTTCTGTTTAGAGGTTTCCTCTCTCATCAATAAGCTATGAAGCATGGACACGGCAAATTCAGTGCTATAGCGGTGTCAGAAATGGGGACATGCCATGGACACATACAGGACATGCCATTTGGCTTGTCCCCCTTTTTTTTTGTTTTTTGTTTTTTTTTTTGGGTTTGGGACACGGCGGGGACATGGCAAGGAAATCAGAAGAGAAGAAAGAGAGAAGAAGAGAGGAGAGAAAGAGAGAAGAGAGGAGTGAGTGACCTGGTATTTGCCCTAACCAGAAGAGATGATGAACTTGACAAGCGACGAGCGACAACCTCGATCTCCATCTGTCTTTGTCTTGCCTTCAATCTCAACAAACAATGACGACTTTTGAAAGTCCGACGACCTTCTACGAGCGACACCTTCGATTTCTCACTCTATCTCTCTCTCGCTCACCTTCGAGAGCTTTGTTTCTCTCATCTCTCCATCTTTGATCAAGATCTGTGACATATATAGACATATATATATATATATATAACCTAGAATATTAGTATATAGATATATATGTATGTATATATATTTTTATAAATTATACTTATATATAATATGTGTATATATATGTTTTTATTTGTATATTATATATATAGCCTTTATAAATTATATATATATATATATATTTGTTTTAATTTATATGTATTTATTTATATATTATATTTATTGAATTAATGTTATTATGTTAGTTTTTGTTAGCAAATAAAAAAATATATATAAATTTATGTATATTTGATGTGTCTCCCGTTGTGTCCGTGCCCCCACTTTTTGGAAATTGCCGTGTCCCTTGTCCGTGTTCGTGTTCGTGTTCGTGTTCGTGTTCGTGTCCGTGTCCGTATCCGTGTCCGTGCTTCATAGTCAATAAGGTTTCAAAAATCATGTTAATTTTCCTCTCATAGATGGTTGTGGGTTGTAGTAATTTCAATTGGTGTCTGAGCATCTGATGCTGCGCATATTGTTTGCTTTTGTTTATAGTCCCTTGTCTTTCTTCTTATGGGTTGATATCTACTCTTGGTTATAGTTATCAGTGAATATTTCTGTTCACGTCATTGATTGATAATTAAGTTCTTGTAACTTAAGATCGATACTGTAACATGCATGTATTCTAGCCTATTTAGAATTTTTTGTTTCTAAGTAAGGAATTCCATTAGTCCTGCTGATATTTTTGTGGTTTTTGGCAACAAAAACCAAATTTACTATATTTCTGTTGTGAATCCATGCTTGTGAAAACCAAGTTGGATGAAGTTTCTTGGGTTTCCAGAGCTGGAAAAGTGGTTTTAAAAGTCTACAAAAGCTATGTTTATTTGAGCTTGCTTACTGGGCTTTCCCTTTTTAATCTCAGCACCATAGACCATTGTACACATTTCCTGCTTAATTCAAGGACGCCCTACTTAACTGTATACCAGAGTGTAGAAATGTAATTCTTGAATACAGAACATTACCATGTGCATATTTTACCTCATCTTTTTCCAGATTGGTGGAGGTGAGCTTCCAGATGATACAACACTTACCTGTTCTCGAGGCTCAGACAGGTTTGCAAGTTTTTATTGTACCTCTTACTTGTACTCAGTAGCTTATGGGAATTTTAGGAGCCACTTCCGAGCTGGTGAATTTGGCAGTTATTTTTGTTTAAAGGATTACCTCTGAGCCCCAAGGCTGAAGGTGGCAGGCAAATGCTTAGTGTATGGGGCCCGTGACTAGGTTAGCCTTGCCTGATTCAATCCCTGGAATTTTTTGGGTACATGTTGGACTATATGATTTTAGAATTTTCTCCACTTGATGATAACATTTTGTAAAATATTCAAGATGTGAAAACTTACATTTGGTAAAATTATTCAAGATGCACTGGCTGTTTTTTTAAAATTTTTAGTGTTGTAAAGTGAAAATTTATTCTAAATGTTTTCAAAAACTTGAATTTTAAAATAGATTTATCTTTCAAGATTTCTATTAAATGTAAAAAGCAATCTGGTTTTTATGCCAAGTCAATCAGAAAAAAGTGGTTGGGGTTGGCTCCTAGATACTCGGTAGTGTTTGTTTTCACTGCTGACAAAATAAATTGTACGCACTGTTCCTTGTGTTTGGGCAGTGCATTGGAGTTCCTGTCCACCTGCAAAGTCGCAAACTTAACGGTGAAGGCAGAGCTAGGCTGCTGCTTGCTTCATAGGAGTGGGAGGCTGATAATTGATGGGTGTATTCTTCAATGCGAGTCCAACCCCTTAGACTACCTTTCATATGCGATCGTGAGCACAGCCAATGGCCCTGAGGTCTTCCCATCCTTGGTGAATAATGGTCGTGGCGATGGCGTCTCCGTTTCTCGCACTCGTATCGAAGGAGGTGCAAAGGCAGTTTCAACAAGTGGAACCCTGGCAGTGCAGCGAGTTCGAGCTATTTATGCTCGAACTTCTGTCTTTTTCTGGTTTGATGTAGAGCAACATTGATCATAGTAATCTCCCTTGCTCTTCTGTATTACTATTAGCTGTTGTTAGTTGGACACTTATTTTATTTATTTTATTTTATTTTTTTGTGTGGTTATTTTCTTCTTTCTCTTTTTCAATTTGAGGATAGTGTGTTTCGTATTATTTTTAAAGTTAATGTGAAATGATATGCTTCATTGTGCTATGTTTCCATATGTATCATTGTGTTCTTCATGGAAAGCTATACACCACCATCATCTCCTCTAGGACAAAAAAGAAGAATATATTTTGAAAAGCCTATTGCAGCGGCATTCCAGACCTTGGCTCAAGTGGTGCTACTGTTGAGTGTTGATGTTGGACCAGAAATTAGGTTTTCATTTTGCGGTTTTTGGTCACTTGTTTTTGTTGGATTCTCTGAGAGGAAATTGTCTGGGTTGCATAGAATCTGTTTTGCTGATGCTTCATCAGAGGTATAGTTTTGTTTGTAGTTTTTTTGTTTGAAGCTTTTAGTTCTTTTCAAGCGTATTTAATTGATCTTTCAAAGATGCACCATTCTAGTAGAGTTTGGATTGCTGCATCTTAAGTGGGGCTGGAACTGTTTAGATCTATGAAACAGATTTGGTCTTTCAGATTAAGATAAATGAACATATGGTTTTATCTATTGAACATCTAAATGGGACTGCTGTGATTTCAAGTTTCTATGGTGGAGAAAGGATTTGTGAGATGGTGCTCCCTTGTTGGACTGGAGTTTTTCAAGTCATAATGGTTTGAGCTAGATTCTGTACTTGTCTCATTCAGCTGTGTATAACCTGATTGTTATAGTTTAGAGTTTATTCTTGGCTATTGTGAGCAAGGGCTGGTTTTTTAGATTGGTTTTTGTATATTCATGGCCTTTTCCATGGCTATATACAAATTATTTCGTTTATAGTCCTATTGTTCACCTTGAATAGCCCAAGCTAAGAATTTCTGTATTTTAAGTTTGGCTGTGTTGAGTGGATGTTGTAAAATTACTGTAAATGTGTAGCGTTTTGGGTCTTAAACCTACTTATTTATGTTAATTAGTACCTGTTACCTTGTATACTTGCATTATTTTTGAACTCTTAGAAACGAGAGGTTTATATTTGACCTTTTAATTATTATAATTGGGACTTATAAATGTTTAGAGCCTTGATTAATGTTTTTAAATGATGGTTGGGTAAGATTGGATCAAAAACTTTAAATTCAGATATTTGTTTGAGTAGTTTTTACTTTTTTTTGGGCTCTTTTCTCTCTCCACATTTTGAATCTTCGTGTGACGCTAGAACCATTAGGAAACTTACTTCTAGGGCTTCGATTTAAACACATGAACTGTCCAAAACGGAATTTGAACGGGAAAGTTATATCTATTTAAAGTTTAGGCATCAAAGCAATCAGCATAGTTTGTTCTAGCAAATTTTTGACCGCTTTAGCGGTTTGTAAATCTGAACAACTCAGATTTGCAAAAACAGAGATATTGATAGCACCCATTCACTGCTAGAGCAAACTTTTGACTATTCGATCATTTGTTCAACTTTAGTCGTCAAATCATGTACTTCTAGTCAAATTTGTGGGGCCAAAGCTACTTGCTTATATTATATATAGACTTTCGATATTTTCACACCTCTCTCTCTCTCTCTACTCACTTTTCTTTATCTACCTTCTCTTCACCCTTAATGGTCCATTCAAGCTTAGATCTACCCTAGCTAGAGTTGGAATAAATAAATAAAAACTCAAACTTCAACATTGTAAAGCACAATGAGGGCTTCATATCACCAAAGCTGATATTCTTTTCGTTAGCTTTCAAGTTTTCTTCCTTCTTCTCTTCTCTCTTTGAGGTAGGGTTTTGTCCATTTACTCAATATGGGCTTCTATGTGTGTGTGGTAATTTTGATATATTACATTGAGGTATTGGTAGAGATTTTGAAAAAATGCATGACAGAGAGTTGAGGTTTGGAATCGATTGTGTATTTTTTTTTTTTTTTTATAATTTTCCTATCAAACTTATTTTCTTGTATAAAATAGCAAGAGGGTATTGTAATTGGAGAAAACTCTAATTTTATAGAAACCTTGATTTTATAAAATGATGAAATTGTATCTATATCTTGAAATTGAGGATAAGTGCATGTAATTTATGAAATTATAGCACTGGTAGAAATTGTATTGTTGGTCATTTTCAACTTTCTCCAAAATGTGTTCAACACCACCTCTGTTCAACAATGAGTTTTCCATATATGAATTCAACACTTCATAATTCGATAAAATGGGTTTTAGTTCATCCTATGATGATAAATTCAACAATATGTGTTGCACTTTTATTTAAACATCATGGTTTTAAATTGAATAATGGTGGTGAATTTAGGTCATGTATAGGTAAGAATGAGAATGAGAATGAGAATAAGTTTGTGAGAGAGTCCACGATGAAAGACCGAAAACCTGTGCAGAGTAGGTGTGACAACCAACCATTCATGCATAATGTATATCATGTTATTGCATTTGTCCTTGTGTTACATGCTTATGTGAAATAAGACTTTAGGATTAGAAAAGAGAAGGAGAAGTTAGTTTGAAACCTTATGTCTATGACTCATTTGCTTTGTGCCTTGGGTTAGGAAATGACCTTAGACTTGATTTGAGAATGAAAGGATATGCCATGACACTAATTAAGGAGCTTAAAAGTTGTAGTCTAATGTGCTTGTCATTTCATGCTATATGATTTGCTAATCGGGATTACTATTAATTATGATTAGTGAGCCTTAATTAGGATTAACTAAGTTAAGTATGATTAAAATTAAACCTAGATTAAGGTCTCATTTGGCAACTCAATATTTTAGCCTAAAAGTCAAAAAGTTACTAAAAAAACTAAAAAGATAACAACTTGTACAAAAAAGTCAAAGATTTCATTTTCTTTCTACTTTTTGCACATTTTTTTGTAAAAAATCAAAAAGTCATTCCAAACATACTACTTTGTTTTATCTCATATTTTAGCCAAAAAATCAAAAAGTAACTAAAATAACATGTTCCCAAACAAGGCCTAATTAGTACAAACCTTAGGTAACTAAGTTAAATAAGTAAGATTAGTTAAGCTAAGCAAACAAAAATTAGATATTTTGATTAAGCATACATACACATCTCCTTTTTGTCCCAATTAGTCTCTCTTATTTCTACCTCATAAAAACCAAGCTAAGTCAAATAGAGACGAAAATCTGCTAGAAAAGAGAAGAAAGAGCTAGAGAAAGGGAGAAAGAAGAGAGAAAAGAAGAGGAACCCAAGAATTTGACCAAAACTCATCCTTTAACCAAGGTAAGGTAAGATTTCAATTCCAAAACTTGTAGTAAACCCTTCTAAAATCTAAGAACAAGAAGAAATTAGGATTAATTTGAGTTAGAAATAAAGAAATTTGGAAAAGAATGAGAAAGGTTAGGTTGAAGAACTAGGTAGGAAGTTTAGAAATTCATCTTCTTGATTAAGTTTTTGATGTTCATGATACATCTAGGTCTTCATCTTCATATGTTCCCTTGATTTCCAATGATTTTGCAAGCTAACTTTAGGTTTTAAAGGAATGAAAAGGAAGGGTTTTGATACAAACTTGAAACAACGAAATTTTCAACAAAACTTGAAGTTTGATCTTTGAATCTTGAAACCAAGTTAAGTTTTAATGTTATCGATTTGGAAAACAATCATTCTTTTACGTTTGTCATTAAATTTACAAAAGGTTACATTGATGTGATTAGGGACATGTACGAAGGCGTGGTGACCACTATTAGATCACCTGTTGGAAGGACAAGTGAATTTCCAATTATTGTGGGGTTGCACTAAGGATTTACCTTAAGTCCTTATCTTTTTGCTTTAGTTATGGATGGGTTGATGAGAAATATTCAGGATGATGTGTCATAGTGTATGATTTTTGCAGATAATATCGTGTTAATGGATAAGACAAGAGAAGAAATTAACACTAAGCTAGAGATTTAGAGAGAAACACTTGAATCTAAAGGATATGAGATAAGCAAAACTAAGACATAGTACATCGAGTATAATTTTAGTAACATTAACAATGAAAGCAAAGGAAAAGTGAAGATTGAGAACCAAGAACTACCTAAGAGTGAACATTTTTGTTATTTAGGATCGATTATCATAATTGCTTTGGAGATTGGAGTGGATATGGTCCATAGAATTAAGGTAGGGTAACTTAAGTAGATGAGTGCATCTGAGGTACTGTGTAATAAATGAGTACCTACTAGATTAAAAAAAAATATGTTTGATAGAACGGCTATTAGACCATCGATGTTGTATGGGCCGGAATGTTGGGCAACTAAGAATCAACATGTAGATAAGATGAGTGTTTTTGAGATGAGGATGCTAAGGTGGATGTGTGGCAAAACTAGAAAAGACAGAGTTAGGAATGAATATATTCGAGAATGGGTAAGTAGTACTGATAGAAGATAAGTGGAGAGAGAATGGATTGAGATGCTATAGTCATATACAACGAAGACCAACAGAAGTAGTAGTGAAGAGATGCGATGCAGTAACGGTAGATGAAAGTGTTAAAAGAAGGGACAGACCTAGATTAACATGGGCTAGTGTAGTAAATAAAGATATGAATCTCTTTTACTTGACTAACCAAATGGCCGTTGATAGAGTTGAGTGATGAAGAATGATTTATGTAGCCGACCCCATTTGATGGGACTTAAGGCTTGGTTTGGTTTGGTTTTTGGTTTAGGCTGAAGTTTGCTTGAGCCCTAGCCTTAGAACCAAGAAGAGAACACTTAGAACTTGAAAGAACTTCGGACATGGTTATTTTGCCTAGTTCCGCACGTGCCGCTAAGAGCACCGCATGTGTGGCTAGGTCTCCAGAACACTTGATCAATTCTGAAAAAAAAGGCACATGTGGGCCGCATGTGCCCTACTTGTCCCCCACATGTGGTTTGAGCCCCACACATGAGAAAATCCCCTGTTTTGCGTACAAATTTGTATTGGAAGCCTCTTTCACATAGGACACTCCTAGTACATATTTAACACTTATTTGGTACCCAAACTAGACCTAGAACAACACCAAACACATGAAAGAAATCTAAGGAAAACATTTAGCAAAGTTTAGACACTTGTCATGTTTGTATAAGTTTGTTTAGCACTTCAATGCTTTGTTCTTGTTTCGTGTTGGTCGAGCTTTGGAAGAGAATAACTATTGTTCAAAGAGCCATTTGTGAGTAGTAGTGTAAAAAGGTTATGTTTGTTAAAACTATGATTCAAATCTATGATATGTTTAAGAAAGTTATAATATTGTTTTACTATAAATGAACATCATATACTCTTGTATCATGTATTAAGATGACATCCTGGATCATGTTTGTTATTGGGAATCATGCCAATAACCTTTAGCTAACTGAGCTCCTCTTGTCACCTGTTGTAGACTCTTGATCCGAAAACCTTGGAATGTTTATCGCTATGTATATGCTTGCAAGTTAAACTTATATTGTCTCGACAAAATTATATTATTGTTGAAATGATCTTGTGTTTGGTTTTAATAAAATTTATCGATATTCATTCATTTACTACTTTACTTTATTACTATTCACTGGGCTTTGGCTCATCCATCTCCCCTATATATATGTAGGTGATGATGAAGAACAAGTTCAAGAAGAGAGGTCAAGCTAGAAGTCTTTTTCTTTTTGTTTTGTACTTTTGGGAGTGGAGATTTAGAGACAATAGCCTTGTATATATGTTTTGGGTTTTTGTTTAGAGTATGTTTGTAAATACTGTACTTTTTCTTTTTGTTGTTTGAACTTGTAAGTAAATAGAATGAGAAGCTTTCTTGTTTTGTTTCATATGATTTACGCACATGTTCTGAATGGACTCTTGGTAATTAATGGACAAAAATTTTCGCATAAGCCCCAATGTTTTTAGTCCTGTTTTGTTTGGTCTTGCTAGGCCTTTGATAGTTTGGCACTACTAGCTAGTCACAACTGCTATCCTGTTTGGGACGGGATGTGGTTGTGATAGTAGGCACCCAATTCTTTCCAATTAGCAACTGGTAAAGTAGGGCTTAGATGTGCTTAGTGATGGCCATTGGCAGATATATATATTGGAGAGGATTTAATAGGGTGAGATTAGTTGGATTGTGAAATGTTATTTCAAATGAAATGTTTGGTTAAATAATGGGAATTGGAAATAAATTATTGTCACGAACCCATCTCGCCCAAACAGGATAGCATTGTGACTGGCTAGTAGTGCTTGACTACCAAAGGCACAGCAAGACGAGACAAGATTGAACTAACAATACTTGGGCCTTATGCGAAATTATTCATCTAATTGATTACCAAAAAGTCCATTAAGAGCATGTGCATAAGTCATATGAAATGAAAACATACATCCCTTTTAGATTGACGTCTTGCATTATTACAAAGTCCAAAAAAAAAAAAAAAAAAGAGTAAGAGACACCATTTATGATACAAGCTTACAAAAACCAAAACAAATATATAAGGCTATCTTCTTAAGGGTACATCTCTCAAAAGTGCAAAAACAAAAAGGAAAAGACTTCTAAGCAAATTCCTCCTTACAACTGTGCTCTTCTTTATCACTTACATACAATAGGAAAGAAGAGTGAGCCATTGGCAAGCGAATAATAACATAGTAAAGTGGTAATGAATGAACATCGATGAGTTTATAAAACATAGCACAAGAATCATAACTTGAAAATAGCTTAACATGAATATGATAATACAAAGCTTAACTTTCAAACATTTACATAGAGATGAACATTTCAAGGACCTTGAAAGTGAATAATTAGACAACCCACCTGAAGGTGGCAAAGAGTTCGGCCATCATGGTGTTTCCCAATTACTAGGACGTTTGCAAGGGTGTCATCTTCATACATGATACAAGAGATAGGATGTTCATTCATGGTAGGACATGAACTTAGCTTTCATAAACATGACATAGGTTTCACGTTTCAAATCATAACTTAACAAACATAACTTTACAACATTACTATTCACAAATGGCTTTTCAAAACAAAGGGTTTCTTCTTCAAAGTGCTTGACCTACACAAACAAGCATACAAAAAGCGAAATGCGAAACAAATGTGTCTACTTAACTTCAATTTTCTTTCTTAACTACTCTTACTTTAAGTTGGTTTCTGCGCTAATCCTATTTTAGGTCTCAAAAGATTGTAATGAGGTCCGATGCATCAAAATGAACGAAAAGGATGAATCGGGCAAATGCCCTAGCAAATCTGCTCAGGCGAATTGGTTAAGCTTGGTAAATCTGCTCGGGCAGATTGAGGTAGGGATTTCCATTGCCAGTGTACTTTGAATCTGCTCGTGCAGAATTTTTGGCCACGCAAGCGGGTTTCAGGCAAGCAAAATGGGTTAGTGTGTGTTCTTAGTGTTCTTCATCCATTCCTTCCATCCAAAGCTTCAACTCATGATAGTTCAAGTCTCAAAACATAAATTAATGATAGGAAATCCATGGAAAAACATTTGTATGCAAGAATTCAATGTTCAAACCAAATTAAAACATGATTTTCACAACAAATCTTCAAAACTTATTTTCTTTTCCAACCTAACATTCAAAACTTTAACTTCAATCATTCAAATCCTATCTTTAATGATTTTCTTGCTAGATCAAAGCAACAATACAAGAAAGCTGATGAGTTTTCTTACATTTTGGTGAATTTCTTAGTTTTCTACAAGGTAGAATTGAGGTTCCTTTGATTTTTCTTCCTTTTCTCCTTTCTTCCGTTCTATTTTCTTCTCATTTCTTCTAGTATAAATTCACTCGAGTAGATTTTTCTCTTCTTGCTTTCATCTTATTTGACAAGTGTGACAAAACGTTTAGTTGAGTGTGGGATGCCTTTTTTGGGGTTACCGAGAGGGCCCAATAGTTTGGACTTCCTATCTCCTAATCTAGATTCACAAGTGTAAGGTGAAACATGAATGAGAGTTTAGATCCGACAATTTGTATAGAAAATCCACCTCCAAATCTTAGAGTTGCTACTTAATCTTTTTGGGAAAACTAGAAAATCCGTGATTCGTGCCAAAAGCCACTGTCCATCATAACCAAAGTGTCTCAACTTATGAATTTAGGTATCAGAGGGGAAGGTCATGAATTGAGCACTCCACTCACCCGATCAAAAGATCAGTCTCTACTAAGTCAAGTGATTTTTATAGTCTCCATATAACCTCCCCTCCTTGTGTTTGTTCACTAGCCTAGCATGCTCCATATTTTAGCTTATTATTCCAGCTTTTGCTAGCTTTATTCCAGCATGTTTTAAGACTTAGTTAGGACTGTTTTAGGACTATTTTTGAGTGTTCATTGGATTTGAGCCTTGTATTGCATGCTTGTAGTGCAATTGTCCTCATAGGTTTCGTGGGTTAGGCCTTAGCCACCATCATATTTGAGTTGATAGCATTTATTTCATGCTTCCTTACTTGTGATCACCTTTAATCACCTTTGCAACCTCCCTCATTTCTTGGCTTTTGCTTTACTTTGATTTGGGAGTTGTTTCAAACCTATTGTTCTTTTAAACTTGAGATTGAGGTTGTCATGCTTAATGGTTTAATCGCTTTTAAGGGTTCATTATCAATGGCATGACATCTCTCTCATGCCTTAAGCTAACTCTTGGTTTGACATTTCTCTCATTTAGAGAACGTAAACTCACTTTTTGGACTTAATTGATTAAATGATTGAAAGGTAATTAAAATGGAGTAATAAATTTGGTTACTAAAAAAGGGCAAGATAATAATTTGGTTCGGGTTCAATCAGACGTTAATTGAACCCTTGAGTCTTGAGTCGTTTCATACTCATAAGTGATGCAAACGGCTTAAGATTCATTGTTAGCTACTTCCCTTGATCATTTATGATAGGGAGATAGTTTTGAGACTCTTGTTTTGTTGCATTCATTGAACTTGCACACTTTTGGTTCATAAGCTATCATGCAATGAAATTGCATCCGTTGATGGTTTGTGAATCAAATTTTGCCACTCCTTTGAGCTGTTTGATGATAAGGAGGGGTAAGTTGTACAAAAAACCCTTAAGAATACTCTATTCCTGCTCTGTTTGCTCTTTGTTGCAGCAGGAAAATCCAGTCATCAGTGGCCGGTAGGCCACCATTAGTGGATGGCAGGCCATTATTTCTAGCCTGCCGCCCACCTGTGTAAAATCCAGCAGTGTACTAGTGAAGCAGAATAAAGTTGGTTTTGAGATGGAAATCAGTGCAAGTGTTCTATTGTGCAATAGAGACATCTGGCAGCAGGACAGTGGCCTTTTTCGGGTGGAAATCCTGAGCATGCATGAGCATTCCTCGTTTCCCGAGGTAGACTAATTAGAATAGCTAGTTTAGTACTTCTTTCTTGTTTAATTAGTTAATTTGTAATTAATTAGTTCGTTTTGATTTGTAATTAATTAGTTAGTTAGTTCAATTAGTTAACTAATTATTTTATTCGGTTTGTAATAATTAGTTAAGTAGTTTAGCTAAGTTATTCATTTGGGTTTGTAATAGTTAATTAATTAGCTTAGCTTTAATTAGTTAGCTAGTTTATTCATTCGGACCCTCCTGTGTAAGGGCGCAATGTTGTAATAATGTGTATATCTTCTAACCCCACGTCTTTCTCCCTTTTATTTACCTGCTTATGATGGTTAGATTAGGGTATCATGTTTTGTTTAGCATTCTTTGCATCCACTTGTATTGCATGCACCGAAGCTTGGTTCATCATTCTAACTTGCATTGTTAGTTAAACATTCTTTGAATACATGCTTAGACCGCATTTTATTTAATTGATTCATATGCGACATTAGTAGTCGAGCTTCGTAATTGCATATCGCATGTGTTGCATTAGTCATGCTGCATACGTACAAATGCTATTAAATGGACAAAAACTAATATGTGTTGAAATTGAAGCTAAAAGAAAGTCAAGCAAAAAAAAAAAAAAAAAAAGATGAAAACCTGCATTCATCTCTTTGTGGACAAGAGTAAGTTAATACCCAAATCCATGCTATTAATTGGAGAGAGCAGATTGCTACCATTTCTAAGGGAGAAGCTTAAGTAAGGGATTACATTATCAAGAGTGATTGGAAACTCATTCTCCTTCTCATGGAATATGGATTCAGCATCCATTTCCATGTTCACAGTTGATTGAGAAGAGCATTTCCAACAATTTTGACAAAGAATCTTTTATCTAGACTTGAAAGAAAACAAGGAGAAAAAAAAGGATAGTGAATAATCATCCAATAGATTCTATGAGGAAACCAGAAATACTCCTTAAGATTGAGTATAGATTGACTCATATGAACCAAAACACTTGGATGATAAGGAAAGTGACGAAAAAGTGCATAGAAACAAAAAATAAAATAAAATAACATCACGTAAGCAATTCTTGTGGATGGGTAGCAAAGGTCTACATCCTTCCGCATCCACAAGGTGAGAAAGCAAGAGGAAGTGTGAGAAAAAAAATAAATTACCTCATTCAAGTAGTTCTTGTGGATGGGTGGCTATTTTCCAATCCCCTCTGCATCCACAAGACCTAACTTACATATTTAAATACAACAAAGCTGAAAGTAAGAGAGAAAAAGGAATGAGTGTAAATGAAAGAGTTTAAAAGTTCACCTCTAGAAGAGAGAAAAAGCTTCTTAATTGCCAAACTTTATTCCAAACACCCTTAAGGTTCTAGGATATAGCTTGAATTCTCAGTAAGAAGCTCCAAGTTTAAGTTTCAATTATGTTTGTGCTATGTAGGTATGAAGAGAAAGATGAAGGTTGAAGAAGCTTATAAGGTACTCCACGCTTGTGACAACCCCAATCTGTAATTAGCTAATAAACCATTATTAAGAATGCCTAATAAGTAATTAAGATGAAATCATGTGTTAATTGTGCGTTTCATGTGTTATTTGTGATTATATCTGTTTGACGTAGGAATATCTGTTTGAATTTCCGTTTCGACATGTGAATTGAAGGCCTTATTGGCCACCGAACACGAAATTGACTAGGTCAACGTATAATTTAGATTTTTTGGAATATTATGGTAGGTTTAATTTGAATTCGATTCGGGATCAAATAACTAGAATAAATTAGAGTTTGATTAATTAACTCTAATCAAATTTAATTAAGTCTACTAACTAAGCCTATAAAAGGCTCATATACATTCTAGAACTCTCATACACTCATACTTCTTCATCTTCTTGAGGCTAAAATCGTGAGAGAGAGAACTAGAGAGGAGATCAATCAAATTTTGAGAAGGAAAATTAGAAGACTTGACTTGGAAAATCAAAGAATTAACTAGTTGGAGCTCAATTGAGGAATTTAGGTAAGGAGATCAACACTTAAACTTATACTTGAGACATTAATGCAAGAATTTTTTTTTGGGTAAGTAATTAATGCAAGAATTCAAGTGAATTAAGAGATTAAGCATAGGAATTGAGCTAAAAATGTAGAATTGAGGATCAATTCATGCATGCGTGATCATTTCATTTCATACTTTGAAGTTAATTTCCAAAGAATACTCACATGCATGTCATTATTTTAACTCTATTTTGGGAATTCATCACGTTCTATACCACTTTGTCTTAGTTGATCATGTTTTCAAAGCAAATATTTCAAGTTCATGTATGCATGTGTATTATATATAAAGTTTCAACTTTATTTTGAATAGTTAGCATTCTTTTGGGCTTTGATTTACGAATTGAACTTCATTCCATGGTTTTCTATAAGTTTCTACATGTTTTGGCCCAAAAGAATGAGCTTGGAAGCTTTGAACTTGGAATCGAATTCTGGAAATTCCAGAATTCTGCCTCTTCGCTCAAGTGAAGAAAGCTTCACTCGAGCACACATTTCGAGCTCTCAGTATTTTTGTAGAGAATGAAAGTTGGCTCGAGCGACCAAAAGACCACTCGAGCGACCACTTTTTTTATTCAGCCGTGGCTTAAACGACCAGAAAGTTGGTTCGAGCATAAAATGAGAGCATCCAATACTTTTGTAGACGAAGAGGTCCACACGAGAGACCAAATGACCGCTCAAGCGAACTGCCCTATTTCAAAAAGTTTACAAAGTGTTTTCCAAGTGCATTTTTGCATCCACATTTCATCTAAAACATTCTTAGGCCATGACTTAAGCTACAATAATGAGGAAATGAATTAGAAACACACCAAGAAAGAAAAGTAATATGTTTAAACGTCAACAGAGCGTGTGTTTTAATGTGTATCTGTCACGTGTTTGTGTAGGTCACGTGTTATCGCTGCCTGATCTGTCTGATTGGTCTACTCTTTCTAATTTGCTTTTAGAGCTATATGTGAGTAATAACTCTATAAAGCTATGTTTAACTATAAGTATTTTCTGAACAATATGATATGATTTGTTTTCTAAAATGCTATTTTGTGAATCATGAATGATTGTCTAGTTTTTTGAAATGTATTCATGGCATCCTTAGGATCATGTGAATCTGTTATCTGTTACCTGGCATATGGGTTCCAATTATGAAACTAGTTATGCATAATTACCTATTTGATCTGTATATGGGTCCTAGTGACCATCTCATGTGAATAAAGGTCATCCAAATGACCACCTACTTTGCACATGAGCCTTTATGACCAATCTGATCTATTAGCGCTAATGAATGTACCACATATGACTTTATGCAAAATTTGAATCTATTTACAAATCTGTTTCTGATCTGAATTCTAATTTTTGAATCTATTATGGACATCATTTATCAAACCTTTACTCTATTGTTATTCACTAGGCTCTAGCTCATCTATTTATATTATGTATGTAGGTGATTAGGTGTGTGACTAGGCCTAAGTTGCTGCCTGGAGATCTGTTGTGTCAAGCCAACCTGTGCGTCTCTGATGGAGGTTCCAAAATTGGCAAGTGGTCTTGTCTTTTGTGATCAAGTTTTATTTTCTTTTGTTTTTGTCGGGACAACTTTTGTTAATCTGTATATAGGGCTAAGCCCCATTCTGTTCTATCTATACATGTGACGATGTGATGATGCTAGAATGATGTCATAATATATGTAAATTAAGTTTAAATTTTTTATCCCATATATGTTTGCACAACTTTATGGACATTGTATATTTATATTTTATTTTCTTAATCTGTTTTAGTGGCCTTCGGCAATCTCAGGATTATTGGCTGGTTACGATGCTAAACTTATCGTAACGAGTTTGGGTCCTGACAAAGTGGTATCAAAGCACGAGTTATAGAGCACACAAGAGTCCATATGAGTTATAGGATGTCCTAGAAAAGAATTAGAGGCATTACATCAGCATATGTGAGTGGGTGTGAGTTATGTGAATATATCTGAAATAAAATGAAAATACGAACTTGTCATATATGAAATGAACTGAAACTGAACGCTGTAAACACTGCGAAAAGATTATTTGCCTATGTTTATTAGTGCTCTGTTTACTTATTGCAAATGGAAAGGACAAAAAGTGATGATGTGATTGAATCCTTTGATGCCTATATCGATCAATCAGAAAGAATGATAGAAACTCTGACCGAATCATTGAGACAACAACAAAGACAACAACGTTTGCCTCATCTATCTTCTTCGGTACAAGTAGAGCCAGTGAACAATGACATCATCAGTTTGACTCAGAAGTTCAACAAAATGAAGCCATCGACTTTTCTAGGAGGTATTGAATCGCTAAAGGCCGAAACTTGGATGCTTGAGATCGAAAAATTGCATGCAGCTAGCCAAACCCTAGACACTTTTGTATTCTGAAATAATCACACCTTATCCCGCACCTTATCCCACACGTGTGGAAAACCCCTATTTCAGCCCAACTTCAAATGGCATATCTCCCTTATCCGGACTCCGTTTTAAGTGATTCTTGAGCCTAAATTCAAGCCCTGAAAATATAGTTTCCAATGGTGGTGGTGTTACATCTAAATTCTAAGTACACAAATGTCTACATTCAAATTAGTGAAGTCTGTTCACTTTCTTTCTAATCGTTTCATGCTATTTTCTTTCCTAACAAAGTTTCCTTTCGTTTCTTCTTATTTTTCCTAGATATGAATTATGACCCATTGAGGACTAATGAGTTTAGAACCAACATAAATAATTGGTTAAGGCAAAGTAAGGGATCGGGTTATTTGATTAACAAAAGATTAAGAGAAGTAAATTTGATCAAGAGAGTAATTTTATGTTTCGATATGTTACGTTGTGTAATTGTGTTTGTAGGTCAAGATGAGGACATCACCCAACTGCTACCAGAAGCCCATCACTGTGAGTAATAGTATAGTAAAGATATGTTTTTCCTTATTTATTTTGATTTATGTATGACATGATCCTCTAAATATCGTATTTTGTCAAAATGCATAAGTTTTCCAAGAAATGTGAAATGAGTTATGAACAAGAAATGTGAATTGTTTGTAATATGATATGTTGGGCCCAAGGCCGTTTTGTTTATCTCTTCCGTTTATGCTATGACATGATATGAATTGTTCGTTTCTTGTACGGAACAAAGTGTTATACGAAACTAAGTGTTATACGAAACTAAGTGCTACAGTAGGAGTCACCTCTAAAGTCCGTACGAGTCACCTCTTGGGTCCATACATACATGAATTGGACCCCGAGAGAGGTGGAGACATGTCGATGTTCCATCTACTCCATGATAAGATACAATGATACGATTGGACCTAAGGTCATTTTGATATATGATTGGGCTCGAGGCCGTTTTGATATATAATTGGGCCCGAGGCCGTTTTGTCATACGTGGACCCGAGGTCATTCAGAAAATATGATATGAATACAAATATTTTTACATCGCTATATGACTCATGTTACGAAATGCTATTTTATATGAATGAATGGATGTCCTATTTTGAAATGTGATTCTGACCATTTGTATAAGTGGGCGTACAACGTACCATGTAAAATGTTTGTTACGATAAATGGATGTCCTATGTATTCCATTTGCAAAAACATGAATTTTGATACGATAAATGTTTGTTTTAAAATGATTTAAGATACGTTTCAGAATTGTGAAATATGTTTTCCTAATGTTAAGGTCATCATTCATTAATCTCTTTACTTTATTATTACTCACTGGGCGTTTGCTCACCCTTTTACTTTATATATATATATATATATATATGTAGCTGAGCCATCGAAGGATCAACATTAGAGTTTGTACCAAGTCAGCCTCTCTGTCAAGCCTTCCAGGAAGTGCCTCCATGTAGAGGCATAGCGTTATTTCGCCAAGGCTAGTTTTATTTGAAGTCTTTCATATAGTGTGTGAGATCTGTATAAGCTCTGTTATTATATATGTAAATATGGAAAGTGTAGTTAAATAGTTTAATTATTTTAGGTCATCATGTATGCACAGCTTAATGGACATTATTATTATTTTTGGTATCTGCTTCCACTTAAGGCCCCGTATTTGAATAAGTAGTTTTGAAATTTTGTCTCTGAGGCCTGAGTATAGATTGGTCATGATCTAAACTTCTAGGGACGGGATTTGGGTCGTGACACTTTCCCTAAAGAATGAGGTGGAGAGGTGTATTTATAGATTTTTAAGGCAAAATATTTGAGATATTTGTGTAAAAACTTACATAGGAAGCCAATTTTTCTGAAACTACTCTATTTCCCAAACAACTCATCCGACCAAACAAAATTCATCCAACCAGTAAATTATTCATTTGGCCAATACCTTTTTTGTATGGCCAGATCAATTTTTTGGAGGGGAAAACAGGGTTTTCTCCAGAGAATTCTCCTCCCTTCCTCTCATCTCTACTTTATCCTTGCTCAATTTACTTGAAAAGTATAACACTTGAAATTTGAAATGCGAGCCTTGGAACTTTGAAATATTTGAATCCACATGAAAAGAATATATTTTGAAAAGGGTTTTAAGAGGGTCTAAAATAGTTTGTGCAAAACGAGTGTAAGGTTGAGATTAAAGTTTGAATCCGATTTTCTTGATTAGGAACTTTAAGGATTGTACATTTCAACTTTCATCATCGAGTATTCAGAAGAAAGTGTCTAAGTTTTAAAGCCGGTCAAAATGGGGTGTCTACTCTGGATTTATTTTTTTCCTGTGACTATAATATATAGGGTGCTTGGGCGAAAAGTCTGATTTTATATTTTTCTTGTTGAAAGGTCTAGGCGTTAATTTACTATGTCCATAAGGATAAAATGACCAAAGTGCCTGTATATTGTATATATATACCACATCAACCACTAGGAGCAAAATGAGATAGACGGAGAAAAATGAGAGAGAAAGAGAGATCAGTGAAGAAGGAAGAGGCCAACTACTCCACCGTCGCCTGATCTCATCCTCTTTCCTCTTCTCTTCACCTCTATCACCGCCGAGTAATCACCTCCTCCTCCTGCCTCTATTCCCCTCCATCGCCACCATCTGTCACCCTAAGTTCCCAAGCAATGGCGCTGTCGTTGGTACCAGATTTGCCGTGTGCCGCCTTCGATCTGCCGTCAGTGCCTCAGATCTATCACGCGTCTCTCTCTCTCTCTCTCTTCTCTACGACGTCGATATAGCAGGCAACGGCCTATGAAGAGATCTATATCACCACGACCTGTGTTTGGCCTCAGAATTTGCTCCTTTTCTCTTGGCGTGACCTCAGATCTAGAGGAGGAAGCCTTCATAGATCTCAGCGATGGGTCTTGCCTACCGTGGTGCTTCGATTTGAGTTGGTCTGATGATTTTTTTATGTACATTGATGCTCAAGAAGTAGACCCAATTCCAAGAAAATTTCCAAGGAATACTCGTAATCACTTGAAGAATTATTTGAACCTATATTCTTCTCGTAGATGGAACTCTTGCTGATTTCCTCAATCGGTGAGTTTAATTTCTGTCACGACCCCATTCCGCCTCTAGTAGAATGGTGCCATGATGGCCAATAATCCGAGATTACCAAAGGCCAACTTACAAGGATTCACACACAATCAGAGTATACATATGGGGCTTACATGTGCGGAAGTAATAAATTTAAATCTAAATAATCCACAAGAGTTGTGCATAGATCAAATGAAATGACATACATCATGACGTGGTTTACAACTTGGATACAAATAAAATAAAGTACATATTACATCTTGATCAAAAGGCTTCTCAAACCGACATATACAAAAGAAATGAATTACAAAGCTAAGAAGCATAATCTTCAAGATGCTAGCAAAACATGAAATCAAAACAATCTTGCAAAATACATCTAGGCGTCACCGCCTTCTTGCTCGTCACCTACATATATATAAGAAGAGGGTGAGCTTGGATACTCAGTGAATGATATTAGTAATAAAGGTTTGAATGAATGATATTCGAGATCTTTATCAAAACAATACATAGCATATCTTGTACAAAATCAAGGGATGAACCAAGTTCATTTATCAAGTCTTTCAAAGCTTCAAGGGATGCTTATTAGCATCAATACAATACAAGGGATGACATTCCTGATAAAACAAGGTAATAATCGACCCGAAATCGATTAGACAAACCTACCCGTACAAGACCGTCGGTGGCAAGAGAGATATCTCAAGCAAGGGTACTAGTTGCATTATAGTCCCCTAGCACTAAGGACTTTCCAAGAATGTTATCAAAACAAGATAGTACTTGATACAAAACTAGGAATAATCATTCATACTTGAACAAACACTTTTCCAAACGAAACAAGCAAAGCTTTTATCAAAACATTAGAACATAGCTTTATTAAAAATACCACTCACATAGCTCTTCGGGTGTAGGGATTAAGGAAAGAATCCAAGACCTACAAATACATAATAAATCCCATTGAATGCACTTCAAGAAGATAAGAAGAGATGCTCAAAGATGGCTATGCAATGCATCCTTAAAACAAGCTCTACATGAGTGTAAATGATCCCGACATTTCTTTCAAAACTAAGGCAAAGTTTGGGAAATTGCCAAAAAGTCAAAAAGTTACTCAAAAAGTTAAAAAGTTATCACTATTCATCAAAAATAAAAAATTACGGCTGCACAACTCCCAATCCCAATTTTTCCCTACACACTAATTTATACAATTTTTTAATACACATTTTTCCATAAAAAGTCAAAAGGTTAACCCAAACAACCATATTTTTTTCCTCAACTTTTTAGTCCAAAAAGACAAAAAGTGCACTTATTTAGGACACCCCAAACAACCCCTAAGTCAAGACAAGGCAAAACATGTGCTGGGAGTTAAGACACTGTTTTTCATCTCGGGAAAATACGTTGGGTACCAACCAGGTTTTGGCCGAAGTCCCACACCTCTTGGCCGAGGTGTGGTCCCGGTGACCACATTTAGGGAAATGAAGTCTGGAAAATCTGGGTTTCCTTTTGAAGAGCATGAAGAATATTAACATGAAGAACATGAATGCTAAAATCATAACTTCTTTATTCGAAATCTGAGATTTCATGACATGAGTTAAAAAATATGGACTCGGGTACCCATACTTGAAGATTCCATGAAAACAAACACAGAAACATGGATCTTGATACACACTTCCGGATCAAAACGTGGGTTTTTCTTCAAGAACACAAGAACATCATTTTCTCTTTCTAAATCAAAACTTTAAATCAATGCATGGCTCATGTACCATGCTAGTTCATGCAATGTGATCAAATAAACATAAAGAACAACAAGAGTAGATCAAGAATCTAACCTCAAAACGTGGATCTAACGGTTCAAACTCTAAAGATCAAGCTTGGAATCTAGCTCTCTCACTCTAAACTTCTCTTCCTCTTCCTAGCGTTTCTCTCTCTACAATGCAAAAGGTATGACACAAAATGATATGGGTTCTCAGCTAGTACCTGACTTAATCCTCTACTGGGACATGTGGCAATGCCGGATTAGATTTCCTCAAAAAGGTGACTGAATGACAAGACAAGAGCATGACAAAGCGTGCACAACAAGTAAGGTGACAAGGGCACTCTGACAAGGCAATGACCTCGGATCAAGACATAGGCTTCGACAAGTAAGGTCTCAACGATCTCGGGTAGGAAGGATAACACTTGGCCTAGCTGTGCCACACCTCGGCGTAGATGTGCCACACCTCGGTCTAGGTCATACCAGTCTAGGAACAAGATCACTAGGTTCAAGGATCAAGGATGTTGGTTGCTTAGATGACAACATCTCGGCCTAGATGATACACATCTCGGCCTAGGTGATGCACACCTCGGCCTAGATGATGACATCTCGGCCAATATACCAGGGTGAAGATGGGGGTCAACCAAAGTGGTTCCAAGATGGCCCTAGGTGTAAGAGGTTCAAGGGTGGGACCTAGGCTACCCACACCAAGCAAGGAATAAAGCATGCAAGCAATACTCAAGCAAAATCACATAAGCACAAAACAAGACAGAGACCTTTACTTTAGGCAAAACAAGTCAAGATCCACAAATGCAAGCTTATCAAAACAAAATCATGCAGATGCACATGAACATGGCTAAGACGAGGATGAGGGCCATTACAATTTCATTACAATCACAATTTCTTATTTTATTTATTTATTTATTTTTCCATTACATATACACGTTACACACAGATATGTATATGCATATTTATATACAATACATGTTTTGTAGTTGAGAAGTCAGTCTCCCTCGTGGATGTGGTCGTTCGATTAGAGTTGATCTGATCTTATCTGTTTGTCAGAACAATATCTGACCTGATCTGATCTGTTCATTTTTTTTTTGTCAAATCTATTTTTTTGTTTTTGTTTTTTTTTTGTGTAGCTTTGAATCTATTATTTCTTTTTATTTTTATTTTTAATTTTTTTTGATGTTGTTGATGATGAACAGATAGGATTTGGTGATGAGTTCATCAAAAAAAAAATTTTTTTAATTTTTTTTTTGATGATGATGATGATGATGATGAACAAATAGGATTTGGTGATGTTGATGAACAACATATAGGATTTGAACAGATAGGAAATCTTATAAATTTGAAAATGATTTGAATAGGTAGTTAAAAAAAAATTTGAACAGAAAGAATTTTATTCGGACAAATATTCAAACAGATGGGGAAATTTGAATTGAAAAGATTAAAAAAGCTAACAAATAGGTTAAAAAATTTGAAAACAGATAGTCAATGAAAGTCCATAGATAAAAAAAAAGTCAATAGATAAATTAAAGAGTAAAATTGAAAATGAAATGTTTTTTCAGAACAAACAAAAAATTTCTTACCAAACTATCTCATAAATGATAGATCTTTAGTAATAAAAAATATTCATTGAACGTTATGCATCTTTCGATTGGGTTTATCATCCATTGATGTTTTAACTTAAAATGAAATCAGTACACAAAAGAGTACATTGATTTTTTTAAAAAAATATTATTTTTATTTTTTATATGATTACAAAAATTATATTATATGGTATTATCATACTCTTTTGATTGAGAAAGATCTCGAATTGTGGGACTTTCATGTTGTGCCACCATGCATAATATTATTATGGCCAACCATGCCAGGTTTATTTCTTTCAATTATATAATATAAGTAATAAAATCTCATTCAAGAAGATTATATTCTCCAAATAAATTTGCATCAGTAGCCTAGATATGTTAATTGATTAAGATTTAAAAATTACCTTCATAATTTTTATTTGATATTTGAGATATTGGGGAAAATTAACGAACCAAAACCATGACCATAACTTTTTGATAATTTTTCCTAATTTTGTACTATCTATTTATTTATAAATATGTTTGTTTAATTTTTAATAAAAAATAGTATTTTTTAATTTTTCCAAAAAATTGATAAGAAGACATCAAAATAAACTTTGAGACTTGTGGTAAGACCAGTCACATTATATTAGGATACAATTTTGGGATTTGAGAATAAATTAGGTATTTTCGGACCTCTATGTTTCAAAATCTAAAAAATATTTAAAATTTATAAGATGACAAATAAATTTGGTACTTGATGTTTAATATTTATAACGTTCTGGATACTGCAATTTTATATTGCAATTTTGTTTCTATACATCTAAACATAGAAACAAGATCTGTTTGATAAAACTAATAACTAAGCACAAAAAATTGAATGCTGAATTTTTTAATTTAAAAAGTTGTTTGGTATATACTAAAATTTAGATATTGATTCAATTAAGCTGTTTGATCTATACATGCAGTTGAAATTTGAAAAATAATTAAAAATTTTAATTGACTTTATACTTTTTACATAAAAATATTTAATTAGATTCTTTTATCACACTCATATAATTGGTAAAAAGAAAAAATTATTATAATCACACTTAAGGGGGGAATCGTGCCATGAAGTATTGTTTTCGTGTCGTGTTCAAAACAATCCAACACTAACACAGCCCATTTAATTAAACGTGTCTATTACTTTAGCACAGACCTAACCTACTTATAATTGTGTTACCTTAACATGATACTGACCTGACATCAAAATTTCACTTTGATCTCCCTTCTAACCTATTTCAAGGTCACTGTTGAATTATTGGCTCAATGGTCATTCCCAATATGATTTGGATTTGGCATTCTATTTCCTAATTGAAATGTGATTTGATGGTAGTCAAACATTGACTTGATTTTGATTCCCCTATTAGTTTGGATTTGTGAGAGACCTATTTGACTTAGTTTGGACTTCCTAAAGTTTTGGATTTAATGTTTCTTAATTGGTTTTGGATTGAATTGAAAGGAAATCTATTATGTAACCACAAAAATAAATAAATAAATAAAGAAAGGAAATCTATTTTGCTTTAGGAGGGATTCTTTGGATATAAATAGATGGAAGTTCTTATTAATTCAGTTAAACTTTTAGTTCATTTGGTAGAACTTTTTGGTTCTTTGGAGCCCCCATGGGGGTTTTTGTTCATAGGCCTTCAGGTCTTTAGTGTGACCTTTGGTTACTTGGTAAGTTTCATGAGATTTTCGCAGCGAGCATTTGGGTTTGGTGAGAGAACTTGAATTTTCAGCTTATTGAGCTTAGTTATTTGTAAGAGATTGTTTTGTCACCATTGTAACTCTTCAGATCATTGTTCTCTTTGCTAGTGGAATCCTTTTCTTCGTGATTGTCCGTGGATGTTGGCTTAGGCCAAACCACGTAAATAGTAGTTTTTTTTTTTGTTGTTGTTGTTAATTTGTAGTTGTTTCTCTCTTTTAGATTTGTATGGTTCTGTAGACACCCCATTTTTGACCGTTCTCAAGACTTGGTTGTGCTTGCAGGTACACCCAACAACTAGTTCGATTGCTCGCTGAGTACTCGACTTTCATCGCGGAACGTCACAGGTTTGAACGTTCCAAACCCTGTATCCTTCCTGTCCCATTTTTGGACCTTGTATTGGCCTTTTCTGCATGCTTTGTGGAAGGCACTGCCGGCCCCTTTTTGGCCCTGCCGGCCATGCCTTTGCCACTGCTGACCCCTTTTTGGCCCTGCCGGCCATGCCTTTGCCACTGCCGGCCATTGATGATGCCTGCCAGCCATCAATGAGCCACTGCCGGCCACCACTGATGGCCGGCAGACCCCCTGTCTCAGCAGGTTTCACGCCAGATCTTTTGTGCCAGCTGGTTTGCACTCCTCTCCCCTCCATACACGTGTATGGGGGGATGAAGCTCTTGCCAAGCTTGTTTAACAAGCTTCTTCTTGTATTCTTCTATATAAGGAAGGAACCTTCTTCTATATCAGAGGTTGAAAAAAGTTTTGAAGGAGTTGTATCTCTCTCTCTCTCTCTCTCTATATATATATATATATTTCTCACTCTCTCTATATTGCATAGAATAGTGCTCTAAAGTCCTTTTTTCTTACACTTTTGCACTACAACACATAGAGATACACAACCATCTTTGAGCTGAGGTTCTTGAGGGGGTTACTTGAGCTCTGAAACTTGGTTTTTGGCCCCTGAGATTGCAGGTTTCGAAGTTGGCCTTCAAGGGTGAGTTTCTTCCCCCTTTTAGCATTTATTTGTACCTCATTTTGGCCATCCTTGCATATTGTTTTTGGCCTTTCTTTCTACTAAAAAAAGTTCTGTATTTAAGTTCTTTTGAAGTTTGTTTAAGGTCTTTTTGGTGTTAGGGGTGTACAACCCTCTTGTATGCTTTGTTTGGCCTTGTTTTGAGCCATGCTTTAAGGCCTTTGAGCTAGGTTTTGTTTGGCCTTTTAACCACTGAAATCAAGTGGATTTTCAGTGGTAGGCATGTGGTTTTGAGGTCTCAAATCAGAGGGGGTGGCCCCCTCTCTTCTTGTTTTTGTTTGCTTGGGTTATTGGTCTATCAAAGGAGCATGTATCCCTTTGCTTTTGAGGCTTGGTTTAGGCCATTTTTTGTGACTTTTTGGACCTGCCTTGACTCTGTCCATGGCTGGTTTGGTCATATTTTGCATGCTTCTTGTATGTGTAGTGTAATCCCATTTGTGGCTCATCAAAGTAGCATGTTTGCCTAGCTTATGTTGAGTCCATTTCAGCATGTTTTTGGTGATGTTTTACCATGACATAACTCTGTCTAAAGTGGGTTTGGTCATCTTTTGCATGCTCCATATACTTGTAGAACAAATCTTGCTTACTAGCTTTATGTGCATAATGTTTTGACTCATCATTCCAGCATGTTTTGGCTTTGCTCAAGCATGATTTTATTCTTATTTTGGGTTGTTCTAGGACTTTTTTGGGCTGCCATGGTCATACCACTCATGTTTTGTATAGCTATAGTGTAAATGTTTTGGCTAGCCTTGGGTTTTGAGGCCCCTACCATGCCATGCGTGTGATGTCTCCATGCTTTGCCATCATTTCGAATGTTATTTCAGTCCATGAAATGTGGTCATACACCTGCATTTGACATGCTTTCAATGTCTTAGAGAGTTTGTGTTTTATGTCTCATGAATGGATCATTGTGCATGCCTCTATGCTTAGGTCTTTGAGATGCCATCTCAGTGGATTTTTGGGGTTATTATCCCATGCCTTAACTCTGATTTTTGTTAGTTGAGTCATCCCATGCTTGGTCTTAATAGGTGTAGTGTAATCCACCTTATTTGCCTTGTACGCATCATTCCTCATGCTCACCATGCTAGCTTATTTTGGCTTCCTTCCATGCATGTTTTAGTCTCATATTAACATGTACTAGGACTGTTTTGGGTTGTCTTTGCCATATGCTCCATGCTTTGTATAGCTGTAGTGTAATTGACCTTGCAAGCTTTGTGTTTTGTTGACTCATGCATGCTATCTTTGAGCTATTTAGATGATTTGGCATCACTTAATACTTCATTTCAGAGCCTATAGCATTGCCATATTCCCACTTCAATCATGCTTTAAGTACCTTTGAGTGTTGTGCATAATTGCCTAGTTTATGGCTTAGCTTGTATGCTTGCATGCCTAGGTCTTTGGGCCCTCATCTCAGCTTGTTTAGGTACTCATTTTGACCTATTTAAGCTCTGTCCATGCTTAGTTCATTCATTTGTGCCATGTATTGCATGCCTCATTTGTAATCCTCTTTGATAGCTCCATGCTTTAAGGACCTTCGCATGCTTTACTTGTGTTGTTTAAATGATTTGGCATCGTTTATCATCTTATTTTAGTGCACTTAGTGTTGTTACACTTCCACGCTTTCCACTCTTTAAGCATTCTTGAGAGTTACATCTCTATGCTTCAATTGGTGAGCCAATTGGCATGCATGCTTGTATGTGTTTTCGGTGCCTTCATCTTAGCATTATGGCCACTGATTTGGGCATAGTTGAGGTCTGCCCATCTTGGTTTAAGCCCATCCTTGCATGTTGTTGCATGCTTGTCTTGCATATTGTTGTATGCTTGCTCTATCTTTGCATGTTGTCGCATGCTAGTTCCATTACATGTTGTTGCATGTTTATTACACTGCATTTTGCATGCTTAAGTCATATTGCATGATTGCATGTTCGAGTTAGCATTGTGTATGACATCCTTGCATTGCATTGTTGTTTGGATTAAGTGTTAATCCGAGCACGAGAAATGAGAAACGTTTCATACTTCAAGTGATGAAACGTGTCTCAATTCTCGGTCGCCGACGCTCTTGATTATCCATGATAGAGTTCTAGGAATTTATGTGTTTATTTGTGCATTCATTTCTCATTGATTTGCACAAGTTGGATCTTTGGCCATCATGTATTGGGATGCGTGATTGATGGTCTTGGATCCGACTATGCCTCTCCCTTGATGTTTCGAGTTGATATGGGGTGGCATAGTGCGTACATACCCTTGGGAGACCCTCAATTTTCTCTATTTTGTGCTTTGCTGCAGCTTGGTGTCCCAGCACATCAGTGGCCGGCAGTGCTCTACAGATAGCTGGCACCTCTTCATCCTTGGCCGGCAGTGTACCATCTTTGGCCGGCAGGTGGTCGACAACATCTCCCCATGGCCGGTAGGCCACTGATGCACTCCCCAGCATGTTTTTGGTAAGTTCCAGCAGCAAGTTCTCAAGGACACTCTGCAGACAGAGCCTCTTGAGAGCAACCGGAGAACTTACTGGGATAGGAACCTAGCATGCATGTTCATCTTCTTCAACTTGCCGAGGCAGCTTTGTTTAATTGCTTACTTGTTAGTTAGCATTTGGTTTTGTAATTTAATTAGTTAATTTGTTAATTAATTAAGTTTTGTAATAATTAGTTGTAGCTAGTTATTCAATTCCGTTGTGTAATAATTAATTAGCTTGTTAGTTAGTTAATTAGTTGGTTTGTATTATTCATTCGGACCCTCCGTCGAGAGGGCGAATTTTGTAATAAGGGTGCGTACGTGTGTGCATGTCTTTCCAACCTCCATTTCTTTCTCCCTTTTACTTAACCGCTTATAATGGTTAGTTCTAGGGCATGTTTTAATTAGCATCCTTATGCTTTGCATGTTTGCATCATTCATCTACATTGCATGCACCGGGCTCGACGCATCATACTAACTGCATTGTATTTCAATTCCAAGTTGAATACATGTTATCTAAATCGCATCTCATATGCCATCTTAGAATAGCCGAGCCTATTTGTAGTTGCATTTTGCATGTGTTGCATTAGCCATTTTAAACATGAACTAGGATCATGCATTGATTACTAACTAGCTATTGTTTTGGCTCGGAGTACTAGGTAAGCTTTTATGCTTTAGCATGCTGCATGTGTGTTATTGATTTCCATAGAAGCATGCTTGCCATGAGGCAAGCTGCTTAGTTGATATAAATTGCCTGAATGCCTGTGGGTGAAGGATGGATTACTTGAACTGGAACAATTCATTGAAATCTTTGATTTAGCCTACTTACGAGTAGCAAACTTCAAACTGTTTTCAAACAAATGAATATGCAATGTTTTGTTCCAAATTAGGCGATCCAGTCTATACTTTTTGCTGTGCGCATCACATAGTAAGATTAGCTAATTAATCGGAATAAGAACGCATGTGTTTTCAAAAACAAGATATCATGTTTAGTACAGGCCGATCTTTGATCGGGCGAGCAGGGGTGCTCATAGATGACCTTCTCCAATCGAACCCAAGTTCCTGAGCCGAGGCAACTTTGGTGATGACGGACACGTGGCCTTAGGCAACGAGTCAGGGTTTCCTAAATTCTCCCAAAATAAAATATTTAGGTGGCGACTCTATATCTAGCAAAGCAGTCCATGTTTGGCACTTCTTTACAAAAAATCAGTTTTCCAAAACGATTTGCCGGATTTGGACTCTTTGGTGAGTTATCAATCTCACATTGTACATTGTGAGATCAGATTAAGAATCGTGACAATTTGAGTCCGAACTGTAGCATGAAGCCCAAGGACGCGTCTACAGGTTCTTTTACTCCATATTCGAAGCCATCAATTATTTTGGTGTGGTTGCGTTTTCTAAAGGCTTTCCACATAACAAATTGGTATGAAAGTTTGGGTGATGGTCTAGGTTTCATTCGTTTCCTTTCGTTGAAGTTTGTATCGTTGGTGGTTCTTGAAGATTGGAGAGAAGATTGGTGAAGAGAAATCTTCTAGCAATTTTGCTTTGGAGGTGAAATTTGAAGATGATGATTGTAAATCTCACCTTTTTGGGAGTTAAGCTTTGGATATATTGCTTGTGGCTTTCCTTATTGGTTTTGGATTTGTCCTTTAGAAATCAAATTTGTTCACATAGGCCTTTTGATTTGGTGGAGATAGATTGTTCGGAGACTCGATTGAGTCAATTGGGATTGCTGGTGATCTTTTGAATTTGTTTTGGATTATAGAGTTTGCTCAATATTTTAGAAAATTTGACTCTTTCGTTATTGTTTGAAGTTTGTTCCGAAACTTCAAAATTTGGTTAGAGTTTGTTTGCATCAGCAGTTTGTTTATATGAGAGCATTTTTGGGTTCTCTCATAATTTGTTTGGCTCTCTTGTTTGGTTAGAGCTTGTCGAGAGAAAATTTATGTTCGGTATTGATCAAACTTGAAACTGATCGCTTTTGGAGTTACTTGGATGAAGAATTTGAAGTTTCTATTAATTTTGGATTGGTCTCCTCACATTGGTTCAAGCGGTTAGTTTGTTTGCTCACCATGGTTTGCTTGGAGTTGTTGAAGACAACTTGTTTTATTTGGCACCTTTGACTTTGAACTCGGAACTTGGTGCCGTGGTAGAGTTTGAAGTTTGGTTTGGGATTGTAAAAAATTAGTAGAGCTAGCTTGTTTTGTTCTACAATTTGTTTTGATTTTCTTGATGTGTCTCAAACACTTGTTTGATTCTGCTGTTTCATTTTGCTTGGTCTAATTTCAATTTGAGTGCTCGTATTTTGTTTCGATTCAACAAAATTTGTTCAGTTTGATTTGTATTATTGGGTATCTCACTTAGCTGGAGTTTTGTTTGTCTTGGTTCAATGTTTGTTTTGATGCAGTAGTTGGAAATCTCGCCAAGGTGGAGATTTGCTGGATTATTGGCTCAATGTCCATTCCCAATATGATTTGGATTTGGTATTTTATTTCCTAATTAAAATAGGATTTGATGGTAGTCAAACATTGACTTGATTTTGACTCCCATAGTAGTTTGGATTTGTGAGAGACCTTTAGTGTTTCCTAGTTGGTTTTGGATTTGATTGAAAGGAAACATATTTTGCTTTAGGAACGATTCTTTGGTTATAAATAGGTGGTGACTCTTATTAATTCAATTGAACTTATAGTTCATTTGGTAGAACTTTTTGGTTCTTCGAAGCCCCCACAAGGGGGTATTGTTGGTAGGCCTTCAGGTATTTGGTATGGCCTTTGATCACTTGGTAAGTTTCATGAGACTTCTGTAGAGAGGATTTGTGTTTGGTGAGAGAACTTATGTGAGCTTAGTTATTTGTAAGAGATTATTTTGTCACCATTGTAACTCTTCGGAGCATTGTTCTCTTTGTTAGTGGAATCTTTCTCTTTGTGATTGTTCATAGATGTAGGCTTAGGCCGAACAATATGAATAATGGTATTTTGTTAGTTTGTGGTTGTTTGTCTCTCTTAGATTTGTATGGTTCTTTTATTTCATATTTGAGGCCATTAACTATCTTAATATGATCAAGTTTTCTAAGGACTCTACGCACAACAACAAACCATAGGAAAACATTTTCTATAGATAACACTTTCTGCATAAATAAACAAAACATAAACGCTAATTTTGAACAACAATTTACCAATGTATAAAGAGTAGGAACACATGCAATTTCAAGGGAAAGGAACAACAAAATGATAATTTTAAAAGGGATAAATAGTAATCCAAGGCACACAATCTTATTTGGAAATTGTCACAGATGAACACATTTTTTTTTTATATATAATACAATCTATTCAACGGAAAATAAGTGACGGTTATTTATTCAAGCAATAGAATAAAGATTCCCGATGATCACATGAACATTCATCAATGAAGCAACCATAACTAACATGAAGCTACCATTCTTGGAGGACCTTGGAAGTAACCTTGAGTATCAAAAAAATAAACGTGCTTTAGTTGACTTGCCCCCCCAAAAAAAAATAAAAAAAATAAAATAAAAATAAAAATAGAAAATGAAACTTTAATCTACTAACTCATATTTGCTATGTGAATAGATTAGAATAAAAAAAGATAAAGAAAGAAAATGAGAACATGAAATAGGGAAAGATGTATTTTGGTAGAGTAATGTTATATATAAAGGAATTTCGTATCAGATTTTCTTACTACTAGTCACAAATTTAGTAAGGTCTATATTAATAAATATAGGTGGAATTCATGTCATTAGGTCTAGTGGTAAGAAATGCGAATAAAAGAAAATCTGTTTTGAGTACAACATTTTCTATTTTAGTATGCATATGCATAGGTCAAAAGGCTACTCACCTTTGGTTTTCATGTTGCACAATCTCTTCCAACTTCCAAGTCTTGGTTCAACCCTTGATTCATGTAAGTATTTTTGATCTTATTCAGTTCACTAATAACAATCCCCATTTCCATTCGATCTCTTGGCGATTCCATTGAACATGCAATCCCAATTCGTAGAATGGAAATCATGCAGTCTTTAATCCACCTCGTGTTATGCTCCAATAGGATGCGGGGATCCACAATCTCCATCACTCGATTAGGCAAACCATTCTTAACAAAGTTATGAAGATTTAGATCATCCTTAAATATATTGTCAGTTGGTTTTTTACTCGTAAACATCTCCAATAAAAGAATCCCAAAACTGTATACATCCCCTAGTGTGGAAGCCATGTCCCCCATGCCATACTCTGCAAATGGTTTCTAATGTTAGTGTGAAAAATGAGTTGGTTAGTTGGGGTAGTTGCAATCCCGATAAATGTTTTTAATAATTTTCTTAATGAAACTTAAAAAACTTTTTAATGCTCTGATGTCCCTCTCAATAACAATATTTTTGTTTGTGTTTGCAAGTGACTAAGTAAGATAATTGTTGAGAATGACATAGTTTAATTGTATTTTTTATTGAAGCAAACATAAATTAGTCTTGCATGAGGTATTTTGTCAGAATGAACTATATAAGTTTCCAAGCATTGAGTAAATTTTTAGAAAATGCTTTGGTAGAAAACTAGTAAATTAATTCTTTACGCTAGTCGATACATGGACTATTTTGATAAAACTAAAATCTCATACTACAATTACATAAAGAAGATTTAAAAAAAAAAAAAAAAGGTGGCATAGAGGATTAACTCAAGTTTTTCAGAGCCAAGTTTAAGCATGGTCACATTAAACGATGTAAACTTCAATGGTAATATTTATGCTAAGATTAAGCATGACCACATGAAACAAAGTAAACTTAGTACTTGGTTTGCAAGCAGTGAGGAGGTGGAAGCACACATTGGGGAGCATTCATAAATAGCTGTGTATAAAAATAATGCTTCAAAATATATAGGTGCCCACTGTTTTGTAGAAGCCATGGTTTGTATGTTTATGCGGAAATGTATTCATGTTTGTGTAAAAAAAAACTATATATATATAATTACTTTTCCTATTGCAAGTTCAATTTTTCTACGCCAAGGAAATTGAAAAGATTTGTACCTAGAGCAACATAGCCTATGGTTCCCCTTATCACAACTGAATTGCTTTGACCTTGTGCCACATCACGTGAACCGGTAGAAATAATTTTTGTTAGCCCAAAATCTCCAATATGGGCCGTCATCTTATCATCCAAAAGAACATTACTTGGCTTTAGATCACCATGAATAATTGTAGACTCACAACCACTATGAAGATACTCAAGTGCAGAAGCAACATCAGTTGAAATGTCCAGTCGTTGGATGAGTTTAAGATTTTTGGGTTCTTCTGCCTGTCTGTGGTCTTCCACTCCAACTTGATGTAGCCATTTGCCTAAGTTTTCATTGGCCATAAATTCATATACCAAAGCTTTGAATTCATCACCATTGAAATCCACACTAGAACAAACACTCAAAATTTTCAATAGATTTCAATGCCTTATCGCTCTTAGTGCTTTGCATTATGTCATGAAGCTCCTAGAAGCTCATCTGGTCTGAAGATTGAGCACTTTCATTGCCACAATCATCTGAACTTCATCAAGAATCCCTTTGTAAACTGAAGCATAACTCCCAACTCCAATTAGATTGGCCTCTGAGAATCCATTGGTGGCTTTGAGAAGCTCTGCATAAGAAACCCTAAAAAATTGATGCATGATTGATGGCGTGCAAGAGGCCCTCTTTTTTGAAACATGGTGCCTTTGAAGAAAAATAAAGAAGATAACTAACAAAGACAAAAATATCACACCACTAACCACGACTAGGATCACTTTCACTATGTAAGAGAGCTTATTCTTGCTTGAGTTGGAGAATGAACAAGGAGGAAGGTTTAATTCTGTAATACCTCCACATATGTCATTATTTCTAACAATTGAAATTGCACTCGAATTTTGAAACACTCCTTGTATGGGAACTTGTCCTTGTAACATATTAAAAGACAAATTCAACATATCTAGTTGAAGCTCGCCAAGATAACTTGGGATCAACCTTGACAAATTGTTGCACGAAAGATCCAAGACTCTTAAACCCCTCAGCATTCTTAAACTTTGAGGTATCTCTCCTTCAAATGAATTAGCCTCCAATTGATGCCTTTCTAGACTCAAACAGTTGCTTAGAGTGTTTGGTATGGGTCCTGATAATCTATTATAGGACACATCCATCATTTCAAGATTTTTCAGAGACCCGATTTCTGATGACAGAGAACCTGTTAGTGCATTGTGACCTAACAAGAGGAATATTGAACTAGACAAGTGATTCAAAATTTCAGGGGGTATTGGACCATTGAGATTATTTTTAGAAAGGTCTAATTCCAACAAGCTATGACAATCGCCCAAACTCGGAGGTATGCTTCCATGGATGTTGTTTTCTTCGAAGTAGAGAATATACAACGAAGTCAAATTACCAAGTGAAGATGGCAGTTCTGTCAATTTGTTATTGTATAAACTTACAATTTGCAACTTATGAAGTCTGCCAATAGATGATGGAATAGGGCAAGTAAGATAATTCCCTGCCATAGATAAGATAGTGAGGTTGAGGAGGTTCCCGATGCCCGAAGGAGTGCTTCCATGTATTTGATTAAAAAAAAAAAATTTCACTGTTCTGGTCAACCGGTGGGACATTCTGTGGGACGACCGGTTAGACCAAATTTGAAATTTTTTTTTTGAAAACGCGCCTAAGACAGAGTTTTCCGCAGAGTTTTGAAAATGTGATTTGAGAATTACAACCAAACATCATATTTGAATATAGGTGTAGAAGCATTGTTTGGAAACACAACCAAACATAGCCGTATACTTTTTTTTTTTTTTATCCTCTGTTACTTATTTTTTCACATTTCAACCATCAACATGATAAAGTTTCTCTTTCCACACATACATAGACTTAAATCTATATGTATATATCATCTTCAACGCTTCAAGTTGAAAATTTCTATAAGATTGCAAGAGATGGTTCCACAATCGAGTCGTAGAACTTCGGTGATTGCTATATTTTGAACTTATTTGTTGTATTTCGATGATTATTTGGATTGACACTTGCAATTGAGTTATGGAACTTCGAAGTAGCTTAGATTGGATGACATCACGAGTTTGATGTGTGTTTGTTTCTTCGGATGAAACAGTGAATAATTGTTGAAGATTTTTTCAAGCAAGATTGAAGATTGAACGATATGTATTTTCGTTCGTTACAATTATTTTTTGTTGAATCTGATTGAATAATGGCACTTTTATTTGTTGTTAGATTAACTTTACTTTGGTTTGCCCTAGGAATATGTGGCTTATATTTTGTTTTGTTGGTGCTTTATTTAAAAATGACAGTAAAAGTTTACTTTGATTTGTTATAAATATGTAATATATCTTTTGTTTGTTGATACTCTGTTTTAAAAATATAGTAAAATTTTACTCTGTTATCATTTCATTGTTTTAAAAATTTTGAGATTGTGTTAAAACTTATCAAATAAATAGAACTTATAAATTCAAAGTAAATACTTAAAAAGGCTTATAGAACCTATTTCAATATGGTGGGAACCTATTGTAGACACCCCATTTAACTGGCCCTAAGGCTTAGACACTCTTTCTTGGGTACCCAATGATGAAAGTTGAGATGTGTTAATCCTATGAATCCCTCAGCAAGAAGCCCAAGGGTCAAGTTTGAAACTAACCAAGCACCAGTTTTGGTCAAAATACTTTTCGATCGGTTGAAAACCCTTTTCCAAAATACGTTTGGTAGCGCAATTTTAGACATTGCCACAATATCTTGAGACTCACATTTTCAAAATCCAAATGTCATTTACTTTCAAACAGACCTAGCAATGGATATAAAGGGGGTAAATAGAATGTGGGTAATCCTCTGAAATACCTGTTTCTCCTTTCAACTTGTGCTAACTTTACCTTGTTGATCCAATGATGTATTTTCTAACTGGCTGGACAACATATCATGGCTGACTCAAAACATATTCGGCCGAATACCAAAGTGCACCTGCTGAATTGTTCGGGTACAGAGCATTTTCAAGAATTTCAGCTTGTTCCGCACACTTTCCATAAATATCTCAGATATTTATGTCCAAAACTCTATAAGTAGAGGATGAAATATCATTTCAAGGGGTTGCCTAAGGCTTAGAAGAGGGATTGAGAGCTCTCTTCATCTTCTTCATCTTCAACCTATCTTATTCAATCTTCTATCATCCAAAACTCCATTAAAGCTAACTTCTAAGCTTGTTCCTGAGAATCTTGGACACTCTAAGACACATCTAGAGGGTTGTAAGGATACCAAGAAAGGGTTGGGAAAACCAAGTAACTCACCCTCTTCAAGAGGTGAGATTCGTTCACTATTCATTATCTTTCTCCCTCTTATCCTTCATTTTTCGCTTTATTCTTGTTCTATACCCACAATAATTACATGATAATTCCTCATGGATGTCGTCGGGGGTAGAAAGTAGCCACCCATCAATTGAGTTGATAGTTTTTCTTCTTTTTCCACAGTTTATCTCTACTTTCTTGCTTTTCATAGCTAGAATTTTTTAAATTCATTATTATTATGTATATGTGGAACCTTGTGAATGTGGTTGGGAGTAGAAAGTAGCCATCTATTCACAAGTTTGATATGTAGAGTAGATTTCTTTCTTGTTACTTATCTTCTCCTCATATATCTTATCATTCAAGCTTGTTAATCCACGTGTTTCAACCTTTGCTCAATATGAGTGAGTAATAGTGGTTGTTTCATAAGATTACTTGGATGATTCTTGGGATTTGATGTTGAGAGGGTTGTGGTTTTCTATTTCATTGATCTTTTATTGGAAGCAAAGCAACAGATTCTATGTCGAGAGTGTTGAAATCTCTTTTTTCAATCATTCATAAACATGGAAAGGGGTGGAAATATCCTTGTTCCATGAATAGAAGATGAGTTCACAATAGCTTTTGATGAATCCATTGCTTTAAAACAAAGCTTCCACTAAGAAATGATGTGCATTAATCTACTCTCTCCAATTAATAGCATGGATTTGTGTATTGACCTGTCCTTATTCACAAAGTGATGATGTAGGTTCCCATCTATTTCTTATGCTTGAATTTGATCTTACTTTAATCCATTTAATTTGATAAACTATTGCAAAATATCTATTGTGCATATCTATTGCATACTATTGTTGAGGGTTGAGGCTCATCTACCTCTTGTTTATATGTTTATGTGAGAAGAAGAGGTGGAAGGGATGAGCACCCCTTGGAAGATGTTCTTTGCCTTTGTTCTGGACTTTCTGCACCAATTTGAATTCTACCTGGGGGTTATGTTCGATCGGTTATATTAGTAGTCTCATGGTCCATTTTGTGTTTGGCCAGATGGTTTTACCTAGAGCAAGACAGACAATTTTTGGGGAGTGCTCTCCCAGCGTGTTTCTGGAGTTGCTGATCAAATTCTTTTATTTATTTAATATGATTTGTTAGATTCAGCAACAATTTGGCTGAATCTATTCATTGTTGTAATAATTTCTATAATCCCATGTCTTTTATTTTTATTATTTATCCAATTACTGTAATAATCCCTCTTTTTCTCTCTCTCTCTCTCTCTCTCATTTGAATTGTTGTAATAATCTTCTAACTTCACATCTTTTTATCCCTTTTATTTATATGATAAAAAGGAGGAGAGGTCTGATAGACCTTTCATGGATAAGATCATTTCAATTAACGTTGGTACTGAGGACCCTCGCTTGGTCCAAATTGGTTCTACATTGTCTTCGGAGGAGCGCAAGCGATTAATCGTTTTGTCAAAAGATTTCAAAGATGTTTTTGGTTGGTCTTGCGAAGACATGCCTGGAATCGATCCTGAGATTGTATAGCAGAGGATCCCTCTCGAACCCAAGGCCCAACCAATTAAGTAGAAGCTTTGCAAAATTCGTCTAGACTGGGCATTGAAAATCAAAGAGGAATTCACCAAGCAGACCAACGAACGGTTCTTGATGGTATCTGAATATCCGATTTGGTTGGCCACCATCATTTCAGTTCCGAAGAAAGACAAAAAATTAGTGCTTGTGTCGACTTCAGGGGTTTGAATAAAGCTAATTCCAAGGATGACTTTCCATTGCCACACATTGATGAATTGGTAGACTTCACCGCTGGCCACGCATTGTTGTCATTTATGGATGGCTTTTCAAGGTACAACCTAATCTTGATGGCACTAGAAGACAGGAAAAAGACTGCTTTCACCACACAGTCGGGGATGTACTGCTATAGAGTCATGCCATTCGGGTTGAAGAATGTCGGGGCTCCATACCAGAGGGCTGCAACCACATTACTGCATGACATGATTCATAAAAAAGTTGAGGTGTATGTGAATGATATGATTGTGAAATTTAAAGAGCGGGAAGGCCACTAAGTCGAGCTAGAGAAGTTATTCGAACGGATTAAGGAGTACAGGCTATGGTTAAATCCACAGAAATGCACCTTCGGGGTCATCGCAGGTAAGATGTTGGGATTCTTGATCACTCAGAGAGGAATTGAGGTCGATCCAACCAAAAATCAAAGCCATCCTAGAAATACAACCACCAAGGACTGAAAAGGAGGTGCATGACTTTTTAGGAAAAGTGCAATTCATAAGACGGTTTGTCTCCAAATTAATCTTGACTTCTGAACCACTATTTGGTCTCTTGAAAAAAGGAAAGAAAATTCAATGGAACAATCGATGTCAGTTTGCTTTCGAACAAGTTAAGCAATATTTGCGAAATCCGGCTGTGTTGTAACCACCAAAGCTAGGGAAGCTGCTGATGTCAGTGACGGAGTCAACTAAGGGATGTATGGTTGCACAATAGTCGGACGCTAAAGTGGAGAAGGCCATTTACTATCTGAGTAAAAAGATGCTGGCATATGAGACCCGTTACACTCCTTTGGAGAAGGCTTATTTAGCTTTGGTCTGGACCACTAGGAAGTTGAGACACTACCTGTTAGCCCATTTGGTAATTCTGGATTCAAGATTGGATCCCATTAAATATCTTTTCGAGAAACCAGTACTTACGAGTATGCTAGCTCGTTGGTTGCTTTTTCTTTTTGAGTTCGACCTTAAGTATGTCACTCACAAGTCACTCAAAGGAAAGGTTGTAGCGGAATTTCTGGAAGACCACCGAGTTGAGGGAAAGGAAGATGTAGAGTACCTATTCCTAGATGAGGAGATCTTGCAAGTAGAAGAAGAGACGTGGAAACTGTACTTTGACGGGGTGGCTAACCAACACGGTTATGGAATAGGCGTGTTGCTTATAGAACCCGATGGTTACAATATACCCCTAGCTTTCTAACTCCATTTCAAAGTATCCAATAATGAAGCAGAGTATGAGGCGTGTATTGTTGGATTAGAAGTTGTCCTGGAACTAGGGGCAATAAGGTTTGATGTCATCGTAGGTTCGAATCTAGTTGTTTCCCAAGGCAATGGAGATTGGAAGGTTAAAGAAGAGAAAATGAAATTTTATCACCAGACCTTGGACATCCTGATTCCGAGGTTTAAAAAGCTGACATTTATAAACTTGTTGAGAGAAAACAATGGATTTGGTGACGCGTTGGCAACGCTGGCTTCAATAGTGGAAATACCGATTGGGGTCAAGATGCGCCCGATCATTATTGAACAAAAGTATGTGCCCACGCACGAAACAATAGCCGTAATAAAAGCGGTTCAGGATAAGAATCCTTGGTATCATGACATATGGAACTTTCTGGAGAAGGACATGTATCCATAAGGGGCAAATGCCAAAGATAAAAGGGGAATACGATGTCTAGTCGTCCAGTTCATCATCTATTGAAGTAAAATGTACAGAAGAGGGGATCCGGAAATGCACAAATTGTGTGTAGAAGAGGAAGAGTCAAAGCGTCTTATGGAAGCCATTCAAGTATGGAGCACACATGAATGATGTAATGCTAGCCAGGAAGATCCTCAGACAAGGTTACTATTGGTCAACCATAGAGAACAATTGTGTCAACTTTGTTTGGCGATGACATAAGTGTCAAATCCATGCTAATCGCATGAATATTCCGTTGTCAAAGCTCTATAATATGACTTCACCATGACCATTCTCGGTTTGGGGCATAAATGTCATTGGAGCAGTTTCTTTGAAAGGCTTGAATGGACACGAGTTCATTTTAGTAGTAATCAACTACTTCACCAAATGTGTAGAGACGCAATCATATTCTGTGTTAAAAGCTTTGCAGGTGGCCAAGTTCGTTAGGAATAACATCATCACTTTTCCACAGCTCTACCAAACGGGACCCATGTCAAATGTAATTTTTTAATTTTTAATTTTCGTTTTAAAAAAAAGTTCAATGATATTAACATTCATTGTCTTCATACATAACACAATCAATCAATTACATAAAAAAAAAACTAAAGTTAGTATCTTTATGGTTTTTACTTTTTATCTTAGTCTTTGCACAATCTATTAAATAATACTAGATTGGTCTATATATTATATATATTTTCAATTACTCTCAGTCTCATGCCACCAAAATTATATTTTCTATGGATTCATTATGTATTATTTTTTTTTAATATGTGTATATATTTTGTTAATATTGTACAGCTTCTGAAAATATTTGTATTTATTTTCAATTTGATTGAAATTATTGTTAAATATTGAAATTATTTTGCTCTATACTTGAATGCTTATCATCTTAGTGTTGTTTTAACCGTGTTTTCGAATATATATTGATGTTTTTAATAAAATTCCTTTTGCTCTTGTTGAAAAAAAAAAAGAAAAAGAAAAAGAAAAAAAAGAAAAGACTTAAACAATTTTGTAATTCCAAATACATTTACTTTTCCTGACAATTATTAAAGGACAAATAGTAAACCAAAAGATGCCCCACGTTTTTGGGCCTCTATTCCCAGGGAAATTCTATTTTCACACTTTTACATAACACTGTGCACACACTTAATGAAATATTATTTTAATGACAATTGTACCCTAAAGTAAAATTACTATAATGGATTTCAAAACACACCTACAATTTTATATCAATATTTCTCTGAACACATCTTTAAAAAAAATAATAAAAAAAAATACACATCTAGTATATTGTCCCTGATTTCTCCATTGTTTGCCCCTTCTTCCATTGTTTCTCACTTAGTATATTGTCCACCGCTTGCAACACACTCTATAATCTTTTGGTCTATTGTCCATTTCAATTTTAAAGCTTTTGTCTTTTATCCCAATCCTAGGCTAGAATAATTGTTTTTGATAGATATACAAAAATAAAACAAAAATACAACTCAATTACATTAAAACCCTATCTAAACTAAAGTAATATCATCAACAAAACTATGTACAAAGAACAAATAGTCAAAAAATGCAAATGTAACATCAAATTTATTATAGGCAAGTTGCATTCAATTTACAATACCGGAGCCCATGCATTCATCTTCAACAAAACATCTCTCTCTCTCTCTCTCTCTCTCTCTCTCTTTCAGTTAAACATATCTTAATTTTTTATTAGGATTTGCATTTTTGTTCAATCCATTTAATGTTTTGTACAAAACAAGGGTGCCTAAGAACTCAAATGTTCTCTCCCCTAAACCATTAAAAACAGAGTACTATGAAACCAAAATGATAGAAACAGAGAAAGAAACAAATTAACAAAATAAAATCTGTTACCGGAGCTGAAATTATGTGACACCCCCAAAATATTGACATACGGATTACCTGAAATCCTAACATTTAAACTTTATAGAGATGTAAATAAATCAAGATCGGTTATATATATATATATATAAGGATCAATGTTATACTTCTACAAAACGAGTACACATGCATAATACATTCATTGATAGCATGTGAGCGTTAAGTAGTAATGTCTATACTATTACAAGTCGATGCCTACAAGCTCTCAAGTTTATACTTGGTTACAACAAAAGTGGGACTTAAGCACAGTACATGAAAGCCTAAGGCTAAGCACAAAATAAGATACAAAAGATGAGCGTTCAGCTCTAACTTCCTTCCAAGCTATCCTCTTAGCAGAAGCAAACCATCAGCACCTGAAATATAGCGATCCCGGGTTTACCCTTGTTGTACAGTGATCCGGACATGTGTCCGTAGATGTTGGTAGTTGTTTATTATCTTGTTTGCATCCTTTTTACTTCATATTGAGTTATAGGATGTGTTGGGCAGGTTTGTTACAGGTTGGTTGTGTTTGGGAGCCTAGTGTTGCTGCCCAGATTTTTGGACCTTCGCTCGAGCGAGGAGTTTGTCGCTCGAGCGAGAGTTGAGTTTGTCTGGTGGGTCGAGCCAGAGTGGCTTCGCTCGAGCGAGCGATGGCGTCTGGTTCTGGACCTGAGAGTTGTGTTTCTTGGCTCGAGCGAGCTTTTCTTGGCTCGAGCGGTCTGGTTTGTTCTTCGCTCGAGCGAGCGGTCTGTCGCTCGAGCGTGCTTGTGGTTGCAGACCTGAGGGTTCGAGTTGTTGGCTCGAGCGAGCATTCTTTCGCTCGAGCGCACTTCTGAGTTTTTGGCTCGAGCGAGAGTTCCTTGGCTCGAGCGAGATTTTCTGTGTCTGGTCGCTCGAGCGACCAAGTCTTCGCTCGAGCGAGCGTGTTTTATATCAGCGGACAGTAGCGTTTTAAACATCACTTTTTCACCTTTTCTTTTTATCAAACCCTAGATCCGAGACCCTCTCTCTCTACACTTATATTCTCTCTAAGAATTGATCTCCCTAGAGTGTGATTCTAGCCTAGGGCCTTTGTTAAAAAGATAGAGGGCGTTGAGAGCTTTGCTTTAATCTGAAAAAGTTTGGATTTGGAGCACGTTGGTCTTCGAGTCTTCATCTCCTTTGTGGCTCAAACTTCGAGGTAGGGATATCCTACTCCTCTCTATGGGTTTTGTCTTTAAATTTTGGCATTTTGAGATGTTGGGGTTGGTTTGGTAATTTTGTGAAAGTTTGGGGGCTTTTGTGTAATTTTACAAAAGTTGGGGTTTTATTCATAATAAACCTGAATGCATGTTTGGCATAGAGAAATGGAATAAATATTAAGTCATTGATGAAAATGGGACCTAAGGGTTGAAATGTTAATTATGGGAATTGACCTAATTACATTGTTTAATTAATTGGGATAATTAATTGAGAAGAATGAGGAAATGTAATGTTGATTGAATATCTATTGTGCATTTATTTTCTGTTTAGAAATAACTGCTTTGGGCTATCGGTGGAGGATAGTCGTGATTGTTGTAGACAATGCATGATGATTAGGCAAACCGAAACTAATCAATGAATTGTGTCATGGAACTTGACGGTTGATAGAATACATTAACTATATGTATTGAGTGATGGTATATAGAACCCATGTGTTTGTATACGTTATGTGTAGAGGAGGAGATGGGGGATGTACTCCGCGGTTTAGGGGAAGATAGGGGATGTACCTCTAAATCGGATAGTGTTGGGAGAAGATAGGGGATGAACTCCGTAGATACAGCTCATATGCTTGTCTAGAGAAGTGAAGATAGAGCTTATATGCTTATCTTTGTGAAGTGTGGATATAGCTTATATGCTTATCTGTGGGTATTGTGGATATACATATCTGTTGTAGAATGTGGATATAGCTTGTATGCTTATCTGTGGATAATGTTGTTATACATATCTGTTGAGAATGTGGGTAGTGCTTATATGCCTATCCGTTGAAAAAGGGAAAATGAAAGGAAACTTGGACTCATAAGTCGTATGACATAAATATGTGATTTATGTGATTGTATCAGTGTTGGCCATCTATCAACTGCTAATATTTTAGTCATTGTTCATGGTTGGTTTAGTGTATTTCTACTGGGCTGTGGCTCACCCTATATGGGAATATCATTTTCAGGTGCAGGAAGCATGCCACCTCCAAGGACATAGCTTGGGAGGCTAGAGGCGGACATAATGTTGTCGTTTTACTTTTTGATGTATTACATGTAAATACAAGCCAAGGGCTTAAAGTGTATGAGTTAGTACTCCTTTTTGTGTAACCAAGTGTTAACTTGGAAAGCTGTAAGCCCGTAGGGCATTTTGCTGTTGTTGTTAACATGTAATACTTATGTAATAAGACTCTGAAGAAATGGAAGAATATGGTTATTTCATATGTTAATGAATCTCTTAATTGATGGGTTTAATGCTTTTATTTTGAGGGCGTTACATGAAATATTTTTCGACATAAGGTGAGCTAACACCCAATAAAGATAAGTTTAACAAGTTGTATGATGCTTAACCAAATGATGCAGTGAATGCGTGTGTTATGTTGTTATCCAAAACCATGAGTTTTCTCTGTTTTCCGAAACCATACAATGCCATAATTTGAGTTATATCTCATATGATTGCATCATTTCTTCAAAACATGTGATAGGGCAGTAAATACACACAGTGAGAATCTCTAGATATGTGTCTGCAAGTAGGTTGTACAAGCACTACCAAAAGTCATTTTACTGGTACAAATGGATCGGCACCTAATCATGCGGGTTTGTGGAATTTCACCAAGGACACAAAGGCCAAATTAAAACCACAACCTACACCCCCTAACCAGATTCACGAAGGTATTCACCCAATTTTCTCAAAACAAACCTTTTCAATACGTGATAATAAAACATTTGAATGCGTGCTATGTGTGAGTTAAATAGTTTCAATCAACCTAGTTCTCATGCAAGTTCTATAACAAATGATGTTATCCTCCATCAATAGCCAAAAAAGTTATCTCTATTCAAGATATATAGCAAAAGTAACAATACATATAAAAGAGTCCAACTTGTCATCACTAATATGTTAACAAGTACTATATTTCCACCATTTCCATTTTTAAGCCAAAACTTCCATAACTATAAATTCCACAACTCAAAACACCATTTCTCAAAGATTTTGAGAAAAACAAAAGGAAAGATCTTTTAAAGATCCATTTCTTTCAACCTTCAACTACACTCACTCCCATGAGTCAACAAACAAACAAACAAACAAAAAAAGAAAAAAAGAAGAGAGTTTTGGAAACAACATCAAGAAAACCTCTTTTTTAAGCTTTTTAGAATACATTTCAACCAAACAAAAGCCCCCAAAGTGTTAAGCTACTCAAGTAACACATAATAAAGGTAAATAACACACAAGTCATTAAAGAAATCCCTACCTCAAAGCTCAAGGAGCAACCGAAGAACGACCGAAAACCAATAACGCCGAAAAGTCAAAATTTTCAAATTAAAACGCAGCCCCAACTTGCTCTACATAAAATCCTTAGGGACTAGGGGTAGGAGATGTGTGCAACTAAATCAAAACTAAGGGTTTAGACTTTAGAAAGGCGAAAAAATGGCGTCTGCAGAAGTTTTGGAGAAGAAACGAATGAAAAATAGATATTTTTGCACTTTACTAATATTTGTAGGCAGAAGACAATCGCGGGTGCGAACATAAGCTCGCGGGCGCGACATGCCCAAGTGGCGCCCTTGCGGGCGCAACTCTCTTACCACAGGCACAACCATGTTGGTCGAGACTCCTCACACACACTTTTACTTCCATACATTGGACCTAAAGCTGTGTTTTGGTCACGACCTAGTTGTGGCCTACCGCGAACGTGACATATCCCATCGTAGGCGCGACCTGGATGGCAGTAGAAAATTTTGCCTTGCTATTAGCAATCAAACGAAGTTTCTGAAGCCCATGAAACCCGAAGGGAACTAAAAACCAATACAAAATAGACATAAACTCATCAGCAATAGTGTAAAAGGGTCGGGTCTTAACCCGGGCCATCACAAATTATTGGTTGCAACGATGAGCTCGGTCCGACTGAAGTTCCTCCACGATGCTTTAGGCACCACCATATCACCGCAATCGATTTCATCATCAGCACTCTGATTCCTCCTCAATTTCTTTACTAAATTCTTCTTCGAAATATTGTACCTAGACAACAATGGAATGGTGGTGAACCGTCTCATCGATTTTATCTTTATGGTGTCAATGAAACTTTTCCACTGCAAACCATCTTGACTCTCCCCAAACAAAGCCCTGTAAACCACCAATCTCTTCAACACCGATGATTCCTAACTACTGATACTGTTGTTATCGGAAAAAAAATGCTTACTTACAAAATCGAAAATAAAAAATACTCACCTACAACAATGAAATGGAGGGCCTTCAATTGAGGGTTAAGGTGTTGGGTCTTTACTGTAGTCTTCACTATGTGGGATCAAAATAGGGGTCAATCATTGGTCTATAATTTTGAATAGGTGTGGAGAAAGAGGGTTGAGGCGGTGTGTGTACAAAGATATGAGTTAAGGGTATGATTGGAATATTTGGTGTGTGGACTGAGAATATTAACTAATAATCAAATAACTAAATGTGTACTGAGAAGTGATGTGAACAAAGGTAAATAGGTGTGTGGAAATAGAATTTTTCTCAAAAACATGGGGCATTTTTCTAGTTTACTGTTTTGTCCTTTAATAACTGTCAGGAAAAGTAAATGTATTTGGAATTACAAAATTGTTTAAGTCTATTTTAAGTATATATATATATATATATATTATTGGCAAGAGCAAAAGGGAATCTTATTCAAAACACCAAAAACATCAATACATATTCGAAAACACTGTTGAAATGACACTAAGATGATAAGCATCCCAAGTATAGAGTATTTCAACTAGGTTGGCACCCTCAACTTAAGATAACAAGCGAAAACGCTAAGTTAGCGACCAACTCTCAAAACTTGACATGGTTTCCATTAGACTTAAACTTCCGCACCGAATCAATGTGGAGAAAAAAGTCCTCAATGGAGAAACCAGTGTAGCCTGAACACAACTTTGTCCAAAAAAGTCACTTGTAATTTGATTAGATTAACCATCAAACCCCAACCTTCATAGACATTGTTAAAAATCAATTTGTTTCTAGAAAGCCAAATGTTCCAACACATAGATGCAAATAAACACTCCCAGATAAGTTTCTCAAGCCGCTTGTATCTAGAGCATAACTAATAAAGAAGGTCATCCAATTGACAATGATCAAGTGCACAAGATTGGAGTACCAACTAAGGCTATGGTGTGCTGTGTAACATAAGATTATAAATCATAACAGAATTAGTTAGTAAGCAAGTGAGTTGGTTAGATGGTTGGGATATTGTTAGTATTGTATATGGTATATATACTGATGTAAATAGACTGAAGTTCATTCATTCAATAATATACGAACTTCCATATAATTCTTCATGGTATCAGAGTTCTTTGAAATTGAATTCAACTTGTTCTTTAACTGATGAATATGAGAGCGAGAAAGTGAAGTAAATAGTTTGTTGAGTGAGAACCAAACTTCAGAATTGGTTTGACAATAAAGAACAATTGTAAAAATTGCACGTGAAAGTGTGGCGATGACACAGCTTAGGGCCTTTTTTTTTTTTCTTCCTCTCCTTCTTATGTTGCATCTATTTTAATATATACTAGAGTCCAGACACAAGCGAAAAAAGTTATCAAAATAATATTATGAAAAAGATATATATAAAAAAAATTTGAATTAAAGAGAAAGATGAACAATAACTTCATTCAAACTCAAAGGGTGTGCTTCTTTTGAAAGATTAGGGTGTAGGATTGGACTATTAGTCCCATCGGACTAATAGTCCATTGTTTGTTTCAATTTTTTTGCTCCGAACAAATAGTCCCCCCAGACTATTAGTCTCATATTTGTGGGATTATCCTATCCTATTGGGGGGGGGTGAGATTATTTCCATGTGATTGGTATCCCATGGGATTAGGCTCTGAAATGTCCATTTTACCTCATACTATTACTTAGCAAATAATTAGAAAAAGGTAAAATAGTCTTTTGAACATTTATAAATTATTTTTTTAGTGTTGTTAATTTAAAATTATATATTAAATAAAAAAATTTAAATTATAAATTATAAATTATAAATTTAATTTAATTAAAAATAATAAATCAAAAATTATGGCCTTATAAATTAAATTATTTTAGTGTTGTTAAAAAATTAAATTTACATATTAAATAAAATTATTTTTTTAGTGTTGTTAATTTAAAATTATATATTAAATAAAAAATATAAATTATAAATTAAATTTATTTAAAAATAATAAATTATAAATTATGGCCTTATAAATTAAATTTTTTTAGTGTTGTTGAAAATTTAATTTATATATTAAATAAAATTATTTTTTATTGTTGTTAATTTAAAATTATATATTAAATAAAAAATATAAATTATAAATTATAAATTAAACTTAATTGAAAATAATAAATTAAAAATTATGGCCTTATAAATTAATTTTTTTTATTGTTGTTAAATTATAAATTTTAGATTACAAATTTAAAATTTTATATTAAATAAAAATTATAAATTACAAGGGTAAAATAGTCTTTTGAACATTTATCCTTATCCAGTCCGTCTAACCAAACATTGGATTCACTAAAAATAGTCCAATCCAAATATCTAATATCATGACTAAACAAATATAGAATACAAATCCAATCCAACCAAATAGTCCGGGGACAATGTATCCCAGGACTAACAGTCCGATAGATTACAATCTCCCCTTATCCAACCCGTCCAAACAAACACAACCAAAGTATATACAAATTTTTTAAAAAGTAGTACAATATTTATAGACAAATTATCAAAATTTGACACATCATATCTATTGAATAGGAAATGGGACAGCTTATTTAATGCCTGATAGAGAGTAGTACAACTTCCTAATAACTTAAGTATGGTTACCGTAAGATAAATTGTAATCGATTGAATTTTGTTTAAGAAAACTAGAGATAATTCCTCTTCTCCGGGAGGAAAAAAAACAAGATCTGAACTTCGTCTTCTTCGGCAAGGTACCAAAAAGGCTAAACCTCAAATACGCTCCTTGCAACTTCAAATCCTTCATTTTTTGCTTGAGGTGATTTTGATTGGGTCGCGACGGAGAGTAGGTTTGGAAAGAGCAAAGTCAGTCCGGTAAAAAATAAAGCAGATTATTTCATTTATACCTTTATACTTTTACACGATTTTCAATGATCCTCCCAGACTACTCTTATTTTCACGCGTACTCCCATACTATTTAAGTACTAATAATTTTGCACCCTACCGTCACATTTGAAATGAAAAAAGTTATAAAAAATTATATTTTGGCCCTAAATTTCAAAAGAAAGATGCAGACACACTCTTTCCTACTAGCAAACCACCACAACCAACCACCACTTCAAGCCCTTCTATCTCCGTCATCATAACTCCGCTTCACCTCATTTTTATGTCGTTGGATTCTACTCACGGTCTAGTTTTCGTATCACATCTCACACGTCTCGTTCTTCCTCTTTTTGTATACTATCGGAGTTTCAAAAGTTGATAAAATAGTAAGACTTTTCTTCTTGCTTTTAATTTTTCTTCAAGCCATCTCTCGGACTTCATATTTTTCTCAATTCTTGACAGTTCTACTTCATTCTTTCGCCATTCTCTTCACCTCACTTCCTACTTCGCCCTACACTACCTCGCTTTCTCGCTTCTTCGTGTAATAGGTGATTTCGGTATGCCGAAAGTTGTCTGAAAACTAATTTTGAAAATTTCAAAACATTCATCTTTTGTTTCTTTCTCCTCATTCTTCTTCTTCTTCTTCACTTATAATATGATGTGAAACATGGTTCTAGGTGGTAACGAAAATGGTGATGGTATTGGTGGCGGTGAAGTTGGTGGTTCAGGTAGTGATCTTCTTCTTCTTCTTCAATTATCCATCTAAGCTTTTTCTTTAGTGAGAAAGATGAGAGAAAACACAATTCAATAATCATAATATCATATTTTCCACCACAGAGAGATCTAGAGAGAGAGAGATGGCGGATATTGCTATGTTGGTTGGAAAGGAGTATGAGGGAAATGTGAAGAAATCAAGACAAAATGAAAATGGGTTTAAAAATGGGTTTGAAAGTGATCAAGCGATCAACTTGTTTTCTGCTGTATCTATCTTGGTTCATAATTGGAGGAGGCTACATGATGATGATAGGTCTTCTTGGATCATGATAATTGTCACGACCCAAACCCGCCCCTATAGGTTTAGCATCGTAACCGGCCAGTAATCCTTGGATTACCGAAGGCCTCTGAACAAATTAATAAGATTAAAGGGCTAGCGGAAGCAATTATATATATAGTTGTCCAATGAGCTGTGCTGACTTATATGAAACAGAATATTTAAAAACTTTATATACAATAACCAAAAGTCAACCATGCATTATACCCACACACATTACAGTATTTTAAGTACAGCCAGCAGAATTAAATCAAGTCATACATATACATAAAACCAACAGAACTTGAACACAGGACACTTCGGGAACCTCCACGTGAGGCACAACGGTTGGCTGACAACGGATCACAGATCCAGACAAAAGCCTTCGGGCTTGAACTCCAGAATGCTCACCTATACATATATATATACAAATAGTGAGCTAAAGCCCAGTGAATAACATTAAGGTAAAGAGGTTAGTGAGCGAAATCCGAACATATCATAAGCGGAAAACAGATCATAGCATAATCATCCCCATATCAGAACATAATAATGGTACATCCCATAGAACACATCACAGAACGTCTTCCGACTAGAGTAATCGGTTTCGGATACCGATTAAATACATATCACCACAATGAAGTGGCTAACGAGATCTCGTAATTACTTGTATGTCATGGACCCGCATTTTCATGCCGTCCCCCATTACTTGGGACTATCTAAGGATGCCATAATAGATTTCAAACTTGGAATGTTCGTTCACATAAACAGATAACATTTCAGAAATCATAGCTTATCATATTTCATTTGGAACATAATTCATATAAACGTATCTTTACGATAACGTTACTCACAGTGGTTCTCGTAAACGGTTAATCAATCTTCAGACGTTGACCTATAATCACAAAAGTACATAACACAACATATCTCATTAATACACGTTCACATGGCCAACACAGCTTAACTTTCATTACGTTAGTTGTTGTTCATACTTAGCACATTGATTGAAACACACACACACTTGCAGTCTCGGAACCTGGTACATTATTTTCTTAGTGTGTTTCTAATCCATAACCTCATTATCAAAGCTTAATTAAGGCTTAGGAATGCCTAAGATGCAATGAGGATGCCAAAACATGAGTTAGAACACTTAGGAAAAATTTCTGAAAATAAGGTCCTCGCTTGAGTGGACATGCAAAATGAGAGGGGTCGCTCGAGCGTGACTTCCTTCGCTCGAGCGACCTGTAGATTTGGAAAAAAGTACTGGTTGGTCGTAATCCATGCTCGAGCTACAAATCCCACGCTCGAGCGGATCGTCAACATGCAAAGGGTTCGCTCGAGCGTCCAAGTGGTCGCTCGAGCGGAGAGCTCATGTCTGAAAAAAAGTACTGAGAGCTCACATTCTCCGCTCGAGCGCAGGTTTCCTCGCTCGAGCGGACTGTAAAAATCCGGGTTTCCAAAAACAGAGTTTAAGCTTCGAATGCTATTTTAATGGCTATGTTCATGCAAAGCTTGATCAAAATACTTGGAAAACTTTACTAAAACACAGATACATAGCCCTTTTCAAACCTTTAGCTCAAAACTCATGGATTTAGCAAATTTGAACTTGTAAGCTCATGCATGAAAGATTTTCAAATCATTTTCTTGCTTTCTTCAAAACATGCAAATGGTGATCTACACACTCATGAGTTCTGAAGCTATAAACATGACTAAAACTTACATGCATGCAAGGACTCTAAGAGCAAATCCCAAGACACGAATGAACAAGGTATAATCCTCCATAACATGCACACAAGCCATTTTCTTGCTCAAAGACCCAACTTCATTTCAATTTCATGAGAATGGTTCAAAGATGAGTTGAAATCAAGATGCATGGAAGCTAGCTGCAGAAGATATGCTAAGGACTCTCTTACCTAGAGCTTGATTTCAGAAGTGTGGGAGTGAATCCTCTAAGTTTCCTTCCTCTTCTTCAACCTCTTGAGCTCACTCTCTCACTCTTTTAGCTAAACTCTCTCTCTCTCTCTCTCTCTCTCTCTCAGGCTAACTCTCTCAACCCAGAGGACTAGAGGAGCAAGAGAATGGCACAAAGACTCTCTCACTCGGCTGAAGTACACAACACCCACCTCACTTCTTGAGCACACTACACATGCACACACACATGCAAGCTTCTAACTCACACACAAGAATTTATCCCCTACACCCAACACTATAAAAAAAAATGCCTCAACACATTGCACACTAAATCACATCTTGGATCATTAATAGGATTAGGTTAGGCATCACTTGTGCATTATTTAAATCAGATATAAATAACCTTAATTTATTCAGGCTGGCACGAAATTCAATTAATCCAAAATAGTTCCCATCAATGTTCCATTTACTCACATGCGACTTTTATCAAATCGAATCCATTTTTAATAAAATTTGCCATGGTGTTCTAAAAATTCCAAATAACACATTAATGTAACTAATTCCAATTTCAGATGCCGATAAGGCTTTCAATCTTTATATTAAAGCAGATTTCTAGACAGATATTTCCACCAGTAACAGATAGGAAGCCAAAGATCATACAAATTACATAACAAACCCATAATTTATTTAATTCTTTTAATTAACATCCTTAATTACTAATTAGTAGCTAACTACGGGTCAGGGTTATTACAATAATAATAAAGAATTTTGGAGAAGAAAAGAAGAAGAAGAAAATTATGGAGCTATTCAATTTCAACAGGTTTGTATGGAGATAGATTATTGATATGTATGTTTATATATAGAAAGATGATATATATCTCTTCATCAATTTCATCACCTCCATCAACTTTACCAACATCGTCACCCGAACTACCAACTTCACCGCCACTGAACTCCATTATCACCACCATGAACATCACCACCACCTCTACCACCACTATCACCTTACAACACCAAACCCACATTTTTCACAACCAAGTTCCATTACCGCCACCGTGAATATTACCATCACCATGAATATTACCATCACCACCACCTTATAACACCAAACCCACCGCCATCACCGGACCGCCGCCACTACCACCATTACCAGTTATGTTACCACCTATAACCATGTTCCACATCATGTTATAAGTGAAAAAGAAGAAAAATAATGAAGAAGATAGAGAAGAAGAAGAATGAGGAAGATGGAGAAGAAAGAAACAAAAGATTAATGTTTTGAAATTTTCAAAATTAGTTTTCAGACAACTTTCGGCATACCAAAATCGCCCATTACATGAAAAAGTGAAAAAGCGAGGTAATGTAGGGCAAAGTAGAAAGTGAGGTGACGAGAATGGTGAAAGAATGAGGTAGAACCAAGAATCGAGAAAGATATGAAGTCTAAAAGATGGCTCGAAGAAAAGTAAAAAAGGGAAGAAAAGTCTTTTTTTTTTTTATCAACTTTCGGAGTTTTGATAGCATGCAAAAAGAGGAAGAACGAGACGTGTGAGATGTGATACGAAAACTAGATCGTGAGTTGAATCCAACGACATAAATATGAGGTGAAATGGAGTTATGACGAACGAGATAGGAGGGCTTAAAGTGGTGGTTTGTGGTGGTATGCTAGTAGGAAATGGTGGGTCTACATCTTTCTTTTGAAATTTGGGGCAAAAATGTAATTCTTTTAACCTTTTCCATTTCAAATGTGACAGCAAGGGCAAAATTGATAGTAACTTAAATAGTATGGGAGTACGCATGAAAATAAGAATAATTTGTGAGGATCATTAAAAATTGTATAGATGTATAGGAGTAAAAATATAATAATCTCAAAGCCGAAGGTCCGAGAACAATGGCATTGTTACTGATGTGGTGAGAAATTGAGAAACAGAACTGATTGAGACTACTAAAAAACACACCACTAACAGTTCTAATGAGTTGAAAAATGTAAAAAAAAAAAAATAACAATAATAATATAAAAAAAAAAACAACCATCACATTAAGGGAGAGCTAACTCATTAGCGCCCCTCTAATACTTCCGTTTTTAGCTAATCATTGAGAAATTGAGAACAATCACTACGCTTGGTTGTGTTTTTTCAAATCACTTTTCAGAAAATTCTACTTTCTTGTTTTTCGTATTTTTTTGTTTTTACTGAATTTTTTTAATATTTTAAGCAATTTTTTTACTTTTTAGACACACCTAACATAAATATACCTAAAAAGTAAAAAATTTGTGAAAAAATCTTTTAAAAATTCACTAAGGCCTCGTTTGGAAACAGGCTATTTTAGTAACTTTTTGACTTTTTTGCTAAAATATGAAGTAAAAAAAACTAGTATGTTTGGGATAACTTTTTGACTTTTTACGAAAAGATGTGCAAAAAGTATAGAGAAAAGAAAATCTTTGACTTTTTGGTATAAGTTGTTGGCTTTTTGATTTTTTTAGTAACCTTTTGGCTTTTAGGCTAAAACAGCCACTTGCCAAACGAGGCCTAAATACCAAAAATACAAAAAAAAAAAAAGAAAATTCAGTACGTTTTTTGTATTTTTATGTATTTATTAAAATTTTAAAATATTTTTTCACAAATGTTTTACTTTTTAGATACATCTAAGTAAGGTGCATCTAAAAAAGTAAAAAAAATATTTAAAATTTTAAAAATATTCACTAAAAACAAAAAAATATAAAAACCAAAAAATTGAATTTTTAAAAAACTTAATTCAAAAAACTCAAAGCAAACACACTGGGCTCTAGTACAAACAAAAAAGAAGTGGACATATGAGCGGCCATGTCAACAATGATGGCGGCTGGCGTTCACATTACATGAAGAATTGGCCACCAAATTACATGAATATAATGGCCTTTTGAAAATGTCACCATTTTAATAAATTATTTTTAATCTAATTAAAATAATTATATTCGTAAAAAGAGATGAATTTTTTTTATAATTAAATATGATATTTGTAGTAAAAAAATAAATAAATAATTATAAATTTAATGTGATATTTTATTTTATTATATATTTTAATTTATTTTATCTTTTATACTATTTTAGTTCAAAAAAAACCAAATAAAACCCATAGGCCACTATATATAGTGCATCACACTGCAGCCATCGACCCACATAGCAACTAGCAAATATAGCAAGATGAGAGTGGTAGCGGCAATATTATGCATTGTTGTTCTCGCAATTTGCAGCCTTGGAATCCAAGGTGACATCCAGGCCTATCCCTCCGTCTCCTTCAATGTGGCGGATATCACCGTGGCCACATACAGAGAATTCATAGGGGCACTGCGCAAATTACGTATTTGTTCTCTTCTGTTGCATCAAATATGCGTTTTCACATAAACTTGTGTTGCACGCATGTCCTGCATCGTTCATGATTCATGCATTGAGTATCCTTGTATAGAATATGCTTTCAGTTAACATCGTACATCGGTTGTCTGTCTTGCATGGAACATGCATTATCATTATGTTGAGTTATCATCTTGTTCACTTTGTGCATTTATCGCACTTGTTCGCTTCATACCATGTTTTATTATCTCTGTGGGTTTCGTTTTCCGAGGCCGAGGCCTTCCTGGGGGAGAGATAATCTTGCTTAAGTTTTGACTGTTTAATTATTCCTTTGTTGACTTGCTAAATTGGTTAAAAATAGTAGGTGCGCCAGTTTGTTCACACTACCCCTCTTTCTCTAGCGTGCAACACATTAGGATTGTTTAAATCGATTAAAAATAGTAGGTGCGTCTGTTTGTTCACACCACCGCTCCTCCTCTTGCTTGCAACGCGTTAGGATTGTTTAAATCGGTTAAAAACAGCAGGTGCATCTGTTAATTCACTCCACCCCTCCTCCTCTCATGTGCGACGCATTAGGATTGCTTAAATTGGTTAAAAATAGCATGTTGTAGACCGCCTGGAGAACTCCCACTCCACGCGCGAGGGCACGAATCATTTGTTCTTAGCTACTACAGTTCGGACTCGTGTCACGGTTCTGAATCTAATCTCACAAAGTGTAATGTGAGACCGATAAATCACCAAAGAGTCCAAACCCGGAAAATCATTTTGAAAAATTGATTTTAATAAAGAAGTGCCAAACATGGACTGCTTTGCCAGATACAGAGTCGCCACCTAAATATTTTATTTTGGAGAAATTTAGGAAACCCTGACTCGTGCCTAAGGCCACGTGTCTGTCATCACCAAAGTTGCCTCCGCTTAGGAACTTGGGTACAAGAGGAGAAGGTCATGCAATGAGCACCCCTGCTCGCCCGATCAAAGATCGGCCTTTACTAACATGATATTTTGTTTTTGAAAACACATGCGTTCTTATTCCAGTTATTATCCTAAAATTACTATGCGATGCGCACAGCATACAAGTATAGACTAGATCGCCTAACTTGGAACAAAACATTTCATGTTCGTTTGTTTGAAAACGGTTTAGAGGTGCTACTCGCAAGTAAGCTAAGTCGTGGATTTTGCCACCCTCAAGTGACATTTTGATGAATTGTTCCAATTCAAGCAATCCAACCTTCACTCACAGGCATTCAACCCCGAAAGTAAAGTGCCGGTTGGGAACCGGTTCGTTATGGTCGGTCTCATCAATGGCGACACAGTCACGTTGGCAATAGATGTGGTGAACCTTTATGTGGTGGCTTTTAGTGGTGCAAATAACAAATCCTTCTTTTTCAAAGACGCTACGGCACTTCAATACAACAATTTATTCGTCAGCACCAATCAAATCAACTTAGGCTTCAACGGCACCTATCCCAGCCTCGAGAAGCAGCGAGGAGTTAGGGAGAGGGACCAACTCCCTCTGGGACCAACTCCCTTAGCTGACGCCATCACAAGGTTGTGGTACGGTGGGAGTGTCGCCGAACCGCTCCTTGTGGTCATTCAGATGGTTTCGGAAGCGGCAAGGTTCAAATACATTGAGGAACAAGTCCGCAAAAGCATAACCGATCGAAACACTTTTACACCAAAAGGTTTGATTAAGAGCATGGAGAACAAATGGTCGGCTATGTCCAAGCAGGTTCTGCTTTCGAAAGATCGAGAAACCTTCATTAACAGCGTTCAACTCCAAGATGACAATTACAAGCCCCTCATAGTAAACAACTTTTCTACACTCAGTCACTATACCATGGTCGCGATTCTTCTCGACAAAAGCGTCACGACTACTAGTAGTCGTAATAGCAATATTGCTCTAGCCGAGGACTACCACAACAATGAATTGAGAAAACTCTAAAATTGCTGTAACTGCCTAACCCCCACATCTCACCCTTAAATTATTCTGTGTAACCTCATTTCTTCCCAAACTGGTTTCAAGGCATAAAATAAATAGTTACCCTTCATCTTTCTCCACAGATAAGTCTGCTTTGCATTTTCGTTTTGGACTCTTTTTGGTATTTCTTCTTCTTCTTTTTTCTTTTTTCTTATTATGTTGCATGTATTTTAGCACGTACTAAAGGATGGGCACGCGAAAAAAAGTTATCAAAATAATATTGTGAGAAAAGCTATATGAAAAAAATTAAGAATTAAAGAGTATGATTAACAATTTGATGACCTATGAAGTATATTTTTTTGACAAGCAGTGATTCAAGTATATATTTTCGACACGCAAGCGATAGGAGGAAAAAAAATATATAGTCGCATGATGAATAATCCTTTCATTAGTTCATCAATATTAAGTCAATTAATAATATATTTCAATTAACATTTCTGATAATTTTATTATTGAATAGAAGGACAGTTAAAAAAACTATTTTTTCGATCAACTCTATTGAATGACAAATTATGATAAGATAGTATTTATAATTTTTAAAAATACAAAGACCAATCTATATATTTTAAGTAAACTTAATAAAGTATATTCATAATTGAGTAATGGTTAAAGACTCAAAAAATATTTTATCAAATATTCACATGAGTCACATGGGTCTAATCCCACACCCATATAGGTATTTGGTGAAATATATAATAATTTATTTAGAATTTCTAATATTTTTATAATAATTTATTTAGAATCTCTAATATTTTTATTCGCAACTGTGGTTAATAAAATATCACACAAAGACTTTAAGTGGACACTTGTAAGACCCACACAAAAAATATAAATGTTTTAATCTATTTGAAATTTCCAACATTTTTATTTATAATTTACTCAAAAAAATATTAATTAGTGATGACAATGATGATATCACTTGTCAATAAAAAAAAAAAAAAAATCTTAAAAGATTAAATGGATAAGTGTTATCTCCTACTAACTTAACATTTGATAATAACCATCATATATAAAATTTTTGGAAAAATTATAATTCTTTTTAAAAAAATTTAGCCTTATAACAAAATAAATTTTAATTTTTAGTTTTATCAATGGAGTTTAATTACAAAGAACGAGAATGCGAATAGCAATCCCAATATAATGGGCTGAAGGAGAAACTATTTTCGTCACTGTTGCTATTACTTTAGTAGCAAAGTGGACATTTTATCATAATTTTATTATTTTGCATGATTGTAGGGACATAACTTTCGACATATCCATGTGCCTAGGCTTAGGGTCGAGGTGCCATTTATCAACCTGAGATGGCTCGAGATATGGAAACGATTCATATTCGGGCTGGCATATGAGATGAAGAACGAAAGTTCTTAATAAAAAAAATGACTAATAGGTTAGGTTAATCTTAATTCAATTAGGAGAGATGAATCTTAGGTGATTTGTTATTCCTAAAGGAAGTTAAGAGTTCTATTGAAGTATGATTACTGGGAGGAGGAAGAGGGCACTGGTATTCTATAAAAGGCATGCACCCCCATGGATGGAAGGTATGTGATTTTGTATATGTTAACTTGTGTGAGTTGTTGTTGCTCTATTTGATTATCTTGTGAGATAAATGTCTTTTCGGTTGACGAGCAACTACGATAGTTTTTTTTTTTTTTGATCAGCAAAGAAATCTTTATTGATGGCAACATACAAAGTATGGAAAAGAACATCAATAAAGAGGAGCTTGGAGCTAAAATGAAGCTCCAAGCGCCAGTTGGTGAGAAACCAACCAAAAGAAAAAGAGAAGAAAGGAGAAGAAACACAGCATTAGAACAACAGAACAAAAACTATCATCAACACCTCATCTCCTTGTTCTGAATCTACACTCCTCTGCACAAGCCAGCCCACCTGAATGCATACCAAACGCCAGTTGACGAGCAACTAGGATAGTTATTCTACTCATCTCTTCAGGTTGGTTTGTACTATTCGGCTTGGTTCCAGAAATCTTAGGAAGAAGATTCAATTTGGTTTGTACTATTTTTTCAGTTAATTTTAAGTTAAAGCTCAAGTTAAGAAGTTACTGACATTGGAATTACATGTGTAACAATCCACATTTTATGTCCTAGTCATGTTTGCATGCATTTGTATGTTTTGCCATGTTAAGATGCTGTAACAACCCATATTCATGTCATAAGTCATATTCATGTTCATTTACATAACCTTGTCTTGTTAAGTTTGCATTCTTGAATCTTGTCTCGTTTGTGTTTATGTGATTTATCTAAGTGTTGTGTGCCTGCTTTGATCCTCCCTGGGTGTCTCAAGCCTAAGTTATGTTAAGCCTAGGTCATGCCAAGCCTAGGTTATGTTACGCCTAGATCATTCCAAGCTGAGGTCATCTTCTGTCTAGAAGTATCTTGGAACCCCTTTGTTTGATCTCTACCTTCACCCTGACATATTGGCCGAGATGTCATTATCTAGGCCGAGGTGTTCATCACATATAGCGATCCCGGTTATCCCTTTACTGTTCTGTTGTATTCCGGACTCGGTTCCGTGAAGTTGGTAGTGGTATCTATATTGTTGTGTCCTTTAATTCCACATGATTGAGTTTTAGGATGTTTTGAACAGGATTGTTACAGGTTGGTTAGGCCTTGGTTTCAATTCCTTGTTGTTCAGTTTTTAGGCGTTCCGCTCAAGCGGGTCTTCTTGCGCTCGAGCGGGTATTGCACACCTCCAGTATTTCGGGTTCCTGCAGAACTTCTGCAGATATGATTTCTGCGCTCGAGCGGGTTTGTTTACGCTCGAGCGGTGGCGCTCGAGCGGGCCGTTTGGCACTCGAGCGGGTAGTACTTTATGGGTGTAAGTTCTAGGAGGTGGAAATCTGCGCTCGAGCAGACTGGTTTTCGCGCTCGAGCAGAAGTGCTTTGTTCTTGTGTCTTGGCGCTCGAGCGGGCCTTATTGCGCTCAAGCGTGTCCAGAGTTTTGTTCTTGGCGCTCGAGCGTCGTGTTCTCCGCTCGAGCGGGTCATACGTATATGAGTTATTCGCTGGGTGATTTCAAATCACTTTTTGCTTTTCTTTCTCTCTCCTACTTTTTCTAAAAGCCATTTTGAGAGCTCCTCTCTCTAAAATCTTGCATTCTCTCTAGATTTTGATCTAGCTAGGGTGAGTTCCTCACCTTTGGCCTTTGTAATAGTTGTGTTGATCGTCGAGGGCGTCGTTTTGATCTGAAAATCTCGGTCTTTGGAGCACTTTGGTTTTGATATCTTCTCCATCCGAGCTCTAACTTCGAGGTAGGGATATCCTACTCCTTTTTATGAGCTTTGTCTTTAAATTTTAGTATTTTGAGATGTTGGGGTTGGTTTGGTAAATTGGTGAAAGTTTGGGGCTTTTGTGTAAATTTATAAAGGTTGGGGTTTTAGCTAAATAAAGCCTAGATGCATGTTTGGCATGAAAAAAGTGAAATTAATGTTAAAACATTAATGAAAATGGAACCTAAGGGTTGTAATGTTAATTATGGAAAATGCCCTAATTACATTGATTGATTAATTTGTATAATTAATAGTTGGAAATGAGGAATTGAATTGAGAATGTGGAAATTGGAAAGGGAAGGGGTTAAAGGGTGTAGTTGGATTATTTATCGCTCACCTAGTTGAAATGTTGATTATATATCCATTGTTGCATTTATTTTCTGTATAGAAATAACTGCTTTGGGCTATCGGTGGAGGATAGTCGTGATTGTTGTAGACAATGCATGATGATTAGGCAAACTGAAACTAATCACTGGAATGTGTCATTGAGATTGACGATTGAAAGAATACATTAAATTTATGTATTGTGTGATAATGTGTATAATTGTTGTTTATATGCATTGTGTTGTGTTGGAGGAGATAGGGGATGTACTCCACGGTTTAGGGGAAGATAGGGGATGGACCTCTAAACCGGATGTGTTGGGAGGAGATAGGGGATGGACTCCATAGATAGAGCTCATATGCTTATCTATTAATGTGTTGACAGAGCTCATATGCTTGTCATTGGAAGTGTGATAGTGCTCATATGCATATCTGTGGAAGTGATGATATAGCTTGTATGCTTATCTGTTGTTGTGTGATGTAGCTAGTATGCTTATCTATTATGAAATGGGAAGTGTTTGATATGAGTTACTGTCTCATATGAGTTGTTTGGCCAGATTCTGAGCCATGGTTGTAAATTGAGAATTGAAAGGAATTGGAAAATAGACTGTAATATGGACTTGTATGTCATGAAATCGTAAAGTGTGATAAGGGAAAGTATCTGTGTTGGCCATCTATCAACTGCTAATCTTTTAGTCATTGTTCATATTTGGTTTAGTATATTTCTACTGGGCTGTGGCTCACCCTATATGGGAATATCATTTTCAGGTACAGGTAGCATGCCACCTCCAAGGACGTAGCTTGGGAGGCTAGAGGCAGGCGGACTTTTGTTGTTTTATTTCTTTGATGTATTACATGTAAATTCAAGCCAAGGGCTTAATGTGTAAATGAGTTAGTACTCTTTTGTTGTAACCAAGTGTTAACTTGGAAAGCTGTAAGCCTTTAGGGCATTTGCTTTTGTCGTTAACATGTAATACTTTTTGTAATGGAACTCTGATGAATAGAAGAATGTGAAACTCTTATATATCAATGCATGTCTATATTGATGGGTTTAATGTTGTTATTTTGAGGGCGTTACAACTTGGTATCAGAGCGTACCGGGTTCGAATACTTTGGGTACGTGGGAAGTGATTAGGATCACAATGGGTTTGTCTCGCTTGATAGAGACTTAGATGTAGTGTCATATGCTATGTGCTTAATTGATAACATGCTTATGTGACTATGTGGCTATGGAATGTAGTTTCTAGGATGTTGATTAGATCCTTGGATTTCTGGGAGTTTTGTTGGAAAAGCACTTGATCAATGCTGTTTCTGGCCGGAACTCCAGTAATGCCTCAGGACTATCATTATCCGGAGATGAAATTCGTAAATGCTTATGTGTTTATGTGCTTACGTGGAGTGAATTACAGTTGTCCATGCATTAGGACATGAGTGTTTAGTTTTGACACATTTATGAATGTGCTAACGTTCTGTATTGCCTTTATTAAGATGTCAGGACGAGGAAGAGGTGCTAGGCGTGGTAGACTTGCGAGACAGGAAGTACCTTTACCGGATGATATTCCGGCAGTGCAGGAGGGAGTTGGTCAGGCCAACGTGGCCGAACCAGCGGGTCAGCAGGCTATGAGTGCCTTGGCACGAGAGATAGCAGGGGCTTTGGGTATTCTCAGGGCTGGGAATCAGGCAGCTGAGGCAGGGCCTTCTTTCTTGAAGAGGGAGTTCTTCCGTTCTAATCCGGACGAGTTTGTTGGGGATCCAAAGGAACCACTGAAGGCTGACGAGTGGTTAGAACAAATGAGTAAGACGTTCGAGATGCTTGGTATCGAGGACGGAGCATTGAAAGTGACCTTGGCATCCTTCAAGCTGAAGGGAGATGCGGGTCAATGGTGGAAGTACGAGAAAGCTCGTGTTGGTGGTACATGGGAGGCGTTTGTGAATGTTTTCCAGGAGAGGTTCTTATCTGCAGTGGCTAGGGAGAAGCTGAGGGATCAGTTTAGCCGGCTAAATCAGCAGGGCATGTCTGTGGCAGAGTTCGAGGCCACTTTCACTAGTTTGTCCAGGTTTACACCTGAGTTGGTGGCGTCCGAAGAACGCCGTTGCTATGAGTTTGAGCGGAAGTTGAGGCGGAGCCTCAAGCTGAGGATTGGTGGGTCTTACATCCGAGAGTATAGACATTTAGTGGATGCTGCAGCTCATATGGAGCTCATGATGCAGGAGGAGGATGAGGGGCAGAGAGGCTCCAAGAGAAGCCAAGATGGTCAGGGTGATGGCAGGAGACAGAGGGGTTCTAACCCTCAGCAGTCTCAGGGAGGAGTCGCTAGATCGACCTTTCCGGTGCCGAGTGCAGGCTCGGGGAGAGGTAGTCAGGGAGGCTTGACTTGTTTTGCGTGTGGCCAGCTGGGTCACAAGTCTTCAGTTTACCCGCAGAAGGGAGGGGGTCAGCGAGCTGCTTCTTCTTCAGCTAGACCTCAGGGCCAGAGTCAGGGCAGAGGCCAGCCTTTGTCTTGTTATCAGTGTGGTCAGCCTGGGCACCTGAAGAGGTATTGCCCGCAGTTGAGTGCTACTTCGGGAGCGTCTGGTTCTAGACAGACGCAGGGATTTCAGCCAGCTCAGTCTGTGCAGGTGTAACGCCCTCAAAATAAACCCATAATAGCCATAACATCAACATGCATTTATAAAAGAAAACGAATCATTTGAGTTAGTCATCAGAGTATTCTTATTGACAGACATTACTTGTAACATCCTGCAACATCAAAATAAATGCCCTAAGGGCTTACATCTTTCCAAGCTAACACTTGGACACAAAAAAGATGAGTACTAACTCATTTACAAGTTAAGCCCTAGGCTTGAATGTTTACATGAAATCCCAAAAATAACAAAATAAAACATATAACTAAAGACAAGTCTTCAAAATCCCAAACATCAAATCCTTCCAGGCTATGTCCGTGGAGGTAGCTTATCACCTGAACCTGAAAATGATGTTCCCATAAAGGGTGAGCCACAGCCCAGTAGAAAAATACTAAACCAAATATAAGCATTGAATAAAGCTATAGCATTCAATAGATGGTTAATCAAGATAATCAATTTTATTATTAAACAGTCTCATGACACTAATGTCTAAGACACATTTCACTTTCCATTATTATCAACATGGCTCAGAACCTGGCCAAACGTACAACAGTGAATTATATATCATAGTCGCATTACTTCCAATATCAACAAAACAAATGAGACTCATGCTCATATCAAAACACTTCATACTTCCCATTTGATACACATTTTAGTGCTGTATCAATAATCATGTAAAAACACTTCAATATAATAAGCACACATAAAAATGGTGCTAAGGGAGTCCATCCCCTATCTCCTCCCAAACAAAAATCCGGTTTAGAGGTCCATCCCCTATCTTCCCCTAAACCGTGGAGTACATCCCCTATCTCCTCCCACACAATATGCAAATGCAATGCTCAACCAATACACGTATTTTCAGTATTAAATCAATAGTCAAAATTAATGACTTAACCAATGTGATTAGTTTCAGTTATTCCTAATCCACATGCAATATCTACAACAATCACGACTATCCTCCACCGATAGCCCAAACAGTTATTTCTAGACTGGAAATAAATATGTCAACAATTTAATAGGTGAGTGATTTAAATCATCCAACTACACCATTTAATCTATGAATTCATCAATTTCATGAATTTAACCAAATTCCCCAATTCCCTTAAATTAATTTTACAAATTAATTAATTAATACAACTAGGGTTTTTCCCAAAATTATCTAAGTGACCTCAACATCTTAAAATACCAAAACTTAGAACAAAGCTTATAGAATAGAGTAGGAAATCCCTACCTTGAAGATCACAACTAAAATAGAGAAGATGGAGATGATGACCCAAAATCCAAAGTGCTCCAAATCCTCTCTTTTTCAGATTAAAAGAAAGATCTCGTGAAGCTCTACCTTTCTTCCAAAGGAACTAGGGTAGAAGACCACCGGAAATAGATCAAATCTTGGAGAGAAGGTAAGAGTAGAGAGAGAGACTCTCAAGGGGCGGTTTTTAAAAGTTAAGAGATGAAAAGGTAGGTCAAAAAGTGATCAGAAAAGTGAAATCACGGACTGATGTAGTCGACTCTACGCTCGAGCGTAGAAAGCCCCGCTCGAGCGTAAGACACAGAATCATGCTCGAGCGTGAAGAAAGCCGCTCGAGCGTCGATTGCACCCTCACAGAAGTTTTGCAGGCGCTGCACCCGCTCGAGCGTCAAACTCCCCGCTCGAGCGGAGGAGCAAAAACAAGGGATCACGCTCGAGCGTAAAAACTACCGCTCGAGCGGGAGAACTGCAGAGCAAAATACTGGGAGATGGAAAATCCCGCTCGAGCGTTAAAACTCCCGCTCGAGCGGAGAAGCAACAACGAAGGGCCCGCTCGAGCGTTAAAACCTCCGCTCGAGCGTGAAGGCCAAAATCTGGGCATCACCTATTGGCATCAACAATCAACCAACCTGTAACAGACCCGCCCAACACAACCTATAATTCAAATACTAAGAGATTAAAGGACAACAACAACCAATAAGTAATGACAGGATCCACGGAACCTAAGTCCGGATACAATAATCTAAAGGGAAAAGACCGGGGTCGCTATAACCTCCCCCCTTAAAAGAATTTCGTCCCCGAAATTAAGCACAAGGTTTTAAAAACAAGTTTTCTCAAATTCCAACAATATGTCAACTCAATAATAAACAACTTGACCCAACACCGGCCATTCCATCTCTCAACTAAGAGGCATGCCACAATATGCAAAACAAACATATATCTCAACCTGCATTAACACTATGCAATTTTCTTTCAATTTCAACAATTTTCAATATATTCAATATATACAATGTTCCATTAAACTTCCATTTCGAGGCAAGTTCCAAAATATTTCCATTAACCAAAACATTCTAAATGTTGTACAGCTTAAGACATATATAAAAAGCTTTAAAGTTCGACAATATTACAAATCAATAAACATGTCCGGATATTTCTCGCGGACTTCCAACTCACGTTCCCATGTGGCTTCCTCCACCCCGTGATGTTTCCACAAAACTTTCACCAAAGGAATGGTCTTGCCTCGCAAGACTTGATCCCGCTTATCCAAGACCCTAACCGGTCTCTCCTCATACGAGACATCCTCATCAACTACTAAATCGGTCCAATCCAATACATGTGATGGATCCGGCTCATACTTCCGAAGCATACTCACATGAAACACGTCATGTACTCCGGACAACTGCGGCGGCAAAGCTAAACGATAAGCAGTCTCGCCAATCCTCTCAAGGATCTCAAAAGGACCAATGAATCGAGGGGACAACTTTCCGCTCTTCCCAAACCTCATCAATCCCCATCTTGGTGATATCTTCAAAAAGACATGATCACTCACCTCGAACACCAAAGGTCTCCTCCTACGGTCGGCATAAGATTTCTGACGACTCTGGGCTGTAACAAGCCTCTTACGGATAAGCTCAACCTTCTCCGTCGTTTCCCTCACTAACTCCGAACCCAACAGAGGTGCATCACCCACCTCGGCCCAACAAACAGGAGACCTACACGGTCGGCCGTATAAGGCCTCAAACGGTGCCATACCGATACTAGATTGGAAGCTGTTGTTGTAGGCAAACTCCACTAATGGCAAGTGCCTCTCCCATGACCCGCTAAAGTCAAGAACACAACCCCGAAGCATATCTTCAAGGATCTGAATAGTACGCTCGGACTGCCCATCAGTCTGAGGATGATAAGCTGTGCTAAAGGTCAACTTAGTGCCTAAGGCACTCTGCAAGCTCTGCCATAATCTGGCAGTAAAACGAGGATCTCTATCCGAGACGATCGTCACTGGAACCCCGTGCAATCTCACTATGTCCCGAATATACAAGTCGGCAAGATGATCTACCGTATCTCTCACGCGCATAGGAATAAAATGCGCCGACTTAGTTAACCGGTCTACAACCACCCAAATAGCATCACTACCCCGCTGAGTCCTTGGAAGACCCACAACGAAGTCCATAGTGACGTGTTCCCACTTCCACTCAGCAATAGGCAAGGGTTGCAACAAACCCGCTGGCCTCTGATGTTCAGCCTTCACTTGCTGACAAGTAAGGCACTTAGATACGAAAGCTGCCACATCTCTCTTCATACCCCGCCACCAAAACTGGCGACCCAAATCCCGATACATCTTAGTACCTCCCGGATGCACCGCAAGGCGTGAATGATGAAACTCTCGGAGTACCTCCTCTCGATGAGACTCCGGCACAAATAGACGGTCTCGGTATCTCACACTCAGGTCGGGATACACCGTCAAACCTTTCTCAACCTTCCCACCAGAAATCTTCTCACGGAGGGATTCTATCTCAAGGTCGCCCCTCTGAGCCTCTAACACTCGAGTCACAAGTGTAGGTTGTGCAACAACAGAAAACAAGGCCGCAACCTCAACGGATTCGCCCAGAAGCAAATCAAACTCTCCAAGTGCACCTAACATCTCCCACTCTCGGATGGCTATACTAGCTATGTCACCAACAGGTTTCCTGCTAAGGGCGTCGGCCACCACATTGGCCTTTCCCGGATGATAATGCAATTCAAAGTCATAATCCTCTATGAACTCCATCCACCTCCTCTGCCTCAAGTTCAAGTCTTTCTGTGTAAACAAATATTTCAGACTCTTATGATCCGAGAATACCTCAAATCTCTCACCATAAAGATAATGCCTCCAAACCTTCAAGGCAAATATCACAGCTGCTAACTCTAAATCATGCGTAGGGTAATTCTTCTCGTGAACTTTCAACTGACGTGAGCCATAGGCAACCACTTTCCCCTCTTGCATCAACACACAACCAAGACCCTCTCGTGAGGCGTCACAATAGACTGCATAACCCAACCCTCTCTCCGGAATAATCAAGACTGGAGCAGTGGTCAGTCTAACTTTCAACTCCTGGAACGACTTTTCACAAGTCTCGCTCCAAGCAAATTTGACTCCCTTCCGAGTCAATCTAGTCAAAGGCGAAGCTAATCTGGAGAAATCTCTTACAAACCGGCGATAATACCCAGCTAATCCCAGAAAACTGCGGATCTCAAACACACTCTTAGGCTGTACCCAATCTTGCACTGCCTCTGTCTTGGATGTATCAACAGACACCCCTTCCCTAGAAACTACATGGCCTAAGAACTTCACCTCCTCTAGCCAGAACTCACACTTCCCAAACTTAGCATAAAGCTGATGGGCTCTAAGTAAATCAAGCACCACCCTCAAGTGTTCCTCGTGCTCTTCCTCTGAAGGTGAATAGATAAGGATGTCGTCCACGAAGACGACTACAAAACGATCTAGAAATTCCCGAAATATCCGGTTCATCAAATCCATAAATACTGCCGGTGCATTGGTGAGCCCAAATGGCATCACCAAAAACTCATAGTGGCCATACCGCGTACGGAATGCCGTCTTTGGAATATCCTCCTCCCTGACTCTCAACTGATGATAACCTGATCTCAAGTCTATCTTCGAGAAACAACGGGAACCTTTCAACTGATCGAACAGATCATCTATACGGGGCATAGGGTACTTATTCTTAACCGTAGCCCGATTCAATTTCCGATAATCTATGCAAAGTCTCAAAGCACCACCTTTCTTTTTAACAAAGAGGGCCGGTGCTCCCCAAGGCGAAACACTAGGACGTATAAAACCCTTGTCTAGTAACTCCTGGAGTTGGATCTTCAACTCAACTAACTCAGCTGGAGCAAAACGATAGGGTGCCATAGAAATCGGCGCCGTGCCGGGCACTAAGTCAATAGAGAATTCAATCTCTCGATGCGGTGGCAAACCAACAAGATCCTCGGGAAAAACCTCCGAGTACTCACACACCACCCTTGGCAACACAATCTGAGTCTCACCGTCCTCACTAATTGAAAGGTTAGCAAGTAGACCACTAAGCTCACTCCGTCCTCGCGGAACATACCCCGGTGGCAAAACACTACCAACACGGTCCCCCAGAAAATGAAAACACTCACCATTCACGGTACAACAAGTGACTCTCTGGCGGTAGCAATCAATAACTGCCCGGTATGACGATAACCAGTCCATACCCAAAATAACATCGAAACCTCTCATAGGCATAACTACAAAGGAAAATGGGATTCTATGGTAATCAACCTCTATATCACAACCCCTAACACCGTGTTTCAAAATCAATTCACCCCCAAGAGGCGACACTACACAAATAGGAGATGCTAACTGTGCTAACTCCAACTCCAAAACAGATGCAAATGCAGCAGACACAAAGGAATGAGATGCACCCGTATCAATCAAAACATTAGCAACCGAGTTGCAAAACAAGAAAGTACCTCTCACAACAGATGGAGCCGGTACAAGATCCTGCGCGGTAACAGCATACACGCACCCAGATGACCTCTGATCAACCTGCTCACCCCTAGGAGCATAAGATTGTTGCACCGACTGAGACGATGAAGCCCCCTGATTAGCCCTCGAGGCCTGGCCCGACTGAGCTGGCTGCTGACCCTGAATCTGCCTCAAACCAGATGCACCAGGTGTGCCACCCAACTGGGGGCAATACCTCTTCATATGCCCTGGCTGACCACACTGATAACACGAGAGTGGCTGACCTCTACCCTGACTCTGGCTCTGAGATCGAGCCGAAGAAGATGCTGCTCTCTGAACTCCTCCCCTCTGAGGACAAACTGGAGACTTGTGGCCCAACTGGCCACACTTGAAACAGGTAATGTCTCCCTGACTGCCTTTCCCCGAACTAGCACTCGGTACAGGAAAAGTCGATCTCGAAAAGCTACCATGAGACTGCTGGGGATTAAAACCCTTCTGTCTCCTACCATCACTCTGACTATTCTGACTCCTCTTGGAGCCCTTCTGCCCTTCCTCCTCCTCTTGCATCATGATCTCCATATGGGCTGCAGCATCAACCATGCGCCCATAATCCCGAATCATAGTTCCCCCAACTCTCAGCTTGAGGCCACGCCTCAACTTCTTCTCAAACTCAATACAGCGGCGTTCCTCAGACGCCACTAACTCAGGTGCAAACCTGGACAAGCTAGTAAATGCAGCCTCAAACTCGGCCACAGAAGAACTCGACTGCTTAAGCTGACAAAACTGATCTCGCAGCTTCTCCCTAACTGCCGGAGATAAAAACTTCTCCTGGAAAGCATTCACAAAAGCCTCCCACGTACCTCCTATACGCCCCTTAGTAAACTTCCACCACTGACCCGCATCCCCCTTCAACTGGAAAGATGCCAAGGTCACTTTCAACCCCTCGTCTTCGATGCCCAGCATCTCATACGTCTTCGTTGTCTGTTCGAGCCATTCATCTGCCTTAAGCGGCTCTTTAGGATCACCCACAAATTCATCCGGATTGGACCGGAAGAACTCCCTCTTCAGAAAGGAAGGTCCTGCATCCGCAACACCAGCCTGAGCTTGATTCTCAGCTCTGAGAATGCCTACTGACTCCCTGAATGCCCCCGCTATCTCTCGAGCTAAAGCGCCCAAAGCCTGCTGGCCTACTGGCTCGGCCACACTGGCCTGGCCAATTCCCTCCTGAACTATCGGAATCTCCTCTGGCACAGGCACCTCCTGCCTACCCGGCCTACCACGCCTACCGCGTCCTCGTCCTCGTCTTGACATCCTAATAAAGGAAACAAAGACATTAGCACATTAATAAATGTGCCAAAACTAAACACTCGCGTCCTAATACAATGGACAACAATAATTCATTCCACGTAAGCACATAATCACATAAGCACCTACGAATTTCATTTCCGGATAATGATAGTCCCAATGCGTTACTATAGTTCCGGTTGGAAGCAGCAGTGATCAAGTGCCTTTCCAACAAGACTACTAGAAACTCAAGGGTCAAATCACCATCCTAGAAACTACATTCCATACCCACATAGTCACATAAACATGTTATCACGTAAGCATATAACATTACACTAAGTCTCTATCAAACGAGACGAACCCATTGTGATACTAATCACTTCCCACGTACCCAAAGTATTCAAACCCGGTACGCTCTGATACCAAGTTGTAACGCCCTCAAAATAAACCCATAATAGCCATAACATCAACATGCATTTATAAAAGAAAACGAATCATTTGAGTTAGTCATCAGAGTATTCTTATTGACAGACATTACTTGTAACATCCTGCAACATCAAAATAAATGCCCTAAGGGCTTACATCTTTCCAAGCTAACACTTGGACACAAAAAAGATGAGTACTAACTCATTTACAAGTTAAGCCCTAGGCTTGAATGTTTACATGAAATCCCAAAAATAACAAAATAAAACATATAACTAAAGACAAGTCTTCAAAATCCCAAACATCAAATCCTTCCAGGCTATGTCCGTGGAGGTAGCTTATCACCTAAACCTGAAAATGATGTTCCCATAAAGGGTGAGCCACAGCCCAGTAGAAAAATACTAAACCAAATATAAGCATTGAATAAAGCTATAGCATTCAATAGATGGTTAATCAAGATAATCAATTTTATTATTAAACAGTCTCATGACACTAATGTCTAAGACACATTTCACTTTCCATTATTATCAACATGGCTCAGAACCTGGCCAAACGTACAACAGTGAATTATATATCATAGTCGCATTACTTCCAATATCAACAAAACAAATGAGACTCATGCTCATATCAAAACACTTCATACTTCCCATTTGATACACATTTTAGTGCTGTATCAATAATCATGTAAAAACACTTCAATATAATAAGCACACATAAAAATGGTGCTAATGGAGTCCATCCCCTATCTCCTCCCAAACAAAAATCCGGTTTAGAGGTCCATCCCCTATCTTCCCCTAAACCGTGGAGTACATCCCCTATCTCCTCCCACACAATATGCAAATGCAATGCTCAACCAATACACATATTTTCAGTATTAAATCAATAGTCAAAATTAATGACTTAACCAATGTGATTAGTTTCAGTTATTCCTAATCCACATGCAATATCTACAACAATCACGACTATCCTCCACCGATAGCCCAAACAGTTATTTCTAGACTGGAAATAAATATGTCAACAATTTAATAGGTGAGTGATTTAAATCATCCAACTACACCATTTAATCTATGAATTCATCAATTTCATGAATTTAACCAAATTCCCCAATTCCCTTAAATTAATTTTACAAATTAATTAATTAATACAACTAGGGTTTTTCCCAAAATTATCTAAGTGACCTCAACATCTTAAAATACCAAAACTTAGAACAAAGCTTATAGAATAGAGTAGGAAATCCCTACCTTGAAGATCACAACTAAAATAGAGAAGATGGAGATGATGACCCAAAATCCAAAGTGCTCCAAATCCTCTCTTTTTCAGATTAAAAGAAAGATCTCGTGAAGCTCTACCTTTCTTCCAAAGGAACTAGGGTAGAAGACCACCAGAAATAGATCAAATCTTGGAGAGAAGGTAAGAGTAGAGAGAGAGACTCTCAAGGGGCGGTTTTTAAAAGTTAAGAGATGAAAAGGTAGGTCAAAAAGTGATCAGAAAAGTGAAATCACGGACTGATGTAGTCGACTCTACGCTCGAGCGTAGAAAGCCACGCTCGAGCGTAAGACACAGAATCATGCTCGAGCGTGAAGAAAGCCGCTCGAGCGTCGATTGCACCCTCACAGAAGTTTTGCAGGCGCTGCACCCGCTCGAGCGTCAAACTCCCCGCTCGAGCGGAGGAGCAAAAACAAGGGATCACGCTCGAGTGTAAAAACTACCGCTCGAGCGGGAGAACTGCAGAGCAAAATACTGGGAGATGGAAAATCCCGCTCGAGCGTTAAAACTCCCGCTCGAGCGGAGAAGCAACAACGAAGGGCCCGCTCGAGCGTTAAAACCTCCGCTCGAGCGTGAAGGCCAAAATCTGGGCATCACCTATTGGCATCAACAATCAACCAACCTGTAACAGACCCGCCCAACACAACCTATAATTCAAATACTAAGAGATTAAAGGACAACAACAACCAATAAGTAATGACAGGATCCACGGAACCTAAGTCCGGATACAATAATCTAAAGGGAAAAGACCGGGGTCGCTATAGCAGGCCTCGAGGGCCAATCCGGGAGCTTCGTCATCCCAGTCTGTGCAGCAGTCTTTTGCTCCGAGAGTGAGCAGGTAGATCAAGGGCCTACGGGGCGCGTGTATGCTGTTACCGCGCAGGATTTAGTACCGGCTCCATCAGTAGTGAGAGGTACTTTTTTGTTTTGCAATTCGGTTGCTAGTGTGTTGATTGACACGGGTGCATCCCATTCTTTTGTATCTGCTGCATTTGCGTCTGTTTTGGAATTGGAGTTAGCACAGTTAGCATCTCCTATTTGTGTGGTATCACCTATTGGTGGTGAGTTGATTCTGAAACAGGGTGTTAGAGGTTGTGATATAGAGGTCGCCGACCATAGGCTTCCTTTTCCGTTTGTTGTCATGCCCATGAAGGGCTTTGATGTTATTTTGGGTATGGACTGGCTATTGTCATACCGGGCTGTTATCGATTGCTACCGCCAGAGGGTCACGTTATGTACCTTGAGCGGGGAGTGGTTCCATTTCTTGGGAGACCGGGTTGGTAGTGTTTTGCCACCGGGGTATGATTCGCGAGGGCGAAGTGAGCTTAGTGGTCTACTTGCTAGCTTTGAGAGTGGTGAGTGTGATGAGACCCAGCTTGTATTGCCGAGGGTGGTTTGTGAGTATTCGGATGTCTTTCCCGAGGACCTTGTTAGTTTGCCACCTCACCGAGAGATAGAGTTCTCTATTGATTTAGTGCCCGGCACGGCGCCGATTTCTATGGCACCTTACCGTTTTGCTCCAGCAGAGTTGGTTGAGTTGAAAGTTCAGCTCCAGGAATTGCTAGATAAGGGTTTTGTTCGCCCTAGTGTTTCACCGTGGAGAGCACTGGCCCTGTTTGCTAAAAAGAAGGATGGTGCCTTGAGATTGTGTATAAACTACCGGAAGTTGAATCGGGCTACGGTCAAGAATAAGTACCCTATGCCCCGTATAGATGATCTGTTTGACCAGTTGAAGGGTTCCCGTTGTTTCTCTAAGATAGACTTGAGATCGGGTTACCACCAGTTGAGGGTCAGGGAGGAAGATATTCCTAAGACGGCATTCCGTACGCGGTATGGCCATTATGAGTTTCTGGTGATGCCATTCGGGCTTACCAATGCACCAGCAGTCTTTATGGACTTGATGAACCGGATCTTCCGGAAATTCTTGGATCGTTTTGTAGTCATTTTCGTGGACGACATTCTTATCTATTCGCCTTCAGAGGAGGAGCACGAGGCACACTTGAGAGTGGTGCTTGAGTTGCTTAGAGCCCATAGGCTGTATGCCAAGTTTGGGAAGTGCGAGTTCTGGCTAGGAGAGGTGAAATTCTTAGGCCATGTGGTATCCAGGGAAGGGGTGTCTGTTGATATACCCAAGGTTGAGGCAGTGCAAGATTGGGCATAGCGTAAGAGTGTGTTCGAGATCCGCAGTTTTCTGGGATTAGCTGGGTATTACCGTCGGTTTGTGAAGGATTTTTCCAGGCTAGCTTCGCTGTTGACTAGGTTAACGCAGAAAGGGGTCAAGTTCGTATGGAGTGAGACTTGTGAAAAGTCGTTCCAAGAGTTAAAGGTTAGTTTGACCACCGCTCCGGTTTTGATTATTCCGGAGAGAGGGTTGGGTTATGCGGTTTATTGTGATGCCTCAAGGGAGGGTTTCGGTTGTGTGTTAATGTAGGAGGGGAAAGTGGTAGCTTATGGCTCACGTCAGTTGAAAATTCACGAGAAGAATTACCCTACACACGACCTAGAGTTAGCAGCAGTGATCTTTGCTTTGAAAATTTGGAGGCACTACCTTTATGGTGAGAGGTTCGAGGTGTTCTCGGACCACAAGAGTTTGAAGTACCTGTTTACCCAGAAGGACTTGAATTTGAGGCAGAGGAGATGGATGGAGTTCATTGAGGACTATGATTTTGAGTTGCATTATCATCCGGGGAAGGCCAATGTTGTGGCCGATGCCCTTAGTAGGAAATCCATTAGTGATGTAGCTTGTATAGCCATCCGGGAATGGGAGATGTTGGGGGCACTTGGCGAGTTTGATTTGTTACTGGGCGAATCTGTTGAGGCTGCGGCCTTGTCTTCTGTTGTTGCACAGCCCACACTTGTGACTAGAGTGTTAGAGGCACAGAGAGGTGACCTTGAGGTAGAGTCTTTCTGAGAGAAGATCTCCAGTGGGAAAGTTGAGAAGGGTTTGACGGTGTATCCCGACCTGAATGTGAGATACCGAGACCGTTTGTTTGTGCCGGAGTCTTGCAGAGAGGAAGTACTCCGAGAGTTTCACCATTCGCGCCTTGCGGTGCATCCGGGAGGCACTAAGATGTATCGGGATTTGGGTCGCCAGTTTTGGTGGCGGGGTATGAAGAGAGATGTGGCTGTTTTCGTATCGAAGTGCCTTACTTGCCAGCAAGTGAAGGCCGAGCATCAGAGGCTAGCGGGTTTGTTGCAACCCTTGCCTGTTGTCGAGTGGAAGTGGGAGCATGTCACTATGGACTTCGTTGTAGGTCTTCCGAGGACTCAGCGGGGTGGTGATGCCATTTGGGTGGTTGTAGACCGGTTGACTAAGTCGGCACACTTCATTCCCATGCGCGTGAGAGATTTGGTAGATCATCTCGTCGACTTGTATATTCGGGACATAGTGAGATTGCACGGGGTCCCAGTGATGATCGTCTCAGATAGAGATCCTCGTTTTACTGCTAGGTTGTGGCAGAGTTTGCAGAGTGCCTTGGGCACTAAGTTGACCTTTAGTACGGCTTATCATCCTCAGACTGACAGGCAGTCCGAGCGTACTATTCAGATCCTTGAGGATATGCTTCGGGGTTGTGTCCTTGACTTTAGTGGGACGTGGGAGAGGCACTTACCATTGGTGGAGTTTGCCTACAACAACAGCTTTCAGTCTAGCATCGGTATGGCACCGTTTGAGGCCTTGTATGGCCGACCGTGTAGGTCTCCAGTTTGTTGGGCCGAGGTGGGTGATGCACCTTTGTTGGGTCCGGAGTTGGTTAGGGAGACGACGGAGAAAGTTGAGCTTATTCGTAGGAGGCTTGTTACAGCCCAGAGTCGCCAAAAGAGTTATGCCGACCGTAGGAGGAGACCTTTGGCGTTTGAGATAGGTGATCACGTCTTTTTGAAGATATCACCTAGGTGAGGTTTGATGAGGTTTGGGAAGAGTGGGAAGTTATCCCCTCGGTTTATTGGGCCTTTTGAGATCCTTGAGAGGATTGGCGAGGTTGCTTATCGTTTAGCCTTACCGCCGCAGTTGTCCGGAGTGCATGACGTGTTTCACGTGAGTATGCTTCGGAAATATGAGCCGGATCCATCACATGCGTTAGATTGGACCGACTTGGAGGTAGATGAGGATGCCTCGTATGAGGAGAGACCGGTTCGGGTCTTGGATAGACGGGATCAAGTCCTGCGTGGCAAGACCATCCCTTTGGTAAAGGTTTTGTGGAAACATCAGGGAGTGGAGGAAGCCACTTGGGAACGTGAGTTGGAGGTCCGCGAGAAATATCCGGACTTGTTTGTTGATGAGTAATCTTGTATTTAAACTTTGTAATGTTGTTGAACTTAAGAGCTTTAAATATGTCTTAAATTGTAAAACATTGGTAATGTTTTGGTTTAATGAAAGTATGTTGTAGAACTTACCCTGATATGGGAGTTGATTATGATATTGCATATGTTGGCTATATTGTAGAACTGGAGTTGTATCATGTATATTGATTATGATATGAACTGTGAACCATACATGTTGGAAATGGTTGGAAATGGAAGAAAATTGCATGTTGATAATGCACTTGTAATATTTGTTGTGAAATGCCTCTTGAAAAGAGATGGAATCGACCGGTAATGGGTCGGGTTGTTTAATATTAATGAGAATGGAGAAAACCTGTTTTTGAAAACTTGTGTTTAATTTCGGGGACGAAATTCTTTAAGGGGGGGAGGTTATAGCGATCCCGATTATCCCTTTACTATTCTGTTGTATTCCGGACTCGGTTCCGTGAAGTTGGTAGTGGTATCTATCTTGTTGTGTCCTTTAATTCCACATGATTGAGTTTTAGGATGTTTTGAACAGGATTGTTACAGGTTGGTTAGGCCTTGGTTTCAATTCCTTGTTGTTCAGTTTTTAGGCGTTCCGCTCGAGCGGGTCTTCTTGCGCTCGAGCGGGTATTGCACACCTCCAGTATTTCGGGGTCCTGCAAAACTTCTGCAGATATGATTTCTGCGCCCGAGCGGGTTTGTTTAAGCTCGAGCGGTGGCGCTCGAGCGGGTCGTTTGGCGCTCGAGCGGGTAGTACTTTATGGGTGTAAGTTCTGGGAGGTGGAAATCTGCGCTCGAGCGGACTGGTTTTCGCGCTCGAGCGGAAGTGCTTTGTTCTTGTGTCTTGGCGCTCGAGCGGGCCTTATTGCGCTCGAGCGTGTCCAGAGTTTTGTTCTTGGCGCTCGAGCGTCGTGTTCTCCGCTCGAGCGGGTCATACGTATATGAGTTATCCGCTGGGTGATTTCAAATCACTTTTTGCTTTTTTTTCTCTCTCCTACTTTTTTTAAAATCCATTTTGAGAGCTCCTCTCTCTAAAATCTTGCCTTCTCTCTAGATTTTGATCTAGCTAGGGTGAGTTCCTCACCTTCGGCCTTTGTAATAGTTGTGTTGATCGTCGATGGCGTCGTTTTGATCTAAAAATCTCGGTCTTTGGAGCACTTTGGTTTTGATCTCTTCTCCATTCGAGGTCTAACTTCGAGGTAGGGATATCCTACTCCTCTTTATGAGCTTTGTCTTTAAATTTTAGTATTTTGAGATGTTGGGGTTGGTTTGGTAAATTGGTGAAAGTTTGGGGCTTTTGTGTAAATTTATAAAGGTTGGGGTTTTAGCTAAATAAAGCCTAGATGCATGTTTGGCATGGAAAAAGTGAAATTAATGTTAAAACATTAATGAAAATGGAACCTAAGGGTTGTAATGTTAATTATGGAAAATGCCCTAATTACATTGATTGATTAATTTGTATAATTAATAGTTGGAAATGAGGAATTGAATTAAGAATGTGGAGATTGGAAAGGGAAGGGGTTAAAGGGTGTAGTTGGATTATTTATCGCTCACCTAGTTGAAATGTTGATTATATATCCATTGTTGCATTTATTTTCTGTATAGAAATAACTGCTTTGGGCTATCGGTGGAGGATAGTCGTGATTGTTGTAGACAATGCATGATGATTAGGCAAACTGAAACTAATCACTGGAATGTGTCATTGAGATTGACGATTGAAAGAATACATTAAATTTATGTATTGTGTGATAATGTGTATAATTGTTGTTTATATGCATTGTGTTGTGTTGGAGGAGATAGGGGATGTACTCCACGGTTTAGGGGAAGATAGGGGATGGACCTCTAAACCGGATGTGTTGGGAGGAGATAGGGGATGGACTCCATAGATAGAGCTCATATGCTTATCTATTAATGTGTTGATAGAGCTTATATGCTTGTCATTGGAAGTGTGATAGTGCTCATATGCATATCTGTGGAAGTGATGATATAGCTTGTATGCTTATCTGTTGTTGTGTGATATAGCTAGTATGCTTATCTATTATGAAATGGGAAGTGTTTGATATGAGTTACTGTCTCATATGAGTTGTTTGGCCAGATTCTGAGCCATGGTTGTAAATTGAGAATTGAAAGGAATTGGAAAATAGACTGTAATATGGACTTGTATGTCATGAAATCGTAAAGTGTGATAAGGGAAAGTATCTGTGTTGGCCATCTATCAATTGCTAATCTTTTAGTCATTGTTCATATTTGGTTTAGTATATTTCTACTGGGCTGTGGCTCACCCTATATGGGAATATCATTTTCAGGTACAGGTAGCATGCCACCTCCAAGGACGTAGCTTGGGAGGCTAGAGGCAGGCGGACTTTTGTTGTTTTATTTCTTTGATGTATTACATGTAAATTCAAGCCAAGGGCTTAATGTGTAAATGAGTTAGTACTCTTTTGTTGTAACCAAGTGTTAACTTGGAAAGCTGTAAGCCTTTAGGGCATTTGCTTTTGTCGTTAACATGCAATACTTTTTGTAATGGAACTCTGATGAATAGAAGAATGTGAAACTCTTATATATCAATGCATGTCTATATTGATGGGTTTAATGTTGTTATTTTGAGGGCGTTACATCACCAAAGCCGAGATGTGTATTATCTAGGCCGAGATGTTACCTTTGCACCTGAGTGATCTTGTCCTGGAGTGGTATGACCTAGACCGAGGTGTGGCACATCTAGGCCAAGGTGTGGCACAGCTTAGTCAAGTGTTGTCCTTCCTAGCCGAGGTCATTGTCACCTTAGTTGCCGAAGCTTTGTCCTTAGCCGATGTCATCACTTGCCGGAGTGCCTTACCGAGTAGCTTGTTAGATACACTTTGTCATAGTCTTGTCTTGTCAATCTATCACCTTTTTGAGGAGAACCAACCAGCCGTTGCCACGTGTCCGAGCTGAGTGTTAAGTCAGCCGGCAGAGAGAGAAACCCATCATTTGTTTCTATACTTGTTTTTGACGAGGGAGGAGAGTTCTTGAGGGAGAGTAGATTTCCAAGCTTGATCCCTAGAGATCGAACCGTTAGATCCGTGTTCTAAGGTTAGATTCTTGATTTGCGCATGTTATTCCTTATGTTTATGATATTGCATTGCATGATTGAATATGATTTGTAAGCCACGCATTGCCTTGAAGTTCGGTTTTAGAAAGAGAAAATTGTATTCATGTGTTCTTCAAGAAAAGTCATGTTTTGATTCGAAAGTTCATGCCTAGATCCATGTTTTTGTGTTTGTTTTCATATGATTTTCAAGTATGAATACCCAGGTCTATGTTTTCGAACTCATAGCATGAAATCCCAGATTTTTGTAATAAAGAAGTTATGATTTTAGCATTCATGTTCTTCATGATCTTCATGTTCATGTTCTTCCTGTTCTTCACGGGTGGAAACCCAGATCTCCAGACCTCACTTCCCGAAGTGTAGTCGCCGAGATCACTCTTACCTAGACCTCACACTTAGGCCAAGCATCGTATCTCACCTTGGCCTACCTTGCATGATCACTTACGCCTTTAGTTTGTCTTGTGTGCACCTCGGCATGCAGCCGCATGCCGAAGCCTAGGTAGCCACACCTCGACCAGGAGGTGTGGGACCTCGGCAAAGACCTGGTTGGTACCCAGCATGTCTTCCTGACATGTAAAACAGTGTTTTGACCTCCAGCATGTTTTTCTCCAGATGTTTTCCCAGCATGTTTTTCCGAGATCATTTGCATGCATGTAAGACTTGTTTTGAGAAGTGCATTCAGTAGACTTTGTCACGTGTTTGTAGGACTTGGACTCTTGCCTTGATCCCGACGTCCCAAGAACTAAGTGAGTGGTATTTTTAATAAAGTTATGTTATAAGTTTTGATAAAGCTTTGCCTTGTTTTGATAAAAGTATTTGTTAAGCATGAATGATATCCCTATTTTATGTATCAAGTAAGCTTTGTTTTGACGACATTTTCGGAAAGTCCCTTGTGCTGGAGGACTCTAAACTTTCGCAGCACTCTAGTGTTAAAGGGCTACGGGCCTTTGTAACATAGGTCCCTTGTGCTGGAGGACTCTAAACTTTCGCAGCACTCTAGTGTTAAAGGGCTACGAGCCTTTGTAACATAGGTCCCTTGTGCTGGAGGACTCTAAACTTTCGCGGCACCCTTGATTAGTACTCTAGTGTTAAAAGGCTACGGGCCTTTGTAACATAGGTCCCTTGTGCTGGAGGACTCTAAACTTTCGTAGCACCCTTGTTTGAGATATCTCCCTTGCTTTGTCTTGTTTTGCCACTGACGGTTTACCTCGTGGGTCTTGTAAGTAAGTAAGTAAGTTTTGTAAGATCAAGTTTGATGAACTTGCTTTATCCCATGTTTTGATACAAGTTATGCCAAGTGCATGTTTTGAGCAAGCTATGATATATGTATTGTTTTGACAAGGACCTCGGGAATCATTCATTTAAAACCTTTATTACTTGTACCATTGTAGACACCCCATTTTTGACCGTCCTCAAGACTTGGACATCACCATTTGAACATTCGGTGATTATCCATGTTTGTGTTCGTTTGGAGTTCCCGGAGGTCTCGGCTCGCGCGCCTTGCCTTAGGATCTCCGAACTTGACTGTTTAGTGTCTGGTTTCACACCAAACACTTGTGTTTTGCCTTGGAGGGGCAGGGAAGGCCTTGTAAGGCATCCCCACACACCACCGGCAGTGGCTAGAGGCCACCGGCTGGTCTTTTTCTGCCACCGGCACTATTTGTTGCCGGTCGGCACATTTTATTGCCGGTCGGCATAGTTTGTTGCCGGTCGGCACTCTTTTTTGTCGAAATGACATTTTTGGGCAGCCGACCACTGTTCATCTACTTTATGGAGATATTTTGTGCCAGCTGTGATAGCTGGCACCAACTCTGCCTCCCTCCATACACGTGTATGGAGGGATCTCCCTCTAAGCAAGCTTGTTGTATAAGCTTTGCAAGAGGGAGTCTTATAAGAGGAAGGGCTCTCCTCTTTGATCTAGGTTAGAGACTTAGAAGCAAAAACCAGAGCTTAGAGATATAGATACACCCTATCTCTATATTTCCCTCCCTCTCTCCCTTTGTGTGTGTTTTCTTGGCCTAAAGGTGGATTTTACCTTACTTTTGCACCATTACACACACTATTACACCTTGCTCCGAGATTGAGGGACTTGGGGGGTTGAATCTTGAGTTTTGGGACTGATTTTGATCAAAAGAAGAGGGCTAGACCATTTGTTCTTCAAGGGTTCTTCAAGGGTGAGCATCTTGCTTTATATTCCCCAAACTTGCAATAGTTATTTACCTATCTTGCTTGCTGATTTAGCTTTTGTGCATAACATGAAAAAGGCTTGTATTCTCATGCTTTAGAACTTTCATTAAGGTTATTTTGTGGTTTGAGTGCAAACTCACCTTGTTAGGCTCTATTTGGCCCTTTTTGTGCTTCCCTTGTGAGGCCTTGTTTGCTTGAGTGTGTTGGTCTTTTCACCACTAAAAACTAGTTGATTTTCAGTGATAAAGAAGGTGGTTTGAAGTCTTGCATAGGGGAGGGACACCCCTCTCCCTTCATTGTCTTGTTTCCTTACATTTTGGCCCAAAAGGGTAGCATGTATGCTTGATCATTTTTGGCCTCATTTCAGAAGTTTTTTAGGTGTTTTAGGTCATATGTAACCTCTGTTTTTGGCCGGATTTGTGCCTCCTTGTATGCTTGTAGTACTTGCTTTGTATTACTCCACTTTGCTTAGAAGTGCATCTCATGATTAGGCCATGATTCTTGCATGTGTTGGCTTAGTTTCATGAAGTTTTTAGCATTGTTTTCCCATGCTTAAGGTCTGTTGGTTATCAATTCGGTCATGTTTGGCATGTTTATCATGGTTGCTTTGCATTTTGGCTTGAAAGCTTTGAGCATGTTGACCTCTAGTATCCATGGTTGTGATCATCCTCATGATTTGGCATCATTTAGGACCACATTTCAGCCCAAGATTCATGTTTGTATGTGTGCATGCATGACCTCTTTCATGTCTTGAGGGTGAGCCCTCTTATGCCTAGGAATGAGTCTTGGTGGTAGCATTTCATGGGAGTCCTTTTTTAGCTGCCATATTAGGGGGTTTTGGAGTCCTATTTTGGTCTGTAAAAATTCTGTTTTTGCTTGCCTTGATCATGCCATGAGTGGTCATGTTGATGAGAGTGAAATGTCTCCCTTTTGGGCCTTAACCGTGGGACTTTTGGCTTGCTTGTTGGCATGAACATTGGTCCACCTTTCGGACACTTTTTGCCACTGTTTTGGGGTGGGTTAGGGCCTGCCACTTTATGGTTCAAAACCCTCTTGCATGCTTGTCTCATGTTTGTTACATAATTGCTCCATTAAGTAATGTTTCATGTTGATCCCATTGCTCAAATGGCCTAAGTTTGCATTGCACTTGCATATTGCATGCTTAGTATTACATACTTGTCATATTAGTTGCATAACATTTGGCATGCTTTGCATTTCCATGTCATTGTTGCATTTCGAATCATGTTTGCATAACATGCATTGCATTTACTTGGTTTGGGGTGTCAAACCAAGTGTGGGAATCAAGGAACATTCGTACTTCAAGTGATGTAATGTGCCTTGATTCTCGGTCACCGAGGCCTTTGACTCCGGCTTGATAAGGCTTTGGTTCTCATTTTGTTTGTTGCATGCATATTTATATCAAGTGGCAAACTTGACCCCTTGGGCTATCATGCACCATTGATGGCTCGAGGGTCGAGGATCATGCTTCCTTGAGTTCAAAGCATGATAGGAAGCATGATCATGCTCACATGTGCCTGAAACCCCCATGCCATGCACTGTCTGCTCTCTGTTTGCTGTCAAAACTGTCTTCTGCAGTAAGTTTCTGCCGACCGGCAGAATTAAGTGCCGGCCGGCAACCTTTGAATGGCCGGTAAATCAAAACAGTGCCGATGGAAATCCTGGACTGCCGGTGGGAATTCTATCTGGCCGGTGGTTCTCTGCAGTATGCAAGGAACCTGTCCTGGAGTTTTGGCAATTTTTAGAAAGACAGGGCAGTGTAAACAGAGGTGGCAGAGATATGGTACGGGTCTTTCCGGGCGAGACGGTTTCGAGCATGCATCATCCGCGCATCCCAAGGCAGAGGCTGCGGCCACCCTTTTCTTTCTGTTGCATTCTTTCCTTTAATTAATTAGAAATTCTGTAATAATTTTATTTGCTTATTATTTGGGACTGTAATATTTATTTGGTTCCTCCGAGCGAGGACAATTGTGTAATAAGTGTGCGTGAGTGCGTGTATGTCTTCCAACCTCACGTCTTTCTTCCCTTTTATTTACCTGCTTATGATGGTAGATTAGGGCACGTTTAATTTAGCATACCTTATGCTATGCATGCGTGCATCCATGCATTTGTATTGCATGCATTAAGCTCGGTTCATCACGCTAACTGCATTCGTATCTCAATTCAAAAATTGAATATGTGATAGTTGATCGCATTTCATATGCCATGCTTAGGTTAGCCGAGCCTACTTCGATTGCATCCTGTATGCGTTGCATTAAACATTTAAACATGGACTTGGATCATGCATTGATTACTAACGGGTTTATTGTTTTGGCACGGAGTACGATGTAAGTGTTTTTTCGCTTTAGCATCTCGCATGAGTGTGAATGCTACCATGACAGCATGCTTACCATGTGGCTAGGTGCTTACGTGTTAAACTGTTTGAATGCCTGTGGGTGAAGGTTGGATTGCTTGAGTTGGGAAAACTCGTTAAAATCCGTGTTTTAGCCTACTTACGAGTAGCAAATCCCAAAAAGCACTTTTCAAAAAACGGATATGCAATGCTTATTTCCAAATTAGGCAATCTAGCCTATACTTGTTTGCTGCGCGCATAACATAGTAATTCTAGGCTAATAACTGGAATAAGAACACATAAACGTTTTCAAAATCAGATATCACGGTTAGTAGAGGCCGGTCTTCGGACCGGGCGAGAGGGGGTGCTCATAGCTGACCTTCCCCAATCGTACCCTAGCTCCCGAGCCGAGATAACTCCGGTGATGACGGACATGTGGCCTTCGGCACCGAGTCAGGGTTTCCTAAATTTCCCCATAAAAAATATTTAGGTGGCGACTCTGTATCTGGCAAAGCAGTCCATGTTTGGCACTACTTTTTCAAAAATCTGTTTCTCAAAACGATTTGCTAGATTTGGACTCTTTGGTTCAGATTAAGAACCGTGACACAAATCGAGTCCGAACTGTAATGAGGTCCCCCTTCGCGGGCGTGTTACAACCATTCACTGAGTATCCAAGCTCACCCTCCCTATGTATATATGTAGGTAACAAGCAAGAAGTCGGCTACGTCGAGATGTGTGTTTTGTATGCATGTTATGTCGGCTGTGACGATATCGGCAATCTTCCAGATTATGTTTCTTGACCTGTAGTTCTTGTATTTTGTTATGTCGGCTTGAGAAGCCTTTTATTAAGATGTAATATGTACCTTATTTTGTTGTATTCAAGTTGTAAGACTTCAATTAAGATGTATGCCATTACATTTGACTTATGCACTGCTCTTTTGGACCACTTGTATTTTAGATTATTGCTACCGCACTTGTGAGCCCCATATATTTATACTCTGATTGTGTGTGAATTTTGAAAGTCGGCCTTCGGTAATCTCGGATTACTGGCCATCATGGCACCAAACTACTAGGGGCGGTTTGGGGTCGTGACAACATGGGAATAGGAGCATGTGGCTTGGGGAAAGGGGATATAATAGTATTTTACTTGATTATGCTTGATTATGTGAGCATATGGTCATAAGTGAATGGCCCCTCTATGACTAACAAAAGTTGGTAAGAGGTATTTCAAATTTAGTCCAGTCCATTGACTCTCCTTAAATTACTGGTTTGCAAATTGCGTATTAGTTAAAAGAAACCATTACTCTTTTTTTCTTTTCTTTTCTTTTTTTCTTGGTACCACACCAAAAAAAAAAAAAAAAAAAAAAACCTACTACAAATCTATCATTCTGAAGACGATGTTTTAAAAAGTAAATTGAGGTTACAAAAATTGAATATTTTAACCATTTTATTTTTCACTTTACTTTTTATTTATACAGAAATAACAAAGAAAATAGCAAAAACGACATAACATACAAAGAAAAAGATGGTAAGCAGTTGAGAAGAAAAATAAAAGATAGAGAGAACGGCAAATTGGAACTATTGGCCGTTTAAAATAGGAAACAAAAATAGAACAGATTTTTACAGACTTTTGTTTTGTATAAAAAGGATTTTAATGAGTTAATAGGTTTGTTCCTTTGCACCGATTATAAATTATAGTAATTCATTTTTTGATTAAAAGAGAATAAGTATTCCATTTATTTTTTTTTTCTCACTACAAGAAAAAGAAGTTTTAGCGACTAAAATATAAATTTTTTCGCTGAAAGTAGGACAATTGGCGACTAAAATTGAATTAGTAGCCAAAAGTCTTAGTGAAGACTTTTGGCGACTTAAACAGTTTAGTAGCCAAATGTGTAGTTATTGGCGACTAAAAATCAGTTTAGTCGCCGATTATATGGGTTTTAGCGACTAAAATAATTTTAGTAGCCAAAAGTGAAGGTTTTTGGCGACTAAAAAAATTTAGTAGCCAAAAGTATAGGTTTTGGCGACTAAAAAATAGTTTGGTCGCCGATTATAGGTGTTTTACCGACAAAAAAAATTTTTGCAGCCAAAAGTAAAGGTTTTTGGCTACTAAAAAAAATTTAGTACCTAAAAGTGGACAATTGGCGACTAAAATTCAGTTTAGTCGGCAAAAGTGGAGGTTTTGGTGAATAAAAATAAGTTTAGTCGTCGAAGGTGGTTATTTTTAGGCGAAAATTAATTTTTTTAGCGACTAAATTATTGGTAGTAGCCAAAACTAAGGTTTTTGGCGACTAAAAAAAATTTAGTCGCCAAAAGTGGCTTCCTTTTTTTTTAATAAATAATTTATTTTTTACATAAATTATATTGAATAAAAATAATTCTGTTTATATATATAGTTTTACTAGCGTATACCCGTGCCTGAAGGCACGGTGTAAATAATATTAGGATTAAAATATAATTGTAATTCAAACACTATTTTAAATTTATTTTTTAATTTGATAAAATCACAAATTTATTATGAAATTTTAGAGTTCTCACAAAACTCCTTACAAAAACTCATTTTTACTTATATAATATACAGCTAGATACATAGATACGGCTAGCATACATACAATACTGCTTTTGCTTATATAATTATATGAAAATTGTATGTATGCCCGAAATGCCCTTGTGTATTACGAGCATACATACATTGTATGGAAATATATGTAAAATATATTGAACAAGAAGGAGAATCTAAAAAAATAAACAAGTAGAGAGAAAAATAAAAACGGGAGAAAATAAAAAATAAAAAGATAAGAAAGAGGAAGGCAGGATGATGGGATCATGGAAGAAGGGGTGTGAGAAGAGGAAAAAGTAAGAGAGAGAGAAGTAGGAAAGTAGAAAATGTATATGTAGAACATTTTTTGAAAAATATATCTCATCCATTATTTTATAATTTGAACAGATCTGAGCCATCCAAATGTCTTAATAGGACAAAATATGTTGAAAATTCAAAAACCGTCATGATTTATTAAAATATGTTGAAGATTCATATGAAGTCTAAATTTACAAAGTTTATCAAGTATTTAATATATTTAAAAATAATAATTAATTGTTCAAATTCATTTAATTTGTGGACAATAAAATTTATTAATTTAATCTCCACAACACACAGTAAAATCTGGCTTCTAATTCTGGGATCGCAGTCTTTTTCATATAATATGAACAAAAATAAGTGAACAAAAAGGAGAAAATAAAAAATAAAAAAACAAACAAAGAGAAGAAAAAAAATGAGAGAAAATAAAAAAAAATTTTAAAAAAAAAAGAGAGAGGAAGGTGGTGGGATCATGGGAAGGATGGATGAGAAAATGAAAAAGTAAAAGAGAAAAGTGGGAAAATAGAAAATGTACATGTATGATATTTTTTGAAAAATATATCTCAGCCGTTGTTTTATAATTTGAATAGATCTGAGCCGTCTAAATGTCCTAGTAGGACAATGTGTGTAGGACAAATTTAAAAACCATTCTGTTTTATTATATAGATATATCACGTCTTCTCTAAATATCAACCAATCATCCTACTTACACATCATTAAGTTTAAAAAATGAGTCCAAAAAATAGGCTTGTATATTATTTTTCATAAAGAAAAAATCAATAATCCAATAATTTATTATTGAATCATAGCCAACCCTAGAAGGCACCATAAAACTAAAAATCAATAATTCAACATTAATTATTTTTTAAATGTTGCATAAGTAGAAAATACCATATATAAAAAAAACGACATAATTTAACAACATAAACTAATTATGAACATAGAAGTAATACATAAACTAATTATGAAAATAGAAGTAATACGCTTCAAATAGCAACCATTGCAATCTATATGAAGAAAAAGCGAGATAAATTGAGAAGAATGAAGAAAAAAAATGCTTAATGTTTAATATTTTTTAAATCTCATGTCACATAGTAGGCAATGAATATTCTATTAGTCTACTAAATATAACATAAAAAATAATTTATATAAAATTTATAAATATAAAACTTTTACAAAATATTTGATAGTGACATTTTTAGAATTTTTTTTTTTTTGAGCGGAGACATTTTTGGAATTTTAAATTACAATAATCAATATTTAACCTGACATATTATTGTATACAAAATTATGTATTGTAACTCTCTTTTTTATTCAAATACATAAAGAAAATGATGGGGAGAGAGAGAGAGAGAGAGTGAGTGTGTCAAACTAATCATTAAAATATTGAATTTATCTCAACTCATGAATTTAATTATATTTTTATTTCAAATAAGATAATTTCACCCATTAAATTAAATAAATCTTAATCCTTCAAAGTGATATATAGTACAATTTTAGACGTATTTTAAAAAATCTAGCTGCTTTATTATATAGATTCCGAAGTTAAATGCATGAACAATAGTAACAATTTGCCAATAATTTATAGGTTTTGTGAGAATATTCCTCATACCTAATACTTTGTCGTCGCACCTATTTAGTATTTTGAAAACCGCACTACAATAACAAAAAATATAAAAGCAACCACTTTCATATATAATAATACTAATTAAATAAGAACATATCAATCATTTATTATTTGCTAGTTACTATATAATATAACTAGCGTATGCCCGTGCCTGAAGGCACAGTGTAAATAATATTAGGATTAGAATATAATTGTAATTCCAACACTATTTTAAATTTATTTTTTAATTTGATAAAATCACAAATTTATTATAAAATTTTAGAGTTCTCACAAAACTCGTCACGAAAACTCGTTTTTACTTATATAATATACAGCTAGGTAGATAGATATGGCTAGCATACATACAATACTGCTTTTGCTTATATAATTATATGAAAATTGTATGTATGCCCGTAATGTCCTAGTGTATTACGAGCATACATACATTGTATGGAAATATATGTAAAATATATTGAACAAAAAGGAGAAAATAAAAAAATAAACCAGTTGAGAGAAAAATAAAAACAGGAGAAAATATAAAATAAAAAGGAAAGAAAGAGGAAGGCAGGATGATGGGATCATGGAAGAAGGGGTGTGAGAAAAGGAAAAAGTAAGAGAGAGAGAAGTAGGAAAGTAGAAAATGTATATGTTGAACATTTTTTGAAAAATATATCTCAGCCATTATTTTATAATTTGAACAGATCTGAGCCATTCAAATGTCTTAATAGGACCAAATATGTTGAAGATTCAAAAACCGTCCTGATTTATTAAAATATGTTGACGATTCATATGAAGTCTAAATTTACGAAATTTATCAAGTATTTAATATATTTAAAAATAATAATAAATTGTTCAAATTCATTTAATTTGTGGATTATAAAATTTATTAATTTAATCTCCAGTACACAGAGTAAAATCTGGCTTCTAATTCTGGAATCGCAGTCTTTTTCATATAATGTGGACAAAAATAAGTGAATAAAAAAGAGAAAATAAAAAATAAAAAAACAAACAAATAGAAAAATAAAAATGAGAGAAAATTAAAAAATTAAAAAAAAAAAAGAAGAGAGAGGTAGGTGGTGGGATCATGGGATCATTGAAGGATGGATGAGAAAAGGAAACAGTAAAAGAGAAAAGTGGGAAAATAGAAAATGTACATGTAGGATATTTTTTGAAAAATATATCTCAGCCGTTGTTTTATAATTTGAATAGATCTGAGCCGTCTAAATGTCCTAATAGGACAATGTGTGTAGAACAAATTCAAAAACCATTCTGCTTTATTATATGAATATATCACGTCTTCTCTAAATATCAACTAGTCATCCAACTTACACATCATTAAGTTTAAAAAATGAGTCCAAAAAATAGGCTTGTATATTATTTTTCATAAAGAAAAAATCAATAATCCAATAATTTATTATTGAATCATAGCCAACCCTAGAAGGCACCATAAAACTAAAAATCAATAAATCAACATTAATTATTTTTTAAATGTTGCATAAGTAGAAAATACCATATATAAAAAAAACGACATAATTTAACAACATAAACTAATTATGAACATAGAAGTAATACATAAACTAATTATGAAAATAGAAGTAATACGCTTCAAATAGCAACCCTTGGTAGCTATCGTGTAACGCCCTCAAAATAAGACAAGCATTCACATATAAACTAACCACATTCCTTTATTTCATTGAGTTTCATTACATAAGTATTACATGTTAACATCAAAACAAAATGCCCTACGGGCTTACAGCTTTCCAAGTTAACACTTGGTTTCAACAAAAGAGTACTAACTCGTTTACACATTAAGCCCTTGGCTTGAAGTTACATGTAATACATCAAAAGTAAAACAACTACACTATGTCCGCCTCTAGCCTTCCAAGCTATGTCCTTGGAGGTGGCATGCTTCCTGTACCTGAAAATGATATTCCCATATAGGGTGAGCCACAGCCCAGCAGAAATACACTAAACCAACCATGGACAATGACTAAAACATTAGCAATTGATAGTTGGTCAACACTGATACAATCACATAAATTACATATTTATGTCAACGACTTACAAGTCCCAATTACTTTTCATTTTCCCTTTTTCCACAGATAAGCATGCTAGCTCTATCATCATTTCCACAGATATGTATAAAAACTATATCTCACATTCAGATAAGCATAAAAGCTATACCCACATTCTCAACAGATATGTATATCAACAATATCCACAGATAAGCATATAAGCTATATCCACACTCTACAACAGATATGTATAACCACAATATCCACAGATAAGCATATAAGCTATATCCACACTTCACAAAGATAAGCATATGAGCTCTATCTTCACTTCTCTAGACAAGCATATGAGCTCTGTCTACGGAGTTCATCCCCTATCTCCTCCCAATACCTATCCGGTTTAGAGGTACATCCCCTATCTTCCCCTAAACCGCGGAGTACATCCCCTATCTCCTCCTCTACACATAACGTATATAAACACATTGGTTCTATATACAATCACACAATACACACAATTAATGTATTCTATCAACCGTCAAGTTCCATGACACATTCCATTGATTAGTTTCAGTTTACCTAATCATCATGCATTGTCTACAACAATCACGACTATCCTCCACCGATAGCCCAAAGCAGTTATTTCTAAACAGAAAATAAATGCACAAATGGATATTCAATCAACATTTCATTTCCTCATTTCTCACCAATTAATTATTCCAATTAATTATACAATGTAATTAGGCCATTTTCCATAATTACCATTTCAACCCTTAGGTCCCATTTTCATCAATGATTCAACGATCATTCCATTTTTCTATGCCAAACATGCATCTAGGTTTATTATGAATAAAACCCCAACTTTTGCAAAATTACACAAAAGCCCCAAACTTTCACAAAATTACCAAACCAAGCCCAACATCTCAAAATACCAAAATTTAAAGACAAAACCCATAGAGAGGAGTAGGTTATCCCTACCTCAAATTTGGAGTCCCAAAGGAGAAGACGACAAAACCCAACGTGCTCCAAAATCCGAGATTTTCAGATTAAAATGAAGCCCTCGACGATCAACAACTTTTTTGTAAAGGCCAAAGGTGAGCAAATCACTCCTACTAGATCAAAACCAAGAGAGAAGGTAGAGTCTAGAGTGAGAGGCTCAACAATGGTGATTTTGGAAAAGTAAGAGAGAGAAGAGAAAGTGAAAAAGTGATTTGGAAAGTCACAACTTCGGGTCTTTAACCCAGGTCTCCGCTCGAGCGTAAAACACCCCGCTCGAGCGGCCACCCACAGACTTACGCTCGAGCGGCCAACCTCCCGCTCGAGCGCAGAATGCACTCGCTCAGCACTTTTGCAGAAACAGACCTACGCTCGAGCTGCCAAACCTACGCTCGAGCGTACAACACTGCACAACAAATACTGGATGGATGTATTATCCGCTCGAGCGCCAACACCTCCGCTCGAGCGTACAGGCCAAAAATCTGGGCAACTAGTTTTGGTTTCTAAACTCAACCAACCTGTAACCAACCCGCCCAACACATCCTATAACTCAAATACAAAGCAAGAAAGGATGTAACAAGATAATAAACAACTACCAACATCCACGGACACATGTCCGGATCACTATACAACAAGGGTAAACCCGGGATCGCTATAACCTCCCCCCCTTAAAGAATTTCGTCCCCGAAATTAAGCACAAGTTTACAAAAAAAAACAGGTGTTCTTTCATTTTAAACAATGTTACACTTGAACATTCAACAATTCGACCCATTACCGGTTATTCCATCCCTTTAACAAGAGACATATCACAATATGCAAACAACATATGTACTCCCGACATGCATCAACATTATGCACTATCCCTCCAATTTCAATAATATATTCAACAGATATAATGTTACATTCAACTTCCATATGAGGCAAGTTCCAAAACATACTTTCAATAAACCAAACATTTTCAATGTTTCACAACTTAAGACATATATAAAAGCTCTTAAGTTCAACAAAACGGAAAATTTAAATACAAGATCACACATCAACAAACAAGTCCGGATATTTCTCACGGACTTCCAACTCACGTTCCCAAGTGGCTTCCTCCACTCCGTGATGTTTCCACAAGACTTTCACCAAAGGAATGGTCTTACCACGCAGGACCTGATCCCGCCTATCCAAGACCCGAACCGGTCTCTCCTCATACGAGGCATCCTCATCTACCTCTAAATCGGTCCAATCCAGCACATGTGATGGATCTGGCTCATACTTCCGAAGCATACTCACATGAAACACGTCATACACCCCGGACAACTGCGGCGGTAAGGCTAACCGATAAGCAACCTCACCTATCCTCTCAAGGATCTCAAAAGGACCTATAAACCGAGGGGATAATTTCCCACTCTTCCCAAACCTCATCAGGCCTCGTCTAGGTGATATTTTCAGAAAGACATGATCACCTACCTCAAACGCCAAAGGCCTCCTCCTACGGTCGGCATAACTCTTTTGTCGACTCTGGGCTGTAACAAGCCTCCTACGGATAATCTCAACTTTCTCCGTCGTCTCCCTAACCAACTCCGGACCCAACAAAGGTGCATCACCCACCTCGGCCCAACAAACTGGAGATCTACACGGTCGGCCATACAAGGCCTCAAACGGTGCCATACCGATGCTAGACTGAAAACTGTTGTTGTAGGCAAACTCTACCAATGGCAAGTGCCTCTCCCACGTCCCACTGAAATCCAGGACACAACCCCGAAGCATATCCTCGAGGATCTGAATAGTACGCTCGGACTGCCCGTCAGTCTGAGGATGATAAGCCGTACTAAAGGTCAACTTAGTGCCCAAGGCACTCTGCAAACTCTGCCACAACCTAGCAGTAAAACGAGGATCTCTATCTGAGACGATCGTCACTGGGACCCCATGCAATCTTACTACATCCCGAATATACAAATCGGCAAGATGATCTATCGAATCTCTCACGCGCATAGGAATAAAGTGCGCCGACTTAGTCAACCGGTCTACAACCACCCAAATAGCATCACTACCCCGCTGAGTCCTCGGAAGACCTACAACGAAGTCCATAGTGACATGCTCCCACTTCCACTCGGCAATAGGCAAGGGTTGCAACAAACCCGCTGGCCTCTGATGCTCGGCCTTCACTTGCTGGCAAGTAAGGCACTTCGATACGAAAACAGCCACATCTCTCTTCATACCCCGCCACCAAAATTGGCGACCCAAATCCTGATACATTTTAGTACCTCCCGGATGCACCGCAAGGCGCGAATGATGAAACTCTCGGAGTACTTCCTCACGGCAAGCCTCCGGTACAAACAAACGGTCTCGGTATCTCACACTCAGGTCGGGATACACCATCAAACCCTTCTCAACCTTCCCACTGGAGATCTTCTCTCGGAGGGATTCTACCTCAAGGTCACCTCTCTGTGCCTCTAACACTCTAATCACAAGTCTAGGCCGCACAGCGACAGAAAACAAGGCCGCAGCCTCAACAGATTCGCCCAGTAGCAAATCAAACTCGCCAAGTGCTCCCAACATCTCCCATTCCCGGATGGCTATACAAGCTACATCACTAATGGTTTTCCTACTAAGGGCATCGGCCACAACATTGGCCTTTCCCGGATGATAATGTAACTCAAAATCATAATCCTCGATGAACTCCATCCATCTCCTCTGCCTCAGATTCAAGTCTCTCTGTGTAAACAGATACTTCAAACTCTTGTGATCCGAGAATACCTCGAACCTCTCACCATAAAGGTAGTGCCTCCAGATTTTCAAGGCAAAGATCACAGCTGCTAACTCTAGGTCGTGTGTGGGGTAATTCTTCTCATGTATTTTCAACTGACGTGAGCCATAAGCTACCACTTTCCCCTCTTGCATCAACACAGAACCCAAACCCTCTCGTGAGGCATCACAATAAACCGCATAACCCAACCCTCTCTCCGGAATAATCAACACCGGAGCGGTGGTCAATCTAACTTTCAACTCTTGGAACGACTTTTCACAAGTCTCACTCCACACAAACTTGACTCCCTTCCGAGTCAGTCTAGTCAACGGTGACGCTAACCTGGAGAAATCTTTCACAAACCGACGGTAATACCCAGCTAATCCCAGAAAACTGCGGATCTCAAACACACTCTTAGGCTGTGCCCAATCTTGCACTGCCTCAACCTTGGATGTATCAACAGACACCCCTTTCCCGGATACCACGTGGCCTAAGAATTTGACTTCCCCCAGCCAGAACTCACACTTCCCAAACTTGGCATACAGCCTATGGGCTCTAAGTAACTCAAGCACCACTCTCAAGTGTGCCTCGTGCTCCTCCTCAGAAGACGAATAGATAAGGATGTCGTCCACGAAGACAACCACAAATCGGTCTAAGAACTCCTGGAAAATCCGGTTCATCAAGTCCATAAAGACTGCCGGTGCATTGGTAAGCCCAAATGGCATCACCAGAAACTCATAATGGCCATACCGCGTACGGAATGCCGTCTTAGGAATATCTTCCTCCCTGACCCTCAACTGATGGTAACCCGATCTCAAGTCTATCTTAGAGAAACAACGGGAACCCTTCAACTGGTCAAACAAATCATCTATACGGGGCATAGGATACTTATTCTTAACCGTAGCCCGATTCAACTTCCGATAGTCAATACACAATCTCAAGGCACCATCTTTCTTTTTAACAAAGAGGGCCGGTGCTCCCCACGGTGAAACACTAGGGCGAACAAAGCCCTTATCGAGCAATTCCTGGAGCTGAACTTTCAACTCAACCAACTCTGCTGGAGCAAAACGGTAAGGTGCCATAGAAATCGGCGCCGTACCCGGCACTAAATCAATAGAGAACTCTATCTCTCGGTGAGGTAGCAAACTAACAAGCTCTTCGGGAAAAACATCCGAATACTCACAAACCACCCTTGGCAATACATGCTGGGTCTCACCACTCTCACCACTCTCAAAGCTAGCAAGTAGACTACTAAGCTCACTTCGCCCTCGCGAATCATACCCCGGTGGCAAAACACTACCAACCCGGTCTCCCAAGAAATGGAACCACTCCCCGCTCAAGGTACACAATGTAACCCTCTGGCGGTAGCAATCAATAACAGCCCGGTATGACGATAACCAGTCCATACCCAAAATAACATCAAAACCCTTCATGGGCATGACAACAAACGGAAAAGGAAGCCTATAGTCGGCGACCTCTATATCACATCCTCTAACACCCTGTTTCAGAATCAACTCACCACCCAAAGGCGATAACACACAAATAGGAGATGCTAACTGTGCTAACTCCAATTCCAAAACAGATGCAAATGCAGCAGATACAAAAGAATGAGATGCACCCGTGTCTATCAACACATTAGCAACTGAGTTGCAAAACAGAAAAGTACCTCTCACTACTGATGGAGCCGGTACTAAGTCCTGCGCGGTAACAGCATACACGCGCCCCGTAGGCCCCTGGTCTACCTGCTCACCTCTCGGAGCAAAAGACTGCTGCACAGACTGGGATGACGAAACTCCCGGATTGGCCCTCGAGGCCTGCACAGACTGAGCTGGCTGAAAACCCTGCGTCTGCCTAGACCTAGACGCTCCCGAAGTGGCACTCAACTGTGGGCAAAACCTCTTCATGTGCCCAGGTTGTCCACACTGATAACAAGTCAAGAGCTGCCCCCTGCCCAAACTCTGACTCTGCGGTCTAGCTGAAGAAGAAGCAGCTTTCTGACCCCCACCCTTCTGCGGGCAAACAGAAACCTTGTGACCCAGCTGGCCACACTTGTAACAAGTGAATTCCCCCTGACCACCTCTCCCGGAGCCTGCACTCGGCACTGGGAAGGTCGATCTAGCAACACCACCCTGCGACTGCTGAGGGTTATAACCCTTCTGTCTCCTGCCATCACCCTGACTATCCTGGCTCCTCTTGGAGCCTCTCTGACCCTCATCCTCCTCCTGCATCATAAGCTCCATATGAGCTGCAGCGTCCACTAGGTGTCTATACTCTCGAATATAAGACCCACCAATTCTCAACTTGAGGCCCCGCCTCAACTTCCGCTCAAACTCATAGCAACGGCGTTCCTCAGACGCCACCAGTTCAGGTGCAAACCTAGACAGACTGGTAAAAGTAGCCTCAAACTCGGCCACTGACAAGCCCTGCTGATTAAGCCGGCTAAACTGATCCCTCAGCTTTTCCCTAGCTGCTGCTGATAAAAACCTCTCCTGAAAAGCATTCACAAACGCCTCCCAAGTACCACCAACACGAGCTTTCTCGTACTTCCACCATTGACCCGCATCTCCCTTCAGTTGGAAGGATGCCAAGGTCACTTTCAGTGCTTCGTCCTCGATGCCAAGCATCTCAAACGTCTTCGTTGTCTGTTCGAGCCATTCATCTGCCTTAAGCGGCTCTTTAGGATCCCCGATAAACTCGTCCGGATTACACCGGAAGAACTCCCTCTTCAAGAAAGAAGGCCCTGCCTCAGCTGCCTGATTCCCAGCTCTAAGAATACCCAAAGCTCCTGCTATCTCTCTGGCCAAGGCACCCATAGCCTGCTGACCCACTGGCTCGGCCACATTGGCCTGCCCAACTCCCTCCTGCACTGCCGGAATCTCACCCTGTAACGGTACTTCCTGCCTCGCAGGTCTACCACGCCTAGCACCTCTTCCTCGTCCTGACATCCTAATAGAGGCAACACAGAACGTTAGCACATTCATAAATGTGCCGAAACTAAACACTCACGTCCTAATGCATGGACAAGTGTAATTCACTCCACATAAGCACATAAACACATAAGCACTTACGAATTTCATTTCCGGATAATGATAGTCCCAAGGCGTTACTAGAGTTCCGGTTAGAAACAGCATTGATCAAGTGCCTTTCCAACAAGACTCCCAGAAACTCAAGGATCCAATCAACATCCCAGAAATTTAATCCCATACCCACATAGTCACATAAGCATGTTATCACTTAAGCACATAGCATATGATACTACATCTAAGTCTCTATCAAGCGAGACAAACCCATTGTGATACTAATCACTTCCCACGTACCCAAAGTATTCGAACCCGGTACGCTCTGATACCAAGTTGTAACGCCCTCAAAATAAGACAAGCATTCACATATAAACTAACCACATTCCTTTATTTCATTGAGTTTCATTACATAAGTATTACATGTTAACATCAAAACAAAATGCCCTACGGGCTTACAGCTTTCCAAGTTAACACTTGGTTTCAACAAAAGAGTACTAACTCGTTTACACATTAAGCCCTTGGCTTGAAGTTACATGTAATACATCAAAAGTAAAACAACTACACTATGTCCGCCTCTAGCCTTCCAAGCTATGTCCTTGGAGGTGGCATGCTTCCTGTACCTGAAAATGATATTCCCATATAGGGTGAGCCACAGCCCAGCAGAAATACACTAAACCAACCATGGACAATGACTAAAACATTAGCAATTGATAGTTGGTCAACACTGATACAATCACATAAATTACATATTTATGTCAACGACTTACAAGTCCCAATTACTTTTCATTTTCCCTTTTTCCACAGATAAGCATGCTAGCTCTATCATCATTTCCACAGATATGTATAAAAACTATATCTCACATTCAGATAAGCATAAAAGCTATACCCACATTCTCAACAGATATGTATATCAACAATATCCACAGATAAGCATATAAGCTATATCCACACTCTACAACAGATATGTATAACCACAATATCCACAGATAAGCATATAAGCTATATCCACACTTCACAAAGATAAGCATATGAGCTCTATCTTCACTTCTCTAGACAAGCATATGAGCTCTGTCTACGGAGTTCATCCCCTATCTCCTCCCAATACCTATCCGGTTTAGAGGTACATCCCCTATCTTCCCCTAAACCGCGGAGTACATCCCCTATCTCCTCCTCTACACATAACGTATATAAACACATTGGTTCTATATACAATCACACAATACACACAATTAATGTATTCTATCAACCGTCAAGTTCCATGACACATTCCATTGATTAGTTTCAGTTTACCTAATCATCATGCATTGTCTACAACAATCACGACTATCCTCCACCGATAGCCCAAAGCAGTTATTTCTAAACAGAAAATAAATGCACAAATGGATATTCAATCAACATTTCATTTCCTCATTTCTCACCAATTAATTATTCCAATTAATTATACAATGTAATTAGGCCATTTTCCATAATTACCATTTCAACCCTTAGGTCCCATTTTCATCAATGATTCAACGATCATTCCATTTTTCTATGCCAAACATGCATCTAGGTTTATTATGAATAAAACCCCAACTTTTGCAAAATTACACAAAAGCCCCAAACTTTCACAAAATTACCAAACCAAGCCCAACATCTCAAAATACCAAAATTTAAAGACAAAACCCATAGAGAGGAGTAGGTTATCCCTACCTCAAATTTGGAGTCCCAAAGGAGAAGACGACAAAACCCAACGTGCTCCAAAATCCGAGATTTTCAGATTAAAATGAAGCCCTCGACGATCAACAACTTTTTTGTAAAGGCCAAAGGTGAGCAAATCACTCCTACTAGATCAAAACCAAGAGAGAAGGTAGAGTCTAGAGTGAGAGGCTCAACAATGGTGATTTTGGAAAAGTAAGAGAGAGAAGAGAAAGTGAAAAAGTGATTTGGAAAGTCACAACTTCGGGTCTTTAACCCAGGTCTCCGCTCGAGCGTAAAACACCCCGCTCGAGCGGCCACCCACAGACTTACGCTCGAGCGGCCAACCTCCCGCTCGAGCGCAGAATGCACTCGCTCAGCACTTTTGCAGAAACAGACCTACGCTCGAGCTGCCAAACCTACGCTCGAGCGTACAACACTGCACAACAAATACTGGATGGATGTATTATCCGCTCGAGCGCCAACACCTCCGCTCGAGCGTACAGGCCAAAAATCTGGGCAACTAGTTTTGGTTTCTAAACTCAACCAACCTGTAACCAACCCGCCCAACACATCCTATAACTCAAATACAAAGCAAGAAAGGATGTAACAAGATAATAAACAACTACCAACATCCATGGACACATGTCCGGATCACTATACAACAAGGGTAAACCCGGGATCGCTATATATCGCAATCTATATGAAGAAAGAGCCAGATAAATTGATAAGAATGAAGAAAAAAAATGCTTAATGTTTATTATTTTTTAAATCTCATGTCACATTGTAGGCTATGAATATTATATTAGTCTACTAAATATAACATAAAAAATAATTTATATAAAATTTATAAATATAAAACTTTTACAAAATATTTGATAGTGACATTTTTAGAATTTTAAATTACGATAATCAATATTTAACTTGACATATTATTGTATACAAAAATTATGTATTGTAACTCTCTTTTTTTATTCAAATACATAAAGAAAATGATGGGGAGAGAGAGAGAGAGAGAGTGTGTGTCAAACTAGCCATTAAAATATTGAATTTATCTCAACTCATGAATTTAATTATATTTTTATTTCAAATAAGATAATTTCAACCATTAAATTAAACAAATCTTAATGCTTCAAAGTGATATATAGGACATTTTTAGACGTATTTTAAAAAATCTAGTTGCTTTATTATATAGATTCCGAAGTTAAATGCATGAATAATAGTAACAATTTGCCAATAATTTATAGGTTTTGTGAGAATACTCCTCATACCTAATACTTTGTCATCGCACCTATTCAGTATTTTGAAAACCGCACTACAATAACAAAAAATATAAAAGCAACCACTTTCATATATAATAATACTAATTAAATAAGAGCATATCAATCATTTATTATTTGCTAGTTACTATATAATATAACTAGCGTATGCTCGTGCCTGAAGGCATGGTGTAAATAATATTAGGAATAGAATATAATTGTAATTCCAACACTATTTTAAATTTATTTTTTAATTTGATAAAATCACAAATTTATTATAAAATTTTAGAGTTCTCACAAAACTCATCATAAAAACTCGTTTTTACTAATATAATATACAGCTAGATAGATAGATATGGCTAGCATACATACAATACTGCTTTTGCTTATATAATTATATGGAAATTTTATGTATGCCCGTAATGTCCAAGTGTATTACGAGCATACAAACATTGTATGGAAATATATGTAAAATATATTGAACAAAAAGGAGAAAATAAAAAAATAAACAGGTAAAGAGAAAAATAAAAACAGCAGAAAATAAAAAATAAAAAGAAAAGAAAGAGGAAGACAGGATAATGGGATCGTGGAAGAAGGGGTGTGAGAAAAAAAAAAGTCAGAGAGAGAGAAGTAGGAAAGTAGAAAATGTATATGTAGAACATTTTTTGAAAAATATATCTCAGCCATTATTTTATAATTTGAACAGATCTGAACCATCCAAATGTCTTAATAGGACAAAATATGTTGAAGATTCAAAAATCGTCATGATTTATTAAAATATGCTGAAGATTCATATGAAGTCTAAATTTGCGAAGTTTATCAAGTATTTAAGATATTTAAAAATAATAATTAATTGTTCAAATTCATTTAATTTGTGGACTATAAAATTTATTAATTTAGTCTCCACTACACACAATAAAATCTGGCTTCTAATTCTGGGATCGCAGTCTTTTTCATATAATATGAACAAAAATAAGTGAACAAAAAGGAGAAAATAAAAAATAAAAAAACAGACAAAGAGAAAAATAAAAATGAGAGAAAATAAAAAAATTAAAAAAAAAAAGAGAGAGAGGAAGGTGGTGGGATCATGGGATCATAGAAGGATGGATGAGAAAAGGAAAAAGTAAAAGAGAAAAGTGGAAAAATAGAAAATGTACATGTACGATATTTTTTGAAAAATATATCTCAGCCGTTGTTTTATAATTTGAATAGATCTGAGCCGTCTAAATGTCCTAATAGGACAATGTGTGTGGGACAAATTCAAACACCATTCTGCTTTATTATATAGATATATCACATCTTCTCTAAATATCAACCAATCATCCTACTTACACATCATTAAGTTTAAAAAATGAGTCCAAAAAATAGGCTTGTATATTATTTTTCATAAAGAAAAAATCAATAATTCAATAATTTATTATTAAATCATAGCCAACCCTAGAAGGCACCATAAAACTAAAAATCAATAATTCAACATTAATTATTTTTTAAATGTTGCATAAGTTCAAAATACCATATATAAAAAAAATGACATAATTTAACACATAAACTAATTATGAACATAGAAGTAATACATAAACTAATTATTAAAATAGAAGTAATACGCTTCGAATAGCAACCATTGGTAGCTATCGCAATCTATATGAAGAAAAAGCGAGGTAAATTGATAAGAATGAAGAAAAAAAATGCTTAATGTTTAATATTTTTTAAATCTCATCTCACGTAGTAGGCAATGAATATTATATTAGTCTACTAAATATAACATAAAAAATAATTTATATAAAATTTATAAATATAAAACTTTTACAAAATATTTGATAGTGACATTTTTAGAATTTTAAATTACAATAATCAATATTTAACTTGACATATTATTGTATACAAAAATTATGTATTGTAACTCTCTTTTTTTATTCAAATACATAAAGAAAATGATGGGGAGAGAGAGAGAGAGAGAGTGTGTCAAACTAGTCATTAAAATATTGAATTTATCTCAACTCATGAATTTAATTATATTTTTATTTCAAATAAGATAATTTCAACCATTAAATCAAAGAAATCTTATTGCTTCAAAGTGATATATAGGACAATTTTAGACGTATTTTAAAAAATCTAGCTTCTTTATTATATAGATTCCGAAGTTAAATGCATGAATAATAGTAACAATTTGCCAATAATTTATAGGTTTTGTGAGAATACTCCTCATACCTAATACTTTGTCGTCGCACCTATTTAGTATTTTGAAAACCGCACTACAATAACAAAAAATAAAAAAGCAACCACTTTCATATATAATAACTAGCGTATGCCTGTGCCTGAAGGCACGGTGTAAATAATATTAGGAATAGAATATAATTGTAATTCCAACACTATTTTAAATTTATTTTTTAATTTGATAAAGTCACAAATTTATTATAAAATTTTAGAGTTCTCACAAAACTCCTCATGAAAACTCGTTTTTACTTATATAATAAACAGCTAGATAGATAGATATGGCAAGCATACATACAATACTACTTTTGCTTATATAATTATATGGAAATTGTATGTATGCCCGTAATGTCCTAGTGTATTACGAGCATACAAACATTGTATGGAAATATATGTAAAATATATTGAACAAAAAGGAGAAAATAAAAAAATAAACAAGTAGAGAGAAAAATAAAAACGGCAGAAAATAAAAAATAAAAAGAAAAGAAAGAGGAAGGCAGGATGATGGGATCATGGAAGAAGGGGTGTGAGAAAAGAAAAAAGTAAGAGAGAGAGAAGTAGGAAAGTAGAAAATGTATATGTTGAACATTTTTTGAAAAATATATCTCATCCATTATTGTCACGCCCTCAAAATAATAACATAAAACCCATCAATAAAGACATGCATTGGTAATAAAGATAAACATTCTTCTATTCATGGGAGTAGTTCCTTACAAAGGTATTACATGTTAACAACAAAAGCAAATGCCCTACGGGCTTACAGCTTTCCAAGTTAACAATTGGTTACAACAATAGAGTGCTAACTCATTTACACATTAAGCCCTTGGCTTGAATTTACATGTAATACATAAAAAAAACAAGACAACAAAAGTGTGTCCGCCTCTAGCCTCCCAAGCTACGTCCTTGGAGGTGGCATGCTACCTGTACCTGAAAATGATATTCCCATATAGGGTGAGCCACAGCCCAGTAGAAATATACTAAACCAGATATGAACAATGACTAAAAGATTAGCAGTTGATAAATGGCCAACACAGATACTTTCCCTTCTCACTTTTTACGGTTTCATGACATACAAGTCCATATTACAGTCCATTTTTCCAATTCTTTTCAATTCTCAATTTACAACCATGGCTCAGAACCTGGCCAAACAACTCATATGAGACGGTAACTCATATCAAACACTTCCCATTTCATAACAGATAAGCATACTAGCTATATCACACAACAACAGATAAGCATACAAGCTATATCATCACTTCCACAGATATGCATATGAGCACTATCACACTTCCAATGACAAGCATATGAGCTCTGTCATCACATTACTAGATAAACATATGAGCTCTATCTACGGAGTCCATCCCCTATCTCCTCCCAACACCTCCGGTTTAGAGGTCCATCCCCTATCTTTCCCTAAACCGCGGAGTACATCCCCTATCTCCTCCAACACAACACAATGCATATAAACAACAATTATACACATCATCACACAATACATACATTTAATGTATTCTTTCAATCGTCAATCTCAATGACACATTCCAGTGATTAGTTCCAGTTTGCCTAATCATCATGCATTGTCTACAACAATCAAGACTATCCTCCACCGATAGCCCAAAGTAGTTATTTCTATACAGAAAATAAATGCAACAATGGATATGTAATCAACATTTCAACTAGGTGAGTGATAAATAATCCAACTACACCCTTTAACCCCTTCCCTTTCCAATTTCCACATTCTGAATTCAATTCCTCATTCCCAACAATTAATTATACAAATTAATCAATCAATGTAATTAGGGCATTTTCCATAATTTACATTTCAACCCTTAGGTTCCATTTTCATTAATGTCTTAACATTAATTCCACTTTTCCATGCCAAACATGCATCTAGGCTTTTATATAGTTAAAACCCCAACTTTGTAAATTTGCACAAAAGTCTCAAACTTTCACAAAATTACCAAACCAACTCCAACATCTCAAAATACTAAACTTTAAAGACAAAACCCATAGTAAGGAGTAGGTTATCCCTACCTCAAAGTTTGAGCTCCAATGGAGATGAAGACCAAAACCAAAATGCTTCAAATTCCGAAATTTTCCGATTAAAATGTAGCACTCGACGATCAACACAACTTTCGTAAAGACCAAAAGTGAGCAAACAACTCCTACAAGATCGAATCTAAGAGAGAAACGCCGGTTTTAGAGTGAGAAGCTCTGAAAATGGCTTTTTGGAAAAGTAAGAGAGAGAAAAGATCTTGAAAAAGTGATCCAAAAGTCGGATCTCGGATTTATATAAAAGTCTCCCCGCTCGAGCGTCCAAACCCCCGCTCGAGCGTCACTCACAGACTCCCGCTCGAGCGTCAACAATCCCGCTCGAACGGCGGATACACACTCCCAGAACTTTTACAGAACCAGGTCTCCGCTCGAGCGTCAACCCTCCTCGCTCGAGCGTCACACACAAAACATCCCGCTCGAGCGTCCAAACTCCCGCTCGAGCGCACAACACTGCAGAGGAGATACTGGAAGAGGGAAAACTACGCTCGAGCGTCGAAAACCCCGCTCGAGCGGACAGATAACAACGAAGGTCCCGCTCGAGCGTCAAAATCCCCGCTCGAGCGTGAAGGCCAAAATCTGGGCAACTACTCTTGGTTTCTAAGTTCAACCAACCTGTATCAAACTCGCCCAAAACAACCCAAGACTCGAATGCAAGGAGTAAAGGATGTAAACAAGATATACACAATAACCAACTCCACGGAACCTAAGTCCGGATACAACAGTTAAAGAAAAGGGGAAACCGGGATCGCTATAATTATTTTATAATTTGAACAGATCTGAGCCATCCAAATGTCTTAATAGGACAAAATATGTTGAAGATTCAAAAATCGTCATGATTTATTAAAATATGTGGAAGATTCATATGAAGTCGAAATTTACGAAGTTTATCAAGTATTTAATATATTTAAAAATAATAATTAATTGTTCAAATTCATTTAATTTGTGGACTATAAAATTTATTTATTTAATCTCCACTACACACAGTAAAATCTGGCTTCTAATTCTGGGATCGCAGTCTTTTTCATATAATATGAACAAAAATAAGTGAGCAAAAAGGAGAAAATAAAAAATAAAAAAACAAACAAAGAGAAAAATAAAAATGAGAGAAAATAAAAAAAATTTTTAAAAAAAAAGAGAGGAAGGTGGTGGGATAATGGAATCATAGAATGATGGATGAGAAAAGGAAAAAATAAAAGAGAAAAGTGGGAAAATAGAAAATGTACATGTAAGATATTTTTTGAAAAATATATCTCAGCCGTTGTTTTATAATTTGAATAGATCTGAGCCGTCTAAATGTCCTAATAGGACAATGTGTGTGGGACAAATTCAAAAGCCATTCTGCTTTATTATATAGATATATCACGTCTTCTCTAAATATCAACCAATCATCCTACTTACACATCATTAAGTTTAAAAAATGAGTCCAAAAAATAGGCTTGTATATTATTTTTCATAAAGAAAAAATCAATAATTCAATAATTTATTATTGAATCATAGCCAACCCTAGAAGGCACCATAAAACTAAAAATCAATAATTCAACATTAATTATTTTTTAAATGTTGCATAAGTAGAAAATACCATATATAAAAAAAATGACATAATTTAACAACATAAACTAATTATGAACATAGAAGTAATACATAAACTAATTATGAAAATAGAAGTAATACGCTTCAAATAGCAACCATTGGTAGCTATCGCAATATATATGAAGAAAAAGCCAGATAAATTGATAAGAATGAAGAAAAAAAATGCTTAATGTTTAATATTTTTTAAATCTCATGTCACATATAGTAGGCAATGAATATTATATTAGTCTACTAAATATAACATAAAAAATAATTTATATAAAATTTATAAATATAAAACTTTTACAAAATATTTGATAGTGACATTTTTAGAATTTTAAATTACGATAATCAATATTTAACTTGACATATTATTGTATACAAAAATTATGTATTGTAACTCTCTTTTTTTATTCAAATACATAAAGAAAATGATGGGGGGAGAGAGAGAGAGAGAGAGAGAAAGAGTGTCAAACTAATCATTAAAATATTGAATTTATCTCAACTCATGAATTTAATTATATTTTTATTTCAAATAAGATAGTTTCAACCATTAAATTAAATAAATCTTAATCCTTCAAAGTGATATATAGGCCATTTTTAGACGTATTTTTATAAAATCTAGCTGCTTTATTATATAGATTCCGAAGTTAATGCATGAATAATAGTAACAATTTGCCAATAATTTATAAGTTTTGTGAGAATACTTTCTCATACCTAAAACTTTGTCGTCGCACCTATTTAGTATTTTGAAAACCCCACTACAATAACAAAAAATATAAAAGCAACCACTTTCATATATAATAATACTAATTACATAAGAGCATATCAATCATTTATTATTTGCTAGTTACTATATAATATAACTAGCGTATGCCCGTGCCTGAAGGCACGGTGTAAATAATATTAGGATTAGAATATAATTGTAATTCCAACATCATTTTAAATTTATTTTTTAATTTGATAAAATCACAAATTTATTATAAAATTTTAGAGTTCTCACAAAACTACTCACGAAAACTCGTTTGTACTTATATAATATACAGCTAGATTGATAGAAATGGCTAGCATACATACAATACTGCTTTCGCTTATATAATTATATGAAAATTGTATGCATACCCGTAATGTCTTAGTGTATTACGAGCATACAAACATTGTATGGAAATATATGTAAAATATATTGAACAAAAAGGAGAAAATAAAAAAATAAACAAGTAGGGAGAAAATAAAAATAAAAAGAAAAGAAAGAGGAAGGCAGGATGATGGGATCATGGAAGAAGGGGTGTGAGAAAAGGAAAAAGTAAGAGAAAGAGAAGTAGGAAAGTAGAAAATGTATATGTAGAACACTTTTTGAAAAATATATCTCAGCCATTATTTTATAATTTGAACAGATCTGAGCCGTCCAAATGTCTTAATAGGACAAAATATGTTGAAGATTCAAAAACCGTCATGATTTATTAAAATATATTGAAGATTCATATGAAGTCGAAATTTACAAAGTTTATCAAGTATTTAATATATTTAAAAATAATAATTAATTGTTCAAATTCATTTAATTTGTGGACTATAAAATTTATTAATTTAATCTCCACTATACACAGTAAAATCTGGCTTCTAATTCTGGGATTGCAGTCTTTTTCATATAATATGAACAAAAATAAGTGAGCAAAAAGGAGAAAATAAAAAATAAAAAAACAAAGAAAGAGAAAAATAAAAATGAGAGAAAATAAAAAAAAATTTAAAAAAAAAAAAGAGAGAGGAAGGTGGTGGGATCATGGGATCATAGAAGAATTGATGAGAAAAGGAAAAAGTCGAAGAGAAAAGTGGGAAAATAGAAAATGTACATGTAGGATATTTTTTGAAAAATATATCTCAGCCGTTGTTTTATAATTTGAATAGATCTGAGCCGTCTAAATGTCCTAGTAGGACAATGTGTGTAGGACAAATTCAAAAACCATTCTGCTTTATTATATAGATATATCACGTCTTCTCTAAATATCAACCAATCATCCTACTCACACATCATTAAGTTTAAAAAATGAGTCCAAAAAATAGGCTTGTATATTATTTTTCATAAAGAAAAGATCAATATTCCAATAATTGATTATTGAATAATAGCCAACCCTAGAAGGCACCAAAAACTAAAAATCAATAATTCAACATTAATAATTTTTTAAATGTTGCATAAGTAGAAAATACCATATATAAAAAAAACGACATAATTTAACAACATAAACTAAGTATGAACATAGAAGTAATACATAAGCTAATTATGAAAATGGAAGTAATACGCTTCAAATAGCAACCATTGGTAGCTATTGCAGTCTATGTGAGAAAGAGCGAAATAAATTGATAAGAATGAAGGAAAAAAAATGCTTAATGTTTATTATTTTTTAAATCTCATGTCACATTGTAGGCTATGAATATTATATTAGTCTACTAAATATAACATAAAAAATAATTTATATAAAATTTATAAATATAAAACTTTTACAAAATATTTGATAGTGACATTTTTAGAATTTTAAATTACGATAATCAATATTTAACTTGACATATTATTGTATACAAAAATTATGTATTGTAACTCTCTTTTTTTATTCAAATACATAAAGAAAATGATGGGGAGAGAGAGAGAGAGAGAGAAAGAGTGTCAAACTAATCATTAAAATATTGAATTTATCTCAACTCATGAATTTAATTATATTTTTATTTCAAATAAGATAGTTTCAACCATTAAATTAAATAAATCTTAATCCTTCAAAGTGATATATAGGACATTTTTAGACGTATTTTAAAAAATCTAGCTGCTTTATTATATAGATTCCGAGGTTAAATGCATGAATAATAGTAATAATTTGCCAATAATTTATAAGTTTTGTGAGAATACTTCTCATACCTAAAACTTTGTCGTCGCACCTATTTAGTATTTTGAAAACCCCACTACAATAACAAAAAATATAAAAGCAACCACTTTCATATATAATAATACTAATTAAATAAGAGCATATCAATCATTTATTATTTGCTAGTTACTATATAATATAACTAGCGTATGCCCGTGCCTGAAGGCACGATGTAAATAATATTAGGAATAGAATATAATTGTAATTCCAACATTATTTTAAATTTATTTTTTAATTTGATAAAATCACAAATTTATTATAAAATTTTAGAGTTCTCCCAAAACTCCTCACGAAAACTCGTTTTTACTTATATAATATACAGCTAGATAGATAGATATGGCTAGCATACATACAATACTGTTTTTGCTTATATAATTATATGGAAATTGTATGTATGCCCGTAATGTGCTAGTGTATTACGAGCATACAAACATTGTATGGAAATATATGTAAAATATATTGAACAAAAAGGAGAAAATAAAAAAATAAACAAGTAGGGAGAAAATAAAAAATAAAAAGAAAAGAAAAAGGAAGGTAGGATGATGGGATCATGGAAGAAGGGGTGTGAGAAAAGGAAAAAGTAAGAGAGAGAGAAGTAGGAAAGTAGAAAATGTATATGTAGAACTGTGGGGATGTATTTTCTGAGTACCAACACGTGGCATGGTGATGCCGACGTGTCAGCTGAGGTGCCACGTGTCGTGGTAGTTATGCCGAGGTTATCTTTGGCGAGGCCGAGGTGATCTTCGAAGATATCGGAATCCGAGATAAGCGGAGAAATGGATAAGGGGCAAAAGTCCTAGAGAAAAGAGAAGACTTAACCAAGATAAGGATAAAACTCTTAGGGAGTTTATCTTTATCTCTTGAAGAGTCCAAGTCAGTATTGAATTGGAGTCCATAGAAGTCAGGCTTCTAGTGGGACTTAGATTGAGTAAACTATAAAAGAGAGGCACCCCCGTGGGTCTAAGGTTCGCAGTTTTATACTTAAGCTTGTGAGTTTAGTACTTTATTTATCTTTGAGAGATATACTGACTTGATCGTCGGAGTGCCCCCGGGTGGAAGAGCCGCTGCCGGAGCCTTTTCTTTCTGTTACAGGTTTGCTGAAGCCATCTATTCTACCGGTGCTCTCCAGCTGATTACTAGGCGGGCAGTGTGGTCAGAAAATTACCCACATAATTTGGCGCCGTCTGTGGGAACTTAGAAGAATAGATGGCCAGTGACGGACAGAGGGAAAACGTTGGGGGCAACACTCCTGCTGGGAGTGGCAGACCAATTGATCTTGACTTTGAAGGAGACAACCACAACACAGAAACTCATGGCCAGGACCACGGAGAGAAAGACGTCGGCCATGAGGGCAACACTTCAAAAAAGACAGGCCAAGGCAAGTACTATAACAAAGATAACCTTCAGGTATGGAGGGATAGGTGCCTACGAAGGGATGAGGAAGTAAAAGACTTGGCAAACAAGCTGGCAGACCTTCAGTCGGTCGTCAACTTCATGATGCAGAACAATGTTATGCAGCCACCATACCCGCTGCAAGATACGCCGATGCCAGCAATTAATACCCAGAAGGGAGGTAGGAAAGCAATCCCTGAAGCCCCCCAGCACACCAGGAGTAGAAGGCACTCTCACCGACCTTCCAGGGAAGTCGGACGAGAGGAACCGAGGCAAGAAGAGTCCCGAAGGACACATCGCATGAAAGATCCAGGGCCCAAAGAACATCGGCATGTTCAAGGGCAAGCACTCTGCTTTGACACAACCCATGGAGAAAGATCGAAACGGGCCCACCACGAGGCCGAAAGTAGTGTGCCAAAAAGATTGAAGTCCAGAGATAGCCGAGCTCCAGGTAGGAGTAAGGAAGACTTGAGGGATTACTTCAAAAGGAGGCAGCAGAATGTTGAAGCCGAGGTGACTTCCCCAGTTAAGCCGAGAACACCATTCTCGGAGGAACTGGACAAATTTGAAGCACCAAAGAGATTCAGTATGCCGAGGTTCCAAATTTATGATGGTAAGTCAGACCCCAACTTTCATGTTGGACTATACCTGAACTCAATGGCATTAAACAGTGGGAACGAGCCATTGCTCTGCAAAGTATTTCCCTCATCCTTTGGGGAAATTGCATCCGATTGGTTCCATAAACTACCGAAGGGAAGCGTAAAGACATGGGAAGGCCTGGTCGAGATGTTTGTGGCCAGGTTTGTGACAAACAAACTACAACCCTTGAGGGTCGACGCCCTAATGGCTTTAAGAATCACCAAGGAAGAAGGCCTTAGGGCCTACGCGAAGAGATACTACGAGGTGTTCAATCGAATACCCGAATGCAACCAAGAAGTGGCGGTCGTATCTTTCAAGAACGGCCTGAAAGATGACTGCCCACTACGGAAGTCTTTGGCAAAAACATTGCCAAAAAGCATGGAAGAACTCATGGCGAGAATCAAGAAGTACGCCAGAGCCGAGGAAGATACGTCGGGAAACAAAGAGATAAAGCAGGAGAAGGGAAACGGCTCGCCGAAGCGAGGCCGAGGTAGCAATGGACCGACCAAACAAGAAACAGAATTGAAGGTAAACAGGTAGTGACGACGGTGTTCCGAATCCCTATCCATAAAGTCTTGGATCAAATACGAAACCAACCCTATTTCAGAACTCCAGCAAGAGCACCAGGGGAATTCATGGAAAGAAACGTTGGTAGGCGTTGTGCTTACCACAATGAAGAAGGGCACCCAACTCAGGGTTGCAGAGCCCTAAAAGCACACTTAGAAGACTTGGTAAGGCAAGGCCATCTGAGAGACCTTATTGATGAGGCCAGGACAAGAGAAGAACAGGCAAGATTGCCTCAAGCACTTGCAGCTCCGCCTCCCCCAGCGCAACAACCACAGGCAGGAGGACCACGGGTGGTTAATGTCATTCACTCAAAGATGAACGAAAACGACATTCGGGGAGAAACCCAAAAAGTAAAACACCTGCAACACGTGAACCAGGTCGGACACAAAAGACCTCGGCCTGAAGAATACCAAGGACCGATGATAACCTTCACTGAAGCCGACCTAGAGATGGTCCAGCATCCGCATAATGATGCCTTGGTAGTATCCCTCCGGGTTGGGGAGTGCCAAGTAAAACGCATCCTAATAGATCAAGGCAGCTCTTGTGACATCATGCACGTCAGATGTTATAAGGAGCTGGGCCTTCATCCTGACGACCTGGAAAAATCCAGCAACCCTATGGTCGGCTTCAATGGAACGCCGACATGGCCACTGGGCGCAGCAAGCGTGGAAGTACAAGCTGGTACTAAGAAGATCAAGACAGAATTTATGGTGATTGACACACCCTCGCCATATAACATCATCTTGGAAAGACCATGGTTGCATGCAATGGAGGCAGTTTCCTCAACATTGCATCAACTACTACAGTTCCCCACAGAGCATGGGATTGAAGAAGTTAGAGGAGATCAACTGCAGGCAAAAAGTTGCTCCATGGCAGCAACGAAGTCTACTTGCAGCATTCGAGAGCCAAAAAAGGCTGAGATTGAAGACGAGGACATGGAGGTCCTAGATGATGTCGGCAAGGAGCCAACCGAAAAGATTGAAGAGACACTAAAGAAAATCCTTGTCCAGGAGGGCGACGAAGAACGCTTCTTTCTTCTCGGTTCAGGCTTAGCCGAAGAAGAGGAAAGAGAACTGGAAGATTTTTTGAGAGCCAACATTGAGGTGTTCGCCTGGACACCTTACGAAATGCCTGGCATTGACCCCAAGGTCACTTGCCACAGACTGAATGTCGACAGGTCGGCAAAACCTATGATTCAACGAGCCAGAAAACCGACGTTGACGCACGTCGAAGCAGTAGAAGAAGAAGTAGACAAACTTCTGGAGGCCAGGGCCATCCGAGAAGTTCACTACCCGACATGGCTGTCCAACACAGTAGTAGTGAAAAAAAAGAACGGCAAATTGAGGGTCTGTGTAGCCTTTACCAGCCTCAACAAAGCCTGTCCCAAAGACAGCTTTCCTCTGCCCAAGATTGACCAGCTAGTAGATGCAACTTTAGGGCACGAAAGGATGAGTTTTTTGGATGCATACAGGGGGTACCACCAGATTACCATGTACCCTCCAGACGAGGAGAAGACCGCGTTCATCACCCCTAAAGGCTTGTACTGTTACAAGGTAATGCCTTTTGGGTTGAAAAACGCAGGAGCAACTTACCAAAGGTTAGTAACAAAGATGTTCAAGCACTTGATTGGCAAAACGGTAGAAGTCTACATCGATGACATGGTCATGAAGACCAAGGAATCCAAGGGTCATCTTGCCGACCTAAAAGAAGTCTTTGATATACTCAAAACATACCGGCTCCGACTCAACGCATCAAAGTGCGCGTTTGGAGTTGGATCGGGTAAGTTTTTAGGGTATCTGGTAACAAGAAAGGGTATTGAGGCCAGCCCAGACCAAATCAAGGCCATCCTAGAGCTGAAGAGCCCAACGTCGGCAAAACAGGTTCAAATGCTTACTGGAAGGGCCGCAGCCCTAAACAGATTCATCAGCAGAAGCTCAGATAAATGCAGACCCTTCTTCAACTTGGTGAAAAAAGCCACAGACTTTCTGTGGACAGAAGAATGCGAAGCCGCTTTAACCGACCTAAAGAAGTACTTGACCACAACTCCGGTTCTTTCCAATCCAGAACCAGGGAAAAAACTGTTTTTGTACTTGGTAGTTTCAGAACACGCAGTCAGTGCAGTACTAATCCGAGAAGAAAAAGGGGAGCAAAAGGCTGTTTATTATGTAAGTAAAACCTTGGCCGATGCAGAAACAAGGTATCTACCACTAGAGAAATTAATACTAGCCTTAGTAATGGCTTCAAAAAAGTTGAACCATTACTTTCAGGCGCACAAGATTGTGGTCCTAACAGAGCACCCACTGAAGTCCTTGTTGCAACAAGGAGACTTGACAGGAAGGATAGCAAGATGGGCAGTAGCCTTGGGCCAGTATGACCTGGAGTTCAGGCCGAGAACAGCAATTAAAGGCCAAGTTTTGGCCGACTTCGTGGCAGAATTCACACCTGAAACCATCGAACATCAGGCTCCGTTGAGCCAGGATGAGCATTGTCCCAGCAAGCAAAAAGAATCCCAGCGTAGGGCAAAAGAGCAAAGGAAGGAAAAACTCAGACCTTGCAGCATCTACATCGGCGATTTATTCAGACTGTTCGTCGATGGAAGTTCGAACCGACAAGGAGCGGGGGAAGGAGTACTGCTGATATCTCCAGATGGAGAAATAATAGAATAGTCCATCCGTTTGGGGTTCAAGGCCTCAAACAATGAAGCGGAATACGAAGCATTAATTGCAGGGCTAAAACTAGCAGCAGCAGCAGAAGCAGGTGAGGTAATAGTTTTTTGTGACTCACAACTTATTGTTAACCAGTCAACAGGTGAATTTGCAGCCAGCGATGAAAGGATGTCGGCATATGTAAAAGAGGTCATCAGATTGGCAGCCCTATTTCAGAACTGCCGACTACTCCAAGTTAGCCGAGATGACAACACCCACGCCGATGCGTTGGCTAATCTGGCAAGCTTAATGCAGACTGGAAAAACAAGAACGATTATGATCGACTATATGTCGGGCTTGAGAATAGAACCAGAGAGCACAGAGCAGCAAGCAATGTGTATGGACATGGGGCCAAGCTGGATGGATGCAATTTGTCATGACCCGAACCCGCCCCTATGGGTTAAGGACATGACCGGCCAGTAATCCTGTGATTACCTACGGCCTCAGACCGAAATAAGATGACTTGTCAGAGTAAAGGGGCCAAACGGAAGCAAAAATTAAAACTTTGTCCATAGAGCCGTGCTTATATGCACATCAACAGACCATACACAGATACGTTAATAACCCACATCAAAAGTACAGTTTCACAAAATTCATTACAGACAGGATCATCCAAAACGAGTCAACCTATGACAGACTATAAACAGATATACATAAAGTCCTTGCCGACAAGACCAAATATAAAATACATGGCAAGGAGGCAAGGATAGGTCTCAAGAGTGAGACGCAAGGCTGACTTCCCCAAAACTTGGATTTTTCCTAGCAGACTTCACTGGGGCTGGGTTTGAACTTCCCTTGGCTCACCTACAAACACATGAATGAGCGTGAGCGATAGCCTAGTGAATAATATCAAATACAAAAGTCATATAAACAATATGTGGAACAATATACTCCAAACGGCCTTGGGCCCAATTCATATTCCTACTTAACATATGTACATTTATACAAAGTTCAGATCGAGTGACTGTAGTTCTAAACATATTGGCCTTTGGCCCATTCTGATTTCCATCTACGTCGAAACGGCCTTCGGCCCATTCATTCATGTCAAAACGGCCTTCGGCCCATTCATTCATGTCAAAACGGCCTTCGGCCCATTTATCTGTGTCAAAACGGCCTTTGGCCCATTCATCTGTGTCAAAACGGCCTTCGGCCCATTCATTTATATCAAAACGGCCTTTGGCCCATTCATTTATATCAAAACGGCCTTTGGCCCATTCATTTATATCGAAACGACCTTTGGTCCAATTATTATTTCAAAACGGCCTTTGGCCCATTCATTTATATCAAAACGACCTTTGGTCCAAGTATTCATTCATGTCAGACCTTTGTCCATAATCCCAATTAGCAACTCATAAAGCTTATAAGGGAATACACAATTGGACATTGATAAGCTTTCAAGTATTGATATTACTCACAGTGATCGGCTTGTGGATTTGCCCTGGAACTTGACCCTACACATTTCATGAACACAAAGGGTCACTAACAGTTCAATCCGTTCTTTAATTCACATATCTCTCTTTAGGCTTAATTCACATTTCATTTGCTCATTTATAATGCTTAACATATGCCTAAGAGTGCTTACAAGTGAAAGAGAACGGAAAACAGAACACAGAATGCATGAACGAAATTTCAGAAAATAGGGTCCCCGCTCGAGCGTCAACTTACCCGCTCGAGCGGACCCTTAAGGCCTGCAAAAGTACTGGTTGCATGAAAAATACGCTCGAGCGTTAAATAGGGTGCTCGAGCGGAAGTCCTGTTAAAACAGCTCCCACGCTCGAGCGTTAATTACCCCGCTCGAGCGGACATCAAGTCTGCAAAAAGGTACTGGGAGCCCGCATTTCCCGCTCGAGCGTCAGGTTCCCCGCTCGAGCGGACCTCAAAATTCTGGAAAACCCAGAACTGTGTTCCTGAGCTTCATTTCGACTTTCAACCAACAATTCATGCATGTTATGGCCCAAATTACACATTTACACATGCTAACATGCTACTAATACCAGATTACAACATCAGGAAGCTCAATTTCATGATTTATCTACATGCATGTCCCAAAATATCTCAAACCCATCACCAACATGCTCAAATTCAAACATTCAAGACTTATACCCCCATGTTTTGTACATGCATGCCCATTTTGACTTCACATTCATCCCAAATAATGCAATTAGTGCTCATTGCTATAAGATTCAACAAAGACATGCTTGCATGTGGGATTACACTACCAATCTTTCACAATTTCACAAATTACATGCTAGATTTTGTGACTCCATAGGAATTCTCTACATGCATGCACATATGAAGCCTCAATTTCAATAAAACCAGCTCAAATCATGCTATTGATCACCACAACTCTTAAACACACAAGATTACACATTAACTCATGGATTCAAGAATCAATGCTTACCTAGAGGCTCAATTCTTTCAATTTATGGTCAAGTCTAGAGTTGCCTTCAAGACTTCCAAGATTTAAGAGCAAAACTTTGATTTCCTCCCCTCTCTCTCTCTAGTTCGGGTCTCTCCTCCTCTAGAGAGTTTAATCAGCCCCAAAAATGAAATAAAAGGAGGGAGTTGAATGCATAAGGGTCCCATATAACCGTACTAAGCCCCATTAAGTTAATATCACATATTGGAGCACCAATTCGTTAATTAATCAATTTAATCTGGCCCGAATCAGTCTTTCAATTAAATTTCACCGTAGGCTCTAAAAATTATGCCAATCACAATGGCGTAATCAATTTCGGGTTCTGTGGCCGATAAGGCCCTCAATTAAGTTTCCAAAGCTAATTATTCAAACAGATATCCCTACGGTGAACAGATAAAACTTCAAAATCACATAATGGAACACAAAATCATGGTAAACACATAATCATACTCAAATTAAGGACCAATTAGAATATTACGGAATAGGGGTATCACAGTCTTCCCCCCTTTAGGAAGTTTGGTCCTCCAAACTCAATTTACCTTCGTCGGGAAACAAATGTGGATAGCGTAGACGCATTTCCTCCTCTTTTTCCCATGTAGCATCTGTCCCATAGTGTTCTTTCCATTCCACTTTCACCATTGGAATGGATTTGTTTCTCAATTCTTTCACTTGTCGGTCAACAATTCTTTCCGGCCATTCAGCATATTCCATATTTTCATCAATAGCAACCCGGTGATAATCAATCACATGTAACGGGTCTCGGAGGTAACCCCTCAACATCGACACATGAAACACATTATGGATCTGCTCGAATCCCGGTGGCAAAGAAACTCTGTAGGCAACTGGACCAAGCCTTTCCAAAATCTGAAACGGCCCAATGTAACGGGGCGACAGCTTGCCCTTTTTCCCAAATCTGACTTGGCCTTTCATCGGAGAAACACGGATGAACACATGGTCGCCGACCTCATACTTAAGAGGTCTTCTCCGAACGTCTGCATAATTCTTCTGTCGGTCTTGAGCTGTTTTGAGTCTTTGCCGAACAGTTTTGATCTTTTCAGAGGTGTCTTGTACAATTTCAGGCCCAAGCAAAGCTCTGTCCCCGACCTCTGTCCAACAAATAGGTGATCTACACCTCCTACCATACAAAGCCTCGTATGGTGCCATACCGATGCTGGAGTGGAAGCTATTATTATAAGCAAATTCTGCGAGTGGCAAGTAATCTTCCCAACTCCCCTGAAAATCCAAAGCACACATGCGAAGCATATCTTCCAAAGTTTGTATCGTTCGTTCTGACTGTCCATCTGTCTGTGGGTGGAATGCAGTGCTGAACCTTAATTCTGTTCCCATAGCTTCCTGCAAACTCTTCCACAATCTAGATACAAATTTCGGATCCCTATCCGACACAATGGACACCGGAACTCCGTGTAAACGGACAATTTCATCAACATAAATAGTAGCCAACCTGTAAGCAGTAAATGTAGTTTTGACAGGCAGAAAATGTGCAGATTTAGTCAGTCTATCAACTACAACCCAAACAGAATCCATACCTCGGGAAGTCCGAGGTAGGCCAACAACGAAATCCATAGTCACATGTTCCCACTTCCATTCAGGAATAGGGAGAGGTTGAAGTAGACCGCCTGGTTTCTGATGTTCAGCCTTAACTTGCTGACACGGTAGGCACTTGGACACATATTCTGCAATTTCTTTCTTCATTTTAGGCCACCAATAGGTTTGTTTCAAATCCCGATACATTTTATTGTTACCCGGATGCATAGCAAATACGGATCTGTGGGCTTCATCCAAAATCCTCTTCTTTAGTTCCGGAATGTCCGGGACACTTATTCGGTTCCGAAATCTCAACATTTCGTTCTCAATACTGAATTCTGCTTTCGGGCTTGCTTCAGATTCGTTAATCACCTTTTTGAGGAACTCATCCTCTTTCTGTTTTTGCTTGATTTCATCAACAATTGCCGGCTCGGCTGTAATAGCGGCTATCAATCAGCCCTGTTCACACACTACCACTTCAATTTCAGACTTTTCAAAGTCTTGCAAAATCTCCTTTTGTTCAGTAAGCAAACAAGCCATACTCCCTGTTGATTTTCTGCTCAAGGCATCCGCCACTGTATTAGCTTTCCCGGGATGATACTGAATCTCTAGATCGTAGTCCTTTATCAGTTCTAGCCATCTTCTCTGACGCATATTCAACTCTTTCTGCGTGAAGAAGTATTTCAGGCTCTTATGATCCGTGTAAACTTCACATTTTGCTCCATACAGATAATGCCGCCAAATTTTCAAGGCAAAAACAACTGCGGCCAGTTCTAGGTCGTGCGTTGGATAGTTCTTCTCGTGTGGCCTCAGCTGTCGGGAGGCGTAAGCAATAACCTTTCCGTTCTGCATTAACACACAACCCAAACCCTTATAAGATGCATCACTGAAAATCACAAAATTTTCCATACCTGAAGGTAGTGTCAAAATTGGTGCAGTGGTCAATCTTGTCTTCAATTCCTGAAAGGCTGATTCTCTTTCACTATTCCACTCAAACGGTTGTCCTTTACGTGTCAATTGGGTAAGAGGTACTGCTAATTTCGAAAAGTCCTTCACAAACCTCCTGTAGTACCCAGCTAAGCCCATGAAACTGCGAACTTCTGTCACATTGGTCGGTGTAGGCCAATTCACAATTGCCTCTATCTTCTGCGGGTCCACTAAAATTCCGTCCTTATTGATCACGTGCCCTAAGAAAATAACCTCATCCAACCAAAACTCACATTTCTTTAATTTAGCAAATAGTTTTCTTTCCCGAAGTATTTGTAAAACAGTCTTCAAATGTTGTTCATGTTCAAGTCTATCTTTAGAGTATATCAAAATATCATCGATGAAGACTACAACAAACTCATCAAGGTAGGTTTTAAAAATTCTATTCATTAAGTCCATAAATGCTGCCGGAGCATTAGTCACTCCAAATGGCATAACAAGAAACTCAAAATGACCATACCTCGTTCTGAATGCGGTTTTCTTGACATCCTCTGCCTTAACTTTCAACTGATGATAACCGGATCTCAAATCGATCTTAGAAAACACTTGGGATCCCTGCAACTGGTCAAATAAGTCGTCAATACGGGGTAAGGGATATTTGTTCTTTATCGTTACCTTGTTCAACTCCCGGTAATCAATGCACAGGCGCAAGGTACCATCCTTTTTCTTTACAAATAACACTGGTGCACCCCAAGGCGAAGTGCTAGGCCGGATAAACCCTTTATCAAGAAGGTCTTGCAATTGTTCCTTTAATTCTTTCATTTCAGCAGTAGCCATTCTGTAGGGAGCCTTAGAAATAGGCTGGGTGCCTGGCATAGTTTCAATGGTAAACTCGATCTCCCTGTCTACCAATTCCCCTGGTAATTCATTCGGAAACACATCCGGAAATTCTCTAACAATAGGAATATTATTCAATTCAACATTCTCAGATTGTTCAGACAACACATAGCACAAATAACCCTGGCACCCTTTCCTAATCAGTTTACATGCTTTCATTGCGGATATCAAATACGGTGGAGGCACTACCCCATTACCCACAAACACAATCTCTTTCCGTTCCGGTAGGTTAAATACAACCCTTTTCGTCATGCAGTCTATGGTGGCACAATACTTGGTCAACCAATCCATGCCCAAAATTACATCGAAATGTCTGAAGTTCAAAGGTAACAAATCTACATATAGGGTAGCATCCTCAATATGCATGTCACAAAACCGATATATATAATCACATAACACCGATTCCCCCGATGGAGCAGACACACACAACAAATATGGCAATAGCTCTAGGGGTCTATTCAGTCTAGATGCAAACGTATATGTCACAAATGAGTGCGTTGATCCAGAATCAATTAATACAAAGGCGTCTTGATTACATATTGAAATAGTACCTGAAACAACGGCATTGGCATTCCGTGTATCGCCCGGAACAAGTGCAAAGACTCTCCCCTGTCTCACTGTGTCCCCAGTAGTAGCAGATCTCAAAATATTTCCCGGCTTTGGAGCTGATGCAGTTGAACTAGCTGCGAGTTTCCCATTGTTCTGATTACATTCTCGGGCTATGTGCCCTTGCTTTCCACATTTAAAACAGGCTCCTGATGCACGGTAACAGACTCCACGGTGCCTTTTGCCACAATTATTGCACATGGGAGCTGTGTCTCGGGAAGAACTCGAAGTATTTGAGGAGCCCGTATTTTGCTTTTTCGAAAATTTCTTCCTCGAAAAGAAGCCTTGTCTTTTGTTGCCTTTCCATTCTGTTACTGGCTTAGCTTGTCTGGCTATATTAGCCTCTGATATGATGGCTCTGTCAAGCACCCCAATGTAGGTTTCCAATTTCAGGACATTCACCCTCTCTAGGATGTCATTGCGGAGCCCACCTTCAAAATGTCTTGCCTTCTTATAATCATTGTCAATCACGTGTGGGGCAAACCTGGCCAACTCAGTGAATTTGGCCTCATACTCCGCTACAGTCATGCTGTCTTGCTTGAGTTCCATGAACTCCGCCACTTTCCTATCCAGGACACACTGTGGGAAGTACTTGTCATAGAAGATTTCTAAAAATTTCACCCAATCAACATCTCTGTGGTTCTCTCTCATCAACATCCACCATCTTCTCGCTTCATCTTCTAGCATAAAAGTGGCTAGAAGCACTTTCTGCGTCTCCGAACAGGGGAACACTTCGAATAATTTCTCAATGCCGAGGACCCACGCTTCGGCTTTCAACGGATCTAATCCCCCGTGAAACTGTGGTGGTTTCATTTTCTTGAATTCCTTAGTGAGAGCTATAATCCGGTCATCATTCTGATGATCTGGCACAGGTGGTGCCGGAGGTGGAGGTGGCGGGTGTGGTTGCTGCCACTGTTGTTGCCACTCTTGTTGCTGCCTCAAAGCTTCTGCCATTTCTTGGATCAGTCTTTCCATTCTATCCAGTCTGGCAGTAGAAGATTCCTCTAACTCATCACCTCTAGTTCTCACCATCTGATTAAACTTGCATTATATTTTACACAAAAGATACACGAGTATGCATACACTAAGAGGCACACATTTCCAGATAATTTGCAGTGCAAGTAGTTCACAACTTACACATATAATTATTCCTAACAAAACATTTAAGCATATAATCAATGCTTCCAAACTCATATTTATAAATGCATCCTAGATCTTATCTAGACGCTTATTGCTCTTTTGGACAAGTGTGTGAGTTATTAACTCGTGCTCTGATACCACTCTGTCACGACCCGAACCCGCCCCTATGGGTTAAGGACATGACCGGCCAGTAATCCTGTGATTACCTACGGCCTCAGACCGAAATAAGATGACTTGTCAGAGTAAAGGGGCCAAACGGAAGCAAAAATTAAAACTTTGTCCATAGAGCCGTGCTTATATGCACATCAACAGACCATACACAGATACGTTAATAACCCACATCAAAAGTACAGTTTCACAAAATTCATTATAGACAGGATCATCCAAAACGAGTCAACCTATGACAGACTATAAACAGATATACATAAAGTCCTTGCCAACAAGACCAAATATAAAATACATGGCAAGGAGGCAAGGATAGGTCTCAAGAGTGAGACGCAAGGCTGACTTCCCCAAAACTTGGATTTTTCCTAGCAGACTTCACTGGGGCTGGGTTTGAACTTCCCTTGGCTCACCTACAAACACATGAATGAGCGTGAGCGATAGCCCAGTGAATAATATCAAATACAAAAGTCATATAAACAATATGTGGAACAATATACTCCAAACGGCCTTGGGCCCAATTCATATTCCTACTTAACATATGTACATTTATACAAAGTTCAGATCGAGTGACTGTAGTTCTAAACATATTGGCCTTTGGCCCATTCTGATTTCCATCTACGTCGAAACGGCCTTCGGCCCATTCATCTACGTCGAAACGGCCTTCGGCCCATTCATTCATGTCAAAATGGCCTTCGGCCCATTCATTCATGTCAAAACGGCCTTCGGCCCATTTATCTGTGTCAAAACAGCCTTTGGCCCATTCATCTGTGTCAAAACGGCCTTCGGCCCATTTATTTATATCAAAACGGCCTTTGGCCCATTCATTTATATCAAAACGGCCTTTGGCCCATTCATTTATATCGAAACGACCTTTGGTCCAATTATTATTTCAAAACGGCCTTTGGCCCATTCATTTATATCAAAATGACCTTTGGTCCAAGTATTCATTCATGTCAGACCTTTGTCCATAATCCCAATTAGCAACTCATAAAGCTTATAAGGGAATACACAATTAGACATTGATAAGCTTTCAAGTATTGATATTACTCACAGTGATCGGCTTGTGGATTTGCCCTGAAACTTGACCCTACACATTTCATGAACACAAAGGGTCACTAACAGTTCAATCCGTTCTTTAATTCACATATCTCTCTTTAGGCTTAATTCACATTTCATTTGCTCATTTATAATGCTTAACATATGCCTAAGAGTGCTTACAAGTGAAAGAGAACGGAAAACAGAACACAGAATGCATGAACGAAATTTCAGAAAACAGGGTCCCCGCTCGAGCGTCAACTTACCCGCTCGAGCGGACCCTTAAGGCCTGCAAAAGTACTGGTTGCATGAAAAATACGCTCGAGCGTTAAATAGGGCGCTCGAGCGGAAGTCCTGTTAAAACAGCTCCCACGCTCGAGCGTTAATTACCCCGCTCGAGCGGACATCAAGTCTGCAAAAAGGTACTGGGAGCCCGCATTTCCCGCTCGAGCATCAGGTTCCCCGCTCGAGCGGACCTCAAAATTCTGGAAAACCCAAAACTGTGTTCCTGAGCTTCATTTCGACTTTCAACCAACAATTCATGCATGTTATGGCCCAAATTACACATTTACACATGCTAACATGCTACTAATACCAGATTACAACATCAGGAAGCTCAATTTCATGATTTATCTACATGCATGTCCCAAAATATCTCAAACCCATCACCAACATGCTCAAATTCAAACATTCAAGACTTATACCCCCATGCTTTGTACATGCATGCCCATTTTGACTTCACATTCATCCCAAATAATGCAATTAGTGCTCATTGCTATAAGATTCAACAAAGACATGCTTGCATGTGGGATTACACTACCAATCTTTCACAATTTCACAAATTACATGCTAGATTTTGTGACTCCATAGGAATTCTCTACATGCATGCACATATGAAGCCTCAATTTCAATAAAACCAGCTCAAATCATGCTATTGATCACCACAACTCTTGAACACACAAGATTACACATTAACTCATGGATTCAAGAATCAATGCTTACCTAGAGGCTCAATTCTTTCAATTTATGGTCAAGTCTAGAGTTGCCTTCAAGACTTCCAAGATTTAAGAGCAAAACTTTGATTTCCTCCCCTCTCTCTCTCTAGTTCGGGTCTCTCCTCCTCTAGAGAGTTTAATCAGCCCCAAAAATGAAATAAAAGGAGGGAGTTGAATGCATAAGGGTCCCATATAACCCCACTAAGCCCCATTAAGTTAATATCACATATTGGAGCACCAATTCGTTAATTAATCAATTTAATCTGGCCCGAATCAGTCTTTCAATTAAATTTCACCGTAGGCTCTAAAAATTATGCCAATCACAATGGCGTAATCAATTTCGGGTTCTGTGGCCGATAAGGCCCTCAATTAAGTTTCCAAAGCTAATTATTCAAACAGATATCCCTACGGTGAACAGATAAAACTTCAAAATCACATAATGGCACACAAAATCATGGTAAACACATAATCATACTCAAATTAAGGACCAATTAGAATATTACGGAATAGGGGTATCACACAATTGTTGCATTCCTGAAAGAAGGAAAGCTACCAAAAGATCGTAAGGAGGCACACAAAGTCAAATTAAAATCTGTAAGATTCAATCTGACAGAAGATGGACATCTTTACAGAAGGTGCTTCACTGGACCCCTTTTAAGGTGCGTACACCCTTTGCTGGTTGAAGATTTCCTATATGAAATTCACGAAGGAATTTGTGGAAGCCATACTGGGGGCAGATCATTAGCCCACAGGGCCATTACTCAGGGGTATTGGTGGCCCTACATGCAAAAGGATGCTGAAGCCTACGTAAAGAAGTGTGAACAATGCCAAAGGTTTGCACCTTTGATACATCAGCCAGCTACTGACCTGAACCCAGTATCCAGCCCTTGGCCATTTGCCCAATGGGGCATGGATCTTGTTGGGCAACTTCCCCAGGCAACTGGGCAGAGAAAATACTTGCTTGTGGCAATAGATTACTTCACAAAGTGGATAGAGGCAGAACCTCTTGCCAAAATCCGAGATATGGACGTCAAGAACTTTATATGGAGAAACATCATCACCAGATTTGGGATTCCGAGAGCAATAGTTGCCGACAACGGAACACAGTTTGACAGCAAACTCATCAAGAACTTTTGTGCGAAATTCAAGATCAAGAATTACTTTTCAACACCAAGTTTTCCCCAAAGTAATGGGCAAGCAGAAGCATCCAACAAAGTAATTTTGGATGAAATAAAGAAGAGGCTGCAGGCAGCAAAAGGAAAGTGGGTAGACGAGTTGCCCAACGTGCTTTGGGCATATCGGACTACGCCGAGAAGATCAACAGGGGAATCCCCCTTTGCCATGGCTTATGGCACAGAAGCTGTCATCCCATTGGAGATCGGCATCCCAGGGATCAGGACCCAAGGAGTAGAGAATGGCACCAACGACATACTCTTAGCCCGACATCTGGATCTTTTAGAAGAACGAAGAGAAAAAGCTGCAATTCAGCTAGCAGTATACCAGCAACAGCTTGCTAGAGCTTACAACAAGAAGGTCAATCTAAGAGATTTTCAAGTCGGCGACCTAGTCCTGAGAAAATTCGTCGGCAACAAAAAGGATCCCAGAGAGGGCAAGCTTGGCCCAAACTGGGAAGGACCCTACAGAATTACTTCAGTATTAGGCAATGGAGCTTATCGGCTTGAAGATAACGAGGGCAAAACACTGCCAAGACCTTGGAACACTTATAATTTGAAATTCTTCTATCATTAGATGTGCAGTATTTTTGGCCGATGTGATCAATAAAATCTTTTCCCTTTTCTTAAAACACATATATTTGATAAAGTTACGTATTGGTGTTTTTGGAGACATGAATAATGAGAACCCAAGTAGAACTCAGGTTCACATTGGGGGCAGAGAGAAGACAGAGACACTTAATTCACTTGTTGAAATTTGTAGCAATTTACAAGTCGAAGTTAAGCCAAGATTATTCCTTAATTCACTTGTTGAAATTTGTAGCAATTTACAAGTTGGAATTAAGCTGATTCCTTAATTCACTTGTTGAAATTTGTAGCAATTTACAAGTTGGAATTAAGCTGATTCCTTATCTTCACTTGTTGAAATTTGTAGCAATTTAGAAGTTGGAGTTAAGCTGATTCCTTATCTTCACTTGTTGAAATTTGTAGCAATTTACAAGTTGGAGTTAAGCTGATTCCTTAATTCACTTGTTGAAATTTGTAGCAATTTACAAGTTAGAATTAAGTGGATTCCTTATCTTCACTTGTTGAAATTTGTAGCAATTTACAAGTTGGAGTTAAGCTGATTCCTTATCTTCACTTGTTGAAATTTGTAGCAATTTATAAGTTGAAGTTAAGCCGAGATTACTGTTTATCTTCACTTGTTGAAATTTGTAGCAATTTACAAGTTGAAGTTAAGCCGAGATTACTGCTTCTCTTCACCTGTTGAAATTTGTAGCAATTTACAAGTCGAAGTGAAGCCGAGGTTATAGTTTGCACACTTATAGCAATCTACAAGTTGATCCAACCAAAGAAGATGCTTAACACTTGTTGAAATTTGTAACAATTTACAAGATAATGTTAAGCCGACATATGATCATCTGTTGAAATTTGCAGCAATTTACAGGTTGAGGTAAAAGCTAAGTATATTGTTTAAACATTTGTTGAAATTTGTAGTAATTTACAAGTAGATCATTGTTATAACTTGAGAAAAATTTACAGTATATGTTAACACTTGTTGAAATTTGTAGCAATTTACAAGTAGGTTAGACCGAGATCACTATTTAAATACTTGTTGAAACTTGAGAAAAAAGTTTGCAAAAGTTAAACATCGAGTAGTATATGTTTCATACTTGTTAAAATTTATGAAAAGTTTGCAGGTCAGTATCTTGCCGAAGTAAAAGTTTTGTCGTTATTATACCCGAGGTATATAACCCCGAGAAGATTGCACAAAGATGGCAAAGTATGAAAGGCATATAAAATATTCTAAGTATAGAACTATACAGAAGCAAATCAAGAGAAATTAAAAGATTAAAGCATCCATAGAAAAACTTGCAGTTGTGTACAAAAGAAGGCACTACGGCCTACCAGAAGTAAATTGTTTCGAAGTAACAAAGAAAGGCACATCGGCCATAAAAGGAAGCTTACATTGTCCAAAAAATAAAACAAAGTACAAGGGTGCAAAAGAAAAGACATGAAAGCTAAGACTTTTCAACATCAGCATCTGGCTGGATCTGAACCTCAGAAGTCTCCTGAAGAGATACCTCGGCTTCCTTATCTACAGCAATTTCGGCATCAATCTCGGCAAGAGTTTCGTTAATACTCTTGTTGACCTGAGGGACGTCGGACGAACCCTGCTCCGGGGTAGCTTCCTTGGCAACTGCATCACCATCTTCATCTTGAGTCAGGTCCAAGACCTGCTCATTCAGAGAAGGGGACTTAGCCCCAACAGCCTCCCTGGGTTTCCTCACCAAGGTTTCAGCCTCATCCTCGTCCTCACCTCCATCTTCATCCTCAGATTCAGATTCTCCTTCAGGTTGACTTGATGGAGGAGGTGCGGGGAACGGCAGAGGAATAGCGTCGGCTTTACGCAGTGGCGAATCGTCAGGAATGTTAAGCTTCTTGGCAAGGGCCATCCAACCAAGGGAGAAGCCCCTGTTGCATGCCTACCTGACTTGAAGTTTATATTCCTCAGTAACGTCGGCCATGCCCTGGGCGTAAGCCTTCTCATCAGCTTCCTTGAGTTCGGCTTTTTTGGTGGCCAGAGCCTTCTGAAGCTCTTTTTCGGCTTGGGACTTTTTGACCACGGCCTCTTTTTTCTCGGCCTCGGCAACCTTTCTGATAGCCTCAGCAGACTCCGTTTTTTCTTCGGCCATCTGTTGGGCCTTAGTGGCAGCCTCGGCTTGATCTTCCAGCTTCTTCATCTTTGTCAGAACAGTTTTGTTTTCCTTTTTCAGGGCAGAAACCTCCCGCCTCATATCGGCCAACTTCTCCCTTGTTTCAAAAGCTTGCATGGAGAGAGAATGGGCATGTTGAATGGCCTGAAAGAACCCAAGGGAAAAATTATTACACAAACCTTACAAGTATAAAAAAAAAAAGGGACAAAAAGACAAGTTACCAAATGGAGGAACTTACTTGTACAGAACGTTGGAGCATGAGGGCGTAGTTCTCGTACTCGCTCATCTTGGCATTTCGCTCAAGATCACCAGGAAGGAGAACAGCAGTACTGAGTGCCACGCCGACGTTGATGTCTTCGGCACTGTCAGAAGCTAGAACAGGCTTATCCTCCAGGGTGATTTCAGGCACCCAGGGGACTCTTGGTATTTTAGAACCCGAGGTCATCGCAGACGATGACCTTGGCTTCTTTGATTGAGTGGACTCTAATGGCTGGGCCTCCGCAGACCTCTTGGCAGAAGCAGAAGCACTTTTTTTACTCTCAGCCAATTGTGAGATGGGCAGAGCATCCTTAGCCTCAACCTCAGTAGCTTTGGCCTTGGGCTGAGCCTTTTTGATTCTTTTTGGCTTTGGTGGGGGCATGGACTGAGCTGGAACAGCATCAACGTCGGCCGGTAGGTCGGCTAAGAGATCAACAGCAACAGGCTTCGGGCGACCCATCTTAGCAGTCTTGACAAGTCGTCGCCGATGTTTTCTTTCTGGTATTGGGATTAAGTATGGGGCTGAAGTAGATGGCAGATCAGCTGGGTCAGAAGTGGATCCTTGGTCTGCTCGTGATGTGGAAGCAGTGGGAAGAGTTGTGGCAGAAGGTGGAGAAAGACTCTTCTTCTTCTTCCTTAGGATGTTGGGCAGAGTGGATTTGTACGTAGGAATAAAGTTCAGAAGAAGAGGTGCTTTCCTTTTGTGGACAGGCAAGTCCAGGAGCCTTTTCAGGTCCTTGCTAGGAACGTAAGATTGGCGAAAGACTTTCGCTAGCTTGCGAACGTCTTTCGCTAGCTTGCGAACGTCTGCAAGAAGAAACAGACATTAGAAACAGATAAAATATTGAAGACTTGAAAAGAAACAACTAAGTAAATAACACTGGGCTCTTACCCTTGCCCTCTTTAACCGTTCGAGGAAGAGGGTATAGATGGACATCTTCGTCTGTGGCAAATTCCCAATTTCCAGAGACAATGAAGTAGTCATCTCCAGCCTCCTTGTTGGAGTCTGGGAGGTCGGCTACGATTTTGAACTCAGTGGACCTCGGCTTGAGGTAGTAGACGTAACCTTTTTCCTTCAGGCTAAGGGGGCACATGGTGTAACAATACTGTATGTCGGCTAGGGTGATTCTAATGTTTTCTTGTCTGGCTAAGGCGATAATACCAAAAATCACTCGATAAGAGTTTATGGCAAGTTGTATGGGGTTCAACTTATAATAATGCAGAATCTCGCGAAAAAGAATGTTAAGTGGAAGCCGGAGTCCACACTCAGTAAAAGCTACAATAGGGAGAGGCATGATATTTTCGTTAGGCATGATGGAGTCACCATCCCCAGCCAGTTTCAGGTGGACATCGGCAGGGACGGAGAACTCCTGCCTAAAGTACTCAAGTTTGGTCGAGGTATTAATCCTATGTCTCCACATACCCATAACGTCGGCCTAAAGACAGAAGGCTAGGTTTCACAAAGAAGGTGCTCCTAAGGGGTTATCGGGACCTCGACGAAAACCCTAGGTATATACTGATAAGGATTGTTTCCGTTTTCCCTAAAAATTAAAGGTTCTATAGACAAAACCCAAACCTAAATCTATGAAGGCAAAGATTGAAAGCAAAAATTAAAGGCAGAAATCTGGAAAACAAGAAACAAAGAACGATGTTTCAGAATCAAAGAACAGAGGTATGGTTCTCAGAAGCGAAAGAAATACAGAAGTAAAAGGTCAAGAACAGTGGCAAGAAAAGTATTGAAACAATGCAAGTGTTCAAAATATAAGTGAAATCATGGGATAGATACATCCAGATGAATAGTTCAGAGAATCAAAGGTTTGAACAGAGCAATAATGGCAATAAGTAAACGAAAGCACATAGAAGAAATTGGGAGTAAAAGGAACAGAGGCTTACCAGAACAAATGAAGCCGGAATGAAAGTCGTCGAGATAAGGCAACAGTTACAGACACGACAGAACGGCGAAACCCCCGCTGAAATGGAAGAATGAGGACGGATGCAGAGCTTGAAGCTAGAATAATGGCGGATTTGGGAAAGTTCAAGAGAGAGAGAAAGCCAGAAAATCAAGTGCAAAAGTAAAGAAACGAAGTACAAAAGTAAAGTTTTATCAAAAACTTGAAACGGCTGCAAAACACGGCATTTATTGCGCCTGGAGGAACGCGTGCGTCAGACGGCGCAGACGGATGAAAGACGGCTTACAAGCGCGTCACAGACATGGGCCAATGAAGATAGAACACATAAGGGGAACGGTTGAGAAAAGGTGCATGACAGCTCATGCGCGTGGAGGAGTTCGTTTGAGTTCTTGTTCTTTGATGAAGGCATGTCGGCCTAAAATGAATGATCTCGGCCAAAAAGTTTTTACGCCGAGGTACTAGAAGAAAATACAGATATAGGTTCCATCACCTCAGAATGCCGAGGTAATAGAACCTAGGGGGCAGTTGTGGGGATGTATTTTCTGAATACCAACACGTGGCATGGTGACGCCGACGTGTCAGCCGAGGTGCAACGTGTCATGGTAGTTATGCCGAGGTTATCTTTGGCGAGGTCGAGGTGATCTCCGAAGATATCGGAATCCGAGATAAGCGGAGAAATGGATAAGGGGCAAGAGTCCTAGAGAAAAGAGAAGACTTAGCCAAGATAAGGATAAAACTCTTAGGGTGTTTATCTTTATCTCTTGAAGAGTCCAAGTCAGTATTGAATTGGAGTCCATAGAAGTCAGGCTTCTAGTGGGACTTGGATTGAGTAAACTATAAAAGAGAGGCACCCCCGTGGGTTTAAGGTACGCAGTTTTATACTTAAGCTTGTGAGTTTAGTACTTGATTTATCTTTGAGAGATATACCGACTTGATCGTCGGAGTGCCCCCGGGTGGAAGAGCCACCGCCGGAGCCTTTTCTTTCTGTTACAGGTTTGCTGAAGCCATCTATTCTGCCAGTGCTCTCCAGCTGATTACAAGGCGGGCAGTGTGGTCAGAAAATTACCCACACAAGAACATTTTTTGAAAAATATATCTCAGCCATTATTTTATAATTTGAACAGATCTGAGCCATCCAAATGTCTTAATAGGACAAAATATGTTGAAGATTCAAAAACCATCATGATTTATTAAAATATGTTGAAGATTCATATGAAGTCGAAATTTACGAAGTTTATCAAGCATTTAATATATTTAAAAATAATAATTAATTGTTCAAATTCATTTAATTTGTGAACTATAAAATTTATTAATTTAATCTCCACTACACACAGTAAAATCTGGCTTCTAATTCTGGGATCGCAGTCTTTTTCATATAATATGAACAAAAATATGTGAACAAAAAGGAGAAAATAAAAAATAAAAAAACAAACAAAGAGAAAAATAAAAATGAGAGAAAATAAAAAAAAATTAAAAAAAAAAAGAGAGAGGAAGGTGGTGGGATCATGGGATCATAGAAGAATGGATGAGAAAATGAAAAAGTAGAAGAGAAAAGTGGGAAAATAGAAAATGTACATATAGGATATTTTTTGAAAAAAATATCTCAGCCGTTGTTTTATAATTTGAATAGATCTGAGCCGTTTAAATGTCCTAGTAGGACAATGTGTGTAGGACAAATTCAAAAACCATTCTTCTTTTTTATATAGATATATCACGTCTTCTCTAAATATCAACCAGTCATCCTACTTACACATCATTAAGTTTAAAAAATGAGTCCAAAAAATAGGCTTGTATATTATTTTTCATAAAGAAAAAATCAATAATCCAATAATTTATTATTGAATCATAGCCAACCGTAGAAGGCACCATAAAACTAAAAATCAATAATTCAACATTAATTATTTTTGAAATGTTGCATAAGTAGAAAATACCATATGTAAAAAAAACGACATAATTTAACAACATAAACTAATTATGAACATAGAAGTAATACGCTTCAAATAGCAACCATTGGTAGCTATCGCAATCTATATGAAGAAAGAGCGAGATAAATTGATAAGAATGAAGAAAAAAAAATGCTTAATGTTTATTATTTTTTAAATCTCATGTCACATTGTAGGCTATGAATATTATATTAGTCTACTAAATATAACATAAAAAATAATTTATATAAAATTTATAAATATAAAACTTTTACAAAATATTTGATAGTGACATTTTTAGAATTTTAAATTACGATAATCAATATTTAACTTGACATATTATTGTATACAAAAATAATGTATTGTAACTCTCTTTTTTTATTCAAATACATAAAGAAAATGATGGGGAGAGAGAGAGAGAGAGAGAGTGTCAAACTAATCATTAAAATATTGAATTTATCTCAACTCATGAATTTAATTATAATTTTATTTCAAATAAGATAGTTTCAACCATTAAATTAAATAAATCTTAATCCTTCAAAGTGATATATAGGACAGTTTTAGACTTATTTTAAAAAATCTAGCTGCTTTATTATATAGATTCCGAAGTTAAATACATGAATAATAGTAACAATTTGCCAATAATTTATAAGTTTTGTGAGAATACTTCTCATATCTAAAGCTCTGTCGTCGCACCTATTTAGTATTTTGAAAACCCCAGTACAATAACAAAAAATATAAAAGCAACCACTTTCATATATAATAATACTAATTAAATAAGAGCATATCAATCATTTATTATTTGCTAGTTACTATATAATATAACTAGCGTATGCCCCTGCCTGATGGCACGACGTAAATAATATTAGGAATAGAATATAATTGTAATTCCAACGTTATTTTAAATTTATTTTTTAATTTGATAAAATCACAAATTTATTATAAAATTTTAGAGTTCTCATAAAACTCCTCACGAAAACTCGTTTTTACTTATATAATATACAGCTAGATAGATAGATATGGCTAGCATACATACAATACTGCTTTTGCTTATATAATTATATGGAAATTGTATGTATGCCCGTAATGTCCAAGTGTATTACGAGCATACGAACATTGTATGGAAATATATGTAAAATATATTAAACAAAAAGGAGAAAATAAAAAAATAAACAAGTAGGGAGAAAATAAAAAATAAAAAGAAAAGAAAGAGGAAGGCAAGATGATGGGATCATGGAAGAAGGGGTGTGAGAAAGGGAAAAAGTAAGAGAGAGAAGTAGGAAAGTAGAAAATGTATATGTAGAACATTTTTTGAAAAATATATCTCAGCCATTATTTTATAATTTGAACAGATCTGAGCCATCCAAATGTCTTAATAGGACAAAATATGTTGAAGATTCAAAAACCATCGTGATTTATTAAAATATGTTGAAGATTCATATGAAGTCGAAATTTACGAATTTTATCAAGTATTGAATATATTTAAAAATAATAATTAATTGTTCAAATTCATTTAACTTGTGGACTATAAAATTTATTAATTTAATCTCCACTACACACAGTAAAATCTGGCTTCTTATTCTGGGATTGCAGTCTTTTTCATATAATATGAACAAAAATAAGTGAACAAAAAGGAGAAAATAAAAAATAAAAAAACAAACAAAGAGGAAATTAAAAATGAGAGAAAATAAAAAAAAAAATTAAAAAAAAAAGAGAGAGGAAGGTGGTGGGATCATGGGATCATAGAAGAATGGATGAGAAAAGCAAAAAGTAGAAGAGAAAAGTGGGAAAATAGAAAATGTATATGTAGGATTTTTTTTGAAAAATATATCTCAGCCGTTGTTTTATAATTTGAATAGATCTGAGCCGTCTAAATGTCCTAGTAGGACAATGTGTGTGGGACAAATTCAAAAACCACTCTGCTTTATTATATAGATATATCACGTCTTCTCTAAATATCAACCAATCATCCTACTTACACATCATTAAGTTTAAAAAATGAGTCCAAAAAATAGGCTTGTATATTATTTTTCATAAAGAAAAATTCAATAATCCAATAATTTATTATTGAATCATAGCCAACCCTAGAAGGCACCATAAAACTAAAAATCAATAATTCAACATTAATTATTTTTTAAATGTTGCATAAGTAGAAAATACCATATATAAAAAAAACGACATAATTTAACAACATAAACTAATTATGAACATAGAAGTAATACATAAACTAATTATGAAAATAGAAGTAATACGCTTCAAATAGCAGCCATTGGTAGCTATCGCAATCTATATGAAGAAAGAGCAAGATAAATTGATAGGAATGAAGAAAAAAAATGCTTAATGTTTATTATTTTTTAAATCTCATGTCACATTGTAGGCTATGAATATTATATTAGTCTACTAAATATAACATAAAAAATAATTTATATAAAATTTATAAATATAAAACTTTTACAAAATATTTGATAGTGACATTTTTAGAATTTTAAATTATGATAATCAATATTTAACTTGACATATTATTGTATACAAAAATTATGTATTGTAACTCTCTTTTTTTATTCAAATACATAAAGAAAATGATGGGGAGAGAGAGAGAGAGAAAGAGTGTCAAACTAATCATTAAAATATTGAATTTATCTCAACTCATGAATTTAATTATAATTTTATTTCAAATAAGATAGTTTCAACCATTAAATTAAATAAATCTTAATCCTTCAAAGTGATATATAGGACATTTTTAGACGTATTTTAAAAAATCTAGCTGCTTTATTATATAGATTCCGAAGTTAAATGCATGAGTAATAGTAACAATTTGCCAATAATTTATAAGTTTTGTGAGAATACTTCTCATACCTAAAACTTTGTCGTCGCACCTATTTAGTATTTTGAAAACCCCACTACAATAACAAAAAATATAAAAGAAACCACTTTCATATATAACAATACTAATTAAATAAGAGCATATCAATCATTTATTATTTCCAGTTACTATATAATATAACTAGCGTATGCCCGTGCTTGAAGGCACGACGTAAATAATATTAGGAATAAAATATAATTGTAATTCCAACATTATTTTAAATTTATTTTTTAATTTGATAAAATCACAAATTTATTATAAAATTTTAGAGTTCTCACAAACTCCTCACGAAAACTCGTTTTTACTTATATAATATACAGCTAGATAGATAGATATGGCTAGCATACATACAATACTGCTTTTGCTTATATAATTATATAGAAATTGTATGTATGCCCGTAATGTGCAAGTGTATTACGAGCATACAAACATTGTATGGAAATATATATCTAAAATATATTGAACAAAAAGGAGAAAATAAAAAAATAAACAAGTAGGGAGAAAATAAAAAATAAAAAGAAAAGAAAGAGGAAGGCAGGATGATGGGATCATGGAATAAGGGGTGTGAGAAAAGGAAAAAGTAAGAGAGAGAGAAGTAGGAAAGTAGAAAATGTATATGTAGAACATTTTTTGAAAAATATATCTCAGCCATTATTTTATAACTTGAACAGATCTGAGCCATCCAAATGTATAGCGATCCCGGTTATCCCTTTTCTGTTCTATTATTTTCCGGACGCAGTTCTGTGGAGTTGGTAGTTGTACCTATTGTGTTGTCAACCTTTAAACTCTTTTGTTTGAGTTTTGAATGTGTTGGGCTCGGTTGTTTCAGGTTGGTAGAGCTTTAGCCCCCATTGTTGTTGCCCAGTTTTTGAATGGTCCGCTCGAGCGGGTCATTTTGCGCTCGAGCGGGGTTTTCACAGTTTCAGTATTTCGTGCCTCTGCAAAACTTCTGCAGAAGTGTTTTCAACGCTCGAGCTGGTTTCTTGTGCTCGAGCGGGTTGCGCTCGAGCGGGCTTGGTGGCGCTCGAGCGGGCGGTCCCTTTTTGGTGTAAGTTCTGGGAGGGGGAAATCTACGCTCGAGCGGACTGGTTTTCACGCTCGAGCGGATGTGCTTTATTCTTGTGTCTTGGCGCTTGAGTGGACCTAGTTTTTGTTCTTGACGCTCGAGCGTTGTGTTCTCCGCTCGAGCGGGAGAGTTGTATATCAGTTGACCGCTAGGCTATTTTAAATCACTTTTTATATCCACACTCTCTCTCTTACTTTTCTAAAACCCATTTTTGAGAGCTCCTCTCTCTAGAATCTCCCTTCTCTCTAGGGTTTGATCTAGCTAGGGTGTTCTCCTTACCTTTGGTCTTTTTAAAAGTTGGGTTGATCGTTGAGGGCTATCTTTTGATCCGAAAATATTGAGCTTTAGAGCACGTTGAGTTTCTTCGTCTTCTCCGTTGAGAGCCATCTTTTGAGGTAGGGATATCCTACTCTTCCTTATGGATTTTGTCTTTAAATTTTAGCATTTTGATGTGTTGGGTGTTGTTGGGTAGATTTGAGGAAGTTCGGGTCCTTTGTGTAATTTTACAAACGTTGGGGTTTTGTTTGAAATAGACCTATATGCAAGTTTGGCATAAAAGAAAATGAGTTGGATGATGGATCGTGGGTGAAAATGAAACCTTGGAGTTGTTTTGTTAATTGAGGTAATTTGCCCAAATTGTTTAATTAATTAATGTATATAATTGATTAAAGGAAATGAGGAATCAAAGTGGAAATGTTGAAATTGGGAATGTATGGGACTAAAGGGTGTAATTAAATCATTCATTGCTCACCTAATTGGAATATTGATATATTATCCATTTGTGCATTTATTTCCTGTTTAGAAATAATTGCCTGGGGCTACTGGTGGAGGGTAGTGTTGATTGTTGTAGACAATGTATGATGATTAGGCAAACTAAAACTAATCAATCGGGTGTGTCATAGAGTATGACGGATGATAGAATACATTAACTTTATGTATTGATTGATTATGTATATGACCAATGTGTTTATATGCATCATGTGTAGATAGTTGATAGAATACATTAACTCTATGTATTGGTTGATTGCGTATGTGATTCTGTGTTTATATGCATTACTTGTGTATGGGAGGAGATAGGGGATGTACTCCACGGTTTAGGGGAAGATGGGGGATGTACCTCTAAACCGGTTAATGGTTAATGGTTAAGGGAAGATAGGGGATGGACCCAGGGTTGCAGCTCATATGCTCTCCCATTGAAGTGTTGATACAGCTCATATGCTTGTCATTGAAGTGTTGATACAGCTCATATGCTTGTCATTGAAGTGTTGATACAGCTCATATGCTTATCTGTTGTAGCATTGATGTAGCTCATACGCTTATCTGTTGTAGTAATGATATAGCTCATATGCTCATCTATTGAAAAGTTTATTTGATTTGATATAGCACTAACATGTATATCATCATCGTTTGTGAAGTATGGAAGTAGTTCATGTGTTATTGATACAACACCAAAATGTGTATCCACCGTGAATTTCGAAAGTGTCCTAGTGATGAACTATAATCTCATCAAAATGTTTTGGCCAGAGTACTGAGCCTTGTTTTCAAACTCAAAGTTGAATAAGAAATGGAAAGTGAATTGTAACATAGACTTGGCTGTCATGGAATTGTAATAAGATGTAAATAGAAGTGTAAGTATCGACCATCTATCAGTTGCTAATCTTTTAGGCATTGTTTATAGTTGGTTTAGTATATCTTTGCTGGGCTGTGGCTCACCCTATATGGGAACATCATTTTCAGGTACAAGTAGCATACCACCTCTAAGGACATAGCTTAGGAGGCTAGAGGCGGACACACTTTTGTTGTCTTATTTCTTTTAATGTACTACATGTAAATTCAAGCCAAGGGCTTAATGTGTAATTGAGTTAGTACTCTCTTTTGTAACCAAGTGTTATAGCGATCCCGGGTTTACCCTTGTTGTACAGTGATCCGGACAAGTGTCCATGGATGTTGGTAGTTGTTTAATTATCTTGTTTGCATCCTCTCTACGTTGTATATTGAGTTATAGGATGTGTTGGGCAGGTTTGTTACAGGTTGGTTGTGTTTGGGAGCCTAGTGTTGCTGCCCAGATTTTTGGACCTTCGCTCAAGCCAGGAGTTTGTCGCTCGAGCGAGAGTTGAGTTCGTCTGGTGGGTCGAGCCAGAGTGGCTTCGCTCGAGCGAGCGCTTGCTCCTGGTTCTGGACCTGAGAGTTGTGTTTCTTGGCTCGAGCGAGATTTTCTTGGCTCGAGCGGTCTGGTTTGTTCTTCGCTCGAGCGAGGAGTTGGTCGCTCGAGCGTGCTTCTGGTTACAGACCTGAGGGTTCGAGTTGTTGGCTCGAGCGAGCATTCTTTCGCTCGAGCGCACTTTTGAGTTTTTGGCTCGAGCAAGAGTTTCTTGGCTCGAGCGAGAGTTTCTGTGTCTGGTCGCTCGAGCGACCAAGTCTTCGCTCGAGCGAGAGTGTTTTATATCAGCGGACAGTAGCGTTTTAAACATCACTTTTTCACCTTTTCTTTTTGATCAAAACCTAAATCCGATACTCTCTCTCTCTAAACTTTCACTCTCTCTAAGAATTGATCTCCCTAGAGTGTGAATCTAACCTAGGGCCTTTGTTAAAAAGATAGAGGGCATTGAGAGCTTTGTTTTAATCAGAAAAAGTTTGGATTTGGAGCACGTTGGTCTTCGAGTCTTCATCTCCTTTTTGGCTCAAACTTCGAGGTAGGGATATCCTACTCCTCTCTATGGGTTTTGTCTTTAAATTTTGGCATTTTGAGATGTTGGTGTTGGTTTGGTAATTTTGTGAAAGTTTGGGGGCTTTTGTGTAATTTTACAAAAGTTAGGGTTTTATTCATAATAAACCTGAATGCATGTTTGGAATAGAGAAATGGAATAAATGTTAAATCATTGATGAGAATGGGACCTAAGGGTTGGAATGTTAATTATGGGAATTGACCTAATTACATTGTTTAATTAATTGGGATAATTAATGGTGAGAAATGAGGAAATGAAATGTTGATTGAATATCCATTTGTGCATTTATTTTCTGTTTAGAAATAACTGCTTTGGGCTATCGGTGGAGGATAGTCGTGATTGTTGTGGACAATGCATGATGATTAGGCAAACTGAAACTAATCAATGAAATGTGTCATGGAACTTGACGGTTGATAGAATACATTAACTGTATGTATTGGGTGATTGTATATAGAACCATTGTGTTTGTATACGTTATGTGTAGAGGAGGAGACAGGGGATGTACTCCGCGGTTTAGGGGAAGATAGGGGATGTACCTCTAAACCGGATAGTGTTGGGAGAAGATAGGGGATGAACTCCGTAGATACAGCTCATATGCTTGTCTAGAGAAGTAAAGATAGAGCTTATATGCTTATCTTGGTAAAGTGTGGATACAGCTTATATGCTTATCTGTGAATGTGGGATATAGTTGTTATACATATCTGTTGAGAATGTGGATATAGCTTATATGCTTATCTGAATGTGGGATATAGTTTTTATACATATCTGTGGAAATGATGATAGAGCCAGCATGCTTATCTGTTGAAAAAGGGAAAGTGAAAGGAAACTTGGACTCATAAGTCGTATGACATAAATATGTGATTTATGTGATTGTATCAATGTTGGCCATCTATCAATTGCAAATATTTTAGTCATTGTTCATGGTTGGTTTAGTGTGTTTCTACGGGGCTGTGGCTCACACTATATGGGAATATCATTTTCAGGTGCAGGTAGCATGCCACCTCCAAGGACATAGTTGGGAGGCTAGAGGCGGACATACTTTTGACGCTTAACTTTTGATGTATTACATGTAACTTCAAGCCAAGGGCTTAATGTGTAAACGAGTTAGTACCCTTTTATTGTAACCAAGTGTTAACTTGGAAAGCTGTAAGCCCGTAGGGCATTTTGTTTTGATGTTAACATGTAATACATATGTAATGAAACTCTATTGTGTAAAAGAATATGGTTAGTTTTTATGTAAATGCATGTCTTATCTGATGGGTTTAATGTTGTTATTTTGAGGCCGTTACAAGTGTTAACTTGGAAAGCTGTAAGCCCGTAGGGCATTTGCTTTTGTTGTTAACATGTAATACTTTTGTAATGAAGTACTCTAATGAATTGAAAAATGTGGATCTTTTGTATATAAATGTTTGATCATTTTGATGGGTTTAATGTTATTATTTTGAGGGCGTTACAAAATGTCTTAATACGACAAAATATGTTGAAGATTCAAAAACCGTCATGATTTATTAAAATATGTTGAAGATTCATATGAAGTCGAAATTTACGAAGTTTATTGTAACGCCCACAAAATAAGACAAGCATTCACATATAAACTAACCACATTCCTTTATTTCATTGAGTTTCATTACATAAGTATTACATGTTAACATCAAAACAAAATGCCCTACGGGCTTACAGCTTTCCAAGTTAACACTTGGTTTCAACAAAAAAGTACTAACTCGTTACACATTAAGCCCTTGGCTTGAAGTTACATGTAATACATCAAAAGTAAAACAACTACACTATGTCCGCCTCTAGCCTTCCAAGCTATGTCCTTGGAGGTGGCATGCTTCCTGTACCTGAAAATGATATTCCCATATAGGGTGAGCCACAGCCCAGTAAAAATACACTAAACCAACCATGGACAATGACTAAAACATTAGCAATTGATAGTTGGTCAACACTGATACAATCACACAAATTACATATTTATGTCAACGACTTACAAGTCCCAATTACTTTTCATTTTCCCTTTTTTTTCACAGATAAGCATGCTAGCTCTATCATCATTTCCACAGATATGTATAAAAACTATATCTCACATTCAGATAAGCATAAAAGCTATACCCACATTCTCAACAGATATGTATATCAACAATATCCACAGATAAGCATATAAGCTATATCCACACTCTACAACAGATATGTATAACCACAATATCCACAGATAAGCATATAAGCTATATCCACACTTCACAAAGATAAGCATATGAGCTCTATCTTCACTTCTCTAGACAAGCATATGAGCTCTGTCTACGGAGTTCATCCCCTATCTCCTCCCAATACCTATCCGGTTTAGAGGTACATCCCCTATCTTCCCCTAAACCGCGGAGTACATCCCCTATCTCCTCCTCTACACATAACGTATATAAACACATTGGTTCTATATACAATCACACAATACACACAATTAATGTATTCTATCAACCGTCAAGTTCCATGACACATTCCATTGATTAGTTTCAGTTTACCTAATCATCATGCATTGTCTACAACAATCACGACTATCCTCCACCGATAGCCCAAAGCAGTTATTTCTAAACAGAAAATAAATGCACAAATGGATATTCAATCAACATTTCATTTCCTCATTTCTCACCAATTAATTATTCCAATTAATTATACAATGTAATTAGGCCATTTTCCATAATTACCATTTCAACCCTTAGGTCCCATTTTCATCAATGATTCAACAATCATTCCACTTTTCTATGCCAAACATGCATCTAGGTTTATTATGAATGAAACCCCAACTTTTGCAAAATTACACAAAAGCCCCAAACTTTCACAAAATTACCAAACCAAGCCCAACATCTCAAAATACCAAAATTTAAAGACAAAACCCATAGAGAGGAGTAGGTTATCCCTACCTCAAATTCGGAGTCCCAAAGGAGAAGACGACAAAACCCAACGTGCTCCAAAATCCGAGATTTTCAGATTAAAATGAAGCCCTCGACGATCAACAACTTTTTTGTAAAGGCCAAAGGTGAGCAAATCACTCCTACTAGATCAAAACCTAGAGAGAAGGTAGAGTCTAGAGTGAGAGGCTCAACAATGGTGATTTTGGAAAAGTAAGAGAGAGAAGAGAAAGTGAAAAAGTGATTTGGAAAGTCACAACTTCGGGTCTTTAACCCAGGTCTCCGCTCGAGCGTAAAACACCCCGCTCGAGCGGCCACTCACAGACTTACGCTCGAGCGGCCAACCTCCCGCTCGAGCGCAGAATGCACTCGCTCAGCACTTTTGCAGAAACAGACCTACGCTCGAGCTGCCAAACCTACGCTCGAGCGTACAACACTGCACAACAAATACTGGATGGATGTATTATCCGCTCGAGCGCCAACACCTCCGCTCGAGCGTACAGGCCAAAAATCTGGGCAACTAGTTTTGGTTTCTAAACTCAACCAACCTGTAACCAACCCGCCCAACACATCCTATAACTCAAATACAAAGCAAGAAAGGATGTAAACAAGATAATAAACAACTACCAACATCCACGGACACATGTCCGGATCACTATACAACAAGGGTAAACCCGGGATCGCTATAACCTCCCCCCCTTAAAGAATTTCGTCCCCGAAATTAAGCACAAGTTTACAAAAAAAACAGGTGTTCTTTCATTTTAAACAATGTTACACTTGAACATTCAACAATTCGACCCATTACCGGTTATTCCATCCCTTTAACAAGAGACATATCACAATATGTAAACAATATATGTACTCCCGACATGCATCAACATTATGCACTATCCCTCCAATTTCAACAATATATTCAACAGATATAATGTTACATTCAACTTCCATATGAGGCAAGTTCCAAAACATACTTTCAATAAACCAAACATTTTCAATGTTTCACAACTTAAGACATATATAAAAGCTCTTAAGTTTAACAAAACGGAAAATTTAAATACAAGATCACACATCAACAAACAAGTCCGGATATTTCTCACGGACTTCCAACTCACGTTCCCAAGTGGCTTCCTCCACTCCGTGATGTTTCCACAAGACTTTCACCGAAGGAATGGTCTTACCACGCAGGACCTGATCCCGCCTATCCAAGACCCGAACCGGTCTCTCCTCATACGAGGCATCCCCATCTACCTCTAAATCGGTCCAATCCAGCACATGTGATGGATCTGGCTCATACTTCCGAAGCATACTCACATGAAACACGTCATGCACCCCGGACAACTGCGGCGGTAAGGCTAACCGATAAGCAACCTCACCTATCCTCTCAAGGATCTCAAAAGGACCTATAGACCGAGGGGATAATTTCCCACTCTTCCCAAACCTCATCAGGCCTCGTCTAGGTGATATTTTCAGAAAGACATGATCACCTACCTCAAACGCCAAAGGCCTCCTCCTACGGTCGGCATAACTCTTTTGTCGACTCTGGGCTGTAACAAGCCTCCTACGGATAATCTCAACTTTCTCCGTCGTCTCCCTAACCAACTCCGGACCCAACAAAGGTGCATCACCCACCTCGGCCCAACACACTGGAGATCTACACGGTCGGCCATACAAGGCCTCAAACGGTGCCATACCGATGCTAGACTGAAAACTGTTGTTGTAGGCAAACTCTACCAATGGCAAGTGCCTCTCCCACGTCCCACTGAAATCCAGGACACAACCCCGAAGCATATCCTCGAGGATCTGAATAGTACGCTCGGACTGCCCGTCAGTCTGAGGATGAAAAGCCGTACTAAAGGTCAACTTAGTGCCCAAGGCACTCTGCAAACTCTGCCACAACCTAGCAGTAAAACGAGGATCTCTATCTGAGACGATCGTCACTGGGACCGCATGCAATCTTACTACATCCCGAATATACAAATCGGCAAGATGATCTATCGAATCTCTCACGCGCATAGGAATAAAGTGTGCCGACTTAGTCAACCGGTCTACAACCACCCAAATAGCATCACTACCCCGCTGAGTCTTCGGAAGACCTACAACGAAGTCCATAGTGACATGCTCCCACTTCCACTCGGCAATAGGCAAGGGTTGCAACAAACCCGCTGGCCTCTGATGCTCGGCCTTCACTTGCTGGCAAGTAAGGCACTTCGATACGAAAACAGCCACATCTCTCTTCATACCCCGCCACCAAAATTGACGACCCAAATCCTTATACATTTTAGTACCTCCCGGATGCACCGCAAGGCGCGAATGATGAAACTCTCGGAGTACTTCCTCACGGCAAGCCTCCGGTACAAACAAACGGTCTCGGTATCTCACACTCAGGTCGGGATACACCGTCAAACCCTTCTCAACTTTCCCACTGGAGATCTTCTCTCGGAGGGATTCTACCTCAAGGTCACCTCTCTGTGCCTCTAACACTCTAATCACAAGTCTAGGCCGCACAGCGACAGAAAACAAGGCCGCAGCCTCAACAGATTCGCCCAGTAGCAAATCAAACTCGCCAAGTGCTCCCAACATCTCCCATTCCCGGATGGCTATACAAGCTACATCACTAATGGTTTTCCTACTAAGGGCATCGGCCACAACATTGGCCTTTCCCGGATGATAATGTAACTCAAAATCATAATCCTCGATGAACTCCATCCATCTCCTCTGCCTCAGATTCAAGTCTCTCTGTGTAAACAGATACTTCAAACTCTTGTGATCCGAGAATACCTCGAACCTCTCACCATAAAGGTAGTGCCTCCAGATTTTCAAGGCAAAGATCACTGCTGCTAACTCTAGGTCGTGCGTGGGGTAATTCTTCTCGTGTATTTTCAACTGACGTGAGCCATAAGCTACCACTTTCCCCTCTTGCATCAACACACAACCCAAACCCTCTCGTGAGGCATCACAATAAACCGCATAACCCAACCCTCTCTCCGGAATAATCAACACCGGAGCGGTGGTCAATCTAACTTTCAACTCTTGGAACGACTTTTCACAAGTCTCACTCCACATAAACTTGACTCCCTTCCGAGTCAGTCTAGTCAACGGTGACGCTAACCTGGAGAAATCTTTCACAAACCGACGGTAATACCCAGCTAATCCCAGAAAACTGCGGATCTCAAACACACTCTTAGGCTGTGCCCAATCTTGCACTGCCTCAACCTTGGATGTATCAACAGACACCCCTTTCCCGGATACCACGTGGCCTAAGAATTTGACTTCCCCCAGCCAGAACTCACACTTCCCAAACTTGGCATACAGCCTATGGGCTCTAAGTAACTCAAGCACCACTCTCAAGTGTGCCTCGTGCTCCTCCTCAGAAGACGAATAGATAAGGATGTCGTCCACGAAGACAACCACAAATCGGTCTAAGAACTCTCGGAAAATCCGGTTCATCAAGTCCATAAAGACTGCCGGTGCATTGGTAAGCCCAAATGGCATCACCAGAAACTCATAATGGCCATACCGCGTACGGAATGCCGTCTTAGGAATATCTTCCTCCCTGACCCTCAACTGATGGTAACCCGATCTCAAGTCTATCTTAGAGAAACAACGGGAACCCTTCAACTGGTCAAACAAATCATCTATACGGGGCATAGGATACTTATTCTTAACCGTAGCCCGATTCAACTTCCGATAGTCAATACACAATCTCAAGGCACCATCTTTCTTTTTAACAAAGAGGGCCGGCGCTCCCCACGGTGAAACACTAGGGCGAACAAAGCCCTTATCGAGCAATTCCTGGAGCTGAACTTTCAACTCAACCAACTCTGCTGGAGCAAAACGGTAAGGTGCCATAGAAATCGGCGCCGTACCCGGCACTAAATCAATAGAGAACTCTATCTCTCGGTGAGGTGGCAAACTAACAAGCTTTTCGGGAAAAACATTCGAATACTCACAAACCACCCTTGGTAATACATGCTGGGTCTCACCACTCTCACCACTCTCAAAGCTAGCAAGTAGACTACTAAGCTCACTTCGCCCTCGCGAATCATACCCCGGTGGCAAAACACTACCAACCCGGTCTCCCAAGAAATGGAACCACTCCCCGCTCAAGGTACACAATGTAACCCTCTGGCGGTAGCAATCAATAACAGCCCGGTATGACGATAACCAGTCCATACCCAAAATAACATCAAAACCCTTCATGGGCATGACAACAAACGGAAAAGGAAGCCTATAGTCGGCGACCTCTATATCACATCCTCTAACACCCTGTTTCAGAATCAACTCACCACCCAAAGGCGATAACACACAAATAGAAGATGCTAACTGTGCTAACTCCAATTCCAAAACAGATGCAAATGCAGCAGATACAAAAGAATGAGATGCACCCGTGTCTATCAACACATTAGCAACTGAGTTGCAAAACAGAAAAGTACCTCTCACTACTGATGGAGCCGGTACTAAGTCCTGCGCGGTAACAGCATACACGCGCCCCGTAGGCCCCTGGTCTACCTGCTCACCTCTCGGAGCAAAAGACTGCTGCACAGACTGGGATGACGAAACTCCCGGATTGGCCCTCGAGGCCTGCACAGACTGAGCTGGCTGAAAACCCTGCGTCTGCCTAGACCCAGACGCTCCCGAAGTGGCACTCAACTGTGGGCAAAACCTCTTCATGTGCCCAGGTTGTCCACACTGATAACAAGTCAAGAGCTGCCCCCTGCCCAAACTCTGACTCTGCGGTCTAGCTGAAGAAGAAGCAGCTTTCTGACCCCCACCCTTCTGCGGGCAAACAGAAACCTTGTGACCCAGCTGGCCACACTTGTAACAAGTGAATTCCCCCTGACCACCTCTCCCGGAGCCTGCACTCGGCACTGGGAAGGTCGATCTAGCAACACCACCCTGCGACTGCTGAGGGTTATAACCCTTCTGTCTCCTGCCATCACCCTGACTATCCTGGCTCCTCTTGGAGCCTCTCTGACCCTCATCCTCCTCCTGCATCATAAGCTCCATATGAGCTGCAGCGTCCACTAGGTGTCTATACTCTCGAATATAAGACCCATCAATTCTCAACTTGAGGCCCCGCCTCAACTTCCGCTCAAACTCATAGCAACGGCGTTCCTCAGACGCCACCAGTTCAGGTGCAAACCTAGACAGACTGGTAAAAGTAGCCTCAAACTCGGCCACTGACAAGCCCTGCTGATTAAGCCGGCTAAACTGATCCCTCAGCTTTTCCCTAGCTGCTGCTGATAAAAACCTCTCCTGAAAAGCATTCACAAACGCCTCCCAAGTACCACCAACACGAGCTTTCTCGTACTTCCACCATTGACCCGCATCTCCCTTCAGTTGGAAGGATGCCAAGGTCACTTTCAGTGCTCCGTCCTCGATGCCAAGCATCTCAAACGTCTTCGTTGTCTGTTCGAGCCATTCATCTGCCTTAAGCGGCTCTTTAGGATCCCCGATAAACTCGTCCGGATTACACCGGAAGAACTCCCTCTTCAAAAAAGAAGGCCCTGCCTCAGCTGCCTGATTCCCAGCTCTAAGAATACCCAAAGCTCCTGCTATCTCTCTGGCCAAGGCACCCATAGCCTGCTGACCCACTGGCTCGGCCACATTGGCCTGCCCAACTCCCTCCTGCACTGCCGGAATCTCACCCTGTAACGGTACTTCCTGCCTCGCAGGTCTACCACGCCTAGCACCTCTTCCTCGTCCTGACATCCTAATAGAGGCAACACAGAACGTTAGCACATTCATAAATGTGCCGAAACTAAACACTCACGTCCTAATGCATGGACAAGTGTAATTCACTCCACATAAGCACATAAACACATAAGCACTTACGAATTTCATTTCCGGATAATGATAGTCCCAAGGCGTTACTAGAGTTCCGGTTAGAAACAGCATTGATCAAGTGCCTTTCCAACAAGACTCCCAGAAACTCAAGGATCCAATCAACATCCCAGAAATTTAATCCCATACCCACATAGTCACATAAGCATGTTATCACTTAAGCACATAGCATATGATACTACATCTAAGTCTCTATCAAGCGAGACAAACCCATTGTGATACTAATCACTTCCCACGTACCCAAAGTATTCGAACCCGGTACGCTCTGATACCAAGTTGTAACGCCCTCAAAATAAGACAAGCATTCACATATAAACTAACCACATTCCTTTATTTCATTGAGTTTCATTACATAAGTATTACATGTTAACATCAAAACAAAATGCCCTACGGGCTTACAGCTTTCCAAGTTAACACTTGGTTTCAACAAAAGAGTACTAACTCGTTACACATTAAGCCCTTGGCTTGAAGTTACATGTAATACATCAAAAGTAAAACAACTACACTATGTCCGCCTCTAGCCTTCCAAGCTATGTCCTTGGAGGTGGCATGCTTTCTGTACCTGAAAATGATATTCCCATATAGGGTGAGCCACAGCCCAATAAAAATACACTAAACCAACCATGGACAATGACTAAAACATTAGCAATTGATAGTTGGTCAACACTGATACAATCACACAAATTATATATTTATGTCAACGACTTACAAGTCCCAATTACTTTTCATTTTCCCTTTTTTTTCACAGATAAGCATGCTAGGTCTATCATCATTTCCACAGATATGTATAAAAACTATATCTCACATTCAGATAAGCATAAAAGCTATACCCACATTCTCAACAGATATGTATATCAACAATATCCACAGATAAGCATATAAGCTATATCCACACTCTACAACAGATATGTATAACCACAATATCCACAGATAAGCATATAAGCTATATCCACACTTCACAAAGATAAGCATATGAGCTCTATCTTCACTTCTCTAGACAAGCATATGAGCTCTGTCTACGGAGTTCATCCCCTATCTCCTCCCAATACCTATCCGGTTTAGACGTACATCCCCTATCTTCCCCTAAACCGCGGAGTACATCCCCTATCTCCTCCTCTACACATAACGTATATAAACACATTGGTTCTATATACAATCACACAATACACACAATTAATGTATTCTATCAACCGTCAAGTTCCATGACACATTCCATTGATTAGTTTCAGTTTACCTAATCATCATGCATTGTCTACAACAATCACGACTATCCTCCACCGATAGCCCAAAGCAGTTATTTCTAAACAGAAAATAAATGCACAAATGGATATTCAATCAACATTTCATTTCCTCATTTCTCACCAATTAATTATTCCAATTAATTATACAATGTAATTAGGCCATTTTCCATAATTACCATTTCAACCCTTAGGTCCCATTTTCATCAATGATTCAACAATCATTCCACTTTTCTATGCCAAACATGCATCTAGGTTTATTATGAATGAAACCCCAACTTTTGCAAAATTACACAAAAGCCCCAAACTTTCACAAAATTACCAAACCAAGCCCAACATCTCAAAATACCAAAATTTAAAGACAAAACCCATAGAGAGGAGTAGGTTATCCCTACCTCAAATTCGGAGTCCCAAAGGAGAAGACGACAAAACCCAACGTGCTCCAAAATCCGAGATTTTCAGATTAAAATGAAGCCCTCGACGATCAACAACTTTTTTGTAAAGGCCAAAGGTGAGCAAATCACTCCTACTAGATCAAAACCTAGAGAGAAGGTAGAGTCTAGAGTGAGAGGCTCAACAATGGTGATTTTGGAAAAGTAAGAGAGAGAAGAGAAAGTGAAAAAGTGATTTGGAAAGTCACAACTTCGGGTCTTTAACCCAGGTCTCCGCTCGAGCGTAAAACACCCCGCTCGAGCGGCCACTCACAGACTTACGCTCGAGCGGCCAACCTCCCGCTCGAGCGCAGAATGCACTCGCTCAGCACTTTTGCAGAAACAGACCTACGCTCGAGCTGCCAAACCTACGCTCGAGCGTACAACACTGCACAACAAATACTGGATGGATGTATTATCCGCTCGAGCGCCAACACCTCCGCTCGAGCGTACAGGCCAAAAATCTGGGCAACTAGTTTTGGTTTCTAAACTCAACCAACCTGTAACCAACCCGCCCAACACATCCTATAACTCAAATACAAAGCAAGAAAGGATGTAAACAAGATAATAAACAACTACCAACATCCACGGACACATGTCCGGATCACTATACAACAAGGGTAAACCCGGGATCGCTATATTTATCAAGTATTTAATATATTTAAAAATAATAATTAATTATTCAAATTCATTTAATTTGTGGACTATAAAATTTATTAATTTAATCTCCACTACACACAGTAAAATCTGACTTCTAGTTCTGGGATCGCAGTCTTTTTCATATAATATGCACAAAAATAAGTGAACAAAAAGGGGAAAATAAAAAATAAAAAAACAAACAAAGAGAAAAATAAAAATGAGAGAAAATAAAAAAAATTTAAAAAAAAAAGAGAGAGGAAGGTGGTGGGATCATGGGATCATAGAAGAATGGATGAGAAAGGGAAAAAGTAAAAGAGAAAAGTGGAAAAATAGAAAATGTACATGTAGGATATTTTTTGAAAAATATATCTCAGCCGTTGTTTTATAATTTGAATAGATCTGAGCCGTCTAAATGTCCTAGTAGGACAATGTGTGTAGGACAAATTCAAAAACCATTCTGCTTTATTATATAGATATATCACGTCTTCTCTAAATATCGACCAATCATCCTACTTACACATCATTAAGTTTAAAAAATGAATCCAAAAAATGGGCTTTTATATTATTTTTCATAAAGAAAAAATCAATAATCCAATAATTTATTATTGAATCATAGCCAACCCTAGAAGGCACCATAAAACTAAAAATCAATAATTCAACATTAATTATTTTTTAAATGTTGCATAAGTAGAAAATACCATATATAAAAAAAACGACATAATTTAACAACATAAACTAATTATGAACATAGAAGTAATACATAAACTAATTATGAAAATATAAGTAATACCCTTCAAATAGCAACCATTGGTAGCTATCGCAATCTATATGAAGAAAAAGCGAGATAAATTGATAAGAATGAAGAAAAAAAATGCTTAATGTTTAATATTTTTTAAATCTCATGTCACATAGTAGGCAATGAATATTATATTAGTCTACTAAATATAACATAAAAAAATAATTTATATAAAATTTATAAATATAAAACTTTTACAAAATATTTGATAGTGACATTTTTAGAATTTTAAAATACGATAATCAGTATTTAACTCGACATATTATTGTATACAAAAATTATGTATTGTAACTCTCTTTTCTTATTCAAATACATAAAGAAAATGATGGGGAGAGAGAGAGAGAAAGAGTGTCAAATTAATAATTAAAATATTGAATTTATCTCAACTCATGAATTTAATTATATTTTTATTTCAAATAAGATAATTTCAACCATTAAATTAAATAAATCTTAATCCTTCAAAGTGATATATAGGACATTTTTAGACGTATTTTAAAAAATGTAGCTGCTTTATTATATAGATTCCGAAGTTAAATGCATGAATAATAGTAACAATTTGCCAATAATTTATAGGTTTTGTGAGAATACTTCTCATACCTAAAACTTTGTCGTCGCACCTATTTAGTATTTTGAAAACCCCAGTACAATAACAAAAAATATAAAAGCAACCACTTTCATATATAAATAATACTAATTAAATAAGAGCATATCAATCATTTATTATTTGCTAGTTACTATATAATATAACTAGCGTATGCCTGTGCCTGAAGGTACGGTGTAAATAATATTAGGAATAGAATATAATTGTAATTCCAACATTATTTTAAATTTATTTTTTAGTTTGATAAAATCACAAATTTATTATAAAATTTTAGAGTTCTCATAATGTAACGCCCTCAAAATAATAACAATTAAACCCATCAGATAAAACATGCATTTACATTTAAACTAACTGCATTCCTTTCATTCATTAGAATTCCAAGATATAAGTATTACATGTTAACCTCATAACAAAATGCCCTACGGGCTTACAGCTTTCCAAGTTAACACTTGGTTACAACAAAGAGTTCTAACTCGTTTACACATTAAGCCCTTGGCTTGAAATTACATGTAATACATCAAAAGTGAAACGACAAAACTATGCCCGCCACTAGCCTCCCAGCTATGTCCTTGGAGGTGGCATGCTTCCTGCACCTGAAAATGATATTCCCATATAGGGTGAGCCACAGCCCAGTAGAAATACACTAAACCAACCATGGACAATGACTAAAACATTAGCAATTGATAGTTGGTCAACACTGATACAGTCACATAAATAACATATTTATGTCAACGACTTACAAGTCCCAATTACTTTTCATTTTCCTTTTAACAACAGATAAGCATACTAGCTCTATCATCATTTCCACAGATATGTATAAAAACTATATCTCACATTCTCAACAGATATGTATATCAACAATATCCACAGATAAGCATACAAGCTGTATCCACACTTCACAACAGATATGTATATCAACAATATCCACAGATAAGCACACAAGCTGTATCCACACTTCACAAAGATAAGCATATGAGCTCTATCTTCACTTCTCTAGACAAGCATATGAGCTCTGTCTACGGAGTTCATCCCCTATCTCCTCCCAATACCTATCCGGTTTAGAGGTACATCCCCTATCTTCCCCTAAACCGCGGAGTACATCCCCTATCTCCTCCTCTACACATAACGTATATAAACACATTGGTTCTATATACAATCACACAATACATACAATTAATGTATTCTATCAACTGTCAAGTTCCATGACACATTCCATTGATTAGTTTCCGTTTACTTAATCATCATGCATTGTCTACAACAATCCCGACTATCCTCCACTGATAGCCCAAAGCAGTTATTTCTAAAACAGAAAATAAATGCACAAATGGATATTCAATCAACATTTCTTTTCCTCATTTCTCACCAATTAATTATCCCAATTAATTAAACAATGTAATTAGGCCATTTTCCACAATTACCATTTCAACCCTTAGGTCCCATTTTCATCAATGATTCAACAATCATTCTATTTTTTCTATGCCAAACATGCATCTAGGTTTATTATGAATAAAACCCCAACTTTTGTAAGATTACACAAAAGCCCCAAACTTTCACAAAGATACCAAACCAAGCCCAACATCTCAAAATACCAAAATTTAAAGACAAAACCCATAGAGAGGAGTAAGTTATCCCTACCTCAATTTCGGAGTCCCAAAGGAGAAGACGACAAAACCCAACGTGCTCCAAAACCCGAGATTTTCAGATTAAAATGAAGCCCTCGACGATCAACAACCTTTTTGTAAAGGCCAAAGGTGAGTAAATCACTCCTACTAGATCAAAACCTAGAGAGAAGGTAGAGTCTAGAGTGAGAGGCTCAACAATGGTGATTTTGGAAAAGTAAGAGAGAGAAGAGAAAGTGAAAAAGTGATTTGGAAAGTCACAACTTCGGGATTTAAACCCAGTCTTCCGCTCGAGCGTAAAACACCCCGCTCGAGCGGCCACTCACAGAATTCCGCTCGAGCGGCCAACCTCCCGCTCGAGCGCAGAATGCACTCGCCCAGCACTTTTGCAGAACCAGGCCTCCGCTCGAGCTCCCAACCCTACGCTCGAGCTCACAACACTGCACAACAAGATACTGGATGGATGTAATCTACGCTCGAGCGCCAACACCTCCGCTCGAGCGTACAGGCCAAAAATCTGGGCAACTAGTTTTGGTTTCTAAACTCAACCAACCTGAAACAAAACCGCTCAACACATCCTATAACTCAAATACAAAGTAAGAAAGGATGTAAACAAGATAATAAACAACTACCAACATCCACGGACACATGTCCGGCTCACTATACAACAAGGGTAAACCTGGGATCGCTATAACCTCCCCCCCTTAAAGAATTTCGCCCCCGAAATTAAGCACAAGTTTTCAAAAACAAGTTTTCCTTCATTTTAAACAACAATGTTACACTTTAACATTCAACAATTCGACCCATTACCGGTCATCCCATCCCTTTAACAAGAGACATATCACAATATGTAAACAACATATGTATTTTCAACATGCATTAACATTATGCACTATCTTTCCAATTTTAACAATATATTCAACACATATAGTGTCACATTCAACTTCCATATGAGGCAAGTTCCAAACATACTTCCAATAATCAAAACATTTTCAATGTTTCACAACTTAAGACATATATAAAAGCTCTTAAGTTCAATAAAAAGTAAAATTTAAATACAAGATTACATATCAACAAACAAGTCCGGATATTTCTCACGAACTCCCGACTCACGTTCCTAAGTGGCTTCCTCCACTCCGTGATGTTTCCACAAGACTTTCACCAAAGGAATGGTCTTGCCACGCAGGACCTGATCCCGCCTATCCAAGACCCGAACCGGTCTCTCCTCATACGAGGCATCCTCATCTACCTCTAAATCTGTCCAATCCAGCACATGTGATGGATCTGGCTCATATTTCCGAAGCATACTCACATGAAACACGTCATGCACTCCGGACAACTGCGGCGGTAAGGCTAACCGATAAGCAACCTCACCAATCCTCTCAAGGATCTCAAAAGGACCAATAAACCGAGGGGATAACTTCCCACTCTTCCCAAACCTCATCAAACCACGCCTAGGTGATATCTTCAGAAAGACATGATCACCTACCTCAAACGCCAAAGGCCTCCTCCTACGGTCGGCATAACTCTTTTGTCGACTCTGGGCTGTAACAAGCCTCCTACGGATAAGCTCAACTTTCTCCGTCGTCTCCCTAACCAACTCCGGACCCAACAAAGGTGCATCACCCACCTCGGCCCAACAAACTGGAGACCTACACGGTCGGCCATACAAGGCCTCAAACGGTGCCATACCGATGCTAGACTGAAAACTGTTGTTGTAGGCAAACTCTACCAATGGCAAGTGCCTCTCCCACGTCCCACTGAAGTCCAGGACACAACCCCGAAGCATATCCTCGAGGATCTGAATAGTACGCTCGGACTGCCCGTCAGTCTGAGGATGATAAGCCGTACCAAAGGTCAACTTAGTGCCCAAGGCACTCTGCAAACTCTGCCACAATCTAGCAGTAAAACGAGGATCTCTATCTGAGATGATCGTCACTGGGACCCCGTGCAATCTCACTATATCCCGAATATACAAATCGACAAGATGATCTACCGAATCTCTCACGCGCATAGGAATGAAGTGCGCAGACTTAGTCAACCGGTCTACAACCACCCAAATAGCATCACTACCCCGTTGAGTCCTCGGAAGACCTACAACGAAGTCCATAGTGACATGCTCCCACTTCCACTCAGCAATAGGCAAGGGTTGCAACAAACCCGCTGGCCTCTGATGCTCGGCCTTCACTTGCTGGCAAGTAAGGCACTTCGATACGAAAACAGCCACATCTCTTTTCATACCCCGCCACCAAAACTGGCGACCCAAATCCTGATACATCTTAGTACCTCCCGGATGCACCGCAAGGCGCGAATGGTGAAACTCTCGGAGTACTTCCTCACGGCAAGCCTCCGGTACAAACAAATGGTCTCGGTATCTCACACTCAGGTCGGGATACACTGTCAAACCCTTCTCAACTTTCCCACTGGAGATCTTCTCTCGGAGGGATTCTACCTCAAGGTCACCTCTCTGTGCCTCTAACACTCTAGTCACAAGTGTAGGCTGCACCACGACAGAAAACAAGGCCGCAGCCTCAACAGATTCGCCCAGTAGCAAATCAAACTCGCCAAGTGCTCCTAACATCTCCCATTCCCGGATGGCTATACTAGCAACATCACTAATGGATTTCCTACTAAGGGCATCGACCACAACATTGGCCTTTCCCGGATGATAATGTAACTCAAAATCATAGTCTTCGATGAACTCCATCCATCTCCTCTGCCTCAAATTCAAGTCTCTCTGGGTAAACAGATACTTCAAACTCTTGTGGTCCGAGAACACCTCGAACTTCTCACCATAAAGGTAGTGCCTCCAGATTTTCAAGGCAAAGATCACTGCTGCTAACTCTAGGTCGTGTGTGGGGTAATTCTTCTCGTGTATTTTCAACTGACGTGAGCCATAAGCTACCACTTTCCCCTCTTGCATCAACACACAACCCAAACCCTCTCGTGAGGCATCACAATAAACCGCATAACCCAACCCTCTCTCCGGAATAATCAATACCGGAGCGGTGGTCAATCTAACTTTCAACTCTTGGAACGACTTTTCACAAGCCTCACTCCACACAAACTTGACTCCCTTCCGAGTCAGTCTAGTCAACGGTGACGCTAACCTGGAGAAATCTTTCACAAACCGACGGTAATACCCAGCTAATCCCAGGAAACTGCGGATCTCAAACACACTCTTAGGCTGTGCCCAATCTTGCACTGCCTCAACCTTGGATGTATCAACAGACACCCCTTCCCCGGATACCACGTGGCCTAAGAATTTGACTTCCCTCAGCCAGAACTCACACTTCCCAAACTTGGCATACAGCCTATGGACTCTAAGTAACTCAAGCACCACTCTCAAGTGTGCTTCGTGCTCCTCCTCAGAAGACGAATAGATAAGGATGTCGTCCACGAAAACAACCACAAATCGGTCTAAGAACTCCCGGAAAATCCGGTTCATCAAGTCCATAAAGACTGCCGGTGCATTGGTAAGTCCGAATGGCATCACCAAAAACTCGTAATGGCCATACCGCGTACGGAATGCCGTCTTAGGAATATCTTCCTCCCTGACCCTCAACTGATGGTAACCCGATCTTAAGTCTATCTTAGAGAAACAACGGGAACCCTTCAACTGGTCAAACAAATCATCTATACGGGGCATAGGATACTTATTCTTAACCGTAGCCCGATTCAACTTCCGGTAGTCTATACACAATCTCAAGGCACCATCTTTCTTTTTAACAAAGAGGGCCGGTGCTCCCCACGGTGAAACACTAGGGCGAACAAAGCCCTTATCTAGCAATTCCTGGAGCTGAACTTTCAACTCAACCAACTCTACTGGAGCGAAACGGTAAGGTGCCATAGAAATCGGCGCCGTACCAGGCACTAAATCAATAGAGAACTCTATCTCTCGGTGAGGTGGCAAACTAACAAGATCTTCGGGAAAGACATCCGAATACTCACAAACCACCCTCGGTAATACATGCTGGGTCTCACCACTCTCACCACTCTCAAAGCTGGCAAATAGACCACTAAGCTCACTTCGCCCTCGCGAATCATACCCCGGTGGCAAAACACTACCAACCCGGTCTCCCAAGAAATGGAACCACTCCCCGCTCAAGGTACATAATGTAACCCTCTGGCGGTAGCAATCAATAACAGCCCGGTATGACGATAACCAGTCCATACCCAAAATAACATCAAAACCCTTCATGGGCATGACAACAAACGGAAAAGGAAGCCTATAGTCGGCGACCTCTATATCACATCCTCTAACACCCTGTTTCAGAATCAACTCACCACCCAAAGGCGATACCACACAAATAGGAGATGCTAACTGTGCTAACTCCAATTCCAAAACAGATGCAAATGCAGCAGATACAAAAGAATGAGATGCACCCGTGTCTATCAACACATTAGCAACTGAGTTGCAAAACAGAAAAGTACCTCTCACTACTGATGGAGCCGGTACTAAATCCTGCGCGGTAACAGCATACACGCGCCCCGTAGGCCCCTGGTCTACCTGCTCGCCTCTCGGAGCAAAAGACTGCTGCACAGACTGGGATGATGAAACTCCCGGATTGGCCCTCGAGGCCTGCACAGACTGAGCTGGCTGAAAACCCTGCGTCTGCCTAGAACCAGACGCTCCCGAAGTGGCACTCAACTGTGGGCAAAACCTCTTCATGTGCCCAGGTTGTCCACACTGATAACAAGTCAAGAGCTGCCCCCTGCCCAAACTCTGACTCTGCGGTCTAGCTGAAGAAGAAGCAGCCTTCTGACCCCCACCCTTCTGCGGGCAAACAAAAACCTTGTGACCCAGCTGGCCACACTTGTAACAAGTGAATTCCCCCTGACCACCTCTCCCGGAGCCTGCACTCGGCACTGGAAAGGTCGATCTAGAGACTGCACCCTGAGACTGCTGAGGGTTATTACCCTTCTGTCTCCTGCCATCACTCTGACTATCCTGGCTCCTCTTGGAGCCTCTCTGACCCTCATCCTCCTCCTGCATCATAAGCTCCATATGAGCTGCAGCGTCTACTAGGTGTCTATACTCTCGGATATAAGACCCACCAACTCTCAACTTGAGGCCCCGCCTCAACTTCCGCTCAAACTCATAGCAACGGCGTTCCTCAGACGCCACCAGTTCAGGTGCAAACCTAGACAGACTGGTAAAAGTAGCCTCAAACTCGGCCACTGACAAGCCCTGCTGATTAAGCCGGCTAAACTGATCCCTCAGCTTCTCCCTAGCTGCTGCTGATAAAAACCTCTCCTGAAAAGCATTCACAAACGCCTCCCAAGTACCACCAACACGAGCTTTCTCGTACTTCCACCATTGACCCGCATCTCCTTTCAGTTGGAAGGATGCCAAGGTCACTTTCAGTGCTCCGTCCTCGATGCCAAGCATCTCAAACGTCTTCGTTGTCTGTTCGAGCCATTCATCTGCCTTAAGCGGCTCTTTAGGATCCCCGATAAACTCGTCCGGATTACACCGGAAGAACTCCCTCTTCAAGAAGGAAGGCCCTGTCTCAGCTGCCTGATTCCCAGCTCTAAGAATACCCAAAGCTCCTGCTATCTCTCTGGCCAAGGCACCCATAGCCTGCTGACCCACTGGCTCGGCCACATTGGCCTGCCCAACTCCCTCCTGCACTGCCGGAATCTCACCCTGTAACGGTACTTCCTGCCTCGCAGGTCTACCACGCTTAGCACCTCTTCCTCGTCCTGACATCCTAATAAAGGCAACACAGAACGTTAGCACATTCATAAATGTGCCGAAACTAAACACTCACGTCCTAATGCATGGACCACTATAATTCACTCCACATAAGCACATAAACACATAAGCACTTACGAATTTCATTTCCGGATAATGATAGTCCCGAGACGTTACTAGAGTTCCGGTTAGAAACAGCATTGATCAAGTGCTTTTCCAACAAGACTCCCAGAAACTCAAGGATCCAATCAATATCCCAAAAATTAAATCCCATACCCACATAGTCACATAAACATGTTATCACTTATGCACATAGCATATGATACTACATCTAAGTCTCTATCAAGCGAGACAAACCCATTGTGATACTAATCACTTCCCACGTACCCAAAGTATTCGAACCCGGTACGCTCTGATACCAAGTTGTAACGCCCTCAAAATAATAACAATTAAACCCATCAGATAAAACATGCATTTACATTTAAACTAACTGCATTCCTTTCATTCATTAGAATTCCAAGATATAAGTATTACATGTTAACCTCATAACAAAATGCCCTACGGGCTTACAGCTTTCCAAGTTAACACTTGGTTACAACAAAGAGTTCTAACTCGTTTACACATTAAGCCCTTGGCTTGAAATTACATGTAATACATCAAAAGTGAAACGACAAAACTATGCCCGCCACTAGCCTCCCAGCTATGTCCTTGGAGGTGGCATGCTTCCTGCACCTGAAAATGATATTCCCATATTGGGTGAGCCACAGCCCAGTAGAAATACACTAAACCAACCATGGACAATGACTAAAACATTAGCAATTGATAGTTGGTCAACACTGATACAGTCACATAAATAACATATTTATGTCAACGACTTACAAGTCCCAATTACTTTTCATTTTCCTTTTAACAACAGATAAGCATACTAGCTCTATCATCATTTCCACAGATATGTATAAAAACTATATCTCACATTCTCAACAGATATGTATATCAACAATATCCACAGATAAGCATACAAGCTGTATCCACACTTCACAACAGATATGTATATCAACAATATCCACAGATAAGCACACAAGCTGTATCCACACTTCACAAAGATAAGCATATGAGCTCTATCTTCACTTCTCTAGACAAGCATATGAGCTCTGTCTACGGAGTTCATCCCCTATCTCCTCCCAATACCTATCCGGTTTAGAGGTACATCCCCTATCTTCCCCTAAACCGCGGAGTACATCCCCTATCTCCTCCTCTACACATAACGTATATAAACACATTGGTTCTATATACAATCACACAATACATACAATTAATGTATTCTATCAACTGTCAAGTTCCATGACACATTCCATTGATTAGTTTCCGTTTACTTAATCATCATGCATTGTCTACAACAATCCCGACTATCCTCCACCGATAGCCCAAAGCAGTTATTTCTAAAACAGAAAATAAATGCACAAATGGATATTCAATCAACATTTCTTTTCCTCATTTCTCACCAATTAATTATCCCAATTAATTAAACAATGTAATTAGGCCATTTTCCACAATTACCATTTCAACCCTTAGGTCCCATTTTCATCAATGATTCAACAATCATTCTATTTTTTCTATGCCAAACATGCATCTAGGTTTATTATGAATAAAACCCCAACTTTTGTAAGATTACACAAAAGCCCCAAACTTTCACAAAGATACCAAACCAAGCCCAACATCTCAAAATACCAAAATTTAAAGACAAAACCCATAGAGAGGAGTAAGTTATCCCTACCTCAATTTCGGAGTCCCAAAGGAGAAGACGACAAAACCCAACGTGCTCCAAAACCCGAGATTTTCAGATTAAAATGAAGCCCTCGACGATCAACAACCTTTTTGTAAAGGCCAAAGGTGAGTAAATCACTCCTACTAGATCAAAACCTAGAGAGAAGGTAGAGTCTAGAGTGAGAGGCTCAACAATGGTGATTTTGGAAAAGTAAGAGAGAGAAGAGAAAGTGAAAAAGTGATTTGGAAAGTCACAACTTCGGGATTTAAACCCAGTCTTCCGCTCGAGCGTAAAACACCCCGCTCGAGCGGCCACTCACAGAATTCCGCTCGAGCGGCCAACCTCCCGCTCGAGCGCAGAATGCACTCGCCCAGCACTTTTGCAGAACCAGGCCTCCGCTCGAGCTCCCAACCCTATGCTCGAGCTCACAACACTGCACAACAAGATACTGGATGGATGTAATCTACGCTCGAGCGCCAACACCTCCGCTCGAGCGTACAGGCCAAAAATCTGGGCAACTAGTTTTGGTTTCTAAACTCAACCAACCTGAAACAAAACCGCTCAACACATCCTATAACTCAAATACAAAGTAAGAAAGGATGTAAACAAGATAATAAACAACTACCAACATCCACGGACACATGTCCGGCTCACTATACAACAAGGGTAAACCTGGGATCGCTATACATAAAACTCCTCACGAAAACTCATTTTTACTTATATAATATACAGGTATATAGATAGATATGGCTAGCATACATACAATACTGCTTTTGCTTATATAATTATATGGAAATTGTATGTATGCCCGTAATGTGCTAGTGTATTACGTGCATACAAACATTGTATGGAAATATATGTAAAATATATTGAACAAAAAGGAGAAAATAAAAAAATAAACAAGTAGGGAGAAAATAAAAAATAAAAAGAAAAGAAAGAGGAAGGCAGGATGATGGGATCATGGAAAAAGGGGTGTGAGAAAAGGAAAAAGTAAGAGAGAGAGAAGTAGGAAAGTAGAAAATGTATATGTAGAACATTTTTTGAAAAATATATCTCAGCCATTATTTTATAATTTGAACAAATCTGAGCCATCCAAATGTCTTAATACGACAAAATATGTTGAAGATTCAAAAACCATCATGATTTATTAAAATATGTTGAAGATTCATATGAAGTCGAAATTTACGAAGTTTATCAAGTATTTAATATATTTAAAAATAAAAATTAATTGTTCAAATTCATTTAATTTGTGGACTATAAAATGTATTAATTTAATCGCAACTACACAGAGTAAAATCTGGCTTCTAATTCTAGGATCGCAGTCTTTTTCATATAATATGAACAAAAATAAGTGAACAAAAATGAGAAAATAAAAAATAAAAAAACAAACAAAGAGAAAAATAAAAATGAGAGAAAATAAAAAAAAAATTTAAAAAAAGAGAGAGGAAGGTGGTGGGATCATGGGATCATAGAAGGATGGATGAGAAAAGGAAAAAGTAAAGGAGAAAAGTGGGAAAATAAAAAATGTACATGTAGGATATTTTTTGAAAAATATATCTCAGCCGTTGTTTTATAATTTGAATAGATCTGAGCCGTCTAAATGTCCTAGTAGGACAATGTGTGTAGGACAAATTAAAAAACCATTCTGTTTTATTATATAGATATATCACGTCTTCTCTAAATATCAACCAATCATCCTACTTACACATCATTATGTTTAAAAAATTAGTCCCAAAAATGGGCTTGTATATTATTTTTCATAAAGAAAAAATCAATAATCCAAATAATTTATTATTGAATCATAGCCAACCCTAGAAGGCACCATAAAACTAAAAATCAATAATTCAACATTAATTATTTTTTAAATGTTGCATAATTAGAAAATACCATAAATAAAAAAAGGACATAATTTAACAACATAAACTAATTATGAATATAGAAGTAATACATAAACTAATTATGAAATTAGAAGTAATACGCTTCAAATAGCAAACATTGGTAGCTATCGCAATCTATATGAAGAAAAATCGAGATAAATTGATAAGAATGAAGAAAAAAAAATGCTTAATGTTTATTATTTTTTAAATCTCATGTCACATTGTAGGCTATGAATATTATATTAGTCTACTAAATATAACATAAAAAATAATTTATATAAAATTTATAAATGTAAAACTTTTACAAAATATTTGATAGTGACATTTTTAGAATTTTAAATTACGATAATCAATATTTAACTTGACATATTATTGTATACAAAAATTATGTATTGTAACTCTCTTTTTTTTATTCAAATACATAAAGAAAATGATGGGGGAGAGAGAGAGAGAGAGAGTGTGTCAAACTAATCATTAAAATATTGAATTTATCTCAACTCATGAATTTAATTATATTTTTATTTCAAATAAGATAATTTCAACCATTAAATTAAATAAATCTTAATCCTTCAAAGTGATATATAGGACATTTTTAGACGTATTTTAAAAAATCTAGCTGCTTTATTATATACATTCCGAAGTTAAATGCATGAATAATAGTAACAATTTGCCAATAATTTATAAGTTTTGTGAATACTTCTCATACCTAAAACTTTGTCGTCGCACCTATTTAGTATTTTGAAAGCCCCACTACAATAACAAAAAATATAAAAGCAACCACTTTCATATATAATAATACTAATTAAATAAGTGCATATCAATCATTTATTATTTGCTAGTTACGATATAATATATAGGATTAGAATATAATTGTAATTCCAACACTATTTTAAATTTATTTTTTAATTTGATAAAATCACAAATTTGTTATAAAATTTTAGAGTTCTCACAAAACTCTTCACGAAAACTCGTTTTTACTTATATAATATACAGCTAGATAGATATGGCTAGCATACATACAATACTGCTTTTGCTTATATAATTATATGGAAATTGTATGTATGCCCGTAATGTCCTAGTGTATTACGAGCATACATACATTGTATGGAAATATATGTAAAATATATTGAACAAAAAGGAGAAAATGAAAAAATAAACAAGTAGAGAGAAAATAAAAACAGGAGAAAATAAAAAATAAAAAGAAAAGAAAGAGGAAGGCAGGATGATGGGATCATGGAAAGGGGTACGAGAAAAGGAAAAAGTAAGAGAGAGAGTAGTAGGAAAGTAGAAAATGTATATGTAGAACATTTTTTGAAAAATATATCTCAGCCATTATTTTATAATTTGAACAGATCTGAGCCATCCAAATGTCTTAATAGGACAAAATATGTTGAAGATTCAAAAACCGTCATGATTTATTAAAATATGTATAAGATTCATATGAAGTCGAAATTTACGAAATTTATCAAGTATTTAATATATTTAAAAATAAAAATTAATTGTTCAAATTCATTTAATTTGTGGACTATAAAATTTATTAATTTAATCTCCACTACACACAGTAAAATCTGGCTTCTAATTCTAGGATCCCAGTCTGTTTCATATAATATGAACAAGAATAAGTGAACAAAAAGGAGAAAATAAAAAATAAAAAAACAAACAGAGAGAAAAATAAAAATGAGAGAAAATAAAAAAAATTAAAAAAAAAGAGAGAGGAAGGTGGTGGGATCATGGGATCATAGAAAGATAGATGAGAAAAGGAAAAAGTAAAAGAGAAAAGTGGGAAAATAGAAAATGTACATGTAGGATATTTTTTGAAAAATATATCTCAGCCGTTGTTTTATAATTTGAATAGATCTGAGCTGTCTAAATGTCCTAGTAGGACAATGTGTGTAGGACTAATTCAAAAACGATACTGCTTTATTATATAAATATATCACGTCTTCTCTAAATATCAACCAATCATCCTACTTACACATCATTAAGTTTAAAAAATGAGTCCAAAAAATAGGCTTGTATATTATTTTTCATAAAGAAAAAATCAGTAATCCAATAATTTATTATTGAATCATAGCCAACCCTAGAAGGCACCATAAAACTAAAAATCAATAATTCAACATTAATTATTTTTTAAATGTTGCATAAGTGGAAAATACCATATATAAAAAAACGACATAATTTAACAACATAAACTAATTATGAACATAGAAGTAATACATTAACTAATTATGAAAATAGAAGTAATACGCTTCAAATAGCAACCATTGGTAGCTATCGCAATCTATATGAAGAAAAAGCGAGATAAATTGATAAGAATGAAGAAAAAAAAATGCTTAATGTTTAATATTTTTTAAATCTCATGTCACATAGTAGGCAATGAATATTATATTAGTCTACTAAATATAACATAAAAAATAATTTATATAAAATTTATAAATATAAAACTTTTACAAAATATTTGATAGTGACATTTTTAGAATTTTAAATTACGATAATCAATATTTAACTTGACATATTATTGTATACAAAAATTATGTATTGTGACTTTTTTTATTCAAATACATAAAGAAAATGATGGGGAGAGAGAGAGAGAAAGAGTGTCAAACTAATCATTAAAATATTGAATTTATCTCAACTCATGAATTTAATTATATTTTTATTTCAAATAAGAGAATTTCAACCATTAAATTAAATAAATCTTAATCCTTCAAAGTGATATATAGGACATTTTTAGGCGTATTTTAAAAAATCTAACTGCTTTATTATATAGATTTCGAAGTTAAATGCATGAATAATAGTAACAATTTGCCAATAATTTATAAGTTTTGTGAGAATACTTCTCATACCTAAAACTTTGTCGTCGCACCTATTTAGTATTTTGAAAACCCCAGTACAATAACAAAAAATATAAAAGCAACCACTTTCATATATAATAATACTAATTAAATAAGAGCATATCAATCATTTATTATTTGCTACTTACTATATAATATATTAATTCCTACTAAATTAGTGCATATGAATCATATATTATTGCTAGTTACTATTACCTTTTGCTTAGGATTTGCCGAAATTGAAAGGAGAAACAACGTACTCTTTACAAATGTGAACTTGAGCTATTAATATTAAATTTATTTTCATAAAGTATACTTTTATTTTTGTTTTTTTAATTTTAATTTTTTTATCAGAAATGTGCCGGACCCCAGCAAATGCCACCCCCACCGATCCCCAGTGCCACGTGGCACTGCGGGATTGGAAGAAAGAAAAAAAAAAAAAAAAAACAGAAAACTGGCCAATGAAGGCCCGCCACGTCACTGGGGGTCGACCCCCAGTGGGGGTCTGTAGCAGCACTCTTTTTTTATTCAGTCTTATTGTGATTTTCTTACTTTAAAATTATGGGAAGTACAATTATAATATTCAACACTCATTTTTCATTATGGAAAACCAGTCTAAAAATAATTTCTGAAAAATTAGACCAAACAAATATATTTTCAACACCCATTTCAAAAACTTTTTCAAAATCATAAAAAATCAACAGTCATTTTCCATTAAGGAATTAAATCCATTTCATAAATCAAACTAAAATCAAAACCCATTTTATGAAGATCAAATATTATTTCAGATCCAAAACTTTTTAAAAAATTAAATCCAAACCCTACATTAAAAAAAAAAAATCTATATAAATAAAGAACAAACAGAACTTAAAAAAAAAAAAAAAACCAAACACATCTTAAGGTTAGAAACACACAACCCAAAAAGGCTCTGATGCCACTCATTCTCTCTCACCAAAAGCCATCATCATTATCAAAAGAAAAACCCCAAATACATCTGCCTCGTCATCATCATCAAGAGTTTAGGGTGATGATTAAGACCTCCTCCAATCACCACCCCCACCACCTCCCTCCAACACACACCTGGCGGGTGGTGATTGAAAAAAAAAAAAAAAAAAGTGACCAATCAGGTGAAAAGGGGGTCAAGGGAGTGGGAAAAAAAAGGGGATCCAAGTCATTATTGTTTTTTTTTATTATTTTTAAATTTGAAAAAAAAAATGTGACTTGTATAATTGTTTCCATATACAGAAGTAGAGATATAATATACCAAATTCCATATCTTCCCAAGAAGGATGCAAGAAACTGGCAATGTGAATCTTTCACCTTGCTAACAGTAGCCTCTGCATCTTCTAGTTCATATGAATGCACTCCCATGTACACTATATATAGCGATCCCGGTTCTCCCTTTACTGTTCTGTTGTGTTCCGACTCGGTTCCGTGAAGTTGGTAGTGGTATCTATCTTGTTGTCGTCCTTTAATTCCACTTGATTGAGTTTTAGGATGTTTTGGGAAGGATTGTTACAGGTTGGTTGAACTTGGAAACCAAGAGTAGTTGCCCAGATTTTGGCCTTCACGCTCGAGCGGGCCCTTCGTTGTTGTCTGTCCACTCGAGCGGAGTTTTCGACGCTCGAGCGTAGTTTTCCATCTTCCAGTATCTCCTCTGCAGTGTTGTACGCTCGAGCAGGAGTTTTGACGCTCGAGCGGGATGTTGTGTGTAACGCTCGAGCGGGAGAGTTGACGCTCGAGCGGAGACCTAGTTCTGTAAAAGTTCTAGGAGTGTGTATTCGCCGCTCGAGCGGGATTGTTGACGCTCGAGCGGGAGTCTGTGAGTGACGCTCGAGCGGGGCGTTTGACGCTTGAGCGGGGTGACTGGGTTAAAGCTCCGCGTTTTGACTTTTCAAATCACTTTTTCCACTTCTCTTCTCTCTCTTACTTTTCCAAAAACACCGTTGTTGAGCTTCTCACTCTAGAGCTCTACCTTCTCTCTAGGTATTGATCTAGTAGGAGTGATTTCCTCACCTTTGGCCTTTACAAAAAAGTTGTTGATCGTCGAGGGCTGTCTTTTGATCCGAAAAGTTCGTGGTTTGGAGCATTTTCGTTTTCTTCACCTTCTTGGTTGGGAGTCATTCTTTGAGGTAGGGATATCCTACTCCTCTCTATGAGTTTTGTCTTTAAATTTTAGCGTTTTGAGATGTTGGGGTTGGTTTGGCAATTTCGTGAAAGTTTGGGGCCTTTGTGTAAATTTACAAAAGTTGGGGTTTTAGCTATATAAAACCTAAATGCATGTTTGACATGAATGAATGAAGTAAATGTTGAAACATTGATGAAAGTGAAACCGTGTAGGGTTGAAATGTTAATTATGGAAAATGCCCTGATTATATTGATTGATTAATTCGTAAAATTAATTGTTGGAAATTGGAAAGGGAAGGGATAAAAGGGTGTAGTAGAGTCACTTATCGCTCACTGAATTAAAATGTTGATTTAATATCCATTTGTGCATTTATTTTCTGTTTAGAAATAACTGCTTTGGACTATCGGTGGAGGATAGTCGTGATTGTTGTAGACAATGCATGATGATTAGGCAAACTAAAACTAATCGATTGAATGTGTCATGGAGTATGACGGTGGATTGAATACATTAATTTTATGTATTGATTGATTGCGTATAGAACCTTTGTGTTTATATGCATTGTGTATAAAAGAGGAGATGGGGGATGTACTCCGCGGTTTAGGGGAAGATGGGGGATGTACCTCTAAACCGGATAGTGTTGGGAGGAGATGGGGGATGAACTCCGTAGATACAGCTCATATGCTTGTCTAGAGAAGTGAAGATACAGCTCATAGGCTTATCTTTGAGAAGTGTAGATACAACTCATATGCTTGTCTAGTGAAGTGTGGATATAACTTATATGCTTATCTGTTGATGCGTGATATGTTTATCTATTGATATGTTGATATAGCTAATATGCTTATCTACTTAAATAAAGGTGGAGAATGAAAAGTAACATAGACTTGTATGTTATGAAACTGTGATGAGATATATGTGGATGTATCGGTATTGGCCATCTATCAATTGCTAATCTTTTAGTCATCGTTCATAGTTGGTTTAGTATATCTCTGCTGGGCTGTGGCTCACCCTATATGGGAATATCATTTTCAGGTACAGGTAGTATGCCACCTCCAAGGACGTAGCTTGGGAGGCTAGAGGCAGACGGACTTTTGTCGTTTTATTTCTTTGATGTATTACATGTATATTCAAGCCAAGGGCTTAATGTGTAAATGAGTTAGCACTCTTTTGTTGTAACCAAGTGTTAACTTGGAAAGCTGTAAGCCCGTAGGGCATTTGCTTTTGTTGTTAACATGTAATACTTTTGTAAGAAACTACTCTGATGAATAGAAGAATGTTTATCTTTATTACAAATTCATGTCTATATTGATGGGTTTAATGTTATTATTTTGAGGGCGTTACAACTTGGTATCAAAGCCTACCGGGTTCGAATACTTTGGGTATGTGGGAAGTGATTAGTATCACAGTGGGTTTGTCTCGCTTGGTAGAGACTTAGATGTAGTGTCATATGCTACGTGCTTTATTGATAACATGTTTATGTGACTATGTGGGTATGGGATTTGATTTCTAGGATGTTGATTGGATCCTTGGGTTTCTGTGAGTCTTGTTGGAAAGGCACTTGATCAATGTTGTTTCTAATCGGAGCTCTAGTAACACCTCGGGACTATTATTATCCGAAAATGAAATTCGTAAGTGCTTATGTGTTTATGTGCTTACGTGGAGTGAATTACAGTTGTCCATGCATTAGGACGTGAGTGTTTAGTTTTGGCACATTTGTGAATGTGCTGACGTTCTATACTACCTTTATTAGGATGTCAGGACGAGAAAGAGGTGCTAGGCGTGGTAGGCCTGCGAGGCAAGAAGTACCCTTACCGGATGATATTCCGGCAATGCAGAAGGGAGTTGGCTAGGCCAATGTGGCCGAGCCAGCGGGTCAACAGGCTATGAGTGCCTTGGCACGAGAGATAGCAGGAGCTTTGGGTATTCTCAAAGCAGGGAATCAGGCAGCTGAGGCAGGGCCTTCTTTCTTGAAGAGGGAGTTCTTCCAGTCTAACCCAGATGAGTTTGTTGGGGATCCAAAGGAACCACTGAAGGCTGATGAATGGTTGGAACAGATGAGTAAGACGTTCGAGATGCTTGACATCGAGGACAGGGCACTGAAAGTGACCTTGGCATCCTTCCAGCTGAAGGGAGATGCGGGTCAATGGTGGAAGTACGAGAAAGCTCGTGTTGGTGGTACATGGGAGGCGTTTGTGAATGCTTTCCAGGAGAGGTTCCTATCTGCAGTTGCTAGGGAGAAGCTGAGGGATCAATTTAGCCGGCTTAATCAGCAGGGTATGTCTGTGGCAGAGTTTGAGGCCACTTTCACTAGTTTGTCCAGGTTTGCACCTAAGTTGGTGGCGTTCGAAGAACGCCGTTGCTGTGAGTTTGAGCGGAAGTTGAGGCGGGCCTCAAGTTGAGGGTTGGTGGGTCTTACATCCAAGAGTATAGACACCTAGTGGATGCTGCAGCTCACATGGAGCTCATGATGCAAGAGGAGGATGAGGGACAGAGAGGCTCCAAGAGGAGCCAAGATGGCCAGGGTGATGGCAGGAGGCAGAGGGGTTCTAACCCTCAGCAGTCGCAGGGTGGTGTAGCTAGATCGACCTTTCCAGTGCCGAGTGCAGGCTTCGGGAGAGGTAGTCAGGGGGATCTTACCTGTTACAAGTGTGGCCAGCTGGGTCACAAAGTTTCGGTTTGCCCACAGAAGGGAGGGGGTCAGCGAGCTGCTTCTTCTTCAGCTAGACCTCAGGGCCAGAGTCAGGGCAGGGGCCAGCCCTTATCTTGTTATCAGTGTGGACAGCCTGGGCACCTGAAGAGGTTCTGCCCACAGTTGAGTGCCACTTCAGGAGCGTCTGGTTCTAGACAGACGCAGAGTTATCAGCCAGCTCAGTCTGTGCATGCCTCTAGGGCCAATCCGGGAGCTTCGTCATCCCAGTCTGTGCAGTAGTCTTTTGCTCCGAGGGGTGAGCAAGTAGATCAGGGACCTACAGGGCGCGTGTATGCTGTTACCGCGCAGGATCTAGTACCGGCTCCATCAGTAGTGAGAGGTACTTTTCTGTTTTGCAACTCGGTTGCCAGTGTGTTGATTGACACGGGTGCATCTCATTCTTTTGTATCTGCTGGATTTGCATCTGTTTTGGAGTTGGAGTTAGCACAGTTAGCATCTCCTATTTGTGTAGTGTCACCTCTTGGGGGTGAACTGATCTTGAAACAGGGTGTTAGAGGTTGTGATATAGAGGTCGCCGACCATAGGCTTCCTTTTCTGTTTGTTGTCATGCCCATGAAGGGCTTTGATGTTATTTTGGGTATGGACTGGCTATCGTCATACCGGGCTATTATCGATTGCTACCGCCAGAGGGTCACGTTATGTACCTTGAGCGGGGAGTGGTTCCATTTCTTGAGAGACCGGGTTGGTAGTGTTTTGCCACCGGGGTATGATTCGCAAGGGCGAAGTGAGCTTAGTGGTCTACTTGCTAGCTTTGAGAGTGGTGAGAGTGGTGAGACCCAGCTTGTATTGCCAAGGGTGGTTTGTGAGTATTCGGATATCTTTCCCGAAGACCTTGTTAGTTTGCCACCTCACCGAGAGACAGAGTTCTCTATTGATTTAGTGCCCGGCACGGCGCCGATTTCTATGGCACCTTACCGTTTTGCTCCGGCAGAGTTGATTGAGTTGAAAGTTCAGCTCCAGGAATTGCTAGATAAGGGTTTTGTTCGCCCTAGTGTTTCACCGTGGGGAGCACCGGCCCTCTTTGCTAAAAAGAAAGATGGTGCCTTGAGATTGTGTATAGACTACCGGAAGTTGAATCGGGCTACGATCAAGAATAAATACCCTATGCCCCGTATAGATGACCTGTTTGACCAGTTGAAGGGTTCCCGTTGTTTCTCTAGGATAGACTTGAGATCGGGTTACCACCAGTTGAGGGTCAGGGAGGAAGATATTCCTAAGACGGCATTCCGTACGCGGTATGGCCATTATGAGTTTCTGGTGATGCCATTTGGGCTTACCAATGCACCGGCAGTCTTTATGGACTTGATGAACCGGATCTTCTGGGAATTTTTGGATCGTTTTGTAGTCATTTTCGTGGACGACATCCTGATTTATTCACCTTCAGAGGAGGAGCACGAGGCACACTTGAGAGTGGTGCTAGAGTTACTTAGAGCCCATAGGCTGTACGCCAAGTTTGGGAAGTGTGAGTTCTGGCTAGAAGAAGTTAAGTTCTTAGGCCATGTGGTATCCGGGAAAGGGGTGTCTGTTGATACATCCAAGACTAAGGCAGTGCAAGATTGGGCACAGCCTAAGAGCGTGTTTGAGATCCGCAGTTTTCTGGGATTAGCTGGGTACTACCGTCAGTTTGTGAAGGATTTCTCCAAGTTAGCCTCGCCGTTGACCAGATTGACGCGGAAAGGGGTCAAGTTTGTGTGGAGTGAGACTTGTGAAAAGTCGTTCCAGGAGTTGAAGGTTAGATTGACCACCGCTCCGGTTTTGATTATTCCGGAGAGAGGGTTGGGTTATGCGGTTTATTGTGATGCCTCGCGAGAGGGTTTGGGTTGTGTGTTGATGCAAGAGGGGAAAGTGGTAGCTTATGGCTCACGTCAGTTAAAAATTCACGAGAAGAATTACCCTACACACGACCTAGAGTTAGCAGCAGTGATCTTTGCCTTGAAGATTTGGAGGCACTACCATTATGGTGAGAAGTTCGAGGTGTTCTCGGACCACAAGAGTTTGAAGTATCTGTTTACACAGAGAGACTTGAATTTGAGGCAGAGGAGATGGATGGAGTTCATTGAGGATTATGACTTTGAGTTACACTATCACCCGGTACAGGCCAATGTTGTGGCCGATGCCCTTAGTAGGAAATCCATTAGTGATGTAGCTTGTATAGCCATCCGGGAATGGGAGATGTTGGGTACACTTAGCGAGTTTGATTTGCTTCTGGGCGAATCTGTTGAGGCTGCGGCCTTGTTTTCTGTAGTTGCGCAGCCTACGCTTGTGACACGAGTGTTAGAGGCACAGAGAGGTGACCTTGAGGTAGAATCCCTCCGAGAGAAGATCTCCAGTGGGAAGGCTGAGAAGGGTTTGACGGTGTATCCCGACCTGAGTGTGAGATACCGAGACCGTTTGTTCGTGCCGGAGTCTTGCCGAGAGGAGGTACTCCGAGAGTTCCATCATTCACGCCTTGCGGTGCATCTGGGAGGCACTAAGATGTATCGGGATTTGGGTCGCCAGTTTTGGTGGCGAGGTATGAAGAGAGATGTGGCTGTTTTCGTATCAAAGTGCCTTACTTGCCAGCAAGTGAAGGCTGAGCATCAGAGGCCAACGGGTTTGTTGCAACCCTTGCCTATTGCCGAGTGGAAGTGGGAGCATATCACTATGGACTTCGTTGTAGGTCTTCCGAGGACTCAGCGGGGTAGTGATGCCATTTGGGTGGTTATAGACCGGTTGACTAAGTCGGCGCACTTCATTCCTATGCGAGTGAGAGATTCGGTAGATCATCTTGCCGACATGTATGTTCGGGACATAGTGAGACTGCACGGGGTCCCAGTGACGATCGTCTCAGATAGAGATCCTCGTTTTACTGCTAGGTTGTGGCAGAGTTTGCAGAGTGCCTTGGGCACTAAGTTGACCTTTAGTACGGCTTATCACCCTCAGACTAACGGGCAGTCCGAGCATACTATTCAGATCCTTGAGGATATGCTTCGAGGTTGTGTCCTTGACTTTAGTGGGACGTGGGAGAGGCACTTACCATTTGTGGAATTTGCCTACAACAACAGTTTTCAATCTAGTATCGGTATGGCACCGTTTGAGGCCTTGTATGGCCGACCGTGTAGGTCTCCGATTTGTTGGGCCGAGGTGGGTGATGCCCCTTTGTTGGGTCCGGAGTTGGTTAGAGAGACGGCGGAGAAAGTTGAGCTTATCAGTAGGAGGCTTGTTACAACCCAGAGTCGCCAAAGGAGTTATGCCGACCGTAGGAGGAGACCTTTGGCGTTTGAGATAGGTGATCATGTCTTTCTGAAAATATCACCGAGGCGAGGTTTGATGAGGTTTGGGAAGAGTGGGAAGTTATCCCCTCGGTTCATTGGGCCTTTTGAGATCCTTGAGAGGATTGGCGAGGTTGCTTATCGGTTAGCCTTACCGCCGCAGTTGTCCGGAGTGCATGACGTGTTTCATGTGACTATGCTTCGGAAGTATGAGCCAGATCCATCGCATGTGCTAGATTGGACCGACTTAGAGGTAGATGAGGATGCCTCGTATGAGGAGAGACCAGTTCAGGTCTTGGATAGGTGGGATCAAGTCCTGCGTGGCAAGACCATCCCTTTGGTAAAGGTTTTGTGGAAACATCACGGAGTGGAGGAAGCAACTTGGGAACGTGAGTTGGAAGTCCGCGAGAAATATCCGGACTTGTTTGCTGATGTGTGACCATGTAATGGAATTTTTGTAATATTGTTGGACTTAAGAGCTTTATATATGTCTTAAGTTGTAAAACATTGGTAGTGTTTTGGTTTAATGGAAGTATGTTGTAGAACTTACCTTGATATGGGAAGTTGATTATGATATTGCATATGTTGGCTATATTGTAGAATTGAAGTTGTATCATGTATATTGATAATGATATGAACTGTGAACCATGCATGTTGAAAATGGTTGGAAATGGAAGGAAATTGCATGATAATAATGCACTTATAATATACATTGTGAAGTACCTCTTGAAAAGGGATGGGATTGACCGGAAATGGGTCGGGTTGTTTAACATTATGTTGTAATGTGGTTGAGAATGGAGAAAACCTGTTTTTGAAAAACTTGTGTTTAATTTCGGGGACGAAATTCTTTAAGGGGGGAGGTTATAGCGATCCCGGTTGTCCCTTTACTGTTCTGTTGTGTTCCGGACTCGGTTCCGTGAAGTTGGTAGTGGTATCTATCTTGTTGTCGTCCTTTAATTCCACTTGATTAAGTTTTAGGATGTTTTGGGAAGGATTGTTACAGGTTGGTTGAACTTGGAAACCAAGAGTAGTTGCCCAGATTTTGGCCTTCACGCTCGAGCAGGGATTTTGACGCTCGAGCGGGCCCTTCGTTGTTGTCTGTTCGCTCGAGCGGAGTTTTCGACGCTCGAGCGTAGTTTTCCATCTTCCGGTATCTCCTCTGCAGTGTTGTACGCTCGAGCGGGAGTTTTGACGCTCGAGCGGGATGTTGTGTGTGACGCTCGAGCGGGAGAGTTGACGCTCGAGCGGAGACCTAGTTCTGTAAAAGTTCTGGGAGTGTGTATCCGCCGCTCGAGCGGGATTATTGACGCTCGAGCGGGAGTCTGTGAGTGACGCTCGAGCGGGGCGTTTGACGCTCGAGCGGGGCGACTGGGTTAAAGCTCTGCGTTTTGACTTTTCAAATCACTTTTTCCACTTCTCTTCTCTCTCTTACTTTTCCAAAAACACCATTGTTGAGCTTCTCACTCTAGAGCTCTACCTTCTCTCTAGGTATTGATCTAGTAGGAGTGATTTCCTCACCTTTGGCCTTTATAAAAAAGTTGTTGATCGTCGAAGGCTATCTTTTGATCCGAAAAGTTCGTGGTTTGGAGCATTTTCGTTTTCTTCACCTTCTTGGTTGGGAGTCATTCTTTGAGGTAGGGATATCCTACTCCTCTCTATGAGTTTTGTCTTTAAATTTTAGCGTTTTGAGATGTTGGGGTTGGTTTGGTAATTTCGTGAAAGTTTGGGGCCTTTGTGTAAATTTACAAAAGTTGGGGTTTTAGCTATATAAAACCTAAATGCATGTTTGACATGAATGAATGAAGTAAATGTTGAAACATTGATGAAAGTGAAACCGTGTAGGGTTGAAATGTTAATTATGGAAAATGCCCTGATTACATTGATTGATTAATTCGTAAAATTAATTGTTGGAAATTGGAAAGGGAAGGGATAAAATGGTGTAGTAGAGTCACTTATCGCTCACCGAATTAAAATGTTGATTTAATATCCATTTGTGCATTTATTTTCTGTTTAGAAATAACTGCTTTGGACTATCGGTGGAGGATAGTCGTGATTGTTGTAGACAATGCATGATGATTAGGCAAACTAAAACTAATCGATTGAATGTGTCATAGAGTATGACGGTGGATTGAATGCATTAATTTTATGTATTGATTGATTGTGTATAGAACCTTTGTGTTTATATGCATTGTGTATAGAGGAGGAGATGGGGGATGTACCTCTAAACCGGATAGTGTTGGGAGGAGATGGGGGATGAACTTCGTAGATACAGCTCATATGCTTGTCTAGAGAAGTGAAGATACAGCTCATAGGCTTATCTTTGAGAAGTGTAGATACAGCTCATATGCTTGTCTAGTGAAGTGTGGATATAGCTTATATGCTTATCTGTTGATGCGTGATATGTTTATCTATTGATATGTTGATATAGCTAATATGCTTATCTACTTAAATAAAGGTGGAGAATGAAAAGTAATATAGACTTGCATGTTATGAAACTGTGATGAGATATATGTGGATGTATCGGTATTGGCCATCTATCAATTGCTAATCTTTTAATCATCGTTCATAGTTGGTTTAGTATATCTCTGCTGGGCTGTGGCTCACCCTATATGGGAATATCATTTTCAGGTACAGGTAGTATGCCACCTCCAAGGACGTAGCTTGGGAGGCTAGAGGCAGACGGACTTTTGTCGTTTTATTTCTTTGATGTATTACATGTATATTCAAGCCAAGGGCTTAATGTGTAAATGAGTTAGCACTCTTTTGTTGTAACCAAGTGTTAACTTGGAAAGCTGTAAGCCCGTAGGGCATTTGCTTTTGTTGTTAACATGTAATACTTTTGTAAGAAACTACTCTGATGAATAGAAGAATGTTTATCTTTATTACAAATTCATGTCTATATTGATGGGTTTAATGTTATTATTTTGAGGGCGTTACACTATATATGACTGTATTTGATATGTTAATAAGCATCAATTAGATGGAAAAAAAGAAGGGGAAAAAAAAAACTATCCATAAATTGGACATTAAAAGAAACAATAAAAAACATAATTATGGGATATAAATTGAATTGCGAGGTAAAATTTTTCAACCATACTGGGTTTCAAAATTTAGAGGAAGCCAAATTACCAGTTTGGCTGCAAAAGCCGGCGTTTGGAAGAAAAGAAAGAACAGAGCAAGGAAGGGTGAGAGTTTTGAAAACGACATTTTTGGTTTCTTTTAATCCAAAATTCCTTTTTTGTAGGGAGTGGATGGGTGTGTTTTGAAATTTAAAATGTAGAAAGGTGAGGTGCGACAAATAAGATAAGGATGGATGGTTGCAAAGTTTGTGGCTCTTGGACGGGAAATTCAAGTAGGGTGAGAGAGAAGGTTTTCATCTCAATTGTCCATCTAAATATAGAATGAATCAGGACCATTAAAATGTCCTAGTAAGGCAATTGTCTCTAACATATTTTCAAAAACCTTTGTGCCTTAGTATATAGATATTAATACGGGTCAATATACTATATAAATAATATATTTTGCATATATATTCATGTGGTGTTATTGTGGCATAGTAGAGAGAGTGTGTTGCTAAAGGTTTAGAATATGGGAGGTTGGTGGTTCAAAACTTGGGAAGAGCATAGGGTAATTTTTTTTTCATGAAATAAGTTTTTGGCGACTAAAATGGGTGGTCGCCAAAAACTTCAGTATTGGCGACGAAAAAAATAGTCGGCAAATGTATAAATTAAAAATAAAATAATTCACTATTGGCGACTAAAAATTTAGTCGCCAAATGTATAATTTAAAAAATATAAATGAGCTTTGACGACGAAAATTTTAGTCGCTACAGACTTGGTTTTTGGCGACTAAAAATTTTTTAGTCGCCAATACCTCCGATGACCATGTATTCGCGACAAAACCGGCGACTAAAATATTTAGTCCAGGAAAGTGAAAAGTCGACTTTTGGCAACTAAAAAAAGACTTTTGGCGACTAAAAATTTAATCGCCAAAGGTACTTTTTCTTGTAGTGTCTTCTTCCTTTGGATGCAAGTGCAATTAATGCTCGTCTCTAAAAATTTGTTTAATGATGGCTTCAACTACTCTTTTTACTTATATCTAATGGACCTTCTACATTTTGTGACCCAATTTAATGGCCCGCCTTGCCGACCTCGTTTTCTAGCAAACGAAGTATATAATTTCAACACGCAAGCGATTTAAGTATATATTTTCGACAAGCAAGAGATATAAAAAAAAAATTTATAATCGCATGATGAATAATCCTTTCATTAGTTCATCATTATTAAGTCAATTAATCCCTATCTAAGAAAAAAAAAAGTTAATTAATAATTTTTAATGAAATTAATAATATATTTCAATTAACACTTGAATAGATGGATAGTTAAAATTTTTATTTTTTCTGTCGGTTCTATTGAATGATAAATTATGACAAGATGGTATTCGTAATTTTTAAAATTACAAGGACCAATCTATATTTTAAGTAAATTTCATAAAGTATATTCGTAATAGAGTAATGCCTAAAGATCCAAAAAAAAAAAATTATTTTAACAAATTTTGGGTGTCAGACTCACGCTACATGAACTCACATGGGTCGGATCCCACACCCATACAAATATTTGGTGAAATATATAATAATTTATTTTGAATCTCTATGGTGAATAAAAATCACATAGAGATTTTAAATGGACACTCATAGGATCCACAAAAAAAAATTATGAACTGAAAATTGAAGGCCTTATCGGTCACAGAAATCGAAATTGACTACACCATTGTGATTAGCGTAATTTTTAAAGCCTATGGTGAAATTTAATTGAAAATTGATTCGAATCAAAATAATTAGATTCAGAATGGTTAATTAGAGTGCCATTACTTAATCTTAATCAATGTGATTAAGCAAGCCTATAAATAGGCCAATATACACTTAAGTCCCTCATTTGTGAACTCAAAATCTGAAATGTGCTCTAGAGAGAGAGAGAGGGGCTCAAATTATGAATGTTGGCTCAAAGCTTGGGGATTGGAAGCTAAACTCAAAGATCTAGCCAAAATTTGTGAAGATTGAAGCTCCTAGGTGAGTATTTGAGCATAAATTCATAAGTTAAGTTTGTAATTTTGTGAATTCAAAGAGAATATGTAACCAAGAGCAAGAATTAAGTTGTAATTGATGAATTTGGAGTCAATAAATGCATGCATGTTTAGAATTGCCATGGATTTGCATAAGCTAGCATGTAACATGTTAATTATGAAAGATTGGGCATTGAATCATACATGCAAGCCTGGTTTTGTTGAGTTTCATGGTTATAAGCACCATTTGTAATAGAAATGGAGTCAAGAATTGACATGCATGCATGATTGATGAAGATATGAAGTTTGAATGAATGAATTTAATGTATTGGAAGTAAGTTTGGTATAATTTGGGTTTGCATGTGATTGATTCATAAGATTTGAGCTTCATAATGTAGTAAATTGGTGTTTGTAGCATGTTAGTAGTTGTATATGAGAGTTATGGGTTATAAAATACAAGCTATGTTGATTTGAATGCAAGTTTGAAGCTCAAACTGGTTGCTGGAAATTCTAGAATTTGGCATGTCCGCTCGAGCGGGGAAAGCGCCGCTTGAGCGTGAAATGCTAGTTCCCAGAACTTTTGCAGACATGGACGTCCGCTCGAGCGGGGAGATTCACGCTCGAGCGGGGAGCCATGTAGTTTGACTTTCAGGTCGAGCGTCTGAAGTCACGCTCGAGCGTAAAAATGAGGCAACTAGTATTTTTGCAGACCCAATGGGTCTGCTCGAGTAGGGAGCCCTGTTTCAGAAAGTTTGTAAAGATGTTTTGTGTTTCATTTTCCGTTCTCTTCCATTTCTGAGCACTCTTAGGCATGCATTGAACATTGTAAATGGATTAAGAAGATAATAAAGAGGCCTAAGAGGAATGCACAAGTTAAGAATGAATTGAATCGTTTGTGACCCATATGTGTTATGTAATGTGTAGGGTCGAGCTCGAGGGCAATCCATCGGCAGAACACTGTGAGTAATATCTTAGTAAAGATATTTTCAAGTATGTTACTTTCCGAACGCTACTCCTGTATAAGCTTCATGGATTTGTTGATTTGAAATATAAATGAGTATCTTATATGCCTAATTTTGTATAAGGCCGTTTGATACATTTGATATATCTGAATTGGGCCTAAGGCCGTCTGCCGTTTGCCGTCGATATGTTTGATACAACTAGATTGGGCCAAAGGCCGTTGGACATGAATGATTGGGCCAAAGACCGTCGGATATGAACGATTGGGCCAAAGGCCGTTAGACACGAATGCAAAGATGGGCCAAAAGTCGATTGAATATGTCATTGGATATGTTTGAATATTGTAATGGGCCAAAGGCTGTTTGAATGAAAGGGATCATGATCATGAAAATGAAATATGCATGGATATGAATATAAAGAGAATGGGCCCGAGGCCGTTTGACGCGCCTGATATGTTTGAATTAGGCCTGAGGCCGTTTGATGTGTTCGAATTGGACCAAAGGTCGTTTTGAATGGAGAGTTGGTTGGACTAAAGGTCGTTTCCTATAGATGGACCCGAGGTCGTATTGTTTTATATAAGAATTGGACCTGAGGTCGTTTTGCATATGGACATGATGTGTTGGACCTAAGGTCGTTTTGCTTTGTTGAGATTTGTAAGTCTGGTGTGAATGAGAATAGTGGTTCAAATATGTACATTATAAGTATGATTCATTTATGAACGAATCTCATTAATTAACCTCTTTATTTTGATATTATTCACCGGACGTTAGCTCACTCTCATTTATATGTATGTAGGTGAGCAAAGGGACGTTCAACCCCAGCCTTAGTGGAATTTAAAAAAGGAACCCGAGTTTTCTGAAGTCAGCCCAGGTGCCTTACGCAAGAGGCTTTGTTTATGATCTTTTGTATTTATTTTGCTATTTCTATTGGTCATGATAGACCATATATGTGTATAAGCTTTTAGCACGGCTGACTATGTGTTTGAATGATCCTGGGTATACAAGATGTTAACTACTGATATGTGGTGTAAGTTATTATCAAGTTATGTGAAATGTTTGATATGCCATGTAAGCATAGCTCATTGGACAAAATTTTTAAGTTTGCTTCCGCATCTGGCCCCATATTATTAATATTTAATTGATATCAGGTTTGAGGTCGTAGGTAATCTCATGATTACTGGCTGGTTATGACCTTAATCTATAGGGGCGGGTTCGGGTCATGACAACTAGTCAATGGTGAGGCTAGCTTAGAGAAATCCTTCACAAATCTACGATAGTACTCGGCCAACCTCAAGAAACTACGAATCTTGAAAGCATTCTTAGGTGGTTCCCAATCTTGCACTGCTTCTATCTTGGATGAATCTACAGTCACCCCTTCCCTAGATACCACATGGCCTAAGAACTTAACTTCTCTTAGCCAGAATTCACACTTTCCAAACTTAGCATACAGTTTATGGGCTCTAAGCAACTCAAGTACCACTTGCAAGTGTTCCTTGTGCTCCTTCTCAGAAGGTGAGTAAATCAAGATATCGTTTACAAAAACAACCACGAAACGGTCTAGGAACTCACGGAAAATCTGGTTCATCAAATCCAAAAACACAGCTTGTGCATTGGTTAGCCCAAAAGGCATCACTAGAAACTCGTAATGGCCATACTGCGTGCGGAATGTCATTTTCGGGATATTCTCCTCCCTTACTCTCAACTGGTGATAACCCGATCTCAAATCTATCTTAGAGAAGGAACAAGACCCCTTCAACTGATCAAACAAATCATCTATACAAGGCATTAGGTACTTGTTCTTAACAGTTACCCGGTTCAACTTCCGGTAATCTATACAAAGTCGCAATGCACCATCTTTCTTTTTGGCAAAAAAAGTCGGTGCCCCCCAAGGCAAAGTACTAGGGCGGATAAACTCTTATCTAACAATTCCTGAAGTTGAATCTTTAACTCACTCAACTTAGCAGGTGCACATCTATACGGTGCTATAGAAATCGGTGTCGTGCCAGACACTAAATCAATAGAGAACTCGATCTCTTGATGAGGTGGTAAACTGGTAAGATCCTCTAAAAAAACATCCGAATATTCACAAATCACCCTTGGCAAGTCAACTTGGACTTCATCACACTCAGTACTCAAGAAGTTTGCAAGAAGGCAACTAAGCTCACTCCGCCCACGCAGATTATACACCAGTGATAAGACTCTATCAACCTGTTTCCCTAAGAAATAAAAGCAATCACCGCTCAAGGTACATACAGTAACCCTCTGACGGTAACAATTTATGACAGCTCGATAGGATGACAACCAGTCCATACCCAATATCATGTCAAAACTAGACATATTAATCAACACAAATGCAAAAGGAAGTCGGCGATCGACAACCTCTATATCACAACCTCAACACCCTTGCTTCAAAATAACCTCACCACTAATAGGTGATTCTAAACAGATAGGAGATGCTAACTGAGCCAACTCTGACCCCAAAATCGATGCAAATACAGACGAAATAAATGAATGGGATGCACTCGTACCAATCAACACATTAGCAACTGAATTGCAAAACAAGAAGGTATCTCTCACTATCAAAGGCATTGGTACAAGATCTGGCATGATAACAGCATACACACATCATGTAGGTCTCTATTCAACCTGCTTGCCCCTCGGAGCATAAGCCTGATGCACTAACTAAGCCGAAGAGGCTCCCTGATTGGCCCTTGAGGCCTGTGCTGATTGTGTAGGCTGGTGGCTTTGTGTCTGTCTCGAACCAGACGCACCGGGTGTACCACCTAACTGAGGAAAAAATTCTCTTCATGTGTCCCGCCCGCCCACATTGATAACAAGTGAGCGGCTACCCTCTTCCCTGACTCTAGCTCTAAAAATGAGCCAAAGACGATGTAGACTTTTGCCCTCCTCCTCTCTGCGGGCACACTGGAGACTTGTGGCTTAACTGATCACATTTGAAACAAGTAATATCTCCCTGACCACCCTTCTCAGAACCCGAACTCGGTACTGAAAAAGTGGACCTCGATTGTGCTCTCTGGGACTGCTGGGGATTAGAACCCCTCGGCCTCTTACTGTCCCCGTGAAGATCCTAACTTCTCCTGGAGCCCCTCATCCTCTCCTCCTCCATCTGCATTACAGTCTCAAGATGCGCCGCCTCCACAAGGCGTCCATAATCCCTAATCAACGACCTGGCCACCTTGAACATTAGCCCGGTCCTCAATCTCTTCTTGAATTCCAAACAACGACACTCTTTAGTTGCTACGAGTTCTCGAGCAAACCTCGATAAACTAGTAATTGCGGCCTCAAACTTGGCCATAGGAGTGTTCAATTGCACTATCTTGGAAAACTGGTCTATCAACTTCTCCCTAACCGTGGAAGGTAGAAACTTGTCTTGGAAGGCGCTGACAAAAGCCTCCCAAGTCACTCCAATGCGCCCATGCACATACTCCCACCACTAACCCGCATCTCTTTTTAGCTAGAAGGATGCCAAGGTCACCCTCACCTGGTCATCCTCGATGCTAAGCATCTCGAACGTTTTCACTAGTTGCTCTAGCCACTTATCTGCCTTCAGTGGCTCTTTGGGATCATCCAAAAACTCATCCGAATTTGATTGAAAAAACTCCTGCTTCATGAAAGGTGGCCCTGCCTCAACTACTTAGGCCTAGACTTGATTCTCAGCCTTGAGAATGTCCATAGACTCCCACAATGCTCCGGCCATTTCGTGGGCTAAGGTGCCCATGGCTTGTTGACCAACTGGTTCAGCCACATTGGCCTGACCAACCCCTTTTTCTTGCACCGCAATGTCATCCGGTAAAGGCACCTCATGCCTCTTAGGCCTACCACTCCTACCACCATTACGTCCACGTCCACGTCCACGTCCATGTCCACGTCCACGTCCACGTCCACGTCCACGTCCACGTCCACGTCCACGTCCACGTCCACGTCCACGTCCTGACATCCTAATAAGGTAACACAAGAGATTAGCATATTTACAAATGTGCCGAAGCTAACTCACTCACATCCTAATGCGGTGGACAATAGTAGTTCACTCCACATAAGCACGCTGTCACATAAATACACACGAATTTTATTTCCAGATAATGACTGTCCTGCGGCGTTGCAGAGTTCACATTAGAAATAACAGTGATCAAGTGCTCTTCTAATAGGACTTCAAAGAAACTCGTAGACTTAATTGACATTCTAGAAATTAAATCCCATACCCATACAACCACATAAGCATGTTATCATATAAGCATATCATACATACTAAAGTCTCTATCAACCGAGACAAACCCATTGTGGTAATAACCATTTCCCATGTACCCAAAGTATTCAAACACGGTATGCTCTGATACCAAGTTGTAACGCTCCCAAAATAATTACAATAAACCAACTCTAAACACTAGTACAATGTGATGTCAAAAAAATAAGAAGCTTTCATCAATAAGAGTTAATATATAAAAGGTGACACATGCGATATACATTCATAACTCGTTTATCCTGAATCTACAACATGTGTTACATGAGGTAATAAGAAATGAAAGCTAAACAGGTATTCATATGCCCTAATGGCTTACATCTTTCCAAGATCATGCTTGGTTACAACAAAATAAGTCATAAGCTCAATACAAATAAAGTCCTAGGCTAGTGAAAAGTAAATACAAAATAAACAGGAATTGAGCCTTCAGCTCCACAATCCTCCTAAGCTAAGTCCTTGGCAGAAGTATTTCATCAACACTTGAAAATGGTTTTTCCCAAGTAGGGTGAGCCAAAGCCCAGTAGAAATAATCTAGCAGAATATATGAATCTTAACAAAGATATAAGTATGATAGATAAAATCATTCATATTGTTACAAGATCATAATATGCCGAGTTTCATATCTCAAGCCATTTTATCCTAATTCATTTCATGACAATTTATTTCACCTTAGTTCATGAGTCACAACTCAATGGTTCTCTAACCAGTGCAATCATTACACAAACACTTCAATTTTCCATTTAATGAAAATTTCGTCAGCGAGAATCGGCACCCATGTATACACGCGCGGTTTTTAGGATTTTTACCCTGGACACACATACCAACTTAATTCAATGGAGTCGATCCCCTTTCTTCTCCCAAACATGGAGTACATCCTCTTTCTCCTCCCAAATATTATACATATACAATGTAATAAAAACACGGTCATATTCAATGACAGCCGATAAGAGATTAGTTTCAATTCACCTAATCCTCATGCAATTTCTACAACAATCATAGCTATCCTCCACCAATAGCCCGAAATAAATATTTCTAAACAGATATACAATCTCTAAAATAGATAAATTATCCACATTTTCATAGGTGAGTGATAACAAGCATCCAACTCCACCATTCACATAAATATCTATCCAATATCACATTTTCAATACTAACTCCAATTAGTTATACAAAATAATTAATTGAGACATTTTAGGGTAAAACTCCCATTTCCTTCCAAATCCAATCCTTGTGTCAAAATCAACAAATTTAATACAACACATCGTCATATCTATACCTACAACCATTCTTAATACCTTCACTTTAAAACTCCTCTTTTGATTTTAAACCGAAACCCTAGGATTGTTTAAAATCCTCCACATCCCAATATTTTTCACAAAATCAACAAATAACTAAGTTAAAAAACATAGGAGAGTGTAAAAAGTCCCTACCTCAAAGTTAGAGCACGAGCAAAGCAAGGATAAAATTTCAAAGATGCTGAAATCGACTTTTGTTCGGATCAAAATGGAGCTCTTGGGATGCTCTACCTTTTTCCCAAGGACACTAGGGTAGAGAAACCAATAGATCTCGGTGAAAATGTAGAGAGAATGTGAGTTTTAGAGAGAGAGGCTCTAAATCTAGGGTTTTGGAGAAAAAGAGATGAAAAAGTGATGTAAAAGAAGGCTACTACGAACTGATATACGCATAGTGCGCTCGAGCGTAAGAAGTGACTCTCGAGTGTCAGACACAATAAGTTATTCCGCTCGAGTGCAAGAAGTGACACTCGAGCATAGAATGCACAGTTCTAGTAGTTTTGTAGACAACATGCCAACACTCGAGGGCAAGAAGGGCCGCTCGAGCTGAGCCTACTCGAGCGCAGAAAGAACCGCTCGAGCGTAGAATTCACTCTCCTAGTAGTTTTGCAGAGCTGCAAAAGTATCAAGAGTTTACCAATCTCGCTCAAGTGCAAGAAGCGCCGCTCGAGTGGAGGAGCAAAATTCTGGGCAACAAGAGCTTGGAAACTAAGCAACCAACCTATCCCAAATGCAACCATAACAATCTGATAGCCAAATTTAAGGAGATATAAGGGAAGCAAGATATGAACGACAACATGAAATCATGAAACCTAGGTCCGGGATATAACAAGGGTCGGGTCAAAACCGAAATCACTATATACTCCATGTGTCATATATTCACGAAAATCTAATTTTTGGGTCATTATTGATCAAGAATGGGTTTAGCCTCATCTTTGAATATGATAAAGTTATACTCTCAAATAGTGAAATGTATGTAGGGTGAAGATATATGAGTGATGGTCTCTTTAAGCTCAATGTTATAACTGTTGTACCAACTGTTTCTAATAATAATAAGAAGAAGAACACATTTTTTATTTAAATTGTTGAATCATTTAATTTATGACATAATAGATTAGGACATGTTAATTTCAATTGTTTGCGTAGATTTTTTTCTTTAGAATGTTTGTCAAACTTAGAATTTGTTCCTAATCATAAATGTAAAGTTTGTATTGAAACTAAACTAAGGCATATGCAGTAAAGTAAAAAGAACTACTAAATCACTAAGTTTAATTTACACCGATATTTGTGATCTAAAATTTATTCAAACTAGAGGAGCTCAAAAGTATTTTATTACTTTTGTTGATGACTATATAAAATATTGTTATGTGTATCTTTTGAGAAGCAAAGACGAAGCTTTAGAAGTGTTTAAGTAATACAGAGTTGAGGGTGAAAATCAACTTGGCAAGAGCATTATTGTAGTTAAAAGTGATAGGTGTGGTGAATATGATGCTCTATTTGTAGGTGGTTGAAAAATTGACGCCAAAGTGAACTTCATGGAAATGATATTTCGTGAATTTCCTATGCAATAGTGTAATGTGCTTATCCCACATAGGGAAAGCAAGAACAACTTATATGTTTATAGTAGATCAAGGTTTGGCATTTGTGTTTGGGCCTTAGGCATCCAAATTTTGTAAGGAAATGAGTTATGGACACTGTGAGCTTGGACCTAAATTACCTCACAAGCGTATGGGCACACCATAGTTCCATCCTAAACCAAGTCAGGCTCGAGCGCAAGTACGTGGTGTGAGATTACAGGTCAGGTCGGGTCGAGTCCATACCTATCTAGCCAATTTCGAACAGCCACCAAGAAGGCTATCAATAACTTCTTCATTCTAGCATATTCATTTGCTTTTTCTCTTCCTTTTGCCCTCTGCTTATGCATATTTTGTATAGAATTAGTTTTTAGAATTTCTGAGAGAAAGAAAGAGTTTTAGTATTTGTTTGGTTCACTAGACTTGGAGGTGTAGGGTTGCATCTACAAGTGTAAGTCATCGCATCTTAAGAAGCAGATGCCGGTCAAACTCGTAGCGCCAGAACGAGGGAAAAATTTGTTTTAAGGAGGTGTAAGTTGTTGCATAGGAAGAACTAGAAGATTCCACCTCTGGAAAGCGCTTACACCTAATGACTTAAGTTGTTGTTCCCATTTTCTCGCTGAACCATCATGCAAAAGGCACGCCGTTAGAGTGAGTGTGCTTTACTAATATAATAGAAAGTAAAGGCTCTAAGCTCCGCTCTTTCGACTGATTGTTTGCATCGGATCTCAGGTTCTCTATTGCACTCCCTAAATAGGGTTCTTTTCACATTTCCCTCACGGTACTTGTATGCTATCGGTCATTGAGAAATACTTAGGGTTAGAGGGTGGTCCCGCTTTCTTGCGTAAAAGCGATCAGAATTCAAACATGCCGTGCTTTACTGGGAAGGATCAAGCCATGGTAATGAATCTACAGGGCTATCACCTTCTTTGGCTAGATCTGAGAAGTAGACATCGGTTAAACTCATAACACCAGGGCGAGCACGAAATCTCTTTTAAAGAGATTGCGTCCAACATAAGCCTCGACTGTCAAACTCTGTTTCTGAAGTTTCTACCATTAGGTTGTAAGAGTTTATTTTTACTATTTTCTTTTTCATACAAAATTCTGTGAATTTTAAATTATATTTATGATTATTATCTTAGTCATACAATTTTGTTTACACGCATTTTCACAAAATACTTTCAATACTAACATAATTTGATACACGTGGATATTCAATGCCCTACGCCCAATATTGCCAAAGGCATTTCAAATGAAAATTATACATTTAGTTTTCCTCAAACATTTTCCATAAACAATGTTTCTATGTTTGATATAGATTTGATGAGGGAAACAAAAATGAAAGAAAAAATAAATAAATCACTAGTCTATTCTTCTTCTTTCTTTATTTTTATTTTTTAGGGGTAACCAGCAAGAAAATGGATTTTCAAAAAAAATGCCTATTCATTTTGTTCTTATATGAAATAAAATATTAAAAAAAAATTTCCATCAACAAATCTTAGAACCAAACAAAGGCTAAAACAATAATAAAATATTTACTGTATCAACCAATAGGTCCAGGACATTCATAATGAAAGATTTACGGTATGAGCCAATGTGCCAATGTGTTTAAAAAAGTAAAATCATTAAACTGCTTATTCAAAAAAAAATAGTTGCCAATAAAAGTATAAAGATGGATCTAGTAATAAATGATTGATCTAGAAATCAGGGGCACAAATACCATAAGTCCTTCAATATTATTTTATGTATAATATTTAAAAGTGAGTGGTTGTAAATAAAGTACAAAAGATGGACATTATAATAAGTGGTTGATTTAGAAATTATGGCACAAATACAATAAGTCTTTCAATATTGTTTTATATATAGTATTCAAAAGAGGGTGGTTGTAAATAAAGTATAAAAGATAGATTTTATAATAAATGGTTGATTTAGAAATTATAAATTACAAGGGTAAAATAGTCTTTTGAACATTTATCATTATCCAGTCCGTCTAACCAAATATTGGATTCACTAAAAATAGTCCAATCCAAATATCTAATACCATGACTAAACAAACATAGAATACAAATCCAATCCAACCAAATAGTCCGGTGACAATATATCCCAGGACTAACAGTCCGATGGATTACAATCTCCCCTTATCCAGTCCGTCCAAACAAACGCAGCCAAAGTATATACAAATTTTTTAAAAAGTAGTACAATATTTATAGACAACTTATCAAAATTTGACACATCATATCTATTGAATAGGAAATGGGACAGCTTATTTAATGCTTGATAGAGAGTAGTACAACTTCCTAATAACTTAAGTATGGTTACCGTAAGATAAATTGTAATCGATTGAATTTTGTTTAAGAAAACTAGAGATAATTCCTCTTCTCCGGGAGGAAAAAAAACAAAATCTGAACTTCGTCTTCTCCGGCAAGGTACCAAAAAGGCTAAACCTCAAATACGCTCCTTGCAACTTCAAATCCTTCATTTTTTGCTTGAGGTGATTTTGATTGGGTCGCGACGGAGAGCAGGTTTGGAAAGAGCAAAGTCAGTCCGGTAAAAAATAAAGCAGATTATTTCATTTATACCTTTATACTTTTACACGATTTTCAATGATCCTCCCAGACTACTCTTATTTTCACGCGCACTCCCGTACTATTTAAGTTACTAATAATTTTGCACCCTACCGTCACATTTGAAATGGAAAAAGTTAAAAAAAAATTATATTTTGGCCCTAAATTTCAAAAGAAAGATGCAGACACACTCTTTCCTACTAGCAAACCACCACAACCAACCACCACTTCAAGCCCTTCTATCTCCGTCATCATAACTCCGTTTCACCTCATTTTTATGTCGTTGGATTCTACTCACGGTCTAGTTTTCGTATCACATCTCACACGTCTCGTTCTTCCTCTTTTTGCATACTATCGGAGTTTCAAAAGTTGATAAAATAGTAAGACTTTTCTTCTCGCTTTTAATTTTTCTTCAAGCCATCTCTCGGACTTCATATTTTTCTCAATTCTTGACAGTTCTACTTCATTCTTTCGCCATTCTCTTCACCTCACTTCCTGCTTCGCCCTACACTACCTCGCTTTCTCGCTTCTTCGTGTAATAGGTGATTTTGGTATGTCGAAAGTTGTCTGAAAACTAATTTTGAAAATTTCAAAACATTCATCTTTTGTTTCTTTTTCCTCATTCTTCTTCTTCTTCTTCTTCTTCACTTATAATATGATGTGAAACATGGTTCTAGGTGGTAACGGAAATGGTGATGGTAGTGGTGGCGGTGAAGTTGGTGGTTTAGGTAGTGATCTTCTTCTTCTTCTTCAATTATCCATCTAAGCTTTTTCTTTATTTTAGTGAGAAAGATGAGAGAAAACACAATTCAATAATCATAATATCATATTTTCCACCACAGAGAGATCTAGAGATAGAGAGATGGCGGATATTACTATTTTGGTTGGAAAGGAGTATGAGGGAAATGTGAAGAAATCAAGACAAAATGAAAATGGGTTTGAAAATGGGTTTGAAAGTGATCAAGAGATCAACTTGTTTTCTGCTGTATCTATCTTGGTTCATAATTGGAGGAGGCTACATGATGATGATAGGTCTTCTTGGATCATGATAATTGTCACGACCCAAACCCGCCCCTATAGGTTTAGCATCGTAACCGGCCAGTAATCCTTGGATTACCGAAGGCCTCTGAACAGATTAATAAGATTAAGGGGCTAGCAGAAGCAATTATATATATATAGTTGTCCAATGAGCTATGCTGACTTATATGAAACAGAATATTTAAAAACTTTATATACAATAACCAAAAGTCAACCATGCATTATACCCACACACATTATAGTATTTTAAGTACAGCCAGCAGAATTAAATCAAGTCATACATATACATAAAACCAACAGAACTTGAACACAGGATACTTCGGGAACCTCCACGTAAGGCACAACAGTTGGCTGACAACGGATCACAGATCCAGACAAAAGCCTTCGGGCTTGAACTCCAGAATGCTCACCTATACATATATATATATAAACAATGAGCTAAAGCCTAGTGAATAACATTAAGGTAAAGAGGTTTGTGAACGAAATCCGAACATATCATAAGCGGAAAACAAATCATAGCATAATCATCCTCATATCAGAACATAATAATGGTACATCCCATAGAACACATCACAGAACGTCTTCTGACTAGAGTAATCGGTTCCGGATACCGATTAAACACATATCACCACAATGAAGTGGCTAACAAGATCTCGTAATTACTTGTATGTCATGGACCCGCATTTTCATGTCGTCCCCCATGACTTGGGACTATCTAAGGATGCCATAATAGATTTCAAACTTGGAATGTTCGTTTACGTAAACAGATAACATTTCAGAAATCATAACTTATCATATTTCATTTGGAACATAATTCATATAAACGTATCTTTATGATAACATTACTCACAGTGGTTCTACGGTTAATCAATCTTCAGACGTTGACCTACAATCACAAAAGTACATAACACAACATATCTCATTAATACACGTTCACATGGCCAACACAGCTTAACTTTCATTACGTTAGTTCTTGTTCATACTTAGCACATTGATTGAAACACACACACACTTGCAGTCTCGGAACCTGGTACATTCTTTTCTTAGTGTGTTTCTAATCCATAACCTCATTATCAAAGCTTAATTAAGGCTTAGGAATGCCTAAGATGTAATGAGGATGCCAAACACATGAGTTGGAACACTTAAGGTCCTCGCTCGAACGTAGCTTTCCTCGCTCGAGCGTGACTTCCTTCGCTCGAGCGACCTGCAAATTTGGAAAAAAGTACTGGTTGGTCGTAATCCACGCTCGAGCTACAAATCCCACGCTCGAGCGGATCGTCAACATGCAAAGGGTTCGCTCGAGCGTCCAAGTGGTCGCTCGAGCGGAGAGCTCATGTCTGAAAAAAAGTACTGAGAGCTCGCATTCTCCACTCGAGCGCAGGTTTCCTCGCTTGAGCGGACTGTAAAAATCTGGGTTTCCAAAAACAGTGTTTGAGCTTCGAATGCTATTTTAATGGCTATGTTCATGCAAAGCTTGATCAAAATACTTGGAAAACTTTACTAAAACACAGATACATAGCCCTTTTCAAACCTTTAGCTCAAAACTCATGGATTTAGCAAATTTGAACTTGTAAGCTCATGCATGAAAGATTTTCAAATCATTTTCTTGCTTTCTTCAAAACACGCAAATGGTGATCTACACACTCATGAGTTCTGAAGCTATAAACATGACTAAAACTTACATGCATGCAAGGACTCTAAGAGCAAATCCCAAGACACGAATGAACAAGGTATAATCCTCCATAACATGCACACAAGCCATTTTCTTGCTCAAAGACCCAACTTCATTTCAATTTCATGAGAATGGTTCAAAGATGAGTTGAAATCAAGATGCACAGAAGCTAGCTGCAGAAGATATACTAAGGACTCTCTTACCTAGAGCTTGATTTCAGAAGTGTGGGAGTAAATCCTCTAAGTTTCCTTCTTCTTCTTCAACCTCTTGAGCTCACTCTCTCACTCTTTTAGCTAAACTCTCTCTCTCTTTTAGCTAAACTCTCTCTCTCTCTCTCTCTCTCTCTCTCAGGCTAACTCTCTCAACCCAGAGGACTAGAGGAGCAAGAGAATGGCACAAAGACTCTCTCACTCGGCTGAAGTACACAACACCCACCTCACTTCTTGAGCACACTACACGTGCACACACACATGCAAGCTTCCAACTCACACACAAGAATTTATCCCCTACACCCAACACTACAAAAAAAAAAAATGCCTCAACACATTACACACTAAATCACATCTTGGATCATTAATAAGATTAGGTTAGGCATCACTTGTGCATTATTTAAATCAGATATAAGTAACCTTAATTTATTCAGGCTGGCACGAAATTCAATTGATCCAAAATAGTTCCCATCAAGGTTCCATTTACTCACATGCGATTTTTATCAAACCGAATCCATTTTTAATAAAATTTGCCATGGTGTTCTAAAAATTCCAAATAACACATTAATGTAACTAATTCCAATTTCAGATGCCGATAAGGCTTTCAATCTTTATATTAAAGTAGATTTCTAGACAGATATTTCCACCAGTAACAGATAGGAAGCCAAAGATCATGCAAATTACATAACAAACCCATAATTTATTTAATCCGCTTAATTAACATCCTTAATTACTAATTAGTAGCTAACTACGGGTCAAGGTTATTACAATAATAATAAAGAATTTTGGGGAAGAAAAGAAGAAGAAGAAAATTATGGAGCTATTCAATTTCAACAGGGTTGTATAGAGATAGATTATTGATATGCATGTTTATATATAGAAAGATGATATATATCTCTTCATCAATTTCATCACCTCCATCAACTTTACCAACATCGCCACCCGAACTACCAACTTCACCGCCACTGAACTCCATTATCACCACCATGAACATCACCACCACCTCTACCACCACTATCACCTTACAATACCAAACCCACATTTTTCACAACCAAGTTCCATTACCGCCACCATGAATATTACCATCACCATGAATATTACCATCACCATCACCTTATAACACCAAACCCACCGCCATCACCGGACCGCCGCCACCACCACCATTACCAGTTATGTTACCACCTATAACCATGTTCCACATCATGTTATAAGTGAAAAGAAGAAAAAGAATGAAGAAGATAGAGAAGAAGAAGAATGAGGAAAATGGAGAAGAAAGAAACAAAAGATGAATGTTTTGAAATTTTCAAAATTAGTTTTCAGACAACTTTCGGCATACCAAAATTGCCCATTACATGAAAAAGTGAAAAAGCGAGGTAATGTAGGGCAAAGTAGAAAGTGAGGTGACGAGAATGGTGAAAGAATGAAATAGAACCAAGAATCGAGAAAGATATGAAGTCTAAAAGATGGCTCGAAGAAAAGTCGAAAACGAAAAGAAAAGTCTTATTTTTTTTATCAACTTTCGGAGTTTTGATAGCATGCAAAAAGAGGAAGAACGAGACGTGTGAGATGTGATACGAAAACTAGACCGTGAGTTGAATCCAACGACATAAATATGAGGTGAAATGGAGTTATGACGAACGAGATAGGAGGGCTTGAAGTGGTGGTTTGTGATGGTATGCTAGTAGGAAATGGTGGGCCTACGTCTTTCTTTTGAAATTTGGGGCAAAAATATAATTCTTTTAACTTTTTCCATTTCAAATGTGACAGCAAGGGCAAAATTGATAGTAACTTAAATAGTATGGGAGTATGCATGAAAATAAGAATAATCTGTGAGGATCATTAAAAATTGTATAAAAGTATAGGAGTAAAAATATAATAATCTCAAAGCCGAAGGTCCGAGAACAATGGCATTGTTACTGATGTGGTAAGAAATTGAGAAACAGAACTGATTGAGACTACTAAAAAACACACCACTAACAATTCTAATGAGTTGAAAAATGTAAAAAAAAATAAAATAAATAATAATATAAAAAAAAACAACCATCACATTAAGGGAGAGCTAACTCATTAGTGCCCTTCTAATACTTCCGTTTTTAGCTAATCATTGAGAAATTGAGAACAATCACTATGCTTGGTTGTGTTTTTTCAAATCACTTTTCAGAAAAATTCTAGTTTCTTATTTTTCGTGTTTTTTTGTTTTTACTGAATTTTTTTAATATTTTAAGCAATTTTTTTACTTTTTAGACATACCTAACATAAATATACCTAAAAAGTAAAAAATTTGTGAAAAAATCTTTTAAAAATTCACTAAATACCAAAAATACAAAAAAAAAAAAAAGAAAATTCAGTACATTTTTTGTATTTTTATGTATTTATTAAATTTTTAAAATATTTTTTCACAAATGTTTTACTTTTTAGATACATCTAAGTAAGGTGCATCTAAAAAAGTAAAAAAAAAATATTTAAAATTTTAAAAATATTCACTAAAAATAAAAAATATAAAAATTAAAAAATTAATTTTTAAAAAATTTAATTCAAAAAACTCAAACCAAACGCACTGAAAGATATTTTGTTGGCGCTAGTGGAAACAAAAAAGAAGTGGACATATGAGCGGCCATGTCAACAATGATGCCGGCTGGCGTTCACATTACATGAAGAATTGGCCATCAAATTACATGAATATAATGGCCTTTTGAAAATGTCACCATTTTAATAAATTATTTTAAATCTAATTAAAATAATTATATTCGTAAAAAGAGATGAATTTTTTTTTATAATTAAATATGATATTTGTAATAAAAAAATAAATAAATAATTATAAATTTAATGTGATATTTTATTTTATTATATATTTTAATTTATTTTATCTTTTATACTATTTTAGTTCAAAAAAACCAAATAAAACCCATAGGCCAATATATATAGTGCATCACACTGCAGCCATCGACCCACATAGCAACTAGCAAGTATAGCAAGATGAGAGTGGTAGCGGCAATATTATGCATTGTTGTTCTCGCAATTTGCAGCCTTGGAATCCAAGGCGACATCCAGGCCTATCCCTCCGTCTCCTTCGATGTGGCGGATATCACCGAGGCCACATACGGAGAATTCATAGGGGCACTGCGCAAAAACGTGACATGGGGAAACCGTACAGTACGTGGTGTACCAGTACTGAACCCCAAAAGTGAAGTGCCGGTTGGGAACCGGTTCGTTCTGGTCGATCTCATCAATGGCGACACAGTCACGTTGGCAATAGATGTGGTGAACCTTTATGTGGTGGCTTTTAGTGGTGCAAATAACAAATCCTTCTTTTTCAATGACACTACGGCACTTCAATACGACAATTTATTCGTCGGCACCAATCAAATCAAATTAGGCTTCAACGGCACCTATCCCTGCCTCGAGAAGCAGCGAGGAGTTAGCAAGAGGGAGAAACTCCCTCTGGGACCAACTCCCTTAGCTGACGCCATCACAAGGTTGTGGTACGGTGGGAGCGTCGCCGAACCGCTCCTTGTGGTCATTCAGATGGTCTCGGAAGCGGCAAGGTTCAAATACATTGAGGAACAAGTCCGCAAAAGCATAACTGATCGAAACACTTTTACACCAAAAGGTTTGATAGTGAGCATGGAGAACAAATGGTCGGCTATGTCCAAGCAGGTTCATCGTTCGAAAGATCGAGAAACCTTCATTAACAGCGTTCACCTCAATGATGACAATTACAATCTCCTCATAGTAAACAACTTTTCTACAATCCGTCACTATACCATGGTCGCGATTCTTCTCGACAAAAGCGTCACGACTACTACTAGTAGTAATAGCAATATTGCTCTATCCTACTGCCTAGCAGCAGTAGGGTGGAGCTTCTTCTGACCTCCAGGGGGCTGGCTGTGTGCCTCTGTTTAATAGTCTTGCATTGCTGTGGGGTTATGTCCATCCTCTGCTGGTTAGCTGACTCTGCTGATTGGTAGCAGTGCGATTGGTAGCAGATGGGTATGTAGCAGATTGGTATGTATGCTGATTGGTTGCAGAGTGGTATGTATCAGCTAGGTTCTGGTCTGTGAAGGCAGTGCAGAGGCCTTCTGAGTGTCATATGCATGGTGGCTGGTTGGTAGCATAGGAGCTTTTGTGTGCTTGGATGAATGGTGGCTGGTTGGTAGTTTCTCCATCCTCTGCTGGTAGCTGCTGCAAGAATAATGGTGTATTGGGCTTATGGTTTGATGTCCTGCTAATCTCCTTGCCTGACTGATGGTTTGCTTCTTGTCAGTGTGTGTGGTCTGCTGTCTGGATGCTCCAGCAGAGGGCTTTTGGCTGGTTCTTGTATTTCTATCTGTTGGATTTGGCATGTCTTAGGTTTGGTTGTATTTTTGGTGTGGGTTTGTTGTTTGTGGTTGGTTTCTCACCAACTCTCCATCTTTAGGCGGTGTGCTAGCATATGATTGGGCGTTCTCAACAGTGCCAACCTAGTTGGGATTGTTTTGTTTCGCTATGATGCTCTTTGCACTCCCCTTCCTCGTCTTCTTTATTGATGTATTTCTTTGTTCGGTCTTCATCAATAATAGTCCATTTTTCTTCGCTGATCAAAAAAAAAAAAATAGCAATATTGCTCTAGCCGAGGACTACCACAACAATGAATTGAGAAAACTCTGAAATTGCTGTAACTGCCTAACCCCCACATCTCACCCTTAAATTATTCTGTGTAACCTCATTTCTTCCCAAACTGGTTTCAAGGCATAAAATAAATAGTTACCCTTCATCTTTCTCCACAGATAAGTCTGCTTTGCAATTTCGTTTTGGACTCTTTTTGGTATTTCTTCTTCTTCTTTTTTTCTTTTTTATTATTATCTTGCATGTATTTTAGCACGTACTAAAGGATGGGCACGCGAAAAAAAGTTATCAAAATAATATTGTGAGAAAAGCTATATGAAAAAAATTTAGAATTAAAGAGTAAGATTAAGAATTTGATGACCTACCTTGCTGACCCCCTTTTTTGGCAAATGAAGTATATTTTTTTGACAAGCAGTGATTCAAGTATATATTTTCGACACACAAGCGATAGGAGGAAAAAAAATATATAGTCGCATGATGAATAATCCTTTCATTAGTTCATCAATATTAAGTCAATTAATAATATATTTCAATTAACATTTCTGATAATTTTATTATTGAATAGAAGGATAGTTAAAAAAACTATTTTTTCTGTCAACTCTATTTAATGACAAATTATGATAAGATGGTATTTATAATTTTTAAAAATACAAAGACCAATCTATATTTTAAGTAAACTTAATAAAGTATATTCATAATTGAGTAATGGTTAAAGACTCAAAAAATATTTTATCAAATATTCACGAGTCACATGGGTCTAATCCCACACCCATATAGGTATTTGGTGAAATATATAATAATTTATTTAGAATTTCTAATATTTTTATAATAATTTATTTAGAATCTCTAATATTTTTATTCGCAACTGTGATTAATAAAATATCACACAAAGGCTTTAAGTGGACACTTGTAGGACCCACACAAAAAATATAAATATTTTAATAAATAATTACATAGTCGTGGAATCCACATCACGCAGACATACGTGATTCCCACACCCCCATAGATATTTGGTAATCTATTTGAAATTTCCAACATTTTTATTTATAATTTACTCAAAAAAATATTAATTAGTGATGACAATGATGATATCACTTGCCAATAAAAAAAAAAAAAAATCTTAAAAGATTAAATGGATAAGTGTTATCTCCTACTGACTTAACATTTGATAATAACCATCATATATAAAATTTTTGGAAAAATTATAATTCTTTTTAAAAAAATTTAGCCTTATAACAAAATAAATTTTAATTTTTTAGTTTTATCAATGGAGTTTAATTACAAAGAACGAGAATGCGAATAGCAATCCCAATGTAATGGGCTGAAGGAGAAACTATTTTCGTCACTGTTGCTATTACTTTAGTAGCAAGCTGGACGCGAGCGGATCCTCTAGAGTGAATTCTCTAGAGTGATCCTCTAAAGTGGGATCGGACGGCTGAGGATTTTTCAAAAAAAAAAAAAACAGATGATGGCTCTCGCCCATCTCTCTACTCTCTCCCTTTCTCTTCCCTCACTCTTCTCTCTCCTCATCATCTTCCAAAAACTCTCTCCAATTCTCTGCAATCCACACAAACTCATACATTTCACATCACAAAAATGGAAACAATTCATGGATTCAGACTCTAATTTCTCTCTCTTCTCATCATCTCAACATCAACAAATCTCTCACAAGCATTCGCAAATTCATGGGTTGGTTCAAAGTACCAAATCGAATGCACAATGTGTTCCGCCTGCGACAACCCATGCAACACTCCACTCCTCCCCCCTTCGCCGCCGCCATCCCCTCCTCCCCCGCGGTCTCCATCTCCTCCGCCGCCGCCGCACTCATCTCCCTCCTCCATTTGTCCCCCGCCGCCGTCCCCTCCCAGCTCCGGCACCTTCTACTACCCTCCGCCGCCTCCCTCTCAGCCCACCACCTACTCCTACCCTCCACTGCAGCCATCTGGCGGTGGCGGTGGTATGGGCGGCTTGTACCCGCCACCGCCGTACCGGAACTTCCCGACGCCGCCGCCGCCACTAGCCGAGGTCTTGATACATGGATTGATTTTCAGAGATTGATTTTTAGAGATGGATTTGTGAGATTTGTTGATTTTGAATGGTTTTCTTGATCAAGAAAATGGAAAAGAAAAGGTAGAGAGAGAAGAGGAGAGGAGAGGAGACCATGGATTGAATTTTTTTTTTTAAAGAACCTCACCAAAACGACGTCGTTTTGGTGAGGTTCAATGTCAGCCGTTAGATTTTTCACTCTAGGAGATGACTGTAGGGTTTTCACCCTAGAGGATCCGGACGTTGCATTTTATCATCATTTTATTATTTTGCATGATTGTAGGGACATAACTTTCGACATATCCATGTGCCTAGGCTTAGGGTCGAGGTGGCATTTATCAACCTGAGATGGCTCGAGATATGGAAACGATTCATATTCGGGCTGGCATATGAGATGAAGAACGAAAGTTCTTAATAAAAAAAATGACTCATAGGTTAGGTTAATCTTAATTCAATTAGGAGAGATGAATCTTAGGTGATTTGTTATTCCTAAAGGAAGTTAAGAGTTCTATTGAAGTATGATTACTGGGAGAGGAAGAGGGCACTGGTATTCTATAAAAGGTATACACCCCAATGGATGGAAGGTATGTGATTTTGTATATGTTAACTTGTGTGGGTTGTTGTTGCTCTATTTGATTATCTAGTGAGATAAAAATTACGGACTTGATCGTTGAAATGTTTTTTCGGTTGACGCGCAACTAGGATAGTTTTTTTTTTTTTGATCAGCAAAGAAATCTTTATTGATGGCAACATACAAAGTATGGAAAAGAACATCAATAAAGAGAAGCTTGGAGCTAAAACGAAGCTCCAAGCGCCAGTTGGTGAGAAACCAACCAAAAGAAAAAGAGAAGAAAGGGGGAGAAACACAGCATTAGAACAACAGAACAAAAACTATCATCAACACCTCATCCCCTTGTGCTGAATCTACACTCCTCTGCACAAGCCAGCCCACCTGAATGCATACCAAACACCAGTTGACGAGCAACTAGGATAGTTATTCTACTCATCTCTTCAGGTTGGTTTGTACTATTCGGCTTGGTTCCCGAAATCTTAGGAAGAAGATTCAATTTGGTTTGTACTATTTTTTCAGTTAATTTTAAGTCAAAGCTCAAGTTAAGAAGTTACTGATGTTGGAATTACATGGGAATAGGAGCATGTGGCTTGGGGAAAGGGGATATAACAGTATTTTACTTGATTATGCTTGATTATGTGAGCATATGGTCATAAGTGAATGGCCCCTCTATGACTAACAAAAGTTGGTAAGAGGTATTTCAAATTTAGTCCAGTCCATTGACTCTCCTTAAATTACTGGTTTGCAAATTGCGTATTAGTTAAAAGAAACCATTACTCTTTTTTTCTTTTCTTTTTTTCTTGGTACCACACCAAAAAAAAAAAAAAAAAAAACCTACTACAAATCTATCATTCTGAAGACTATGTTTTAAAAAGTAAATTGAGGTTACAAAAATTGAATATTTTAACCATTTTATTTTTCACTTTACTTTTTATTTATACAGAAATAACAAAGAAAATAGCAAAAACGACATAACATACAAGGAAAAAGATGGCAAGCAGTTGAGAAGAAAAATGAAAGATAGAGAGAACGGTAAATTGGAACTATTGGCCGTTTAAAATAGGAAACAAAAATAGAACAGATTTTTACAGACTTTTTTGTTTCGTATAAAAAGGATTTTAATGAGTTAATAGGTTTGTTCCTTTGCACCGATTATAAATGTAACGCTCTCAAAATAATAACATCAAAACCCATCAACATAGACATGCATTGGTATAAAAGATAAATATTCTTTTATTTATCAGAGTAGTTCCTTACAAAAGTATTACATGTTAATCAACAAAAGCAGATGCCCTACAGGTTTACAGCTTTCCAAGTTAACACTTGGTTACAAAAAGAAGAGTACTAACTCAATACATATAAAGCCCTTGGCTTGAATTTACATGTAATACACCAAAAGAAAATAAACAAAACAATCCGCCTGCCTCTAGCCTCCCAAGCTATGTCCTTGGAGGTGACATGCTACCTGTACCTGAAAATGATGTCCCATAAAGGGTGAGCCACAGCTCAGTAGAGATATGCTAAACACAGTATGAGCAATGACTAAGACATTAGCAATTGATAAATGTTCAATTTCCATAAACCAATTCATAACCCATTTCCATTTCATTTTACTTTCCATTTCTTATCAATTTCTCAATTTACATCAACGGCTCAGAACCTGGCCAACCACATACATGAGACAATGACTCATATAAAACACTTCCCATCATTTAATAGATAAACATACTAGTTGTATCAACATCTCAACAGATAAGCATACAAGCTGTATCCACATTTTAACAGATATGCATATTAGCTATATCAACACTTCTAAAGATAAGCATATGAGCTGTATCAACACTTCCAAAGATAAGCATATGAGCTGTATCAACACATTATCTGACAAGCATATGAGCTGTATCAGTAGAGTCCATCCCCTATCTCCTCCCAAATAACATCCGGTTTAGAGGTCCATCTCCTATCTTCCCCTAAACCGTGGAGTACATCCCCTATCTCCCACACATACAACGTATATACACAAAGGTCATATACACAATCAATCAATACATAACATTAATGTATTCTATTAACCGTCATACTCTATGACATATCCAATTGATTAGTTTTAGTTTGCCCAATCATCATGCATTGTCTACAACAATCAAAATTACCCTCCACCGGTAGCCCAAGCAATTATTTCTAAACAGATAATAAAAGCTCCAACAGATAAAATATCAATGTTTTCAAAAGTGAGCGATTGATAAATCTAACTCCACAATTCAACCATATAATGAACAAATTTCATTATTTCCAACTCAATTCCATATAGCTACAATTTTCTCAAATTAATTATACCAATTAATTTATTCAACAACTTAGGGTTTTCTACCCCATTTCTCAATATTGACCTAATGGCCTATATATCAACAACCAACAACAAAATCATTATTTTGAAACCCAAAATACATATTTTTGAATCAAAATAACAAAACCCCCTTTCAACATTTTCAAACCCTAACTTCCCAAAATCAACTATTTAACAAAATACCCAAATATCTAGGTCAAAACCCATAGTTGTGAGTAGGAATCCCTATCTCAAATTCGGAGCTCAAGGAAAGAAGGTGTCGAAACTCAACGTGCTCCAAAACTCAAAATTTTCGGATCAAGGTAAAGCCCTCGACGATCAACCCAACTTTCGTAAAGACCAAAGGTGAGGAAAACACCCTAGCTAGATCAACACTTAGAGAGAAGTTATGGTTTTAGAGAGAGGAGCTCTCAAATGGCCTTTTAGAAAGTAAGAGAGAGAGAGAGAGAGTGTAAAAAGTGATTTTAAAATGCTCAGCTGCCAACTGATATACGACATTCCCGCTCGAGCGGAGAACATAACGCTTGAGAGCCAAGAACAAAAATCTGGACACGCTCGAGCACAAGAAGGCCCACTCGAGCGCCAAGACACAAGAATAAAGCACATCCGCTCGAGCGCGAAAACCAGTCTGCTCGAGCGTATATTTCTCTCTCCCAGAACTTACACCAAAAAGGTACTACCCGCTCGAGCGCTAGAGTACCCGCTTGAGCGTAAAGAAACCCGCTCGAGCGTAAAAATCACACCTGCAGCAGTTTTGCAGGGACACGAAAAACTGGGAGTGTGCAATATCCGTTCGAGCGCAAAAAGACCCGCTCGAGCAGAACGACCAAAAACCCGGCAACAAGATTTCAGACAAGGTTCAACCCACCTGTTCGAAACAAGCCCAACACATCCTATAACTCAAACAAACGGAATTAAAGGATGACAACAAGATAGATACAACACTCAACTCCACGAAACTGAGTCCGGAATACAACAGAACAGTAAAGGAATAACTGGGATCGCTATAACCTCCCCCCTTAAAGAATTTCGTCCCCGAAATTAAACTCAAGTTTTTCAAAAAACAGGTTTTCTCCATTCTCAACAATATTACAACATAATATTAAACAACCCGACCCATTACCGGTCAATCCCATCTCTTTTCAAGAGGCAAAACACATTATTCATAACAACTTGCATTATCAACATGCATTCTTTTGAAATCTACCAATTTCAACCTGTTTCTCACAATTTCTTAACACATGCAACATTAATATTATGCTTGCATTTTCACAATATACTTAACATACGCAATGTTAAAACAAACTTCCACTAACCAAAACATTCACAATGTTTTACAACTTAAGACATATACAATGCTCTTAAAGTTCAACAATATTACAGAATTTCATTACAAAATTACACATCAATAAACATGTCCGGATACTTCTCACGGACTTCTAACTCACGTTCCCAAGTGGCTTCCTCCACTCCGTGATGTTTCTACAAAACCTTTACCAAGGGAATGGTCTTGCCTCGCAAGACTTGATCCCGCCTATCCAAGACCCGAACCGGTCTCTCCTCATACGAGGCATCCTCATCTACCTCTAAGTCGGTCCAATCTAACACATGGGATGGATCCGGCTCATACTTCCGAAGCATACTAACATGAAAGACGTCATGAACCCCGGACAACTACGGTGGCAAAGCCAAACAATAAGCAACTTCCCCAATCCTCTCGAGGATCTCAAAGGGACCAATAAACCGAGGGGATAACTTCCCACTCTTCCCGAATCTCATCAAACCTCGCCTAGGTGATATTTTCAAGAAGACATGATCACCTACCTCAAACGCCAAAGGCCTCCTCCTACGGTCGGCATAACTCTTTTGGCAACTCTGGGTTGTAACAAGCCTCCTACGGATAAGCTCAACTTTCTCCGTCGTCTCCCTAACCAACTCCGGACCCAACAAAGGTGCATCACCCACCTCGGCCCAACACACTGGAGACCTACACGGTCGGTCATACAAGGCCTCAAACGGTGCCATACCGATGCTAGATTGAAAACTGTTGTTGTAGGCAAACTACACCAAGGACAAGTGCCTCTCCCACGTCCCACTAAAGTCAAGGACACAACCTCGAAGCATATCCTCAAGGATCTGAATAGTATGCTCGGACTGCCCGTCAGTCTGAGGATGATAAGCCGTACTAAAGGTCAACTTAGTGCCCAAGGCACTCTGCAAACTCTGCCACAACCTGGCAGTAAAATGAGGATCTCTATCTGAGACGATCGTCACTAGGACCCCGTGCAATCTCACTATGTCCCGAATATACAAGTCGGCAAGATGATGTACCGAATCTCTCACGCGCATAGGAATGAAATGCGCCGACTTAGTCAACCGGTCTACAACCACCCAAATGGCATCACTACCCCGCTGAGTTCTCGGAAGACCTACAACGAAGTCCATAGTGACATGTTCCCACTTCCACTCGGCAATAGGCAAGGGTTGCAACAAACCCGCTGGCCTCTGATGCTCGGCCTTCACTTGTTGACAAGTAAGGCACTTCGATACGAAAACAGCCACATCTCTCTTCATACCCCGCCACCAAAACTGGCGACCCAAATCCCAATACATCTTAGTGCCTCCCGGATGCACCGCAAGGCACGAATGATGGAACTCTCGGAGTACTTCCTCTCGGCAAGACTCCGGCGCAAACAAACGGTCTCGGTATCTCACACTCTGGTCGGGATACACCGTCTGTCACGACCCCAAACCACCCCTAGTAGTTTGGTGCCGTGATGGCCAGTAATCTGAAATTACCGAAGGCCAACTGACAAAATTCACACACACCCCGAGTATAAATATATGGGGCTCACAAGTGCGGAAGCAAAAATTTAGAATACAAGTGGTCTATAAGAGCTGTGCACAAGTCAAATGAGATAGCAACCATTTACATATAGGTTATAACTTAATTACAAACAAGCAAAGTGCAGGTTACATTTTCGTATTAGCAAAAGCGCTCCACAAGCCGACATAAACAAAATGTATGAATTACAGGTCTAAGAACACAGTCTGCCAGGTTGCCGACATCTTCCTTGCCGACATAACAATCATGCAAAAATGTACATCTTGATCAAAAGGCTTCTCAGCCGACGTGTTCGAAATACAAATATTACAAGTCGAGAAGCATGATTTTCAAGACTGCCGACCTAATATGCAGGTTAAGCCGACATAATCAAAAACCCAAAACAAGCTCCAGAAATCACACCTAGGCATCACCGCCTTCTTGTTCATCACCTACATATATATAGAGAGGGTGAACTAGGATACTCAGTGAATGGTATAAATAATAAAGGGGTTTGCATGAATAATAGCCGAAATCCTTTCAAAACAATACAAGACAAAACTCTATATATAACCAGGAATAGGCCTCGCCCATCTAACAAATCTTCAAAGTTTCAAGGGATACTTACTAGCATCACATATTACAAATAACAACATTTCGGCAAACATATCCACGCAGTAACCGTCCGTGGCAAAACAAGACAAAGCAAGATAGGCATATCAAACAAGGGTGCTACGAAAGTTTAGAGTCCTCTAGCACAAGGGACTTTCAAGACAAGATGTGCTGCGAAAGTTTAGAGTCCTCCAGCACGAGGGACCTATCTTACAAAGGCCCGTAGCCCTTTAACACTAGAGTACAAATCAAGGGTGCTGCGAAAGTTTAGAGCCCTCCAGCAGAAGGGACTTTCAAAACAAGATGTGCTGCGAAAGTTTAGAGTCCTCCAGCACAAGGGACTTTCAAACGAGATGTGCTGCGAAAGTTTAGAGTCCTCCAGCATAAGGGACTTTCCAAGAAGGTCATCAAGACAAACTCATACTTGATATACAAAACAGGGACAATTATTCATGCTTTACAAACACTTTCAAAACAAGACAAAGCAAAGTCTTTATCAAAACGTATAACATAGCTTTATTAAAAATACCACTCACCTTGTTCTTCAAACGTCGGGGTCAGGGCAAGTCCAAGTCCTAACAAACACATGGCAAAGTCTATTGAATGCACTACTCAAAACAAATCTAGCACACATGCAAATGACCTCGGCATTCTTCAAAAACTAAGTCAAATCGAATCAAAACACAGTTTCTCATTTTTGAAAACACGCTAGGCAATTACCAGGTCTAGGCCGAGGTCCCACACCTCCTTGCCGAGGTGTAGCCTCGATGGCCTCATTCAAAAGTGAAGTCGGGAAAAATTTGGGTTTCCCTCTTGATAAACATGAAGAACATGAGCATGAAGAACTTGAAGAACATGAACATGAGGAAGATGAATGCAAAGATCAAAACTTGCTATACAAAAGCTGAGATTTCATGCTATAACTACAAAAACGTGGACCTGGGTACCCACACTCAAGGATCTTATCAAAACAAACACAAATGCATGAGCCTCGATGCAAACTTTCAGATCAAACGAGGCTTTTCTTCAAAAACACATGAAAACCATTTTCTCTTTCTAAAACCAACTTTAAATTGATGGATGGTGTATAGAACAGGTTTGATCGTGCAATGCAGCTAGATGATGAATAAGAACAACAAGAATATGTTAAGATTCTAACCTCAAAACTCGAATCTAACGGCTCAAGCTCTAACGATCAAGCTTGGAAGTCGCCTTCTTTAGCTCAAACTTCTCCTCCTTCTAACTAGAGCTTCTCTCTCTAAAAAGGCAAGATTGATACAAATGATATGCCTCACACGACAATCACTGACTTAATCCCTCTACCGGGACACGTGGCATCGACTGATTCGTTCAACTCAAAAAGGTGACTGACTTGACAAGACAAGACCAAGACAAAGTGTACTCAACAAGCTAGACGACACGAACACTCCGGCAAGTAACGACATCGGCTAACCACAAGACTCCGGAAACCAAAGGGCAAGGGCATCGGCTTGGAAGGACCACACTTGACTAAACTGTGCCACACCTTGGCCTAGATGTGCCACACCTCGGTCTAGGTCATGCCATTCCAGGAACAAAATCACTCAAGCGAGGATCAAGGATCTAGAACGCCTTGATATAACATCTCGGCCCAGATGATGCACATCTCGGCCTAGGCGACGCGCACCTCGGTCTAGATGGTGACATCTCGGCCAATATGCCAGGGTGAAGATGGAAGTCAACCAAAAGGGGTTCCAAGATAGTTCTAAGTGATAAAGGTTTCAAAGGTGTCTAGGCTTAAGACGACCTCGGCAACACACTAGGCAAGAACAAAGTATGCAAGCAATCATTCAAGTAAGACAAGACAAGATTTGCAAATACACATATTAACACAAGTCCTTAAATGTATGCCAGTATGGCCAAGTCAAAATGAGGGTTGTTACACTGCCAAACCCTTTTCAACCTTCCCATTTGAGATCTTCTCTCGGAGGGATTCTACCTCAAGGTCACCTCTCTGTGCCTCTAACACTCGAGTCATAAGTGTAGGCTGCGAAACAACAGAAAACAAGGACGCAGCCTCAACAGATTCGCCCAGAAGCAAATCAAACTCACCAAGCGCACCTAACATCTCCCATTTTCGGATGGCTATACAAGCTAAATCACTAATGGATTTCCTGCTACGGGCATCGGCCACAACATTGGCCTTTCCCGGGTGATAGTGCAACTCAAAATCATAGTCCTCAATGAACTCCATCCACCTTCTCTGCCTCGAATTCAAGTCTCTTTGTGTAAACAGATACTTCAAACTCTTGTGGTCCGAGAACACCTCGAACCTCTCACCATAAAGGTAGTGCCTCCAAATCTTCAAGGCAAAGATCACTGCTGCTAACTCTAGGTCGTGTGTAGGGTAATTCTTCTCATATATTTTCAACTGACGTGAGCCATAAGCTACCACTTTCCCCTCTTGTATTAACACACAACCCAAACCCTCTCGTGAGGCATCACAATAGACTGCATAACCCAACCCTCTCTCTGGAATAATCAAAACTGGAGCGGTGGTCAATCTAACTTTCAACTCTTGGAACGAATTTTCACAAGTCTCACTCCATACAAACTTGACCCATTTCCGCGTCAATCTAGTCAACGGCGAAGCTAGCCTGGAGAAATCTTTCACAAACCGATGGTAATACCCAGCTAATCCCAGAAAATTACGGATCTCAAACACACTCTTATGCTGTGCCCAATCTTGCACTGCCTCTACCTTGGATGTATCAACAGACACCCCTTCCCCGGATACCACATGGCCTAAGAATTTGACTTCCCCTAGCCAGAACTCACATTTCCCAAACTTGGCATACAGCCTATGGGCTCTAAGTAACTCAAGCACCACTCTCAGGTGTTCCTCGTGCTCCTCCTCAGAAGGCGAATAGATAAGAATGTCGTCCACGAAAACGACTACAAATCGATCCAAGAATTCCTGGAAGATCCGGTTCATCAAGTCCATAAAGACTGCCGGTGCATTAGTGAGCCCAAACGGCATCACCAGAAACTCATAATGGCCATACCACGTACGGAATGTCGTCTTAGGAATATCCTCCTCCCTGACCCTCAACTGGTGGTAACCCGATCTCAAGTCTATCTTAGAGAAACAACGGGAACCCTTCAACTGGTCAAACAGATCATCTATACGGGGCATAGGGTACTTATTCTTGACCGTAGCCCGATTCAACTTCCGGCAGTCTATACACAATCTCAAGGCACCATCTTTCTTTTTAGCAAAGAGGGTCGGTGCTCCCCACGGCGAAACACTAGGCCGAACAAAACCCTTATCTAGCAATTCCTGGAGCTGGATCTTCAACTCACTCAACTCGGCTGGGGCAAAACGATAAGGTGCCATAGAAATCGGCGCTGTGCCGGGCATTAAATCAATAGAGAACTCTATCTCTCGGTGAGGTGGCAAACTAACGAGATCCTCGGGAAAAACATTCGAATACTCACAAACCACCCTCGACAAAACAATCTAGGTCTCATCACACTCACCACTCATAAAGCTAGCAAGTAGACCACTAAGTTCATTCCACCCTCGCAGATCATACATCGGTGGCAACACACTACCAACCTGATCCCCCAAGAAATGGAAACACTCCCCGCTCAAGGTACAAACCGTGACCCTCTGGCGGTAGCAATCAATAACAGCCCAGTATGACGATAGCCAGTCCATACCCAAAATAACATCAAAACCCTTCATGGGCATGACAACAAAAGGAAAAGGAAACCTATGGTCGGCGACCTCTACATCACAACCTCTAACACCTTGTTTCAAGATCAATTCACCACCAACAGGCGATATTACACATATAGGAGATGCTAACTGTGCCAACTCCAATTCCAAAACAGATGCAAATGCAGCAGATACAAAAGAATGAGATGCACCTGTATCAATCAATACACTAGTAACCGAGTTGCAAACAGAAAGGTACCTCTCACTACTGATGGAGCCGGTACTAGGTCCTGCACGGTAACAGCATACACGCGCCCTGTAGGCCCCTGATCCACCTGCTCACCTCTATGAGCAAAAGACTGTTGCACTGACTGGGATGACGAAGCTCCCGGATTGGCCCTCAAGGCCTGCACAGACAGAGCTGGCTGATAACCCTGCGTCTGCCTAGAACCAGATGCTCCTGAAGTGGCACTCAACTGTGGGAAAAACCTCTTCAGGTGCCTAGGCTGACCACACTGATAGCAAGACAAAGGCTAGCCCCTGCCCTGACTCTGGCCCTGAGGTCTAGCTGAAGAAGAAGCAGCTCGCTGACCCCCTCCCTTCTGCGGGCAAACCGAAGACTTGTGACCCAGCTGGCCACACGCAAAACAAGTCAAGCCCCCCTGACTACCTCTCCCAGAGCCCGCACTCGGCACTGGAAAGGTCGATCTAGCCACACCACCCTGAGACTGCTGAGGGTTAGAACCCCTCTGTCTCCTGCCGTCACCCTGACCATCTTGACTCCTCTTGGAGCCTCTCTGCCCCTCGTCTTCCTCCTGCATCATGAGCTCTATATGAGCTGCAGCATCCACCAAACGTCTATACTCCCGGATAAACGACCCTCCAACCCTCAGCTTGAGTCCACGCCTCAACTTCCTTTCAAACTCAAAGCAACGACGTTCCTCGGACGCCACCAGTTCAGGTGCAAACCTGGACAGATTAGTAAAAGTAGCCTCAAACTCGGCCACTAACAAGCCCTGCTGTTTAAGCTGGCAAAACTGTTCCCTCAGCTTCTCCCTTGCAGTTGAAGATAAAAACTTCTCCTGGAAAGCATTCATAAACGCCTCCCATGCACTACCAACACTGCCCTTCTTGTACTTCCACCATTGACCCGCATCTCCCTTCAGTTGGAAGGATGCCAAGGTCACCTTTAAAGCCTCGTCCTCGATGCCAAGCATCTCGAACGTCTTCTCCATTTGTTCCAACTACTCGTCAGCCTTAAGTGGCTCTTTCGGATCCCCAACAAACTCGTCCGGGTTAGACCGGAAGAATTCCCTCTTCAAGAAAGAAGGCCCTGCCTCAACAACCTGATTCTCAGCTCTGAGAATACCCAAGGCTCCCACTATCTCTCGGGCCAAGGCGCCCATAGCCTGCTGACCTGCTGGCTCAGCCAGGTTGGCCTGGCCAACCCCTTCCTGCATTGCCGGAATGTCATCCGGTAAAGGCATCTCCTGCCTACCATGCCTGCCACGCCTACCACGTCTTCATCCTGACATCCTAATAAAGGTAACCAAGGCTATTAGCACATTCACAAATGTGCCGAAGCTATAACACTCGCGTCCTAATGCATGGACAACTGTAATTCACTCCACGTAAGCACATAGTCACGTAAGAAATTACAAATTTCATTTCCGGATAATGATAGTCCTGAGGCATTATTAGAGTTCCGGTTAGAAACAGCATTGATCAAGTGCTTTTCCAACAAGACTCCCAGAAACCCAAGGATCCAATCAACATCCTAGAAACTACATTCCATACCCACATAGTCACATAAGCATGTTATCAATTAAGCATATAGCATATGACACTACATCTAAGTCTCTATCAAACGAAACAAACCCATTGTGATCCTAATCACTTCCCACGTACCCAAAGTATTCGAACCCGGTGTTGTAACGCCCTCAAAATAATAACATCAGAACCCATCAACATAGACATGCATTGGTATAAAAGATAAATATTCTTCTATTCATCAGAGTAGTTCCTTACAAAAGTATTACATGTTAATCAACAAAAGCAGATGCCCTACGGGCTTACAGCTTTCCAAGTTAACACTTGGTTACAAAAACAAGAGTACTAACTCAATACATATAAAGCCCTTGGCTTGAATTTACATGTAATACACCAAAAGAAAATAAACAAAACAATCCGTCTGCCTCTAGCCTCCCAAGCTATGTCCTTGGAGGTGGCATGCTACCTGTACCTGAAAATGATGTCCCATAAAGGGTGAGCCACAGCCCAGTAGAGATATGCTAAACACAGTATGAGCAATGACTAAGACATTAGCAATTGATAAATGTTCAATTTCCATAAACCAATTCATAACCCATTTCCATTTCATTTTACTTTCCATTTCTTATCAATTTCTCAATTTACATCAACGGCTCAGAACCTGGCCAACCACATACATGAGACAATGACTCATATAAAACACTTCCCATCATTTAATAGATAAACATACTAGTTGTATCAACATATCAACAGATAAGCATACAAGTTGTATCCACATTTCAACAGATATGCATATTAGCTATATCAACACTTCTAAAGATAAGCATATGAGCTGTATCAACACTTCCAAAGATATGCATATGAGCTGTATCAACACATTATCTGACAAGCATATGAGCTGTATCAGTGGAGTCCATCTCCTATCTTCTCCCAAACAACATCCGGTTTAGAGGTCCATCCCCTATCTTCCCCTAAACCGTGGAGTACATCCTCTATCTCCTCCCACACATACAACGTATATACACAAAGGTCATATACACAATCAATCAATACATAACGTTAATGTATTCTATCAATCGTCATACTCTATGACATATCCAATTGATTAGTTTTAGTTTGCCTAATCATCATGCATTGTCTACAACAATCAAAACTACCCTCCACTGGTAGCCCAAGCAATTATTTCTAAACAGATAATAAAAGCTCCAACAGATAAAATATCAATGTTTTCAAAAGTGAGCGATTAATAAATCTAACTCCACAATTCAACCATATAATGAACCAATTTCATTATTTCCAACTCAATTCCATATAGCTACAATTTTCCCAAATTAATTATACCAATTAATTTATTCAACAACTTAGGGTTTTCTACCCCATTTCCCAATATTGAGCCAATGGCCTATATATCAACAACCAACAACAAAATCATTATTTTGAAACCCAAAATACATGTTTTTGAATCAAAATAACAAAACCCCCTTTCAACATTTTCAAACCCTAACTTCCCAAAATCAACCATTTAACAAAATACCCAAATATTTAGGTCAAAACCCATAGTTGTGAGTAGGAATCCCTACCTCAAATTTGGAGCTCAAGGAAAGAAGTTGTCGAAACTCAACGTGCTCCAAAACTCAAAATTTTCAGATCAAGGTAAAGCCCTCGACGATCAACCCAACTTTCATAAAGACCAAAGGTGAGGAAAACACCCTAGCTAGATCAACACTTAGAGAGAAGTTATGGTTTTAGAGAGAGGAGCTCTCAAATGGCCTTTTAGAAAGTAAGAGAGAGAGAGAGAGTGTAAAAAGTGATTTTAAAATGCCCAGCTGCCAACTGATATACGACATTCCCGCTCGAGCGGAGAACACAACGATCGAGCGCCAAGAACAAAAATCTGGACACGCTCGAGCGCAAGAAGGCCCGCTCGAGCGCCAAGACACAAGAATAAAGCACATCCGCTCGAGCGCGAAAAACCAGTCCGCTCGAGCGTATATTTCTCTCTCCCAGAACTTACACCAAAAAGGTACTACCCGCTCGAGCGCCAGAGTACCCACTCGAGCGTAAAGAAACCCGCTCGAGCGTAAAAATCACAACTGCAGCAGTTTTGCAGGGACACGAAAAACTGGGAGTGTGCAATATCCGCTCGAGCGCAAAAAGATCCGCTCGAGCGGAACGACCAAAAACCCGGCAACAAGATTTCAGACCAAGGTTCAACCCACCTGTTCGAAACAAGCCCAACACATCCTATAACTTAAACAAACGGAATTAAAGGATGACAACAAGATAGATACAACACTCAACTCCACGGAACGGAGTCCGGAATACAATAGAACAGTAAAGGGATAATCGGGATCGCTATAATAAATTATAGTAATTCATTTTTTGATTAAAAGAGAATAAGTATTCCATTTATTTATTTATTTATTTATTTATTTTTTTCTCACAAAAAGAAAAAGCAGTTTTAGCGACTAAAATATAAATTTCGTCGCTGAAAGTAGGACAATTGGCGACTAAAATTTAATTAGTAGCCAAAAGTGAAGACTTTTGGCGACTTAAACAGTTTAGTAGCCAAATGTGTAGTTATTGGCGACTAAAAATCAATTTAGTCGGCGATTATATGGGTTTTAGCGACTAAAACAATTTTACTAGCCAAAAGTGAAGGTTTTTGGCGACTAAAAAAATTTAGTAGCCAAAAGTATAAGTTTTGGCGACTAAAAAATAGTTTGGTCGCCGATTATAGGTGTTTTACCGACAAATTTGTTTTTTGCAGCCAAAAGTAAAGGTTTTTGGCTACTTAAAAAAATTTAGTAGCTAAAAGTGGACAATTGGCAACTAAAATTCAGTTTAGTCAGCAAAAGTGGAGGTTTTGGCGAATAAAAATAAGTTTAGTCGCCGAAGGTGGTCATTTTAGGCAGAAATTAATTTTTTTAGCGACTAAATTATTGGTAGTAGCCAAAACTAAGGTTTTTGGCGACTAAAAAAAAATTTAGTCGCCAAAAGTGGCTTATTTTTTTTTAATAAATAATTTATTTTTTACATAAATTATATTGAATAAAAATAATTTTGTTTATATATATAGTTTTACTAGCGTATGCCCGTGCCTGAAGTCACGGTGTAAATAATATTAGGATTAGAATATAATTGTAATTCAAACACTATTTTAAATTTATTTTTTAATTTGATAAAATCACAAATTTATTATAAAATTTTAGAGTTCTCACAAAACTCGTCACGAAAACTCATTTTTACTTATATAATATACATCTAGATACATAGATATGGCTAGCATACATACAATATTGCTTTTGTTTATATAATTATATGAAAATTGTATGTAAGCCCGTAATGTCCTAGTGTATTACGAGCATACATACATTGTATGGAAATATATGTAAAATATATTGAACAAAAAGGAGAATCTAAAAAAATAAACAAGTAGAGAGAAAAATAAAAACGGCAGAAAATAAAAAATAAAAAGAAAACAAAGAGGAAGGCAGGATGATGGGATCATGGAAGAAGGGGTGTAAGAAGAGGAAAAAGTAAGAGAGAGAGAAGTAGGAAAGTAGAAAATGTATATGTAGAACATTTTTTGAAAATATATCTCATCAATTATTTTATAATTTGAACAGATCTGAGCCATCCAAATGTCTTAATAGGACAAAATATGTTGAAAATTCAAAAACCGTCATGATTTATTAAAATATGTTGAAGATTCATATGAAGTCTAAATTTACGAAGTTTGTCAAGTATTTAATATATTTAAAAATAATAATTAATTGTTCAAATTCATTTAATTTGTGGACTATAAAATTTATTAATTTAATCTCCACTATACACAGTAAAATCTGGCTTCTAATTCTGGGATCGCAGTCTTTTTCATATAATATGAACAAAAATAAGTGAACAAAAAGGAGAAAATAAAAAATAAAAAAACAAACAAAAAGAAAAATAAAAATGAGAGAAAATAAAAAAAAAATTTAAAAAAAAAAAGAGAGAGGAAGGTGGTGGGATCATGGGATCATAGAAGGATGGATGAGAAAAGGAAAAAGCAAAAGAGAAAAGTGGGAAAATAGAAAATATACATGTAGGATATTTTTTTAGAAATATATCTCAGCCGTTGTTTTATAATTTGAATAGATCTGAGCCGTCTAAATGTCCTAGTAGGACAATGTGTGTAGGACAAATTCAAAAACCATTCTGCTTTATTATATAGATATATCACGTCTTCTCTAAATATCAACCAATCATTGTACTTACACATCATTAAGTTTGAAAAATGAGTTCAAAAAATAGGCTTGTATATTATTTTCCATATAGAAAAAATCAATAATCCAATAATTTATTATTGAATCATAGCCAACCCTAGAAGGCACCATAAAACTAAAAATCAATAATTCAACATTAATTATTTTTTAAATGTTGCATAAGTTGAAAATACCATATATATAAAAAATGACATAATTTAACAACATAAACGAATTATGAACATAGAAATAATACATAAACTAATTACGAAAATAGAAGTAATACGCTTCAAATAGCAACCATTGGTAGCTATTGCAATCTATATGAAGAAAAAGCGAGATAAATTGATAAGAATGAAGAAAAAAAATGCTTAATGTTAAATATTTTTTAAATCTCATGTCACATAGTAGGCAATGAATATTATATTAGTCTACTAAATATAACATAAAAAATAATTTATATAAAATTTATAAATATAAAACTTTTACAAAATATTTGATAGTGACATTTTTAGAATTTTAAATTACGATAATCAATATTTAACCTGACATATTATTGTATACAAAAATTATGTATTGTAACTCTATTTTTTTATTCAAATACATAAAGAAAATGATGGGGAGAGAGAGACAGAGAGTGAGTGTGTCAAACTAATCATTAAAATATTGAATTTATCTCAACTCATGAATTTAATTATATTTTTATTTCAAATAAGATAATTTCAACCATTAAATTAAATAAATCTTAATCCTTCAAAGTGATATATAGGACATTTTTACACATATTTTAAAAATCTAGCTGCTTTATTATATAGATTCCGAAGTTAAATGCATGAATAATAGTAACAATTTGCCAATAATTTATTGGTTTTGTGAGAATACTCCTCATACCTAATACTTTGTCGTCGCACTTATTTAGTATTTTGAAAACCGCACTACAATAACAAAAAATATAAAAGCAACCACTTTCATATATAATAATACTAATTAAATAAGAGCATATCAATCATTTATTATTTGCTAGTTACTATATAATATAACTAGCGTATGCCCGTGCCTGAAGGCACGGTGTAAATAATATTAGCATTAGAATATGATTGTAATTCCATGTAGCAACCCTCACCTTACTCTTGTCATACTTGCATACGTTCATGCATGATCTTGTCTTGATATATTATTTTGCTAGTTTTGCCTTGCCTTGTTTTGTCCAAGTATTGCTTGCATGATTTTGTTCTTTGCTCGGCGTGTAGCCGAGGTCATCTTGAGTTTAGATCAACTCTGAGCCTTTGTACTTTGGAATGTTTTGGAACCGCTTGGTCGATACCATCTTCACCTCGGGCTTGTTGCCGAGACATTTTGCACTTAGTGATCCTTGTCCTTGGGCAGGTAAGGCCTAGATCGAGGTGTGGCACACCCCGGCCAAGGTGTGGCACAGCTTAGTCAAGTGTCGTCCTCCCTAGCCGATGTCCTTGTTATCCCTAGCCTTGACTTCAGCCGATGTCATTACTTGCCGATGTGTCTTACCCCAGCTTGCTGCGTACGCTTTGTCATAGGCTTGTCTTATCAATCAATCACCTTTTGAGTAGAACCAACCCGATAGCGCCACGTGTCCGAGATGATTGTTAAGACAGCCGGCAGACCTAGAGACAAATCATTCTGTCTCAAATCTTTGCCTTTAGAGGGAGAAGCTCTAGAGAGAAAGGAGGAGGAGTTCTTGAGTGAGAATAGATCTTCCAAGCTTGATCTTCGAGGTTTGAACCGTTGGGTTCGAGTTTTGAGGTTAGAATCTTGATCTACTCTAGTTGTTGTTATTGATCATCTAGCTGCATTGCATGATCGGATCTGTTTTGCATGTCATGCATCGATTTGAAGTTGGTTTTGGAAGAGAAAGGATAGTATTCATGTGTTTCGAAGAAAAGTCTCGTTTTGATCCGAAAGTTTGAAACAAGAACCATGTTTTTGTGTTTGTTCTTGCATGACCTTCTTGTATGGGTACCCAGGTCCATGTTTTGAACTCATGGCATGAAACCTCAGATTTTTGTAACAAGTTGTGATCTTGCATTCATTTTTCCTCATGATCATGTTCTTCATATTCTTCAAAGGGAAACCCAGGTTCTCCCGACTTTATTTGATGAAGCCCTCGGGACCACACCTCGGCAAGGAGATGTGGGACCTCGGCAAAGACCTGGTTGGTACCTAGTGTGTTTTCATGAGGCGGGAGCAGTGTTTAAACTCCCAGCATGTTTCGCTTTGTTATTAGCTTGGACCTGGTATGAACGCCGAGGTCATTTGCATACATGTAAAGTATGTTTTGAGAATGTGATTTCCGTGTGATTGTAGGACCTTGATCTTTGCTTTGAGCCTACACCCGAAGAACTAGGTGAGTGGTATTTTTAATAAAGCTATGTTATACTGTTTTAATAAGTCTTGCTTTGCTTTGTTTTGACGAAAGTATTTGCTAAGCATGAATGAATAGCCCTGTTTTGATGTATCAAGTATAAGCTTTGTTTTGATGTCATCCTTGAAAAGTCCCTTGTGCTGGAGGACTCTAAACTTTCGCAGCACTAGGTATAAAAGGATACGGTCCTTTCTTTGAAAGACTATAATGTTAAATCGGGCTACGGGCCTAAGTAACACAAGTTCCATAATGTTAAATCGGGCTACGGGCCTAAGTAACACCAGATCATCGTGTTAAAAGGAGCTACGGGCTTAAGTAACACAAGTCCCTTGTGCTGGAGGACTATAAACTTTCGCAGTACCTTTGACCAAACGATTACGGATCGTACAGTCCTTGTTTCGCCACTGACGGTTTACCGCGTGGACTTGCTTGTTTGATAAGCTTGATGTGTTTTGCCGATGTCAATAAGCATCCCTTGAGACTTGTAAGACTTGATAGATGAATATGGTTCATCCCTTGTTTGATAAGCTTGATGTGTTTTGCCGATGTCAGTAAGCATCCCTTGAGACTTGTAAGACTTGATAGATGAATATGGTTCATCCCTTGTTTGATAAGCTTGATGTGTTTTGCCGATGTCAGTAAGCATCCCTTGAGACTTGTAAGACTTGATAGATGAATACGGTTCATCCCTTGTTTGATAAGCTTGATGTGTTTTGCCGATGTCAGTAAGCATCCCTTGAGACTTGTAAGACTTGACAGATGAATACGGTTCATCCCTTGTTTGATAAAGATTTGACGTATTTTGTTCTGTAAGGATCTCGGCTAATATTCGTATGGTTTTTGGCATGTATTGTTTTGAAAGATTTCGGTTATATTCATGCAAAACCTTTATTATTTGTACCATTCACTGAGTATCCAAGCTCACCCTCTCTATATATATGTAGGTGATGAGCAGGACGTCGGCGACGCTTAGAATGTGTTTGAAAGCTTGTTTTGGATCCATGATTATGTCGGCTTTGTTTTGTATTCACGTCGGCAATGCCATTTATTTTATGTCAGCGAATCTTGAAAATCATGCTTCTTGGCTTGTATTCACTGTATTTTTGTATATGTCGGCTCGAGAAGCCTTTTGATCAAGATGTAATATGTATTTTGCTTTGTTGTATTCAAGTTTGTAAAGTTGTAAAGATGTATGCCATTACATTGGATCTATGCACTGCTCTTATGGACCACTTGTATGTTGATTTATTGCTTCCGCATTTGAGAGCCCCGTTTATCATACTCTGATCTTGTTAAACTTTTGAAAGTTGGCCTTCGGTAATTACGGATTACTGGCCATCACGGCACCAAACTACTAGGGGCGGTTTGGGGTCGTGACATTCCAACACTATTTTAAATTTATTTTTTAATTTGATAAAATCACAAATTTATTATAAAATTTTAGATTTCTCACAAAACTCCTCAGGAAAACTCTTTTTTACTTATATAATATATAGCTAGATAGATAGATATGGCTAGCATACATACAATACTGCTTTTGCTTATATAATTATATGAAAATTGTATGTATGCCCGTAATGTCCTAGTGTATTACGAGCATACAAACATTGTATAGAAATATATGTAAAATATATTGAACAAAAAGGAGAAAATAAAAAAATAAACCAGTAGAGAGAAAAATAAAAACGGGAGAAAATAAAAAATAAAAAGAAAAGAAAGAGGAAGGTAGGATGATGGGATCATGGAAGAAGGGGTGTGAGAAAAGGAAAAAGTAAGAGAGAGAGAAGTAGGAAAGTAGAAAATGTATATGTAGAACATTTTTTGAAAAATATATCTCAGCCATTATTTTATAATTTAAACAGATCTGAGCCATCCAAATGTCTTAATAGGACCAAATATGTTGAAGATTCAAAAGCCGTTATGATTTATTAAAATATGTTGAAGATTCATATGAAGTCTAAATTTACAAAGTTTATCAAGTAATTAATATATTTAAAAATAATAATTAATTGTTCAAATTCATTTAATTTGTGGACTATAAAATTTATTAATTTAATCTCCACTACACACAGTAAAATCTGGCTTCTAATTCTGGGATCGCAGTCTTTTTCATATAATATGAACAAAAATAAGTGAACAAAAAGGAGAAAATAAAAAATAAAAAAACAAACAAAGAGAAAATAAAAAAAAATTAAAAAAAAAAGAGAGATGGAGGTGGTGGGATCATGGGATCATTGAAGGATGGATGAGAAAAGGAAAAAGTAAAGGAGAAAAGTGGGAAAATAGAAAACGTACATGTATGATATTTTTTGAAAAATATATCTCAGCCGTTGTTTTATAATTTGAATAGATCTGAGCCGTCTAAATGTCCTAGTAGGACAATGTGTGTAGGACAAATTCAAAAACTATTCTGCTTTATTATATAGATATATCACGTCTTCTCTAAATATCGGCCAGTCGTCCTACTTACACATCATTAAGTTTAAAAAATGAGTCCAAAAAATGGGCTTGTATATTATTTTTCATAAAGAAAAAAATCAATAATCCAATAACTTATTATTGAATCATAGCCAACCCTAGAAGTCACCATAAAACTAAAAATCAATAATTCAACATTAATTATTTTTTAAATGTTGCATAAATAGAAAATACCATATATAAAAAAAGACATAATTTAACAACATAAACTAATTATGAACACAGAAGTAATACATAAACTAATTATGAAAATAGAAGTAATACGCTTCAAATAGCAACCATTGGTAGCTATCGCAATCTATATGAAGAAAAAGTGAGATAAATTGATAAGAATGAAGAAAAAAAATGCTTAATGTTTAATATTTTTTAAATCTCATGTCACATAGTAGGCAATGAATATTATATTAGTCTACTAAATATAACATAAAAAATAATTTATATAAAATTTATAAATATAAAACTTTTACAAAATATTTGATAGTGACATTTTTAGAATTTTAAATTACGATAATCAATATTTAACTTGACATAATATTGTATACAAAAATTATGTATTGTAACTCTCGTTTTTTATTCAAATACATAAAGAAAATGATGGGAAGAGAGAGAGAGAGTGTGTGTCAAACTAATCATTAAAATATTGAATTTATCTCAACTCATGAATTTAGTTATATTTTTATTTCAATTAAGATAATTTCAACCAATAAATTAAATAAATCTTAATCCTTCAAAGTGATATATAGGACATTTTTAGACGTATTTTAAAAAATCTAGCTGCTTTAATATATAGATTCCGAAGTTTAATGTCCTAATATGACAATGTGTGTGGGACAAATTCATAAACCATTCTGCTTTATTATATAGATATATCACGTCTTCTCTAAATATCAACGAATCATCCTACTTACACGTCATTAAGTTTAAAAAATGAGTCCAAAAAATAGGCTTGTATATTATTTTTCATAAAGAAAAAATCAATAATCCAATAATTTATTATTGAATCATAGCCAACCCTAGAACGCACCATAAAACTAAAAATCAATAATTCAACATTAATTATTTTTAATATGTTGCATAAGTTGAAAATACCATATATAAAAAAAACAGCATAATTTAACAACATAAACTAATTATGAACACAGAAGTAATACATAAACTAATTATGAAAATAGAAGTAATACGCTTCAAATAGCAACCATTGGTAGCTATCGCAATCTTTATGAAGAAAAAGCGAGATAAATTGATAAGAATGAAGAAAAAAAAATGCTTAACGTTTAATATTTTTTAAATCTCATGTCACATAGTAGGCAATGAATATTATATTAGTCTACTAAATATAACATAAAAAATAATTTATATAAAATTTATAAATATAAAAATTTTACAAAATATTTGATAGTGACATTTTTAGAATTTTAAATTACGATAATGAATATTTAACTTGACATATTATTGTATACAAAAATTATGTATTGTAACTCTCTTTTTTTATTCAAATACATAAAGAAAATGATAGGGAGAGAGAGACAGAGAGAGAGTGTGTCAAACTAGTCATTAAAATATTGAATTTATCTCAACTCATGAATTTAATTATATTTTTATTTCAAAATAAGATAATTTCAACCATTAAATTAAATAAATCTTAATGCTTCAAAGTGATATATAGGACATTTTTAGACGTATTTTAAAAAATCTAGCTGTTTAACGCCCTCAAAATAATAACATTAAACCTATCAATATAAACATACATTTATATACAAAAGATCCACATTTCCTCAATTTATCAGAGTACTTCATTACAAAAGTATTACACGTTAACAACAAAAGTAAATGCCCTACGGGCTTACAGCTTTCCAAGTTAACACTTGGTTACAAAAGAGAGTATTGACTCGATACACATTAAGCCCTTGGCCTGAATTTACATGTAATACATCAAAAGGAAAATAAGGCAACAAAAGTATGTTTGCCCCTAGCCTCCCAAGCTATGTCCTCAGAGGTGGCATGCTACCTGTACCTGAAAATGATGTTCCCATATAGGGTGAGCCACAGCCCAGCAAAGATATACTAAACCAACTATGAACAATGATTAAAAGATTAGCAACTGATAGATGGTCGATACTTACACTTCCATTTACATCTTATTTCAATTCCATGACAACCAAGCCTATGTTACAATTCACTTTTCGTTTCTTATTCAACTTTGAGTTTGAAAACAGGGTTCAGTACTCTGGCCAAAACATTTTGATGAGATTATAGTTCATCACTAGAATATTTTCAAAATTCACGGTGGATACACATTTTGGTGTTGTATTAATAACACATAAACTACTTCCATACTTCACAAACGATGATGATATACATTTTAGAGCTATATCAAATCAAACAAACTTTTCAATAGATAAGCATATGAGCTATATGGCTACTACGACAGATAAGCATATAAGCTACATCAATACTACAACCGATAAGCATATGAGCTATATCAACATTCCAATAGATAAGCATATGAGCTATATCAACACCACAACAGATAAGCATATTACACATCAACAGATAAGCATATTAGCTGTATCCACACTTCACTAGACAAGCATATGAGTTATATCTACACTTCACAAAGATAAGCATATGAGCTGTATCTTCACTTCTCTAGACAAGCATATGAGCTGTGTCTACGGAGTTCATCCCCCATCTCCTCCCAATCCTATCCGGTTTAGAGGTACATCCCCCATCTTCCCCTAAACCGCGGAGTAAATCCCCCATCTCCTTCTCTACACAACCAATGCATATAAACACAGAATCATATACACATCGATCAATACATAAAGTTAATGTATTCTATCAACCGTCTACACATAATGCATATAAACACATTGGTCATATACACAATCACTCAATACATAAAGTTAATGTATTCTATCAACCGTCACACTCTATGACACATCCGATTGATTAGTTTTAGTTTGCCTAATCATCATGCATTGTCTACAACAATCAATACTACTCTCCACCGGTAGCCCAAGGCAATTATTTCTAAACAGGAAATAAATGTACAAATGGATAATATATCAACAATCTAATTAGGTGAGCAACAAATGATTTGTCTGCACTCTTTAATCCCATACATTCCCAATTTCAACATTCTCAATTCAATTCCTCGCTTTCTTCAATTAATTATATGCATTAATTAATTAAACCAATTAGGGCAAATTACCATAATTCACAAAACAACCCTAAGGTTCCATTTCCATCATTGTCCCAACATTAATCTCATTTCTCTATGCCTAACATGCATATAGGTTTATATATTTAAAACCCCAACTTTTGTAAAATTACACAAAGGCCCAAACATTCTCAAAATTTCCCAACAACCCCCCCAACATATCAAAATGCTAAAATTTAAAGACAAAGTTCATAAGATGGAGTAGGTTATCCCTACCTCGAATTATGGGACGCAATGAAGAAGATGAAGAAACGGAAATGCTCCAAATCCTGAAATTTTCAGATTAAAAAATAGCCCTCGAAGATCAACACAACTTTTGTAAAGGCCCAAGGTGAGAAAACAACTCCTACTAGATCAATCCTAAGAGAGAAGTTAGGGTTTTAGTGAGAGGAACTCTCAAAATACCTTTGTGAAAAAGTAAGAGAGAGAAAAGATGTTGAAAAGTGAACAAAAAGGTCGGATCTCGGCTTTATATAAAAGTCGCCCCGCTCGAGCGGCAAAATCCCCGCTCGAGCGTCACTCATAGATCCCTGCTCGAGCGTCCAATCCCCCGTTCGAGCGGTGGATGCACGCTCCCAGAACTTTTACAGACATGATGCCCGCTCGAGCGTCAAACTCCCCGCTCGAGCGTCAGACACATACTCCCGCTCGAGCAGCCAATCCCCCACTTGAGTGTATACTACTGCAGACGAAATACTGGATGGATGATTTCCCCGCTCGAGCACCAAAACCCCCGCTCGAACGGACAAGCAATGTTAGAGTCCCGCTCGAGTGTCAAAAGCGCTGCTCGAGCGGAGGGACCAAAAACTAGGCAAAGATTTTACGTTTTAAAACACGACCAACTTATTCCCAACTTGCCTAACACAACCAAAAGCTCGAACAGAAAGAGAAAGGAATAGAAAGAGGATAAGACAGCAGCACTCTTACGAAACCGAATCCGGATTACAGTTAAGCACGAAAGGGAAAACCGGGATTGCTATAACCTCCCCCCCTTAAAGAATTTCGTCCCCAAAATTAAGGATACGCCAAAACACAAGGCCAATTAATCACAGAGCATTCAATAACCCAGCCCCCAAGGAAAGAAATTACTTTCAAAACAAACCTCCGACTCACTCTTACCAAGGAAGAGACTAACCAAGGGAACACATTCTAAACGACAACACCTTAGGTACGCAAGCCTCAACAAATCAAACCTCCCCCGAAACAATTCACCAATAACCGACTAGTGCTTCAAGCTAAGTCACTACTCAACAACACGACCAGAGCAAATCTTTAGAGTAGATAATAAGGAAACATTTTCTTGTTCAAGAGGCATTTCTCAAAGATGTTTAAATTTTCAACGTTAACGTTTCGGAATAAATCTTGCATTTTCCATACGAAGACTCAAAAGCTTTGTAAACATTTTTCACAAATACGGTGTTACCCAAAACGCAGAGTCATCCACAGTTTATTTGCCCAAAAGATTAATCTGGAATTCTTTAAAATCCTTGAATTAAATCAACTTTTCAACAACGCATTTAGATGGCCCAAACACTGGGAAAACTTTGTTTTCCATTTCTTTCCAAAACAGCACTATCCACAACCATCACCCACACAATGATGCTACAACCGACATAGAACACAACATTTCTATAATGATAGTTAATAGAAATAACAACAGTACTATCAACACATAAGGTATAAGAAATTCATGGTTTTGCAATTTTATCCCACCTCCCTCTACTTAACCACTTTATAATCATAAACACGGCTCAGAAATACACAAATGATACACATTATAGTGCTGTATCAATATCAAACCAAACATCATACATACGTAATGTATAAAAGCCCATCGTTCACAATGATCAATCAATACATATATTTGATGTATTATTCCAACCGTCAGATTCAACGACAAATGTTCGATTAGTTTCAGTTTTCCCTAATCAACATACAAAGTCTACAACGAACGAGACTAAACTCAAGGTGACCAATGCCAACTCAAATCCCGTTACCGACAAGCTGACTAATCAACTCAATAAACTCTACACTCAGTAATCCACACACTGATGTGCCACTCTAGCCACTGACCCCAATCGCGGAGTTCTCTACACAAACCACAAATTTTGGAATCTCACCAGATCTCCTAAAACTGAACCGCATCAACACTGCGTCTAAGGGAATCACCATCCCCCGCCATGGCTATCTAGCAAGCCTGCTCACTTCCTTGACCCAAGACCAACATGGTCAACCTCAATTACAACAACCCGAACACGAAGGACCACTTTGATCAACGCTATACTCATTACTTTAGAATGCTGCCAGCATCCACTCACAATCCAAACCCAACAATTGATAACCAATCACAATACGAACACTACCCCTATACAACCGATGGGGTCACCACGGACTCACTGACTAGCAAGACCCAAAACACGAACCAACATACAGGTACCATTTCCATTAACTTGAGATACAAATCTCACATTTCCTCGCTCATTCTCACATAGTCTTGCTAACACCGCGCAATTCTCGCAACCATCACATCTAACCATCACATCAAACCTCCACATCTTGCCTGCCACCCATCCCGAGAGTACCCTCCAGAGGCCCAGCCTCCGTGCTAAACCACTAGTCAAAACTACCGCTAGGCAACCATCATGAACCAAACCCCGACACCACTACAAGTCGCCGACAAGGCTTTCAAGGATTCACTCTTCTAACTATCCAGCAGAGTAAAGGTTCTCACCCTCCTCACTATTAATCCACATCTCTATCCGCAAACACCATACCACTGTGACTCCATCCACGGATCACACCCTGACTACGGGCTGTACACCCAATCAATCCTTACGATAGCATCTCTCGACCTAACCAGTGTTAAGGTACTAACCTATCACATTCTATCATAATAAAGGAGCCCAAAAACTTAGGAAGTACCCATATACTACTACCCGAGATATAGCACCAACTGCTTACAATACAACACTCCCCGACACAACAATCACAACCTTATATAGGGACTAACATCCCCTCACTTAAAACGGCCAATCAGTACACCTGCAATCTCGGCAACGCTACTTACCACGAAGGTACAAGTCCAACCTTAACAAAATTATACGCTATGCCCCCGTAGGACACCATATCAAATACGTGTTACATCTAGTACTAATCGCACACTTCACATCCTCTCGAGTTCACCCGACAGTAGACCGAAATCTATACTACGCGCAAAATTTAAAATGGGTAATACCCATGAAATTCCACACACTTGGCAAGTAAAACAGTTCTCGCTCCAATATTGCCATGGCTAGGACACGCACCCCTCGGTGGTTCTTTCAAATTTTGAAAACATGGCTCCTCAGCCCTCATCTTTCCCCAATCAAGTCACACGCCTAATACCAAAAAAAAATTTTATGGTTTTACAGCAACTTTATACATTAATAAAACTTCAGAGCTACAACATGCTCCAATTCACCCATTCCAGGGAAATTAACAAACAAGCACATATGTATACATATAGATAAACAAACAGTTTAGATGTTTCAACATTCCCAAAAGACATTGGTTACATAACGAAACCTAATGATCACAAAACAATAATCCACCGATTACAAAATGGATTAGTCAAAACAAAACCATCCCATCAATATTACTACTACTACCGTCCCTTGCTGGACCGCCGAAATTGGTCAACCCCAAACATAAGACAACCTACGAGTTTACTAACCACGGACAAGAACTACCGACGTGCCCCCTCTGTCCACACCTGGAACAACTACAAACTTCCCCAACTGGGGCTTGGGAACTCCACTCTACTGAGGCCCTCGCAATCTGGCCTGCTAGTCCCCCAAAACGATACTGTTCCTGCCCAGTCGAATGAAACTGAGCCTGGCTAGGTTGCGAAACCCCTAAAGAAGTCCCCGGCTGAGTACAAAAACGTCGAATATGACCCGGCTGAGTACACGTCCAACAAGTAGGCAGTACCTGAGCACGAGACTGGTTCAGAATCTGGGCTGATGAAGGCCCCAATGACTGCTTCCCCACTATACGTTCGATTGGCCCAATACCCGGCTGGCTAGAAGATTCTGGTGGTGCAGCTACTGGTCGGACTAACAACCCTGCCCCCTTCCTCTGCAAGCAAGCTGGGGACTTGTGACCCCGCTGGCCACACTTGAAGCAAGTAACAACCTTTCGTTCACCCTTTCCCGAATCTAGACTTGGCACTAGAAAAGTAGAGCCAGACTGAGCTCTCTGAGATTGTAGTGGGTTAAAACCCTTCTGCCTTTTACTAGGCCTAGAGTACCTATAAACCGTAGGAGTCCCCACAATGGCTTCCTTCCTAACCTAGCCAACACCCATCACCATGGGCTCTTCTCTATCTTGTCCCATAGCTAACACCGCTGCCTCAACATGAGCAGCCGCCTCAACAAGCACACTATATCTTTTATGCCAAGACCCCGCTATCCTTACACGGATGTTGTCATGCAGCTTACTCTCAAACTCGGAACAACGCAAGTCCTTCGTCTCCACCAATTCTGGAGCAAACCTCGACAGATTAGCAAACCACCTTTCGAACCGCACCAAAGGTGTGGTACCTTGGCGTAACTCCACAAACTGTTTTCGCAACCCTTCCCGAGCGGAAGGAGGGAAATCACAACTTCCTCGCTTAGGCATCCTAGTAAAAGTAACAGAGACACGTTAGCACACTCATACATGTGCCGAAGCTAAACACTCACGTCCTAATACATGGACAACTGTAATTCACTCCACGTAAGCACATAAACACATAAGCATTTACGAATTTCATTTCCGGATAATGATAGTCCCGAGGCGTTGCTAGAGTTCCGGTCAGAAACAGCATTGATCAAGTGCCTTTCCAACAGGACTCCCAGAAACCCAAGGATCCAATCAACATCCTAGAGACTAAATCCCATACCCACATAGTCACATAAGCATGTTATCAATTAAGCACATAACATATGACACTACATCTAAGTCTCTATCAAGCGAGACAAACCCATTGTGATCCTAATCACTTCCCACGTACCCAAAGTATTCGAACCCGGTACGCTCTGATACCATGTTGTAACGCCCTCAAAATAATAACATTAAACCCATCAATATAAACATACATTTATATACAAAAGATCCACATTTCCTCAATTTATCAGAGTACTTCATTACAAAAGTATTACACGTTAACAACAAAAGTAAATGCCCTACGGGCTTACAGCTTTCCAAGTTAACACTTGGTTACAAAAGAGAGTATTGACTCGGTTACACAATAAGCCCTTGGCCTGAATTTGCATGTAATACATCAAAAGGAAAATAAGGAAACAAAAGTATGTTTGACCCTAGCCTCCTAAGCTATGTCCTCAGATGTGGCATGCTACCTGTACCTGAAAATGATGTTCCCATATAGGGTGAGCCACAGCCCAGCAGAGATATACTAAACCAACTATGAACAATGATTAAAAGATTAGCAACTGATAGATGGTCGATACTTACACTTCCATTTACATCTTATTTCAATTCCATGACAACCAAGCCTATGTTACAATTCACTTTTCATTTCTTATTCAACTTTGAGTTTGAAAACAGGGTTCAGTACTCTGGCCAAAACATTTTGATGAGATTATAGTTCATCACTAGAATATTTTCAAAATTCACGGTGGATACACATTTTGGTGTTGTATTAATAACACATAAACTACTTCCATACTTCACAAACGATGATGATATACATTTTAGAGCTATATCAAATCAAACAAACTTTTCAATAGATAAACATATGAGCTATATCGCTACTACGACAGATAAGCATATAATCTACATCAATACTACAACCGATAAGCATATGAGCTATATCAACATTCCAATAGATAAGCATATGAGCTATATCAACACCACAACAGATAAGCATATTACACACCAACAGATAAGCATATTAGCTGTATCCACACTTCACTAGACAAGCATATGAGCTGTATCTTCACTTCTCTAGACAAGCATATGAGCTGTGTCTACGGAGTTCATCTCCCATCTCCTCCCAATCCTATCCGGTTTAGAGGTACATCCCCCATCTTCCCCTAAACTGTGGAGTACATCCCCCATCTCCTTCTCTACACAAGCAATGCATATAAATACAGAATCATATACACATCGATCAATACATAAAGTTAATGTATTCTGTCAACCGTCTACACATAATGCATATAAACACATTGGTCATATACACAATCACTCAATACATAAAGTTAATGTATTCTATCAACCGTCATACTCTATGACACATCCGATTGATTAGTTTTAGTTTGCCTAATCATCATGCATTGTCTACAACAATCAATACTACCCTCCACCGGTAGCCCAAGGCAATTATTTCTAAACAGGAAATAAATTCACAAATGGATAATATATCAACAATCCAATTAGGGGAGCAACAAATGATTTGTCTACACTCTTTAATCCCATACATTCCCAATTTCAACATTCTCAATTCAATTCCTCGCTTTCTTCAATTAATTATATGCATTAATTAATTAAACCAATTAGGGCAAATTACCATAATTCACAAAACAACCCTAAGGTTCCATTTCCATCATTGTCCCAACATTAATCTCATTTCTCTATGCCTAACATGCATATAGGTTTATATATTTAAAACCCAACTTTTTTAAAATTACACAAAGGCCCAAACTTTCTCAAAATTTCCCAACAACCCCCCCAACATATCAAAATGCTAAAATTTAAAGACAAAGTTCATAAGATGGAGTAGGTTATCCCTACCTCGAATGATGGGACGCAACGAAGAAGATGAAGAAACGGAAATGCTCCAAATCCCGAAATTTTCAGATTAAAAGGTAGCCCTCGACGATCAACACAACTTTTGTAAAGGCCCAAGGTGAGAAAACAACTCCTACTAGATCAATCCTAAGAGAGAAGTTAGGGATTTAGTGAGAGGAACTCTCAAAATACCTTTTTGGAAAAGTAAGAGAGAGAAAAGATGTTGAAAAGTGAACAAAAAGGTCGGATCTCGGCTTTATATAAAAGTCGCCCCGCTCAAGCGGCAAAATCCCCGCTCGAGCGTCACTCACAGATCCCCGCTCGAGCGTCCAATCCCCCGCTCGAGTGGTGGATGCACGCTCCCAGAACTTTTACAGACATGATGCCCGCTCGAGCGTCAAACTCCCCGCTCGAGCGTCAGACACATACTCCCGCTCGAGCGGCCAATCCCCCACTCGAGCGTATACTACTGCAGACGAAATACTGGATGGATGATTTCCCCGCTCGAGCGCCAAAACCCCCGCTCGACCGGACAAGCAACGTCAGAGTCCCGCTCGAGTGTCAAAAGCGCTGCTCGAGCGGAGGGACCAAAAACTGGGCAAAGATTTTACGTTTTAAAACACGACCAACTTATTCCCAACTTGCCTAACACAACCAAAAGCTCGAACACAAAGAGAAAGGAATAGAAAGAGGATAAGACAGCAGCACTCTTACGAAACCGAATCCGGATTACAGTTAAGCACGAAAGGGAAAACCAGGATTGCTATAACCTCCCCCCCTTAAAGAATTTCGTCCCCAAAATTAAGGATACGCCAAAACACAAGGCCAATTAATCACAGAGCATTCAACAACCCAGCCCCCAAGGAAAGAAATTACTTTCAAAACAAACCTCCGACTCACTCTTACCAAGGAAGAGACTAACCAAGGGAACACATTCTAAACGACAACACCTTAGGTACGCAAGCCTCAACAAATCAAACCTCCCCCGAAACAATTCACCAATAACCGACTAGTACTTCAAGCTAAGTCACTACTCAACAACACGACCAGAGCAAATCTTTAGAGTAGATAATAAGGAAACATTTTCTTGTTCAAGAGGCATTTCTCAAAGATGTTTAAATTTTCAACGTTAACGTTTCGGAATAAATCTTGCATTTTCCATACGAAGACTCAAAAGCTTTGTAAACATTTTTCACAAATACGGTGTTACCCAAAACGCAGAGTCATCCACAGTTTATTTGCCCAAAAGATTAATCTGGAATTCTTTAAAATCCTTGAATTAAATCAACTTTTCAACAACGCATTTAGATGGCCCAAACACTGGGAAAACTTTGTTTTCCATTTCTTTCCAAAACAGCACTATCCACAACCATCACCCACACAATGATGCTACAACCGACATAGAACACAACATTTCTATAATGATAGTTAATAGAAATAACAACAGTACTATCAACACATAAGGTATAAGAAATTCATGGTTTTGCAATTTTATCCCACCTCCCTCTACTTAACCACTTTATAATCATAAACACGGCTCAGAAATACACAAATGATACACATTATAGTGCTGTATCAATATCAAACCAAACATCATACATACGTAATGTATAAAAGCCCATCGTTCACAATGATCAATCAATACATATATTTGATGTATTATTCCAACCGTCAGATTCAACGACAAATGTTCGATTAGTTTCAGTTTTCCCTAATCAACATACAAAGTCTACAACGAACGAGACTAAACTCAAGGTGACCAATGCCAACTCAAATCCCGTTACCGACAAGCTGACTAATCAACTCAATAAACTCTACACTCAGTAATCCACACACTGATGTGCCACTCTAGCCACTGACCCCAATCGCGGAGTTCTCTACACAAACCACAAATTTTGGAATCTCACCGGATCTCCTAAAACTGAACCGCATCAACACTGCGTCTAAGGGAATCACCATCCCCCGCCATGGCTATCTAGCAAGCCTGCTCACTTCCTTGACCCAAGACCAACATGGTCAACCTCAATTACAACAACCCGAACACGAAGGACCACTTTGATCAACGCTATACTCATTACTTTAGAATGCTGCCAGCATCCACTTACAATCCAAACCCAACAATTGATAACCAATCACAATACGAACACTACCCCTATACAACCGATGGGGTCACCACGGACTCACTGACTAGCAAGACCCAAAACACGAACCAACATACAGGTACCATTTCCATTAACTTGAGATACAAATCTCACATTCCCTCGCTCATTCTCACATAGTCTTGCTAACACCGCGCAATTCTCGCAACCATCACATCTAACCATCACATCAAACCTCCACATCTTGCCTGCCACCCATCCCGAGAGTACCCTCCAGAGGCCCAGCCTCCGTGCTAAACCACTAGTCAAAACTACCGCTAGGCAACCATCATGAACCAAACCCCGACACCACTACAAGTCGCCGACAAGGCTTTCAAGGATTCACTCTTCTAACTATCCAGCAGAGTAAAGGTTCTCACCCTCCTCACTATTAATCCACATCTCTATCTGCAAACACCATACCACTGTGACTCCATCCACGGATCACACCCTGACTACGGGCTGTACACCCAATCAATCCTTACGATAGCATCTCTCGACCTAACCAGTGTTAAGGTACTAACCTATCACATTCTATCATAATAAAGGAGCCCAAAAACTTAGGAAGTACCCATATACTACTACCCGAGATATAGCACCAACTGCTTACAATACAACACTCCCCGACACAACAATCACAACCTTATATAGGGACTAACATCCCCTCACTTAAAACGGCCAATCAGTACACCTGCAATCTCGGCAACGCTACTTACCACGAAGGTACAAGTCCAACCTTAACAAAATTATACGCTATGCCCCCGTAGGACACCATATCAAATACGTGTTACATCTAGTACTAATCGCACACTTCACATCCTCTCGAGTTCACCCGACAGTAGACCGAAATCTATACTACGCGCAAAATTTAAAATGGGTAATACCCATGAAATTCCACACACTTGGCAAGTAAAACAGTTCTCGCTCCAATATTGCCATGGCTAGGACACGCACCCCTCGGTGGTTCTTTCAAATTTTGAAAACATGGCTCCTCAGCCCTCATCTTTCCCCAATCAAGTCACACGCCTAATACCAAAAAAAAATTTTATGGTTTTACAGCAACTTTATACATTAATAAAACTTCAGAGCTACAACATGCTCCAATTCACCCATTCCAGGGAAATTAACAAACAAGCACATATGTATACATATAGATAACCAAACAGTTTAGATGTTTCAACATTCCCAAAACACATTGGTTACATAACGAAACCTAATGATCACAAAACAATAATCCACCGATTACAAAACGGATTAGTCAAAACAAAACCATCCCATCAATATTACTACTACTACCGTCCCTTGCTGGACCGCCGAAATTGGTCAACCCCAAACACAAGACAACCTACGAGTTTACTAACCACGGACAAGAACTACCGACATGCCCCCTCTGTCCACACCTGGAACAACTACAAACTTCCCCAACTGGGGCTTGGGAACTCGACTCTACTGAGGCCCTCGCAATTTGGCCTGCTAGTCCCCCAAAACGATACTGTTCCTGCCCAGTCGAATGAAACTGAGCTTGGCTAGGTTGCGAAACCCCTAAAGAAGTCCCCGGCTGAGTACAAAAACGTCGAATATGACCCGGCTAATTACACGTCCAACAAGTAGGCGGTACCTGAGCACGAGACTGGTTCAGAATCTGGGCTGATGAAGGCCCCAATGACTGCTTCCCCACTATACGTTCGATTGGCCCAAAACCCGGCTGGCTAGAAGATTCTGGTGGTGCAGCTACTGGTCTGACTAACAACCCTGCCCCCTTCCTCTGCAGGCAAGCTGGGGACTTGTGACCCAGCTGGCCACACTTGAAGCAAGTAACAACCTTTCGTTCACCCTTTCCCGAATCTAGACTTGGCACTAGAAAAGTAGAGCCAGACTGAGCTCTCTGAGATTGTAGTTGGTTAAAACCCTTCTGCCTCTTACTAGGCCTAGAGTACCTATAAACTGTAGGAGTCCCCACAATGGCTTCCTTCCTAACCTGGCCAACACCCATCACCATGGGCTCTTCTCTATCTTGTCCCATAGCTAACACCGCTGCCTCAACATGAGCAGCCGCCTCAACAAGCACACTATATCTTTTATGCCAAGACCCCGCTATCCTTACACGGATGTCGTTATGTAGCTTACTCTCAAACTCGAAACAACGCAAGTCCTCCGTCTCCACCAATTCTGGAGCAAACCTCGACAGATTAGCAAACCACCTTTCGAACCGCACCAAAGGTGTGGTACCTTGGCGTGACTCCACAAACTGTTTCCGCAACCCTTTCCGAGCGGAAGGAGGGAAATCACAACTTCCTCGCTTAGGCATCCTAGTAAAAGTAACAGAGACACGTTAGCACACTCATACATGTGCCGAAGCTAAACACTCACGTCCTAATACATGGACAACTGTAATTCACTCCACGTAAGCACATAAACACATAAGCATTTACGAATTTCATTTCCGGATAATGATAGTCCCGAGGCGTTGCTAGAGTTCCGGTCAGAAACAGCATTGATCAAGTGCCTTTCCAACAGGACTCCCAGAAACCCAAGGATCCAATCAACATCCTAGAGACTAAATCCCATACCCACATAGTCACATAAGCATGTTATCAATTAAGCACATAACATATGACACTACATCTAAGTCTCTATCAAGCGAGACAAACCCATTGTGATCCTAATCACTTCCCACGTACCCAAAGTATTCGAACCCGGTACGCTCTGATACCATGTTGTAACGCCCTCAAAATAATAACATTAAACCCATCAATATAAACATACATTTATATACAAAAGATCCACATTTCCTCAATTTATCAGAGTACTTCATTACAAAAGTATTACACGTTAACAACAAAAGTAAACGCCCTACGGGCTTACAGCTTTCCAAGTTAACACTTGGTTACAAAAGAGAGTATTGACTCGGTTACACATTAAGCCCTTGGCCTGAATTTACATGTAATACATCAAAAGGAAAATAAGGAAACAAAAATATGTTTGCCCCTAGCCTCCTAAGCTATGTCCTCAGATGTGGCATGCTACCTGTACCTGAAAATGATGTTCCCATATAGGGTGAGCCACAGCCCAGCAGAGATATACTAAACCAACTATGAACAATGATTAAAAGATTAGCAACTGATAGATGGTCGATACTTACACTTCCATTTACATCTTATTTCAATTCCATGACAACCAAGCCTATGTTACAATTCACTTTTCATTTCTTATTCAACTTTGAGTTTGAAAACAGGGTTCAGTACTCTGGCCAAAACATTTTGATGAGATTATAGTTCATCACTAGAATATTTTCAAAATTCACGGTGGATACACATTTTGGTGTTGTATTAATAACACATACACTACTTCCATACGTCACAAACGATGATGATATACATTTTAGAGCTATATCAAATCAAACAAACTTTTCAATAGATAAACATATGAGCTATATCGCTACTACGACAGATAAGCATATAATCTACATCAATACTACAACCGATAAGCATATGAGCTATATCAACATTCCAATAGATAAGCATATGAGCTATATCAACACCACAACAGATAAGCATATTACAAATCAACAGATAAGCATATTAGCTGTATCCACACTTCACTAGACAAGCATATGAGATGTATCTACACTTCACAAAGATAAGCATATGAGCTGTATCTTCACTTCTCTAGACAAGCATATGAGCTGTGTCTACGGAGTTCATCCCCCATCTCCTCCCAATCCTATCCGGTTTAGAGGTACATCCCCCATCTTCCCCTAAACGACGGAGTACATCCCCCATCTCCTCCTCTACACAAGCAATGCATATAAACACAGAATCATATACACATCGATCAATACATAAAGTTAATGTATTCTATCAACCGTCTACACATAATGCATATAAACACATTGGTCATATACACAATCACTCAATACATAAAGTTAATGTATTCTATCAACCGTCATACTCTATGACACATCCGATTGATTAGTTTTAGTTTGCCTAATCATCATGCATTGTCTACAACAATCAATACTACCCTCCACCGGTAGCCCAAGGCAATTATTTCTAAACAGGAAATAAATGCACAAATGGATAATATATCAAAAATCCAATTAGGTGAGCAACAAATGATTTGTTTGCACTCTTTAATCCCATACATTCCCAATTTCAACATTCTCAATTCAATTCCTCGCTTTCTTCAATTAATTATATGCATTAATTAATTAAACCAATTTGGGCAAATTACCATAATTCACAAAACAACCCTAAGGTTCCATTTCCATCAATGTCCCAACATTAATCTCATTTCTCTATGCCTAACATGCATATAGGTTTATATATTTAAAACCCCAACTTTTGTAAAATTACACAAAGGCCCAAACTTTCTCAAAATTTCCCAACAACCCCCCCAACATATCAAAATGCTAAAATTTAAAGACAAAGTTCATAAGATGGAGTAGGTTATCCCTACCTCGAATGATGGGACGCAACGAAGAAGATGAAGAAACGAAAATGCTCCAAATCCTGAATTTTTCAGATTAAAAGATAGCCCTCGACGATCAACACAACTTTTGTAAAGGCCCAAGGTGAGAAAACAACTCCTACTAGATCAATCCTAAGAGAGAAATTAGGGTTTTAGTGAGAAGAACTCTCAAAATACCTTTTTGGAAAAGTAAAAGAGAGAAAAGATGTTGAAAAGTGAACAAAAAGGTCGGATCTCGGCTTTATATAAAAGTCGCCCTGCTCGAGCGGCAAAATCCCCGCTCGAGCGTCACTCACAGATCCCCGCTCGAGCGTCCAATCCCCCGCTCGAGTGGCGGATGTACGCACCTAGAACTTTTACAGACATGATGGCCGCTCGAGCGTCAAACTCCCCGCTCGAGCGTCAGACACATACTCCCGCTCAAGAGGCCAATCCCCCACTCGAGCGTATACTACTGCAGACGAAATACTGGATGGATGATTTCCCCGCTCGAGCGCCAAAACCCCCGCTCGAGCGGACAAGCAACGTCAGAGTCCCGCTCGAGCTTCAAAAGCGCTGCTTGAGCGGAGGGACCAAAAACTGGGCAAAGATTTTACATTTTAAAACACGACCAACTTATTTCCAACTTGCCCAACACAACCAAAAGCTCGAACACAAAGAGAAAGGAATAGAAAGAGGATAAGACAGCAGCACTCTTACGAAACCGAATCCGGATTACAGTTAAGCACGAAAGGGAAAACTGGGATCGCTATAAGCTGCTTCATTATATAGATTCCGAAGTTAAATGCATGAATAATTGTAACAATTTGCCAATAATTTATAGGTTTTGTGAGAATACTCCTCATACCTAATACTTTGTCGTCGCACCTATTTAGTATTTTGAAAACCGCACTACAACAAGAAAAAATATAGAAGCAACCACTTTCATATATAATAATACTAATTAAATAAGAGCATATCAATCATTTATTATTTGCTAGTTACTATATAATATAACTAGCGTATGCCCGTCCCGGAAGGCACGGTGTAAATAATATTAGGAATAGAATATAATTGTAATTCCAACACTATTTTAAATTTATTTTTTAATTTGATAAAATCACAAATTTATTATAAAATTTTAGAGTTCTCACAAAACTCCCCATGAAAACTCGTTTTTACTTATAGAATATACAGCTAGATAGATAGATATGGCTAGCATACATACAATACTGCTTTTGCTTATATAATTATATGGAAATTGTATGTATGCCCGTAATGTCCTAGTGTATTACGAGCATACAAACATTGTATGGAAATATATGTAAAATATATTGAACAAAAAGGAGAAAATAAAAAAATAAACAAGTAGGGAGAAAAATAAAAACGGTAGAAAATAAAAAATAAAAAGGAAAGAAAGAGGAAGGCAGGATGATGGGATCATGGAACAAGGGGTGTGAGAAAAGAAAAAAGTAAGAGAGAGAGAAGTAGGAAAGTAGAAAATGTATATGCAGAACATTTTTTGAAAAATATATCTCAGCCATTATTTTATAATTTGAACAGATCTGAGCCATCCAAATGTCTTAATACGACAAAATATGTTGAAGATTAAAAAACTGTCATGATTTATTAAAATATGTTGAAGATTCATATGAAGTCGAAATTTACGAAGTTTATCAAGTATTTAATATATTTAAAAATAATAATTAATTGTTCAAATTCATTTAATTTGTGGACTATAAAATTTATTAATTTAATCTCCACTACACACAGTAAAATCTGGCTTCTAATTCAGGGATCGCAGTCTTTTTCTTATATTATGAACAAAAATAAGTGAACAAAAAGGAAAAAATAAAAAATAAAAAAACAAACAAAGAGAAAAATAAAAATGAGAGAAAATAAAAAAAAATTAAAAAAAAAGAGAGAGGAAGGTGGTTGGGATCATGGGATCATAGAAGGATGGATGAGAAAAGGAAAAAGTAAAAGAGAAAAGTGGGAAAATAGAAAATGTACATGTAGGATATTTTTTGGAAAATATATCTCAGCCGTTGTTTTATAATTTGAATAGATCTGAGCCATCTAAATGTCCTAATAGGACAATGTGTGTGGGACAAATTCAAAAACCATTCTGCTTTATTATATAGATATATCACGTCTTCTCTAAATATCAACCAATCATCCTACTTACACGTCATTAAGTTTAAAAAATGAGTCCAAAAAATAGGCTTGTATATTATTTTTCATAAAGAAAAAATCAATAATCCAATAATTTAGTATTAAATCATAGCCAACCCTAGAAGGCCCAATAAAACTAAAAATCAATAATTCAACATTAATTATTTTTTAAATGTTCCATAAGTTGAAAATACCATATATAAGAAAAACAACATAATTTAACAACATAAACTAATTATGAACACATAAGTAATACATAAACTAATTATGAAAATAATAGTAACACGCTTCAAATAGCAACCATTGGTAGCTATCGCAATCTTTATGAAGAAAAAGCGAGATAAATTGATAAGAATGAAGAAAAAAAAATGCTTAATGTTTAATATTTTTTAAATCTCATGTCACATAGTAGGCAATGAATATTATATTAGTCTACTAAATATAACATAAAAAATAATTTATATAAAATTTATAAATATAAAACTTTTACAAAATATTTGATAGTGACATTTTTAGAATTTTAAATTACGATAAACAATATTTAACCTGACATATTATTGTATACAAAAATTATGTATTGTGACTCTCTTTTTTTATTCAAATACATAAAGAAAATGATGGGGAGAGAGAGACAGAGAGTGAGTGTGTCAAACTAATCATTAAAATATTGAATTTATCTCAACTCATGAATTTAATTTTATTTTTATTTCAAATAAGATAATTTCAACCATTAAATTAAATGAATCTTAATCCTTCAAAGTGATATATAGGACATTTTTAGACGTATTTTAAAAAATCTAGCTGCTTTATTATATAGATTCCGAAGTTAAATGCATGAATAATAGTAACAATTTGCCAATAATTTATTGGTTTTGTGAGAATACTCCTCATACCTAATACTTTGTCGTCGCACCTGTTTAGTATTTTGAAAACCGCGCTACAATAACAAAAAATATAAAAGCAACCACTTTCATATATAATAATACTAATTAAATAAGAGCATATCAATCATTTATTATTTGCTAGTTACTATATAATATAGCTAGCGTATGCCCGTGCCTGATGGCACGGTGTAAATAATATTAGGATTAGAATATAATTGTAATTCTAACACTATTTTAAATTTATTTTTCAATTTGATAAAATGACAAAATTATTATAAAATTTTAGAGTTCTCAGAAAACTCCTCACGAAAACTCGTTTTTACTTATATAATATACAGCTAGATAGATAGATATGGCTAGCATACATACAATACTGCTTTTGCTTATATAATTATATGAAATTTGTATGTATGCCCATAATGTCCTAGTGTATTACGAGCATACATACATTGTATGGAAATATATGTAAAATATATTGAACAAAAAGGAGAAAATAAAAAAATAAACCTGTAGAGAGAAAAATAAAAACGGGAGAAAATAAAAAATAAAAAGAAAAGAAAGAGGAAGGTAGGATGATGGGATCATGGAAGAAGGGGTGTGAGAAAAGGAAAAAGTAAGAGAGAGAGAAGTAGGAAAGTAGAAAATGTATATGTAGAACATTTTTCGAAAAATATATCTCAGCCATTACTTTATAATTTGAAGAGATCTGAGCCATCCAAATGTCTTAATAGGACCAAATATGTTGAAGATTCAAAAACCGTCATGATTTATTAAAATATGTTGAAGATTCATACGAAGTCTAAATTTACGAAGTTTATCAAGTAATTAATATATTTAAAAATAATAATTAATTTTTCAAATTCATTTAATTTGTGGACTATAAAATTTATTAATTTAATCTCCAGTACACAGAGTAAAATCCGGCTTCTAATTCTGGGATCGCAGTCTTTTTCATATAATATGAACAAAAATAAGTGAACAAAAAGGAGAATATAAAAAATAAATAAAAAAAACAACGAGAAAAATAAATATGAGAGAAAATAAAAAAAAATTAAAAAAAAATAGAGAGAGGGAGGTGGTGGGATCATGGGATCATTGAAGGATGGATGAGAAATGGAAAAAGTAAAATAGAAAAGTGGGAAAATAAAAAATGTACATGTAGAATATTTTTTGAAAAATATATATCTCAGTCGTTGTTTTATAATTTGAATAGATTTGAGCCATCTAAATGTCCTAGTAGGACAATGTGTGTAGGACAAATTCAAAAACTATTCTGCTTTGTTATATAGATATATCACGTCTTCTCTAAATATCAACCCGTCATCCTACTTACACATCATTAAGTTTAAAAAATGAGTCCAAAAAATAGGCTTATATATTATTTTTCATAAAGAAAAAATCAATAATCCAATAATTTATTATTGAATCATAGCCAACCCTAGAAGGCACCATAAGACTAAAAATCAATAATTCAACACTAATTATTTTTTAAATGTTGCATAAGTAGAAAATACCATATATAGCGATCCCGGTTTTCCCTTTCGTGCTTAACTGTAATCCGGATTCAGTTTCGTAAGGGTGTTGTTGTCTTATCCTCTTTCTTTCCCTTTCTCTTTGTGTTAGAGCTTTGGGTTATGTTGGGCAAGTTGGGAATAAGTTGGTTGTGTTTTAAAACGTAAAATCTTTGCCCAGTTTTTGGTCTCTCCGCTCGAGCGGCGCTTTTGACGCTCGAGCGGGACTCTATAGTTGCTTTACCGCTCGAGCGGGGGTGTTGGCGCTCGAGCGGGGAAATCACCCATCCAGTATTTCGTCTGCAGTGGTAGACGCTCGAGCGGGGGATTAGCCGCTCGAGCGGGAGTTTGTGCCTGACGCTCGAGCAGGGAGTTTGACGCTCGAGCGGGCACCATGTCTGTAAAAGTTCTGGGAGCGTGCATCCGCCGCTCGAGCGGGGGATTGGACGCTTGAGCGGGGACCTGTGAGTGACGCTCGAGCGGGGATTTTGCTGCTCGAGCGGGGAAACTTTTATATAAAGCCGAGATATGACCTTTTTGTTCACTTTTCAATATCCTTTCTCTCTCTTACTTTTCCAAAAAACTATTTTGAGAGTTCCTCTCACTAAAACCCTAACTTCTCTCTTAGGATTGATCTAGTAGGAGTTGTTTTCTCACCTTGGGCCTTTACAAAAGTTGTGTTGATCGTCGAGGGCTATCTTTTAATCTGAAAATTTCGGGATTTGGAGCATTTCCGTTCCTTCATCTCCTTTGTTGAGTCCCATCATTCGAGGTAGGGATAACCTACTCCATCTTATGAGCTTTGTCTTTGAATTTTAGCATTTTGATATGTTGGGGGTTGTTGGATAATTTTTAGAAAGTTTGGGCCTTTGTGTAATTTTACAAAAGCTGGGGTTTTAAATATATAAACCTATATGCATGCTAGGCATAGAGAAATGAGATTAATGTTGGGTCATTGATGGAAATGGAACCTTAGGGTTGTTTTGTGAATTATGGTAATTTGCCCTAAATGGTTTAATTAATTAATGCATATAATTAATTGAAGAAAACGAAGAATTGAATTGAGAATGTTGAAATTGGGAATGTATGGGATTAAAGAGTGTAGTAGAATCTTTTATTCCTCATCTAGTTGAAGTGTTGATGTATTATCCACTTGTGCATTTATTTCCTGCTTAGAAATAATTGCTTTGGGCTACCGGTGGAGGGTAGTGTTGATTGTTGTGGACAATGCATGATGATTAGGCAAACTAAAACTAATCAATTGGATGTGTCATAGAGTATGACGGTTGATAGAATACATTAACTTTATGTATTGATTGATTGCATATGTGATTCTGTGTTTATATGCATTACTTGTGTATGGAAGGAGATGGGGAATGTACTCCACGGTTTAGGGAAAGATGGGGGATGTACCTCTAAACCGGTTAATGGTTAAGGGAAGATGGGGGATGGACCCAGGGATGCAGCTCATATGCTCTCCCATTGTAGTGATGATACAGCTCGTATGCTTATCTATTGGAATGTTGATACAGCTCATATGCTTATCTGTTGTAGTATTGATATAGCTCATATGCTTATCTGTTGAAGTATTGATATAACTCATATGCTTATCTGTTGTAGTAGTGATATAGCTCATATGCTTATCTATTGAAAAGTTTGTTTGATTTGATATAGCACTAAAATGTATATCATCATCGTTTGTGAAGTATGGAAGTAGTTTATGTGTTATTGATACAACACCAAAATGTGTATCCACCTTGAATTTCGAAAATGTTCTACTGATGAACTATAATCTCATCAAATGTTTTGGCCAGAGTACTGAACCTTGTTTTCAAACTCAAAGCTGAATAAGAAACGGAAGGTGAATTGTAACCTAGACTTGACCGTCATGGAATTGTAATAAGATGTAAATGGAAGTGTAAGTATTGATCATCTACCAGTTGCTAGTCTCTTAGTCATTGTTCATAGTTGGTTTAGTATATTTCTACTGGGCTGTGGCTCACCCTATATTGGGACATCATTTTCAGGTGAAGGTAGCATGCCACCTCTAAGGACATAGCTTGGGAGGCTAGAGGCGGACATACTTTGGCTGTCTTATTTTCCTTGATTGTATTACATATAGTTTCAAGCCAAGGGCTTAAGGTGTAATTAAGTTAGCACTCTCTTTTGTAACCAAGTGTTAACTTGGAAAACTGTAAGCCCGTAGGGCATTTGCTTTTGTGTTGTAAACATGTAATACTGTTGTAATGAAATATCCTGATGAATAGATGAATGCAGACCTTTATGTATCAATGCATGTCCCTATATGGATGGGTTTAATGTTATTATTTTGAGGGCGTTACAACTTGGTATCAGAGCGTACCGGGTTCGAATACTTTGGGTACGTGGGAAGTGATTAGTATCACAATGGGTTTGTCTCGCTTGTTAGAGACTTAGACGTAATGTTATGTACTTATGTGATAACATGTTTATGTGATTATTTGGGTATGGAATGTAGTTTCTTGGATGTTGATTGGATCCTTGGGTTTCTGGGATTCCTGTTGGAAAGGCACTTGATCAATGCTGTTTCTGACCGGAACTCTAGTAACGCCTCGGGACTATCATTATCCGGAAATGAAATCCGTAAGTGCCTATGTGTTTATGTGCTTACGTGGAGTGAATTACAGTTGTCCATGTATTAGGACGTGAGTGTTTAGCTTCGGTACATGTATGAGTGTGCTAACGTGTCTCTGTTACTTTTACTAGGATGCCTAGGCGAGGAAGTTGCGATTTTGCTCCTTCCGCTCGGGAAGAGTTGCGGAAACAGTTTGTGGAGTTACGCCAAGGTACTACACCTTTGGTGCGGTTCGAAAGATGGTTTGCTAACCTGTCGAGGTTTGCTCCAGAATTGGTGGAGACGGAGGACTTGCGTTGTTTCGAGTTTGAGAGTAAGCTACGTGACGACATCCGTGTAAGGATAGCGGGGTCTTGGCATAAAAGATATAGTGTGCTTGTTGAGCCAACTGCCCATGTAGAGGTTGCGGTGCTAACAATGGGGTAGAGTAGGGAGGGAGCCATCTTGGCAACTCCCGTGACTCAGGGTGTCGGTAGGCCTTTTAAGAGGCAAAGGGGTTTAAACCCGCAACAGGGAGGTCAGGCTAGAACTACCCTTCCAGTGTCGGATTTGGGTTCGGGAGAACGTAAACAGAGGGGTGTCTTTTGTCTCAAATGTGGTCTACTGGGCCACAGGGTTTCGGGTTGCCCACAGAGGAAGGGGGTCGGGTTAGCAGTTCAACCAGTAGTTGTACCACCAGGATCATCTAACCAGCCGGGTTTTGGGCCGATCAAATGCTCAGTGGGGAGGCAGTTGTTGGGGTCCTCATCAGCCCAGATTCTGAACCAGTCTCGTGCTCAGGCACCGCCTACTTGTTGGATGTGTAATCAGCCGGGTCATATTCGACGTTTCTGTACTCAGTCGGGGGCTTCTTTAGGGGTTTTGCAACCTAGCCTGGCTCAGTTTCATTCGACTGGGCAGGAACTGTATCGTTTTGGGGGACTAGCAGGCCAGATTGCGAGGGCCTCAGTAGAGTTGAGTTCCCAAGCCCCAGTTGGGGAAGTTTGTAGTTGTTCTAGGTGTGGACAGAGGGGGCACGTCAGTAGTTCTTGTCCATGGCTTGCAAGCTCGTAGGTTATCTTATGTTTGGGGATGACCAACCTCGGCAGTCCAGTAAGGGACGGTAGTGGTGGTAATACCGATGGGATGGTTTTGTTTTGACTAATCCGTTTTGTAATCAGTGGATTATTGTTTTGTGATCATTGGGTTCTGTTGTGTAACCAATGTGTTTTGGGAATGCTGAAACATCTAAACTGTTTGTTTATCTATATATATACATATATGCTTTGTTTGTTAATTTCCCTGGAGTGGGTGAATTGGAGCATGTTGTAGCTCTAAAGTTTTATTAATGTATAAAGTTGCTGTAAAACCATAAAATTTTTGGTATTAATGCATCTTTTTTTTATTATGCGTGTGACTTGATTTGGGAAAGATGAGGGCTGAGGAGCCATGTTTTCAAAATTTGGAAGAACCACTGAGGGGTGCGTGTCCTAGCCAAGGCAATATTGGAGCGAGAACTGTTTTACTTGCCGAGTGTGTGGAATTTCATGGGTATTACCCATTTAAAATTTTGTGTGTGGTATAGATTTTGGTCTACTGTCGGGTGAACTCGAGAGGATGTGAAGTTTGTGATTAATACTAGATGTAACACGTATTTAATATGGTGTCCTACGGGGGCATAGCGCATAATTTTGTTAAGGTTGGACTTGTACTTTCGTGGTAAGTAACGTTGCCGAGATTGCAGGTGTACTGATTGGCCGTTTTAAGTGAGGGGATGTTAGTCCCTATATAAGGTTGTGATTGTTGTATCGGGAGCGATGTGTTGTGGGTAGCTGGTACTATATCTCGGGCAGTAGTATAATAGGTGTTTCCCTAAGTTTTCAAATTCCTTTATTTGGATCGAATGTGATAGGTTCGTACCTTAGCACTGCTCAGGTCAGAGGATGTTATCAGAAGGGTTAATTGGGTATATAGCTCATGGTTAGAGTGTGACCCGTGGATGGAGTCACAGTGGTATGGTGTTTGCGGATGAAGATGTGGGTTAATGACGAGGGAGGCGAGGACTTTTACTCCTCTACAAAGTTAGAATAGTGAATCTTTGAAATCCTTGTCGGCGACTTGTAATGGTGTCGGGGTTTGGTTCATGATGGTTGCCTAGCGGTAGTTTTGACTAGTGGTTCAGCACGGAGGCCGGGCCTCTTGATGGTACTCTCGAGATGAGTGACAAGTAAGATGTAGAGTAACGAGTGGACCATATGAGTTATTAGGGGATTCGGTGTGGGAGTAAGAGGGCTTGCAAAATAAAGAGGTTTTGCCTAGTACGGTTGAATGTGTTAGATGTGATGGTTTCGAGAGTTGTGCGGTGTTGGCAAGACTATGTGAGAATGTTCGAGGGAATGTGAGATTTGTATCTTGAGTTAGTGAGAATGGTACCTGTACGTTGGTTCGTGTTTTGGGCCTTGCTAGTTAGTGAGTCCGTGGTGACCCCATCGGTTGTATAGGGGTAGTGTTCGTATTGTGATTGGTTATCAATTGTTGGGTGTGGGGTTGTTGTGATTGAGGTTGACCATGTCGGTCTTCAGTCAAGGAAGTGAGCAGGCTTGCTAGATAGTCATGGTGGGGGACGGTGATTTCCTTAGACGCAGTGTTGATGCGGTTCAATTTTAGGAGATCCGGTGAGATTCCAAAATTTGTGGTTTGTGTAGGGAACTCCGTGTTTGGGGTTAGTGGTTTGAGTGGCACATCAGTGTGTGGATTACTGGGTGTAGAGTTTATTGAGTTGATTAGGTGACTTGCCGGTATCGGGTTTTGGGTTGGCATTAGTCACCTTGAGTTTAGTCTCGTTTATTGTAGACTTTGTATGTTGATTAGGGAAAACTGAAACTAATCGAACATGTTTTGTCATTGAATCTGACGGTTGGAATAATACATCTTATATGTGTATTGATTGATCATTGTGAAGGATTGTCTTTTTATACATTATGTATGTATGATGTTTGGTTTGATATTGATACAACACTAAAATGTGTATCATTTGTGTATTAAAGGGGGGTATTGTTGGGATGAGATGTGCTCTCATTTGGTTGTTGGCCAGGTCCTGAGCCGTATTTATGATATTTTTTTTTGTAAAGGAAGGCGGGATGAAATTGCAAAACCATGATTTTCTTATGCCTTATGTGTTGTTAGTACTGTTGTTATTTCTATTAACTATCATTATAGAAATGTTATATTCTGTGTCGGTTGTGGCATCACTGTGTGAGTGATGGTTGTGGATAGTGCTGTTTTGGAAAGAAATGGAAAACAAAATTTTCCCAGTGTTTGGGCCATCTGAGGGCGTTGTTGAAAAGTTGATTTAATTCAAGGATTTTAAAGAATTCTAGATTAATCTTTTTGGCAAATAAACTGTGGGTGACTCTGCGTTTTGGGTAACACCGTATTTGTGAAAAATGTTTACAAAGCTTTTGAGTTTTCGTATGGAAAGTGCAAGATTTATTCTGGAACGTTAACGTTGAAAATTTAAACATCTTTGAGAAATGCCTCTCGAACAAGAAAATGTTTTCTTATTATCTACTCTAAAGATTTGCTTTGGTCATGTTGTTGAGTAGTGACTTAGCTTGAAGCACTAGTCGGTTATTGGTGAATTGTTTCGGGGGAGGTTTGGTTTGTTGAGGCTTGCGTACCTAAGGTGTTGTCATTTAGAATGTGTTCCCTTGGTTAGTCTCTTCCTTGGTAAGAGTAAGTCGCAGGTTTGTTTTGAAAGTAATTTCTTTCCTTGGGGCTCGGTTGTTGAATGCTCTGTGATCAATTGGCCTTGTGTTTTGGCGTATTCTTAATTTCGGGGACGAAATTCTTTAAGGGGGGGAGGTTATAGCGATCCCGGTTTTCCCTTTCGTGCTTAACTATAATCCGGATTCGGTTTCGTAAGGGTGCTATTGTCTTATCCTCTTTCTATCCCTTTCTCTTTGTGTTCAAGCTTTGGGTTGTGTTGGGCAAGTTGAGAATAAGTTGGTTGTGTTTTAAAACGTAAAATCTTTGCCCAGTTTTTGGTCTCACCGCTCGAGCGGTACTTTTGACGCTCGAGCGGGACTCTGTTGTTGCTTGTCCGCTCGAGCGGGGGTGTTGGCGCTCGAGCGGGGAAATCACCCATCTAGTATTTCGTCTGCAGTGGTAGACGCTCGAGGGGGGGATTGGCCGCTCGAGCGGGAGTTTGTGTCTAACGCTCGAGTGGGGAGTTTGACGCTCGAGCGGGCACCATGTCTGTAAAAGTTCTGGGAGCGTGCATCCGCCGCTCGAGCGGGGGATTGGACGCTCGAGCGGGGACCTGTGAGTGACGCTCGAGCGGGGATTTTGCCGCTCAAACGGGGAGACTTTTATATAAAGCCGAGATTCGACCTTTTTGTTCACTTTTCAACATCCTTTCTCTCTCTTACTTTTTCAAAAAGCTATTTTGAGAGTTCCTCTCACTAAAACCCTAACTTCTCTCTTAGGATTGATCTAGTAGGAGTTGTTTTCTCACCTTGGGCCTTTACAAAAGTTGTGTTGATCGTCGAGGGCTATCTTTTAATCTGAAAATTTCGGGATTTGGAGCATTTCCGTTCCTTCATCTCCTTCGTTGAGTCCCATCATTCGAGGTAGGGATAACCTATTCCATCTTATGAGCTTTGTCTTTGAATTTTAGCATTGTGATATGTTGGGGGTTGTTGGGTAATTTTGAGAAAGTTTGGGCCTTTGTGTAATTTTACAAAAGTTGGGGTTTTAAATATATAAACCTATATGCATGTTAGGCATAGAGAAATGAGATTAATGTTGGGTCATTGATGGAAATGGAACCTTAGGGTTGTTTTGTGAATTATGGTAATTTGTCCTAATTGGTTTAATTAATTACTGCATATAATTAATTGAAGAAAACGAGGAATTGAATTGAGAATGTTGAAATTGGGAATGTATGGGACTAAAGAGTGTAGTCGAATCTTTTATTGCTCATCTAGTTGAAGTGTTGATATATTATCCACTTGTGCATTTATTTCCTGCTTAGAAATAATTGCTTTGGGCTACCGGTGGAGGGTAGTGTTGATTATTGTGGACAATGCATGATGATTTGGCAAACTAAAACTAATCAATTGGATGTGTCATAAAGTATGACGGTTGATAGAATACATTAACTTTATGTATTGATTGATTGCGTATGTGATTCTGTGTTTATATGCATTACTTGTGTATGGAAGGAGATGGGGAATGTACTCCACGGTTTAGGGGAAGATGGGGGATCTACCTCTAAACCGGTTAATGGTTAAGGGAAGATGGGGGATGGACCCAGGGATGCAGCTCATATGCTCTCTCATTGTAGTGATGATACAGCTCATATGCTTATCTATTGGAATGTTAATACAGCTCATATGCTTATCTGTTGTAGTATTGATATAGCTCATATGCTTATCTGTTGAAGTATTGATATAGCTCATATGCTTATCTGTTGTAGTAGTGATATAGCTCATATGCTTATCTATTGAAAAGTTTGTTTGATTTGATATAGCACTAAAATGTATATCATCATCGTTTGTGAAGTATGGAAGTAGTTTATGTGTTATTAATACAACACCAAAATGTGTAACCACCTTGAATTTCGAAAATGTTCTAGTGATGAAACAATAATCTCATCAAATGTTTTGGCCAGAGTACTGAACCTTGCTTTCAAACTCAAAGTTGAATAAGAAATGGAAGGTGAATTGTAACCTAGACTTGACCATCATGGAATTGTAATAAGATGTAAATGGAAGTGTAAGTATTGACCATCTACCAGTTGCTAATCTCTTAGTCATTGTTCATAGTTGGTTTAGTATATTTCTACTGGGCTGTGGCTCACCCTATATGGGGACATCATTTTCAGGTACAGGTAGCATGCCACCTCTAAGGACATAGCTTGGGAGGCTAGAGGTGGACATACTTTGGCTGTCTTATTTTCCTTGATTGTATTACATATAGTTTCAAGCCAAGGGCTTAAGGTGTAATTGAGTTAGCACTCTCTTTTGTAACCAAGTGTTAACTTGGAAAGCTGTAAGCCCGTAGGGCATTTGCTTTTGTGTTGTAAACATGTAATACTGTTGTAATGAAATACCCTGAGGAATAGATGAATGTGGACCTTTATGTATCAATGCATGTCCCTATATGGATGGGTTTAATGCCATTATTTTGAGGGCGTTACACCATATATAAAAAAAACGACATAATTTAACAACATAAACTAATTATGAACATAGAAGTAATACATAAACTAATTATGAAAATAGAAGTAATACCCTTCAAATAGCAACCATTGGTAGCTATCGCAATCTATATGAAGAAAAAGCAAGATAAATTGATAAAAAAGCAAGATAAATTGATAAAAATGAAGAAAAAAAATGCTTAATGTTTAATATTTTTTAAATCTCATGTCACATAGTAGGCAATGAATATTATATTAGTCTACTAAATATAACATAAAAAATAATTTATATAAAATTTATAAATATTAAACTTTTACAAAATATTTGATAGGGACATTTTTAGAATTTTAAATTACGATAATCAATATTTAACTTGACATAGTATTGTATAGAAAAATTATGTATTGTAACTCTCTTTTTTTATTCAAATAAATAAAGAAAATGATGGGAAGAGAGAGAGAGAGTGTGTGTGTGTCAAACTAATCATTAAAATATTGAATTTATCTCAACTCATGAATTTAGTTATATTTTTATTTCAATTAAGATAATTTCAACCATTAAATTAAATAAATCTTAATCCTTCAAAGTGATATATAGGACATTTTTAGACGTATTTTAAAAAATCTAGCTGCTTTATTATATAGATTCCGAAGTTAAATGCATAAATAATAGTAACAATTTGCCAATAATTTATAGGTTTTGTGAGAATACTTCTCATACCTAAAACTTTGTTGTCGCACCTATTTAGTATTTTGAAAACCCCACTACAATAACAAAAAGGGGGATGCACCAATAAATCCCAAATTAATAACTTATACACTGTTTAGTCCTAAAAGTTTTCTTATAGACTGAAAGGTCCCATTACAATGTTTCAAACATCAGATTAATGTTTCGAACATTAGATTTCGAACATTAGATTTCGAACATCAGATTAATGTTTCAAACATTAGATTGATGTGCAAATGGGACTAAATGGAGCATAAGAAAACTTTTAGGACTAAATGGTTCAACTTTTTAGAAACTAGGACGTATGGGTAAATTTTCCTAACAAAAAATATATAAGCAACCACTTTCATATATAATAATACCAATTAAATAAGAGCATATCAATCATTTATTATTTGCTAGTTACTATATAATATAACTAGCGTATACCCGTGCCTGAAGGCACGGTGTAAATAATATTAGGAATAGAATATAATTGTAATTCCAACACTATTTTAAATTTATTTTTTAATTTGATAAAATCACAAATTTATTATAAAATTTTAGAGTTCTCACAAAATTTCTCACGAAAACTCATTTTTACTTACATAATATACAGCTAGATAGATAGATATGGCTAGCATACATACAATACTGCTTTTGCTTATATAATTATATGCAAATTGTATGTACGCCCGTAATGTCGTAGTATATTACGAGCATACAAACATTGTATGGAAATATATGTAAAATATATTGAACAAAAAGGAGAAAATAAAAAAATAACCAAGTACAGAGAAAAATAAAAACGGTAGAAAATAAAAAATAAAAAGAAAAGAAAGAGGAAGGCAGGAAGATGGGATCATGGAAGAAGGGGTGTGAGAAAAGGAAAAAGTAAGAGAGAGAAGTAGGAAAGTAGAAAATGTATGTGTAGAACATTTTTTGAAAAATATATCTCGTCCATTATTTTATAATTTGAACAGATCTGAGCCATCCAAATGTCTTAATAGGACAAAATATGTTGAAGATTCAAAAACCGTCATGATTTGTTAAAATATGTTGAAGATTCATATGAAGTCTAAATTTACGAAGTTTATCAAGTATTTAATATATTTAAAAATAATAATTAATTGTTCAAATTCATTTAATTTGTGGACTATAAAATTTATTAATTTAATCTCCACTACACACAGTAAAATCTGGCTTCTAATTCTGGGATCGCAGTCTTTTTCATATAATATGAACAAAAATAAGTGAACAAAAAGGAGAAAATAAAAAATAAAAAAACAAACAAAGAGAAAAATAAAAATGAGATAAAATAAAAAAAATTTAAAAAGAGAGAGAGAGAGGAAGGTGGTGGGATCATGGGATCCTAGAAGGATGGATGAGAAAAGGAAAAAGTAAAAGAGAAAAGTGGGAAAATAGAAAATGTACATGTAGGATATTTTTTGAAAAATATATCTCAGCCGTTGTTATATAATTTGAATAGATCTGAGCCGTCTAAATGTCCTAATAGGACAATGTGTGTAGGAAAAATTCAAAAACCATTCTGCTTTATTATATAGATATATCACGCCTTCTCTAAATATCAACCAATCATCTTACTTACACATCATTAGGTTTAAAAAATGAGTCCAAAAAATAGGCTTGTATATTATTTTTCATAAAGAAAAAATCAATAATCCAAATAATTTATTATTGAATCATAGCCAACCCTAGAAGACACCATAAAACTAAAAAACAATAATTCAACATTAATTATTTTTTGACTGTTGCATAAGTAGAAAATACCATATATAAAAAAAACGACATAATTTAACAACATAAACTAATTATGAACATAGAAGTAATACATAAGCTAATTATGAAAATAGAAGTAATACGATTCAAATAGCAACCATTGGTAGCTATCACAATCTATATGAAGAAAAAGCGAGATAAATTGATAAGAATGAAGAAAAAAAAATGCTTAATGTTTAATATTTTTTAAATCTCATGTCACGTTGTAGGCTATGAATATTATATTAGTCTACTAAATATAACATAAAAAATAATTTATATAAAATTTATAAATATAAAACTTTTACAAAATATTTGATAGTGACATTTTTAGAATTTTAAATTACGATAATCAATATTTAACTTGACATATTATTGTATACAAAAATTATGTATTGTAACTCTCTTTTTTTATTCAAATACATAAAGAAAATGATGGGGGGAGAGAGAGAGAGAGAAAGAGTGTCAAACTAATCATTAAAATATTGAGTATATCTCAACTCATGAATTTAATTATATTTTTATTTCAAATAAGATAGTTCCAACCGTTAAATGAAATAAATCTTAATCCTTCAAAGTGATATATAGGACATTTTTAGACGTATTTTATAAAATCTAGCTGCTTTATTATATGGATTCCGAAGTTAAATGCATGAATAACAGTAACAATTTGCCAATAATTTATAAGTTTTATGAGAATACTTCTCATACCTAATACTTTGTCGTCGCACCTATTTAGTATTTTGAAAACCGCACTACAATAACAAAAAATATAAAAGCAACCACTTTCATATATAATAATACTAATTAAATAAGTGCGTATCAATAATTTATTATTTGCTAATTACTATATAATATAACTAGCGTATGCCCGCCCCTGAAGGCACGGTGTAAATAATCTTAGGAATAGAATATAATTGTAATTCCAACACTATTTTAAATTTATTTTTTAATTTGATAAAATCACAAATTTGTTATAAAATTTTAGAGTTCTCACAGAACTCCTCGTGAAAACTTGTTTTTACTTATATAATATACAGCTAGATAGACAGATATGGCTAGCATACATACAATACTGCTTTTGCTTATATAATTATATGCAAATTGTATGTATGCACGTAATGTCCTAGTGTATTACGAGCATACAAACATTGTATGGAAATATATGTAAAATATATTGAACAAAAAGGAGAAATTTAAAAAATAAACAAGTAGAGAGAAAAATAAAAACGGCAGAAAATAAAAAATAAAAAGAAAAGAAAGAGGAAGGCAGGATGATGGGATCATGGAAGAAGGGGGTGTGAGAAAAGAAAAAAGTAACAGAGAGAGAAGTAGGAAAGTAGAAAATGTATATGTAGAACATTTTTTGAAAAATATATCTCAGCTATTATTTTATAATTTGAACAGATATGAGCCATCTAAATGTCTTAATAGGACAAAATATGTTCAAGATTGAAAAATCGTCATGATTTATTAAAATATGTTGAAGATTCATATGAAGTCTAAATTTACGAAGTTTATCAAGTATTTAATATATTTAAAAATAATAATTAATTGTTCAAATTCATTTAATTTGTGGACTATAAAATTTATTAATTTAATCTCCACTACACACAGTAAAATCAGGCTTCTAATTCTGGGATCGCAGTCTTTTCCACATAATATGGACAAAAATAAGTGAACAAAAAGGAGAAAATAAAAAATAAAAAAACAAACAAAGAGAAAATAAAAATGAGAGAAAATAAACAAAATTAAAAAAAAAAAAAGAGAGAGGAAGGTGGTGGGATCATGGGATCATAGAAGGATGGATGAGAAAAGGAAAAAGTAAAAGAGAAAAGTGGGAAAATAGAAAATGTACATGTAGGATATTTTTTGAAAAATATATCTTAGCCGTTGTTTCATAATTTGAATAGATCTGAGCCATCTAAATGTCGTAATAGGACAATGTGTGTGGGATAAATTCAAAAACCAATCTGCCTTATTATATAGATATACCACGTCTTCTCTAAATATCAACCAATCATCCTACTTACACATCATTAAGTTTAAAAAATGAGTCAAAAAAATAGGCTTGTATATTATTTTTCATAAAGAAAAAATCAATAATCCAATAATTTATTATTGAATCATAGCCAACCCTAGAAGGCACCATAAAACTAAAAATCAATAATTCAACATTAATTATTTTTTAAATGTTGCATAAGTACAAAATACCATATATAAAAAAAATGACATAATTTAACAACATAAACTAATTATGAACATAGAAGTAATACATAAGCTAATTATGAAAATAGAAGTAATACGCTTCAAATAGCAACCATTGGTAGCTATCGCAATCTATATGAGGAAAAAGCGAGATAAATTGATAAGAATGAAGAAAAAAAAATGCTTAATGTTTAATATTTTTTAAATCTCATGTCACATTGTAGGCTATGAATATTATATTAGTCTACTAAATATAACATAAAAAATAATTTATATAAAATTTATAAATATAAAACTTTTACAAAATATTTGATAGTGACATTTTTAGAATTTTAAATTACGATAATCAATATTTAACTTGACATATTATTGTATACAAAAATTATGTATTGTAACTCTCTTTTTTTATTCAAATACATAAAGAAAATGATGGGGAGAGAGAGAGACAGAAAGAGTGTCAAACTAATCATTAAAATATTGAGTTTATCTTAACTCATGAATTTAATTATATTTTTATTTCAAATAAGATAGTTCCAACCGTAAAATTAAATAAATCTTAATCCTTCAAAGTGATATATAGGACATTTTTAAACGTATTTTATAAAATCTAGCTGCTTTATTATATAGATTCCGAAGTAAAATGCATGAATAACAGTAACAATTTGCCAATAATTTATAAGTTTTATGAGAATACTTCTCATACCTAATACTTTGTCGTCGCACCTATTTAGTATTTTGAAAACCGTACTACAATAACAAAAAATATAAAAGCAACCACTTTCATATATAATAATACTAATTAAATAAGTGCATATCAATAATTTATTATTTGCTAATTACTATATAATATAACTAGCGTATGCCCGCCCCTGAAGGCACGGTGTAAATAATATTAGGAATAGAATATAATTGTAATTCCAACACTATTTTAAATTTATTTTTTAATTTGATAAAATCACAAATTTGTTATAAAATTTTAGAGTTCTCACAAAACTCCTCATGAAAACTTGTTTTTACTTATATAATATACAGTTAGATAGATAGATATGGCTAGCATACATACAATACTGCTTGTGCATATATAATTATATGGAAATTGTATGTATGCCCGTAATGTCCTAGTGTATTACGAGCATACAAACATTGTATGGAAATATATGTAAAATATATTGAACAAAAAGGAGAAAATAAAAAAATAAACAAGTAGAGAGAAAAATAAAAATGGTAGAAAATAAAAAATAAAAAGAAAAGAAAGAGGAAGGCAGGATGATGGGATCATGGAAGAAGGGATGTGAGAAAAGAAAAAAGTAAGAGAGAAGTAGGAAAGTAGAAAATGTCTATGTAGAGCATTTTTTGAAAAATATATCTCAGCCATTATTTTATAATTTGAACAGATCTGAGCCATCTAAATGTCTTAATAGGACAAAATATGTTGAAGATTCAAAAATCGTCATGATTTATTAAAATATGTTGAAGATTCGTATGAAGTCTAAATTTACGAAGTTTATCAAGTATTTAATATATTTAAAAATAATAATTAATTGTTCAAATTCATTTAATTTGTGGACTATAAAATTTATTAATTTATTCTCCACTACACTCAGTAAAATCTGGCTTCTAATTCTGGGATCGCAGTCTTTTTTCATATAATATGAATAAAAATAAGTGAACAAAAAGGAGAAAATAAAAAATAAAAAAACAAACGAAGATAAAAATAAAAATGAGAGAAAATAAAAAAAATTTTAAAAAAAAAATAGAGAGGAAGGTGGTGGGATCATGGGATCATAGAAGGATGGATGAGAAAAGGAAAAAGTGAAAGAGAAAAGTGGGAAAATAGAAAATGTACATGTAGGATATTTTTTGAAAAATATATCTTAGCCGTTATTTTTTAATTTGAATAGATCTGAGCCGTCTAAATGTCCTAATAGGACAATGTGTGTGGGACAAATTCGAAAACCATTCTGCTTTATTATATAGATATATCACGCCTTCTCTAAATATCAACCAATCATCATACTTACACATCATTAAGTTTAAAAAATGAGTCCACAAAGTAGGCTTGTACATTATTTTTCATAAAGAAAAAATCAATAATCCAAATAATTTATTATTGAATCATAGCCAACCCTAGAAGACACCATAAAACTAAAAAACAATAATTCAACATTAATTATTTTTTGACTGTTGCATAAGTAGAAAATACCATATATAAAAAAAACGACATAATTTAACAACATAAACTAATTATGAACATAGAAGTAATACATAAGCTAATTATGGAAATAGAAGTAATACGCTTCAAATAGCAACCATTGGTAGCTATCGCAATCTATATGTAGAAAAAGCGAGATAAATTTATAAGAATGAAGAAAAAAAAATGCTTAATGTTTAATATTTTTTAAATCTCATGTCACATTGTAGGCTATGAATATTATATTAGTCTACTAAATATAACATAAAAAATAATTTATATAAAATTTATAAATATAAAACTTTTACAAAATATTTGATAGTGACATTTTTAGAATTTTAAATTACGATAATCAATATTTAACTTGACATATTATTGTATACAAAAATTATGTATTGTAACTCTCTTTTTTTATTCAAATACATAAAGAAAATGATGGGGAGAGTGAGACAGAGAGAGAAAGGGTGTCAAACTAATCATTAAAATATTGAATTTATCTCAACTCATGAATTTAATTATATTTTTATTTCAAATAAGATAATTTCAACCATTAAATTAAATAAATCTTAATCCTTCAAAGTGATGTATTGGACATTTTTAGACGTATTTTAAAAAATCTAGTTGCTTTATTATATAGATTCCGAAGTTAAATGCATGAATAATAGTAACAATTTGCCAATAATTTATAGGTTTTGTGAGAATACTTCTCATACCTAAAACTTTGTCGTCACACCTATTTAGTATTTTGAAAACCCCACTACAATAACAAAAAATATAAAAGCAACCACTTTCATATATAATAATACTAATTACATAAGAGCATATCAATCATTTATTATTTGCTAGTTACTATATAATATAACTAGCGTATACCCGTGCCAGAAGGCACGATAGAATATAATTGTAATTCCAACACTATTTTAAATTTATTTTTTAACTTGATAAAATCACAAATTTATTATAAAATTTTAGAGTTCTCACAAAACTCCTCACGAAAACTCGTTTTTACTTATATAATATACAGCTAGATAGATAGATATGGCTAGCACACATACAATACTGCTTTTCCTTATATAATTATATGGAAATTGTATGTATGCCCGTAATATCCTAGTGTATTACGAGCATACAAACATTGTATGGAAATATATGTAAAATATATTGAACAAAAAGGAGAAAATAAAAAAATAAACAAGTAGGAAGAAAATAAAAAATAAAACGAAAAGAAAGAGGAAGGCAGGATGATGGGATCATGGAAGAATGGGTGTGAGAAAAGGAAAAAGTAAGAGAGAGAGAAGTAGGAAAGTAGAAAATGTATTTGTAGAACATTTTTTGAAAAATATATCTCAGCCATTATTTTATAATTTGAACAGATCTGAGTCATCCAAATGTCTTAATAGGACAAAATATGTTGAAGATTAAAAAACCGTCATGATTTATTAAAATATGTTGAAGATTCATATGAAGTCTAAATTTACGAAGTTTATCAAGTATTTAATATATTTAAAAATAATAATTAATTTTTCAAATTCATTTAATTTGTAGACTATAAAATATATTAATTTAATCTCCACTACACACAGTAAAATCAGGCTTCTAATTCTGGGATCGCAGTTTTTTTCATATAATATGAACAAAAATAAGTGAACAAAAAGGAGAAAATAAAAAATAAAAAAACAAACAAAGGGAAAAATAAAAATGAGAGAAAATAAAAAAAAAATTAAAAAAAAAGAGAGAGAGGAAGGTGGTGGGATCATGGGATCATAGAAGGATGGATGAGAAAAGGAAAAAGTAAAAGAGAAAAGAGGGAAAGTAGAAAATGTACATGTAGAATATTTTTTGAAAAATATATCTCAGCCGTTCTTTTATAATTTGAATAGATCTGAGCCGTCTAAATGTCCTAGTAGGACAATGTGTGTAGGACAAATTCAAAAACCATTCTGCTTTATTATATAGATATATCACGTCATGTCACGCCCTCAAAATAATAACATTAAACCCATCAATATAAACATGCATTGATATATGAAAGCTCCACATTCTTCTATTCATCAGAGTTCCATTACAAAAGTATTACATGTTAATCAACAAAAGCAAATGCCCTAAAGGCTTATAGCTTTCCAAGTTAACACTTGGTTACAACAAAGAGTGCTAACTCATTTACACCTTAAGCCCTTGGCTTGAGAATACATGTAATATATCAAAGAAACTAAACAACAAAAGTCTGTCGCCTCTAGCCTCCCAAGCTACGTCCTTGGAGGTGGCATGCTACCTGCACCTGAAAATGATATTCCCATATAGGGTGAGCCACAGCCCAGTAGAAATACACTAAACCAAATATGAACAATGACTAAAAGATTAGCAGTTGATAGATGGCCAACACTGATACTTTCACTTATAACACTTTACAGTTTCATGACATACGAGTTCGTGTTACAATCCATTTTCCGATTCTTTTCAATTCTCAAATTTATAACCATGGCTCAGCACCTGGCCAAACAACTTATATGAGACAGTAACTCATATTACACTCTTTCCCATTTCATAATAGATAAGCATACTAGCTATATCACACACCAACAGATAAGCATACAAGTTATATCATCACTTCCATAGATATGCATAAGAGCACTATCACACTTCCAAAGACAAGCATATGAGCTGTGTCATCACATCACTAGATAAGCATATGAGCTCTATCTATGGAGTCCATCCCCTATCTCCTCCCAACAACATCCGGTTTAGAGGTCCATCCCCTATCTTCCCCTAAACCGTGGAGTACATCCCCTATCTCCTCCCAATACGACACAATGCATATAAACAATAATTATACACATCATCACACAATACATAAATTTAATGTATTCTTTCAACCGTCATACTCAATGACACAATTCAGTGATTAGTTTCAGTTTACCTAATCATCATGCATTATCTACAACAATCAAGACTATCCTCCACCGATAGCCCAAAGCAGTTATTTCTATACAGAAAATAAATGCAACAATGGATATATAATCAACATTTCAACTATGTGAGCGATAAATAATCCAACTACACCCTTTAATCCCATATCTTTCCAAATCAATTCCCCATTCCTCATAATTAATTATGCGAATTAATTAACCAATGTAATTAGGGCATTTTCCATAATTAACATTACAACCCTTAGGTTCCATTTTCATTAATGTTTTAAAATTAATTTCACTTTTCCCATGCCAAACATGCAACTAGGTTTTATATAGTTAAAACCCCAACTTTTGTAAATTTACACAAAAGCCCCAAACTTTTACAACATTACCAAACCAACCCCATCATCTCAAAATACTAAAATTTAAAGACAAAACCCATAGTGAGGAGTAGGTTATCCCTACCTCAAAAGATGACTCCCAACCAAGAAGGTGAAGAAAACGAAAATGCTCCAAACCACGAATTTCTCGGATCAAAAGGTAGCCATCGACGATTAACAACCTTTTTGTAATGGCCAAAGGTGAGGAAATCACTCCTACTAGATCAATACCTAGAGAGAAGGTAAGGTTTTAGAGAGAGGAGCTCTCAAAAATGGGTTTTAGAAAAAGTAGGAGAGAGAAAGGAAAGTAAAAAGTGATTTAAAATCACCCAGTGGATAACTCATATATGCATGACCCGAACGAGCGGAGAACATAACGCTCGAGCGCCAAGAACAAAAATCTGGAAACGCTCGAGCGCAATAAGGCCCGCTCGAGCGCCAAGACACAAGAATAAAGCACTTCCGCTCGAGCGCGAAAACCAGTCCGCTAGAGCGTAGATTTCCCCCTCCCAGAACTTATACCCAGAAAGTACTACCCGCTCGAGCGCCATCGCTCGAGCGTAAACAAACCCGCTCGAGCGTAAAAATCACATCTGCAGAAGTTTTGCAGGAACACGAAATATTGGAGGTGTGCAATCCCCGCTCGAGCACAAGAAGACCCGCTCGAGCGGATCGCCTAAAAATTGGACAATAAGGAATTGAAACCAAGGCCTAACCAACCGGTAACAACCTCGCTCAAAACATCCTAAAACTCAATCGAGTGGAATTAAAGGACGACAACAAGATAGATACCACTACCAACTTCACGGAACCGAGTCCGGAATGCAACAGAACAGTAAAGGGACAACCGGGATCGCTATACGTCATCTCTAAATATCAACCAATCATCGTACTTACACATCATTAAGTTTAAAAAATGAGTCCAAAAAATAGGCTTGTATATTATTTTTCATAAAGAAAAAATCAATAATCCAATAATTTATTACTGAATCATAGCCAACCCTAGAAGGCACCATCAAACTAAAAATCAATAATTCATCATTACTTATTTTTTAAATGTTGCATAAGTAGAAAATACCATATATAAAAAAAACGACATAATTTAACAACATAAACTAATTATGAACATAGAAGTAATACATAAGCTAATTATGAAAATAGAAGGAATACGCTTCAAATAGCAACCATTGGTAGCTATCGCAATCTATATGAAGAAAAAGCGAGATAAATTGATAAGAATGAAGAAAAAAAAATGCTTAATGTTTAATATTTTTTAAATCTCATGTCACATTGTAGGCTATGAATATTATATTAGTCTACTAAATATAACATAAAAAATAATTTATATAAAATTTATAAATATAAAACTTTTACAAAATATTTGATAGTGACATTTTTAGAAATTTAAATTACGATAATCAATATTTAACTTGGCATATTATTGTATACAAAAATTATGTATTGTAACTCTCTTTTTTTATTCAAATACATAAAGAAAATGATGGGAGAGAGAGAGAGAGAGAGAGAGAGAGAGAGAGAGAGAGAGAGAGAGAGAGAGAGAGAGAAAGAGTGTCAAACTAGTCATTAAAATATTGAATTTATCTCAACTCATGAATTTAATTATATTTTTATTTCAAATAAGATAGTTCCAACCGTTAAATTAAATAAATCTTAATCCTTCAAAGTGATATATAGGACATTTTTAGACGTATTTTATGAAATCTAGCTGCTTTATTATATAGATTCCGAAGTAAAATGCATGAATAACAGTAACAATTTGCCAATAATTTATAAGTTTTATGAGAATACTTCTCATACCTAAAACTTTGTCGTCGCACCTATTTAGTATTTTGAAAACCCCACTACAATAAAAAAAAAAATATAAAAGCAACCACTTTCATATATAATAATACCAATTAAATAAGAGCACATCAATCATTTATTATTTGCTAGTTACTATATAATGTAACTAGCGTATGCCCGTGCCTGAAGGCACGGTGTAAATAATATTAGGAATAGAATATAATTGTAATTCCAACACTATTTTAAATTTATTTTTTAATTTGATAAAATCACAAATTTATTATAAAATTTTAGAGTTCTCACAAAACTCCTCACGAAAACTCGTTTTTACTTATGAAATATACAGCTAGATAGATAGATATGGCTAGCATACATACAATACTGCTTTTCCTTATATAATTATATGGAAATTGTATGTATGCCCGTAATGTCCTAGTGTATTACGAGCATACAAACATTGTATGGAAATATATGTAAAATATATTGAACAAAAAGGAGAAAATAAAAAAATAAACAAGTAGGGAGAAAATAAAAAATAAAAAGAAAAGAAAGAGAAAGGCAGGATGATGGGATCATGGAAGAATGGGTGTGAGAAAAGGAAAAAGTAAGAGAGAGAGAAGTAGGAAAGTAGAAAATGTATATGTAGAACATTTTTTGAAAAATATATCTCAGCCATTATTTTATAATTTGAACAGATCTGAGCCATCCAAATGTCTTAATAGGACAAAATATGTTGAAGATTCAAAAACCGTCATGATTTATTAAAATATGTTGAAGATTCATATGAAGTCGAAATTTACGAAGTTTATCAAGTATTTAATATATTTAAAAATAATAATTAATTGTTCAAATTCATTTAATTTGTGGACTATAAAATTTATTAATTTAATCTCCACTACACACAGTAAAATCTGGCTTCTAATTCTGGGATCACAGTTTTTTTCATATAATATGAACAAAAATAAGTGAACAAAAAGGAGAAAATAAAAAATAAAAAAACAAACAAAGGGAAAAATAAAAATGAGAGAAAATAAAAAAAATTTAAAAAAAAAAAGAGAGAGAGGAAGGTGGTGGGATCGTGGGATCATAGAAGAATGGATGAGAAAAGGAAAAAGTAAAAGAAAAAAGTGGGAAAATAGAAAATGTACATGTAGGATATTTTTTGAAAAATATATCTCAACCGTTGTTTTATAATTTGAATAGATCTGAGCCGTCTAAATGTCCTAGTAGGACAATGTGTGTAGGACAAATTTAAAAACCATTCTGCTTTATTATATAGATATATCACGTCTTCTCTAAATATCAACCAACCATCCTACTTACACATCATTAAGTTTAAAAAATGAGTCCAAAAAATAGGCTTGTATATTATTTTTCATAAAGAAAAAATCACTAATCCAAATAATTTATTATTGAATCATAGCCAACCCTAGAAGGCACCATAAAACTAAAAATCAATAATTCAACATTAATTATTTTTTAAATGTTGCATAAGTAGAAAATACCATATATAAAAAAAACGACATAATTTAACAACATAAACTAATTATGAACATAGAAGTAATACATAAACTAATTATGAAAATAGAAGTAATACGCTTCAAATAGCAACCATTGGTAGCTATCGCAATCTATATGAAGAAAAATCAAGATAAATTGATAAGAATGAAGAAAAAAAATGCTTAATGTTTAATATTTTTTAAATCTCATGTCACATTGTAGGCAATGAATATTATATTAGTCTACTAAATATAACATAAAAAATAATTTATATAAAATTTATAAATATAAAACTTTTACAAAATATTTGATAGTGACATTTTTAGAATTTTAAATTACGATAATCAATATTTAACTTGACATATTATTGTATACAAAAATTATGTATTGTAACTCTCTTTTTTTATTCAAATACATAAAGAAAATGATCGGGGAGAGAAAGAGAGAGTGTGTCAAACTAATCATTAAAATATTGAATTTATCTCAACTCATGAATTTAATTATATTTTTATTTCAAATAAGATAATTTCAACCATTAAATTAAATAAATCTTAATCCTTCAAAGTGATATATAGGTCATTTTTAGACGTATTTTAGAAAATCTTGCTGCTTTATTATATACATTCCAAAGTTAAATGCATGAATAATAGTAACAATTTGCCAATAATTTATAGATTTTGTGAGAATACTTCTCATACCTAAAACTTTGTCGTCGCACCTATTTAGTATTTTGAAAACCCCACTACAATAACAAAAAATATAAAAGCAACCACTTTCATATATAATAATACTAATTAAATAAGGGCATATCAATTATTTATTATTTTTCCAGTTACGATATAATATATAGGATTAGAATATAATTGTATATGTAGAACATTTTTTGGAAAATATATCTCAACTATTATTTTATAATTTGAACAGATTTGAGCCATCCAAATGTCTTAATAGGACAAAATATGTTTTTTTTTTAGAGGGTAGAGGGAAGGCCCCCCTACAGAATAGGAACATCATTCAACAAAATATGCACCAAATTGGTAGGGACCTCAGCAAGCCACACCCGCTTGTCTGGAGCTTCCTTTGCCATTTGGGCCAAGTGATGAGCCATAAGGTTGCCATTTCGCCTCACATGCGAGACACGAAAATGTAAGAATTGCTTGGTACAGGAAATGGCACATTGTAAAAAATGACCAAAATTCACATGACTGCTGATTTTTGAAAGTGGCCCCGTCAAAATTCACCTTAACAAAATCCCCTACCGGCGGACTCCACTTGTCCAGACCACAGCCACCTTGAAAACCCTGCATATTAGATTGTGCCTTCCTAAAATCTTGCAGCAAACCACTTACCATCTGAATAGTTGAAACCGCCGATCGCTCAATACTATTGAATATGGCTGCATTCCGAGAAGACCACACACCCCAGCAAATGGCAAAAAACAACCCCAATGTATCTGCATCAGAACTCCGCCCAATTTCATATGCCCAACTCATAAAATCAAGACCAACTCCCTTATCTAACACAAACATCAGCGGGCTGTGATGCCACACCTCCTGCGCCATCGGACAGCCCCAAAAACAATGCATTAATGTTTCTGGCCCATCACCACAGCAAGTACACGTAGCATCCGATATCAAATGCCGATGCCGAAGTACAGATTTTATCGGCAGAATATTGGAGCAGCACTTCCATGCAAAGACCTTGATCTTATTGGGAATCCGAAGGTGCCAGACCCGCTTCCAAAACCAGGTAGCATGTTGCCCCTCGGACCCAGACCCTTTCCCCTTCCGTAAGCTAAGACTCATCTGTAAATGGTAAGCCGAACGAACCGAAAACACACCACTTCTTGTGTAATACCACACCAACATGTCGGGTATACCTTGACAGTAGAGAGGGATTTTCTGAATGGCTTCCACGTCCATTGCCATAAAATTCTCATGTAGGAGCCGTGAATTCCAACATCTACTGTCCTGGTCAATCAAATGACAGACCAATGCATCCGCTAACAACTCGGTAGGAGGAGAACAGACCCGAAATGTGTGAGGCCTAGGCACCCACTTTGCGCCCCAGATCTGAACCGAGCGTCCATCCCCAATTCACCACCTTAGTCCTACTTCTAATAGCGGCCTAGCATTAATAATTCCCCGCCACGTGAATGAGGGATTCGACCCAACGCCAGCTTGAAGAAAATTTGCAGTAGGATAATACTTGGCCTTCAAAATTCTGGCCAGCAATGAGTCCGGCGACGACATCAATCTCCATCCTTGTTTGGCCAACATAACAGTGTTGAAAGCTTTTAAACATCGAAACCCCATTCCACCCATCCATTTGGGATCACAAAGAGCTCACCAAATTTTCCAATGGATTTTTCGTTTATTCTCCCGCTGCCCCCACCAATAATTACTCACCATAGAGTCAATCTCTCCACAAAGCCCATCTGGCAGTTGGAAACAGGACATAATGTACGTGGGAATAGATTGAGCAACCGATTTTATCAAGACTTCTCGACCAGCTGCCGATAAATATTTTTCTTTCCACCCATTCAGCCTTTTCCAAACTCTGTCTTTAACATAGTTAAATATCTCACGTTTGGATCTACCAACAATATATGGCATGCCAAGATATTTCCCAGATTCCACCATAGTACCAACCCCCATTTCCGTCCGCAACACCTCTTGAGTATCCACCGCAACATTCTTGCTAAAACAAATAGCCGATTTTTCAAGATTGATTTTTTGGCCTGATGCTAACTCATATTTTCCCAAAATATCTTTAACCACTGTTAATTCTTGCATAGTTGCCGCCCCAAAAATCAAGCTGTCATCTGCAAAGAAAAGATGGGAGACACGCGGACATCCTCTACACACAGCCACACCAGTGAAGTGTCGCTCTTCTTCAGCCCGAGTGATTAATGAGGACAGACCCTGCGCACATAACACAAACAAATAAGGTGACAGTGGATCCCCTTGCCGAAGCCCTCTGCTAGGAACAAAAGTCTTTGTCGAACGTCCATTGACTAGAACTGAATATGACACTGAAGAAATACAATGCAAAATGGTATCCACAAACTGTTGGTTGAAACCCATCCTCTCCAAAACACCACGCAAGAAACTCCATTCAACTCGATCGTAGGCTTTACTCATATCAAGTTTTAATGCAAAATGCCCCTCTTTTCCGTGCCGTTTGTTCTTCAAATAATGAAATATCTCGAATGAGGCAAGCACATTATCACTAATAATCCGCCCCGCCACAAAAGCACTTTGATTTAGAGAAATGACTTCCAGCAATATTTTTTTCATCCGATTGGCTAACACTTTGCTCACAATCTTGTAGGCCACATTACAAAGGCTAATTGGTCGGAATTGAGACATTCGTTTAGGATTTTTCACTTTCAGAATTAGCACAAGAAAATCATTCACTGTCGTCACCCCTTTCTGATCATTAAGAATCCCCAAGACTGCCTGCGTGACTTGTGCACCCACTATTGGCCAAAAACGTTGGTAGAATAGAGCTGGTTTACCATCCGGGCCCGGTGCTTTCGTAGGATGCATTTGGAATAACGCTCGTGACACCTCCTCTGCTGTGTAAACTCGAGCTAGTTCCGCATTCATCGCTGGAGAAACAGCCATGTGAATTTTATCCAAAACATCTCCAATACCCTACGGATGTTCAGACAAAAACAAATCTTCAAAAAAGCCCACTGAAATCTTCTCCAGCTCCTCAGGCTTAGTGCACCATTCACCCTCATCATTTTCAAGCCCATCAATCCTCTTCTTCTTATGCCGCTGGGAAGCTTTGGAATGGAAAAAAAAGGTATTGCGATCTCCCTCCTTTAACCAATTGGCCCATGCTTGTTGGCACCATAAAGCCTCCTCCCGCTCAAGGAGTTCATCAATCTCACAGCATAAATTCCGACGAACACAGTTGTCTTCGGTCGAGAGCACATCCTGACCATCTAGACGTCAGAACTCACTCAACTTAGTTAGGATTAACTGTTGGACGTGGCCAAACGTGGTCCTATCCCACTGGGATAAACCAACACTCACCTTCTCCAAATTACCCCGCACACTGTCCATAGTAGCCTCTAAATTTACGAAGTTTATCAAGTATTTAATATATTTAAAAATAATAATTATTTGTTCAAATTCGTTTAATTTGTGGACTATAAATTTTATTAATTTAATCTCCACTACACACAGTAAAATCTGGCTTTTAATTCTGGGATCGCAGTCTTTTTCATATAATATGAACAAAAATAAGTGAACAAAAAGGAGAAAATAAAAAATCAAAAAACAAACAAAGAGAAAAATAAAAATGGGAGAAAATAAAAAAAAATTAAAAAAAAAAAAAGAGAGAGGAAGGTGGTGGGATTGTGGGATCATAGAAGGATGAATGAGAAAAGGAAAAAGTAAAAGAAAAAAGTGGGAAAATAGAAAATGTACAAGTAGGATATTTTTTGAAAAATATATCTCAGCCGTTGTTTTATAATTTGAATAGATCTGAGCCGTTTAAATGTCCTACTAGGACAATGTGTGTAGGAGAAATTCAAAAACCATTCTGCTTTATTATATAGATATATCACGTCTTCTCTAAATATCAACCAATCATCCTACTTACATATCATTAAGTTTAAAAAATGAGTCCAAAAAATAGGCTTGTATATTATTTTTCATAAAGAAAAAATCAATAATCCAATAATTTATTATTGAATCATAGCCAACCCTAGAAGGCACCATAAAACTAAAAATCAATAATTCAACATTAATTATTTTTTAAATGTTGCATAAGTAGAAAACACCATATATAAAAAAAATGACATAATTTAACGACATAAACTAATTATGAACATAGAAGTAATACATAAACTAATTATGAAAATAGAAGTAATACGCTTCAAATAGCAACCATTGGTAGCTATCGCAATCTATATGAAGAAAAAGCGAGATAAATTGATAAGAATGAAGAAAAAAAAATGCTTAATGTTTAATATTTTTTAAATCTCATGTCACATAGTAGGCAATGAATATTATATTAGTGTACTAAATATAACATAAAAAAATAATTTATATAAAATTTATAAATATAAAACTTTTACAAAATATTTGATAGTGACATTTTTAGAATTTTAAATTACGATAATCAATATTTAACTTTACATATTATTGTATACAAAAATTATGTATTGTAACTCTCTTTTTTTTATTCAAATACATAAAGAAAATGATGGGGAGAGAGAGAGAGAGAAAGAGTGTCAAACTAATTGAGAGGGTAATTTATACTTATAAATTGGGCCGAGCTGGGTAATGGGCCGTTATGGGCCACGTTGCGAAGGATTGAGTAAAAAGGCCATGAAGTTACTCCGGCCCAAGAGAGGTGTAAAGTTAATCTAGCCCAAGAGGGGTATAAAGTTACTCCGGTCCGAAAGAATCTTGAGGTTACTCCGGTCTAAAGGAAGCTTTGAACATAGCCCAGTTGCCGTACTCAAAGTTAGTCCGGTCTTGGCTTATCAAGGTTATCTCGGCCAGAACCTTGCTGTTTGATAGCTCGGTCTGATCACACCATGGTTGGCGCTAGGAGAAACCTGGGTAAGAGTAATGAATGGAAGAGCCAAACTAAAGTTAGCTCGGTCTAGTCTGCGGCTTAGCATAAGCCATGCTTACCTCGGTCATAGTGGAATCCGACCATGGTAAAACCATCTCACTTGGTTTAAGCAGTGAGGAGGGTGTTGAAGGATAAGCATTATCTTTCAGGAGTATGAATCCTAGGGGGACTCTACATGGAAGAGTAAGAGTCCTACTTGGATTGTGCCACACGGAACCTATAAAAGCTCACAAACATCACCTATGGAGAGGTAACACACAACTTTGATACATAGAGCTTTTTATCTACTTGCCTATTTTGCTGACTTAGGCATCAGAGGGGCTTCCGGCACACACCCACTGGCTAGCACACGTTTGTGTTTTTAGGGAGTAAAGCGACAACGTTTGGAGGAGCGCAAATTTGATCAACAGGATTATACGAGAAGGTTTATTTCTTTCCCATACAATTGGCGTCGTCTGTGGGAATTCAGACAAGAACAAAACCTCTTGATCAAGCTTCTTCTTTATAGAAGCAATGGCGCACAACGAAGATTTGCCGCAGTCCGCCATCGACGGACAAACACCAGAGGGGGGTGCAAGGCGCGAAGGCCTACCTTCTATCCTTCCCATTGCGGACTTTGAGCCACAGCGACAAAATCCCAAGAGGGATACAAGGGGGAGGAGGCGGACTAACAGCCCCCGTCACTCTCGTTCACGAAGTCCTGACAGACAAAGGCGGAGGATTGATCCTCAAGTTCTGGAGGACCGCGTAAAGGAGCCAGATGAATTAATAAGGAAGATGGCGGCGGACATGGAGGCCATGAAGCGCCCGATGAAGGGAAAAGGAGTGGCGACAGGAGAGGGGCACAAAAGCAAAACGCCCCCTCGCCGCTCAGAAGACCGTGGAAGGTATTCCACACCATCACAAGCAGAAAGTAGGAGCCTCAGGATAGGCGATACTCAATCCAGAACCTCCAGAGCTCGTTTTTCCAGGTCTGAGAGAACGAGATCATTGAGGTCTTACACAGAGGGAAGTACCTGTCGACCCTCGCGCTCGCACCAGACATCATCCAAGCAAACGGAGTTGCCCAAATCATCCGATTTGCGGATCATGCTGGAAGAAAGGGCACATTTGAAGGAAGATACTAGGGCGCGCGACCCTCGCAGGGTATCTGCCTTTCAGCGGTTGGCTCCTTGGACGCATGGAAGCGTTGAGGTTGGAATGTCATTACCGCACCCTGCCTACGAACCAACGGACAAAGCATTAGCAAGGCTGCAGACCTCGCCGTTCGTTCCGGCAATAGAAAACGCGCCCCTACCTTCAGGCTTCCTTCAGCCCAAACTTACCACGTACGAGGGGAAGACGGACCCCTATATACACCTAAGCCACTTCCGCCAGGTTATGGCGGTATATCGGCGAAACGAGACTTTAATGTGCATCCTCTTCTCATCAAGCCTTGGTGATCTAGGTTTAACTTGGTTCGAAAAATTTTTAGAAGGCAGCATAGCCTCCTGGGCACAATTGGCGGAGGCGTTTGTCACAAGGTTCAGAACAAACACCAAAATCCCGGTGGAAATTGACTAGTTACTCTCCATCGACATGGGCAAAAAAGAGACACTAAGATCCTACAATAGTCGCTACTGGGAGACATTCAACCAGATTGGGGACTGTCCCACCAATCTCGTCATTGCACAGTACAAAAGAGGCCTTCCAGTCGGAAACAGACTAAGGGACTCAATCACCATGACACCGCCCCTCACCATGGAGGCCTTGATAGAAAGAGTGCATCAGCACATCAGGGTGGAAGAGGATGGCGCCCGTGCTAAGGCAAAATCTGGCACGACTGTAGTACCAGATAAAAAGACCACAGCAAAGATCAACGCGGTAGAACGTCCGAACAAAAACGGACGAGACAGGCGAGACAACGGAGAGGACCAGGATAAAAGATGGTTAAGAATCCGCACAGCCATAACCACGGTATTCAAGAAACCGATCTACCGGATTCTGAGTGAAGTACGCGATGAGCCTTTCGTCAGATGGCCAGCTAAGCTAGGAGAAGCACAGAAAGACTACGACGAAAGGTCGCAATGCACCTTCCACAAAGAAAAGGGGCACCGTACTGAAAATTGCATGCCATTGAGACAGCATCTGGAGGAGTTGGTGGCAGCCGGTCACCTGGATAAATACATTGAAGGAGGGACGCAACCAGCCCCCCAGGATCACAATAACCCCAATGGAATGCCAATTGACGCCCCACCTCAAGGTGTGATCAATGTGATACATGGAGTATTCGAACCTGAGCGTGTATGCGAGCTCAGAGGATCGATCAAGAAGGCTGAGCACTTAAGGGAGATACTAAGTACCCAACCTACCATCAAAAAGGGGAGAACGGAGGCCATAAACGTCATGTCTTTTTCAGACAAGGACTTGGAAAGAATATATTGCCCTCACAACGATGCACTGGTCGTCACCCTCCGCATCAAGGATTATGACGTCAAACGAATTCTTATAGACCAAGGCAGCTCGTGTGAGATAATGTACTGCGACACCTTCAAACAACTGAAATTGGAGGACAAAGACCTAGCACCGGCTGTATCCCCCCTGATCGGATTCAACTCAATGCCAGAATGGCCAGTCGGCAAAATTATCCTGCCAGTCAGGGCAGGAAGCGTGACAAAACAAGTGGAATTTTGGGAATTAAAAGTCCCTTCCACTTACAACATAATCTTGGGAAGAACATGGCTCCATGCCGTGAAATCAGTAGTATCATCCTACCATCAAGTAATGCGGTTCCCCAATGGAACTGGAGTAATTGAAGAGGTTTTTAGAGACCAGATTATGTCCAAGCAATGCTTTGTCACGGCTAATGGCAGTCGCGTTGCCAAGGGATATGTTCATTCGGTGGAAGAACCTGAGAGTAACGAACTATTCACAGATATCGTCAGAGTAGCTGATCAAAAAGCGGTGGAAGATTTGGTAGAGGTAAGAATAGATGAAAAGAACCCGGATAAGTTCTTTTTGCTCGATTCGTCGTTGTCCAGCATTGAGAGATTGGAGGTCTTGGAATTTTTGACCTCTAACATCAAAGTGTTCGCCTGGACACCCTACGACATGCCAAGCATTGATCCAAACTTCATCTGTCACCAACTCAATGTCCACCCATCTGCCAGACCAATCATTCAACGCACTCGCAGATCGGCACTCCACCACGCCGAGATAGTGGCGGAAGAGGTGGGAAGTCTACTAGAGACAGGAGCTATCAGAGAGGTGCACTACCCCAGATGGATTTCCAACACAGTCGTGGTACCAAAGAAGAATGGCAAATGGTGTGTCTGCGTCGACTATAAGATAGTCAACAAAGCATGCCCAAATGACAGTTTCCCCCTACCACGGATAGATCAACTGGTAGACCTGACGGCGAGGCACAACCGACTTAGCTTTCTGGATGTGTACAGAGGCTACCATCAGATTGTCATGTACGAAGCAGACTAGGAGGTCACGTCCTTTACCACTCCAAGAGGACTGTATTGCTATAAGGTCATGCCCTTTGGCCTAAAGAACGCAGGGGCAACATTCCAGAGAATGGTCACCAAGATGTTTGAGCCATTGTTAGGCAGAACAATGGAGGCTTACATCGATGACATGGTGGTCAAGAGCAAGGATAAGAATGACCATCTAAGGGACCTAGGTGAGATGTTCCAGATTCTGAAGAAGCACAAGTTGCGCCTTAATGCATCCAAGTGCGCGTTCGGTGTAGGATCTAGCAAATTCTTGGGCTTCCTAGTGACCAACCGGGGTATTGAGGCAGACCCCTCCCAGATCAAAGCTATTCAGAATCTAGAGAGGCCTAACTTAGTAAAAGAAGTGCAGCATCTCACCGGCATGACAGCTGCACTCAACCGATTCATTAGCCGGTCGTCAGATAGACTACGACCATTTTTTCAAGCATTAAAAGCCAAGTTTGAGTGGGACGAAGAATGCGACCGAGCTCTAGAAAGCTTGAAAGAATACATGTCTTCTCCACTATTACTAGTAACCCCAATACCTGGAGAAGAACTCTTCCTGTACCTGGTAGTCTCTCAGCACGCAATTAGCGCAGTATTGGTCCGTGCAGAAGGAATCCAGCATCTGCCCATCTATTATGTCAGCAAGACATTGCTGGGTGCCGAAACAAGGTACTTATCACTGGAAAAACTGGCATTGGCCTTGATGATGGCCTCAAGAAAGTTATCACACTACTTTCATGCCCACACTATAGTCATCCTCACAGCTTTCCCATTAAAAGCTTTGTTTGAGAGGGCAAACTTTTCTGGGCGAATATTGAAATGGACGGTAAAGTTGGGACAATTTGACATCAAGTTCCAACCCAGAACCGCGATAAAGGCCCAAGCTTTGGCAGACTTTGTCGCAGAATTCACCCCAAGAAGCCATCATATCTGCCCAGTCGACCTGACTGATACAACCAAACCAGGAATAGAAGTTGACGCCAGAATAGCGCAACCCCTGGTACAGGATATTCAGTCAGACCCCAAGGCAGACCAGAAAAAAGACAGCAAGGAAGAAGCAAACCAAGCTACACCGAGCCAAGACTCACCAACAAATAAAGACTTGGTACAATCAGATAGCGAGGGGCAAACAGCAAGCATGGACCTTGAAGACAACACCAGCAACATTCTTGACCCCACGACATCATCTGACCCCTCCACTTGCTGGAAGATGTTCGTTGGTGAGATGTGGAAGCTCTTTGTGGATGGAGCATCCAACCGGCATGGTGCAGGACTTGGCATAGTCCTCATCTCACCAGACGGCTTGGTTATGGAACAAGCAATCAACCTTGGCTTCCCAGCATCAAACAACGAAACGGAGTATGAAGCACTTCTTGCAGGACTCAAATCAGCATTCGACATGAAAGCCACCGAATTAATAGTCTATAGCAACTCACAGCTGGTGGTAAACCAAATTTCTGGCGACTATGAAGCAAAGGATGACAGGATGGCCAAGTACCAAGAATTGGTCAGAACAGAGATCAAGAAATTTGAAGTAGTAAGGATAGAACAGATTGGCAGGGAGAAAAACAGCAGAGCAGACGAATTAGCAGGCTTTGCGCCAACGGCAGATACATCCATCCCTCACCTACTACTAATTGACTACCTACCAAGTCCAAGCATTGAAGACCCCAAAGTAGAAGAGGTATGTTGCGCCGAATTAGGCCCCTCATGGATGGATCCCATTATACTATTCTTAAAAGACGGCATCTTACCGGAAGACAAAAAAGAAGCCAACAAAATTCGAGCCAAGTCGCAGCGATTTTGGCTCTCCCCATCCATGGCGTTATACAAAAAGTCATTCTCAAGACCTTATGTAAAGTGTGTCCACCCCAGTAAAGTAGAAGCATTCTTGTTCGAAATACACGAAGGGGTGTGCGGAAGCCACCAAGGAGGAAGATCGTTAGCTTACAGAGCCATTTCGCAAGGATATTGGTGGCCATACATGCAAGCAGACTTAGAGAAGTATGTGAAGAAGTGCGAGAAATGTCAGAAGTTCGCACATCAAATACATCAGCCGGCCAGAGAACTCCTACCATTGACCAGCCCATGGCCCTTTGTAATGTGGGGCTTGGACATAGTAGGACCACTTCCAACAGCACCCGGAAACAGAAAGTTCTTTCTCGCAGCAACAAACTACTTCACAAAGTAGGTGGAAGCAGAAGCATTGGCATCAATCAAAGAAAAAGATGTGAAGAAGTTCGTCTGGCAGAATATCATTACTCGATTCGGCATACCTAAAGCCCTAATATCAGACAACGGCACCCAGTTTGATGGCAGAATCTTTAGAGGCTTTTGTGAAGAATACAAGATAGAATTCTATAATTCTACACCAGCATATCCTCAAGCAAATGGCCAAGCAGAAGCATCAAACAAGGTTGTCTTGGATGGACTAAAGAAAAGATTAGAGAAGGAAAAAAGCAAGTGGGCGGAGGAACTTCCTCATGTTTTATGGGCTTACCACACCACACCTCGACGATCAACCGGAGAAACACCATTCTCCTTAGCCTACGGCATGGAAGCAGTAATCCCACTGGAAGTTGGCCTCCCCACAATTAGAAGCGAAAATTTTGATCCAGACTTGAATGGAGAAGCCATAGCATTGGAGCTCGAACTCGCCGAAGAAAGAAGAGAAAGAGCACTAGTCCACATTGCCTCATATCAACAAGAGTTATCCAGAAAATACAACAAAACAGTGCATCCAAGGCAATTCAAGATCGGAGATTGGGTGCTACGCAAAGTGATGGGAAACACCCTGGTGCTAGGAGATGGCAAGCTAGGGCCTAATTGGGAAGGTCCTTACAAAGTGGTTGGGTTAGCAGGCAAAGGGGCATACCACCTAGAAGATGAGGACGGCAAAGCCATTCCTAGGCTATGGAATACTGCCAATCTCAAACTATTTTATTTTTAGTTTTTTTTTATATGTGTAATTTTCCTTTTTCTTAATAAAACAAAGTCGATTCTTTTCAGCATGGTATTTTTTTGTAAAAGATTGTATTAAGAAGTTAAGGACACCAAAAGCAAGGTTGGCTGGAAAAACCAATCTATAGGTTGGCTGGAAAAACCAACACCCCTCCTAAGCCCAGGATAAGGATCCAGGCTGCAGGACGTTTGGTCGGAATAGCCAAACACTTTACTTTAGGTTGGCTGGAAAAACCAATCTAAAGGTTGGCTGGAAAAACCAACACCCCTTCTAAGCCCAGGATAAGGATCCAGGCTGCAGGACGTTTGGTCAGAATAACCAAACATTTTATTCTAACTTGGCAGGAATAACCAATTTAGTGGTTGGATGGATTAAACCAACTTTTCGTACTCTTTAGCCGAAGTAGGGACATTAGCTAAAGAGTGGTTGGCTGGATTAAACCAACTCTTGATACTCTTTAACGAAGTAAGAACATCAGCTAAAGAGTGGTTGGCTGGATTAAACCAACTCTTGATACTCTTTAGCCGAAGAAAGGACATCAGCTAAAGAGTGGTGTGCTGGATTAAACCAACTCTTAATACTCTTTAGCCGAAGAAAGAACATCGGCTAAAGAGTGGTTGGTTGGATTAAACCAACTCTTGATACTCTTTAGCCGAAAAAAGGACATCGGCTAAAAAGTGGTTGGCTGGATTAAACCAACTCTTCATACTCTTTAGCCGAAGAAAGGACAACGGCTAAAGAGTGGTTGGCTGGACTAAACCAACTCTTAATACTCTTTAGCCGAAGTAAGGACATCGGCTAAAGAGTGTTTGGCTGGATTAAACCAACTCTTGGTACTCTTTAGCCGAAGTAAGAACATCAGCTAAAGAGTGTTTGGCTGACAAAAACCAACTTAGAAGTTGACTGGATTAAACCAACTCTTGGTACTCTTCAGCCGAAGTAAGTATATCGGCTAAAGAGTGGTTGGCTAGTAAGCCCAGTCAGATTGCTCAGCTAAGACCGGAATAAAGTATCTCGGCCACATATATTGTGTTTCAAGTTGCAGTTAGAAAGCAAGCGCAAACAGAAATGCAAACCAAGATAATAGTTGGAGCAATAGAATTCATTCAAAAGTCATTACAGGTACAAGTATACAGATCAAACTGGAATAAGTGTTGAGCAGAAAAGATGATTTTCATTGACCAAATTCAAAACAAGTACAAAGGAGGGGCCACAGCCCGGTTACAAGAGCCAAAAAAAAAATACAAAATCAGTTAAAAAGATCGTCCAGATCAGCATCCAGCTCAACTCTGAGTCCGGTCTCAGCAGGAAGTTCGGTCGTAGCCAAAACTCGGTTGGGCTCGGTTGAAACAAGCTCCTCTGGGTTCAGCTCAGCTGGAGACACGACTATAGCATCAGGTGCTGGGGAATTAGAGATCGCCGGAATTGGAGGAGTAGGCTGGCGACCGGGCTGGGAGTCGTCTTCAGAAGAAGAGCCTTCTTCTCCACCTCCTTCAAGAAATTGCTTCTAAAGGTCGGCAGCATACTCTGCCAATGAGGCCGGAATGAAATACTGAGGAGCATTGTAGATTTCGGTTTCAGGCCCGCAACCGAGCTGCTCCACTGCACCTCTCCAGCCGCACTTGAAGAACAAATCCTTTGCCACTTCACATTGTTTGATATAAAGGGCTTCGCCCTCCTTGAAACCCCGGAGCTCGGTGTCTTCTGCCTTCTTCTTCAGCTCCGTTATCTCGGCGTCCTTCTTACCTTCGAGCTTGACTAGCTCACGAAGGTACTTATCCTTCATCACAGCTAGGGCCTTCTGTTTGTCTGCATCGGCCGAGGTAACTAGTCTGGTCAGACGAGCTACCTCGGCCTCTAGCTCGGTCGTTTTCTGGCAGGACTCCTTCAGTTCGGTTGTTTTTGCTTCAACCTCTGCCATGGCTTGCCTTGCTGTGCTCCTGAGCTCCAACACCTTTTTATACGCAATTTGGCCCTTTTGCACGGCCTAAAAAAGAAACTAATGTCAAAACCGAACAAAAAGTTGGTGATATTTAGAAAGACAAGAAGAAAAACTTACCAGGATCATGGATTTCGTGGCGAGCGAATGGCCTTTAGCTCAGTCAAGTTCTAGTGGTGCTCCATGTCAGCTGGGAGGCACACACTCTTGGCAAGGTTGAAAGCCATCAGATGGTCTTTTTCAGCGACAACTGAATCAGTGTCCTGAATATCACGGTTCTGGAAAGTCAGTTTGAGTGCCCACTTGGAAGAGCTGGCTCGGTCGGCATGTTCCGGTTGCGAGCTCGGTGGAGGGCTTGGCAGCAGAGTGGTTTCGTCTTCATCAATTAAGCGTTGTTCGGTCTGGGTAGTATGGGCGCGCTTAGTTCGGCGTGATGAAGAAGGTTGTTGTGATGGTAGGGCCACCACGGTTTCTTGTGTTTGGTTTGGTGGTGGTACCTCGGCCCTATTTGTTTCGGTCAAGAGAGCCCTGACTCTGTTTCTCTTGGCCATCTTTTCTTCAGCAGTCAGTGGGATTAAGTTAATTTGTGGCAAGGTTGGGTCCGGCTCGGGGGCGTCCTCCAACAAAAAGTTAGTTACTCTGGCTTTTCGGCAGTCGCTGTATCTGTATGTCGGTTCGAAATTTAGAAGTTTGGCCCAACTTCTTTCTGGAAAACGTGGATTGTGTTCAGGTTGGGGTAACTGTACAAGGATTGAAGATGGGCTGAATCTGCATAAAGAAGACAAACTGTGAGTTCGGTTCAGGAGCAGGTAACCGAAATAAAGCAAAGCATTCCAACAAACCGAAGTAATTATACCAGGTTCTCCTTTATTCCAGTTTATACTTCGGCCAGGGATCTGGGCTTGCGGCCTTCAAAATTGCCAGACACCCAGAAAAAGTCATCATCATTCAAGTCTTTGTCCGGTGTGCCTTTTATTATTTTTTCTCGACGGCGGCGTATTCTAAGATAGTAAACCCAGTCGTCTTCTTTCGACCCTTTGGAGTACTGGTGGAAGATTTCGGCTAAGCCAAGGTTAATGCCAGCTCGACGGTTTAGCTCGGCTATGCCCATTATTATGCGGTATGAGTTGGTGGAAAGCTGTGTTGGGCATATTCTCGTTTGCCTAAGGAATTCACAAATTAAGGGTTGGACTGGAAATCTTAGTCCGGTTTCTATTATTGATAAAAGGGTAAATGGTACAAAGCCCTGGCTTCCCCAAGGTATAACATCTTTTTTGGCTAAGGTTAGGTAGACATCGTCAAGGATGTTATAATCCCTTCGAAATTCGGCCATGCCACCTGGTGTTTCTACTAAAAACCTATATTTACCCATTTACTCCTAAGTTATGTATAAATTATGCTTGGTGCTAGCTCGGTCGGAAAATGTTGCTGTGTAGCTCGGTTGAGCGATCAAAAGGAGTGCCTGGGCAACCTAAGTCTGCAAAGTGAAAAAGCAGAAGTGTTAAGCACAGATCTTTAGACCGTGCTACAAAGTAAAAACAAGTTAAGTCTTACTTCGGCTTTGTGAAATGTTGAAGGTCCTATCTCGGTTTCAGCAAGGTGCTTGGTAGCTCAGTTGGGGCGAGTGATTTGTTAGATCGGTTGAAATTCTAGGGGCAGCTTTCTTAGTTCGGTCTGAACTAAGAGTGCTGGTTTAGCCCCAAGATAATTCGGTCGGAATTAAGGCCTTCAAACACACTAAGTGCAGACTTAGTTCGGTTTGTTATCTCGGCTAAGATAAATCAAAAGATGGTTTTTTGGCTTGTTAAAACTACTGGTACAAGTGTTGGTTCGGTTGAATGGTCTGGCTAGACTTACACATAGCATAAACAGTATCCTAGTCCGGTTGCATTATGATTTTGGATCAAAAACCAGTGTTCTACAGGGTATTGCATGTAATCGAATGTTTTATTGCTAAGTTTTTTCAGAAACATACAAATCAAGTAGGAAGAAAGAGTGTGTTTTACAAAAACACACAAAACAGAATACAGTGGATTGAACAAATACGAAAACAAGAAAAATAAAACAGATTTATAATGCTTACCTGATGAAGATCGAACAGCCTAGAAGATGGGAGCACACAGCAGCAGCAAAACACGAGCTTCACAGTTACAAGGTTGAAGGACAGTGGAGGTTGGAAGAGAGAGAGAAGGAGATGAGTAGTGATTCGAAATAGCAAGGGTTTCTTTTGTGTAGATGAAAGGACGAAAAGGCGGGAACTGTTCAAAAAACATGAGGTACGAGGGCGGCGTGACAGCTACCTTCAGACAATAAGAGCATGCCACGTGTCCATGAAATAAGAAGCGTTTCAGTTGTTGTGATTGAAGAGACGTTTTGACCGGACAGGTACAACCCGGTGTGAATTTAGCTCGGTTGGAAAGGCTAAAATGGTTTTTTAGCCCGGCTGGAAAGGCTAAATGATTTTAGCTCAGTTGGGACTCTGAAATTTTTTTTGGCTCGGCTGGTAACAGGTAATCCCTATCATGCTATGCAGATGGAATTAAGAGGCAATTGAGAGGGTAATTTATACTTATAAATTGGGCCGAGCTGGGTAATGGGCCGTTATGGGCCACGTTGCGAAGGACTGAGTAAAAACGCCATGAAGTTACTCCGGCCCAAGAGAGGTATAAAGTTACTCCGGCCCAAGAGGGGTATAAAGTTACTCCGGTCCGAAAGAATCTTGAGGTTACTCCGGTCTAAAGGAAGCTTTGAACATAGCCCGGTTGCCGTACTGAAAGTTAGTCCGGTCTTGGCTTATCAAGGTTATCTCGGCCAGAACCTTGCTGTTTGATAGCTCGGTCTAATCACACCATGGTTGGCGCTAGGAGAAACTTGGGTAAGAGCAATGAATGGAAGAGCCGAACTAAAGTTAGCTCGGTCTAGTCTGCGACTTAGCATAAGCCATGCTTACCATGGTAAAACCAACTCACTTGGTTTAAGCAATGAGGAGGGTGTTGAAGAATAAGCATTATCTTTCAGGAGTATGAATCCTAGGAGGACTCTACATGGAAGAGTAAGAGTCCTACTTGGATTGTGCCACACGGAACCTATAAAAGCTCACAAACATCACCTATGGAGAGGTAACACAAAACTTTGATACATAAAGCTTTTTGTCTACTTGTCTATTTTGCTGACTTAGGCATCGGAGGGGCTTCCAGCACACCCGCCGGCTAGCTCACGTTTGTGTTTTCAGGGAGTAAAGCGACAACGTTTGGAGGAGCGCATATTTGATCAACAGGAATATACGAGAAGGTTTATTTCTTTCCCGTACACTAATCATTAAAATATTGAATTTATCTCAACTCATGAATTTAATTATATTTTTATTTCAAATCAGATAATTTCAACCATTAAATTAAATAAATCTTAATCCTTCAAAGTGATATATAGGACATTTTTAGACGTATTTTAAAAAATCTAGCTACTTTATTATATAGATTCCGAAGTTAAATGCATAAATAATAGTAACAATTTGCCAATAATTTATAGGTTTTGTGAGAATACTTCTCATACCTAAAACTTTGTCGTAGCACCTATTTAGTATTTTGAAAACCCCACTACAATAAAAAAAAATATAAAAGCAACCACTTTCATATATAATAATACTAATTAAATAAGTGCATATCAATCATTTATTATTTGCTAGTTACTATATAATATAACTAGCGTATGCCCGTGCCTGAAGGCACGGTGTAAATAATATTAGGAATATAATATAATTGTAATTCCAACATTATTTTAAATTTATTTTTTAATTTGATAAAATCACAAATTTATTATAAAATTTTAGAGTTCTCACAAAACTCCTCACGAAAACTTTTTTCTACTTATATAATATACAGCTAGATAGATAGATATGGCTAGCATACATACAATACTGCTTTTGCTTATATAATTATATGGAAATTGTATGTATGCCCGTAATGTCCTAGTGTGTTACGAGCATACAAACATTGTATGGAAATATATGTAAAATATATTGAACAAAAAGGAGAAAATAAAAAAATAAACAAGTAGGGAGAAAATAAAAAATAAAAAGAAAAGAAAGAGGAAGGCAGGATGATGAGATAATGGAAGATGGGGTGTGAGAAAAGGAAAAAGTAAGAGAGAGAGAAGTAGGAAAGTAGAAAATGTATATATAGAACATTTTTTGAAAAATATATCTCAGCCATTATTTTATAATTTGAACAGATCTGAGCCATCCAAATGTCTTAATAGGACAAAATATGTTGAAGATTCAAAAACCGTCATGATTTGTTAAAATATGTTGAAGATTCATATGAAGTCAAAATTTACGAAGTTTATCAAGTATTTAATATATTTAAAAATAATAATTAATTGTTCAAATTCATTTAATTTGTGGACTATAAAATTTATTAATTTAATCTCCACTACACACAGGAAAATTTGGCTACTAATTCTGGGATCGCAGTCTTTTTCATATAATATGAACAAAAATAAGTGAACAAAAAGGAGAAAATAAAAAATAAAAAAACAAACAAAGAGAAAAATAAAAATGAGAGAAAATAAAAAAAAATTAAAAAAAAAGAGAGAGGAAGGTGGTGGGATCATGGGATCATAGAAGGATGGATGAGAAAAGGAAAAAGTAAAAGAGAAAAGTGGGAAAATAGAAAATGTACATGTAGGATATTTTTTGAAAAATATATCTCAGCCGTTGTTTTATAATTTGAATAGGTCTGAGCCGTCTAAATGTCCTAGTAGGACAATGTGTGTAAGACAAATTCAAAAACCATTCTGCTTTATTATATAGATATATCACGTCTTCTCTAAATATCAACCAATCATCCTACTTACACATCACTAAGTTTAAAAAATGAGTCCACAAAATAGGCTTGTATATTATTTTTCATAAAGAAAAAATCAATAATCCAAATAATTTATTATTGAATCATAGCCAACCCTAGAAGGCACCATAAAACTAAAAATCAATAATTCAACATTAATTATTTTTTAAATGTTGCATAAGTAGAAAATACCATATATAAAAAACGCACATAATTTAGCAACATAAACTAATTATGAACATAGAAGTAATACATAAACTAATTATGAACATAGAAGTAATACGCTTCAAATAGCAACCATTGGTAGCTATCGCAATCTATATGAAGAAAAATTGAGATAAATTGATAAGAATGAAGAAAAAAAATGCTTAATGTTTAATATTTTTTAAATCTCATGTCACATAGTAGGCAATGACTATTATATTAGTCTACTAAATACAACATAAAAAATAATTTATATAAAATTTATAAATATAAAAATTTTACAAAATATTTGATAGTGACATTTTTAGAATTTTAAATTACGATAATCAATATTTAACTTGAAATATTATTGTATAAAAAAATTATGTACTGTAACTCTCTTTTTTTATTCAAATACATAAAGAAAATGGTGGGGAAAGAGAGAGAGAGAGTGTGTGTCAAACTAATCATTAAAATATTGAATTTATCTCAACTCATGAATTTAATTATATTTTTATTTCAAATAAGATAATTTCAACTATTAAATTAAATAAATCTTAATCTTTCAAAGTGATATATAGTGTAACGCCCTCAAAATAATAACATTAAACCCATCAAATAAACATGCATTGATATATATAAGTTCCACATTCTTCCATTTATCAGAATTTCATTACAAAAAGTATTACATGTTAACGACAAAAGCAAATGCCCTAAAGGCTTACAGCTTTCCAAGTTAACACTTGGTTACAACAAAAGAGTACTAACTCATTTACACATTAAGCCCTTGGCTTGAATTTACATGTAATACATCAAAAGTAAAACGACAAAAGTATGTCCGCCTCTAGCGTCCCAAGCTATGTCCTTGGAGGTGGCATGCTACCTGTACTTGAAAATGATATTCCCATATAGGGTGAGCCACAGCCCAGTAGAAATACACTAAACCAACCATGAACAATGACTAAAAGATTAGCAATTGATAGATGGCCAACACTGATACATCCACGTAAATCACATTTTTATGTCATACGACTTATGAGTCCAAGTTACTTTTCATTTTTCATTTTTCGACAGATAAGCATATTAGCTCTATCATCATCTCAACAGATATGTATAAAAACTATATCCCACATTCACAGATAAGCATATAAGCTATATCCACATTCTCAACAGATATGTATAACAACAATATCCCACATTCACAGATAAGCATGTAAGCTGTATCTACACTTCACAAAGATAAGCATATGAGCTCTATCTTCACTTCTCTAGACAAGCATATGAGCTGTATCTACGGAGTTCATCCCCTATCTTCTCCCAATACTATCCGGTTTAGAGGTACATCCCCCATCTTCCCCTAAACCGCGGAGTACATCTCCCATCTCCTCCTCTACACATAACGTATACAAACACATAGGTTCTATATACTATCACCCAATACATACAGTTAATGTATTCTATCAACCGTCAAATTCCATGACACATTCCATTGATTAGTTTTCATTTGCCTAATCATCATGCATTGTCTACAACAATCACGACTATCCTCCACCGATAGCCCAAAGCAGTTATTTCTAAATAGAGAATAAATGCACAAATGGATATTCAATCTACATTTCAATTCGGTGAGTAATAAATAATTCAACTACACCCTTTAACCCCATGCATTCCCAATCTCAACAATTCCATTTCATTTCCTCATTTCTCACAATTAATTATCCCAATTAATTAAACAATGTAATTAGGTCATTTTCCATAATTAGCATTACAACCCTTAGGTCCCATTTTCATCAATGATTCAACATTTATTCCATTTCTCTATACCAAACATGCATCTGGGTTTATTATAAATAAAACCCCAACCTTTGTAAAATAACACAAAAGCCCCAAACCTTCACAAAATTACCAAACCAACCCCAACATCTCAAAATACCAAAATTTAAAGACAAAATCCATAGAGAGGAGTAGGATATCCCTACCTCAAATTCGGAGCTCCAAGGGAGAAGATGACAAAACCCAACGTGCTCCAAATCCCGAAATTTTCAGATTAAAATGCAGCCCTCGACGATTAACAACCCTTTCGTAAAGGCCAAAGATGAGCAAATCACTCCTACTAGATCAAAACCTAGAGAGAAGGTAGAGTTCTAGAGTGAGAGGCTCAACAATGGTGTTTTTGGAAAAGTAGGAGAGAGAAGAGAAAGTGAAAAAGTGATTTGAAAAGTCAAAACTCGGAACTTAAACCCAGTCGCCCCGCTCGAGCGTCAAACACCCCGCTCGAGCGTCACTCACAGACTCCCGCTCGAGCGGCGGATACACACTCCCAGAACTTTTACAGAACCAGGTCTCCGCTCGAGCTTCCAACTCCCCGCTCGAGCGGCACATACACAACCCCGCTCGAGTGGCCAATCCCACGCTCGAGCGTCCAACACTACACAGGAAATACTGGATGGGTGAAATTCCCGCTCGAGCGCCAAAACCCCCGCTCGAGCGGACAGGTCAAAATTTGGGCAACTAGTTTTGGTTTCTAAACTCAACCAACCTGTAACAAACCTGCCCAACACATCCCATAACTCAAATACAATGTAAAAAGGATGTAAACAAGATAATAATTAACTACAAGCATCCACGGACACATGTCCGGATCACTGTACAACAAGGGTAAATCCGGGATCGCTATATATAGGACATTTTTAGACGTATTTTAAAAAATCTAGCTGCTTTATTATATACATTTCGAAGTTAAATGCATGAATAATAGTAACAATTTGCGAATAATTTATAGATTTTGTGAGAATACTTCTCATACCTAAAACTTTTTCGTCGCACCTATTTAGTATTTTGAAAACCCCACTACAATAACAAAAAATATAAAAGCAACCACTTTCATATATAATAATACTAATTAAATAAGAGCATATCAATCATTTATTATTTGCTAGTTGCGATATAATATATAGGATTAGAATATAATTATAATTCCAACACTATTTTAAATTTATTTTTTAATTTGATAAAATCACAAATTTATTATAAAATTTTAGAGTTCTCACAAAACTCCTCACGAAAACTCGTTTTTACTTATATAATATACAGCTAGATAGATAGATATGGCTAGCATACATGCAATACTGCTTTTGCTTATATAATTATATGGAAATTGTATGTATGCCCGTAATGTCCTAGTGTATTACGAGCATACATACATTGTATGGAAATATATGTAAAATATATTGAACAAAAAGGAGAAAATGAAAAGATAAGCAAGTAGAGAGAAAATAAAAACGGGAGAAAATAAAAAATAAAAAGAAAAGAAAGAGGAAGGCAGGATGATGGGATCATGGAAGAAGGGGTATGAGAAAAGGAAAAAGTAAGAGAGAGAGAGAGAGAGAAGTAGGAAAGTAGAAAATGTATATGTAGAACATTTTTTGAAAAATATATCTCAGCCATTATTTTATAATTTGAATAGATCTGAGCCATCTAAATGTCTTAATAGGACAAAATATGTTGAAGATTCAAAAACCGTCATGATTTATTAAAATATGTTGAAGATTCATATGAAGTCTAAATTTACGAAGTTTATCAAGTATTTAATATATTTAAAAATAATAATTAATTGTTCAAATTCATTTAATTTGTGGACTATAAAATTTATTAATTTAATCTCCAGTACACAGAGTAAAATCTGGCTTCTAATTCTGGGATCACAGTTTTTTCATATAATATGAACAAAAATAAGTGAACAAAAAGGAGAAAATAAAAAATAAAAAAACAAACAAAGAGAAAAATAAAAATGAGAGAAAATAAAAAAAATTAAAAAAAAAAAGAGAGAGGAAGGTGGTGGGATCATGGGATCGTAGAAGGATGGATGAGAAAAGGAAAAAGTAAAAGAGAAAAGTGGGAAAATAGAAAATGTACATGTAGGATATTTTTTTAAAAATATATCTCAGCCGTTGTTTTATAATTTGAATAGATCTGAGTCGTCTAAATGTCCTAGTAGGACAATGTGTGTAGGACAAATTCAAAAATCATTCTGCTTTATTATATAGATACATCACGTCTTCTCTAAATATCAACCAATCATCCTACTTACACATCATTAAGTTTAAGAAATGAGTCAAAAAAATAGGCTTGTATATTATTTTTCATAACGAAAAAATCAATAATCCAATAATTTATTATTGAATCATAGCCAACCCTAGGAGGCACCATAAAACTAAAAATCAATAATTCAACATTAATTATTTTTTAAATGTTGCATAAGTAGAAAATACCATATATAAAAAAAACGACATTGTAACGTCCCGACCCTTTACACGTCATCGATATTGTCCGCTTTGGGTCATGCCCGCACGGATTTGTTCTTCCCAGTGGGTCACCCATCCTAGAACTACTCCAGCCTAAGCACGCTTAACTAGGGAGTTCTAATAGGGATCTCACCACTTGGGAAAAGGCCTCGATGCTATATAAGGGTCCAGGTTTTTACTTTTATAGCCCAGGAACTCCCCCTCCATTCCCGATGTGGGACACCGGGGCCTTACAATCCACCCCCCATAAGGCTGCACGTCCCCGTGCAGTGGCCTGCCAACTTGCAAGCCCGCCCACATGCACCAAGAGACGCCAGGGGCCCACACTCGGTACTCCGGAGAGTCGGCTCTGATACCATTTGCAATGCCTCGACCCTTTACACGTCATCGATATTGTCCGCTTTGGGTCATGCCCGCACGGATTTGTTCTTCCCATTGGGTCACCCATCCTAGAACTACTCCAGCCTAAGCACGCTTAACTGGGGAGTTCTAATAGGGATCTCACCACTTGCGAAAAAGCCTCGATGCTATATAAGGGTCCAGGTTTTTACTTTTATAGCCCAGGAACTCCCCCTCCTTTCCCGATGTGGGACACTGGGGCCTTACAGACATAATCTAACAACATAAACTAATTATGAACATAGAAGTAATACATAAAGTAATTGTGAAAATAGAAGTAATACGCTTCAAATAGCAACCATTGGTAGCTATTGGCAATCTATATGAAGAAAAAGCGAGATAAATTGATAAGAATGAAGAAAAAAAATGCTTAATGTTTAATATTTTTTAAATCTCATGTCACGTAGTAGGCAATGAATATTATATTAGTCTACTAAATACAACATAAAAAATAATTTATATAAAATTTATAAATATAAAACTTTTACAAAATATTTGATAGTGACATTTTTAGAATTTTAAATTACGATAATCAATATTTAACTTGACATATCATTGTATACAAAAATTATGTATTGTAACTCTCTTTTTTTATTCAAATACATAAAGAAAATGATGGGGAGAGAGAGAGAGAGAAAGAGTGTCAAACTAATCATTAAAATATTTAATTTATCTCAACTCATGAATTTAATTATATTTTTATTTCAAATAAGATAATTTCAACCATTAAATTAAATAAATCTTAATCCTTCAAAGTGATATATAGGACATTTTTAGACGTATTTTAAAAAATCTAGCTGCTTTATTATATAGATTCCGAAGTTAAATGCATGAATAATAGTAACAATTTGCCAATAATTTATAAGTTTTGTGAGAATACTTCTCATACCTAAAACTTTGTCGTCGCACCTATTTAGTATTTTGAAAACCCCACTACAATAACAAAAAATATAAAAACAACCACTTTCATATATAATAATACTAATTAAATAAGAGCATATCAATCATTTATTATTTGCTAGTTACTATATAATATATTAATTCCTACTAAATTAGTGCATATGAATCATATATTATTGCTAGTTACTATTACCCTTTGCTTAGGATTGGCCGAAATTGAAAGGAGAAACAACGTACTCTTTACGAATGTGAACTTGAGCTATTAATATTAAATTTATTTTCATAAAGTATACTTTTACTTTTTGTTTTTTTAATTTTTTTATTCAGTCTTACTGTGATTTTCTTACTTTAAAATTATGGGAAGTACAATTATAATATTCAACACTCATTTTTCATTAAGGAAAACCAGTCTAAAAATAATTTCTGAAAAATTAGACCAAACAAATATATTTTCAACACCCATTTCAAAAACTTTTTCAAAATCATAAAAAATCAACACTTATTTTCCATTAAGGAATTAAATCCATTTCATAAATCAAACTAAAATCAAAACCCATTTTATGAAGATCAAATATTATTTCAGATCCAAAACTTTTTAAAAAATTAAATCCGAACCCTACATTAAAAAAAAATTCTATATAAATAAAGAACAAACAGAACTTTAAAAAAAAAAAAAAAAAAACCAAACACATCTTAAGGTTAGAAAAACACAACCCAAAAAGGCTCTGATGCCACTCATTCTCTCTCACCAAAAGCCATCATCATTATCAAAAGAAAAACCCCAAATACATCTGCCTCGTCATCATCATCAAGAGTTTAGGGTGATAATTGAGACCCCCTCTAATCACCACCCCCACCACCCCCCTCCAACACACACATGGCGGCTGGTGATTAAAAAAAAAAAAAAAGTGACCAATCAGGTGAAAAAGGGGGTCAAGGGAGTGGGAAAAAAAGGGGATCCAAGTCATTATTGTTTTTTTTATTATTTTTAAATTTGAAAAAAAAAATGTGACTTGTATAATTGTTTTCATATACAGAAGTAGAGATATAATATACCAAATTCCATATCTTCCCAAGAAGGATGCAAGAAACTGGCAATGTGAATCTTTCACCTTGCTAACAGTAGCCTCTGCATCTTCTAGTTCATATGAATGCACTCCCATGTACACTATATATGACTGCATTTGATATGCTAATAAGCATCAATTAGATGGAAAAAAAAGAAGGGGAAAAAAAAAACTGTCCATAAATTGGATATTAAAAGAAACAATAAAAAATATAATTATGGAATATACATTGAATTGCGAGGTAAAATTTTTCAACCATACTGGGTTTCAAAATTTAGAGGAAGCCAAATTACCAGTTTGGCTGCAAAAGCCGGCGTTTGGAAGAAAAGAAAGAACAGAGCAAGGAAGGGTGAGAGTTTTGAAAACGACATTTTTGGTTTCTCTTAATCCAAAATTCCTTTTTTGTAGGGAGTGAATGGATGTGTTTTGAAATTTAAAATGTAGAAAGGTGAGGTGCGACAAATAAGATAAGGATGGATGGTTGCAAAGTTTGTGGCTCTTGGACGGGAAATTCAAGTAGGGTAAGAGAGAAGGTTTTCATCTCAGTTGTCCATCTAAATATAGAATGAATCAGGACCATTAAAATGTCCTAGTAGGACAATTGTCTCTAACATATTTTCAAAAACCTTTGTGCCTTATTATATAAAAATTAATACGGGTTAATATACTATATAAATAATATATTTTGCATATATATTCATGTGGTGTTATTGTGGCATAGTGTTCAAAACTTAGGAAGAGCATAGGGTAATTTTTTTTTTCTGAAATAAGTTTTTGGCGACTAAAATGGGTGGTCGCCAAAAACTTCAGTATTGGCGACGAAAAAAATAGTCGGCAAATGTATAAATTAAAAATAAAATAATTCACTATTGGCGACTAAAAATTTAGTCGCCAAATGTATAATTTAAAAAATATAAATGAGCTTTGACGACGAAAATTTTAGTCGCTACAGACTTGGTTTTTGGCGACTAAAAGTTTTTTAGTCACCAATACCTCTGGCGACCATGTATTCGTGACAAAACCGGCGAATAAAATATTTAGTTGGGGAAAGTGAAAAGTCGACTTTTGGCGACTAAAAAATGACTTTTGACAACTAAAAATTTAGTCGCCAAAGGTACTTTTTCTTGTAGTGTCTTCTTCCTTTGGATGCAAGTGCAATTAATGCTCGTCTCTAAAAATTTGTTTAATGATGGCTTCAACTACGCCTTTTACTTATATCTAATGGACCTTCTTCATTTTGTGACCCAATTTAATGGCCCGCCTTGCCGACCTCGTTTTCTAGCAAACGAAGTATATAATTTCAACACGCAAGCGATTTAAGTATATATTTTCGACAAGCAAGAGATATAAAAAAAAAAATTTATAATCGCATGATGAGTAATCCTTTCATTAGTTCATCATTATTAAGTCAATTAATCCCTATCTAAGAAAAAAAAAAGTTAATTAATAATTTTTAATGAAATTAATAATATATTTCAATTAACACTTGAATAGATGGATAGTTAAAATTTTTATTTTTTCTGTCGGTTCTATTGAATGATAAATTATGACAAGATGGTATTCGTAATTTTTAAAATTACAGGGACCAATCTATATTTTAAGTAAATTTCATAAAGTATATTCGTAATAGAGTAATGCCTAAAGATTCAAAAAATATATATTTTTTAACAAATTTTGGGTGTGAGACTCACACTACATGAACTCACATGGGTCGGATCCCACACCCATACAAATATTTGGTGAAATATATAATAATTTATTTTGAATCTCTATGGTGAATAAAAAATCACATAGAGATTTTAAGTGGACACTCATAGGATCCACACAAAAAAATTATGAACTGAAAATTGAAGGCCTTATCCGTCACAGAAATCGAAATTGACTACACCATTGTGATTAGCGTAATTTTTAAAGCCTATGGTGAAATTTAATTGAAAATTGATTCGGATCAAAATAATTAAATTCAGAATGGTTAATTAGAGTACCATTACTTAATCTTAATCAATGTGATTAAGCAAGCCTATAAATAGGCCAATATACACTTAAGTCCCTCATTTGTGAACTCAAAATCTGAAATGTGCTCTAGAGAGAGAGAGAGAGACGGCTCTAGAGAGAGAGAGGGGCTCAAATTATGAATGTTGGCTTAAAGCTTGGGGATTGGAAGCTAAACTCAAAGATCTAGCCAAAATTTGTGAAGATTGAAACTCCTAGGTGAGTATTTGAGCATAAATTCATAAGTTAAGTTTGTAATTTTGTGAATTCAAAGAGAATATGTAACCAAGAACAAGAATTAAGTTGTAATTGATGAATTTGGAGTCAATAAATGCATGCATGTTTAGAATTGCCATAGATTTGCATAAGCTAGCATGTAACATGTTAATTATGAAAGATTGGGCATTGAATCATACATGCAAGCCTGGTTTTGTTGAGTTTCATGGTTATAAGCACCATTTGTACCATGTGTAATAGAAATGAGTCAAGAATTGACATGAATGCATGATTGATGAAGATATGAAGTTTGAATGAATGAATTTAATGTATTGGAAGTAAGCTTCGTATAATTTGGGTTTGCATGTGATTGATTCATAAGATTTGAGCTTCATAATGTAGTAAATTGGTGTTTGTAGCATGTTAGTAGTTGTATATGAGAGTTATGGGTTATAAAATGCAAGCTATGTTGATTTGAATGCAAGTTTGAAGCTCAAACTAGTTGCTGGAAATTCTAGAATTTGGCATGTCCGCTCGAGCGGGGAAAGCACCGCTCGAGCGTGAAATGCTAGTTCCCAGAACTTTTGCAGACATGGACGTCCGCTCTAGCGGGGAGATTCACGCTCGAGCGGGGAGCCATGTAGTTTGACTTTCAGGTCGAGCGTCTGAAGTCACGCTCGAGCGTAAAAATGAGGCAACTAGTATTTTTGCAGACCCAATGGGTCTGCTCGAGTGGGGAGCCCTGTTTCAGAAAGTTTGTAAAGATGTTTTGTGTTTCATTTTCCGTTCTCTTTCATTTCTGAGCACTCTTAGGCATGCATTGAACATTGTAAATGGATTAAGAAGATAATAAAGAGGCCTAAGAGGAATGCACAAGTTAAGAACGGATTGAATCGTTTGTGACCCATATGTGTTATGTAATGTGTAGGGTCGAGCTCGAGGGCAATCCACCGGCAGAACACTGTGAGTAATATCTTAGTAAAGATATTTTCAAGTATGTTACTTTCCGAACGCTACTTTTGTATAAGCTTCATGGATTTGTTGATTTGAAATATAAATGAGTATCTTATATGCCTAATTTTGTATAAGGCCGTTTGATACGTTTGATATATCTGAATTGGGCCTAAGGCCGTCTGCCGTTTGCTGTCGATATGTTTGATACAACTAGATTGGGCCAAAGGCCGTTGGACATGAATGATTGGGCCAAAGGCCGTTGGACATGAATGATTGGGCCAAAGACTGTCGAATATGAACGATTGGGCCAAAGGCCGTTAGACACGAATGCAAAGATGGGCCAAAAGTCGATTGAATATGTCATTGGATATGTTTGAATACTGTAATGGGCCAAAGGCCGTTTGAATGAAATGGATCATGATCATGAATATGAAATATGCATGGATATGAATATAAAGAGAATGGGCCCGAGGCCGTTTGACGCGCCTGATCTGTTTGAATTGGGCCTCAGGCCGTTTGATGTGTTCGAATTGGACCAAAGGTCGTTTTGAATGGAGAGTTGGTTGGACTAAAGGTCGTTTCGTATAGATGGACCCGAGGTCGTATTGTTTTATATAAGAATTGGACCTGAGGTCGTTTTGCATATGGACATGATGTGTTGGACCTAAGGTCGTTTTGCTTTGTTGAGATTTTTAAGTCTGGTGTGAATGAGAATAGTGGTTCAAATATGTACGTTATAAGTATGATTCATTTATGAACGAATCTCATTCATTAACCTCTTTATTTTGATATTATTCACCGGACGTTAGCTCACTCTCATTTATATGTATGTAGGTGAGCAAAGGGACGTTCAACCCCAGCCTTAGTGGAATTTAAGAAAGGAACCCGAGTTTTCTGAAGTCAGCCCAAATGCCTTACGCAAGAGGCTTTGTTTATGATCTTTTGTATTTCATTTTCTATTTCTATTGGTCATGATAGACCATATATGTGTATAAGCTTTTAGCACGGCTGACTATGTGTTTGAATGATCCTGGGTGTACAAGATGTTAACTACTGATTTATGGTGTGAGTTATTATCAAGTTATGTGAAATGTTTGATATGCCATGTAAGCAAAGCTCATTGGACAAAATTTTTAAGTTTGCTTCCGCATTTGGCCCCATATTATTAATATTTAATTGATATCAGGTTTGAGGTCGTAGGTAATCCTATGATTACTATAGCGATCCCGGGTTTACCCTTGTTGTACAGTGATCCAGACATGTGTCCGTGGATGTTAGTGGTTGATTATTATCTTGTTTACATCCTTTCTACTTCGTATTTGAGTTATAGGATGTGTTGGGCAGGTTTGTTGCAGGTTGGTTGAGTTTAGAAACCAAAACTAGTTGCCCAGATTTTGACCTGTCCGCTCGAGCGGGGGTTTTGGCGCTCGAGCGGGAATTTCACCCATCCAGTATTTCCTGTGCAGTGTTAGACGCTCGAGCGTGGGATTGGCTGCTCGAGCGGGGTTGTGTGAGTGCCGCTCGAGCGGGGAGTTGGAAGCTCGAGCGGAGACCTGGTTCTGTAAAAGTTCTGGGAGTGTGTATCCGCCGCTCGAGCGGGATTGTTGACGCTCGAGCGTGAGTTTGTGAGTGACGCTCGAGCGGGGTGTTTGACGCTCGAGCGGGGCGACTGGGTTTAAGTTCCGAGTTTTGACTTTTCAAATCACTTTTTCACTTTCTCTTCTCTCCCTTACTTTCCAAAAACACCATTGTTGAGCCTCTCACTCTAGAACTCTACCTTCTCTCTAGGTTTTGATCTAGTAGGAGTGATTTGCTCATCTTTGGCCTTTACAAAAAATTTGTTGATCGTCGAGGGCTGCATTTTAATCTGAAAATTTCGGGATTTGGAGCACGTTGGGTTTTGTCATCTTCTCCCTTGGAGCTCCGAATTTGAGGTAGGGATATCCTACTCCTCTCTATGGATTTTGTCTTTAAATTTTGGTATTTTGAGATGTTGGGGTTGGTTTGGTAATTTTGTGGAGGTTTGGGGCTTTTGTGTTATTTTACAAAGGTTGGGGTTTTATTTATAATAAACCTAGATGCATGTTTGGTATAGAGAAATGGAATAAATGTTGAATCATTGATGAAAATGGGCCTAAGGGTTGAAATGGTAATTATGGAAAATGACCTAATTACATTGTTTGATTAATTGAGATAATTAATTGTGAGAAGTGAGGAAATGAAATGGAATTGTTGAGATTGGGAATGCATGGGGTTAAAGGGTGTAGTTGAATTATCTATCACTCACCGAATTGAAATGTTGATTGAATATCCATTTGTGCATTTAATTTCTGTTTAGAAATAACTGCTTTGGGCTATCGGTGGAGGATAGTCGTGATTGTTGTAGACAATGCATGATGATTAGGCAAATGAAAACTAATCAATGGAATGTGTCATGGAATTTGACGGTTGATAGAATACATTAACTGTATGTATTGAGTGATTGTATATAGAACCAATGTGTTTGTATACGTTATGTGTAGAGGAGGAGATGGGGGATGTACTCCGCGGTTTAGGGGAAGATGGGGGATGTACCTCTAAACCGGATAGTATTGGGAGAAGATAGGGGATGAACTCCGTAGATACAGCTCATATGCTTGTCTAGAGAAGTGAAGATAGAGCTCATATGCTTATCTTTGTGAAGTGTAGATACAGCTTATATGCTTATCTGTGAATGTGGGATATTGTTGTTATACATATCTGTTGAGAATGTGGATATAGCTTATATGCTTATCTGTGAATGTGGGATATAGTTTTTATACATATCTGTTGAGATGATGATAGAGCTAATACGCTTATCTGTTGAAAAAGGGAAAATGAAAAGGAACTTGGACTCATAAGTCGTATGGCATAAAATGTGATTTATGTGGGTGTATCAGTGTTGGCCATCTATCAATTGCTAATCTTTTAGTCATTGTTCATGGTTGGTTTAGTGTATTTCTACTGGGCTGTGGCTCACCCTATATGGGAATATCATTTTCAGGTACAGGTAGCATGCCACCTCCAAGGACATAGCTTGGGAGGCTAGAGGTGTACATACTTTTGTCGTTTTACTTTTGATGTATTACATGTAAATTCAAGCCAATGGCTTAATGTGTAAATGAGTTAGTACTCTTTTGTTGTAACCAAGTGTTAACTTGGAAAGCTGTAAGCCTTTAGGGCATTTGCTTTTGTCGTTAACATGTAATACTTTTGTAATGAAACTCTGATGAATAGAAGAATGTGGATATTTCGTATGTCAATGAATGTTTTATTTGATGGGTTTAATGTTTTTTTTTTTAGGGCGTTACAACTTGGTATCAGAGCGTACCGGGTTCGAATACTTTGGGTACGTGGGAAGTGATTAGGATCACAATGGGTTTGTCTCGCTTGATTGAGACTTAGATGTAGTGTCATATGCTATGTGCTTAATTGATATCATGCTTATGTGACTATGTGGGTATGGAATGTAGTTTCTAGGATGTTGATTGGATCCTTGAGTTTCTGGGAGTCTTGTTGGAAAAGCACTTGATCAATGCTGTTTCTAACAGGAACTCTAGTAACGCCTCGGGACTATCATTATCCGGAAATGAAATTCGTAAGTGCTTATGTGTTTATTTGCTTACGTGGAGTGCATTACTGTTGTCCGTGCATTAGGACGTGAGTGTTTAGTTTCGGCACATTTATGAATGTGCTAACGTTCTGCATTACCTTTATTAGGATGTCTGGACGAGGAAGAGGTGCTAGGCGTGGTAGACCTGCGAGGCAGGAAGTACCTTTACCGGATGAGGTTTCGGCAGTGCAGGAGGGAATTGGCCAGGTCAATGTGGCCGAGCCAGCTGGTCAGTAGGCCATGGGTGCCTTGGCTAGAGAGATAGCGGGAGCTTTGGGTATTCTTAGAGCTGGGAATCAGGCAGCTGAGGCAGGGCCTTCTTTCTTGAAGAGGGAGTTCTTCCAGTCTAATCTGGATGAGTTTATCGGGGATCCGAAGGAGCCACTGAAGGTTGATGAGTGGTTAGAGCAAATGAGTAAGACATTCGAGATGCTTGGCATCGAGGACGGAGCACTGAAAGTGACCTTGGCATCCTTCCAACTGAAGGGAGATGCGGGTCAATGGTGGAAGTACGAGAAGGCTCGTGTTGGTAGTACATGGGAGGCGTTTGTAAATGCTTTCCAGGAGAGGTTTTTGTCTGCAGCAGCTAGGGAGAAGCTGAGGGATCAGTTTAGCCGGCTTAAACAGCAGGGCTTGTCAGTGGCCGAGTTTGAGGCTACTTTTACCAGTCTGTCCAGGTTTGCACCTGAATTGGTGGCGTCTGAGGAACGCCGTTGCTATGAGTTTGAGCGGAAGTTGAGGCGGGGCCTCAAGTTGAGAGTTGGTGGGTCTTACATCCGAGAGTATAGACACCTGGTAGATGCTGCTGCTCATATGGAAATTATGATGCAGGAAGAGGAGGAAGAGCAGAGGGGCTCCAAGAGGAGCCAGGATGGTCAGGGTGATGGCAGGAGACAGAGGGGTTATAACCCTCAGCAGCCTCAAGGCGCAGTTTCTAGATCGACCTTTCCAGTGCCGAGTGCAGGCTCGGGGAGAGCCAATCAGGGGGAGTTTGCTTGTTACAAGTGTGGCCAGCTGGGTCACAAGGTTTCTGTTTGCCCGCAGAAGGGTGGGGGTCAGAGAGCTGCTTCTTCTTCAGCTAGACCGCAAAGTCAAAGTTTGGGCAGGGGGCAGCCCTTGTCTTGTTATCAGTGTGGACAGCCTGGGCACCTGAAGAGGTTTTGCCCGCAGTTGAGTGCCACTTCGGGAGCGTCTGGTTCCAGGCAGACGCAGAGTTTTCAGCCAGCTCAGTCTGTGCAGGCCTCGAGGGCCAATCCGGGGGCTTCGTCGTCCCAGTCAGTGCAACAGTCGTATGCTCCTAGAGGTGAGCAGGTAGATTAGGGGCCTACAGGGCGCGTGTATGCTGTTACCGCGCAGGATTTAGTACCGGCTCCGTCAGTAGTGAGAGGTACTTTTCTGTTTTGCAACTCGGTTGCTGATGTGTTGATTGACACGGGTTCATCTCATTCTTTTGTATCTGCTGCATTTGCATCTGTTTTAGAATTGAAGTTGGCACAGTTAGCATCTCCTATTTGTGTGGTATCGCCTTTGGGTGGTGAGTTGATCCTGAAACAGGGTGTTAGAGGTTGTGATATAGAGGTCGCTGACCATAGGCTTCCTTTTCCGTTTGTTGTCATGCCCATGAAGGGTTTTGATGTTATTTTGGGTATGGACTGGCTATCGTCATACCGGGCTGTTATCGATTGCTACCGCCAGAGGGTTACGTTATGTACCTTGAGCGGGGAGTGGTTCCATTTCTTGGGAGACCGGGTTGGTTGTGTTTTGCCACCGGGGTATGATTCGCGAGGGCGAAGTGAGCTTAGTGGTCTACTTGCTAGCTTTGAGAGTGGTGAGTGTGATGAGACCCAGATTGTATTGCCGAGGGTGGTTTGTGAGTATTCGGATGTTTTTCTCGAAGACCTTGTTAGTTTGCCACCTCACCGAGAGATAGAGTTCTCTATTGATTTAGTGCCCGGCACGGCGCCGATTTCTATGGCACCCTACCGTTTTGCTCCAGCAGAGTTGGTTGAGTTAAAAGTTCAGCTCCAGGAATTGCTAGATAAGGGTTTTGTTCACCCTAGTATTTCACCGTGGGGAGCACCGGCCCTCTTTGCTAAAAAGAAAGATGGTGCCTTGAGATTGTGTATAGACTACCGGAAGTTGAATCGGGCTACGGTCAAGAATAAGTACCCTATGCCCCGTATAGATGATTTGTTTGACCAGTTGAAGGGTTCCCGTTGTTTCTCTAAGATAGACTTGAGATCGGGTTACCACCAATTGAGGGTCAGGGAGGAGGATATTCCTAAGACGGCATTCCGTACGCGGTATGGCCATTATGAGTTTTTGGTGATGCCATTCGGGCTTACCAATGCACCGGCAGTCTTTATGGACTTGATGAACCGGATCTTCCGGGAATTCTTAGATCGATTTGTAGTCGTTTTCGTGGACGACATTCTTGTCTATTCGCCTTCTGAGGAGGAGCACGAGGAACACTTGAGAGTGGTGCTTGAGTTGCTTAGGGCCCATAGGCTGTATGCCAAGTTTGGGAAGTGTGAGTTCTGGCTGAAGGAAGTTAAATTCTTAGGCCACGTGGTATCCGGGGAAGGGGCGTCTGTTGATGCATCCAAGGTTGAGGCAGTGCAAGATTGGGCACAGCCTAAGAGTGTGTTTGAGATCCGCAGTTTTCTGGGATTAGCTGGGTATTACCGCCGGTTTGTGAAAGATTTCTCCAGGTTAGCGTCACCGTTGACTAGGCTGACTTGGAAGGGAGTCAAGTTTGTATGGAGTGAGACTTGTGAAAAGTCGTTCCAAGAGCTGAAAGTTAGATTGACCACCGCTCCGGTGTTGATTATTCCGGAGAGAGGGTTGGGTTATGCGGTTTATTGTGATGCCTCACGAGAGGGTTTGGGTTGTGTGTTGATGCAAGAGGGAAAAGTGGTAGCTTATGGCTCACGTCAGTTGAAAATTCACGAGAAGAATTACCCTACACACGACCTAGAGTTAGCGGCTGTGATCTTTGCCTTGAAAATCTGGAGGCATTACCTTTATGGTGAGAGGTTCGAGGTGTTCTCGGACCACAAGAGTTTAAAGTATCTGTTTACATAGAGGGACTAGAATTTGAGGCAGATGAGATGGATGGAGTTCATTGAGGACTACGATTTTGAGTTGCACTATCACCCGGGAAAGGCCAATGTTGTGGCCGATGCCCTTAGTAGGAAATCCATTAGTGTTGTAGCTTGTATAGACATCCGGGAATGGGAGATGTTGGGAGCACTTGGCGAGTTTGATTTGCTACTAGGCGAATCTGTTGAGGCTGCGGCCTTGTTTTCCATTGTCGCGCAGCCTACACTTGTAACTAGAGTGTTAGAGGCACAGAGAGGTGACCTTGAGGTAGAATCCCTCCGAGAAAAGATCTCCAGTGGGAAAGTTGAGAAGGGTTTGACGGTGTATCCTGACCTGAGTGTGAGATACCGAGACCGTTTGTTTGTGCCAGAGCCTTGCCGAGAGGAAGTACTCCGAGAGTTTCATCATTCGCGCCTTATGGTGCATCCGGGAGGTACTAAGATGTATCGGGATTTGGGTCGCCAGTTTTGGTGGCGGGGTATGAAGAGAGATGTGGCTGTTTTCGTATCGAAGTGCCTTACTTGCCAGCAAGTGAAGGCCGAGCATCAGAGGCCAACGGGTTTGTTGCAACCCTTGCCTATTGCCGAGTGGAAGTGGGAGCATGTCACTATGGACTTCGTTGTAGGTCTTCCGAAGACTCAGCGGGGTAGTGATGCTATTTGGGTGGTTGTAGACCAGTTGACTAAGTCGGCGCACTTCATTCCTATGCGCATGAGAGATTCGGTAGATCATCTTGCCGACTTGTATATTCGGGACATAGTGAGATTGCACGGGGTCCCAGTGACGATCGTCTCAGATAGAGATCCTCGTTTTACCGCCAGGTTGTGGCAGAGTTTGCAGAGTGCCTTGGGCACTAAGTTGACCTTTAGTACGGCCTATCATCCTCAGACTGACGGGCAGTCCGAGCGTACTATTCAGATCCTCGAGGATATGCTTCGGGGTTGTGTCCTTGACTTTAGTGGGACGTGGGAGATGCACTTACCCTTGGTAAAGTTTGCCTACAACAACAGTTTTCAGTCTAGCATCGGTATGGCACCGTTTGAGGCCTTGTATGGCCGACCGTGTAGGTCTCCAGTTTGTTGGGCCGAGGTGGGTGATGCAACTTTGTTGGGTCCGGAGTTGGTTAGGGAGACGACGGAGAAAGTTGAGCTTATCCGTAGGAGGCTTGTTACAGCCCAGAGTCGTCAGAAAATCTTATGCTGACCGTAGGAGGAGGCCTTTGGCGTTTGAGGTAGGTGATCATGTCTTTCTGAAGATATCACCTAGGCGAGGCTTGATGAGGTTTGGGAAGAGTGGGAAGTTATCCCCTCGGTTTATTGGTCCTTTTGAGATCCTTGAGAGGATTGGCGAGGTTGCTTATCGGTTAGCCTTACCGCCGCAGTTGTCCAGAGTGCATGACGTGTTTCATGTGAGTATGCTTCGGAAGTATAAGCCAGATCCATCACATGTATTGGATTGGACCGATTTAGAGGTAGATGAGGATGCCTCGTATGAGGAGAGACCGGTTCGGGTCTTGGATAGGCGGGATCAGGTCCTGCGTGGCAAGACCATTCCTTTGGTGAAAGTCTTGTGGAAACATCACGGAGTGGAGGAAGCCACTTGGGAACGTGAGTTGGAAGTCCGTGAGAAATATCCGGACTTGTTTGTTGATATGTAATCTTGTATTTAGATTTTGAACTATTGTTGAACTTAAGAGCTTTTATATATGTCTTAAGTTGTGAAACATTGAAAATGTTTGGTTTATTGGAAGTATGTTTTGGAACTTGCCTCATATGGAAGTTGAATGTAACATTATATATGTTGAATATATTGTTGAAATTGGAAAGGGAATGCGTAATGTTGATGCATGTTGAAAGTACATATGTTGTTTACATATTGTGAAATGCCTCTTGTTAAAGGGATGGGATGACCGGTAATGGGTCGAATTGTTGAATGTTAAAATGTAACATTGTTTAAAATGAAGGAAAACCTGTTTTGAAAACTTGTGCTTAATTTCGAGGATGAAATTCTTTAAGGGGGGGAGGTTATAGCGATCCCGGGTTTACCCTTGTTGTACAGTGATCCGGACATGTGTCCGTGGATGTTAGTGGTTGATTATTATCTTGTTTACATCCTTTTTACTTCGTATTTGAGTTATAGGATGTGTTGGGCAGGTTTGTTACAGGTTGGCTGAGTTTAGAAACCAAAACTAGTTGCCCAGATTTTGACCTGTCCGCTCGAGCGGGGGTTTTGGCGCTCGAGCGGGAATTTCACACATCCAGTATTTCCTGTGCAGTGTTGGACGCTCGAGCGTGGGATTGGCCGCTCGAGCGGGGTTGTGTGAGTGCCGCTCGAGCGGGGAGTTGGAAGCTCGAGCGGAGACCTGGTTCTGTAAAAGTTCTGGGAGTGTGTATCCGCCGCTCGAGCGGGATTGTTGACGCTCGAGCGTGAGTCTGTGAGTGACGCTCGAGCGGGGTGTTTGACGCTCGAGCGGGGCGACTGGGTTTAAGTTCCGAGTTTTGACTTTTCAAATCACTTTTTCACTTTCTCTTCTCTCTCCTACTTTCCAAAAACACCATTGTTGAGCCTCTCACTCTAGAACTTTACCTTCTCTCTAGGTTTTGATCTAGTAGGAGTGATTTGCTTATCTTTGGCCTTTACAAAAAAGTTGTTGATCGTCGAGGGCTGCATTTTAATCTGAAAATTTCGGGATTTGGAGCACGTTGGGTTTTGTCATCTTCTCCCTTGGAGCTCCGAATTTGAGGTAGGGATATCCTACTCCTCTCTATGGATTTTGTCTTTAAATTTTGGTATTTTGAGATGTTGGGGTTGGTTTGGTAATTTTGTGGAGGTTTGGGGCTTTTGTGTTATTTTACAAAGGTTGGGGTTTTATTTATAATAAACCTAGATGCATGTTTGGTATAGAGAAATGGAATAAATGTTGAATCATTGATGAAAATGGGCCTAAGGGTTGAAATGGTAATTATGGAAAATGACCTAATTACATTGTTTGATTAATTGAGATAATTAATTGTGAGAAGTGAGGAAATGAAATGGAATTGTTGAGATTGGGAATGCATGGGGTTAAAGGGTGTAGTTGAATTATCTATCACTCACCGAATTGAAATGTTGATTGAATATCCATTTGTGCATTTAATTTCTGTTTAGAAATAACTGCTTTGGGCTATCGGTGGAGGATAGTCGTGATTGTTGTAGACAATGCATGATGATTAGGCAAATGAAAACTAATCAATGGAATGTGTCATGGAATTTGACGGTTGATAGAATACATTAACTGTATGTATTGAGGGATTGTATATAGAACCAATGTGTTTGTATACGTTATGTGTAGAGGAGGAGATGGGGGATGTACTCCGCGGTTTAGGGGAAGATGGGGGATGTACCTCTAAACCGGATAGTATTAGGAGAAGATAAGGGATGAACTCCGTAGATACAGCTCATATGCTTGTCTAGAGAAGTGAAGATAGAGCTCATATGCTTATCTTTGTGAAGTGTAGATACAGCTTATATGCTTATCTGTGAATGTGGGATATTGTTGTTATACATATCTGTTGAGAATGTGGATATAGCTTATACGCTTATCTGTGAATGTGGGATATAGTTTTTATACATATCTGTTGAGATGATGATAGAGCTAATACGCTTATCTGTTGAAAAAGGGAAAATGAAAAGTAACTTGGACTCATAAGTCGTATGGCATAAAATGTGATTTATGTGGGTGTATCAGTGTTGGCCATCTATCAATTGCTAATCTTTTAGTCATTGTTCATGGTTGGTTTAGTGTATTTCTACTGGGCTGTGGCTCACCTTATATGGGAATATCATTTTCAGGTACAGGTAGCATGCCACCTCCAAGGACATAGCTTGGGAGGCTAGAGGCGGACATACTTTTGTCGTTTTACTTTTGATGTATTACATGTAAATTCAAGCCAAGGGCTTAATGTGTAAATGAGTTAGTACTCTTTTGTTGTAACCAAGTGTTAACTTGGAAAACTGTAAGCCTTTAGGGCATTTGCTTTTGTCGTTAACATGTAATACTTTTGTAATGAAACTCTGATGAATAGAAGAATGTGGATATTTCGTATGTCAATGAATGTTTTATTTGATGGGTTTAATGTTATTTTTTTGAAGGCGTTACAATTACTGGCTGGTTATGACCTTAATCTATAGGGGCGGGTTCGGGTCATGACAACTAGTCAATGGTGAGGCTAGCTTAGAGAAATCCTTCACAAATCTACGATAGTACCTGACCAACCTCAAGAAACTACGGATCTTGAAAGCATTCTTAGGTGGTTCCCAATCTTGCACTGCCTCTATCTTGGATGAATCTACAGTCACCCCTTCTCTAGATACCACATGACCTAAGAACTTAACTTCTCTTAGCCAGAATTCACACTTTCCAAACTTAGCATACAGTTTATGGGCTCTAAGCAACTCAAGTACCACTCGCATGTGTTCCTTGTGCTCCTTCTCAGAAGGTGAGTAAATCAAGATATCGTTTACAAAAACGACCACGAAACGGTCTAGGAACTCACGGAAAATCTGGCTCATCAAATCCATAAACACAGCTTGTGCATTGGTTAGCCCAAAAGGCATCACTAGAAACTCGTAATGGCCATACTGCGTGCGGAATGTCATTTTCGGGATATTCTCTTCCCTTACTCTCAACTGGTGATAACCCGAACTCAAATCTATCTTAGAGAAGCAACAAGACCCCTTCAACTGATCAAACAAATCATCTATACAAGGCATTAGGTACTTGTTCTTAACAGTTACCCGGTTCAACTTCCGGTAATCTATACAAAGTCGCAATGCACCATCTTTCTTTTTGGCAAAAAAAGTCGGTGCCCCCCCAAGGCAAAGTACTAGGGCGGATAAACTCTTATCTAACAATTCCTGAAGTTGAATCTTTAACTCACTCAACTTAGCAGGTGCACATCTATACGATGCTATAGAAATCGGTGTCGTGCCAGACACTAAATCAATGGAGAACTCGATCTCTTGATGAGGTGGTAAACTGGTAAGATCCTCTAGAAAAACATCCGAATATTCACAAATCACCCTTGGCAAGTCAACTTGGACTTCATCACACTCAGTACTCAAGAAGTTGGCAAGAAGGCAATTAAGCTCACTCCGCCCACACAAATTATACACCAGTGATAAGACTCTATCAACCTGTTTCCCTAAGAAATAAAAGCAATCACCGCTCAAGGTACATACAGTAACCCTCTGACGGTAGCAATTTATGACAGCTCGATAGGATGACAGCCAGTTCATACCCAATATCATGTCAAAACTAGACATATCAATCAACACAAATTCAAAAGGAAGTCGGCGATCGACAACCTCTATATCACAACCTCGACACCCTTGCTTCAAAATAACCTCACCACTAATAGGTGATTCTACACAGATAGGAGATGCTAACTGAGCCAACTCTGACCCCAAAATCGATGCAAATACAGACGAAATAAATGAATGGGATGCACTCATACCAATCAACACATTAGCAACTGAATTGCAAAACAAGAAGGTATCTCTCACTATCAAAGGCATTGGTACAAGATCTGGCATGGTAACAGCATACACACGCCATGTAGGTCTCTATTCAACCTGCTCGCCCCTCGGAGCATAAGCCTGATGCACTAACTAAGCCGAAGAGGCTCCCTGATTGGCCCTTGAGGCCTGTGCTGATTGTGTAGGCTGGTGGCTTTGTGTCTGTCTCGAACCAGACGCACCGGGTGTACCACCTAACTGAGGAAAAAAATCTCTTCATGTGCCCCACCTGCCCACATTGATAACAAGTGAGCGGCTACCCTCTTCCCTGACTCTAGCTCTAAGAAGGAGCCAAAGACGATGCAGACTTTTGCCCTCCTTCTCTCTGCGGGCACACTAGAGACTTGTGGCTTAACTGATCACATTTTAAACAAGTAATATCTCCCTGACCACCCTTCTCAAAACCCGAACTCGGTACTGAAAAAGTGGACCTCGATTGTGCTCTCTGGGACTGCTGGGGATTAGAACCCCTCGGCCTCTTACTGTCCCCGTGAAGATCCTAACTTCTCCTGGAGCCCCTCATCCTCTCATTCTCCATCTGCATTACAGTCTCAAGATGCGTCGCCTCCATAAGACGTCCATAATCCCTAATCATCGACCCGGCCACCTTGAACATTAGCCCGGTCCTCAATCTCTTCTTGAATTCCAAACAACAACACTCTTCAGTTGCTACTAGTTCTCAAGCAAACCTCGATAAGCTAGTAAATGCGGCCTCAAACTTGGCCATAGGAGTGTTCAATTGTACCATCTTGGAAAATTGGTCTATCAACTTCTCCCTAACCGTGGAAGGTAGAAACTTGTCTTGGAAGGCGCTGACAAAAGCCTCCCAAGTCACTCCAATGCGCCCATGCACATACTTCCACCACTAACCCGCATCTCTTTTTTGCTAGAAGGATGCCAAGGTCACCCTCAACTGGTCATCCTTGATGCCAAGCATCTCGAACGTTTTCACTATTTGCTCTAGCCACTTATCTGCCTTCAGTGACTCCTTGGGATCATCGAAAAACTCATCCGAATTTGATTGAAAAAACTCCTGCTTCATGAAAGGTGGTCCTGCCTTAACTACTTAGGCCTGGACTTGATTCTCAGCCTTGAGAATGTCCATAGACTCCCGCAATGCTCCGGCCATTTCGCGGGCTAAGGTGCCCATGGCTTGTTGACCAACTGGTTCAGCCACATTGGCCTGACCAACCCCTTTTTCTTGCGCCGCAATGTCATCCGGTAAAGGCACCTCATGCCTCTTAGGCCTACCACTCCTACCACCATTACGTCCACGTCCACGTCCACGTCCTGACATCCTAATGAAGGTAACACAAGAGATTAGCATATTTACAAATGTGCCGAAGCTAACTCACACACGTCCTAATGCGGTGGACAATAGTAGTTCACTCCACATAAGCACGCTGTCACATAAATACATACGAATTTTATTTCCGGATAATGACTGTCCTGCGGTGTTGCAGAGTTCACATTAGAAATAACAGTGATCAAGTGCTCTTCTAATAGGACTTCAAAGAAACTCGTAGACTTAATCGACATTCTAGAAATTAAATCCCATACCCATACAACCACATAAGCATGTTATCATATAAGCATATCATACATACTAAAGTCTCTATCAACCGAGACAAACCCATTGTGGTAATAACCATTTCCCATGTACCCAAAGTATTCAAACACGGTATACTCTGATACCAAGTTGTAACGCTCCCAAAATAATTACAATAAACCAACTCTAAACACTAGTACAATGTGATGTCAAAAAAATAAGAAGCTTTCATCAATAAGAGTTAATATATAAAAGGTGACACATGCGATATACATTCATAACTCATTTATCCTGAATCTACAACATGTGTTACAAGAGGTAATAAGAAATGAAAGCTAAACAGGTATTCATATGCCCAAATGGCTTACATCTTTCCAAGATCATGCTTGATTACAACAAAATAAGTCATAAGCTCAATACAAATAAAGCCCTAGGCTTGTCAAAAGTAAATACAAAATAAACAGGAATTGAGCCTTCAGCTCCACAATCCTCCTAAGCTAAGTCCTTGGCAGAAGTATATCATCAACACTTGAAAATGGTTTTCCCCAAGTAGGGTGAGCCAAAGCCCAGTAGAAATAATCTAGCAGAATATATGAATCTTAACAAAGATATAGGTATGATAGATAAAATCATTCGTATTGTTACAAGATCATAATATGCTGAGTTTCATATCTCAAGCCATTTTATCCTAATTCATTTTGATGACAATTTATTTCACCTTAGTTCATGAGTCACAACTCAATGGTTCTCTAACTAGTGCAATCATTACACAAACACTTCAATTTTCCATTTAATGAAAATTTTTTCAGCGAGAATCGGCACCCATGTATACACGCGCGGTTTTCAGGATTTTTACCCTGGATACACATACCAACTTAATTCAATGGAGTCGATCCCCTTTCTTCTCCCAAACATGGAGTACATCTCCTTTCTCCTCCCAAATATTATACATATACAATGTATTAAAAACATGGTCATATTCAATGGCAGCCGATAAGAGATTAGTTTCAATTCACCTAATCCTCATGCAATTTCTACAACAATCATAGCTATCCTCCACCGATAGCCCGAAATAAATATTTCTAAATAGATATACAATCTCTAAAACAGATAAATTATCCACATTTCCATAGGTGAGAGATAACAAGCATCCAACTCCACCATTCACATAAACATCTATCCAATATCACATTTTCAATACTAACTCCAATTAGTTATACAAAATAATTAATTGAGAAATTTTAGGGTAAAACTCCCATTTCCTTCCAAATCCAATCCTTGTGTCAAAATCAACAAATTTAATACAACACATCGTCATATCTATACCCACAACCATTCTTAATACCTTCACTTGAAAACTCCTCTTTTGATTTTAAACCGAAACCCTAGGATTGTTTAAAATCCTCCACATCCCTATATTTTTCACAAAATCAACAAATAACTAAGTTAAAAAACATAGGAGAGTGTAAAAAGTCCCTACCTCAAAGTTAGAGCACGAGCAAAGCAAGGATAAAATTTCAAAGATACTGAAATCGACTTTTGTTCGGATCAAAATGGAGCTCTTGGGATGCTCTACCTTTTTCCCAAGGACACTAGGGTAGAGAAACCAATGGATCTCGGTGAAAATGTAGAGAGAATGTGAGTTTTAGAGAGAGAGGCTCTAAATCTAGGGTTTTGGAGAAAAAGAGATGAAAAAGTGATGTAAAAGAAGGCTACTACGAACTGATATACGCATAGTCCGCTCGAGCGTAAGAAGTGACTCTCGAGTGTCAGACACAATAAGTTATTCCGCTCGAGTGCAAGAAGTGACGCTTGAGCACAGAATGCACAGTTCTAGTAGTTTTGTAGACAACATGCCAACACTCGAGGGCAAGAAGGGCCGCTCGAGCTGAGCCTACTCGAGCGCAGAAAGAACCGCTCGAGCGTAGAATACACTCTCTCAGTAGTTTTGCAGAGCTGCAAAAGTATCAAAAGTTTACCAATCTCGCTCAAGTGCAAGAAGCGCCGCTCGAGTGGAGGAGCAAAATTCTGGGCAACAAGAGCTTGGAAACTAAGCAACCAACCTATCCCAAATGCAACCATAACAATCTGATAGCCAAATTTAAGGAGATATAAGGGAAACAAGATATGAACGACAACATGAAATCATGAAACCTGGGTCCGGGATATAACAAGGGTCGGGTCAAAACCGAAATCACTGTATACTCCATGTGTCATATATTCGCGAAAATTAATTTTTGGGTCATTATTGATCAAGAATGGGTTTAGCCTCATCTTTGAATATGATAAAGTTATACTCTCAAATAGTGAAATGTATGTAGGGTGAAGATATATGAGTGATGGTCTCTTTAAGCTCAATGTTATAACTGTTGTACCAACTGTTTCTAATAATAATAATAAGAAGAACACATTTTTTATTTAAATTGTTGAATCATTTAATTTATGACATAATAGATTAGGACATGTTAATTTCAATTATTTGCGTTGATTTTTTTCTTTAGAATGTTTGTCAAACTTAGAATTTGTTCCTAATCATAAATGTAAAGTTTGTATTGAAACTAAACTAAGGCATATGCAGTAAAGTAAAAAGAACTACTAAATCCCTAAGTTTAATTTACACCGATATTTGTGATCTAAAATTTATTCAAACTAGAGGAGCTCAAAAGTATTTTATTACTTTTGTTGATGACTATATAAAATATTGTTATGTGTATCTTTTGGGAAGCAAAGATGAAGCTTTTGAAGTGTTTAAGTAATACAAAGTTGAGGGTGAAAATCAACTTGGCAAGAGCATTATTGTAGTTGAAAGTGATAGGTGTGGTGAATATGATGCTCTATTTGTAGGTGGATGAAAAATTGACGCCAAAGTGAACTTCATGGAAATGATATTTCGTGAATTTCCTATGCAATAGTGTAATGTGCTTATCCCACATAGGGAAAGCAAGAACAACTTATATGTTTATAGTAGATCAAGGTTTGGCATTTGTGTTTGGGCCTTAGGCATCCAAATTTTGTAAGGAAATGAGTTATGGACACTGTGAGCTTGGACCTAAATTACCTCACAAGCGTATGGGCACACCATAGTTCCATCCTAGACCAAGTCAGGCTCGAGCGCAAGTACGTGGTGTGAGATTACAGGTCAGGTCGGGTCGAGTCCATACCTATCTAGCCAATTTCGAACAGCCACCAAGAAGGCTATCAATAACTCCTTCATTCTAGCATATTCATTTGCTTTTTCTCTTCCTTTTGCCCTCTGCTTATGCATATTTTGTATAGAATTAGTTCCTAGGATTTCTGAGAGAAAGAGAGAGTTTTAGTATTTGTTTGGTTCACTAGACTTGGAGGTGTAGGGTTGCATCTACAAGTGTAAGTCATCGCATCTTAAGAAGCAGATGCCGGTCAAACTCGTAGCGCCAGAACGAGGGAAAAATTTCTTTTAAGGAGGTGTAAGTTATTGCATAGGAAGAACTAGAAGATTCCACCTCTGGAAAGCGCTTACACCTAATGACTTAAGCTGTTGTTCCCATTTTCTCGCTGACCCATCATGCAAAAGGCACGCCGTTAGAGTGAGTGTGCTTTACTAATATAATAGAAAGTAAAGGCTTTAAGCTCCGCTCTTTCGACTGATTGTTCGCATCGGATCTCAGGTTCTCTATTGCACTCCCTAAATAGGGTTCTTTTCACATTTCCCTCACGGTACTTGTATGCTATCGGTCATTGAGAAATACTTAGGGTTAGAGGGTGGTCCCGCTTTCTCGCATAAAAGCGATCAGAATTCAAACACGTCGTGCTTTACTGGAAAGGATCAAGCCATGGGAATGAATCTACAGGGCTATCACCTTCTTTGGCCAGATCTGAGAAGTAGACATCGGTTAAACTCATAACACCAGGGCGAGCACGAAATCTCTTTTAAAGAGATTGCGTCCAACATAAGCCTCGACTGTCAAACTTTGTTTCTGAAGTTTCTACCATTAGGCTGTAAGAGTTTATTTTTACTATTTTCTTTTTCATACAAAATTCTGTGAATTTTAAATTATATTTATGATTATTATCTTAGTTGTACAATTTTGTTTATGCACATATTCACAAAATACTTTCAATACTAACATAATTTGATACACGTGGATATTCAATGCCCTACACCCAACATTGCCAAAGGCATTTCAAATGAAAATTATACATTTAGTTTTCCTCAAACATTTTCCACAAACAATGTTTCTATGTTTGATATAGATTTGATGAGGGAAACAAAAATGAAAGAAAAAATAAATAAATCACTAGTCTATTCTTCTTCTTTCTTTTTTTTATTTTTATTTTTATTTTTTATGGGTAACCAGCAAGAAAATGGATTTTCAAAAAAAATGCCTATTCATTTTGTTCTTATATGAAATAAAATATTAAAAAAAAATTTCCATCAATAAATCTTAGAACCAAACAAAGGCTAAAACAGTAATAAAATATTTACTGTATCAACCAATAGGTCCAGGACATTGATAATGAAAGATTTACGGTATGAGCCAATGTGCCAATGTGTTAAAAAAAGTAAAATCATTAAACTGCTTATTCAAAAAAAAATAGTTGCCAATAAAAGTATAAAGATGGATCTAGTAATAAATGATTGATCTAGAAATCAGGGGCACAAATACCATAAGTCTTTCAATATTATTTTATGTGTAATATTTAAAAGTGAGTGGTTGTAAATAAAGTACAAAAGATGGACATTATAATAAGTGGTTGATTTAGAAATTAGGGCACAAATACAATAAGGCTCCGTTTGGTGGAGTTTTCAAAATCTAGTTCCACACTTACTTTTGAGTGTGGTGTTTGTTTAGGGTTTTCAAATTATAATTCTACACTCATTTCTCAAAACTCAATTCAAAACATAATCATTACTTTTCAAAACTCATAACCAAACACATAATTCAAAACTCTTTTCAAAACTCCATTCAAATCAATATTTTAAAAATATTTTAATTTTGTTAAGATTTTAAATATTTTAATATTTAAATATGTTACAATTTTTTTAATTTTTTAATTTTTTTAATTTTTTGAATATTTTTAAATATTACGATTTTAATTTTTTAAATTTTAAAATATTTTATAAAAATAAATTCAAACTCTATTTTATAAAAATATTTTTAAATATTTTAATTTTTTTGTTATGTATTTGGTTACGATTTGAGTGTAGAGTTGTGAAAGTAGTATGGAGTTTCGAGTTATGTGTTTGGTTATGAGTTTTAAAAATAATTTTTTAATTGAGTTTTGTTTTATGTGTTTGGTTACAATTTGAGTGTAGAGTTGCTTTTAAATTTAAAATATTAAAATTTTAAATTATTTTAATTTTTTAAATATTTAAATTATTTAAATTTTTACGATTTAAAATTTTTGAATATTTATTTTAATTTTTTACTTATTAAATTTTTTAGATTATTTAAATTATTTAAATATTTATAATTTAAATTTTTTGAATATTTATTTTGAAAAAAAATTATTTCCTTTGTAGTATTTTCAATTAAAAAATTGATTAATGTTATTTTTTGTTAATAATAAATTTTTTTAATTGAATTTTAAAAAGAGTTTGGTTATGAGTGTTGATCAAAATTTTCAATAATGTGAAAGTAATGTGTTTTGTTATGAGTTATAACAATTTGAATTAAGTTTTGAAAACTCTCTTCAAAACTCATAACCAAACAAATTTTCTTACTTCACATGTCAAATCAAATTTTCAAAACTCAATTCTACACTCAATTCCACACTCAATTCAACATTTTATTCAAAAACCATAACCAAACAAATTTTCTACACTCAAATCATAATTCTAAAACACACAAACTCAAAATACAACTCATATTCTCAAATCATAGTTACAAAGCTCTACCAAACGGAGCCTAAGTCTTTCAATATTGTTTTATATATAGTATTCAAAAGAGGGTGGTTGTAAATAAAGTATAAAAGATAGATTTTATAATAAATGGCTGATTTAGAAATTAAAGGCACAAATACAATAAGTCTTGCAATATTGTTTTATGTATGATATTCAAAAGAGAGTAGTTGTGAATAAAGTACAAAAGCTAGACATAGTAGTCAGTGGTTGATTTAGAAATCAGGGACACAAATACAATGAAGTCTTTTAATATTGTTATGAATATAATATTTAAAAGACAACAATTATAAATGAAGGACAAAAGATTGACCTGGTTAAAAGAAGTTGATTAGAAATCAGGAATATAAAAACAATAAGTCTTTCATTATTGTTTTATATATAATATTCAAAAGAGAATGGCAATCAACAAAATACGAAAGATGGGCCTGACAAAAAATGTTGATTTAAAAATTAGGGGCACAAATACAATAAGTCTTTCATTATTGTTTTATATTTGAACTGGTTGTGCCTCTAATAGATGTGCCTTTGAGTTGTAAAATAATAGTGAAAGACACTATATTTGAGCCATCGATTTATGAAATCAATGACTTATTATTAGGAATTAGGAGGTTGATGTTTGGAATATTTAGGTTTCGTTTGGGAATAGGTTATTTTAGTAACTTTTTAATTTTTTGACTAAAATATAAATTAAAAAAAATTTGTATGTTTAGAATGATTTTTTAATTTTTTTCCTAAAAAAAGTGCAAAAAGTAGAGAAAAAATAAAATCTTTGACTTTTTTGTATAGGTTATAAATTTTTTGATTTTTTTAGTAACTTTTTGACTTTTAGGCTAAAACAGACACATGCCAAACAAGTAGTAATTTTAGAGTATTACCCCATATTATTTATTACTTAACGTTTGTGAAGTTATCTTTCAAGAAGTCAATAAATAGTGGGGTTATTTACACAGAGACTCCTTAAATTATTGAAAAGTAGTATTTTTACCTCTAAACTATAAAAACATACAAATGGACTCCTAAACTATTAAGAAGTATCACTTTACCTCCTAAACTATAAAAACGTATAAATGAACCCTCTGAACTATTGGCTCTTCCATTAGGGGGTATAATTTGTATGCTGTTATAGCTTAAGGAGTTCGTTTGTACGCTTTTATAGTTGAGTGGGTAAGGTGATACTTTTCAATAGTTTAAGCAGTCCATTTGTACGTTTTTATAATTTAGGCGGTCAAAGAGATATTTATCGGTAGTTTAGGGGGTCTTCGTGTAAATAAAAATTTTATTTTAAAAAAAAAAAACACTAAATGTAGTTAAGAGGTAGTGCAAAAACTACCAACCGTTTGTTAAGAACTAAATAATATTAAAATGTAAAATTTTAATACATATTTCACATATTTTTATATACTCTTATATAATATTATATATATATATATATATATATATTAATTTTCATACATATATTAAAAAAAATTAAAAAAAATGATTATGATTTCTCAATATATGTCTGCATATATGACCAACACTAAAATAATATGGAGAAGGAAAATGATGTACAAGGGTATTTCACCAATTTTGTTTTTTTATTTTTTATTACTGTTTTATATCACTTTTTATGCTACTACTCTTTTAGTTTGAAAAAATTATTAAGTAATTAACAAAAATAAATGATATCTTATCATATAATTTGATAATAAAGAAAAATTAAGTGATATATAAACAGTTGCCAAAGTTAGATCCATATCAGGGATGGATTTAGAATTTTTACATAGGGAGCGAAAATATATGTACTAACAAAATTTTTTAATGAAAAGTATGAATTGCAATATCAATTTTTTACCAACATATAAAAAGTGAAAACAAAATGAGAACACATACAAATAATCATTTTAATTTTATATCCGTATTGAAAAAGATAGCAATTATAAAAACAATTTATTTACTAAAGTGAGGTATCTTAAGTTGTGCTTAACGCTCTTTCATGTCATTGAAAACATCTATAATATAATCAATATAAAATCTTGCATAATATTGTCCTCAATGAACATAATTAAATAACTAGCTAATACCTTATTTTATGAGGAAATATCAAATTAGTGGGATAGTCAAAAATTATTTGCATTTTCATGGTGGTGCAACTGTGTTGTGTGCATGGTGCAAATTCATTCATATGCTTTGTGTAACTCTTCCTGTGTGTGTCAGAGTTGCACCAATTTTATTTATTTATTTATTATATTTATAGTGTAATTTTCTTCCCACTGTTGCATGTATTTGCAATTTTCCTTTGTTTTATTATCTTCAAATAGGGCTTGCTATCAATGGTGGTTATAAAAAATTATTAATTTTATTATACTTTGTCCTTTTCTTTTTCTTTTTTTTTTTAATTTTATACTTTGATTCAATATTTTATAGATATAGAGGAGCAACCACTTAAATTTAATATAAAAATAAATAAATAAATAAAATCAAGAGAAAATGACTGCTTAAAATTTATAAAAACAAATACTAAGAAAAGATGAACATCTATAATTTAGGGATAATTATAATTATTACTACTATAACATCACCCGGGGAGTACTCGTGCATGTTAACAGTTCAGACTTTTGGTCTCTTTGATCTAGTCTCACGAGTGTAATGTAAAACGTAGGTGAGAATCCACATTTGGAAACTTTATAGAAAATCCATTTTATTACAAAACATTTGCCAGAAATGGACTATGTCATCAGATCTCAGAGTCCCCACCTAATGTTTTGAAAAAAATTAAGAAACTTGTGACTCGTACCAAGGCCACTATTCGTCATAATAAAAAATGCTTGGCTCGGAACATTAGGTATGAGAGGAGAAGGTCATTAATTGAGCACCCCCACTCACCCGAACAAAAAATCGGCCTCTACTAAACCATGATATGAATTTTATAGACTTTATATGTTCATGTTCCAATTTATTTAATAAATCTACAAATTACTATGTGAAAAAAACAAGTATAGATTGTGTCATTTTTTTTCGAACGATTTGATTTCATATATTTTGAAAGAGTTTTGAATAATGTATAGCTCAAAAGAAATTGAGTTCACAAACATGAAAATCAATATCATTCCAAAATATGAACATATAAAGTCTTTATATCAATTAAAGACCTCCATCCATCGGCAATCATAGATTTATATCAATTAAGCAAATAGCCGCATGGAAGAATGCTTAGACATTGTAAGAAAATTATGTACAAGCGGGATGCTAAAGCAGAAAAGCTTATATATTTACTAATGTCACGTGAACAACTACAAAACAAAGTTAGAAAATATGTATGATCCTAGATTCAAAATTCTAATGCAATATATACATAAAAATGCGACTAGAGATTTAGCTACTAATATATGACATGTGAATGGGTAGTGCACAAATCACATAGGAATTGATTAAACCCATAGATGCAAATGAGCCGAATCTAAATGCATTAAGATGGATGCAAAGCATGGATAAAAAAAAAATATGATGCTATTTATAGGTATGGAAAGCAAGTAAATGCAAGGGATAGAAAGAAGCGGGGGTGAGAAATTATTACATCACTTGAATAATTACATATCCAAAAAAATGAGGAGAGTGAGAAAAATATTACAATAAAATAAAAAATAAAAACCTCACAACTCTCTCAAATTAAAATGAAACAGAAAGATGCCTCAGAGATCAACCATCGAAAATGGTTTTGTTCGCTGTTGGGAGATTGGTTTGTTTCACCCAGGAAAACTTAATTTTGAGGAGCACTATTCATCCGGGGCACTATTGCACTGACGACAGTACTATTTACCGCGGTAGTTACTATTCACCCTCCTTGGTCATTATTCATCTTACCGGGCACTTTTGATCCACAGTTACTATTCATCGTCAGAGATACTATTCATCGTCGGGGTTACTATTCACCGCCAAAGGTTACTATTCACCACAGGGGTTACTATTCACCACCGGTCACTATTCACCCAGCGAGGTCACATCTTTAACAAATTAGGTGGCTTCAACCGACCATTTAAAGCGGTAAATTACAACAATTTATGTAGGTGGTGTGGCACCGACCATTCAAAGCAATAAATTACAACAGTTTATGTAAAACAGTAAATTACAACAGTTTATATAAAATAGTAAATTACAACAATTTATGTAGATGGTGAAACACCGACCATTCAAAGCAGTAAAACAGTTTATCACAGTTTATATCACATTTTATTAAGTTAAAGTTTGGAAACATTCACCTTTTGAGAAAATGGTAAATTTTCTGATTTTCATACTCTCTTTTGATCTCCGTCAAGGTTGCAGAATGTGTTCTCAATTCTCAGTTCAAAGTTTGAAATTTCAGCTTTAATGGTATTTTGGTGTATTGGTAAAAAGGAAACAAAGAGAATGAGAAATGTTTGGTGTAGAAAAATAAAATATTTAAGATTTTATATTTCCCTATTTTAAAAACTATTTTTTCCCCTTATTTTCTTGCTCTCTTTTCTGATTCTTTTCTCCCTCAAATTTTCTTTCTGATTCTCTCACCTCAATTCTTCTCTTCATTCCTCTTTTTTTCTCCTTTCCCTCAATCCTCTAGCCCTTTTTATAGGAAAGAAAACTCACAAACAAACAAACAAAAAACCAAACGGTGGAGGCAAGTTTTTCAAATGGTTACTGTGCACTTTATAATATAATAATCTATAAAAAGTATTATTAGGATAAATATATGTATAAATACCCAATATATATATATATATATATAAACACACAAAAACATTTAAATTTTAATATAAAAAAAATGGACTAATAAAATATATTTTTGCAGGACAAATATGCAAAATTTAGGCTAAAACTGATTTAAAACATTTTGGCCAAAACAAGTAAAGGTTGGGATTAAAGCTTAAATTACATCTTTCCATTGAGAATTTTGTGAGATAGCATATTCTTTTTTCCTCATTGGGTAATCAAAAGAAAGCGCCCAAGTCTTAGGGCCGGTCAAAATGGGGTGTCTACAACTACTATAGTAACAACGGTTTTTGAAATTGTAAGGGCCATCCTTTTTTTTATTTAAAAAAAAAAATAGAAGGAGAAAAAAAAAAGGATATGCTGATGTGTCATCATTGCATCTGTGAGTCTAGGGCCCAAGGTAACTAGTTGTTGACCTGATTTAACCCAACCTATAAGAAGGGATCCACCACCAAAGCACTAATAGAGCCTAACCATAGATCCTAGAAGAGCCAAGGTGTCTTGTAGGGGCCATCCTTGATCCCTATAATATGTAATGATGTCACATTTGCACCAACGCCAAAAATACAAAAAAAAAAAAAAAAACAAAGTGAAAGAAATGAAAGTGAGTAATACAAAGTTTTTCTCTTAACGCATGAAAGTGCATCAGGGTGCTAAGAAGTAAGAGTGGGAAAAGTAGAAAGCAAACATGGCCTTAGTTGTCATGGGACTTTTGATTGGCAGAATAGTTTCTGCACTTGAAAACAAAGCATCGTTCATTGGAGGAGTACGTGATGAACTCAACCAACTCAAGCATGAGCTCGCAAGCATGAGATCTTTTCTGGAGGATGCCGATAAAACGACAGTCCAAACTGAAGGAGAGAAGACATGGGTGGCCAATGTTAGAGACTTGGCCTGTGAGGTTGAAGATATCAAAGACAAGTTCATATATTGCATGAACTAGCAAAAAGCTCATGGTAAATTCACAAGGTTCCTTCTTCAGATAGTCTACACCCCAAAGAATTTGTGGGTGAGGCATTGAATAGCCACAAAGTTACAGAAGATCAACAGCATGATGAAAGCCATCCCATAAAGAAACCAGCATTATGAGGTCGATTATGTAGGAGGAGCAAGCTCAAAGCCCTTATGATCATCGGAGGCAGTTGGCAAACCTTAGCGAGTCTTCTCTATTTGTTAAAGAAGATGATCTAGTGGGAATTGAAGATGGAAATGAACAATATTAGGCTGGTTGATGGACAAAGAAGAACCCCAATGCACGGTTATTTTAGTAGTGGGAATGGGTGGTTCAGGCAAGACCACTCTAGTTGCCAACACCTACAATAGCCAAATTGTCAAGAGACAATTTGATTGCTATGCACGAATAACTGTCTCCCAAACATATGCAGTTGATGACTTACTTAGAAGCATGATTAAAGAATTCTATCATGATGCCAAGGAAGCAATTCCAATGAATTTATGTGGTATGAGCCATAGAGAGCTCATAGAGATGATTACAAACTTCTTACAATTGAAAAGGTATACGATTGTCTTTGATGATGTATGGAGTAGTAACCTCTGGAGGGATATACATGTATCATTTCTAGATGAAGGACTAGGAAGTCAGGTTATACTTACAACTCGAAAATAGGACGTAACTTCATCTTCTTTTGGGGTAGAAAGTCGTGTCCATTATATCAAATCGTTGGGTGTGGGTGACGCGTGAAACCCCTTTTGTATGAAAGCTTTTTCAAGCAATCCATGTAGATGTTGTCCTCAGCATCTCAAATTCTTAGCTCAAGATCTTGTTGCAAAATGTAAAGGACTTGCTCTTGCAATTGTAGCTTTGGGGGGTGTCATGTCCTCCAAATATCTGGAGTCGGATTGGAGAAGAATTTTTAATAGCTTGAGTTGGGAGTTGAGCAACAACCTCGGGCTAGAAGTAATAAAAACTATATTGTTGCTTAGCTTTAATAATTTGACATACCGACTAAAGTGTTGCTTCTTATATTGTTGTCTTTTCCCGGAAGATTATGAGATTAAACAAAAGAGGCTCATTAGACTTTGGATGGCAAAAGGGTTTGTAGAAAAGGTGAGGGGAAGAACACTAGAGGAGGTAGCAGAAAGCTACCCTATGGAGCTTATTTCTCAAAGCATGCTTCAAGTTGTAATGAAAAACAAATCAAGAAGGCCAAAACAATGTAAGATGCATGATCTTATGCGTGAGCTTGCAATTTCCACATCAAAAACAGAGAAGTTTTGTGCCATATATGATGGGCGCATTTTTCCTAACTCTTTCATGTTTTTGGCTTGAAGTACTAGGTGAGCTTTTATTTGCTTTAGCATAAATTGCATGAGTGTGATTGTTGCCATATCTAGCATGCTTGCCATGAGGCTAATTGCTTAAGTGATAAACTGTTTGAATGCCTGTGGATGAAGGCTAGTTGCTTGAATTGGAATAATTTGAGTAATGTTTTTATACGATCACTTTTTCAAGTGGTACATATTTGAAACAATTTTGCAAACAAACATAAGATCAAGTGTTTCAATTCTTGCAAATAGGTCTATACTAGTGTGTATGCGCACCACATAGTAATAGTAGCCTAATAATCGAAACAAGAGCATATTATGTAAATAAGATTCATATTATGATTAGTAGATGCCGATTTTTGATTAGGCGAGCGGGGGTGCTCAATTCATGACCTTCTCCTCTCGTACCTAAGTTTCCGAGCTGATACAATCTTGGTGATGATAGACACGTGGCCTTTGGCACGAGTCATCGGTTTCCTAAATTTCCTAAAAACATTTAGGTGGCAACTCTATCTCTGCAAAGCAGTCCATTTTTGGCAATTTGATTCAAAATCAATTTTTCAAAAGATCTGCCAGAGTTGGACTCTTTGGTGTTTATCTATTTCACATTGCACTTGTGAAATCAGATTCAGAATCGCGGGAGTCCGATACTATAGGGCTTATTTGACTTCTAAAAGGGGGCACGAAAAGTCGAGCTACAGTTGGTTCCATAATTCATCATATAGTCAAAATCATTTCAAAGTAGTTCATACGAAAATACCATTATAGAGACATTGCTCACCTTGATTATTCTGATAGTCCACTTCAACGTTTAACCTACACATTACACAACCATTCACAAGAAACACGTATTTAAATCGAATAACCCTTTCTTATCCCTTCTAATACAATTCCTCATGTTGGTTTCTTACTTATTAATCCTTAATAATTCATAATTCGTGGCTAAGAATGCTTAGAAAGACATGTGGACAAAAATACGAACACAAAACATCTTTACAAAATATGCTGAAACAGGGTCTTCACTTGAGCCAATTATTGGTCACTCGAGCAGTCACAGAGGTCTGCAAAAGTACTAGAAGGGTCTTATCTGTGCTCGAGCCAACACCTAGCCGTTCGAGCGGTCCAACAATATACAGAGGGTTTACTCGAGTGCAGACTTGGTCACTCGAGCCGTCTGTAAAGACTGCAAAAGTACTGGGAGCTTGTCAAATTTGCTTGAGTGCACACTTGGTCAATCAAACGGTTTATACATTTTCTGAATTCTCCAAAACAAGAGTTTGAGCTCCAAAAATGCAATTTCAAAGCCTTGGGTCATATATGGATTGTTCAAAAACGCAAGTTACTTTGGAAAACATGTATACATGACCCCTCAAAAACCATTTGCTCAAAATCACTTTAAATTCACCAAGATTGAACTCGAAAACTCATGCATGTAAGTTATACAAACTCTTTTCTCAAAAACTCATGAATTTACCAAATTTGAGCTCAAAAGCTGCATGCATGTACAAAATCCTTTTCCAAAACATGAATTTAAAGGTTAACACATGATGAATGAAACATGCATGTACAAATTAACTCACAATTCAACATGGAAGCTAGAATTCAAACTCAATATGGCAAAACTCAACATATTCTTGCATACATGTAAATCTTCTTCATCTTCTTGACTTCTTCAACAAAACACATGCAAATGATCATGTATATTCCATGAATTCAACTCTAAATCAAATTATCTTTATGAATTCAGGTTAGAGGTTTACCTAGAGGATTCAAACACACCAATTCTAGCACAACTTGATCAATTCAAGCTAACCCTTCAAGTTTCCTTCAAGCTCTACACTTCCTCTCTCTAGAATGAAGTGTCTCTCTCTAGAAGGTGTAAACTCAGATTTGTTCTCAAAGATGCAAGAGTTGAGCTCAAAATAAACTTATGTCTCATATATATATATATATGTCTAGGATAACATAATACAATAATTAGAACATTAGACGAATTAAACACAACATAATTATTTAATTTGAATCAATTTTTAATCAAACTCACCATAAGGTTCTAAAAATTCCAATTAGTCTATTCACGTACTCAATTTTGGTTTCTGATGCCATTAAGGCCTTCAATATCAGATTCAGAGCGGAAATAACAACAGATAATTTTCAAATCAGACAGATGTATTCAAATCAATCACATGGCATATATCACAATTAATAATTAAAATATAATTAAATAAATATAATTATGATATGCATGTTGGGGTCGTTACACTCGCCCTTAAGAAAAATGCTGACAATTGAACCTTTTATGCATCAGTGCACGAGAATACTTCAAACAATTTCTCAATGCCAAGAACCCATGCTTCGGCTTTCAAAGGATCTACTCCTGCCCAGATCAACAGTGACTTTATCTTCTTAAAATCTTTATTCAAAGCAATTGTATGGTCATCTGCCTAGTGCTCTTGTATCGGAGGTGGTACTTGCATTGGCAGAGATGGGTGTGGAAGTTGCTGTTGTTGCCTTAACGCTTCAGCCATATCTTGGATCATTCTCTCCATTCTGTCCAAATGAGCAGTAGAAGACTCTTCTATCTCATCAGCCCTTGTTCTCACCATTATCTATATAAACTTGTATTATAATAAACACAAGAATTACAGATATACACATAGGCACAATAATTCATGTACCACATATTCACATATTCGCATAATCTTAATTCACAAAAGCATATACATATCAAATGGATGCACCTTAAGTCTTTTCTAGACACCTTATTGCTCAATTGGACAAGTGTGTAAGTCATTAACTCGTGCTCTGATACTACTCTATCATGAACCAAACCCACCCATAAAGGTTTGGATCATAACCAGATAGCAATCATAAGATTACCTACGGCCTCAGATAGAATTCAAAACATGTCTAGTAATATGGGGCCATAAACGGAAGCAAACTAATAAATTTTGTCCAATGAGCTGTGCATATATGGCATGACAAAAACATCTTATATATGAATAACTCACAATCATTCATGTACAAAAAAGATAATACAGGTCCAAGACCATTCACAAGATCATTATCATACAAACTCAAAACTTAAGTACAACCATGGCCATACATGGCCAACAAAAGAAAACAAAGGGGCAAAAGAAAACAAAGCCTCATTTGAGAGGCACTCCATGATAGACTTTACAAAGGTTGGGTAGACTTGACTAGTTCACCAGGGCTAGACATTCCGCTACTCACCTATATACATATAAATAACGGAGTAAGCTAAAGTCCAGTGAATAATATTAGAGTAAAGAGCTTATATGAAAGAGAGTTCTATAAAATAATCATAAGCATTTCCATATCATATATGATTCATAACGGAATTATCTTAGGTCCAATTGATAGTGGAACGACCTCGAGTCCAACCTATAACAGATGTACATAACTGAACTGATCATAACTTAACAGAACAACCTTGGATCCAATCATTTACAGTTGTATAATGACCATTTGGTTAATTTATAACAGATAATCAGACTTATCAGATGTTCAAAACGACCTTGGGTCCATCTTATCCAATATACAGAATGATCTTAGGTCCATCATATGCTTTCATTGTTGTCAATCACATTTACAGATCTATTGTGGATCAAACAGATAAAAGGCTCATTCATAGTACAAAATCATAAGTTCAGAAAACTTACCACATTGAATACATTTAGAAATAAAAGTACATGAAAATATCTTTACTAAGATATTACTCACAATGATTTAGTTGATAACTCAACTTCGTGGATGAACCTACACAATTCAAAAACATATACGCGTTGGATTACATTGCTTAATTGGATCGTTCTTTAACTTATTCAATTATTTTAAGTCTTATTCTAACTCATTGATTCATTTAGAAGGCTCAATTCATGCCTAAGATTGCTCTAGAAAGGAAGAGAATGCAAATGTAGATAGAATTTTTCAAGATATGTTGGAACAGGACAATTTGCTTAAGCACAACATCGGTTGCTTGAGCGGACCACATGGTCTGCAAATGTGCTATATGGTCCGAATCTAGGCTCGATGGTCACTCGAGCCATGATGCAAAATGAATTGAGGTCGCTCGAGCGACAACATGGTCGCTCAAGCGACAACATGGTCGCTCAAGCTAACAACAAAACTCTGTAAAACTACTGGATGCATGATATGTGTGCCCGAGCAATAACTTGGTCACTCGAGCTATGTGGAATGTTTCTACAAAAATGCAAGATGCATGAGATGTGTGCTCGAGTGATAGATTGTTCGCTCGAGCAGTGAAGCCGAATTCAAGAATTTCTAAAACAAAGTTGAGCTTCAAAACACATATTTTCAAATCACAAACTTGCATGGGTAGTTTACAACTTTAAAAACACTTAGAATCTCTTTCAAAAACATAATCATGTACTCAATTTCAAATCTTTAGCTCAAATCTTTCAAAAATTCTTGAAAATGAAACTCAAATTTTCATGCATGTATTAAGCTTCATACTCTTTCCCAAAATTCTCAAAACATGAAATTTATCCTCAAAACTTTATGAATTATTGATGCATGTATGATATAACCTTCAATTCAAGCTTAGATAGCAAAATCATGTTAAAAAATGCTAGAACTCTTCAAAATCATGCATGCATGTATGAGTTAACTTTAATTCCGTTATTCTAAGCTCAATTCTTGTATCTAAACTTATAATCCTCTTGAATACACATATTTGTTGACTTCAACTCATGAATTAAGGTTCAAAAGCTTACCTAAAGTCTTCAATTAAGCTTAAACTAGTAAATTATTGACCTCCTCTATTTTTTTTCTTCAATTTCCTTACAAAATCCTCCGACTTCTAGCTTTTGTCTCTCTAAACTTGAGCTCCCTCTCTCTCTAAAACTTGTAACTCTTAGCCAAATGAAATTTTTGAGCTCAAACTCTTAATTACAATAGACATATATATAAGCTAGATTAGCTTGATGCCTTAATCAAGGTTTAAGTTAATTAATTAGGCTTAAGGAAGTTAAATTAAAAACTTAGTTTAATTGATGTTATCTAATTAATTTAATTTGAATGAAATTTTAATCAAACTTCCTAACAGACTCTAAAAATTATGTCATTCTTAATAAACTAACCAGTTCCGATTTTTGAAGTCAATAAGGCTTTCAATTTCATATTTTAAACATAAATTATAACAGATATTCCTACAACAAAAATATAGGCATTCAAATACACATTAAACACATAGATCACATTCAAAATTAAATAGACATAAATTTAATACATGATGGGGTCGTCACACTCAATCCGCTCAAATAGAATATTTAAAACGCACAAGCAGATTTGCTTTGTTTTGTGTGCACATGTTTTTGCTTAGAATTTGATTGTAAGTGATAAAAAGAGGGTTTGATAACATTTTTGGGGACTGAAAACCCTAGAGAAGATGGTGAAAAAAGTTAGAGAAGCAAGAACAATCATCAATCCAAGGCATTCTCTTATACCCTCGAAGTGTTCAACCTTTCCATGAGTAGCTAAGCTTTCTTCTTAGTATCGAGATGAAACTTTAATCAAATATCATCTAATTTTGTACTTTAATTCTAGTTTGTCTTTGGATTTGGATAATTCATTGAGGTCGAATTGTATATCATCAAGGCCAATAATTGAAATTCCTTAACTCTATTCTTGATTTAATTTTGTACATTTTACTTGTGTTTAATGTCAATCAGGTTTGATGCGTTTAAAGTACAAAATGAGCAAGAAAATGGAATTTTAACTGAAAAGTCATTCCTGCACATGCAGAAGGTCATTCATGCATGTCCGACTTCTTGTCTGAAGTTCAAAGCTTTCTGAAAACTCCGCACGTGAGGAGGGTTTTTCCCGCACGTGTGTGTAGACATCCCATTTTGACCGGCCCTAAGACTTGGACGCTTCCTTTTCATTACCTGATGACAAAAACAAGAATGTGTTCTCACATAATTCTCAATGGAAAGATGAAATTTAAGCTTTACTCCCAATCCTAAGCCTGTTTTGGCCAACTGTTTAAGTCTCGTTCAAAACTCTCTTTCGAAACCTTCTTTCCATACTTTGTTCCTAATATTTTCATAGTGTTCCGAGGCTCACTTTAAACTTCAAAATGAAACTTTTTCTGAGGAAATCAAGCAAAGAACACTGTGAAAATAGGAGGAAGGGATGATAATTCTATCAAAAAATCATGTTTCGTGCAAAATAGTCAGCCACGGCCAACTTGCCAACTTATTTGGCTGGCCAGCCAATTAGTTGGTCCACTTGCCAAGGTTTTTTTGGCTGGCCAACCATTAAATTGGCTAGCCGGCTAATTTTCTTAGAAGTAGGGAAGTTTCGGTAGAATGCTTGTTGAATGTGTGTAGCTCATGCCATTACAGCCGTTTCTTGATAGATTCATGCATGAGATACGCACCCACCCCCCTCCATTATCCTCCTTTCGCCTTCATTGTCAAAAAGGGAATTGTCTTCTTCCCAAAAGAGGGTATCCATTTCAACCACCTTTTCCATCCCATCAACCATGTCTCTTATCTTGTCTATCACCTCCTTGACTTTGCCTTCCATTCATTATCTATATAGAGGATTGGAATGTATCAATTGAAAGGAAGATGAACAAATTAACAAGAAAAGAGAGTTAGAGAAGAAAAGAGAGGAAAAGAGAGAAATTAAGCTTCGAACCAAAACTTCCATTGCTTAGTGATACACTGCTATACCATCTTTCAATATACGAAAATCATCCCAAGAATTTTATGAGAGCCAAATTCTTGAGTTTTGTTTCAAAAGAGAGTGAGTGTTGTTGAAATTGAGAAAAACAGAAAGCTGTATAACTCCCCCCCCTCCAAATACACTGTTAAATAACCCAAAACCACCATTCTAACTGGAATTTTGAATTTTTGAACTAAGAATTGAGTACATACTTCCTAAACTTGAGGATGATCAAAAGAGAGTTTAGAAATCAAATCCTTCTTTGGAAGGTAAATATTGCACACTTTTCATTTTCTTTTACTTTCTTGTTTTTTCTTTCTTATATTGCTTTTCTTGCTTTAATTTCATGTTATAAACCTGTTGTAAGCTAACTGGAAGTGGTTAGTTGAGCCACTTGCATATTTTCTATTTGTTTTTTTGGTGTTTAAACTAAACAAAGTTTTTGGCCCGGCCAATTAATTGGCTGGCTGGCTACCTATTTGGCCGGTCGGCCAGCCACTTTTTCCTGGACAGAACCCAATGGTCTCTCGGTGTCGAGCAGAACAGTCTTTGACGGTCTCCAAGACCCCTTGAAGCTTTTGATTTTTTTTTGTTTTTCCTTTAATTAGAGAGTGTTTCTGAGGATATATTTTCTTGTAATATTTTTCCTCTTCCCTTATTCGGATTTGTAATATTCAAAGCGTTGTAATAATTCCCCGCCCCACTTCTTTCTATCCCGTTCTTGTCTTTACTTTCCATATTCTGTAAATATGCATATTATATTATGCTTGTCATCATATCCATGCTTTGCATCCATGTTTTATACCTTAAGATCCGGCTAAATTTGCATCTGTGAGTGTAGCTCGACTTTTTCACGCCCCCTTTTCGGAATCTGGAAAGAAGTCCTACAGTTCGGACTCCCGTGGTTCTGAATCTAATCTCACAAGTGCAATGTGAAATTGATAAACACCAAAGAGTCCAAATCCAGCAAATCTTTTAGAAAATTGATTTTGAATCAAATTGCCAAAAATGAACTACTTTGCCAGATACAGAGTCGCCACCTAAATATTTTATTTTGGGAAAATTTAGGAAACTCATGACTCGTGTCAAAGGCCACGTGTCCGTCATCACCAAGATTATCTCGGCATGGGAACTTAGGTACAAGAGGGGAAGGTCATGAATTGAGCACCCCCACTCGCCCGATCAAAGATCAGCCTCTACTAATCATAATATGATTTTTATCAACATTATATGCTCTTGTTTCGGTTTATTAGGCTAGCATTTACTATGTGACATGCACACACATGGTATAGACTAGTTCGCTCAAATTGGAACAATTCAATTTCGTGTTTGCTTTTTGAAAAGAGGTTTGAATTTTTCACTTAACAAAGTGGGCTTAAAGTTTGTGAATTTGCCACTTGACAAAGTGGGCTTAAACGTACATTTATTGAACCATTCCAATTCAAGCAACAAGCCTTCATCCATGAGCATTCATGCAATTTATCAAGTAAGCATTTAGCCTTATGGTAAGCATGCTAGTCATGGCAATCACACTTATGCAATTATGCTAAAGCACTAAAACTCACCTAGTACTCCAAGCTAAGATAAAACAAAAGAGTTAGAAAAATGCATGATTCCTAACTATGCGATATGACTAATGCAACACATACGAAGAATGCAATTAATAGGCTCGGCTACTAATATGGCATATGAATTGATTTAAATAGCATGCGGTCTAAGCACATATTTAAAGAGTTATTGAAATGACAATGCAGTTAGAATGATGAACTGAGCCTCGGTGCATGCAATACAAATGAATGCAAACATGAAGTATGCTAATTAAAACGTGATGCTCCTAATCTAACCATCATAAGCGGATAAATAAAAGGGAGAAAGACGTGGGGTTGGAAGACATACACATTATTACATTACGCTCTCACGAAGGAGAGTCTGAATGAATAAATTAAGCTAACTGGCGAACTAATTAAAGCTAAGCTAAAACTAATTAAGCTAATTGTTACAAACCGAATAAATAGCTAAACTACTTAACTAATTATTACAACAAATGAATTTAACTAAATGGTTAACTAATTACAAAATGAAATTGAATAACTAGTTAGACTAACTATTACAACACAAGTGCAATCTAAACAACTAACTACGATGCCTTGGGAAACGAGGGATGTGCATGCGCATGCTCAGCTTTCACCTAAAAAGACCACCGTTTTGTCTCCGAATGCCTCTGTTTGCACAGTTGAACACCAGCACTGCTGCTCACTCTGCTTTGCCTCATCAACACTCTACTGAATTTTGCATCAGTGGCTGGCCGACCACTGGTAAAGGCTGCCGCCACCAGCCGCCATGGTTGAAGATTACCGGCCATTAGCCGGCCATAGAGGTGGTCTGCCGGCCATCTGCCGGCCACTGATGCACAGGCTCATCTTGCCATAACAGAGGACAAACATAGCATATACAAGGTATTTCAAGGGTTTGTTTGTACAACCAACCCCTCATTTTCATGAGAAAATCGAAGGAGTAGCAAGTTTTGGTTCACAAACTATCAATGGATGCAATTTCATTGCATGATGGCTTGTGAAGCCAAATGTGCACGTTCAATAAATGCAAAACAAGACACAAACCTCCTTCCTTTCATAAATGATCAAGGGAAGAAGTTGACCTTGGAGACTTGAATCATTTCATCACTAGTAAGTATGAAATGCTTCAAGTTTCCATGTGTTCAATTAATGTCCGATTAAACACAACAAGTTATTATCTTGCTCACTTTTAGTCCAAAGTTTTAGTTACTCATTTTAATTTACCAACCATTCTTTAATCCAATTGAGTCCAAAATGTGAATTAAAGTCCTCTAATGGAAAGAGCATCAAACCACAAGTTGTTTTAAACATGAGAGAAGCTTCATGCGTTGGTAATGAATCCCAAAGGGATTAAACTATTAGGCACATGACCTCAATCTCATGCTTTAAACAAGCAAGTTGTTTGAAGCACTTTCAAAGCAAAGCAAAAAGTCAAGAATGAAGGGAGGTTGCAGAGATGATTAGTGCTGAAATGAAGTAAGAAAAACACTAAAACAATGCAATGAACTCAAACAAGTGGTGTCTAAAGGCCTAAAACACCAACCTTCTGAGGACACTTATACTAGAAGCATGCAATACAAGATTCAAATGACTTAACCAACCCAAAACAAAGTTAAAACAGTCCAAATCAGAGCCTAAAACATGTTGGAATTAAGCTACAAATGGCCAGAAAATTAAGCTAACATATAGAGCTAACTAGGCTAGCAAACAAGACACAAGGAGGGGAGGCTAACCCCTCCAAATTTGGACTTCAAAACATGATTTTCACCACTAAAAATACTCTGAAATTCAGTGTTCAAAAGCTCAAAAAAAGATAGTTTGAAGGTGGGAAACAAAGGTGGAAAAGCCTTACAAACAAGGAATAAAGAAGAATGAAACACCCCCTAACCTTAAATGGCCTAAAAGCACCCAATTTCAGCCCACAAAAATAGAGTTTTTTAGAGCCCAAAAACAGTGGGAAAAAGATAAAAAAGCAAGTATGCAAAGCAAGCTAAAAAACAAATATTATACCTCTTGAAGCAAAGAGTAATTCCAAGAAACAATTCAAGCCAAAACCAATTTCAAAAGCTCCAAGAAGGCCTCAAGAAACCTCAACTCAAAGGTGATCGACCTTGGTTAAGGAGGTGTAAGCAAAAGTGTAGGAATTGTAGGCAAAAGTGTAGAGAATTTGTAGAGAGAGGAAAATTTTTGAGTTCAAAATTTTCTAACCTTGCTACAAGAGAGAGGGGGTCTCTATATATAGAAAACATGAAATTCCTACACGGAGATCCAGCTCTACACGTGGGTGAAGATGGGTGCATCAGTGCAAACAGTTGGCACAGCTGACATAAAATATCTGCAAAATACATTGGTGGCCGGCCGACCATCACTAGTAGCCGGCAAGCCACATCAGTGGCCGGCATCCTAAAAGTGATGGCCGCCAGCCTATAAGGATGGCTGGCAGGCCATCAGATGTTGCAGGCTAGAAAGACCAAGGCATGGTCCAAAAATGAGACAAAAAGGACGTAAGGTTTAAAAGGCTCAAAGTTGTGGCATTCTGCTAAGGACTTCGAGCACTTGGCAAGAAAACAAACTCATCACCAGGTGTACCTGCACGGACGTCCAAGTCTTAAGGACCGTAAAAAAATGGGGTGTCTACAGTGAGTTTAATTGATTATTATGTGATTTTGTGCGCTACCTCATGTTCTGAAATGATTCACATGTCATATATTCGAAGCTAGATCTGTAGTTGCATTTCATGAGTGAATTACATTAGGATCTTGTATATAGGATCGTGCATATTTTACTAATTTTGTTTTGTAAATATTTGCGGGCCATCGGTAAATATGTAAGTTTTTGTGCTTTAGCATCCCACCGGTGTGTATTTTTTTACTATGTTTAGCATCCTACCATGTGGCTATATGCTTATTTGATATAACTCTATGCATACCGGTGGGTGAAGGTTGTATTGTTTAATTTGGAATAAAATTGATTTTCATGATTATACTATTAAAAACATTTTCAAGATAATAAAATCAAGCTATTCCAAAATGAACGACACAGTCTATATTTGTTTGCTTCATATAGTAAATTTTAGGATTTATTATTAATAATCTGAATATGAACATATGAAGTTAATAAAATTCATACCATGGCTTAGTAGAGGCCGATCTTTTGATCGGGTGAGCGGGAGTGCTCATTTAATGACCTTCCTCTCTTATACTTAAGGTTTTGAGCCAACCACCCTTAGTTACGACGAACAGTGGCCTTGGCACAAGTCACGAGTTTCCTAATTTTTCTAAAACATTAGGCGATGAGTCTGAGATCTGATGACGTAGTCTATTTCTAGCAAAATAATTTGTAATAAAATGGATTTTTTTGTAAAAGTTGTCAAATCTGGACTCTCATCTATGTTTCACGTTGCACTCGTGAGACTAGATCGAAGAAATTTAGGGTCTGAATTGTTTAACACGCGCGGGTACCCCCCAAGCGGTGATATAGTTTCTGGCGACTCTGCTGGGGATTTATTAAGAAACCTTGACTTAAACTCTATGATATGATTTTTATTTTCAATTATATGTTCATTGCATTTCATGGATTGGTGTGCCTAAGTCCTATGCTCATCACCTATTATCCTGAATGGCTATTTGGCTTCGGGCGAATAGACGGTCATGAGCTCTAATATGGTGGGTGCACAAGCTTTGGAATTGGGATCACCACATATCGTTTGATCCGCCGGATTGGGTAGGTATATTGGTGTCTCGCTGAGGTACCCTTTTGACCAAGACTAACCTAGTGCATGTAATAAGCTCTAGCAACTTCCAAATTAGGGCAGGATGCTACCCCATGATAGGATATGTGATGCCACTTGTGTGAATATTGAAACCCAAGACCATTTCAAAGCTAGGACTGGGTTACCCTACCCTTCATAAGGGTGTTTGTTCTCTTTCCTTCTATGTGCAATGTGTGGGATCTAGGGTTCTCAAATCTGATCAATGAGTTAGACATATCATTTTGAGGGGTTGAGTTCAGTGTGCAGAATGATAAGTTGACCTGAAATGCTGCCGAAATTCTAATTTGGAGTTTCGTTTTATTTTTTCTAGGTAGTCATAGCACTATAGCTTCAGAACGGTCTAATATCTCCCAAGTTTTGTGGACTTACGCTGGTAGGCTTAGTAAAACCGGAGATTTGGTTTAGGGACAACTTGTGTTAGTTTCTCTACCACTATACTTCGATAGCCAGAATTTCTAGAATCTGTGAATGGATCCACCTCCAATAGTGAAGGACCAACCTCCAATAGTAATAGACTAACCTGCTATAGATGTAGCAAACATGCTTTTTGTCTCTTTAATGACACATGGATGCTATTTCCAACAAGGTTGCCACCAACAGAGAGGCTATTTCTAGATTGCAACGCCCATCTGGGACATCTAGATCTCATCCACCTCCAGTGGTTCATCCAATTCTGGAACCATCTTGTTTTCACTCAGAGATCAACACTATCACCACTTTTAACGAAATGGCCAACCCTTTTGCTAATATCGACCCACAACCGACCACTTCAACTCAACCTCGAACCAGAAGGTTTCACCCTTTCTACATGTCTCCAACCCCGTGCCATGGAAATTCTAGTGGAAAGAGGGCACCTCGAGCTCCTTGATCCCCAACCCCTTCATAGTCCACTTCCACGTAGCCATGATCCCACCAAGTATTGTGCCTTCCACCAACGACATGGTCATGATACCGACCGTTGCATCCAACTTCATCGTGGGATTCAAGATCTTATTGATAATAAGATCATAGCTCCACCCCAAAAAGCCAAGGCCACCTCAAACCCATTGTCGTTTCATGACCAAGCTGCACCACCTTCCCAGCTCAACCTCATCCATACGCTACCATCCACTTTCAAGCCCAGCATATACATCACACCTTCCCATCTGCCCAAGCTTGAGGTGCTAATACCAAAGTGCACTAATTTATCCACGATATATGTACCTTGATCCTAACCAAAACCCAAAAACTCTATAGCTGCAGATGATTTGTAGCTAGAGTTGGAAATTATGGAAGATAGTCTCACAGGCATGCATTTCTCTCATGATTTTCTTGAGCCATGGATTGATCATGTAGTAAAGAAGCATAAGAGAAATTTTGGTTCTGACACTTATTGACTTTGTGATAGATCTTGAGACTAGCGCAGAACTAGTAAATTTCATGCTTTGTTCTGAATATTTTCGTAGTGTTCCGAGGGTCACTTTTAAACTTCAAAATGAAACTTTTTCTGAGAGAATCAAACAAAGAACAGTGTGGAAATAGGAGGAAATGATGATAATTTTGTCAAAAAATCCTGTTTTGTGCAAAATAGTCAGCTACGACGAACATTTTTGGCCAGCCAGCCAACTTATTTGGTCAGTCAGGCAAGTTTTTTGCTAGCCTACCAAGGTTTTTTTGGCTGGCCAACCAATAAATTGGTCGATCGGCTAATTTTCCCAGAAGTAGGGCAGTTTCAGCAAAATTCTTGTTAAATGCATATGGGTATGCCATTACAATTGTTTCTTGATAGATTCATGCACGAGATACACACCCACCCCCCTCCATTATCCTCCCTTGGCCTCCATTGTGAAAAGGGGGATTATCTTCTTCTCAAAAAGGGCATCCATTTCAACCACCCTTGTCATCCCATCAGCCATGTCTCCCACCTCCTTGACTTTACCTTCCATTCGAGGATCAGAATGTATCGATTAAGAGGAAGATGAATGAATTAAGAAGAGAAGAGAGTTAGAGAGGAAAAGAGAGAAGTTAAGCTTTGAACCAAAACTTCTATTGCTTAGTGATACATTGATATACCATCTTTCTATATACAAAAATCATCCCAAGAATTCTATGAGAGCCAAATTCTTGATCTTTGATTCGAAAGAGAGTGAGTATTGTTGAAATTGAGGAAAACAAAGTGTTGTATAACTCCCCTCCCCCCTAAACACACACATACTGTTAAACAACCCAAAAACACCATTCTAACTAGAATTTTGAATTTTTGAACTGAGAATTGAGAACACACTTCCTAAACTTGAGGGTGATCAAAAGGAAGTTTAAAAATCAAATCCTTCTTTGCAAGGTAAAATTTTCACTGTTTTCATTTTCTTTTAATTTCTTGCTTTTTCTTTCTTATATTGGGTTTCTTGTTTCAATTTCATGTTATAAACCTGTTATAAGTTAACTAGAAGTGGTTAGTTGAGCCACTTGCATATTTTTCGTTTGTTTTTTTGGTGTTTGAACAAAATAGAGTTTTTGGCCCGACCAATTAGTTGGCCAGCCGGCTATCTTTTGGCTAGCTAGATTATCTTTTGGCCGACCAACCACTTTTTCCTGGACAGAACTCAACATGCTCCTAGTGTCGAGTAGAATAGTCTCTGATGGTCTTCGAGGCCCCCTGAAGCTTTCTATTTTTCTATTTTTCTTTTAATTAGAGAGTGTTTATGAGGATATATTTTGTTGTAATATTTTTCCTCTCCCTCCATTTGGATTTGTAATATTCAAAGCGTTGTAATAATTCCCCACTCCACTTCTTTCTATCCTGTTCTTTTTTGCTTTTCATATTCTGTCAATATGCATCTTATATTATCCTTGTCATCATATCCCTGCTTTGCATCCATGTTTTATGCCTTAAGATCCGGCCAAATTTGCATCTGTGAGTTTAATTGATTATTATGTGATTTTGTGCGTTACCTCAGGTTTTGAGATGATTCACATGTCATATATTCGAAGTCGGATCTGTAGTTGCATTTCATGAGTGAATTGCATTTGGATCTTATATATAGGATCATGCATATTTTACTAACTTTGTTTTGTAAATATTTACGAGGCGTTGGTAAATATGTAAGTTTCATGCTTTAGCATCCCGCCAGTGTGGGATTTTCTTACTATGTTTAGCATCAAACTATGTGGCTATGTGCTTATTTGATATAACTCTATGCATGCCGGTAGGTGAAGGTTGTGTTGTTTAATTTGGAATAAAATTGATTTTCGTGACTGTGCTATTCAAAACATTTTCAAGGTAATGAAATCAAGTTGTTCCAAAATGAACGACATAGTCTATATTTGTTTGCTTCACACTGTAAATTTTAGGATTTATTATTAATAATCAGAATATGACCATATGAAGTTAATAAAATTCATATCATGGCTTAGTAGAGGCCGATCTTTTGATCGGGTGAGTGGAGGTGCTCAATTAATGACCTTCCCCTCTCATAGGTAAGGTTCCGAGCCAAGCATCCTTGGTTACGATGAATAGTGGCCTTGGCACAAGTCACGAGTTTCCTAATCTTCCCAAAACTTTAGGTGGCGACTCTGAGATCTGATGAAGCAATCCATTTCTAGCAAAAGAATTTGTAATAAAATGGATTTTTTACAAAAGTTGCCAAATCTGGACTCTCATCTATGTTTCACATTGCACTCGTGAGACTAGATCAAAGAAATCGAAGGTCCAAACTGTTTAATGCGCGCGGGTACCCCCCTGGGAGGGGATACAGTGTGGCCTGACTTGATTTTGCATGCACGACATTCTAAACCTGTTCTGGAGGCTTGCATGGTATAAAGAGGAAAAAAGGAAGATGAAAGAGGGTTTTGATATTTTTCTATTGAAAAAGAGAGGTTAGTGTTTGGAGAGAAAATGCTTGGAACTTCAAGTATGTCTTCCATGGTGGTTTATCCCTCTACCTCTTCCCACTCATCCATGAGTGGCTAGTCTTCCATTTTCTAGGGTTTTGATGAAACCCTAGCCATGTAAAGAGATTTTTCTTAGGTTTTGATTATGTAACAGTTTGGATTAATGTAAAGATGTTTTAGAAGTTTATAATAATATTTATTTTCATTTCTTCTAGTATTTTGCTTTCTGTGATTGTTAAATTCTTTCCATGCATTTGTTTTCTTTGTGTTTATGTTCAAAGTATGAGAGGAGTCATGCTACAAGAGACGAGTCATGTTGCTACTGTAGTTTAGAGCGAGTGACTTGTGCTACTTGAGATGATTCGTGTCTGTACGTTGAATGTAACAATCCTCTTGATCAATGTTTCAAACTTGTAGGTGTGAAACATTAGGTGGCTCAAACCAGATTGCAATTGATTGCCGATGTTAAATCTTATTTATGTGGCTAATCATGAATTCTTTGCCCTGGGGTTTTTCCAAAATCAATATCTCGAGCCCTAATTGCAATTGTCAATTCAATTTATCCATTTCATTTTAATTTTCATTCAGCCATATTATCCATCGATCTTTTTATCAAGATTAATTTAGGAAACTAGCAATTAAATTAGTTTAATTTCACAATTGTCCTTGTGGATAGATACCTGGGCTTGCCATTATTCTAAGGAATTTGGACATAGTTTAGTGTTTATTTTTAGTGTGCCAAATGACCCATCAAATTTTGGCACCGTTGTCGGGGACTTCTGGCAAAATTAATTAATCTAAAGTTAGATTTTTATTTTAAGTTTTAGTTTAGGATTTACGTTCTTGTGTTGCCAAGTGTGCAGAATTTGTTGCGAGTGGAGCTTTCATTGAAGTGCAAAACAGAGCGTAATAAAGCTTAAAATAAAATATATATAAAAAAATAATTAAAAAAATGCAGCACTAAAGTGCTAAAAGCAAACACATTTCAAGTAAAGCACCAAAGTGCTAAAAAGTGAGAGCTGAAGTGAAGGTGGGCGACAACGGCCTACACGTCAAGCACCTACAAAACGAGTACAGCGTTTTCTTTAACCGCTATCAATATTTCTTTCTTTTGTATTTTGCTTTTGTAGATAGCACACGAGTCAGAACTTAGTGTGTGTGAGTGGTATATGCACTAGCGTCATTCTTGCCATCCTGAACTTTGTAATTTAGACCTTGAACTAGAAAAGACTCTTAGAAGCCTTAGAGTCTCTTCCCGTGTTCCTAGGCTTGAATATCCATATCCATATCGAGAACCAATAGAGATGGCTAAATAAAATTCTATCCTGAATGGGCCTAATCAAACCCTCAAGGATTACTTCATACCTACTGCATACACTTCACCATCATGCATTTAGTTACCGAACACTACTGTTTCCCACTATGAGATTAAGTCTAGCACTATTCAAATGCTTTCATCATTCCACAGACTTGCTCATGATGACCCTTACAAGCATCTGCACGAATTTTTGAAAATTTTCTCTATAGTAAAGATCCAGAATTTCACTGATGAGGCCCTTAGGTTGAGACTATTCCCATTTTCACTCAAGGATAATGCCAAACATTGGTTAAACTTCTTACCTACTAATTCTATCGCAACCTGGGACAAATTATAGCAAAAGTTTTTAGGGAAGCACTTTCCTATTGGTAAGACCAACCAATTGAGGCGAGTCATCACAAATTTTTCTCAAATTGATGGTGTTCAATTCCACGAGACATGGGAGAGACATGGGAGAGACTTTATGACCTTCTCCAACAGTGTCCTCACCACCAAGTGCCCAATTAGCAACTTGTCCAGACCTTCTATTATTTCTTAACTGAGTATCACTGCCAAATGATGGATTCATCTTGTGGTGGGACATTTATGGCAAAGAGTGATGTCGAGGCATGGCAATTATTTGAAAACCTTAATAATAATTCTCTTCACTATGCCTCCGTAGCCCGACAAGTCCGACAATCTGTTATTAGAACCCCCAAAAGAGGGGCTTTTATAAGATTGGGCACAATGTCGAGTTAGCCTAACAAGTAGAGGCATTGTCCCGCAAAATGTACCAATTGTTATCTTTAGGGCATGCCTCTACACAACAAGTACAACCTCAATTCAATGAGGCTTATGCTATTTGTACGAGCCCTACTCATGACTTAAGCGAGTGCCCTTTGGCACCACAATTTGTGGAGTTAGTCCAAGAGCATGTGAATGCAACTTAGGATTCTCCAGACTGGGTGATGATCCAGACTCCAACACATACAACCCGAGATGGAGAAATCATCCTAATCTTTCATGGAGACCCTTATCACAAGGCACTTCTTACCCTCCTCCACCACCAAGGCAGAATTTTAATAATTTTTCCAATCAATCTTCATACCACCCAACACAACTTTACTGACAACCGCAACCCACGCTTGCTCCTCAAGCCAACTTGGCCTTTAAGACTCAGGTGTTGGAAGCTCTCTTAGAGCTTAAGGGCTAGCACCAGTAGTTCATTCCCACACACACTCTATTTCCAAGCTTGAGGCCCAATTGGGTCAAATGGCCAATAACATGAATAGGAGAGATGAGGGAAAATAACCAAGTCAGACTGTAGCCAACCTTAAAGGACAATATAGGGGTTGATAGGTCGAGTGGGAGTGGAAAACATCATAAATAGATACAGGTAGTAATTACTCTATGAAGTGGAAGGGAGTTAGAACCTCAACCAATTTTGCCTTTACTGCAACCAAGGCTAAGAAAGGTGACTACGATGGTAAACCTAATGAGAGCAAGGGTGAGGGAGAAACACCAAAAAGGAATTACTTGGCCCCTAGTACTTAAAATGAGCCGAAGGCATTATACATGCCTAAGAAACCCTTTTCCCAATGCCTTGATACACTGTCCCTTTTCAACAAGAAGGCAACATCCATGGAAACGATGATGGAGGTTTTTAAACAAGTGAAAATCAACCTCCACTATTGGAGGCGATTAAATAATTACCCTCTTATGAAAAAAATTTGAAGGACCTATGTACGCAAAAACGTAAATCTAGGACACGTGTCCCAAAAGATCCTGCTCACGGAGCAAGTAAAATCTATCTTGTTAAGTGACAAACCCCTAAAGCTAAAAGACTCGGGTGCCCCAACCATTGCATACATTATACAGGACCATTTCATTGATAAAGCTTTCCTAGATTTGGGGGCGAGTGTTAATTTGTTGTCGTACTCAATGTACAAGGAGTTTTGGCTTGGCGAGTTGAAGCCCACCATTATCACACTCCAATTAGCTGACCGGTCCCTCAAGGTACCTCGAGTATGATTGAGGACGTTCTTGTGAAGGTTGATAGATTTTGTTTCCATGTTGACTTCTTGGTTTTAGACATAGAACCGATAGCTAGCACTAAAGAGCAAATCCCAGTGATCTTGGGTCGACCCTTCTTGGCCACTGCTAATGCTTGCATAAATTGTCACACTAGGGTTATAGATGTTTCATTTGGGAATATGAAAGTGGAACTCAATATGTTTCAAGCATCCCAATAACCCCCTAAAGGAGAAGAGTGCCTATTCGTGGATGTGGTAAGTAAGATAGTAGAGGAGGCTTTACCCTCCATTCTTGTTAAGGACTCTCTAGAGGCTTGTCTATCTTACTTTGGGTAGACAATTTTGATACTAAGGGGTCCATAGAGGAGGTCAATGCTCTACTTAACACTCCATCGACTATAGACTTTCCACCTTGGCGGGCTTCATTCAAGCCATTACCTTCATTGTCTAGAAAACCCGCTTTACCAGCACTTGAGGCACCACCCAAACTTGAGTTGAAGCCATTGTCGACTACACTCAAGTATGCGTTTCTATGTCTTGAGGAGACACTCCTAGTTATTATATCATCTGACTTAAATGTTAATCAAGAGAGTCAGCTTCTAAGTGTCCTTTAGGAGCACAAGAATGCTATAGGGTGGGCAGAGGTTGATTTGAGGGATTTTGATCCCTTCGTTTGTGTGCATCGCATCCATTTTGAGGAGGATGCCAAATCTTCTCGTGAAATGCAAATGAGGTTAAACCCCAACATGAAAGAGGTAGTGAAGTTGATAGATGTGGGTATTATATACCCCATCTTTGATAGCAAATGGGTGAGTCTCACATAGGTGGTACCCAAAAGCCGGGTATCATAATGGTAAAAAATAAGAGAAGAGAGCTTGTCTCCACACAAACCACCACCTGGTGGAGAGTGTGTATTGATTACTGGAAGCTCAACTCCATGACTAGGAAAGATCACTTCATTTTTTCATTTAATGATCAAATCCTTGAAAGGTTAACAGCATAGGGTTACTATTGTTTTCTTCATGGTTACTCTGACTATAATCAGGTTCTTGTGTACTCTGCTGACCAGGAAAAGACTATCTTCACCTGTCCTTTTAGCACTTTTGCCTATAGGAGGATGCCCTTTTGACTATGCAATGTACCGACGACCTTTCAAAGGTGCATGATGTCCATATTTTCTGACATGGTGGAGATGTTTTTAGAAGTCTTCATGGATGATTTCTTTGTTTTTAGCCCATCTTTTGAGGTATGTCTCCAAAACCTAGCCACAGTGTTGACTTAATGCACAGAGACAAACCTAGTCTTGAGTTAAGAGAAAAGCCATTTCATGGTTCAAGAGGGAATCATGTTAGGTCACATTGTCTCCCTACGAGTTATTGAGGTCAATAAGGCTAAAGTCGACTTGATTTCCAGTTTGCCCACATCTACATTGGTACACCAAATGCGTTCATTTCTAGGGCATGAGGGATTTTTCCACCAATTTATTAAAGAATTTAGCAAACTTCTATGACCCTTGTGTAACTTGCTTGGCGATGATGTCCTGTTTGTCTTGGATGAGCCGTATGTGGCGACATTTGAAGTTTTGAGGGCTACCCTTTGTTCAGCTCCAAGTTCACAGTCACTAGATTGGGCCCATCCATTTGAGATCATGTGTGATGCTTTCGACTATGCAATTGGAGCAATTTTGGGCCAACATGTGGACAAAATGCCATACGTGATCTACTACGCTAGTTGGACTCTTTTCTATGCTTAGTTTAACTACACCACCACTGAGAAAGAGTTCTGGCAGTGGTTTCGCATTGGACAAGTTCCAGTCGTATCTTCATGGGTTTAAGGTCATAGTCTTCACTAATCACGTTTCTTTACGGCATTTGTTATCAAAGAAAGATACCAAACCAAGACTCATTAGGTGGATACTCTTGCTACAAGAGTTTGATTTAGAGATTCGGAACAAGAAAGTCTCCAAAAATGTTGTAGCCGACCACCTAACCTATCCCGGATCTTAGTTGACCACACTAGTGACCCATTAGTCCTACAAGACTCGTTCCCGGAGGAACAACTCTTTGTTGTGTCACGAGTGAGACCTCCTTGGTATCCACGTATAATCAACTACCTAGTTGTTATCAAATTCCATCGTGTTGGTCCAAGCAAGACAAGGACCGATTCTTTTCTCAGATTAGGTACTATTTTTGGGAGGATCCGAAGTTGTTCAAATATTGCTCGAATCAAGTGATCTAGCGATGTTTGCCAGAGAGTAAGGTGCATAGTATTATCATATTTTGTCACTCTTCTACATGTGGCGGTCATTTTAGTAGGCACAAAATGGCTGCCAAGGTTTTACAAAGTGGATTTTATTGGCCCACCATTTTTAAAGATTCCCACTAATTTTGTAGAACTTATTTGCATTGTCAGCAAATGGGTTCTATGTCCGGGTGAAACATGATGCCAATGTTTCCCATTTTAGCGATTGAAATTTTTGTATGTATGGGGCATTGATTTCATGGGACTTTTTTGTCGTCTTTTGGTTTTAAGTACATTTTTTTAGCAGTGGACTACGTTTCAAAATGGGTTGAGGCTGTAGCAACCCGAACAAACGACCATAAAGTGGTGATCAAATTCTTGCATGAAAATATCTTTAGTCATTTTGGGTTTCCAAGGGCCATAATAAGTGATCAGGGTACGCACTTTTGTAATCAATCCTTTGCTTCGGTAACTAAGAAATACTCCATCACTCACAAAATTGGCACTCCATACTGTAGACACCCCATTTTTGACCGTCCTCAAGACTTGGACGTCACCATTGGAACACTTGGTGATTACCCTTGTTTGTGTTCGTCTTGAGTTCCCGGAGGTCTCGGTTGCACGCCTTGCCTCAGGATCGCTTGACTCGACCGTGTTGTGTCTGGTTTTGCACCAAACACTTGTGTTTTGCCTTGGAGGGGTAGGGAATGCCTTGTGAGGCATCCCCACACATCACCGGCCATGGCTTGAGGCCACCGGCCAGTGATTTTATGCCATCGGCAATGTATATTGCCGGTCGGCCATTTATTTTGCCAAAATGGCAATTTTGAATGGCCGATCACTGTTCATCTACTTTTAGTAGATATTTTGTGCCAGCTGTGATAGCTAGCACCCACTCTGCTCCCCTCCATACACGTGTATGGAGGGATTTCCCTCTTGGATGGCTTGTTTTGGAAGCCTTACAAGAGGGAGTTGCCTATAAAAAGAGGCTTCCTCTCTTGGCATTAGGGTTACAAAAAATTTCAGAGGGAGCTCTGGATTAGGGTTAGGGTTGATACATATTTCCTATCTCTATATCTCTCTCTTGTGTGTGTCTAGTGTGTCTTTGTCCATATTATTGCACACAAACACATAGTGTTACACCTTCTCTTGGTTGTTGAGGGACCAGAGGGTTGTTCTTGGTGTTCTTGACTAGATTTGAGCTCAAGGAGGCAACAAGATCATCATTTGTGAAGAAGGACTTCAAGGGTAAGAAACTAGTCCCTTTTTACCCCATTTTTGCACACTACTTTTACCTATCTTGCAACTGTTTTTTGGCTTTGCATATAATACATAAAAGTTCTATTTTTAAGGCCTCTAAATAGTTTGTTAAGAGTGTTTTAAGCTTTGGGGTTGTTTGACCCCTCTTAAGCCTTGTTTGGCCCTTGTTTTGTGCTATTTTGTGTGAGCTCCGGGACTTTGGTGTTTGAGCCTCCTCACCACTGAAATCTTGAGGGATTTCAGTGGTAAGGATGGTGCCTTGAGGTCCCAAGAAGGAGAGGGCCCCTCTCCTTGTTGTCCTTGAAAAGGACCATTTTTGCCTCTTGAGGGAGCACCTAGCTCAGGCTCTTGTTGACCATGCCTTAGTTGTTATTTATGCTTATTTTTCCATGAAATAGCATTGTTTTAAGTTGGTTTTGGTACACCATGCTTGCTTAGCATACATACCTTGTAATGCCGTTTTGTTGCCTTAACATGCCTTAGGTTGTAAACCATTGTTCTAGCATGTTTTAGGCTTGGCTTTGTGAAGCTTTCATGTTTATTTTGTCATGATTAAGGTCTGTCCTTAGTTGTTTGGGTCGACTTTGGCATGCATTGTATAGCCCCTTTGCATTTTGGCTTGTTGGCCTTAAGGGTGTGAGTGTATAACATGCATTACTTGCTTTGATTTAGTGGGTTGGGACCATTTTCCATGTAATTTCAGTCCACTTAATATGCTTGTATGCTTGCATTTCATGGTCCCTTTGATGTGTCAAAGGTTTGTGTTGCATGCTCCATGTTTTGGTCATTGTGCATGCTTTTGAATTCAAGTTATTTAGATGCCATCTAAGTAATCTTTTGGGCTTTGTTTTATGTGCTAAAACTCTGTTTTGGGTCATTGAATTCATGCCATGTTTGGTCTTGTTAGGTGTGGTTCAATACCCCTTTAGCTTGCTTTGAATCTTGGACTTTGCTTACATACCTTGATTGCATTGTTTGGGTTGGTTTGGCACCATGTTCTTGCATGATTTTCAAAGCTTAATTTACATGCTAATTGTCCATGTTATGCCTCTTTCAAGTGTGCTTGAGAGTTGCTCTTTTGTGATTAAGTATTAGCCCTTTAACATGTGCATGTGTGTGCGTGTGTTGGCCTCCATGTTTGAACACTTTGGCCACTGATTTAGGCTTGTTTGAGAATTGTCTAATCATGTTTAAGTCCATCTCTTTGCTTGTTTGCATGCTCACCTCGCATGGTTGCTTGCATGTACACATTGCATTGCCATGTTGCATCCTTAGTTCGCATGCCTAGGTTGCATTGCATTGTGCATGCATTGCCTCACCTCTTGAAGTGAGTCATGATAGAGGTAGAAGCCCCTTGGTTTGACTATGTGCATTGCATTACATTTGAAATGAAAAATGCACAACTTGGTCTCTTGGGCTATCACCCATTGAAATGCGCGCTTGATGGTCCGAGAACCAAGGACCATGTCCCTCTGAGTCATAAACATGATAAGGGATATGGTCGGTGCATACATTACTTAAAATGCATTGCCATGCTGTGCCTTGCCCTCTCTGCTGTCAACTGCAGGTTCTGCAGACATTCTTGGCCGACCGGCAGTGTTCAGTGCCGACCGACCATAAATATGTGGCCGATAGCTTCATCAACAGCCGATGATCACATCTTACTGCCGGTGACCATTCTCCTCAGCCGGTGGTGTCTCCCAATGTCCAGGGAAGCAATTCTGAGACTTTGGCAGTTTTCAGAGGGACAGAGCAGGGAAAACAGAGGCAGCCTACGCATGGCAGTGGACTTCCGAGCAAGACCCGAGCACGCGTGCATTGAACCCTCTTCCCGAGGCCCTTTTTCTTGCTTTCTTAAATTAATTAATTTGTTTAATTAATTTAGTTGGTCTGTAATAATTAATTAGCTAGGATAGTTAATTCATTATTCGAATTGTATTATTCTTTTGGTCCCTCCGAGCGAGGGCGAATCTGTAATAAGTGTGGGTGAGTGTGTGCATGTCTTCCAACCCCCACTTCTTTCTCCCTTTTACTTACCTGCTTTGATGGTTAGTAATAGGTCATGTTTAATTTAGCATACCTTATGCTATGCATGCGTGCATCATTCATCAGTATTGCATGCACCGGGCTCGGCGCATCATGCTAACTGCATTAGTATTTCAAATCTAACTTGAATACATGCTACTCGTGCACTTTCACATGTCATTCATAGACTAGCCGAGCCTACTCTAGTGACATTCCGTATGCGTTGCATTAGACATTTAAACATGGACTTGGATCATGCATTGATTGCTAACAAGTTCTTTGTTTTGGCACGGAGTACGATGTAAGTATTTATGCTTTAGCATCCTTGCATGCATGTGAGTGTTGCCATGATAGCATGATTACCATGAGGCTAGCTGCTTATGTGATATAACTGCTTGAATGCCTGTGGGTGAAGGTTGGATTGTCTGAGTTGGAATAGCTCATTAAAATCCGCGTTTTAGCCTACTTGCGAGTAGCAAATTTCAAAATAAACGGATATGCAATGCTTATTCCCAAATTAGGCAATCTAGTCTATACTTTTCTGCTGTACGCATAGCATAGTAATTCTAGGCTAATAATCGGGATAAGAACACATAACGTTTTCAAAATTGGATATCATGGTTAGTAGAGGCCGATCTTCGGATCAGGCGAGAGGGGGTGCTCATAGCTGACCTTCCCCAATCGTACCCAAGCTCCCGAGCCGAGGCAACTTTGGTGATGACGGACACATGGCCTTTGGCACCGAGTCAGGGTTTCCTAAATTCCCCCATAAAAAATATTTAGGTGGTGACTCTGTATTTGGCAAAGCAGTCCATGTTTGACACTTCTTTTCTAAAAATTTGTTTTCTCAAAATGATTTGCCGGATTTGGACTCTTTGATTCAGATTAAGGACCGTGACAAAAAAATCGAGTCCGAACTGTAGCACGAGGGCCTCATGCGGGCGCGTCTACACATACCACCTCAAACTAATTACCAAATAGAGGTGTCCAATAGGAAAGTGAAGCACATCATTGAAAAGATAGTGAGGCCAAATAGAAATGATTAGTTAGCACGTTTGATTGATGCCTTATGGGCCTATCGCATTGCTTACAAGACACCTATTGGGATGTCACCATAGGGGGTGGTGTTTGGAAAAGTTTGTCACTTCCCAGTTGAACTATAGCACCGAGCACTTCGGGCCATAAAGAAGTTTAACTTCCAAATGGTCGTAGCTGGAATTAAATGGAAGTTGCAATTAAATGAATTAGAAGATATTAGGAATGATGCCTATGAGAGTTCTAAAATCTTCAAGGCTCGAGCCAAGACGTTTCATGATAAACATATTAGTCGCAAAGCCTTTGAGTCTGACCAAAAATTGTGGCCCTTTAGTTCTAAGTTGAGACTTTTTCCGAGTAAGCTTAAATCAAGATGGGATGGTCTCTTCGCGATCGTCAACGCATTCCTTCATGGCACCGTTGAAGTGAAAGATCTACGTAATGGCCACACCTTCAAGGTAAATGGCCAACAATTGAAACCCTATGTGAAGGGGATTGAGAATAGAGATATGATTGAGTCCATTGCTTTGATGGATCCGTTCTACTCTGATTAAGTGGCATATTTCGTTTTAGCTCTTTTCTTTCTTTTCTTATTTTTATTTTTATTTTGCTATCTTGTGCTCAATGTCTTAGAGACTTTAAATCCAAAAGTACAACTCCTTTGGTGTTAGTCATGCCCGAACAGCATCTGACCATCTGGTATAGCTACCTAATTGTGTTTGTAGTGAGTTCCTAGGAGACCAATTGAGACAGTGGAAACTAGAGTTCGAACATCAAAACCTAGAACACAAAGTTTGGAATTTTTTAGACTAAAGTCTGGTTTAAATACCCAAGGCTGTGGAGATTGCTTCAAAACCACCTCGGCTTCAATATGTATTGCACCGCCATAGGTTGAGGTAGCTTTTGGCACCTCAATTTTGGATACCAAATTAACCTAGTCTATCACCCTGTTGAAAAATAAAGAAACTTACATGCATGGTTAAGGAGAAAAGTAGTACTCGTGATTTTTGCGTGAAGATTATAGCTTGATTGAGCAGTTTGGGAAGTTTGAAAAGGTTTATTTGCTTGTCAAATGCAAAAATGAAGGTAGAAGTTGTTAGTGATTGTTTCTGCGCTTGATTTGGTATAAGCAGGGTGTGTATTTCAGTGGGTGGAAAAAAAAAGTCTTGCACATGCAGAAAATTCCCAAGTCCAAAAGTTACTCCTACTTTAATTACAAATGTCGGGGGCTAGTGCGGCATAACTGTCGCAAGTACGAGAAATACCCATGTCCAAAATTTAGCATTTCTTTAAAAGCAGGTGTGAAGGGCTCATGTGCATAGGTTCCGGCACGTGCAACGAGTACTCCTGCATAGCGTGAAAAAAAAAATAAAAAAATCTAAGATTAACCCTAACCTCTCACCTTTCACCTATTACTTTCTCAAACCTACTCTCTCTACCTTATCTTATTCCTATCTTCATCAAACACCACCATTACCAATCATCCTCCTCAACCTTCACTCCACCCCACCACACTACCGCCGCACCTCCTTTTGGCCACCTCTAGCAACAACTTTTCGGCGGACCTCCATTCTTCTTTTTGACCTTTTTCTTCTTACTTTTTCAAGGTGAGTTTATTTTTTTAGTTTTAGATCTTTCATTTTCAACCATAGTGTAGTCAATCTGTAGATCTATATAAGTCTTGTTATAGTGTTCCTTAAAAATAAAAATAAAAATAATGGAATCTGGACGAATGGACAACCGCACGTGCGGCCAGCTTCCAAAAAAAAGTAGTAATGATGTGTTGTATTTTTTTTTTTTTTTTGTTAACATCATATTTTAATTAGTTAGTTGTTTTACTTGTTTAGCTTAATTAATTTACTTAAGTAGAGTTGTTGTATAGCAGTATAGTTTACTAACTGTTTAGTTTAGTTAAGTTTTATACATTAGTATTTTATTAATTTTCTTTACTGTAAAAAAAATATATATATATAAAGAAATCAAAAAATAATAAAAATAATAATAGACTAATGTATTGTTTATTTGTATATGTGGCAGAATAGTTTATTTAACAGTAGTTTAATATTAGTTTTTTTTTTATTTTTTATTTTTGTTAGAATAGCTTATTGTATAAAAAAAATGGAGAATGGAGAATTCCAATTGCATGTTATGGAAATCAGTGGGGAAGCATGTGCTTTGACATTATATTTTATTCTCACTTATGTTTTATGGGTATTCTTTGTATATGTTGTTGGTGTGTGTGTAGGACACGAGTCGACGTGCACCATCTCGGGCTTCCACGAAAGCCAAAGGTTCCATATCGGTTCCACCACCACTGTTACCGCCACCCTCACCACCACTCTCACTGCCATCATCATTGAAGCAACCCAAAGATGAGTGTTGTCATGACCCAAACCCGCCCCTCAAAGTTTAGGTCATGACCGGCTTGTACTCAGGCCTCAAAACAAAATTTCATGAATATTTATTCAAATACGGGGCCTTAAGCGGAAGCAAATACTGACATAAAGACAATGCCATTGAGTTTGTGTATACATGAAGACTTAGATTAATTTAAGCATTTAAATATGCTTTCCATATTTACATATATAATCACAGAACTTATACAGATCTCACACACATATACATAAGACTCAATGAAATACATAATTCTCCAATACAGAGTTAAAGCCTCGACACGGAGGCATAACCCGGGCGGCTTGACAAAAAGGTGGACCTTGATACAACTCTAGTGTTGATCCTCGATGGCTCACCTACATAAATAAAATAAATGGGTGAGCTAATGCCCAGTGAGTAATATTGAAGTAAAGAGGTTAATGAACGATGTCCTTAACATTAGGAAAACATATTTCACAATTCTGAAACGTATCTTAAATCATTTCAAAAGAACATTTATCGTATCATAATCCACGCTTTTTCAAATGGAATACGTATTTGAAATTATTACAAAACACTTTACGTGGTACGTGGTACGCTGACTTATACAAAAGGTTAGAAGCACGTTTCAAAATAGGACATCCATTCATGCATATAAAATAGCACATCGTAACATGAGTCATATAGCGATATAAAAACATTTGTGTTCATATCATATGTTTTGAACAACCTCGGGTCCACGTATAACAAAACGGCCTTAGGCCCAATCATATATCAAAACAACCTTAGGTCCAAACGTATCATATCGTATCACTGTATCTGATCATGGAGTAGATGGAACATCGACATGTCTCCACCTCTCCTTCGGCCCAATTCATGTATGTATGGACCCAAGAGGTGACTCGTACGAATAGAGGTGACTCCCACTGTAGCACTTAGTTCCGTACATCACTTTGTTCCATACTAAAAGTCAATAAGTCCTAAAGACCGAACAATCATGCCATAGCATAAACGAAACGGATAAGCAGAACAACTTTGGGCCCACCATATCATATTATAAATAATTCACATTTCTTGTTCATAATTTATTTCACATTTCTTGGAAACTTGTGCATTTCGATAAAATATATCATTTAGAGAATCATGTCATGCATAAATCAAGATAGATAATGAAAAACATATCTTTACTATATTATTACTCATAATGATGGGCTCCTGGTAGCAGTTGGACGATGTCCTCGCGTCTTGACCTACAATTACAATTACATTACACAACATATGAATATAGTCGATCCCTTTCTTTGCTCTTTAATCAATTAGTTATGTTGGTTCTAAAATCATTAGTCCTCAATAGGTCATAATCCGTGTCTAGGGAAATAAGAGGAAACAAAAGGAAACTATGTTAGATGAAGAATTAGCATAAAACCAGTAGAGAAAAAGTGAACAACCTTCACTAATTTGATCATATCTATTTGTGTACTTAGAATTTGGATATGAGACCACCACCATTGGAAACTAGACTTCTGGGGCATGAATTTAGGCTCAAGAATCACTTGAAACGGGGTCCGGATGAGAGAGATATGCTTTTTGAAAGTGGGCTAGAACATGCGTGCCTGCACGTGCAGGAATCAAGGCCGCACGTGAGGGACAAGGTGCTTTTATTTCAAAATCAATTTAGGTGCTGGAAGTGGGCTGCCGTACGTGTGGGGAACCCCGCCGCACGTGCGGCTTTGGGCAAAATCTGTTGCTCGAAAATCCCTGTTGGCTCTAACACTTGTTTTTCAACTTTCTAAGCTAGGTTTCAACTATAATCACTCAAAAACATGTAAAATTACCCCACAACATGATAAACTAATATCATTCACGTGTAATTTCATCTTAAACAAATCAATATTTGCCTCAAGTTCAAGATCAATGTTTCATTTTTCATAATCTTGAAAGTTCCCAAAACACAACCCACAAACACACTTGATCCTTGCATAAATCTTATTCTATGGACAATCTAGAGTTCATATCATCTGTTATTCACAAGATTGAGCTCCAGTCATAAACAAAATCAAAGGACCCAAGTTCTAATTTCTTAAATTTAGCTCAATTAAATACATACAAAACCCTAACCCAAATGGGCTTCAAATCTTCCAATCTCATTATGATTTCATGAAATTGATGAATTAATCATAAGGATTCAAGATAGATTTCCATACCTTAGTTCAATCTTTGTTTTTCCCTTAACTCTCTTCAATTTTCCTAAGCTTTCATGGTTGATCTTCTTCCTTTCTCTTCAATCTCTTCAATTTGTCTTTAAATCCCATGAATGTTGAGCTCTCTCTCTTAGAGAAGCTTTCTCTCTCTGTGCTCTCTCTCTCTCTCTCTCTCAGTTCTCTCCCTCTCCCTCAAATATTTTTGGCCTCAAAAGTGATGAGTTCAACTCATATATCATATATATATATATATACACATAAGCTTATCACAATTAGGGAGAGCCAAACGCACCCTTACGAACCAAACGAAATCAAATTTCAATTAAACTTCCCAGATGACTCTAAAAATCATGCTGATCATAACTATGTACTCCGTTCTGGTTTCTGAAGCCTCTAAGGCCTTCAATTTGTAGTGCAAAGTTAACCACCCAAACACATCTTAATGAATCAGATGAAATAAATTTTCAATTAACCTTCCCAAATAGCTCTAAAAATTCCCATTAGCATACCCATATACTCAATTTCGGTTTCTGAACTCTTAAAAGTCGGCAATTTCAGTTTCAAGGTCGTAACTCGACAGATAATTCCTTAATTCAAACAGATATAATTAAATTAAAGCACATTAACCCATAATTAAATGAAGATACTTTCTGATACGCATTTTGAGGTCGTTACAAGTGGGCTCATCGGCCACTTCACAAGCTAACACAATTCAACATCCAGTATTTTCGGGATGACCCATCCACCTCTTAGGCTATTCAGCAACTACAGGACCAACAACATTTGAGCCTTTACACTATCATTGCTCCCACCTAGCCTCGTTTTGTTCGACTCTTCTATCAAAACATGTATAAAGAGCGTATGGTATCATCTCCAAACCTCTGCTCCACTATTGATGATCATGAAATTACAATCACACCCTCAATGATTACAAGGGCTTTAAACTTCCACGAGGGGTACCCGACTGACTACCTGTTTTCCAACATTAAGGTTAACACCCCTATACCACAACTCATTCAAGAGTTTTTGCCAGGAGCCCATGGTGATAATTCTGTCACCTACTTACACTGTAGCAACCTCCCTACATGCCTACTATTTATTGACTCAATGCTTCACAAGAATGCCCTTTCACTTGGACACAAAGTTAAACACCACAAAGAGTTCGTGCGGGTTTTATATTGCTATCAGCATGACGATCAGTTGATCTTTAGCACATTTGGGGGCACATGCATAAATTCTTGAGGAAAGAAGTTTAGCCTCAACCCATACAGAATGCAAGTTGGCATCTTCCATTTGCTAACCTTCTCACTCTCCTCTTCCAGATGAATGGCCTCGAGATTGACCCGAATGAAGAGTTCGACACTGCCATCCTGGAGTTCGGCTAGCAAGAATGGCAATATAGTTTCTCTCGAATTAACCCACAGGGTGGTGCCCCGATTGATGCGAGGGATGCTCACATGTATGACCCTCCATCTCCTACCCCTCCAGTGCCTCCCCAAGGTGAACCAATGTCTATGACCAGAGAGTAGTATCAGGTTTATCTGGATGGTCAGATGCATCTTTAGCACTTTATGGATCACGTCCACAGTACCCTTCAAGACCACTAGCGGCTACTAACGAAATTGCACACTAATTTTGCTCAGTATTATGAGCATGTGCACACCTTGCAAACATATTTTCAGGCCTTCCAGGCAATGGTTTGAAACCCAGACTAGACTGGCCGGTCGAACCGGTTGGATAGAAAACCGAAAGACCCAGTGGTCGAACCGGGAAAACCGGTGACCCGAACCGGGTTTGGTGGGTTGGACCGTTTATTTTTTCTATTTTTTTTTATTATTTTCTTTCTTTCTTTTCTCTTTCTTTCTTTCTTGTATATATATATATATATATATATTATATAAATATATTTCAAAATTTTGACTAAAAATTCTTACTTCAAGAGTCTCCCTCTCATAAGGAAGAGTCTCATTGAAAGTTTAAAAAGATTATGAAAGTCTATTATTATTTATAGGAAAACAAATTTCAAAGAGAACCTATAAAATTCTTTGTGGGATTCAATCAAATTATTTGAAATATATTGATTGGAGTGAGAGTTGAAAATTTCATTTCCCTCTAAAATGAAACCTAGCATTCAATCAATTTGTTTGGAGGGAATGTTTAAAAAATTTAATTTCTTTAAAACAAGTGACTTTTTTTTTATCGATTATGACTTTATTAAATATTATTAATAAATACTATACAACAATTTTTATTTTTATTTTTATTTGAGTTTTTTTATTTATTTATAATTTTTAATTATATTTTTTAATTTTGACATCACGGTTTGACCGCTTTGACCCAACGGTTGAACCGGTGATCCGTCCACCCGGTCCCTTTTCCGGTTCGCTCATCGGTCCGGTTTTCAAAATATTGCTTCCAGGCACAATCTTGATTGGATGCAAACGAGACTCACACTATGCTGCAGGCTCTCCTTGTTCATTATCCTCCACCATCTCCTAATGCTCTTGGCCCATGAGTCCTATACATTCTATTTTGTATATTTGAACTTAAATATAAATTTGTGGTGCTGATAGGGACACAATCTGGTGATAGTGTCTCTTTTGCATTTATTTCAATTTTGCTTTGATTTGCTTAATTATTTGTTTGCCATTGACGACAATGTCATTTTAGTTTTTTTTTTTTTTTTTTTTTGGGGGGGGGGGGAGAAGGGGAGTGCATTTCTATATGGGGGTACACCTTGATTCACACATGAGAATTATGAGCACTAGAACACACTTGATATTTTGCACCACCATAAGTACTGTTTTTCATGACATGTTAGAATATTGCTCAATCTATGGTTTGTGTGCATGATTAACTTAATGTGGGTGTGTTTGTAGTGAGTGTCTATTTGATTAGTAATGATAATTTTGCACTTTGTCTTTCACGAGCACAATTCTGACTATGTTAATTGCAATATTTGTTATCTAGGATTGTGTTCTTGACTCATAATGTGACCAATCCTTTAGAGTTAAAAAATAAAAAATAAAATCAAAGAATTAGTAGCTAGTTTGGGTTCGTAGCCTTTTTAACTCAAGTTAATAAGTTCGTTGGGGTGTCTTCACCCTAAAACCATCTAGTTTGGGAGTCATTGGTCTAACACTTGTTACATGGGTAAGGGACCTCGACATTGCACGGTCACTAATTAAAAAGATGACTAGTTTGGATTTGTAGCCTTGTTAACTCGAGTTATTAAGCTCGTTAGGGTGTCTCTACACCTAATGCCCTAAAATCATCTAGTTTGAGAGTAATTGTCCCAATACTCGCTACATGAGTTAACTAGAAAGCATAAGAAATCTAGACATTGCACAGTCTCCTATTAAAAGAATATGGGGGAAAAAACAAAAAATTGGAAGGTGGGGTTGTGCCATGAGACTTTGAGAACACTTGATTAGATAGTTTATGGTAATTCACTGATTGTTGAGCTTGACATTACACACAAGGTGCAATTATTACTTTCAATATGAATATCCCTTGATATTTCACATGCTCATATTAATTGATCTATGCATAGCACTAAAATTGAATAATTCATGAGATGAAATGAAATATCTTTTGTTAATTGTTGTGAGATATTGGGGAGTGTAACTTGAGAAAATGATTCAAATATTGTGAATGAGGTGTACTGTATATTAAATGTTTGTGGTATCATTGATGCAAACCTTCACGAAACTAAACTTGTCCACATGGGATAACTTTCTAGTTCAAAAGCTTGTTGCATATGCTAAATGCAATTGTTCATTCCAAGAAACAGGATGTCGCTAGATTTTGCTTTATTTTTCTTTCTTTGTTTCCTTGCTCGAGAACTAGCAAGTTGTAAGTTAGAAGGGTGTGATTGAGACCGAATTGTATATCATTGAGGCCAATAATTGAGATTTCTTAACTATATTCTTGATTCAATTTTGTACATTTTGCTAGTGTTTAATTTCAATCAGGTTGATGCATTTGAAGTACAAAATGAGCCAAAAAAAAATGGAATTTTAACTAAAAAGACGTTCCTGCAGGTGTGAAGCATCATTCTTGCACGTACGACTTCTCGTCTGAAGTTCAAAGCATCCTGAAAAATCCGCACATGCAAAGGGTTGTTCCCAAACGTGCGGTGACATTTCTCGCACATGCAGCCCGACCTTGTTTTGTGTATGTGACGTTCTAAACCTATTCTGGAGGCCTGCAAGGTATAAAGAGGAAAAAAGAAAACTAAAAGAAGCCTCTAATATTTTTCCAAAGAAAAAGAGAGGATAAGGTTTGGAGAGAAAAAGCTTGGAGCTTCAAGTATGTCTTCCATAGTGGCTTCTCCCTCTACCTCTTCCCGTTCATCCATGAGTGGCTAGTCTTCCATTTTCTAGGGTTTTGATGAAACCCTAGCCATGTAAAGAGATTTTTCTTAGGCTTTGATTGCGTAACAATTTGAATAAATGTATAGATGTTTTAGAAGTTTGCAATTATATTTCTTTTCATCTCTTCTAGTATTTTACTCTCTGTAATTGTTAAATATTTTCCATACTTTCGTTTTCTTTCTGTTTATGTTTAAAGTATGAGACGGGTCATGCTACGAGAGACAAGTCGTGTTGCTATCATAGTTTAGAGTGAATGAATCATGCTACTTGAGATGATTCGTGCCTGTACATTTAATGTGATAACCCTCTTGATCAATGTTTCAAACTTGTAGTTGTGAAACATTAGGTAGTTCAAACCAGATTGCAATTGATGGCCGATGTTAAATCTTATTTATGTGGCTAGTGGTGAATTCTTTGCCCTAAGATTTTTCCAAAATCAATATCTAAAACCCTAATTGTAATTGTCAATTCAATTTCTCAATTTCATTTTATTTCTAATTTAGTCATATTATCCATCTATCTTTTTTTTCAAAATTAATTTAGGAACCTGGCAATTAATTAGTTTAATTTCATAATTGTCCCTGTGGATCGATACCCAGACTTGCGATTATTCTAAGGAATTTGGGCATTATAACAACTCTCATTTTGCCTTAGTCATATTCATAAGAATTTACATAATTTTGGTTTGTTAAACTTGCATCTTGTAAACTGTGATATTTTGTCTGAGTGTGGGATTCTATCTTGTTTTGATGCTATTGTGTTTTTGCCTAAGTATAAGATCCCTATTTTGTTCCTTGCTTTTTGTGTTGAACCTAGGCTATCTACCTTTGCTACCTCACACCTAGATCGCACCTTTGAACCTCTCACACCTAGGCCATTGAGCGACAACACCTAGGGTCATCTTGGCTAACCTCCACCTCCACCTCCACTCTCACACCTAGGCCGAGGTGTGCATCACCTAGGCATTCGAGATCTTTGATCCTTAAATCTTGCATCCTTGTTGGGCACCTTCTTGCCAAGTTATGCACTTTAGCCAACACCTAGCAACCTTTGTCCCATGACTTGTACAACCTAGGCCGAGGTGTGTCACACCTAGGCCAAGTGTTACCCTCCTAGCCAAGGTCAGGGAGACCTCACCTGTCCGAAGCTTATGTTTTGATCTAGGATCCTTGTCTTGTCAGAAGTGCCCATGCCACCTTACTTGTTGTATACACTTTGACCTACCTATTGTCCTTTCATTCTAGCACCTTTTAAGAAGATTTGACCAAATTATGGCACGTGTCCTAGTAGTGGGTTTAAGTCAGTTAGTTGTTGGGAAACCAATATCTGTGTCATATCTTTGTCTTGAAGAGAGAGAAGCTCTAAGAAGAAGTTCTTAGAGGAAGTTAGATTTTCTAAGCTTGATTATTAGACTTTGAACCATTTGATTTTTGTTTTGAGGTTAGATTCTTGATATACTTTTGTTGTTTTTATGTTAATCTGATCATGTTGCATTATCTAACATGATTCATGAGCCATGCATTGATTTAAAGTTTTGTTTTAGAAAACATACAATTTCATATCAAACACATAATCACATGCGTAATTAAGTTTATTACAGGCTGGGTTATCACAATGTGACTTTTAAATTTACCTAGAGAGCACCTATTAGCATTTGTCTTCTAATTTATTACTTACCAATCATAGTGACTTTGCGTATAATTTGTTCTCATTTTACTTACCAATCAATAGTAATAGGGCCTTATTGAGCACTACTTATGTTTGATTGACTTGTAAGTAAGTTTGATGGAATAGTAAGTAGAGTATCAATGAGTATATAGTAAGTACAGCCTCATTAAGTAGTAAGTGGCGTTTAAATTAGTAGTAAGTTAATTAGTCATTTTTCAATAAAAAATAAAGAATTAAACTAAACACTAATTTTGTAGAACAGTGGATTGTCCAGGTATCATACCATAAGAATTGTGGGCTAAGTTGTATCAATTCAATTGGTAATTTCTAAATTAATTTAAAGAAGAGAGGGCGATTGATTTTAACTAATGGGGATTTAAATCAAAAATAAATTAATTGCGCAAATAAAAAGAGTTGTCCGAATATGGAGAGAGACGTAGGATCTCGAATCCACTACTACTAATCATATATCACATAATTTAAATATTCAATTTTAGTAAATCAATGGCTTGAATAATAATGATGATGTATCTTAGTTACAAGTTCTGATAATATCGCCAAAAAGATGAGTATATTCAAAATGTAGGCACGAATCATCTTTAGTCAACATGAATCGTCCACACTAAACTAGAGTTGGGGCACTGCTCATCTCTCCTAAGCATGACTTACCTCACAGTTTGTATATACGAGAAAGTAAAACAGTTGTATCATCATGCATTCTCAATCACAGAAATCAAATACATAGTCGAATGAAAAAATTATTTGAATAAAAGATCTAAAATGATCATACAACGATTATTGATGGGTTGTTTGGCACACCAAAAATAAACACTAAACTATGCCTGTCATGACCCCATTCCGCCCCCAACATAATAATGTTGTGATGGCCAGTAATCTTAGATTACCGAAGGCTAACTTACAAAGATTCACACATACAGAGTATAAATATGGAGCATACATGTACAGAAGTAATAAATTTAAATCTAACTAGTCCATAAGAGTTGTGCATAGATTAAATGAAATGACATAAATATTAATATGGTTTTATAACTTGGATAGAAAAATAAAATAAACTTGATATTATATCTTTACCAAAAGGCTTCTCAAGCCAAAACATACAAAAGTAAATGATCTACAAAGCTAAGAAGCATAATATTCAAGATCATACAAAAACATGAAACAAAACACATCTTCTAACAAAGCTTAGGCGACATCGCTTTCTTATTCATCACCTACATGTATATAAGGGAGAGGGGTGAGCTAAAAACTCAGTAGACGATATAAGTAATAAATGATTGAATGAATGATATCTGAGATTTATCAAAATAATACATATCATAGCTTGTGACAAAATCAAATGAAGAACCAAGTTCATTAATCAAAGGCTTTTAAAGCTTCAGAGAATGTTTACTAACATCTACGTAATACAAAGAAAGAACATTCATTGACAAACCAAAGGAATAACTAACCCGAAATTGATTAGACAAGCCTACCCATCAGTGGCAAAGGAGATATCTCAAATAAAGGTACTAGTTGTATTAAAGTCCCTTAGCACACAAGGAACCTTTAAAGAATGTCATCAAAACAAACATAGTACTTGATACAAAACTAAGGGATGCTCATTCATGCTTGATCAAATATTTTTCCAAAACAAAGCAAGGCTTTTATCCAAAACATTATAATATAACTTTATTAAAAATATCACTCGCAATAACTCTTCGGTCGAAGGGGAATTAAGGAAAAGATTCAAGACCTGCAAATACGTGTTCAAGAAGACAAGAAGAGATACTCAAAGATGGTTATGCAATACACTATCAAAACAAGCTTCAAATGAGTGAAATAGATCTTGACATTTCTTCTCAAAACCATATCAAAACAAAGCAAAACATGTCCTAGGAGTTAAATCAATGTTTTTTGTTGTTAGAAAAACATGTTGGGTACAACCCAGGTCTAGGAATGGATGCACAGCGATGAACTGGGACAAAATGGCCTAGCTTGTTGTAATCAGAAGGGCTTGGCTGAGGTGTGGCCTCCTTGGTCGAGATGTGGGCTGCCTTACCAAGATGTTACAAGGTGGTTGACCTAGGTGCTCATACAAAGTAGACCAAGGTGCAAGTGATCATGCAGGGTAAGCCAAGGTGAGACAGATGCTTGGCCTAGGTGCGAAGGCGGGACAAGAGTGGGTCTCGATGACCACACTTCAGGAATAATGAAATCTATAAATTTGGGTTTCCTTTGAAGAACATGAAGAACATGATTGCTAAAATCATAACTCCTTATTCAAAATCTGAGTTCAAAAACATGGACCTGGGTACCCATACTTGAAGATTTCATGAAAACAAACACAAAAATATAAGACTTGATACAAACTTTTAGATCAAAACGAATCTTATTTTCTTAAAGAACAAGAGAATATCACCTTCTCGATTATGTGAGTTCTTGTGTGATTATGAATTTATATATGTTGGGTGTAGAAAAATCGATTGCAATAGCGGCTTTGAATTGAGAATTTATAGCCTTAGAGGCGCCAGAAACCAAAACCGACTTTACATCTGCGTTTAGCATGATTTTTAGAGCTTGCGGTGAAATTTGGTAAAATTTCGATTCGTAATGAATTAATCGAGTTTAATTAGCATAAGCCTTAGATTTCACGTCATGTACAAGATTTTGTATTTAATTGATTAAGGATATTTGGATTCTAATTGGTTGTTACTCTAAGGTAATTTGGGATTTATGAGAATTTTGGAGTCTAATTCGTATTTGATTTTAATAAGGATTTATTTTAGAATTTGAAATTGAAAGCCTAAATGGCTTAAGAGAGTATAATTGTTGAATTGAATTATTTTAATTTTGAGAATCATACTATATGAGAGTTTAATTAAATATTCGATTTAGATTTGTAAAATTGAGATTGGATTAATTGGGTCCGAATTGGAGTTAATTAAGTTATGAGAATTTGGAATTAAGGTTATTATGAATTAAATTTATTTATGAGGTATTCAATCGAGTATGTAACTTATTAGTGAAGATTTTAAAGTTTAATCTGAAATTGAAGGCCTTAATGATTTAAGAAACTAAAATTGAGGATGGAAATAAATTTAATTTAATATTTGGAGCCTTTTTGGGAGTTTGATTAAAAATCTAATTCAGAATGATAAAGTTAAATATAATTAATTGGGCTATAATGGAAGTCAAATTAGACTAATTAAATTTTGTGGGATTTGTGATTAGTTATGATTAATTAAGTTATCTGTTGATCAAGATGCATTAAGATCAAGTGTTGCCTAATTGAGTTAATTTTAATCATAAATTGAGTGGTCAAAAATTTGAGGGTGTATGTGTAGTGTGCTAAGAAATCTGGTGGGTATACTGAGAAACCAGGTGTGTGTGTGTGTGTGTGTATATAGATATTGTGCTGGAAGCTTGAATCAAGGTGTACGTGTAACGCCCCAAAAATTCCGGCAGGGTATATCTATTTATGCTACAAAACCCACCTGATAGACAAATACATATATATAGCTAACTATTCCATACATCCATTTCCATTAAATCCCAAATGCCAAATACATGCTATTCACATCCCAATGCCCCAGTTCCAAACCCAAGCATACATTTTGCAACAAGTATGAAATGAAAGCCAAATAGATAATAAGTGCCCTACAGGTTTACAAATTTATCCAAGAACATTCTTGGTTACACAAAATGAAGTTTCAACTTAACGCAAATACAGCCTTGCGCTTACATTCAACAAATAACGATAAAACAAAAATGAAGCCTCAGCTCCGAGTCCTCCTAAGTCAATGCCCTGGCGGAGGCATAGCACCTGTACCTGAAATGGTTTCCCTTATAGGGTGAGCCATAGCCCAGTAGAGATATACTACACAACATATGAACCATGACAAGACTAAAGAGGAGTATACTCATGCCATGCTCATGATAAAACAATTTATCTCTCTTTTTCTAAAGCATGCAATGCTGAGATGCAACAACAGATATAAAACCATTTCCATTTTAAACCATATCTGTTACATAAATACAGGCTCTGTGAATCTCTAGGTGAGTGTCTGCAAGTAGGCCGTAATGCACTACCATTGTCATTTTAACCAATAAACTGGAAGGCTCGACACCAAACCGCGTAGTTTTACACCTCCTCAGATTCACCAAGTATTCATCTTTTCGCAAACAAATACATTTCCAAACATTTCTCAAAAACAGATACATTTCCAATGAAATGAATGTAATGCAATGTCCAATGCAACAAATGAGGAATGTGGTTCAATTTGCCTAAGTCTCATGCATTTCTACAACAATCAGTACTATTCTCCACCGATAGCCCAAAACAAATATTCTAAACATATATTTAAATAATTAAATTTCAAAAAAATTTCAATAAATACAATCTATTCCACATCTCATCAAATATGAACAACTACACTAGTTTTCATGTCACAATCAAGTCCGGTAACCTCTCAAGGTTCATTTCTAACCGTGTCGGTTTTATTCCAATAGATACATTAAGCAAAATAATACCGTTACTGCCCAAGAAAATATCATTTTCTTTCCAAACTCATTCTCCAAGAATTATTCAACTATGACATCCTATTTTGATTAAAAGCCCCAAAAGTTAAACATAATTCCTTTGTTTTCTTTAAAAATACTCTTTTTGTCGCAAACTGGTAAAAATTTCAAAACTGATCAAATCGAAGTCCGTTTTTGTTCAAATTTAAAACATAGCTCTTTCATAACCTTACAAACATATTCCAAGTTTACACTTTTGCAATTTAGGCATCAACTCTTTATTTTTCTCAAAATTTTCCTTTTAAGCAAATAAATCACAAATTTTCTAAAACTTCTAATTAAATTATATACAACTTTAAGCTCCATATAATCAAGTAAAAGTGCATAAAGAAGTGTAGGAAAAATCCTTACCTAGATCCAAGAGCTTCCAAGAAAATAAAAATTTCCGGCGACAAAATTTCGATTCGTTCAGATTAAATCGGAGCCCTCAGAACCCTCTACAATTTGATCTATGGAACTAGGGTCTAAAACCTAACAGGTTTGATGAATCAAGGATTTTATATAATAAAAAAAAATAACCAAAGAAAAAAATTTCAGAAGGAGAGAGATAACCGAGAGAGAGAGGTGTTTGATGGAAACAAATAAAAGCAATCCAAGTCTCCTTATTTCTTTGCCTTGTGCTGGTAGAGAAATTGATTAAAAAAGTATATATAAACAAAAGCTAAGCAAGTGGCAAACCAATCACCCAAACAAGGCATGGCTAGCAGACCCCACGTGGTTCTATCCTCAAAATTGATAAAAATATCTACAATTAAAATTATGATTTAGCAAAATTATAAAATTTTGTAACATAAAATTATAAAATGGTATAATTTTTGTTATCACAAAATATAACTCTCATTTAATGGTATACATCATAAATATTCACAACTCTTTTATGGTAATCAAAAAATAATAATAAAACCACAACAATATTTCATAGTTACTAATGGGTCACGATGCAATCAATTAGGTTCAAAATGAATGGAGTTTAATAATTTAAAATAAATTCCCAACTGAGATTAAAGTTTAAATTCAATTTGATTCAACTCGTTACAGTACGTGTGCAATATGTGTCAACAAGAGAGGTGTGCATCATGTGTTTAAAGATTTGAATGAAGGCCCATTTGGGTGTTCTGCTGGGAGCAAACCAGTGTCAGGGGGAGAGAGAGTGTTCCATGTACTTAGTTGCTGGAGAAAAAAAATGGGGAGTTGGTCTATGTCAAGAAGAGAGAAAGATGGAGCTCAAGGAAGAACAAGGGAAAAGAAAGGAAAATTAACCAAACATGATGGAAATAAAGTTTAAGGTATGAAATCATGCTTGATTTCTTGTGATATTTATATTACCCTTGAAATTAAAGATGAGTTTGGAATCAACATCATATAATTGAAAGAAATTAACAAATTGGTGAAGAAATTGATCTAGGTTTATGGATATGGAATATGTAACGAGTTGAATCAAATTGAAATATTATTATTATTATTATTATTATTATTATTATGGCAATTTTTTTTTTTTTGAATTTTAATTATTCTTGGGTCTTGAGTATTAAATGAGATATAAATTTAATTTGTGAGACTTATTTGATTAACTCATATTTAATCATGTTGGTTCATGTTTAATTATGTGAATGGTGGGGAGCACCTTAAGTCTTTTAAAATTTATTTATATTTTAATCTCAGTTGGAGATTTATTTTAAATTATTAAACTCCATTCATTTTGGACCCAATTGACTGAATCATGACTCCTTTGTAACCATATATTATTGTTGTTATTATTACTATTATTTATTTTATAATCTTGAGAGAGTTACAAATATTAATGGTGTGCACCATCAAATGAAATATATTTTGTAGTGAGGAAGTAATTATATGGCTTTAAAATTTCTACAAATTCAGCAATTCTAATATATATATATATATATATAGTTATTTGAACAAAAATATATATATATATATATTATAATATTAATGATAAGAGGAGCCCATGTGGGGCTACCCCTCCATTTCCCCTTGTCCATTTCTTTTCTTCATTTGATTTGAAGCAACAGACGTCCTACCCTCTCTCCTCTCCTTCGGCTTTCTCTTGCTCTTTGCCTCTCTCAATTTCTTTTTTTTTTAACATTCATCACACAAAATCTATGATCCAACAAAATATATTGGATTTTAGATCCATGTTCTTGAGACCAAAGTAAAGAGTTTGGTGAGAGCAACGTTTTGACTAGTGGAGATCAAAATCCGACAAAGTCAAAAATTAGAATTTTTGCTTGTTTCCTCTTCTAGCTTTTGAGGTAGGATTTTTCCTACACTTTTTTTATGTACTTTTACTTGATTATATAGAGTTTAGAGTTGTATATAATTTAATTAGAATTTTTGAAAATTTTGTGATTTATTTGCTTAAAAGAGAAATTTTGAGAAAAATAAAAAGTTGATACTCAAATTGCTAAAGTGTAAACTTGGAATATGTTTGTAAGGTTATAAAAGAGTTATGTCTTAAATTTAAAAAAAAATGGACTTCGATTCGATTGGTTTTGAAATTTTTACCGGTTTGCGGTCAAAAGAGCATTTTTAAATAAAACAAAGGAATTACGTTTAACTTTTGGGGCTTTCAATCAAAATATGATGTCATAATTGAATAATGCTTGGAGAATAAGTTTGGAAAGAAAATTATGTTTTCTTGGGCATTAACGGTATTATTTTGCTTAATGTATCTGTTGGAATAAAACCGACACGGTTAAAAATGAACCTTGAGAGGTTACCAGACGTGATTGTAATATAAAAACCAGCGTAGTTGTTCATATTTGATGAGATGTTGAATAGATTGTATTTATCAAAATTTTTGGAATTTAATTGTTTAAATATCCATTTAGAAATATCTGTTTTGGGCTATCGGTGGAGGATAGCCATGATTGTTGTAGAAATGCATGAGACTTAGGTAAATTAAACCACATTCCTCATTTGTTGCATTCGACATTGCATTACATTCATTTCATTGGAAATGCATCTGTTTTTTAGAAATGTTTGGAAATGTAACTATTTGCGAAAAGATGAATACTTGGTGAATCTGGGTAGGGAGTGTAGAGCTGCGCGGTTAGGTGTCGAGCCTTCCGGTTTACTAGTAAAAATGATAGTTGTAGTGCATTAGGGCCTACTTGCACACACACACACCTAGAGATTCACAGAGCCTGTATTCATGTAACAGATATGGTTTAAAATGGAAATGGTTCTATATCTGTTGTTGCATCTCAGCATTGCATGCTTTATAAAAAGAGAGATAAATTGTTTTATCATGAGCATGGCATGACCATACTCCTCTTTACTCTTGTCATGGTTCATATGTTGTGTAGTATATCTCTACTGGTGTAACGCCCTCAAAATAATAACATTAAACCCAACAAATAAAACATTCATTGACATACGAAATATCCACATTCTTCTATTCATCAGAGTTTCATTACAAAAGTATTACATGTTAACAACAAAAGCAAAATGCCCTACGGGCTTACAGCTTTCCAAGTTAACACTTGGTTACAACAAAAGAGTGCTAACTCATCTACACATTAAGCCCTTAGCTTGAATATACATGTAATACATCAAAAGAAACTGAACAGTAAAAATCTGCTCGCATCTAGCCTCCCAAGCTATGTCCTTGGAGGTGGCATGCTACCTGCACCTGAAAATGATATTCCCATATAGGGTGAGCCACAACCCAGTAGAAATACACTAAACCAACCATGAACAATGACTAAAAGATTAGCAATTGATAGATAGTCAACACTGATACATCCACATAAATCACATTTTTATGTCATACGACTTATGAGTCCAAGTTACTTTTCATTTTCCCATTTTCAACAGATAAGCATATTAGCTCTATCATCATCTCAACAGATAGGTATAAAAACTATATCCCACATTCACAGATAAGCATATAAGCTATATCCACATTCTCAACAGATATGTATAACAACTATATCCCCACATTCACAGATAAGCATATAAGTTGTATCTACACTTCACAAAGATAAGCATATGAGCTCTATCTTCACTTCTCTAGACAAGCATAAGAGCTGTATCTACGGAGTTCATCCTCTATCTTCTCCCAATACTATCCGGTTTAGAGGTACACCCCCCATCTTCCCCTAAACTGCGGAGTACATCCCCCATCTCCTCCTCTACACACAACGTATACAAACACATTGGTTCTATATACCATCATTCAATACATACAGTTAATGTATTCTATCAACCGTCAAATTCCATGACACATCCCATTGATTAGTTTTCGTTTGCCTAATCATCATGCATTGTCTACAACAATCACGACTATCCTCCACCGATAGCCCAAAGCAGTTATTTCTAAACAGAAAATAAATGCACAAATGGATATTCAATCAACATTTCATTTCGGTGAGTGATAAATAATTCAACTACACCCTTTAACCCCATACATTCCCAATCTCAACATTCCTATTTCATAACCTCATTTCTCACGATTAATTAACCCAATTAATCAAACAATATAATTAGGGCATTTTCCATAATTAACATTACAACCCTTAAGGTCCCATTTTCATCAATGATTCAACATTTATTCCATTTTTCTATGCCAAACATGCATATAGGTTTATTATAAATAAAACCCCAACTTTTGTAAAATTACACGAAAGTCCCAAACTTTCACAAAATTATCAAACCAACCCCAACATCTCAAAATACTAAAATTTAAAGACAAAATCCATAGAGAGGAGTAGGATATCCCTACCTCAAATCCGGAGCCCCAAGGGAGAAGATGACAAAACCCAACGTGCTCCAAATCCCGAAATTTTCAGATTAAAATGTAGCCCTCGACGATCAAAAACTTTTTTGTAAAGGCCAAAGATGAACAAGTCACTCCTACTAGATCAAAACCTAGAGAGAAGGTAGAGTTCTAGAGTGAGAGGCTCAACAATGGTGTTTGTGGAAAAGTAGGAGAGAGAAGAAAAAGTGAAAAAGTGATTTGAAAAGTGAAAACTCGGAACTTAAACCTAGTCGCCCCGCTCGAGCGTCCAAACCCCCGCTCGAGCGGCACTCACAGACTCCCGCTCGAGCGGCCAAACTCCAGCTCGAGCGCCGGATGCACTCTCCCAGCATCTCGACACAACAGGTCCCCGCTCGAGCGCTCGAAGCCCCGCTCGAGCGTAACCCACAACCTCCCGCTCCAGCGTCCAATCCCCCGCTCGAGCATCCAACACTGCACAGGAAATACTGGATGGGTGTATTCCCCGCTCGAGCATCAAAACCCCCGCTCGAGCGGACAGGCCAAAATCTGGGCAACTAGTTTTGGTTTCTAAACTCAACCAACCTGTAACAAACCTGCCCAACACATCCTATAACTCAAATACAAGGTAAAAAAGGATGTAAACAAGATAATGATCAACTACCAACATCCACGGACACATGTCCGGATCACTATACAACAAGGGTAAATCCGGGATCGCTATAACTGGCCTGTGGCTCACCCTATATGGGAAACCATTTCAGGTACAGGTGCTATGCTTCCACCAAGGCATTGACTTGGGAGGACTCAGAGTTGAGGCTTCATTTTTGTTTTATTGTTATTTGTTGAATGTAAGCCCATGGTTATATTTGCATTGAGTTGAAACTCCATTTTGTGTAACCAAGAATGTTCTTGGATAAATTTGTAAGCCTGTAGAGCACTTATTATCTGTTTGGCTTCCATTTCATACTTACTGTAAAATGTATGCTTGGGATTGGAACTGAGGCATTGAGATGTGAATAGCATGTATTTGGCATATGGGATTTAATGGAAATAGATGTATGGAATAGTTAGCTATACATATGTGTTTATTTATCAAGTGGGTTTTGTAGCATAAATAGATATACCCTGCCAAAATTTTTAGGGCGTTCCAGAATAAATTTAGAAATTAATTATTTTGAGTTTGATTTTTATAATCTTGGATGAAATCAAGTTCCATTGTTACATGCATGAAGGAATTCTATGAGTATTTGAGTTTATATTTACAGGCATCATAGATTTCTTAGAATTGATCTCATGTTTTAATGAAACAAGAACTAAGCTTTGGCAAATTATGAGTTTGTGAACATATGAGTTTAATTTTTAAATTAAAGGAGTTTTGATATGAATGATTTAAAATTGATCATATCTTCTTGATTATTTAAGAGTTTGTGTGTTTTTAGACAAGGCATGTATGAACCCAAGTCTTGAAATTATTTTGAAAGTTCAATTCATGTTTTAAAATTTGTTGGTTTGGAATTGGGCTTGATATGAAGAACACGAATTAAATTTAAATTTGGACAAATATGGAAATAAATTATAATTTATATTTGGGAATCGAAAATTAGTTTGATTTTGAATTAAATTTCATACATGCAAATATTTTTGAAAGTGTTTCATATCTTCAATTTATGTTTCATAAAATAAAGAAAGATGATTTTTGAAACATGGAGAATTTGGCACCAAATCACACATGTATACATAATTTTGTTGAATCTCGTAAATTTGAGTGTCATTTCTACCATTTGAGATGAAATTAGAGTCTACATTTCACATACATGCACAATCCATGAAAATGTAGAATTTAGGAGCATGAGTTATGAAGTTTAAGGAAATGAATTTGAAATAATTTGGGCTTGTATGATGAATCCTTGGAGATTTGAGCTTCAAATCTTGTAGAATTGGCATTATATCATGTTAGAAGTTGTATGGTTGATATATGGGACAAAACATGTAACTTGGATCATTTAAAGTTATGTTTTGAAGCACAAACAACATTTTAGAAAACCAATAAATCGACTTCATCGCTCGAGCGGAAAAGTTGCCGCTCGAGTGTAAAATGCAAGCAACCAGTATTTTTTGCGGATCAAGGGGTCCACTTGAGCGACCAATGTTGCCCTCGAGCCAGGAACCCTGTTTCAAAAAAGTTTGAAAAGCTGTTTCACGTTCCGATTTCCATTCTCTTTTATTTTTAAGCACTCTTAGGCATACATTGAGCATTATAAATGAATTAAAAGAGTAAGAAAGAAGCCTAAGAGAATTAAACAAGTTAAGAACGGAATAAATTGTATTGTGACCCAATTTCTATGTGTATTATGAATTGTGTGGGGTCAACTACAAGGGTGAACCAGGCATCTGAACACTATGAGTAATACTGTAAAACAAGTATAAAACAGCGGGTAAAAATATCAGATCATACCTTAAGTGATAGAACCTGATGCGAAGAATCTTGTGGGTAAATCGCGTGCTTCAAGAATGCGAACAACGAACTCTCAGCAGTGGAGTGATACCACAATATGAGTATCACCCACACAAGTCATAGTGCAAAGGCTGGATCATTCTAATAATGGGAGAGAGTTAGAGAGAGAGTATATAAAAATGTTATGGGTAAAAACCACATAACGCATCTGATATCAATATATTATTTAAAATATATAATCTGATATATAACCATATATATCAATCTATCCATATCAGTTGATATGATAGATATAGATATCATGAGTGGTTATCCAAATAAGTTTTGAATTCAAATTCAAACTTACATGGATAAGGTTCAAAAGGTTCATGGGTCATGCCACATGGGCGCCCAATTTCTAACATCTCCCACTCGCACATGGGTTTGCATGACACAACCACATCTCTATCTCAATCTCCCCAAATATCAAACAATCACATACTAGCCAATGAACCGTGCGACCGCTGAGAAACACCTGCATGTGAGAGCTCTATACTAGAAACTCAAAACGAGCCAGCATAGAGACATCAACCCAAAAAGAATAGAAATAGAGTCTCATATACCCCAGACCCATCTAATTACACCGGTCCAAAAAAAAAAAAATCTCTAATCCCTCAAAAAGAGCATGTTTTACCCTTTCAATTCTTGCAATATATTCATACTCAATCTGCCTCTCATACAGAGCGATGTGAGTTGCCGGCAATGAATATACAACAATGGTGTAATACTAGATGATCTTCTTTTTGCCCTCATGCCATTTAGTTTAGGATTGACCGCCTTCTCAGTGATGTCCCTTAAGGCCGAATCATACATGATCGCAGGCAACATGCCAAAGTAGCAGAACATCAACCCCTTACCTTATGACATAGTCAAAAGTCACAAAAGGGTACATAAATGAAAGTCATATCAATAATGACACGTAAGACTCACGTGGTGAGGAAACAGGGATCCATTCTCTCACCCCATTACTCGGTCGCCAAACACATATAGTATGAATACATGTTATGGTGAAGTAACTCTTTCAAAAAAGAGTGACGTCATACTTGATACACCGTACAGATCTTAGTCTAGTCGCTTTCTAGTGCCTAACCCGAATTCTCTATTTGCTCGCCTTTCAGGCGCCAAATGAGATCTCGCATCTGGCTAATCATAACAGGCACAACATGAAAAGTGGGTACTAACATCCATGTTTGGTCCTTAACACAACCTCATCTTGGTTGTAACCAAGGCGACATACATAGTGGATAATTTAAGCCTCTCTTGGCTCTAAATAAAAAATAAACCACTAGTCTCATCCTTGCTCGCTCCCAAGCGCCAAGGGCGATTGCTCGTGTGAGTGAGCCAATCTTGCCTGCTGACATCATCATATGCTAATTATTATGACACAAACCATAATAGTGTCAACATCCCATCATCTCACAACAAATAAGTGATTGATTTTAAAAAACACAACCACAGTCTGCGCAATTCTAGATTCCAAGCATAAGCCATATCAACACCTGTTGCGATAAGCATATACAATGGAATCCACCATTTGCACCTCACATGAAGAGGTTCAAGATCACTACCTCTTGCACAATAACCTCTCTAAAGATATTTTGCTGACCAATCTGTGTTCATTCAAGATGTGCCCAACTAGCGCATTGAATCTTACAAGGAGCAAATTAATATACTACTAGTAAAGCATTCTATCCACAGTTTAATGAGCAAGGTCAATGTCTAAACTACTCAGCTGACCATTTACCAAAGATAACACTTATCATGCCGAATACGCCCACATAGCGTACTTTAGGCTCCCACAACAAAAAAAAAAAGATCAAGGAATATAGGTCATCTGTTTCTCCCAAAGACAATCCGAGGATTCACTCAATAGCTAAGGCTCTGACTTTTACCGATAGCTAAGTCAATGGGTTTGCAATTTTGCATCTAGAATCATTTTAGGATATTCCTTATGTAAGTCATCAAAGACAAACCGGAAATTCTTCCAAAACAATCCCTAAGGATCGTACATCCGAGCATATAAATTATATCACCCATGTCCATCAAATCTAAAACAGAGGACTACCCACCCTAGGTGGCCACAATCTTATAAATTCCTGGCTCATAATGACTAAGTAAGGAAAAATTTCTTTTGGACCATTGATCATGCCTCAGTGGTCTTCATCGATCATCATTGGCCTATCATGGCTTGACGAAATCTAAGAACCACTATTTGGATAACTATTTTAGGCTGTAAAAGATTTATTGGAACTAGCAACCTTTTTGCGCTCCCAATTTTTCACCATAAAAGCAGAAGGTAAATCCCTATGGATCTACTTATCCGATTCTCCAACGAGAAGTTGGGTCATAACGTCCACAAATCAATGTTCTGAACTTATGTCAATCATAGACTAAGTTGAAATAACCTCACTCCCCAGGAGAAAGTCTTCTCTTGGTCTACACCTTCCTCAATGGTGCGACTTTTCGATATCTAGCGAGCCTTATGCCTCAACAATCGCTATCCAAATTATGCATAACTTTAGAACAGTTTCGCGTCATAATGGAAAGTCAACCAAAATTATAGAAATGGTAAATCCTCAAAGACTTTGTCTTAAACTGCGCAACATTGATCCACTTTCTAAAAACAGGGGACTAGAGCCTTTGGGATTATCCTAGGCTCTTTATCATCTTGCGAAGCAATCATGCATGTTTCTCTCTCAATCACCCAGTGATGACGTGGAAAATTTTCACATTCGCTACCACGCAACAAAGAATATAGAGTATTCTTCTCTAATGAAGTAATCCACTAGTAGGCACATCGCCCCCACTGTCCCTAGGATATTGGAAATTTCTCTCCATTCTCAACTAGGCTACATAAAGCGCTATGCTTAGAATTCTCTATGTTATCGAGTTCCAAAACTCTATTCACGTCACCTTTACTAAGAAAACTTTATGTGACTTAGTTACACTACCACAAAGTTGCTTACCTATGTGCACATGACTCGAAGGGTTTACATGACAGCATACAATAATGCGCCACATGACCCTATGTGTTTACAAGACAGCATACAATAATGCGCTATAGAACCCTAGGTCTTAACTTCGCAACCTTATGAGAAGTAAAACAAAGATAAGCTGCTTAACAGTTACAGATCACCCATAGATGGCTCTCCGCTAACCCATTACTCAAATGGAGTGTTAAAAATTGATATGGAAGGCCCTTAGTTAGGGATATAGGCAACAAACTAAAGTGCAATTCCCAATTAGGAAACATTTTTGCGTCATCATCCACCTAACATTAACAATACTTAATTCCTTATCTCTACTACACTTTTGTGTTGCTGAGTACTAGGAATAATCAATTTTCTAAGCATCCATTTCTCTTTACAGAGCTTTCTAAAAAATAAATCAAATAGATACTCACCACCTTGGTCAAACTAAAAGCATGAAAGCTCTTATCTAATTGATCTCGACCTCATATGTGCAATGTCAAAAAATCATTTCAAAACTTTTTGACTTATGGGAGATCAAATAGTCTTGACTAAGATGCGTATCGTAATCTATAAAAATAACTCAAATAGATACTCGCCACCTTGGTCAAACTAAAAGCACGAAAACTCTTATCTAATTGATCTCGACCATTGTGCAATGTCAAAAAAATCATTTCAAACTTTTTAACTTATGGGGGATCAAATAGTCTTGACTAAGATGCGTATCGTAATCTATAAATGTGTCGAGATTTGGGGCTAGCTATCATACCCTTACACATATCCAGTCACAAATATCATAGTGGACTAAATGAGCCAATACAAATGCCCTTCTGCGGCTTTCCTACTTACTTGTGCACAACCATTGCGAACAAAGTTACACATTCACATGAGAGCAGAATGTCACAAGCGAATGGGCCCGAGAGGGCCTACTCAAACCATTCATGTCATCTTCTCATTAATGTGATTAAGTATAATAAGCCACCGGTTCATGACCAATGTCATAAACTAATTCCAATCATCCTAATGTGTGAGTTCTTGAAGACAAGTTTTAAAAGCTTAGGCCCAACTAGGTAATGACTCACGACTAATTCATATTCACTAGATCATAAAAGGGTGTCATAGAGATATCAAGTGCGCCTAAGTCGCAAATTTAACTAGTAAGTGCAAATCCCCTGCACCTTCAAGTCAATTTTATTCTCCATACACTTTACTGCATCTAGTTAAAAGATGATGATACTCCTCTTGCCATCTCTGTTTCTCGCTTCATAGTTACTTGCAATTAATTCTACTATCCACAAGAAAGAGGGAATAAGCTATCAATCTATGATAGCTCCTGAAGTAACTTAAGCGCGAATGATGCTAAAGAGTATAATTCAACACAATGCTCTCACAAGCGATGTGTCAAATTCTTAGAGTCATTATAACCTTGTTGGCCTTGACCTTTTCATTACTATGCTGCAACGTTTACACTTAGTGGTAAACGTTAAAAAAAAAACGTTAGCCTAACTAAGGAATTATACAAAGAAACACCTCCTCATGTCTCACGCTTAACTACAGAAACAGTAAGTGCCCAGACTTAGACAAGTTGGCAATGCTAATAGATTTTGCAGCCACTTGGCGCTAATCTCTTCACTTAGTGTTAATAGATTTTTCTGCTACTAAGCGCTAATCTTTTAACTTCAAGTGATACATTAATGCACACTATTATAGTGCATGAAATTTTGCTCCATCCACTCCCAACAGTTGGATAGAGAGCAAAACACTGCTCATTCTGGCTACTCATCTTACACTTAATGACTAATTCATTTAAGCTCGCATTTCTTGGATGACGTGACTCTCGAATGTTACTTCATCCAATGATGCAGCATCATTACAAGTCAAATTACAATGTCAATCCACACAGCTCAATAGTCAAGATCATAGACAGATCTATTGAGAGCTTACTAATTTCATAACTCCAAAACTCGCCAACCAAAACTACGTAGCGTGCCGCTAACCATAGTGCACACATTGCGTGCCGCTAACCGTAGTGCACACATTAGTTTTTATTGTGCCAAACAAGGCAACAAAACCGCGGTGACTTTGAGTCGTGTTTCCTTTGGCTCAATTAAGGTCTGACCTAAAGTCTCCAAGACTTTTGCTCATCCAAAGAATAAGATTACATTGTTCATATTTGAACATCTCTACTAAGTCTAGGTCAATCAAATTAACTTCTATAAGCTAAGTCAATTTAGAGAGAAATTCGTATTGGGATTAATTTTGATTAGCATAATATAATTTTGCCGCAAAAATCTAAATTAAATAGTGACAATATTACACAAGTCGCAAGATCGAAAATCCGCTATGCTCGTAATCATCTCTTGCGCCACAGGTAACAATTATCCAAAAATTAATTTAATTTATGCGCAAAATATTAGTTTTCGATAGTAAATCTACAAAGATTTCTCTCAACCGAACAACCTCCCACTGACTATGGCATGTCTAAAAGCATGATAAAATATTCTAATTCCATACAATAGCATCTTAATGTAGATTCACAATCAACTCATGCTATGTTACATTTAATAATGGAATTTAAATAAAAAAAATTAATCATGCTATTCTAATTACAACATATTAGAAACTCTAGGCAAAAAATAACAATGTGTTGTGTTTAATATTCAGATTATGAAATAACAGAAAGTAAATCACTTCTGAAATTTTTCTGAAATTTTTTGGTATTTTATGGAATTTTAAATAATTAATAAACACGCATAAAATCATAAATAAATATTCCAAAATCTGAAAAAATGCAACAATTATACCAGTAATTAGTAAACCATTATAGTAGTCTACTATAAAAATTTCAGCCCCAGAAACTTATACCAGTAAATAGTAAACTATTATAGTAGTCTACTATAAAAATTTCAGCCCCAAAAACTTAGCCATGCAACCTCAGAAGTATTTTAAAGCAGAAATAATGAATTATTATTTCAGGAAAAATATTTTTTATTTTCATAAAATTTTGAAAATTTTACTATAGATAAAAAAATATAATTCTGAGTCTAACAATACCAACCACGCTTAAAACAAAGTTATAACGAATTACTTATGACCATTTAACGTAATTCTGAATTTAAAAAAAAAAACAAACAGAACCTTACACCCAGCCGTCAAACCAGCCAAGCTGGCGCGAAAAACAGCACGGCTCGGCTCGGCGAGCGGCTCAGTGCACGGCTCGCGCAGGGTAGCGCACGTGGCGTGGTTCAAAGCGGTGCGACTAACGCTTGCGTGGAAAAAGCGGACAGCGCATGGGAAGCGCGCCTGGCGCATGGCAGCGCGTGGAAGCACGTGGCAACGTGTGCCTGCCACTGATGGCGTCATCTGGCGCGCACGGATCGAGCGTCGCCTTTCGTGGTGTTTTCTGGTCTAATTTTAGTACTGCCGGACTCCATTTTTCAAAATAAAAACATTTATGGTCTCAAAAATGACATTTAATGAACATAAAAATTGAGGGGTATGACACTCTCAATCTAATGAGAGTGGAAGTGCAGAAACCCTGCACCTCATCTTCCTCCTTTGTTAATTTTCATGCATATAACATGTATATATATTTATATAAAATTATACACATATTTTAATGCATAAAAATAAACACGAAAATACCCATATTGGCTCTGATATCAATGTAAAACAAGTATAAAGCAGTGGATAAAAATATCAGATCATACCTTAAGTGATAGAACCTGATGCGAAGAATCTTGTGGGTAAATCGCGTGCTTCAAGAATGCGAACAACGAACTCTCAGCAGTGAAGTGATACCACAATATGAGTATCACCCACACAAGTCACAGTGCAAAGGCTGGATCATTCTCATAATGAGAGAGAGTTAGAGAGAGAGTATATAAAAATGTTATGGGTAAAAACCACAAAACGTATCTGATATCAATATATTATTTAAAATATATAATCTGATATATAACCATATATATCAATCTATCCATATCAGTTGATATGATAGATATAGATATCATAAGTGGTTATCCAAATAAGTTTTGAATTCAAATTCAAACTTACATGGATAAGGTTCAAAAGGTTCATGGGTCATGCCACATAGGCGCCCAATTTCTAACAAATAGTTTAGTAAAGATATGTTCATATATGCTATTTTTAAATACTGATCATGTGTAAGTTTTCTGGATTTGTGAATTCGAATGAATGAGCATTCTATTCATCTGATTGTGCTAGACTCTGTAATGAAATTGAATAGGACGAAATCATTTGATTACATGGACCAAAGGTCGTTCTGAATGAATATGACATGGGCCTAAAGGTCGTTCTGTATATTTGATTACATGGACCAAAGGTCGTTCTAAATGAATATGAAATAGGCCTAAAGGCCGTTATGTATATTTGACAAAGGATATGTTTGATAAGAAATGGGCCTAAGGCTATCTAATATGTGTGTCAAGGACACGAAATGGGCCTAAGGCCGTCTTAATACAAATGCAATCATGATCACAAGTATAAATATGCGCATAGATATGAATATGGAAATGATAAACCTAAGATCGTTCAATATAAATATGCCCATAGATATGAATATGGAAATGATGGACCTAAGGTCGTTCAGTATAAATATGTGCATAGATATGAATATGGAAATGATGGACCTGAGGTCATTCTGTATTATGATTGGGCTCGAGACCGTTCTGTAATATCATTGGACAAGTATTTTGGACCCGAGGTCGTTCTGTATGAATGAGTATTTTGGACCCGAGGTCGTTCTGTATAAATGAGAACTTGGACCCAAAGTCGTTTTGACTTGGATTCACATGTATTATGCATAACTATGAATTACTTAATTAAGAATCTCAGTCATATAACCTCTTTACTTTTGTATTATTCATTGGGCGTTAGCTCACTTTTTATTTATATATATGTAGGTGTAGGTAAGCAATTGGAGGATCAACATTAGAGTTTTCCCAAGAGTCCGCCTCTTCGTCAAGCCACCCAAGAATGCCTCTATGTAGAGGCTTGTTCTGTTTTGTTTTGTCAAACTTGGGATAATCTTTGTACTTGGTCAGAAGTCCTTTACGTAGCGTGTGAGATATGATATAAAATATGTCTTCGTACATGTATTTATGAAAGTGTGTTAAGAATGTTTTAATTACTGCAGTTGATTATGTACGCACAGCTCGATGGACATTATCATTTTTGTTTTGCTTCCGCTTCAGGCCCCGATAAAATCAAATATTTTGAAATTTTGTCTTTGAGGCCATAGGTAATCTACGGATTACTGGCCAGTTGCGACGCTAAACCTATAGGGGCAAGTTTGGGTCGTGACACACATATTCACCAAAAAAAGGTGCTCTCTAGGCATTTTTAATGTTGGGAATTATGTAAAAAGTATCTTGAAAATATATAAAAATATTAAAAAGTGCATTAAATTCAGTAAAAAAGTGTCTCATGTTCTTCAAAAACAATATATATATATATATATTGGTCTTTTATTTGTGTCCTAGAAGCACTTGTTAGCAAAACTTAGTATTCAATAAGACATTACTTATTACTCAATAATCTTTCACTTACTATTTCATCACACTTCACTTACTACTTAGAATTCACTTATTACTCAATGAGTTTTCACTTATTACTATATTAAACTTTAGTTGCTACTCAAATATATTCCACTTATTATTTCACTAAACTTGACTTGCTAATTACTACTTCATGATAAGTAGACTTGAGTTATTACTCAATGAGATTCCACTTATAATTTGATTATATTTCACTTACTAGTTAATTAAACTCTACTTGCTATTTAATAAGTTTCTACTACTATTGTGTAAGATTTCACTTACTACTTAATTATCTTTCATTTACTATTTCATTCAACTTTACTTACTACTCAATTAAACCTGACTTACTACTCGATGAATTTTCACTTACTACTCTATTGGACTTTAGTTATTACTCAATGAGTTTTCAATTGCTACTCAATCAAACTCTACTTACTATTTAATTAAATATCACTTCCTAATCAATAAGACACCACTTCGATAGACTTAAATTACTAGTTAATGAAATTATATTTATTATTTCATAATACATGACTTAAAATTTTAGAACTTCACTTTTTCTTTAACTAGGTGAAATGACTCTCGAACAAAATCTTAAAATTTATAAATTAAAAATATCACATAATTTATACAGTTATATATAAGACAGAGTTTGGTTATGCTACAATAGATTGGCTCTCTTTTTCGTTTTTCCTTTTTGCCCTTGTCTTTTGTTTTGTGTTTGTGTGTGTGTATTTTTTTATTTTATTTTTTTTGTTTGGAAAATTTCATAATTTTTATATTTTGTTTACAATTTGTCTCTTTTGATAACATTATAACCAATGGGGGTTGGTCCAAGTGGAAAGGGACTTGGGTCGCTTAAGCAAAGGTCTCGAGTTCGAGCCTTTGTGGATGCAGCAAACCCCTTGGGAGAGAACCCCACATATGCGCCCGACAGCTTCCTTAGCGGATTAGTCCTGGGTCCAAAAAAACCTGGGGATACTGTGGGAGACCTAAAAAAAAAAGATAACATTTATAAATTAATTATGTAATAAAAAAAATTCACCACTTGTGTTTGATGGCAATTTCAGATTATAATTTATTGCATTTTTTCAACTAATTAAAGAAAATGAGAAATATTTTTAAGTTGTAAAATATAATTTTTGAAACTTATCTAAGACTCTTAATACATATAGACAAAATAACTCTATTTCTTTTGTCTTAATTATAAATTTTGAGTGGATGTTATATATTTGCATATAACGTGTATCCAAACAAGTATAACTCCCTATTTTTTTAAAAACAGAATATAAAAAATTATACCAAACAAATTTATGACTTATTTTTATCCTTTCAAACAAATAATCTAAAACATTATAATAATAAAAACTCAATCATTATCTATCAATATTCTATTCATAATAAATATGACCAGGGACTCATTATATGTAACACCCCGAAATAAACCCAACATGAATAATACATCAATCACGCACATTTCCCAATTTCTATCATTCTCCATTTCTTTGTCTCAAAAATATCCAAGGTTTATACAAAAGTTCCACATGCAATCATACATTCAAAGATATGAAAACACTTTAATTTATAGCATGTGAAACATATGAACTTCTATGTGAAAGTAAAATAAAGAAATGTCCTTATGGGCTTACATCTTCCAAGGCAATAGCCTGGCTACACAAAAGTGGTCTCTCGGACCCATACCAAAAATAGCCCTTGGCTTTACAAATATTCACGACAAAATAATGAGCACATTACTCTTCTCACAACATTTCCACGCCCTCAATTCGGCGGGTTCACCACATCTTTACCTGTACCAAATCCCATAGGGGTGAGCACAAAGCCCAGTAGAGAATTCTTACAAAGTCTATACAGTTATGCATACTCTTTAAACAATGCAATTGTTAATGCTATGCCATGCATCCTTATAAAAAGTCCATTTCATGCACATTTAAAGGTTTCAATCTCTTCAACAATTATTTACCATCTCAACTGTTTTACCAAAATTTCCAATCATTAATCAATAGGGGCGGTAAATACGATACTGGTAATCCCTAGGCTAGTGTCTGCAAGTAGACTCTATGAGTACTACCAAACTGTCAGTTTTACCAGTATTAACCGGAAGGCTCGACACCTATCCGCGCGACTTTCGGGTCTTTCACCCTGGACACTCAGGCCAACTTATCAAATCCATCTACACCTCCTATCCGGACTTACCAACGTATTTACCCCTTACACATTTCCATAATTCTCATTACAACGTGGTCTTTCTCAAAATAAATGTTTTTCCAAAACATGTCAAGGTGCACAATAATAATAATAATAATAAATTGAAATAAGATGCAATAGTTACTATTCTCAAAATATCTCTACAACAATATCAATCAATCATTTCTCATTTTTTCCCTTCAAGTCATTTCACAAAATGCCCATGTGCCCTCTATTCCTCACAACAACAATTTACAACCAATAAATCCTTTCAAGGAAAACTATGTTCTCAACACAATTCCAAGATCTTACGAAGTTTCATAAACACGATACAAAAACATTCATCACTCCCAACAACATACACTTTCAACATTTTTAACACTTTGCACTATTATCATCTCACCCACCATCATAATACAAAAGAGTAAAGAGTTTCACAAATATTTTCATGTGTTTTCAAAATCCTCCAATTTCTAGTGCTTTTATCAAAAATCTAACATTTATCCACTTCTAGGTGAAAACCAACCCAAATCACATCTTATGAGTCAAATGAAAAGAGAGCCCCTTAGGAAGGACAAAAGATTTGAGATTTTAGAAACCCAATTTTGAAAATCCTCTTTCTCTTTCTTCACTTAGTACAAAATTTAAAACTAACACAACTACTTCATAGCAACTTTAAAATCAACATTTTGTAACATAACATATATATAAGTCTAGAATTCCCTACCTAAAAGTAGAAGTCCAAGGAGAAGGGCTAGACAAAGGTGAAGCTTCCAAAAATGCCAAAACCCTCTTCTTCTTGGATGGAAATGAAGATATTAAAGAGCCCAATCTTTTTGTCTGAGGAAGGGGGATGAGAAGATCACTAGATCTAGGTCAAATATAGAGAGAGGAGGTATTTGTAGAGAGAGAAGCTCTCAACTTAGGGTTTGGATGAAAAAGAGATGAAAAGGTTATGTAAAAAGTCACTTTTGCAATCTGATATACGCGAACCCTGCTCGAGCGTAGGGATTCATGCTCAAGCGTAAGACATAGCAACAACAACCCGCCCAATATTTCACAAATTGCAGACAGCCGCTCGAGCGCCAGAAGGGCCGCTCGAACTCAAACACACTCGAGCGTAAGAAACGCCGCTCGAGCGTGAAAAACACTCTTGCAGCACTTTTGCAGGGACACTCGATACTGAAAGGTTGCAAACTCCGCTCGAGCGCAAGAAGTCCCGCTCGAGCGGAAGGCCAAAAATTTGGGCAACAAGATTCTAGACCAAAAGGCAACTAACCTGTTCTAAACACGCTCAAGTCACTCCAAGACTCAAATTCAAGAGGTATAAGGAAAAAAAAAAGACATAACCAGCTGTATCAAACAACAAGATTTGGATCTAGAATACCATGATAGTCGGGTAGAGACCCGGGGTCGCTATAACCTCTCCACCATAGGAAATTCCGTCCCCAAAATTTAAACAAAACACCAACCCAAGGTTGTAGCAATTTTAATCAATTCAACCACATTCTCAAGTCGTAACATTTATGTTCAATTATCATTTATCGTTCCTTTCATCATCATTTCATCGAAACCATATGTGCTTATACAAGGCATATAAAGCAAGGCACCCATAGCAAAACATCATGCCTATACAACCTCATACCCAATTTAACAATACGTACAACAACATTTGATCATCAATTTAACACATTTTCGATTCACCATAAGGAAACATTATAATTTAAAGCAAATCAACTAAACATGCTCAAATAAATCCGGATACTTAGAGCGGACTTCCGCCTCCCTTTCCCAAGTTGCTTCCTCAACCCCACGGTGCCTCCACAACACCTTCACTAACGGTATAGTCTTACCCCGCAACACTTGCTCCCAGGTATCTAGAATTTGAACCTGTCGCTCCTCATAAGAGGCGTCCTCATCTACCTCCAAATCAATCCAATCTAACACATGAGAAGGGTCGGGCTCGTATTTCCTAAGCATTGACACATGAAACACGTTGTGAACCCCAGCAAGTTGGGGCGGTAAGGCTAACTGGTAGGCCACTTCTTTGATTCTCTCCAAAATCTCAAAAGGTCCAATGAACCTTGGAGACAACTTACCACTCTTTCCAAACCGCATTAAACCCCATCTAGGTGAGATCTTAAGAAACACATGATCGCCCACCTCAAAGGACAAGGGTCGTCTCCTCTTATCGGCGTAACTCTTCTGTCGGCTTTGAGCCATGGCTAATCTCTTCCGAATAAGAGTAACCTTCTCAGTAGTCTCCCTAACAATTTTCGAACCCAACAACGGTGCATCCCCCACCTCAGCCCAACAGACTGGTGACCTACACAATTGGCCATACAAGGCCTCAAACGGTGCCATCTCGATACTAGCCTAATAACCATTGTTGTAGGCAACTTCAATCAACGGTAAATGCCTCTCCCAAGACCCCTTGAAATCTAAGATACAAGCTCTAAGCATGTCCTCTAAAATTTGAATGGTGCGTTCTGACTACCCATCGGTTTGAGGGTGATAAGCGGTGCTAAAGGTTAACTTGGTTCCCAATGCCTCTTTAAGGCTTTGCCACAACCGCGGTAAAACGAGGATCCCTATCTGACACAATGGTGACCAGCACCCCATGAAGCCGAACCATTTCTCTAACATACAACTCTGCCAAGTGTTCAACTGAATCACTAGTGCCCATCGAAATGAATTATGTGGACTTAGTCAACCTATCGACAATCACCCAAATGGCATCGCTACCCCGCTGTGTTCTAGGAAGCCTAGCTATGAAGTCCATCGTCACGTGTTCCCACTTCCACTCGCTAGAGGTAAGGGTTGTAACAAACCCGCTGGTCTCTGATGCTCGGCCTTGACTTGCTGATAAGTAAGGCACTTTGTGTCATGACCCGAACCCGCCCCCGTGGGTGAAGGACATAACCGGCCAGTAATCATGAGATTACCTACGGCCTCAAACCAAAACAAATGTATTTTTAACAGAGATATTGGGGGCCAAACGAAAGCAGTTCAAAACTTTGTCCATAGAGCTGTGCTTACGTGGCACATCCATACAACCAAACATATATACATTAATAACTCACAACAGAAATGCAGTAGCATAAGTTCTGTACAAACGGGATCATTCAAAAACTAAGTCAACCCATGAAAACTATGTACAACATATACAGGGACTTCGCCAATATGACAACATAAAACAAAATGACAAAAGGCGAAGGCGAGTCTCATGCGTGAGACACATGGGCTGACTCTCCAAAACTCGATTGTTCCACACGGACTTCACTGGGACTGGGTCTGGACCTCTCTTAGCTCACCTACAAACACATGAATGAACGTGAGCGATAGCCCAGTGAATAATATCAAATAAGAAGACACAAACGATATGTAGAACAACATACTCCGAACGGCCTTGGGCCCAATTCAAATTTTTATTTAACATTTATTCTTCATTCCTATCAAAACAACCTCTGGCCCACTCATTTATGTCAAAACGGCCTCTAGCCCATCCATCCATGTCAAAACGCCTTCAGCCCATTCATTTATGTCAAAACAGCCTTCAGCCCAGTCATTCATGTCAAAACGGCCTTTAGCCCATTCATTCATGTCAAAAACGGCCCTTGGCCAATTTATTCATGTCAAAACGGCCCTTGGCCCATTCATTCATGTCAAAACGGCCCTTGGCCCATTCATTCATGTCAAAACGGCTTCATTCTTGTCAAAATGGCCTTTGGCCCATTTGTTCATGTCAAAACGGCCTTTGGCCCATTCATTCTCGTCAAAACGGCCTTCGGCCCATTCGTTCATTCGTATCAAACATTTGTCCATAATTCAAACTGGCAAACTCACAAGGCTTATAAGGAAATAAGCAATTGGACAACTGATAAGTTTCAAATATCGATATTACTCACAGTGATCGGTTAGTTGGTTTGCCCTGGAGCTCGACCCTACACAGTCCATGAACAGAAAAGGGTCAACAACCATTCAATCCGTTCCCAAATTCACATTTTCCTCTTTAGGCTTTATTCTTATCTCTTTAACTCAATTACAATGCTCAATGCATGCCTAAGAGTACTTAGAAGTGAAAGAGAACAGAAAACAAAACACAGAATGTATTTTCAAAATTTCAGAAAACAGGGTCCCCGCTCGAGCGTGGACTTCCCCGCTCGAGCGGACCCCAGAGGCCTACAAAAGTACTACATAGGTGAAAATTATGCTCGAGCGTTCATTCTGGTGCTCAAGCGGAAGGCCTCTCTACATGGCTTCCTGCTCGAGCATGAACTTTCCCGCTCGAGCGGACACCATGTCTGCAAAAAGTACTGGATGTATCATTTTTACGCTCGAGTGTTAACTTAGACGCTCGAGCGGAAGTTCATTCCACAAAGCTCCCCGCTCGAGCGTGAACTTCCCCGCTCGAGCGGACATCATGGTCTGCAGAAAATACTGTGAGCATGAAATTCATGCTCAAGCGGCGGTTTCCCTGCTCGAGCGGACATCAAATTTTTGGGTTTTCCCAAATTGTGTTCTTAAGCTCAAATTCGACATTTCAACCACATTTCTTGCATATTATGGCTCCAATTTCACATATACTTGTACTAACGTGATATAAACACCAAAACACATCATCATGGAGCTCAATTTCTTGTATTACCTACATGCATGTCTCAAATTAATCCAAATTCATCACCAACACATCAAATTCAAATATGCAAAGCTTAAACTTTCATGATCTATTCTTGCGTGTGAGAAATACACATTATTCACAACTTATTTGGTGAAGAAATGGTCATACACATGGATTTCAATCAAACTTCAACATAGATTACACAAATTAAGCTCAAACATGGAAATCCATAGCAACCCTCTGCATGCATGTGTTCTATGACTTCAAATTCAACTCAATTTCCTTATAATCAAACTAATTCATGTTCTTGGCCATTAATCAAACTTGAATCTACAAATTCCAAACAAAATCCATGAGATACTCACCTAGGAGCCTTGATTCTCACAATCTATAACAAATTCTTGGGAAATCTTCAAGGTTTCCAAGCTTTGAGCCAAAATTGCACAATCTCTCTCCCTTTCTCTCACTATGGCCGGTCCTCTCTCTATCACAATTGTATAACTCAGATTTTTTAGTTCAAAAGAGTTAAAGGAGAGTGTAGTGCCTTCATACAACAAGCCCCACTAACATTTATTTAATAATAATAAATAATTGGGCTCTAATTCATCAGTTTAATCAATTTAATTTGGTCCAAATCAATTTTTCAATTAAACTTCACTATAGGCTTTAAAAATTATGCCAATCACAATGACGCAATCAATTTCGGGTTCTATGGCCGATAAGGCCTTCAATTTAATTTCCAAAGCAGATAATCAAACAGATATTCCTACGGTAAACAGATAGAAATTCAAAACCGCATATATTCACATAATGGCACACAAAATCATATTAATCACATAATCATACTCAAATTAATGACCAATTAGCATACCACGAAACAGGGGTATCACAGTCTTCCCCCCTTTAGGAAGTTTGGTCCTCCAAACTTAATTTACCTTTGTCGGGAAACAAATGTGGATAGCGTAGTCGCATTTCCTCCTCTTTTTCCCACATGGCATCCGTCCCATAGTGTTCTTTCCATTCAACTTTCACCATTGGGATGGACTTATTTCTTAGTTGCTTCACTTGTCGGTCAACAACTCGTTCCGACCATTCAGTGTACTCCATATTTTCATCCAAAGCTACCCGGTGATAGTCAATCACATGAAGCGGATCTCAGAGGTAACCCCTCAACATCGACACATGAAACACATTATGGATTTGTTCAAATCCCGGTGGCAAAGCAACTCTATAAGCAACTGGACCGAGCCTTTCCAAAATCTGAAACGGCCCAATGTAACGGGGCGACAACTTGCCCTTCTTTCCAAACCTGACTTGGCCTTTCATTGGTGACACATGAATAAACACATGGTCACCGACCTCATACTCAAGAGGTCTCCTTCGAACATCCGCGTAGTTCTTTTGTCGGTCCTGAGCTGTTTTGAGCCTTTGCCGAATGATCTTGATTTTCTCAGAAGTGTCTTGCACAATTTTAGGCCCAAGTAAAGCTCTATCCCCGACTTTTGTCCAACAAATAGGTGATCTACACCTACCATACAAAGCCTCGTATGGTGCCATACCGATGCTGGAGTGGAAACTATTATTATAAGCAAATTCTACAAGTGGCAAGTAATCTTCCCAACTCCCCTGAAAATCCAAGGCACACATCCGAAGCATATCTTCCAAAGTCTGTATTGTTCGTTCTGATTGCCCATCTGTTTGTGGGTGGAATGTAGTACTAAATCTCAATTTTGTTCCCATAGCTTCTTGCAAACTTTTCCACAATCTAGATACAAATTTCGGATCTCTATCCGACACAATAGATACCGGAACTCCATGTAAACGAACAATCTTATCAACATAAATAGTAGCCAATCTATAAGCAGTAAATGTAGTTTTGACAGGCAGAAAATGTACAGATTTAGTCAGTCTATCAACTACAACCCAAATAGAATCCATACCTCGAGAAGCCCGAGGTAGGCCAACAACAAAATCCATGGTCACATGCTCCCACTTCCATTCAGGAATAGGGAGAGGTTGAAGTAGACCGCCTGGTTTCTAATGTTCAGCTTTGACTTGCTGACACTGAAGACACTTGGACAAATATTCTGCAATCTCTTTCTTCATTTTAGGCCACCAATAGGTTTGTTTCAAATCCCGATACAATTTATTATTACCCGGATGCATGGCAAATACAGATCTGTGGGCTTCATCTAAAACCCTCTTCTTTAGTTCCGGAATATCTGGGACACACATTCTGTTCCGAAACATCAACATTTCATTCTCAATGCTAAACTCTGCCTTCGGATTTGTCTCAAATTCATCAATCAGTTTCTTGAGGAATTCATCCTCCTTTTGTTTCTGCTTGATTTCATCAATAATTGCCGACTCGGTTGTAATGGCGGCTATCAATCCGCCCTGTTCACACATTATCACTTCGATTTCAGACCTCTCAAAATCTTGCAAGATCTCTTTCTGTTCAGTAAGCAAACAAGCCATACTCCCCGTTGATTTTCTACTCAAGGCATCAGCAACTGTATAAGCTTTCCCGGGGTGATACTGAATCTCTAGATCGTAATCCTTTATCAATTCCATCCATCTTCTCTGCCGCATATTCAACTCTTTCTATGTGAAAAATTATTTTAAACTTTTGTGATCCGTGAAGACTTCACACTTTGCTCCATACAAATAATGCTGCCAGATTTTCAAAGCAAAAATGACTGCGGCCAATTCTAGGTCATGTGTTGGATAATTCTTCTCGTGTGGCCTCAACTGTCGGGAGGCATAAGCAATAACCTTTCCGTTCTGCATTAACACACAACCCAAACCTTTATAAGACACATCACTGAAAATTACAAAATTCTCCGTACCTGAAGGTAGTGTCAAAATTGGTGCAGTGGTCAATCTTGTCTTCAATTCATGAAAAGCAGCTTCTCTTTCTTCGTTCCATTCAAACGGTTGCCCTTTTCGTGTCAATTGGGTAAGAGGCACAGCTAATTTCGAAAAGTCTTTCACAAACCTCCTGTAGTACCCAGCTAAGCCCATGAAACTACGGACTTCCGTTACATTTGCCGGTGTAGGCCAATTCACAATTACCTCAATTTTCTCTGGGTCCACTGAAATCCCTTCTTTGTTGATCACATGCCCTAAGAAAATAACTTTATCCAACCAAAACTCACATTTCTTTAGTTTAGCAACTAATTTTCTTTCCCAGTGTATTTGTAGGACAGTTCTCAAATGATGTTCATGTTCAAGTCTATCTTTGGAATATATCAAAATATCATCAATAAAAACCACAACAAATTCGTCAAGGTAGGTTTTAAAAATTCGGTTCATTAGGTCCATAAACGCTACCGGAGCATTAGTCACTCCAAATGGCATAATAGCAAACTCAAAATGTCCATACCTCGTTCTGAACGCGGTTTTCTCAACATTCTCTGCCTTAACTTTCAACTGATGATACCCGGATCTCAAATCAATCTTAGAAAACACCTGTAATCCCTGCAACTGGTCAAATAAGTCATCAATACGGGGTAGGGGATATTTGTTCTTTATTGTTACCTTGTTCAATTCCCAATAATCGATGCACAAACGCAAAGTTCCATCATTCTTTTTCACAAACAAAACTGGTGCACCCCAAGGCGAAGTGCTAGGTCGGATAAACCCCTTGTCAAGCAGATCTTGCAACTGTTCTTTCAATTCTTTCATTTCAGCTGTAGCCATTCTGTAGGGAGTTTTAGAAATAGGTTGGGTGCCTGGCACAGTCTCAATGGTGAACTCTATCTCCCTATCAACCAATTCCCCTGGTAATTCATTTGGAAACATATCTGGAAATTCTCTAACAATAGGGATATCATTCAATTCAACATTCACAGATTGTTCAGACAACACATAGCACAAATAACCCTGGCACCCCTTCCTGATCAGTTTACATGCTTTCATTGCAGATATCAAATAAGGTGGAGGCACTACACCCACAAACACAATCTCTTTATGTTCTGGTGGTTTAAATACAACTCGTTTTGACACACAATCGATGGTGGCACAATACTTGGTCAACCAATCCATGCCCAAAATTACATCAAAATGCCTAAAGTTCAAGGGTGGTAAATCTACATATAGGATAGCATCCTCAACACGCATATCGCAAAACCGATATATAGATTCACACAATACAGATTCCCCAGATGGAGCCGACACACATAGCAAATATGGCAGTAATTTTAAAGGTCTATTCAGTCTAGATGCAAATGCATATGTCACAAAAGAGTGTGTGGATCCGGAATCAATTAATACAAAAGCATCCTGATTACATATAGAAATAATACCTGAGACAATTGTGTTGGCATTTCGTGTATCGCCCGGAACAAGCGCAAAAACTCTCCCCTGTCTCACGGTATCCCCTGTGGTAGCAAATCTCAAAGTATTTCCCAGTTTCGGGATCGATGCAGTGGAACTAGCAGCTATCTTTCCCCTATTCTGATTACAATCTCGGGCCATATGCCCTTGTTTCCCACATTTGAAACAGGCTCCTGACACATGGTAACAAACTCCACGGTGCTTTCTGCTACAAATATTGCACATGGGAGCTGTGTCTCGGGAAGAATTTGAAGTTTTTGAGGAGCCCATATTTTGCTTCTTTGAAAATTTCTTCTTCGAAAAGAAGCCTTGCCTTTTGTTACTCTTCCATTCTGTTGTTGACTTGGTCTGTCTAGCTATGTTAGCCTCTGATATGATAGCCCTGCCTAGCACCCCAATGTAGGTCTCTAGCTTCAAGATATTCACTCTTTCTAGGATGTCACTTCGGAGCCCACCTTCAAAGTGCCTCGCCTTCTTATAGTCAGTATCAATTACATGTGGTGCAAACCTGGCCAATTCGGTGAATTTGGCCTCATACTCAGCTACAGTCATACTGTCTTGCTTTAGTTCCATGAACTCAGCTACTTTCTTATCCCGAACACACTGCGGGAAGTACTTGTCGTAGAAAATTTCTAAAAATTTTGCCCAATCAGCATCTTTGTAATTCTCATGCATCAACATCCACCATCTTCTTGCTTCGTCTTCTAGTATAAAGGTGGCTAGAAGCACTTTCTGTGTATTCGAACACGGGAACACTTCAAATAGTTTTTCGATGCCGAGGACCCAAGCTTCAGCTTTCAAAGGATCTAATCCACCATGGAATTGTGGTGGTTTCATTTTCTTGAACTCTTTGGTGAGAGCTATGATTCGGTCATCATTTTGATTATCTGGCACGGGTGGTGCCGGAGGTGGAGGTGGCGGATGTGGTTGCTGCCACTATTGTTGCCACTCCTGTTGCTGTCTCAAAGTTTTTGCCATTTCCTGTATCAGTCTTTCCATTCTGTCTAGTCTGGCAGTAGAAGATTCCTCTATCTCATCACCTCTTGTTCTCACCATCTAATTAAGCTTACATTATACTTTGTACAAAAAATTCACAGGTATGCATATATTACAGAGCATACTTATTCAAATAATTTGCAAAGCAGCAATTCACGAATTTATAACACATAGTTGTTCACATTGAAACATTCAGATGGATTCTCGATACTATCAAAGTCATACTTATCCCATGAATGCATCCTAGATCTTTCTAGACGCTTATTGCTCTTTTGGACAAGTGTGTGAGTTATTAACTCGTGCTCTGATACCACTCTGTCATGACCCGAACCTGCCCCCGTGGGTTAAGGACATAAACAACCAGTAATCATGAGATTACCTACGGCCTCAAACCAAAACAAATGTATTTTTAACAGAGATATTGGGGGCCAAACAGAAGCAGTTCAAAACTTTGTCCATAGAGCTGTGCTTACATGGCACATCCATACAACCAAACATATATACATTAATAACTCACAACAGAAATGCAGTAGCATAAGTTCTGTACAAACGGGATCATTCAAAAACTAAGTCAACCCATGAAAACTATGTACAACATATACAGGGACTTCGCCAATATGACAACATAAAACAAAATGACAAAAGGCGAAGGCGAGTCTCATGCGTGAGACACATGGGCTGACTCTCCAAAACTCGGTTGTTCCACATCGACTTCACTGGGGCTGGGTCTGGACCTCTCTTGGCTCACCTACAAACACATGAATGAGCGTGAGCGATAGCCCAGTGAATAATATCAAATAAAAAGACACAAACGATATGTAGAACAACATACTTTGAACGGTCGTGGGCCCAATTCACATTTTTATTTAACATTTATTCTTCATTCCTATCAAAACGACCTCTGGCCCACTCATTTATGTCAAAACGGCCTCTGGCCCATCCATTCATGTCAAAACGGCCTTCGGCCCATTCATTTGTGTCAAAACGGCCTTCAGCCCAGTCATTCATGTCAAAATGGCCTTTGGCCCATTCATTCATGTCAAAATGGCCCTTGGAACATTCATTCATATCAAAACGGCCTTTGGCCCATTCATTCATGTCAAAACGGCCTTCGGCCCATTTGTTCATGTCAAAACGGCCTTTGGCCCATTCATTCTCGTCAAAATGGCCTTCGGCCCATTCGTTCATTCGTATCAAACATTTGTCCATAATTCAAACTGGCAAAATCACAAGGCTTATAAGGAAATAAGCAATTGGACAACTGATAAGTTTCAAATATTGATAGTACTTACAGTGATCGGTTGGTTGGTTTGCCTTGGAGCTCGACCCTACACAGTCCATGAACAGAAAAGGGTCAACAACCATTCAATCCATTCCCAAATTCACATTTTCCTCTTTAGGCTTTATTCTTATCTCTTTAACTCAATTACAATGCTCAATGCATGCCTAAGAGTACTTAGAAGTGAAAGAGAACAGAAAACAAAACACAGAATGTATTTTCAAAATTTCAGAAAACAGGGCCCCCGCTCGAGCGTGGACTTCCCCACTCGAGCGGACCCTAGAGGCCTACAAAAGTACCGGATAGGTGAAAATTATGCTCGAGCATTCATTTTGGCGCTCAAGCGGAAGGCCTCTCTACATGGCTTCCCGCTCGAGCGTGAACTTCCCCGTTCGTGCGGACACCATGTCTGCAAAAAGTACTAGATGTATCATTTTTACACTCGAGCGTTAACTTAGACGCTCGAGCGGAAGTTTATTCCACAAAGCTCCCCGCTCGAGTGTGAACTTCCCCGCTCGAGCAGACATCATGGTCTACAAAAAATACTGGGAGCATGAAATTCACGCTCGAACGGCGATTTCCCCGCTCGAGCGGACATCAAATTTCTGGGTTTTCCCAAATTGTGTTTTTGAGCTCAAATTCGACATTTCAACCACATTTCTTGCATATTATGGCTCCAATTTCACATATACTTGTACTAACATGATATAAACACCAAAACACATCATCATGGATCTCAATTTCTTGTATTACCTACATGCATGTCTCAAATTAATCCAAATTCATCACCAACACATCAAATTCAAACATGCAAAGCTTACACTTTCATGATCTATTCTTGCATGTGAGAAATACACATTATTCACAACTTATTTGGTGAAGAATTGGTCATACACATGGATTTCAATCAAACTTCAACATAGATTACACAAATTAAGCTCAAACATGGAAATCCATAGCAACCCTCTACATTCATGTGTTCTATGACTTCAAATTCAACAAATTCAACTCAATTTCCTTATAATCAAACTAATTCATGTTCTTGGCCATTAATCAAACTTGAATCTACAAATTCCAAACAACATCCATGAGATACTCACCTAGGAGCCGTGATTCTCACAATCTACAACAAATTCTTGGGAAATCTTCAAGGTTTCCAAGCTTTGAGCCAAAATTGCACAATCTCTCTCCCTTTCTCTCACTATGGCCGGCCCTCTCTCTCTCACAATTGTATAACTCGGATTTTTGAGTTCAAAAGAGTTAAAGGAGAGTGTAGTGCCTTCATACAACAAGCCCCACTAATATTTATTTAATAATAATAAATAATTGGGCTCTAATTCATCAGTTTAATCAATTTAATCTGGTCTGAATCAATTTTTCAATTAAACTTCACCGTAGGCTCTAAAAATTATGCCAATCACAATGATACAATCAATTTCAAGTTCTATGGCCGATAAGGCCTTCAATTTAATTTCCAAAGCAGATAATCAAACAGATATTCCTATGGTGAACAGATAGATATTCAAAACCGCATATATTCACATAATGGCACACAAAATTATATTAATCACATAATCATACTCAAATTAATGACCAATTAGCATACCACGGAACAGGGGTATCATACTTTGACACGAAGGATGCGACATCCCGCTTCATACTCCTCCACCAAAACTGACGGTTAAGGTCTCAATACATTTTAGTACCTCTCGGATGTACGGTAAGGTGTGAGTGATGGAACTCCTGAAGCACTTCCTCTCTACAAGATTCGGGTACAAACAGGCGATCTAAGTAACGAACACTCTGATCCGAGCAAATATTCAAACCCTTCTCTTCTTTTCCATTGGTGATTCTATCCCGTATTAATTCCACTTCCTAGTCTCCTTGTTGTGTCTTTATAACTCTACTAATCAAAACAGGTTGAGCACTCAAGGTAAACAATGTAGCACTTTCTTCGGACTCCCCCAATTGCAACCCAAACTTACCAACTTTACCCAACATATTCCACTCCCGAAGGGCCACGCTCGTCAAACTACTCACAGTTTTTCAGCGTAAGGCGTCGGCCCCTACATTGGCCTTCCCCAGATGATAGTGTAACTCAAAATCATAGTCTTTTAAAAATTCCATCCATCTACGTTGTCTTAGATTCAAATCTTTCTGGGAGAACAAATACTTTAAGCTCTTATGGTCGGAGAAAACGTCAAACTTCTCACCATACAAATAATGCCTCTAAATCTTCAAGGCAAAGACTATTGCGGCTAATTCTAGATCATGGATAGGGTAATTCTTCTTATGAGTCTTCAACTGTCGGGAGCCATACGCTACAACCTTTCCCTCTTGCATTAAAACACAACCAAGTCCATCCCGAGACGCATCACAAAAGACAGTATACCCCAATCCTCTCTCTGGAATGATCAATACCGGTGCCATGGTCAATCTAGTTTTGAGCTCCTGGAAGGACTTCTCACAAGCCTCACTCCACACAAATTTAACCCCATTTCTAGTCAATCTAGTCAAAGGCACGGCTAATCTAGAGAAATCTCTTACAAATTGACGATAGTACCCCGCCAACCCCGAGAAACTCCGAATCTCAAAGACATTCTTAGGTTGCTCCCAATCTTGCACAGAATCTATTTTCGAGGAATCTACTGTTACTCCCTCTTTTGACACGACATGGCCCAAAAACCTCACCTGTGTGAGCCAAAACTCACACATCTCAAATTTGGCATACAACTGATGCTCCCTAAGTAAGTCAAGCACTATCCTCAAGTGAGTCTCATGTTCCTCCTCGGAGGTCGAATAGATAAGAATGTCGTCCACGAAGACGACCACAAAACGATCCAAGTACTCCCTAAATATTCGGTTCATCAAATCCATAAAAGAAGTCGGTGCGTTAGTCAACCCAAATGGCATTACTAGGAACTCGTAGTGGCCATAATGCGTACGAAAGGCCGTTTTCTAGATGTCCTCCTCCCGAACTCTCAACTGATGGTACCCCGACCTCAAGTCTATCTTTGAAAAACAACAAGACCCTCTAAGTTGATCGAACAAGTCATCTATCCTGGGTCAAGGGTATTTGTTCTTAATAGTGACTCTGTTCAACTTGCGGTAGTCGATACACAACCGTAACGACCCGTCCTTCTTCTTTACAAAGAGAGCCGGCACTCCCCAAGGCGACGTACTAGGGCGAATGAAGCCTTTGTCTAAAAGCTTTTGGAGTTGGAACTTCAACTCATGCAACTCCGCGGGCGCAAATCTATACGGCTCCATAAAAATGGGTGCTATTCCAGGCACTAAGTCGATAGTGAACTCAATCTCCCGGTGGGGTGGCAAACTGGTAAGGTCCTCGGGAAACACCTCCAGGTATTCACACACTACCCTTGGCAACTCGACTCGAGTTCCGACACTCTCACCATCCAAGAGAGTAGCTAGAAGGCCGCTAAGCTCGTTCCTACTACAAGGATCAAACACCAGTGATAAAATCCGATCAACCCTATCCCCCAGAAAATAAAAACAATCGCCACCCGAAGTGCACACTGTGACTCGTTGTGGAAAATAATCAATCACAGCCCGATACAACGACAACCAATCCATGCCTATAATAACATCAAAACTGGACATGTCTAACAACACAAAAGAAAACAGGAGTCTACGCCCGGCAACCTCTATCTCACAGTCACAACACCCCCGATCTAGGTCAACTGTACCCCCAACCGGTGACTCAACTCTGAGTGGAGACGCTAACTGTACCACTTCTAACCCCAATGCAGATGTGAATGCAGCAGATATGAATGAATGGGATGCACCCGTGTCTATCAACACATTGGCCAAAGAATTACACACAATAAATATACCTCTCACAACCGAAGGTCCTGGCAACTGCTTTGGCGCTGTAACAGTATACACGCGCCCCTGTGGCCTCTAGTCAACCTGTTCATCCCTCAGAGCATAGGCCTGCTGTACTGACTGAGCCGAGGCGGCTCCCTGGTGGACTCTCAAAGTCTGGACTGAATGAGTCTGCTGATGACTCTGGGTCTGCCTCGACACAGACGCGCCAGATGCGCCTCCCAACTGTGGGCAAGCTTTCCTCATATGCCCTGACTGACCACACTGAAAACAAGTAGGCCCCTGTCCCCTACTCTGAGACTGAGACTGGCTCTGGGATCGGTTAGGTGGTGGTGGTGGCAACATCTGTTGTCCTCCCCCCTTCTGCGGACATGAAAAGGCCTTGTGACCCGGTTGGCCACACTTGAAGCAAGAAAACCCACTCGGTGCACCCCTTCCCGAGCCCACACTAGGCAAGGGAAAGGTGGATCTAGACTGTTGCTGCTGGGGCAGGGATTGGGATGGAAAGGTGTTCTTACTCTTCTTATTGGGCCTATAATCTCCCTGCGATCCATGGCCCCTAGACCTCAAATTTCGAAGTCTCTCCTCCTCAGCCTCCATCGTAATCTCCACATGCGCAGCCGCCTCCACAAGGCAATCATACTCTCAAATCATGTTCCCAGCAACCTTGAACAAAATCTTTGTCCTCAACCTCTGCTCAAACTCAAAGCAACGACGCTCCTCCGTCGCTACCAACTCCGGTACAAACAGGGACAAACTAGAAAAGGCCGCTTCGAATTCGGCCACGGACATATTCAATTGCTTACGGTCCTTGAATTCCTGCCTCAACCTCTCCCGAGCCGTAGGAGGTAGGTACTTGTCTTGGAAGGCCGTCACAAATGCCTCCCACGTTGGTGCTATCCGGCCCTTTGCATATTCCCACCATTGGCCGACGTCACCTTTGAGATAATAACTAGCAAGGGTCACCCTCAACTCGCCATCATCTATGTGAAGCATTACAAATGTCTTCACGATTTGTTCCAACCATTCGTCCGCTTTCTTTGGATCGAGGCCGCCATGGAATTCATCCGGCTTGGCCCTTAAAAACTCCCTCGTGAGGAAGCTAGGTCTAGTCTCGGCGACATTCTCCCTCACTTGGGTCTCCGCCCTTAGTATGTTCATGGACTCCCTCAATGCCCCCGCCATCTCCTGGGCTAGGGCCCCTATTGCGGCATGGCCGGCTTGACCCGGCACCTCGGTTTGCCCCACTTGTTTGGCCATGTCGGCTTGGCCTAAACCCTCTTCTTGTACCGGGAGCTCTTGGACCGGCACCTCAAATACACCCTAGCGACCTCGACCTCGCCTTCCACCCCTACTACCTTGGGTTCGAACTCTTCCTGACATCCTAATTGAGAGGCAAGGTAAATAATTAAGCACACGATTCCAAATGTGCTCGCTACTAGATTCACACGTTAGCTAAAGCAACCTCGTGCATCCTACTACACCACATTTTAATTCACTCCACACAAGCACCTTCGTCACACAAACATATACGAATCATCCTTCAGTGATGAAATTTGTCCCATGAGAAACCAAGAATTCTTAGTAGAATGAGTAGTGATCAAGTACACTTCTAAAAAGACCTCAAGGAAACGAATAGGCGCAAATAACATCCCAAAAGTCTAATCCCATACCCACATAGTCACATAAGCATGCTATCGCATAGTCACAAATAAACAAGACATTTCCTAATCATGCGAAATGAATCCATTGTGGTATAATAACCACTCCCCGCGAGCCCCAAGTATTCAAACCTGGTAGCTCTGATACCAAGTTATAACGCCCCGAAATAAACCCAACATGAATAATACATCAATCATGCACATTTCCCAATTTCTATCATTCTCCATTTCTCTGTCTCAAAAATATCCAAGGTTTATACAAAAGTTCCACATGCAAACGTACATTCAAAGATATGAAAACACCTTAATTTATAGCATGTGAAACATATGAACTTCTATGTGAAAGTAAAATAAAGAAATGCCCTTATGGGCTTACATCTTCCAAGGCAATAACCTGGCTACACAAAAGTGGTCTCTCGAACCCATACCAAAAATAGCCCTTGGCTTTACAAATATTCACGACAAAATAAAGTGCACATTACTCTTCTCACAACATTTCCACGCCCTCAATTCGTCGGGTTCACCACATCTTGACCTGCACCAAATCCCATAGGGGTGAGCACAAAGCCCAGTAGAGAATTCTTACAAAGTATATACAGTTATGCATACTCTTTAAACAATGCAATTGTTAATGCTATGCCATGCATCCTTATAAAAAGTCCATTTCATGCACATTTAAAGGTTTCAATCTCTTCAACAATTATTTACCATCTCAATTGTTTTACCAAAATTTCCAATCATTAATCAATAGGGGCGGTAAATACGACACTGGTAATCCCTAGGCTAGTGTCTGCAAGTAGATTCTACAAGTACTACCAAACTGTCATTTTTATCGGTATTAACCGGAAGGCTTGACACCTATCTGCGCGGCTTTCGGGTCTTTTCACCCTGGACACTCTGGCCAACTTATCAAATTCATCTACACCTCCTATCCGGACTTACCAACATATTTACCCCTTACACATTTCCATAATTCTCATTACAACATGGTCTTTCTCAAAATAAATGTTTTTCCAAAACATGTCAAGGTGCACAATAATAATAATAATAAATTGAAATAAGATGCAATAGTTACTATTCTCAAAATATCTCTACAACAATATCAATCAATCATTTCTCATTTCTTCCCTTCAAGTCATTTCACAAAATGCCCATGTGCCCGCCATTCCTCACAACAACAATTTACAGCCAATAAATCCTTTCAAGGCAAACTATGTTCTCAACACAATTCCAAGATCTTACGAAGTTTCATGCACATGATACAAAAACATTCATCACTCCCAACAACATACACTTTCAACATTTTTAACACTTTGCACTAATATCATCTCACCCACCATCATAATACAAAAGAGTAAAGAGTTTCACAAATATTTCCATGTGTTTTCAAAATCCCCCAATTTCTAGTGCTTTTATCAAAAATCTAACATTTATCCACTTCTAGGTGAAAACCAACCCAAATCACATCTTATGAGTCAAATGAAAAGAGAGCCCCTTAGGAAGGACAAAAGATTTGAGATTTTAGAAATCCAATTTTGAAAACCCTCTTTCTCTCTCCTCACTTAGTACAAAATTTAAAACTAACACAACTACTTCATTGCAACTTTAAAATTAACATTTTGTAGCATAACATATATATATATATATATATATAACTCTAGAATTCCCTACCTCAAAGTAGAAGTCCAAGGAGAAGGGCTAGACAAAGGTGAAGCTTCCAAAAATGCCAAAACCCTCTTCTTCTTGGATGGAAATGAAGATCTTAAAGAGCCCAATCTTTTTATCTAAGGAAGGGGGATGAGAAGATCACTAGATCTAGGTCAAATATAGAGAGATGAGGTATTTCTAGAGAGAAAAGCTCTCAACTTAGGGTTTGGATGAAAAAGAGATGAAAAGGTTATGTAAAAAGTCGCTTTTACGAACTGATATACACGAATCTCGCTCGAGCGTAGGGATTCACGCTCGAGCGTAAGACACAGCAACAATAACCCACCCAGTGTTTCATAGATTACAGACAGCCGCTCGAGCGCCAAAAGGGCCGCTCGAACTCAGACACGCTCGAGCGTAAGAAACGCTGCTCGAGTGTGAAAAACACTCTTGCAGCACTTTTGCAGAGACACTCGATACTGAAAGGTTACAAACTCCTCTCGAGCGCAAGAAGTCTCGCTCGAGTGGAAGGCCAAAAATTTGGGCAACAAGATTTTAGACCGAAACGCAACCAACCTGTTCTAAACACGCTCAAGTCACTCCAACACTCAAATTCAAGAGGTATAAGGAAAAAAAAAGACATAACCAGCTGTATCAAACAACAAGATTTGGATCCAGAATATCATGATAGTCGGGTAGAGACCCAGGGTCGCTATATTATATCACTAAAATTGTGACACATGAAATGATAACGAAGTATTGTACATAAATTTGTCATATTAACACTTATTGTTATTCAATGATAACAAATATTAATATCCAATTTTTTTTTTAGCTGCTTTTACAACTATTTTTAGTAAAGTTTTAAATTTTTTACTTTTTATGATAAGGTTATTATTGTTAGAAAAAATAAAAATAAAATAAAATAAAATAAAAAATAAAAAAACCTATGTATTTGACAAAAATGAGAGCCATGCTTCTTAGCACAACCCAACTCCCTCCTATATATAAGTGCATAAATATGTATTTGGTAAAGTTTAAGTAAGTGTTGGATAGGACAATACCAAATATTGCTCAAGTAAATAAGAATTTTATGAGAGTGTTTAGAAATTAAAAATGTCAAATATTGTTAAGCAGTCACCTAAAAAATAACATATTTGTCGAAGATACACTTATGCCACTTCAAATTATTTTCTTTTTTTAGTTAATAGTAAAAACTAATTAAATATTTTTATTGCATCCAAATCAAACATAATGCAATAATCTCTCATTTTTATTTAAGAGTAATGATATACAAATAGAATTGAAAAAATTACAAAAGAATTACAAAAATAAAAAAAAATCTAGAGTTTGAACCCTATAATAAACTCTAAATTTTTAATTTTATTAATTTAAACCCTAAATTTTTTATTTGCTTTCAATCTAAATTATTTTTCTATTTTTATCAAGTAAAATAAATGAAAAAAAAAGGGTAATGATACATCCCACTAAAAGTGGTGCTCTAAAGCACCACTAATGAGTTGGCAAGCACTTTAACCAAAAAAAAAAAAAAAACACAAGACACAAGCAGTGGGTCCCGTCTACTGCCACATCACTAGTGGTACTTTTAGAGCACCACTTTTAGTGGTCTCAAGCATTATTGAATGACTAAATATAAATTTTTTTCATCTTCTTTATATAACAAAAATAGCCAAAGTTCTCAGATGAAGCCTGTATAAATTTAACCATTAGATAGGGTAATAAGAGATGCTTTCAAATCTTTTTGTTTTTATTGATGGAATGAAAATTTATATATTCATCATTAATGAATATGAGGATTTCATGTTAATGGCCTTATTTGGGAAGTTGACTATTTAGATTTTTGGCTATTTTAGCCTAATTAAAAAAATTGTATTTGAGAAGTTGGTTCGTTTTTTTCTTTTTTTTAGTCGATTTGATAGATGTGTGAAAAAAAAGTGAAATAATTATGAATTAAATCTGATATTTTGTTTTATTAGTTATTTTAGGCTATTTTGTCTTTTAATGGGTTATTTTAACCCAACTGTCTTCCCAAACAAAGCCATTGTGGTAAAATAAGGTAGGGATGTTATCTCTTTCGTTTGAAATGTATAAAGAGCACGTTATTACAATTATTTTATTTGATGAATTAGTATACTTAATCCATGTTTTTGTTATGATTCATTGTGCTAGTTTGTTATTCATGAGAATATTAAATTTGATTTGCCGTCTTTAAAAATATTCATGTATGTAGAAGCTCAAAATCATGATTTCTTTAGGGCTTTGTATTATTTCATTTTAATTCAAGAAATAAAGTTACTAAAATGAATTATATTTGATTTGCCGCCTTTAAAAATATTCATGTATGTAGAAGCTCAAAATCATGATTTCCATGTGTCAAGACCCAAACTCGCCCTTATAAGTTTAGCATCGTAACTAGCCAGTAATCCTTGGATTACCAAAGGCCTCTGAATAGAATCACAAAATATAAAGGGCTGCAGAAGCAAATATACAAAATACAATGTCCATAGAGCTGTGTATACATACATGGAACAGAAAATTTAAATCATACATATATATAAATTGTGTCAACTTCCATATGTCATGCATCACTATACAGATAGTATCATAAGGGACTTATCCCTATGTACAGATAGACAAAAACAAAACAAAACATCTTTCACATGTGTCATGACCCAAACCTGCCCCTAAAAGTTTGGACATGACCGACCTAGACTTAGGCCTCAAAACTCCATTGAAGTTTGATACAACATTGGCGCCTAAACGGAAGCAAATATAATGTCAAAATATATCATCCATTGAGTTGTGTCTAAATGCCAGGATCTTAACACAATATAGCATACATACACATGCTTGTATTAAGTTCACACATATAAGTCTATACAAGGGTAGCAAGTGACCCCAAAAATTACATATTGACAAAGTATCTAAGATAGTTCGACCCAAAACTAGCTACACATGCCAATATAAGGAACCCGCCCAAAAAGACAAAAGGCCACTTCAAGTGACTCGGCAAAATAGGTCCGGCAAAAGGCACCTGCAGCTGACCTAGGGTTGACCTGCGGGCTGATTACCAACAAAAACGTTCATAAAACAGGGTGAGCAAGGCTCAGTGAATAATAGCAATGCAAAAGGATTGTGTGCACAAACATAAATCTTGCAATGTAGCTTCATAAATTTCAAGTAAACCTTATTTACATCTCCTTTTCTGAACGACCTTGGGCCCACTTAGAACAGAACGGCCTTAGGCCCAATGTAATACAGAATGGCCTTAGGCCCAATGTGATATAGAAGGGCCTTAGACCCAATGTGATACAAAACGGCCTTAGGCCATATATTATGTACCAACGTTCTATTATTCCACTCATTTTATTAAACATAACTCATATTGCATAAGCTATTTGAGAGCAAAATAGAATAGATATTGAATAACACGTGTGAGTACAATATGTGTAAGAAACATATGAGTATATTACTATTACTCACTGCGATGTCGATGAACAACGGTCCCCTCCTGAACGTGTCCTACACATGGAACATAACTCGTGAGTACAACACTATTCTTTAGTTTTCTCTTATTTAACAAATATTCGATTCGTTAAGTTCCATACAATTAAATGCATTACAGAAGCATCAAATGGACGTATTAACACATTCTGAGGGTCGAAAAGAGTGAAAGGAATTAACAGAATTTTTCACCTTTAGTCGCACATGCGGAAGTCCCCACCGCACATGCGGAAGTCCCCACCGCACGTGCGGGAAGGTCCGCCGCACGTGCAGTCCGCACATGCTTTTATTACAGTATATCTCAGTCTGTCTCCCCTGTTTTCCGCACATGCGGCTGTGAGCCCTGCACGTGCGGCCTTGGGCCTCCGCACGTGTGATTCTAGCTCTGTTCTGGGCAATCCAAAATTCATCAAAAATCTAACTTTTCAAGGCACCTCAAGGCTCAAATACAACTAAAATTCCTTTCAACTACACAACATGAGATCATATTAAACATGATTTTGATTTCCAAATGGATTATAACTCCACTTTAGCAAAACATATACAATTCAAACAATTATATTCTACCCAATTCTTTATCTCCTCATGGTAAGCAAAATAGATACACACACACACACATATATATATATATATATATATATATGAGGAGTTCACAATATGTGCAAGAATTAAAGAGTAGAAGATGAGTCCTCTAAAGCTAACTGAAAATACTTTTAAAACACAAGAATCAACTTTCAATTTACATAAATTCAATGGCTCTTGGTAATTCCATGGACTTATCTCAAAATCCTAACTCACATGAGTATAAAACTTCAATCTAATGCTTGATGTTAATAATTGAAGAGAGATTTAGAGTATTTTCACTTACCTAAGATGGTATTTTCTCAAATTCCCTTTAATCTCTTGAATCTCTAAGTCTTGGATGCTCTTCTTCTTCTACCCTCTCTTTTCATCTTATGTTGAAAATGAAGTCCTCTAGACTTATATAAGACCCTCCATGTATTTCTTCCTCTTGAGTTATGGGTTTATTAGGCTAATTAAGGCCTAAATCTAAATTAAATCGATTAAGTTCATTACGAATCAAATTTTTACAAAACTTTATATTAAGTACTAAAAATCATGCTAATCATAATGGTAAAGTCAATTTCGGGTTATCGAGCCTCTAAGGCTTTTAATTTCTAGCTCAAACATCTCAATTTTAACAGATTTTCTCCAATGATCGACAGATATAGTATCCTAATTAAACAGTTCACGTATGTAAGCACAACTCCACATAGAATTTCACATTAAGCATGTAATTACTCATATAACTAAAGATGTAAAGCATATAAGAGGGTCGGGTTATTACACTCTCCCCCCCTTAAATAAGTTTGGTCCCTCACACTTATTTTACCTCAAGTTGAAAATAATTCTGGATACTGTTATCTCATTTCCTTTTCTCTCTCCCACGTAGCTTCTTTTCCATAATATTCTTGCTATTCCACTTTCACCATAGGGATCACTTTACTTTGTAATTGTTTTATTTTTCGGTCCAAAATCTTAATCGGTTTCTCTTCATAAATCAGATTATCATCCAAGGCAATTTGTTGGTAGTCTATAACATGGGATGGATCTTGAAGATAGCCCCGTAACATTGATACGTGAAATACGTTATGCACTTGCTTCATGTTTGGCGGAAGAGCAACACGATAGGCTACCGGACCTACTCTTTCTAGAATTTGAAACAGACCCACATAACGGGGTGCTAACTTACCCTTTTTGCCAAATCTTGAATTTTCCTTTATTAGTGTGACTTTCACAAAAACGTGATTACCCACTTCGAATTCTAAATCCCTCCGCCGGTGGTCTGCATAACTCTTTTGTCTACTCTGTGCGGTCTTCAACCTTTCTTGGATAGTTTTAATTTTCTCTATGGTCAATTGAACAATTTCAGGTCCAAACAACGATCTATCTCCGACTTCGGTCCAACACACAGGAGAACGACATGGGCTTCTGTATAAAGCTTCATAAGGTGTCATTCCTATGCTTGAGTGGTAACTATTATTGTAGGCAAACTCCGCCAACGACAGATAAGTTTCCTAACTACCTTTGAAGTCTAAAACACACATCCGAAGCCTATCTTCCAATGTTTGTATGGTTCTCTCAGTTTGACCATCCGTTTGAGGATGGAAGGCCATACTGAACTTCAATTCTGTTCCCATAGCATCCTGTAAACTTTGCCAAAATCTTGATATAAACTTTGGATCTCTATCGGACACGATTGAAACTGGAACACCATGTAGTCACACAATTTCATCCACATATATGGTAACCAGTTTATCTGCGTTGTATTGTGTCTTTACAGGTAGAAAATGAGCTGACTTAGTTAGTCTATCAACAATAACCCATATGGAATTCATACCTCGAGGAGTTCGCTGTAAACCTACAATAAAGTCCATAGTCAAATGTTCCCACTTCCACTCTGGAATTGGAAAGGGTTGAAGTAAACCCGACGGTCTTTGGTGCTCCACTTTTACTTGCTGACACTGCAAACACCTTGAGACAAATTCTACAATTTCCCTCTTCATACCAGGCCATCAAAAATTCTGTTTCAAATCTTGGTACATCTTTGTGTTACCGGGATGCATCGCAAACTTGGAATTGTGGCGCTGTTTGGGAAACGCAACTTCAGGCTATTATAGCCTCAATTCAGAAATAAGCCAAAAAGCGTGAACAGTGCACGCATGGCTGCAGCTAGGTTAGAAACGGGGTGAATTTACCATTTTACCCTTTGACTATATCAAAGGATATGAGTTATACACACAGCAGTGTGATTTTCCCAGTGGACTGTCACTTGGGACAGTTGTCGTTGTCATCCGACAAAGACAATTAAGGGCCATTTGAAACATCATAAAAAATACAAAAATAAAAAATAAAAATTTTTTATAAAAAAAATTAGGTTACGTTTGGTAGAATTTTGTAAATATGATTTGAGAGTATAAGTTGTATTTTGAGTTTGTGAATTGTGGAATTATGATTTGAGTGTAGAAAATTCATTTGGTTATGATTTTTGAATAGAGTGTTAAATTGAGTTTTGAAAATTTGATTTGACATGTGAAATAATAAAATTTGTTTGGTGATGAGTTTTCAAAATAATTTTCAAAACTAATTCAACCTATAATTGATAATCAAACACACCACTCATAACTCGATATCCGTATTTTTTATCAACAGTCATAACCAAACTATTTTTAAAATATTCAAATAAAATATTTAAAAATATTTTTATAAAATAAAGTTTGAATTTAATTTTATAAAATATTTTAAAAATTAAAAAATTAAAATCGTAATATTTAAAAATTAAAATATTTAAAAATATTCAAAAAATTGTAACATATTTAAAAATTAAAATATTTAAAAAATTAACAAAATTAAACTACGTATTTAAAAAAAATTCAATATAAACTGATGATTATTAATAAATTATAAATTTTAAAAGAATTATAAATTATATTAATGGGTCAGGTTTAACAAATGACTGAAGATTTGTTCATATATGTAATTAATTATGTATAAATTTTAGATATATTTTTTTTATCTGTACATGTTAAAAATTACAATTCAATTAAAATAAATGACAATCTTTTTTGTTTTTTTGTTACCAGGACTGTTTATTTTTTTTTTTCAATTAAAAAGGCAATCTTTTTTTTTCAATTAAATGACAATGGGTACAGGTTTGTTTATTTATTTATTCAATTAAAGTTACAATCCTCATAATTCAATTACAATTCAACTTGGACAAAACAAGGACTGACATGCAGTCCGTACGTCCACGTCAGCCATTTACCGAGCTGAGTTCAACGGCTGCCAGATTGGTTGTCTAGGGGCAGTTTGGTAATTTAATAACAAAACATCATATCAAACACTCCCTCCAATGCAATCATTTTAAAATATTTTAATCCATCTTCCCAAACACAAAAATTAAAATAGCCTACTAAAATAGTCAAAAAGTCAAATAGCCTATTAAAATAGCCACTTCCCAAACGAGGCATGTGTGCTTCTTCCATAATTCTTCTCTTGATCTCTGGTACATTCGGAACACATATCTTGTATTGAAATTTCAACACTGAATCTCGACTTTGGCTTCGTTTACATTTCATCACCAATTTGCTGTAGAAACTCATCTTCCATATGTCGTTGTTTGACTTCTTCAAATAATGTTGGTTGAGCTGATATCGCTACCACTAGCACATGTCAACCATGTGACACAACTTCCACATTCATTCTTTCCAAATCACATAGTAGTTCCTTCTGTCTTGTGAGTAGACTCGCTAAATTCCCCATACCCTTTCAGCTAAGGGCATCTGCAACAGTATTAGCTTTACCGGGATGGTAATAGATCTGTAGGTCGTAGTCCTTAATAAGCTCTAGCCACCGTCTTTATCGTATATTCAACTCCTTTTGGATAAAGAAGTACTTAAGACTCTTCTGATTGGTGTAACTTCACATGTAGTACCATACAAATAATGGCGCCATAATTTCAAAGCAAAGACCACTGCAGCTAGCTCAAAGTCGTGCGTGGGATAATTTTTTTCATAGGGTTTAAGTTGACGAGAGGCATATGTGATGACCCTTCCATTTTGCATAAGTACACAGCCCAATCCTTTGTAAAAAGTGTCACTATAAATCACAAATCCCTTAGTACCAGATGGTAAGGCAAGAATAGGTGTTGTAGTTAACCTCATCTTCAACTCCTGAAAAGCAGATTCTTGCTATTCTGACCATTCAAACAAAACACCTTTCTGGGTTAATTGGATAAGCGACACAACAATTTTAGAAAAGTCTTTAACGAATCTTCGGTAATATCCGGCTAAACCCACGAAGCTACGTACCTCCGACACATTAGTAGGAGTCAGCCAATTCACAATAGCTTCGATCTTGTGCGGACCATCAGTAACACCCTCTTTCGTTATTAAATGTCCCAGAAATCCCACTTCATGTAACCAAAACTCACATTTCTTTAATTTTGCATACAATTTCTTATCCCGAAGGGTCTGAAGAATTAACCATAGATGGTTCTCATGAGCTTCTGTACTTGTCGAATAAATAAGAATGTCGTCAATCAACACAACCACAAAGTCATCTGAATAGGGCTTAAAAACACGATTCATTAGATCCATGAAGGCTGCTGACGCATTGGTAACCCGAAACGGCATAACTAAAAACTCATAATGTCAATAACGGGTTTGAAAAGGCATTTTCTCGATATCCTCAGCTTTGACTTTTAATTGGTGGTACCCAGACCGCAAATCTATTTTGGAGAAAACTTGTGCACCCTGTAATTGATCAAACAAATCATTGATCCTGGGCAAAGGATACTTATTCTTTATGGTTACCTTATTGAGCTCTCTATAGTCCACACATAACTGAAAGGTCTCGTCTTTCTTCTTTACAAAAAGAACAGGTGCACCCTAAGGAAAGGTGCTCGGGCAAATGAACCCTTTATCGAGCAAGCCTTGCAACTGGGACTTCAACTCTTTCATCTCAGCCGGCGACATTCTATAAGGAGTTTTGGATATGGGTTGTGTTCCCGGCACTACATCAATGGTAAATTCAACTTCGCAATCAACTAGTTCACCCGGTAACTCCTCTAGAAAAACATCTAGAAAATCTTGAACTATGGGAATTGCATCCAAACCCCCATCTGCTGGTTGTCCACTCAAGGCACTACATAAATACCCCCGACAACCTTTGTGTAATAGTTTACATGTCTTTATTGCGAAAATCAAATAAGGTGGAGAAATCACCCATTGCCCCTTAAAAATAAACTCAGACTGTTCCGGGAGTCGGAAGGTAACTTGTTTAGACATACAATCAATAGTTGCATGACAATCACTTAACCAATCCATCACCAAGATTATGTCAAAATAAGCCATGTTAAGAGATAACAAATTGGCATCTACCCGAACATCCCCAATTAGGATTTCACACGCGGGATAAATAGAGGCACATATCATAGACTGCCCCGATGGTGTGGACACACACAAAACATAAGGTAGTGGTTTCATAGGCCTATTTAAATGGCCAGCAAATTCTTTTGACACAAAAGAGTGGGTAGAGCTCGAATCAAATAACACATGTGCGGAGCAATCATTAACAGAAAATGTACCTGATACTACCGCTTCAATATTCTGCACGTCACCTGGAATTAACGCAAACACTCTTCCTTGCCTAACAGCATCTTTAACATTGGCGGGTTTTGCAGCTGCCTTTGTGATTGGGGTTGGCGTTTAACCGGCTGAAATTGTGGCAGTTCTATTTCCATTTTGTCGATCTCTTTGTGGGCAATCCCTTGCTAAATGACCTGTTTTGCCACACTTAAAGCATGCCCCCGTTATTCGATAACAAGTCCCACAATGCCTTCTTTCACAATCCAGGCAAATTGGTGCAGTGTCCCGGGTAGAGACTGATGTACTAGAAGTTCCCAAATTCAATTTCTTGCTCGATGGTGCCGCTAAACCCCTTGAAGCCTGGGTATTCTGCTTTTCCCCCTCCATTCTGAGTTTCGATTTTGGGTGGCAATATTATTCTCGATGATTACTACCCTTTCCAACACATTCACATACGTAGGTAGTTTTAACACATTGATCCGGTCGAGAATAGCAGTCTGTAATCCTCCTTCAAATTTTCTTGCCTTCTTGTAGTCCGTATCTACCATATGTGGTGCGAAACGGGCCAATTTAGCAAATTGAGCCTCATACTCTGCAACGGTTCTATTCCCTTGTCTCAAAGTCTCAAACTCGGTCAGTTTCTTATCTCACATGCATTGTGGAAGATACTTATTATAGAACAGCTCCAAAAATCGAGCCCATGTTAACCCTTGGTGTTCAATTCTTGTGAGCATCCACCACCTCCGTGCTTCGTCTTCAAGAGTGAAGACAGCAAGTTACACTTTTTGGGCTTCAGTATACGGAAAGACCTCAACTAACTTTTCTATGCCCAACACCCATCCTTCTGCTTTCATTGGTTCAATTCTCCCTTTAAACGAGAGTGGCTTCATCTCCTTGAATTCCTTCGTGAGCGTAATTGTTCGGTCCTCAACTTGATGATCTTGTACCACTGGTGGTGGTATTGGTACCGGTAGCGGTGGTGATTGTTGTTGTTGTTGCTACTGCCTCAAAGTTTCTGCCATCTCCATAATCATCCTTTTCGTCATATCCAACCGTGCGGAGGTAGCATCCTCAGAATCATTCATCCTCATCCTCACCATAATCTGCATATCAATCAATTATAGTACACACAAGAATACTCAAGATACGTTAGTTTTATAACACATAACGTTAATCATTGCATATACGAACCTCATTGCCATATATTATTTGTATGCATCAAGAAGTACTATGCATGTATCCTACGTCTTTTCTAGACTCTGTGAAACTCAATGGACCTGTGTGTGGATAGCAACTCGTGCTCTGATACCAACTGTCATGACCCAAACCTACCCCAAAAAGTTTGGACATGACCAGCCTAGACTTAGGCCTCAAAACTCCATTGAAGTTTGATACAACCCTGGGGCCTAAACAGAAGCAAATGTAATATCAAAATATATCATCCATTGAGCTGTGTCTAAATGACAGGATCTTAACACAATATAGCATACATACACATGCTTATATTAAGCTCACACATATAAGTCTATACAAGGGTAGCAAGTGACCCCAAAAATTACATATTGACAAAGTATCTAAGACAGTTCGACCAAAAACTAGCTACACATGCCAATACAAGGAACCCGCCCAAAAAGACAAAAGGCCATTTCAAGTGACTCGGCACAATAGGTCCAGCAAAAGGCACCTGCAGCTGACCTAGGGTTGACCTGCGGGCTAATTACCAACAAAAACGTTCATAAAAATAGGGTGAGCAAGGCTCAGTGAATAATAGCAATGCAAAAGGATTGTGTGCACAAACATAAATCTTGCAATGTAGTTTCATAAATTTCAAGTAAACCTTATTTACATCTCCCTTTCTGAACGGCCTTAGGCCCAATGTAATACAGAACGGCCTTAGGCCCATATATTATGTACCAACGTTCTATTATTCCACTCATTTTATTAAACATAACTCATTTGGCATAAGCTATTTGAGAGCAAAATAGAATATATATTGAATAACATGTGTGAGTACAATATGTGTAAGAAACATATAAGTATATTACTATTACTCATTGTGATGTAGATGAACAACGGTCCCCTCCTACACGTGTCCTACACATCGAACATTACTCGTAAGTACAACACTATTCTTTAGTTTTCTCTTATTTAACAAATGTTCAATTCGCTAAGTTCCATACAATTAAATGCATTACAAAAGCATCAAATGGACATATTAACACATTCTAAGGATCGAAAAGAGTGAAAGAAATTAACAGAATTTTCCACCTTTAGCCGTACATGCGGCCCACACGTGCTTTTATTACAGTATACCTCAGTCTGCCTCCCTTGTTTTCCGCACGTGCAGCTGTGAGCCCCACACGTGAGGCTGTGCATCCCACACGAAAGGCCCTGCCCCTCCCCCCCCCCCCTGGCACGTGCGGTTCTAGCTCTGTTCTGGGCAGTCCGAAATTTATCAGAAATCTAACTTTTCAAGGCATCTTAAGGCTCAAATACAACTAAAATTTCGTTCAACAACATAACATGAGATCATATTAAACATGATTTTCATTTCTAAATGGATTATAACTCCACTTTAGCAAAACATATACAATTCAAACAATTATATTCTACCCAATTCTTCATCTCCTCATGGTAAGCAAAATAGATACACACACATATATATATGAGGAGTTCACAATATGTGCAAAAATTAAAGAGTAGAAGATGATTCCTCTAAAGCTAACTCAAAATACTCTTAAAACACAAGAATCAACTTTCAATTTACATAAATGTAATGGCTCTTGGTAATTCCATGGACTTATCTCAAAACCCTAACTCACATGAGTATAAAACTTCAATCTAATGCTTGATGTTACTAATTTAAGAGAGATTTAGAGTATTTTCACTTACCTAAGATGATATTTTCTCAAATCCCCTTTATTCTCTTGAATCTCTAAGTCTTGGATGCTCTTCTTCTTCTACCCTCTCTTTTCTTTTTTTTTTCTTTTTATGTTGAAAATGAAGTCCTCTAGACTTATATAGGACCCTCCATGTATTTCTCCCTCTTGAGTTATGGGTTTATTAGGCTAATTAAGGCCTAAATCTAAATCAATTTAATTCATTACGAACCAAATTTTTACAAAACTTTATATTATGTCCTAAAAATCATACTAATCATAATGGTAAAGTCAATTTCGGGTTATCGCGCCTCTAAGGCTTTCAATTTCTAGCCCAAACATCTCCATTTTAATAGATTTTCTCCAATGACCAACAGCTATAGTATCCTAATTAAACTATTCACGTATGTAAGCACAACTTCACATGGAATTTCACATTAAACATGTAATTACTCATATAATAAAGATGTAAGGCATATAAGAGGGTCGGGTTATTACAACATGATTCACAAAATTGACTTCTTAGACGGGAACCTCCTTGGGAGGCACGGTGGCTAGATAACAAACAAAACTCTCCAAGCAATAGCTTAGGCCTGGTCACGCACCTATTCACCTACATATATAACATAAATAGTGAGCGAAAGCCCAGTGAATAATAACAGAGTAAAAGGCTGAATGAATGATGTCCCATAATAATTCAAAAAATAGAAATAGATTCACATTCATATTATTGTTCAAATCATATACAGAAATCAGAGTTCATGCTTGATCATATGTGGTACATCCAATAGCGCTAACAGATCAAATACAGAGCATTAAGGGTCATACTTGTCAATTCCATAAAGGAACCTTCGGTACCGGGAACTTGTAACATACTTGAGCGACGATATTGTTACCCCCGGGCAAGGGCCATGAGACCACAGTATTATTACCCCCGGGGTAAGGGCCTTGTGCTCATAGACCACGGTATTGTTACCCTCGGACAAAGGCCATGTGCTAAGAATGCCACGAATACATTTCAGAAACTTGGACAATCATTCATTCATACAAAACATAGCATTTCAAAAAATTGATCATTTCATATCATCAGAAAATAATTAAAGTTAAACATAAATTTACAGAGTTATTACCTTACAGATGGCTTCACTTGCAGAACAGACAAAGCAGATGAATCAAATAACTTGTGGCGCGTGACCTACATAAACATAACAGACACACACTCAGAATTCATTAACTTATTCTATTTCGTTCCTAGTGTGTTTCTAGTCCTTATCCTCATCATCATGTCTTAAATATGGCTTAGGAATGCCTAGGATGCGATGAGAATGCCAAAATGCCCTTCAAAACACTTAGGCAAATATACTGAAAAAAGGAGCCTCGCTCAAGCGCAACTTCCTTCGCTCGAGCGGTCTGTAAACTCTGCAAAAGTGCTGGTTGTGTGAATTCTCCGCTGGACGGCCGCTCAATCATAAGACTGAGGTCCTCGCTCGAGCGCAACTCTTGTCGCTCAGGCGGTCTGCAAAATATGTGAACTTCTAAGAGTATGCATTTTACGCTCAAGCCAACTTTTGGCCGCTCGAGAGGAGGTGCAAAACACAAAGGGGTTGCTCAAGCGCAGATTCTGTCGCTTGAGCAAAAAAGCAGAATCTGGAATTTCCAGATTGATGTATGTAATGCAAACTTTGAATTCAAAGCCTCAAAACTCAACATTGGGACCCAAAGGTTGAGAAAACACTTGGAAACTTGCAAAACATGGAGAATTAAAGATCGTTTCATGAAATCAAGGCCCAAAGCTTTGCCAATTGCACAAAACAAACCTTAAAACTTTGAACCCTTAACATGCATACATTAACTTGACTTCAAAGCTTCCAAAACATGATCAATTGATATAAAGTGGCATCAAACAAGATGAATTCTCAAAATAAAGGTAAGATAGACACATGCATGTGAGATTTGTTTGAAATTCAAACTCAAATTGTCATGAAATGAACCATGCTCAATTCTATCATCTAAGCTTAATTTTTGTATTTACTCTTTCAATTCTCTTGAAGTCATCCTCTTATTGAGCCAAACACTTAATTCATGGGTTGAATTCTTACCTTAAGCTTAAGTTCACAAGTGTGGAAGCTTAATTCTCCTAAGGCTTCTTCAATTCCTTCAAATTCTCTTCAACTCTCCTTAATTGAGTTCAAGTCTCCTTTTTCCCTTTCTCTCTCATGTTTAAGCCTCAAGAATGATGAAATAGGAGTGTGAGTGAGGTTCTAAAATCAACTTAAGCCTTATATAGGCTTGATTAGTGGCATTTAATTAAGCTAAGCTTAGGTAACTAATTCACATCATTCAATCCTAATTAATTCGTTCGAATTTCAATTGAACCTATCATAATGTTCTAAAAATTCTAAATAACACATATACCAAGTCAATTTCATGATCGGATGCCGATAAGGCCTTCAATTCGCAGAGTAAAACAGAAACACAAACAGATATTTCTACAGGAGACGGATATAAACACAGATAATACAACACACATGTAATAAACTCAGGATTTCATCTTAATTACTTATTTGGCATACTTAATCATAGCTTAACAGTTAATCATGGGTCGGGGTTGTTACACCATGTCACTAGTTTAAAGAAAATTAGGGCTTTGTATTATTTCATTTTAATTCAAGAAATAAAGTTACTAAAATGAAATTAGTGGGCTAGTGGCTACTAAGATGAAGAAAATAATATGCATTCATCAATACATTTAAATTTCACAACGATTAATATACTAATTTCTATTAAAAGTTTGCTTGCTAGTTTAATACCAATGTTAGAAGATTATGTTCATTGAATTTGAATGAGTTTTGGTACTGTTGTTAGTTTAGAGATGATGAATAATTTAATTATGATCATCAATTATGTTCTTGAATTTTTAATAAGAGATTTGGGTATACTTGCATGCTAAATGATAATAATAGATGAATGTGATAAAATTTATGATTTGACTTATATAAAATCTATGATTTGACTTATATAAGTAATTTCTTGAAATGTTTGTAACTTAAAAATGAAACTTTTTAAGAAAGCATCTATTTTTATGAAATTTAAGGGTGAATGATGAAAATAAATACTGTGTGTTCTAGTTAGACTCGACTAGGTTGACTGGGTTGTGGATGAGATATTTTATTGTTTTCAATGGTATGGATTTTGTATTGAATTTTGAAATATTTTAGAAATTGATTACCCTTACTATCATTTTAACAAAGATAATGGGAATTTGGATAATGTGATTCTATCATGTAATTTATTCATTTCAAATGTCTTAGATGATTATTGGTGAGCCGTTGTATTTATTTATTTATTTATATTTTTAAAAACCGAGTGTATCCGGACCCTTTTTGAGTTTTATTATTATTTTAGACATCGGCATATAAACCTACCTACTTTGTTTAATTAACATGCTTATATTAGTTAGATATTTATGTAATTTGCATTTTGGAGTTGACCTCATTCGTGGCATTTAAAGTCTAAATTTAGAAGTTATAATTTCAAAACTGAACTTTAATTATCTTTTAATGTATGGATATTTTATTCTAAACAATTGTTATGGCATTTAAGATTATGAATGTTGAAGTTCTTGAAAAAAATTATATTTTTATTTAAATTCATCTCAAATTGGATTTCATCATTAATAAAATATTTTGAAGTTATTTGACTCTTAAATGTCACATTCTTTTAAGATTAAACTTTATCGGCTCAATCACCCTAATTATAATAAAGGATAAATTAAATTGACACCCCTTGAGATTTAGTCCAATTACTACCCATCCCTTGACGTTTTAAAAATTACATGTCCACCCCTGTGGTTCATAATTTCATTTCATACATCATCCTACATATATAAAAGTAACAACTCCTAATAGAAAAACATAGGAAATTATATTAAAATAAAAAAGTAAAGGACAGTAGAAAAAAAAAAAGAAAGTAAAGCAAAACAAAAAAAGAAAGAGTGCATGAGTTCAATGTCTTCATTCCATCTAAATAATTACAATGACAGGAGATTAGTGTAATTTTCCAAATGTCAGGAGGTGATGTATTAAAATCCAAACCTCAGAGGGTGTAAGTATAATTTATCCTATAATACAAGAATTTGATTGAAATTCATTATTTATTTATTTGTTTTTATCTCAATTTTTCATATAACATAATGATACCCACCATTTTCAGTACCGAATCAGATTATAGAAATCACCTATGATTTAATTAAACACAAGAAACGCAGGTAGTTTGCCTATTATTTCCTGGTTCAAACAAAGGGATAGCCTGTATTCTGCCATCTACACATTTCCACATATTTTTAAACATAAAATTTGAGTATCTGATTTACTGATCCCAACAAGAGAGTGTTCAAAAACCTTGCTAGCAACAAAGCATTACAGGAACTGTGACTTGAAATTCGATACATCAATCGTCCATTTATCAGATACCTCAAGCAGTGACAGAAGAATTCATCTCAGCAAGAACGCGGCAGTATGTATTATGATCTGGAGTGCTTTTAAACCCAGGAATGAAATCTGAAAAGAATCTCAAAACTGCAGCTAGATGTTGTGAATCATTTGAAGTATAAGCTGCTTCAAGAAACAATGAAGGTCGGACTGTATTCACCTGAAGCCCACCACATAACCATGTTAGAAATCCTTTTAGTCTGCCAAGCTAAGAAGCACAAACACTTCTTAGAAGGTAATGTGTCGTGTCAAACACCAATGGCAACACTAATCAAACACTTTCCAACAGTTACACAGGAATATATTAAAAGTTTGAATAAAATAACTTAAAATTTAATAATAAAACAAAAGTTATGAAAAATTATACCTATTTATCTCCTTCAGACTTCAAAAGTATTAGGGGAAATTACCACACAAAAAAAAAAAAAAAACCCTAGGGTTTGACCCTTTTAACAAATTAAACCATGAGTTTTTAATTTTGTCAATTTAAATCCCAAACTTTTGATTTGTTTGCAACTTAAACCATTTGCCTATTTTCGTTAAGCAAAATCAACGGAAAAAAAATGATATTTTACTCATTAAACTCAATAAAAAGTGATATTTTAGAAATTTTGTGTATACTCACATTGGGTTTAATAACTAAAATACTATTTTTTCTGTCGATTTTACTTAACAAAAATAGGCAACTGGTTTAGATTGAAAGCAAATCAAAAAATTGCGGTTTAAATTGACAAAATTAAAAACTCAAAGTTCATTTTGTTACAAGCCTCAAAACCCTAGTGTTTTTTTTGTAATTGTCCGAAAGTATTATCTTTGACCTAAATATTCATATACACTACATAATAATAATTATTTATCCTTATATATATATTTTATAACTAGGTGTCCTTAGAACTAAGTGTCCGGGCCAGCTTATGCACAGCTCGACTAAGCTTGGAGAACCAATCCTATCGCCCACTTGTAGAGACTCCATTTAAAGTCAAAGCAAACGCTCTGTATAGACTGGCCCTAAGGAGCTTATTGGGACTAGTGAGTATTGAATCTGAGAACTAGAGAGCACACCCCCAGGCCCCAAATTGTGCTCACTAGGAAAACCCCATGATCTTATGTGTTTTCTTATTGTCGTACAGTTTGTTCTCTCTCTCCCTTGCTCTTCCATATTTCTTAATTCTTCTATAAGATTGAATTCTATAAGACTGACATTGTACTAGAGCTTGATCTTCATTTTGAAGATTAAATCATTATTTTTTGTTTTTTTAAGGTAGTTTATCAAATATATATATACCAAGAGGATCTACTGGTTATGGGTTGTACCCATTTCTTTCCTAACTTCTTTTAGGCTTTCTAGATAGTGTTTTTTCTTTTTAAAACATTCTAAGACCCTTACGAATTGTTTTAATACATAGGAAAGACTAATTAGAATCCCAAAACTCGTGCCAAAGGGAAATGAACTGAACTAAAGTGACACTTAAATTAACCTAAACTTAAGATTTGTACAAACTAGAATAGAGCTTCAATGGACATTGTTTCTTGTAATAATCCCGTGGATCATCCCCGTTTGTAAGAGCCATTGGTGAATAGTATTACTTCAATTTTATGTCCAACTTTTATGTTTTGAAACTCAAAATATAATATGTTTTCGTATACATTGAAATGTGCTGTTATGAATGGATATCCTATATTTACATGTGAAATGTATAAAGATGACATCATCAAATTGGTCCTAGCTACTAAAGAACTGTAAGCATGCTAGTAGCGATGTGATTGAGATCTTCCAGGCCACCTGTTGGTGGATTCGTCTAATTGGTACCCAAACCAGTTATTCCCTCGTCTTGTCTTGTTTTGATGAATGCACATCATCATTGTTTGAGAAATGCAAGCTTATGACTAAGATATGATTTGGAAATGCTAGTGTTTGATAAAAGTTGTTTGTATCCATTCATCTTACCTCTTTGTTATAATACTATTCATTGAGCTATGACTAACCCCTCTTCCCTATATGTATGTAGGTAATGAAGAGCAAGCTTAAGTGACCTCATTTTTGTTAAACTTTCTATACATGCAATATAGTTGGGAGTTATGTTTTGAATGTGTTCTCGAAGTTTTGTAAATATTCAATTTTTGAAAGAGATCGGTTCTCTTGTGATGTTTTGTACTTCTTGTAAAGCTATGTACTCTTTGAGATACTTTTGAGAAGTAAATTGCTTCTTCTCAAATGCTTATGCACTTGCTCTGAATGAATTGTAATGGTTGATAGAAATGCTTCTGCTAATTTTTCCCAATTATTATTCAAGTTTATTTATTGTTTTGTTTTGTTTAGATAGGCCTTTGGTAGTCAAAGACTACTAGCTGATTACCACACTACTCCATTTGGGGCAGGATAGGATGATGACAAGATGAGGTTATAATTAAGTACCAACTTGGAAGAATGGGAATTATAAACCCAGCTTCAGTTTTGCAGGACTATTTTAAGTGCATATAAATTAGTTTCATTTTTCTATGTTAGGGGAGTTCACAGGATGAGTTACCTTGTTCTTCCGTGCATACCGTAAAGCTTCAAGATAGTATCCATCTTGAACTAGCAACAAAACATAGTCATGATGTAGGGAGAGCTGCCTTAACATATCCAGACCCAACTTCCTTGTTTGGATATTCTGGCGACCTGATTCCAGCAGTTGCATTGCGACTTCTCTCGAGGATTCAAGCATCTGTAACAGAACAGACAGAGCTTTGAAATTCAACATCAAATGAGAGCAGAAAAATAGCAGCATTTAATCACTACCAAGCATACAAATTATTATGAGCAGGCAAGGGAAAACCTTGTTTATGATCAACAGCCCCAATTCTGCATATCGCTCATTGCGGGCTAACAGTTGTATGGTCAACACATAAATATTTGGATGTACTTTAATCTTTTCCAAATTAGCACTACAACAACAGAAATAGACAAAGACGTTAAGGTACCGCCAGAACAAAAATAAATAAAAAAAAAGGTCTGTATAATGAAAATAATGTTGATGTTCAATAATAACTTGGGTTATATGCCTTAAGCTAGGCTTTCTGGTCCATTTGGTCATTGCTTTATCTTTATTGCACTAACGCAAAACAGCTAGTAGCATACCTGCGAAGGAACTCAATAATGACAGCAACCAAGTAAGAAGAGTCTCCGGCCATCTCTTCATCTACAGGAGCAAATACAAAGCTGTACATTTCGTCTGGAGAAATTGCTGCTGAAGTAACTTGGGACTCTTGATGGTCAGTAACATTAGCATTCAATGGGTTGTCACCTGGACCAAGAAGTTGAGATTGTAAAGTTGACTGATGAACTCCAGCACTATGGGTTTCAACACCCATTTTACCACCCAAAGAATGCAGATCACCTGAGCTGGTTTTTTGGGGTTCAATGCTAGCATTATCCTCAGAATCCAAAGCTGAGAAAGTTACAGATCTATTCATAGATTCGTTATGCACTCCACCAGCAGATTCATGTTTGACAGATTTTCCAGAGGCATCTACTCTACTGGTGGAATCATCAGCAATAGTACTAGAGCTATTTGTTTGTGGAACACCAGAAGGTGAACTCTTCTCTGCTTTCGTTCCCTTCAAATAACTGCCCATTTTGATTGAATTTGAATAAGAGGTAACTAATATATCTATTGCCCTAGCAACCATGGACACTGGTCTTCGTTCAAGAATAATAGTGCTTACTATTGTCAAGCATAATTGTTTAGCCTGAAAAAGAAAAAAAGTGACACTGCATAACTACCATGTCTACAGGCAATTAGGCACTCAACATCCAGAACAAGGGTATTGGAACCAAAAAAAAAAAATACTCAAATTAAATCCATTCATAATAACATATAAAGGATAATCATAATGATCCAAAAGTTAAAAATAAAAATAAAAAAAAATTCAATTATAGCAGCACAAATTTCACCAATGACTGCAATTCACACAATGGCTGCATCTAATTAATGGATGTGTCTTTTGAAAACCATGGAAGAAAAACTGAAACATTATTTGCATTTCCATACCAGTGTCCCCTAAAGCAAATAAGGCCAATTGTAATAAGACCATATAAATATTCATGTGGAAAATGCTACCACCTTATATGCCTCCAACCTACGTCGCTGCAAGAATTCTAGTACTGATGGCACTTCAGAGCTACTGGCAGAAATAGCCTGCAAAGGAAAGATCAACACTCACTTCAAGAATAACAGAACATATCTATATGCATTATATAAAAGCACAAAAATTCTTAGGTGAGTCTTATGCATTAAAATACCTAATATACCCATTTTGTGCAAATAGAATAACAGATGAACCAAGATAGCTGCTGCCTGTACTGTTCCAAGAAAAATTGCGATGTATACGTGTGCTGTGTTTGTGGAATTCAAGCCAGGTGTTACAAATAATTGCAGCCAACTTGAGATTATGTTTTTTCGCACCGTTCGGTGAACCACCTTTCATCTTCACTCTCTACCGTTCCATATTCTCCCCTCTCCATTTACTCATTCCTTGCAGTCATTGTTCAGTTCCGCAGCTCCGACAAAGACTACTATTTGAGGTTTCACTGCTTCACAGATCTCATTGTCCATAAACAAATTCAGGGGAGATGAGATCATCGACGTACATCAAAACCCTAGCTACAGTTCTTGTTTGATGATTTATGTTGCTTTCTTCTGGCAACTCTTTTATGATTCCCTTCTTTTTTTCCCAATCTTCGTTTTGAATTTGCTTCCTTTGGTGATGTTAGGTTATTGTTGGATGTTACATGGGTTACGTTGAACAATTGAAGTGTTAAGAGTTTATTGTCGATTTCCTTTCAGGTAATCTTGTGTTTTCATTTTGTAATTGTTTGTTTGTTTGTTTTTTCTTTTAATTTTTTTGTTTATTTTATTTTCCTTCTAATATTCAGGCCGCACAAATCTGCTCTTTTTCACAGAAGTTGCCTTAATTGAGGCCTATAGCACATGACAATGGATCTGTCCATGCTGCAGAAAACCAGAGAAGAGAAACAAGCGAAGGTTTCTTTTGAATTATGTTATGCCTGAGGTTTGGGTTTCCTGGCATTCCCATACAGTGATGATGTTTGTTCTCTACTCTCTTTTCAAACAATGGTTCACTATTGAGGTGTTGCTCGGGTGAAGATTGGATATCAGGTTCCATTCCTAACTCACCACAAAGGTTTGTTAACAATTAACCAAGAAATTACATGTCTGCTTTGTGTTTAAGATTGCACGTCTCTTAATTGTTTGCTCTTAGAATTAACAAAGAAGTTACATGTTCCCTTCTTGGAACATGTTTTCTTTGTACTGTTTGAGTTGTGATTTATATATTGATTATAGGTTTGCAGCCATTGAACATGCCTACGAGGTGTTTGTGAATATGTTCATATGAAAACCTGCACGCTTACTTCTTCGGAAATTAGCCATCTGTGTTGGGCATACAATAAATACCTGAACAAAATTGCTAGCTTTGTAGATTTAAAGACACTACAATAAATTCAAAAACAAAGCATTGAAAAACCCTAAAACCTAAACCCTAAGCCACCAAGAAAAAAATGTGAATGAAGAAAATCATTTGGTAGTCTTTATTTAATGCCATAAATATTGTTATTGTCTTTGATGTGGATTTGCATCTGCAGGAGGGCCCCCTCTCAGTCCTGAATAGAAATCTTATGTGATGGATTGGAACTCATCCATGCAAAAGGAAACATACTGAAAAAAAGAATTGGAGAAATTATATAGCTTTATATAGAAGGGCATTATATAGATTGCCTTTGGATTAAGAGAGAATTAGTAAAATCTTATCATATACCAAGATTATTTGAAATCACTTGATATGAATTATACGGTGTAATGACCAAAGTACTGTTGTTTATTGATAAGTCTTAGCCCTTTCTATTATATACTCAATTTGTTTGACAAAATGGCTGATTACACCTTTTCGTAAAACGGCTTTGGATGTTCATACTATTACCCTTGTATCATTTCGGTGCACCCTCACAATATTCATTGTGATTTCTTTTCCTTGCCAATTTGATTGTTGCTTGTGTAATATTATATCAAAATGCATCAACCACAATAAAAGACCTGTTTGCAGTTGGCTTGACTTTGTTCTGCTGTTTGGTAAGCATGATTCTCTCTAATTACAGTTGCCATAGACAACTGTCCATATATTTTAATTTACCCTTGTCATTTGTTTGTAATGAGAGCACACACTGCTTGGCATTAGGAGCTGCAAAAACAATTGACGCTTCTTGTAGTGTTAAACAAGTATATATGATGGGTTAGGAGTCAACATTATCTGAATATCATTATATTCAGTCAAAGAAAGTTGTTGGTTATAATAATGTGTATATCTTGTCAAGATCAAAACATTTATTAATCTCTGTTTTTGCTTGTTTAGTGTGCTGGTGCAGCTGCCTCTTCTTTCTTTTGTTCCCGTGGCTTTCATAGTTGGCTGCTCTAGCACTGTTGGTGAAGTGTCATAGTCCAGGAGAGGTTTTCATGGTAATACTATAGATGTGCTGCTGCAGTGCTGAATTTACCTATGGCCTTGTTTGTTGGTTGTCTATCCAGGTTTTGTGGTGTTGATAGCCGCCCCCCCAAAAAAAAAAAAAAAAATGTAGTTGCATGTGGTCTATGAACATTTCCCTGGTTTAGCCTTGATCTTTGGTAGCTCTATTGCTCTTTCTTTTGGTTTTCCTCTCTTTTGGCCTTTTAGTTCTTGCTTGTGCCTCTGGCATTTGTATAGTTTTTTTTAGGGCCTAGGGTATGCCCCTTGTATCTGTGTATAGTTTTCTTGTTCTATTTTATGACTTAATTCACCCAAATAAAAGAAAAGACATTATTGTGTGTAACTCAATTTACGATATTTGATCAGTATGTGTATGCTTCATCAGAAAATAAAAAAGATTTTTACAAAAATAAGGGATGTAATGCATTAAAGATAACTTCTTATACTCCAATAAGAAGTGTGGCAGATTGATCTATCTCTAAATCTGTCACATGTAACAGCATTCATATGTTTGTCCTATTCTCATTTGTTTGACATGAAACATTTAAAGTATTTAGAGCTTTGAAGCACAAATACATCAAAATAGGCATTGTAGCAGTGTTAGACAAGGGAACACGTACGAGACACGCCAAATGGCATGTCCCTTTATTTATTTATTTATCACTATTATTTTTTTTATTTTTTGCAAGGACACGCTGGGGACACGACAAGGACACCAAATAAATTTTTTTTATTTTTTGCAAGGGACACGATAGGGACACACCTGTTCAAATATGGATAATTTATCAATTTGTTTAAATGTAGTGGTTTATATATATTGAATTAATGTTAGTTGTTATTAATTTTGATTATTTGGTAACATAATATTAATCTACATATCAAATATATATAATAAATAATAATAATAATAATTTGTCATGTCCCCTGCCATGTTCGTATTCCAATTTTTTAAAATCACCATGTCTGTGTCTGTATCCATGTCTGTGTCTGTGCTCGTGCTTCATAGATTCTGAGTTTTCATTTGTTTGTTCTAATCTTATAAAACACAAATGCAAGTGAGATGAAAATTTTTAGAATTATTTTCAAGAAAGGATTCAAAGAACATTTTGTTTTGAACACTAATTATCTCCTTACTACAAAAAGAATTACATTTCAAACATTGTTGCGGAGGATTGCTTTGTGGAGAAGGTTGGTTACTCTCTAGCGGTTAAATATTTATTTCAAAAATGAACTATGGAAAACACTATTTGCGAAGATGTTCACATTTGTATAGAATCATATGTACTGTACCCACACAAATTACTAATGTTATTTTTCAATTAACTTCGCAGGGAAAACTTGAAGGTGGATTTGTTTTCAGTTCCAGCTTTGAAAGTGGTGGCAGTGTTGGTGCTACAGAGAAGGAAACGAGAGACGACAAAAAGCAATCTTTCTAACCGGCTAACCCATAGAGTTCAATTTCAAGACAAGGGGCCAATTTGTTTGCTGGTTCATGAAATGTAAGATGTGTTTATGATTGCTAGAATAGAAAAGTAGTAGTATTTTGTATTTCGTGTTGGAGATTTTCTTGAAAAAACATTGTATATTGCGTTGCTGTATTATTTCTATCAATGATAATGCAACCCCCACTTACGCCAACTAGTAACAAAAAATATGCCAAAACAAAAACCCAATATTTACCTCTAAATCCAGATGAATCTTCCACAAAAGTCCATTAGCAGCATCACATACAAGATCAGGAACAAGAAAAGTCCAGCCATCTCCATAGACGATTGCTTCCGTATCACTTAAATCTTTAGCCTCTAAAGTTTCTGCATCTCTACTAATTGATTGAGAGGATGAAGTGGCGACCCTAGGACAACCTCTTAGCAAGAGTGGAAGTGGAGCAGAAATAGGTGCTCGGGAATCTGAGAATATGTCATACAGTATGACAACCTTTGCATCCACTTGATGAACAAGCAAGACATTATCAACCACACTCACAGCAATCTTGCTTGAATAAATTGGCAATGAACCCTGAAAATGCAATAATAAAAAATTCATTATTTATCGACAGAGAACATAAAAAAGCCCCTGTTTGGATGTGAAGTCAAAATATTTTCACTACTTTGGTTCCACAAGTACAAATACACAAAACACAAGCATGCATGAGAAAATTATTTGTAACACAAACGGAATTCGAATATAGTTTCCATTAACCTTGTGGTTCCACCCAAAAAAGAAAAAAGTTTTTCCACTACATTAGGTAATCCAAAGACATGAAAACTATTTAATATCAGAAAAATGCTGGCAATGAGAATATAAGACCATTCAGACAGACAATGACAACTGTGTAGAGAAGTATGAAATTACTTTGATCAACAACATGATCAAACACCTAATTACACCTCCTCCCTTCTAACTCCCATGCAAGTACCTAAAACAGGTTTGCCTAAGCATACATTTATCATTTTTAACAAATGATAACTGCAGGAGGGCACCTTTATTGTTTGAGTTAAAAAAGAGCATTATAGCATTTTTACATAGAGCTGGCCAGAGATTGATTCATTGTTGGCAATTGTTGGCATTTAGAATTTTATTTTACTTATTTATTGATAGTTCAGTTGAATATTGACAACGTAGCATTTGTTAGCTAAAGAAAATTGTTAAAATCCACCTACTCTCCACCTACTTCACCCACTTAAACCTACTCCACTAAACCTAACCCACTACACCACTACCACCTCACCTACTCCACTAAACCTTCACCCACTTAAACCTACTCCACTAAACCTAACCCACTACACCACTACCACCTCACCTACTCCACTAAACCTAACCCACTACACCACTACCACCTCCACTTCACCTACTCCTTACCTACTACACACTCACCCTCTTCTATATATAGGAATCATGAATCATTGTAATAGATATCAATAAACATCAATCAATAATACATAAATTTTTACATGGTATCAGAGCAAGGTTAAGACCTTAGTATTTCTCGCTTCACCGGCGGGCGGCAACCTCGCCTTGGCCGCCCGCCGGACCTCAACCTATTCCGCTTATTTTTTACACATACCTTGACTTCTTCAACATTTTCTTACACCCCTCCTCCGCTATGTCGGCGGCGGCACCCGCATCATCGTCTAGCCTCTATCGCCGTTCACCTCGCCTCTCACATATCCGTGGTTGTACTCTTACTCGTCGTCGTCGTTGGCGTTTCTGGCGCTGCTTTTCTGCTCGTCACTGCTGTTTTTTTCCCGATTTGCTCTCTCTCTCTTAGCCATGGATTTGGGTGTGGGGTGTAGAGCTGTGGCTCTGTTGTTGGTAGTCATGTTTGCTGGCTTGAAGGTTTCAATGGCAGCAGTGTACAAGGTTGGGGACTCCGCTGGTTGAACCATCATTGGGAATATTGATTACAAGGCCTGGGCTGCTTCCAAGACGTTTCATGTTGGAGATGTCATCATTTTCGAATACAATTTTCAATGTCACGTGTTGCAAGTGCCCCACAAAGAATACCAAGCCTGCAGAAGTGTAAGACAGTAACATGCATCTTCACATACAGCTTGGGTAATGTGTAACTGTCAAAAGCACAAGCTTCTTGGACATCCCTCTCTCTCTCTCTCTCCATGGACCCAACATCATCATCATGCACCCACTCTATCTCCCTCTCTCTCATCTTTTCCCACTTTCAAACCCACTTTAATCATATCTCTCCTTTCTCTTAATTTATTTCATCCACGTTCTTTCACCAAAAAAAAAAAAATAATAATAATAAAATCACACTGCTGTTTTTCTTATCACCCATCCACAAATATTTTTCTCTATTTTCTTTATCCATTATTTTCTTTTATTTTATTTTTCTTATTAAACAAAACAACACCACAAAATAACACCAACAACATTCCACAACCTTGTCATTTTATTCATATCAGGGGATCAACCCCGATCACACTTTTACATCAAAAAAAAAAAAAAAAAAAAAAAAACCACACAAACAAAAACAAAACTACCATACCCACAGTGGGATTTTTCTTCTCTACTCAGCCGCCGGTCTTTTCTTCTTGCCTCCGTCCTGGGTGGTCCTTGCCGGTGTTGCCTCCGTGCTTCCTAGACCACCAAGCAAGTTGCCTCCTCCCTGCTCCTCCACTACAGCATACGGTGGACCTCCAAATCGGAACATCACGGTGGCCTTCCGCTTCAGCTCCTTATTTTCCGCCTTTAGCACACTTAACTCTGCTCGCGCATCCTTATACATGCGTTGGAGCAGAGCCAGTTGGGCGTTTAACTGCTGCACCTCATTTGTCCTACTCTGCAGCCGGTTCGACAAATTTGTAACCGCAGTCATGGTTTCCACACATGACTTCAGAGTATACTGATTGGCCTCAATATCAGTTTGCACCGCCATTTTTTGCTCCACCGACCGCATCGGAAAGTTCAACGGAGCAAACACAGAGGTGTTTGGTTGAGGTTCACTGGCCACCGCACCAGTTCTCTCTCTTGTTGACTCATTGAGGTCGGGAAAGAGAGTGAGTAGACCACGGGATGAAGAGGCCATATTCTGGGTAGCTGAACGGGAAGAAGAGGCCATGTTTTTTGGGTTGCTGAGTGTTTCCGAGAAGGGTTGGATACAGAGTATTTACAGATTGTTTCAGAATAACAAGTTCAGAGGTATCAGTCTAGTTTGGTTTCCTCCGCCTCCGCATTGGTTTATATCGACACTGACGACGCGGCCGACACACCACTCTGTCGCTCACGTGCCTCGCCGCGTCTCTGGCTCACCTTTTGATGGCTCAACGCTTTCTGTCGGGCACGACTTTTGATGAAGTGGGCGCGCCTTTTGAGGGCGCAACTTTTGATGGCACGTCTTTTTATGGATTGGGCACACATTTTGATGGCACGTCTTTTTATGGATTGGGCACGCCTTTTGATAGCACGCCTTTTGAAAGATTGGGCACACCTTTTGAGGTTGCGACCTTTTAGGGGTCCGCCAAGACTCTGTAAACTGTCCCGACATTGATTCCGGTTAGCTCCTTCATGGGTCCGACAAGACTCTGTAAACTGTCTCGACATTGATTCCGGTTAGCTCCTTTATGGGTCCGACAAGACTCTGTAAACTGTCCCGACATTGATTCCGGTTAGTTTCTACAAGGGTCCAGCAAGACTCCGTAAACTGTCACAACAACTGTCACAACATTGTCTGCTACAACGGTCCGACATGACCCCATAAACTGTCTTCTACATTGGTCTGACACAATCATCCAGTGTCTTCTACACCGTTATGACACTACCATACAGTGTCCTCTACATGGTTATGACACCCCCATACAGTGTCCTCTACAACATTATGACACCACCATCCAGTGTCTTCACCAATGGTCTGACACGACCATACAGTATCTCTTATCCTCTTTTATTTTTATGTATTTTCTTGTTTTGTTACTCTCTCCAAACTCAAGTTGGTTAGTTCCTATCCCCCTTGAGTTTGCGGGGGGCTGTTAAAATCCACCTACTCTCCACCTACTTCACCCACTTAAACCTACTCCACTAAACCTAACCCACTACACCACTACCACCTCACCTACTCCACTAAACCTAACCCACTACACCACTACCACCTCCACTTCACCTACTCCTTACCTACTACACACTCACCCTCTTCTATATATAGGAATCATGAATCATTGTAATAGATATCAATAAACATCAATCAATAATACATAAATTTTTACAAAAATAAAAGACCAACACTAGTCACATGGTAATAAAATCCATAATTCTTGGTTACTAACAAAACTTGGACAACTTTCTCCACACTAACATTTAAGAAAGACAAGCATATCAAAGGAACATTCTCAAACAAATTAAGGAGAGTTTCAAAAACAACACTGCCATATCTTAGATAAATCTTCCAATAGTGTGCAGATCACATTCAAATTTCTTCAAATTGGAAATTGTTTACTACCAAATCATCAGTTCCATTATTATCCTACCAATTCATGGATAAGACACACAGACACCGAAATAAGCATGTACCAACCCGGACTCTACACTGCAGCTTTGCCTTAGAATGTGGCACGAGATACCAACAAAGCTAATGCTACACCTAAGCATATGAGGAGTCATATAGGAAGATCTATCATTTTCTTATATTACTCAACAATGTTTGGTAACTAGCCAAAAAACCTACTATCTTAAGTCGGTTATTGTTGCTGTTGTATTTTCATTTTTTTTTTTTTCCTCTGATGTTCTGGCAGAGTTAATTGGTGCAGTTTAAAGGCATTGTCTGAATTAAATTAGAATAAGTATTGTTAGAATAGTATAGTTGTCATTATTTTATATTAGTGAGGGTACTCGTCAAATGGATATATTTCTAGTCTAATATAAATGTGTTACAGTGTAGGGTTAATTAATACTGACACCTGTTATGTCTAATTTCCCCTTCCTCTCATCTTCTTCTCTAACTCCAAACCCTAATCTTTCATACTTTACATTTTAACTTGGTATCAGAGTAACCGATCCTTTCCTAGCACTTACTCATAGAATCTGGAGATCACAGTGAGGTGACTGTAGTGCTGATGTCATCATTGGTACCGTGACGTCAGTGCTGGTACAGACATCATTGTTCGTTGAACACATGATCCGACTCGTCTTGATTTTCTAAGATTTATGGTGACCTTTGTTGGATTGTTTGGAGTTTGTTTGATTATGATTTTAATTGTTTGAAATTTTTTGGCCTAAGGAGTCCAATATTTTTGATCTGCAATTTGAGGAGTTTTTTGGTGTTTCTCTTTGCTCAAAACCAACCTACAGGTGCCGACTGGATGTAGGAGTACATTTTGGAGGTTCGTTTGCCCTTTTGTTGAATTCGTATGTATACTTCAACAATACAAGGGTTCTTCTCTCCTTGTGTTCGTACTGCACTTCCAGCAAGTTGCTGCTTTTTGCTTGGTTCTTTGGCTCTTCTAGCATTCGTTGATGCTAGTTTGCCCCAAAGTTTTTAAAGGCAAATGCGTAACCCAAGATGCTTTACCCCTCATGAGGTGAGGCGTAAGCCTCAAGGCATCGAGACGTAAGCATTTCAAATTTTAAATTTTAAATTTTAATATTTAATAAGTTCAATATTTCAAAATAGTAAAATAACCCAATGAAACCAAAATAAATTTAAATAAATAAATAAGTAAAAATTAAATATTAAGGTATAAATACTTGTCTTCTCAAGACATTGAACATTTCACTGCAAAGAATGAAACTTTCATCGAAAGTAAAATTGATATCCTTAACTTTAGTGATTGAGCTTCTCACTTGAGCATTAAGGCCTTGCTTGGGAATTGACTATTCTAGTTGGCTTCTTGGCCGTTTACGAAAGACGTATAGAAAGTAGAGAGAGTGATGTGACAATTTATAGTGGTTTTTTGGCTACAAACCCATGTTGCCAAATGAAGCCTAACTTGGTGTTTTTTTCTTGATTGATCATTTACTCCTATAGCATATAGTTGCAAAAAGGGTTCTTTTTAATTTATTTTTATTTATTTTTTAATTTTTGTGTTTAAACCATCTACTAGACTATGTTTAACAAGAGCCTAAGCAACCACTTCATGTGCGTACTCATTATATGCTCATGCACAAAAGGCGTATATCTCAAACTGTGATGTGCAAGCCTTGGGGCAGTATAGTCTAAAAATCAAAGCCTTGATGCGTTTTACCTCAACCTCGAGGCAAGGTGAACATTGAGGCAAGCCTCAATAAAGCCTTTTAAAAATTGATTTGCCTTGTTGGAGTTGTATTATATTTCTAGCTCTTCCAATGTTTTGTCTTGTTGCGTCCTAATTGGGTCTCTTTAGTTCGTATTATTTGTTTGTGAGTTGTGATCTCTCTTCAACTCGTGGCTGAAACAAAACCCTCTATCCTTAAAGATGATGAGGTGCCAAAGTCCATTAGTACAAAGAAATTAGCTGGGCAGAATTACTAGGCCTGGGCACATGTAAAGAAGATATTTTTGCGTGGGAAGCTTAAGTTGAAATTTATTACCAACTCTCCTCCCATCGAGGATGAGTCCTATGATGACTGGTTGAGTGAAGATTTTGTTGTGATGGGTTGGCTTTGGCATAGTTTGAACCCCATGCGGCGACTAGCGTCAAGTTTTATGAAACCTCGAGGTAGATTTGAAACTTGCTCCCTAAATCATTTTTGCCACTAAGCAATCTGGGCGCTCGTCATCCAAATATTATAGTACTTCTAAAATTTGTGGGATCAGTTATCGTAGCATCGGCCTCTTACTACTCACTTAGTGCAACAAAAGAGTAATTGAGAGGCGTTTATGATTGCCTCATTGCTCTCTGGATTGGATTCTAATCAATGACCAAATTCTTGCTACTGAAACTTTGCGTACCGCTGCCAATGCCTACTCTCGATTGTTGCGTTATTTGTTGGGTCACAGTTCTTCTATACTAGAATCTACCACTCATTTTGTCTTCCTCTACTTTGGTTCCCCAAAGTGGAGGTCGTGGTTATTCTCATGGGGGTTCTCGTGGTGGCTTTGGAGGTCGTCATTCACATAGTGGTGTGTGTGAGATCTCTCATTATGATGGTTCTTCTAGTGCCTCTCATGGAGGTCATTTTCGTGGTGGTGGTTCGTCATGCCACAGTGATCGGAAGTGTGATTATTATGGTGTTAATGGCCATACCAAGCCATATTGTCGGCACAAGCATGGTAAGCCTAATTATATACATCAAGTTACCAATGCAATTTCATCCTCTCACCAGGTTTCTACTTCATCTGACCATGTTGCTCCTCTGTATGATTTTGGTGCACTTAACACTCACCTCAGTGAGCTTTCTGATTTGGTCCAGTCTCTCCGTGCTACTTTGCCTTCTTCTTCCAATGCCACTTTAGCTAGTTCTGGTAATATTGCTTGTGCAGCTCATTCTTGTCAACCTTGGATCCTTGATTCTAGCTCTAGCTCTCATATGTCTGGTAAGCGTCTCTTTGCAATTATTTACATCCTGCTACACACAGTATTGTTCTTGCTGATGAGTCGTCTTATCTTGTTAGTCGGAAGGGTACTATTCGACCCACCGAGTCTTTCTCATTACCCTCTAATCTTTGTGTTCCTCATTTTCCTTTTAATTTGCTTTCCATCAGTCACTTGACCAAAGCTTTACTTTGCTCTGTAACTTTCTCTCCTGCTTGTATCTTGCAGGGCCTCAAGACCAAGAAGATTGGTTTGGGACATAAGAAAGGCAGTTTATACTACTTCTGATACTACTTAGACTCTAATCATTCTCATGCTTCTTCATCAGCTTTGAGTGCCGTTGTATCCCTTTTCCAGTGGCATTTCCATTTAAGTCGTCCATCATTGGCAAAGCTTAAATTGGCAGTTCCTGATTTGAGTCCTATTTCTAGTCTTGATTGTGAAGCCTGTCCATTTGGCAAGCATCATCATAGTTCCTTTCCTAATTGAGTTATTAGTTGCGAGTTTGCGTCATTTGAAGTAGTCCACATGGATATTTGGGGTCCTTCTCATACTTCTACTATTAATGATTTTTTTTTTACTTTGTTATTTTTGTAGACGATTATTCTCAGATGACTTGGTTATTTTTACTTAAGCAGCGATCTAATTTACCTAGTATCATTTTCAAATTTTATATGGCATTTGCACTTAGTTTGGTAAATGTGTTAAGGTCTTTGGATCTGATAATGTTCAAGAATACATATAGTTTGTTGTTCAATTATTCTATGTTGATCGTAGTACTATGTATTAGACTAGTTGTGCACAAACGTCACAACAAAATAGTGTTAATGAACGCAAGCATTGACATTTGTTGGATGTTGCTCATACCTTACTGTTTAATATGCAGGTTCCAAGATATTTTTGGGCTGACACCATGCTTACTGCTTGTTCTCTAACTAACTGTATGCCCTTGGTGGTTTTACAAAATCATTCTCCATTCTCCCTACTCTATCCTAATGAATCACCATTTCCTCTTCCTCCTTTGGCTGTGTGGCCTTTGTTCATATCCTTAACCCTAGTCAAGATAAGTTATCCCCTTAGGCTAGGAAATGTCTTTTAAGGGTACTCTCGGGCTCAAAAAGATTATCGTTGTTATTATCCTGAGTCTCATTGATATCTTGTCAGTGTTGATGTCACTTTCTTTAAGTCTACTTGCTTCTTTTTTTTTGTTGCATGGTCCCCAATTGTCCTCGGATCTTCTCTCTTTTTGTGAAGGAGTGTTCCTTTCCAACTCCTACTCTTCCAGTTCCTTTTGAGTCTTCATCTCCTGAGGTGGTTTCTAAGTCTCCTTTGTCAATTCTTGATGTGGTTTCTAAGTCTCCTTGGCAAGTTTATCAACGGTCCAAAGCTCGACGTGTTGTCTCTTATGCTCAAGTTTCTCCTTATTTCTATTCCTTTGCTTGTAGTTTGTCCTCTGTTGCTCTTACTACCTCGTATCAACATGCCTTGTCCATGTCTGGGTGGAAACATTTGATGGATAAGGAAATGATTGCACTTCACCAAAATCAGACTTAAGAACTTACACCTCTTCATCCTATGAAACCTACTGTTGGTTGTTGTTAGGTCTATTGTTAAGTATCTATCTAATGGGTCTGTTGAGCACCTTAAAGCTTGTTTGGTTGCTAAAGGTTATACTTAGACCTATGGCGTTGATTATCTTTAAACTTTTTCTCGTTTGGTTGTTAGTCAGTCTAGCCCTTATTTCAACTAGATATCAAAAATGCTTTTCTGCATAGTGACTTGCAAGAGGAGGTCTATATGGATCAACCTCCAGGCTTTGTATGAGTTGAACATGTTGCCTCGTGCTTGGTTTGATTGTTTAAGTGTCGTCCTTGCATATGGGTTTCAACGTTATACCCATGATCACTCTGTTTTTTTTCAACACTCTTTAGCCAGTACTGTTGTTTTGATTGTGTATGTGGATGATATCATTCTCTCTAGTAGTGATTCTGCTGGTATCACCAACTTAAAACGTTATTTAAGTCAGCACTTGCTTAAAACTTGGGTAATGTTCGATATTTTCTTGGGATTGAGGCGGCTTGTTCGTTCTGCCACAGGTCTTCTCCCTCTAATGGAAATGTGTTGACCTCCTTTCTGAGACTTTATCTTTTGGGTGCTCAATCGAATGACACTCCTATGGAGTCCTCCATTAAACTTGATGGCAAGCATGGTGACTTATTTCCCGATGTTGGTCGCTATCGTCGCCTTCTTGACAAGCTTATTTATCTCACGGTTATGCGATCGGACATTACTTATGTTGTTAGTGTGGTTGGTTAGTTTATGCATGCTCCCCATAACCGCATTTTGATGATGTGTGTCGTATTTTGCTTTACTTGAAAAGTGCTCCGGGTCGTGACCTCTTATATCATCCATCTTCATCCTTGTCTACCACTGGCCTTAGCGATACTGATTGGGCAGGTAGTCTACAAAGCACGGACACCACTCCAATCGTCATTCTACTTCTTAGTTTGGTGTCATTCTCACCAAGCCATTGGCTCGGCCCTCTTTTCAGCTGTTGTCTACCAAGCTGGGCATGTTTGACCTCCATGCTCCAGCTTGAGGGAAAGTGTTAGAATAGTATAGTTGTCACTATTTTATACTAGTGAGGGTACTCTTGTCATATGGATATATTTTTAGTCTAATATAAATGTGCTACAGTGTAGGGTTAATTAATACCTATTATGTCTAGTTTCCCTTTCCTCTCATCTACTTCTCTAATCTTTCATACTTTACATTTTAACTAGTATCAACAAGAAGCATTTGCCTTTATATTCTTCAGCAAGCAAACCAAGCCCATCATGAGATTTCAGTTCTTCATCAATTAAAAATTATACAGAAGCACGTCCCTCAAATTCATGAACAGCATCTGGAATTTTCTTTCAATTGATAATTCTTATCATGCACAGACTGAAATGGTAAAGCTTAATGCTTGTTGTTAACATGTACCTAACACACATTAGTTCAAAACGCTACCATCTCACCACTGGATCAATTTCCAGGTGCTGAACTTAAATGGACCAAAAGATTGAGGAACCGCAGCAAGAGTTTTACCTGTTGTACAACTGCATCACGGTAGAACCTATATGAGTGGAGTAACATTGCAACTCCATCAACTTGCAAGCAATATATTCTACCATAACTGTGAATTGACAAGAGAATTTGGAATTAAATTTTGGTTGAACTTAACTCTACTCTCAAAAGGAACTCAATGAAAAAAACAAAAACTGAAACCTTACACTGTCACAATATGGACATCAGCAGCAGCTAGGACGGGCTTACTATTTGCCTCAGATTTAGCCATTGCCATCTCAAACCTTGGCAAACGAATAATCCCTGCAGATGAAAGCTAAACAGAAAAAATAAACTGAGTCAAACTAACAGAAGAAACAGGCTTCAGGGCTGTGATAATAGATGAACATACTACTCCAAGAAATTTAATCTTCACCTAAGAAATTCATTATTTAACAAGAAGATGAAAATCTGTTCCAGCAGGAAATTAATAATAGAGATTTTTTTTTCTTTCAGCCACTAATTTTTCAAACCCAGTTGACACATCATGCTCACACCTCAGATAATCCATATGCAATTATAAGTTTAAAAAGAAAAAATTCCAATAAAAATAAAACAGCATACTGTAAGTTTGCATTTACTTTTTAAGAACATTTGGATCTAATAAACAGTTCCGCAATCAAGTTACAGTTTCAAAAGAAGCAAATAGCAATACCTGATATCCAATAAAACTCTTGCATTGCATTCCTGAAGCAAGAAGAACCACTCGACTTTCATGTGTATAGACATACCAGCTAACATTAAATCTCTTTGTCTCAACCAAATGGAGTGATTTCCACTCAGAATCGAGAGAGAACAAATCGAGCCCACTGTAATCAAACACCATTAGTGAAATGGAACTGGACGGGAAAAAAAAAAGGGGGGGGGGGGGGGGGGGGGGGGGGCGGCGCTTCTCACAAAGTTCATGGAACTAAAAGACAGACCAAATCAAACAATTAGACTTTGAAGATAAACTGAAGCAGAGAACAAAATTATTTACTTTGGAGTAGCTGCATTTAATTTCCTTTCAAGTTAAAGAACAAAGCCCATTCTTGGACATGTTGAAAGAGAAATTTGTAATCTTACACAGATGAGATCGATCACACCTGATCACTGAAAATTTGATACCAATTATTTACAAGGATTATGCCAAGAATAAACAAGTGGATAAGTTTTCTAGCTGGCTATATTGATATAGCTTAAATAAGGAAAAGATACTCTACTATAGCCTATAGGGTAGGGTTGAACTTTAAAATATAGGGGCTTTATCCCTAAAAGTAACATCCCCCTCCCCCACCACTCACTTGTCTTTTGAAAGCTAGAAAATTTGAGTGGGGGAAGATAGAGAATTTCTCAAGAAGAATAGAAAGTATAGATCGAGAAAGTAACATTAGCTACACCAACACCGACTCAAGACTGCCTAGAGCTGTCAGAAGAGCTATGCTGATTTAAGGAGGAACATAGAATTTGAAGTTGGTTATCATGTGTTTTTGAAGATTACTCCAATGAAGGGCCAGACTCGTTTTGGGAAGAAAGGAAAATTGACTCCACATTACATAGGGCTGTTTGAGATTTTGGAAAAGATTAGCCCAATGGTTTATTGATTAGCATTACCGCCAGAGATGGAGCAACTTCACAATGTATTTCACATTTCCATGTTATAAGGTTATGCTCGGGATCCTTCCCACGTGATAGAATATGGCCACTTGGTTATTGATGAAGATTTGGAATATGAAAAGCGCCCTATTCAGATCATTAATCGCCAAGTAGAACAATTGAGGAACAAAGCAATACTGATGGTGAAAGTAGAATGCAAGGAGAATTTGGAAGGGATGCTATGGTACTTGGGAAAGAGAGGATGAAATGAGAATGAGATATTAGGATTTGTTTACAACACAAGGTAAGGCAAGTTTGGAGGACCAAACTTCTTAAGGGGGGAAGAATGTAACAACCAACCATTCATGCATAATGCATATCATGTTATTACTGCATTTATCCTTGTATTATATGCTTATGTGAAATAGGACTTATTAGAATTGGAAATGAGAAGAAGTTAGTTTGGAACCTTATGTCTAAGACTTATTTGTTTTGCCCATTGAGTTAGGGGATGACTTTAGACTTGAATTGAAAATCATAGGATGTGCTATTGCACTAATTGAGGAGCTTAAAAATCCTAGTCTAATGCGCTCGTCCATTTCATGGTATATGAATTTTTGCTAAACCGGATTAGTGTTAATTAAGTGTGATTTTCATATACCTCACCCTTTTTGCCTTGCCTAGTTTTTGTCCTTAATACCAATATTTGTTTTAACTCAACAAAACAAAAGAAAGGAAAGGAATTCTGCTGGAGAAAAGAGAAGGAACTAGAAGAGAAAAGGAGAAGAGAAGAGAAAGAGCAAGAACAAGAGAGAAAGAAAAGGGCTTCAAGAATTTCAACCAAAATCATCATTTTTGATCATCCAAGAGGTAAATTTGAATTCTAAATCTTGCAGTAATCCTACCTACTAGTAGAAATTGAGAAGAAACTAAGATTAATTTGACCTAATGAAGAGGAAATGAGAGAAAGAGTAGGAGAAGTATGAAAACCATGAAAGACAAGTTTAATAATCTTGATTCATGCTAAGGTTTTGATATTTTTATCCCTTGAGAAGTTCCACCGCCATATTTTCATGTGATTTCCAAGAAGTTTTATGAGTTACCTTCATGTTTTGAGAATTTAGAAAGAAAGAATTGAGTAAGAACTCATGTTCATGAAATTCTTGATAAAACTTCGATTTTGATCCATAAATTTTGAAACTAAATCATGTTTTGAAGTTATTGATTTGGAAAACAATCATACTTCTATATTTATCATTAAATTCTCATGTTTTAGGTTGAATTTGCATGAGCCCTAGCCTTATAACCAAGAGAGAACACTTCGAACATGAAGAAAATTCGAACAGGGCTGATTTGCCTAGTTCTGCACGTGTAGCTGAGAGCCCCGTAGGCTAGGTCCCAACTCACCAATTCAATTCTGAAATAAGCACATGCCCGGCCTGTCCCGCACGTGCGGTTTGAGCCCCGCACATGCGCAAAATACTTTGTTTTGTGTTTTATGACCCTTTCTCACATTGGACACTCCTTGTATTTGTTTGACACTCATTTATGACTTGAATTAGATTTAGAATAATGCTCGACACTTGAGAGAAGTTCAGGAAAACACCTAGCCAAGCTTAGACACTCGGATTACTATGTTTATGCATATTAAGTTAGATATTTCAATGCTTTGTTCTTGTTTTATGTAGGTCAAGCTTCGGAAGAGAATACCTAGTGTTCAAGGAGCCGTTTGTGAGTAATAGTGTAGTAAAGTTATGTTTGTTAAAACTATGATTCGAAATGCAAACCTATGATATGTTTAAGAAAGCTATAATATTGTTTTGTTATGAATGAGCATCCTATATTTTTGCATCATGTATTAAGATGACATCTTGGATCTTGTTTGTTATTGGGAATCATGCCAATAACCTCTAGCTAACTGAGCTCCTCTTGTCACCTGATGTGGACTCCTGATTCGAAACCCATAGAATGTTCATCGCTATGTATATGCTTGCAAGTTGAGCTTGTTTTGGCTTGATAAAATTATATTATGTTGGAAACATGATCTTTTGCTTGGTTTTGTTAAAAATCATCGATGTTCATTCATTTACTACTTTACTATATTACTGTTCCCTAGGCTTTGGCTCACCCTTCTCCCCTATATGTATGTAGATGATGATGAAGAATAGGTTCAAGACGAGAGGTCAAGTTAGATGCCTTTTTCTTTTGTTTTGTACTTTTGAGAGACACGGTTTAGAGACGATAGCCTTGTATATATGTTTTGGTTTTTGTTTAGAGTATGTTTGTAAATGTTGTACTTCTCCTTTAGTTGTTCGGACTTGTAATTGTCAAGATAAATAAAATAAGAAGCTTGCTTGTTTTGTTTTCATACAACTTATGCACATGCTCTGAATGGACTCTTGATAATTGATAGACAAATGTTTCCGCATAAGCCCCAATGTTTTTAGTCCAGTCTTGTCTTGTCGTCTGCTAGGCCTTCGGTAGTTAGGCACTACTAGCCGGTCACAACTGCTATTCTGTTTGGGGCGGGATGGGGTCATGACAGGTTCCATGTAATAACTCCTTAAATACTGCATAATTAACTGGAATGGAAAATTATCAATAAGCAAAGCAATTGTATTATTCCTTAACAAGGTTGCTTCCACTAATAGATAAATACTTTTTGTTAAATGATGAACATAGGATCTTTACATAACACAAAATTCGTCAATGGCAATAGGGTTCACTAAAACAGTCCTTTAACCATGATTTTTCTATTTATAAGATCCAAAAGGTTCATCAATCTCGCTGAAATATTATTTTACTGTTTTTCCCCTAATGAATTGAAAAGTCAGAGGTGTTGTCTTGGTCCACATTAGGTTTGGCAAAGCGACATAACCATGATACATCACTTGACAGAGAGTATTTATTGCATCTTACCATAAATTTATATTTCCAGAATGTGGCTCAAGGCTAGATGAAGCATTAACAAATGATTTTGTTTAAAAAAACACCAATCTTACATGAGGTACATTCTTGTACTCTTTTATCCCACAAACTATGATGGAGACTCTCTTGCTCAAGCAGAACATACAAGCACCCATTATACAAAAGAGTCAGCTTCATACACACGGTTAGAGAAGTCCAAATTGTTTTTAAATTAATAACTGCATCATAGTTTATAGTGTCAGAGAAACAAGGGGAGAGAGGGACTATTTTTTGCCCATGTAAAGGTCAATAGAAGATAGCCATATTCAAAAGCCACTTTCCTAGCTACACAACTTGGAAGAGTCCATTTAACATAATAGATAATGCTACAATGTCAAAAATGTGAAGTTTAATTAATATTTCATTCTTCTTTGTGTATTGTAGGCCCATGGGGAATTATGGTAAGCATATTTATCCCCTTATGGAGGGCATGACCCACTTATGTAAGTAAGCATATGGACAAGGGGATATGGGATCCCATGCATGTCCTTAACAAGTAGAATATTGAAGAAGGCATGTTTTGCATGCTCACCAAGCACAAGAAGGTTGCCGTGAGCATCATTCCATTATGGTTGTAATGACCAGGGAAAATTTGAACTTCCAATTAATTTAATGCAACTCCAATTAAGTTTAATTAATTATATTTATATATATATATATATATTTGGTCAAAATTCTAGCTAGGTAGTTAGATTTGTTAGTAAAGTTAGTGTACATAAGTGTACCACTTAAAGGAGTTGCTGCTGGTCCATCAGCTCGAATCTCTAACCTTTCCTCACTGCACCCTAAGGTGAAGCTACACACCAACTTGCCACAAGGGCCTTGGCTAATTAATTATAATTAAACCCACAAGTTTCCTTATTCATTTAAGTTTAGACTTTTGTCAGTTATCTTTTGTGCATCTGGTCACCTCGATTTGCATGCACCAATTCTCCAGCCAACCCGACACCCGAGGGACAAACCCTCTAAGCCTAGTAGAATGTGTTAGTATAATCATAGGGTCAACCTTGTTAAATTAGAATTACTTTTCTTATTGTGAAAGGCAGTGCAACGACTGCCTCGTTTTGCATGCACTCGATCCCAACTGGCATGAGATCCGAAAAATGGACATCGGGCCCAATATTAGACGTTTGAATGTTAATAAAGTGTTACTGGTTAATTTGAATTGGGAATCCCAATGCTTTCGTGCACACATGGGTCTGATCCAATTTGAGATTCAATAGACGGACTCCGAGCCCAAAAATTATTATTTTTGTGTTAACTAAGTGTATTTTATTTATTTTATTTGACCTGCAAACTTCAAAAAATTCTAGTACAAAAAATATATATTTTCTGTATTAATATTGCATAGATTTGAGCAAGGAATTTGGGGGGGAAGCCCAGAACCCTTAAAGAAAGCAATATATATAATTTTTAGAGTCCAAGAGGAGCTCCAACATCAGCCCACTCTCTCTTTCTTTATGGTCAACTTCCCTTTTTTGAGGGATGCACTTTTCTTGTACTTCCTTAATCATTCTTACACAATCATCGAACAAGATAGGTTCATCTATAACACCCCAAATTAATACCACATGTCATAATCGTATTCATAATCATATTTGAATGCTTTAAGTCGAACCAGCCACCTCGTTATGAAATGCCCAAGTTGGAGCTTAGAAATAGTATAATTAAGAAGCCTTATGCATAAGAACTTCTTTAATGACCTGTCCTTGTTCAATTGCCTTGCATTATGCATTTGGTAGTCTTGCTATGAATTGCTTAGATGAAAACTTAGGAAATGCATACTCTAGTTAGAAGGCTATTAGAGATAAACATCCTTAAGTTGTGTTAAAAGAGTTAGGGAATGATTTTTTTAACTCGAATTTGAGATGCCACGAGATGTCCTAACCAAGGTGCCCAATGACTTTAGTCTAATGTGAAGGATGTTTCTATATATTGTACCAAACCTTAACCAAGATTAGTGCTAATTAAGTCGGATTTACTAAACCTAATCAAGATTGAGTTAATGAAGACTAGAGACTAACCTTGATTAATTAGAACTAAACTTGATTAACTAACCTAATGGGCAAAGATTAGGAAGCAAGCAAGTGAAGCACACAAAGAGGTGAAGCATACACCTCAAATTACACCTACTAGAGAAGATGATGATCAACCAATGAAATACACTTGTCTCTCCCTAACATAAGACACAAAATATGAGAGAAGAAAGAATATCTGCCAAAGCAAGAGGAGAAGAAGAGAAGGAAGAAAAGAGGAAAGGGAAGGAAGGCTCAAATTCTTGACATAGGAATCAATTCTAGACAACAAAAAGATAAGATTTCTTTGAATATTTCATGGTAATACTTTCATAACTAATAAAATCTAAGCTAGGATTCATCTTGAATAGAAATTGAATGGAAGAAGTGGGAAAAGATAAAAGGAACCGAAGTTAGGAAGGAATTGGTGAGGTTTTCATGTTTTTGAGAGATTAAATCTAGAGTTTGGCAAAGATATTGAAGTCCATAAGTTTCATATGATTTTTGAGGGTTTTGGAGTGAGAAATTTATTGTATACATGCCGTAAAACAAAAGGGGTTTGGTTTTTCACAAAATAGAAACAAGTGGGCAAGACTGCGCAAAACTAAACGTGCAGTAGGAGTTTGCCACACATGCGGCCGCACATGCCACTCTAGACCTCACACATGGGACCCAATGCCCTAACGGGCATGTACCAATCTGCACGTGTGGCATTGACTGGATGGCTCTATTTCACTTCTTTTTTGTTATCTCAATGTATCGGGCGCCTCCATTTGAGCACTCAGAATATCAAATGAACTTAAAGAAGGCTTAGAAATGAACCTAAAGATCGTGAAGTAAGGAAGGAAAATCGAATTAGGAATGAAACACTTGGATTAGGCTCAAGTAATTTAGTCTTGCATTGGCTTAAGTTGTATCTCAATGAGGATTGTATTTGTACTCGTGTAGGTTGAATCTTTGAAGATTATCCCATTCTTTAGAGCTATTAGTGAGTAGTATTATTTCAAAGTTATGTTTAAACTCTTGTTTTGAAAATCAAATTATGTTGTGTTTTGTATACCTCGAAATGCATTTTTTTTTTTTTTTTCCGAATAAAACCTTGAAATGCTTTGTTATGAATAAATATCCTATATTCTTGTACCAAATGTATAAAGATGGCATCCTCAGATTGATTTTAGCTACTAGGGGACCCTAAGCGTGCTAGTAGCGTGGTAATAGAGATCTTACTTGCCACCTAGGGGTGGGTATGTCTAATCGGTTCTCGGCCGATTAGTTCCCTTATTTTTTCTTGTCTTGTTTGCTCTGTTGGATGTACATTATCATGCTTTGAAAAGTTAAAGCTCTTGATAAGACATGATTTGCTTTGATTAAAGCTCTCGATAAAATATGACTTTGGCTTGCTTAAAACTCTTCATAAAATATAAATTTTTTATTAAAGCTCTTGAAAATATATGTTTTTGAATTGTATAAAACTCTAGTCAACAAGTTAATGTTTTGAAAAAGCTATTGACGTCTTACCATTTTGTCATAATTCACTGGACTTTGGCTCACCCGCCCTCCCGTACATGTATTTAGGTGAAGAAGACGTGACATGGAGGATTTTGCTTGTTGAAGTTTATGTGTATATGTTAGTGAACCAGAAGTCATGTTTAGAGAGGTTGTACATAGCTTTGGAAGAAATATCCTTTATGAGCAGTTGTATCCATAGAAAAAGAATTAAGTATGTAATCAAGAATGTTGCATGTTTCATTATATATTTATGCACTTGCTCTGAATGGGTGGTTTTTTTTTTTTGTTTTTTTTTTTTTTTTGGGGGGGGGAATGGATGTTTCGATTGGACTAAATCATAGAAAAAAATGGCTTCTGCTACTTGAAACTAAGTTTTCCCCAATTGCCACTAGAACACTACGGGCTTGTTTGGTTTGATTTTGGGAAAAAATTCTCTACAAACAAATTTTCAAGAGTAATCAAACCAAACAAATTTTTTCAAAAAAAATCTCAAAATTTTGTTTGGTTATCTACTTTCCAAAATCACTCTCTCTCTCATACACATCAAATCAATCACTTTTTTTAAAACTCTCTCCAAAAAACAATTTTCCAAAACCATTTCTAAAAAAGGATAAACCAAACAAGTTTTCGTACTTTTTATCTCAAAAACTACTCTACAAACACAAACCAAACAAGCCCTACATGTTTTGTCTAGTTAGGCTTTGGTGGTCTATGACCACTGGTTGGTCACCACAATGTCCCATTTGGAGCGAGATGGGGTCGTGGCATCTTAATTGTTGTGCTAAACAAACTTACTTTTGTATGAGTAGGATTATACGTACATAATCTTGTTTAGTTTGAATTGTATGGTTGAGATTGATTTCATAATTCAAGATCAATTTTGGACATTAGATTAGAAAATTAATTAGTGGTTAATGGAGGTTAATACCATAAGTTAATCTTAATGTTAGTCTTCCATCTAGGGTGTGATAGAGAGCATTTTGGCCCCTTATTCACACCAAACCCGTGGTTTGCTCTCTCTCAATCTTTCTTATTTTCTTTCTTCCATTGTTGCTTGATACAAGCTTAAAACCTAAATCTTGATTTCCTATTGTTGCATCTTGTGAAAAATTAGTGAGTTTATGCCTCTAGTTATACACTTGTGAGTTTAAATAGAGAGTTTTTGAGTGAGTTTTGGAAGAAAATTAAAGAACACTTTGAAGATTTGTTGTGTTCTTGAAGCATAAGACTTGCTTTCATTTTTCCAACCATTAACTCTCTCTTTTTTTTTTTTTTTTCTCTTTGTTGTTGATCTTCTCTTCAAGAGGTAGGGGTCCTCTCATGTTTGCATTAGAAGCATGCTTAAGGTTTCTATTTAAAATTAATAGCATGATTTTAAGCATGAAAAGTATGTGTCAGTTTTATATTCATGATTTGTTTTGCATCGATTTCAATCCATGAGATTCATGCCCCATTAATCCATAATTTTGAGTGTGGTAAGTTAAATTTCCATCCATGCTTATCTATAAAGCACGGACACTTCAAAAAGGGAAACGTATCCGTATAGCATACCAATGCTCATGGATACGTATCTGATACTTAATTTTGAAGTATCGGATACTCCAAGTCACGTATTACTCCTAAATTCCTAATACTTTATTTAGTTCTTTGATAAGAAGAACATATAATTAACGTAATAATGAAACTTTTCGCAGGAATATTTCAAAAAATTATTAACTAATACTAATATTATCAACTAATCATACTGTTCTATTATTAAAATTTATCCAATTGATGTATCCTTATTTTTTCGTGCATGTCCCCTGTAACTACATAAAAAGTAAGGATTAACAAAAGAATATAACAATAGTAATACAATATTTTTACCAGTGCCAAAAGGAAAAGCACAACGACAAGTTGTGGATTGTTCTATTATTGTAATACAAACATATTAGATTTGATATTGAAATGAAATATTTGGAACACCTATTGACAATTTAAAAAGTAAAGAAGCTACTGCCTTAAATTAATACTTATTTCTTAAAGGTAGTGTTTTGCATTATAAAATTACAATGTGGTCTCTCAACAATCTATGTAGAACTCAATGCTAACAATTTTTTTACAAACGTATCCCAGATGTACCCGTATCCAATTTTTTTAGATTGTCATATCGCCGTATCCATATCCGTATCTTGTATCTGTATCCATGCTTCCTAGATGCTTATTAACCCATTATTCAGCTACAGTTAAGATATCACTATGAAACCCTTGAAAGTGTTACTGTTGCATGATTTCGTAAGTTTTGGGTAAAATGTTGTTGTACCTTGTTTGAAATCTAGAAAGTAATTATTTAATTAATTTTAGGGCTTTCGTGTAAAACCTCAAAAAGTGTAACCTATAGCATATTAGAAGACTAATGTTACAAAGAACATGTGATTGGGACAACTTTGAATTTTTGGTAATTATTTAAAGTGTGAGAAACTGGTAAAAATTAGTTAGATTAAGCATGGGTTGAGTTAACTTAGTTTAAAAGACGGGTTGATTTGAGTTAGTTTTAGTATTTTTGCTATAATTTTTAAACTAGTATTACGAAACTATATGCCTGTTTGGTGCAGCTTAAAAGCTGCTTATTTAAGCTTTCAGCTTAATTTAAGCTATTTTGATGTGTTTGGTTTAGCTTAACAATGCAGCTTATAGCTTTTTGTAAGTCAGAAATCAGCTTATTCTTTGAGTGGGCAGAAGATGCTTAATTTATAAGTCAGAAATCAACTTATGTTCATAGTTATGAGCTATAAGCTGTTAAGGCATAAGCTATAAGTACTTTCCCGCAGCTCTACCAAACAGGGCCTATATGTTTTAATGATTATTTTATGACAAGTTTTTTTAATGACTCACTTGAAAATTTGAATGAATTTGGGGCATTTATTAGTGTAAATTGAAAATTTGGGTCATTCTGGACAAGCTGATCTTTTTACACTTGGAATATATTACTATCATTATAGCCATAAGTGTAATTTGAAAAAATTGCTAAAAAAAGCACTTGTTGAGAAAATGGCAAATGTTGGAAAAAAAATTCTAAGTATGGAAAAGATGGGAATCTAACTAAGTATTAAATAATCGGTGTAGGTAACTATACTTTTTTTTTTCAGGCATGCCCTGGTATTATTGATTTTACGAGCTTGGCCTAGATTGTGGTCCAGTATGCTTGAGGGAGATATTGAATCCAACTATCGGCAGATTAGACCCTTGGACACCGCGTAGTTGAGAGGAATAATAGCCTTTGTGAAGAGGGTGTTGTGGATTTTTTGACACGCGGCTCGAAGGGACCCTGGAGCGTGAACAGGGTAGGACCTAATATGTACTTATTTACAGCTTGAACACTGTGTGTTGGCGAGGCCGAGTTTAATGCTTTGTTGGCAAGTTATTGATGCCTTATTGGCAGTTATTGATTTCAGATTATTTCTTTTATTTAATTATACAATGTGAGTCAATTAAATAAAATGAACTTAATGAGATTAAGCAAAAGAATCTAGGAGCCAAGCATGTGCATTGCATTATAAATACTATCACGACACCAGCATGTTTAATAATGCAGACATGAGATTACTATTGGGTGAGTGCAGTGTTATTAAAGGCGTGCCTAGGTGTGCGCCTAGGCCCAAGGCTCATCAACGCATGGTTAGGGTAAGACCTAGTGTGTACTTATTTACGACTTGGACACGCATGTGTTGGCAAGGCCAGGTTTATTGCCCTATTGGCAAGTTATGACACCCTGTTGGCAGTTATTGATTTCAGCTTATTTCTTTTATTTAATTATACAATGTGAGTTAATTAAATAAAATGAACTTAATGAGACTAAGTAAAAGAATATGGGAGCCAGGCATGTGCATTGCATATATATTCTATCACTACACCCGAATGTTTAATAATGAAGATAAGAGAATATTGTCGGGTGAGTGTAGTGTTAGTAAAGGTGCACCTAGGAGTGCGCCTAGGCCCAAGGCTCATCAAGGCACAATCAAACACTTCGGAACATCTCAGGCCAGGCCAAACAAGCCCCATAAAGGCACATGAAGCGTGCGCTTTGGACTTGGGCTCAAGAAGCACAACTTGTGCACTTCTTTTAAAATATTTGTTTATTACAATTACAACCCTTGATTTCACTTAATCTCATTATTTTTTTGTTTACATGTTGCGACAAGGGATTAAACCGTTAAACATACATTGCGACCCAACACTTTTGAGGCCTAAATTTCACTTAATCTCATTATTTTTTTGTTTACATGTTGTGACAAGGGATTAAACCGTTAAACATACATTGCGACCCAACACTTTTGAGGCCTAATTATACAAAGACATTGGTTGGATAGAGCTTTCCCTTCATCCATAATAATAGTTGTCATTATTCTTTCTCTTCATCTCCTCAATATCCATCTCCTTCTTCTCTATACTTATCTTGTAAGACACTTCGGATTTATCGCTATTTTCAAATGTTTATGATTTATGAGTTAGATGATTGTGTTTTTGTGAAACCGTGAATTATTTGTCAATGATAATATATTGGTATTTGTTGGTATTTATATTTTAAAATATGTAATATTACATTTTATTTATGTTAAGCCTTGAATTATTTGCTTATATTAAATTATCTATTTTTTATCGTCAACATAAGACTCACTTCGATGAAGCCCACACCTTGCCTAGGCCCTAGGAACCTTGGTGCTTCAGTGCGCCTATCACCTTTAATAACACTGGGTGAGTGTCATTACTCACCACCCTGCATTGTGCAGGTACTAATGAACGTCCCCGCCTGTTAGAGCGACAGGACAGTTTATTTTGTTAAATTTAGACCCAAGGTTAATTAGGTGCCTTTATACCTTTTTGTCAAATTATTTATATTAATTAATCTTGGATTTGTAACTTAAACATTTCCTCTATTATATTATGTTACATTTCATTTCATGGGAATGCATGCCAGTGTGATTGATTCATGAAATTGAGTGTTTCACATGCTTTTCAAAAATATTTTACCATTATTTCTTAATGAATTGGGCACATTTCCCACAAGTCAATTAAATCCCAAAAACACTTTCTATGACAAATTCGAAGAAAGATTAATAAAGAAAAAACGGACACATTTTCTAATGTTATTCAATCATAGGCATTTGGACACATTTTATGAGGTAAACCAAAAGTTAGAGAATTAATTAAAAATTAACTTAAGAAAAAATGATTTTGAGAATGAACCAAGTAAGAAAATGAGTTTTCTGTTGAAAACATCACGCTTAGGTTAATTAATTTCCGAATAATTAATCTTTGAAAAATTGGGATGTGACAATCTCAACTCACTTGACTCCATGTGGAGGCCTTTCTCTTCTCAAAGACTGGTCAAAGAAAAGAAACCTCAAAGGAGTGAGCCAAGCAGCGTTGATGATACCCTCAACTTTAGCCACCAATCCACAAGTCCCTGGTGATCCCGTGAGTACATCATGTGTACATTCAAGGCGCCCTCATGTTGCAACACCAATTGTAGGAGGGTCCTCCAAACCTAGGCTAACAATACAACATCAAAGTGCAAGTCTAAAGAACTCTAGAGATGCCTAAGGTTTGGGAATGAAGAATTCCAGTTGACCAAGCTGACGTGGGGAGCCAAGCTAGGTCATATCTGGCCATGCTACTTCCTGGAGATAACCATTGGAGAATGAGGCATAGAGCGGAACATGCCTTGGTGGAGAATTACTTAGTTGAGTTGAGGGGTACTGACTACCAAGCAAGGTGGGTGTGGTCAAGCGGAGAATAATTGGTCCATCCTACTAATTCTTTGGGCATGCCTGGAAGATACCTTAAGATGTCTTATTATCTTTCAAAGCAGATGTACAACTGAAAGGTGATGTAGACTCGTTCCTTGGCCCCATGGATCAAGACCAGGACACCAAGTGCACCAGGCTAACCATCATTAGTGGTTTATATGCCCTCGCTTAGGTTAGGCTTAGACCCCATTATTCATGCTATGGAGATGACTTGGCACCATGATGGCTCACCACTTTAGAGATCCATTTGTCAATGTAGTTGATAGTGTAGCACTGATGAGGCCAAACACATGGCAACTAGATACCCACACTCTGTAATTTCACTATACAGAATCAGAACTATGGGAGGCAAATCAGCCTCTACAAAATGGAGGGTCCTTCCAGATAATAGAACCGTGCTAATTGCAAACACCAAGAAGCAAAAAAGCAACACTAGGAACATGACAAGGAAACCACTTAGACACATGGTTAAACCATTGAGCAGTAGAAAGAACCACATGTAAAGAAACCATATCTACTGGATGTAACAATTCTAATCACATTGACAATGTAATATAGATTCAAAAAATCACATCCAAAGTAAAGTAGAAAGGAAATTTCTTCAACCACATACCTGGTCTTTACAAATACCACATCACAGGTAGGACAATCAGTCCAAAAAAATCCCAGTATACTCTCTGACTCTGACTTGCACATCTGACTAAAAGTGGTCCCAGTTTCCCTATTCCAAAACTGAATCTCATGGTTTGATCGTTGAATAGCCAAAACTTTTGCATCTAAAGAATATCGAATTGATATAATCGGCCCTTCGTTTACTGGAAACGATGTGGAAGCAACAAGAGGAGCAAAGGGGGAAGTTTTCCATGTAAAGACCTAGAAAACAAAAGAATGCAATGTTGTTCAAATAGGAATACAGAAAACTAAATATATCACTTTAAAAATAAAAATAAAAATGTATCGTCTACTGCAAAAATAGACATTGGACACCAAAAGTCACTTAACATTATTATTTTCTTATTTACCATGTACCTGATCAGATGTTGGTGAGACTAGTAATTTATTTCCATCATCATAAAATAAACCTCTTGCTCCAGGAATGCTACATCTTAAAGGTGGATATTGAATATAAACATGTGACAGAGCACCAGATCCACTAAAACCAGTACTAAACTGGGAACTTGATGCTTTACGAAACATGTTTCGTAGTTCCTTTCCTTTCAAACTTGAAACAGGAATTGGCAGGGTAAAAGAACCATTATAGCATACAAGTCCCAAGGAAGCTTATAAAGCAACAATCACGCTGAAAAAAGAAAAGAATTTGACCAGAAAAAGAAAAAGGGCATCAGTCAAAAGCAGCAAATATGTGAGAGTTAAAAAGGATCTCGTTCCCAATAAATAATGGTAGATTCTTCTTCAACTGATATGTGCAAACCTTTTTTTTTGTGTGCTCCACCTACTATAATCTCTGAGATCCACTGATGGTGCTTGCTGTATCAATATAAACCTTACCGACAAAGACCACAAACTTAAAACTTTCTTCTGAGCTATAAAGCAAAAAGAAAGAAAAAAATGTATTAATTCAAGTACATATAAATTAATGCATGCATAAAATAGAATAGCAAAACATTATTTTTCCTTGGCACTCTATCATGCCACCCGTTAGTGTATGATACCGTGTTCTGCATGCAATTCCTTAATGCGAGGAATTCTTTCAAACACATGTCCTGTTCAACTTGTGGAACCTTTTCTGCTACACATCTCCCATATTCTTTTGCCTGCAGAGATATAACTATCATTACAATAATGAGGTACTACCGTACTAAGCAGTTCTTTAACAACAACTCCAGGTAAATATCTTTGGTGAGGAGTAAAAGCACAGACAAGCCAAGTAAAACTAATAATAATAATAATAATAATAATAATAATAATAATAATAATAACTTAAAATCACCCTGGTCAAAAAGTAACTTCATTTTCGATAATTCTATTCCAAATTCTCTTCTCCACTATCCTTTCAATGCCATACATACAGTCAGGCATTCATTTATCATAGTATGATGTCTCTATTCCAACAAAGAGAGTGTCCTAAGAGCTTACACGGTACATTCTCTCCCAGGTTCTATGTTTCTTCCTGTATTGCACTTAATTATGTCTAATGGTAAAACATAAGCAATCTACAATGAGTAAAATACAGAAATAAGAAGAAAAAAAAATTACTATTGGATGAAATTCATTATGATTCAATAGCTCAACTCAAGTGCTCAAATCCTTTCTGATTCCATTGGTAAATCATCTTATATAAAATGAGTCTGAAAATTAATAGCTTATGACTGTTAAAAAACTTCGAATACTCAAGTCACTCTAATGAACTTAAAAGAGAGATAACATCATCAACACTGTTAAATATTAAATCTTTCCATGCGTTAAACAAAAAAATTATAGATAGTCAATCCAAAGCCAAATTTATAACTTTGTTTAGATGTTCTCGTGTTACTTTTTATATCTGTAGTGAGTGAATATACCACTAATGGGTCAAGTTTAGCATTTGTTCCACACCCATAACACATGCACCTATTAGGGGTGCTCCCAAATCGGGTTGGATGGGTGGCCTCCCATCCACCATCCGTCCGAAATTAGGTGGATTAAGAAAATCAATCCGCATCCGTCCGCTTAGTTAGCGGATGCAGATTGAGCAGGCCGTACAGATTAGCGGATCAATGTGGTGTTTGGACTCTACTGTTTTAGGCCTTTTTTGGAACTATTTTAGAATAATTTTTTTTACTATTTTGGACCTTGTTTGAGTCCAAAATTATTTATTCTTCAATTTTTACTTTAAATACAAAGGTTCAATTTTCATATTTCACAAATAGCTAATATTATTACTAAATCAAAGGGCTTTTTCTTAACATCCAAAGAATAAAAGCACAACATCGTTTTCCTTTCTTCTTCTTCTTTTTTTTTTTTTTTTTTTTTGGGGAGGGCGGGGGGGGGGGGGGGGGGAATGTGGGCAGATCTGGTGACCTCCCATCCGCCATTTGTGAACATGAGTGGATTTTGAAAATCTCCAACCACTTCCGTTTGCTCATATTGTTAGAACCACCTAAAAGTGAGTGGGCTGGATCGGGTTTGTTGGTCTTGGTGGGTCAGCCGGGTCCGTGAGTACCCCTAGTGTGCACTACAAGTTTAGCATTCTTTCTATATCCCAACAGCAACCATGCATCCAAATCAGAGGAAAAGGAAAAGAAATCCTGGACTACTTAAGCTCTCGCTCACCTTTCCATCTTCAAGCATATTGGTGAAGCATAAAATAAGTGTGTTATCAAAGAATAAAAAATGTTTAAGGCCTAAAAAGGGTCATGTCAGGAACATTGCTGCCAGAAAACAAACCTGGGCCGCACAATTCACTAAAATGCGCCTGAGCACGGAAGTAGTGTTTTTCTCATTCATACTCACATATCTGAGAATAAAGAGGCCAATAGAGTATATAAAAATTATTATTAATTCAGTGTATTATTAATAATCAACAAAAATAACAATCCTAATGATAATGTGTATCAAGGTTTCATGCTTGATCAAATGGCACTGAAATTTGATTGAAACAACGTTTCAGTACCTTGTACAGAATGTATGGGTCATGTTAGAATAAGCAAGTACCCATATTAAAAATTTTATATTCAAAAACATGTCCATTAATTCAAAAGCATCAATGCTACACAAGTTTCAAATGGACAATTAGAGGACATCAAAGACATGTTGATGTAGAACACCTTAAAAAAGAAAGAGGAGGAAGAGGAAGAAAAGGGCCACAATCTAATACTCAGTATTTCATTCAATCAAAGCTAAATAATATGATGTAAACTCTATTGTTTATAAGTCAAGAAACCTAAACAAACTAGGAAACTAAATCCTAATAGAATAGGAAAACAAGTATTATTAAAATCCAAACCAAACTAAAACTCTAATTAAACAATAATTAAAAATAAAATACTGAAATAAAGTTGACAATAAATATTAAAGATAGAATTATTAAATATCCACGGTGCACACACATTCCACATCACCTATGAAGCACAGACACATCCCTGAGGCCTGCGTACGAGTGTCGGACACGCGTCGGACACACTGTGGACCCATGTCCGACGCTCTCCCTTATGTGTCCCCTTTTTTTTTGGAATTCTTCCTGTCGGACATGCAGTGGACACGCGATGACAAGTTTCAGACACGCAGGTGGATCGAAGAAACCCTAGACCTATTGGAGAGGAGAAAGAGAGAAGAGCCAGAGACAGATCGAGAGGAGCTTGAGGGAGATAGATCGAGGAAAGAGACAGACAGATCGAGGAAAGAGAGAACAAACCCTAACCTGTTTCGACTTGGTCTTCTCTGTTCTTCTTCTCCTCTTTATCTTCTTCTCTGTTCTTCTGTCTTCTTTTTCTCTTCTCTTCTGATTTCGTTTATTCTATCTTTCACCTCCATTTTCTGTCTCTTATGTCTCCCTCCTCCCTTTTCTGTCTCCCTTTCCTTTTTTTTCTGCTCTCCTTTTATTTTTCCCCTCGATGTGTCTCTTTTCCTTCCTTTATTTTCTTTTGTTTTATTATTTATATCCATGTTTTTATTAAAATTTATACAACAAATTATTTTTATTTGAAAAAAATCAATTTTTATTAAAAAAAATTTAGGTAATGTGTTTATTAATTTTATTATTATTGTAATTTTATAGGAACCGATGATTTTTTTAAAAAAATTTTAGATATATAATAAATAAATAAAATTATATATATTAAACGTGTCCCAGAGTGTCGTGTCCTTCATTTTTTGAAAATTTGCATGTCCGCATGTCCGTGTCGTATCATGTGTCCGTGCCGTATCATGTGTCCGTGCATCATAGCTCATCACTCTCCCAGGCTAAGAAAAAGAACTCGACCTCGAGTTCCCGTTTAAGTATTGAACTCGTCCATGCTAGACAATCAAATACTTCGAATATGCAATTTGCTTTATTTTCTTCCCACACCATCTACTTCTAGTGTCCAAGGGGTTGACAGGATCCACTAAAGTGAGATTGAATGCATGAAGAAATTTATCAACACTACCAAAATCTATCTTTCTTCTTGTGATGAAATAATCAGGTGGGGGCGTCAATAAGATCCAACACTTTTGTTGCATCCAAACGTACAAGCTTTTTTGTTTTTTAGTAGCAGCCCTTTTTTGGCAGAACCGCTTCCTGCAGGAAATTTTCTTGCACGTGTGCATTATGGATTTTTTATAATGTTGTCTTTAATATTTATTGCCTAATTTATTTAACTAGTTTATTTTTAATTAGAGTTATAGTTTGGTTAGGATTTTAATAATATTTGTTTTCCTATTCTATTAGGATTCAGTTTCCTAGTTTGCTTAGGTTTCTTGACTTATAAGTATTAGGGTTTAAATTGTATTATTTAGCTAGGAAGAGGTGCACGCCATGTGCACCCTACGACAAAAAATATGTTATTTTATCACAAAATTTCATAATATCAACCACAAAATACGTAACCTTGCCACAAATTGGCGTAATAAAAAATGTTGTAACCAAGCCACAAATTTTTTGCAACATCAATCACAAAATTTTGGACATTTTGTTAAGCCAATTTGTGGCGAGGTTTCGCATTTTGTGGTTGATGTTATGAATTTTTGTGGTAGGGTGCATATGGTATGCACCCCACACCATAGCATTTCCCTATTTAGCTTTGATTTAATGAAATACTAAGTATTAGGTTGTGGCCGTTTGTGTTAGGGTTATGGCCCACTTCTTCCCTTTTTTCTTCTCTTTCTTTCTTAAGGCATCCTACGTCAATTGGAGTTTTACATCCCATTTGAGAAATTCCCACAACATCTCCCAAAACATGGACCAACAATTTATTCAAAATTGCTTGCATTTGACGCATCTACTTTGTCTTTTGGTCATACCAAACCATTGTTTACTTATAGCTTCGGCTTAGAGTTGGCCTTGAGAAAAGATATCAAACTTTGAATACAACTCTATCACTATGGTACCAGAAAATGCTAATACCATAGCAAATTACGTATTGGTACGCACGTTCCGAAATATGGTACACTTTTATTCTAAATCGATAAATTTAGTGATTCGAAACGATTCCAAAAAAATTTTCGAATATATTCCTTAAATGTTACCTTAGAAGGGAAAAAAATCAAATATAATGAACTAAAATCTAAGGTGAGTTAAGTTTTGACAAAACAAAAACATCAAAAATGAAAAAAGAAAAAGAAATACATTTTATTGGATGCTTAATAATCAAAAGAAAATTACTTTAAAAGTACCTTAAATTCTTAAGTGTAATATATACAAATCTACCCCTATCGTACCACATTTTAGTGCATGTGACGTACCACATTCCCGTTCCCGTTTCACTTACCGGACCAATCCACGTTCCAGGTAACATAGGGTCATCATGAAGATGAAGGAGCAAATTTGTAAGAGATTTTTTTTATTTTTGCTGGAGCTAGATAGCAGGTTTAGGTGTAGGTAGTAGCTAGATTAAGTGTAAGAGTTGGGTTATAGCGAGTTGGGTTTAAAGGACCTGTGTTTATGTGATGGGTTAATGAGAATTATGGACTGCTATAATGGTAAGTGGGCCAAATCGGATTGGGGCTAGGAATTTTGTGGCTGGGTTTGCTTGGTTATGTGTTCGTGGCTCAAGTTTTTGGGTCAGGTTGTTGGGTAGGATATAGAGTTAGGATCCAGGGTTTGATGGCAAAGTGTTGGGCTTGGGTTAAAGGTGGGCTGTGTTTTAGGTAATATGGGCTGGGTTAAAGATTAAGAATTGGAATTCGAACTTTTCTTTAACATTGATAATGTTTGGGATCAATAAATGGGTTACAATTTTGCACTTTTCATACCAGAGAGCATTGTAGTTTAAAGTGGCGTACTTTGTTGAGCTTACTCAAAACTAAATAGCTCTATATTAAGCCCACACATTATGCCGGGTGCCTCAGGAACAACGGTAGATCAATGCAAGGGTGTAAAGCTATCGTGTTATCCTAAATGTGATGAAATATTTCCTGAAATGCGCTAAACAAGTGAGATAGCTTCGTAGAGAATAATTCATATGATTTCAACTGGGAATAACCACATCCAACCACAAACCTTTATCTCAATTTCATTTGAGCTTGAGATATGATGATATACATAGAGGTGTGCGCAGTGCGATTCGATGCAGTTTGAGGCTAAAAGAAAAACTACTTGACGGGTGGTGGATTGGCAAATTTGTCATTGGAAACCAACATTTTTCCATCACAAACTGGTGGAGTGGTTAGCAAATAATGGCAGTTTTGACTTGGCGGTTCAGGCAGATTATAAAAAAAAAAAAAAAAAAAAACTAATTCAAATTAAAAAATTTGAATCAAATATTTTTCAAAAAAAAAAATTTTGATTATAAATTAGCTAAAATGGTCAAAAATAAATAGCTGTCCATTCATCTAACATTTAACATTGACAAACCAGCAAACTAGAAATCCAACGATCCAAACAAATTATGTAATAACAATCCAATAAAGCAACAAATACTAAACTAGCAAAACAAACAGGTCTAAAAAAAAAAAACATAAATTAGGAATGAACAAAGACAGACAGTAAATAAGAAAAATATATATATGAAGAATCAGAAACCAGCAATAACCATCAGTTTATGACATTGAACAAACAAAACTAGCACCCAAAAAAAAAAAACAAAAAAAAAAAAAAAAAACAAAAAACAAAAACAAGAATAAGAAGATGAAATATAAAAAAGAAAGGTTGAAAAAAGGAGTTGAAAGATACCCATAAAATGATTGAATCAAATAAAAGTAGGAGGTTTGCAATCTATACAAAGTCCCATAAAAAACTATACAATACACAAAGATTTAAGAGAGAGAGAGAGAGAGAGAGAGAGAGAGAGAGTGCACCAGCAGCGAGCGGCGGTGCGAATCGGCGAGGCGAGAGGCGGCGATCGGGATCGCGGATGTGGGCCGGCAGCGACTCAGCGAGTGAGGAAGGGGGAGGCGATAGGCGTGATCTGATATGAGAGGGAGCACTAGGCTCAAATGAGAAGTGATTGGGTGTGTGTGAGTTCATGTTTATTAAACGGAAATGTTTTAATTTGTCAGCTCAAACGTGTATATGGGGTCCATCTGGTGTATTATTTTGGTCTTGTGTGTGTGTTTATTTTTTTTTTTTTTTTTGACTTTTGACCTTGCTAGGATTATTTTGGAAAGATGGCTATAATTAATTTTTTGATTAAAAACTGTTTATAAATAATTTTTTCTTTTAGAGATGAAGTGGGTTATAATCTGAAAAGTGAATTATAACCCACTTCCCAAAAAGGGAAGCTTTAATTTTAGAGGAATGTATTATTATTGCCATGAAAATATATCTAGTTGAAATGCATTATTAAAATATATCTAGTTGAAATGCACTAATATATAGGCAGGTGGGTCGCTTGACCGCCTGTTGCCATTTTAAAACTGCCACCCACACAGATATAGCCTGCGATGATCTTCAACCCACTCCGTCTTGCTAGGCTTTAAAATTGCACGGTTCGATATGATTTGGTATAGTTTGAATGATTTTGACAATTTTAACAGTATTTTACACAATCTTAGATGTATACAATGATTTCTTCAAAAAAAAAGTTTCTTAAATTCCGATTGTTTCGAAATAAAATACTTTACACCTAAAGATATTTTTCATGTAAATTAATTTACATAAAAGTTATATTTTTCTTTTTATTTTGGGGTGTTTGATTGCCATTTTAAAACAAAAACTTCCTATTATACTTGTTGGGTAGAATTAAGGGTGTAAAAATGACCCGTCAACCTGAACCAGACCCAGCTGGACCAAGCTCAAGCCCAGCTCGAACTTCCCTTCTAGGGCCTTACATTTTTTTGGTCCGATTGGCCCCAATTTTGACTCCTCTACCCTATCTGCCGGGTTGGCTCAACCCCAAGCCTCGTCCTCAACATTTAAAAATTTCCCACTTCCCGAACAGTCAAAATTTTTAAAAAATGAATCAAACGGTCATTTGACCAATGCCAAACAGTCAAAATAAATTCAAACTAACAAAATTCATTTTTTATATATTTTAACCCCAACTTTTTACTATAAATACACCCCTTGCCATTTCATTTTCCTTCGCAAACAAATCTCTCAATTCTCTCAATTAACTTTCAAGTCTTATTTCTAAGTGGCAATTGCAATTGTACAAGAAGAAATTAATTTTTGTATCGCATTTGTCATTTGATAACATTAATTCTTTGAATTAATATTTACTAGGGATAATTACATTTTACCCCCTGTGATTTGAAGCGCTTTCACATTACCTCCCTGACGTTGATAAATGTACTCATAAGCACACTGTAGTTTTGACTGTAGTGAAAAACTGACGGGACGTAACAAAATTATTGAAAAGACTAGAATACCCTTAGATATTTATATTGCTTACATGTCACAGTCCCTTCGGTTGCTTGATTATGATTTTCAAAGTAAGATAGATATATATATATATATAGAGAGAGAGAGAGAGACACACACACACACACACACACACACACATGGGTTAGGGTTTCAAAGGATTTGCAAATCGAATCAGTAACAGTCGATTGAGACTATAAAGAATCTGCTTTTGGAAATTTTACTCCAGGTAATAATCGACGAACCCTAAATTTATTGAATGTTTGATGTTTTTTGTGACTATTTGTTGATTTGGTTACGATTTTTTTAATTTATTGTATAATTTGTTTGGAAAATGACTTGTTTGATGTTTGATGTTTGCGGATATAAAAAATAATAAAAAAATTAAAAAAAAGTGGGGGGGCTTTATTGGTAGGGATTTCTTTACGATGTATGTTTGTTGGCTTTTTGTTAGCTTTTTGTTAAGGTTGTTGTCTTATTGTTAGCTTTTTTGGTAGAGTTTGTATTGTGTGTGTCGACAAAGTTATGGGGTATAAGTGTTTTATCAACTTTTTTTTACTTAAGTATATGAAGATAGATATATCTGGAATAATAAATTGGGGATTTTTTTATTTTTTATGCAAAAATGGCTACAAATTTGGGGTTTTGTTGATTTTGATACATGACTAGGATATAAAATATTTGGGTTTTTATGATTTTTGTGTATGGAGGCGGGGTTGATAGTGGTCCCCTAACTGTTTATTGTGTATTGGGAGATAATATATCTGTTTATTGTTAGGTTTTTATTTGTTTATGTATTCTTTTTTTTCTTTTTCTTTTTTTTCTTTTGTGTTTTGTAATGTTCAGGCATTGATTTATTTATGTATTATTTTTGTCTTTTGTGTCATGTATTAATTAGGGTGAGGTGATGGCAACAGATTTTAGTGTTGAGTTACATCATGGAGGTTACTTTACTAACCCTCCAAATATAGTGTATAAGGAAGGAAAAGTTAATTACTTTCAGTACTTTGATCCAGATAAAGTTGTGTTTTTTGATTTTTAGAAGTTGCACTTGAGCCTAGGTTATCCCTCTACTAGCCAACTGTATTACAAAGTTCCTGGGGAAATACCAGACATTGGTCTTAGGGAGATGAATTCAGATAGGGATACAATTGATATGTTATTCCATTATATGGGTTTGAATGTGGTTGCTTTATATGTGAAGAAAGGTCATCAGGCACTTCAGGTCTTAAGTCCAAATAGAGAAGACATAAAAGGGCCACAAATTTCACAAATAAAAGCACAAATAAAATTGGATGCATAGGGGATAAATGGGCCTGAAATGGAAGAAGATGAATGGGGAAATTGGACAGAAATAGAAGAAAAAGAGGGGGTGATAAGGAAATGAATGACTTTGATTGTGGTGATAGCACAGATCCAAAGTGGATGAATGATGGGCTAGAAGGGAGTGAAGATGAAGATATATTTGCTTATGTTGATAAAGATGTGGGAGTAGAATCAAATATGGATGTTGAGACAAACTTAGGGGTTGAATCAAATGTAGAAAATGAACCAAATGCTTCACGTTCTAATGAATGGTGTTCAGATCAATATTTTGAGATGCATACTTTGTATGGATCATCAGATGAAGAGAAATTGGATGATAGGTTTGCAGAATTTAATGAGGATGTGGATGTGGTAAAACCTAAACTAAAAGTGGGGATGAAATTTAAGAATGCACAAGTTTTTAGGAATGCATTGAAGGAATGGCAAGTGCACCAGAGATATGATTTGAAGTGGGTTAGAAATGAAAATAAAAGGATTACTGCAGTGTGTAAACAAGAGTGTGGTTTTAGAATTCATGCATCCCCAATGCAAAACGAAAGCACATTTCAGGTCAAAAGCTTACAACCAGTTCATTCATGTGGTAGGACTTATGACAACCATCTAGTTACCTTAAGGTATTTATCACAAAAATACCTTGAAAGATTGAGGAATTCTCCTAATATAGATATCTTAGCCATGCAAAAGGACATTCATAGAGAACTAATGGTTGATGTAAGTAAGAGTCAAGTGTGTAAAGCAAAAAGAAAAGCAAAGGAAACAATTGAAGTGGATTTGAGGAAGTAGTATGCTAAACTTTGGGATTACTGTGAGACTAGGGGTGTAATTTTGGCCCGGCTCGGCCCATGTTGGGCCTTGTAGGCTCCTGCCAAAAATCGGGCCGGCCTGGCCCACGGGCCAAAAAACGAGGCCCAGGCCAAGTCCAATATAGCGATCCCAGTTTTGACCCGTCTCTTTGTGGTGTTCCAGGCTCAAACTAGTATGGTTTTGAACGGTGTTACGTATCCTAGTTTCCCACATTCCCCTTATTTTGGTTATTGGGTTTGTAACGATGTGTTTGGAACAGGTAATGTCTCATGTTTGTATCAGGTTGTAGCGTATCTTTCATGTTTTGCCACTTCGCTGACTATGTCGAGGATAGAGCTGCTCGGTCAGCTCGCGGAGTCCAGGGGACAGCGCCCCTTGGCAGGTCCGAGGGCAGCGCCCTGGCGGGGTCGAGAGGCAGCGCCCCCGAAGCAAAAATGCAAAATGCATTCGAAGTTTCTTGTCCGCTTCGAGTGGCCGTTTATGCGCTTGAGCGGAGAATGTTTGGTTCCAGGAGTTTGACCTGTCTGCTAAAGTACTGGGAAGGTGTATTTGACGCTTGAGCGGGGCTTTGTGAATCTGATATTTCAGATCATTTTTATATATCTCTCTCTCTCTAAAAACATCTCATCTCCCTTCTCTCTACAGTTCTCTACACAAATTAGATCAAAAACCTTGATTTCTCAAGATCCATTTGAGTTTTGCTATTACTTCTTTATCAAAGTGGGTTATCATCTCGAAGGCTTCATTGTGTGCGGTGAAGATCGAGTTTAAGCATCGTTGATTTTGGGGTTTCATATCTATTCTTCTTCAAACTTGAGATAGGAATTTTCTTTGAGTTATATATATATTTTTGCACGATCTAAATGATTTTCGAAATCATCCTTTGATAGTTTTTGAAAATTGATTGTTGATTCAAGAAGTTGAGTAATTTTGAAAGTGGGTTTGTCTCTTGTTCTTTTAAAATGATCTTATGGGTCTTGATCTTCATTAATTGAAGAAAAGATGATTTTGGAATGTTTTCTTTCAAAAAATTTGGGTTTTATAGTTTTGGTGAGAAAACCTAGAAATTGAGGATTTTAAAAAGAGATTGAAAATCCATGAATAATATTGTTATATTTATTTTGTGTGTCAAAATAAATGGATGTTTGAAAAATTTCTTATTTATATTTATGTAAACGATGAATTTCATAGAATATGAGAATTATTGTTCATTTTGGAAATTATTGTTCAAAACGTTGAAATAGTCTTGAAATGACTAATTGTTGAGGATACTTGTGAAGATGGAATTGTGTTGTTCCTTGGATGATGAATTGGAATAAAAGTATTTATATTCATCTTGTGAAATTGGCATATCAATTCATTTGATTACATTAAACTTTGAAAGTTGATTTGAAACTGGCAATGAGAAAAGAATGTTGAGAAACAAGTTTTCATGAAATGGTTTTAGGGTAAATACGTTGGTAAGTCTTGATAGGGGGTGTAGATGATATTGAATAAGTTGGCTTGAGACTCCGGGATGAAAGACCGAAAACCTGCGCAGATAGGTGTCGAGCCTTCCGGTTAATACTGGTAAAAATGACAATTTGGTAGTACTTGTATAGTCTACTTGCAGACACCGACCTAGGGATTACCAGAGTCGTATTTACCACCCTTGAAATAAATTGTTAAGTTTTGAACAATTGAAATTGCATGACATCATTAAGCATGATGGTTTTTAAAAGATAAAAATGTGATTTATCTTCAAAAAGGGCATAGCATGGCATGTGCATTTCATCTCTTGAAACTTGTATTAAATGTATATAATTTGTTAAGAATTTCCTACTAGGCTTTATGCTCACCCTACGGGATTTTTGTGCAGGAAAAGATGTGGTGATTCCACCCAACTAAGGGCGTGGAAGTATATGTGTTGGGAGTACAATGCTCTCATTTTGCGTGACTCTGTTTTGTAAGCCAAGGGCTGTATTTGTGTGGGTTTGAATAACCGTTCTGTGTAACCGGGCCTAGGCCTTGGAAACTTGTAAACCCTTGGGGGTATCTATTTGTTTATTTATTTGGTTTTGGATTAAACGTATAATCGCATTGAAGAATTAATTGTATCATGTAATGCAAGTGTGGAGAATTATTTATGTTTTCCTTTAAGGAGACATGATGGTTGTGTTATCAGTTGGGCATAGGAAATTGGGGCGTTACACCCAGGCCCAGGGGTATTCGGGCTTTGGGTAGGCCAGTGGGTAGGGCCTTGGGTAGAGCCCCTAGGCCTGGGCCTGGGCTCGGGCTTTGGCGGGCCTGAACAATATTTTTTATTTTTTTTATTTTTTCCACAAAAAATTTATTATTTTCCATTAAAAATAACACTGGGCCTTGGGCGGGTCAGGCTGGTCGGGCTTTTGAGTGGGCATTGAACGGGCTTTAGGTCGGGCCCAGGCTTCAAAATGATGGCCTAGGCCCAGGCCCAAGGCCTCGGGCTAGGCTTGGACTCGGGCCTAAACGGGTTGGGCCCGCCTCAGGCCGTGGACAGGCTTCAGGCTGCCACAGACCACGGGCTAATTTTACACTTCTATGTGAGACAGTCAAACATTATAATCCAAATAGCTATTTAGTGATCAAATTGGACAAGCCTATAGTTGAAGAAGATGATGATCAAGTAGAAAGGCCTAACAGACAACTTAGGCCTATTTTGAAGAGGTTGTATGTCAAACTAGATGCACAGAAGCAAGGTTTTCTCCAAGGTTGCAAGCTTGTTCTTGGGTTAGATAGTTGTTTTTTGAAAAGCATATATGGAGGCCAAGCCATTGGTCTTGATGGAAATGACAACATGTTTTCCATTGCCATTGCTGCAGTAGAGGTTGAATGTAAGGATTCATGGATATGGTTTTTGACCCAATTAATAGAGGACATAGGAGATGGCACTGACATTGGTTAGACATTCATTTTAGACAAACAAAAAGGATTAGTGCACACTGTTACACAGGTTTTGCCTAAAGTTGAGCATAGGTATTGCTTGAGCCACTTCTACACCAACTTGAAACAGAAGTTCAAGAGGAAAAAGCTAAAGGAATTGATGTGGAAAGCTACAAAGGCTAGGACAAATAGGGAGGTTGATTATCACATGAAGAAGTTAGGGGAATTGGACAAAGAAAACAAGCCAAATGAGTGGTTGATGCAAGAAAATCCTAAAACGTGGGCCAGATCTTACTTCAGCACAAGATCCTAGTGTGATATTCAAGTGAATAATCCGACTAAGTCTTTCAACAGGTACATTTTTCTAGCAAGGGATAAACCAATCATCTCAATGGTGGAGTAGATTAGGAGGAAACTGATGAACAGAATACAAGTCAAGAAAAATGGAATGGAAAATATGGTGGCTCTATTTGTCCAACTATGCACTAGAAACTAGAGTCAAAGAAAGTGGATGCTAGGAAATGCTTTATTAGCTTTGCAGGTGACTTAAAGTTTGAGGTGGGTTGTTTGAGGTAGATTGTTATTATACAACTCATGTAATGGATTTGAGGGCAAAAACATGTAGGTGTAGGGATTGAGACCTAACACGTATACCTTGTAAACATGCCATAAGTTGTATATACCTTAATAGGAAGAAACCTAAAGCTTATGTGCATAATTACTTTAGCAAGGAGACATACTTGATGACATATTCTTTCATGATAAATCTTGTCCCAGGGAACATGACTAGATGGAGATTGGATATGATGTTATAGCCCCTTCTTACTATAGAAAACCAGCAGGGAGACCCAGAAAAGAGAGGAAGAAAGTTGCTAATGAGCCCAAGAATCTACATAAGGTGTTAAGGAAGAACAAAACAGTGCAATGTGCAAAGTGTATGGGTTTTGGACACAATAGAAGATTATGCAAAGGTCTAGTACATAAAAAATTCCAAATGTTCAAGAAAATGGGTGGACCAACCACCAGTTCCAGAAAATATACAAGTCAACCAATCAAGGTAAATTTCAATTTGTTGTAATGCACTATTTGTTTACAAAGTAAATTCATTTCAATTTCAGTAGTTTCATTTTGTGCATTTCAATTTGTATTCTTATTGCAATTCTCAAATGCTTCATCTCAACAAGTTGCAACACACACATCTTCATCCCAACCAACTGTCACTCACCATGTTTCATCCTAACAAGCTACCAGTACTCACCCATCTTCATGCCAACGAGCTACCACTACTCAAACACACTCAACAATGCCTTGTGGAGCAAGTGCAAGTGGTGGAAGTGCATCAGCTAGAGTTGTTACTAGTTTTGCGTCAGCTAGACATGTGCCTCAATCTGGAAGGGGATTTGAAGCACTTAGGATGAATGCAAAGGACAGAGCAAAGGTTTAAGGGATTAGGTTTAGGTGGCCAATCTGATGATTGAAAAGTTGTTTTTTGTCATTTTTATAAGGCATGTTCTAATGGTTTTGTAACTAAAATGTTGTTGTTACTGATATTTGTAAGGCTTAGTAGGGTTGGTAGAACAATATTTGCAAATGCCTGTTCTAATGGTTCAATCAAGTGTTGATGCTTAATGAACATTAAGTAGTTTTTGTAATTGAAATGTTAGAATGTTGGTGAACATTAAAAAGGTTTTGTAATTCAAATGTTGAAATGTTGGTATTAGGGAGCAGGTTTTGTGAATGAAATGTTGATGCTTAATGAACATGCTTCAGGTGTTGGAATGGAACAGGTTTTGTAATACTTCAAAAATATATTTCATTTATATTTGAAAATAGTCTTCAATATTAGATATCTTCCTTCCTCATATCAGGCTACATAACACTTTTTTTTTTTTTTTTTGCTTTTATTTTAGAGTACATGCAATATAGCATAAAAACAGTATCCAGCTTCCTAGCAACATTCTTCGATACAACCTTTTCTTTTTTTGAGCTTTTTCAACTTCTAACTTCATATGATTTACTCATTGCATAAGTCTTGGTAGTAGATCACGCAAGCGACGGTACAATGGTGGGTCAATCTACTCAAAATATTCACAAGTGGCATGAATTTGAAAATTTTAATAAATAAGTTTAGATTTTTATTTCAATATTATATAACATAACAAATAAATTAATTAATTAATTAATTACTAAATATTGAAAGTGATTACCCCATAATTTGCACATCCTATAAATCTTCTTTCTATATTTGTATTTGTCCAAGCTATTCTTACTGGAGATTTTTGGCCACAGTAGCATGTACAAGCTAAACTTTGTCCACTATAGTGGGAACCTTGGAAGGATGACATCTTCAAAAATGGAAGTGGTCCCAGAATTTTTTTGGTTGGAAAAAGTGGGTTTGGTGGCTTGATGGTTATATAAGCAAGTGGAAGGGAAAATTGGTCATTTAACCTTCCAATTTTGATGCCTTCAGTCAAAACCATAGGGCGTTTATGGGTACATTTATCAACATTAGGGAAGTAATATGAAAACACATGAAACCACAGGGGGTAAAATGTAATTATCCCTATTTATTAGTTACTCTTTTTTTTACATTAATTGTTAGTTAATGTATATTACCAGTTTTAATTGATATTTATTAGTTAGTCATTATTTTAATTAATTACTTTACTTGTATTAATATTTAATATGGATTGTAATTATTTTGTCGATATTAATGAATATACACAACATGAATTAGTTGATTCTTCTATTATTCTTTAGAGGGGTACAAAAAAATCGATGGAACCAATAAACCGATCCAATGCAGTCTAAACCGCTAGTTTGGTCTAATTTTTATTAGCTTCAGTTCCATGGTTCCGAACTGAAGTGGACAGTAGCATATTTGTATATTATTTTTTTATATTTTTATATGTAAAAATTAAAATATAAAAATTCTCTTATAAGATTTGAACACATTGTGAAATTGTTAAACTCTAACCAAATTAACCAAATTAATTATTGTTAATTTATTTACTAACATGAATATATATATATATATATATATCCTATTTATTGTTCTACAAAATTATGGAATCGTAAAACCGAACTGAACTATTTGGTTCAGTTCCACAATTTAACAATTCTAATTTTTTTGGTACCGATTCTTACAGTTCGATTCCTAGTTTACTCTAAAATCGGACTAATCTGATCCGTGTACACCCCTATTATTCCTAACCCTCATGCAACAGCATCATTATCATCCAGAAGCACGTCTAGTGTTTGGGAGGATTTTGAAAGATTATCTGTAACTCTTCTTGATGATAAAATTGTAACTAAAGAAAAATATAAATATTATGTAAGTTTTCTTAATGCTGCATCAACAGGTGGTATTGCTAGACAAGGGTTTCATTTGACCCCATCATTGTGGGGTACACTAATTCTATTTGTTAAAAAGAAAGATGGAACACTTTATTTATGTATTGATTACATGGAGTTGAATAAAATGACCATAAAAAACAAGTAGTTGTTACCTAGAATAGATAATTTTTTTGATCAGTTATAAGGAGTATAGGTTTTCTCAAAGATTGACCTCAGATTAGGCTATCATCAACTTAAAGTCAAGGCAGAGAATGTGAAGAAAACAACGTTCAAAGCAAGATATGGCCATTATAATTTTTTTTTTATGCCTTTTGGAGTTACCAATACGCTAGTAGCATTTGTGGACTTGATGAATAGAATTTTCAAGTCTTATTTAGATGAGTTTGTGGTGGTAATCATTGATGATATTTTAATCTACTCCAAAAGTGAGGAGGACCATGAGCAACATTTGAGAATGATTATTCAAACTCTTAGAGACAAAATATATATATATATATATATATGCAAAGTTAAAGAAGTGTGAGTTTTGGTTGACTAGTGTGACATTTTTGGGGCATGTTATCAACCAATAAGGCGTTTCAGTTGACTCTCTGAAGATTGAAGCAATTGTGAATTGGCCAAGACCAACAAATGTAGCAGAAGTCTGGAGCTTCCTAAGATTGGCAAGTTATTATAGGAGGTTTGTTAAAGACTTCTCTAAGATAGCAGTGCCACTCACCCAAGAGCTAAAGACTAGGTTGATCATAGCACCATGTACTATCATTAGGTATAAAGGGATTTGTCATTTATAGTGATGCATCACATAAAGGATTGGTTGTGTTTTAATGCAAAAACAATAGAGTCATTGCTTATGCTTCACGCCAATTGAAACCACATGAAAAGAACTACTCTACACGTGATTTAGAATTGGCAGCTATTGTCTTTGCATTAAGGCTATGGCGTTATTATTTGTATAGAGTCACATGTGAAGTGTTTACAGACCACACGAACTTGAAATATTTGTTCACACAAAAAAGCTCAACATGAGGCAAAGAAGGTGGTTATAATTGATGAAAGATTATGACTTACAAATTCAGTATCATCCTGGCAAAGCAAATACAATATCAGATGCTCTTAGTTGAAAATCAATGGAAAGTTTAGCATGCTTACTCACAAAGTAAGGAGACATACTACAAGACCTATAAAAGATGGAATTAGAATTGGTTCTACATGAAACTAGAGAGACTTTGGCTGCAATCTCAGCTCAACCATCAATCATTGAAGAAATCAAACAAAGATAATTAGAAAATGCATTTTTGAAGAAGGTTTAGGAAAATTCTATTTCCAAACACCTACTTACCTCAGTGTACACACCTATTAATTTGATTATTAAATATTCTTCTCAATCCATACACTAAAAGTTTCAAATATACCCTTTAAATCATATCATCGTATACACACCATCTCAACCCTCCTTCTACACTCTTTCAAAATTGAAGACCACAGTCCATTATTATGGTTCCAAACAACTTGAAGACCACAGTCGAAGTACAGACCAAAATCCTCCATTGAAGGCCTTCATTCCATTGAAGACCCTCCATTGACAACTCCATTGAAGACCCTCTAGTACATTGTTAAAGGTGAGGTATCTCCTACTTTCCATTTGGTTATTACATTTACCATTTTGAGATCTCTGTGCACTCCATTGTCATAAAAGCCTCGTATTTTCCTTCAAGTTCTGTGCTTTTGGGCATTCAACACTAGTTTGCCAAAATTAGTTATCTAATTCAGAAATTTACTTTCGATTAAACTTGCTTAATTCGACAATTGATGTGACGACCCCACCATGTGTAACATTTTACATTTAATTAATTAAAGAGATTTGGATTTTAATTAGTTTTTATTTTGATTTAATTTGGGAATTCATGAGAATTATTCAATCTAATTCATATATGATTTGATTAAGAATTTATTTTGGAATTAAAATTTTGGAGCCTAAATGACTTGAAGATGTGAAATTTGTGACGCCCTCAAAATAATAACATTAAACCCATTAAATAAGACATGCATTGATATTCAAAAGTCCCACATTCTTTCATTTATCAGAGTTTCATTACAAAAGGTATTACATGTTAACAACAAAAGCAAATGCCCTACAGGCTTATAGCTTTCCAAGTTAACACTTGGTTACAACAAAAGAGTACTAACTCATACACATTAAGCCCTTGGCTTGAATTTACATGTAATACATCAAAAAGTAAAACGACAACTGTATGTCCGCCTCTAGCCTCCCAAGCTATGTCCTTGGAGGTGGCATGCTACCTGCACCTGAAAATGATATTCCCATATAGGGTGAGCCACGGCCCAGTAGAAATACACTAAACCAACCATGAACAATGACTAAAATATTAGCAATTGATAGATGGTCAACACTGATACATTCACATAAATCACATGTTTATGTCATACGACTAATGAGTCCAAATTACTTTTCATTTTCCCCTTTTCAACGGATAGACATATAAGCACTAGCCACATTCTCAACAGATATGTATAACAACAATATCCACATTCACAGATAAGCAAATAAGCTATATCCACATTCTACAACAGATATGTATATCAACAATATCCACAGATAAGCATATAAGCTATATCCACATTCTACAACAGATATGTATATCAACAATATCCACAGATAAGCATATAAGCTATATCCACACTTCTCTAGACAAGCATATGAGCTGTATCTACGGAGTTCATCCCCTATCTTCTCCCAACACTATCCGGTTTAGAGGTACATCCCCTATCTTCCCCTAAACCGCGGAGTACATCCCCCATCTCCTCCTCTACACATAACGTATACAAACACATTGGTTCTATATACAATCACTCAATACATACAGTTAATGTATTCTATCAACCGTCAAATTCCATGACACATTCCATTGATTAGTTTCCGTTTGCCTAATCATCATGCATTGTCTACAACAATCACGACTATCCTCCACCGTTAGCCCAAAGCAATTATCTCTAAACAGAAAATAAATGCACAATGGATATTCAATCAACATTTCAATTCCTCATTCCTCACAATTAATTATCCCAATTAATTAAACAATGTAATTAGGTCAATTCCCATAATTAACATTTCAACCCTTAGGTCCCATTTTCATCAATGATTCAACATTTATTCCATTTCTCTACTCCAATCATGCATCTAGGTTTATTATGAATAAAACCCCAACTTTTGTAAAATTGCACAAAAGCCCCAAACTTTTACCAAATTACCAAACCAACCCCAACATCTCAAAATACTAAAATTTAAAGACAAAATCCATAGAGAGGAGTAGGATATCCCTACCTCGAAGTTTGAGCCAAAAAGGAGATGAAGACTCGAAGATCAACGTGCTCCAAATCCAAACTTTTTCAGATTAAAACAAAGCTCTCAACGCTCTCTATCTTTTTAACAAAGGCCCTAGGCTAGATTCACACCCTAGGGAGATCAATTCTTAGAGAGAATATAAGTGTAGAGAGAGAGGGTCTCGGATCTAGGGTTTTGAAAGAAAAGGGAAGTGAAAAAGTGAAGTCCAAAATCGCTACTGTCCGCTGATATAAAACACGCTCGCTCGAGCGAAGACTTGGTCGCTCGAGCGACCAGACACAGAAACTCTCGCTCGAGCCAAGGAACTCTCGCTCGAGCCAAAAACTCAGAAGTGCGCTCGAGCTAAGAAATGCTCGCTCGAGCCAACAACTCAAACCCTCAGGTCTGTAACTAGAAACACGCTCGAGCGACAGACCTCTCGCTCGAGCGAAGAACAAACCAGACCGCTCGAGCCAAGAAAAGCTCGCTCGAGCCAAGAAACACAACTCTCAGGTCCAGAACCAGACGCCATCACTCGCTCGAGCGAAGCCACTCTGGCTCGACCCACCAGACACAAACTCAACTCTCGCTCGAGCGACCAACTCCTCGCTCGAGCGAAGGTCCAAAAATCTGGGCAGCAACACTAGGCTCCCAAACACAACCAACCTGAAACAAACCTGCCCAACACATCCCATAACTCAATATACAAAGTAAAGAGGATGCAAACAAGATAATAAACAACTACCAACATCCACGAACACATGTCCGGATCACTGTACAACAAGGGTAAACCCGGGATCGCTATAACCTCCCCTCCTTAAAGAATTTCGTCCCCGAAATTAAGCACAAGTTTTCAAAAACAAGTTTTTCTCCATTTTAAACAATGTTACATTTTAACATTCAACAATTCGACCCATTACCGGTCATCCCATCTCTTTAACAAGAGGCATTTCACAATATGTAAACAACATATGTACTTTCAACATGCATCAACATTATGCACTATCTTTCCAATTTCAACAATATATTCAACATATACAATGTTACCTTCAACTTCCATATGAGGCAAGTTCCAAAACATACTTCCAATAAACCAAAACATTTTCAATGTTTCACAACTTAAGACATATATAAAAGCTCTTAAGTTCAACAAAAATGCAAAATTTAAATACAAGATCACATATCAACAAACAAGTCCGGATATTTCTCTCGGACTTCTAACTCACGTTCCCAAGTGGCTTCCTCCACTCCGTGATGTTTCCACAAAACTTTCACCAAAGGAATGGTCTTGCCACGCAGGACCTGATCCCGCCTATCCAAGACCCGAACCGGTCTCTCCTCATACGAGGCATCCTCATCTACCTCTAAATCGGTCCAATCCAGCACATGTGATGGATCTGGCTCATACTTCCGAAGCATACTCACATGAAATACGTCATGCACTCCGGACAACTGCGGCGGTAAGGCTAACCGATAAGCAACCTCACCAATCCTCTCAAGGATCTCAAAAGGACCAATAAACCGAGGGGATAACTTCCCACTCTTCCCAAACCTCATCAGGCCTCGTCTAGGTGATATCTTCAGAAAGACATGATCACCTACCTCAAACGCCAAAGGCCTCCTCCTACGGTCAGCATAAGATTTCTGCCGACTCTGGGCTGTAACGAGCCTCCTACGGATAAGCTCAACTTTCTCCATCGTCTCCCTAACCAACTCCGGACCCAACAAAGGTGCATCACCCACCTCGGCCCAACAAACTGGAGACCTACACGGTCGGCCATACAAGGCCTCAAACGGTGCCATACCGATGCTAGACTGAAAACTGTTGTTGTAGGCAAACTCTACCAAGGGCAAGTGCCTCTCCCACGTCCCGCTAAAGTCAAGGACACAACCCCGAAGCATATCCTCAAGGATCTGAATAGTACGCTCGGACTGCCTGTCAGTCTGAGGATGATAAGCCGTACTAAAGGTCAACTTAGTGCCCAAGGCACTCTGCAAACTCTGCCACAACCTAGCAGTAAAACGAGGATCTCTATCTGAGACGATCGTCACTGGGACCCCGTGCAATCTCACTACGTCCCGAATATACAAATCGGCAAGATGATCCACCGAATCTCTCACGCGCATAGGAATAAAGTGCGCCGACTTAGTCAACCGGTCTACAACCACCCAAATAGCATCACTACCCCGCTGAGTCCTCGGAAGACCTACAACGAAGTCCATAGTGACATGCTCCTACTTCCACTCGACAATAGGCAAGGGTTGCAACAAACCCGCTGGCCTCTGATGCTCGGCCTTCACTTGCTGGCAAGTAAGGCACTTCGATACGAAAACTGCCACATCTCTCTTCATACCCCGCCACCAAAACTGGCGACCCAAATCCTAATACATCTTAGTACCTCCCGGATGCACCGCAAGGCGCGAATGGTGAAACTCTCGGAGTACTTCCTCACGGCAAGACTCCGGTACAAACAAACGGTCTCGGTATCTCACACTCTGGTCGGGATACACCGTCAAACCCTTCTCAACCTTCTCACTGGAGATCTTCTCTCAGAGGGATTCTACCTCAAGGTCACCTCTCTGTGCCTCTAACACTCTAATCACAAGTGTAGGCTGCGCAACAACAGAAAACAAGGCCGCAGCCTCAACAGATTCGCCCAGTAGCAAATCAAACTCGCCAAGTGCTCCCAACATCTCCCATTCCCGGATGGCTATACTAGCAACATCACCAATGGTCTTCCTACTAAGGGCATCGGCCACAATATTGGCCTTTCCCGGATGATAGTGCAACTCAAAATCATAATCCTCGATGAACTCCATCCATCTCCTCTGCCTCAAATTCAAGTCTCTCTGGGTAAACAGATACTTCAAACTCTTATGATCCGAGAATACCTCGAACCTCTCACCATAAAGGTAGTGCCTCCAGATTTTCAAGGCAAAGATCACAGCCGCTAACTCTAGGTCGTGTGTGGGGTAATTCTTCTCGTGTGTTTTCAACTGACGTGAGCCATAAGCTACCACTTTCCCTTCTTGCATCAACACACAACCCAAACCCTCTCGTGAGGCATCACAATAAATCGCATAACCCAACCCTCTCTCCGGAATAATCAACACCGGAGCGGTGGTCAATCTAACTTTCAGCTCTTGGAACGACTTTTCACAAGTCTCACTCCACACAAACTTGACTCCCTTCCGAGTCAGTCTAGTCAACGGCGACGCTAGCCTGGAGAAATCTTTCACAAACCGACGGTAATACCCAGCTAATCCCAGAAAACTGCGGATCTCAAACACACTCTTAGGCTGTGCCCAATCTTGCACTGCCTCAACCTTGGATGTATCAACAGACACCCCTTCCCCGGATACCACGTGGCCTAAGAATTTGACTTCCCTCAGCCAGAACTCACACTTCCCAAACTTGGCATACAGCCTATGGGCTCTAAGCAACTCAAGCACCACTCTCAAGTGTTCCTCGTGCTCCTCCTCTGAAGGCGAATAGATAAGGATGTCGTCCACGAAGACGACCACAAATCGGTCTAAGAACTCCCAGAAAATTCGGTTCATCAAGTCCATAAAGACTGCTGGTGCATTGGTAAGCCCAAATGGCATTACCAGAAACTCATAATGGCCATACCGTGTACGGAATGCCGTCTTCGGAATATCCTCCTCCCTGACCCTCAACTGGTGGTAACCCGATCTCAAGTCTATCTTAGAGAAACAACGGGAACCCTTCAACTGGTCAAACAGGTCATCTATACGGGGCATAGGGTACTTATTCTTAACCGTAGCCCGATTCAACTTCCGGTAGTCAATACACAATCTCAAGGCACCATCTTTCTTTTTAACAAAGAGGGCCGGTGCTCCCCACGGTGAAACACTAGGGCGAACAAAACCCTTATCTAGCAATTCCTGGAGCTGAACTTTCAACTCAACCAACTCTGCTGGAGCAAAACGGTAAGGTGCCATAGAAATCGGCGCCGTGCCAGGCACTAAATCAATAGAGAACTCTATCTCACGGTAAGGTGGCAAACTAACAAGATCTTCGGGAAAGACATCTGAATACTCACAAACCACCCTCAGCAACGCAATCTGGGTCTCAACACACTCACTACTCTCAAAGCCAGCAAGTAGACTACTAAGCTCACTTCGCCCTCGCGAATCATACCCCGGTGGCAAAACACTACCAACCCGGTCTCCCAAGAAATGGAACCACTCCCCGCTCAAGGTACATAACGTGACCCTCTGGCGGTAGCAATCGATAACAGCCCGGTATGACGATAGCCAGTCCATACCCAAAATAACATCAAAACCCTTCATGGGCATGACAACAAACGGAAAAGGAAGCCTATAGTCGGCGACCTCTATATCACATCCTCTAACACCCTGTTTCAGAATCAACTCACCACCCAAAGGCGATACCACACAAATAGGAGATGCTAACTGTGCTAACTCCAATTCCAAAATAGATGCAAATGCAGCAGATACAAAAGAATGAGATGCACCCGTGTCTATTAACACACTAGCAACCGAGTTGCAAAACAGAAAAGTACCTCTCACTACTGATGGAGCTGGTACTAAATCCTGCGCGGTAACAGCATACACGCGCCCCGTAGGCGCCTGGTCTACCTGCTCACCTCTCGGAGCAAAAGACTGCTGCACTGACTGGGATGACGAAGCTCCCGGATTGGCCCTCGAGGCCTGCACAGACTGAGCTGGCTGAAAACCCTGCGCCTGCCTAGAACCAGACGCTCCCGAAGTGGCACTCAACTGTGGGCAAAACCTCTTCAGGTGCCCAGGTTGTCCACACTGATAACAAGACAAGGGCTGCCCCCTGCCCAAACTCTGACTCTGCGGTCTAGCTGAAGAAGAAGCAGCTCTCTGACCCCCACCCTTCTGCGGGCAAACAGAAACCTTGTGACCCAACTGGCCACACTTGTAACAGGTGAAATCCCCCTGACCACCTCTCCCGGAGCCTGCACTCGGCACTGGGAAGGTCGATCTAGCAACACCACCCTGCGACTGCTGAGGGTTAGAACCCCTCTGCCTCCTGCCATCGCCCTGACCATCCTGGCTCCTCTTGGAGCCTCTATGCCCCTCATCCTCCTCCTGCATCATAAGCTCCATATGAGCTACAGCGTCCACTAGGTGTCTGTACTCCCGGATGTAAGATCCACCAACTCTCAGCTTGAGGCCCCGCCTCAACTTCCGCTCAAACTCATAGCAACGGCGTTCCTCAGACGCCACCAGTTCAGGTGCGAACCTGGACAAACTAGTAAATGTAGCCTCAAACTCGGCCACTGACAAGCCCTGCTGATTAAGCCGGCTAAACTGATCCCTCAGCTTCTCCCTAGCTGCTGCAGACAAAAACCTCTCCTGAAAAGCATTCACAAACGCCTCCCAAGTACCACCAACACGAGCCTTCTCGTACTTCCACCATTGACCCGCATCTCCCTTCAGTTGGAAGGATGCCAAGGTCACTTTCAGTGCTCCGTCCTCGATGCCAAGCATCTCGAACGTCTTACTCATTTGCTCTAGCCACTCACCAGCCTTCAGTGGCTCCTTCGGATCCCCGATAAACTCATCCGGATTAGACCAGAAAAACTCCATCTTCAAGAAAGAAGGCCCTACCTCAGATGCCTGATTCCCAGCTCTAAGAATACCCAAAGCTCCTGCTATCTCTCTGGCTAAGGCACCCATGGCCTGCTGACCCACTGGCTCAGCCACATTGGCCTGGCCAACCCCCTCCTGCACTGCCGGAATCTCACCCGGTAACGGTGCTTCCTGCCTCGCAGGTCTACCACGCCTAGCACCTCTTCCTCGTCCTGACATCCTAATAAAGGTAACACAGAACATTAGCACATTCACAAATGTGCCGAAACTAAACACTCACGTCCTAATGCATGGACAACTGTAATTCACTCCACGTAAGCACATAAACACATAAGCACTTACGAATTTCATTTCCAGATAATGATAGTCCCAAGGCGTTACTAGAGTTCCGGTTAGAAATAGCATTGATCAAGTGCTTTTCCAACAAGACTCCCAGAAACCCAAGGATCCAATCAACATCCTAGAAATTAAATCCCATACCCACATAGTCACATAAGCATGTTATCAATCAATCACATAGCATATGATACTACATCTAAGTCTCTATCAAGCGAGACAAACCCATTGTGATCCTAATCACTTCCCACGTACCCAAAGTATTCGAACCCGGTACGCTCTGATACCAAGTTGTAACGCCCTCAAAATAATAACATTAAACCCATTAAATAAGACATGCATTGATATTCAAAAGTCCCACATTCTTTCATTTATCAGAGTTTCATTACAAAAGGTATTACATGTTAACAACAAAAGCAAATGCCCTACGGGCTCACAGCTTTCCAAGTTAACACTTGGTTACAACAAAAGAGTACTAACTCATACACATTAAGCCCTTGGCTTGAATTTACATGTAATACATCAAAAAGTAAAACGACAACTGTATGTCCGCCTCTAGCCTCCCAAGCTATGTCCTTGGAGGTGGCATGCTACCTGCACCTGAAAATGATATTTCCATATAGGGTGAGCCACGGCCCAGTAGAAATACACTAAACCAACCATGAACAATGACTAAAATATTAGCAATTGATAGATGGTCAACACTGATACATTCACATAAATCACATGTTTATGTCATACGACTAATGAGTCCAAATTACTTTTCATTTTCCCCTTTTCAACGGATAGGCATGTAAGCACTAGCCACATTCTCAACAGATATGTATAACAACAATATCCACATTCACAGATAAGCAAATAAGCTATATCCACATTCTACAACAGATATGTATATCAACAATATCCACAGATAAGCATATAAGCTATATCCACATTCTACAACAGATATGTATATCAACAATATCCACAGATAAGCATATAAGCTATATCCACACTTCTCTAGACAAGCATATAAGCTGTATCTACGGAGTTCATCCCCTATCTTCTCCCAACACTATCCGGTTTAGAGGTACATCCCCTATCTTCCCCTAAACCGCGGAGTACATCCCCCATCTCCTCCTCTACACATAACGTATACAAACACATTGGTTCTATATACAATCACTCAATACATACAGTTAATGTATTCTATCAACCGTCAAATTCCATGACACATTCCATTGATTAGTTTCCGTTTGCCTAATCATCATGCATTGTCTACAACAATCACGACTATCCTCCACCGATAGCCCAAAGCAGTTATCTCTAAACAGAAAATAAATGCACAATGGATATTCAATCAACATTTCAATTCCTCATTCCTCACAATTAATTATCCCAATTAATTAAACAATGTAATTAGGTCAATTCCCATAATTAACATTTCAACCCTTAGGTCCCATTTTCATCAATGATTCAACATTTATTCCATTTCTCTACTCCAATCATGCATCTAGGTTTATTATGAATAAAACCCCAACTTTTGTAAAATTGCACAAAAGCCCCAAACTTTTACCAAATTACCAAACCAACCCCAACATCTCAAAATACTAAAATTTAAAGACAAAATCCATAGAGAGGAGTAGGATATCCCTACCTCGAAGTTTGAGCCAAAAAGGAGATGAAGACTCGAAGATCAACGTGCTTCAAATCCAAACTTTTTCAGATTAAAACAAAGCTCTCAACGCCCTCTATCTTTTTAACAAAGGCCCTAGGCTAGATTCACACCCTAGGGAGATCAATTCTTAGAGAGAATATAAGTGTAGAGAGAGAGGGTCTCGGATCTAGGGTTTTGAAAGAAAAGGGAAGTGAAAAAGTGAAGTCCAAAATCGCTACGTCCGCTGATATAAAACACGCTCACTCGAGCGAAGACTTGGTCGCTCGAACGACCAGACACAGAAACTCTCGCTCGAGCCAAGGAACTCTCGCTCGAGCCAAAAACTCAGAAGTGCGCTCGAGCTAAGGAATGCTCGCTTGAGCCAACAACTCAAACCCTCAGGTCTGTAACCAGAAACACGCTCGAGCGACAGACCTCTCGCTCGAGCGAAGAACAAACCAGACTGCTCGAGCCAAGAAAAGCTCGCTCGAGCCAAGAAATACAACTCTCAGGTCCAGAACTAGACGCCATCACTCGCTCGAGCGAAGCCACTCTGGCTCGACCCACCAGACACAAACTCAACTCTCGCTCGAGCGACCAACTCCTCGCTCGAGCGAAGGTCCAAAAATCTGGGCAGCAACACTAGGCTCCCAAACACAACCAACCTGAAACAAACCTGCCCAACACATCCCATAACTCAATATACAAAGTAAAGAGGATGCAAACAAGATAATAAACAACTACCAACATCCACGGACACATGTCCGGATCACTGTACAACAAGGGTAAACCCGAGATCGCTATAAAATTGATGAGTGGAATCAATTTAATTTCAAGTATTGGGCCATATGGAAGTTTAATAAATATTCGATTCAGTTTAGTAACATTGAGATTTGATTAATTGGGTCCGAATTGGAGTTAATTAAGTTATGAGAATTGAAAATTATATTACGAATTAAATTTATTTATGAGGTGTTCAATTGAATACGTAATTTATTGACAAAGATTTTGAAGTTTAATATGAAATTGAAAGCCTTAATGATTTAAGAAACCAAAATTGTGGATGGAAATAAGTTTAATTTAACATTTGGACCTTTTTGGCATTTTGATTAAAATTCTGATTCAGAATGGTAAATTGAAATATAATTAATTGGGTTATAATTGAAGTCAAAATTAGACTGATTAAATTATGTGAGATTTGTTATTAGTTTTGATTAATTTAATTATGTGTTAATCAAGATTTGTTAAAATTAAGTGTTGCTTAATTAAATTAATCCTAAACATAAATTGAATTATGAAACAATCTAGTATTGAGGGTGTATTTGGGTGTGGGTGTGCAAAGAAAATCTGTGTATGTGTGTACATGTAAGTGTTGTGTTGGAGGCTTGATTAAGTGTACACGTGTGCAATGTGGTGGCAACAAGAGAGGCGTGTGTGTGTGTGTGTGTGTGTTGATAAGTCAAGAAGCAAGGCTCATTTTCTTTTGCTTTTCTGTTGGAAGAGTTGAGAGAGAGAGAGAGAGAGAGAGAGAGAGACAGAGAACCCCATTGTAGGGAGAGAATGAAGCTCAAAACTTACATGGAATTGAAAAAGACATGAAGGAGCTAAGGGAAATCATCTCTGATTATGAAATTCAAGCTTGAGATGAGCATTCTAAGTCTTAACTTTGTAGAAAAATCCTCTACACATCTTGAATTAAGTGAGTTATAGAATCAATTCCATGGTTCTTGAAAGAAAATGGGTTTGAATGAGAAAATTTAGCTAGGTTCATGATTATGGAAATAAACTTAGAAATCAATTATTTTTGGTTAGATTTTGTATATCTTGCATGAATTTGAGTTATATTTCTACATGCATGGACAAATCCTACAAGTCTTAATACTCTAATTGTACATGCATCATAGATTTCTTAGAATTAATTTCATGTTTTGATGAAATAAAAACTAAGCCTTGGAAAATTATAAGTTTATGAACAAACGAGCTTAATTTTAAATAAAAGGAATTTTCATGTAAATGATTTAAAAATTGATCATATTCTTTGTGATTAATTAAGAGTTTGTGTGTTTTTAGACAAGTCATTTACGAACCCAAGTTTTGAGATTATATTTTGAAAGTTTAATTCATATTTTAGAATTTATGAATTTGAAATTGTGTTCGATATGAAGAAAATTAATTTGGATAAATCAAGAAATTATTTATGATTTAGAATTTGACAATCAAGAATTGACTTGATTTGAATTTGAATTTCACACTTGCAAATATTTTTTCTAAGAGCTTGTAGCTTAATTTTATGATTTGTAAGAAAGGAAGAAAAGTATTAAAATCATTAAATTCATAGAGATTTGAGCTAAGAGTTAGAAATGAGCTTATATACTTGTTTTTAGGAGTATTTTTGTACATTAAAACATGTCATGCATGAAATTTGGAATTTTAAATGGGTGTTTAAACTTCAAACAAAATTCTAGAAATTTCCAGAATTCGACTTGTCCGCTCGAGCGTAAAAATCAAGTTTCCAGAAGTTTTTCAGAGTTTTATAGGTCACTCGAGCGGCAAAAGTTGCACTCGAGCAGAGTACCCTGTTTCAGAAAATTTTGAAAAGCTGGTTCATATTTCGATTTCCATTCTCTTTCACTTCTAAGCACTCTTAGGCATGTACTGAGCATTATAAATGAACTATAGAGTTGGAAAGAGCCTAAGAGAATTAAACGAATTAAAGAATGGAATGAATTGTATTGTGACCCGATTTCTATGTGTATTACGAATTGTGTAGGGTCAAGTGCAAGGATGAATCGAGCATCGGAACATTGTGAGTAATATTTTAGTAAATATATTTTCATATATATTATTTTCCAAATGCTACTCATGTGTAAGTTTTCTGGACTTGTGAATTTGAATTATGAATGAGCATTCTATCCGTTTGAATATTTTAATGGGCCAGAGGCCATTTGAATATCGTAATAGGCTAAAGGTCGTTTGAATATGAATATTTTGATGGGCCAAAGGCCGTTTGACTATTTTAATGGGCCAAAGGCCCGTTTGAATATCTTGATGGGCCAAAGGCTGCTTGAACATTTTGATGAGCCAAAGGTTGCTTGAATATCGTGATGGGCCAAAGGCTGTTTGAATGAAAAGTGATTATGTTTTAATGGGCCAAAGGCCGTTTGAATATGAATGTAATGGGCCAAAGGCCGTTTGAATGAAAAGTGATTATGATCATGAATATGAAATGTACATAGATACAAATATGGAAATAATGGGCCCGAGGACGTTTGATACGTTGAAGTGTTTGAATTCGGCCCGAGGCCATTTGATGAGTCTAACAAAGTTATGCAGTGGGCCTGAGGTCGTCTGATATGTTTGACGCAATGGGCCCGAGGCCGTTTGACAGGTACAAGAAAAACACAGATTGGGCTTAAGGCCATTTGTATATGAAAATTACGGGTTCGATGTACTTAATATGAATCTCATTCGTATAACCTCTTTACTATGATATTATTCACTGGGCTTTCGCTCACTCTTTGTATATATGTATGTGAGTGAGCAGCAGGATACCCAACCCTAACTGTAACGAACCCAAGAAAGAATGTCAAGTTTGTAGAGTCAACCATGACATGCCTCACGAACGAGGCCTTAGTTTTAGAACTTTTATTTTGACCCTTTTGGTCTTCTTTTGATGGTCATGTTTGACCTTATCTGTATATAAGGTATGGTTTTGTATAAATATGGTGTTGCATGGACCTAAACATAGAATGTCTTTGATGTGGGTATGTTTGGTGTGAGTTATTAATATAAGTAATGTTTTTATTCATTCCATTTATGTACAAGTTCATTGGACAAATATTATCTTTTTGCTTCTGCTTTTGGCCCCATATGATTTTTTAAAATTTGTTTTCTATCTGAGGCCGTAGGTAATCTAATGATTATCAGCCGGTTATGATCCTAACCTTTAGGGGAGGGTTCGGGTCATGACAATTGATTTCTGAAAAAAATAAAAAATTCGAAGGTTAACTTCTAAGTTTAATAAACTATTTTGGTACTATAGTTCCAAATTGTCACGACCCAAACCCGCCACTAAAGGTCTAGGCCATGACCGGTCAGTGATCCCATATTACCTCCGACCTCTCAAATAAATCTATTGAATAATAACAATAAGAGGCACTACAGAAGCAATGTAGAAATATAACATGTCTATCGAGCGGTGCACACATGAAGAATTATACAAATTCAAAACTCCAACCCTTTCATAAATATGGTTACAAAAATACATCATAGCATCTTAACACAACTTGTCCAACCATTCGTATTCCAAACCAAAGATAAACTAAACGAAGAACAAAAGAAACAAAAACAAAGTTCCATGGTTCACAAGGTAAACACACTTGGCTCCGAATGAGACCAAGCTTGCCCCATCATGGAGGCACTCCAAATTGGCTGACAAATGGTGGACTCCCGAGGTTACTCTATGGTTGACGCTCCATATGCTCACCTACATACATATAGGGAAAAAGGGGTGAGCTAAAACCCAGTGAGTAATACAAGTATAAAGAGATTAAATGAATGATGTCTATCATTATACAAAATCATATCACATGAGTTCGAATCATATCATAAACGATTACTTGTCATATCGAAGTTCACAAATCATATTTATATGTGGTACATCCAATAGTGCACGATGGAACCATAATAGGTCTAACATACATAGGGACCCCTTGGGTCTACATCAGAGATCTCTGTCACAATGGGCCATGGTATTGCTTCCCCCGGGCAAGGGCCGTAGGCCGCAGTATTATTTCCCTCGGGCGAGGGCCGTAGGCCGCGGTATTATTTTCCTCGGGAGAGGTCCGTAGGCCGTGGTATTGGTGCTCCTAGGTGAGGGCTACACTAAGGATGCCACGATTACATTTTGAAAGAGACAATCATTCATTGCGACAAAATAACATTTCAAAATAATGAACTTACGGTGAACCAAAACACTTTAATAAAATATCTTTACAAGAGTACTACTCACAGTGGGCGGGTACGGACGGTAGACCTCGGTTGACCACCTACACAATACATAGCACAAGTACACATCAAAGCACACTTTCAAAACAAATAGCGTATCTTAATTCATTTCCTTTATATGTGTTTCTAGCTCGTTCCATGATTATGGATGTTTAAATGAGGCTTAAGAATCCCTAAATGGGCATGAGGATGCGATTATGTAGTTGAAAATGTTAGGCAAAATTTGCTGAAAACAAGGTATTTGCTTGAGTGCACACTTGGTTGCTCGAGCAATCCAACAAAATGCAAAGGGCTCGCTCAAGTACACACTTGGTCGCTCGAGCCATCTACAAAGGCTGTAAAAGTACTGGATGCTCAATTTTTACGTTCGACGATCGCTCAACAATCGCTCGAGCCAAGTGTTGAACAAAAGTGGTTTCGTTTGAGCCAACAGCCAAATGTCTGAAAAAGTACTGGATGCCTTCGTTTTTCGCTCGAGCGACGGATCCTTCGCTTGAGCAAACTAAACGAATTCTAGGTTTTCCAGATTTGTGTTTGAAGTTTAAAAACATGCCATTTAAGTTCAAAGCTTGCATGGTTGGTCTCAAAAGCTTAGAAACTCATTACGAAACATGAATTGTTGGAAATTATGGAACCATGATCTCAAATACTCTTTAATTGTTCAAAACAAAGCTTAAATATCTTGTTTGAAACATGTATGTATCAAATTCAACTCTTTTCTTTCTAAAACATGTATAAATGGAATGTTGAGTGCAAAAACATGAAAAACTTTGAGAAATAACTTGAGTGAGGCTCATGCATGCATGAATTTGACAAAATCAAGTTCAAAAGATGAAGGATTATGCATGCATGTACACAATTCACTTGAATCCACTAAACTTTTGTTGATTATTGCTTAATTCTTTCAATTACATGCAAATGGTCCTACAAAAGAGTGAGTTCATCTTCTAACATGTATTAACTTCATGAATTATAGATGAGAATCATACCTAGAGCTTGACTTAGACCTTATTTAAGCTAAATCTCCTATATTCCTCTTAAACTCCCTTGAAATCTCCTTCTCTCTTTCTTTACAATATTGAGTTCACCCTCTCTATCTCTAAATTTCAGCTCAAAGTTGTTGTGAGAATGAAGTCTAAGCATGCTTAATAAATATATATATATATATATATATATATATATAGGGTGATTAAGGCTTCACTAATCACACATGATTAAGAATAATCAATTAGGCTTGAGTTTAGACAATTATAATTCATTTATTCTAATTATTTTGATTCGAATCAAATTTTAATTAAACTTACCATATGATTTTAAAAATTCCAACTAGTTTATTGAGTTAACCAATTTCGGTTTCTAAGTCCATTTGGGCTTTCAATTTCGTATTCTATGTTGACATTTAAATAGATAATTCATCGACAATAGATAATCATCAAATAAACACATAATCATGCAAAGTACACCCAATAAAATATTATATAAAAATGACACAGACGTCGGGGTTGTTACAATGTCCCTTCCTTAAAGAGTTTGGTTCTCCAAATTTGAGTAACCTCCATTCAAAAACAATTATGGATAGCATTGCCTCATTTCATCTTTTTTGTCCCCACGTCGCTTTTTTCCCATAGTGTTCTTTCCACTCTATTTTCACCACAGAAATGGACTTGTTTCTCAATTGCTTGACTTGTTGATCAATGATCTGTATTGGCTTTTCTTCATACATCATATCATTATCAGGTGCTATTCTTTGCTGGTCTATGACATGAAAGGGATCTCTAAGGTACATGTGAAGCATCGATACATGAAAAACGTTGTGCATTTGCTCTATTCCCGGTGGTAAGGCAATACGATAAGCAAAGGGCCAAGTCTTTCTAAAATCTGGAATGGCTAGATGTAACGTGGAGTCAACTTCTCTTTTCTACCAAAACGTGTTTGCCCTTTCATCGGCGTCACTCAAATGAACACAAGATCTTCCACTTCATATTTCAAATCTCTCTTTCTCTGATCAGCATAACTTTTCTGTTGGCTTTGAGCAGTTTTGGGCCTTTGTTGAATGATTTTTATCTTGTCAGTTGTTTCTTGTACAAGCTCAGACCCATACAATGCCCTATCTCCAACCTCAATCCAGCAAACTGGAGACCTACATTTTCTTTCGTATAATGCTGCATAAGGCGCTATGCCGATTTTTGAATGAAAACTATTATTATAAGCAAACTCAGCCAACGGAAAGTAAGTTTCCTAACTGGCCTAAAATTCAAGGGCACACATACGAAGCATGTTTTCTAATGTTTGAATAGTTCTCTCCATTTGCCCTATGTAGCGATCCCAGTTTTGCCACTTCACTAAATATGTTGGGGATCGAGCTGCCCGGTCAGCTTGCAGGGATCCAGGGGGCAGCGCCTCTTGGCGGGTCGAAGGGTAGCATCCTGGCGGGGATCGAGCTGCCCGGTCAGCTCGCGGGGGTCCAGGAGGCAACGTCCCTTGGTAGGTCCTAGGGCAGTGCCCTGGCAGGGTTGAGGGGTAGCGCCCCTGAAGCAAAAATGCAAAATGCATTAGAAGTTGCTTGTCCGCTCAAGCGATTGTTTATGCGCTTGAGCAGAGAATGTTTGGTTCTAGAAGTTTGACCTGTCTGCTAAAGTACTGGGAAGGTGTATTCGACACTCGAGCGGGGCTTTCCACGCTCGAGCGGACCATGTTATATCAGTTCATGAATCTGATATTTCAGATCATTTTTGTATATCTCTCTCTCTCTAAAAACCCTTTCATCTCTTTTCTCTCTACATATCCTTAAGCCAAATTGGATCAAAACCATGATTTCTCAAGATCCATTAGAGTTCTGCCATAAGTTCTACATCAAAGTTAGTTAACTTCTCGAGGGCTTCGTTGTGTGCGGTGAAGATCGAGTTTCGACACCGTTGATTTTGAGGGTTTCATCTCATTTCTTCTTCAAAACTTGAGGTAGGGATTTTCTTAGAGTTATATATATATATATATATATATTTGCAAGATCTATATGATTTTTGAAATCATCTTTCGATAGTTTTGAAAATTGATTGTTGATTTAAGAAGTTGAGCGATTTTGAAAGTGGGTTTATCTCTTGTTCTTTTTATGGGTTTTGATTTTCGTTGATTGAAGAAAAAATGATTTTGGAAAGTTTTCTTTCAAAAGAATTGAGTTGTATAGTTTTTGTGAGAAAACTTAGAATTTGGAATTTTTTTTAAGGAGACTGAAAATCCATGAATGATATTATTATATTTATTTTGTGTGTCAAAATAAATGGATGGATGGAAAATTTCTTATTTATATTCATATAAATGATGAATTTCAGGGAATATGAGAATTGTTGTTCATTTTGGAAGTTATTGTTCAAAACATTGAAATAGTCTTGAAATAACTAATTGTCGAGGGTACTTGAGAAGAGGGAATTGTATTGTTCATTGGATGATGAATTAGAATAAAAGTATTTATATTCATCTTGTGAAATTGGTATATCAATTCATTTGATTACATTAAACTTTGAAAGTTGATTTGAAAACTTGTATTGAGAAAAGAATGTTGAGAAACAAGTTTTCATGGAATAGTTTTGGGGTAAATACGTTGGTAAGTCTTGATAGGTGGTGTAGATGATATTGAATAAGTTGGCCTGAGAGTCCGGGGTGAAAGACCGAAAACCCGTGCTGATAGGTGTCGAACCTTCCGGTTAATACCGGTAAAAATGACAATTTGGTAGTACTTGTATAGTCTACTTGCAGACACCAACCTAGGGATTACCAGAGTTGTATTTACCGCCCATGAAATAAATTATTAAGTTTTGAACAATTGAAATTGCATGACATCATTGAGCATGATGGTTTTCAAAAGATGAAAATGTGATTTATCTTCAAAAAGGGCATAGCATGGCATGTGCATTTTATTTCTTGAGACTTGTATAAAATGTATATACTTTGTTAAGAATTTCCTACTGGGCTTTATGCTCACCCTACGGGATTTTTATGCAGGAAAATATGTAATGATCCTACCCAACTAGGGCATGGAAGTATGTGTGTTCGGAGTACAATGCTCTCATTTTGCTATAACTCTATGTGTAAGCCAAGGGCTGTGTTTGTGTGGGTTTGATTAACCGTTTTGTGTAACCAGGCTCAAGTCTTGGAAACTTGTAAACCCTTGGGGGTACTTATTTGTTTATTTACTTGTTATTGGATTAATGTATTGTTGCATGAAGAACTATTGTATTATGTAATATAAGTTTGGAGATTTATAGTTGGTTTTCCTTGAAAGAGCCATGATTGTTGTCTTATCATTTGGCTTAGAAATTTGGGGCGTTACACCATCAGTTTGTGGATGAAAGCTGTGGTGAATCTCAATTAGATGCCCATGGCCTGTTGTAAACTTTGCCAAAATCTAGAAACAAATTTCAGATCCCTATCTGACACAATAGCTACTAGAACCCCATATAATCGAATAATCTCATCAATGTAAATAGTGGCAAGTCTATAGGCATTAAATGAAGTTTTCATAGAAAGAAAGTGAGTAGATTTCGTCAAACTATCAATAATAACCCAAATAACATTCATACCTTTAGACGTTCGAGGCAGACCGACAATGAAGTTCATGGTTTTATGTTCCCACTTCTATTCTGGAATAGGAAGAGAGTGAAGCAAACCTACTGGTTTCTGTCGTTCTACTTTCACTTGTTGGCATTGAAGGCATTTGGAGTTGTAATCAGCAATCTCCATTTTCACGTTTGGCCACCAGTACATTTGTTTCAAGTCTTGGTACATTTTGGTATTCCCCGAATGCATAGCAAACATTGATTTGTGAGCTTCATCTAGAATTCTTCTTTTCAACTCGGCATCATTAGGAACACAAAGCCTTCCTTGGAATTTCAAAACTTGTTCTTCAATGGAGAATCCCGGTCTGGGCTTAGTTTCAAATTCATCACACACTATCTTTAGGAACTGACCATCTCTCTGTCTTTGTTTAATCTCTTCAATAATCGTCGGTTGTGCAGACATTGCGGCCAAAACACTGTTCTGCCTATGACATACAACTTTTACTTCAAGTCTGTCTAGATCTTGTAGAATTTCCTTTTGGTCTGTCAATAAACATGCCACGGTTCCCGTACTTTTTCTGCTCAAAGCATTAGCCGCTGTATTAGCATTAGCTGGATGGTAGTGAATTTGTAGGTCATAATCTTTAATCAATTCAAGCCAACGTCTCTGCCGCATATTCAATTCTTTCTGGGTAAATAAATATTTTAAGCTTCTGTGGTTAGTGTACATTTCACACTTAGCCCTATACAAGTAGTGGCACCAGATTTTCAATGCAAACACAACGCCAACAAGTTCCAAATCATGTGTTGAGTAATTCTTTTCATATGGTTTTAATTGTCGGGATGTGTACACAATCACTTTGCCATTCTGCATTAAGACACAACACAAACCTCTATAAGATACAAAATTGAAAATTACAAAGCCTTCAGTACTTGATGGTAAGGTGAGAATTGGAGTTGTAGTCAATCTCGTCTTTAGTTCTTGGAATACGGATTCTCTTTGATCAGTCCACACAAATGGTTCTCCTTTCCGGGTCAATTATGTTAATGGCATAACAATTTTAGAGAAGTCTCTGACAAATCTTCGGTATTAACCTACCAAACCTATGAAACTACGAATTTCTGTTACATTAATCGGAGTAGGCCAATTAACAATTGCCTCAATTTTTTATGGGTCGACAGATTTCCCATCTCTATTAATAACATGCCCCAAAAATGTAACTTCATTAAACCAGGATTCACATTTCTTAAGTTTTCCAAACAATTGTTTCTCCTTGAGTGTTTGCAGAATTGTTCTAAGGTGTTGTTCATGTTCTTCTCTACTCTTTGAATATATTAAAATGTCATCAATAAAAACTACCACAAACTCATCCAAAAACAGTTTAAAGATTCGGTTCATTAAGTCTATAAAGGCTGCTGGTGCATTAGTGACTCCGAAAGACATGACTAAAACTTTATAATGTCCATACCTGGTTTGGAAGGCAGTCTTTTCTATGCTTTCAGCTTTAACTTTCAACTGATGGTATCTTGAACGTAAATCAATCTTCGAAAATACCTGAGCCCCCTGTAACTGGTCAAATAAATCATCAATCTGGGGCAAAGGATATTTGTTTTTAATAGTTACCTTATTGAGTTCTCTGTAATCAATACACAAATGGATTGTTCTATCCTTTTTCTTTATGAACAACACAGGTGAACCCCACAATGATGTGCTTGGTCGAATAAACCCTTTATCAAGTAATTCCTGCAACTATACTTTCAATTCTTTCATTTCAACAGCTGACATACGGTAGGGAGTTTTAGATATGGGTTAAGTACCAAGCGTCACATCAATTACAAATTCAATCTCTCTGTGAACTAACTATCCAGACAACTATTCCGGAAATACATTAGAAAAATCTTTCACCATAGGTATATCATCTATAGTAACATTAGAAGACTGAATATTCAAAACACTACACAAATACCGCTAACACCCTTTGTTAATCAGTTTATGTGCTTTCATAGAAGAAATTAAATATGGTGGAGGAACTACACCTCTCTCCTCAAAATAAAATTTAGTTTGTCCTGGTGGTTGGAATATTACACGTTTAGATCCACAATCAATGGTCGCATAATATTTGGACAACCAGTCCATACCCAAAATAAAATCAAAGTGAGTCATGTTTAAGGGCAATAAATCAACATATAGTGTAGCGTTCTCAAGTAAAATTTCACAAGCAGGGTAATAGATTGAACATAGCATAGACCCTCCTAACGATGATGACACATATAATATATATTTCAAAGTTTCCAACAGTCTATTCAAGCTAGAAACAAATCGCATAGAGACAAAAGAGTGGGTAGACCCTAAATCAATCAAAACATATGCATACTGCCCACAAATTGAGAGTGTACCAAAGACTACAATTTTTGTACTTTGAGTGTCCCCTGGTACAAGAGCAAAAACCCTTCCTTGTCTCTGATTATTCCATGTTACAACCAGAGTTGCATCAGCCCTTACATTTGGCACCGATGCAGTTGAGCTTGCAGCACCTTGATTGTTATGTTGCCGTGATTGCAGACATTCCCTTGCTATGTGTCCTTTCTTTCCACACTTAAAACAAGCCCCGGTGATTTGATAAAACAAACCCCAGTTCTTTTTTCTACAGTCTGAACAAACTGGTGCTGAATTATCAGTCCAATTAGAGCTGCTAAAATTTCCTGACTTCGCCTTCTTGGCCATTGTTGAAATTGCCACTTTGTTCACATTCAAATTCTGCCTTTTACCTCTCCACTCAAAATTTTGGTTACAAGTTTCCAACTTTGTCTCTTCCATAAGAGCCTTGTCTAATACATCAACATATTTAGGCAGTTTCAAAACATTAATTCTATTAAAAATTGCATCCCGGAGACCTTCAAATTTCTTGGCCTTCTAATAGTCTGTGTCGACCATATGCGGCGCCAACTATGCTAATTTTGTGAACTGGGCCTCTACTACTAATTTGTTCCCCTGCTTCAATTGTTCAAACTCTGTTACCTTTCTATCCTGAATACATTGCGGAAAGTACTTTATTCATAGAAGATCTCTAGGAATTGAGCCCAATTGATTCCTTTGTTAGTGTCTCGTACCAGCATCCACCACTTTCTTGCTTCATCTTCTAAAGTAAAGGCGACTAATAACACTTTCTATGTCTCCATACATAGAAACACCTCAAATAACTCTCAATCCCCAATACCCATGCCTCTGCTTTTAGCAGATTAATTCCCTCATGAAACAAAGGTGGTTTCATCTTTTTGAACTCTTTGGTGAGGACAATGGTTATGTCTTCATTTTGATGGTTCGGTACCGATGGTACAGGCATTAGAGATGGGGGTGGTGGTTGGTGTTGCTGCCATTGTCGTTGCTGTCTAAGGCTTTCAGTCATGTCATACATCATTCTCTCTATCCGGTCAAGACAGTTGGAGGTAGACTCCTCCAGTTCATCCCCCCTCGTTCTCACTATTGTCTATATGAAACTTATACCATAACAAATACATTGTATGCACACATACATACATATACACATTTCAAAATAGATATCTCATCTTGTTATTCAAATGCATGCGAATGCAATCTGTAAGTCTTTTCTAGACACTTTATTGCTCAATAGACAAGTGAGTGACATATAACTCCTGCTCTGATACCAAACTGTCACAGCCCGAACCCATTCCTAAAGGTCTAGGTCGTGATCGGCCAATAATCTCGGATTACCTCCGGCCTCTCAAACAAATCTATTGAATAATAATAATAAAGGGGCACTATGGAAGCAATATAGAAATATAACATGTTTATTGAGCGGTGCACACATGAAGAATTATACAAATTCAAAACTCCAACTCTTTCATAGATATGGTTACCAAAATACATCATAGCATCTTATCACAACTTGTCCAACCATTCTTATTCCAAACCAAAGATAAACAAAACAAAGAACAAAAGAAACGAAAACAAAGTTCCATGGTTCATAAGGTTAACACACTTGGCTCCGCATGAGACCAAGCTTGCCCCATTATGGAGGCATTCCAAATCAGCTGATAAAGGGTGGACTCTTGAGATCACTCTATGCTTGATGCTCCATATGCTCACCTACATACATATAGGGAAAAGGGGTAAGCTAAAGCCCATTGAGTAATACAAGTATAAAGAGGTTAAATGAATGATCTCTATCATTATGCAAAATCATGTCACATGAGTTCGAATCATATCATAAGTAATTACTTGTCATATCGAAGTTCACAAATCATATTCATATGTGGTATATCCAATAGTGCACGATGGGACCATATAGGTCTACCATACATAGGGACCCCTTTGGTCTACATCAGAGATCTTTGTCATAATGGGCCACGGTGTTGTTTCCCCCGGGTAAGGGTCGTAGGCCGTGGTATTATTTTCCTCAGGCGAGGGCCATAGGCCGTAGCATTGTTTCCCCCGGGCAAGGGCCGTAGGCTGTGGTATTGGTACCCCCAGGTGAGGGCTACACTAAGGATGTGACAATTACATTTCGAAAGAGACAATCTTTCATTGCAACAAAATAACATTTCAAAATAATGAACTTGGGGTGAACCAAAACACTTTTATAACATATCTATACAAAAGTACTACTCACAGTAGACAGGTACTGACGGTAGACCTCGGTTGACCACCTACACAACACATAGCACAAGTACACATTGAAGTACACCTCCAAAACATGTAGCGTATCTTAATTCATTTCTTTTATGTGTGTTTCTAGCTCGTTCCATGATTATGGATGTTTAAATGAGGCTTAAGATTCCCTAAATGGGCATGATGATGCAATTATGCCCTTGAAAATGTTAGGCAAGATTTGCTGAAAATAGGGTATTTGTTCGAGCGCACATTTGGTCGCTCGAGCGGTCCAACAAAATGCAAAGGGTTCACTTGAGTGCACACTTGGTCGCTCGAGCTGTCTGCAAAGACTGTAAAAGTACTGGATGCTTGATTTTTACGCTCGACGATCACTCAAGCCAAGCACTGAACAAAAGTGGGTTCACTCGAGCCAACGGCCAAATGTCTGAAAAAGTACTAGATGCCTTCGTTTTTCGGTTGAGCGACAGATCCTTTGCTCGAGTGAACTGGACGAATTTTGGATTTTCCAGATTTGTGTTTGAAGTTTAAAAACATACCATTCAAGTTCAAAGCTTGCATGGTTGGTCTCAAAATCTTAGACACTCATTACAAAACATGAATTGTTGGAAATTATGGAACCATGATTTCAAATACTCTTCAATTCTTCAAAACAAAGCTCAAATATCTTGTTTGAAACATGTTTGTATCAAATTCAACTATTTTCTTTCTAAAACATGTATAAATGGAATGTTGAGTGCAAAAACATGAAAAATTTTGAGAAATATATTGAGTGAGGCTCATGCATGCGTGAATTTGACAAAATCAAGTTCAAAAGATGAAGGATTATGCATGCATGTACACAATTCACTTGAATCCACTAAACTCTTGTTGATTATTGCTCAATTCTTTCAATTACATGCAAATGGTCCTACAAAATGGTGAGTTCATCTTCCTACATGGATTAATTTCATGAATTATAGGTAAGAATCATACCTAGAGCTTGACTTAGACCTTAGTTAAGCTAAATCTCCTTTATTCCTCTTAAACTCCCCTGAAATCTCCTCTCTCTCTTTCTCTCTCTACAATGTTGAGCTCACTATCTCTATCTCTAAATTTCAGCTCAAAGTTGTTGTAAGAATGAAGTCTACGCATTCTTAATAAATATATATAGGGTGAATAAGGCTTCACTAATCACACATGATTAAGACTAATCAATTAGGCTTGAGTTTAGACAATTATAATTATTTTGATTCGAATCAAATTTTAATTAAACTTATCGTATGATTCTAAACATTCCAACTAGCCTATTGAGTTAACCAATTTTGGTTTCTGAGTCCGTTTGGGCTTTCAATTTCACTTCCATGTTAACATTTAAACATATAATTCATCAACAACAGATAATCATCAAATAAACGCATAATCATGCAAATATTGTAAAATATTTCAGCATTTAATTTCTAATTGAAATGTAGAATTTCAGCTCTGAAGTGCCGAATGATTTTTTCTTTCTTTCTTCTTTTCTTATGAATAAAGTGAAGTTGCTATTTGAACTGTTATTATAGAGCATAAGAGGGCTACTGCTATGAATACTTTAAATTGTCAACTATTTCAATAGGCAACAGAAGAAATCAAGTTGCAGTCTATCTTCATCAACTAAGATTAGTTCTCCATTTCACCATATATTTTTTTTAATTCTTTTATTGAGGTGAGTGTAAGCAAACACTTCATCTTACAGTTTGGTGCTCTTGATTAGTAAAAGAAGGTCGAACAGAGACACGGGCCTAAGACAATTTTATACTACTAATATGATAATGCCACCACCTTGTTCATATTGTTCAAATATACATAGAAGTTATTTTAATTTGGGTTGTCTTTACAATTTAGGTTTTGTGGCTCAAAAACTATGGCATTGTGTTGTGGTCTAACACTATTCCAAACAATGTTGTGAACTTTGTATGAGCTTGCTAATTGCTCCCAACCAAATAGTTCGTATTTGAATATTGTTCTGTACCCTTTAGTTGAAGTCTAGTGGTGCACATGAAATGAATACTTGACCTTAGAGAATGTGTTGAACTTCTAATATTAGCATAAACTGACGAGGGGAATGGCTATTAATTCACACAACCACTCAAGTATTTGCTTTTGCATTTTATGAATTTTGTTATCATCACTGCCAGTTGATTATTATGCCTTTGTTAACCAGGAAATGAGTTACAAAAGTGAGATTGTTCCCTATATCTATAGTTGTTTCCTTTAGTGTTCTATTCTCTTATGATAAATTGATGACTCATAATCATTTTGCGGACATCCTAGCATAACTTTGAACTATGCTTATCTAATGTTATTGGTATATTGGTAGATGACTACAATTTGATTGTTTCATTGGATTTTTATTAGAGTGTTTTTCACCATAAATGCTCTATTGGGCTGATGAGAACAATTTTCCTTATGCAGATGGATGTCGGTTCCAATCAACGTCGATCAGTAACAGCTTTGAATAGAAGACTCCGTGAATTAGAGAATGCTAAATGTGGACGTGGACGTAGACGTAGATATGGACCTACTCAAGTGCATAATGATGATGCATACATTGCTATAGATGATAATCCTATACATGATGCACCAGCTATGGATGATATTGCTATATTGGTGATGATATTGATATTGTTGATGAAGATATCCTTACTAATCCATTTCTAGGAGGGCCAATGAATCCATCAATCCATAAAAGTTTTAAAAGTCATGTTGCTACAACTATAGATGCTACATTTGTAAACATTGTGAAGCTATCAGGGCTTGCACATTTAGCTCATTGCATATATTGCTTCGTCAACAAAATTGTTGTATCCAGTTTTATTGAGTGACGGCAATCAGAGACAAACACCTTCTATTTGACTGTTAGAGAAATAACTATCATATTGGACAATGTCACCACTATCCTAGGGCTTCCTATTATAGGCAAATCTATTAGCGTGCGTAAGTTGTCAGAAAGGTGGGCCATTGCATTAGTAGTTTATATCTTGGGAATTGATGAGCAAGAGGTGAGACGTGAGATATCTAGTGCTGGGGGCAATTCAGTGAGACTTGAGTGGTTGAGGGCAAACTTTCATAATATTATGGATGATGATTCAGTGGAAAGAATTATATGTGTAGGTAGAGAGCATACTTGCTATTTTTGTTGGGTTCTACAATTTTTAGTGACAAGATTGGTACTAGGGTCCCGATTTTTATTTAAGTTTGTTGTTTGATTTGATGATCGTACCTTCATATGCTTGGATACTGCTGTATTGGAATACTTATATACACAGTTGGGATACACCAGCAGGTCCATGTGAAACAAATAGCCAATTATATGAAGCTCATTGAGGGTTAGTTTTATGAGCACTTTTGTGGATTCCGACCACACTTGAATATGAATTACACTCAAGATATGCCACATGTTTACCGTTGGACTTCTTGGAGAGAGTCTGGTGAAGAGACGCAATTGCAGGCTTTTCGAAAGGAGCATGATAGGTTGGATGTACACGATGTAAGTTAAAAATTCATTCAAAATTGAAACTCCATTTCATAAAAAATTTCCAGTTGCTATTATTTGTAGGTTATTTGGGACCCCTATCAGAGTTGCAAAGATTTCCATCTGTGTCACCTAGTTACATTCTACCATGGTTGCCTGAAGTGTTTGGAAGTAGTTGAACCATATCACCCTGATGGAGTTTTGAGACAGTTTAGCAGAGTGTAGACAATCCTAAATCCACCACTTAGCCCTATACGTGCTTCTTGAGGAGCTACAACTCCATGCTACAATGTTATGTATAGTACACCAGTACGGCAGTCTTGGGATTGTGTTCCTGGTTACATGGATTAGTACCAAACTATTACCTATATACATGTTCAAAACCCAGCGTGTTGTTCTCAGATAGACCTAGACATTCATCATTATCATTATCCTATCCAAGACGCACAAATATCAATGTTTTCTTTTATATTACAAATTATTTATATAAAATGTTATAGGTTTGTATATAATCTGTTACTTGTTTTCGTAATCTAGCGTATGTCATAGATATATCAGATTACTTATCCTTTTGTTGAGGTTGGCTATGAGGACTATCACGACCCGAACCTGCCCCTAGAGGTTTGAATCATAATCAGCTAGTAATCATGAGATTACCTACGACCTCAAACATAATACAAACATATTTAATAATAAGGGGGGCTAGAAATGGAAGCAAACTAACAAACTTTGTCCAATGAGCTTGTGTATAAATGGCATGAACAAAAACTTCTTATGTATTAATAACTCACACTCATATATACATAAAAGACTCCATATGTTCGAGATCATTTATACATCATTGTCATACAAATACCAAACTTATACACAGACGTGGCCAAGCATGACCAAAAAAAAAAAAAAAACAAACAAAACAAAAAAACAATAAATCAAAAGACAAAAGAAACACAAGCCTCACTCATGAGGTGCTCAAGACAGACTTCACAAAACTCGGTATCATTCACAGGTTAATAAGGCTGGGGTTGGACATCCCATTGCTCATCTACATACATATAAATACAGAGTGAGCTAACGCCCAATGAATAATATCAGAGAAAAGGGGTTTATGTGAATGAGTTCTAATAATTGACATAAACGTTTCTTTATCATAAGAAATTCATAACGGAATGACCTTGGGTCCAATGTATAACAGATGTACATAATGGAATTGGTCATATCATAACAGAACGACCTTAGGTCCAATCATTTATAACTGTACAATGCCCATTCGGTTAACTCAAAATAGATAATCAAACTTATTAGATGTTCAAAACGACCTTGGGTCCATCTTATCAAATGTACAGAACGACCTTGGGTCCAATTCAGATATACAAAATGACCTTGAGTCCATCATACACATTCGTGTCTCATAAATCACATTTGCAGATATCATATTGATCAAACAGATAGAAACTCATTCACACTTGCAAAATCACAGTTTCGAAAAAACTTACCACATTAGGACATTCAGAAAATAAAGTAAGTAAGAAAATATCTTTACTAAGTTATTACTTATAGTGATTCAGTTGTTGACTCGTCCTTGCGAATGATCCTATATAATTCATAAACATATACGCACATTGAATCATATTGCTTATTCAAATCGTTCTTTAATTTATTCAATTCCCTTAAGCTTATTTCTAACTCTTTAATTCATTTACGATGTTCGATTCATACCTAAGAATGCCTAGGAGGGAATAAGGATGAATACAGGATCAGAGTATGTCTTTTCAAAATTTGCTAAAACAGAGCACTTCGCTCGAGCGGACCACTTGGTCTGTAAAAGTACTGGATGGTTCGAATCTAGGCTTAATGTTTGCTCAAGCCAAGGTGCAAAATAAAAGGCAGTCGCTCGAGCGGTGACTTGGTCACTCAAGCCAAATATAATTGTCTGCAAAAATACTGGATGCATGAAATGTGAACTCAAGCAACAGATTGTTCACTCGAGCAGTGAGACAGAATTCTGGAAATTTCAGAACAAAATTGAACTTCAAAACTTGTATTTTCAAAAACACACTCTTGCATGGCTTGTAAACAACTTCTCAAATACTTAAAACTCTTTCAAAAACAAGAATACAAAGCCAATTTGCAAAATCAAAGGTCAAAACTTCAAGAATTCTTTAAAATGAAACCCAAATCATCATGCATGTTGATTTTAATTCCAAATTCTATTCCAAAGCTTCAAAAACATGAAATTCACTTTCAAAACATTGTAATTCATGCATGCATGTACAATTCAACTTTCAAATTCAACATGGACGACCAAATCATGCTAAAAAATGGTGAAACTCAACAAAACTATGCATACATGTATGAATTAACCTCTAATTTTTCATTCTAAGCACAATTCTTACATTTAAACACATAATCTTCTTGAATTCACATATGAAATGACTTAATATCATGAATTAGGGTTCAAAAGATTACCTATGGTCTTCAATTAAGCTAAATTTAGCAAGTTCTTGAGCTTTTACTTCACAATACACAAACCTCTTAGCAAACTCTTCAAGTTCAAGCTCTTCTCTCTCTTTAAAAATTGAGTTTCTCTCTTTGAAACTCTTTATCTTAGAATTTTTGAGTTCAAATTATGATTAAGGGGTTCAAGCTCTTAATTACAACATATATACTTGAGGATTAGATTAGGGTGTTAATCCAGATGGTGAGAAGTAGAATGTTGTCCATTAAGAATTTGCCTAGCTCTGCTAGTGACGGCTGGTTTCTTGACCAATGGAATCTACCAACAACAATATTAAAGCCCCATATTATCAGATATGGGAGGGCTGCTGAGTGATGTGAGTTCCCTATATGTGGGTTGAGTGCTGGTGAGCAATACTGAGTGTTTTGCTTAATGGTTTGGTTTTGTGCAGGGTCTGTTCAGAGTTCATTGTGGATTCATTTATGTATTTGAGGGTTGAGTGATGAGAGGAGTTATAAATTATTCACTTCACATGTGGGTTGAGTGTATTCAGCCACCATATTTTTTGCTAATGTTAATATATATTGTATTTCTTTATCTGCAGGGTAAGGAAGCACAAGTTGAGTGGTGTGAGCCCCTAAATTGTGGGTCGAGTGGAGTGAGATCCTATATTGAGGGCACTGTTTCTGTATTAAATTCTAGTAGATTGTATCTTATTTGCTGCAGGTACTTACTCATGGCTGTTCTTACAGGGTCTACTATAATGTATGAGCAGGTCTTGGGTTGCATGGGTCGGTAGTTGTGTCAAGTTTTTGGGGACTACAGATTTGTTGCTTCGAAAGCTCCTGGCTCTTCGAATTTTGGGTTTACTGCAATGTTTAAGTTCTGCTGGGGTTGCATGGAGAGGAAGATCTCTACCTCTCTTGGTGACTGCTGGTTTGTTGGCACTAAGTTGTTTGGCAGCTCGCGTGATAGAGGTTACTGGTTTGTGTTGATGGCTGCTTGTAGCGCTTTTGTGGACACTTGTCTTTTTTTTTTAAATTTATATTCCTGTGTTGAATTTCTGTGTTTGGATGTTAGACGGTTTTGATGTGATGTTATTTTTTTGGCCTACCCGTGCGGGATGTGCATGGTTTTTAGCTCTGTGTTTGCTTCTGGTTGTGTCGTGTGTGTGGACTGGTTTTTTGATTCAGCTTTGGGTTATCACTTGGATGTGTTCATGGACCTCATTCGCATGTATGCGGCTTATGCACATATCCTTTTGGGTTTATTTCCTTTCAATGTAATGTTTTTTCTTTCTTTCTTTTATTCTTGGTAGCCGTTTTTTATCCTTGTTAGTTGGGCTGGTGTTTTCGGGTTTTCCCTTCGTTTGTATAGTTTTCTGTTAGGTCCTGGGGTATGCCCCTTGTAGCTGTGTAGTTCTCTGTTTTTTTTTATCTTATGTCTTATTCACCCCAAAAAAAAGGCTTAAGATTAACTAATTACACTTGGTTCTAATTAGTTTAATCTAATTAATTTAATTTGAATCAAATTTAATCAAAATCCTTATCAGACTCTAAAAATTATGCAGACCTCGATAAATTAACCAATTTTGGTATTTGTCGCCATTATGGCCTTCAAATTTTAGATTATAACATAAATCATAACAGATATTTCTACGATCAACAAGATATGAAGTCAAAAGCCACATTAATCTCATAATTAACATTCAAATTCACACCTAACACATAAGCACATGTACAATTAAAGAATTAAGAGCATAGTGCGTGACGAGGTTAACATTGTTCCCCCCTTTAAGAAGTTAGGTCCTCCAAACTTGTGTTACCTTGAGTCGAAAACAATTCGGTGTACCTTTGCCTCATTTTGTCTTTTTTTTCCTAAGTCGCTTCCATGTCGTAGTGTTCCTTCCATTCTACTTTTACCATAGGGATTTCTTTATTTCGTAGATGTTTCACTTATCGGTCAATAATCTGAATTAATTTCTCTTCATACTCCACATTCTCATCAAGGGCTATTCGGTGATGATCAATAACATGGAATGGATCTCAGAGATAGGCGCTCAACATTGACACATGAAACACATTGTGCATTTGTTCCATTCCCAGTGGTAGAGCAACTCAGTACGCAACTAGACCAAGCCTTTCTAGAATCTGAAACGGCCCAATATATTGAGGTGATAATTTGCCTTTCTTGCCAAACCTCAATTGACCCTTCATCAGGATTACCCTTATGAACACATGGTCACCTATTTCATACTCAATATCCCTCAATAGCCCTTTTTTTATGATCTGCATAAATCTTTTGTCGGCTTTTTGCTATTTGAGCCTTTGCTAAATGACTTTAATCTTTTCATTGGTTGTTTGCACAATTTCAAGTCCAAGCAAGACCCTATCCCCAACGTCAGTCCAACATATCGGAGATCTACATTTCTTGTCGTACAAGGCTTCATATGGAGCCATGCCAATGTTTGAGTGGAAACTATTATTGTATGTAAATTTCGCCAGTGACAAATAAGTTTCCCAACTCCCTTGAAAGTCTAGAGCACACATTCGAAGCATATCCTCTAAAGTCTGAATAGTTCTTTCTAATTGCTCATCAGTTTGTGGATGGAATGCGATACTAAACCTCAATTACATTCCTATTGCTCTTTGAAGGCTTTTCTAGAATCTAGACACAAATTTTGGATCTCTATCCAAAACAATAGATACCGGTACTCCATGTAATCGAACAATTTCATCAATGTAAATTGTAGCCAATCTATAAGTATCATAACTAGTTCTTATAGGCAGAAAAGGTGCAAATTTAGTCAACCTATCCACAATAACCCAGATAGAGTTCATACCTCGAGGTGTCCAAGGCAGACCAATGATGAAGTCCATAGTTATGTGCTCCTATTTCTATTCCGGAATAGGGAGAGGTTGAAGGAATCCAACTGACTTTTGATGTTCATCTTTGACTTGCTGACATTGAAGACACTTAGACACATATTCTGCAATTTCCTTCTTCATGCTAGGCCACCAATAACTTTGCTTCAAATCCTAATACATTTTGTTGTTGCCCAGATGCATTGCAAATTTGGACGTGTGAGGTTCTTCCAAAATTCTCTTCTTCAAATCAGGAATGTTTGGGACACACAATATTCCTTGAAAGCTCAACACTTCATTTTCAATATTGAACCCCGGTTTCGGATTCGATTTGAACTCATCAAACACTCTCATAAGGAACTCATCCTCCTTTTGCCTTTGTTTTATCTCGTCAATGATTGCCGGTTAAGCTGAAATAACGATTATTAACCCACCCTAATCATGTAACTTCACTTTGATTTTGGTTTTTTCTAAGTCTTTCCATATCTCTTTCTGTTTAGTCAGTAAACATGCCAAGTTCCCCATAGACTTTCTACTCAAAGCATCAGCTACGGTGTTGGCTTTACCCAGATGATATTGAATCTGAAAATCATAATCTTTAATCAACTCGAGCCATCTTCTTTGTCGCATATTTAGCTCCTTTTGAGTGAAAAGTATTTTAGACTCTTGTGATTAGTATACACTTTGCCCCATACAAATAGTGGCGCTAAATTTTCAAAGCAAACACAACTGCAGTGAATTCTAAATCGTGAGTCGGATAGTTCTTTTCATGAGGTTTTAGTTGCCAAGACGCATAGACTATTACTTTACCATTTTGCATCAAAACACAACCCATCCCCTTGTAAGAAGCATCACTATAAATCACAAAAATTTCTATACCTGAGGGCAATGTCAAAATTGGTGCTGTGGTTAGTCTTGTTTCAGTTTTTGAAACGCAGATTCCCTTTCAGGCCATTCAAACGGTTGTCCTTTTCGTGTAAGTTGGGTAAGTGGTATAGCTATTTTTGAAAAATCTTTTGCAAATCTCTTGTAATACTCAGCTAGTCCCATGAAGTTTTGGGCTTCCGTTACATTTACTGGTGTTAACCAATTCATAATCACCTCAATCTTTTGTGGGTCCACTGAAATTCCATTTCTATTAATCACATTCCTTAGAAACACAACCTCATCCAACCAAAATTCACATTTCTTCAATTTAGCATATAATTTCTTCTCCCTAAGTGTTTGCAACTTGTCTAGTTCCCAAACAAATTAAGATATCATCAACAAAAACAACCACAAATTCATCAAGGTAGGATTTAAAAATTCAGTTCATAAGGTCCATAAATGCTGTAGGTACGTTAGTCACTCCAAATGGCATAACTAGAAATTCATAATGTCCATACCTTGTTTGAAATGCAATTTTCTCGACATCTTCGGCTTTCACTTTTAGTTGATGGTACTCGGACCTCAAATTGATCTTTGAAAACACTTGTGAACCCTACAACTGATCAAACAAGTCATCAATATGAGAGAGAAGGTATTTGTTCTTGATTGTTACCTTATTCAATTCTTGGTAGTCAATGCATAATTGTAAGGTTCCTTCTTTCTTCTTCATAAATAGAACTAAGGCACCCCAAGGCAAAGTACTCGGTCGGATAAAACCCTTATCAAGTAATTCCTACAACTATTATTTCAATTCTTTCATTTTGGCAGTTGACATTCTATATGGAGTCTTTGAAATAGGTTGAGTATCCGGTATAACTTCAATAGTAAATTCAATCTCCTTGTCGACTAATTCCCATGGCAGTTCCTCTAGAAACACATCTAGAAATTCTCTAGCAATAGGAATATCATCTAACACAACATTTACAGACTGATCAGTCAAAACATTACACAAATAACCCTGACATCCCTTATTAAGTAGTTTGCATACTTTCATTGCCGAAATCAAGTAAGGCGGAGGTACTACACCATTACCCACAAATATAAATTCATCATGTCCCAGAGGTCTAAACAAAACCCGATTCATTACACAGTCAATGGTAGCACAATATTTAGACAACCAGTTCATTCCCCAGATCACATCAAAATGGGTACTATCAAGAGGCAACAAATGTATAAGTAACATAGCATTCCCAACATGTATTTCCCAAGCACAGTATACAGATGAACACGGAATAGATTTCCCAGATGGAATAGATACACACAATAGATATGGCAATGATTCCATGTGTTTATGCAGTCTAGATGCAAATGTCGCAGATACAAAGGAATGTGTTGAACCCAAATCAATTAGCACATAAGTATCTTGGTTGCAAATAAAAAGGGTACCTGAGACAATGGCTTCAGTATTTTTTGTATCACCTGGGATGAATGCAAAAACTCTCCCTTGCCTTAGTGTGTCTCTCGTAGCAATAGGCCTTGTTGAGTTCCCTAGCATTGGAATAAATCCAGTCAAACTAGTAGCTGGCCTTCCACTTCTTTGTTCCTTTTAGGGACAATCCCTGACTATGTGCCTTGTTTTGCTGCATTGAAAACACGCCCCAGAAGTATAATAGCAAACTCCCCGGTGTTTCTTGCCACACTCGTTATAGGTTGGTGCAGAATCTCTTGTTGAATTAGAGGCACTAGATGTTCCCACATTCTGCTTCTTTGAAGATGATAACCTCTTATTTGAATAAGAATAGTGCCTCTTTCCTTTCCATTCAAATGGTCGGTTATGGAATGCCAAATTTGTTTCAGACATTAAAGCACTATCTAAAACATCCACGTACTTTGGTAATTTCGGAACATTTACTTTTTCTAAAATTGCATTCTAGAGTCCGCCCTCAAAATTTCTCGCCTTTTTATAATTGGTATCCACCATGTGCGGCGCAAATCTGGCCAATTCTGTAAACTTTGATTCTTACTCAGCTACTGTCATGTTTCTTTGCTTGAGTCCCTCAAACTCAGACATTTTTTAATCACGGACACACTACAGAAAATATTTCTCATAGAATATTTCGAGAAATTGTGTCCAATCAATCCCCTTATTATCTTCTCAGATTAGCATCCACCATCTTCTTGCCTTATCATCTAGAGTGAATACGGCCAACTAAACCTTTTGTACCTTAGACACAGAAATACCTCAAATAATTTATCGATTCCAAGGACCCTAGCTTTAGCTTTTAATGGGTCTACTCCCCCAAGGAACAACAGTGGTTTCATCTTCTTAAATTCTTTAGTGAAGAAAATTGTACGATCATTAGTCTGATAATGTTACACAGGCGGTATTGGCATTGGCAGAGGTGGGGGTGGTTGTTGCTGTTGTTGCCTTAATGCTTTAGACATATCATGGATCATTCTTTCCACTCTGTCCAATTGGGCGGTAATCGACTTTTCTGTTTCATCAGCGGTTGTTCTCACTATTATCTATGTAAACTTACATTATGATAGACATAGAAATTACAAATATACACATATAGGCACAGTAGTTCATATTCCATATATTCACATGTTCTCAATACACACAAATAGATATTTATCAGATGAAGGCACCTTAAGTCTTTTCTAGACACCTTATTGCTCATTTGGACAAGTGTGTGAGTTATTAACTCGTGCTCTAGTACCACTTTGTCACGACCCAAACCCGCCTCTAGAGGTTTGGATCATAACTGGCTAGTAATCATGAGATTACCTACGGCCTTAGACAGAATACAAACATATTTAATAATATGGGGGCCTGAAGTGAAAGCAAACTAGCAAATTTTCTCCAGTGAGCTTGTGCATAAATGGCATGAACAAAAACTTCTTATGTATTAATAACTCATACTCATACATACATAAAAGACTTCATATGTCCAAGATCATTCATACATCATTGTTATACAAATACCACACTTGTATACAGATGCGGTCAAGCATGACCAACAAAAGAAAATAGAAAATCAAAAGACAAAAGAAGCAAAAGCCTTGCTCATAAGGCGCTCATGACAGACTTGACAAAACTTGGTATCCTTCACAGGTTCACTAAGGCTAGGGTTGGACATCCCGCTGCTCACCTACATATATATAAATATAGAGTGAGCTAACACCTAGTGAATAACATTACGGTAAAGGGGTTATGTGAATGAGTTCTAATAATTGACATAGGCATTTCTATATCATAAGCAATTCATAATGGAATCGCCTCGGGTCTAACAGATAGCAAAATGACATTAGGTCCAACGTATAACAGATGTATAGAATGGAATTGGTCATATCATAATAGAACGACCTTAGGTCTAATCATTTACAGTAGTATAATGACCATTCGGTTTACTCATAGCAGATAATCAAACTTATCAGATGTTCAGAACAACCTTGGGTCCATCTTATCAAATGCACAGAATGATCTTGGGTCCAATTTAGGTATATAGAATGACCTTGGGTCTATTATACATGTTCATGTCTCATCAATCACATTTACAGCTATTATATTGATCAGACAAATAGAAACTCATTCACACTTGCAAAATCACAGTTTCAGAAAAGCTTACCACATTAGGACATTCAAAAAATAAAGTAAATACAAAAATATCTTTGCTAAGATATTACTCACAGTGATTCGGTTGTTGACTCGTCTTTGCGAACGATCCTACACTATTCATAAACATATTCACACATTGAGTCATATTGCTTATTCAAATCGTTCTCTAATTTATTCAATTCCCTTAGGCTTTTTTCTAACTTTTTAATTTATTTAGGATGTTCAATTCATACCTAAGAATGCCCATGAGAGAATGACGATGCATATGTGATCAATGTCTTTTCAAAATTTGCTAAAACAGAGCACTTCGCTCAGCGTAACTTTGGTTGCTCGAGCAGATTACTTGGTTTGCAAAAGTACTAGATGGCCTGAATCCAAACTCAATGTTCGCTCGAGCCAAGGTGCAAAATAAAAGGCAGTCGCTCAAGCCAATTGCAATTGTTTGCAAAAATACTGGGTGCATGAAATATGCGCTCAAGCGATAGATTGTTTGCTCAAGCGATGAGATGGAATTTTGAATATTCCAGAACATAATTGAACTTCAAAACTTGCATTTTCAAAAACACACTCTTGCATGGCTTGTAAACAACTTCTCAAACACTTAAAACTCTTCCAAAAACATGAATATAAAGCCAATTTGGAAAATCAAAGCTCAAAACTTCAAGATTTCTTCAAAATGAAACCTAAATTTTCATGCATGTTGATTTTAATTCCAAATTCGATTCCAATGCTTCAAAAACATGCAATTCACTTTCAAAACCATGTAATTCATGCATGCATGTACAATTCATCTTCCAAATTCAACATGGACGACCAAATCATGCTAAAAAATGGTGAAACTCAACAAAACTATGCATGCATGTATGAATTAACCTCTAATTCTTCATTCTAAGGTCAATTCTTACATTTAAACACATAATCTTCTTGAATTCACATATGAAATGACTTAGTTTCATGAATTAAGGTTCAAAAGCTTACCTACGGTCTTCAATTAAGCTCAATTTAGTAATTTCTTGAGCTTGTACTTCACAATATACAAACCTCTTAGCAAAATTTTCAAGTTCAAGCTTTTTTCTCTCTCTAAAAATTGAGTTCTCTCTCTCTAAAACTCTCTATCTCAAATTTTTGAGTTCAAACTATGTTTAAGGGGTTCAAGCTCTTAATGACAACATATATATACTTAAGGACTAGATTAGGGTGTTAATCAAGGCTTATGATTAACTAATTGCACTTAGTTCTAATTAGTTTAATCTAATTAATTTAATCTGAATCAAATTTTAATCAAAATCCTCACTAACTCTAAAAATTATGCCGATCTCAATAAACCAACCACTTTTGATTTCTGTCGCCATTATGGTCTTCAATTTTCAGATTACAACAGAATCATAACATATATTTCTACGATCAACCGATATGAAGTCAAAAGCCACATTAATCACATAATTAACATTCAAATTCACACCTAACACATAAGCACATGTACAATTAAAGAATTAAGAGCATAGTGCGTGACGAGGTTGTCACAAGGACATTGTTCAACATCCTGGTAGGCTTTACTATGCAATTGATGCTATTAAACGTGTTCTTCACAATCAACACATTGGGGGAAACTGTGCCCAACATATCTTCTCAGGATAGGTCTGTACCTAGCTATTTTACTTAGGGTCATTTTGGAGCGTATTACACTAACTGGTCACATAGTTGATGGTATTATCAAGAAGGCATGATATTTGAAACATTCTGTATTTTGTGATGGTGTTGGTGGATGTACAAGGAAACGAATATTATTATTGCTCTTTGGATTATGTACTTTTTGAATACTTTGGTGGATTTAGTAGAGTAGGTATTTATCAGTGTTACTCTTTGATGATATACAAGGAGACATGTACTTGTGATGATGTGTGTGGATTGAACTACTACTTAATATTATTATTTCTTTTTGGATACTTGTTGGTTAATATTATTACTTTTTAATAGTAGTTACACTTGGTTGGACAACATAATACCTGTTGGCTAGCAGTAGTGATATTTTCATTGCATTTTGTGTTTAGACAATGTAAATAATATGATATCCATTCCATAAATAAGACCACTATAACTCATACTCATTCCATCAAAAAATGGTCATTACAAAATCTAATGGTAAAATGATATCCATTTCATAAATTCGTACTACTGTAAAGCATAAAAAGTTATATCTTAAGCCTTTTAAATATCCTAGAACTGCTCCCTAATACATCAATCAATGTCAACTACATCAAATGTCTTTCGAGTAGCTACATTAGGTCATATGTTGTCTTTGAATTTCTGAATGCGATTAACATATGCATTCTCCCATTCTGATGCACAAGGGTGTTGGTGAACTCGCCAAATCACAACAATGGGAGGAACTGGATTACCAGGCTCCAAAAATACCTTCATGAACATCCATGACAATTCAACCAAATTAATATAATCAAAAACTACATATATTTAGCAAATCCATCAATTTTGCAATTACAAAATTATTAAACTATAATGATATGTAATTTTCGTAGGTTATACCTGCACAAAATGATTTCCATTAACAAATCCAATTGTAATCTCATGATGATCAGATAGGGTTATTGGCGGTGATCTTAAAGGTAAGAAAGTGAGACATTGTTGTAATGACAAGTGGTACAAGACTACATTATAAAATGATGCAATAAGATGCCCACGTCAGGCATAGTAATCCAATGATCAAAACCTAGGTTGTCTTCAAAGTATGACAGGATGTGTGTCAGCTTCTTAACCTCTTGTGCGACCCGTATAGCACAACGTGTTCATCTTTGTGATCATTTAACTAATGTAGTAGATTACACCTAACTTGAACCCAGGTATTCTCTCCAAGACCAAGTAAACCCACAATAGCTCTAAAACCACAATTCCCAGGACCACTACATCCTTTATAAACTTTATGAATGGTTTTAACATAGGCAGGAAGTCACCAGCATATGCACTTGGCAAACTTGTTCTAATATAGTATGTCTTTGCCTTCATATTTTGTTTCTTCTTGTACACTTCCGAAGCTCTCTTTTTCTTTGATTGGCTTGAACATAATGTGCTCTTGCAATCATGTCCTTCTTTAACCAACTCAAATGCACATGGGTCACGACAACAGATATATTAACTTTCTTATGTCATTGACATGAATTAGGCTTTACATCAGGCTCAATAAGGAAAGTGCTCACTGGGTTTGCAATTTCCCTAAACTTTTTTTACATATCCAATTGCGTGACAATATCAAACTCATTGAACTACTTCAAAACCAACTCAAGTTATGGGATACAAGTCAATACCAATTTGTCAACCATCGAATTGTGCACACATATATTAAGTAGCGTCCAGTGTACATGTATGCTACTGAATGGAATAGGATGACCTTGTCTCATGTAATCTGCAATCTCATGAGCACAAGGTAAATCATGCGTGCGGCTAAGAACACACCCATATGTTGCAACATCAATTTCAATTGAATTTACTGTCTTACTCTCTGTCAACACGTACTCCAATGCACAAATAGACACATTACCCCAAAACTCTTTGAATTGAGAAGGTTTGAATTAATGTTGTACAACAGTCAAACTCTTCTTGAATGACTTTTACTTGAATGTGTTGTAACTCAAGTAGACAATGTATTGTTTTCAAATGATATCTCAAATGTCGTTAGACTTGAACGTAATTGCCCTTTCAATTTAGTATGAGCACTCTCAACCCTATTCATATGGATGCAAAGAAAAAATAATCAAGTATAATAATTAAAAACAACAATAGGACTTCTAAGAATATGAAAATATATATGTAGATATATATTATCGATTGGTTGTAACATTGCCAAAGCATACACATGTCTGTATGCACCGCAATGAATTTTTCTTTATATGGATTCAACCAACTTAGAGTAATATACTTGACTACCTTAGAACAGTTATTGAAATCCTATGCGATATAGCAAGGTGATCATTGTATTCCTCTTGAGTTGATGATAATACTAAATAGGTCCATGTAGTATTAAACTTTTTCCATTTTTTTTGTTTCAAACATTTTCTTGTATTTTGCGAAAACATTCTTGTTAATATGCCAATGACATAACAAATGTCGAGCATTCGGAAAGGCGTTGTCAATGGCATTCATCAAGGCAAGCTCTCTGTCTGTGATAATGACTTTAGGTAAAATACTGTTGTCCATAAGATCACGCAATATTTGTAACACTCATGCATAGTTATCAACCGGCTCAATTTGCAAGTATGTGGAAACCACGGAGAATGTCATGTGAGTTGATGTCACTCCCACAATTTTAAGAAGAGGAAGATGATATCTATTCGTCTTATATGTACAGTTCATAATCAACACATGAGGGAATGTACGAAGCAAATCCAAGCTCATTGGATGTGCCCAAAATAAGTCTGTGACAATCATAGTGCTTTTTTCACATTGATGACACTCAATGCACTTATGCTTCGCTAATTCACTCAGCAGTTGTTGCATCTGGGATCTACCAACTTTCTGTAGAACCCTATATTGATGTCGTACATTGTAAACAGTTTTCATTGTGCTCATATCAAGGGCATCCCTCTGTTTGAATGTCATTAGTATCTATTTTGGTCTTACTAGACTCTTTGACATATCCACTAATAATGACTTCTCATTAGATGACAATCTCCCTGCATATGAATGTCTTTGAAAATACTTTACAGATGGATGATTATGGAGCCCACAAACAACATTCAATAGCCATTCATCGTTTGTTTTCAACTTGTATGCCCTTAAATCAAATGGACATTCGCACTTTTTCATACCAGTTTGTCTCAACAAGTCGTTCAAGCCATCTTTCAACTTGTTATGTGATCTATACTTGCACTCCTCTCACAATCAAGATAAATTCTTAGTCTCTTATGGCCGCCACCATAGTTCGACGTCTTTATAATAATAACAAAGCCATTGGACCTTCCAATATCATGTAACCAAGTAAGCAATTCGTCCTTATTGTCGAAAATCTGTATATAATGTCACACAACTTTCATAAGAACAAACTAACTAATAAAAATTATTAAGTTTCAAAATTATTGTTAAATATTACCTGTTTGGCTATAAAATGGCTAATACAATCGACCATAATATCATATTGAACCTCAATTTTTTCATTGCATGCAATTTGAAAAGGAAAAAAAATTCTGCACTTCAGAGTCGAATCTAACACATAATTTTGGCACTTAAAAGTCGAATTAAATATATAATTTCGGTTGTTAAAAACTTAATAAATTTAATAATATCAAAAGTTTATTATCGAACAAAATAAACATATTCGGCAGTTGATTTTTAAATATAATTAGTTTTTTTGGAAGTTGATACCCCGAAAGAAGTAAAATATTTTGGCACTGGTTTGCCAAATAAAAATCGCAGATGAAAAAAAAAATTGTGCACAAAGAAGCTAATGTTTTCATCACTGCTTTTGCTATCACCAGGCATATTTTTATCTGGATTTGAACTTCCATTGGTTTGCAACTCTTCCATAACAAAATCAAGAATAATTGTGAATTCTAATGAGAAAACGATATGCATAATGAAGTATAAACCTAGAGAGTAAAGCAATATCAGAGTTGCTATGATAGTATTGCTTTGCAAGCAATAGAGGAGTATGAAGTGTGTAGCAAACAAAGGGAGAAACAATGGAAAAAGTGACAAACAATGGAGAAACTAGGGTTTAGTTTTTTTTTTTCCTTTTACTCAAAAATGTGCATTGAGAGTTATTTTTTTATTTTTAAAAGATGTGTACATAGAATATTTTGATGTAATATTACGGGTGTTGTAAACACCCCATTTTGACTGGCCTTAAGACTTGGTCGCTTTATTTCGAACGCCCTATGATAAAAGCTGCAATGTGCAGTCTTTTGAATCCCTCAACAGGAAAACCAAGATTCAAACTTTAATCCCAACTATACCAACCAATACCTGTTTTGGCCAAAACCTTTTTTGACATTCTTAAAACCACTTTTTCCAAGTGTTTTGGGTTGTGTGGTTCCAAACATTTCTACAATATTCTGAGGCTCGCGTTTTGAAACTTCAAATGTTGTCTTTTTAAGTGGACTAAGCAAATGACAGAATGGCAGTGAATGGAAGAATGAAATTCTAAAGAAATACCTGTTTTTCTTGTCAAATTATGCTAGCTTTACACTATTGATCCAGTGGTACATTTTTCTCATTGGCCATATAAATACTTATGGCCGGATGTAAAATGTGGTTGGTTGGATGAATAATGGTACGACCGGTTGAATTGTTTGAGTATAGAGCATTTTCGGGAATTTTGGCTTTTCTGCAAATTTTTCACAAATATCTAAGATATTTTCATCCCAAAAATCTATATAAGGATGTCCCAACCTCATTTCTTAGGGTTACAAAATTTTCGAAGGAACGAAAAGGTTTGTTTGAGAACAAAACACTCCCATTCCCCATTTCATCTTCAACCTCTCACCTCTTTGCTTACTCCATCTAAACACTATCAAACCTTGGATCGAGGTACCTAGCTGAGGATTCTAAGCCATATTAAAGGATATTGAGGGTGCTACGAAGGAGTTTGATAACCAAGAAACTTAATCCTCTCTTTAAGAGGTGAAGTTTTGCCTTTTCATCAATTTATCTCTCTCTTTCTTCCTTTCAAGCTTTGTATCTTATTGTTTTGTGCTATAATCACATAATGGGTCATCATGGATGTGGTTAGGAATAGGATGTAGCCATCCATCCATTGAGTTGATTGTATTTCTTACTTTCTTGCACTTCTTGTTGTATATAGATATGTAAAATGGACCCTTGTGGATGTGGTTGGGAGTTAGAAAGTAGCCACCCATCCACCAGTTTGATTATGTAGTGTAACTTCTTTCCTTTTATTCACTTTCTCATCACCTTTCTCATCATCCAAGCGTGTTGGTTCACGTGTTTCAATCCATACTCAATTCTAATGAGTACTTGCGGTTGTTGCATGGAACTAGTTGGATGATTCTTGAGGTTTGGTGTTGAGAAAGTTGTTGATTTCTATTGATTTGTTATTTTCTTGGAAGTAAAGTAAGAGATTTTGGGTCAAAGGTGTTGAAAACTCTCTTCTTAATCCAAGTTGAGCATAGAAAGGGATGTAACATCCTTATTCCATGAGAGGAAGAATAGTCTTCAATCACCTTTGATGAATCTCTTAATTTCAAAGCAAAGCTTCCACTAAGAAATGGTGGCAATCTACTCTCTCTAATGATAGCATGGATTTGGGTATTCATTTACCCTTATCTACAAAGAGATGAATGAAGGTTTTCATTTATTTTTTGGGCTTGATTTCTCCCAACCTTAATCTCTATTTCATTTGTTAAACTGTTGTGAATATCTCGTTCACTACAACAGTTTTGGCGACTAAATTTTTAGTCGCCAAAAGTCAAGTTTTAGTCGTCGGAGGTTTTTTGCGATTAAAATTTTTGGTCACCAAAAGTACTAAATTGCCGACTGATTTTTTAGTCACCAAAAGGATTGAAATAAAATTAAATATCACGTTTTCAACGAATAAAACTTGTTGTTGTGAAAAACATCAATTATTTATAATGACTAAAGTTTTAGTAACCAAATATTTTTTTTGTTCATCCTACTTTTTTTTAGCGACTAAATTTTTTAGTCGCGTAAAGTCTATTTTGTTTTTGGCTACTAAACTTGTAGTCGCCAAAAATGTTTTGTTCTTTATCTTATATTTTTTTAGTTACTAAATATTTTAGTTGACTAAAGTTTGATTTTTTTTTGGCTACTAAACTTTTAGTCACCTAAAGTATGACTTTTTTCGCTTCTAAACTTTTAGTCGCCAAATTTTTTTGTTTCATCTTATTTATTTAGCTACTAAATATTTTAATCGCCTAAAGTCTGATTGTTTTTTGGCTACTAAACTTTTAGTCGCCAAATTATTTTTGTTGTGCATCTTATTTTTTTTAGCTACTAAACATTTTAGTTGCCTAAAGTCTGATTCTTTTTTGGCTACTAAACTTTTAGTCGCCAAAATTCTTTTTTCATTTTCTTTTTTTAGCTACTAACTATTTGGTCTCTAAAATATGTACTTCCTTTTTTATTACGAATTGTTTAGTCTCCAAAAACATGATTTTATATTTTTTCTCAAAATTCTAATTTGTCCACAACCTATATGCATTCCGTGCAACTTGTAGTATGTATATAAACTGAACAATACATATATTATCAATCATTCCACAATCTGCATCCATTTCATGTCACGACCCTATTCCGTCCCTAGTAGAATGGTGCCATGATGGCTAGTAATCCGAGATTACCAAAGGCCAACTTGCAAAGTCACACACGATCAGAGTATACATATGGGGCTTACATGTGCAGAAGCAATAAATTTAAATCTAAATAGTCCATAAGAGCTGTGCATAAGTCAAATGAAATGACGTACAACCTGGATACAAATAAAATAAGTACATGTTACATCTTGATCAAAAGGATTCTCAAGCCGACATATTCAAAAGTCATGAAATACAAAGCTAAGAAGCATAATCTTTAAGATGCTAGCAAAATATGAATCTGAACACAACTTGCAAAATACATCTAGGCGTCACCGCCTTCTTGCTCGTCACCTACATATATATAAGGAGAGGGTGGGCTTGGATACTCAGTGAATGATATTAGTAATAAAGGTTTGAATGAATGATATTCAAAATCTTTATCAAAACAATGCATAGCGTATCTTGTACAAAATCAAGGGATGAACCAAGTTCATCTATCAAGTTTTTCAAAGCTTCAAGGGATGCTTACTAGCATCAATATAATACAAGGGACGACATTCCATACAAAACAAGGGAATAATCGACCCGGAATCGATTAGACAAACCCACCCGTACAAGTCTGTCGGTGGCAAGGGAGATATCTCAAACAAGGGTACTAGTTGCATTATAGTCCCCAACCACTAAGGACTTTCCAAGAATGTCATCAAAACAAGATAATACATGATACAAAACTAGGAATAATCATTCAAACTTGAACAAACACTTTTCCAAAAAGAAACAAGCAAAGCTTTTATCAAAACATTAGAACATAGCTTTATTAAAAATACCACTCACATAGCTCTTCGGGTGTAGGGATTAAGGCAAGAATCCAAGACCTACAAACACATGGCAAGGTCCACTGATTGTATTTCAAGAAGACAAGAAGGAATGCTCAAAAGATGGCTATGCAATGCATCTCTAAAACAAGCTTTACTTGGGTGTAAATGATCCCGGCATTTCTTTCAAAACTAAGTCAAGACAAAGCAAAACATGTGCTGGGAGTTAAAACACTATTTTTCATCTCGGGAAAACATGCTGGGTACCAACCAGGTCTTGGCCGAGGTATGGTCCTGGTGACCACATTCAGGGAAATGAAGTCTGGAAAATCTAGGTTTCCTTTTGAAGAACATGAAGAATATGAACATGAAGAACATAAATGCTAAAATCATAACTTTATTCAAAATCTGAGATTTCATGATATGAGTTCAAAAACATGGACCTAGGTACCCATACATGAAGATTCCATGAAAACAAATACAAAAGTATGGATCTTGATACAAACTTTTGGATCAAAACGTGGTTTTCCTTCAAGAACACAAAAACATCATTTTCTCTTTCTAAAACCAAACTTTAAATCAATGCATGGCTCATGTATCATGCTAGATCATGCAATGTAAACGGATCAATATAAAGAACAACAAGAGTAGATCAAGAGTCTAACCTCAAAACACGGATCTAACGGTTCAAGCTTTAAAGATCAAGCTTGGGATCTAGCTCTCTCACTCAAAACTTCTCTTCCTCTTCCTAGAGCCTCTCTCTCTACAATGCAAAAGGTATAACACAAAATGATATAGGTTCTTAGCTAGTACCTGACTTAACCCTCTGCTGGGACACGTGGCAACGCCGGATTGGATCTCCTCAAAAAGGTGACAGAATGACAAGACAAGAGTATGACAAAGTGTGTATAACAAGCAAGGTGACAAGGTCACTCTAACAAGGTAATGACCTCGGATCAAGACATAGGCTTCAGCAAGTAAGGTCTCAATGATCTCGGCTAGGAAGGATAACATTTGACCTAGTTGTGCCACACCTCAACCTAGATGTGCCACACCTCGGTCTAGGTCATACCAGTCCAGGAACAAGATCACTAGGTGCAAGGATCAAGGATGTTGGTTGCCTAGATGATAACATCTCGGTCTAGATGGTACACATCTCGGCCAATACGCTAGGGTGAAGGCGGAGGTCAACCAAAGTGGTTTCAGGATGGTCCTAGGTATAAGAGGTTCAAGGGTGTGATCTAGGCTACACACACCAAGCAAGGAACAAAGCATACATGCAACACTCAAGCCCATCACATAAGTACAAAACAAGACAGGGACCTTTACTTTGGGCAAAACAAGTCGAAATCTACAAATGCAAGCTTAACAAAACAAAATCATGCAGAGGCACATGAACATGGCTAAGACGAGGATGAGGGTCATTACATTTCACTTCTAACCATCTAAAAAGGAATAACTTGAAATGTCAAATTCCATACAAACCAACTATAGTCCAAACTAAAATAATAATTCCATACAAAACAGAGAATCATACAAAAATAAGCCCTCCGTATGCAAAAAATATATTTACTACCATGCCAAATGGCCATTAGGCGTGGTACAAGTTACCATCATAATTTGTACCACGACAAAAGGTAATCTATATACCACGCCATTAATTATCAGTTCGATGCCAAAAGTTATCTGTATAAGTAATACTAATCCACACAAAAGCAGAGAACGACAAAATTAACAGGATTATACAAAAGTCTAAATTGTCATCCATAAACAAAAATAGATTATCCACAAGTCCATGTCAAAAGCCATCTACAAAAAAAATTGCACCCATTAGTACCAAAAATGCATGCAGAACTTGGCAGTCTGAAACAAAAATATCAGAGGCTACGGTGAGTGAATTAAACTATTCATCTTCTTGAGCACTTTTTCTATTATACTTTTAGGCATAGTTCAAGTGTTCACTGAAAAGATGACATTTTGTATGAGCACTTTTTCTATTATACTTTTAGGCATAGTTCAAGTGTTCACTGAAAAGATGACATTTTGTATGCTTTTTTTTTAGCAGATGCATGGAAACAAGTAGCAGCACTAATTGTCATAGAAAATATCAGTTGATTCTGACATACAAAAAAGGTTTTAACATGAATTTAAGGTATAACAACCTATAAATGCCTTTTTGGAAATAAAATCATATATATGTATCATGAAAGATTTATTCAGGCAACTGCACAAACATTCAAACTTGAATAGATCGACATATATTTGTAAATATTTTACATACTCAAGAGGCCCTTGAAATGTTTGGAACATCATAGAAACAAAATGTTGAAACCCAAGAAACAGATGCTTTGCAACAAAATGATCTAAAATTCAAGAACAAAAGAGAAGTGTCTAAATTAATAACATTAGCTAGGGATCACTTTCAACAAGTACACAAACAACAATCTTCAAAGCACTTAGGAGTGTTCATCAACATGCCATTCTGAGCATAGCAACAAAGCCTTACAATATTGAAGGAGTTATCTAAGATTATATCTGCTTAGAATTCACTATGTAACTTGATTTCAATTTGATCAAATACATTTTTTAGGTTTCATTTCTCCTCATAAAAGAAATGCTTATTGCTAGAATGTTTCAGCTGTAATTTTATTTTGTCTCTTTTTCGTTCCCATTTTCCTAGTCAAAATAAATGAAAAGAGTAACCTAGGAGGTTCGTCCAATCTTAAGCCTACAAGAAGAACTTCAATTTTTAAACCCTTTATGGCAGTTGAGCCAGATATTTCATTTTCCATCTTGAATAATTAGTTGGTTATGTTTCCAAGTTCACCAATGCAGTAAATCATCATATCTTGAATGAATTGAATACTTTCAAGGAGAATAACAAACTGAAAATGAAAAGATACCAACATGGGATGTTATCAATATTTGTATCAATAATAAATGGAACTCTCTCTATAGATAAAAGGGTGCATGTTTTAAAGTTAGTGGACACTTTTTTTTATCATTGTAGATGAATGTGCACTTGTTTCAAGTTTGAATTTAATTCCCCATTGACAAAAGAACTCAAGTTAATCAATCAATATTACTCTCTACTACAATGCTTATCTTTGCTTACATCATATAATGAAAGAGTGCATTAATTAGATTCGAAAAATAATAACTAAGAATGATCAACATCCTTATCATTGTAGACACCCCATTTTTGACTGTCCTTAAGACTTGGACGTCATCGTTTAAACACTCGATGATTACCCTTGTTTGTGTTCGTCTTGAGTTCTCGGAGGTTTCGGCTATGCGCCTTACCTCAAGACCTCTCGACTTGTTTGTTTTGTGTTTGGTTTTGTATCAAACACTTGTGGCTTTGCTTCAGAGGGTGGGAAGTAGCTTGTAGGCCATCCCCACACCTCACCGGCCATGGCTTGAGGCCACCGGCCTTGTTTCCTTGCCACCGGCCATTGGTTATGGCTGGTCGGCACTATTGATGGTCGGTCGGCATTGTGTTTGGTCGGCCGGCCACTGTTTCTGATCAATCGGCCACTTTTCCTGGCCGAGACCTTTTCTTGAGGGAGCTTGATCCTTTTGAACCTTTTTTAGCTTCTTGAGGAAGCTTGAAACTTTTTAGCTTCTCCAAGAAGCTTGACCCTTTTTAGCTTCTCCAAGAAGCTTGACCCTTTTTTTTAGCTTCTCCAAGAAGCTTGAACCCTTCTAAGCTTCCAAGAGAAGCTTGCACCTTTTGCACCCTTGTTCTAGCTTCTCCAAGAAGCTTGAACTCTTTGCTCCAAGCTTCTAAGAGAAGCTTGAACCCTTGTCTAGCTTCTCTAAGAAGCTTGGCCCTTTTGTCTAGCTTCTCCAAGAAGATTGGCCTTCTTGGCCCTTTTACTCCAAGCTTCTAAGGGAAGCTTGACCCCCTTGACCCCTCTTTTTTGTTCGCTTCTCTAAGAAGCTTGGCACCTTGTCTTGCTCTATAAATATAGAGCCTATCCTTCCATTCAAGAGGTTCCAAGAATTGGTCTAAGGCTCCATACATATATCTCTCTCCATATCTCCTCCATTTTAGCTCCAAATTGCTTGGTTCTTGGCTCCTTTGCACACCAACCCCTAGCCTAACACCTCCATCATCAACCTAAGGAGTTTGGAGGCCATTTTCAGAGGCTAAGGGACTGGTTTTTTGTCCAAGAAGCTGCTGGTTTCGTTGGTCTACAAGGGTGAGCCTTTAACCCTCTTTTATCCCCCGTTTTTGCACAAGTTTTTAGCCTGTCTTTCTTGCGGATTTGGGCTTTGTGTATAACATAAAAAAGTTCTGTTTTTTTGTGTTTAAGATGGGGTCGTTTACCCCCTCTTAGGCCTTGTTTGGCCCAATTTTGTGCTATTTTTGGTGAGCTTCGGGACCACCTTGTTTGGGCGTCCTCACCACTGAAATCTTGAGGGATTTTAGTGGTGAGGATGGTGGTTTAAGGTCCTAAGAAGGAGAGGGGTGACCCTCTCCCTTGTTGCCTTGTTTGTTGCCCTTTTTGGCCTTCCAAAGGGGCTCATATTTGCATGCTTTCAAGCCTTGTTTCAAGCATTTTTGAGTGGGTTTTAGGACCCCCACAAGCCATTTCTAGAGTTGGTTTGGTCTTGTTGAATGTCCTTGTTGCACGTGTAGAGTAACCCTCTTGTTGGTCTTTCAAAGGAACACCCCATTCTAGCATGTGTGGACCTTGTTTCCATGGTTTTTTTGGGGCTTATTTGACATGCCATGTTACTATTTTTGCTTGGTTTAATGGTCCCTTACATGCACCTTACACTTGCCTTGCATTCCTTTATTTTACCTAGAAAGGCATCTTGCATTTGGACCACCATGCTTGCATGTTTTGGCTTAGCTTTGTGAAGTTTTTAGTCATGTTTTAACATGTTTAAGTTCTGTTTGGTATCATTTTGGTCATGCTTGCCATGCTTTGTATAGCCTCTTTGCATTCTGGCTTGTTAGCCTTGGATGTGTGTGTCACTAGCATACTTTACTTGGCTTGTTCTCATGATTTGGCATCATTGGAGACCATATTTCAGTCCATGTTCCATGCTTTCACACTTGCATTTTCCATCCCTTTTCATGCTTTGAAGAGTTGATAGCTTGTGCTCCATATTTAGGCCCTTGTGCATGCATGCTTGTGTGTGAGTTTTCATGCCTTTGTTATATCATTTTGGCCACTGATTTTGGCATGCTTGAGAGCTACCTATATTATTTTAAGTCCATCTTTGCATGATGTTGCATGCTTGTCTTGCATATTGTCACATCCTTGCTCCATTTTGCATGATTGTTGCATGCTATACATATTCACATGTTCATGTTGCATACTTAGCCTCCATGCCTAGGTTGCATTGCATAGAGCATGCATGCTTTGCCTCTTGAATTGAGTATGATAGAGGTTGGGCTTTATGTGTTTAATTGGTTTGCATGTCATTTGAAATCAAAATGCATAACTTGGTTTCTTGGGCCATCACGCATTGAAATGCGCGATTGGTGGTCCGAGGGTCAAGCACCATCCTCCTTTGAGTCATAAACATGATAAGGAGTGTGGTTGGTGCAAACATTGCTTGAAATGCATTGCCATGCCATGTTTTGCCCTCTGCTGTTGTCAAACAGGTTTCAGCAGGAAGAATTGGCCGGCCGGCAGTGTTGGGTGCCGACCGGCAAAACAGGTCTGGCCAAGAGCATAATGTTTAGCCGATGACCATTCTAAATGGCTGGTGATGATCTCACTCAGCTAGTAGTATCCCACAACACTCAGAGAAGCAACCTTGGAAGTTGTGCAATTTTCAGAGAAGCAGAACAGTCAAAGTAGAGGCAAACTTGTGCATGGCAGTGACTTTCCGAGCGGAGCCGAGCGCGCATTGCATTGGGCCCTCTTCCCGAGGCCGTTTACTGCTTTCATTAGATTAGTTAATTTGTTAATTAATTAATTAGTCTGTAATAATTAATTAGCTTGTAGGTTAATTAATTTGTATTATTCTTTTGGTCCCTTCGAGCGAGGGTGAATTTGTAATAAGTGTGGGTGCGTGTGTGCATGTCTTCCAACCCCCACTTCTTTCTCCCTTTTACTTACCTGCTTTTGATGGTTAGTATTAGGACATGTTTACTTTAGCATACCTTATGCTATGCATGCGTGCATCATTCATCAGTATTGCATGCACCAGGCTCGGCGCATCATACTAACTGCATAAGTATCTCAAATCTAACTTGAATACATGCTACTTGTGCATTTTCACATGTCATTTATAGACTAGCCGAGCCTACTCTAGTGACATTCCGCATGTGTTACATTAGCCATCTTAACATGAACTAGGATCATGCATATGATTACTAACTAGTTTCTGTTTTGGCTTGGAGTACTCTGTAAGTCCTTCTGCTTTAGCATACCGCATGCGTGTGAGTGTTGCCATAATCGCATGATTACCATGAGGCTAGCTGCTTATGTGATATAACTGCTTGAGTGCCTGTGGATGGAGGTTGAATTACCTAAATTGGGATAACGCATTAAAACTGTGAGTTTTAAGCCCACTAGATAAGTGGCAAAACCATCTTTTCTAAAAGCCCATTCGAGGGTGGCAAAACTTGCATTTTAGCCTACTTGCGAGTAACAAACCATCTTCAAAACGAACATGCAATGTTTTGTTCCAATTTAGGCGATTTGGTCTATACTTGTTTGCTGCGCGCATAACATACTAATTCTAGGCTAATAAATGGAATAAGAACACATAACGTTTTCAAAAACAGATATCATGGTTAGTAGAGGCTGATCTTCGGATCAGGCGAGAGGGGGTGCTCATAGCTGACCTTCCCCAATCGTACCCAAGTTCCCGAACCGAGGCAACTTTGGTGATGACGGACACGTGGCCTTTGACACCGAGTCAGGGTTTCCTAAATTTCCCCAAAAATAAAATATTTAGGTGGCGACTCTATATCTGGCAAAGCAGTCCATGTTTGGCACTTCTTTTCAAAAATCTGTTTCTCAAAACGATTTGCCGGATTTGGACTCTTTGGTTCAGATTAAGAACCGTGACACAAATCGAGTCCGAACTGTAGTAGCGGGGTCCCTCGCGGACGTGCTACAATCATGTAGAATTTTTATCCCATTGTTATCTCCATAACCATATCATGCTTTCTTAATACGTTTACTACCCATATGACCACCTTATATGATGAAACAGTGGCATCTTTTAAAATCAAAATGCTGAACATTTCTTAGATGTCAAACTCTCCATTTTTTGATTAAATTTAAGGCGTAGGCTCTAACTCCTAACCTATGCATGCTAATTACGTGTCGTCTATGGCCATGGGTCTTATTTGTCATGAGAAAGCTGGCCGTGACATCCATATAGTGGTTTGGGGGATGTTTTGCATTGTCGCCCCCCAAACGCCCTTTTTCAACTAAGTTTAAGGCGTTCTCGGTTCTAACTTCCAACTACGTCTGCTAATTACATGTCATCTGTGGCCACAGGTCCTACTTGCAACGAGGAAGTTGGCCATGACATCCCTACAGTGGTTCGGGGGCTGTTTTGCATTTTCACCCCCCGAACGCTTTTTCGACTAAGTTGAAGACATTTTCAACTCTAACTCCTAACCTACGTGTGCTAATTATATGCCGTCTATCCCCACAGGTCCTATTTGTCACGAGGAAGCTGCCTGTAACATCCGTATGGTGGTTCAAGGGTTGTTTTGCATTTTTTCTCCTGAACTTTGTAGAACTTTTAGTATCATATGAATAAAATTCTGCTACCAAATAGTAGGATGTCCATCTGAACCTTGCAAGAGGGTTGAGAGCCGTAAAACCATGTCATTGAGATGATTGAGTTGTACATGTTGTGCCTCCCTTGCTTTTTTTTCCCCCCCATCTTTGACTTGTTTCATCATCTCATCTCTCTTCCTCATTCGCTCTTCACGATTTCTCTACCGCTCCTCTTTCTCCATCATCTGCTCTTTGTGATCTTTTTGGCGCTCCTCACGAAGAACCTCCAACTCAGCTCTCATTAACTCCATATGTTTATCATGAGCTCATGCTGAAGTATTAAATGTTGAAGAAGGTTGTGGGCCTATCCCAAATCCACGCAAGTAATTTTTTTTTTTTCTGTCCAAGTACTTGCCTTGATAGTTCCTCCTGGGTCAATGGTGCTCCCTGCTTTGGTGGCTGCCACTTGTATATTCACCATCTCATCTTGTCTTTACAAAAAATCACAAACTATTCAACAAAAGCACAAACAATAACATGCAATTTTGTGCCAAGGTACTAATTAATATTAAATACAATTGGTTTTAATGCTCAATACTTACATGTAGCTCACTACATTTGGGATGAATCCACTCATTAGTCTTCTTTGACTTGTGCAATTTCGCATAAAATTCTGGAAAATCTAGCTCTCTATCCTCATATAACTATTAATTTCAAGTAACAAAATTAATGGTAATTTGCATATTCATAAGTGATATACAAAAGTGATTTGTATATTTTGAAATTAACAAGTTCTCACCATAATCAACATTGCTATTAGAAATGATCGAGATCCACTTGTATGATTGTATGTTAGCATAGTCCTGTTTGCTTTATCGGCTTTTGATCATTTCTAAAATATATAAAAAACATAGAATTATTCAACAAAGTAAAATTTTTTACATATTAAGGCATAATACAATTCATATCCATATGTGTAATATTTATTTGTTACCAAATGAGATTCATCTTTCCAAGCTACATTAATCATATGTTTCCAATCGTCCAAGCTCACTCCTGTAGGCGGATGACTGTAGGGGTCATCAACACCCTCTTCCTGAAGTTTGAGGAACTCTTATTTTAGATTGTATCCCCAAGCCTTGTACAAGAGATAGGCCTTTCTATTAACAATCTTTTAAGCTTGTTCATTAATATGAATGTAACAACCCTCACCTTACTCTTTTCATACTTGCATACATCCTTGCATGGTCTTGCTTTATTATGTTAATTGGAAGGATTGTTTGCCTTGTCTTGTTAGTGTTACTTGCGTGATCTTGTCCCTTGTTCGGTACGTGTGTACATAGCCGAGGTCATCTTGAGCTAGGTCCGCCTTTGACCCTTGTACTTAGAACTATCTTGAGATCTTGTTCAACCCCATCTTCACCTCGGGCATTCATTGCCGAGATGTTTTGCACTTGAACCTTGTCCGCAGGCAGGTATGGCCTAGGCCGAGATGTGGCGCACCCCGGCCAAGGTGTGGCACAGCTTAGTCAAGTGTCGTCCTCCCTAGCCGATGTTTTTCTATCCTGTTGCTGGATCCTTGATTTGAGCCGATGTCATCTTGTTGCCGATGTGTCTTACCCGAGCTTGCTGCATACGATTTGTCAGAGACTTGTCTTGTCTATCAATCACCTTTTTGGAGCTGAACCAACCCGATAATGCCACGTGTCCGAGCTGATTGTTAAGGCAGCCGGCAGACCTTGAAACACATCATTTCCTTGTCTCAAATCTTTGTTTTAGAGACAGAAGCTCTAGAAAGGAGGAAGAAGAGTTCTTGAGTGAGAGTAGTCTTCCAAGCTTGATCTTCGTGGTTTGAACCGCTGGATCCGAGTTTTAAGGTTAGAATCTTGATCTCCTTTGGTTGTTCTTGCTGAATATCTAGCTGCATTGCATGATCGGATTTGTTTTGCATGTCATGCATCGTTTTGAAGTTGGTTTTGGAAAGAGAAAATGGTTTTCCATGTGTTCTTGAAGAAAGTCTCATTTTGATCGAAAAGTTTGGAACGAAAACCATGTTTTATGTTTATTCTTGCATGACTCTCTTGAACGGGTACCCAGGTCCCTATTTTGAACTCTTGGCATGAAAACTCAGATTTTTGTAACAAATTGTGAACTTGCATCCATCTTTCAAATGATCATGTTCTTCATATTCTTCAAAGGAAAACCCAGGTTTTTCCTGACTTTGTTTAGCGGGACCTCGGCTTAGCCCTGGACAGTACCCGGTGTGTTTTTATGAAACGGGAGCAGTGATTAAGCTCCCAGCTTGTTTTGCTTTGTCTTTGACTTGGATCTGGCAAGAGTGCCGAGATCATTTGCATGTATTTGGAGCTTGCTTTGAGAATGTGACTTGCCATGTGATTGTAGGTCCTTGATATTTGCTTTGAGTCTACACCTGAAGAACTAGGTGAGTGGTATTATTGATAAAGCTATGTTATACTTGTTTGATAAACCTTGCTTGCCTTGTTTTGACAAAAGTATTTTGTTAGCATGAATAAATAGCTCTTGTTTTGATGTGCCAAGTATACTCCTTGTTGATGCCACCTTTGAAAAGGATACGGTCCTTGTTAAATCGGGCTACGGGCCTAAGTAACACAAGTCCCTTGTGCTGGAGGACTCTAAACTTTCGCAGCACTAAGTATAAAAGGATACGGTCCTTGTTAAATCGGGCTACGGGCCTAAGTAACACAAGTCCCTTGTACTGGAGGATTCTAAACTTTCGCGGTACCAAGTGCACAAGTCCCTTGTATTGGAGGACTCTAAACTTTCGCAATACCTTTGACCAAACGATTACGGATCGTACAGTGTTATGATACTTGAATGATGAATACGGTTCATCCCTTGCTTCGCCGATGTTATGATACTTGACTGATGAATACGGTTCATCCCTTGCTTCGCCGATGTTATGATACTTGAATGATGAGTACGGTTCATCCCTTGCTTCGCCGATGTTATGATACTTGAATGATGAATACGGTTCACCCCTTGCTTCGCCGATGTTATGATACTTGAATGATGAATACGGTTCATCCCTTGCTTCGCCGATGTTATGATACTTGACTGATGAATACGGTTCATCCCTTGCTTCGCCGATGTTATGATACTTGAATGATGAATACGGTTCATCCCTTGTTTTGCCTATGTCAGTAAACATCTTTGGATACTTGTAATATTTGATTGATGAATACGGTTCATCCCTTGCCTTGCTAAAGTTTTGGTGTGTTTCGTTTTGAAGGACCTCGGCTTTATTCATGTAAAACCTTTATTTTTAGTACCATTCACTGAGTTTTGTACTCACCCCTCTATATATATGTAAGTGATGAGCAGGACGGTGGCGACGCCTAGATCGTTTTGGATGCTTGTTTTGGAGTCGTGCTTATGTCGGCTTTACTTTTGTATTTACGTCGACGATGCTCTGCTTTGCATGTCGGCAAATCTTGAAAATCATGCTTCTTGAATTGTATTATCTGTATTTTGTATATGTCGGCTCGAGAAGCCTTTTGATCAAGATGTAACATGTAATTTTACTTGTTGTATTTAAGTTGTAAAGTTAATTGGAATGTTTGGCATTGCTTTGATCTACGCACAGCTCTTATGGACCTCTTGTATTTGATTTATTGCTTCCGCATTTGTGAGCCCCTATATCCATACTCTGATTGTGTTAAGTTTTGAAAAGATGGCCTTCGGTAATTACGGATTACTGGCCATCACGGCACCAAACTACTAGGGGCGGTTTGGGGTCGTGACAATGAAAATCCTCACCGATATCAAACTTGTCCAGCACATAATAATAAATAAAGTATTGAATTAATTAATTTCAACAATTACAATTATGCTTAACAAAGACATTTATCACAATATAGTCATGCTTACTAGCACAACTTAGATAACAACATCTTTGGTACTTTGATCAATTTTGATCCATGACTTTACTCCCTTAAGAGGGCATAACCTCCTAATCTGCAGTCCCACCTCATTCGTTGCTGGGGTGGCATTCCCTCAAGTGATTGCATTCAACAGCCGATTCACATAAACATACAATTTCCCTTATTTTTTTGCTAACAATTTTTTTTGCTCTCCTTTTCCTAGTGTAGGTCCTCGTACACGAGTTGATCTAGTTCACCCTAGTAATAAACCAACAAGTCACAAATTGCAAATATTGATTACAAATAATTGACAATAGTTAAGTACAATGATCTTAACTACGCCAACTGTCAGCTTCTCATAGACAACTGTCTGTGTATCACTCAGTGGCTATGTCTCATCAGATAAAGTCAAAGGGGTGCCAATGTCATGTGGAGATGCTACTGAGGCTGTTACTATGTTACCACTTGATGCTTTTTTACGCCGACTCATCTTCATCCTAGGAACCATGCTAGTAGCTGCAATAAGTAAAAAGCATGATATACATTAACTAAAACCATCACATAAATCATTGATGTTTTGATCAATGCAGAATATTTACATAAGCTAATCATTAACGATATTACCTCATAACATAATACGAAAACATTTCATAGAAGGTGCCAAAGAAAGGGCTTGCACATAAAAGCAGTTAAACATAAATTTCAAATTATGAGGTTCATCAATTTAAGAGGTTTAACATTGCGCAAAATGTTACAACTATATATTGAAAAAGAAAACATGAGGTCCCATCTCACTACATAAAAGACAAAGAGCAAAAGATGTTCTCTTCTTTCTCCCATTTGACCAACAAAACAAGCAGGAAAAAAAACAAAAGCATATCTACTTAGAGAACACATTTTGAAATGTTGAATTCATACATCAGGACTTTATGTCCATATCTGTATCAAAATCACTTTCAAGCCCATCTTCTTCTTTATCGTCACCCTTCTAGTTAGTTCATCTTTATCATCACAGATGAAGGCACCATCTATAACACCTTTGGGTTATACACGCTTATCGAACTGCAAAACTTCCATTGAAATAATTTTAGCTTCAATATCATCTCGACGCTGAACCACATCATCATCAATAGGCTCAGCTAGTACAACATCAGTGGTTTCATCTTGTTAAAACACATTATCAGGTTTCATACCATCCAGCTCTAGCACATCCCAAATTCTTCGATATTTCTATGACTCTCCAATTGGCACCTAACTTTGTATCATGAACATAGAAAACTTGTTGAACTTAACTTGGTAACACAACCATGTCATCTTTATACTATTGACTTCTTACATCCACAATTGTCAAATATGGTTTGACACGCAAAGTTCTGCTACTACCAGTGTTATACCATTCACACTGGAACAAAATAACCCGATCTCTAAACAAATATGTTATTCCTTAAAATTTGCAAATGTAGTCATAGAACTTTATTAGTTGGCCTTCATTGTCCCCTTCCATTACCAACCAACTATTTTGACTTTTATGACGGTTGTCACAGTCGATAGTATAGAATCAGACGCCATTACAAATGTATCCCAAATATGTGTTCACTAAGTGATTAGGACTATTGGCTAATGATCATATCTCATCGGTTACTTTAGGTGACTTTTGCTTCTGCAATTGGTTTATTTACATAAAAAAAATGTGTCATGTTATTTTTGACATAATTTAGCATCATGTGTAAACTATACTATAATGAATTTTAGCTTACGCCATCTTTGAAACATTTAGGAAATTCTTTATATTGTGTCTTTGCAATGTAGCATGCACTTCCATATTGTTATTGCAACAACATCTTGTGTTCCCTAGTTAATAGAATGTAATTCATAAGTAATTGGAAGAATGAATTCTTAAAAAAAAAAACATATAGCTCACATATAGTATTTTAGTTGTTCAAGTCATACTCTAGATATTCTTCCACTTTTGAGCTATTGTGTAGGACAAACCAATAAGCCATTTCGCGATCGGCTACAGACACATCAGTTGCCCTTGGGAGTAGGCCAAACGAATGAACATTTTGAGTGAAAACCGCCAATCTCGGGCCATTGTCACCCCCATCATAGTTCCTTTCTTCTTGGTTAAACACCGCTTCATCTTCATCCAAATACATTGAACAAAACATTGTACACTCTTTGAAAATGTAAGCCTTTACAATGGAACCTTCTGGTTAAGGTTTATTGCCAACAAACCCTTTCAGAAGTTCGAACATCTTACATGTCAATATGATTTGAATATCAATATTTACATTTTATACTATATGTAAATGAATATGATTTGAACTCGTAGTTATACCTCTCAATGGGATACATTCACCGATATTGGCCTTCCAAGTATAGCCTTGTGAGGCAAATGAATTTCCAAGTACACATGACATAAAAAAAAAAAGCCGGAGGAAAAATCTTCTTAAGCTTACAAAGTACAAGTACAATTTGTTCTTTTAGTTTCTCCAAATCAGTCACCTTCAATGTCTTTGAGTACAATTGGTTGAAAAAAGTTCCCAACTCAAAAAATGTGGTCCTAATCTCCTTGGAAAGGTATTCACACATCCCAATTGGAGAAGTCGTTGTACAAGGACATGACAGCCATGATTTTGAGGCCAGATAATTTACCACCATGAGCGGTCACACATTTCGATATATTTGCTGCATAGCCATCATGATACTTAATCGATTTCAAGAAATCACAAAAACCTTGTCTCTCTGCTGGGGACAATGTGTACAATGCTGGAGGCTTCTCGAAGAGCCATTGGAACGCCTCTTCAATGTAACTCTTTTCGTATTCTCATGTCTTCCAAATCTAAACGTGCTTTTTTCGTGTCCTTGTTCTTGCCACTTATGCTCAATAGTGTCCTAACTAAATTGTCATATATATTCTTCTCTATGTGCATGACATTAAGGTTGTATAAAAGCTTCAGTGTTTTCCAATAAGGTAGGTCGAACGTAATGTTTTTTTTTGTCCAATTCGAAGTTGGATTTTTTCATTCTTTTTTGGTTGTGTGGATGCTTTTTATCCAACTTGTATGTCCTAGAATCAATTTACTCCACTATTTGTTCTCTTGGTAACGTCATAGGTATGGACTGATTCTCAATTTGGTCGTTGAAGAGCTTACTTCTTTACCAATTATGGTTCTTAAGCAAATAGCGACGAGCGCCCATGTACCCTATCTTATTTCGCAAACTCTGAGATGATGCATCCATGTTACAATTAGGGTAAGCCAAGCAACCCTTTGTACTCCAACCAGGCATGTTACCATATGTAGGGAAATCATTGATGGTCTATGTAGCGATCCCAGTTTTGCCACTTCGCTGAGTATGTCGGGGATCGAGCTACCCGATTAGCTCGCGGGGGGGGTCCAGGGGGCAGCGCCCCTTGACGGGTCCAAAGGTAGCACCCTGGCGGGGATCGAGCTGCCCGGTCAGCTCGCGGGGGGTCCAGGGGGCAGCATCCCTTGGCAGGTCCTAAGGCAGCGCCTTGGCGGGGTTGAGGGGCAGCGCCCTCGAAGCAAAAATGCAAAATGCATTAAAAGTTGCTTTTCTGCTCGAGCGGCCATTTATGCTCTTGAGTGGAGAATGTTTGGTTCCAAAAATTTTCCATGTCTGCAAAAGTACTGGGAGAGTGTATTTGACGCTCGAACAGGGCTTTCCACGCTCGAGCGGACCATGTTTTATCAGTTCATAAATCTGATATTTCAGATCACTTTTGCATATCTCTCTCTCTAAAAACCCTTTCCTCCCCCTTCTCTCTACATTTCCCTACGCCAAATTGGATCAAAACCTTGATTTCTCAAGATCCATTAGAGTTCTGCCATAAGTTCTTCATCAAAGTTGGTTAACTTCTCGAGGGCTTCGTTGTGTGCGGTGAAGATCGAGTTTTGACACCGTTGATTTTGGGGGTTTCATCTTATTTCTTCTTTAAAACTTGAGGTAGGGATTTTCTTAGAGTTATATATATATTTTTGCAAGACCTATATGATTTTCGAAATCACCTTTCGATAGCTTTGAAAATTGATTGTTGATTCAAGAAGTTGAGCGATTTTGAAAGTGGGTTTATCTTTTATTCTTTTAAAATGATCTTATGGGTTTTGATCTTCGTTGATTGAAGAAAAGATGATTTTTGGAAAGTTTTCTTTCAAAAGATTTGAGTTGTATAATTTTAGTGAGAAAACCTAGAATTTAGGAATTTTTTAAAAAGAGACTGAAAATCCATGAATGATATTGTTATATTTATTTTGTGTGTCAAAATAAATGGATGTTTGGAAAATTTCTTATTTATATTAACATAAATATGAATTTCAAGGAATATGAGAATTGTAGTTCATTTTGAAAATTATTGTTCACAACGTTGAAATAGTCTTGAAATGACTAATTGTTGAGTATACTTGAGAAGAAGGAATTGTGTTATTCTTTGGATGATGAATTGGAATAAAAGTATTTATATTTATCTTGTGTTATTGGCATAACAATTCATTTGATTACATTAAACTTTGAAAGTTGATTTGAAAACTTGCATCGAGAAAAGAATGTTTATAAACAAGTTTTCATGAATGGTTTTGGGATAAATACATTGGTAAGTCTTGATAGGTGGTGTAGATGACATTGAATAAGTTGGCCTGAGAGTCTGGGGTAAAAGACTGAAAACCTGCGCGGATAGGTGTCGAGCCTTCCGGTTAATATCGGCAAAAATGACAATTTGGTGGTACTTGTATAGTCTACTTGCAAACACCGACCTGGGGATTACTAGAGTCGTATTTACCACCCTTGAAATAAATTGTTAAGTTTTGAACAATTGAAATTGCATGACATCATTGAGCATGATGGTTTTCAAAAGATGAAAATGTTATTTATCTTCAAAAAGGGCATAGCATGGCATGCATTTCATCTCTTGAGACATGTATAAAATGTATATACTTTGTTAAGGATTTCCTACTGGGCTTTATGCTCACCCTACGGGATTTTTGTGCAGGAAAAGATGTGGTGATGCCGCCTAACTAAAGGCGAGAAAATGTGTGTTGAGAGTACGAGACTCTTATTTTGCTATGACTTTGTATGTAAGCCAATGGCTGTATGTGTGTGGGTTTGAATAACCGTTTTGTGTAATCAGGCTCAAGCCTTAGAAACTTGTAAACCCTTGGAGGTATTTATTTGTTTATTTACTTGTTGTTAGATTAACGTATTGTTGCATGAAGAACTATTGTATCATGTAATGTAAGTTTGGAGATTTATATTCGGTTTTCCTTGAAAGAGCCATGATTGTTGTATTATCATTTGGGCTAGAAATTTGAGGCGTTACAACTTGGTATCAGAGCTACTAGGTTTGAATACTTGGAGCTCGTAGGAAGTGGTAGTTTAACCACAATGGGTTCATACACTTCCGTGGGGAAAGATTGTAAGGCATTAGGATTATGAGCCACATGCTGTACAATGTGCTCATATTTCCAAATAGATTGAAACCATCCGTGGCAAGCCCTAGCCTTACATTCCGAGGATCTACAAAAAAATGTAGGATGTTGCCTATCAAAGTCCTTCCATGCCTTGCCATCGGTTGGATGCCTTAATATTCCATAATCCACACGCTTCTCTTTGTGCCATCTTATATCTGTGGCTGTTTTTTTGGACATGTACAATCTCTTCAACTTCGGTGTCAAAGGAAAGTACCTCAATATTTTGTGAGGAATCTTTTTACCCTTCTCATTGTTCAACTTGTATTTAGACTCCTTACATGTAGGGCAAGTCTCTAGTTTTGTGTTGTCATTCCAAAATAAAATACAATCATTCTTGCATGCATAAATGGCCTCGTATCCCAAACCCAATTCACATAAGAACTTTTTCGCTTCATAAAGGGTCCATGGAACAATTTCATCATAGTTTGGTAGAATGTCTTTGAAAACTTACATAACCATATCAAAGGATTTGTTGCTCCATTTATTGTACACCTTAATGTGAAGCATCTTAAAAATGAAGGACAACACAAAGAACTTTTTACACTCCGTATATACCTTGCGTTGAGCATCATTGAACAACTTAATGAATTTCAACAAATTTTCCCTCTCTGAGCTATTAGATTCTTCATCGATACGATCATTCATGAGACAACTCATGTAAATCCCTTCCAACATAATAGCCAATTCGTCCAAATTCTTGTGATTGTCTATCATTATAGGTCCATCTCTTTGACTGTCATTGTTTGACACACTAGACTGATCATGACACATGGGAACATGTTCCCCGTGGTGCGCCCAAGTTCTATAAGAACACGCGATTCCTCTTTGAATCAAGTTCAACCAAACAATCAAGTCACGAACAACGAATGTCATCATGGAGGCCTAAATTTTTTTATAGCAAAGTCAATAAATGACTGAACACCTTGCTGATACTCTTTACTTTTCAACCTATCTTTTATCATCATCCAACTCTTGAACTCTACGGCCTTGTTTGTTTGGCTCCACAGGATGGAGGGGATTAAAAGTACGGTAGGATTGAGTGCGGAGATTAATTGTGTAGTGGTATTAAGTTGGAGATGGAGGATTAAGAGTGTTCGTTTGTACACTACCGGATTAATAATACTATAAATAGTATTAATATATAAAATTAATATTTTTTAATTTTTAGTATTTTATAATATTACTATTATTATTTTTTTTGTACTTTTTAAGTCCACTTAATCTAGACACTTAAAAATATAAATTTTGCATAAAAATCATTTAAAAATTCACTAAATATAAAAAAAAATCAATTTTTTTTAGTATTTGTTAAAAAAATTCAAATATTTCTTTCACAAATAAATTATTTGAAAAAAATAATATTAAAAATACTTTAATCCTTTTTAATATTTTAATCCATTAATCACATCACTAGATTTCTAATCTCATATGTTTTCCTTCCATGCTAGTCCAACCAAGGAGATGGATTGCTCGTCCCTTTGGGTCCCGTTTGTTTTCAGAGATAGAATGGATGGGATTGATAGTGATTAATAGTGAGGGGATTGTTAGTGAGGGGATTGATAGTGAGGAGATTAATAGTGAGGGGATTGATAGTTAGAAATAGTTAAATTATTTTTATATAAAATAATAAAACAAATAAAAAAAATATAAAAAACAAACATTAATATTTTTTTAAAAATTCCCAATATATAAAAAATAAAAAAATTTCTAATACCTTCACTATTTTTCTAATACCATCTCTACCTCCTCACTATGAATCCCCTTTCCAAGGGTATTAGTAATACCAAGGTATTAGTAGTCATAAGGCCATCTCTCAAAACAAATAGGTCATGTTTGTTTGGGTGGACATGAGCTTGGGATTGGACTAATAGTCCAATAAAATTATTAATCCGATGTTTGGTTAAACAATTGAAGTACGGATTAATTATTTTAAACTTGACTATTAGTTAAGATAGGATACATAATCCAACGGATTCGTAGTCCTACGACTATGAGTCTTGGGAATGCTAATCCAGTCCGCCCAAACAAACATGGCCTATAAGGTATTAGTAATACCAAGGTATTAGTAGTCCCAATCCCCTTCATATAACCCCAAACAAACGGGGCCTTGGAGTGTTAATCCGATCACAACCTTCCACAACAAAACACTCTTTATGTGATCCTCCCTCATTACTAGTCCAATCTACTCATTCACGAAGCCAAACAAACAAGGCCTACAAGTTAATCAAAGATTAACGTGGACACCACATAAACAAAAATGCTCAATAGTGGAAGTCCACAGTATGCAATATTTCTCCATACTAGAAGCCTTCATTTGTCCTCTTCTCTATTTTATAAGCTTTTTCTGAACTCTAAACTCAAGCCATTTGACAATATATATGTGATAACCATGTTCTGCATTATGTTAATTGGTCCTTATTATGAATGTGATTATGTGTTTGATATGATTGTCAGTGTCATTTATGTGAAAACATGTGGTTTTGAATTTCTATTTGTTCATCATAGGAATATCTATTTGATTATCTGCTTTGGAATTTAAATTGAAGGCCCTATCGGCCATAAAAATCGAAATTGACTATGCCATTGTGATTAGCGTAATTTTTAGAGCCTACGGTGAAATTTAATTGAAAATTGATTCGGATCAAAATAATCAGATTCAGAATGGCTAATTAAAGCATCATTACTTAATCTTAAGTGATTTGATTAAAGGAGCCTATTAATAGGCCAACTTGCACTCACACTCATTTGTTTTGAGTTCAAAATCTGAGTTTATACTTTAGTGAGAGAGAAGAGAGAAAGGGGGAGAATTGTACAAGGTTGGCTCAAGGCTTGGAAATTTGAAGTTAAACTCCAAGAACTTGAGTGTTTGAAGCTCCTAGGTGAGTAATCAACCCCTAATTCATGAGTTGAACTTGTGATTTTGTGAATTCAAGTGATTTGGTAGCTCATGGCAAAGATTTAGTTGAAAATGAAGCTAGAATGTACATGCATGCATAGAATTATCATAAATAAGCAAGGATTGTATGATCTATCATGTAGTTTGTTAATCATGAAAAATTGAGTTGTAGGATCATACATGCAAGCATGATTTGGATGAATTTCATGTGTATAAGCATCACTTGACCCATTTGAAATGGAATTGGAATTAAAAGATTGCATGCATGTTTGATTATTGAAGTTATGGAACTCATATGAGGTTTGAAAGCATGAGCCATGATTATATAAAAATGTTGATTGATTTTGAAGAATTGAACCATGATTTTGAGTAATTGGCTTCATATTGCTTGTGTACTCATGATATATAATGTATTTGCATGTTTGGGAACCAAAATTATGGGTTTTGGACCTTTGGAGGTTGAATTTGGACTTGAGGAACAATTCTGGAAAACCCAGAATTTATGATGTCCGCTCGAGCGGGAAATACGAGCTCCCAGAATAATTTGCAGACATGATGTCCGCTCGAGCGAGGAGCTATGTAGGATGACCTTCAGCTCAAGCGTCCAACTTCACGCTCGAGTGTAAAAGTGAGGCAACCAGTACTTCTGCGGACCTTATGGGTCCGCTCGAGCGGGGAAGTCCACGCTCGAGCGCGGGACCCCTGTTTCTGAAATTTTGAAAATGCCTTCTGTGCTTCGTTTTCCGTTCTCTTTCACTTCTAAGTACTCTTAGTCATGCATTAAGCATTGTAAATGAGTTAAAAGAATAAGAAAGAAGCCTAAAGAGGAACATGTGAATTAAGAACGAATTGAATTGTTTGTGAACCATTATGTTCATGGAATGTGTAGGGTCGAGTTCTAGGGCAAATCATCCAGCCGGTCACTGTGAGTAATATCTTAATAAAGATATTTGAAATATGTTTTTTGTTCAATTGCTTACTTCTGTGTAAGTCTTATAAGTTCGTTAATTTGAATGCTGGAAAAATGTTTACTAGGCCAAAAGAATGAGCCAAAGGCCAGTTTGACACAAATGATAGAATGAATGGGCCAAAGGCCAGTTGACACGAATGATAGAATGAATGGGCCAAAGACCAGTTTGACATGAATGAAAGAATGGAAGTGTCACGACCCAAACCCGCCCCTATGGGTTTAGCACCGTAACAGGCCAGTAATCCGTGATTACCGAAGGCCTGCTTAACAGTAATAACAGTAATACAGAGTACAGGGGCTGGCGGAAGCCAAAACAGTAATAAAAGATGTCCAATGAGCTGTGACAGTCTGTATGCAAAAAGGCTTTTCATAACATATTCACATTCAGAACAAAAGTAGTATGTACATACATTATATACAGGCATTCAGGTTAGGGACCAAATCCCTACCATAACAGTATATACATATATATACAATCATTCAGGACAGGGACCTAATCCCTATTAGAACAATACAGTACAAGTACAGTTAGTCTATACAAAAACATAGACAAAAATGATGAATCTAAAACACCCCAAAAAGCCCTAGTTTGAAGGACTTGGAACCTCTCAATGAGGCACAGTGGTTGGCTTGACAAAAAGGGAGTTAAACCCAACGCTCCTAGCTCCGATCCGGTGCCTGGATACCTACATATATATATATATAAACAGTGAGCTAAAGCCCAGTGAATAACATATGCGTAAAGAGGTTAGGAATGAATGTCCTTTCAGTATTTAAAACAGTCATTTGAACAGTATATCAGTTATTCGATCATAGCAGTCATAAGTAGTACATCCAATAGCAAACAGTATAGTAGGTCTTAACAGACCGAACAGTCAGTTGATGGCCACCATATTAGTAAACAGTAGTGGTTCCAAACATGGGAACCAACAGAGATCTCTGTGACAGTAGCAGTACAGTACAGTAACAGTAAATTGTTATGGATGCCACGAATACAGTTCGCAAATAGGACAAGCATTCATTCAGTGTAAGAAATATCATTTCAGAAAGCAGTACAGTTGATCATTCAGAAAATATTCATGATTGAATATATCTTTACAACATTGTTACTCACAGAGCACTGGGCTATAAGCGGCTAATGAGCGTCCTCGGATGCCAACCCTACACAGTTACAGAATGAACACACACTAAGTTACACACTTGGAAATCAATGACTTAGTCCCTAACTTGACTCGGTGTGCTTCTACATCAATATCCTCATTAAGATGCCTTAAACTAGGCCTAGGAATGCCTAGGATGAAATGAGAATACAAAGATGTACTTAAAAACACTTTTCAGAATTTTCAGAAAACAGGGGTCTCGCTCGAGCGTGACTTTCTTCACTCGAGCGGACATGCAGATAAAAGAGCTACGCTCGAACGTGACTTTCCTCGCTCGAGTGGACTGCAAAAGTACTGGATGCAAGAAATTCACGCTCGACAGGTGCTCGACCCCTGCTTGAGCGTGAGACACAAGTCCTCGCTCGAGCGTGCATTCCCTCGCTCGAGCGGGCTGTAAACACATGCAAAGTACTGGATACACGCATTTCACGCTCGAGCGTTACTTTTCCCGCTCGAGCGAACTGCATGAACTCAGAGTGTACGCTCGAGCGTGGAGTTCCCCGCTCGAGTGTGGATCCAAAATCTGGAATTTGTCTCCAAGCATGAAACTCAACATTTAAAGCATCAAATTCGATCCTTTTGGACTAATTTTCTGGAAAATACTTTAAAACTCATAATATGACATGTTTCAAAGATCAATTTGCAAAATCAAAGCCCAAAGGTAGTTCAATTAAACACAAATCCAAACAAAACTTCATGAACATTATGAACATATGACATGCAAGTGTTCAATTGAAATCAAAGCTTCAAATACTTGATCAAATGAGTCAATTCACTCAAAAACATGATGGATTCATGGACCATAGCTAGAATATAGACATGCATGTAAGAATTTCCATGAAATCAACTCAAAACTCAATGTAAACATGCATGCTCAATTCAACATCTTAAATCATATCTAGGCTCTAGACTTCAATATCATCCTAGACCATGCAAGACACAACTTAAACTCATAATCAAGAAGATGAGTTCTTACCTTAGGTCTCGAATGTTAAGGTGTAGGAGCCTAATTATGCAATCCTTTCTTCAATTCTTCAAATTTTCCTAGCCAAAACTTGTTGAAATCAATTCCCGTACTCTCCTTCTCCCACTCACTCGGTTTTGGACTTGAGGAAAATGGCTGAAGAGTTGTGATAATGCTAACATATATAAATCAAATAAATGGCTCATGAAAAAGTCCACTAAGTGGCATTTTAGTAAATACTTAAACTAATGAGATTTAGCTTTACTTAATCTAACATAGTCATACCAAATCAAATTTCAATTAAACATACCATAAAATCACATAAATTCTAATTAACATAAAACACTAATCAATTTCTGATTCGGCTGCTGATAAGGCCTTCAATTCACAGTTCGAACTTAAAACATGAACAGATCAATTAACAGTCAAACAGATAGAAATGCGTTTAAACTAATACACTTCATCAATCAGTTCAAAATGTTAGTCAAATCAGTTACTTAATCATGTTCAGTCACAGTTTAGCAGTAATCAATGGTATTATCAGTAAACAGTGGTGAGGGTTGTCACAAGAAAGGCCAGAGGCCGTATAACATAAATGAATGGGCCAGTGGCCGTGTGAAATGGATAATAGTCTGACTCGAATGATAAGTCTGACATAAATGAATGGGCCAAAGGCCGTATGACATGAGTGAATGGGCCAGAGGCCGTATTGACTTGAATGAATGGGCCAGAGGCCGTATGATACAAATGAATGGGCCAGAGTCCACCCAACATAAATGATATGAATGAATTGGGCCCGAAGCCGCATGATGTGTTTGGAATCGCAGTCACTTGATCTATATTTATATATAAGCTAGATAGAAATACGAATTAGGCCTAAGGCCGTTTGAAGTACGTTGTTCTAAATACCGTTTGTGTAACTTCTTTATTTGATATTATTCACTGGGCTTTCGCTCACGCTCATTCATGTGTCTGTAGGTGAGCCAAGGGAGGTCCAAACCCAGTCTCAGTGAAGTTTGTGTGGAACAACCAAGGTCTTGAAGAGTCAGCCCTTACGTCTCATGCACGAGACTCATCTTCGCCCTTTTGCTATCCTGTGTTATTTTGTCATGTTGGCGAGGACTTTGGACAGGTTTGTATATAGTTTTGATTGCCTGACTTAGACTTGAATGATTATGTCTGTACAGAACTTTATGTCACTGTATTTTCTGATATGAGTTATTAATATGTATATGTATGGTTTGTTATGATGTGCAATGTAAGCACAACTCTATGGACAAAGTTTTAAATTTTGCTTCTGTTTGGCCCCTTTACTCTAATGAGTTATGTCTGGTTTGGTTTGAGACCGTAGGTAATCTCAGGATTATTGGCCGGTTATGTCCTTAACCCATGGGGCGGGTTCGGGTCATGACAGAGTGGCATTAGAGCCAGGTTAATAACTCACACACTTGTCCAAATGAGCAATAAACGTCTAGAAAAGATCTAGGATGTATTCATGTGATTAGTATGAATTTGAAAGCATCGAGAATATGCTTAAATGTTTTAATGTGTTATGAGTTTGTGATTTACTTGCATTGTAAATTGTTTAAATATGTATGCTCTTTAGTATATACATACTTGTGATTCTTTTGTATAAAGTATAATGAAAGCTTAATCAGATGATGAGAACAAGAGGTGATGAGATAGATGAGTCCTCTACTGCCAGAATGGATAGGATGGAAAGATTGATTCAGGAAATGGCAGAAACATTAAGGCAACAACATGAGTGGCAACAACAGTGGCAGCAACCACATGCTCCACCTCCACCTCCACCTCCGGCACCACCCGTGCTAGATAATCAGAATAATGACCGAATAATAGCTCTCACCAAAGAGTTTAAGAAAATGAAACCACCACAGTTCCATGGGAGATTAGATCCATTGAAAGCCGAAGCATGGGTTCTCGGCATCGAAAAGTTATTTGAAGTGTTCCCCTGTTCAGAGACACAGAAAGTGCTTCTAGCCATTTTTATGCTAGAAGACGAAGCAAGAAGATGGTGGATGTTAATGCGTGAAAATCATAAAGATGTTGATTAGGCGAAATTTTTGGAAATTTTCTATGATAAGTACTTCTCGCAATGTGTCTGGGACAAGAAAGTGTCAGAGTTCATGGAACTTAGACAAGACAACATGACTGTAGCTGAGTATGAGGCCAAATTCACTGAATTGGCTAGGTTTGCACCACATGTGATTGATACTGATTATAAGAAAGCGAGGCTCTTTGAAGGTGGGCTTCAAAGCGACATTTTAGAAAGGGTTAATGTCTTGAAGCTGGAAACCTATATTAGGGTGCTAGACAGGGCCATAATATCATAAGCTAACATAGCTAGACAGACTAAGTCAACAACTGACTGGAAAGGCAACAAAAGGCAAGGCTTCTTCTCAAAGAAGAAATTTTTGAAAAAGCAAAACACGGGCTCCTCAAGTACTTCGAATTCTTCCCGAGATACATCTCCAATGTGCAACATTTGCAGTAAAAGGCATCGTGAGATTTGTTACCGTGTGTCAGGAGCCTGTTTTAAATGTGGCAAACAAGGGCATCTGGCCTGAGATTGTAATCAGAACAGTGGGAAGATAGCTGCTAGTTCCATTGCATCAATCCCAAAATCGGGGAATACTATGAGATCTACTACTACCGGAGATACCATGAGGCAAGGGAGAGTTTTTGTGCTTGTTCCGGGCGATACACGGAATGCCAACACAGTTGTCTCAGGTACTATTTCTATATGTAATCAGGATGCTTTTGTGTTAATTGACTCCGGATTAACACACTCTTTTGTGACATGTGCATTTGCATCTAGACTAGGTAGACCTCTAGAATTATTGCCATATTTGCTATGTGTATTTGCTCAGTCCGGAGAATCTGTATTGTGTGAATCTGTATATCATTTTTGTGACATGCGTGTTGGGAATGCCATCCTATATGTGGATTTGTTGCCCTTGAACTTTAGGCACTTTGATGTAATTTTGGGCATGGATTGGTTAACTAAACATTGTGCCACCATTGATTGTGTGACAAAACGGGTTGTGTTTAGACCACCAGAACAGGAAGAAATTGTGTTTGTGGGCAACGGGGTAGTACCTCCACCTTATTTAATATCTACAATGAAGGCATGCAAATTGATCAGGAAAGGGTGCCAGGGTTATTTGTGTTATGTGTTGTCTGAACAATCCGTAGATGTTGAATTGAATAGTATCCCTATTGTTAGAGAATTTCCATATGTGTTTCCAAATGAACTACCAGGGGAATTGGTGGACAGGAAGATAGAGTTTACAATTGAGATTATGCCAGGCACCCAGCCTATTTCTAAAACTCCCTATAGAATGGCTACTGCTGAAATGAAAGAACTGAAAGAACAGTTGCAAGATCTGCTTGACAAAGGGTTTATCCGACCTAGTACTTCACCATGGGGTGCACCGGTGTTATTTGTGAAAAAAAAAAGATGGAACCTTGCGCCTGTGTATTGACTATTGAGAACTGAACAAGGTGATAATAAAGAATAAATACCCTTTACCTCGTATTGATGACTTGTTTGACCAGTTGCAAGGATCACAGGTGTTTTCCAAAATTGATTTGAGATCTGGGTACCACCAGTTGAAAGTAAAGGCAGAGGATGTTGAGAAAACAGTGTTTAGAACGAGGTATGGTCATTTTGAATTTCTTGTTATGCCATTTGGAGTGACTAATGCTCCGGCAGCATTTATGGACTTAATGAATTGAATTTTTAAAACCTACCTTGACGAATTTGTTGTAGTTTTTATTGATGACATTTTGATATACTCCAAGAATAGACTCGAACATGAACATCATTTGAGAACTGTCCTGCAAATACTTAGGGAAAGGAAATTATTTGCTAAACTAAAGAAATGTGAGTTTTGGTTAGATGAAGTTGTTTTCTTAGGGCATGTTATCAACAAAGAGGGGATTTCAATCGGCCCACAGAAAATAGAGGCAATTGTGAATTGGCCTACACCGACAAATGTAACAGAGGTCCGCAGTTTCATGGGTCTAGCCGGTTATTACAGGAGGTTTGTGAAAGACTTTTCGAAGATAGCTGTACCTCTTACCCAATTGACACGCAAGGGGCAATCATTTGAAAGGAGTGACAGAAGAGAATCAGCCTTTCGGAACTAAAAACGAGACTGACCACTGCACTAGTATTGACACTGCCCATAGGTATAGGAAATTTTGTAATTTTCTATGATGCATCTTATAAGGGCTTGGGTTATGTATTAATGCAGAATGGAAAGGTTATTGCTTACGCCTCCCGACAGTTGAGACCACACGAGAAGAACTACCTAACACATGATTTAGAATTGGCCGCAGTTGTTTTTGCTTTGAAAATTTGGCGGCATTATTTGTATGGGGCAAAGTGTGAAGTCTACACGGATCATAAAAGTCTGAAATACTTCTTTACGCAGAAGGAGCTGAACATGTGACAGAGGAGGTAGATCGAACTGATAAAGGATTATGATCTTGAGATTTAGTATCACCCCGGGAAAGCTAATACAGTTGCTCATGCCTTGAGCAGAAAATCAATGGGGAGTATGGCTTGTTTGTTTACTGAACAGAAAGAAATCTTGCAAGATTTTGAGAAGTCTGAAATTGAAGTGGCATTGTATGAACAGGGCGGATTGATAGCCGCTATTTCAGCCGAACCGACAATCATTGATGAAATTAAACAGAAACAGAAAGAGGACGAATTCCTCAAGAAAGTGATCGATGAATTTGAGACAAATCCGAAAGCAGAGTTCAGCATCGAAGGCGAAGTGTTGAGATTTCGAAATCGAATGTGTATCCTAGATATTCTGGAACTAAAGAAAAGGGTTTTAGATGAAGCCCATAAATCAGTGTTTGCTATGCATTCGGGTAATAACAAAATGTATCGGGACTTGAAACAAAGCTATTGGTGGCCTAAAATGAAGAAAGAAATTGCAGAATATGTGTCCAAGTGTCTTCAAGGTCAGCAAGTTAAAGCTGAACATCAGAAACCAGGCGGTCTACTTCAACCCCTCCCTATTCCTGAATGGAAGTGGGAGCATGTGACTATCGATTTTGTTGTTGGCCTACCTCAGACTTCTTGAGGTATGGATTCTATTTGGGTTGTAGTTGATAGACTGACTAAGTCTGCACATTTTCTACCAGTTAGAACTACATTTAATGCTTATAGACTGGCTACCATATATGTTGATGAGATTGTCCGTTTACATGGAGTTCCGGTACCTATTGTGTCGGATAGAGATCCGAAATTTGTATCTAGATTGTGGAAGAGTTTGCAGGAGGTTAGGGGAACAGAACTGAGATTTAGTACTGCATTCCATCGGCAGATAGATGGGCAATCAGAACGAACCATACAGACGCTAGAAGATATGCTAAGGATGTGTGCCTTGGATTTTCAGGGGAGTTGGGAAGACTATTTGCCACTAGCAGAGTTTGCCTACAACAGCAGCTTCCACTCCAGCATTGGTATGGCACCGTACGAGGCTTTGTATGGTAGAAGGTGTAGATCACCAATTTGTTGGACAGAAGTCGGGAATAGAGCTTTGCTTGGGCTTGAAATTGTACAAGACACTTCTGAGAAGATCAAAACTATTTAGCAAAGGCTCAAAACAGCTCAGGATCGACAAAAGAATTATGCAGATGTTCGGAGAAGACCTCTTGAGTATGAGGTTGGTAACCATGTGTTTATCCGTGTGACTCTGATGAAGGGTCAAGTCAGATTTGGAAAGAAGGGTAAGTTGTCGCCCCGTTACATTGGGCCGTTTCAAATTCTGGAAAGGCTTGGCCCAGTCGCTTACCAAGTTGCTTTACCACCGGGATTCGAACAAATCCATAATGTGTTTCACGTGTCAATGCTGAGGGGTTATCTCCGAGACCCGTTTCATGTGATTGATTATCACCAGGTAGCTCTTGATGAAAATATAGAGTATGCCGAATGGCCGGAACGAATCGTTGACCGGCAAGTGAAATAATTGAGAAGCAAGTCCATCCCAATGGTGAAAATGGAATGGAAAGAACACTATGGGACGGATGCCACGTGGGAAAAAGAGGATGAAATGCCCCTACGCTATCCACATTTGTTTCCCGACGAAGGTAAAATAAGTTTGGAGGACCAAACTTCCTAAAGGGGGGAAGATTATGATAACCCTGTTCTGTATTATGCTAACTGGTCCTTATTATGAATGTGATTATGTGTTTGATATGATTGTGAGTGCCATTTATGTGAAAAAATGTGGTTTTGAATTTCTATCTGTTCACCGTAGGAATATTTGTTTGATTATCTGCTTTGGAATTTAAATTGAAGGCCCTATCGGCCACAAAAACCGAAATTGACTACGTTGTTGTGATTAGCGTAATTTTTAGAGGCTACGGTGAAATTTAATTGAAAATTGATTCGGAATGGCTAATTAAAGCATCATTACTTAATCTTAAGTGATTTGATTAAAGGAGCCTATTAATAGGCCAACTTGCACTCATACACATTTGTTTTGAGTTCAAAATCTGAGTTTATACTTTAGTGAGAGAGAGAGGCCGGCTATAGAGAGAGAAAGGGGGAGAATTGTACAAGGTTGGCTCAAGGCTTGGAAATTTGAAGTTAAACTCTAAGAACTTGAGTGTTTGAAGCTCCTAGGTGAGTAATCAACCCCTAATTCATGAGTTGAACTTGTGATTTTGTGAATTCAAGTGATTTGATAGCTCATGGAAAAGATTTAGTTGAAAATGAAGCTAGAATGTACATACATGCATAGAATTATCATAAATAAGCAAGGATTGTATGATCTATCATGTAGTTTGTTAATCATCAAAAATTGAGTTGTAAGATCATACATGCAAGCATGATTTGCATGAATTTCATGTGTATAAGCATCATTTGACCCATTTGAAATGGAATTGGAATTAAAAGATTGCATGCATGTTTGATTATTGAAGTTATGGAACTTGTATGAGGTTTGAAAGCGTGAGCCATGATTATATAAAAATGTTGATTGATTTTGAAGAATTGAACCATGATTTTGAGTAATTGGCCTCATATTGTTTGTGTACTCATGATATATAATGTATTTGCATGTTTGGGAACCAAAATTATGGGTTTTGGACCTTTGGAGGTTGAATTTGGACTTGAGGAACAATTCTGGAAAACCCAGAATTTATGATGGCCGCTCGAGCGGGGGAACCGCCGTTCGAACGGGAAATACGAGCTCCCAGAATATTTTGCAGACATGATGTCCGCTCGAGCAGGGAAGTCCATGCTCGAACGGGGAGCTATGTAGGATGACCTTTAGCTCAAGCGTCCGACTTCACGCTCGAGCGTAAAAGTGAGGCAACCAGTACTTTTGCAGACCTTATAGGTCCGCTCGAGCGGGGGACCCCTGTTTCTGAAATTTTGAAAATGCCTTCTGTGCTTCGTTTTCCATTTTCTTTCACTTCTAAGTATTCTTAGGCATGCATTAAGCATTGTAAATGAGTTAAAAGAATAAGAAAGAAGCCTAAAGAGGAATATGTGAATTAAGAACGAATTGAATTGTTTGTGACCCATTGTGTTCATGGAATGTGTAGGGTCGAGCTCCAGGGCAAATCATCCAGCCGATCACTGTGAGTAATATCTTAATAAAGATATTTGTAATATGTTGTTTGTCCAATTGCTTATTTCTGTGTAAGTCTTATAAGTTTGTTAATTTGAATGTTGAACAAATGTTTGCTATGCCAAAAGAATGGGCCAAAGGCCAGTTTGACATGAATGATAGAATGAATGGGCCAAAGGCCAGTTTGACAAGAATGATAGAATGAATAGGCCAAAGGCCAGTTTGACATGAATGAAAGAATGGAAGGGCCAAAGGCCGTATGACATAAATGAATGGGCCACAGGCCATATGAAATAGATGATAGTCTGACTGGAATGATAAGTCTGACATAAATGAATGGGCCAGAGGCCATATGACATGAGTGAATGGCCAGAGGCCGTATGACATGAATGAATGGGCCAGAGGCCGTATGACTTGAATGAATGGGCCAAAGGCCATATGATACAAATGAATGGGCCAGAGACCGCCCGTCATAAATGATACGAATGAATTGGGCCCGAGGCCGTATGATGTGTTTGGAACCGCAATCACTTGATCTATATTTATATATAAGCTAGATAGAAATACGAATTGGACCCAAGGCTGTTTGAAGTACGTTGTTCTAAATACCGTTTGTGTAACTTCTTTATTTGATATTATTCACTGGGTTTTCACTCACGCTCATTCATGTGTCTGTAGGTGAGCCAAGGGAGGTCCAAACCCATCCTCAGTGAAGTTTGTGTGGAACAACCAAGGTCTTGAAGAGTCAGCCCTTACGTCTCATGCACGAGACTCGTCTTCGCCCTTTTGCTATCCTGTGTTATTTTGTCATGTTGGCGAGGACTTTGGACACGTTTTTATATAGTTTTGATTGGCTGTCTTAGACTTAAATGATCCTGTCTGTACAAAACTTTATGTCACTGTATTTTTTGATGTGAGTTATTAATATGTATATGTATGGTTTGTTATGACGTGCCATGTGAGCACAGCTCTATGGACAAAGTTTTAAATTTTGCTTCTGTTTGGCCCCTTTACTCTGATGAGTTATGTTTGGTTTGGTTTGAGGCCGTAGGTAATCTCAGGATTATTGGCCGGTTATGTCTTTAGCCCATGGGGGCGGGTTCGGGTCATGAATGTCTTACTATAATCATTAAATAATATTTGACTATAAAATTTAATAGAATACATGTGTATTGAAGCCTTTTAGTTCACTTATTTGCAACTTAGCTTACAATTTGAAAATACATGCTTTAGCAATTGTATTCTAAAGTTAGGGTGAAAAAACTAACTATTTCAACTATATAAATAGAACATAAAGAAAGAGACACATATATGAACATGAAACAATGCACCTAGATAATTAAACCTCATTAGTATAACCCAAAGGAAGTAGATTACTAAAACAATAATAGTAAAGACGACAATACAATTAAAGATCATGAGAACATACAGGAAAGTAAACGTAATAGAGAGCAAAAAAAGAATAACAAAATTCACCAAACACAACCATCATAAGTAGAAGAAACAACCAAGCTATCATAAAAAGTTAGGATTTATATAGTAAATAACCAAGGCTTAATGGCACCAAGTTGTTGATGCGAAAGAAAGAAATACATCATAATATACCATGATTTATATAGTCAATTTGAAATGGTTAGAAGAAAGGTGAATTAAATGAATGAGAATTATTTATTAAGTAAAACAGAACTGGTAGAAATAAAATAAAATAAAAAGGTTGTGGTGCAGCCACAAGTCACAAGCAGTGCATTAAAAACAACATCAAAACCCAACCTCAAACCATCCCTAAATCAGCACTAAAACCAGTATCAATCCATCCCCAAATCAGCACCGAAACTAGCCTCAATCTATCTCGAACACAGCAGCAAACACACCCCCAACCCAGTCTTAAGTCCAGTTTGAATCCATCACAAAGGTGCTTCGATTCACAATATTTACTACATTTTCAACTTAGTTTAATACCTTTCAAAATTATTGTATCACAATGTTATATAATCTAAAAAGAATGCTATATATAATTTTATTTTTTCATTCCTAAACACAAAGTAATGGGATTCATTTTTATAAATGCATAAGAGACAGACTCACTTGTGTCTTGAAGTGGAAAGATGTAAAAAAATATGATTAATTACATGGAATAGTTTTCATTAAAGCATCTCAAGTTTGATGGCTAACATTGATTTCTGGCATACACTTTAACTTTCATAAACTTCCTTAATTCATTAACCTAACTTCACAATCCACATAACTTATCTCAATTCCTAAGTGGCAAATAAACAAGTGTAGAAATTTGAGCATAAAACCATACGATATTTAAGTAAAAAAAATTGAGCATAAAAACATATCAATACCTTAAAATGAAATTAGATATTGTTATGTGGTTAGTGCACTTGCAAACCAAAAGTGGCTGAAATAATGTAAACGAAATTATCGCACTAATAAAGTTACAAGTAAAATGATGCCTCACTTTCAAATCAAAAGTGGCCAACAACAAATTGATATTGTTATGTGGTTAGAACACTTGCAAACTATTCAATACCTTAAAACAGTGGCGTGCATGATCATATTAAGAAATGTATAAAGTAAAAAAGTCAAAAAAAAAAAAAAAAAAACATTGTATATTAATTTACACCATGCTCAAATAGTTAGGTCCACACAAGAACAAAGCTCTGGAACAATTTCTACCAGTATAGTCCCACTAATGAAGCTTAGTGGAGATAGAAAATAAAAACTAAAAATGCAATACAACGCCTGATGAAGTGCTAATAACTTCTAAATGATTAAAATTTTCCATTTGATTGCATTTCGACTAAGTCTTCTCACCAATTTTAACCCAATACGAAACATGATACATTAAAATTAAAACAATTTGAGAGTGAACAATGAGTCAAAAACCAACACTTGGCTAATACTCCATCTATAGATATGAAGTTAAACAGACACGATTTCACTGTTTGTACCAAATCAGTAACTTTTTTCTGTAATAAGAGATAATAAACATCTATTCTATTATTTGGAATGGTTAGAAGAACCCAAAACGAGCCTCAAATCACATTTTCAACTTAGTTTAATACCACAAAATTCTTTAAGAAATAATCATAAATGGGAAGCAAATAAATTATCTACTATTGAAATCATAGTATCAAAATTGAAACTTGTATGAGCTAGGCTAGGATATATTAGTCAAGAGAAAGAATTTCAAGGCTTAAAAGTAGATGCAAGAGAAGCTAAAAATGATCCCATCAACAAATTTTCCTTTGTCTTGATTTGAATTTTCTCTAATATAACCATGTCATACAAAGTGCATTTCCTTATTTATTATGGGAGCTTATGACTCGTGTAACATAAAAATGACCTACAAAGAATACAGACATGCCTAGAGGATTCAATTTTCTAACAAAGAGGACTACCAATCAAATAGCTCCACAGAACAGAACTCATGTCACCTTGTTTTTTTACTTATTTTTTATTTTTTAAATCTCCCTAGTAAGAGAATCTAAAGATTAACTCCACCCCAACCTACATCAAGCAATATCAGATAAAAGAAACACTTTGCTTTATACATTTTGTATCTACCACACATATAACTGATGACTAAAAAATTAGAATAGTGGAGTGATAACATATTGAATGGCTAACTTAAAAAACTGCAGGTGTGCTTAAAAAATTCTTATTGTCAAACACCTCAATGCTTTGAAACAATGGATTAGGGCTTTGAATACATACACAATTAGCCATACAGGAAAATACATTCACAATCAATGGATTAGGGCTTTGAAACAATGGATTAGGGCTTTGAATACATACACAATTAGCCATACAGGAAAATACATTCACAATCAATGGATTAGGGCTTTGAAACTAGTGAAAGAGAAATGAAAAAGAGGGGGAAATATATCAAAAAATCAAACCCATATTTTGGACAGCAAACCCATAGAACTTTAGAAATCAAACCACAACAGCCAAACCTATTTTAGAAATCAACAAAAAATTAAACTGAATCAAGCATATAAAATCCTAGAGCAATAGTCAGAAAGGGGAAAATAAAGGAAGGAAGGGAGAGAGAGAGAGAGCAAACCTGTGATCTACAGCGGTGGTGATTTGTGGCGATGGTGGTAGCGATAGCGATATACGACATACGAGAAGCAACGGTGGTCTACGGTGAGGTGAAGTGGGGTAGGGTTTGGTGGTGAAAGAGTATCTGTGTGAGAGAGAGAACAATCTGTTTTGTCTGAACAAAATAGGGGTGGGCGCCAATATTAAATGATTTCCCTCTAAAAGTTTTACACCTTTAGCGACGAAATTGGTTTTTTGTCGGCAAATCTCAATAATAGGCGACTAAAGTTTTTTGTAGCCAAAGATTAATCAATGATGACTGAAATATTAGTCAATAAAGGTATTAATTTGGCGACTAATTTTTTTATTTGGTCAAAAAAAATAAATACACAACGACTAATTTTTTTTAGTCACGAAAACTTAATATTTGCTGGCGAAATTGTTTGTTGCCAAAGAGTAACTATAAAAAAATAACTATTTGGCTACTAAATTTCCTTGTTAGCAAAAAATATTATACGTCGACTAAAAAAAAAATTTAAATAGCCTAAAATCTAGACTAACGGTGACTAATATTTTTTAGTCACCTATTATGGAATATTTAGCGATTAAATTTTGTTTTAATTGCCAATAAGTAATATATCTCGACTAAAGATATTTAGTAGCTATACCCTAAACTAACACCAACTAATATATTGTTTAGTTCCCAACAGTGACACTTTTGGTGACTAAATTCTTTTAGTCACCAAAAGTGTAATTTATTGTAGTGGTTGCACATAGTTTTTTGTGTTATTAATTGCGAGTTGAGGCCTCTACCATTTTCTTAAGTGTATCTGTGAGAGGAAGAGGTAGAAAGGATGAGTACCTTTCTAAGGTGTTGTTGTTCTATTTTGGCTATGTTGCACAAAATAGATTTTCCCTCTGATCTTTCATTCAGCCGGCCAAGAAATAATCCGACCAGCAAATCTTTCATCTAGTTGATTAACCTTGCTCCACGCAGAACAAAGCAAAACAATGCAACTTCTGGAGGGTGATCTCCTAGGTTTTTGAGGCTATTGTTTGTAATTTATTTACTTTTATCTTATATTTTGTTAGATTCAACTTTATTTGGCTAAATCAATTCATTCATTGTTGTAATAACTTCCAACCCCACATCTTCAAGTTATTCATTGTTGTAATAATTTCCAACGCCACTGATCAGTCATTTTTCAATAAAAAATAAAGAACTAAACAAAACACTAATTTAGTAGAATAGTAGATTGTCCATGTATCGTACCACGAGGACTTTGGGTTGAATTGTATCAATTTATTGGTATTTTCTAATTTAATTTGAAGAAAGGAGGATGATTGACTTTGCTAATGAGAATTTAAATTAAAACTAAAGTAATTGCGCAGCTAAAGAGGGTTGTTGGAATATGGATATAGACTTAGGATTTCGAATTCACTACTAATCGCACATCATGTCATTAAAATATCTAGGTCTAGTAAATCAATGGCCTGGATGTAGCTACAAACCCCGATATCATCGTCAAGAGGATGAGTATATTCAAAATGTAGGCATGAATCATCTTCGGTTGACACGAATCATCTATACGTAAACTAGGATTATGACACGACTTGTCTCCCTTAAGCATGACTCATCTCATGATTTGTATATACAAGAAAATAAAACAGTTCTATGATCATGCATTCTCAATCACAGAAATCGAATAGATAAATTGAATGAAAAGATTGGTTGAATAAAAGATTTAAAAATTAGAATTAAAATACAAAATTCTCAATCCTAAGAAGAAAGCTTAGTTGCGTATGGAGAGGTTGAACACTTCGAAGGTTGAAGAAAACGCGATGGATTGATGATTGTCATTCTTCTCTAGCTTTTAGCAGTCTCTTCTAGGGTTTCAGATCTCTGAACAAGTGCCCCAAAACCTCTTTTTGTCACTTCCAGCGAATTCTAAGTCAAAAGTGCACGCACACAAAATGAGGAAAATCTGCTTGTGCAGTTTAAATATACCACTTGTATGGATCAACTTAGAGGCGAAACTTGATTCAAGGAAATCAGCTCATGCAGATTGTGAATTCCACTCGAGCGAATCTACTCTGTTGTGGATTTTCACTTTTTTTTTGCGATCTTTTCGTCTCTTGAGTGATATTAACCTGAAAAGGAAGAAAAACACTTTATTTTATCAAATATCATAATCTAAAAGACTAAAAACATAAGTTAGGGAGACTTAAAGTATAACATTTCACCTCAGATCATACCCCACATGTAACGCCCTGCCAAAATTATAGGATACAATTCACAACCGCAATAGCAAAATGCTAAACAGAGGCCATCTCTCCCATTGAACTGACATTCAACACTTTACAATATTCCAATGTACATATCTCAAAGCGAACTTAGTTCAAGAAGCAAGATGGCATTACATCAAAATAGGCCTCAAGGGCATACAAGAAATAAAAGAAAATAATAATATAAAATCTTAGTACAAAACAGGGAGTCTTAATGACAAAACATCTCTAAGTCTTAATCCCAGAGGTCGACAAGTTCTACTCCAAGCTTCATTTTGGTGGTACTTCATCATTTCTTAAAAATAACATAGGGTTGAGCTATATGCCCAGTAAGAACACATTTAACCAAGTATTTAATTACTTGAATAAGAATATGGTATCCTCGCAACAAAACATTACAAAAGAAATTTGTTCTCGTATGTAATCTTTATCAATCAAATTGATACCTGACAAACAACAGCAACAATTACATTTCATGTCTTCATGCACAACAATTAAACAATCACTTCCATAGAAAGCATGCCATGAGTCCCTTATAAGAGTCCAATTCAAAACACCATTTTTCTTTTGTTTTAAAACTGTCCCCACATTTGCTGACCATTATACAACAGGGAGTGAGCACCTAAAGAAAACCATCCGTTTTTCTACTTTTGCCGACTACAATACGGCAGAACGTTGTGGACACCCAAAAATATTTTTTTCCCTACATTCGTCCACTGATAAGCCTAGACAAGGCATTTAGGCACCTTTAACCATCCCTGTACGGATACCAACACAACACCACATATTCAAAACCGACTCTTACTCGGACTCATGCATAATTCACAATTCTATCGTTCTTCCAATCTATCAACAAGCATCCAACAACACAAGAGATGGAACACCACATAACATTCACAGAAAAATAACATCCAAGCCACAATTCCTTTACCATATCAACATCCACGTCTTTCATCTCTTTACTATTCGTAATGTTCCATGAATTAAAGAAAATTCCATTCAAATTAGTGTTTTCTACCCAAATTGAAAAGTTAGGGTTTCACCCAATTTTGGGGGTTTTTCTCCTTCATCATAGATATGGGTTTTAATAGCATTTCTATACATATTTTGTAAAAAGATTTAAGAAATTTCAAACAATATCAAGCAAAATGGTTCATTATGTGAAAATGGGTTTAATCCAACAAGATCTTAAAACTAACTCATAAGTCACAACAATGCCATGAAATCTCTTCAAAATAAAGAAATACTAGGGTAAAAGTATCCCTACCTCAACAATCTAGCAAAATAGCAAAGCTTCTACGATAATCTTTCGCTAACTCAAAATCCAATCGGTAGACAATGATAATCTCCAAGTGTGCTTCACTCTTAGCAAGAGATTTTGGTTGGATCTTAAGTGAATGAGAGGTATTCTAAGATAGAAACTTAGGGTTTCTTAGAGATAGCAAGAGGGAAAGGAAGATAGAAAGGAAAAAGTGAGAGATTTATCTAGAATCGTCCTTTTTAAGTTGCTGATATCGTGCAGTCCGCTCGAGCGCCGCTTCTCACGCTCGAGCATAAGACACAAACTTGGAGGCCCACTTGAGCGACGAATACCTCGCTTGAGCATAAAATGACAAGTCCCAGAAGTTTTGCAGAGCTACAGTAAAACAACTGGGAACCAACATTCTCTGCTTGAGCACAGCTTTCTACGCTCGAGCGTCCTGCCTGTAAACTCACAAGATACTGAGAGTTAAAAAAATTCACTCGAGCATAACATTCTCCGCTTGAGCGGACCTAGAAACAAAAGTGTTACACCACAACTTACACTTTACTAGTCCTCGAGTAAAGGAAAACGAAGCAAAATCTATCTACGAAACTTTTGTAGGGATCACGTTTGCATTTAGCATATGCTACAAGCCTTTTAAACCACAAGGTGACCCAAGTAGATGAGTGAAGTCTCGCGAGGGTTTCCAAAGATGGTACCCATAAACATCACACTTGATCGAAGGAATTGAAACTCACCATAGGTTCATACTCAAATACTCAACACCACCCCCTTTTTATCAAAATTAGCCTCTCTCACTTAAAATAAATTTTAAGCAAGCAAGTCAGATGGATCTTCAAACTATTCATGAGCACATAAATATGCCAACAAACAGCATTGAATCACAATCAAATGGAATGTATCACATGTTACTTTCTTGTGAAGTGAGATTCGGTGTGGAGTGAAAGGCAATATCTTTTACTCATGTACTAACTCCCAATAACCAAATGTCTTGAATCTTTGAAATTAAACATGGGTCCAATTTTTTCTTTTTTTGAATATGAATGGATCTTTTAAGATTTCTGATTAACCCATGGAATAAGTGTTAGGCCAGTGACTCCCAATGCAGACGGACTTAGGACACTAGGTGTAGAGACACCCCAACAGACTTAATAACTCAGGTTAAAAATGCTACAGACTAAACATTTTTTTTCTTATTGTGCAATGTTTAGGTCCCTTAAGCTTTTTAATTAACCCATGTAGCAAGTGTTAGGCCCGTTACTCCCAATCCAGACAAACTTAGGGCACTAGGTGTAGAGACACCCCAACAGGCTTAATAACTTGAGTTAAAAAGGCTATGAACCCAAGCCAGTCAATTTTTTATTTTTTATTTTTTATTTTTTTGAATGAACCCATGCTAATCTCTCAAAACCCAATTCATCATAAGTAGTGGAAGCAACATATAATAAAAATATGTCAACTTTAATTGTCACAACCAAATGTGAGCATGTAAGTGCACAAAGTGACAAGTGATACCAACAATCCTCATGCAATGATGCTGAAATGATATCATATTTCATAAGTCAAGAATAATCCAAAAATATCTAACTCACGCGCCCTCAACCCAAGGCACAAGCAAACTAGAATGGTTAACGTGATAAAGAGCATAGCACAACCATATTCACATACAAACTCTATATTGAGCATAAATCCCATTAATCAAGCTTAAGTGTAAAAACTAGGCAACAAGTCAACCTCCCCCCTAACTAAATGTGGTAATGCCCTCACTGGCAAATACAAAGAATTTAAAAAACCAAATAAAAAAATATGAGAGGGAAAGAATAGCACCAAAGTAGTTTGCAGCGAAAAAATAAAAGGTAAGAGAAACACCTCCAACAATACAGTACAATGACCTGTAATGGATGACTTGATATGCCAAGACATAGAAGAAAAGATATATACAAAAATATAGGAGGTCCATAGTTAGAAGAGTTAGGCATACACACACACAAATATATATATATATATATATATACACAAACTTGATAGAAAATAAAGAAAAAAAAAAAGGAAAAGGTCCATAATATGGAGAATAGTGATAACAACAGAGCTTGAAAAAAAGAGAACAAAGAGTAGCATAGTGTCACTGAGGTGACGGTAGCGATGGTGGGTGATACTTGGCTAAAAGAAAGCGCATAAGATCCTTCATATCAACGAATGACTGCTGTATATAGGCTTGAGAGGCCTCATAATGCTATTGATAAGCATAGAAATCGGTTTGAAGGGTATCAACAAACTATTGAAGGCAAATGTGCTCATGATAAAAGGCCTCATAATCAGCACAAATCATAAAGATGAGTGGAAGTGGATCAACAAGATCGGGGGTAGCAGAGCCAGGGGCAGGATCGGTCATAGGAACATCATCACCCACACCCGCAGGGTCAACATAAGCAGCGAGAGACTGCATCTGAAGAACCCAAAAATCGAATTCAAAGTGATAAAGAGCCCAAATAAAAGCACCGCGGTGATCCTCCTTATACCCCAAAGGAAATGATGTTCTGCCGGAAGAGGACATCAATCAACCAGAGCCGGGGTGGCAAATTGTGGCGGCGAACAAAAGTATGACTAGCATCACCTGCACGGTCTGGAAAGCCAGTCCGTATGAGATAAGGCATTGGCAGTGTATCATCATAGTCCTAGAGTGGAGAGTTACGGGGACATTTGTGGTGGCACCCAAGGATAAGGGCAAGGTCCTCAAGATAGATAATGAGGGTGATGCTATCGACTGTGGTCCTTGAACAATCACGGAAATTGGGATCCGTAAACATATTTTGATAGAACAACTGGACAAGTCTGGGGTAGGTGGGGTGTGACACCCCAACGAATGCCACGTACTACAATTATATCATCATTCATCTTTGAATACCTCAGGTCAAAATAACTATTCCATATCACAAGACACCCTAATTTAATTGCCTTCTAATGTTCTAGAAATAAAAATATGAATTATTAGGATAACAATTTAGGATATGAATACGTTAGCTAGAAAACTTAGGAATATTGGTGTTTGATAGAGAACCTTAAGGAACGTAGAAGAATTTGAAAATGTCCAATAGATTTAGTAAACATTGAAAAGTTAAGGAATCCACCTTGATGTTGAATATTGAACACTTAGATGATTTAAGAAACCTTAAGTGTGACAACTGAGTTATGCATCCATTCATGTTAAGAAATTCTCCTATTTCATTTGCATTATGCATGTGATATGTTTGCAATAGAAAATTTTAGAATTTGTTGAGTGTGAGTAGGAAATCTAGTTAGCTTTGAAGAACTTGACTATGAAACCTTAAGATAGGAAACTTGGCAAGTATTGAGAAGTTAGGGAAATTATCTGAATTGGAGAATTGAATCCCTAGATGATCTAAAATACCTTAAGTGATGAGCTTAATGATCTTAATCTAATGAATAGAGCCTAATGAACACTTAGTCAAAAATTAAGTAGGATTAGCAAAAGTTAAACAAGATTAGCCTAAGCCTAAGTAAGGTTAATTAGACTAAATAAGATTAGGATTTAAACATGGTTAATTAGAACTAAGCCTAGTTAATTAGGCTAACGAAGTAATTAAGGAACTAACCTAATATATTCCTACAAATACTAGAAAGTTTGAGAATGATGGAGGAAACTTAAGGAGCTTGTAGTTCTTTGAGCTAAGGAAGAACGAGGAGAAAAAGGAGAAAGGAAAGAAATTCAAAGAAAAATTTGAAATCAAGCCTAGAAATCCAAGAAAAATCATAAGAATGTAGGAAATTCAATCCTCTACCTAGTATTGATCTAGTTACAAATTCATTTGGACTAAGATTTAAAAAAATTAAAATGAAGAAACACAAGAAAGTTTAGAAACTAGAAAAGAGTTTGAAGATTTGATAGAAAAAACCATGTTTTGAATTGTTTTTATCTTAGATTTGAGATATATAAGTGTTATTCTATAAACCTACACCATTTGTTTGTACCTAAGAACCTTAAAACTTTGTTTAAAGAATTGGAAAAGAGGAATTAAAGAAGAGTTTAGAAAAGGTTTGAATCAAATTTGCCAATATTCTTGAGCCTAAATCCTAATCTTGGCTGAAGAATGAAAAAGTGTTGGTCAAACCTGCCAACTATCTTGAGCCTAGACCTTAATCTTGGCTAAATAATGAAAAAGTGTTGGTCAAACCTGCCAACCGTCTTGAGCCTGGATCCTTATCTCGGCTGAAGAATGAAAAAGTGTTGGTCAAACCTGCTAACCTTTTTGAGCCTAGATCCTTCTCTCGGCTAAAGAATGAAAAAAGTGTTGGTCAAACCTGCCAACCTTCTTGAGCCTAGATCCTAATCTCGATTGAAGAATGAAAAAGTGTTAGTTAAACTTGCCAACCTTCTTGAGCCTAGATCCTCATCTCGGTTGAAGAATGAAAAAGTGTTGGTCGAACCTGCCAACCTTCTTGCGCCTAGATCCTTATCTCGGCTGAAGAATGAAAAAGTGTTAGTCAAACCTGCCAACCTTCTTGAGCCTAGATTCTAATCTCAACTGAAGAATGAAAAAGTGTTGGTCAAACCTGCCAACCTTCATAATTGCCCCCTAGTCAGGCAAAGAGTACAAACAATTTTTTCAAACAGAGGAAAGAAATTTTTACAGGAAAAAATGCCTACTTGTTTTATTAAATGCCAAAAAGAAAAATTACAAGTGCTTAAGAAAGAGCTAAAAATAAAATACTTTGGGATTGGCCGTGTTCCATGGCCTTGGAATAGCTCGGTCATCCATATCTTCTAGGTGATATGCCCTTTTTCCTGCCAAACCAATCACTGTGTACGGTCCTTCCCAATTAGGTCTTAATTTGCCATCTCCAGGTACCAAAGTGTTTCTCATAACTTTGCGTAGTACCCATCCATGATCACCCTTAGTACTAATATATATATATATATATATATGTATGTATATAATATTTGTAATTCATATAATAGTAATTGGGTTGAATCGAGCTGAATTTAAATGACTATTTTAAAGTCTCAGCTATTTAATTTAATTTTTTTTTTGGTAAACGATAGGATGTTAGTGGTCAGTAAATTAAATTACAATAAAAAAATCACAATCGTTTCATTCACTCGAATCCTAAACCTCTAACATTCTCATTGTTCAGCTATATAAATCACTAAGCCAATGGCCTTGGTCTCAAGTCTCACCCATTCAATAAAATGAGTCTAAAAAACCTCAATCCAACTTTAAATTATGGCATAAAATGTAAATCTACCCTTAACAGGGGGGTGATTCTATTTGTATCTAAATAGTAACTCAATATGTCTAACTAAAATTTTGGGAAATTCTGTTTCCACACACCAAATTATCTCTGTATACATCTTTTCTCAATGTACACATTTAGTAATTTGATTTTTACTTCTTTATCTCAGTCCACACACTTCACATTCCAAATATACCCTCACATTCTCTGTACACATACTCTTCTTCCATTCTTTCTTACTCCAAAAACCTTAACCCTAACTACACCAGCTACCGACGACGGCGGCAGCGATGACATCAACAACCGCCACTTCCTAGCCTCTGAGCCAATAGAACATATGTACATTCAGATGTTGGTGCCTTTTTCCAGATCCACACCCTAACAGATAAAATGCACCCAATTTAGATTTGTAGTAAGAAGAAGATGAAGTAATTCAAATAGTAGGTGCAACATTTACAAAACTTATAGTTATCAATAACACCTTATACACATACATTTGGCCTAGAAATGGGTTCAGCTACGCTACTGGACTTGATCTGATGCAATGCTTCTTTGATAACTTTACTTCCACCAATAAATTTTGGATGTGAAGTGTTTATATAGTCCATCTAGAATGCAGAATTAGATAAATTGCAATGGTATACAGATCGTGATCATTCTAGAAAAATATAGAAATGTGCATTTACAAATTCATAAACATTGAGAATTTAAATATTTAGAAACACATGTACAGAGGATGAGTTTAAATATTTAGATACACGATCACAACTCTGAGGAACAGGTTTGGGCATGGAAGGCGATGGCCGGTGGTAGCTGGCGGTGGCAGTGGCTGGTGACATAGTGGTAGATAAGATGTGTATGGAGAAATTGTGAGATGTGTGGGTGAGATGGTGGTGGGTGAGATGGTAATTTTGCTAAAGGATAAAATTGTCATTCTAAAAAAATTCATTAAGTGTGTGGAGTAAGGAAACTTGGTGTGTGGAAATAGAATTTCCCTAAAATTTTCTATTATACCTTAATATAAATTTACTAATAAAGACAATACATATTAAATATTAAAATAAAATATAATTTTTTTTAGGATACACATTAATCAGTTATACGTATTTTTCATATTCAAGTCTCTTTATTTTTCCCCCCTAAGTTTTAATTATTTCATTTTCATCTTCTTCTTCAATCCAAAATTCCAATTCACCTCACCAACACTCACCATTATCATTAACATTATTGCTTCTTATTGTATTATTATTTGTAAATAGAAAAAAGTTTGAATAAAATTAATTAGGAGTAACCCATATGAGTTTATGAAGTGAGACACCGTAAAACACTCAATTTCAGCCTCTTTTGACAAGAGGTTAAAAGCAATTTTTTTGATTTTTAACTTCTTTTAGATCACATCACCTTTTTATTTTTTTACAAATTTTTTTAAAAAATTAAAAAAAATTAAAAAATTAAACCCTTCATTATTGGTTGGTGATGTTGATGTTTTCACTACAACAAATTACACTTTTGATGACTAAATTTTTAGTTGCCAAAAACTTTTACCAACTAAAATGTTTGGTCGCTGTCGAGAAAGGTAATTGGCAACTAAAAATGGTTTAGTTGTCGAAATCCTCCATTGGCAACTAATTTTTTAGTCGCCAAAAGCTTTCAAATAAATTTAATATTGCATTTTTAGCGACTAAATTTTTTTGTCGCCAAAAACTTCAATTATTTAGCTACTAAAAATTTTAGTTGCTAAAATATTTTTTCGGTTCATCTTATTTCTTTTTAGTTACTAAATTTTTTAGTCGCTTAAAGTCTAATTTTTTTAGCTACTAAATATTTTAGATGCCAAAACTTTTTTTCACTACTAAAAGTTTTAGTCGCCTAAAGTCTAATTTTGTTTTTTAGCTACTAAACTTTTAGTCACCTAAATTCTATTTTTTTTAGCTGCTAAATATTTAGTCACCAATTTTTTTTTTTTATTTTGTTTTATTATTATTTTAGCTACTAAAATGTTAGTTGCCTAAAGTTACAAGTTTTGATAGCTACTAAATATTTAGTCATCAAAAGATTTGTTTTCATTTTAATTTTTTTAGCTACCAATTGTTTGGTTGCAAAAAACATCATTTTATGTTTTTCTTTAATTAATTTGTCCACAACCTATATGTATTCGTGCAACATGTACCATGTATATAAACAAAACAATTTATTGTCAATCATTCGACAATTTACATCCATTTCACTTTCATCCATCCGAAAATGAATAACTTTTAATGTCAAATTCCATACAAACCAAGGATATTCCAACCTACAATAATAATTCCATACAAAACAGAGAATCATACGAAAACCATGTCCTCCGTACACAAAAAAATATATTCACTACCATGCCAAATAGCCATTTGGCATAGTACAAATTAGCATGGTAATCTGTGCCACAATAAACGGTAATCTATACATAGCACGCCAAAAGTATTATATACCAAGCCAAAAATAATTTGTACAATTAATACTAATCCACACAAAAGTAGAGAACGACAAAATAGGCTAATTATACAAAAATATAAATTGTCTTCCGTACACAAAAATGAAATATCCACAAATCCACGCCAAAAGCCATCTACAAAAAAATAAAATAAAAATTGCACCATTAATACCAGAAATGCATGTACAACTTGATACTCTAAGGCAAAAACATTAAAGGTTATGGTGAGTAAATTAAATTGTTCATCTTCTTCATGCTAAAATGAAGATATATATATATATATATATATATTTTTTAAATTGAACATATTTTTTTAGAAAACACATTGAAATTGTTTTTAAAATATTAAAAAAAATATTCACAGAAAAATAAAAATGATATATAAAGGTTAAGTGTTTCTGAACTTGAGTGTACATGGTTATATGGGGGGTGTAAGCAATTTGTTTTCAGGTGTAAATAGAAGCACCCTACACATAATAAAAACAAAGCAGAAATAAAAACTCTAAAGAGATGAGAACAGTAAGGTCCGGTCTCATAGTACCTACACAATTTTGTTAGACTTTGCCTTGACATTTAAAGCATGCCCATCTCTGCAAAAAACACTGAACTTAGTCATTGTATTGATTAGATTAAGTAGTTAAGAAAACAACATGCTAACCCTTAAAGATGCTATTCAGAAAGATAAGATCACACAGATCTTATTCAATAGGAGGCCAATTTATTTAATTTTGAGTTTAGTATAAATTAATTGTAGCGAGAGTTGTCAATATTATATCTTCACCAATACATGCAAAGAAGCTTCATCAGAATGTTTTACAACTTTGATGGATCTCAAATGTAGTAGAGCAGAAGAAGAGATGAGTTATCACGGAGTATCGCATCTTCCCAACCCGAATGATATAGTGTTTACTGTTATGCCATGGCACTTACAACAACGCCTAATTCTTTTTTCTTTTTATTTTTTAAAAAATTTTATGAGGCTATCTCAAACTTTAACTAAACAATGAAACTATGGATCAATCATACAAATGAGATGTAGACTCAATAAAAAAGAACTATCAACAAAAACAAATCTTAATCTATGAAGTGTCATCATCCAATACATTTCTAAATACAATATTTAACTTATACAATATTTAAACAGAAGATTTCTTCAAAATTAAGACCCCATTAACATGTGCCATAAAAAATTCTTATTGTCAACCACCTCAATGCTTTCAAACAATGGATTAAGGCTTTGAATACATACACAATCAAGGAGTAGCCATACATGCAAATACATACACAAACAATGGATTAGAGTTTTGAAACTAATGAAAGAGAAAGGGAAAAGAGGGGGAAATGTATCAATCGACTAAAATCAAATCCATATTTAGGACATCAAACCCATAGAACTTTAGAAATCAAACCACAACAACCAAACCCATTTCACAAATCAACATGAAATTAAACTGAATCAAGCATACAAAACCCTAGAGCAACAGTCAGAAAGGGGGAATAAAGGAAGTGAGAGAGAGAGAGAGACAGACAGACAGACAGACAGACAGACAAACCAAGAACGAGAGAGCAAACGCAAGAGAGAGGGAGAGAGCGAGAGAGAGAGAGAGAGAGAGAACTTATGATCTGCGATGGTGGCGGTGTGTGACGTACAATGAGTAGCGGTGGTTTGTGGTGAGGTGAGATGGGATGAACTTTGGTGGTGAAAGAGAATCTATGTGAGGAGAGAGAGAACAATCTGTTTTGTCTAAACAAAGAGCGCAAATATCAAATAATTTCCCTCTAAAATTTTCAAGCAATTGGCTACGAAATTGGTTTTTTTTGTCGGCAAATGTTAATAATTGTAGACTAAAAATTTTTTGTTGCCAAAGCTTAATCAACGTCAACTAAAATATTAGTCGCCAAAAGTATTAATTTGGCCACTAACTTTTTTTTGGTCCGAACAAATGAATATACCACAACTAATTTTTTTTTAGTCACCAAAACTTAGGGGTTGTTTGGGTTAGGGCTGAGCAAGGAATCCGTGAAATCCGTAATCCGATCCAGTCCAGTCCAATCCGATAGGTGTGGATTGGTTTTTTGAATCCGCGGTTCGGTTCCGGATTGAAGAATTAAAAATCCGTAGTTCATGGATTGGTTCCGGATTAAATCCCACGGTTCCGGATTGGAACCAATCCGGACCGTATACAAATAGTCTATATTTTTATTATACAACCTCCCCCATAGTATCTTCTCTTATTCTATATAAAATCTAAACTCAAACCTAAAACCGTATAATATCTTCTTTTATTACTTTTGTTTGTTAGTTTTAAGTTTTAATTTGCAATGGTCTAAATACTTATGGTGAAACCAGTTTTCTTATGGTTGTTTAAATTATAAAACAGTATGTCGTTATTATAGAAAAACATATTGCTATTATGGAACTAATATAACGTCATGTTTATATTTTTATGAAATTCAAGTGTTATATATATATATATTTTTGTTATTTAATTATGTGAATCCGTGGTCCTAAACCGATCCAATCCGTATTTAAATGGATTGGTTCGGATTGGTTCCATGATTTAAACGGATTGGATTGGTTCCAATTTTTCAGGAACCGTAAATAACGGATTGGTCCTGGTTTTATCCCAATCCGATCCAATCCGGACCATGCTCACCCCTAGTTTGGGTGATCTAAATAAGTGTACTTTTTGACTTTTTATGAAATATGGGTTGGGTTGGGTTTAAAGTGATGTGATAGAGAGGTGATGTGACTTAAATAAGATGATGTGATTTAAATAGGATAGTGACTTTATGATTTTTTGGCTTTTTTAAGTTATGACAAACAAGACCTTAATATTTGCCAACGAAATTGTTTGGTTGCCAAAGGGTAACCATAAAATATGACTGTTATTTGGTGACTAAATTTTATTTTGTCGGCAAAAAATATTATACGAAGACTAAAAACAAATTTAGCGACTAATATTTTTTTAGTCGCCTATTATGAAATATTTTGCAACTAAATTTTTTTTAGTCGCCAATAAGTAATACATCTCAACTAAAAAAATTTAATAGCTATATCCTAAACCAACGGTGACTAATACATTTTTTAGTCGCCAAAAATGTCACTTTTAATGACTAAATTGCTTTTAGTCACTAAAATTTGATCGCCAAAAGTGTAAATTGTTGTAGTGCAAATTGTTTAAAAATCTCTCAAACTTCCAAATATAACTAGTCTTGAATAATCTTATTAAAATGACTATTGTAGTAGCTAGTTAGTTAGAGTTAGTAAAATATTATGATCCTAGCTATAATAGCCAACAAATATATTTTAAAGAGCCGTTAGACCATATCCAGTCGTTACTCAAAATTGTCATCAAATTTGAATTTGATAAAAATAACTTCAAAACCTGCTATAACAGTTTCATCAAATACGTATCAAATTCAGGATTTCATTTTTCTTTTATCAAACTAAGGACCAATGTGCCTTTCATCAAATCACTATTAATTGCCATTGCATTTTCACTACTGGATGTCCCCTCGGATGTTCTCCTAGATGACCACCTCAAGGCAAAAATTTATGAAAAAATTACACTAGCCAATCGACCGGTCGGTCGTCTGCCCGATCGACTAGTGATTTGATGAAACTTCAAAATCCTCCGTTGGAGCACTTGATATAAATGGTAACTTTTACTCAAATTTTTACCTAAATTTGATTAAAAAAAATTAATGCACCGTTAGAAATGCTCTTAGAGATGCTTTCATTAGGGTAATACATATTTTTATGCTAGTTTTAAGTAATAGAATCATGATGAAAATTATATGAGAGAATGGTAGATGCACATTAGATAGAATGAAAATGGATATTCTCTAGCATAATTTGTATATGGAATTTCCATTAAAATGATATAATGGGGATATTTTTATAATTAAATATAATTTAATTAATAAAGGAAAATAATACTCTTGAATAATTTGTATCTGAAATTTTCATTAAAATGGCATAATGGTGATATTTTTCTAACTAAATATAATTTTAATAGACACTCTTTAAAATGGCGTGTCCCAATGTAACTACATTATTTTAAATGTATTTTTTCCATTTATATATCATACTTATTTAATAATATTTGCTATTTCATAAAAAATATACATATGGAATGCTTGGCTTTTTTTGGGGCTAAAATTCACAAAAAAAAAAGACAAAATAGGCTAAAATCTATACTATATATTAAGTAAAAGGGATTTTTTAACCCCCAAGGCCTGTGAGAGTTTCAATATCTCAATCTAAATTTTTTAAATTTTTTATTAAAAAAAAAAAAACTCAACATTTATTGATTTGGTCAAAATCCCCTGATCAGCATTTATTAACTTTTTTCACTCCACATGTCTTTCCACATGCCTACATTTATTGATACAATCCCCTTATCAGCATTTAAAATTTCCTCATACAAATAATTATAGATACAATCCGTATATAGTTACTGTAGTACCCTTTTCAACTTCTCTCATACACTTTGGTTAGTGATAAGATTGTTAAATTATTTTTATAAAAAAACTTTAAAAACATAATTTATATATTAAAAAAAAAATCTGAAACAAATATAAATATCTATTATTATATGGTGCATAGCACGGGTGATAGGCTAGTAGTTAATAAGATAAAATGTCACATTAAACCCATAATCATTTTACTTTTTCTCTCACAAATATCACATTCAATTACAAAAAAAAATTTAACCATATTTCTAAATATAAAAATTTTAACCTACTAAAATAGACAAAAATAAAAATAGCCTTATAAAATAACTAACTTCTCAAACGAGGCCATAAATAAAAAGATAGAAAGATAATGCTATTTAACGTCATAGAAAGAGAGAAATTAATATGAAATGAACATCGGGGAAGAGAAGAAAAAATTATATGGCAAATAAGAAAAATAGAAAAGTAAAAAAATGGGACTTATTGATAATTTTTTTAAAAATAAATGATGTTTAGGTACTACTTGACATCTTTTACAAAAGTGTACTCTTTTTTTTTTTTTTTTTTATTGATCTTTTTTAGATTATATTATTTTTTTATTTTTTTCACATCTTTTCATGAAAAGTTAATATAAATTTGGGAGAGAAATATTTAGTGTTTGTTTGGTAACGTTTACGTTTTCAGTTTATATTTACAAAAATTTTATAAATTGGTTTTTGTTTATTTTTTATTTATTTTTAGAAAAATATAAACTACAAACACGTTTGGTAATTGACAAAATGTTTAAAAAAATTCAAAAATATAAAAAAGAGTGAGAAATGGCAAGTGGTGGCAAGTGGCGGCGAAAGACGGTGGTGAAAAGTGGTAACGGTGGGTGGTGGGTAGCTAGTGGTGGTGGGTGGGTGGTGGTGGTGGGTGGGTGGGTAACGGTAGCGGGTGGTAGCGAGTGGGTGGTGGTGGTGGTGGTGGTGGTGGTGGGTGGTGGTGGCAGGTGGATGGTGGATGGCAGGTGGTGGCGGTGGGTGACGGTGACGGTGACAGGTGGTGGGTGGTAGCGAGTGGGTGGTGATGGCAGGTGGTGGGTGGTGGTGGCAGATGGGTGGCGGATAGCAGGTGGTGGCGGGTGGGTGGTGGATGGTGATGGTGGGTGGCTGGGTGGGTGACGATGGCGGGTGGTGGGTGGTAGCGAGTGGGTGGTGGTGGTGGTGGTGGTGGTGACGGTGGTGACGGGCGGTGGGTGGTGGTGGCAGGTGAGTGGGGGATGGCAAGTGGTGGCGGGTGGTGGTGGTGGTGGATGGGTGGGTGACGGTGGCGGGTGGTAGGTGGTAGCGAGTAGGTGGTGATGGTGATGGTGATGGTGATGGTGATGGTGGTGGGTAGTGGCAGGTGGGTGGCGGGTAATGGTGGTGGTGGTGGTGGTGGGTGGTGGTGACGGGTGAGTGGCAGATGGCTAGTGGTGATGGGTGGCTGGTGGTGGATGGTGGGTGGTAAGTGGTGGTGGCAAGTAGGTGGCGGGTGGTGGTGGCGGGCGGTGGATGGTAGTGGCGGGTGGTGGTGATGGTGGTGGTGGTGGTGGTGGCGGTGGTGGTGGCGAGGGATGGGTGGTGGTGGCGAGTGGGTGGCAAGTGGGTGGTGTGTGGTGGTGGCAGGTGGGGGTGGGGGTGGTGGGTGGTGGTGGCGAAAGACAGTGGTGGAAAATGGTGGCAAGTGGTGGCTAGTGTTGGGTGATAAAAAAAAAAAAACTAAAAACTCAAAATGGAAACACATTTTTTGTGTTTTCATTTTTTGGCCAAATTTATAAACTGAGATCACTGATTTATAAATCAAAAATTTTACCAAACAAGTTTTTATTTGAGTTTTTTAAATTTTTGTAAATATAAACAGAAAACTGAAAACGTAAGTGTTACCAAACGGCACAGTAAGGATGATTTCAGTAGCAAATGCATGAGAGTTTTTTTATGACTCCTAGCAACCTAGAGGAAGGGGTCTTTGGTATATCGTTGTCTATATTATATGAGTAGTGATACATCTACTTAATATATTATTTTTATTTTGATATTTAATGAGGTGAAAGAGAGAGATAGAGGGAGGAGTATGAGTCCTTCCTTCACATGGTTCATTCCATACCATTACGAGTAGATTGTGGGTATTTAATTAGAGCTCCCAAACATTTTTCATATTATATCTATTAGCAATGTTAAGAATAAAAGAATCAACATAAAATAAGATACAAATGTCTCACAAAGACTGGGCCCTACATGTGGATCCCACATTATATGTGGTCCGTCTTGTATGAGACATATGTATCTCATTAAATATAATTTAATTAATAAAGGAAAATAATACTCTTGAATAATTTGTATCTGAAATTTTCATTAAAATGGCTTAATGGTGATATTTTTCTAATTAAATATAATTTTAATAGACACTCTTTAAAATGGCGTGTCCCAATGTAACTACATTATTTTATATGTATTTTTTCCATTTATATATCATACTTATTTAATAATATTTGCTATTTCATAAAAAATATACATATTTAATGGAATGCTTGGCTTTTTGACTTTTTTGGGGCTAAAATTCACAAAAAAGACAAAATAGGCTAAAATCTATACTATATATTAAACAAAATGGGGGGTTTTTAACCCCCAAGGCCAGTGGGAGTTTCAATATCTCAATTTAAATTTTCTAAATTTTTTATTAAAACAAAAAAAAAAACTCAACATTTATTGATTTGGTCAAAATTTCCTGAACAGCATTTATTAATTTTTTTCAATCCACATGTCTTTCCACATGCCTGCATTTATTGATACAATCCATTGATCAGCATTTAAAATCCCCTCATACAAATAATTATAGATACAATCCGTATATAGTTACTGCAGTACCATTTTCAACTTCTCTCATACACTATAGTTAGTGATAAGATTGTTAAATTATTTTTATAAAAAATTTTAAAAAACATAATTTATATATTACAAAAAAATCTGAAACAAATATAAATATCTATAATTATCTCATACATAGCACGGGTGATAGGCTAGTAGTTAATAAAACAAAATGTCACATTAAACTCAAAATCATTTTACTTTTTCTCTCACAAAATATCACATCCAATTACAAAAAAAATTTAACTATCTATTCAAACACAAAAATTTCAACCTACTAAAATAGCGAAAAACAAAAATAACTTATAAAATAACCAACTTCTCAAACGAGGCCATAGATAAAGAGATAGAGAGATAATGCTATTTAACGTCATAGAAAGAGAGAGAAATTAATATGAGATGAACATCGTGGAAGATGAGAAAAAATTATATAGTAAATAAGAAAAATAGAAAAGTAAAAAAATAGGACTTATTGATAATTTTTAAAAAAGAAATGACAATAAATGATGTTTAGGTATTTGGCATCTTTTACAAAAGTGTATTCTATTTTTTTTTTTTTTTGATATTTTTTAGATTATATTACTTTTTTATTTTTTTCATATCTTTTCAAAAAAACTTAATGCAAATTTTGGAGAGAAATATTTAGTAAGGATGATTTCAGTAGCAAATGCATGAGAGTTTTTTTTATGACTCCTAGCAACCTAGAGGAAGGGGTCTTTCATATATCGATGTCTATATTATATGAGTAGTGATACATTTACTTAATATATTATTTTTATTTTGATATCTAATGAGGTGAAAGAGAGAAATAGAGGGAGGAGTATGAGTCATTCCTTCACATGATTCATTCCATACCATTACGAGTAGATTGTAGGTGTTTAATTAGAGCTCCCAAACATTTTTCATATTATATCTACTAGCAATGTTAAGAATAAAAGATCAAACATAAAATAAGATACAAATGTCTCACAAAGACTGGGTCCTACATGTGGATCCCACATTATATGGGGTCCGTCTTTTATGAGGCATATGTATCTCATTTTTTGTTTAGCTTATGCGCAATTACAATTATTGTATATCCACTCTATAAATAGTACCCTAGCTAGAATTGAAGTATTCCAATTTCCAAAGGAACAAACATTTTTAGTAATTTCTTTTCTTAATCAGGAGATGGCGACGTTGTCTTGTGGCTATTTCTTGCTCTTTGTTCTTATTTTATCAGGTTTGTGCATTAGTCTTAACAAACTTGTATGCAATTTTTGTTCTTTGATAGTGTGTTAGTTGTTCAAAATTTCAAGCTAGCTATACCACACTATATGAGATTTTTTTAGACATATCAAATACATAAAATAAGAATATCAAAATAAATTCTCCTTATCCCCTCTATACTACACGATGAGATGAGAGTTATTGCATTGCATCGTATATAGAGAGGGAGTTCAATATTGGAAGGAGAAATTTCAAAGAAGATTTGGTGTTCATAAAGTAGAAGAGATTACATACCTACTACTTCTCTCAAACCATACTACTTCTGCTTCCAATATGGTTTGAGAGAAGTAGTAAGTATGTAATCTCCTCTACTTTTTGTAGAGAGACATATTGGGATGACTCCAACTAGTTATAAGAAAAAAAAAAAATCAAATTAGATTAATGTTACAAACCAAAAGGAAGCAACAAAATTTAAAGGTAGAAAAAAAAATATATACGAACCGGCAATGAATTTACAAGAGGCATGCAAATTAATTATTTATCATATTTCATGTAATAATATAAAACACGAGCACACCTGAGTCTATTTTTTTTTGTCCCTCCAAATTTCTCGATTAGAATGACATAGAAGTGTCATTATAATTAGTAGTTGATTTCAAAATGTCAAGTCCCGATGCAATTTTGTATATAAATGTTTATATTTTTGGGGTTTTTCTTTTCTTAAGGAAAATATTATCTCCTTACAGAATTATATACCAAAAGACGTGATAATTACCTTTTTGTAATTTTAATTGACACTTTGTTTTAAAATAACAATTCTCATTGCATCCACCTCATTCTACATACAAATTATGTATATTTTTTTGACTTTTGTAAATTGTTTATCTTTCCATCTTTTGCAGTTGGATGGACAATGGCTCAAACAGGTGGTAACACCTGCAATGAACTGTTAAGCCTTCATAAATGCATTAAAGAAACTTGTAATCAACAGTGCACCAAATTGCACCCTACTGGTAAAGGTTTTTGCTCTCCCCATCCTACTGGTGGTGGTGCTTCTTGTGTTTGTTCTTACAAATGCGCTTAATTAAACTCTATCTTTCTCAAAATGTCATATTTTCAAGAGAAAATGTATTGTGTATAATCCCATGCTGAGAGGCTAAACACATTGATAATAAAGAGTTTGTATGCCTAATATATATTTTAATTGTTTGTTGTTTTATTATTTTTGTACAATCGAATAAAAAGAACAAAATTAGGCTAGTGTCTTGGGGAGACTCTCGTCTCATGACCCATCACGCAGTGCTTTACACCTTAAAATTTTCTTTCCACACTTTAAATGTAAAATAAAATGTCTACTAAAATAAAATTTATTTTAAAAAATTATTACTACCACATCATTTTTTTTTGAGAATTCAATATAATAAATTCTATAAGAAATTATCATGAAAATGATGGGAAATTACTATGAAGTACAGATATTGATACGGGATACAACAATACGGATATGACGATACGTCAAATTCTGAAAAAGTAGGATACGGATACGGCAGAGATATGTTTGTACAAAAATTTACTTTTATAATTTTAACAATGTGATATGCATGAAAATAAAATTTAAAGCAATATATATATATATATATTACACTTGATGTTAATTTTTATTTTTAATTTTTTTAAAGTGGGATCACCTCATTAATAACCTAACCAACAAAAAATAAAAATAAAAAAATTCTTTGGTACATGCACTCCTATTAGAATAACGCCAATTTTTCCATTGCCACTTTACTAACTATATGTCATTTCGAGTATCTGATACTTCAAAATTAAGTATCTGATACTCTAAAATTAATAAAAAAAATAATTAAGAAATATTCGAAACTTTTAAGAAATATCCGATACGTATTCGCGAGTTTCCAAGAAGTATTAATATCCAATATGTATCTGATATGGATACGTCTTTTTTTTTTGAAATATTTGTGCTTCATAAGGAAATTATTTAAAATTATCATTGTACAAAGACCATTGAATGGTCAATTAATTATCCCATGGAAAAAAAGAGAAAAAAAAAAAAAAGAAAAAAGAAATGTATATCATTGTGGAGGTTGCTTACAATAATAAGTGCAAATACAAGTGGTGCCTTTACATTTTCCCAAGCCATATGGTTCCTTAGAACAATCCTGAGAGCACTTCTGCAACTCACATTTGCTTGAGTCAATCAGCTTATGACATGTGTCCTCTGGAAGTCTAATGGCATGAGCATCATAAACTGCAATAGCTGTACAAGAGTTAGCTATCAAAGGAGATACACTACTACAAATATAGATAAAGATCACACTTTTTTGGTGTGATGTATGTTTTTTAATCACACCTTTTAAGTTTTATTAAAGTGTGGTCTTTAGGAGTGTGATTAAAAATGGTCATTTTTAATCACACTTTTTAAGTGTCATTAAAAAATGCTTTCATCACACATTTTAAGTGTGATTAATAATATTTAGATCACACATTTTAAGTGTGGTTAAAAACATTTAGATCACACCTTTTAAGTGTGATTAAAAATATTTAGATCACACCTTTTAAGTGTGGTTAAAAATATTTAGATCACACCTTTTAAGTGTGATTAAAAACTTTAGTTCACACCTTTTAAATGTGATTAAAAACTTTAGATCACACCTTTTAAGTGTGATTAAAAATATTTTGATCACACCTTTTAAGTGTGATCTTTGAAAGTGTGATTAAAAATGATCATTTTTAATCACACTTTTTAAGTGTGATTAATAACATTTAGATCACACCTTTTAAGTGTGATTAAAAATATTTACATCACATCATTTAAGTGTGATTAATAACATTTAGATCACATCTTTTAAATGTGATTAATAACTAATAAAATCTGTGATAAAAAAAAGGTGCTACATATTTGAAAAATAATCAATATTATTTTTGTATGCACATTTGAATAATGTAATACACACTATATACTATATTTTGAATCATAACCACATATTGAATAGAATAACGTCATATATTTCATAAATGGAAATTAAATATTCAAAACTATATACAAAGGAATTAAATAAAAAAAATTATCTGTGCTTACATATATTAAAAAATGAAAAAACTTAAAAAACTAAGTTCTTTAATTCTTGGACCATATTTTGCATCTCTCCAAAAAATTTCTGACCTGAAAAATGAGAACACAAACTAATTCAGAAACCGCTGATGCATATGAATAAACTAAAAAGTTAATTCAGCAAACCAAAATAAGAACACACCAAAGATATAGTATAAACAAATTTTGCAGGCACATAGAGAAAATAATACTTGATCAAAAAATTCAACATGAAGACATAAATTGATTCACAATCAAGAGAACTGAAAAATTCATCAGGTAAAAGGAAAAAGAAAAAGAAAAAGGAAGAAATTGATTCCTTAAAGAGACTTGGTCCAAAGACCACAAGTTGAACAAATTTGGGATATAATGTACAAACAAATTAGTCATTAATTCGACATATCCCAAACATCAAATGCAGCCTAAATAGTCACTAATTCCTCGGGTCTTGCACACTTTTCATTGAAGAAGTCTACCACTAGACTAGGGACTGTATTCCTTATTTTTTTACCTGCACAGCTTTCTCATGTAAGAAACAAATCTCTGAATTTGAGATCTGAAAACTTCTCATACCATATGCATATCCCTAGCTGCAAAAATAAAGAGGTCCACTTGGATCACATATGACTGCATAAAGCTTTCTGTATAAGCATAGAACAAATAATCTTAATTCAAAGTATAGAGGGTGTGGATGGAAAAAATAACTAAAAAATGACCACAGTATCTCTAGCTTGAACTCCTCTTCTAGAGCCTTTACAATCTCCACAGTATCTAAGCTATCCAATCCCAAATCTTTCTGAAAATGGATGTTTATAAGTGAAAGTCTGTCTTTGTTTTCACGAGTAAGATTGTTGAAGTCTTAAATTGGTTCCATTTTTAAGTTCATTCCCAATCCTAGCCTAAACTCGAGGGAGTTGGTTAACCAATATTATGAGCCCAGATGAACTATGGGAACAAAGAACCAAATCACACCAATCCAATTTGTAACTCAGTTTATCAATATATTATTTTTAGTTGCTCAACATTTTCTCACAAAGCATCACTAGCCTTAAAATATATGTGCATGCACTAAAAGCATTTCTTGATTCTACAAATCAAATATCATTTTAACTAAAGAATTTTATCATAAATGAAATTTAACTAGCACTTCAATCCTTTCAAAAGTATAATAATAATAAAATAAATAAATAAATAAAGTAGCTATTCTATCTAGAAAACTGATTCATCAAGGCTTGGTGTAAACATATAAGCACATACTCTAAACTATAAAATAAAATTGCCAAGCCACATAATATTAGTATATTAAGGGATCAAGAAGCATAAAAGTGAAATTGATTATTTAGTATAATTGTAGTTAGTTCATCATCTGTGCAAACAGGACAAAATATAACTCATTAAGCCTATTTACCATAATGCATCCAAACATACTAGAAGAAATTGCCAAGTCAAAACAAACCAAGAAAAAAGTTATTTTAACAGCAATGGCACTCACCCATTCACCTAGGCAAAGGGACCGGTAATATTTGGCAAATCTGTGACATTCACTAGACTCCTCTCCTTTTGCTCTCCTTTTGCTGCTAAGCACCTGCAGTTTTTGATTGAAGAATAAAAATAAAAATAAAAAGGCAATTACTTAGTTCTACAATAAGTTGGTAAGATGTTTAAAACTCTTCATATAGAGCCCATTCATTCATGAATGCCTCAAAATGATATAATACTAAAAAAGTGTGCCTGTGAAACTCAATGTAGTGAGTGAAACAGTGTCTGGTCTAATTGGTTGTAGGAAATCAAAAATCAACTGGTCCAGTCTTCAGTTCAATCTGAAAGGCAACATAAAGAAGTTGATATCAGTAAAAAAGAAAACCAAAAAAAATAATAAATAAAATAAGCTCCATACTAGAACTAACCACTCAAACATAGGATTACACATGTTCAACCGCCACATAACAGGGTCTATGGGGGTGTTGAACACATGAGAGACCCATTTTGAATAGTATAACAACCACCAATGAGAACCAAAATGAAAGAACAAAACAGGTTGAGAACAAACACACAATATAGTCCTTAGCCACTCAACCCACACACTCAACTCACACATAAAACACTACAAAATATATGCTTACATTCATCTCAACCCACCAAACAAAAAATTCCTTCACAATATGTACCAGCTTGCCAATCTGCACAACAAACATTAGAAAATATATATATATATATATATATATGCTCAACGTCACTCAACCCACAAGTCTCACTAGCTCCACACAAGTATGACTACTACCTAGGAATATCTGAAAAGTACTTGTAAAGAACAAGATATGCCCCTTTGATTAGGAAAGTCAGGATACAACATGGCAGACAAGAAGTGTTTTCGTTTTCATTTTTGAAAAACTGACATGAAGCATGCAGAAGAATAATACATAAAGCAACTCAGTTACATTAAGCTATTTCCAGTTCATTTTTGTAATTTTTTTTACCTAACTCAGAAAATCCCCATAACTCAGCCTTACCTTTGTTGGGTGTGGAATTTAATACCAGAACAGAGAAATGTCAATTTCAACAGGACTCATACGGCGAAACTCAAAACCAACGATTTCTAAAGCTTGAAAATGCTCAAGTTAAAAAGAGTATAAAATGGACTAGAAAGTGCATTCACTGGCTTTAGGTAGCCTGTGTTCGTTTTCAGTCTTCCTTCTTGTCAAGTTCATCGATTGCAGCAAGTCTTTCAACAAAGGAGGATGAGAATAGTGATAGGCAGAATACCAAGGATCAGTATTCATAGCTGACAGGTTCTCTTCCTGAAAAAGCCATTATTAGCTCGGTTAATCAGCAATTCAAACACTCATAACATTATGAAGTCCTATAACAATTATGAATTTATTATAATATGTTTAGAATAGAAGTATTTGACCACCCATAGTACTATTAAAAGAGATGAGGCTTTGGTCTAGCACAACTGTTAATCATATTATCTTATGCATATATCAGAACACAACTGTATTGCAAACACACAAATGCTATGTGGCCCATGACAGGACAAGAAAAAAAATACTTGGTTATTAATATTATTTTCTTACCCCGCCCTGCTCAAGATGCATGAAGGTTCTGGCTCAAACAGAAGATAGTAACTAAGTAGAAATGAAACTAAAAGAATAAATGCAGAACTGAGCAAAGTCTACTAAAAGCAGATATATGACAAGAAATTGTGACTCAAGAAAACTTTTCTTCAACGTAGTTATCACATAAGCCCAATAGCATGTGTCAAAGTGCACTAACCTAGTATGAGTTTCTTGTTTCCCTATACAATATCGTTTCCTGCTACATTCACAAGAGAGAAGTTCAATTCCTTTCCAATCCGTATAGCTTGGTTGCAATTCTCAACTTTTCTGAAAGGCATCTTGATGGGAGGTTTTGTTGCTTGCTTCCAGTTTACTGATCCTAGGTAAACTTTGTCAAGAACTTCCAATATAACCCATCTACATGTAAGAGGGATAAAAATCAAACAAAATTAACAAGCACTCAAAACTATGCAACCGAATATCTATTTTTTGGTAAACAGGTCAACCAATACCTACTTCGCATTACCTACCTTATAAAAAACTAAAATATTTAATATATTCTGAAAACTTGTAACTGTATAAAATAAGATCATGTTGGATTTGAATTTGATCATGCCAAGAATCCAACTAAACCACAGGCAGTGTAGTCAATCTATGAAAATAAATAAAAACTTCTTTCAACAGTGAATTTAAGATCTAATAGAGATATCTATATATATATAACAAATCCCCAATTCAGATTGAGCCTAAAATAACAATGTGTCCGAATTTATCTTTCGAAAACCAACAATCAAACAAAGGTTAAATATAACATACTGAGATAAAAGAACATGAAAATTACTAAATTTAATAAGACGATTAAATTATGAATTTTTGTTACGAATCTATGAAAATGTCCTTTATGATCCTTTATGATCCATCATTTTTAATCCAGCTCCAATCGAAGTATTACCTACATATATATGACATTGACTATCTAAGTAAAAACACCTATAAAATAATCAATTGAATCGATAGATTGGTTCATCATTAAAAAACTTAGAAATTCATCAATATTCAATGAATATATAATCAAACAATGAAATATTCAATGAACCAGAAAACAATATTCAATGAATATTCAATGAAATATTCAATATTCATCAATATTCAATTAATAATCAATGAATTTAATTTTTGTTTTTGGTGCTTTTGCACCCTTAACTATACTTTAAATTATTCTCTAACAAAATAAATATATCCACTCCCTATGACAATAAATTAAAGCAAACTTAAGGAGGCAAAAGCACTTGGTTACAGAAACAAAAGGCCATTAGTTTCATTTTAATGAAATTCAGTTGTCTACCTAAAGGAGGATAAAAATAAAAAGAAGAACAAAATAAAATTGGAAAAGCCCACATCCACATAACAATGATTAAGCAGATAAGCAGAATTCATCATAGCAGAATTCATCAATATTCAATATTCATCCACAAAACAGATTTCTCAAATAATTCATCATAGCAGAATTCATCAATATTCAATATTCAATACCAGAATTCATCAAAAAACAGATTCAATATTAATGATAAAAAATCTGATTTGAACAAAATAGATTTCATACCAGAATTTCATATTCCAACATAAAACAGATTTCCTAAAATTAATTTCATATTCAATATTTCATACCAGATTTGATAATAGATTTAAAAAATATAAGGAATACCAACATAAATAATCTGAAATTAATTTCTCAAATAATCCATTAATTTCTCAAAATTGTTCATGACAGATAAAAAAAATTGAAGACATATATATATATATATATATATATGTATATATATTAAAAAAATTCAAAACATATATATCAAAAAAAAATTGAGAGGGAGATAGAGTGAAACCAGAGAGAGGGGGTTCCAATCTTGGAGGAGAAGGGGGAGATCGGGTTCCGACCGATCATGGAGGAGCTCATGGAGGAAAAGGGGTTACGATCTTGGAGGAGATCATGGAGGAGGGGGTTCCGATCTTGGAGGAGAAGGGGAGATCGGGTTCCAATCTTGTGCTCTGTTTGGTTTGGTTTGTGCTGTGTTTGATTTCGGCCACGGAGGAGAAAGAGTGAGAATGAGAGGGAGAGGGAGAGGGAGAGGAAGAGCCATGGAGGAGGAGAAGAGAGTGAGAAGTTGTTTGGTCTGTCTTGATCTGTCTTGATCAAATATATTTTATAAGGTGTTTGGTTTGTTTAATAAAGAGCCGTTGGGCTCTGTTTGGTTTGTTTAACAAGGTATAATGTTTGGTTTATTTTTTCAATAATGTGGTTGGCTTATTTTTTTAATAGATAATGTTCACTAATTTGTATTATTATTTAATATTTTCAATAAAGTATAATGTAAAAAAAATAAATATATTTTTTAAATGAAGATAATTTTTTTTAACAAATAGATAATTTTATTAAATGAAGATAAAATAATTTTAGCTAATATTAAATGAAGATAATTTTATTATAATAAAAAGACATTATAATATAAATATATAATTTTTTTTAATTTTTCAATTTTTTTTATTTTTTATATTTGTCTAGTTGGGAATAATATAAATATATAATTTATTTAACAAACATATAAAAAAATGTCACAAAAGACAAAAAAATAAACAAAAATTAAATTGCTAAAGGGGAGAGGATTGTAATTTTTAAATATAAATATGTAATTTGTCTAGTTGGGAATAATATAAATATATAATTTAAACCTTAGGGAGAGGATTGTAATTTTTAAAATGTGAAGGGTGTCAATGTAATTTACCCACTGAGGGTAAAATTAGTATTTAAAAAAATTAAATTGCTAAAGGGGAAAATCTGTAATGAAACTTTAAACCTTAGGGGGGAAATATAATTTCCAAAAGGTGAGGGGAGAAGTGTAATAAACATAAACCTCAGGGGGGTGTTAGTATAATTTACCAAAAAAAAAGTTAATTGGAGAAAAAATTATTTGAAAAAAATTAATTGAAAAAAATTTTTGCTAGTAAAATTTTTAAATTTCTATTTAAAAACCAATGTAAACTTATTTTTTGAATTTACATTTTTTCCTCAAATTTACAAACTGAGACAACCATTTATAAACCAAAAAAATTATCAAACAAATTTTTATGACAGTTTTTAAAATTTTTGTAAATATAAATTGAAAACTGAAAATGAAATGGTTAAGGGTCTGTTTGGTAACGTTTACGTTTTCAGTTTATATTTACAAAAATTATATAAACTGGTTTTTGTTTATTTTTAGAAAAACATAAATTACAAACGTGTTTGGTAATTGACAAAATGTTTAACAAAATTTAAAAATATAAAAAAGAATGAGAAATGGCAAGTGGCGGCGGAAGATGGTGGAAAGTGATGACGGTGGGTGGTGGGTGGTGGTAGTGGTGGGTGGTACCGAGTGGGTGGTGGTGGTGGCGGGTGGTCGGCGATGGCGGAATGGCAGGTGGTGGTAGGTGGTGGCGGTGGGTGGTGGTGGTGGGTGGGTGGGTAGATGACGGTGGCGGGTGGGTGGTGGTGGTGGTGGTGGTTGGTGGTCGATGGTGGTGGCTGGTGTGTGGCGGGTGGGTGGTGGTGGCAGGTAGGTGGTGGGTGGTGGTGGCGGGTGGTGGTGGCGGGAGGGTGGGTGACGGTGGTGGCGGTGGGTGGGTGGGTGGATGACGGTGGCTGGTGGTAGCGAGTGGGTGGTGGTGGTGGTGGTGGCGGCGGGTGGTCGGTGGTGGTGACAGGTGTGTGGCGGGTGGTGGCGGGTGGGTGGTGGTGGCAGGTAGGTGGCGGGTTGTGATGGTGGGTGAGTGGGTAGGTGACGGTGGCGGGTGGTGAGTGGTAGCGAGTGTATGGTGGTGATGGTGGTAACGGGTGGTGGATGGTGGTGACGGGTGGTGGGTGGTTGTGGTAGGTGGGTGGCGGATGGCGGATGGTGGCAGGTGGTGGTGGTTGTGGTGGGTGAAGGTGGTAGGTGGTAGCGAGTGGGTGGTGGTGGTGGTGGTGGTGGTGGTGGCGGGTGGGTGGTGGTGGTGGTAGTGGGTGGTGGTGGCGGGTGGGTGGCTGGTGGTTGTGGGTGGCTGGTGGTGGATGGTGGTGGTAGATGGGTGCTGAGTGGTGGTAGTGGGTAGGTGGCGGGCGGTGGATGGTAGTGGCGAGTAGATGGCAGGTGGGTGGTGGTGGCGAGTGGGTGGTGGGTGATGGTGGCTGACAGGTGGGTGTTGGTGGCAGGTGGTGGGTGGTGGTGGCAGGTGGGTGGTGAGTGGTGGTGGCAGGTGGTGGTGGGGGATGGATGGTGGGTGGTGGTGGCGGAAGACGGTGGTGGAAAATGGTGACGGGTGGTGGCTAGTGTTTGGTGGTAAAAAAAAAAAAAAAAACTCAAAACTCAAAACGGAAACACATTTTTTGAGTTTACATTTTTTGGCCAAATTTATAAACTGAGACCACTGATTTATAAATCAAAAATTTTACCAAACAAGTTTTTATTTAAGTTTTTAAAATTTTTGTAAATATAAACAGAAAACTGAAAACGTAAGTATTACCAAATGGCACCTTAGCAAACAGGCTTTAGATGGTAAAAATGTTATAAAATTAACAAATAATTAAATAAGTTACCAACGTAAGAAATGACTTATCAAAAGATTCTTAGGCCATATATAGTTTGATTTTTAGAAAAAAAATTTAAAAATTAAAAATTAATTTGGTTAAGAAATAAAAACTAAAAAATAATTATCATTTAAGGGTAAAAAATAATTTTAATTTTAATTTTTGAGCAGGTTATATACATACTTATGACTGTTTCAATTTAATTTGTAAAAATTTATTTCTAACCACTCGAAAGATAAAAATTATATAAAAATGATAATTATTTTTTATTTCTTATTTCTTAACCAAATTAATTTTTAATTTTTAATTTTTTTTTCTAAAAATCAAACCATACATAGCCTAAGAATCTTTTGATAAGTCATTTCTTATGTTGGTAACTTATTTAATTATTTGTTAATTTTACGACATTTTTACCATCTGAAGCCTGTTTGATAACCATTTCGTTTTCAGTTTTCAATTTATATTTACAAAAATTTTAAAAATTGTCATAAAAAATTATTTGATAATTTTTTTGATTTATAAATGGTTGTCTCAGTTTGTAAATTTGAGGAAAAAACGTAAATTCAAAAAATAAGTTTATGTTGGTTTTTAAACAGAAATTTAAAAATTTTACTAACAATTTTCTTTTCAATTAATTTTTTTTCAAATAATTTTTTTTTCCAATTAATTTTTTTTCAATTAATTTTTTTTCCAACTAATACTAACTGATGAGGCAATTGGTAATACTACTTTAAACCTTAGGAAGGGGATTGTAATTTCTAAAATGTAAGGAGTGTCAATGTAATTTACCTAGTAAGGGCAAAATTAGCATTTAAAAAAAATTAAATTGCTAAGGGGGGAATCTGTAATGAAACTTTAAACCTCAGGGAGGGAGATGTAATTTTCAAAACGTGAAAGGGGAACTGTAATAAACATAAACCTTAGGGGGTGGCAGTGTAATTTACCCTATATATATATATATATATATATAATCACACTTAATTAGAAAGTGACATAAAAAATAAATATTATCACACTCAATCAGATTAAGTGTGATTAAAAATTTGGGAATTGTATATTTTATATAAAAATCAATTTGAAATATTTTATACAATCACACTTATTTAAAAAGTGTGATTAAAAAGTAGTAATGTATATATAATCACATTTTAATTACCTTAAAAAATATATATAAATAATCACACTTATTTAAAAAGTGTGATTAAAAAGTAATAGTGTATATATAATCACACTTTAATTAGAATGTGTGATTAAAAAATATATATAAATAATCACACTTTAATTAGAATATGTGATTAAAAAATATATATATAATCACAGTTATTTAAAAAGTGTGATTAAAAAGTAGTAATGTATATATAATCACACTTTAATTAGAAAGTGTGATTAAAAAATATATAAATAATCACACTTTAATTAGAATGTGTGATTAAAAAATATATATATATAATTACACTTATTTAAAAAGTGTGATTAAAAAGTAGTAGTGTATATATAATCACACTTTAATTAGAAAGTGTGATTAAAAATATATAAATAATCACATTTTAATTAGAATGTGTGATTAAAAAATATATATATAATTACACTTGTTTAAAAAGTGTGATTAAAAAGTAGTAGTATATATATAATCACACTTTAATTATAAGGTGTGATTAAAAAATATATAAATAATCACACTTTAATTAGAATGTGTGATTAAAAAAATATATATATAATCACACTTGTTTAAAAAGTGTGATTAAAAAGTATATAATCACACTTTAATTAAAAGGTGTGATTAAAAATATATATATATAATCACACTTAATTGAAAAGTGACATAAAAAATAAATATTATCACACTTAATCAGATTAAGTGTGATTAAAATATCAATCTAATTTTTTTTATCACACTTTCAATAAAAGTGAGATCTTTTTTTTTGTCAAAGTGTGATCTTTAACTATTTTTGTAGTAGTGATATACAACTAATTAGGGCTGAGCAAGGAATCCGTGAAATCCGTAATCCGATCCAGTCCAGTCCAATCCGATAGGTTTGGATTGGTTTTTTGAATCCGTGGTTCGGTTCCGGATTGAATAATTAAAAATCCGTAGTTCACGGATTGGTTCCGGATTGAATCCCACGGTTCCGGATTGGAACCGATCCGGACCGTATACAAATAGTCTATATTTTTATTATACATCCTCCCCCATAGTATCTTTTCTTATTCTATGTAAAATCTAAACTCAAACCTAAAATCGTATAATATCTTCTTTTATTACTTTTGTTTGTTAGTTTTAAGTTTTAATTTGCAATGGTCTAAATACTTATGGTGAAACCAGTTTTCTTATGGTTGTTTAAATTTTAGAACAGTATGTCGTTATTATAGAAAAACATGTTGCTATTATGGAACTAATATAGCGCTATGTTTATATTTTTATGAAATTCAAGTGTTATATATATATTTTTGTTATTTAATTATGTGAATCCGTGGTCCTAAACCGATCCAATCCGTATTTAAATGGATTGGTTCGGATTGGTTCCATGATTTAAACGGATTGGATTGGTTCCAATTTTTTAGGAACCGTAAATAACGGATTGGTCCTGGTTTTATCCTAATCCGGTCCAATCCGGACCATGCTCACCCCTACAACTAATGATTACAAAGATCACATGTTCTAACTATGTGGAATGTTTTTTCTCCTTCCCATTTGTTTGGGTTTCTTTCCAAAATAAAAATGAAAAGTATTACGTCTTTTACGTAAAATAATAGAGAATCATACAGAAAAGATACATGAATGAATAAGATTTTATATACAGAGAGAGAAAGAGAGGTACTCTTCAAATCAAACAATGGTTTATCATAAAAGTTGAAAAATTAAAAGGACAAACAAATCCATTGCTAAGAGGTTGTGAGAGAACCTAGAGGATGAGGAATGCATAGAATATCTTCATCTATCAACTCCAATTTTGTGTTCCAAACTTGAAGTCCTTCAATATATGCACAAGTAGTAGAGATTCTTAAATGAAGATAAACATAAAAATATTAGAAGAATTATATACTATGATTGTAAAATTAATGAAATTATGATCCTCATATATTCATATGGTTTAACCATTCCAGTGTAAATAAAGAAATACATTGTTAAAAATAAATTAAAACAGAAGCAAAAAGAGGATTAAAGTTCTTTTGAATAAGAAAAGTAAACAAGCCTCTTTATTGCTTCAACATATATTCATTTCTTTCAGCCTACTCCACCTTAATGCCGCCTTCAAAATTGTAATTTTCATTAATCCTATGTATTGTGATTATTATGGTTAGAATAATCTAATGAAATTGTAACTTTTTATGATAGACTGCACTATTTAATATGTATGATCAAGATTATTTTATATGATTAATTTTGTTATTGGTTCTTTTTTGATAGATTGTAACTTATATATGACACAAATTCAAGTCATCCTAAAAAATAACTAAAGGTTTGTTTGATTGTTAATTTCAGAACTCTTAAATTAGTCAAAAGCACATGCAAGTTAGTCCAGACATCTAGTTTTTTTAAAAAAAAAAATGGACAAAAACTTATATGTGAGATAAGTCAAACATGGGGAATTTCCTATGGCCTTCACTCCCATATTTTTTGGCATGCATTTCTAAGTATGTGCTCAATTAGGTCAAGGTTGACATCTCTTTAAAAAAATAAAAAGATAAAAGGTTATTCAAAAAGTTAAAAATGATCACTATTTATCAAAAAAAAATATTAAAAAATTAATTTTTCACACAAAAGTACAACTCAACAATCATGTATGTTCAGCGCTGTGCAACGTTTGTTAAGAAAAATTACACAGTTTGGGTGCAATTTTCACATACTGTTGTTCAGTCGGTGGGGGCCCATCATGGGTTCTGTTTTGATAATCTGAACCGTTCAATGTGTAGAACTCATCGAGTACTATATGTCTTTAAAAAAATCATATTGATCGGATATCGATAACTATATGATCAAATCAGTTTTGTATAAAAAATGGATGGTTTTATAATTAACGATTCAAAAAAAACAAATCTGATCAGATAGCTATCGATATTCGATCAAAGTGATTTTTTATAGGCATATAGTGCTCGACGAGTTCTACACATTAAACGGTTCAGATTATAAAATAGGACCCGTTACCCCCACGGGCCGAACAAAACCATCCAATGCAATGCCCGAAAAGTAGCCAATAATTTCTTACCATCAATTCGGTTGTACAGATTGTACGGCTGTACAACGCGCATCTCTAATCTTCTCTTACACACTTCTTTATACAATTTTTTAATACACATTTTTTCATAAAAGTCAAAAAATTAATCCAAATATTCATATTTTTTTTCTCAACTTTTTAATTCAAAAAAATAAAAAATACACTTATTTAAGGCACTCCAAATAATCCCTCCGGGCCTCTAGAACCCAAATCTTCAACTTTTCAATTTTCCAGACAGTGCCCATCTCAAATTGGACGGCTATAAAGCAACCATAATTTCTTCAAATAATGAAGAAAAATTGGGAGGGTAGGTCACTTTCCATCCATCTTCCATCCTGGAGATCTCATATTTTCGTTTTCTCTTTGATGATTCTAAACAGTAGTTTTAACAAGAATATGCAGAAAAAAAATGTGTTTGATTTGGGATGATATTATTTTAAAAATTATGGGATACATTTCAAATACTTTTGAAAATGATACTTAAAAGGAAATTCCAAAGTATCTAACGAAAAAATTGGGAAGAAATTATACTAATAACTATTTGGAAAAACATTAGGATGTGACCCAATAGTTTGATAGCCACATCTTTAGGTGTGGTGAGTGAGATATCAGATATTCGAATTGATGGAGTAGTGTCAAATCCGTAACGCTATTAGAGATTTGGAAAGAAAGTGAAATTGAAAAAAAATAAATAAATAAACTTATATTTTTTTCACATTTATCTCACATTTTTACTTTTCATTTTTTAATTTTTATTAACATTCATGATCTAAATATAATGGCGGTGTTTGAGAACTTGGTTTGTGGATTTTTTTTTTTGTTTTTTTTTCACTACAAGACAAATGTTTTACAAAATCAAAAAAAAAAAAAAAAACAAATCCAAACAAAATATCACATCAAACCCCATAATCATTTCACTTTTTCTCTTACAAACATCACATCCAACTACAAAAAAATCCAATTATTTTCTCAAACACAAAAAAAAAAATTTCCAATAATGTGCGTGTTTTGGAAGTGGCTATTTTTGAGATTTTTTTGGTATTTTGGCTATTTTAGTAGGCTATTTTAATTTTTGTATTTCAGAATATGAGATAGATTTTTATTTGAGTTGATACTTTAAAAAATATGTTAAAATAATGTTTGAAGTTAAAATGACAAATTTATTTATAACATCACATTTTCAAAATTAATGTAAAGGGACAAAATCATCCTTTACCATTAATGGGACAACTTGTCAATGGTGATAATGGTAGGCTGTGCTACATTGCCACCGGTTTCAGGAATTTTATTTTTTTATATATATATATATATATATATTTTTTTTTTTTTAAGTATTGGTTTATGGGACTTTTTGGTTTTTCTTTTTTTTTGTTGGTAATTTGAGCTAGCCTCAAACTCAACTTCTTAAATGCCGCCAATATTGTACAACTAAAATAATTTATTAAAAAATTCGCTTCTCAAACATCTACAGTATAACACTACTATTTGAGAACTTTGGGAAAACTATGCCGTTTTACTTCTGATAAGTCATTCGTTGGGAAAATCATTCATTGCTCTAAAAAACTAGTCTATGTGTACTTTAATTTAACAGTTATAGTTTAGATAACGGTAGTGTTACATGTATTATTGTACTAACTAGTGTATCAATATTAGTTATGACTTTATTATTGATCTCACTCATTAATAACATTATAAATATTATTTTTTTTAAATTATGTCACATCATCAATTAATATACTAATTAATATATTAATTGATGCATATAACATTATTCTTTATATAATAGAGTTCATTATTTTTATAGTTTGGTTTAGTAATTGAATTTTTAACAGTTTAAAAAAAATAGTTAAAAAAACTTCACTTTAAGGTCTTTTATAAGATGGACCTGGAAGAAAAATTTAATGACAAAAAATAAAATAATAAAAAGTAAAAATTTTAGACACATTTTTTAAAAAAAATTTAAGCAAAAATTATGAATAAGTGATAATTTATCATTTATTTATAATTATTTTTTAAAATTATCATTGAAATAATATTCAATAATGATTTAAAGCTCTAGATAATGAGTTTTAAATCCACCACTAGTGAGATGAAAAATGGCAAAAAAACAAAAAAAAGGCATGGCAACACACATTGTAATGATAAATGTCACATAATTAATAATAACACTAATTAATGGTCTCAAAGAATAAAATTTGGTCTTTTTTAATTTTTACCCAACATAAAAAGACGAGATAAGAAAAAAAGTTTGAATTTTAAATTGGTGTGTACCAATCCCTCTCTATAAAAAAAAAAAAAAAAAAAATTGGTGTGTACCAATCACCTAATAAATTCTCTCCATCTATTGGACACATTTCGAAAGATCCTTTTTCTCTTTTGGACTCCAGCACCCAAATCTTCATCTGACTTTTTCAATTTCCACGTGGTGCCATCTAGTCCTTTCGCCTCACACCGAACGGCTATAAAGCAACCATAATTTCTTCAATAAAGAAGAAAGCGGGTAGGTCATCTTCCATCTTCGAGGTCTGCGATTTGCTTGCCTTTTTTAAGACATTAAGGCACCGTTTGGGAAGGTGGGTTGGAGGCTTTTTTGGCTATTTTAGTCACAAAAAACAAAATAGGTTATTTTAGCCACAACAAACAAAATATCACATCCAATCCATAATCATTACATTCTTCTCTCACAAAAAAACTCAAAAAAGTCAAAAAGCCAAAAAGCCCTTCCCAAACCAAGCTTTTAAGCCCAGGCTAAAATAGCCAAAAAAGCCAAAAAGCCAAAAAGCCAACCCACTTCCCAAACGGAGGCTAAAGGGTTGTTTTGAGAGGATAATAAAAAGTGATTTTTTGACTTTTAATTAAGTTTTTGATTTTTTTTGACAAATGATTTGAGAAATTAGTAAAAAATAACTTTTGACTTTTTTGATTAATGTTTGTTTATGATGTCAAATTATAATAAAATGACTAAATTATCCCCATTTATTTAAAATATTTACAACTTCACCTATGTAACACATTTTGACCCATAAGAGGTAAAATTATAATTTCACCGTTGGCTAAAAATCAACTTTCTAAATGAAAAAAAGACAAAAAAAATTAACTTTTAACTTTTACTACTAATCAAAAAAAGTGACTAAAAATTATGCTGCCAAAACAACCCAAAGTCGTCGAATTTGTGGATGCTGAGCAAACCACAGCAGCCTTCTTGGGGGGATTTTGTGGACGCCTTTTTAGTATATTTTGATAATTTAAATTATTTATACTATAAACTTTATTGAATAAATTATTTATATAAAAAATTAAATTAATTAAAATTTTATAATTTCATGCTAATTATTTTTAAAAAATTATAAAGATGAAGTTAACCGTTTATTTTTTAAAAAATAAATATGCTCTTGTTATAGAGTTATAGATGTCCAATCAGTTTGATTTTTTACATAGATAATCTAATCAACGAATCCTATAATATGACCTGGTCATTTTATAAAATAAAAAAAAGACTCGGGAAAGACTTCCACCAGAACACCACATGAAGCTGCTGTGAGTTGCTCACAGCAGCATCCCCAATTTCGGAGTAAGTCTATGTGCACAGAAATCAAATACAGAATGAGACACAATCCTCTTATAAAGGATGAGACGAATATGTGTGGAATCCACATTTTGAACCTACTCCTTTGAGAGAATTGTGTTCCATTTTGTATTTCTAATATTACTGCTCTCATAGACTCTGAATTTGAGTTGTGTTTTTATTTTTCTCATTTAAAAAACAATAATAATTAAAAAAAACACTGATGGTTTTTATATCATTTCTTTTAATTAAAATGATTTGGCAACACGAGTTTCTTGTGGTTTTCCAAATGAAAAAAAGAATGAAATAAAAAATAAATAAATAAATACAAATATTTGGTAACAGAAGGACAAGATAGCAATTTTTTTTACTTAATTGGCCAGAGATTATTTTATTATTTTTATAAGTCCAACGATCAATACCAACAACTAATACGGAAAAGAACTCATATACTAACAGGAACTCATAAGAGGAAATATTTTTTTAATCTTTTTTCAGGGACGAAAATTATGACAATGAACAATTAAACTAGCCCAGTTGGTTTTCATCTTAAAAAAACTAGACGAGTTGGTTCGATAACACTTACGTAGGCTTCGTTTCGAAAGTGATCGATTTAGTTAAAAAATTAAAAAATTATTAAAAAAGTTAAAATGTCAACAATTTATATAAAAAAGTCAAATCGCACATCTTTTTGTAAAAAGTTAAAAAATTATTCCAAACATATTAATTTTTTTTAGCTCATATTTTAATTAAATAGTCAAAAAATTACTAAATTAGTTTGTTCCCAAACGAGACTTAAAAACTCGTTTTCATGAAATTTTAAATTCATTTTAATGGTCAAAAGTTAGAAAAAAAAGATGAGATTACCCTTTAGTTTGTGAAAAAAAAACAATGTGATTTGCTTTAGCCTTTAGCTATTTAAATGGAACTCTTTGTCCCACCACAATGCATCTTTGTGTGTACTTATATGAGATTTACCCTTTACTCAAATAATATTTTAAAAAAAATTGAATTACATAAATCAAAAAATTTTAAGTTTAAATTATCAAGAAATTAGTTTGACGAGGCTTTTTCCAATTTTCTCTTTACAAATTATTCATATAACTCTAGCGGTTTCTTCTATCATTCGTAATGAAAACTAAACACAACTACAAAAATATGGATTCTAAAAATAAAAACTTTGATGTCTTATGAGCATGAATCAATAAAAAAAGTAACACATTCTTTGAGTAGGGGAACAGTAAAAACAAAAAGATCGAAAGCACTCCATCCTACAATTTATATTATTTATCTAATTCTTTTGATGCACACTATACTTAATTAATTAATATTGGAAAAATGAAAGTCCATGAACTGCTTTACGTTTTTCCAATCTTGTTGATTTTTTTTTTTTTTTTTTGGGTATGCAAAAAACTGATGAATGAGTTCCAAATTATTTGCTAAATCAAAACACTGAAAAATGTCATTTTTTAAACTTATTATTGTTGAAAATATATAAAAAATAACCAAAAAAAATAAAATTAAAAGACCCAGGCCTTGTTTGGTTTGTGTTTCAATTTTTTTTTTTTTTTGAAAAAATGGAAACTAGTTTGATAAAAATAAATATCAAAAATATTATTTTAAATTTTTAAAAATTATTTCTGACCTCCCAAAAGACAAAATTATATAAAAATGATAAGTGTTTTTTAATTTATTTCACCAATTTAATTTTTAGATTTTTGGAAAATGTTTCTAAAACTAGTTTTGAAAATCAAATCAAACATAATTTCATTCTTTTTTTTTTTTTTTCTATTTTTTTCTTCTTAATCATTTTTATATAAAATCTTACTGTCAAAGATTGGCTTCACTCAAATTCATGTCACCTAACCTTAAGCATTATGGTCCTATTTGATAATGACTTTTTTAGTTAAAATAATCAATAATGATAAAATAAATTAAAATAACTAATAAAATAAAATGATATGTTTAAAGCATAATCATTTCATTTTTTTTTCTCACAACTATCAAATCAACTATAAAAATAAAAATAGAAAATCAACTTTCCAAATATAACTTTTTAGCAAGGTTAAAATAATCAAAAAATTTAAAAGACAACTAATATAGCCAACTCTCCAACTGAGCCCTATACATGCATGTTTTCCATGCAAAACTTGAATTTTCAAAGGAAAAAAAAGAAAAAGAAAAGAGAGAGAGAATAGAGAGTAGACCAAACTTTACATTTTAAGGACCGTGAAAGTGTGCGCAGTGCGGTTCGATCGGTTGGAGAGTAAAATTACAAATCGAATGGCGGGTTAGCGAATTAGCGGATTGACAGATTGCGATTTGAGCGGTTTTTGGCGGATTGGCGGATTGAAGAACATTTTAACTAATTATCATACATTTGCATAATATATAACACTAATTTGTATAATATTTTTTAGATATATAACACAAAATAATTTTACATAATATGTTTTATATATATAACCACTAATTTGTAATAAATTTCATATCTTAAATCTCATTCACACTCATTTTTACATTGATATTTCATTAGAAGTTAAAAAATATATATGTATTGACTATAGCGGAGCAGAGCGGTTCGGTTGGCGAATTATAAATTTTAAAGTTTAAACCGCGGTTAGTGGTTAGAGAAGTACGGATTGATGCGAATCGGTACAGTTTTAGCAGATTGGACGATATTTTACACTGCCCTACATGTAGCTATTCTCTTTGAAACCTCTCTTATTTCATAATTTGTGCTTGTAATTCACGTCAAACTTGAACATATACGTAGTCCATACTCTAAAATTGATTTTGCCAAAAATTATATAAATTATTATTGCTACAAATTTGAGTGAGACATTTTGTATATTTGGTGACAGTAATGCTTCAATCATTAAATTTGAGTACTATGAATCAAAAAAATAAATAAATAAATAAAATTGAGTACTAGATATTGTTTGATTTGTTGTTATTGATGTACAAAAACATGAAAACGAAATGGCTTATACAGTTGCCAAAATGTGTGTTCCTCCTTCGGAGGTCACAATTTTGATTCTCTCCCACCAATGTTTTAAATAATAATAATAATAATAATAATAATAATAATAATTGAAATGTAGGATTTACTAAACCAATACTAAAGGCATATCACATTTTAATAATTGGGTTGGAAGTCAAAATTTTAACTTTTTAAGGTCAAATCACTTATCTGCTTTTTTATATGGTTTTTTAAAAAAAAATCAAAAAAATTAATTTTTAACTAATTTTTCAAAATATTCTAAAAAATTGAATAATTGTACAAATTAAAAAAAATTATAAAACTTTTCCTTTGTCATAGGTGTCTGTAAATTTATTATTATTTTTTTTTCATGAAAGTGTGTGATTTCGTTCTGATTAATGTCTAACTACATGTAATTTTTTTATTTTATATATACCATGTAATTAACATACATAAGAGTCTAGGTCGTCTGACCAGAGACTTCTAAGTTGTTGGGACGGTTATTGATCTGACCATCTAGAACCCAATTTGTTAACAATAAAGCTAGACCACCAGAAAATGTCGAGAAGTCACTTAGAATTTTTATGTACGGTTTAGATTTAATTCTATAAAATGAAACTTATATTTAAAATAAATCTTAAGTATTTAATTTTTTAAATATTTATTTAAAGAACACTCATGTGAGAGGTTCTGGAACTCGGCCCCAGTTTAAATTTTTTTAGGCTAGCAGAATATTATTTGTCTAAAAAAAATCTATCTATTCAAAATTTATTAATTTATCTATTTATTTAAATATTACTTATCTGTTTAATATCTCACTATCTGTACACGTATCAAATATTTGTACAATTATGTATTCAAATGTTACACTATTTGTATAGTACTTGATACTTATCTATTAATTTATTTATTTAATATCACTTATTTGTCACAGCGTACTACCATCTATTGCTCACTTTTTGATGACTTTTCAACATATCTTTCTTGATAGATAAGATTAATCTTTTGATTTAATATTTAACACACTCAACTTGAATTTACTGACAATTTTTTTCTTTTTTAAATATATATATATATATATTTTGGATACCTAACCTTGTTAAATGGTTGATTGATAAATTTCACTATAAAGCAACACCCACTTCCATTTGGTCCTCCACCTCTTTTCTTCCTTGAAAGCCTTACCACCCTTTATTTCCCCACAATGGCCAAAACCATACCAAACCTCACCTCCACCATCTTCACCATCTTCTTCTTCTCCCTCCTCATAGCCACAAAATCTCAAGAATTCTCAAGAAACCTCTCTCAGAAAAAACTAGGGCTCAAAAAAGAAAAGCTCAGCCACCTCCACTTCTACTTCCACGACATCGTCTCCGGCAAAAACCCAACCGCAGTCCGAGTTGCGGACGCTCCCATGACAAACAAATCCCCAACCTTGTTCGGAGCCCTGGTCATGATGGACGACCCGTTGACATTAAAGCCTGAACTGAGCTCCAAACAAGTGGGAAGAGCACAGGGAATCTATGCCTCTGCATCACTGAATGAGTTAGGTTTCTTGATGGTTCTCAACTTTGCTTTCACAGAAGGGAAGTACAATGGAAGCAATCTTAGTATTTTGGGTCGAAACACTGTGATTTCGACGGTGAGAGAGTTGCCGGTGGTCGGAGGGAGTGGACTTTTCAGATTTGCAAGAGGGTATGCTCATGCCAAAACTCACTGGCTTAACTTCACCAGTGGTGATGCTGTTGTGGAGTACAATGTCCATGTCTTCCATTATTGACCACTTGTTTTAGGCTTGTTTGAGAAGTGGGTTGAGTTTTTAATTTTTTTAACTATTTTAGTTTGGGTTAAAAAGTTTAGTTTGAAAAGGTTTTTTGACTTTTTTTGTGAGAGAATAGTGTAATGATTATGGATTGGATGTGATGTTTTGTTTGTTATGGTTAAAATAATATATTTTATCTTTTGTGATTAAAATAGCCAAAAAAAATTCATAAACTATCTTCCCAAACGGAGCTTTAGTTTCCAAGTTCATAGATAATAGAAAAATACTCTACCTAAACCGTAGATTATTTTAATTTGGTTTTTTTATATCATTAGATAGAAATTTAGATACGAATGTAGTAAGATGTATATTAATGTTTACATGGGTGATTCAGGTCAAGCTTGGCAAGTTTAGAATAAGTCAAAAAATTACTTAAAAAATTAAAAAGTTAACATTATTTATCAAAAGTTAACAATTACGGCTGCACAACTCTCAATTCTAATTTTCTCTTACAAATTAATTTTTATAATTTTTTATTACACATTTTTTCATAAAAAGTCAAAAAATTAATTCAAATATCTATATTTTCTTTCTTAATTTTTTAGTTTAAAAAAATAAAAAGTATACTTATTTAGGACACTTTAAACAACTCTTTATATTTTTAAGTCTAGTGATAAGAAAATTTGATAAAAAATCTGTTTATGTATAATTGTTGTTTGACATTTTACTACTAATGTATTATTATTTTTGAGAGTTTTAAGAGCATTTTGCAAGGATTGAAAAAATAAAGGAAATGTGGTTGGTGATGTGCGTCATAGGTATAGCATCGTGTTGTCAACTCATAAAGGCACGTTTTAAATTTATTTTAATGATTCGAAATGTTTATAACGTAGGGTTTGTTAAGTAGATCATCTATAAAAAAATTCAAGTTAATTAGACATTTATAACTTATAACAAAACTACGTTTATATTTTAAAAAATAAACTGTTAGAATGATTTTAATAATTTTTTAGGGTTATTATTCGTCCTAATCATGTGATTATATTTATTCGATTAATTTTATTTTTTATAAGGATAATATAATCAACAAATCTTATAATATGAACAATTCGAATTATCAAAATAAAGTCCAAATAAATTAAACGGGATTTGACAGCATGGGTGCTGTCACAGCACCCACTCCCAAATAGAGATGGCAATCGGAACCTGGCCCGACGGGGACCCGATCCCCCGACCCCGAATTGAGCAGTTATTCCTCGAAAAATACTCCCGACGGGCCGAGGATGGTATTAAAAATAAAATCTTCGGTGATAATCAGGCCGGGGACGGGGATACATGTTTCAGTCCCAGACCCGACCCGACCCGACCCGACCCGACCCGACCCCGGCCCCGATCCCCAACCCAGTTGCCCCCGATGTAAATTTACTACTTTGCCCCTACTTATATATAACATATGCGTGTGTGTGTGTGTAGGGTTTTGGCTGACCACACTCACACACAACACACATACAACCGCTCTCTCTGCTCTCTCTCTATCTCTAGGGTTTCGTCTCCTCTCTCTCCCTCCCTCCCTCCCTCGCCGCTGCTGGTTAGAAGAGTTTGGCCTCCCCAGATCTGAGCAATGACTCTACCCCAGATCTGAGGACCGCGATGATTGCACCACCATCATGGCTTCTTCATGTTTGCTGCTGCCGCCGTGAACTCTTAGCCATGGCTTCTTTGTGTTTGTTTTCAAGCCGCAACTGTTGCTCAGATCTCCTCTCCAATCAACGTAATATATATACACACTGGTTGTCGTTGATGTTGAGGATGATTGTTGATGAAACAGATTTTTTAATGCTGAAACATAATTTTTTTTGTTCTGATTTTAAATGTTCTACAGATCTATGATGATGATGATGAGCAACAGTTGGGATGAAATTTTCTAGTTCTAAATTTTGTTCTGATTTTAAATGTAATACGTAATATATGTACATATATTTTTTTCATTTAAAATTTTCCGAACACTTAATTTTTTTTTGTTGATGTTGATGATGATGAGATAAAATTGATTTTTTTTTTTGGCAGGGGAATTTGCGGGGTCGAGGAAACCCGATCCCCGTTAGGGGGCCGGGACGGTAATAGGGTCCCCGTCAGGGATCGGGGCCGGGGACGGGGAGATTTTCACCATCGGGGATCGGGGACGGGGAGTGTGATCCCTGCCCCGTTGCCTTTCCTACTCCCAAAATAAGAAGGCTATTCAGTTGTGTGTTTCGAAAAATGTTCCCCGGAATGTAGAGTTATATTCTTGAGGATATCAGTAGTTGTTTGAGTTGGGATATATAAGTGTATTTTTTGATTTTTTTAATTAAAAAAATAGAGAAAAAATATATATATTTAGGATAATTTTTTAATTTGTTATGAAAAGATATATAATAAAATAATGTAGTAAAATCAAAATATTATTTTATCCTTTTGACTTTTAAATAGTTTAATTCAAAAGATAAAATAATAATTTTTTTTAGTGGTTTTCCTCGCAAGCCACTCTTAAACAGTATAAAATTTGTAATTTTTTAAATAAATTTTGGATTTTTTAATTTTTTTAATTTATTTCAAACAAGGCTGTATGAGGTGAATTGGGATCCTTCCCTTGCACTCCCTCTTTGCAGGGTTTTCGGGCCCACTTTTAGGCCTAATTTTGATAATCTGAACCGTTCATATTTTAAGATTTATTCAATATATCATACTTGTAAAAAATCAAGTTGATCGAATATCAGAAAGTATATATTTGAAAAATTATTTATTAAATTCTTTAAAAAAAAAAGTTTTAATTCAATTTTTTTGAATACATATATTTTATTATTCGATCAACTTAATTTTTTACATATAAGAAGGGAGTGTAAGGGGAGGATCTGTGCTTGTGTGAGGTTGTATGTGTCCGCGTCCCAAAATAGCTAATGGGGCCAGCTTATTTGACTACTTGTGCTTGTTTAAGAGATTTCTCACCTTTGGAGGGAGTGTCTCATCCTCCTTTAGTTCTTGTTATTTGTCGTTCTTGCAATTCAGTGTAATTGGAATTTTTCTGTTCATAAAAAAGAGAGAATGTTATGTAACACATGTTCTTAATCATTGTTTTAGTAGTTGTTTAGGATGTGTTATATATATATATATATTGATTTTTTAATTAAAAAGTAGAGAAAAAAAAAAAAGATGTGTAATAAGATGTGTAACTTTTTTTAGTAATTGTGTGGGATAACTTTTTTTTATAAAAAGATGTGTAATAAAATATTGTGATAAAATTAAAATGACTATTCTACCCTTTTGATTTTTTGATTTTTAATTTTTAACTTTTGGATAATTAAATTTAAAGGGTAAAATAATAATTTTTTCCTCTAGACTTCCCTACAAGCTATGTTTAAATAGTAAGGACTTTTTGATTTTTTTATAATTTTTTGAGTTTTTAACTTTTGTAAGTTATCCCAAACAAGGTCACTAATTCTTGTCTTTATTAGTTCCTTATTTAAAAATAATTATTATAAATTAAAATAAAGAAAACGAAAAATACGTTGCCAAATACTCCAATGATATAAAATGGTGGAAACACCTGAAAATATATAACGCGAGTAGATATTAAAAAAAAAAAAAATTATATAATTATATTCATATAGAATGTGGCAACTTTTGCAATTCTTTCATTTAATATCAAAATACTTAATATTATCTTCATAAAAAAATATTAGGGAGATTTTTTAGAAAATTATTTTTTATATGTTTATATCTCAATTAGTTCATAAATATTATTGTATTATAATAAGTCATATTATTTTGAACATTTGATCTACCAAATCCTAATTCTCATATTTAAGATATTTTATGAATATTTCTACCTTTACAATATTTTTAAGAAAAATGCTTAGTGGCCCGAATTTGTGTGGCTCGAATGGCTTGAATGTGTCAAAACGACATCGTTTTGTACCCAAAATGACGTCGTTTTGGGCATTTTGAGGCATTAGAACTAAGAAAATTTGGGTCACCTAACATTGTTATTTTTTTAAACGGGTTAACAATTTAGTAATATGAATATTCATATTTTACAATGTGAATATTCACATTGACGTGTGAATGTTTATATTGATAGTTTGAACATTCACATTGACAATATGAATATTCACATTGATATGTTAACATTCATATTGATAGTGTGAACATTCACATCACGAAACATTCGTACTGTAAATGTAAACATTATTATGAATATTTTGATAATTATTTTATTCATAATACTTATTGAAATATAAGAAAATAATGTGAATTAAATTGAATATAAATAAATAAAAAAAGATTTATAAAAAAGTATCCTAAAATATTATCATATATACATTATTATTATTATTATTATTATTATTATTATTTTTTATCATAAGATTTGCAAATTATTTTCGTATCCAACATTGTCGGATTGAAAGTGATGCTGTTGTCAAGCTGCAGAGAAACAGGAAGTCCGATCGACAAATAGCCCAGACGACCAATGGCTGACCTCTAACCACAATAATAAATGGTACCAAGCACCCATTACTGATTCCGTTCCAACTGTCCTTCATTCCATTATGCAATAGGACTGCTGGGGACTAAAAAATAAAATAAATACATAATAATGTGTGGTTTAAATTTATTTTAGTGTAAATTTTATTATATAATTTAAATTATACGTTAATTTTTTTTTAGGTATTGAAAAGTTGCTATTTTAGCTTGTGTTTGGGAAGTGGGTTGATTTTTTAGTTTTTTTAGTTATTTTAGCTTGGGTTAAAAAGGTTGGTTTGGAAAAGACTTTTTGACTTTTTTGCCTTTTTTTGTGAGAGAATGGTATAATGATTATGGGTTAGATGTGATATTTTATTTTTTTGTGGCTAAAATAGCCTATTTTGTCTTTTGTGGCTAAAATAGCCACTTTAGCCCTTCCCAAACAATGCCTTAGTAGGTTAAAATTTTTATTTTTGAGAGGATGATTAAATTTTTTTATAATTAAATGTGATATTTGTGAGAGAAAAAATAAAATGATTATAAATTTAATGTGATATTTTATTTTATTGACTATTTCAATCTATTTTAACTTTTAGTGCTATTTTAACCCAAAAAAAAATTAAAAAACCTTCCAAAAATGTAATCTATTTTAACTTTTAGTGCTATTTTATAATTTTTTTATAATTAAATGTAATCTATTTTAAGTTATAGTGATTACACTATAAGAAATTAAGATTTTCGAAACAAATTTTTAGGAACAAAAATAAATTATTTGCAAAAATTACACTTTTAAGAATAAAATGAAGGAATTTTAAAAAATATATATTTAATCATGTTATTACAATTTTTAGACAAGCTTATTTGGTTGTATAAGGATAAGTCACTTTTACTTTAGTTGGTCCCAAATAAACCTAAATCATACATTATTTATTTTATATATTGATTTTTCAACTCAATAGTCGGGACTATCTTTAAAAAAAAAAAAAAACATCCAGGTTCTATTTCATCACTCACTTACACACTCTCTCTCTGTCTCTCAAATCCCTAATTTCTTTTTTTCTCGCAAATGCAATGGTTCTTCTCTACGAATCTCGTTGATTGCTTCTGATCTCAGCAACAATTTCATCCCCGATGAGTCTTGTCAGAACCCAAACTCGTCCTTATAGGTTTAGTGCTGTAACCATCCAGTAATCCTAAGCTTACCTATGGCCTCTGAAATAGAATCACAAAACAAGGGGCTAGCAGAAACAAAAACATATATATAATCGTCCAATGAGCTGTACTGACTTATATGAAACATAAATTTTTAACTTTATATACAATGTCCAAAAGTCATTCTTACATTATACCCACACACATTATAGTCAAGCAAAAAGGGATTAAACCCCATATACAAAAACTTGTCTTAAACCTTAACAGAGAAAACAAAAGTTAAGTCATTCACAAGGCCTTGAACACATGACATATTCGGACCCTCCACAGGAAGAGCAATGGTTGGCTTTACAAAACAGAAGTCCAGACAAAAGTCTTCAAACTTGATCTCCAGAACACTCACCTATACATATATATACACACAGTGAGCTAAAACTCAATGAATAACATTAAGGTAAAAAGGTTAGTGAACTAATTTCTAACATTTCATAATCATAAAACAGATCATAACATAATCATCCTCATATCTGAATATAATAATGGTACATCTAATAGAACATATCACATCGTCATCCGACTAGAGTAATTGGTTTCGGATACAGATTAAACACATCACCACTTTGACGAGTGGCTAACGAGATCTCGTAATCACATATATGTCATAGACTCGCATTAACTTGTCGTTCCCCATGACTTGGAACTATCTATAGATGCCATAATAGATTTCAAATATAGAACATTCGTTCATGTAAATAAATATCATTTCAGAAATCACAACTTATCAAATCATATTTGGAACATAATTCATATGAACATATCTTTACAATAACATTACTCACAGTGGGCTTCTAGAAACGGTTGGTCAGTCTTCGAGTCTTGACCTACAAACACAAACATACATAGCGCAAAACATGTCTCATTATCACTCATTCATATGGCCTTTTATGGCTTAGCTTTCTTGCATTAACTTCTTATTCATTCCATGCCACATAACTTGTTCATTTTGAACCACATACTCAGATTTGGCACATAATTTCTAATTCACTTAAGTATGTTGTTTCTTAACTTATTAATCATTAATGGCTCATAAATCATGCCTAAGAATGTCCGAAAAGAGATAGGAGCGAAGATATGTACTTAAAAAATCTTTTAAAAACATGCTGAAAATAAGTTGTTGGTTAGAGCCAGCTGAAGGCAAAATTTGAGCTCGCTCGAGCCACCATTTCGTCGCTCGCACCAACTTTTACAGAGTTCAAAATACTGGGAGTTTGCTGTCACGACCCGAACCCGCCCCCATGGGTTAAGGACGTAACCGGCCAGTAATCCTAAGATTACCTATGGCCTCAAACCAAAACAGACTTAGCACATCAGAGTAAAGGGGCCAAAAGGGAAGCAAAATTTAAAACTTTGTCCATAGAGCTATGCTTATATGGCACATCAAAACAAACCATACATATGCACGTTAATAACTCACAACAGAAACATAGCGACATAGGTTCTGTACAGACAGGATCATCCAAAACTAAGTCAACCCATAAAAACTATAAGCAGACATATACAAAATTTCGCCAACTTGACAAAATGTAAATACATAACAAAAGGGCGAAGACGGGTCTCGTGCGTGAGACACAAGGGCTGACTCTCTCAAAACCTTAGTTGTTCCATACAGACTTCACTGAGACTGGGTCTGGACTTCTCTTGGCTCACCTACAAACACATGAATGAGCGTGAGCGTTAGCCCAGTGAATAATATCAAATCAAATACATAAGTTACATAACAATGTAGAACAACATGTTCCAAACGGCCTTAGGCCCAATTCATACTTCCATTTAATAGATATATAACTATACGAGATTCAAATCAAGTGACTGTAGTTCCAAACATTCTGGCCTTTGGCCCATTCAGATTTCCATTCGTGTCAAAACGGCCTTCGGCCCATTCATTTATGTCAAAACGGCCTTCGGCCCATTCATTTCTATCAAAACGACCTTCGGTTCATTCATTTACATCAAAATGGCCTTTGGCCTACTCGTTCATGTCAAAACGACCTTCGGCCTACTCATTCATGTCAAACGGCCTTCGGCCCACTCACATGTGTCGAAACGACCTTTGGACCATTCATTTACATCAGGACGACCTTTGGTCCATTCATTTATATCAGGACGACCTTTGGTCCTTTCATTCACATCAAAACGACCTTCGGTCCATTCATTTATATCAAAACGACCTTTGGTCCATTCATTCATTCCTGTCAGACTTTTGTCCACAATCCCAATTAACAACTCATAAAGTTTATAAGGGAATAAACAATTGGACATTGACAACCTTTCAAATATTGATATTACTCACAGTGATCGGCTTGTGGATTCGCCCTGGAGCTTGACCCTACACATTCCATGAACACAAAAGGGTCATTAACCATTCAATCCGTTCCTTAATTCACATATTCCTCTTTAGGCTTTATTCTTATCTTATCGACTCATTTACAATGCTTAACATATGCCTAAGAGTGCTTATAAGTGAAAGAGAACGGGAAACGAAACACAGAACGCATGAACAAAATTTCAGAAAACAGGGTACCCGCTCGAGCGTGGACTTCCCCGCTCGAGCGGACCCTATAGGCCTGCAAAAGTGCTGGTTGTATCAAAAATATGCTCGAGCGTTAAATAGGGCGCTCGAGCGGAAGGCCTGTCAAAATAGCTCCCCCGCTCGAGCGTGAATTACCCCGCTCGAGCGGACATGAAGTCTGCAAAAAGTACTGGGAGCACGCATTTCCTGCTCGAGCGTCAGGTTCCCCGCTCGAGCGGACCTCAAAATTCTGGAAAACCCAGAACTGTGTTCTTGAGTTCCAATTCGATTTTCCAGCTACATTACTTGCATGCAATGGCTCAAATCTCAAATATAATCATACCAACATGGTACCAATGCAAGATTATATCATTATGAAGCTCAACTTCTTGATTTATCTACATGCATGGCCCAAAATATGCCAAACTCAACACCAACATAGCAAATCCATGCATTCAAGCTCATATCTTCTCAAATTGTACATGCATGTGATGAATTAGCCACATTCTCAACTTGGATAACCTAAATGGTGATCAAAACATGAGTTTCCTTTAACATTACATATGGATTACACACATTTGTGCTCAAACATGCAATTTCACAGTAATTTCTTACATGCATGCACATATTAAGCTTCAATTCAACAATTCCAACACAATTTCATTTCAATCTTACTCTTGATCACCAAATTAGCTTGAACACACAAAATTACGAACTATAATCCAAGAATTACTCACCTAGAGGTTTTGACCTTCTAAGCTCTAATCAATTCTTGAGCTAAATCCCCAAAATTCCAAGCTTTAAGCCAAATTGCACAATTTCTCTCCCCTTCTCTCACCAAGGCCGGCCCTCTCTCTCTCACAATTGAATCCCCTCAGATTTTTGAGTTCATAAGAGTTAAAGGGGAGTGTAGTGCTAATATACAACAAGCCCCACTAACAAATATTTATATATAAAATAATGGGATACTTAATTTATCAATTTAATCAGTTTAAATTAACCAGAATCAATTTTCAATTAAATTTCACCGTAGGCTCTAAAAATTATGCCAACCACAGTGGCGTAATCAATTTCGGGTTCTCTGGCCGATAAGGCCCTCAATTTAATTTCCAGAGCAGATTATTCAAACAGATATTCCTACGGTGAACAGGTAGAATTCCAAGGTCGCATATATTCACATAATGGCATACAAAAATCATATCAAAACATATAATCACATACGTTATCAATTAGCATATTACGGAACAGGGGCATCACACTTGCAATGTTGGCTTGAGCTACCACTTGGTCGCTCGAGCCAGCTGTAAATTTCTGGGCACCAAGCTTAACAAAAATTGCTCTTAAACAATTCTCAAAACTTGGGATCTTGCATGATTTGATCAAACACATAAAATAGCTATAGAAAACTCCAATACAAGACCCTTAAAGCACATTTTATTCAAAAATTCATCAATTCTTGAAAATTTTGAACCAAAACTCCTTTATGCAAGATTTTTCAACTCTTCTCATGGTATTTCATAACATGCAAATAGTGATCAACAACCTCATGAATTTTTGAAACAATGGACATGATTAAACTCACATGCATCACATGCATGCAACTCAAACTCAAAATGATAAAATCAAAGATGATCTACCATGAAAGTAAATGCAAGCCATCTACAAGCTCAAACACCCATTTCTCTTACTAACTTCATGAAATTAGTTCAAAGATATGTTGAAATCATGATGCATGCAAGGTTAGCTACAGAAAATAGGCTCAAGACTCTTACCTGGAGCTTTAATTTCAAACAATAAGAGATGGTCTTCCCTTAGCTCTCTTCTTCTCCTTCAAACCACACAAGTGTAGAGCTTCTCTCTCTAGAGGGCTCTCCATCTCTCTCTCTCTAAAACTCCCAGCACAAGAAACCAAATGAGCAAAATGAATGGCACTAACATTCTCTCTAACTCAGCTGAATATAAAAACAGTCAACTTACTTCTTGAGCACAATACACGTGCACACACACATACAAAACTCCAACACACACACATAAGGGTTTTAATCCCCTACACTCAACACAAAATGCACAATTCATACTACACTTAATCAAATGTTGAATCACAAAAAGGACCAAATTAGATACTAATCATGTATCATCTTAATTAAACACAAGTACCCTTAATTTATCAAGGTTAACATATAACTCAATTAACTCAAAATAGTTCTAATCAAGACTTAATTTAATCACATGCAATTTTACTACACTAAATCAATTTTTAACAAAATTCTCAAATGGTTCCAAAAATTCTAATTAGTCTATCCATGTGCTCAATTTTGGATTTTGAGACCATTTAGGCTATCAAATTTCATATCAAAGTAGAAATCTTGATAGATATTACTACGAGAAACAGATAGAAAGCCAAATAACATACAAAATACATAATAAATACATAATTTATTTTAACACTTAATTAACATCCTTAATTATGAATTAGTAATTAATTATAGTTCAGGGTTATTACAAGTCTCATAGCATCTCTCTCCACTGTGATTTCAGCATCCAGGTTCGATTGATTAATTGATTTCAGTATCATAGATTTGGTTTTTGATCTATTGTTCGTATTTATTCTTCAAAAATGTTTATTTATCGGTGCAATGTTTGTAAAAACACAAGTTGTCAGCCAAATGCAAATTCATAAGAAAAAAAAAAAGACATTTCAAACTGTATATACATATGGAAGTTTAGGAGTTTCTGTTATTGAACTCTGATTCGTAATAATAATATATTAAGAAGCAATGGCAGGTAGCTATTTGTAATAACCCCGACCCGTAATTAGCTACTAATCAGTGATTAAAGATGCTAATTGAGTGGATCAAATGAATTATGGGATTAATATGTAAATTGCTAATATTTGGTCTTCTATCTGTTACTTATAGAAATATCTGTTTGGAATTTCCACTTTAATATGTAAATTGAAAGCCTTATCGGCATCCGAAACCGAAATTGATCATGTCAATATGCTTTTTGGAATTTTTAGAACCATATGGCAATTTTATTAAAAATTGATTCAGTCTGATTCATTAAGACATGTTTGGTTAGCCTAATATTCTAATTAATGTGTTTTAACACCATAATCATATATATAAGATATAAGCTCATTTGAGCTCATTTCTTTCATCTCCCTTGAGTGGAAAAATCTGGTGAAACATTTTAGAGAGAGAGGGAGCACAATTCTAGAGAGAGAAAGGAAGAGATTGAAGAAGAATTGAAGGCTATAGCTTGAATTGGTCAAAGATTGTGCTAGAACAAGAGTAATTCAAGACTCTAAGTAAGGATTTAAGACTTAATTATGACTTTTAACCATCTAGTAGATCATTTCAAGAAGAATTTGTGATTGTGTACAAGAATTGGACCAAAGATGTTGAATTTAGAGTTGATTCATGCATGCATGTACATTTTCTCACAAATTGAGCATGAACTCCAAGAATTCTCTCATGCATGTTTGAAATTCATCTTCATTTGGGGAAATCATCAAGTTTCTAGTTGTTTTGTGGTGTTTGATCATGTTTTGAAAAGTTTGATACAAGAAAAATTCATGCATGTTGTGTTCATGAACATTCATCATGTTTTAAGTTGAAATTGTGAGTTTTTAACAAACTCTTGGGCCATGATTTTATGAAATAATACTTAATTCATCATATTTTACAAGTTTACTATGTTATTTCAAGTTTTGGGGCCCAAGAGATGTGTTTTGAAGGTTGGAATTCGAGTTTTGAGCTTGAAGGTGCAATCTGAAAATTCCAGGATTTGCATCTACGCTCGAGCGTGGAAGTTCACGCTCGAGTGACCACTTTGAGTGCGTGCACTCCGCTCGATCGACCAAAAGTCCGCTCGAGCGTGAATTGCAAGCTCCCAAAAGTTTCATGTCTTTTAAAGATCGCTCGAGCGAAGGAATGTGCGCTCGAGCAACCATTCACATTTTGCATGCCCGCTCGAGCGAGGAAAGCTACGCTCGAACGTGGACCTTATTTTCAGAAATTTGACTAAGTGTTCCAAGGCATGTTTTGGCATCCTCATTGCATCTTAGGCATTTCTAAGCCTTAATTAAGCCATAGTAATGAGGTTATGGATTAGAAACACACTAAGAAAAGAATGTACTAAGTTTCGAGAATGCAAGTGTGTGTGTTTTAGACAATGTGATAAGAAAGAATAAGAGCCAATGTAATGAAAGTTGAGCCTTAATAGCCACTTGAATGTATAATGATAAGACATGCTTGTGTTATGTATTTTGTGATTGTAGGTCAAGAATCGAGGATTGATTAACCATTGCGGGAATCACTGTGAGTAACGTTATTGTAAAGATACGTTCATATGAATTATGTTCCAAATGAAATATGATAAGTTCTGATTTCTGAAATGATATCTGTTTTCGTAAATGAATATTCCAAGTTTGAAATCTATTATGGCATCCATAGATAGTCCTAAGTCATGGGGGACGTCATGAAAATGCAGGTCCATGACATACAAGTTTACGAGATCTTATTAGCCACTTCATTGTGGTGATATGTGTTTAATCGGTATTCAGAACCAATTACTCTAGTCGGAAGACGTTCTGTGATGTATTCTATGGGATGTACCACTATTATGTTCTGATATGAGAATGATTATGCTCTGGTCTATTTTTTGCTTATGATATATTCGGATTTCGCTCACTAACCCCTTTACCTTAATGTTATTCATTGGGCTTTAGCTCATTGTGTGTATATATATGTATAGGTGAGCATTTTGGAGCCCGAGCCTGAAGGCTTTTGTCTGGATCTGTGTTCTGTTGTCAGCCAACCATTGTGCCTCACGTGGAGGTTCCCAAAGCGTCCTGTGTTTAAGTTATGTGGTTTTTGTTTATTTAAGACTTCAGTTGATGTTGTTGGTTGTACTTAAAATACTGTAATGCATGTGGGTATAATGTATGGTTGACTTTTGATTATGTATATAAAGTTTTTTTTTTAAATATTTCGTTTCATAAAAGTCAGCACATCTCATTGGACAACTATATTTATGTATTTACTTTCGCTAGCCCCTTAATCTTGTTAATCTGTTCAGAGGCCTTTGGTAGTCTAAGGATTACTAGTCGGTTATGATGCTAAACCTATAGGGGCGGGTTTGGGTCGTGACACTATTAGCTTTATTCTAGCAAATGTTTTAGGTATTTTCAATTGGAGAATATTAAATCCGCACTTCATTTTCATTGTATTCAGAGTGAGAAAAATGTGTACATATGGATCCATTTAATAACATGAGTGTTAAGAATTTTCTTAATGTTCTGTTTAAATTTGTTGAAGGAAAAGAACAAGCTGCTTCTTTTTTTGGTTTGTGTGTGTGTTTGTGTGTGATGACCCAGACTTGCTAATCGTGAATTTAATTAATTAATTATGTGTTAAATTCTAACGGAGATATGTGTCATGTGATTTAATTGGTTCATACTTGTCTCAATTAAGAAACTATCTATTGTGAGCTCCGCTTTGAAACTGAAATTGACAACCTTAATGGGTTCAGAAACAGAAATTGAGTACAAGGATATGCTAATGGGAATTTTTAGAGCCATTTGGGAAGTTTAATTAAAAATTGATTTCGTTTGATTTGTTAAGTTGTGTTTGACTCTCATTATTGTAATAAGCTTGGGAATATATATATATATATATGAGCTTTAAGCTCATCTTTTGAGCTCAACTTCATCCTTTAGAAAGAAAATCTACACACTTCATTTTAGAGAGAGAAAGTGTAGAGATTGAAGGAGACTTTCAAGGTTTTACTTCCGTTCATCAAGAAGAAGCTAGAACAAGAGTAATTCAAGACTCTAGGTAAGCTTTTGACTCTCAATTCTTGAATATAATGTGTTCTTGTGTTGACTTCATGGAAGTAATTTGGTCTCTTGCTTATATTTTGTCATAGCAAGTTAAGACATAGTTGAATTCCTACATGCATGGCATGAACTCATGACATTCTTGTTATTACATGAACTTCATGGATTCTAAAGGTTTGAAAAAGATTTCTTGAGCTATGAGATTGAAAAACATCATTTCTTGCATGGTTTTATAAAAAATCTTCGAAGTGTTGGACTTAGAACTCATATATAGATGATTTCATAATTTTTTACTTTAAACCCAAAAGTTTGATACTTGCATGGCATAGATTTCATGAAATCCATGATCATACATGTAACAACCCTTACATCATCTTAGCCATGCTCTCATGTATTTATATGATTTTGTCTTGTTAAGCTTGCATTTCAAATCTTGTTTTTGTTTTGCTTAAGTGTTACTGCATGCTTTGTTCTTTGCTTGGTGTGAGTTTAGCCGAGGTCATCCTAAGCCTGGGTCGCACCTTTGAATCTTTTATACCTAGGACTATCTTGGAATCTTTTGGTTAACCTCTACTCGCGCCTTGGCATATTAGTCGAGATGTCACTATCTAGGCCGAGGTGTTCATCACCAAGGCCGAGATGTGTATTATCTAGGCCGAGATGTTACCCTTGCTCCTAGTGATCTTGTTCCTGGATTGGTATGACCTAGACCGAGGTATGGCACATCTAGGCCGAGGTGTGGCACAGCTAAGTCAAGTGTTGTCCTTCCTAGTCGAGATCATTGAGACCTTACTTGCCGAAGCTTTGTCCTTAGACGAGATCATTACCTGCCGAAGTGCCTATGCCATCTTGCTTGTTGAACACACTTTGTCATAGTCTTGTCTTTTCACTCAGTCACTTTTTTGAGAAGAGCCAACCAGCTGATGCCACGTGTCCCAGCAAAGGGTTAAGTCAGTGAGCTGTTGAGAAACACATCATTTTGTATCATATCCTTGTCTTTTAGAGAGAGAGGCTCTAGGAAGAAGAATGAGGAGTTCTTAGAGAGGGAATAGATTTCTAAGTTTGATCTTCACACCTTGAGCCGTTAGATTCGTGTCTTGAGGTCAGAATCTTGATCTACTCTTGTTGTTCTTATTATTCATCTAGCTGCATTACATGATTGAGCGTGATTTATAAGCCATGCATTGATTTAAAGTTTGGTTTTAGAAAGAGAAAGTAATATTCATGTGTTCTTGAATAAAAGCCTTGTTTGATCCAAAAGCTTGCATCAAGATTCATGTTTTCGTGTTTGTCTTCATAAGATCTTCAAGTAAGGGTACCCAGGTCCATGTTTTCGAACTCATCTCATGAAATCCCAGATTTCATAATAACAAGTTGTGATTGAGCATTCATATTTTTCATGTTCTTCATGTTCATGTTCTTCAGCAGAGGGAAACCCAGATTTTTCCAACTTCATTTCCTTGAATGTGGCCATCGGGACCACACCTCGGCAAGGAGGTATGGGACCTCGGCCAAGACCTGGTTGGTGCCCGTTATGATTTCCCGAGATGAGAAACAGTGTTTTGTTTTGGTCCGACTTAGTTTTGAAGGAATGCCGAGATCATTTGCGTTCATGTGAAGCTTGTTTGAGAGTGCATTCAATAGACTTTGCCATGTGTTTGTAGGACTTGGACTCTTGCTTTGACCCCGACGCTTGAAGAACTAAGTGAGTGGTATTTTTAGTAAAGCTGTGTTATGACATTTGATAAAGCTTTGCCTTGCTTGTTTTGGAAAAGTATTTATTAAGCATGAATGACTATCTCTATTTTGTGTATCAAGTATTAGCTTTGGTTTTGACAACATTCTTGACAGGTCCGTACGTGCTAAGGGGCTATAAGCATTTGTAGCACAAGTCCATACGTGCTAAGGGACTATAAGCATTTGTAGCACAAGTCCGTACGTGCTAAGGGACTATAAGCATTTGTAGCACAAGTCCGTACGTGCTAAGGGACTCTAAGCATTTGTAGCACAAGTCCGTACATGCTAGGGGACTCTAAGCATTTGTAGCACAAGTTCGTACGTGCTAGGGGACTCTAAACTTTTGTAGCACCTTTGATTATGTCATCCCTTGTATTATTGATGCTAGTAAGCATCCCTTAAGACTTGAAAGATTTTTAGATGAACTTGATTTGTCCTTTGATTTCGTACAAGATATGATGTGTTTTGGCTTGACAAAGATCTCGGATATCATTCATGCAAACCCCTTTATTGATTATATCATTCACTGAGTATCTAAGCTCACCCTCTCTATATATATATGTAGGTGATGAACAGGACGGCGGTGACGCCTAGATGTGTTTGGCATGATGTTTTGGATTCATACTTTTGATAGCATCTTGAAGACTATACTTCTTGGCTTGTGATTTATTGTATTTTGCATATGTCGGCTTGAGAAGCCTTTTGATCAAGATGTACTATGTACTTATTCATTTGTATTCAAGTTGTAAGACCTCGATATGATGTATGTCATTTCATTTGATTTATGCACAGCTCTTATGGACTAATTAGAATTAAATTATTGCTTCCGCACATGTAAGTCCCATATGTATACTCTGTTTGTGTGTGGATCTTTGTAAGTTGGCCTTTGGTAATCTCGGATTACTGGCCATCATGGCACCATTCTATGAGGGGCGGAATGGGGTCGTGACAATACATTTGTTTTCTTACATGAGTGTCCAAAATTGAAAGCAAATTTCATGGGAATTAAAGATTTAAAACTCAAGTTTGTATGTTTGTGTATATACATTTCATTTCAAAGATTTGATATGTTTTACATGGAACAATTGAATTGATTCAAAACCATGACTTGTGTTTGATGTTAGAATTTCTTAGTCAAGGTTATTTTCATGGATTTTGAGTTGAATTGCATGAAAATGAAATTAGATTTTGAAGAAAAGGAGGTTCAAAACAAGAGCAGATTTTCGGATTGTTTTTGAAGCAGCACCGCACGTGTAGCATAGGGTCACACACGTGCGGAAAATAGGGTAGCTTGAGTGTGCATTCTGAAATAAATGCATGTACGGGGCGCACGTGCAGTGATGGTTCCGCACGTGCAGTTTTAAGGGTAGCCTCGTTTTGTTTTTGCTCCACTTTTCTACCTTCTGGGCCTCCATTTGCATGGTTTTAAAATGTTTTTCATGTGCATTTGCATCTCATGAACATGAATGAATTAGAAAATGAAAAGTTAGAACCGACCGAGTGAGCAACGAATAGAGACCGAATAAGTAAACAACCGATCGAATGATTGAACTGTATATTGAATTGTGCTTGAATTTGTTTGTTTAGGTCGGACGCCGCATCTTTAACGCATTGTTAACACGTGTTTCAGGGAGCCCACTATGAGTAACACTGTTGTAAAGCTATGTTCCATTATAATTATTTTCTGATTGATGAAAATGTATTATTTTACTGAAATGATAATGTTTACTGATGAATGATTGTCCTATTTTCTGAATTGTACTCGTGGCGTCCATAGCATATTGTTATTGCTATTGTTATTGTTATTGTTACAGAGATCTCTATCAGTTCCAAATCTTGAAACTATTGTTATTGCATTGATGGCCATCAAATGATTGTTCAGTCTTTAAGACCTATCGATTATTCTGCTATTGGATGTATCACGTATAATTATTACGAATCGAAATTCTTGATATGATATGAAACATTGATTGAGAAATTGATCTATTGATGAATTGACTATTTTAGTTATTATAAGGACATCATGCATAACCCCTTTACACAGTTGTTATTCACTGGGCCCTAGCTCATTGTTTTTATATATATGTAGGTGATCGAGCACTCGATCAAAGTTAGCGGCATCGACCCGAACCCTGTTTTTTGTCAAGCCAACTATTGTGCCTCACCGTGAGGTTCTAAACCAACAAGTGTCAAGGATTATTGGGTGATTCAAATTTACTTTTTTGAAATTGGTCAAGTGTTAAGACTGTTTTATGACGTTCATTACTACTGTCTTGACAATGAGATTTAATTCCCTGTCTTGTGTTTTATCTTGTGCGTAAGTGTGTTTTGGACTTAAGTGATTTTTCATATACAAGTATATGAAAGTTTGTTTTGTTCATTTAAGTCCTCATAGCTCATTGGACGGTATATTTTATTATTGATTGGTTTCCGCTAGCCCCTTTTTATTATATTATTGTCATTATTGATTAGCATGCCTTCGGTAATCATGGATTACTAGCCGGTTACAATGCTAAACCCATAGGGACGGGTTTGGGTCGTGACAAAGTGGTATCAGAGCACGAGTTATACTGCACACATGCATCCAAATAAGCTATAGGATGTCCTAGAAAAGAAATTAGGACATTACATACATATGTGTGAGTGTGTGTGGAATTGTTATGTGCATATGTGATAATAAAAAAAAAACTAAATAAATAAATAAATCAAATGTGAAATTGTGAATTTTTATGATCATATATGAAAACGAAAATGAAATCTGTGAGAATTTTCCCCTATGTTTATTGTTATAGACAATGGAAAGAACAAGAACTGCAGATGAATCTAAATTCTCTGATGTTCGAATTGATCGACTAAAAAGAGTAAACGGTGAAAATTTCAACTAAAATAGTGAGATAACTAATGCAGATTATGTGCAAAACGTTTATGTGGAAATTAGTGTGAGAATCGTACACTTGTGCTGTATACCTTGAAATACTCAATATGTGGAACTTGGAATTGGAAACCTATGCCAATTATCAGAGAATGAATTTTTGTTGTTGAGCATTGTTAGAGGGCTATTAACTGACTTGGGTACTTGTGAGCATACTGAACTAAAGGAATTGATTCTAATTTTGAATATACTTGATACTTATCGATGGACTTCTGAATTTGGGAATTTATTGAATTTAATCTACTGTGAACTGTTAGTTATGCTGCTGAGTTACAAGAATGAATGGGAGTGGGATTATTCCGTTATTGTCGTGCATGGTTTTGAAATATGACTTTCGGATGGGTATCATTAATGTTTGACTAATAATTATCTATGAGAATCTGTGATAAAGTAAATGTGTTTGCTATCATCTACTTATATGGAATGGTTAAACTGCATGGCTTACTCACTTGAGTGACACCTATGGCTTATGTAATTACTAACTGATTTGTCCCATCTCATGTAGTCTGAACTATGTGTGAAAGAACTGAATGGCTGATAATCTATCCCACTATCGTGTTACATTACTGAATCATGGTTGAACATCTCTTTTTTTTTTTTTTTTGCAATAATTGAATGCCTGACTTCATAAAGCCCGGAAGAGTTATGCAAATTTGATGACACGCTTCAGTATAGATACAAATTTTGAATTTTGAGAATTTGTTGGGTTGGTTCTTTACATCGTATTTTGACAATTTAGGCCCCGTTTGGGAACAGGCTAATTTAGTAACTTTTTGACTATTTGGCTAAAATATGAGCTAAAAAAAACTAGTATGTTTGGGATGACTTTTTAGCTTTTTACGAAAAGATGTGCAAAAAGTAGAGAAAAAAGAGAATCTTTGACTTTTTGGTATGGGTTGTTGGCTTTTTGGCTAATTTAGTAACTTTTTGGCTTTTTGGCTAAAAAGTTCGGTTGCAAATGAGGCCTTAATATGAACTGTTATGCATTGAATTATGTTGAAAATGAATGGACAGGGAAACATATTATGATTGATTGTGTTATGGGGCTATTGTGTACATTCTGAACTATGACGTCTTTGGAATATTGGTATAAATGAATGAAGTTTACCCCCATTTGGCTCGTGAAACATTCGACAAAAAGTAAACATATTCTTGTCAATTGTTTATATGGACTAATGAAATTGTATGAATACTTGTTCTTGAGACATTTGCTAGATTGATAAGAACTGCTTGCAAGGCTGAATAAGGTTTGACTACCTCTTAAAGTTGTTGAATCCGGATGAATATTAATACCGTTGATTGACGTTCACCTAATGGAAATTTGGAAAAGGAGTGAAAAACTTCACTTGTTTGTTTATCGGGTTATTGTGATTATGGGTTTTGAATATGGGGAAAAAATTAATTAACCGCGTGTACTACGGTATAAAGAGAATCGTTTGAGTAATGGAAAACGAATGATAAACGGGATCTGAAATTGATTTGTGATAAAGTGAACAATTGCCTATGTATTACTGTGAACTTCTGTATGTATCTTTGCTCAAAATGATCGTTGTAATATGAGTCATTATAAGATCCTGATTTTGTGAATATGTGAACTGTATAGAAACCCGAAGAGTTAACGTTGGAACATGCATAATTGTAAACCTATACGCCTACATGCGAGAAATATTTGCTAATTGATTCTGAACTCATATATGTCTGTATTTTCGCTTGCGATGCTATTAGACTTGATGGGTTTGAACTATATTTGATGAATACTTTGAGACTTACTAATTGATATGAATTATGTGCATAATGTATTGAAACCCTAAGCCTGACAATTACTATTATGCTATGGGAGACATGTTTGAATTTATGAATGTCGAAAATTTGTTGATTGACCCCTTATACTGAAATACATGATTTGATATGAGCCGTTATGTGTGACTTTTGAACGATTCTTCTTTAGTTCTTTTGCACCATGGATTGGAGTTGGATGCAACTTCATAATAGAAGGTCACCTTAGTACATTGATAGGGTGAGGGAATTTATCATGTTTGCTCATGATCATATGAAACCAGCGGCAGATAAGATTTGGTGTCCATGTTATAGATGCAACAACCATATTCAAAAAACCATAGAGGAAGTTGAAATTCATTTGTATGCATATGGGGTGGTCACAACTTACACTAGGTGGGTGTATCATGGGGACAGTTTTGAGTTGAATGACAATGATGACTCACAAAATGAAAATGACGAATATCTCGACAATGTGACAGAGAAATCAAATAGCCCCAATACTAAGGTGCGAGAATTTATTTAGGACATACGAAGTGGAACAACAACATTTGGTTATATGGGAGAAGCATCTAGTAGTCGTAATCCTCACTTACCTAGTAGTTGTGGTGGAGAAATAAATAAATTTGCGAGATTAATGAGGGATGCGGAGCAAGATTTGTATCTGGATTGCTAACAATTCTCCAAACTATCATTCATGGTTAAGTTGCTACACCTAAAGATATTTAATAGATGGAGCAACAAATCTCTTACGATGTTGCTGGAATTGTTGAAGGAGGCACTTCCCATTGGTGAAACGCTTCCATGCACTTATAATGAGGCTAAACGAATAATTCAAGATTTTATTCACCAAAAAAAAAATAATTCAAGATTTGGGCCTTGACTATCAAAAAATACATGTATGCAAGAACGATTGTGTACTTTTTTGGAAGGAATATGAAAATGAAGATGAGTGTCCTACTTGCAAAGTGCCAAGATACAAAGTTCGTAGAGGGAAAGATAAATGTAAAAAAGATCCCTCACAAGGTTCTGCGATACTTTCCTTAAAACCAAGGCTATAAAGGCTATTCATATCAAGGAAGACGGCTACTAATATGAAGTGGCACAAGGATAAACGTGTAGAGGAGGAGAATGCATTGCGTCATTCAGCTGACTCTGAAGCGTGGAAAGATTTTGACAAAAAGCATGAGTTATTTGCCAAAGATCCTCATAACGTTAGGCTCGGAATAAGTGGTGATGGTTTTAACTCGTTTGGAAACATGAGTAACTTATATAGCATATGGCCCATTTTTCTTGTCCCATACAATATACCACCATGGAAATGTATGAAGGATCCATTTTTTATGATGCCTTTGCTTATTCCTGGGCGTAGGGCTCTTGGGTTTGACATTGATGTCTTTTGATGACCATTGGTAGATGAGTTAAAGGAGTTATGGGAGGTAGGGGTAGAGACATACGATGCATCAAATGGCTAGAATTTTCAATTACATGCTGCATTATTAGGGACCATCAACGATTTCCCTGCATACGGTAACTAATCCGGTTGGAGCACCAAAGTGAAATTGTCTTGTCCTTTATATAATGAGGATGCATCTCACCAGTACTTGTATCATTAGAAGAAAACTTGTTACACAGGACATCGTCGTTTTTTGCCGCATAATCATGTTTTACGAAAAAACAAGGCATTCAATGATGAGCCAGAGCGTAGATCGGAACCCAAGTAGTTGTCTGGAGAGGAGGTTTTGGGACAATTGGTGCATATTGACTTGACAGTATTTGGGAAGATAGATGAACATGGGAAGAAGCAAAAACATTCTCCTCAATATTTAAATTGGACAAGGAGAAACATCTTCTTTGAGTTACCTTATTGGAAAACCTCAAAGTTCGCCACAACCTCGATGTTATGCATATTGAAAAGAATGTATGCGATAGTGTGATGGGAACATTGATGAATATTGATAGAAAAGCCAAGGACTTATACAAGGCTCGTCTTGATCTAGTAGCTATGGGTATAAGGCTTGAATTACACCCAAGGTAAGTAGATGGAAAAACTTTCCCACCCACTCCTTGCTTTATGCTCTCTCCAATTGAAAAACATGTGTTTTTGTGAATTTTTAAGTACAGTTAAGTTGCCAGATGGCTATGTATCAAACATATCACATTGTGTGAGCACTAGTGATTGTCGAATTACAGGGTTGACAAGCCATGATTGTTATGTTATCTTGCAAAGATTGCTTCTTGTTGCCCTACGTGAATGTTTGAAAAAGGATGTAAGCAAAGCTTTAATTGAGCTTTGCTTGTTCTTTAAAGAGTTATCGGCAAAAACTTTAAGAGTTGATGTCTTAGAACAACTTGAGAAAGATATATATATAAATATTTTTTTAATTTTGTGCAAGCTTGAGAAGATATTTCCACTATATTTTTTCGATATTATGATCCATTCATGCATACACCTATCCCGTGAAGCAATCCCGGTGCAATATCGATAGATGTATGAATTTGAGAGGTACATGCATATTCTTAAGGGCTATGTGTGTAACAAAGCCCATCCAGAAGGCTCTATTGTTAAAGGTTACATTGATAATGAGGCTTTTACCTTTTGCTCTGTGTACTTCAACGAATGTGAGACAAAATTTAATAGACCAGAGCAGAATTATGATGGGCCTATTAAAGGTACATAAGATGGACATATTTTTGTATTTAAGCAAAAAGTACGTGGAATAGGAGTTGCGGTTAATGATGTGTTGAATTTAAAAATTTACCACTCAATGGGACCAAATTTCACACTCAAGATCGTGACATGAACCGAAAAACTCAAAATAGTGGTGTGGTTGTTAAGGGTGACCATAAAGGAGAAGCTATTGATTTTTATGAAGTTATTAGAGATATAGTTAAGTTGAAATATCTAGGGAGAAATCGAGTGTTCCTCTTTAAGTGTGATTGGTGGGATGTTGGCAATGAAAAAAATGGAATGAAATTTGATGAGTATAACTATATTAGTGTGAATGTTACGAGAGCTTGGTACAAGGATGAGCCGTCTGTGCTAGCATGCCAAGCTGAGCAAGTATTTTATATGAAGGACATGAAATTTGGCAACAATTATTGGGTTGTACAAAGAATAATACCTCGGGAAACATATGACATTCTAGTGAAAAGGGACGAAGAGGAAGAGAAAAACGAAGAGGAAGAAAAAGCCAAAGATGAACCATACCAAAAATTTGAATCATTTGGTCTTGGAAATGCAATGCACATGGATGATCAACCCACAAAATTATGCAAAGAAGGCATGTGTTGCTTATATTGGAATGATATTGATTGATATGTATGTGAGCTCAGTTTTTTTGTGAGTTGTACATTTATTTAAAAACCTTTCAAAATGCATGAAATCAAAGTATAACCAAAATGAGTGACACAGTCTCTAATTGCCTATTTCACATAGTAATGTTAGCATTTGTTAAAAAATCAAAACATGAGCATATGGAGACTATAAAACTCATATCATGACTTACTAGAGACCAATCTTTTGATCAGATGTGCGAGGGTTCTCAATTCATGACCTTCCTTTTTCATGCCTAAGTTCCTGAACCGAAACACTTTGGTTATGACGGACGGTGGCCTTTGGCACAAGTCATGGGTTTCCTAGTTTTCCCAAAAGATTATGTAGTGACTTTGAGATCTGGTTATGTAGTCCATTTCTGGCAAGAATTTTGCAATAAAATGGATTTTCTATACAAATTGTTGGATTTGGACTCTTATTTACATTTCACATTGCACTTGTGAGACTAGATTAAGAGATCGAGAGTCCAAACTGTTGGGCATGCTTGGGTACCCCCTGAAAGCATCCTATAGGTGTGTTTTGATATCCATTATGGTCATTTTAGTTTAGGGTATAATTGTCATTAAAATAATGTTTCATTAAGGTGCGCACTGAGATAAGTAGGTGTGTGGAAATAGAATTTTTCAAAGGTTTACGATGAGACTGATTCCTTACCAACGCCTAGCTTCACAATAAAAGATCAAGTCATGCAATTTAAAGGTAGTTTATGTGTTCTAGACGTGCTAGAGTTGAAAGAGAAAGTGCTAGAGTTGAAAGAGAAAGTAATGGAAGAAGCACACCACGCTAAATTTGCAGTCCACCTCGGGAACACCAAAATGTATCAAAACCTCAAACAAGCTTATTGGTGGTTGAACATGAAAAGGGACATTGCAACATTTGTTTCTCATTGCCTTCAATGTTAACAAGTTAAAGTGTAACACAAAAAACCAACCAGTCTACTTTAATGTCTTTTTATTCCATAATAGAAGTAGAAGCATATCATGATGGATTTTATAGTTAGCTTGACTCGCACACCAAGGGGTGTGGATTTTGCTAAGGGTTGTTGGCTGGGCTAAACTGCGAAGTTGGGCCTACCATTTACTTTCAGATGGTATTAATGGTGGGCTGTGGTTTGCTTATTTTATCAAGAATAGGATTGTGTTTGTGTTTTATTGGTTTAGATAGTGGACTTCAAGCAATTGGGTTTCCGTCTTACGTGTTCTGCCATGAGTACTCAATCTGCTTGAGTGGTTTAACCTTCAAGATCTAAGTGGCTTTCCCTTCTCTCCTTCAACGTGTTCCGCAACCACGGTTTGAGGTGCATATACATGAGGAGTTCAGCAGCCGTGCTCAGGCTTACTATTCTGGCTTGGCAAGTCTTTCTTTGCGGTTAAACGCCGATGCGATCAGTTGACTTGTGTCCTCAATTGGGCTTTGTTTAGTTCTTTGTTGAGCCCTTGTGCGGTGATATTCAACCTTAGCTGAGTATTAGCATATCTACAGCTTCTTTATCTTCATGTGACTGATCTAGGTATTGGTCTTTAAGCCACTCTCGACATGGAGCGAAAGGGACATTGCCGTGGGGATTGAGGATTTGTGATTAGTTGAGGAATGGATTGGGGGATGTGTTGAGTGCTCACATGGTGTGGTTAGCTTTACCTGCTATATTGTTGATGTGGTGGCTCTTGGTTCGCTATACTCCTTAACGCTGTTGATTATGGTAACTGACCGTGCAAGTTTCATGTGACTCCATTGGGACCCTTCATGGGGTAAATTTTTTCCTTCGTCACTGCTATGAGGATATGAGATGCTTATTGGGCTCCACGTTTTCTTCCGTGTTTGAACTGGAAGCAAGTGGGGGTGGTTATCATATTTTGGTTGGTCTTGTGGTTGTTTTAGCTTGTTTATTCTTGTTTTAGTAGGTGCATCTTTTAGGTGCTTAATAGTTTTATGTGGTTCACTATTTGTATACTTGCTCCAACATGTTTCCTAAGTTCCCATCTATTGGCAACTTGGGGATATAAAAGATGTGTAGACAAATGTGTTGGTGTATCATTACTGTTGCGGTAGGATTCCATTTTGTTAGTGGTACTAATAAATTGCTCCTAGTTTCTTTGCCTTCTTTACTGATGGCATAAGTAACTAGGGGAAAAATATATTAGCAACACATTATGATTGTATTTTGATTTAGTACGTCTCCCCCCTATCTTAGGGGGATGCTATAGAATATTGTTTGGATTGTATGAATAGTCTGGGGTATGTCCTTTGTAAACTTGTATATTTTATTATTTTATTTTATGACTTACCTACAAAAAAAAATATGGAAATGAGCAAGTGGTCGGCTTTTCACGGAGTAGGCTATTGCTGCAGCACTGGGGTTCACTTGACGTGCAAAGCCTTGTGACAACATTGCACAACATGGGAATTAATGCATTTGCCTCCCTCATTTTTTAAGCTCTGCAGCTGGTTCTGTTTAGATGGCATTTAACAAAACACAAAGGGTTGTTGTCTCCTCCTTTATCTATTCATGCTAATTATTTATTTTTGCTTCTTTTGTATCTAGATTTTAGAGGACTAATGTTATGCAATAGAGATAATATATATTTCTTTAGCTAGCTCTTTAGCTGATTAATCCTCTCTGCTATGTGGTCCTTCTCTTCTCTTCTGTTACCAAAGACTATCTGTCATGGTGTGTTTGGTTGGGGGATTTGGAGAGGGATTTGGAAAGGGAAATGGAAAAGGTAGGTGAAATGTGAATAAAACATACTTATATTTCACATAGTTTCACACACCTTTTCTCTTTCCCTTTCCAAGTCTCTTCCCAAATCCCCCAACCAAACACAGCAAAGTCTTTTGTTCTTCCTCCGAGTCCCATCAATTGTTAAAAGAGTATGTACAGTCATCACTCTATTTGATCCCCTTATATCATCTATCCAGGTGAGGAGAGGGAGGGCAATTGAAGACCGAAACTGGAACTACTTCATTCTTTATTTCTTAATAAATCTTGATTTCATAAATTGGGTGCTAATTTTCTTAGAAGTAGGGTGGGGCACTATGTTTGCAGCCTAATATGCATATGCCTATTAAATAATAAAGGTCTTGATCAAATAATAATCACCAGTATAAAAAATAATCCTTCAATTCATATGCCCTTGAAGAACAATGTTTTTTTTTTTTCTTCTGTTCTTTGGGTGGGACAGGGGGGACAATATCCCTAACCCCCTGGAAGCAAAAGGTGGTTAATGTTTTTTTAGAAAAGTTGTAAAGCAGTTATATTAAAATAAAAATTATCATAAAAAACACTTAAAGGGAAAACAAAATGATCAAACAAGAAAACCTACTAAACTACGACAATAAACTAAGAAATTCATCAAAAAACCAACGGCGGTAATTAAAAATCATTACTCATAGATGTGGTTTGGAAAACAAAATCTATATCTACAAGAAGCTTAGCCCCGCCGTCGTCGAAAGCTAGAGTTAAGAAGAAGAACACCCATAACAATAAGAGCTGGGGATTTAAAGAGAGGGAATCATTGTGGGTGTTGAAAATCTAAAAATCTGTGCTAAAAATCGGAAGAGAAACTCTCAAATCCCTTTTTCTAGACAAAAAATTTAGATCTAGACTTCGAAAGTGTTTTTTACATCATGCCGGAAATTGCTGGAAAGTTGCTTGAGCGTTGGAAATTGCCAGAGCTAAACCAACGCCCCTCCACTACTGGGTCTTCTCCTCTTGATGACATAGGCGGTTAATGTAGTCTCGCCATTTAATTTAATTACGGAAAAAAGGGTCCATGTTTTAATATTAAGAAGGTACTTACTGGGTTTTTGTTGTCATGCTATGATTAACAATTGGGATCAAAACTCCCAAGTAACAAAATCGAAACGGAAACACAAGGGAGTTTTCACTTTTGATGGCACGACACGGTAACTGGTAACAATTGTGCACTTGAGAGGCACCCATGACAGATCGATGACATATATCATATCATATCATATTATATGTACAAACAATCAAATTGCATAATACATTATGAAAAAAAAAAAAAAAAGTAATCTATCTCATTGGGTTTTCAAGTCTAGAATATTTTCTTCTGCACACACCACTTGCAATTTATTCCAAACAGGACAATGAAATCAATCAATCCCAGTTCATAGATGAAGCATATAGTTTGAGAAGAGAGAGGGGTTTGTCTAGGCAGGCAGAAAGGCACATAGACTTAGATTCTTGCTCCAAGCAAGGTCATCAAGAAGTCCTTGTAATATCCTGAAGTGTCGCCAATAACTGCATCGTCGAGGTTAGTTTTGTTCACGTTGAAATACTCTCCTCTGATTTTCATCATGTCAATTTCAGCTCGAGTTACAATAGCTCTTGTTAGTGAATCTTCATCAGTTCCAAGGCCAACAATTGAAGCTCTAATAACCTGGTGATATTTCGAGCAAGAAAGAATGGAAATTTAAAACATTTCACAGAAAGAAAAATTAAAGAAAAATAATTTTCTGGTTTACTTTTCTGGAATACTTTTCTGGTTTTAAAGAAAAATCAGCTTGACGCTTCTCTAAAAACCAAAAAAAAAAAATTTTAAATACAAATTGGATGATATTTATTTAGTGAAAGGAAAACATTCTTGATGTCGGTGGCTACAATAATATTAAGAAAGAAACAAATACAATTTAGAAAATTAAAGGAGTTAGATAGATGTATCCAGTTACCTCAGCAAAGTGTTTTTCTGGGGAGTCCATGCACCAAATTGCGACCCTCAATACAGCCTCCAAAATGCCATTTCCACAACTCTTAATGTCCTGTCAAGATATTTGTCTAAATAAATCAAGCAAATATATATATATATCAGATAATTAATTTTCTGTCAAAGCTGAACCTGGTAGATGTTATTTCCATAGTTTTTGTGATAGCATTCAAAAGTAGCTTTGAGTTGAGAAACATTTCTAGTGCTAAGTATCCACACCACATCATCATGATCTAGATTCTTTCTTTCAATAGCATCACGTAGCTTAGCTGCCTCTGAATTTGCCATGTTCAAATCCACTACTTCTCTATCATATCTGTAGGAACTCACCAAACCAACCAGAACCTGGTGCAATAATATCCACCACCACATTACAATATTCAACTCCAATCATATATAAGACTCCAAAAGCTCCAACCAAAATTTGTAGCTTGCAACACAACATCTGAGTGCTACTTTACTGGTTGTAGTTGTACCCTACCCTACCTTTTTCGGGTGAATATCCTACCCTACCCTACCCTACCCTACATGATTATCATTGTCATTATATCATTATTAGTGAGTGAGTGAGTGAGTGAGAGAGTGAGTGAACTTGACATCACCTTTCTAACAGGTAGGTCGGCATTTGATGCAAAAATGTCTTCTTCAAGTGAGCAATCAAAGAGAGAACAGTAGGCCTGCCTTACTGCCATGAGATGGTGAGGAGATGTCGCACATGCTATTTCAACTATTACTTGAAGTTGAGTTATTCTCTGCTTTCCAGACTTGAGGGCCTTATTAGCCAACCTCGCATCCCTCTCAGGAGGATCATATGTCCACAATATCACTGCATTCTGCAATCTCAGATTAAAGTTGCTAAAATAAAAATCATCTGCAATCTCAGGACTACGAATAATTTATTAGAATATGAAAAACTAGGTTAGAACAGGTGCGATATAATTAAAACTATTAATATTAAACAAGTCTGATTTGGTCTTAAACGTAGTAGTTTTATTGTAATCAACTCAACTCTTGATTCAATTATAAGAAAATAAAGCCTTGGGGTGCGTTTAGTTTAGTATTGAAATTAGTTTTCAAAATCTTTTTCGCTATGAGTTTTCAAACTAGTTTTTGAGTTGTATATTTTGAAAATAGTTTTTAGAAAATTGAATTTAAAACTTGTTTGGTTATGAGTTTTCAAAACTAGTTTTTGAGTTTTTTTGGGTCTTGTGTTTTTTTTGTTTGTAGTCAAAACTTTTTTGTAATATTATAGTCAAATTTGTTTACTTCTTTCATATACCTAATCTAAATTTACTTTTTAGATGCATCTAATCTAATCTATAAGGCAAAGTTTCACTCCAAATTTTTTATATTTTATCAACGTTTTAGGAAGGGAGCCGCTATTCCCACTTCACTTTACTCTAAATACACTCCCTTCTTTGAATGCAAACCACATCCATTTACAATCTCACTGAAAGAATGAAGATCCTGTTAATGCATTTGCTTCAATTAAAAGACATGTATAGAGATGCCTTAACAAGATAGAAGATGCATTTCTGAATGATGAGATGAAATGTTTTCTCTGCCAATTCTAAGTCAAGCAGGAGGGAGTAGAAAATCATTTACTGTGAACGAAAATCACATGCTTCCGACAGCAACTTCCCCTTACTGTCATACACCTAGAGATGTTTTAGAATTAATATGTAACCCCTTATCCCAATACGCACCTAGATCATAGTTAAGTGTAAAATAGTGATGATTTCAAAAATCTTTTCAGGATTTTTCAAGCCAGTTTAGAGTTTAACATTTGAAAGATAAATGGACTTCATGGAATTTGAACTTTTTGAATAAGGCAGTCAAGTTGGTCAGTAAAACTGCCATGAATCCAGCATCTATCTCGTTAAAACTTGGTTAAAATTGACTGTGGCCTTTTCTGCTAAAATTAAGAAGGGCTAAAACAAAATTAGGAATTGAAACAACAACCAAAAAAAAAAAAAAAAAATTGAAGATTGGGGGTTTATTATTTTATGAGCTGAAATTGAGGATTGGAAAATGCATTTTGGATTAGAATAATATTGGGTTGGGGGTATAAAGAAAAAAAAATAAAGAAAATATACCCTAAAATCACCAGAGAGCTCAGAATGGAGTTGATCAATCAGAGATTCCTTGTAAATCTGCTCATACGTTTCTCTGATTTTCCTCCTTTGGTTTGCATTTCTATGCCCCAACACCCTTATGATTGTCTTCTCGTTCGTTCCCCATCCTAACAATTAAAAGAAATCAAGAAACTTCAAGAAACATTCATGTCTCCATGTTTCTTTGGCCCTTGTAAGATAGAAGCATATATATAGAAATATAAAGGCATGCATACAATTATCCATTGATTTTGATGACCCATATCAGAAAATTCAAAGTAATGAAACAACAGAACAGAAAATATACCTAACATCCAAAAAAAGAGTCTATATTTTCAATTAGAGAAAGAAAATCAAGGAAACCCCCACAACAATAGAGAAGGAAGGTGGAGAGAGAGAGAGAGACAGACCCCTGAAAGCAGTCTTGAGTCTTTCAGAGTCTTCAGAAGGAGGAGGAACAACGTCTGGCACTCTGCGAGTGGCCATTTTTTTCTTGCAGCCTTTGCACAGAGAAAATCCAAACGAACAGGACATGAAAATTTCAACAGGTGTGTGTGTTTGCGCTTTCATACACACTCAAACCAATGTGTCTGGTCAGCTGTTTTCCCTTTGTGGGCATCCCATCTGAAGTGAGGTTAGGGAGCAATACATGAGACTCACGTGTTTGTGTAGTGTTTGGTTGAACGGAAATAAGATATAAAGGAGTTATTTCATAAAAAAATTCCAAATTAATTTTAATTTGACTTAAATAAATAATAAAAAATATATTATGAATGGAATACACATACTTGCAAGGGGACATGCCCCAGAAAACTACGGCTATGTACAACTCTATAGTTTTTTGTATGTGTCAATTTCTGACCACACTGTTAACTCAGTATTTAGCTGGAGAGCACTGACAGAATAGATGGCGCCTGATTGACCTGCAATAAAAAGAAGAGATTCCGGCGGTGGTTCGTCCACCCGAGGGCACTCCGACGATCAAGTCAGTTATCTCTCAAAGATAAATCAATTGCTTAACTTACTGTTCAGAGTATAATTTGCGTACCTTAGTAGGGGTGAGCATGGCCCGGATTGGAGTAAAACCAGGACCAATCCGTTATCTACGGATCCTGAAAAATTGGAACCAATCAAATCCATTTAAATCATGGAACCCATCCGAACCAATCCATTTAAACACGGATTTGATCGATTTAGGACCACAGATTTGCATAATTAAATAACAAAAAAAAATATATAAGACTTTAATTTCATAAAAATATAAGTATAGTACCATATTAGTTTCACAATAGCAACATGTCTTTTCATAATAGCGACAAATTGTTTTAGAATTTAAACAATCATAAGAAAATTAGTTCCACCATAAGTATTTAGACCATTACAAATTAACACTAAAAACTAGCAAACAAAAATAATAAAAGAAGATACTATGCAAGTTTAGGCTTGGATTTAAGTTTTATATGAAATAAGAGAAAATACTATGCATGAGGGTGTATAATAAAAATATAGACTATTTATATAAGGTCCGGATCGGTTCCAATCCGGAACCAATCCGTGAACTACGGATTTTTAATTTTTCAATCCGGAACCAAACCACGGATTCAAAAAATCAATCCAAACCTACTGGATTGGACTAGACTGGATCGGATTACGAATTTCACGGATTCCTTGCTCAGCCCTATACCTTAGACCTATGGGGATGCCTTTCTTTTATAGCCAACACAAACTCAGTCCCAATAGAAGCCTAGCTTTAATGGACTTCTACTCAGTGCTTATCCTGGACTCTCCATTAGATAAAGATAAACTCTCTAAGAGCTTTATCCTTATCTAGGCTGAAGTTCTTCCTCACTCTAGGATTCTTGTCCCTTATCCGCTTATCCCGGATTCCGATATCTTCAGAGATAACCTCGGCGTCACAACTAGGACACGTGGCACCTCGACTGACACGTCAGCGTCACCTTGGCCACGTGTTGGTACTTAGAAAATATATCCCCACAACTACCCCCTAGGTTCTATTACCACGGCATCCTGAGGTGATGGAACCTATATTGTTATATCGTATAGGATGTCGGCTATCTTGCTGTTTTATCCATTTACTGAGGTCATAATACATCGGCTTCACACAACCAGGTCTTGCAATCTTGTCTCATCAAGGTTTTAGAATCTTTAACCAAGCTTATTCGAGTTTATTTAGCCGGGATTTTCCTATCAGCCGATGTCATTGCTTTCATTAAACCAAGAACTCCAAGAGTTTTATTACGCATGTGAGCTGTTATGCAAAATACATCAACCGTTTTTGTCACGTGTCTTCTCTTCATTTGATCGTATTCGATACGCGCCTGTAAGTTGTCTCGCGCCTACGTGTGCCATCTGACAAATTCGTCATTCTAGGCTCATCAATTCCATTTTGCCGCCTTTTCGCGTTTTTAACAAAACCAGTGTTCTCTCTCTTCGTCTTTTCACTTTACATCGTTATTTCTGAAGTTTTTTTCTCTCTCTAGCTTTTTCTCCCAAGTCCTCCATTGCTGCTTTCACGAAGCTTTCTGCGACCAGCCTGACTCTCTCCTCCGGCGAGGCTTCTGCCGTATTTCCTTGCTTCCGGCTACCGCTTGATCCCGGCGAACTCAACTCTGGCTTATTTTCTTCGATGACTTACTGTTTCTTCCCGATTTAACTTCTTGTTTCAGTTTCTTTTTTGTTTTACTGAACTCCACTGCTTTGCCTCTGTAATTCTGCTCATATCTTTGATATTTCAACTTGTATCTTGCTTTCCACTATATGTTTGTCTCATGATTCTGTTTTTGCCCCATCTGTTTCTTGAATTCACACTGTTCACACACTTGTTAATTTTTGCCACTGTCCTTGGTCTCGCGCCCTTGTGCACATTTTGTCACCGTTTACTTGATAGTTCACCATTGTTCTTGATTCTGAAACATATTCTTGTTTTCCTGTTTTCTGTGACTTTTCCAGATTCGTGCCTTCAATCCTCGTTTCCATAGATCTAGGTTTGGGATTTGTTTGTAGAACCCATAAATTTTTAGGGAAACTGAAACGATTCCCCACAGATTCTGTGTATTTTTAGGCTTTAGCCGAGATCCCTAAAACCCTCCAGAACACTTCCTTCTGAAATCCATCTCCTTCAGTTAAGCTGACATCATGGGTATGTGGAAGCATAGGGTAGACACCCTGACCAAATTAGAATACTTTAGGCGGGAGTTTTCCATCCCTGCCGACGTCCACCTTAGGTTGGCAGGGGAGGAAGATTCCGTTATGCCCGATGTGAACCTCATGCCCTTCCCTGTTGTTGCCTTTATTGAATGTGGACTTAGGTTTCCTTTAGACACCCTTTTTCGAGAAGTTCTCCATTTCTACAAATTGAACCCAATGCAGCTTGCCATTAATTCTTACCGAGTTATTAATGGTATAATAGCTTTAGCAAAACAAGAGAACGCTAGGGTCACTTTAGCTAATATTCAATACTACTACACCATGTGTCACCTAAAATCAAAAAAAGGCCATGTCTACTACCTCAAGCCGAGGTCTACTGAGTACAAGATCATTGCTGACCTCCCAGATTCAAACAAGGGTGTCGGAGACGATTATTTCATCGTCTTGGGCAACTGGGAGTTTGCTCCAGATGAGGACCTCCACTTCTACCCTCTCAGTCGAACAGTTTTTGTAGAGGGTAATGGTAAGGGTTAATTTTTACACGGACTTACTTTTTCAAGCAGTTTAAGACTTATTCTTCTTGTATGTTCAAACGTCTGTGCTTTTCTTTTTTTTGCAGTTCTTCCTCAGCCACCAAAGGGCTTCCGCAAGTCCTTCTTCCCCAGCAGGGATTTGAAGAAGCTACTGAATCTGCCAGTTTACAAGCGCAAAGCCCCCTTGGTATTCAACTTTATCCCAACCTACAAATCAGTACTCCCCGGCGTCCCAAAGAGGAAGAAAAGCCAATCTCTCTCTTCTGCCACAACTCCTCAAGCTGCCTCCACATCTCGGCCAAATCAAGGATCGACCTCTGATCCAGCAGAGCAGCCGTCAACCTCGGCTCCATCTCTGATCCCACTATCTTAACGCCGTCAACGATGCCGAACAATTTTTGCCGCTGAGATAGGCCGTCAGAAAGAAGTTGCTAAGGACCTCTTGGCCAACATCCCGACCACTGTTGACGCTGAACCAGCACCATCTCAGCCAAAGCCGAAAAAAAGGATAAAAAAGGTTCAGCCAAAGGCAACGGTGACTCGGATTGATATTGAGGACACCATGCCAATTTCAAAATTGGCTGAGAGTGAGAAGACCTCTTCTGCTGCCGAGAAGAGGCCCGCCAATGTCGAACCATCTTAATCAACTTATTCCAAAAGGCTGAGGTCAGAGTTAGCCACAGCGTCGGGCTCCATAAAGTCTGGTGCCCCCTGGGCTCCACCCATTACTTTGGAAAATAGGCCAGTCAAAGTCGATGATAGTGCCGACGACATCAACGTCGGTGTTGCCCTTACTACAGCCTTGTTCCTCCTAGGGGATCTCGACCGCAATGCCGAGATGGCTGAATATGAAAACTTTGCCTTGATACTACAGCACTCTGCTAAAGTAAGCCACCTTTTTTTAGTAATTTTTCTCTCTATTTTATACTTAGAAAATTTCTCAATAACTTCTGCTCTGTCCATTTTTCTTCAGGCAATCCAGCACACCCACTCCTTCTCAATGCAGCCTTTTGAGACAAGAAAGGCGTTGGCTGACAAGACTAGGGAGGTTGCTAGTCTGCAGGCCAAGACTTTGGCAGACTAGGCCAAGGCTGTTGTCAAGGCCAAGGATGTGGCCGAAGAAAAAGTGGATGCCGTTGAGGCCATAAACAAGGTCCTTGAGGCCCAGAGGAAAGAAGCCGAAGAGAAGACAGCCAAGGCCTAGAAGGAACTCCAAGACGCCTTGGCCACCAAAGCTGCCAAGGTCAAGGCCGCAGACGAAAAGGCATACGCTAGGAGGTGGCCGATGTCACGGCGGATTACGAAAAATAGGTGAAGCAGGCATGCAACAAGGGTTTCACCCTTGGTTGGATAACTTTGCTGAAAAAGCTTGAAATCCCCAAGGACTCCCCCCTCAGGAACATCGACGTCCTCGCCCTATAATTCTCTCAAACTCCAAGCCAATCCGACGACGATTCTGAGTTTGAGGAGGAAGCTTTGGTGAGGAAGTCAAAGGAAGCTGCTAGGGCCAAGGGCCCTACTCCAAATGAGCAAGTCCTGGACTTGACTCAAGATGAGGAGGGTGAGGAGGTTTCCAAGGATGCTACTCCTAAGAAGGCATCATCGAACATGCCTCTCGCCGACAAGAGCCTCGATCAAACCCTTCAAGAAATAGATGCCAAGCTCGCGACTGAGAAGGCTGCCGAGATGTCCTCCTAGCAGTCTTCTGAACTTCAAACCCAACCATCTGGTGTTGCCGAAGAGTCTTAATTTTGATGTCCTTTTCCTTTATATTTTGTACTTTTGTTTTTTTTCTTTTTGGAACAACTGTAAGCTTTGGCCGACATGTCATCTTTTGAATATTAATACAACTTCCTTTCCTGAATGCTTGTATCTTTGTCTTCTCTTTACTGCTCTTGTATGATTCCATACTTAGAATATTTCGCATATCTTCAATGCACACTTTAACTGCGTAATTTTCTTGGGGTGAAATACCTCAGCTATACCCACCAACGGTTTATATCGGCAAGTACATAAGTACTCGGTTTAATACAACCTTGGCCTTAACTTGTAAATTTTTTTACAATTTTCAACAAGTGTTAGACATAACCTTAGTTTAACTTCAACTTGTAAATTTTTCACAAATTTCAACAAGTGTTAAACATGATCTCGGTCTAACTTCAACTTGTAAATTTCTCATAAATTTCAACAAGTGTTAGATATAACCTTAGTTTAACTTCAACTTGTAAATTTTTCACAAATTTCAACAAGTGTTAAATATGATCTCGGTCTAACTTCAACCTGTAAATTTTTCACAAATTTCAACAAGTGTTAAACATGATCTCGGTCTAACTTCAACTTGTAAATTTTTCACAAATTTCAACAAGTGTTAGATATAACCTTAGTTTAACATCAACTTGTAAATTTTTCACAAATTTCAACAAGTGTTAAATATGATCTCGGTCTAACTTCAACCTGTAAATTTTTCACAAATTTCAACAAGTGTTAAACATGATCTTGGTCTAACTTCAACTTGTAAATTTTTCACAAATTTCAACAAGTGTTAGATATAACCTTAGTTTAACTTCAACTTGTAAATTTTTCATAAATTTCAACAAGTGTTAAGCCTGATCTCGGTCTAACTTCAATTTGTAAATTTTTCACAAATTTCAATAAGTGTTAAACTAATTTTAGCTTGTATATTCTACCTTGCCAGGAACCATTTTCCAACTTTCTGCCCCCTAATGTGAACTTAAGTTCTACTTAGGTTCTCATTAGGCATGTATTCTAGAAACATCATCAATTATTTTATCAATCATAAGTGTAAAAAATAAGCTTTATTTATTACTTTGGCTAACAACAAAGAATAAGAAAATTTAATCATAAAAAAACTTAAGATTGCACGTATTCTAGGGCCTTGGCAACTCTTTACCCTCATTATCTTCAAGCCGATATGCCCCATTTCCCAGTACCGAGATGATTCTATAGGGTCCCTCCCAATTTGGGCCAAGCTTGCCCTCTCTGGGATCCTTCTTGTTGCCGACGACTTTTCTCAAGACAAGGTCACCGATTTGAAACTCCCTTGGGTTGACCTTCTTATTGTAAGCCTTGGCAAGCTGCTGCTGGTATGTTGCCAGCTGAACTGCAGCTCTCTCCTTTCTTTCTTCTAGCAGATCTAGATCTCGGGCTAATAATACATCATTAGTTCCGTTCTCTACTCCCTGGATTCTGATCCCTGGGATGCCGACTTCAAGAGGAATGACTGTTTCTGTGCCGTAGGCCATGGCAAATGGGGATTCCCCAGTTGATCTTCTTGGCGTAGTTCAATATGCCCAGAGTACACTTGGTAGTTCATTTACCTATTTCCCCTTTGTTGCTTGTAGCCTCTTCTTAATCCCGTCCACGATGACTTTGTTTGATGGTTTTGCTTGTCCATTACTTTGAGGAAAGCTTGGGATTGAAAAATAATTCTTGATCTTGAATTTTGCGCAGAAGATTTTGATTAGGTTACTGTCAAATTGTGTTTCATTGTCGGCAACTATTGCTCTTGGAATCCCAAATCTAGTGATGATGTTTTTCCATATGAAGTTCTTCACGTCCACATCTCAGATCTTGGCAAGGGGTTCAGCTTCTATCCATTTGGTGAAGTAATCTGTTGCTACCAGCAGGTACTTCCTTTGCCCAGTTGTTTGGGGTAGTTTTCCAACAAGATCCATGCCCCATTGGGCAAACGACCAAGGACTGGATACTGGGTTCAGGTCTGCTATTGGTTGGTGTATCAATGGTGCAAACCTTTGGCACTTCTCACACTTCTTGACATAGGATTTTGCATCTTTCTTCATGTAAGGCCACCAATACCCTTGGGTAATGGCCCTGTGGACAAGTGATCTGCCCCCTGCGTAACTTCCACATATTCCTTCATGTATTTCGTATAAAAAATCTTCAACTTTTAAAGGATGTACACACCTCAAAAGGGGTCCAGTGAAGGATCTTCTGTAGAGATGTCCTTCTGCTGTCAGACTGAATCTTGCTGACTTCAGTCTGATCTTGTGTGCCTCCTTGTGATCATCTGGTAGTTTTCCTTCTTTCAGGAATGCTATTATTGCGTCCATCCAGCTTGATCCCATGTCCACACACATTGCTTCACGCTCTGTGGTCAGTGGTTTGATGCTCGGGCCCGACAAGTAGTCAACCATTATCATCCTTGCCTTTCCAGGTTGTATTGCACTAGCCAGGTTGGCCAGGGCATCGGCGTGACTGTTGTCATCTCAATTGACCTATTGTAGTCGGCAATTCTGAAACAAGGCCACCAACTTGCTTACTTCCTTTGCGTATGCCGACATACGTTCATCTCGGGTTACGAACTCGCCTGTTGTCTGGTTGACTATAAGCTGAGAGTCATAGAAGACTATCACCTTATCTGCTTCTACTGCTACTGCCAGTTTCAATCCTGCAATCAGTGCTTCATACTCTGCTTCATTGTTTGAGGCCTTGAACCCTAAACGAATGGACTGTTCTAATATCTGTCCACCTGGAGATACCAGTACTACTTTTGCTCCCGCTCCTTGTCGGTTTGAACTCCCGTCGACAAACAGTTAAAAGGAGTCGCCGATGTAAATGCTGCAGGGTCTTAGTTTTTTCTCCTTCCTTTGATCCGTTGCCCTCGGCTGGGCTCCTCCTTGCTTGTTTGGACATCGTTCTCCTCGGCTCAACGGAGCCTGATGTATGATGGATTCTGGCGTGAACTCGGCACGAAGTCGGCCAAAACTTGGCCTTTGATTGCTGTTCTGGGTTTGAACTCAAGGTCATACTAGCCCAGGGCCACTGCCCATCTGGCCATTTTTCTTGTCAGATCTCATTGCTGCAATAGGGACTTCAAAGGGTGTTCAGTTAGCACCACGATTTTATGGGCTTGAAAGTAATGGTTCAGCTTTTTTGAAGCCATTACTAAAGCCAGCGCCAACTTCTCTAGGGGTAAGTACCTGGTTTCTACGTCAGTCAGAGTTTTGCTCACATAGTAAACAGTCCTTTGTTCCCCTTTTTCTCCTCGGATTACCACTGCGCTTACCGCATGTTCCAAAACTACCAAATACAGGAACAGATCCTCTCCAGGTTCTGGATTTGAAAGAACTGGAGCTGTGGTCAAATACTTCTTCAAGTCGGCCAAAGCAGCTTCGCATTCCTCGGTCTATAAGAAGTCTGTGACTTTCTTTACTAAGTTGAAGAAAGGTTTGCACTTGTCTGAGCTTCTACTTATGAACCTATTCAGGGCTGCAGCCCTTCCAGTCAGCATTTATACCTGTTTTGCTGACGTCGGGCTCTTCAACTCTAGGATGGCCTTGATCTGATCTGGGCTGGCCTCAATGCCCCTTCTGGTAACCAGGTATCCCAAGAACTTATTAGATCCAACTCCAAATGCACACTTTGATGCATTGAGTCGGAGCCGATATGTTTTAAGGATGTCATAGACTGTTTTTGGGTCGGCCAAATGACCTTCAGGTTCCTTGGTCTTCACGACCATATCATCAATGTAAACTTCCATTGTTCGGCCAATCAGGTGTCTGAACATCTTGGTTACCAATCTCTGGTAAGTTGCTCCTACGTTTTTCAACCCAAAAGGCATCACTCGGTAACAATATAGCCCTTTTGGGGTGATAAACGCAGTCTTCTCTTTATCTAGGGGGTACATGGCTATTTGATGGTATCCCCTATAGGCATCCAGGAAGCTCATCCTTTCATGCCCTGAAGTGGCATCCACCAATTGGTCGATCTTGGGTAAAGGAAAACTGTCTTTGGGGCAGGCCTTGTTTAAGCTGGTAAAGTCCACGCAGACCCTCCATTTACCATTATTTTTCTTTACCACCACTGTATTTGATAACTATGTCGGGTAATCTACCTCTCGAATGGCTTTGGCTTCCAGAAGCCTGTCTATTTCCTCTTCCACTACTTCAACGTGCATCAATGTCGGTCTTCTTGCTCGTTGGATTACAGGTTTGGCTGACCTATCTACGTTTAGTTTATGGCAAGTGACCTCGGGATCAATGCCAGGCATTTCGTAAGGCGTCCAGGAAAACACCTCAATGTTTGCTCTCAAGAAGGCCTCCAACTCTTTTTCCTCTTCTTCGGCTAAGCCTGAGCCAAGAAGGAAGAAGTGTTTGTCATCCCCCTGCTGGACGAGGATTTTCTTCAGTGCTTCTTCACTCTTCCCGGTTGGCTCCTTGCCGACGTCATCTAGGACCTCCACATCCTCGTCTTCGATCTCTGCCCTTTCTGGCTCTCGTATGCTGCAGGTAGATTTCATTGTTGTCATGGAGCAGTTTTTTGCCTGCAGCTGATCTCCTCTGACCTCCTCTATCCCATGCTCTATTGGGAACCGCAACAATTGATGCAATGTTGAGGGAACGACTCCCATTGCATGCAACCATGGTCTTTCCAAGATGACGTTGTAAGGGGAGGGCGTGTCGATTATAGTGAATTCCGTCTTTATCTCCTTAGTGCTAGCCTGCACCTCCAAGCTTGCTACTTCCAGTGGCCATGTCTGCGTTCCATTGAACTCGATCATTGGGCTATTGGATTGCTCCATATCGTCTAAGTGAAGGCCAAGTTCCTTGTAACACCTAACATACATGATGTCACAAGAGCTGCCTTGGTCAATCAGGATGCGCTTCACTTGGCACTTCCCAACCTGGAGGGATACTACCAAGGCATCGTTACGTGGATGTTGTACCATCTCAAGGTCGGCTTTAGTAAAGGACACTACTGCTCCCTGGCACTCCTTGGCCCGATGTCGTTTTTCCCCGACCTGGTACACATGCTGTGAGTGCTTTACCTTCTGGGTCTCCCCCCGTATTTCGTTTTCGTTGACCTTCGAGTGAATTACATTAATTACCTGAGGTCCTCCTGCCTGCTGTTGTTGTGCTGGGGGGTGGAGCTGCTGGTGCTTGAGGCAGTCTTGCCTGCTCTTCCCTTGTCCTGGCCTCATCTGTAAGGTCCCTCAAATGGCCTTGCCTTACCAGGTCTTCCAGGTGTGCCTTCAGGGCTCTGCAACCCTGAGTCATATGCCCATCTTCGTTATGGTAAGCACAATTCTTACCAAGGCTTCTTCCCATAAATTCTCCTAGCACCCTAGCTAGTGCTCTGAAATAGGGTTGGGATCAGATTTTGTCCAGGACTTTATGAATTGGGATTCGAAACACAGTTGTGACTACCTGTGCAGCCCTCAGTCCTATCTCTTGTTTGTTGGATCCGTTGTTACCTCGGCCTCGTTTCGGCGAGCTGTTTTCTTTCTCTTGCTTTGTTTCCTTAGTTCCTGACGTGTCTTCCTCGGCGTTAGCATACTTCTCAATTCTGGCCATTAGCTCTTCCATGCTTTTTGGCAATGTCTTTGCGAAAGACTTGCGTAGTGGACAGTTATTTTTTAGGCTGTTCTTGAAAGATACGACCACTGCCTCTTGATTGCACTCGGGTATTTGATTGAACACTTCATAGTATCTTTTAGTGTAGGCCCTAAGGCCTTCATCCTTACTGATCCTCAAAGCCATCAAAGCGTCTACCCTTAATGGCTGTAGTTTGTTTGTCATGAACCTGGCCACGAACATCTCGGCCAAGCCTTCCTAGGTCTTCACACTTCCATTTGGCAGTTTGTGAAACCAATCTGATGCAATCTCCCCGAAGGATGAGGGGAACACCTTGCAGAGCAACCGCTCGTTCCCAGTGTATAGTGCCATCGAGTTCAGGTATAATCCGACGTGGAAGTTGGGATCCGACTTTCCGTTGTATATCTGGAGCCTCGGCATACTGAATCTTTTTGGGGCCTCAAATTTGTCCAACTCTGCCGAGAATGGTGTTTTCGGCTTAACAGGGGAAAATACCTCGGCATCTTGTTGCTTCCTCTTGAGGTAATCTCTCAAGTCCTCCTTTGTCCACCCAGGAGCTTGGCTATCTCCTGATTTCAATCTTTTTGGTGCACTACTTTCAGCTTCGTTGTGAGCCCTTTTCGACCTTTCTCCATTAGTTATGTCGAAGCACAACACCTGCCTTTGAACATGCCGATGTTCTTTGGGGTCTACCTCCTTGTTGCGATGTGTCCTTCGAGATTCTTCCCTCATCGACTCTCCTCGCCCGACCTCCCTTGAAGGCCAGTGAGAGTGTCTTTCACTCCTGGTGTGCTGGGGGGCTATAGGGATTGTTTTCTTCCCTTCCTTCTGGGCATTGGCCGCTAGAATCGGCGTGTCTTGCAGCGGAAACGGTGGCTGCATGACGTTGTTTTGCATCATAAAATTGACGATCGATTGCTGGTCTGCCAATTTGTTCGCCATCTCTTTCACCTCTTCGTCCTTCCGCAGGCATTTATCCCTCCATACCTGGAGGTGGTCCTCGTTGTAGTACCCACTTCGATTTGGTTTCTTTGGCACGTCGCCATCCTGGCCGACGTCTTTCTTTCCGTGATTCTGGTTCTGAGTCTCCTCGTTGCAACCATCTTCCTCCATATTAGGATCAACGTGTTTACCGTTCCCAGCAGGGGTTTCATCCCCAACCTTATCCCTCTGTCCGTCGCTGGCCATCTATTCTCCTTTTTTTTCTACAGACGACGCCAAATTGTGTGTGTCAATTTCTGACCACACTGCCAACTCAGTATTCAGCTAGAGAGCACTGGCAAAATAGATGGCGCCTGATTGACCTGTAACAGAAAGAAGGGATTCTGGCGGTGGTTCGTCCACCCGGGGGCACTCCGACGATCAAGTTAGTTATCTCTAAAAGATAAATCGAGTGCTTAACTCACTGTTCAAAGTATAAATTGCGTACCTTAGACCCATGTGGGTGCCTTTCTTTTATAGCCAACACAAACGCAGTCCCAATAGAAGCCTAGCTTCAATGAACTTCTACTTAGTGCTTATCTTAGACTCTCCATTAGATAAAGATAAACTCTCTAAGAGCTTTATCCTTATCCAGGTTGAAGTTCTTCCTCACTCTAGGATTTTTGTCCCTTATCCGCTTATCCCGGATTCTGATATCTTTGGAGATAACCTCGGCTTAGCCGAGATAACCTTGGCGTCACGACCAGAACACGTGGCACTTCAGCTAACACGTCGGCGTCACCTTGGCCACGTGTTGGTACTCAGAAAATATATCCCCACATTTTCTCTATAAAATATCCAACACCACCCATTAGGGGATAACAAAAAATAACAAAAAATAACAAATAAAAAATAAAAAAAGAAACTAACATAATGTGAAGTCAAAAAAAATATTTTGCCCCTAGTTGCGTTGCCATCAAGGATGTGGACAAAGAAGACTAGGAGTAATACATTAAAAACATTAACAAAATGAAAATATCAGACAATACATAAATTTAAAGGGTTATTTGGAAAGCGTTAGATTAGTATACTTTTTGACTTTTTACGAAAAAAAAAACATGAAATATGAATTGGGCTTGAAGTGATGTGATAGAGAGATGATTATGACCCAAATAAGATAATTGTGATCCAAATAGCATGTGCTATACCAAACAAGCACTAAGTTTTTCTCAATCAATCACCAAAATGACTACCAAAAAATACCAACACAACCAATAGGCACACCATCTGTAAGAACAAGCTTAGCAAATCATATCCCACAAAGGGTCCTTGCAACCCCCAATCCCTAATGAGTTGGTTAAGTTGGTGTAAATTCCTATTTAGTGTGTACCATTTTTAATAATTAAGTTTTGGGCATAAACACAAAAGATAGAAGTGTAGAAACCCCTCTTGAGAATTGGACTTCAACAAGAGGGATTGTATGTGTGGATTGGGTGCAGCAAGGTTAGACTTTTTGTGCAGAACCCACACATGTGGTGGATTCTTCTCGTATATGCAACTAGAGGTCCTTTACATACGGCGATTAGCTTCTTACGTGCAGCAATGTGAAGGAGACCTAGGTCAGGGGTACGTGAAATTTCACATGCGACCAAGATGGCAAGGAGAGGCTTCACATATGCAGCGGCCTGCTTCGCACATGTAGTCAAGACTGAGACACTGCATGTGGTAACATCCCAGCCATGTATTTTTAGCCCCCCTTTCAGCGTATATATCCTTTCTTTCCTCATTAAATATATACCTCTTTCTATGTATATTTTTCTCTTGTCTCTATATATTTTCGTTCTCTACCATTACTCTCATTCTACCTCACTTTTGGAGCATCTAGAGTTGGAATCGATCTCTAACTCGAGTAGTAATGTTGTAGAGCTCGATGAAGGCTACATTTTCATCCAGATCAAAAGTTGATTCAGACACTTTTGGAGATCTGTCTTTTTCCTCTTCTTTTCAAGAGATAGGATATAAAATTGCATGTAGTTGTTTAAAAGTGAGAAAGTCTCAAATTTGTGAAAAGCCCTAATTTGTGATATTGCACAAAATGAAAAATTTATGATGCTATGTTGAAATTGATGATGTTATATTGGAATTCAAGATGTTATATTTGAATTGAGGAGAAATAAGTATAATCTATGAGATTATATCATTGTTATAAATAATTGTTTTGGTCATTGGTGGAGAATGGCATTTTTGTAGACATTGATACAATAGGATGACAAAAACTCACATTCATTGTATAATTGATTGGTTGAATTCATCGAAATGAAAACTCGTTGTTGAGCAGAGGTGCATAGAGCACATTTTACGAGAGTTGAATATTTGCATGTGTTGCATTGATTACATTATTGATTACATTAAAACATTACGGTTTCAATTGAATAATGGTGGTGAATCAGGGTCATGTATAGATGATGTTGAGGATAATTTGGCTTGATAGTCCATGTTGAAAGACCGAAAACCCGTGAAGTGTAGGTGTCAAAATCCTTCAAGTTAGAAACTGATAAATTTGGTGATGTTTAGAGGATGCTTAACGATGGTTATTAGCACAGTGTTAGTTCAAATAGCTCACTAGATTAGATAATGCTTAGTTATAACCGCTGGCAGATACATGTCTTAGAGAGGATTCTCCAGATCAATAGTCATAAAATTGAGAACATTAACTTAATGAGAATGTTTGGTTTGGCTCATTAGGATTGATATAAACCTTTTTTTGAAATGAGAAACCGTTTTTAATAAACTATATATATGTAGTATTATGATCATGTACATGTATAGAGACATATCATCTTGTGAAAAATTATTTTACTAGACTATATGTTCATCTTACGTGGCTGAATTTTTTTTCAAGTGTTGATGGTGTGTCCCGGCATGGCATGGGATATATGCATGAGTTATAGGAGAGTTATTTTGATTTGTAGGCCTTGGGCCCCTTTTTATCTAGGTCGAGTGCCGTCTTTTGTAAGAGTTATACCTTTTTTATTTGTTATAAGCCTAATGCACTACAAGAAAAAACACTTTTGGCGACTAAATTTTTAGTCGTCAAAAGTCCTTTTTTAGTCACCAAATGTAGAATTTTCACTTTCCCCGACTAAATATTTTAGTTGTCGCTGTGGTCGCCAATACATGGTCGTGAATACCTTTGGCGACTAAAGATTTGTTAGTCGGCAATACATATGTCTTTGGCGACCAAAGAATTAGTCGCCAATAGTCAATTTCATTTTGGGAAATTATACATTTAGCGACTAAACTTTTAGTCGCCAATACTGAATTTTTTTTTTATTATTTATACATTTGCCGACTAAACTTTTCGTCGCCAATTCCCTATCTTTCGGCGACCACAGACTTTAGTCGCCAAAAGTATTTTTCAAAAAAAAAAAAATTTGCCTCTGCTTTTCCCAAGTTTTGAACCACCAACCTGAATTTTAGACTAAACTGATGGTGACTAATTCCCTAAGGATAGCACTTTTGGCAACTATACTGAATTTTAGTCGCCAAAACCTCTACTTTTGGCGACTAAAGTGCAATTGAGTCGGCAATTCTTGACCTTTCAGCGACCAAACAGATTTTAGTCGGCAAAACATCTATAATCGGCACTAAGCTGTTTTTTAGTCCCCAAAACCATCACTTTTGGCTACTAAATTATTTTAGTCGCCAAAAAACCGTCACTTTTGGCTACTAAACAACCTGTAGTCGCTAAAAACCCTACATTCGGCGACCAAACTGCCTTTTAGTCGCTAAAACCGTTATATTCGGTGACTAAACTCTTTTAGTCGGCAAAACTGATCAACTTTGGCGACTAATTCCATTTTAGTCGCCAAAAACCGTACTTTCCATGACGAAAAATGATATTTTAGTCGCCGAGTGTGCTTTTTGTTGTAGTGATGGTAGTTTAATTACATTTACTTTTATCACTTTTGAATTACATATTGTACGTTCACTCCACTTAAATGTTGAATAAATAATATATGTTAATTGAAAAATCTCGTGTACTAAATGATATTGTTATATATATATATATATATATGTATGAGAGAAGTCCCTTTATTCTATTTAATATTGTCTTTTTCTTATGATTTATGATTAGTCCTCATGGGTCAGACTTTGTAAATCTGGATTGTGACAAATACTAAAATAAACAAAATAAATATATGCATTAGTATAGAAGAGATTCTAATATAATTTTTTTAATTGTTTATATGACTAACAAATAATTAATTAAAAATGACCTAAGTGTTATGTGAATGAAACTTCGAAAAAAATTAGTGTAATTATATTAAAAGTGTAAGACTAACTGTATTTCTTTTAACTTTTAAGCGAGATGGGTGTAATTTATTTTGTCTCATTAAATGTTCCAACTTAAATATACCTTCTTTTTTTTTTTTTAGGGAGTGGTGGTGGTGGTGGCGGCTGGCTTGCGGTTTGAGTCTAGTAATGGGAAAAATAACAATGAGCAATGACACATGGATACAATTACTGTCACTCAAATTAATTAATGTTATTTTGCATGTCCCATTAAATGCTCCAACTTAAATATACTTTTTTTTTTTTTTTTTTTTGGGGGGGGGGGGGGGTTTGGCTTGCGGTTTGAGTCTAGTAATGGGAAAAATAACTATGAGCAATGACACATGGATACAATTACTGTCACTCAAATTAATTAATGTTATTTTGCATTATGTATTTTTATTTTTATACTCTAATAATGGCGGCAACCGTGGCGATAATAGCGATAGTTATGGTAGTAGTAATAAAATGATGGAGGTGGTAGTGGAAATAATTGCAATGGTCAGTGGCGGCGTCACATAGGGATTGAGGGGTCACATGCCTCCCTTGGGTTTTTCAAATTTTTTTTTTTTTACATATGTATATAAATAAAATTTTAAACAAAAATAATATTTATAATAAAATATCAAGGGCATTTTTAAATTTATGAAAACAATAGTAATTATTTTATTGAAAATGAAGTGAATACAACAAATTATATTTTTATGTATGAAAATTTTGTCAAAAAATCTCAATATAAAGGTAATATCTATCATTATTGATATGCAAATATAATTAATCTTACTATATATATGTAAAAATTACTAGAGTGTTAATTATATTTGCATATAGAGTTCGCCCTTCATATGTTGCTTTACTAATGGTTGGTGATATCATATGTCAATAACGACGTGATATCACTATTATATGAAATTTTTACTTAAATTTTATAAAAATTTAATTCATTTTACCATTATATAATTTATTTTACGACTTAAATATATGACTTTTTTACATTGTCTATGATACATTAGTTACACGAAATACTTTCTTTTTGATTTTAGTCGAAATTAATTGTAAAATTTTATGTGAAATATTTTTGTAACAATTTATTTAATTTTTTGTACTTAATATTAATTCAAAAATTATTATTATCTTCTTATAGTTGGTTTTGAAAAAAATAAAATAAAATTATAATTAATAAATGTCCCTCCTAATTTAATTTCCTGACCCCGCCACTGACGATGGAGATGAAGGCGGTGGTAATAATGATGGTGGTGACGACAGCTATGGCAGCATATAAGTGAAATGCACCTACGTTTCACACAAATTTTTCATTTTCCTTTTCAATTATCTCCCAAAATTCATAAACCAAGCAAAATCTTAAAAAAGTTTAGAGTAAATTATAAATACATTCCTCAAAATTTGTCTAAAATACGTATTGTCTCCTACAGTTTTGAAAATTACATCTTACTCCTTGAAGTTTTGAGTTTCATAACAAATAAGTTATTTTATTAATAAATTATAAATTTAATTAATAGTTTTTAATGATATCATAAATTTATTTAAAATAACAATTCAAATAATTTTATTATTGTGTAGAAAAGTAGTTAGTAATTTTATTTTATCTATTAATTCCGTTAAATAAAAAATTAAGATAAAAAATATTTACAAATTTTAAACTATAAAAATTAATTTATATTTTAAACAAATATTTTTTAATTTACCAATTATTATATAGGTGAATATCGTTTTCCAATTATATTATATAGTTGAATGTCGTTTTCCAATTATTATATAGTTGAATATCGTTTTCCAGACATCAGTGAGCTTGATTTTTTCTTTTTCTTTTTTTTTTGGTTAAATTTATTTGGAGAATGTCACTAGCCTAGTTAGAAAAAGACATCACAACTAATGAAGAAGCAATTTATGGATTAGACCCCATTACCAGAGCTGTCACTTGTTCCCATGTGCTTCACGTTTCTCACTTTTAAAAGTTATAATAAATGAGAACAACCTACCCAAAAATAAATAAATAAATAAATAAATTAATTAATAAGTAAATGACATTAACAACCCTAAGGTTTGTCTTTAATACGATTTTTTTTTTTTAAAATTTTTTTTTAGAAATAACACCGATTCCATTGTCAATGTTTGTCTCTTAATGGGACTAACATAAAATCTTCATTGACCTTAATACCATCCACACAATGTGTGAATTATCCATTTTACCTTCAATTTCATCTTGTCTTATTTTTCTCTCGAAGCTCTCACATCCACCATCTCCACATTCTATCCACCACCATCACATCTACCATCTTCACTTTCTATCCCTACCATAATAGAATTGATGCACCTACACCACGATTTATTCTTACTCTATCATCCATCCTTGGCCACTACTACTAAACTCAAATCCTTAGACGACATTGTTGGTGGGTTTTGCAAATCGTAGTATTTCTCTCTCTAAAACATACTGTATATTATAGGAATGGTAAGACATCCTGTATTGATAAAAGATAAACCTTTCACTACTAAAACCTACTTTCATACCACAATATATATAACTATATAGAGAGAAACAAGACAAATCTGTGAATTAGAGAATCAAAGATTGAGAAATCTATTTGCATGTGTAGAAAATGTGTACATATATATTGTACGCGCACGGAATATTTGGTACTTGTATAATCTTGTTGATCAAGCTTGCACTCTTCCAAACGTCGTCATATGGCTTGAAATCACAAAAATGTGAGTTAGCCAACAGGTGTGTATCGGAAACCCCTCCAATGCCTAAGTCCACAAATATGATCAACAAAGAGAAAATGCTTTGTAAATTCGGGAACTAAGATTGCAATACTTGATATTAGGTTAACTCTAACCTCTTATAAGCTTCGCATGGTAGGGTCCTAGTAGGATTCTAATTCCCCTTCATAGAATCCGACTAGGAATCACATTCCTAAAGGATAATGCCCATCCTTTAACACCCTTTCCACTGGTGGCCAGGCAAAATAACACAACTCTTTACACGACAACCAACCAAACAACCCCACTACTTTAACCTTATTGGTTCTTAAGACAACCGAGCAACACGCATCGCTGTACAAACCCAGCCCGACGCACTACCATGATAACGTTGCGTGGCACTCCATCTAGCTCGGTCAATGCCACGAGCCTTACTCGGCTTAACCGTCTGATTGGTCCAATTAGATAGCTTAGTCCATTCACACATCTTGGACCAAGTTTTCCCGGTTAATTCAAGCAACACATTTGACCGATTTAACCTTCTCTACACAACCCAAGCCATGCAGCCTTCCAATCCATAGCCCAACCGACAACAAAAGCCTGATTTAGCATGGTCTAGCTATCACGGAACAAGTTCGTCTCTCAATTGCCTCTTAACTCCGTCTACAAAAGCATGACTAGGATTACCTCATCTAACCGAGATAAATTTTGCCCTAGTTCAATTATCTATCTAGTCTAAATCATTTTGGTGTTCTATACAACTATCATCACTGGCATCACGTCATGCCAGGGACACATGGCATACACCCGTTGGCTATGTGCAACTAGCGTAGCTGTCACATACGACTCCCAAAAATTTAAATCATCTCACCTTTTTGCCTTCTCTATATATATAACCGATACATATTTCCCTATCATCCTCACTGTTTATCGTCTTCTCAACAACAAACCTTAAGAACCAAGGCACCAAACCTCTAATTTCTTGCATTTCAAACCGAGATTAAGGCGTCTTTCTTGTAACAATTGACTTGCCTCTTCAATAGGGCATCTTCACTGATTAGAATCCAATTTTATGCCCTAAATTTTGAGTTTTCCTATTCCTTAATCATTTTCGGTTGTTGTTCATTGTGTTCTTCATGTTCTTGAGCCTTAATCTCATTAATCACACCTTCAAATGAAGTTTTGGTACAAATAACTACCAAAATCTGGGTAGAATAAGGCCTTAAACTAAATTAAGGATCTAAGTAACCCAAAATCTTCTATTTCTTAGAACATAGAATTTCTGAGATGAATACTAAAGAATATGGGCCAAACGGGGAAAAAACCTTATTTTTGATCCAGAATCATAAATAAACCGAGCAAACTTCGTGTTTGTAGCATCCCTGGGAAACAAACCGAGCTGCAAACCTATTGTTCACATGCCATTGTGCTAAAATGATTTACCAAGAGAAAATTGAGCTAACACCCAGCTTAATCCCTTAACTGAGCTACAACCTAGCTCGTCATACACAAGACATATCTAATAAGCTTACTTGAATGCATGACCGAGATAAAATTTTGCTCTTGCACGCTGAGCTAAAACCTAGCTCACAAACGCCGAGCTAAAACCTTGCTTGCATATATGACCGAGCTAACATCTTGCTCGACCAATAATAAATCTTAACTTCTTACCTTGCAGAATCCTAGGCTTGACCAGGCACACCAACATGCTAAGCTACTTGTAAGAGCAGTGAAAACTTCACCCACAGCTAGGCAAATCTCACATAACCAATTAACAAGAACACGAATCACCATTTCCTAAGTTATAATTTAAATCGTGTTCAATGGGCCAGTACCACTTCATGGTAGCCATGCTGGAAGCCCAAGAAGAGTTCCGCAAAGACCATAACATCTCGGCCGATGTACACTTTGAGTTGGTCTAGGAAGGAATTCTACCATGGGGCGAAGAAGGCGTCTGCCTCTTCACTATGCTAATCGTAAATGGTGGTCTCTGCTTCCTTGTGCAACCCTTAATTTGTTAGTTATTAAGGCAAAGCAGAGTTTGCCCTACAAAAGTGTCCACCAACACTTATAGAATAATAAGCGGAGTAAGCGAGCTCAACAATAGACTGAACCTAAACCTTAGTCTTGTTGAGATCTTTCGCTAATATACCATCGGCTACACAAACGATGGGTTCTGTTGGCATTTGACAATCAAGAGGAGTCGTTAACAACTGGTGCTGGGCACACCAGATAAAGATCTGCATGACGACGACTTCCTCTAGGTGCCTGGAAATTATGAGACTACCAACATGCCCGGTTGGTACATAAATCAAAACAAAGGCAAAACAAGTAAAAAATGATAGCCCAGCCACATATTCATGCAACCATTGGACTGAGCTAAATGTTGTCTTTTTGTTTTCTTGCAGATCTTATATAACTTCAAGCCGAATACTCTCAGCCATGATCAGGACAGTACTTCGGTGTAAACAACGCGACTGCCATAGCCTTCTAAACTACAAACCGACTTATTGGTATTTGGCGTTGCACAAAAGCAAAGTGACAGATTTCTTGTCTGAACCTTCTCTTCCTCTAGACCCAACTCTCCCTGACGTTCCATTGATCTGTCTAACCGAGGAAAAAGATATGGCTAGACGAAATAGAATCAAGAATTTGATGCTTGCCTCCTCCAAGGAAAAAGCCAACACTTTCACTGAATCGTGTTGGCTTTGGTCTCAACCGCGATCAAATCAATCAATACAAAATCATGCAGGGCTAGCAAGAGGGCTTCGAGCAATTGGTTAAAGAAGTCACTCTTACCCCGACTTGGAAATCAGCCATGACACACAGGGAAAAAGCTATCACTGAGGCGGACTCTGTGGTCGAGGACAAGGAGCACTTGTTTGGCTAAAACCTTTCAAAGGCTTTGCTTCTACCTACTGACATGCAAAAATGTTGCCACGTCCCTAACACTTAGGTCATCAAATCCATGGTGAAGTCCATGACATGAGTAATTCTTTTCCTTTTCACACTGTTTTTCAGAGTTTATTTTAGCTCAAAAATGTGATTTTAAGTCACAAAGAAGATGAGGGGTTAGCCATCCTTCCTTAGGCTTGTTAGTTGTTTGAAACCTCTTGGCTTTAGCCTATTTTTCCTCACTTTTTCTACCTTAAAAACCTGATTGTGAGCACTATTTCAGTGCTGTTTCAGTGCTATTTTGTGTGTTAAATTATGCTTTGAATATTGTAGATGTGTTGTTGTAAGTCCTCATGGATATAGCTTTCAATCCATTTGAGTTGATAGTCTTTTCCTTAACTTTTTTATAGCTTTCATAAATGTTCATACTATTATAATCACCTTTGCATAATCATCTCTGCAACCTCCTTCCATTCTTTGTTTATTTTGATTAAAGAGTTGTATTTAACAAAAAATTATTTTTCAAGCAAAAGAAAGAGACCTCCTATGCTCAATAGTGTAATCTCTTCGGAGGTTCATTACTAAGGCATTACATCTCTATTATGCTAAGCACAATCTCTTGTTTGATACCTCTCTTTACCGCCAGTGCATTACTTCTAAGGGACTAACTTTCTAGTTAGACCCCTGGAAATCACCAAGGAAAGTGTCATTATAGCTTATTATCAAGTTTGGATTTAGAGTCATTATCACTTTCTTTGAGTTTGACTAGTCATTATCGCTCATTTTGGGTTTGACTTAGAATTCAATATCGCTTGTAAATGAGTCTGACTCTTCCTTTGTAATTTCTCCCGTAGAAAAGGACTTGACATGCTCATTTCTCGGGTCAAGTTGTGCTTGTTATCTTTATTGCTTTTGAACTTAGTGGACATAATCTACATTTTTGGACAAAAATGAATAAAAGATAAGAAATGGAAAGGTAATGTAAAAAGGGCAAATAAAATTAGAGTAAAAAAGGTAAAGACGGTAATAAAATTGAGTTGGGTTCAATCGGACGTTATATTGAACCTATTACGTCTTGAATTATTACATACTTTTTAGTGATGTTTAGTGATTCAAGAAGAAATGTCTACCTCTTCCCTTGAGGTAACTCCATGATAGGGAGGAGGTATTTTCGGTCTTTCATTTCCTTTTATTGAGCTTTTGTCCTATTGGTTCTAAGATCATCACGCTACAAATTTTCGACAATTGATGATTTGTGAACCGAATTTACTCCTCCCTTGTTCATCTTCATGATAGGGAAGGGCAGAGAGGATAAACATCCTCTGGAAACACTTTGTTTTTACTCTGTTTTAGTTCTGTGGTAGCAAGGTATCCCTTAAAAGTAGTGGCCGTCCAGCCACCATTCCGTACGGCCAACCACTTTTCAAGGCTGGCTGGCCACCATTTTGTACAGGCAGTGGCATTTTTGTGGCAGAACAGAGCAAAACCTAAAGCCAAAACAAAATAATTTTCTAACTGCAAACAGAACAGATTTTGGCAGCAAACAGAGAGGTTTCTGGGAGGATGTTCTCAGTTGTGTACGTGCGGGTCCTCGCTTTCCGTTCAAGTCCTTTAAATTAGTGTTTTACTATTAGTATGTGTAATTAATTAGTTAGATTCATTCAAATTTGTAATGGCTAGTTAATTTTGTTAATTCATTTGGTGTTGTAATAATTAGTTTAATTCGGACATTCATTCGGACCCTCTTATACGAGGGCAAATTTGTAACACTTGTAATATTTGTGTATGTCTTCCAACCCCCATTTCTTACTCCCTTTTATTTATATGTTTATCGTGGTAGCATCCTGTTTTTCGTTTCATATCATTACCATGACTTGTATCCATTTTTGCATGCATAGGGTTCGGTTCATCGTTCCAACATTGTTGTCATTTTCTACTTACTTGAATACGTGCACTACCACATGCTTTGAGTTGATCCGTATAACATGTTAAAATAAACTGAACCTTGTAGTTGTATTTCGTATGTGTTGCATTAGTCATTTGCATATTAGAGCATGCATTTTTCTAACTATTTTCTTCTATTTTGGCTTGTCTCGGTTGAGTACTAGGTGAACATTTCTTGCTTTAGCATATTGCATGTGTGTTTGTGTTGCCATATCAATCATATTACCATGAGGCTAAGTGCTTATTTGATATACCTCTTTGAATGCCTGTGGATGAAGGCTATTTCGCTCAAACTGGGATGATTTGATTAATGTATATATGAGCTTGCTTTTTCAAGTGGCACATATTCAAAACTCTTTTCAAACAAACATGAAATCAAAGCATTCCAAAATAGTTGACTTAGTCTATACTTGTGTGCCTCACATAGTAATGTTAGCATAATAATTGGAACAAGAGCATATAACATACATAAAAATCACATCATGATTAGTAGAGCTTGATCTTTGATTAAGTGAGTGGGATGCTCAATTTATGACCTTCCCCTCTCATACCTAAGTTCCCGAGCCAAGACACTTTGGTTATGATGGACAAGTGGCCTTTGGCACGAGTCACGGGTTTCCTAAATTTTTTAAAAATTTAGGTAGCGACTTTGAAATCTGGCAATGTAGGCCATTTTTGGCATCTCTTATGATAAATTGATTTTCTAAGATTTGTCGAATTTGGACTCTCATTTGTGCTTTATGTTTCATATTGTACTTGTGAAACCAAATTCAGAACCATGGGAGTCCGAACTGTAAGGCTATTGTATCTGAGGAAACTAAACCCCTTCGAGGAGCACGAAAAGCAAGCTAGAGAACTTGACTTGAACTTTATGATGTGTTGTTTTATCTACATATATATGTTCTTTGCATTGCATTTGCATTGGTGCTCTAAGTCATTGTATTTTCTATCTGCTATTCCTGGACGGCTTCTCGAAGGCTTGCCTAAAAAGCTTGTCAAAAGGTTGGCCAGTCATGGGTTCTGTTATATTGGGAACACAACCCTTGGATCTGGATTACCGTCGTACTACTTGATCCTCCTTTCACTTCTCGGTGTTAGTTATGAGAGGTATATTAGGTAATCTTGCCGAGGTACCCCTTTTCACCAATCGACTTAGCTGCATGTAGTAAAGCCATAGTGACTATTCCAACGTAGGACTGGATGCTCACCCTTATGCATGATTTTGTGAAACTACTTGCTTGAAGTACTGAAACCCTAGATCATGTCAAAACTAGGGCAAGGAAACCCTACCCCCTCATAGGGGTGTTTTGGCTCTCTTTACTTGGTATGTACTTTATAGTGTACATGAATGCTTCATATTAGTCAGTTTTTGGGGCAGAATTTAGGGGAGAGTGCAGTCCTACAGCTTTTCAAAGAACTATGGATACACTGAATCAAAGAATTGTGGCACACAGTAGTCTAGAGGAGGTTGCTGTTATAATGGCAGCTTTTCAAAGAACCATGGATACACTGAATCAAAGAATTACCGCTCAGGATGAGACTATTACTAAAATGCGACACCCATCTGGGCATTGGTATCTCCTGTACATCCGGTCCCGACTGCCCAACCAAAACCTGATCCACTTCTACCAACTAACTCAAGTCCTGGATCTCTAAGAGATGTTAGCATAAGCTCAAGCTTTTAGGCCTCTGGCATAACCCTACGCAAGACTTCTTCCTTTTTGACATCAATGACATCGATCTTGCTATAATAAAAATCGTCAGGTTGGAGAAGGCGCTTAAGAAATCTCAAAGCTTCAATTCCATCCCAGATATTGAAGATGGTTATACCGAGGCCTCTGTGAGATTGCTAGAAAAGTTTAAAATGCCTCACACCAATAGATTTGATGGAAGCGAAGATCCTATCGTCCACGTCTGTCTCTTCTCGGATGTCTTGAAACCAATGGGCTTGACGTAGGCTCAGAAGTTGCCATTGTTCCAAAGAACCTTATCAGATGTGGCAGCCATCTGGTATGCTAAACTGGAGGACTCGACCAAACGTAATTGGGAAGAACTATTTGAGGGATTTGTTTATCAATATTCTTACAATACTGAGATAGAGGTAACGATCAGTGAATTGGAGGCAACTACTCAAAATCCTAAGGAACCCTTCATTGACTTTGTTACAAGATTGAGGGCAAAGGTAGCTAGAATGACAAACAGGCCCTCAGAAAGGGAACGAGTCTGCTTGGTAGTTCAGAACCTCGAACCGGACATGTTACAAAGGATGATAGCTGCGCTACTATCTACATTTGCTGCTTTGCATGAATTGGGAGTTCAAATTAAGAGTGTGTTTAAGAAAGGTATCATCTAGGGAATAAGCGATCAGAGAACAAGTGAACCGGCAAAGAGGTCGTTTACTAGGAGTACCAATGCTAGCAATAGCACTATTCTTAGGCCTGCTGAGATCAGTACCATCACCATAACGGCCAAGATAGCCGATCCATTTGCTAGTGCAACCTCATAACCTACCGGTCTAGTCCGAAACCAATATCTAACCTTTACCCCTCTTCACATGAGTCCAACCCGTGCTCTCAAACTTCTAATGGAAAAAGGGCACCTTAAGCCCCTTGACCCTCGACCTCTCTCTAACCCACTCCCAGCCAAACACGACCCCACCCAATACTGTGTCTTCCACCAGCAGCATGGTCACCTTACTGATTATTGCTATCACCTTCGTCATGAGATCTAGGATCTCATCGACAATAAGATCATAGCTCCACCCTCAAAGCCAAATGTGACCACCAACCCACTCCCCATCCACAGCCAAGTTCCTCTATCCAGAAATATCAACCTTATCCATACACTACCACCCACTTTCAATCCCAGCATATATATCACCCCATCCTATTTGCCTAAACCTGAAGTGGTTATTCCTGAAAGCATGGATTTGTACATGATGGATACAACACCCAAAACCCAATTGAAGCCTGTGGTGGCGGTAGTTGAAAAGAAGAGAAATTCACCAAAAGAATGGTTGTCTGATTCCCAAGTTATGAAGAAGGGCCCTCACCCGTGGAAGAGTTTGAACCCAGTTGGTATGCTGTGGCTTCTAACTAACCAAAGCTTGCAATCATACTACTAGACTCGTTCAACATCAACGCTATTGGAGAAAATGGGCCTTGATAAAATCTAGGTGACTGGCCTGAACAAGGTCTTGATGACTTGGTAGAAATAGAGGAAGACGTAGAGAACCTCTACTTCTTTGAGGAAGAAGATGTGGGCAGTGTTCAGATTGGATGGTGGGATTTGAGCCAACTTGAATCTAGCCATGGGTGGTTAAGTAGCGACGAGGAATCTGATATAGAAGAGCAGATGAAGAAGAATCTGAAAGGACAGAAGATTGACGAGAATAGTAAGTCTGACGACATGACCATCACTGAACGGGAGTGAACGTTGGACTAGTTTCAAAGAGAGAGAATAGAGGAAATATAGAGGAAAATAGCTTGGGAGTAGGAGAAAGGGAAAAGAAAAGAAGATGTCGAGTCAAGGGCGGACGATGTCCAAATTACAGAAAAGCCTGAATGGAAATCTGGTGACAAAGAAAAGATGCCAAAGAAACTCAGATAGTATTGAGAGGCAAAAATTTAATTAGCCATAGAGGAGGAGTGACGTGCCGATGAAAGGCGCAATGTGAACATGATCCGGGTAGAGCCCGACAATGGCCCAACAATGACTGCAGGAGAATGGTGGGAGGACAGTGATCTAAGCCTTGCTTACACTGATAAAGGGTGGAAGACTAGTACCCTTAGAAATACATGGTACACAGATGAGATTAACCACATGACAAGAAGTGGTTGTTATTTCAAACCCCCATCCTTAGATCAAGCAGAACCCTCCGGAAAAGAAGCTGAGAAGTTAAAAGAGAAGGATATAGAAGAAGACCTGGTGTTAAGGCAGCTTAAGAAAATCCAGGGCAGAGATATCGATTTAGGGGCTGTTGATGGCTTCCTGGGAACACAAGCAAGCATTGCTATAGGCACTAAACAAAACCAAGTTGCTTATAGACATCATGACTGACCAATTGGTGTCTTTGGTCACATCTATAGATGTTACTCCCTTATTGTCTTTCACAGACAAAAAGCGGTCGTCTGAGGGGGCCAAGCACAACAAACCTCTGTATGTAACCCAGGAAAGCCGAAAAAAATGGATCCCGATAGTGTTGGTGGACACCGGCTTGGCAATTAACGTATGTCCAACGAGGACCGCTTACGCCATAGGCTTGAAGCCAGTTGACTTCACGCCTACGACTCAAGCTATTCGAGCTTACGACAATACCTGCCATGATGTCATGAGGACCTTCAAGAGCTAGATATTGATTGGCCCATTTGAACATGAGGTTGAATTCAATGTGATGGACATGCCAACAACCTTTAATCTACTCTTGGGTAGACCTTGATTGCACCAAATGAAGGTAGTTTCATCAATGGTGCACCAACTGGTGAAATATCCATTCAACGGGGTGATTGCTACTATTTATGGCAATTTTTCTATCCACCCTCCCCCGAGAACCACTACACCCTTGTTAGAAATACTGTATGGAAAAGAGGATGTGTTCCTCTCTGGCTTTTTCTTAGCAAAAGCCCAGCTGGTACAGTCTATCATGGTAGAGGATGAGGGGAACTATGTAAGCGCTCAATCCATCTACATGATGAATAAGCAAGGACACTTCCCGGATCAGGACTAGGTAGAAGTGGGAGGTAGGGAAATACTGTTGTCAAAGAAGTAAGCCATACCCCTATGTTTTTGGGCTGGGGTACAAGCCAAATGTAGAGGATTAGAAGAGAAATGAGAATGAATTGAATGAGAAAATTAAAGCAAAGAGAGCCAGAAGGCAATTTGAGTTTGTCCACAAGCCGATCAAAGGGACCCTAAATGGACGCTTTGTCCATGAATGAGAAGACTTCCCTTTTTATGGATTCTCGGAGCTGTGGGTTGACTGAGAAACAAAGAAGAGATACTCTAGATCTTCTTCAATCACCAGTTGTCAGACAGTGAGGAGGAGATGATCGACCCATGCATCGATATAGGGCAAGGCAGAAATGCAAGCTCAGATAGCGATGAAGAGGAGCTGTTGAGGATGGCACTGGCTAACATACTGACAGATTCCAACGTTAAGGCTGAGCCCGTTAACTTGGGTGATAGTGTTACTATCTCCATGATAGGAGATGAACCAGCGGCAGATTACTTTGGTCTCATTGTGAACATAGCTGAGGCTCCACACCTAGTTTGGAAATTCGAGAAGGGTGGCATTGATAGTTCTGAATCGGATGATGAGCCTGAATCTGATTCCACCGAGTCTGTTGAGTCGGAATCAGATTCGAGTCTGCCTAAGAAGTTTGAGTCTAGCATTTCCGGGGGTAGTAACCCAGGTGCCAAGGCCAAGGTCTTGTCTAGGTCCTCTTTTATATTTTTTTTCGAGTCAATTGTAATCGAGGAGCCAGAACTTCTAAATGAGAATGCTGCAGATTGTGTTTACTTCTTTGTGCCATTGATTTGTTGCATTGACCAAGATTTTCAAAATTTTAATGAAAACGAAGAGGAAGAAATTCCTCAGGCTTTGAAAAACTTGATTGACTAAGAGGAGGAGAGGCGTGCTAAGCCCTGCATAGATGTGATCATTGTAAATAACATGGGTATTGAGAAGGATCACCGCTTAGTCCAAGCTAGGTCCATGCCGTCATCGGAGGAACGTGAGCGTTTAATCGCGTTATTAAAAGATTTCAAAGATGTTTTCGCGTGGTCCTACGAAGACATGCCTAGAATCGATCCTGAGATGGTACAGCACTGGATCTCTCTTGACCATGAAACCGGACCTGTCAAACAGAAACTCAGTAGGATTCATCCCAATTGGGCACTGAAAATTAAAGAGGAAATCACCAAACAGATTGATGCCGGGTTTTTGATGGTGTCCGAATATCCGACTTGGTTGGCCAATATTGTTTCGGTTTCGAAGAAGGACGGCAAAATCAGAGTTTGTGTCAACTTCAGGGATCTGAATAAGGCTAGTCTTAAGGATGATTTTCCATTCCCGCACATCGACAAATTGGTAGACTTCACTGTCGGCCATGCGTGGCTATTGTTCATGGATGGGTTTTTTGGGTATAACCAAATCTTAATGGCGTGTGAAGACAGAGAGAAGACTACTTTCACTACGCTATGGGGTACCAACTGCTACAGGGTTATGCCATTAGGGTTGAAGAAAGCCGGGGCTACATATTAGAGAGCTGCAACCACAATCCTACATGACATAATCCATAAGGAAGTCAAGGTGTATGTGGATGATATGATTGTAAAATCCAAAGAGCGAGAAGGCTACTACATCACGTTGGAAAAATTCTTCAAATGGATCATGGAGTACAAACTGAGGTTGAACCCTAAAAAATGCACTTTTGGGGTGACTAGAGGGAAAATGCTGGGATTTCTAATTAAGCAGATCCATCTAAGATCAAGGCCATCTTAGAAATGCCACCACCAATGACTGAAAATGAGGTGCACAACTTTTTGGGGAAAGTGCAATTCATAAGACGGTTTATCGCAAAATTAACCTTGACTTGTGAACCGCTATTTGGTCTCTTGAAAAAGGGAAGAAGTTCCGATGGGATGATCGATGCCAGTTCGCTTTCGAACAGGACAAGTAATATCTTTAGAATCTACCTATATTGTCACCACTAGAACTAGGAAAGCTACTGATCATATATCTGTTCGTGACAGAATCGGCCATGGGATGCATGCTAGCGCAAGAAACAGAAGCCAAGGTGGAGAAGGCCATCTACGACCTGAACAAAAATATACTGGATTATGAGACTCGCTACATTCATCTGGAGAAAGCTTGTTTAGCTTTGGTTTAGGCCACTAAGAAGTTGAGACACTACCTGTTAGCTCACTCTGTAATTCTGGTTTCGAGATTAGATCCCATCAAATATCTCTTTGAGAAACCAACACTTACAGGTATGCTAGCTCGTTGGTTGCTTCTTTTCTCTGAGTTTGACCTCAAGGACGTTACTCGCAAGTCAATTAAAGGGAGAACAGTAGCTGAATTTCTGGTAGACCACCCAGTGGAAGGAGATGAAGTAATAAAGTATTTGTTCCCAGATGAGGAGATTTTGCAGGTAGAAGAGGAGATGTGGACGATGTACTTTGACGGAGTGGCTAATCAATACAGTTATTTAATAGGCATGTTGCTGATAGCACCCGATGATTCCCATATACCCCTAGCTTTCAAACTTTGGTTCAAAGTGTCCAACAATGTAGCAGAGTACGAGGCGTGTATCTGTAGACACCCCATTTTTGACCGTCCTCAAGACTTGGACGTCACCGTTTGAACACCCGGTGATCATCCATGTTTGTGTTCATTTGGAGTTCCCGGAGGTCCCGGCTACTCGCCTTGCCTCAGGATCTCCGAACTCGACTGTTTAGTGTCTGGTTTTGCACCAAACACTTGTGTTTTGCCTTGGAGGGGGCAGGGAATGCCCTGTGAGGCATCCCCACACATCACCGGCCATGGCCAGAGGCCACCGGCTGGTGTTTTGTTGCCATCGGCAATATATATTGCCGGTCGGCACTGTTTGTTGCCGGTCGGCACTCCTTTTTTACAAAATGGCAATTTTGAGCAGCCGATTACTGTTCATTTGCTTTTGCAGATATTTTAAGACAGATGTATGTCATTTTGTTCCCCTCCATACACGTGTATGGAGGGATGGACCCCTTGTTAGCTTACCTTGTAAGCTTTACAAGATTGGCTCCTCTATAAGAGGAGCCCTCCCCTCTTGGCTCTAGGTTAGAAATTTTGGAGAGAAAATTGGTGTGAGAGCTCTGGTTTTAGGTTTAGGGTTTGATATATATTCTGTCTCTATACCTCTCTCTCATTTAGCCTTTGTGTGTGTTTAAGTGTGTTTGTGTCTTACTATTGCACACAAACACATAGTGTTCCACCTTTGCTTGATTTCTTGAAGGACCAGAGGTTGTTCTTGAGTTCCTGAGCTGTTTTGAGCTCAAAGAAGCTGTTGGAGCTTCATCTTTGAAGAAAGTCAACAAGGGTAAGAAACTAGTCCCATCTTACCCCATTTTTACATTGTATTTTTACCTATCTTGAAATTATTTTTTGGCTTTGCATATAATACAAAAAAGTTCTTTTTTTAGGCCCTCTAAATAGTTTATTTAGGGTGTTTTGTTGTTTGAGGTTGTTTGACCCCTCCTAAGCCTTGTAAGGCTCCATTTTGTGCTATTTTGAGTGAGCTCCGAGACCTTGGTGTTTGGGCCTCCTCACCACTGAAATCTTGAGGGATTTCAGAGGTAAGGATGGTGCCTTGAGGTCCCGAGAAGGAGAGGGTCACCCCCTCTCCTTGTTGTCCTTGAAATGGACCATTTTTGGCCTCTTGAGGGGGCACCTAGCTAAGCTTCATGTTGACCATGCCTTGGCTGTTTTTTGTGCCTATTATGTCATAATATGTCTCTGTTTTTTGTTGGTTTTGGTACACCATGAATGCTTAGCATACCTACCTTGTAATGCCACTTTGTTGCCTTAACATGCCTTAGGTTGTAAACCCTTGTTCTAGCACGTTTTAGGCTTAGTTTTGTGAAGCTTTTGTGCATATTTTGCCATGTTTAAGGTCTGTCCTAGGTTGTTTGGGTCGGATTTGGCATGCTTAGTATAGCCCCTTTGCATTCCGGCTTGTTGGCCTTAAGTGTATGAATGTATAGCATGACATTCTTGCATTGATTTAGTGGTTTGGAACTATCCACCATGTCATTTCAGTCCCCTTTGCATGCCTATATGCTTGCCTTGGATGTCTCTTTGATGCCTTATGAGCTTGTGTTACATGCTCCATGTTTTGGCCATTGTACATGCCTTTGAATTTGAGCCACTTAGATGCCATCTAAGAGTCCCCTTTGCATGATCTAGGTCTGCCTTGGACCTGTTTTAAGCCCTCTTGGCCTTGTGAGGCTTGGTTGGCTTAGCCATGGTTTAAGTCCCTTTGATTTGCTTCAAGAACTTGGGCCATTTATTGCATGCTTAGTCTATTTTGTTTGCTTGGTTTGACACCATCTTAACATGAGTTCCAATGCTTACCTTGCATGCCATTAGTCCACATTATGCCTCTTTCAAATGTGCTTGAGAGTTGCCCCATTTGTGCCTAAGTGTTGGCCTTTTAACATGTGCATGTGTGTATGTGTATTTAGTCCTTTATTTTGGTCACTTTGGCCACTGTTTTGGGCCTAATTAGAGCTGTCCAAATCATGTTTAAGCCCATACTTTGCTAGCTTGCATATTTACCTTGCATGTTGTTTGCATGCTTGCATGCACATCTTGCATTTCCATGTTGCATCCTTAGCTTGCATGCCTAGGTCGCATTGCATCTAGCATGCATGTCTTGTTCCTTGATCTAGTGATAGGAATTGGACTTTGGTTTGTTGGTTTGCATTGCATTTGACATCAAAATATGCACACTTGGTCCCTTGGGCCATCACGCATGGAAATGCGCGATTGATGGTTCGAGAACCAAGGAGCATGTCCCTTTGAGTCACTAACATGATAAGGGACATGATTGGTGCATATATACCTTGAATTGTATTGCCATGCTCTGCCTTGCCCTCTGTTGCTAGCAATTGCAGATTCTGCAGGAGCTTTCTGCCGACCGGCAGTGCTAAGTGCCGACCGGCAATCCTCCCTCTGCCGATAGCTTCACCAACGGCCGGTGATCACAGGCCACTGCCGGTGACTCGGCCGATGGCATTCCCCAGCATCCAGAGAAGTAATCCTGAGGTTTTAGCAGCCTCCGGAGGAGTACAGCAAGGAAAACAGAGGCAGCCTATGCATGGCGGTGCACTTCCAAGCAAGACCCGAGCATGCGTGCATCGAACTCTCTTCCCGAGGCGGTTTACTGTTTTTCCTAGCTTAGTTAGTTTGTTAACTAATTAGGTGATTTGTAATAATTAATTAGCTAGGTTAGTTAATTCGTTATTTAATCTGTATTATTCTTTTGGTTCCTCCGAGCGAGGGTAAACTTGTAATAAGTGTGGGTGCGTGTGGGTGCGTGTGTGTGCATGTCTTCCAATCCACACTTCTTTCTTCCCTTTTACTTACCTGCTTATGATGGTTAGTAATAGGACATGTTTAAATTAGCATGCCTTATGCTATGCATGCGTGCATCTATCCATTGGTCTTGCATGCACCGGGCTCGGTACATCATGCTAACTGCATTTGTACTTCAATGCCAAACTGAATACGTGCATCAATTAATTGCATTTCACATGCCATGTTTAGGTTAGCCGAGCCTACTCTAGTGACATCCTGCATGTGGTGCATTAGACATTTAAACATGGACTTGGATCATGCATTGTTTACTAACGAATTTGTTGTTTTGGCATGGAGTACGATGTAAGTATTTTCATGTTTTAGCATCCTCGCATGTGTGTGAATGCTATCATGACAACATGTTTACCATGTGGCTAGATGCTTATGTGATAAACTGTTTGAATGCCTGTGGATGAAGGTTGGATTGTCTGAGTTGGAAACACTCGTTGAAATCCTTATTTTAGCCTACTCGCAAGTGGCAAAATTCCAAAAACATTTTTTTAAAGACAAACGGATATGCAATGCTTATTTCCAAATTAGGCAACCTAGTCTATACTTGTTTGCTGTGCGCATAACATAGTAATTCTAGGCTAATAAATGGAATAAGAACACATAATGTTTTCAAAAACGGATATCACGGTTAGTAGAGGCCGATCTTCGGATCGGGCGAGAGAGGGTGCTCATAGCTGACCTTCTCCAATCGTACCCTAGCTCCCGAGCCGAGGCAACTTTGGTGATGACGGACATGTGGCCTTCGGCACCGAGTTAGGGTTTCCTAAATTCCCCCATAAAAAATATTTAGGTGGCGACTCTGTATCTGGCAAAGCAGTCCATGTTTGGCACTTCTTTTCAAAAAATCTGTTTCTCAAAACGATTTGCCGGATTTGGACTCTTTGGTTCAGAATTAGAACCGTGACACAAATCGAGTCTGAACTGTAGTAGCAGCGAGCCCCCCCGAATGGGCGCGTCTACAGTATCACTGGATTGAAAACTGCTCTGGAACTAGGGGCAATAAGGTTGGACGTCATTGGAGATTCGAACTTGGTTATTTCTCAAGCCAACGGAGACTGGAAGGTTAAGGAAGAGAAAATGAAAGTTTATCATCAGACCTTGGACATTCTCATTCCAAGATTTGAAAAACTAACATTCACACATTTATTAAGAGAGAACAATCGGCTTGCTGATTCGTTGGTAACTCTATCCTCCATAGTAGACATACCGCTCGGGGTGAAGATGCGTCCGATCAGTATTGAACAGAAGTATACGCTTGCTTATGAGATAATAGCCGCAATAGAAAAAGTTCAAGAAAAGAACCCCTGGTATTATGACATTAGGAAATTCCTAGAGAAGGACATGTATCTGCCAGGGGCAAATGCCAAGGATAAACAGGGAATCGGGCATCTGGCCATCCAGTTCATCATTTGCGGAAATAAGTTGTATAAGAGAGTTTGGGAATGCACAAGCTCAGTGTCGAAAAAAGGAATCAAAACGTCTCATGGAGGCCATCTACAGAGGAGAGTGCGGACCACACATGAGTGGTGTGATACTGGCCAGGAAGATCCTCAGGTAGGGATATTATTGGTCAATCATGGAGGAGGATTGCATCAACTTTGTTCGGCGATGCCACAAATGTCAAATCCATGCCAATCGCATGAATATCCCGCCGTCAAAGCTCTACACCATGACTTCACTGTGGCCTTTCTCAGTCTGGGGAATTGACGTTATCGGGGCAGTCTCGCCAAAGGGCTCAAACGGACATGAGTTCACCTTGGTAGCGATCGACTAATTTACCAAGTAGGTGGAAGCACAGTCGTATTTAGTGTTGAAAGTGTCACACGTGGCCAAGTTCATCAGGAACAACATCATCTATAGGTATGGGGTGCCAAATGAGATTATATCGGATAATGGCTCACACTTCAAGAAAGAGGTGGTGGATTTTCTTGAGAAATACAATGTGGCTTTTCATAAGTCATCGACTTACAGACCACAGATCAACGAAGCCATTGAGGCCGCCAACAAGAATGTCAAGAACATCCTATGAAAGATGGTGGAAACCTTCAAAGACTGGCCAGATAAACTGCCTTTTGCACTTCGGGGTTATAGAACGCCAATTCGAACATTTACAGGAGCCACTCCTTATTCCTCGGTATATAGGATGGAATTTGTTTTGCCGATTGAGATTGAAGTACCTCTCTGAGAATCATGGCCGAGTGTTAGATAACAGAGGCGGATTGAGAGCAGAATAAATTCGAAGAATTGATGTTGTTTGACAAAAGAAGGTTGAAGGCGTTATATCACATACAGGGATATTAGCGCAGAATTGCTAGGGCTTTCAACAAGAAAGTCAAGTCTAGAAACCTCAAAGAAGAATATATGGTGCTTAAAGACAACCGAGCTCCCATCTATGGCCCTAGGAGCAAATTCTGACCCAATTGGACTGGTCTCTACATCATCAAATCTATCTAGTCGGGAGAAGCAATCATTCTCATGGATCTACATGGCTTGGAGTTCTCGCAACCAATCAACACGGACAAGTTGAAAAAATATTACCCTTGGGAGCTCACTAAGCTGAAAACCTAAAAGGACAACCTAGGCAAAAGTTAGAGCATGAAAAATTAGAAATTAAGAAAAATAGAGCTCGCAAGGTTAAAAACCCAAAAGAGCGGCTTTGGCAAAAGTTAAAACAGAAAAGGAGAGAGTAAATACTCCAAGGAACCCTAACTGAACTACGGAAGGCTTGATTCCCATTTTTGGGATATGTAGGCAACTTCATCTCGAAGTTCGGCCATAACCATTCTCAACTCAATTATCCTGTTCACTTGTTTGATTGGCCCATCTTTTTCCATAGTCCGTTAGCTTGGTTGTGTTACCTCCATTTGGAAAAAAGAGCGGTTGCAAGACAGAGCAGTGATGGTGAATGCAGTTATGAGTAGTTATGCCTTTCTTGATTCGGGGCTGTAGGTCTTGAGGATTGATTCCATGTGTGTTAGGTAGTGACCGTTTCCGAAAATTATTTTGAAAAGTTTTAATGAAGTTGATTTTCTCAAAATTTCACTTTTTTACAACATAGACCATTATTTAGACCAAAAAGAAAAAAATTCAGTGCTCACAACTTTAATTACATGATTTTAACACAAGTATATTGTCTAACTCTCAGGTTAAATCAAAGTTACTTTTACATCATAAAAACTTGAAAAGAAAAGTCAAAGCAATAAACTAGGGGCACAGATGAGTCAGGTGACTATCCTTTGCCTCCTAATCGTGCTATCGGAAGTCTCTGTAGCCAAGGTTGGCCTAACCTGTGCCTCGTTCTCAAGCCAAGCCAAGCATTCGCTAGAAAAGGTGTAATTGAAGCTAGCAGCAGGGGCCAAAAGCTCTCTTGTCTTCTAAGCAGCGAGGTATCAAGCCAAGTGCAAAGCACGAACTGGAAATGGAGCAGGGTATTCCACTCCCTCATCTGGACAGGTTTGATCACGTCCAAATTGGTGTCTAAACTAAAAAGAGAAGTAGAATTCACAGTGTGTGAGGCTAATCAACTATATGCCTGGCTGGCAAGATATGCTGTAGCTCATCTCAGCCAAATTAAGCCAGAGGCAGCACCAAGCAATATCAGCCGCAGATCTGCTACACATCCAGTACCACCACAGTCCCTCTGTGAGAAAGTCCACTAGCCTCAGGCGAAAGAAGTAAGATCTGGCCGAATACTTGGGGCAAGGGTCCACCAGTTTTAGCTTATCCATCAACCACACCTGGGAAGGGATGAAAAATAAAAAAGATTAAAGAATAGAGAGATGTACGTTGAGAGGAAAAGTAAGGAAAGGGCTTTGAGAGAAAATAGAGAGTGAGTGCCAAGTGATGTGAGAAATCATAAATGTGAAAGGGTGGGAAACAATACCTAAAGAAGCAGTGGACTCCCCACAAACCGAGAAGTCTCCTGCCTGTGATAACCCTGTTCCATATTATGCTAATGGGTCCTTATTATGAACTTGATTATGTGTCTGATATGATTTTGTGTGCCAATTATGTGAATATATGTGGTTTTGAATTTCTATCTGTTCACCGTAGGAATATCTGTTTGATTACCCGCTTTGGAAATTAAATTGAAGGCCTTATCGGTTGTAGAAACCGAAATTGACTGCGCCATTGTGATTGGCGGAATTTTTAAAGCCTACGGTGAAATTTGATTGAAAATTGATTTGGACCAGATTAAATGGATTAAATTAATGTTATGGTGCCCAATTATTTTTATATTAAAAGAATGTATTTGAGGGAGCTTTTAAAAAAGGCCATTATACACACTCAATTCCTCTTTTTGTCCATTTTGGCTGATTTAACTCTCTAGAGAGAGAGAGAGACCCAAAATTAGAGAGAGAAAAGGGAGATCATCTAAGTTTTGCTCTTGAATCTTGGAAGTCTTGAAGATTACTCAAGAATTTGCTATAGATTGTGAGAATTAAAGCTCCTAGGTGAGTATTTCATGGATTCTAGTTTGTAATTTTGTAAAATTAAAGTTGATTAATGATCAAGAGCAAGAATTGTGCCATAAGTGAAGGAATTGTGTAGTATTTGATGAATTTGAAGTCAATTGATGCATGCATGTAGGAAATTGCTATGAATTTCCATAATTAAGCACAATGTGTGTAATCCATGTAGGATTTTGGTTAAAGCTCATGTTTGTAATCATCATTTGCACCATGTAAGTTGAAATGGGAGTTATATTCCACATGCATGTACAATTTATGGAAATATGAGTTGAAATACATGGAATTGTTATGTTGAAAATGAGTTTGATGTTGATTGGGATATGTATGTGATTATATCATGAAATTGAGCTTCAAAATGTTGTAATTGGGTGTTTATACCATGTTAGTATATGTATATGTGAAGATTGAGCCAAAAACATGCATTTTGAACCTTTGAATGTCAAGTTGAAGCTTAAGAACACATTCTGGAAAACCCAGAAAATTTGTTGCCCGCTCGAGCGGGGAAACCGCCGCTCGAGCGTGAAAAACGGGCTCCCAGCATTTTCTGCAGACATGGTGACCGCTCGAGCGGGGGAAGTTGACACTCGAGCGGGGGAAGTTGACGCTCGAGCGGGGAGCCATGTAGAGAGGCCTTCCGCTCGAGCGCCAGAGTGGACGATTGAGCGTAAATTTGACCTAACCAGAACTTTTGTGACCTATTGGGTCCGCTCGAGCGGGGAAGTTGACGCTCGAGCGGGAACCCTGTTTTCTGAAATTTTGAAAAGACATTTTGTGTTTCATTTTCTGTTCCTTTTCACTTCTAAGAACTCTTAGGCATGCATTGAGCATTGTAATTGAATTAAAGAGATAATAATGAAGCCTAAAGAGGAAAATGTGAATTTAGAACGGATTCAATTGTTTGTGACCCTTTTGTGTTCATGGAATGTGTAGGGTCGAGCTCCAGGGCAAACCAACCAACCGATCCCTGTGAGTAATATCTTAACAAAGATACCTGAAATATGTTATTGTCCAAATTACTTACTTCTATGTAAGTTTTATAAGTTCAGTGATTCGATTGGTGGACAATGGTTGTTATACTAAATGATGGGCCAGAGGCCGTTTTGATAAAAATGAATGAATGGGCTAGAGGCCATTTTGATAAGAATGAATGAATGGGCCAGAGGCCGTTTTGACAAGAACGAATGGATGGGATGAAGGCCGTTTTGACATGAATGAATGGGCCGAAGGCCGTTTTGACATGAATGAATAGGCCAGAGGCCATTTTGACATGAATGAATTGGCCGAAGGCTGTTTTGACATGGATGAATGGGCCGAAGACCGTTTTGACATGGATGAATGGGCCAGAGGCTGTTTTGACATGGATGAATGGGCCAGAGGCCGTTTTGACATGGATGAATGGGCCAGAGGCCGTTTTGACATGAATGAATAGGCTAGAGGCCAGTTTGACATAAATGAATGGGCCAAAGGCCAGTTTGACACGAACGATAGTTCGACACGAATAATAGTTTGACACGATTCACAGTTTGACACGAATCATAGTTTGTCATGAATAATAGTTTGACATGAATGATAGTTTGACATGAGTAACAGTTTGACCTACAAGTATGAATGGGCCAAAGGCCAGTTTGACATGAATGATACGAATGGATTGGGCCCGAGGCTGTATGATGTGTTTGGAACCGCAGTTACTTAACTTACATATATCTATGTATGTATGTATTAGTTAGAAATATAAATTGGGCCCAAGGCCGTTTGATGTATATTGTTCCAATGTATATTCTTCATTTGATATTATTCACTAGGCTATCGCTCACGCTCATTCATGTGTTTGTAGGTGACCCATGAGAAGTCCAAACCCAACCCCAGTGAAGTCTGTATGGAACAACTAAGGTTTTGAAGAGTCAGCCCTTGCGTCTCACGCACGAGACACGTCTTCACCCTTTTGCCATTCTATGTTATTTTATCATGTTGGCGAGGACTTTGGTGTACGTCTGTATATAGATTTGTTTTGGTTGACTTAGATTTGAATGATCCTGTCTGTATAGAACTTTATGTTGCTATACTTTCTGTTGTGAGTTATTAACATACATATGTATGGAATGTTATGATGTGCATATAAGCACGGCTCCATGGACAAAGTTTTAAAATTGCTTCCGTTTGGCCCCCGTTAACTCTGTTAAAATACGTCTGGTTTGGTTTGAGGCCGTAGGTAATCTCATGATTACTGGCCGGTTATGTCCTTAACCCACGGGGGTGGGGGCGGGTTCGGGTCGTGACATTGTCGATGGAAGGTATCCAAACCCATCAAAATCTTGGCCAATGCCAAACCTATGCAATGCTGACCCTCCTTAAGGCGTTGGGTCACTTTGATCAACCTAATGCTGACTCTGTTGCAACTAGGGACAAATAAGAAGTGTGCAAGTAAACATAAGAAGAGGGTGTAGACACCCCATTTTTGACCGTTCTCAAGACTTGGACATCACCATCGAAACACTTGGTGATTACCCTTGTTCGTGTTCGTCTTGAGTTCCCGGAGGTCTCGGTTGCGCGCCTTGCCTCAGGATCTCTCGACTCGACCGTGTTGTGCCTGGTTTTGCACCAAACACTTGTGTTTTGCCTTGGAGGGGCAGGGAATGCCTTGTGAGGCACCCCCACATATCACCGGCCATGGCTTGAGGCCACCGGCCAGTGATTTTATGCCATCGGCAATGTATATTGCCGGTCGGCACTATTTGTTGCCGGTCGGCCATTTATTTTGCCAAAATGGCAATCTTGAATGGCCGATCACTGTTCATCTACTTTTAGTAGATATTTTGTGCCAGCTGTGATAGCTGGCACCCACTCTGCTCCCCTCTATACACATGTGTGGAGGGATTTCCCTCTTGGATGGCTTGTTTTGGAAGCCTTACAAGAGGGAGTTGCCTATAAGAAGAGGGCTCCTCTCTTGGCATTAGGGTTAGAAAAAATTGTTAGAGAAGCTTTGGTTCTAGGTTTAGGGTTTTGTATCTATCCTATATCTATACCTCTCATTCTCTTGTATTGTGTGTGTTTAAGCCTTAGTTTTGTACACAAACACACACTACCACACCTTTCCTTGGAGTTGAGGCCCTTGAGGGTTGTTTTTAGAGTTTTGAAGTTGATTTCAACCTCAAGAAGCTGCTGGAGCTCCATTGTTGAAGAGGGTCTACAAGGGTAAGACTTTTGTCCCTTTTTACCCTATTTTTGCATAGCTTTTTAGCCTATCTTCAAACTGTTTTTGAGCTTTGTGTATAACATAAAAAAGTTCTATTTTTAGGCCTTCTAAATAGTTGTTTAAGGTTGCTTCAAGCTTTGGGGTCGTTTGACCCCTCTTAAGCCTTGTAAGGCTCCATTTTGTGCCATTTTGGGAGAGCTCCGAGACCTTGGTGTTTGGGCCTCCTCACCACTGAAATCTTGAGGGATTTCAGAGGTAAGGATGGTGCCTTGAGGTCCCAAGAAGGAGAGGGCCACCCCCTCTCCTTGTTGTCCTTGAAAAGGACCATTTTTGCCTCTTAAGGGAGCACCTAGCTTAGGCTCTTGTTGACCATGCCTTAGCTATTATTTATTCTTATTTTGCCATGAAATAGCATTGTTTTAAATTGGTTTTGGTACACCATGCTTGCTTAGCATACATGCCTTGTAATGCCATGATTTGCCTCAACATGTGCCTAGCATTTAGACTACCATGCTCATGTGTTTTGGCCTAGCTTTGTAAAGCTTTTATGCTTGTTTTAGTATGCTAAGGGACTGTTTTTGGTCATTTGAGTCATCAATGCTTTGCTTTGTATAGCTACCATGCAAACTCTCTTGTATACCTTGAGCATTGACCCCTCTAGCATGCCATCCTTGCATCATTTAAGTGGTTTGGAACCACTTGTCATGTTATTTCAGTCCTTGTGGCATGCCTATGTGCTTGCATTTAATCCCCCTTCAATGTGTTTAAAGGTTGTTACCTTATGCCCCTTGTTTAGGCCTCGGAGTATGCTTGCACTTTTAGACCACTTAGATGCCATCTAAGTACACCCTTGGCTTTGTTTAAGTCTGCAGTTGACTTGTTTTAAGTCCCCTTAGCCATGTGAGGTTTGGTGGACTTGACCTTGGTTTAAGCCTCCTTGGCTTATCTTAAGCACTTAGGCCATTGTGGCATGTTTTGCTTGTCTTGTTTAAATTGATTTGGCATCATCTTATAACATGATTTTAGAGCTTAATGCATGCTATATGTCCATGTTTGCATCCTCTTGAGTGTGCTTGAGAATTGCTCCTTAATGCTTGAAGTGTTGGAGATCATTTGCATGAATGTTTGTGGGCCTATTAGTCCTTCACTTTTGAGCACCTTGGCCACTGTTTTAGGCCTAGTAAGAGCTGTCTAAACCGTGCTTAAGTCCATCTCTTGGCTTGTTTGCATGCTCACCTTGTATGTTTGCTTGCATACTTGCATGTACACATTGCATTGCCTATGTTGCATGCTAGCTCACACGCTTAGGATTGCATTGCATTAACATGCATGCTATACCTCTTGAGTTGAGCATGATAGAGGTTGAGCCCCTTTGCTTGTTTATTTGATTTGCATTGCATTACATTTGAAATTGAAGTTGCACACTCGATTCCTTGGGCCATCATGCATCGAAATGCGTGATTGGTGGCCCGAGAATCGAGGATCATGTCCCTTTGAGTCATAAATATGATAAGGGATATGGTTGGTGCATACATTGCTTGAATTGCATTGCCATGCATAGCTCTGTCCTCTGCTGCTGTCAAACAGATTCTGCAGGAACTTTTTGCCGATCGACTGCACAGAGTGCCGACCAGAGTGCCGACCGGCAACCAATCTGTGGCCGATGGATTCATTTTTGGCCGATCGACACCAAATCACAGCCGATGATGATTCTCCTCAGCCGGTGGTGTCTCCCAATGTCCAGGGAAGTAATTCTGAGACTTTGGCAGTTTTCAGAGGGGCAGAGCCGGGAAAACAGAGGCAGCCTACGCATGGTAGTGGACTTCCGAGCAAGACCCGAGCACCTGTGCATTGAGCCCTCTTCCTGAGGCCCTTTTTCTTGCTTTCTTAAATTAATTAATTTGTTTAATTAATTTAGTTGGTCTGTAATAATTGATTAGCTAGGATAGTTAATTCATCATTCGAATTGTATTATTCTTTTGGTCCCTTCGAGCGAGGGCGAATTTGTAATAAGTGTGAGTGAGTATGTGCATGTCTTCCAACCCCCACTTCTTTCTCCCTTTTACTTACCTGCTTTGATGGTTAGTAATAGGTCATGTTTAATTTAGCATACCTTATGCTATGCATGCGTGCATCATTCATCAGTATTGAATGCACCGGACTCGGTGCATCATGCTAACTGTATTAGTATTTCAAATCTAACTTGAATACGTGCTACTTGTGCATTTTCACATGTCATTCATAGACTAGCCGAGCCTACTCTAGTGACATTCCGTATGCGTTGCATTAGACATTTAAACATGGACTAGGATCATGCATGGATTGCTAACGAGTTCTTTGTTTTGGCACGGAGTACGATGTAAGTATTTATGCTTTAGCATCCTTGCATGCGTGTGAGTGTTGCCATGATAGCATGATTACCATGAGGCTAGCTGCTTATGTGATATAACTGCTTGAATGCCTGTGGGTGAAGGTTGGATTGTCTGAGTTGGAATAGCTCATTAAAATCCGTGTTTTAGCCTACTTGTTAGTAGCAAATTCCAAAACATTTTTCCAAAACAAGCGGATATGTAATGCTTATTCCCAAATTAGGCAATCTAGTCTATACTTTTGTGCTGTGCGCATAACATAGTAATTCTAGGCTAATAATCGGGATAAGAACACATAACGTTTTCAAAATTGGATATCATGGTTAGTAGAGGCCGATCTTCGGATCGGGCGAGAGGGGGTGCTCACAGATGACCTTCCCCAATCGTACCCAAGTTCCCGAGCTGAGGCAACTTTGGTGATGACGGACACGTGGCCTTTGGCACTGAGTCAGGGTTTCCTAAATTCCCCCAAAATAAAATATTTAGGTGGCGACTTTGTATCTGGCAAAGCAGTCCATGTTTGGCACTTCTTTTCAAAAATCTGTTTCTCAAAACGATTTGCCGGATTTGGACTCTTTGGTTCAGATTAAGAACCGTGACACAAATCGAGTCCGAACTGTAGCGGGGTCCCTCGCGGACGTGTTACAATTTCTGGCGACTCTGCTGGGGACTTTAGAGAGCTTGACTCGAACTTATGATATCCTGCTTTGATTTCATTTATGTGTCTCTTTGCATTGCATGTGCATTGGTGCGCCTAGGACACTGTGTTTTCCATCTGCCATTCCTGAACGGTTTGCCGGAGGCTTGACTTTGTCAAAGCACGCCATAAGGCTGACCGGTTGTGGGCTCTGATAGTATGGGAACACAAACCCTGGTTTTACCAGGCACCTTTTTCGACCATTCGCCCTAGTGCATATCGAGATCCATAGTGACCATTCCAGACTAGGACAGGTTGCTTACCCGATGTTAGGTTGCCTGAAAACTGCTACGTGCATAGTGAAACCCTAGCTCCTGACAAAATAGGACAGGGAAACCCTACCCCTCTATAGGAGTGTTTTGGTTCTCTTTACTTGTTATGTGTTTTAGAGTGTATCTATGCAGGGGAACACACATATCAGTTCGCAAGATTGAGTATTAGGCCCGAGGGCACCAGTATCAGTGTTATGAGAATCAGTTATATCTGTGGGTATTCAATTCAGTATTTTGGGAACAGTGATTCTGGGGAACAGTGATCAGTAATAGAGTGCAGTTGTTCAGCTACGCCCGTGTTGGAACTGTTTAGGCTGAAATGCTGTTTGTTTTTCCTTTCAGTTCAGAGGTTCAGAAAGTTGATACAGAGTAGCTAGTGTTCCTCCCTTGCTGAGGCAAGACAGATATCTGATCCGTCAGTCACCGTTCAGTACAGCGGACTTATGATGATGCAGAATTCAGAAGAGATTGTGGTTATGACAGCTACGCTAGATCAAGGGATCACCCTGCGGGATGAAACCAATGTTGATGCATCGCATCCGCCTAGGTCGCCTGTCGCGCACCCAGTCTGGACCCCCCAGTTGTATCAGGCTCGTGAGCCCACCACATTTGAATTGATGGGAATGATAGGCGACCTCCAGAAATCTGTGGCCGATCTAGCCTATGGAATGTCGGCTTCGCCGCCAGCAGCATCGTATGCCGGGAATTTTATACCACAGGAGCCCCCGCTACTGGGGCGGATTGTGATAGAGCTCAGCCAACCAGAGGTTGCCTCCAGCTACAGCAACGACGTGTCAGCAACAACCGGGCTTCGCTCTGATGTAGTAACCCAAACCCCCGATCAAGCTGAGGCCAGAGATAAGAACAAAATAAAGGCAGATGCCGATCCCATTGAACAACTGCTGCGGGCAGTCGAGGCTTTGAAAGCCGGGGGGATGAACAAGCAACAGATATCCGCAGTTGTGGCAAAAACTATGGAGGATGCTTTCCCCACTCCACCTAAGGGTAGTTCAAGTCAGTCAGAAAATCGGGATAGGCCCCGTCATGCCAGAACAGTTCCTCATATTCCCGACCCTGCACCTGGGAAAGATCAGAAAACCAAGGCAGTGCCTGCCGACCCTTTTGCTAGTGCGTCTAGTAAGAATACTCAGACTTCAAAGTACCTGCCCCAAGGGCGCAGGATCTTTCATGCTCTCTACATGCCTCTGTCTAAGGCACTTCAGATTTTTGCCGAAAGGGGGCACCTCAAACCCCTTGAACCTCGGCCTCCCCCGAAGAATCTCCCTCTCACACATGATACTGCTTTGTACTGCGCGTACCACCAACAGACCGGTCACGCCATCGACAACTGTTTCCGCCTTCGCCATGAAGTGCAAGATCTGATCGATAATGAGGTCATTCTTCCACCTAGCTCAGCGAAGTCTGTTACCACTGAGCTGTTGGACTTTGAGGATACTGCGAGTATGTGATCAGGAGTTAGACCACCTGCGGGCGGCGCTCAGTGTATTTCAGATGTGGCGTCTGGCACGCACTTTTTGAGCATTTGTAAATACAGTTTTGTATCTTCTGGCTTAGGTTTTTGAGTCAGTTCTCTGTTTTGTTTTTGAGTTTGCCTCTTCGCTTTGAGTTAGTCTTTTTTGTTTTTGGGTCTGTCTTGTGGTACCGAGTCAGTCCCGTTGTATAGGATGTCGAGTGATTCCGGGGTTGTTGCCTCGGACACCGTTTTTGTATTTAACCTTCTTGCTTTCTTTTTGAGTCTGTCTTTGCTGTGGAGCCAGTTACATCCGAGAAACCTGAATGAAACAGCTGCGGCTATCATGTTTCCGTGCTTATTGTTTATTTTGGGCTAGTTGTGCCAGAGGATCTGAATCAAACGGCCGTGCATTCCACCTGTTCTCTTGTGCCCTGAAAATCATTGCATTGACCTATGTTTTTCAAAACCTCTTTAACACTGCGGTGAAAACAAAGAGGAAGGGATTCCTTGAGTTTTGCAAAACTTTGATCAATTTGAGAAAAGGAGAGGCATGCTAAGCCTTTAATGAATGAAACCATGCTTGTTAGTGTGAGTACTGAGAAGGACCCTGGCTTGATCCAGATTGGTTCTACACTATCTTCGACACGAGCGATTTGTCGCTTTCTTAAAAACTTTCAAAAAACAAATGTTTTACGCGGCCCTGTGAAGACCTGTGTGGAATCGCTCTTGAGATTGTGCAGCCTAGGATCGCTCTCAGCCTCAAGATTCGACCTGTTCGTTTTGAACCTCGAACTCATTCGGAACATTCAACGGTCAACTGTCAAAGGAGGCCCGCGTGGCCAGTTTTGAAATAGCCCTCGAACAAGAGGCACCAAAGTCGAATAAAAAAGATTAGATTTCACCAGAAGAAGCTCATGAAGCAATCGTGATGGATCCTTCTGCAAATCAACGCAACAACCATTCTCCTGGATTCAGATGATTTCGGGATCTCAAAACCATTTGGCATGGACTTGTTACACTTTTACCCTTTTGAGAGGCTCGCTGGGCCGAAAACCCGGAAGGGCGACCCAAGCAAAAGTTAGAGCAAGAGAAAAATACAAAAAAAAAAGAAGAAAAATATACAAAAAAAGAAAAGAAGAAAAGAAAAGAAAAAATATATATATACAAAAAAGCTCGCAAGGTCGAAAACCCGCATCGGGCACCTTGGCAAAAGTTAGAGCCTAAAAAGTGAAGGTTAAAATACCCGAGTGTACCTTAACCGGAACTACGTAAGGCTTGATTCCCATGCTTGGGATACGCAGGCAACTTCGTTCTGAAGTCCAGCCCCCAACGCTTTCATAGCATCTCAGTCCATACAATGGTTTCGATTTCATCCCAAAGTCCAGCCCTTAACACCTTCAAAGTGACTGTGTCCATATATTGGTTTTGACCATCTTCGTCTTCTCCGTATCCGAGAAAGTTCGGTCGTGATCATCACTGGTAAGGACTGTTTACAATATGCTGCGACATCATCCAGACAAGGGACAACTTTTCGTTGCCATGATGTCGCCGTTCAAACCAGGGGCAACTTTCCGTTGCCATCCATCCCTTCCAAGCCAGGGGCAATTTTCCATTGCCTCTGATCTGAGTTTGTGCATCTCGAGAATGAGTTCCGCGCTCGTTGGGCGGCGGTCGTTTATAAAAATAGTTTTTTGAGAATTTTTACTGAGGTTGACCATTTTCTCGAAAATTGTTTTATTTTTCAAAACTGGACCATTTTCTAGGACCCAAAAAAGGAAAATTTTCAGTGCTCATAGCCTGACTTGCATGATTTCAAATCAAAGATCGAACAAGTGTGTTAATCCGACTCTCATTCTGGTCAAAATTGTTTTAGTAGAAAACCAAAACAAAAAACGGTCAAAATGATGAACTATGGGCACGGTTGAGTCAGGTTTCCTGTCTTTCCCCCATCGCCAGCATACTTGCCAAGAAGGGCACAACTTAAGCTGTCATTAAAGGGCTGAAAGCTCTCTCAACCTCCGAACAACGAGGTATCGAACCAAGTGCGAAGCACGAATCCGAAGGGATCAAGGTACTCTATTCTCTTACCTGGGGCATCGACCAAGCGCCACCGGAAGAAACAGCCGTGAGCTAACCATGTCGGGCGTGAACCCACAACTTCCTATTCATCCATTAAAAAATCCTGGGGAGGGATAAAAATGAGAGAATAAAGAATAGAGAGGTGTAAGTTGAGAGAAAAAGTGAGCCAAAGGGTTTTGAGAAAAAAAAAAACCGAGCTTGAGTGCCAGAGGGATATAAGAATCACAAATCAGAAAGGGTGGGAAATATACCCGGAGGAACTGGCTCCTCGAGATTTGAGGTCTTTCGTTGAACATGTCCGCATGCTGTGTCTTTCGTTTTGTTCACCTCAACTTTTGTTTTGGGTCTTTTCCAAGCGTGTCTCGTTGTGTTTAGGTTGTGTACCCTTTTGTTTGAGTCCTTCCCGCTGTGTTCAGTTGTAGGCTCGATACCCTGGTTGAAAATCCTTTTTTATTTCAAAAATCGTTTATGCTCAGAGTGCTGTGCCATTCTCTACATCTGTGCGAAGCAAAAGAAGAAAAAAAAAATTCGGGGCATCTGAGCGTGCTTCAACTTCAACTGGTTCCATCTTTGTGTTCTGTCTTGTCAGATTGGGCCGTTTGTTCAGGATTTGCTGTGTGCAGAATGAACCGAGTGTGGTGTTAGGGGCTGTATGCAGACTAATCCCCAACAGAGTATGGGCTGTGCGTTCAGTTTGAGCAGTGTGTTGCTTGGGCTGTTTTGCTATAAGGCCGTTTGGTTATCTGATCATTACAGTACAAATGCTCAATTTTTCAGACAACAGGTCAATTCCATTCACATTGAGGTGTAACATGATGTGATGCGATGCAATACATGAGATATGTAAATGTAACACTTTTTAAACAAAAAGTTTGTTCATTTCATTATCTTTTTCAAGTACATAGCTTTGAAAACAAAAATCTGCCTGCTGCAGTACAAGGTAATCTAACTACCAGCAAAGAGAAGAAAAAAAAAGAAGTGCAAAAAAGAAGAAAAGCAGCAATCTGGATCATCATCAGTAGTCTCGGGCCCGGGGATCTGTCCTCACCCTCTTCCTGGACGAAGGTCCAGGAGCATCGTCATCAGCATCGCCATCTGAGCCTGAGTCTGAGTCGTCTCCAGCCTCCTCAGATGACTCGGCCTCTGCCTCTGCCTCGGACTCATCATCATAATCATCGTCATCGTCAGGGGTCGGCGCCCGAGAGCTACTCCTGACATGAACACGCCCCACCCTGGTACGGGGACGTACAGCGTCTCCACGCCCTCCTCGAGCAGGAATAGAGGGCCCAGCCGGAGCGCCACCCACTGGGGGAATCTGGAAGGGAGGCTGAAAAGTGCAAAAGGCAAATACATCAGAATACTGTGAGCAGTGTATCAGTGCAGAATGCAGTGTATGAGTACAGTGTGTGAATACTGTGAGCAGTTTATCAGTGAAGAATGCAGTGTATGAGTGCAGTGTGTGAATACTGTGAGCAGTTTATCAGTGTAGAACGCAGTGTATGAGTACCGTGTGTGAATGCAGTGAGCAGTTTATCAGTGCAGAATGCAGTGTATGAGTACAGTGTGTGAATGCCGTGAGCAGTTTATCAGTGCAGAATGCAGTGTATGAGTACAGTGTGTGAATGCCGTGAGCAGTTTATCAGTGCAGAATGCAGTATATGAGTACAGTGTATCAGATGACGTGAGCAGCTTATCAAGTGTTGTGTTGTGCACCAGATTATGTTAAGCAGCTTATGAATGGTTTGACACCGTCGTCAGGAGGACATACCGGAATACTATAGAGGGCCAGGAGGTCGAAGGTCCGCTGTAGCATCCCCATCATGGAGGCATTCAACTCCAGGGACTGCCGGGTGTACTCGGAGGACGCCTGCAAAAGTATCAAAGGCATCAGTATTCTGCGGAATATCAAGATAAACTGAAATAAAATGACAACGCAAGATGCAAGATGAAGTAGTACATACCGGAGGTAAGCCATAGAACCCGACCAACTGCATGTCAGTATAGTGGGCAGAGCTGGCCAGTTGACCCCCTGAGCCCTCTGAGCTCCGCCCCTGCCGCGAACTCGAGCTCTCCTCGATGCTCATGCTCCAGCCCCCGCTCCCGCTCCCACTCCAGCTGCCGGCGCCGCTGGCCTCTCCCTCTCAGCTCGGCGACCACCGCTCAGAGGCCGCATAATGTAGGTCTGGATGTACTCTCTGAAGTCGCCCTCGCCCCTGAAGTCCCCCGTGTCCCAGCCGATCGTGTAATCAGCCATCTCTTGGGCAGTGAACCTCTCAGTATCTCTCATATGGGCAGGAGGTGGACCCGGGACTATCTGCACCGTTAAACCCAGGGTCTGACGCAAGAAACACTCGCCCAGGTACCAAGCCTAACAGACCGGGCCCTCCAACAGAATCCGGCAACGGGCAGTCTCCTCTGCGCCCTCGTAGTGATCCCTCACCACGGCTGGCAACGGAGCCCAGGGCTGCCAGGTGATCTGCGGGTAAATATGCAGTTTGTTATCTATCTGTTATCAAACATACAGTGCTAAGCGAAGCCTAAGCAAATTCTTAAAGTTGAACATACCTCCGCGGCGGTGATGGTGTCGAAGTAGCGGTGGAAGAAAATAAAAGACTCCTGTGGTCTCCGCACGCATCGCACATCAAAGCGATGAGAAAAGGGAACACCGAGTGGGGTCTCCACATCAGGTACTGAGGCAAGCCTGGGAAAGTAAGCATACACCCACAACTGCAGAACAGATATAAGTATGACTATTAGATAAAGCAAAATGAAGAATAAAGTAGAAATGACAGAGCCGTGTGTTGTGCAGTGTATGGTACAGAGTATACAGTGTGTGCAGTATACAGTCAAAGTAAAGCAGAGTATATGTGTGCCGCGTGTGCAGTATATAGTCAGTGAGAGGCAGACCGTGGTGTGTGCAGTGTACAGAATACAGAAAACGTGAAGCAGAAATGTAAAAGGGGAAGAAAATGTACCTCCCAAGCTCGCCAGTAGCCACCGAGAAGCTGTCCGCTGAGGCGGGAAGAAGAGCTCATGTAACCATACAATGTGGCCAAGCCTGCGCCACCCCAGTCATAGCGGCGAATCCGCCTGACATCCACCAGTGCGCTCAACAGGCATAGAGGCACGGTGTTCGCCCGGTCGGTGAAAAGAGTCGTCCCGAAGAGGAACATGATGAAGCCCCGCGCATACTGATCCACCTCCTCTGGGGTCATCTGCGCCTCCTCCGCCAAGGCTGGCTGAATCCGGAAATGGCTCTCGAACCAAGAGTACCTGACAAACCCTGCTCGAGCAAGGAGAGGCTGAGTGCCGAGCAGGTACAGCTGGGCGGCGTCCCACTCACCCATATCAGTGTCGAAGGGGATCGGATCACCCCCTACCCCGATGCCGGTGAGCATCGAGAAATCATAAGGGGTCATCGTCATGTCCCCCGCAGCGGAGAAGTGGAAGGAGTTGGTGGTATCCCACCACCTCTCCACTAAAGCGGCAAGCAAGGGCTTGCAGGTCGTAAGCCGGGAGAGCCCCCTGCAGAAGATGCCGAAACCGGCCTCGTCAACGATATGACGAACCGTGTCTGGAAGCTCTAGGTACCAATCCCGAGCAACGACATTCCCATACCTGCGGATGGTATGGGAATCCCCCTGTAATCAAAAACAATAATTGCGAGGCAATATTCAAAACGCAGTTTTAAGAAGCATACAGGTATACAGCATGTGTGCATGTTTTTAAATTCGAACAGACATCGGGTGCCGGTGTACTTACAATGAACTACAACGTGTGGTGCGTCAGCGTATTTGAGTGGTTCAAGGCAAATACAGCATGTGTGCATGTTTTCAGACTCAAGCAGATACCGGGTACCAGTGTGTATGCAGTGAAATACAGTGTGCGCCGTGTGTTTGGGTGATTCAGGGTCAGTGCAGTGTGTGTGCACGTGTAAGTTTCAAACAGATATCGGTTGTAAGTTTGTTTACAATCAACTACAGTGTACAGTATATCGGTGCATCCGGGCTAAGCAGTTAGAGAACAGAATCAACTAATGGCAGTTATGTTCTACATTACGGAAAATAATAAAACAGAAGAAAGAATGTTACCTCGGAAGCGCCGAAGGACAGATGGGAAGTGGGCTCACGCAGGAGAAGCTCGGGTGCCATGCTTCTCTCGAAGCTCCGAAACTGGCGTAGTCCATCGGGGAGCATCACATGAACCGCAGGCCTGTAGGTCTCCAGATCGAACGGCCGGATATGAAGTGGCAAGGGGTCGACCTCGGGATCCATCTCGAGCTTTGGAGGGGTCCCTCCCTATGAAAGATCGTCCGCCATCTCGAAGAGAATGTAAAAATGGCCGGAAGACAAAAAACCGGGCGAGAATGTGAAGAATCAACAAAAAGTCAACCCCGAGATGGCCGGAAAAGTCGAAGTGCAGAAAAGGCACAGATATCGAGAAAAACTCAAGGGAAACAAGCCCCGAGTGGCGGAAATCAAAAAAACAACACCGAAATGAAATTTCAATCGGTTCAAAACGTTCGAAATGCAAGGGTGAACGCGAATCGAACGACGAAATGGAGGCTAGAAATGTAAGAAAGCGAAGAATCAAAGGAGGAAAATGATCTAGAGAGAGAGGGGGAGAAATTTCAAGCAAGGGGAAGTGAAGAAAATAGGGCTAGAAGCCCTATTTTAAAAGACCCGTGGCCAAATGACTGAACTACCCCGATACAGGGACTTTTTGCCGGTCGGCCACACTCTTTGCCGGTCGGCAAAATAGTTTGCCGATGGAAACTGTATAATGGCAGATGGATGGCCGGTGATGCATTCTGATGGCCGGTGGAGATCCGGTGGTCTCCTACAGCGGTTTTGGAGCCTCCTACACCCTTGTTTGAGTTATGTGTGGGGTCCAGGGCCTTTAGTGCTCAAAACAGTGCAAGAAACGTGCATCTCCGACGCTCAACCGACCTCCGCTTTGACCTCGGATCGTGTCTTCTGTGCGTGGCACTAGAATTCGTGCAAGGTGTATCCTTTCCGTATCCTTTTGGCTTTCACAAAACTCAAAAGTTCCCCCATGTGCATCGCATGTCAATTGCACTGTCTTGTGCATTTCAAATCAATCGCACTGTCTTGTGCACTCGCGTTGTCTAACGCATCGCGCTATTTTGCACATCTTATTGCATTTTGCATGCATTCAATTGCGCTATTTTGCGCATCATCATTGCATTTTGCATGCATTCCATCGCACTGTCTTGTGCACTCGCGTTGTCTAAACGCATCGCGCGGTTTTACGCATTTCATTGCATTTTGCATGCATTCAATCACGCTACTTGCGTGGACCGCATTCTTATGTTCAATTTCATTACTTGCGTAGACTGCATGTTTTGCTTGCATAGACCGCATGTTCTACTTGCGTAGACCGCATGTTCTGTTTGCGTGGACCGCATTCTTATGTTCAATTTCATTACCTGCGTAGACCGCATGTTTTGTTTGCATAGACCGCATATTTGTAATCAATTTCATTGCCTGCGTAGACCGCATGTTTTGTTTGCGTAGACTGCATATTTGTAATCAATTTCATTACTTGCGTAGACCGCATGTTCTGCTTGCGTGGACCGCATTCTTATGTTCAATTTCATTAGTTGCATAGACCGCATGTTTTGCTTGCGTAGACCGCATGTTTGTAATCAATTTCATTACTTGCGTAGACCGCATGTTTTCCTCGCGTAGACCGCATGTTTTCCTCGCGTAGACTGTATGTTTTCTTTGCGTAGACCACATGTTTTCCTTGCGTAGACCGCATGTTTTGCTTGCGTAGACCGTATGTTCTGCTTGCGTAGACCGCATGTTCTGCTTGCGTGGACCGCATTCTTGTGTTCAAATCCATTACTTGCATAGACCGCATGTTCTACTTGCGTAGACCGCACGTTTGAAACCAATTTCATTGCTTGCGTAGACTGCATGCTTATGATCAATTTCATTGCCTGCGTAGACCGCGTGCTCCACTTACATGCCTGTGCTTTCACAGCATTGTTATGCTTCCCACTTGCTTTGCGTTGTCACGCATTTTCAAGTACATTAATATGCATGTTGTTAATCACATTGTACCTGTTAAGTTTGTTTTCTTTGCAGGCATGATATTGTATGTACGGTTCATTTAAGGCTGGTGCAACCCGACGAATCGGACAGGTATGGTATACTCCGAATGAGACATATCGAGAATTTTTACGGTCTAGGAGACCCTAAATCCTCTGAAGGTGCAAGTCCTTCGGTGTTTGTCGTGCCCGAACGACTTTTGATAAGTTGTATTATACATGTATTTCAAACGACTCGCGTCGTCGCATATTCAAGTTCACGTACATCTTAAAAGCCGCTCATTGTCGCGCACTTCGAAATCATGCATCATCATGCATTTGCATTTCAAAAAACAAAAATAAAACAAAAAAATATAGTTGCATTGTCATGCATCATTGTAATATAGTGCATATTGCATTGTAGTTTGCATGCATTCACTGCATCACCTCCGCCTATGACTTGCGCCTTTCCATGATTGAGCTTGGTCTGGAATGTGCCCATACTTTTCACGTCAAAGCATAGTTCAGTAGACCGTTCTATGTTAGACACGGCTTGTATGTGTACATGCCTTTCCTAGGCAAGATTTGGCTTGGCCCGCAGGCCATATCCATTGTATCCATTTCCATTCCATTGCATATTTGTAGATATTGCATTGTAGCTTGCATGCATTCACTGCATCACCTTCGCCTATGGCTTGCGCCTTTCCATGTTGAGCTTGGTCCGGTATGTGCCCATACTTCTCGTGTCGAAGCATAGTTCAGTGGACCGTTCTATGTTAGACGTGGCTTGTATGCGTACATGCTTTGCCTAGGCAAGATTTGGTTTGGCCTGCGTTCCATATCCATTGCCATTTCCTCAGCATTTTCATTGTGTATATTACATTGTAGTGTAATTTTTGCATCCAGCATTAGGATTGTAGTCCTTTCCCCAGCGGGTTGTTTCCCCACTTATGTCATCCCCCCCAATACTTGTTCTTGTGTCCGTCTACATTACTCATAGTTCAGTTGATCGTTCTATGGTAGACGGACTTGTTACCGCCATCAATCTATTTGACATAGGTGTGGTTTCGAACCGCTCATGATTGGATCATGATTCAATTGCTTTGCATGTAGTTTGCATTGTTTCAATTACATTGCACTTTCATTTGCATTGTTTATACATAGTTTTGTATATATTGCATATCATTTTGCATTCATTTTTGCATTGTCATGCATGTTGCTAACGATATTGTACCTGTTAAGTTTGCTTTCTTTTCAGGTACGATATTGTATGTACGGTTCATTTGAGGCTGGTGCAACCAGACGAACCGCACAAGTATTGTATCCTCCGAGTGAGACATATCGAGAATTGCATAATTCTCTTACATCCTTTCTGCATTTGTAATGTAGTTGCATTGGTGTATGCTAGCTTAAAACTGTCGCATGTGTGCTTCATTACAACTCTCTTTGCATAATCATAAGTTATGTCCGGCTCTGTGCATTGTCTTGCATCTTGCCCCCGCCTTCGGGCGCATATCTTGTTTGTCTTGCATGTTTGTCTGAGTCTTCGGCCTTGTCAAAAATGGGTCGTCTCTGGGCTTTGACATTCACTCCTGTCATTGTTATGACTTTCGAGTTCTGTCAAAGAGGGGCAACTGTAGACACCCCATTTTTGACCGTCCTCAAGACTTGGACGTCACCATCGGAACACTTGGTGATTACCCTTGGTCGTGTTCGTCTTGAGTTCCCGGAGGTCTCGGTTGCGCGCCTTGCCTCAGGATCTCTCGACTCGACCGTGTTGTGTCTGGTTTTGCACCAAACACTTGTGTTTTGCCTTGGAGGGGCAGCGAATGCCTTGTGAGGCACCCCCACACATCACCGGCCATGGCTTGAGGCCACCGGCCAGTGATTTTATGCCATCGGCAATGTATATTGCCGGTCGGCCATTTATTTTGCCAAAATGGCAATTTTGAATGGCTGATCACTGTTCATCTACTTTTAGTAGATATTTTGTGCCAGCTGTGATAGCTGGCACCCACTCTGCTCCCCTCCATATAGTGTATGGAGGGATTTCTCTCTTGGATGGCTTGTTTTGGAAGCCTTACAAGAGGGAGTTGCCTATAAGAAGAGGGCTCCTCTCTTGGCATTAGGGTTAGAAAAAATTGTTAGAGAAGCTTTGGTTCTAGGTTTAGGGTTTTGTATCTATCCTATATCTACACCTCTCATTCTCTTGTATTGTGTGTGTTTAAGCCTTAGTTTTGTACACAAACACACACTACCACACCTTTCCTTGGAGCTGAGGCCCTTGAGGGTTGTTTTTAGAGTTTTGAAGTGGATTTCAACCTCAAGAAGCTGCTGGAGCTCCATTGTTGAAGAGGGTCTACAAGGGTAAGACTTTTGTCCCTTTTTACCCCATTTTTGCATAGCTTTTTAGCCTATCTTGAAACTATTTTTGAGCTTTGTGTATAACATAAAAAAGTTCTGTTTTTAGGCCCTCTAAATAGTTGTTTAAGGTTGCTTCAAGCTTTGGGGTCGTTTGACCCCTCTTAAGCCTTGTAAGGCTCCATTTTGTGCCATTTTGGGAGAGCTCCGAGACCTTGGTGTTTGGGCCTCCTCACCACTAAAATCTTGAGGGATTTCAGAGGTGAGGATGGTGCCTTGAGGTCCCAAGAAGGAGAGGGCCACTCCCTCTCCTTGTTGTCCTTGAAAAGGACCATTTTTGCCTCTTAAGGGAGCACCTAGCTTAGGCTCTTGTTGACCATGCCTTAGCTATTATTTATTCTTATTTTGCCATGAAATAGCATTGTTTTAAATTGGTTTTGGTACACCATGCTCATACATGCCTTGTAATGCCATGATTTGCCTCAACATGTGCCTAGCATTTAGACTACCATGCTCATGTGTTTTGGCCTAGCTTTGTGAAGCTTTTATGCTTGTTTTAGTATGCTAAGGGACTGTTTTTGGTCATTTGAGTCATCAATGCTTTGCTTTGTATAGCTACCATGCAAACTCTCTTGTATACCTTGAGCATTGACCCCTCTAGCATGCCATCCTTGCATCACTTCAGTGGTTTGGAACCACTTGTCATATTATTTCAGTCCTTGTGGCATGCCTATGTGCTTGCATTTAATCCCCCTTCAATGTGTTTAAAGGTTGTTACCTTATGCCCCTTGTTTAGGCCTCAGAGTATGCTTGCACTTTTAGACCACTTAGATGCCATCTAAGTACACCCTTGGCTTTGTTTAAGTCTGCATTTGACTTGTTTTAAGTCCCCTTAGCCTTGTGAGGTTTGGTGGACTTGACCTTGGTTTAAGCCTCCTTGGCTTATCTTAAGCACTTAGGCCATTGTGGCATGTTTTGCTTGTCTTTTTTAAATTGATTTGGCATCATCTTATAACATGATTTTAGAGTTTAATGCATGCTATATGTCCATGTTTGCATCCTCTTGAGTGTGCTTGAGAATTGCTCCTTAATGCTTGAAGTGTTGGAGATCATTTGCATGAATGTTTGTGGGCCTATTAGTCCTTCACTTTTGAGCACCTTGGCCACTGTTTTAAGCCTAGTAAGGGCTGCCTAAACCGTGCTTAAGTCCATCTCTTTGCTTGTTTGCATGCTCACCTTGTATGTTTGCTTGCATACTTGCATGTACACATTGCATTGCCTATGTTGCATGCTAGCTCACACTCTTAGGATTGCATTGCATTAACATGCATGCTATACCTCTTGAGTTGAGCATGATAGAGGTTGAGCCCCTTTGCTTATTTATTTGCATTGCATTACATTTGAAATTGAAGTTGCACACTCGATTCCTTGGGGCATCATGCATCGAAATGCGTGATTGGTGGCCCGAGAATCGAGGATCATGTCCCTTTGAGTCATAAATATGATAAGGGATATGGTTGGTGCATACATTGCTTGAATTGCATTGCCATGCATAGCTCTGTCCTCTGCTGCTATCAAACAGATTCTGCAAGAACTTTTTGCCGATCGACTGCACAGAGTGCCGACCGGCAACCAATCTGTGGCCGATGGATTCATTTTTGGCCGATCGACACCAAATCACAGCCGATGATGATTCTCCTCAGCCGGTGGTGTCTCCCAATGTCCAGGGAAGCAATTCTGAGACTTTGGCAGTTTTTAGAGGGGCAGAGCCGGGAAAACAGAGGCAGCCTACGCATGGTAGTGGACTTCCGAGCAAGACCCGAGCACCTGTGCATTGAGCCCTTTTCCCGAGGCCCTTTTTCTTGCTTTCTTAGATTAATTAATTTGTTTAATTAATTTAGTTGGTCTGTAATAATTGATTAGCTAGGATAGTTAATTCATCATTCGAATTCTATTATTCTTTTGGTCCCTTCGAGCGAGGGCGAATTTGTAATAAGTGTGAGTGAGTGTGTGCATGTCTTCCAACCCCCACTTCTTTCTCCCTTTTACTTACCTGCTTTGATGGTTAGTAATAGGTCATGTTTAATTTAGAATACCTTATGCTATGCATGCGTGCATCATTCATCAGTATTGCATGCACCGGGCTCGGCGCATCATGCTAACTGCATTAGTATTTCAAATCTAACTTGAATACATGCTACTTGTGCATTTTCACATGTCATTCATAGACTAGCCGAGCCTAGTCTAGTGACATTCCGTATGCGTTGCATTAGACATTTAAACATGGACTTGGATCATGCATGGATTGCTAACGAGTTCTTTGTTTTGGCACGGAGTACGATGTAAGTATTTATGCTTTAGCATCCTTGTATGCGTGTGAGTGTTGCCATGATAGCATGATTAGCATGAGGCTAGCTGCTTATGTGATATAACTGCTTGAATGCCTGTGGGTGAAGGTTGGATTGCTTGAGTTGGAATAGCTCATTGAAATCTGTGTTTTAGCCTACTTGCGAGTAGCAAATTCCAAAACATTTTTCCAAAACAAACGGATATGCAATGCTTATTCCCAAATTAGGCAATCTAGTCTATACTTTTGTGCTGTGCGCATAACATAGTAATTCTAGGCTAATAATCGGGATAAGAACACATAACGTTTTCAAAATTGGATATCATGGTTAGTAGAGGCCGATCTTCGGATCGGGCGAGAGGGGGTGCTCATAGATGACCTTCCCCAATCGTACCCAAGTTCCCGAGCCGAGGCAACTTTGGTGATGACGGACACGTGGCCTTTGGCACCGAGTCAGGGTTTCCTAAATTCCCCCAAAATAAAATATTTAGGTGGCGACTCTGTATCTGGCAAAGCAGTCCATGTTTGGCACTTCTTTTCAAAAATCTGTTTCTCAAAACGATTTACCGGATTTGGACTCTTTGGTTCAGATTAAGAACCGTGACACAAATCGAGTCCGAACTGTAGCGGGGTCCCTCGCGGACGTGTTATAGAGGACATGTTAACGATAACCTCGCCAAAGAAGGTCACCTCTATCTCTAATGTTGGAAAATCGATGAATCAAACCAGGTATATCCAACTCCCCGTCATGAGCCAAGGACCGAGCTTCATGTAAAGTAAGCCCACACATCTGTTCAAGCACCTGTGCATGGCCAAAACAGGGTTGAGGTATTATCTTCTCATTTCGGCAGGAATCCATTAAGGCTTGAAACTCTTCAAGAGTCGGACATATTCCTTGTGATCCAAAGCGAAACGCATGAGTGAGTAGATTCTAACATCGAGTAGCAGCATGAAGGAACAAAAAACAAAGTGGAGTACGACTCACCCAAAGAAGAGTGTTTATGCCGAAACTGCTAAAATTTACCTTTTTCATGCCGTCTAAAGTGCTTGTGCAATCCTTGAGCCTCTCAATAAGAAAAATCTTCATTCTTAGAGAAAACTACAGAAAAGATGATGTTTTGTCGAAGGAGAGAGCAAGAGAAGACCTTTATAAAGGATGAGGTTGTGTGAGTGGTTGCCAGCTGTTGCCAGCTGTCCAGTCACATGGCTTGGTCAGCTGACCACCTTTCCCAGCCAACCGACCGTTCTACTGGCTGGCCAACCAAGTGTGCTGGCCAAGCAACTAGGCAGTAGTGTTATGTTGGCCCTTTTTGGTTTTAAGTCTTGTTTTGAGTCTTTTGTTTCAAGAAAGTGTGAATAGTTGTGTTTAGGTTTTTTTGCTTTGCTTTTCTTTTATTGAGTTTTATTTTGGATTTTAGTCGGTTGAAGGCTCAATATCCGGTTATGAACTTGTTCGAATGTGATCATTCTCAGTTTCAAATTCAAATACAGTCAATTTTATGCAAGCGTGGTGCCATTTTTGAGATGCTGTACAAAACAAGTTCTTTCTTTTATAAAACTACAGGGTTCAACCTCGATCATAGTTTTTACAAAAGAGAAAATACAAGTTTTCAAAACAAAAGTAAGACCTGTCTGAAGCTATACAAACTTCTAAACTACCAAAAAAAAAAAGAAAAGAGCAAAAAGACTGCAAAAATCAGCGTCGGTCGTATCAGGTTCGTCGAGAGGCCCTTTTCGTCCTCTTCCGAGGAAAGGACTCAGGAGCACTGTCACTATCAGCACTGTTGTTACCAGAGAAGTAGGACTCAGAGTCGGCATTATCTTCGCTCCCTGACCCAAAACCAGCCTCATCCTACTCACTCCCAAACTCAGAGCGCCCGCTCACTATCTTCTCAGTGTCGCTGGTCTCGGCATCATCTCCGCTTAAAATCGGCTTCGAGGATGAGGAAGTCTCCTATGCTTGGACTCTTTGCTCTGACTTTGGGCACCCCTATTTCTGCCCCGACCCCTACCCTCACTCCTCCCGCGTATAGGAGCCTGTCTATCTGTCCTCCTTGTAGGCGAAGGAGGTGCCGCCGATGTCGTAGGTGTAGTTGGAGGCTAAAAACAAGAAACAAAGTATCAAAATAGTATCAGTGCAGGATTAGTATGAGTATGGCAAATCAGAACAGTATTAGTGCAGAATCAGTATGAGTATGGCAAAAAGAGAATCAGAGCAGTTAGATGAATGAGAAAAGTAGGAGTACCTGATAACTATGTAAAGTAAGTAATTCCTTTGTGATGCCCCAAAAAATCGGGAACATCAGATAATATATTAACAAATAAATACAAGGTTTATCTAAGGTTACAAGAGTAGAAAATGTCACTAATGTGTCCTTTGGTTAATAACCAAGCAAGATTCCAAGAAGGTCAGAGGAGTCAATATAGCCTCCCTTCTAAGTCCAACCACCTTAGATAGCAAGCTACCTTTTTGACAGATCTTGACAAAGTATTAACACAAGGCCTACATGAGTTAACGAAGTATATGGATAGGTTACAAGTGATATATATAACAGTTACAAAACAAGTCTTAATTACAACAAGGATTTATCGCTTACAAACTCAAAACATGTATACATAACTAGTTCCTAACTCTTATAGGATAGCTATACGTCTTCAAATACTTCAACTCTTCCTTCGACCAGTCTAATAGTCTTCGATACCTGGCATGAAACGCCATGAGCTTTGAATGCCCAGTAAATGCACACACACCCCGTCCTTTTTTTCCAATCCAATACACCATCCCAATTATAACAAGCAAGTAATGAAACATGATAATCATTCAATAATAAAGGATTACAAGGTTAGATGTTAGTAATCTAGAAATCCCTCAAAGAGATTTCATCCTCCCAACCACAAGAATTGGACACCGGACTATTCGGAACTTCCCTTGTTGCTACTTTGTTGCAGAACTTACCTCGGATGCCTACCAATGGTTATATACTACGTAGCGCCAACCACAGGGCCTCAAAAGGGATGGCGAAAAGAAAAAGGTTTTATCACCTTGAATCTAACCTTATCCTTCCAAAAAAAGTTTTATCCTCTTGAATGTCCCATTTAGACCCAACCTTATCTCACCAATCAAACCATCGCAAAGAGTCCGAATACGTCCGTTCCATCTAGGGTTTGCGCGACAACCGCTTGCGCAAGACTTAACCTTCAATTAGGGAGCATATCCCATCAATCCATACATAAAACACATTATCATCTCTTCATTATTCAAGTGATCGAAAACTCAATACCACCCCAATTAAGGTTTCCGTTGAGTTAGATGTCTTAAATTAAAGTTAGAATAACTTAACAAGATAGTAATATCCATATAAGCATGAGCATCATCAATTGAAGAAGAAAAGGAACATAACCACAACACATTCATGTACTAATAAGCATATTCATGAACACAAGTGCATAAAACACCCATGCAAAAACTAAATTTCCAGATTAGTACCAATTAAAGATAAAATCAAAAGGGCTATTTTAGATTTTTCCCGAACTCAGCCTTCCTATAGTTCGTAGAGAATTTAATTTTGTTTTCAGAACATGTTTCAGAAATGGAATAGATTTTCTAGATTTTTAGTTACTTAAGAAACACTCCAGCACCGTCCAGATGCATCGACCGTTACGAAAATCGAATTTTCTTTCAAACTGCTCACTCTTTTTCAATCAAACCAAATTTACTTGAAAGATAATTCTTTAAGGAAGATTTTGATGTAAAAATAAGGTCTAGAAGATTTTTCTACATTTTTTTAGAATTTTTGAAAGTTGGCTGTAAAATAGATTTTTCATGCACTATACTCAAAATAAGAAGGTTTGTGAGAAAGAGGCCAACTAAGGGAAAATTTTCACTTCTTTTGTGATGAAAATATACTAAATAATTGTATCAATAACTCATATTTTTAGAGTGACGGTATGCTTTTTAAAAAAATGTGAGACATGGGAAGAAAATGTAGTTTTGCATCTAGTAAGAGGAAATATGAGTTGAAGAATGATTGAAGCCCAATTCATCCACTTTGAACACATGAACACCATTAAAACACATCTTAAAATATTATATAAAACCTCCAATAACATGTATTTGAAAAAAGAAAATAAAAGAGAGAGTTGTGTGGTGGCTTAGTTAAATGCATATGGAACTAGTTTTGCAAGACTTGCTCTCTTTCTCTTCTTTCTCCCTCCCACAAGCTCACTCTCCACTTCTATTCCTCTCTCTATGCCGTGTCGGTGTGTGGGTGCGATGTTTGATGTTCAAATAGATGGAGGATGGTGGTGTATTTATAGGAAAAATGGTGTGAATTGTCTAAAATGTCCTTTGGTTGAAATGAAATGGAATAATGGATAATTAGGAACCCAATTATGTATTTAATTATGATCTAGTTTGGCTAAAGTCTAATTTAATCCATTCTAGTTACAAGTACATTAGATATATACATGTATATATATATAATTGGTACCAAAGTCATAATTATTTCCATGATTCAAGGGATTTGCCTTTAAAGTACAATGATTATAGCCTAGGAGGTATGATGGCTAGTCATGTGCTCAAGATTTGGAGAATTTTCCTATTTATTTTGTGTACAAATTCCATAGATATTGTGTACAAAAAGATTTGATGAATGTAAAGTACAAATATATATATATATATAATGGTACTAATTTGGGGTCAATTTGTGATTCAAGTAAAATATGAGGGCTAAGGCCTTAATTTATGAATTGGAACATTTATGTAGTATTTAATTAGGATTTGGGAATTCAATTCGGTTAAAGTTTCTTTATTTCGAATTAAATGACAAGTTGTAATGAGAACCGAAAGCCTAGGGTTTTTGATCGGCAAATTTAGTTAGGGAATTAATTTGATTATTATTAAGGCTTTGGAATGCTTCCTAAGTTCCTGGGCTCAATTAGATTTGTGAGTTTTTGATTGGCACGCGTTTTCGACTTTGCAGCTAAAATAAATAAGGGAATGTGGGTCTTTATTAAAATAGTTCAAAAGTAAGGGTGTAAATAAAATTACAAGGTTCAAGGGCCTTATAGTTAAATAATTAATATTAACGTGCAAAAACGATTACTGAGCTATCGGGGTCAATTTGGTTTTGTACAGTTTATTCATGATGCGTCTTCGATTTTAGAGTTAAATTTGTGAATAAATAAAGAACTAAGGGCTTTATTATAATAACTCAAAATTTAAGGACGTAATAGGGTTTACAAAAGTTAGGGGTCTCACATCCTCTCTCCTCTGTACCATGTGGATTAAAGAGCCAACCAACTGAAGGAGGTCATCCATGTAACTCACCGGCACCTACAAGTCAGTTTGAACATATACATACGGAAAAAAAAAGAATGTGAAATACAAACTGCAAGACAAAATGCATACCTGTTGCACGTTAGGGTCCTTGACGCACTTATGCTCCTCGTCCGGGTGCTTAATTGGAATCTGGTAGGCTGTCTTACTCGGCCGCCAATATGTGATCGTAGTCGGGATCAAAGGAAGCCCTGCTACATGAACAGTAGGGGCAGCCCCTCCAACATCAGGCTCGGTTGCATGAGCAACATATCTAGCAGTGGGTGCATCTACAGCGCCTCTCGCGCGAGCTCCGGTTAGAGGTGGCATCAAATGCGTCCAGATGAACTCAGTGTAGTCTCCAATCCCTCAGAAAAGATCAACATCTTATCCCGCCATAACTGCATGATGGCCTCAATTGGTAAACCATCGACTGTCTTTATCGATACAGGGAGAGGAGTAGGAACAACAGAGGCAGGTAGGCCCCAGGGTTTGGCATACAAACCTTTTCCCCAGATACCAGGTCCTGCAGAAAGGACCCTCCAGCAAGATCCGCAACCTGGAGGTGTCCCAAGACCTAGCATAATCATCCCTCGTCCCTACTGGCATAATCACCCATTGCTGTCAGGTCACCTACGAACAGAGAATTCACAATTGTCAGTTGTTGTCAATTGTCTCAGTTGTTAGAGTATGGGCCGCGGCAATAGAATTGAAAATGGAAATGAATCAGAAATGAGTATGAGTTTCAGACTACCTCTCGTGCGGTCACCGTATGAAGAAACGGCGGTAATGGGCGAAGATAGTAACACTGCGACGCCGAAAATTGCACTTGTCGTCGTACCACCTGGAGTAGGGCATAATAGCCTTTACCTTATCTCTCGGCATGAGGGCAAGGGTAGGGAAATACGCATAGACCTAGGGAAGGGCGTGTTCCGAACAGATATATCCAGGCTACTTCCCACTGGCCTATGTCAATGTCGAAGGGGATCAGATCACACTCTACTCTCAGCCCCATGATCATGGAGAAGTCATATAGGATCATTGTTATCTCCCCTTTAGAGGAGAAGTGAAAGGAGTTGGTGGTGTTCCACCGCCTCTCCACCAAAGCACCGAGTAAGGCTCGACTGGCCTATAGTCGTACGATCCCTGAGCAGAATAGGTCGAAGCCTGCCTCGTCCACTAGCTCTCTAACTCGAGCAGGAAGCTCCTAGTACCAATCTCTAGCAGTCACTACTCCGTAGCCTCTCCAAGCAAGAGCATCACCCTATGTTGAAAGAGAAATGTGTTAAGTGCATAATAAAATGAAAGACTGTAATGAAATGGGAAAACAAGCAAAATACATGAAAGCAAGGTTCTTATCTCATCAGTATCATGGGAGAGATAAGAGTCATGCTCCCTCAAAAGAAAGTCCTCGGGTGTGCCCTGGACGAAGTCCTTGAAACGCGGCATGCCTCTGGGGGCCATCGCATGCGTGTGTGGATGGTAGGTGGCCAGGTCAAATGGCCTCACCCTCAAAGGTGGCAGCTCGGGCTCAGGCCTCAGAGGGTAGATCTCCTCCATTGTAATATCGGCGGTAATGTCCTCTACTGCTCCGTCAGCCTCGTTAGTCATCGGCTCCTTAACCTCTGCAGCAAGTGGAAGCATTGGTACCTCGGGAGGGGCACCATCATTTGTAATATCATTTTCCATGGAGAGAGTAGTAGGTGGTGAGAGAAAATGAGAGAAATAGATAGAAAATCCCAAAGTCAAAACCCTAGGGGAGAGAGTATGAAAGAAAAAAGTCAAAACCCTAGGAGAGAGAAAATGAGCCCAAAACAATGAAAATCCCCAAAACTCAACCAAGTCAAAATCCAATCGATTCAAAATTATAGGGCCAAGAGGGTTTTACGAAAAAAAACTCACGTGGGTTGTTAGGTAACGCGTGTAGGGTGAAAATCTAGAGCGAGAGAGAGAACACCTAGAGAGAGAGGGGAAGTGTTTTCGAATGTTGTGTGTGACAAAAGTGAGTCAAAACATCTTTTAAGTAGGCTATGCGTTGAAAACCCAAAACTGTCCCCGATTTCAATACGGGTGGCCGGCTGACCGACCGTCCCCTCGTTGTGGCCGACCAACTCCCCAAGTGGTCCAGGTGTGTTTTTTTTGGCTAAAATCTTGTATATTCTGTGCATAGAGGGTCTCGTGTTCATCCTAAAATGGAAAATTGAAGAATTTGGGTTTGTTTCGACTTCAGACAATTCCGAAATATGATTATGGATGCGTCGTTCCCATTCCCGCCATTTCTCTGAAGAGGTAAAGTGCCCCGATCTCAAGCTTGAACAAGTTGCATCATTTTTTTAAGCTTTTAAGGACCTCCAAATGGTAAGTCAGAGATCTTTATGAGGTGTTTTTCAAAACACTGCTTTCTGTTTATATTTTCAATTATGTTGTCTCTTATGTTGCATAGAGCATGCATCGTATCATATTTCATAGCAATTATGTTGCATCTATGTGCATCATACCTTTTGTGTTCACCCTTATCACGTGAGTGTGATTTGGCTTGTACCCCTCCACTTATCACGTGAGTGTGATTTGGCTTGCAACCTCCATCCTTTCTGCACGAAGCGTAGTTTGGCATGGAGCTTTTACCCTTTCTATGCAAAGTGTAGTTTGGCTTGCACCCTCCACCCTCTCCGCGCGAAACGTAGTTTGCCATGGAGCTTTTACCTTTTCTGTGCAAAGTGTAGTTTGGCAAGGAGCTTTTACCCTTTTTGCGCGAAGTGTAATTTGGCTTGCAACCTTCACCCTTTCTACGCGAAGCGTAGTTTGGCATGGAGCTTTCACCCTTTCTGTGTGAAGCATAGTTTGGCTTGCACCCTCCACCCTTTCTGCACGAAGCATAGTTTGTTATGGAGCTTTTTCCCTTTTCTATGCGACGCGTAGTTTGGCATAGAATTTTCCCTCTTTTTGTGCAAAGCGTAGTTTGGGATGGAGCTTTTCCTCTTTTCTGCACGAAGCGTAGATTGGCATGGAGCTTTTACGCTTTTCTGCACGAAGCGTAGTTTGGTTTGCATTCCTCTACCCTGATCACATGAGTGTGATTTGGCTTGTACCTTTTGTCCCTTCTATGTAATACGTAGTTGGATCGCATCTTTTACCCATTTAAAACCTTCCCTGTTTAAAACCTTCCCTCTCTTCGTTTGAAGTACGGTGAGATGCGCCTGTTGGTTGTACTGTCTTTCCTCCTTTCACATGAAACATGCTTGGAATTGTTGTTTACTTACTCATTTCCATGTGAGGCACGGTTATATTTGTTGATTTAAGATTTTCATTCATATGCTCTCATCTTGTTATTAGTCATCACATTGTCTTGCATGATCATGGATTTTAAAATAACTGGCTTCGCGAAACGTGTAAGTCCAGCTTCCAAATACATTGCATTGCATATCATTTGCATCTTGCCCTTGAACTATGCTGGTTTGATTCCTTGCAAAGGGATACGTAGGTAGCTTTCGAGTTTAACCAATTGCATTTATATTTTGATTGCTTGCCCATTTCTTACGGCCTTGTCAAATAGGTCGTCTTCGGGCTTTGATATCCACTCACGTCATTGTATGACTCTGAGTTCTGTCAAAGAGGGGCAATTGTAGACACCCCATTTTGACCGTCATTAAGGCTTGGGCCCCTTATGTTGAACATTTGATGATTAAATAATATTCTGCTGTACAATTGTTCAATTTCTTCAGCAAAAGGGTTTGGTTTTTGAGTTTCAGGGCCTAAACCTTGCACCCCCTTTGGACCAAAACCTAATTTTTTTTCTAGCTTGACCACTTAGAGACCTGTTGGCCAACAAGTGGCTGGCAGGCCATTTTTGGTTGGCCGGCCGTCCCCCTTCATGGCCGACCAGCCATGTTCAGCGGCAACAGATATTTTGAGATAGCTAGTTATCCCCATGTGCATGCCTTGCACCAGCTGTCTTATTACAGATATTTTCAACGTGAGATAGTGTTTTTCTATAAATATAATCCCTCCCCTCATGGCTTGGGGTTAGAAAAGTTCTCCAAATGCCAAAACTTGTCCAACACACTGCCTCTCTCTCTTGCAATATATATACACCATACATACACCTCCTTAGCCAAAACTAGAGGCCTCTTGCTGAGATTCTTGAGCACAAATTTCAGTTCTTGAGAGTGTTCAGCTTGTGGTTTATGAACTACAAGAGCATCCTCTCTTTGAAAGAGGTATACTTAGAGCTTTTATACCTTCTTTCCTATCTCTTTTCTTTTCCTTTTCACACTATTTTTCAGGGTTTATTTAGCTAAAAAATGTGATTTTAAGTCACAAAGAGGAGGAGGGGTTAGCCACCCTTCCTTAGGCTTATTGGTTGTTTGAAACCTCTTGGCTTTAGCCTATTTTTTCTCACTTTTTGCACCTCAGAAACCTGATTGTCAGCACTACTTCAGTGTTGTTTCAGTGTTGTTTTGTGTGTTAAATTATGTTATGAATATTGTAGATGTGTTGTTGTAAGTCCTCATGGATATAACTTTCAATCCATTTGAGTTAATAGTCTTTTCTTGCACTTCTTTTTTTTTTTTTTTTTGTAGCTTTCATACATGTTCATACTATTGTAATCACCTTTGCATAATCATCTCTACAACCTCCCTCCATTATTTGTTTATTTTGATTAAAGAGTTGTATTTAACAAAATATTGTTGTTCAAGCATAAGAAAGAGACCTCCCATGCTAAATGGTCTAATCTCTTCGGAGGTCATTACCAAGGCATTACAGCTCTCTTATGCTAAGCATAATCTCTTGTTTGGTACCTCTCTTTCTCGCCAGTGCATTACTTCCATGGGACTAACTTTCTAGTTAGACCCTTGGAAATCACCAACGAAAGTATCATTATAGCTTATTATCAAGTTTGGATTTAGAGTCATTATCGCTCATTTTGGGTTTGACTTAGAATTCATTATCGCTTGTAAATGAGTTTGACTCTTCCATTGTAATTTCCCCTGTAGAAAAGGGCTTGACATGCTCATTTCTTAGGTCACGTTGTACTTATTATCTTTATCACTTTTGGACTTAGTGGACGTAATCTACACTTTTGGATAGAAATGAATAAAAGATAAGAAATGGAAATGTAATGTAAAAGGGCTAATAAAATTGGAGTAAAAAAAGGTAATAAAATTGAGTTGGGTTCAATCGGATGTTATATTGAACCTATTGTATCTTGAATCATTACATACTTTTTAGTGATGTTTAGTGATTCAAGAATCAATGTCTGCCCCTTCCCTTGAGGTAACTCCATGATAGAGAGGAGGTGTTGTCGGTCTTTCATTTCCTTTTATTGATCATTTGTCTTATCGGTTCTAAGATTATCGCGCAACAAACTTTGCGACAATTGATGATTTGTGAACTGAATCTACTCCTCCCTCGATCATCTTCATGATAGGGAGCGCAGAGAGGATAAATATCTCTTGGAAACACTCTGTTTTTGCTCTATTTCAGTTCTGTGGCAACAAGGTATCCCTCAAAAACAATGGCCGGCTGGCCACCATTCCGTACAGCCGACCACTTTTCAAGGTCAGTCGGTTACCATTTTGTATAGACAATGACATTTTGGTGGTAGAACAAAGCAGAACTTGAGGCCAAAACAAAATAATTTTTTGACTGCAAACAGAACAAATTCTGGCAGCAAACAGAGAGGTTTTCTAGAGGATGTTCTCGCTTCCCGTTCAAGTCCTTTAAATTAGTGCTTTATTATTAGTATGTGTAATTAATTGGTTAGATTCATTCGGATTTGTAATAGTTAGCTAATTTTGTTAATTCATTTGGTGTTGTAACAATTAGTTTAATTCGGACATTCATTCAAACCCTCTTGTGCGATGGCAAATTTGTAACACTTATAATATTTGTGTATGTTTTCCAACCCCTATTTCTTTCTCTCTTTTATTTATATGTTTCTCGTGGTAGCATCGTGTTTTTCATTTCATATCATTACCATGACTTGTATCCATTTTTGCGTGCATAGGGTTCGGTTTATCATTCTAACATTGTTGTCATTTCCTATTTACTTGAATACGTGTGCTACCGCATGCTTTGAGTTAATCCAATAACATGTTAAAATAAATCGAACCTCATAATTGCATTTCGTATGTGTTGCATTAGTCATTTGCATATTAGAGCATGCATTTTTCTAACTATTTTCTTCTATTTTGGCTTGCCTCGGTTGAGTACTAGGTGAGCATTTCTTGCTTTAGCATATTGCATGTGTGTTTGTATTGTCATATCAAGCATATTGCCATAAGGCTAAGTGCTTATTTGATATACCTCTTTGAATGCAAGTGGATGAAGCCTATTTCGCTTAAATTGAGATGATTTGATTAATGTATTTATGAGATCGCTTTTTCAAATGGCACATATTCAAAACTCTTTTCAAACAAACACGAAATCAAAGAATTCTAAGGTGGGTGACTTAGTCTATACTTGTGTGCCTCACATAATAATGTTAGCATAATATTCGGAACAAGAGCATATAATGTACATAAAAATCACATCATGATTAGTAGAGGTCGATCTTTGATCGGGTGAGTAAGGTGCTCAATTCATGACCTTCCCCTCTCATACCTAAGTTCTCGAGCCAAGACACTTTGGCTATGACGAACAAGTGGCCTTTGGCACGAGTCATGGGTTTCCTAAATTTTTCAAAAATATTTAGGTGGCAACTCTGAAATTGGCAATGCAGTCCATTTTTGGCATCACTGATGATAAATGGATTTTCTAAGATTTATCGGATTTGGACTCTCATTTGAGTTTTCTATTTCACATTGCACTTGTGAAACCAGATTCAGAAGCACGAGAGTCCGAACTATAGGGCTATCATAGTCGAGGAGACTAAACCCCTCCGAGGAGCACGAAAAACAAACTACAACATGTTTTCTCAAGTTTTGGGCCCAAAAGATGTGTTTTGAAGCTTTGCACTTGAGTTTTGCATCTTGAACAACAATCTAGAAATTCCAGAATTCTGCAGCATCGCTCGAGCGACAGAACATGTGCTCGAGCGACTAATCTTTGTTTTGCACCTTTGCTCGAGCGCCTCAAAGTTAGCTCAAGCTTAAAATTTGAGCTCTTAATACTTTTGCAAACATGGGTCTTGACTCAAGCGACAGAACCTGAGCTTGAGCTAGAGCTCCCAGAAGTTTTGCAGAGTTTTGCAGACTGCTCAAGTGACCAAAGTTGTGCTTGAGTGAGGCGGCGGTCAGCTCCGGCGAAGTTTGTTCGTAAGTACGAGGAGCAGAGGGAAAAAATTTCAAAGCTAAGGTGTTTGAATAGAAGGGTTAGCAAAGGTAAGAGAATCTGCAGAATTTGTATGATAAAAAATTTGGAGTGTTTTATAAAAAATGGAAGGGCGTATGAATAGCTAGTATTGGACTCCCCTTGCGTACCGGAGGTCAAGGACACCGACGGTCAGTGGATATAAGCGGAGTTATCGTGGTCGTGCACCTTTCAAGGTGGTGTACATTCGCAGACAGTATGTTCAAAATATTCTCCGATATATTAAGAAGACTAAGAGGAGAGTAAGGAAGTGACAACCATATGATAAACAATTAAGGGACATTAAATTTGATAATAAATGTGTGGCGAGATTGCTTGACGGTATTGAGTTGGGTAATAAGAGATGTGACTGTCAAACAGACAAGATCGTGGTTAAGGGTATAAAATTAATTGAGAATGTTTAATTGGGACAAAATGCTAAAGATGAAGCTGTGGTCTACCACGTTTTGTTTTTCATCATAAGTGATAATAGTCCGTCAGATTCCGTTCCCACACCTAACAAGATATTTGTTGGAGTTGGCGAGGGTAATTCTAAGACCTGGATTGTTGATCCTGATCAATCCGATCGGTTTTGGATGCTAAATAAAATGAGATTCAAGCTAGTTGGTGGCAAGGACAAAGAGTATGTTCATCACAGGATAAAAGTTATGAACCGGTTCTTCCCAGTTGATGTTTGGACAGACTAAAAAGATACGCTGTTTGGAAATGTTAGAAGCATTCAAAAGGGTGCTATATATTTAGTGGCTGCTATTGTTAGTGGAAAAGAATGCAAAATTATTTTAAAGAGTCAAATGCACTTTAAAACTATTTAGAATTGTAATTTTATGTATTTTTATTTGTAATGTTCAGGTTAATGGAGGTGGACAATATAAAAACTGGTGTTGTTGAAAGTGTTTCAGCAAGTGATTTCAGTTGTATTGAACTTGCTTTGCCTAATTTATTTTCTCAGTTGAGGTTGAGATACAGACAAAATAGTATTAAGGTTGATAAAATATTCCCTCATTTGCGAACCTAATGCCAGTGGGTTGGTCAGAGTAAATGTTTATGATCGGAGGTTGGATGGTAATGACAGTTTACAGGCATGGTTTCTTTTTCTTGTAGATTGCCAATGTGAGTTAGTCTATTATGGGAATGGTTATTGTTCAATTAACGACAAACAAGTGTCATGGATGGTGAAGTATCGACTTGAAAATTTGATTATTAAAAGGGGGGATTACGTATTGTAAAATGAAGGGGTATCTGAAATATTCTACGAGTGACATGCCAAAAGATTCGCAAATGAGTGCCCCCTCGATTGTAGTGTTATCTAAAAAATATACTAATGAAAATGTTGATGTTTGGCATTGTCCTCCAACGAAGGTCATTTCGATTCTGACACGGACTAAGTTTGTGGGTTTACCGGAGAGGCGAAGAGATTTGTTGTTAGGAGGTTTTGGGGAAAGTGGTTCAGTTATTCATGAACGTAGAGGTCGTCTGAGTTTGTCAGAGATTGATGTACGCAGAGGTGGTGATGACACTAGTGATGTTGATTCTGGTCCGTCGATTTCGGAGGTTGGTGTTAGCAAATAGGCAGTTGATCGTAGAGGATCAGTTGTTATGGATCCAACAGAATTTTCTAATGTTTTACGAAATGTAATCATCAGTGTAAAAAATAGTGATGTGACTTAAGATGTAATAGTTGATGATAAGGGAAATGTAGTAAGTAAATAAAACTTTAAGTGGTTTCATAAATAAAATTAATAAAATTTTTCATTAATCATGACAGTGGTTACATTAACATCAAACCATTATCTCATTTTTCGGGATATTGCATCTAACCAACTACTATCCCCATTAGATAATATAATACAAGGAATTCCTCCTTTAATAGTGAGATCTGGTTGAAATTTAACAAATACATAGAAATCTCTTTGACAGCCTACTAAATTTTTCATTAATTCGGTAGGGACTGTCGAGTATTTGATGTCGTCTATGACGTTGTAGATGATGTCTTGGTCGTAGTCCTTGAAGCTTATTCTGTCGGATAAGTAATTGTGTCATCCGAGGCTTCTGGCCTAGGTGGTTTTGCCTATTCTTAAGGGTCCTTCGAGGTAGAGGGAGATTCGGCGTATGGGCCACTGTTCTGGTTCCTGTTATTAGAGGAGCGGGAGAGTTCTTCGTCAGTATACCAAAACAATCAAGAACAAAAAAAGGCTGAAAATAAGGGACGAAACAAGGTACCAGAAAACAACTTCACCACAATAGCTATCCCACTGCAAAAGCATATTCCTCTCTGCCATAAAATGTTTTATGGTACCAAAATATATAGCAAAAGTGGCTCGCGTGTAGGGACGAAGATTCCCTATTCAAAATAATTCAAACACATTTATTTTCCCACCTTTGCTTTATGTCTATCATTTTGCAAGAATATTTACTTTACAACCATGTAAACCACCAGCAAAGCGACACATGTATAGCACTATCCGGAAAAGGAATCAAAAGTACTCACACCACTCACACCTAGGCCCAGGTGTGACTTCCTTTTAACCTCATCCATACACGTGTCCACAAGTACAACAATGGGCGGCCCAGATTAGCTGGAGAAGGGGGCGCTGGTAATATTAATACAGTGCCCCCCTAGTCGCACCACTCACACCATTCACACTAGGTTTTTTAACTAATAGAGCGGGCTTGTACGGCTAGTGTGAGTTCACTGTTTACCACTACAAAATGCCTCGCCAAGCCTCTTTCTGTTTTTATGCCAAGATTGTTTTTCCTCACCTACCCACAATACCCATGTCCAAAAGAACAACTCTTAGAACTCCTCCAATCCTTTCTCCAACTAGCTTGCCAGCCATACTACATGCTTGTTGCAAGGGAGCTCCACGAAGATGGAAACCCTCACCTTCATGCCATGGTTCAATGCACAAAGAAGATCCAAACCTCCAACCCGAGATTTTTCGATCTCATTAGAACCAATGGTAGAATCTATCATCTAAATATAGAAAAACTCCACTTGCCAACAATAAGTCGACAATATATACAGAAAGGAGGAGAGTTCATCAAATGGGGAGAATTTTCATCTAAGGGGAAAAGTCCTTCGATAAACAGAGTTGAACTCTGGAGGGGAATACTTACAGAGTAGAAAAGGAGGAACAATTCTTGCACTCTGTAAAGAAAGATGATGTCCCACTGATTACGTCACAAAATTCCCCCAATTAAAAACATTTTCGAGGGATTTTTACAAAAGAGAGAGGGCCCCATATACTAGCCCCTTTAATTCATTTCCTTTCTTAAATGAAGAAGTAAAAAAATGGGTAGAAAATAATATTTTGTTTGTAAGTCGAAATTTCGTCCAATATGAGTTATGTCAAAATTGTTGTCTCTCCGTTTGGAGGGAAGACGACTTCCTTAGATTAGGGATACACAAAAATAATATTAACAATTTATATACATACGAAGAACTCTCCTTCTCCTCTAATAACAGGAACCAGAATAGCGGCTATACATCCAATCTTCCTCTACCTCGAAGGACCCTCAAGAACAAGCAAAACCGCATGGGCCAGAAGTCTCGGATGACACAATTACTTCTTTAGAAGAATAAGCTTCAAGGACTACGACCAAGACGCCGTCTACAACGTCATAGACGACATCAAATACTCAACAGTCCCTATCGAATTAATGAAAAATTTAGTAGACTGCTAGAGAGATTTCTATGTATTTGTTAAATTCCAACCAGATCTCACCATTAGAGAAGGAATTGCTTGTATTATATTAACTAATGGGGACAGTAGTTGATTAGATGCAATGTCCCCAAAAATGAGATAATGGTTTGATGTTAATGTAACCACTGTCATGATTAATGAAAAATTTTATTAATTTTATTTATGAAATCACTCAAAGTTTTATTTACTTACTACATTTCCCTTATCATCAACTATAACATCTTGAGTCGCATCAATATTGTTTACACTGATGATTACATTTCGTAAAACATTAGAAAATTCTGCTGGATCCATAATAACTGATCCTCTACGATCAACTTCCTATTTGCTAACACCAAGCACCGAAATTCGACGAACTAGGATCAACATCACTAGTGTCATCACCACCTCTGCGTACATCAATCTCTGACAAACTCAGACGACCTCTACGTTCATGAATAACTGAACCACTTTCCCCAAAACCTCCTAACAACAAATCTCTTTGCCAATCCGGTAAACCCACAAACTTAGTCCGTGTCATAATCGAAATGACCTTTGTTGGAGGACAATGCCAAACATCAACATTTTCATTAGTATATTTTTTAAACATCCTCATGTTCTTTGGTTCTTTTATTATCTGAACAAATCCCTTGGTAGCGCAGTTGTCATTCACTGTGACAAAGCACTACTTCGACATGATTTGATCTCTCAAGGCCTCCTCAATTATTTTGGGCTCATTCGGGAACCACATTACTTGGTGATATGTTGATGCTACGGCTCGCATGGTGTGCATCCATGCTCTCCCTAAGATGATGTAAGTGGATGTGACTTTTAACACCCAAAACTCCACATATTTGACCACTGAACCTACTTTGACAAGCAGTATGATTTTTCCAATTGGTCATTCAGGCATTGAATTGAAGCCTACCAATGAAGACGCTGTCGGTGCCAAGTCTCTTTCATCTAGATTGAGTTACTTGAATGTGTCATAGTACAGGATCTCGACCGAGCTTCCCTGGTCGATCAAGATCCTCTTAATGTCAAAATTCTTGATGTGTAAAGTAACCACTAGCATGTCATTATGGGGATTCTGTAGTCTTGCCAAAACTCTGTTAGAGAAGGAAATCACATTCTTAGCCTCTGTCCTCCTCTTCTTGAAAGTTGGCTGAACACTGAGTACCTCATTCATGTGCTCAACCTTTTTTATCATTTCCCTAAGCTCACAAACTCGCACATGCTTGATGATCCCATGAATTACATTGATGACTCCTTGTAGTGGGGCATCGAGTAGCTTCCCGTTCAACATATCCTTGTCTTGAGGAGCTGGTCTAGCTCCACCCTCAATATATTGGTCCAAATGTCTTGTCGAAACTAACTCCTCCAAGTGCTGCTTGAGTAGCAAACAATCCTCTATATGGTGCCCTTTCTCATCGTAGTAGTTACAGCAATACCTTTCGTCATAGCCCTTTTGCTCTTCGCCTAACTTAGCTAGCCACCGAACAAATGGCTCATCACGGATTTTGCTAAGGATGCAGTAGATAGGTTTTTGAACACTATAGTAATGGAGGTGCAAACCTTCAATTTCCTTGTCGTGTTCTCTTTGCTACTCAGGAGTGGGTTCCCTGGTTATTATTACGGCTCATGTAGCCTTATTTTCCATTGTTGCTGACCATGTTAGCTTTAACAAAACTTTTTTGTTTGGCACCGCTATTGTGCCGGTCTTTATCTTTGCTCGGGCAACATCTTCCTCTATCCTTATATGTTGGTGGACCCTTTCCATCGGAGCCTCCATGGTCAAGGGGGCGTCATGGTCATCGAGTCCTGCAGTCGATGTCCAACTAGTGGACTACACTTGTATTAGGCAATTGTCAGGTTGGTAGAACATTCACCAATTTCATTGAATGTCTCATAATATCTATTGTTGCATGACTTCAATGAATCCTGGTCACCGATGTTAATAAACACCTCCACAGATGTCTTGGTGTCTGATCAACCTCCATAGATGTCTTGGTGTTTGTTTTGAATCGGGTAACAAACGCCTCCACAAGTTGAGCCTAGGAAGCTATGCTCCCTTTAGGCAACCTCTCAAGCCATGTCAAGCCCAAATCTCCTAGGTTGTGGGATGCCTTTCAGGGTTACGGAGCACACCCAACAGTTCGGACTCTTGATCTAGTTTCATAAGTGTAATATGAAACTAGATCATCGTATACATCTAGAGGAGGACACCAATCCTTCTCGTGAGATGCAATGAAGGCTAAATCCTAACATGAAGCAGGTTGCAAAAAAATGAGGTGTTAAAGTTTCTGGATGCGTGTATTATATACCTCATCTCGGATAGTAAATGGGTAAGCCCAACACAAGTAGTGCCTAAAAAATCGGGTATCACTGTTGTCGAGAATGAGCAAGGAGAGTTAGTTCCCATACATACCACTACTGGGTGGCATGTGTACATTGACTATAGGATACTCAATTCCATGACAAGGAAGGATCATTTCCCATTGCCATTTATTGATCAAATCCTTGAGTGGTTAGTGGGGCAGGTTTTTTTTTTTTTTTTCCCCCTTGATGGTTACTTGAGCTATAATCAAGTTCTAGTGTACCCAGCTGACCCAAAAAAGACCTTTGCACGTTTGCTTGTAAGCACATGCCCTTTGGGTTATGTAATGCACTAGTGACTTTTCAACGATGTATGATGTCCATTTCTCTGATATGGTGGAGAAATTCTTAGAGGTCTTCATGGATGATTTCTTGGTGTTTAGGCCATCTTTTTAGGAATGCCTCCAAAATTTGACTAACATTTTGGAACGTTGCACAGAGGCGAACTTGATATTGAGTTAGGAGAAAAGCCATTTTACGATTTATGAGGGTATTGTATTGGGACACACTATGTCCCCACGTGGTATAGAGGTTGACAAAGCTAAAGTTGACCTCATTTCAAGCCTTCCTCCACCGATTTCTATGCGCGAAGTGTGATCTTTCCTAGGGCACACGGAGTTTTACCGCCGATTTATCAAAGACTTTATCAAAATATCACGTCCCTTGTATAGTTTACTTGTCAATGACACACCTTTTGTCTTTAATGATTCATGTTTGGGGGCTTTTGAAACACTTCGGGCAACTCTTACTTCTGCTTTAATCATGCAATCATCGGATTAGTCTCCTTTATTTGAGATCACGTGTGATGCCTCAGATTATGCTATCAGGTTGTGTCAAGCCAAAGAGTGAATTGAGCACCCTATGTTATTTATTATGCTAGCAGCACTCTCTCGGATACACAATTGAACTATACTACCACCGAGAAAGAGTTACTAGCCGTAGTGTTTGCATTGGACAAATTTCGATTGTATCTCCTAGGTTCTAAGGTCATAGTGTTCATAGATCATGCTGCTTTGCAGTACTTATTATCTAAAAATGAGACCAAACCTAGGTTGATTAGATAGATTCTACTCCTTCCGGAGTTTGACGTAGAAATCCAGGATAAAAAGGGATCTAAGAATGTCATTGCAGATCATCTTTCTCGAATCCTTGTTGAGTATACTAGTGACCCCTTAGCTTTGCATGATTTATTTTTGGACGAGCAACTTTTTGTGGTGTCGCAAGTAAACCCCCCTTGGTTTGCTAACATTGTGAATTATTTGGCACTTGGACATATTTCTTAGAAATTGGTCTAAGTAAGACAATGACTGATTTTTCTCACAAGTTAAGCACCATTTTTGGAAAGACCGAGAATTGTTCAAGTATTGTCCAGATCAAGTGATTCAATGATGTGTGCCTGAGACAGAGACACGTAGCATCATTACCTTTTGCCACTCTTATACATGTGGTGCCTATTTCAGTAGGCAAAAAATAATTGCCAAGATTTTACAATATGGATTCTACTGGCCCTCTATCTTTAAGGATGCCCACAATTTTTGTAAAGCTTGTTTGCAATGTTAGAAAATGGGTTCTATGTCTCACAGAGACATGGCGCCAATGACCCCTATTTTGATTGTTGAAATTTTTTATGTTTGGGACATTGACTTTATGGGTCCATTTCCATCATCTTTTGGGTTTGAATACATTTTAGTGGTGACGAAGTATGCTCAAAGTGGGTTAAGGCTATGGTAACCAAAATGAATGACTATAAAGTAGTAGTCAAATTTCTCCATGAAACCATTTTTTGTCATTTTGGATTCTCATGCAGCATAATTAGTGATGGTGGCAAGCCTTTTTGTAACCGATTCTTCGAGGCTTTAGTGCACAAATACATTATCACTCACAAAATTGGCACTCCCTATCACCCATAGACTAGTGCTCAAGTGGAAGTTTGTAATAGGCAGGTGAAACACATCCTTAAGAAAACTATTAGGTCGAATAGGAAAGATTGGTCAACTGGGTTGATTGATGCACTTCGGGCCTATCGCACTGCATGTAAAACAACCATCAAGATGTCTTTATATAGGATTGTGTTTGGGAAAGCTTGTCATCTCTCTGTTTAGTTAGAACACCGTGCCTTATAGGCCATCAAAAAGTCAACTTTGATATGGCAAGAGCTAGTGACCATCGAAAACTCCAACTTAATGAGTTAGAGGAATTACGCAATGATACATATAAGAGCTCTAAGATTTATAAGGCTAGGATTAAAACATTTCATGATAAACACATTTCTCAAAAGTCCTTTGTGACTCACGAAAAAGTGTGGCTCTTCAATGCCAAATTGCATTTGTTTCTAGGTAAACTCCAGTCTAGATGGGATGGACCATTTGAGGTCGTCGAAGTATTTTTGCATAGGGTAGTTAAAATAAAGAATCCACAAGATGGCATGACCTTCAAGGTACATGGCCAAAGATTCAAACATTACATAGATGGTATTGAGGGGGGAGATGATTGAGGTCATCGAATTGACAGACCCGATGTATCTCTCCTAATGATTGTTTGATGTCTAAATCCTATAAAGGTGTAATTCCTTTGGTGTTTGTTATGCCCGAATGACATCTGACGGTCTGGTATAGCCACTTGACTGTGTTTGTAATGAGTTCCTAAGAGACCAACTAAGACGGTAGAAACTAGAGCTCGAATGGCAAAGCCTAGAACGCAAAGGTTTAGAAATTCCGAGACTAAAGGCTAGTTTAAATACCCAGGGGTGTAGAGATTGCTTCAAAACCACCTCCGCTTGAAATCTATATGGTAGCCTTATAGATTGAGGTAGCTTTTCGCACCTCCATTCTGGATACTAAATCACCCTAGTCTATCACCCTGCTAGAGAATAGGGAAAGTTATAAACATAGTCATGGAGAAAAGTAGTACCTGTGATTTTTGCATGAAGATTATACCTTTGTTGAGCTGTTGGGTGTTTTTGAAGTGTTATTCGTATTTCCAATGTGGAATAGAGGTAGAAGGTATGCTGGAGGGGGGGGGGTTTGGTTTTTAGCAGTGTATTAGTAATGTGTTAAAAAAAAAACCAACCACATGTGCTGCCTATATGGGGGCATGAGCAGCTAGACCCAAAATAGCTACTGCTAAACAACCATTGAAGTGACCTATTTTCGCCGCTAATGTGGCCCAAAAATAACTGCATGAGCAGCCCATATAGGAGCATGAGCGGCCAGGTTTTTCAAAAAAAAAAAAAATTTCCCTCACAAGCAGTCGAGGCCTCAAACCATTTTGTTAAACAGTCGCTGGAGCAGCCTAATTTCGTTGTTGTTGTGGCTAAAATTCACCACATGAGTAGCCCATATGGGCGCACGAGCGGCCAAGTTTTTCCACAAAAAAAAAAAAAAAAAACAAAAGCAAAAATCTACAGAAACTTTTCAAAACCCTACCTACCCCTTTTTGACAATCTATTTCTCAAACTCTTTCTCTCTCTATCTCTCTTCATCTTCTCCCTTTTCTCTCTTTAAAAAATCACCGAACCTCCATCATTAAACACCACCATTACTCACCACATTCACTACCACCGGAGCCACACTGGAGTACTACCGCTAACAACCCATCTCCACTCCTAGAGTCACTTTTTGGCAAGTTTCTCCGGTAAACTACTTCTATTGTTGCACTTCAAACCCATTTTTCCACATTTTCTTCAAAATCTTAGGGAGTCTTCTTTCTTTCTTTTTTTTCTTTTCTTTTCTTGTTTTTCTTTCCTCTCCCCTCTTAATTTTTCTACCGAACTATGAACTGAGCACTAGTTACACGTGCAACCACTGTTGGCACACGTGCGGCCCAAAAAAAAATGAAAAAAAGAAAGATTGTTAGTTGTACCATATGTTTTAATTTAGTTTCATATTTATTTAGTTTAGTTGTTTTGTATAGTTGTTTTCTATTTGTTAATATTTGTTTAACTTATTTGTTTGTTTTGTTTAACATAGTTGTTTGGTTAATATAATCTTGTTCATCTACATAAAAGAAAGATAAAAAATAAATAAATAAATTTCTTAGTTTAATTTTTGTTTACCTTAATTTATTTAATTTAGTTTAGTTAGTTGTTTAATTTATTATTATTATTATTAATTGGACTGCGTCTTGTATAGATTCTCGTAGATCTGAAGTGAGATATTTATCCCACCAATATTTGAGCATACCAGTAAATCTAGAAGTACGTAAAGAGACTATTTCAGGTTGAGTGTAATCAGGGTAATTACTAAGATAACTATTTGCGACCATAGACATGATTTAATTTTTAAAGAATTTGATTTTCACTAAGACCATCAACCCATTCGTATAATTTTTTGGCAAAAACAGAAAATTGATTATTAATGTTAGTTTTTTCAAATTGAAGATCTGGGGGTGTAGGTTTAGTATACCATTTTTGGTAAGAGAAGTGGGATTAACTTTGGGATGTCTGATTCTATTAAGATTAATAGTCTGGAATTGTTGGGCTAATTGATTAATTTCATTATTAGATGTGTCTGTGTTGAAGTCATTACTAAATTCAATAGGTGGTTGTTGTGTTAAAATAGTAATTCCTTTTTCTTTAGATGTGGTAGATATCTCAGTAATAATTGTTCAATGGCTTCAACAGTATTAGTATCTTGGGTAACTAGGCTTAACCGTTTCCTAGTGCTAGGAAGATTAATAAGAGGTTTGTCTAAAGGTTTACTAGTGGAGGTATGACTAGTTGAGTAATCCTCAAAAGTAGTTTCAATTTTATCTAATTGTTTATCAATAGGTTTTAAGCATTGATTTGTATACTTATTCTATTCAATTACTTTTTTTAATTTCAGATTCTTCTCCAGAAATTTTAAATGGAGAAGCATGTACTAGGGTACCCTCATGTTCAATGAGAATAGTTTCTAAAGGTAGATGACTAGAAGAAACAGAAGTATGAGGGGAAGTTTTCCATCTAGTTTTTGTAATAATATTTAATTTTTGATAATAATTTTCAAGATAATCAAAGAAAGTGACTTCAGTATTGATTTTATGCATAAATTTGTACCATTTCTTGGTAATTTTAGATTGTTGGTGTTCATCATAAGTGGTTCGATAAGTTTGTCGTTTTAACTTATTTGCCTTTGATTTAAATTCGGTATGAAGTTTAGTAAGGTCTGGATTAAAAGGTTTACTAAGAGTTAATAATTGTGAGTTAACAGGAGGGACGACTTCAAAATCAGTTTGAGTAGGTGAATCTTGAGATGTAGTTTCTTCTTCATGAAGATGTGTGTGGGTTGAATAAACTAGTTCACTTATTTGGGAAGTAGAGAAATTATCCATGCATTTTAATTTACTAGCAATATTTGAAGGTGGACAAATATGAAGCTTTCTATCTTGTCTAGAAATAGAGGTGTACTAAATATTTCATCATCTTCGTGTCAGTAGGGATACTTGAAGTACTATGTCAGGAAGATTGACTATGAGAGCGATCAAATCGTATATGAACTAAACCATTATCATATTGTTGAATATGTTGAATATCTTGACTAGTGGAAGATTGTTGATGTTGGGAATAATTTTTATTAACTCTAACCCAATCATCAGGAAGAGTAATTTTTTTCCAACAAATCATTTTTGGGACTGAAATATTGGTTTCATTAGTACTATCTTGAATGAGTAATGTTTTATCTTTTGGACTTTTGGTTAAGGCTTGAACATTTAAATTTGTTTTAATACATTTTTAATAAAATCTATAAATTAAAGCAATGTTATGAACATTAGCTAACATATTAGTAAATGCTCCAGATAATTGAATGTTTAATGTTAAGGCTTTTAATATATGAGGATCTCTAAGACTTAAAGTAAAATTGGGAAAACAATAAAAATGAACCGGTCCTTTATGAAGGCCTGATTCCATCTTACCCATTATGCTATCATGACAATTAATAAATCGTGCACCTCTTAAATATAAGAGAACAAAAGTATTTTTTCCTTGTTGAGTTAATGGTTTGATTCTGACTTAAATTAATCCTAGATGAATAAAATTATGACCACCTTTGATATGTTTTTTAATTTACTCTTTGGATAATAACTGGTAGGTTTCTCGAATTTTAGTTAAAGCATAGACTTGTTCAATAGTTTTAACATGCAAATCAATATTAAAAGATGACTTTAAAAAACTTGTTTCATAAATTTTTTTAACTAGAACCTTTGGGATATTCCAACTTGAATTGATTTTAACATCTTGGAATTCATGTTCTTCTTCGTTAATAACTAAATCCGTATCAGGTATAGAAGATAAAGTTGTAGATCTAGAGCTAATTGAAGAGTTACTTCTGAATAATCGACTCATTTTGATTCTATAAGATTAATTCAGTTTTCCTAAATTCATATATAACTCATCATGCTTTCTCATACTATGTGTTTGTACATAACCTCTCCGGAAACCCTGAGATCTATCAACTGCCTATCCTAAGGACTTACAAAAGATGTGGGATGAAAGATGGGTAGCTACTGACAAAGTAGAAGACAAAATAAGTTAATAAGAAATAAGAAGATTGGAATTAAAGTATAGAGATTGAAATGAGAAGAATTAACTGGAAATAACTAGACAATAGGCTAATATCAACAAACTTGGCTCTGATACCAAAAGAGTGGAAGAAAAATGATAGCAGATAAGAGATTAAGAAATATTAACAAAATATTGGAAATTAACTAAATACTGGAAATTAACACTTACAATGCTTGTTTACTAGAAACTGGAAAATACTTCAAAATACATAACTTGAAACTGAATTTGCTATAAATACAGAGATAGATATTTTTGAGGTTATTGGAACTCTCAGGTCTAACTCTGATTTTTTTTTTTTTTTTTTTTTTTAAATGAACTAAAGAGGCTCTTTTATGGGAAAAGAGGATGGCTGTGAGGCTTGTGAGCTGGAATCTAACTGAAAAGTAGCACATAGAGGCACACATGTGTCGTTTGCTACTTTTAGTGACTGACTGAAAGTTGATCGCTGCTTTTGACTATTCAGGACTTCTCTTTGGATGAATAGTGAATAGTGAATGGTGACTTTTTCCACTGTTCATTTACTTTCGGTGGAGAGGCGTGACTACACAGTTGACTGATGGAGAATTAATATATATCAGCAACTTTTCTCAAAAGAAGAGTAGTGATTGAAGCTAACATATATATGGAATCCAATGTCTGTTTAAGCATATGGGTCCTGAGCATCTTGAAATTGTGGACCATATGGATCATTACTGTTTGAAGCTTCAGAAGAGGCTGAATCATTTGAAGTTTCTTCTTCAATTTGTGACTTTGCTTAGGCCATCAATAATTTGGCCATTTGGATCAATTCATTAGCAGAGGTGGACTTAGGTTTTACTGTGGGCTTTGACTTGGACTTCAATTTTGAGGACTTGGATTTTGAAGACCCAGTATTGGCTATTGGGCTGCCAAGTCTGACTGTTGATAAAGGAAGTGGGCTTCCTTGAGTGACTGAAGTAATTGTGTTTTGCTGAGACGACTTGACCATTGCAGGAGTGGGGGCATGAATGTTGACTGGAAATTCTTGCTGGACTTGATCAATAACGCATTGGGATTTAAATGCATCCCACCACTTAACAAACTATTGTCGGGTGACTAAATTTTCAGAGATAGCATATTGCCTTTTAAATATCCAAGGAACCTTGTACTTGGACATAAAATGGAGTAACTAGGGAAATTGGCTTTTATGTGGACTGAGTTTGTAAACAGAAGAGAAATAATTAATTTCTTCCAATATGTTGGAAGGGATAATATCGGTGATGGCACCATGTTGAGTGCACCATCGTAAAAACCAGGTAGGAATTTATGACTTGAATTTGTGATCAAATTGAAAAACCAAGAGTGACTGAATGACTCATTTTGATATAGAAGGACTTTAAACCAAGCATCTATGTAATCATAATAGCTGTATTGTGCTGTATAGCCAGGTAGATCTCAAAGTTGAAAAGGGAGACCCCATTTATCAAGAGAAACAATATTATGAATATATAGAGAATGATAAATGATTTTACTGGTGTAAACTCGATCGTAGATGGGTTTAATGACTATTGACTGATGATGGAAAAGGATGTCTTTATAAAAGGTAATTGACTTTCAGGATGGAAATGAACGAAATGCCATCCTGGAGGGAAATATGATTTGACTAAATCAAGAACATTATGAATATTCTTGTGGACTGGTTTTTTGAAGAATAGATTAACTGACTGGGATTTAATATAATCAGTTCTGGTTGTTCTGACTGGATTAGGAGGATAAGGAGCAAGTGACTGAGAAGAAGAAAATGGGTCAGAGGCAAGTGCAGAAGTATAACTTGGTTTAGGGATATTACCAACAATTTGATAACGGTTGACTAGGTCAATTGGAGGGGCAACAATAGGTTGATTGGTTGGAACCATGACAAGTTTAGAGGAAGGCTTTTGACTTGACATTTATAGGTGATCAATCAGAAGTTGATTAGCATCCACTGAGGATATTTAATTTATCCAAATGATAACTAAGGCAATTAGTGAAATGGGCAAGTAAATTGCGACGACTTATAACTCGGTGAAATTGAATATATTGGGCACGACGAGTAGTCTTTTGAGCAGCCTTAAGGCAATCAATACAAAAAGCGATTTGGTATATGAGGTGTTTATAATGGGTGACTTTTAATTTATGATAAGAAATAAAAGGAGTTGGCATCCTATCCCCCATGTAAATTCCCGAGTAAGGAAATCAGGAATAGAATTTTGACTACTAGGTATATATTCAATGTCAAAATCAAAAATACTTAAAATAGATTACCAGCGGGCAAAAATATGTTTACTAGCAATATTTTGAAAATCTATTTCTAAAACATGTTTAGACCTTTCGTAATCAACATGCAGTAAAAATTTTTGATTTAAAATATCATTTTGAGATTTACTAATACATAAGACAATAGATAAAATTTCTTTTTTAATAGTACTATAATTTGTCTAGGCTTTAGTCCAAACACCAGAATGAAAATGAACAATTTGTTCAGAGAACTTGGGTGTGATATCCCTGTTCCGTAATATGTTATTTAGTCCTTAATATGCGTATGATTATGTGTTTAATATGATTTTGTGTGCCATTATGTGAAAGTATGTGGTTTTGAATTTCTATCTGTTCACCGTAGGAATATCTGTTTGACTATTTGCTTTGGGAATTAAATTGAAGGCCTTATCGGCCACAGAACCTGAAATTGATTACGCCATTGTGATTAGCATAATTTTTAGAGCCTACGGTGAAATTTAATTAAAAATTGATTCGGATCAGATTAAATTGATTAAGTTGATGATTTAGTGTCCAATTATTTATTATTATTAATTTGGTGCTAGTGGGAACTTATGTAAGGAGGCACTATACATTTAATTATTACACTTGAGCTCAAAAATCTGATTTGGTGCCTTGAGAGAGAGAGAGGGTCAGCAATAGAGAGAGAAAGGGAGAGATTTGTGAAATTTTTAGCTCAAGCTTGGGGATTTGAAGATTTAACTCAAGAATTGACTAGAGCTTGGGTCTTTGAAGCTCCTAGGTGAGTAAATTCATGAGTTTGAACTTGTAATTTGTGAATTAAAGATTAATTGGTGATCAAGGACAAGAGTTGTGCTTTAATTGATGAATTTGAAGTTAAAATGCACATGCATGTATAGGATCACCATGATTTTGCATAACCAAGCATGTATTAAGTTGAATATGGAAAAATGAGTGTTAAATCATACATGCAAGTATGTTTTTGTTGAATTTCATGAGAGTGAACACCATTTGCATCATCTAGGTTGTGAATAAGGGTAATACATCACATGCATGTACAAAATATAAGAATAGGAGCTTCGAATGCATGAATTTGCATGTTGAAAATGGGTTTGGTGTCAATTGGGACATGCATGTGTTTGATTTATGAAATTGAGCTCCATATTGATGTAAATGGGTGTTTGTATCATGATAGCATAAATATATTTGAAGTTTGAACCATAAAATGTAAGTTGGATTGGTTTTAATGCCGAATTTGAGCTCAAGTACTTAGCTGGAAAACCCAGAATATTTGGTGCCTGCTCGAGTGGGGAAACCGCCGCTCGAGCATGAAAAACGGGTTCCCAGCATTTTCTGCAGACATGGTGTCCGCTCGAGCGGGGAAGTTGACACTTGAGCGGGGAGCCATGTAGAGAGGCCTTCCGCTTGAGCGCCAGAGTGCACGATCGAGCGCAAATTCGACCTAACCAGTACTTTTGCAGGCCTCTTGGGTCCGCTTGAGCGGGGACCCTATTTTCTGAAATTTTGAAAATGCATTTTGTGTTCCGTTTTCCGTTCTCTTTCACTTGCAAGCACTCTTAGGCATACATTGAGCATTATAAATGAGTTAAAGAGATAAGAATGAAGCCTAAAGAGGAATATGTGGGTTTAAGAACGGATTGAATTGTTTGTGACCCTTTTGTGTTCATGGAATGTGTAGGGTCGAGCTCCAGGGCAAACCAACCAACCGATCACTGTGAGTAATATCTTAACCGAGATATCTAAAATATATTTTTGTTCAATTGCTTACTTCTATGTAAGTTTTATAAGTTCATTGATTCGATTGGTGGACAATGTTTGCTATACCAAATGATTGGACGGAAGGCCGTTTTGACATGAATGAATCGGCCGAAGGCAGTTTTGACATGAATAGATGGGCCGAAGGCCGTTTCGACATGAATGGATGGGCCGAAGGCCGTTTTGACATGAATGGATGGGCCGAAGGCCATTTTGACATGAATGGATGGGCCGAAGGCCGTTTCGATATGAATGAACGGGCCAAAGGCCAGTTCGTTAGGAATTGCAGTCACACGACTTAAATTGTGTATATATGCTAAATAAAAATATGAATTTGGGCCCAAGGCCGTTCGAAACTTGTTGTTCTACATATCATTTGTATAACTTCTATATTTGATATTATTCACTGGGTTATCGCTCATGCTCATTCATGTATTTGTAGGTGAGCCAGGAGAGATCCAGACCTAGCCTCAGTGAAGTATGTGTGGAACAACCCAAGTTTTTGGAGAGTCAGCCCTTGTGTCTCACGCACGAGACCCGTCTTCGCCTTTTTGTCATTTTGTTTTATGTTGTCATGATGGCGAAGTCTTTGAACATGTTTGTATATAGTTTTCATGAGTTGACTTAGTTTTGGATGATCCTGTCTGTACAAAACTTATGGTACTGTATTTCTGTTATGAGTTATTAATGTACATATGTTTGGTTTATGTGATGTGCCATGTAAGCACAGCTCTCTGGACAAAGTTTTAAATTTTGCTTCTGTTTGGCCCCTTTACTCTGATGAGTTATGTCTGTTTTGGTTTGAGGCCGTAGGTAATCTCAGGATTACTGGCTGGTTATGTCCTTAACCCATAGGGGCGGGTTCGGGTCATGACAGAGTGGTATCAAAGCACGAGTTAATAACTCACACACTTGTCCAAAAGAGCAGTAAGCGTCTAGAAAAGATCTAGGATGCATTCATGTGATAAGTATGAACTTGGAAGCATCGAGTATATGCTTAAATGTTTTGATATGAAGAATTATGTGTTATAAGTTGTGATTTGCTGCATTGCAAATTTTCTGAATATGTATGCTCTTTAGTATATGCATACTTGTGAATCTTTTGTGTGAAATATAATGCAAGTTTAATCAGATAGTGAGAACAAGAGGTGATGAGATAGAGGAATCCTCTACTGCCAGAATAGACAGAATGGAAAGACTGATACAGGAAATGGCAGAAACTTTGAGACAACAACAGGAGTGGCAACAACAGTGGCAGCAACCACATCCGCCACCTCCGCCTCCGGCACCTCCTGTGCCAAATAATCAGAATGATGACCAAATCATAGCTCTCATCGAAGAGTTTAAGAAAATGAAACTACCATAGTTCCACGGGGGATTGGATCCTTTGAAAGCTGAAGCATGGGTCCTCGACATCGAAAAACTGTTTGAAGTGTTCCCGTGTTCGGAGACACAGAGAGTGCTTCTAGCCACCTTTATGCTAGAAGACGAAGCAAGAAGATGGTGGATGTTAATGCGTGAGAATTACAAAGATTCTGATTGGGCAAAATTTCTAGAAATTTTCTATGACAAGTACTTCCGGCAGTGTGTCCGGGACAGGAAAGTAGCAGAATTCATGGAACTTAGGCAAGACAGCATGATTGTAGCCGAGTATGATGCCAAATTCACTGAATTGGCCAGGTTTGCACCACACGTGATTGACACTGACTATAAGAAAGCGAGACATTTTGAAGGTGGACTCCGAAGTGACTTTTTAGAAAGAGTGAATGTTTTGAAGCTGGAGACCTACATTGGGGTCCTAGACAGGGCCATCATATCAGAGGCTAACATAACTAGACAGACTAAGTCAACACATGACTGGAAGAGTAACAAAAGGCAAGGCTTCTTCTCAAAGAAGAAATTTTCGAAAAAGCAAAATACGGGCTCCTCAAATACTTTAAATTCTTCCCAAGACACAGCTCCCATGTGCAATATTTGTAGCAGAAGGCACCATGGAGTCTGTTACCGTGTGTCAAGAGCCTGTTTCAAGTGTGGAAAACAAGGGCATATGGCCTGAGACTGTAATCAGAATGGTGGAAAGATAGCTTTTAGTTCCACTGCATCGATCCCAAAGCCGGGAAATACTTTGAGATCTGCTACCACCGGGGATACCGTGAGACAGGGGAGAGTTTTTGCGCTTGTTCCGGGCGATACACGGAATGCCAATGCAGTTGTCTCAAGTACTATTTCTATATGTAATCAGGATAATTTTGTGTTAATTGACTCCGGATCCACACACTCTTTTGTAACATATGCATTTGCATCTAGACTGAATAGACCCTTAGAATTACTGCCATATCTGCTATGTGTGTCTGCTCCATCTGGGGAATCTATATTGTGTGAATCTATATACCGAATTTGTGATATGCGTATTAAGGATGCTATCCTATATGTAGATTTGTTGCCCTTGAACTTTAGGCATTTTGATGTAATTTTGGGCATGGATTGGTTGACCAAGTATTGTGCCACCATTGATTGTGTGACAAAATGGGTTGTGTTTAAACCACCAGAACATAAAGAGATTGTGTTTGTGGGTAATGGGGTGGTGCCTCCACCTTATTTGATATCTGCAATGAAAGCATGTAAACTGATCAGGAAAGGGTGTCAGGGTTATTTGTGCTATGTGTTGTCTGAACAATCTGTGAATGTTGAATTGAATGATATCCCTATTGTTAGAGAATTTCCAGATGTGTTTCCAAATGAATTACCAAGGGAATTGGTAGATAGGGAGATAGAGTTTACCATTGAAACTGTGCCAGGCACCCAGCCCATTTCTAAAACTCCCTACAGAATGGCTACTGCCGAAATGAAAGAATTGAAGGAACAATTGCAAGACCTACTTAACAAGGGGTTTATTCGACCTAGCACTTCACCTTGGGGTGCACCAGTATTGTTTGTGAAAAAGAATGATGGAACCTTGCGTTTGTGCATCGATTATCGGGAATTGAATAAGGTGACAACAAAGAACAAATATCCCCTACCCCGTATTGATGGCTTATTTGATCAGTTGTAGGGATCACAGGTGTTTTCTAAGATTGATTTGAGATCCGGGTATCATCAGCTGAAAGTTAAGGCAGAGGATGTTGAGAAAATCGCATTCAGAACGAGGTATGGACATTTTGAGTTTCTTGTTATGCCATTTGGAGTGACTAATGCTCTGGCAGCATTTATGGACTTAATGAACCAAATTTTCAAAACCTACCTTGACGAATTTGTTGGGGTTTTTATTGATGATATTTTGATATATTTTAAAGATAGACTTGAACATGAACATCATTTGAGAACCATCCTACAAATACTTTGGGAAAAGAAATTATTTGCTAAATTGAAGCAATGTGAGTTTTGGTTGGATGAAGGTTTTTTCTTAGGGAACGTGATCAACAAGGAAGGAATTTCAGTGGACCCATAGAAAATAGAGGCAATTGTGAATTGGCCTACACCGACAAATGTGACAGAAGTTCGCAGTTTCATGGGCTTAGCTGGTTATTACAGAAGGTTTGTGAAAGACTTTTCGAAATTAGCTGTGCCTCTTACCCAATTGACACGAAAAGGGCAACCGTTTGAATGGAATGACGAAAAAGAATCTGCCTTCTAGGAACTGAAAACAAGATTGACCACTGCACCAATTTTGACACTACCTTCAGGTACGGAGAATTTTGTAATTTTCAGTGATGCGTCTTATAAAGGTTTGGGTTGTGTGTTAATGCAGAATGGAAAGGTTATTGCTTACGCCTCCCGACAGTTGAGGCCACATGAGAAGAATTATCCAACGCATGACCTAGAATTGGCCGTAGTTGTTTTTGCTTTGAAAATCTGGCAGCATTCGCTTTATGGAGCAAAGTGTGAAGTCTACACGGATCACAAAAGCCTGAAATACTTCTTCACGTAGAAAGAGTTGAATATGCGACTGTAGACACCCCATTTTTGACCGTCCTCAAGACTTGGACGTCACCGTTTGATCACCCAGTGATCATCCATGTTTGTGTTCGTTTGGAGTTCCCGGAGGTCTCGGCTATGCGCCTTGCCTCAGGATCTCCGAACTCGACTGTTTAGTGTCTGGTTTTGCACCAAACACTTGTGTTTTGCCTTGGAGGGATAGGGAATGCCTTGTGAGGCATCCCCACACACCACCGGCCATGGCCAGAGGCCACCGGCTGGTGTTTTGTTGCCATCGGCAATTTGTATTGCCGGTCAGCATTCTTTGTTGCCGGTCGGCAGTCCGTTTTGTCAAAATGGAAATTTTGAGCAGCCGACTACTGTTCATCTACTTTTGGTAGATATTTTGTGACAGCTGTGATAGCTGGCACCCACTCTGTTCCCCTCCATACACGTGTATGAAGGGATTTCCCTCTAAGCAAGCATGTTTAGTAAGCTTTGCAAGGGGGACTTCTATAAGAGGAGAGCTCTCCTCCTTGTTCTTGGTGGGCAAGTTTGAGAGAAAAACCAGAGCCTATACATATACATACACACTATCTCTCTATATTTCCCTCTCTCTCCTCCCTTGTGTGTGTTTTGTGGCCCAAAAGTGCATTTCTACCTTAGTTTTGCACTAACACACACACTACCACACCTTACTTCGACTTTGAGGGACTTTGAGGGTTGTTTGTTGAGGTTTTGGACTGGTTTTGATCAATAGAGGGCGGCTGGACCAATGTTCTTCAAAGATTCTTCAAAGGTAATCACTTTGCTTTAGTTTCCCCAAACTTGCACTAGTTTTTTACCTATCTTGCTTGCTGATTTAGGCTTTGTGCATAACATAAGAAAAGCTTATATTTTCATGCTTAAGAGCTTCCATTAAGGGTGTTTTGTGGTTTGAGTTCGAACTCACCCTCTTAGGCCTTATTTGGCCTTTTTGGTGCTTCCTTTGTGAGGCTTTGTTTGCTTGAGTGTCTTAGTCTTCTCACCACTAAAAACCAGTGGATTTTCAGTGGTGAGGAAGGTGGTTTGAAGTCTTGTATAGGGGAGGGACACCCCTCTCCCCTTTGTCTTTCTTTTACCCTTGTTTTGGCTTAAAAGGGGAACATGCATGCTTGATCATTTTTGGCCTTATTTCAGAGGTTTTTGGGTGTCTCTAGGTCACATGTTATCTCTGTTTTTGGTCAGATTTGTGCCCTTTTGCATGCTTAACATACTTGCTTTACATTCCTCTATTTGGCCTAGAAATGCATCTTGTGTTTAGGTCATGATTCTTGCATGTGTTAGCCTAATTTCATGAAGGTATTGGCATTACTTTACCATGTTTAAGGCCTGTTGGCCATCTGTTTCAGTCATGCTTGCCATGTTTGGTGTCATCTCTTTGTGTTTTGGCTTGTAAGCCTTGAGTATATTGGCCTCTAGCATGCGTAGCTTAGACCATCCACATGATTTGGCATCATTTAGGATCATATTTCAGTCCATAAATCATGTTCGTATGTTTGCATATGTGACCTCTTTCATGCTTTGAGGATGTGCCCTTTTATGCCTAGAAATGAGTTTTGGTGCATGCATCTCATTGGAGCCACTTAAGCTGCCATATCAGTGGGTTTTGGAGTCCATTTTTGCATGCTAGGATTCTGTTTTTGCTTGTCTAATTCATGCCATGAATGGTCATGTTAGTGGAAGTAAAGCGCCCCCCTTTTTGTGCCTTAGCCTTAGGTCCTTTGGCTTGCGTGTTGGCATGAGTGCTTGTCCACCATTTCGGGCACTTTTGGCCACTGTTTTGGGGTGGATTGAGGTCTGCCCCTTTATGGTTTAAGTCCACCTTTGCATGCTTGTCTCATGTTTGTTGCATGATTGCTTCATTAGGTGTTGTAACATGATGATCCTATTGCTTAAATCGTCCATGTTTGCATTGCATTTGCATCTTGCATGCCTAGCATTGCATACTTGCCATGGTAGTTGTATGGCATTTGGCATGCCTTGCACCTTGATCTCATGTTGTATCTTTGAGTCATATTTGCATAACATGCATTACATTACTTGGTTTGGGGTGTCAAACCAAGTGTGAGGGTTAAGGAGCGTTCATACTATAAGTGATGTAACGCGTCTTAACTCTCGGTCACCGGGGCCCTTGACTTTGGTATGATAGGATCTTGGTCCTCATTTGTGTGTTGCATGCATTTGTACATCAAATTGCAACCTTGGCTCCTTAGGCTATCATGCATCAAATGCACTATCGATAGCCCGAAGGTCGAGGGCCATGTTCCCTTGAGTCCGTTACATGATGGGGAACATGACCATGCTCACATGTGCCTGAAATCCCATGCCATATACTGTCTGTCCTCTGTTGCTGTCAAAACTGTCTTTTGCAGGAAGTTTCTGCCGACCGGCAGCATTCAATGCCGACCAGCCATTGGTGAATGGCCGATAACTCCAACAGCAACCGATGGAAATTATATATGGCCGGTGGGAATTTCCTCCAGCCGATGGTATTCTACAGTGTGCAAGGAACCTGTCCCAGAACTTTGGCATTTTTCAGAAAAGCAGGGCAGTGTAAACAGAGGCAGCAGTGGTATGGTACGGACTTTCCGGGAAAGGCGGGTTCGAGCATGCATCATTCGCGCATCCCGTGGCGGGGGCTGTGGCCACCTTTCTTTTTTGTTTTTGCATTCATTCTGTTAATTAATTAGAAACTCTGTAATAATTAATGTATTTATTATTCGGACTGTAATATTTATTTGGACCCTCCGAGTGAGGGCAATTGTGTAATAAGTATGCGTGAGTGTGTGTATGTCTTCCAACCCCACGTCTTTCTTCCCTTTTATTTACCCGCTTTTGATGGTTAGTATTAGGGCACGTTTAATTTAGCATACCTTATGCAATGCATGCGTGCATCCATACATTCGTCTTGCATGCACCGGGCTCAGTACATCATGCTAACTGCATTTGTATTTCAATTCCAAATTGAATACGTGCATCAATTGACTGTATTTCACGGTCAATACAGTCAATTGACTGTATTTCACCCGTGTGCACGTGTGCACGTATTTCGAGGCACGTGTGCACGTGTGCACGAAATACAAGCCTGTCATTTCATATCATTTCATCATTGCCTCGGTTTGCGTGCCCGTGTGCACGCATTTCGAGGCACCTCTTTTATCCGCCGGCATCCTATGTGAGTGTGGCTGAGGCTCACTCATGTTGGTATAAGCCCATTTGCCATTTCATATCATTTTACCATTGCCTCAGTTTGCGTGCCCGTGTGCACGCACTTCGAGGTACCTCATTCGCATTGCATTTATCATCGCCTCAGTTTGCGTGCCCATGTGCACGTATTTCGAGGCACTTCATCTTCATTGCATTTATTATCGCCTCAGTTTGCGTGCCCGTGTGCACGTATTTCGAGGCACTTCATCTTCATTACATTTATTATCGCCTCGGTTTGCGTGCCCGTGTGCACGTATTTCGAGGCACTTCATCTTCATTGCATTTATTATCGCCTCGGTTTGCGTGCCAGTGTGTACGTATTTCGAGGCACTTCATCTTCATTGCATTTATTATCGCCTCGGTTTGCGTGCCCGTGTGCACGTATTTCGAGACACTTCATCTTCATTGCATTTATCATCGCCTCGATTTGCGTGCCCGTGCGCCCGTATTTCGAGGCACTTCATCTTCATTGCATTTATTATCACCTCGGTTTGCGTGCCCGTGTGCACGTATTTCGAGGCACTTCATCTTCATTGCATTTATCATCGCCTCGGTTTGCGTGCCCGTGTGCACGTATTTCGAGGCATGTCATTTCATAGCATTCTGTATGTTAGGATTGTATCTTAGTCGCATTTCATGCATATCATGCATATTGCATCGTGTTCAGGATAGGAGTTAGCTCGAGCACGGGAAACGAGGTACATTTCGTACTCCGAGTGACGGAATGTGTCTCGATTCCCCAGTCACCAACACTCCGGATTATCCATGATGGAGTTAGGTTTTTTAGCTGTAGTTTCATGTGCATTCATCCTATATTAAGTTGTGCATTTCGACTCCTCGGCCATCATGCCTCGGTATGCGTGATTGGTGGCACGAGGATCGAGACATGCATATATTTGTGCAAATACAATGCTATGCCCCTTTCCTGCTCTCTGTTGCAGCAAAATCAGGAATCAGCAACTTTTTGGGAATTGGCATGCATTTCAAGAACAAGTGTAAACAGAGGCTAATTGGGGCATTCCGGTGGATTTCCGCACAAGACGACCCGGACATGCATCATCCATCAGAAGCAAGGCAGTCCCTGGCTTGCACGCCAGTTTTATTTGCTTTCTTAGTTAATTCTTTAATTAATTAGGATTTTGTAATATTTTGGACTGTAATATTCTTTCATTCAGGACTGTAATATTTGGACTGTATATTTATTCGGACCCTCTCTGCGAGGGCACAACTGTAATAAGTGTGGGTGAGTGTGATGTATGTCTTCCAACCCCACGTCTTTCTCCCTTTTATTTATCCGCTTTCGATGGTTAGATTAGGGCATGTTTAAATTAGCATACAGTATGACAGCATGTTTGCATCATTCATCTGTATTGCATGCACCGGGCTCGGCGCACCATACTAACTGCATCGTACTTTCAATTCCAAATTGAATACGTGGTAGTTGTAGCATTTCATATACCATCTTAGAATAGCCGAGCCTACTATAGTTGCATTTTTGCATGTGTTGCATTAGGCACTTCTGTATACTTAGGATTCATGCATGATTTCTAATAAGTGTCTATTTTGGCTTGGAGTACTCGGTAAGTTTTTATGCTTTAGCATCCTTGCATGCGTGTGAGTGTTGCCATGAATAGCATGCTTACCATGAGGCTATGTGCTTATCTGATATAACTGCTTGAATGCCTGTGGGTGAAGGTTGGGTTATCTGAATTGGAATAAATCATCAAATGTTTCAAGCCTACCTGCGGGTAGCAAACCGTTTTCAAAAACAAACAAGAAGTGTTTTGTTCCAATCCAGGCGACCTGGTCTATATTTATATGCTGTGCGCATCACATAGTAACCTAGGCTAATAAACCGGAATAAGGACTCGCAATGTTTTCAAAAATTGATATCATGGTTAGTAGAGGCCGGTCTATGACCGGGCGAGCGGGGGTGCTCACGAAGTGACCTTCCCCAATCGTACCCAAGTTCCCGAGCCGAGGCAACTTTGGTGATGACGGACATGTGGCCTTTTGGCACCGAGTCAGGGTTTCCTAAATTTCCCAAAATAAAATATTTAGGTGGCGACTCTGTATCTGGCAAAGCAGTCCATGTTTGGCACTACTTTTTAAAGGATCAGTTTCTCAAAACAATTTGCCGGATTTGGACTCTTTGGTTCAGATTAAGAACCGTGACATTTAAGAGTCCGAGCTGTAGTGACCCCATATGAACAGAACGGGACTTCACCCTCCCGGGGCGTTCGGGGGACGTCTACAGTTTCTGGCGACTCTGCTGGGGAGTTAGAGAACTTGACTCGAACTCATGATATCTGTTTTTGACTACACTTGTGTGTTTCTTTGCATTGCATTTGCATTGGTGCGCCTAGGACACTGTGCTTGCCATCTGCTATTCCTAAACGGTTTGCCGGAGGCTTGTCTTGTCAAGGCATGACCATAAGGCTGACCGGTTGTGGGCTCTGCCAGTATGGGAACACAAACCCCGGTTTTACCGGGGCACCCTCTTTGACCATTCGACCTAGTGCATATTCGGATCCATAGTGACCATTCCAAACTAGGACAGGTTGCTTACCCGTTTATAGGTTGTTTGAAACCGCTGTGTACGTAGTAAAACCCTAGCTCCTGACAAAATAGGACAGGGAAACCCTACCCCAACATAGGGGTGTTTTGGCTCTCACTTATCTGTTATGTGCTTTAGAGTGCGTCTCTACAGGAATGCATGTATCAGTGTATGAGTTTGGGCGTCAGGCCTGCGGGCACCAGTTTGCGAATTTTGGCATTAGGCCTGCGGGCATTACTATCAGTATTTGAGAGTCAGCTTTACCCGTGGGTATCAGACTCAGATTTTGAGGCTGAATTTTGGGGCAGAATTCAGTAGAGAGCACACTCATTCAAATAGGTTCATATCTATTCAGGTGGAATCAGGCTGAGATGTTGTCTGTTTTCTCTTTTGCAGGGTAGTCTGGGAACCACAGCTTCAGAAGGCTCCGATATCCCCTGAGGTTCATCGAACTTGTGCTGATAGACTTTGTCAGGTCAGAGATTCAGTTCAAGGGTAATCAGTGTTCTTTCACTGAGGCAAGGTAAAGAAAAGCCGGTCAGGGCTCATATGTTCATCTAATCCGTCAGTCGCCAGTCACATCACCTTTGTTCAGACTCAGCAGGCCGTGATGGCACAAGGTTCGGAAGAGTTTGCGGCCGTGACAGCAGCGCTAAATCAGGGAACTACCATGCAGGCTGAGACCAGTATTGAAACGCAGCGCCCATCTGGGGCATCTGCCTCACATCCAGCTTTGGGGCCCCAGCCGAACTTTGACCCAATTCCGCCAGTTGAAGACTTGCAGTGTCTGAATCCTCGAGAAGGGTTGGCTCAAGCTCAGGTGCTCAGACCCCTGGTGCAGCCTAATGAGAGAACTCAACCCTTTCATGTTGATGAGTTCAATCTGACAACAGTGAAAATTGCAAACCTTGAGAAGCAATTCAAAAAGGTACAGGGCCTTAATTCCATTCCTGGCATTGAGGATGGGCACACCGAGGCTACCATCCGGCTCCCAGACAGATTCAAAATGCCATATATCGACCGTTTCGACGGGTCTGGAGATCCAATGGTACATATCCGACTCTTCTTAGATGTCCTGAAGCCGATGGGTCTGACTAAGCCACAGAAACTCTCTCTGTATGGAAGAACCCTGTCGGGTGTAGCAGCTACTTGGTATACCAAATTGGAGGATACAGTGAAGCAAAACTGGGAAGAACTGGCTGAGGCCTTTGTCGATCAGTATTCCTACAATACCCAAGTTGAAATGACCATCCAAGAGCTTGAAGCAACTCGCCAGAACCCAACGGAGCCTTTTGTGGAATTCGTTGCAAGGTGGAGAGCAAAGGCAGCGCAAATGACAGATCGTCGCCCTTCTGAGAAGGATCAAGTGCAGATGATGGTGCGAAACCTCGAGCATGATATGTTGCAAAAGTTGATAGTCGCTCCACTATTCACTTTCAAAAATTTGCATGAACTGGGGGTTCAAGTCGAGAATGTGTTCAACAGCGGGATCATTCCCAGGACAAGGGAACTGACAAAGAAGGTGATTTCAGGGAGTACCAATGCTGGTAGTAGCGCTATTCCCAAACCCACCGAAATCAATACAGTCGCCATAGCCGACCCTTTTGCCAAACCAAGCCTACAAACAGCTGGCCCAGCCCGGGCTCAGGGCAGAACTTTTGCCCCCCTCTATAGGAGCCTGACTAGCACACTAAAAGCCTTGATGGAAAAAGGGCATCTCAAACCCCTCGATCCTCAACCTCTTCCCGACCCACTCCCAGCCAGACATAACCCCGCCAAGTATTGTATGTACCATCAGCAGCGCGGTCATGGCACCGACCGTTGCTACCGCCTTCGTCATGAGGTCCAAAATCTCATCGACAACCGGACGATCGCTCCACCTTCAGATCCCAATGACCAAACATCTCCTGCCTACCTCAATCACATCCACATACTGCCATCCACCTTTGACCCCAGCATATACATCACCCCGGCCCATCTACCCAAGCCTGAGGTGTTTATCCCAGAAAGCATGGACTTATGCATGATGGGTGCACCTGAACCTCAACCATCTCAAACCCGTGAACCCATTACTTCTGAGTTGATGGGAATGATTAAAGATCTTCAAAAAATCGTGACGGATCTGGCCTTCGGGACATTGGCTCCATCATCGACCACACCACATACCAGGAACTTCATGCCAAGAGACTCTCCGATGTTGGGACGGGCTGCATTTGAGGAAAGCCAATCCCTTGGCAGAATGGAGGTGAGTGAGAGGAACAAGATAGGGGCGGACATTGGTCCCCATGAACACCTTCAGTGGGATATTGAGGCTTTGAAAGCCGAGGGACTGAACAAAGAGCAAGTCCTCGCAGTTGTTGCAAAAGCTGTGGATGACACTTTCGCTGTTCAAGTTGGGGGCGGTCTGAATCAAAGGGAACATCGGGAGAAGGATTGTCATACCAAAGACGATCCTGCTATCTCTAATCCTCCACTCGGAAGAGATCGGCAAACCAGGCCAACACCTACCAATCCCTTTGCTGGTGCGCCCAGCAAAAATCCACAAGCCTTGAAGTACCAACCCCGAGGTCGGAGGGTCTTCCATGCCCTCTATATGCCTTTGTCCAAAGCTCTCCAAATCCTTGTTGGACAAGGCCATCTCAAACCCCTTGAGCCTCGGCCTCTCCCGAACCCTCTTCCAACTACACATGATACTACCCAGTACTGCGCGTACCATCAACAAACTGGCCATACTACCAACGCCTGCTTCCGTCTTCACCATGAAGTACAGGATCTATTTGACAATGGGGTCATCCCCGCACCAGGTCCTGCAAAGTCTATCGGCACTTGATCAGTGAACTTGTAGGGGATAATGTGATGTGGTTGGAGGGATGAACCACCTGCGGGCAGCACTCAATTTACTCCAGATATGGTGGATGGCATGCACTGTTTTGAGCATTTGCGAATGCCGGTTTTCGACTCGGGTATTGGGTCAGTCTTGTTGTTTTGTTTTGAGTCTGTCTTTTTGTTTTGAGTCAGTCTCTTTTTATTTTGGATCTGTCTTGTTGTATCGAGTCAGTCCTGTTGTATAGGAGTCGTGTGATTCCGGGGGGTGTTACCTCGGGCGTCACCATTTTGTTTTATGTTTGTCTTTTCGTTTTGTTTTGAGTCTGTTTCTGCCAGGGAGCCAGTTGTGTCGACAGATTTGAATGAAACAGCAGTGATTTTTCATGCTTTGTGCTTGCTTCTACTTTGTGCCAGTTGTGCTAGAAAGTTTGAATGAAACGGCAGTACTTTTCGCCTACTCTTCTGCACCCCAAAATCATTGTATTTGACCTAAGTTTTTCAAAACTTTTTGAACACTACGGTGAAAACAAAGAGGAAGGAATTCCTCGGAATTTGCAAAACTTTGATCATTTGAGAGAAAGAGAGGCATGCTAAGCCCTTAATGAATGAAATCATGCTTGTTAGCGTGAGTACTGAGAAGGACCCTGGTTTGATCCAGACTGGTTTCACACTGCCTTCAGCGCGAGCGATTTGTCGCTTTCTTAAAAATTTTCAAAATCAAAATATTTTGCACAGTCTTGCGAAGACTTGTGTGGACTCGCTCTTGAGATCGTGCAGCCTAGGATCGCTCTTGGCCTCGAGACTCAACCCCTTCGCTTCCAAACCTGGAACTTGAAATCAGAAGGTTCGACGGTCAACTACGATGTGAGGCCTGTGTGGCTAGATTTGAAGCAGCCCTCGAACAAGAGGCACCAAAGTCAGGTCAAGAAGATCAGATCTCATCAGAAGAAGCTTGCAAAAGCAAAGCAACAGCCATTCTCCTGGATTCAGATGACTCCAGGATCTCAGAACCATTTGGCATGGACTTGTTATACTTTTACCCTTTGAGAGGCTCGCTGGGCCGAAAACCCGGAAGGGCGACCCAGGCAAAAGTTAGAGCAAAAGAAAAATACAAAAAAGAAGCAAAAAATGCAAAAAGAAAAAAGAGAACAAAAAAGAAAAGATGCGAAGAAAAGAACAAAAAAAAGAGAAGAAAAAGAATTGAAAAGAGAAAGAAAGAAGAACAAAAGCTCGCAAGGTCGAAAACCCGCAACGGGCGCCTTGGCAAAAGTTAGAGCCTAAAAAGGAGAGGTTAATACCCGAGTGTACCTTAACCCCGAACTACGTGAGGCTTGATTCCCATCATTGGGATACGTAGGCAACTTCATTCTGAAGTCCAATTCTAAAACATTTCAAATTCGATCATGTCTATGTAATGGTTCTGATAATCTTCACCTTCTCTGTATCCGAGAATTCGGTTGCAATCATCGCTCTGAGGACCGACTACAATACACTACGGTGCCATTCAGACAAGGGGCAACTTTTCGTTGCCATTCAATGCACCGCGGTGTCATTCAAACAAGGGGCAACTTTCCGTTGCCATTCAATGCGTTGCGGCGCTATCCAAACAAGGGGCAACTTTCCGTTGCCATTCAACGCACCGCGGTGCCGTTCAAACAAGGGGCAACTTTCCATTGCCATGCAGTTCCCCTCAAGCAAGGGGCAATTTTCCTTTGAATCCGAGGTTGTGCATCTCGAGAGTAGGTTCCGTGCTCGTTGAGCAGTGGTCGTTTGCAAAAATAGTTTTTGAGAATTTTTACTGAGGTTGACTAATCTTCTTGAAAAGTACTCATTTTTTTTAAAAAACTGGACCATTTCTCGGACCCAAAAAGGGAAAACTTTCAGTGCTCACAGCCTAACTTGGATGATTTTAAATCAGAAAATTGAACAAGCATGTTAATCTAACTCTCATTTTGGTCAAATTTTTTTTTAGGAGAAAACTAAAACAAAAAATGGTCAAAATGATGAATTAGGGGCACAATTGGGTCAGGTGTTCTGTCTTTCCCACCGTCAGCATACTTGCTAAGAAGGGCACTCTACCTGCCAGAATAGGGCACAACTGAAGTTAACAACAAAGGACAGAAAGCTCTCACATCCTCCAAGCAACAAGGTATCAAGCAAAGTGCGAAGCACGAACTAGAATGGGGCAAGATATTCCACTTCGTCATCTGGACAGATCTTATCACGTCCAAGCTCCCCAGCAAAGCATCGTCAACCGATGTCAGCTGCAGATTTGCTACACACCCAATTGTAGCGCAGCCCTTCTTTGGAAGAAATTCACTGTTGTGAACGAGAATCAAAAGCTGGTAGAATACTAGGGGCAAGGGCCCACGACTTCCTGTTTATCCATCAACCACCCAGGGGAGGGATAAAAAAATGAGAGATTGAAGAATAGAGAGATGTGCGATGAGAGAAAAAGTGAGAAAAGGGCTTTTTCAGAAAAATAGAGCTTGAGGGCCGAGTGACGTGAGGATCACAAATGAGAAAGGGTGGGAAACAATACCCGGGGAAACAGGCTCCATGTGCACATTTGAGTCTTGTGTTTTATTTTGTCTGTCTCGATTCTTGTTGTGAGTCGCTTCGAGTGTTACTCGATGTGTTTAGGTTGTTTACCTTTTGTTTTCCGTTTCTGAGTCCTTTTCACTGTGTGCGGTCGTAGGCTCAATACCCGGTTAAGAACTCATTTCTCAATTTCAAAAAAATCATCTTGTGCTCCGAGTGCCGTGCCGTTCTCCACATCTGTGCAAAACAAGATTCATTCTTTCATAAAACCGCAGGGTTCAGCCCAGGTCATGCCAGAACAGCAAAACCAAGACCTATCTGAAGCTATATAAGTTCCGGACTGCAAAGCAAAAGAAAATAGGGAAAATTTTGAGCATCTGAGTGTGTTTCACCTTCAGAAAATTCTGAGATTGCATTCCATATGTACCTCTTCAGGCCTTGCCAGTGCCCCGAAGAATGAGTATGCCTCTACTCCAAGCTTAAGTATGCTTCAAGTCAGAACGGCAATTAAAGCAGCAACAGCAGATGTTATCTCTTGCCAATTTGAACAGGGTGTGCCCTTTTTGAGCTGAGTGTGTTGCAAAGTCCTCTAAGAGGTAAATCAGAGGCACCAGAGTATATATTTGATGCTCCTCTACTACATAGATTGTGCATTTTCATATACACTGTTGTCGCATGCGTGCCGCACATCGTTATGATTCATGCATAGAATATGCTTGCTTTCGATCCTGCATAGAATTTGCTTTCAATATTGCATAGAATATGCTCCTGTTTCTTGCATAGAAAATGCTCGTATCTTTTGCATAGAAAATGCACTCTTCCATACTTGCATAGAAAATGCACCTCATTTGCATAGAACATGCATTCACTCGCACTATCTTGTGCACTTACACTTTGTATCTTACTAGCACTGTCTTGTGCATCTTGTGGTTGTATCTCACTCGCACTGTTTAGTGCATTTCAATCGCGCTGTTTAGCGCATCGCACTGTCTAGTGCATTTCGAATCAATCGCACTGTTTAGTGCATTTCAATCGCCCTGTTTAGCGCATCGCACTGTCTAGTGCATTTCGAATCAATCGCACTGTCTAGTGCATTTCAATCGCGCTGTTTAGCGTATCGCACTGTTTAGTGCATTTCAATCGCGCTGTTTAGCGCATCGCACTGTCTAGTGCATTTCAATCGCGCTGTTTAGCGCATCGCACTGTTTAGTGCATTTCAATCGCGCTGTTTAGCGCATCGCACTGTCTAGTGCATTTCGAATCAATCGCACTGTCTAGTGCATTTCAATCGCGCTGTTTAGCGTATCGCACTGTTTAGTGCATTTCAATCGCGCTGTTTAGCGCATCGCACTGTCTAGTGCATTTCAATCGCGCTGTTTAGCGCATCGCACTGTCTAGTGCATTTCGAATCAATTAACTGTCTAGTGCATTTCAATCGCGCTGTTTAGCGCATCGCACTGTCTAGTGCATTTCGAATCAATCGCACTGTCTAGTGCATTTCAATCGCGCTGTTTAGCGTATCGCACTGTTTAGTGCATTTCAATCGCGCTGTTTAGCGCATCGCACTATCTAGTGCATTTCAATCGCGCTGTTTAGCGCATCGCACTGTCTAGTGCATTTCGAATCAATCGCACTGTCTAGTGCATTTCAATCGCGCTGTTTAGCGCATCGCACTGTCTAGTGCATTTCGAATCAATCGCACTGTCTAGTGCATTTCAATCGCGCCGTTTAGCGTATCGCACTGTCTAGTGCATTTCAATCGCGCTGTTTAGCGCATCGCACTGTTTAGTGCATTTCAATCGCGCTGTTTAGCGTATCGCACTGTCCTGTGCATTTCAAATCACTCGCGCTTTCTTGCGCATTGCACTGTTTTGTGCACCTTACTTGCATTTTGCATGCATTCCATCGCGCTATCTTGCGCATCTCACCTGTACTTGTTAGTGCATTGTATCGCGCTATCTTGCGCACCTTATTTATATCGCACTGTTTTGTGCATTCACCTTGCTCGTACTGTTTTGTACACCTTTAGCATCGCACTATTTCGTGCATCTGTTTAGCACTGTTTTGTGCATTCACTCTGCATCGCACTGTCTTGTGCACTCGCCGGTCTAGGAGACCTTAAATCCTCCGGTCTGCGGAGACCTTAAATCCTGCATCTTTATTCGCACTATCTTGTGCACTCCCGGTCTAGGAGACCTTAAATCCTCTAAAGGTGCAATTCCTTTGGTGTTTGTCGTGCCCGAACGACTTCCGGTGGTCTGGTATAGCCACCTGCCTGTGTTCGTGGTGAGTTCCTAGGAGACCAACTGCGACGGTGGAAACTAGAGTTCGAATGGCTGATGCCTAGAACACAAAGGTTCAGGATTTCCGAGACTAAAGTCTGGTTTAAATACCCAGAGGCGTGTCCTCGGCTTGAAATCTGTATGGAAGCCCCATAGGTTGAGATAGCGTGTATGCACCTCAATTCTGGATACTGAGCCAACCTAGTCTGTCACCCCGTTGGAGAATAGGGAAAACTGCGACCATGGTCAGGGAGAAAAGTAGTACCTGTGGTTCAACCAAGAAGAAGCGAGAGATCCCCAGCACCATCAGGCACGATATTGTATGTACGGTTCATTTGAGGTTGGTGCAACCAGACGAATCGCGCAGGTATCGTATCTTCTCCGTGTGAGACGTGGCGGGGATTGAATAATCCTCCGCATTCTTAACTGCATGAAATGTAGTTGTTGCTTTGCATTCTTGCTTAAAACTGTTGCATCTATTTGCGAATACTTGCTTCATTACAGCTTGCTGCATTTGCACGATCATCGGGTTACCTTCGGCTTCTTGCATATCATTTGCATTTTGCCCCCTGCCTGTGGGCATGCCTGCGGGCGCATCTCTGTTTATCCCGTATGATTTGTCTAAGTCTTCGGCCTTGTCAAAAATGGGTCGTCTCTGGGCTTTGACATTCACTCCCGTCACTTGTGACTTCCGAGTTCTGTCAAAGAGGGGCAACTGTAGACACCCCATTTTTGACCGACCTTAAGACTCAGACGTCACTGATTGAGCACTTGGTGATGTTGCATAGTGTGCTTGTTCAGAAATCTCAGAGTCGCGGCCGTGAGCCCTGCCTCCGGACTTCCGAACCCTTTTCTGTGCCTTGTCTCGGTTTGCGAACCAGACTCGGTTTTCTCTGTTTCTTTTCCTGAGGGGAGGGAGAGGCCCCGTAGACCATCTCTCAATGTTCGTAGGCTACGTTTGGTGGCCGTAGGCCATTTTGCCCATTTCGGAGCCCGGTTCTCGGTTTTCGGAGCCGTCAGGCCGTGTGCCTCGGTTCAGGACCGCTTAACCATCTCCTATTGCTCTGATTTTTGGCATACATCTTATTTGCTCCCTTTTGAGGGACACTGGGGTCTGAGAAACCCACTTCGTGGCCGAATGCCACTTTCGGTGCTTAACAACCCATTTTCGGGACCCCGAACTGCGTGTTTTGGCCCCGGAACATTCGTTTTGCATCGGTTTTCGTTCATTTTTGGCAGGTACCTCTGTTTTATCACCAGGAAGGTCACTGAAGGGTGGGAGGCCAGCAATTGTTGCAGCAGCCAGTTATCTCTCCTCCGGAGCCTCCCGGTGCCCGTTTTTCCAACTTCCGAGCTAATGTTGAATACCTTGGAGTTAATGTTGTCAACTTTCAACCACATATCTGTGATCTACGCATCTGGGAGGCCCCTAAAAGTTGGTGGCCGGCCATTAAGGTCACCTGACCCTTTTGACCCCTTTCTTCCGGGCTAATGTTGAACCCCTTCGACCTTTTTTCCTGAACTTTCAACCACATATCTGTGATCTACACACATGAGAGGCCCCTAAAAGTTCATGGCCGGCCAGTAATCCAACTTGACCCTTTTGACCCCCTCTTTCCGAGCTAATGTTGAACCCCTTGGATCCACTTTCTTGGACTTTCAACCACATGGTTGTGTTGTACACACATAGGGGTACCTCTCCAGTAGCTGGCCGGCCAGAAAATCACATTGACCCTTTTGACCCCTAGCCGGCCGGCTAGGGGGTGTGGCCGGCCGGCCACCTCCAGCAAAAGCAATGGGTCGGCCTGCTTCCTTGCACTGTGCACTTTACAGCTGTGGGGCAATATCCCCCAGATATTTTCTGTATCCGGGGGATATTTTGTGGGGGAGTTTTCCTCTCCTTCTCCCCCACCTTTACACCCCCTTTTGGACCCTTATAACCAGCTGGTGGCCTCCTTTGTAAGGGTTAGAAAATTTACTCTTCAAGCTTCCATAGCCAACTCCATCTTCTTCCTTCTCAATTCTTCAAAAAACCCTAAGTCCCTAACCATCATTCCTTATACACCACCAAGCTCTACCACCACCATCTCATTTCCAGCAACAAGGAAGGATTCTTGAAGGCTAAAGAAGCTGCAAATCCATTCAAGAAGCAACAAAAGTTCGAATCTTCAAGGGTAAGTAACACTTTTACCCTTTTGAACCTTTTTCTTGATCTATTTCTAAGCCCCACTTCTCTTTGGTTTCAAGCTCCGGCCCTAACTGAAAAGGGCCATTTTTTGAGCTCATCTTCACTTCTCATTAAGGGCTCAACCCTGTTTGAGCCCTCCATAATACACTTGCTTCATTGACCATCTTGTATGTCATAGTTTTGCATGCTATTTTTGACCCATGAGCAATTTATTTTCGAGCATGTTGTAAACTGATATTAGGCTTATTTTGAGCCCCTCGTCAATATTGGAGAAGGGCTCAACCTTGTTTGGTGTCTCCATGTGTCACTTGTAGTTCAATCCCTTATTTGGCCTCATTTTTGCATAAGTTGATAGCCCTCTTTGCTTCTGTTTTTGGACCTTGGTCCGAACTGAAAGTGGCCTTGTTTTGGCCTATAATTCATGTTTCATTCACACTTTTTTTCTGTTTGGTGATTATTTTGTATACTTCATGTTTTAGCACCTTTTGAGCTTCATTTTACATCACATTTTTAGCATATTTTTATACTGATTTTGAGGCTGCTATATACTGTAAATGTTCATATTTTTGGTCCATCTTCAGTGTTGTAGAAGGAATTTTTTCAGTTTGGGTTTTGCTTATACCACTTGCTTCATTACCCCTCTTTTGGCCCCTATTCTTGCATGCCATTTTTGCCATACCTATGCTTGCTGTTTGGCCATGTTTATAACTGCGAAAGTGCATCTTTTGGGACTGTCTAGCTTCTGTCTTTGCATTGCATGTCCATATCGTGCATGTTTGGCATGGCTATAGGCCATTTCGGATGCCTATTGTCGCATTTCGGGATATTCCCTTGCATTTCATGTCATTTCGTTTCATTTCGGGACTGTTTTCCCCCATTTTTTGCTGCTGAAATTCCATTGGCATGCTTGCATATCATTTTTGCCATGTTACATCACATTTCATCATTGCCTCGGTTTGCGTGCCCGTGTGCATGCATTTCGAGGCACCTCATTTTTATCCGCCGGCATCCTATGTGAGTGTGGCTGAGGCTCACTCATGTTGGTATAAGTCCATTTGTCATTTCCATGTCATTTCATATCATTTCATCATTGCCTCGGTTTGCGTGCCCGTGTGCACGCATTTCGAGGCACCTCATTTTTATCCGCCGGCATCCTATGTGAGTGTGGCTGAGGCTCACTCATGTTGGTATATGTCCATTTGTCATTTCCATGTCATTTCATATCATTTCATCATTGCCTCAGTTTGCGTGCCCGTGTGCACGCATTTCGAGGCACCTCATTTTTATCCGCCGGCATCCTATGTGAGTGTGGCTGAGGCTCACTCATGTTGGTATAAGTCCATTTGTCATTTCCATGTCATTTCATCATTGCCTCGGTTTGCGTGCCCGTGTGCACGCATTTCGAGGCACCTCTTTTTTATCCGCCGGCATCCTATATGAGTGTGGCTGAGGCTCACTCATGTTGGTATAAGTCCATTTGTCATTTCCATGTCATTTCATCACATTTTATCATCGCCTTGGTTTGCGTGCCCGTGTGCACGCATTTCGAGGCACCTCTTTTATCCGCCGGCATCCTATGTGAGTGTGGCTGAGGCTCACTCATGTTGGTATAAGCCCATTTGCCATTTCATATCATTTTACCATTGCCTCGGTTTGCGTGCCCGTGTGCACGCACTTCGAGGTACCTCATTCGCATTGCATTTATCATCGCCTCGGTTTGCGTGCCCGTGTGCACGTATTTCGAGGCACTTCATCTTCATTGAATTTATTATCGCCTCGGTTTGTGTGCCTGTGTGCACGTATTTCGAGGCACTTCATCTTCATTGCATTTATTATCGCCTCGGTTTGCGTGCCCGTGTGCACGTATTTCGAGGCACTTCATCTTCATTGCATTTATTATCGCCTCGGTTTGCGTGCCTGTGTGCACGTATTTCGAGGCACTTCATCTTCATTGCATTTATTATCGCCTCAGTTTGCGTGCCCGTGTGCACGTATTTCGAGGCACTTCATCTTCATTGCATTTATTATCGCCTCGGTTTGCGTGCCCGTGTGCACGTATTTCGAGGCACTTCATCTTCATTGCATTTATTATCGCCTCGGTTTGCGTGCCCGTGTGCATGTATTTCGAGGCACTTCATCTTCATTGCCTTTATTATCGCCTCGGTTTGCGTGCCCGTGTACACGTATTTCGAGACACTTCATCTTCATTGCATTTATCATCGCCTCGGTTTGCGTGCCCGTGTGCACGTATTTCGAGGCACTTTATCTTCATTGCATTTATTATTGCCTCGGTTTGCGTGCCCATGTGCACGTATTTCGAGGCACTTCATCTTCATTGCATTTATTATCGCCTCGGTTTGCGTGCCCGTGTGCACGTATTTCGAGGCACTTCATCTTCATTGCATTTATCATCGCCTCGGTTTGCGTGCCCGTGTGCACGTATTTCGAGGCACTTCATCTTCATTGCATTTATCATCGCCTCGGTTTGCGTGCCTGTATGCACGCATTTCGAGGCATGTCATTTCATAGCATTCTGTATGTTAGGATTGTATCTTAGTCGCATTTCATGCATATCATGCATATTGCATCGTGTTCGGGATAGGAGTTAGCTCTGGCACGGGAAACGAGGTACATTTCGTACTCCGAGTGACGGAATGTGTCTCGATTCCCCAGTCACCAACACTCCGGATTATCCATGATGGAGTTAGGTTTTTTAGCTGTAGTTTCATGTGCATTCATCCTATATTAAGTTGTGCATTTCGACTCCTCGGCCATCATGCCTCGGTATGCGTGATTGGTGGCACGAGGATCGAGACATGCATATATTTGTGCAAATACATTGCTATGCCCCTTTCCTGCTCTCTGTTGTAGCAAAATCAGGAATCAGCAACTTTTTGGGAATTGGCACGCATTTCAAGAACAAGTGTAAACAGAGGCTAATTGGGGCATTCCGGTGGATTTCCGCGCAAGACGACCCGGACATGCATCATCCATCAGAAGCAAGGCAGTCCCTGGCTTGCACGCCAGTTTTATTTGCTTTCTTAGTTAATTCTTTAATTAATTAGGATTTTGTAATATTTTGGACTGTAATATTCTTTCATTCGGGACTGTAATATTTGGACTGTATATTTATTCGGACCCTCTCTGCGAGGGCACAACTGTAATAAGTGTGGGTGAGTGTGATGTATGTCTTCCAACCCCACGTCTTTCTCCCTTTTATTTATCCGCTTTCGATGGTTAGATTAGGGCATGTTTAAATTAGCACACAGTATGACAGCATGTTTGCATCATTCATCTGTATTGCATGCACCGGGCTCGGCGCACCATACTAACTGCATCGTACTTTCAATTCCAAATTGAATACGTGGTAGTTGTAGCATTTCATATACCATCTTAGAATAGCCGAGCCTACTATAGTTGCATTTTTGCATGTGTTGCATTAGGCACTTCTGTATACTTGGGATTCATGCATGATTTCTAATAAGTGTCTATTTTGGCTTGGAGTACTCGGTAAGTTTTTATGCTTTAGCATCCTTGCATGCGTGTGAGTGTTGCCATGAATAGCATGCTTACCATGAGGCTATGTGCTTATCTGATATAACTGCCTGAATGCCTGTGGGTGAAGGTTGGGTTATCTGAATTGGAATAAATCATCAAATGTTTCAAGCCTACCTGCGGGTAGCAAACCGTTTTCAAAAACAAACAAGAAGTGTTTTGTTCCAATCCAGGCGACCTGGTCTATATTTATATGCTGTGCGCATCACATAGTAACCTAGGCTAATAAACCGGAATAAGGACTCGCAATGTTTTCAAAAATTGATATCATGGTTAGTAGAGGCCGGTCTATGACCGGGCGAGCGGGGGTGCTCACGAAGTGACCTTCCCCAATCGTACCCAAGTTCCCGAGCCGAGGCAACTTTGGTGATGACGGACACGTGGCCTTTTGGCACCGAGTCAGGGTTTCCTAAATTTCCCAAAATAAAATATTTAGGTGGCGACTCTGTATCTGGCAAAGCAGTCCATGTTTGGCACTACTTTTTTAAGGATCAGTTTCTCAAAACAATTTGCCGGATTTGGACTCTTTGGTTCAGATTAAGAACCGTGACATTTAAGAGTCCGAGCTGTAGTGACCCCATATGAACAGAACGGGACTTCACCCTCCCGGGGCGTTCGGGGGACGTCTACAAGTAGGCTCGGCTAGTTTATGAATGACATGTGAAAATGCACAAGTAGCATGTATTCAAGTTAGATTTGAAATACTAATGCAGTTAGCATGATGCGCCAAGCCCGGTGCATGCAATACTGATGAATGATGCACGCATGCATAGCATAAGGTATGCTAAATTAAACATGACCTATTACTAACCATCAAAGCAGGTAAGTAAAAGGAAGAAAGAAGTGGGGGTTGGAAGACATGCACACACTCACCCACACTTATTACAAATTCGCCCTCGCTCGGAGGGACCAAAAGAATAATACAATTCGAATAATGAATTAACTATCCTAGCTAATTAATTATTACAGACCAACTAAATTAATTAATTTAAGAAAGCAAGAAAAAAAAAGGCCTCGGGAAGAGGGCTCAATGCACGCGTGTTCGGGTCTTGCTCGGAAGTCCACTGCCATGCGTAGGTTGCCTCTGTTTTCCCTGCTCTGTCCCTCTGAAAACTGCCAAAGTCTCAGAATTGCTTCCCTGGACATTGAGAGACACCACTGGCTGAGGAGAATGGCCACCGGCAGTAAGATGTGATCATCGGCTGTTGATGAAGCTATCGGCCACGGATTTATGGTCGGTCAGCACTGAACATTGCCGGTCGGCCAAGAATGTCTGCAGAACCTGCAATTGACAGCAGCAGAGGGCAAGGCACAGCATGGCAATGCATTTCAAGCAATGTATGTACCGACCATATCCCTTATCATGTTTATGACTCAAAGGGACATGGTCCTTGGTTCTCGGACCATCAAGCGCGCATTTCAATGCATGATAGCCCAAGAGACCAAGTTGTGCATTTTTCATTTCAAATGTAATGCAATGCACATAGTCAAACCAAGGGGCTTCTACCTCTATCATGACTCACTTCAAGAGGTGAGGCAATGCATGCACAATGCAATGCAACCTAGGCATGCGAGCTAAGGATGCAACATGGCAATGCAATGTGTACATGCAAGTATGCAAGCAACCATACGAGGTGAGTATGCAAACAAGCAAAGAGATGGACTTAAACATGATTAGGCAATTCTCAAACAAGCCTAAGTCAGTGGCCAAAGTGCTCAAACATGGAGGCCAACGCACGCACACACATGCACATGTTAAAGGGCTAATACTTAAGCACAAAAGGGCAACTCTCAAGCACACTTGAAAAAGGCATAACATGGACAATTAGCATGTAAATTAAGCTTTGAAAATCATGCAAGAACATGGTGCCAAACCAACCCAAACAATGCAATCAAGGTATGCAAGCAAAGTCCAAGATTCAAAGCAAGCTAAACGGGTATTGAACCACACTTAACAAAACCAAACATGGCATGAATTCAATGACCCAAAACAGAGTTTTAGCACATAAAACAAAGCCCAAAAGATTACTTAGATGGCGTCTAAATGACTTGAATTCAAAAGCATGCACAATGACCAAAACATGGAGTATGCAACACAAGCCTTTGACACATCAAAGGGACCATGAAATGCAAGCATACGAGCATACTAAGTGGACTGAAATGACATGGAAAATGGTCCCAACCCACTAAATCAAAGCAAGTAATGCATGCTATACACTCACACCCTTAAGGCCAACAAGCCAAAAATGCAAAGGGGCTATACAATACATGCCAAAGTTGACCCAAACGACTAAGGACAGACCTTAATCATGGCAAAATAAACATGAAAGCTTCACAAAGCCAAGCCTAAAACATGCTGGAACAATGGTTTACAACCTAAGGCATGTTAAGGAAACAAAATGGCATTACAAGGCATGTATGCTAAGCAAGCATGGTGTACCAAAACCAACTTAAAACAATGCTATTTCATGGAAAAATAAGCATAAATAACAGCTAAGGCATGGTCAACAAGAGCCTAAGCTAGGTGCTCCCTCAAGAGGCAAAAATGATCCTTTTGAAGGCCAACAAGGAGATGGGGGTGGCCCTCTCCTTCTTGGGACGTCAAGGTACCATCCTTACCACTGAAATCCCTCAAGATTTCAGTGGTGAGGAGGCCCAAACACCAAAGTCCCGGAGCTCACACAAAATAGCACAAAACAAGGGCCAAACAAGGCTTAAGAGGGGTCAAACAACCCCAAAGCTTAAAACACTCTTAACAAACTATTTAGAGGCCTTAAAAAAAGAACTTTTATATATTATATGCAAAGCCAAAAAACAGTTGCAAGATAGGTAAAAGTAGTGTGCAAAAATGGAGTAAAAAGGGACTAGTTTCTTACCCTTGAAGTCCTCCTTCGCAAATGATGATCTTGTTGCCTCCTTAAGCTCAAATCCAGTCAAGAACACCAAGAACAACCCTCTGGTCCCTCAACAACCAAGAGAAGGTGTAACACTATGTGTTTGTGTGCAATAGTATGGACAAACACACACTAGACACACACAACAGAGAGATATAGAGATAGGAAATATGTATCAACCCTAACCCTAATCCAGAACTCCCTCTGAAATTTTTGTAACCCTAATGCCAAGAGAGGAAGCCTCTTCTTATAGGCAACTCCCTCTTGTAAGGCTTCCAAAACAAGCCATCCAAGAGGGAAATCCCTCCATACGTGTTTGGAGGGGAGCAGAGTGGGTGCCAGTTATCACAGCTGGCACAAAATATCTATTAAAAGTAGATGAACAGTGATCGGCCATTCAAAATTGCCATTTTGGCAAAATAAATGGCCGACCGGCAATAAAGAGTGTCGACCTGCAATATACATTGCCGATGGCATAAAATCACTGGCCGGTGGCCTCAAGCCATGGCCGGTGATGTGTGGGGATGCCTCACAAGGCGTTCCCTGCCCCTCCAAGGCAAAACACAAGTGTTTGGTGCAAAACCAGACACAACACGGTCGAGTCAAGAGATCCTGAGGCAAGGAGTGCAACCGAGACCTCCGGGAACTCAGGACGAACACAAACAAGGGTAATCACCAAGTGTTCAAATGGTGACATCCAAGTCTTGAGGACGGTCACAAATGGGGTGTCTACAGCTGGATTTGCCCCTAGTGTTGTGGATAGGAACTCAGATGTTCTTCAGTAATACTTTCTTCTTTCTTCTCTTCTGGGGTTTGGCATTCTTGCCGATCTCTGTTGATTTGCAGAATGATCCATCTTCGGCTCTTCGAGCACAATCTGGCATCTTTTGCCCCTAGTTCAAGGGGTGCTTCTGATCTAGCTTTGCAAGCTTATTTTGACGACATCTGATCTTCTTGATCTGACTTCCCTTGCCCCTAGTTCGAGGGCTGCTTCAAATATGGCCACACAGGCCTCCTTTGATGGTTGACCATTGACCATTCTGAATTTAAGTCCAAGGTTTGGAAATGAGGGGTCGAGTTTCAAGGCTAAGAGCGATCCTAGGCTGCACAATCTCAAGAGCGATTCCACACAGGTCTTCGCAGGATTGCGCAAAACATTTTTTTGAAATCTTTTAAGAAAACGACTAGTCGCTCGCGCTGAAGACAGTGTGGGACCAATCTGGATCAAGCCAGGATACTTCTTAGTACTCACATTAACAAGCATGATCTTGATCATTAAAGCCTTAGCATGCCTCTCTTTCTCTCAAATGATCAAATTTTTGCAAAACCTGAGGAATTCCTTCCTCTTTGTTTTCACCGCAGTGTTCAAAAAGTTTTGAAAAACTTAGGTCAATGCAATGATTTTGGGGTGCAGAAGAGTAGGTGAAAAGTACTGCCGTTTCATTCCAACTTTCTGGCACAACTGGCACAAGGCAGGAGCAAGCACAAAAACATGAAAAACCACTGCAGTTTCATTCATAACTGTTGGTGTAACTGGCTCCATGGCAGAAATAGACTCAAAAGAAAGCGAAAGGACAGACACAAAATAAGATAGTGATGCCCGAGGTAACACCCCCGGAATCACCTGACTCTAACAAAACAGGACTAACTCGATACAACAAGACAGACCCGAAACAAAAAGACTGACTCAAAACAAAGAGACAGACTCAAAACAACACAACAAATCTGACCTAAATATCCGAGTCAGAAACTAGCATTCACAAATGCTCAACACAGTGCGTGCCATACGCCACATCTGGAGTAAATCGAGTGCCACCCGCAGCTGGTTCATCCCCCGATCACATATTCACATTATCCCCCAAGTTCACTGATCCAATGACGATAGACTTTGCTGAGTTGGTGCGACGATGACCTTATTGTCAATCAGATCTTGTATTTCGTGGCGAAGACGGAAACAACTATCAGTGACATGGCCGACTTGCTGATGAAAGGCACAGTACTTGGCCGGATCATGGGAGGGAGGAAGTCTATCTGGCAGTGGTCGCGGCTCTAGGGGTTTCAGATCCCCCTCTTTAATCAGAGCCTTCAAGGCCGCTGATAGAGACATGTACAGTGGTGCGAACACCCTCTGGCCTCAAGGTGGGTGTTTTGAGGTTTGTGGAGTTTTGCTGGATGCACCAGCAAAGGGATTGGTAGGCTCTGACTGGGTTGGCTGATCTCTTCCGAGCGCGGGACTAGAGATGAAAGGAACATTCCTGGTACAACGGCCCTTCTCCCGGCTTGCCCCTTGATTCAGACTGCTCTCATTCTGAGTGGCGAATGTGTCATCCACAGTTTTTGCAACAACTGTGAGTACTTGCTATTTGTTCAGCCCTTCGGCTTTCAAAGCCTCAATATCCCACTGAAGGTGTTCATGGGAACCAATGTCTGCCCCTACCTTGTTCTTACCACTTGCCTCCACTTTGCCAAAGGAGTGGCCTTCTTCCAATGCAACTCGTCCCAAGGTTGGGGAGCCTTTAGACATGAACTCCCTGGTACGTGATGTGGTCGATACTGGGGCCAAAACCCCAAAGGCCAGATCTGCCACAGTTCTTTGAAGGTCTTCAATCATTTTCATCAGCTCAGAAGTAGTGGGTTCGTGGGTTTGAGATGATTAGGGTTCAGATGCACTCATCATACATAAGTCCAGGCTCTCTGGGATAAACACATTAGGCTTGGGTAGATGGGCCGAGGTGATGTATACACTGGGGTCGTAAGGGACGGCCAGTGTATGGATCAAATTGAGATGTGGATGAGGTACTTGGTCATTAGGGGCTGAATGTGGAGCTATCGTCCGGTTGTCGATGAGATTTTGAACCTCATGACGAAGGCGGTAGCAACGGTCGGTGCCTTGACCGCGCTGCTGATGGTACACACAGTACTTAGAGGGGTTATGTCTGGCTGGGAGTGGGCTAGGTAAAGGTTGAGGATCGAGGGGTTTGAGATACCCTCTTTCCATTCAGACTTTTAGTGCGCTAGTCAGGCTTATATAGAGAGGGGTGAAAATTCTGCCTTGAGCTCGGGCTGGGCCGGCGGTTTGTAGGCTTGGATTGGCAAAAGGGTCGGCTGTGGCGACTGTGTTGATTTCGGTGGGTTTGGGAATAGTGTTACTACCAGCATTGGTGCTTCCTGCAATCGCCCTCCTTGTCGGTTCACTTGTTCTGGGAATGATCCCGCTGTTGAACGCATTCTTGACCTGAACCCCCAGTTCATGCAAACTTTTGAAAGTGAATAGTGGAGCGACTATCAACTTTTGCAGCATATCATGCTCGAGGTTTCGCACCATCATCTACACTTGATCCCTCTCAGAAGGGCGATCTGTCATCTGTGCTGCCTTTGCCCTCCACTTTGCAACAAATTCCAGAAAAGTCTCTGTTGGGTTCTGGCAGGTTGTTTCAAGCTCTTGCATGGTCATTTCAACTTGGGTATTGTAGGAATACTAATCGACAAAGGCCTCAGCCAATTCTTCCCAGTCTTGCTTCACTTTATCTTCCAACTTAGCGTACCAAGTGGTTGCTACACCCGACAGGGTTCTTCCATACAGAAAGAGTTTCTGTGGCTTAGTCAGACCCATTAGCTTCAGGATATCCAAGAAAAGTCGGATATGTACCATAGGATCGCCAGACCCGTCGAAATGGTCAATATATGGCATTTTGAATCTGCCTGGGAGCCGTACGGCAGCCTCGGTGTGCCCATCCTCAATGTCGGGAATGGAGTTAAGGCCCTGTGCCTTCTTGAATTGCTTCTCAAGGTTCGCAATCTTCACTGCAGTCGGATTGAGCTCATTAACATCAAGGGAATAAAGCCTCTCATTAGGCTGCACCAGGGGTCTGAGCACTTGAGCTTGAGTCAACCTTTCTCGAGGATTTAGACACTGCAAATCTTCAACTGATGAAAGTGGGTCAAAGTTTGGCTGGGGTCCCAAAGCTGGATGCGAGGCAGATGCCCCAGATGGACGCTGCATTTCCATACTGGTCTCGGCCTGCATGGCAGTTCCCTGATTTAATGCAGCTATTACGGCCACAAATTCTTCCGAACCCTGTGCCATCATGGTCTGCTGAGTCTGAACGAAGGTGATGTGACTGGCAACTGACGGATCAGATGAACCGGTGAGCCCTGACTGGCCTTTCTTTGCCTTGCCTCAGCAAAAGAACACTGGTTTCCCTTGAATTGAATTTCTGACCTAACAAAGTCTATCAGCACTAGTCCAATGTACCCGGGGGATATCAGAGCCTTCTGAAGCTATGGTTCCAAGACTACCCTAGCAAAAAAAGAAAACAAACAGCACCTCAGCCTGATTTCACCAAAACAGATATGAGCATACTAGGATGACTGTGCCTCCTACTGAATTCTGCCCCAAAATTCTGCCTGTAAACTGATACCCTTAGGTAAAACTGATTACCTGAATACTGATCCTGATGCCCACAGGCCTGATACTCAAACTTGCAAACTGATATATACACTCCCTGTAGAGATACACTCTAGAGCACATAGCAAACAAGTGAGAGCCAAAACACCCCTAAGTTGGGGTAGGGTTTTCCTGTCCTATTTTGTCAGGAACTAGGGTTTCACTATGCACGCAGCAGTTTCAAACAACCTATAATCGGGTAAGTAACCTGTCCTAGTTTGGAATAGTCACTATGGATTTCGATATGCACTAGGTCGAATGGTCGAAAAGGGTGCCCCAGTAAAACCGGGATTTGTGTTCCCATACTGTTAGAGCCCACAACCGGTCAGCCTTATGGCATGCTTTGACAAAGTTAAGCCTCCGGCAAACCGTTCAGGAATGGCAGATGGCAAACACGGTGTCCTAGGCGCACCAATGCACATGCAATGCAAAGAAACACATAAGTGAAATCAAAACAGGATATCACGAGTTCGAGTCAAGCTCTCTAAGTCCCAAGCAGAGTTGCCAGAAACTGTAGACGTCCCCGAACGCCCCAGGAGGAGGCGTCCCCCTTGTTCTGTTCGTTTTTTGGGTTCACTACAGTTCAGGACTCTCAGATAGTCACGGTTTTTAATTTGAACCAAAGAGTCCAAATCTGGCAAATCGTTTTGAGAAAACAGATTTTTAGAAAAGAAGTGTCAAACATGGACTGCTTTGCCAGATACAGAGTCGCCACCTAAATATTTTTTATGGGGGAATTTAGGAAACCCTGACTCAGTGCCAAAGGCCACGTGTCCGTCATCACCAAAATTGTCTCGGCTCGGGAGCTTGGGTACGATTGGGGAAGGTCAGCTATGAGCACCCCCTCTCGCCCGATCCGAAGATCGGCCTCTACTAACCGTGATATCCGTTTTTGAAAACGTTATGTGTTCTTATTCTGGTTATTAGCCTAGAATTACTATGTTATGCGCACAGCAAACAAGTATAGACCAAATCACCTAAATTGGAACAAAACATTGCATATCCATTTGTTTGGAAAACACTTTGAAATTTGCTACTCACAAGTAGGCTAAAATACGGATTTCAACGAGTTATCCCAACTCAAACAATCCAACCTCCACCCACAAGCATTCAAGCAGTTCATCAAATAAGCATCTAGCCTCATGGTAATCATGCTATCATGTTAACGTTCACACTCATGTGAGATGCTAAAGCATAAGGAGCTCACCTAGCACTCCGTGCCAAAACAAGAAACTAGTTAGTAATCATATGCATGATCCTAGTTTAAGATGGCTAATGCAACGCATACGGAATGTCACTAGAGTAGGCTCGGCTAGTCTATAAATGACATGTGAAAATGCACAAGTAGCACGTATTCAAGTTAGATTTGAAATACTTATGCAATTAGTATGATGCGCCGAGCCTGGTGCTTGCAAGACTAATGAATGATGCACGCATGCATAGCATAAGGTATGCTAAAATAAACATGTCCTAATACTAACCATCAAAGCAGGTAAGTAAAAGGGAGAATGAAGTGGGGGTTGGAAGACATGCACACACGCACCCACACTTATTACAAATTCACCCTCGCTCGGAGGGACCAAAAGAATAATACAAATTAATTAACCTATAAGCTAATTAATTATTACAGACCACCTAATTAATTAAGCAAATTAACTAAGCGAAGAAAACAGTAAAGGCCTCGGGAAGAGGATCCAATGCGCGCGTGCTCGGGTTTGCTCGGAAATCCAACGCCATGCACAAGTTTGCCTCTGCTTTGACTGTTCTGCTTCTCTAAAAATTGCACAACTCCCAAGGTTGCTTCTCTGAGTGTTGTGGAACACTACCGGCTGAGTGAGAACACCACCGGCCATGGAGAATGGTCACCGGCCACAAACTTATGCTCTCGGCCAAACATGCTTTGCTGGTCGGCACCCAACACTGTCGGCCGGCCAATTCTTCCTGCTGAAACCTGTTTGACAGCAGCAGAGGGCAGGCAAGGCATGGCAATGTATTTCAAGCAAATGTATGAACCGATATATCCCCTATCATGTTTATGACTCAAAGGGACACGGTTCTCTATTCTCGAACCATCAATCGCGCATTTCAACGCATGATGGCCCAAGAAACCAAGTATGCACTTTGATTTTAAATGAATGCAATGCAAATAAGCAAACAAAGGGACTTTCAACCTCTATCATGGCTTGATCAAGAGGTGAAAGATGCATGCAAATGCAATGCAACCTAAGTATGTTAACTAGGCATGCAACATGAGCATATGGGAAGCATGCAAGGCATATAACAAGCATGCAAGTTAAATGAGCATACAAGGCACAATGTCAACACACAAGCATGCAAAACATATGGCATGTTAAGCAACCAAAACAAGGAGGAGAATACGTGCCAAATGCAACATCATTTCAACATGCAACAACATGTCATAAGCTAGGCATGAAACAACATGCCAAAGGGTGGACTTAAACTAAATTAGGCAGCCCTTAAACAAGCCTAAAACAGTGGCCAATGCTATGGAAATGATAACCAATACATACACACACATGCAAGCAAATAGGCTAACACTTGAACATCAAATAAGCAACCTTTAAGCACACTTAAAGGAAGACAAACATGGGCATATGGCATGTATCATAAGCTCTGAAATTGCATGAAAGAGAGGTACCAAACCAAGTAATCAAAACAAGCAAAGCATGCAATAATGGTCCAAGTACTTAAGGCAAGCTAAGGAGGTATTGAACTACCCTTAGCAAAACCAAACATGGCATGAATTAAATGATCAAAACAGAGTTTTATCATATTAAAACAAAGCCTAAAGACCACTTAGATGGCATCTAAATGACTTAAATTCAAGGGCATGCACAATGACCAAACATGGAGCATACAACACAACCTCTTAGAGGCATCAAAGGCAAGGATACAAGCATGTTATAAGGACTGAAATAACATGATAAGTGGTTCCAAACCACTGAAACAACGCAAGTAATGCATGCTAGAGAGGCCAAAGCTTAAGGCTTTCAAGAGGGATTGCATGGTAGCGATACAAAGCAAGACAAGAATGACTCAAATGACCTAAAAAAGTCCCTTAGCACACCAAAATATGCATGTAAGCTTCACAAGGCTAAGCCTAAATCATGCTAGAACAAGGGTCTACACCTAAAGCATGTTAGGGCAAAAATGTGGCATTACAAGACATGTATGCAAGGCATTCAAGGTGCGTCCAAACCAACTAAAAACAGAGGCATATTATGACATAATAAGCACAAAAATCAGTTGAAGCATGGCCAACATACACTTAAACAAAATGCTCCCTCAAGAGGAAAAAATAGCCCTTTTCAAGGACAACAAGGAGAGGGGGTGGCCCTCTCCTTCTTAGGACCTCAAGGCACCATCCTCACCTCTGAAATCTCTCAAGATTTCAGTGGTGAGGAGGCCCAAACACAATGGTCCCGGAGCTCAACCGAAATGGCACAAAGCAAAGGCCAAACAAGCCTTAAGAGGGGTCAAACAACCCCAAAGCTTAAAACACCCTTAACAAACTATTTAGAGCACTAAAAAAAAGAATTTTCTATGTTATATGCTAAGATCAAAAATAGATGCAAGATAGGCTAAAAAGCTTTGCAAAAAAGGGGTAACAAGGGACAAAAGTCTTACCCTTGTAGCACAGCAGCAAATCAGCAACTTTTGGACAAGAAAAAGGGTTTCAAATCACCCCAAGAATCACCTCCAAGGATCTCATCTCAATAAGGGGAGTAGAGAACTAAGTGTTTGTATGCAAAAGTGCAAAGAAAATGCACTTTTGAGGACAAACAAGCCCTAAACCTTAGAGAGAGAGGTAGAAAATGTAGAGAGAGAGAGATATTTTTTTGCTCCAAGTTGTATATCTCTTTCTTCTCCTCCTTTCCTAGTTGTATCTCTCCTATGTGAGAGAGCTTGATTGATATAGATATGTATCGATCTGCAGCTCCTCAGAATACCCACGTCCAGGCATGGGCTGGGGTATGGCCTAGAATGACCGCTGCCAGTTGTCTACAGAAATATCTGTTGAAAACCACACTTGGCCGGCCGCCCATAAAAGTGGTCGACCAGCAGTCAAATTGGCCGGCCGGCCATCACATTTGGCCGATTGAAAATCAAGGTGGCCGGTGGGCAGGAGACTTGTCGACAGGCTACCCCCTTCCCTCAGGAACACACCCACAAGCTCTTGGTGCAACCAAGCACAAAACAGAGAAATTAAGAGATTCTAAGGCAAGGCGCGCGGCCAAGACTTTTCGAAACTCAAAACAAACACAAGCATGGATAATCATTGCGTGTTCAAACGCTGACGTCCAAGCCTTGAGGACGGTCAAAAATAGGGTGTCTACACCTACACCGACAAATGTGACAGAAGTTCGCAGTTTCATGGGCTTAGCTGGTTATTACAGAAGGTTTGTGAAAGACTTTTCGAAATTAGCCGTGCCTCTTACCCAATTGACACGAAAAGGGCAACCGTTTGAATGGAATGGCGAAAGAGAATCTTCCTTCTAGGAACTGAAAATAAGATTGACTACTGCACCAATTTTGACACTACCTTCAGGTATGGAGAATTTTGTAATTTTCAATGATGCGTCTTATAAGGGTTTAGGTTGTGTGTTAATGCAGAATGGAAAGGTTATTTCTTACGCCTCCCGACAGTTGAGGCCACATGAGAAGAATTATCCAACGCATGACCTAGAATTGGCTGCAGTTGTTTTGGCTTTGAAAATCTGGCGGCATTATCTTTATAGAGCAAAGTGTGAAGTCTACACGGATCACAAAAGCCTGAAATACTTCTTCACGCAGAAGGAGTTGAATATGCGACAGAGGAGATGGCTAGAACTGATAAAGGACTATGATTTAAAGATTCAGTATCACCCCGAGAAAGCTAACACAGTTGCTGATGCCGTGAGCAAAAAATCAACGGGGAGTATGGCTTGCTTACTTACTGAACAGAAAGAGATCTTGCAAGATTTTAAGAAGTCTGAAATTGAAGTGGTAATGTGTGAACAGGACGGATTGATAGCCGCTATTACAGCCGAGCCGGCAATCATTAATGAAATCAAGTAGAAACAGAAAGAGGATGAATTCCTCAAGAAGGTGATTAATGAATTCGAGACAAGTCCTAAAGCAGAGTTCAGTATTGAAAATGAATTGTTAAAATTTCGAAACCGAATGTGCGTCCCAGATATCCTGGAATTAAAGAAGAGGGTTTTAGATGAAGCCCACAGATTCGTATTTGTTATGCATCCGGGCAATAATAAAATGTATCGGGATTTGAAACAAATCTATTGGTGGCCTAAAATGAAGAAAGAGATTGCAGAATATGTGTCCAAGTGTCTTCAATGTCACCAAGTCAAAGCTGAACTTTAGAAACCAGGCGGTCTACTTTAACCTCTCCCTATTTCTGAATGGAAGTGGGAGCATGTGACTATGGATTTCGTTGTTGGCCTACCTCAGACTTCTCGAGGTATGGATTCTATTTGGGTTGTAGTTGATAGACTGACTAAATCTGCACATTTTCTGCCTATCAAAACTATATTTAATGCTTATAGATTGGTTACTATATATGTTGATGAGATTGTCCGTTTACACGGAGTCCCGGTATCTATTGTGTCGAATAGAGATCCAAAATTTGTATCTAGATTGTGGAAGAGTTTGCAGGAAGCTATGGGAACAGAACTAAGGTTCAGTACTGCATTCCACCCACAGACAGATGGGCAATCAAAACGAACAATACAGACTTTGGAAGATATGTTTCGAATGTGTGCTTTAGATTTTCAGGGGAGTTGGGAAGACTATTTGCCACTTGTGGAATTTTGCATACAATAACAGCTTCCACTCCAGCATCTGTATGGCGCCATACGAGGCTTTGTATGGTAGAAGGTGTAGATCACCAAATTGTTGGACAGAAGTCGGGGATAGAGCTTTACTTGGACCTGAAATTGTGCAAGACACTTCTGAAAAAATCAAAACTATTCAGCAAAGGCTCAAAATAGCTCAGGATCGACAAAAGAACTATGCAGACGCTCGAATAAGACCTCTCGAGTATGAAGTCGGTGACCATGTGTTTATTCGTGTGTCCCCAATGAAAGGCCAAGTCAGGTTTGGAAAGAAGGGCAAGTTGTCGCCCCGTTACATTGGGCCGTTTCAGATTCTGGAAAGGCTTGGCCCCGTTGTTTATAGAGTTGCTTTGCCACCGGGATTCGAACAAATCCATAATGTGTTTTATGTGTCGATGTTGAGGGGTTACCTTCGAGACTCGTTTCATGTGATTGACTATCACCGGGTAGCTGTTGATAAAAATATGGAATACGCCGAATGACCAGAACGAATTGTTGATCGACAAGTGAAACAATTGAGAAGCAAGTCCATCCCAATGGTGAAAGTGGAATGGAAAGAACACTATGGGACGGATGCTACATGGGAAAAAGATGAGGAAATGCGACTACGCTATCTACATTTGTTTCCCGACAAAGGTAAATTAAGTTTGGAGGACCAAACTTCCTAAAGGGTGGAAGACTGTGATATCCCTATTCCGTAATATGTTATTTAGTCCTTAATATGCATATGATTATGTGTTTAATATGATTTTGTGTGCCATTATGTGAAAATATGTGGTTTTGAATTTCTATCTGTTCACCGTAGGAATATCTGTTTGACTATTTGCTTTGGGAATTAAATTGAAGGCCTTATCGGCCACAGAACCCGAAATTGATTACGCCATTGTGATTGGCATAATTTTTAGAGCCTACGGTGAAATTTAATTGAAAATTGATTCGGATCAGATTAAATTGATTAAGTTGATGATTTAGTGCCCAATTATTTATTATTATTAATTTGGTGCTAGTGGGAACTTATGTAAAGAGGCACTATACATTTAATTGTTACACTTGAGCTCAAAAATCTGATTTGGTGCCCTGAGAGAGAGAGAGAGAGGGCCGGCTATAGAGAGAGAAAGGGAGAGATTTGTGAAATTTTTGGCTCAAGCTTAGGGATTTGAAGATTTAACTCAAGAATTGACTAGAGCTTGGGTCTTTGAAGCTCCTAGGTGAGTAAATTCATGAGTTTGAACTTGTAATTTGTGAATTAAAGATTAATTGGTGATCAAGGACAAGAGTTGTGCTTTAATTGATAAATTTGAAGTTAAAATGCACATGCATGTATAGGATCACCATGATTTTGCATAGCCAAGCATGTATTAAGTTGAATATGGAAAAATGAGTGTTAAATCATACATGCAAGTATGTTTTTGTTGAGTTTCATGAGAGTGAACACCATTTGCATCATCTAGGTTATGAATAAGGGTATTACATCACATGCATGTACAAAATATAAGAATAGGAGCTTTGAATGCATGAATTTGCATGTTGAAAATGGGTTTGGTGTCAATTGGGACATGCATGTGTTTGATTTATGAAATTGAGCTCCATATTAATGTAAATGGGTGTTTGTATCATGATAGTATAAATATATTTGAAGTTTGAACCATAAAATGTAAGTTGGATTGGTTTGAATGCCGAATTTGAGCTCAAGAACTTAGCTGGAAAACCTAGAAAATTTGGTGCCCGCTCGAGCGGGAAAACCGTCGCTCGAGCATGAAAAACGGGTTCCCAACATTTTCTGCAGACATGGTGTCCGCTTAAGCGGGGAGCCATGTAGAGAGGCCTTCCGCTCGAGCGCCAGAGTGCACGATCGAGTGTAAATTCGACCTAACCAGTACTTTTGCAGGCTTCTTGGGTTCGCTCGAGCGGGGACCCTATTTTCTGAAATTTTGAAAATGCATTCTGTGTTCCGTTTTCCATTCTCTTTCGCTTGCAAGCACTCATAGGCATACATTGAGCATTATAAATGAGTTAAAGAGATAAGAATGAAGCCTAAAGAGGAATATGTGGGTTTAAAAATGGATTGAATTGTTTGTGACCCTTTAGTGTTCATGGAATGTGTAGGGTCGAGCTCCAGGGCAAACCAACCAACCGATCACTGTGAGTAATATCTTAATCGAGATATCTGAAATATATTGTTGTCCAATGGCTTACTTCTATGTAAGTTTTATAAGTTCATTGATTCGATTGGTGGACAATGTTTGCTATACCAAATGATTGGGCGGAAGGCCGTTTTGACATGAATGGATGGGCCGAAGGCCGTTTTGACACAAATGAAAGTTTGAATGGGCCAAAGGCCAGTTCGTTAGGAATCGCAGTCACACGACTTAAATTGTGTATATATGCTAAATAAAAAAGCTAAATAAAAATATGAATTTGGGCCCAAGGCCGTTCGAAGCTTGTTTTTCTACATATCGTTTGTATAACTTCTATATTTGATATTATTCACTAGGCTATCGCTCACGCTCATTCATGTATTTGTAGGTAAGCCAAGAGAGCTCCAGACCCAGCCTCAGTGAAGTATGTGTGGAACAACCCAAGTTTTTGAAGAGTCAGCCCTTGCGTCTCACGCACGAGACCCGTCTTCTCCTTTTTGTCATTTTGTGTTATGTTGTCATGATAACGAAGTCTTTGAACATGTCTGTATATAGTTTTGATGGGTTGACTTAGTTTTGGATGATCCTGTCTGTACAGAACTTTATGGTACTGTATTTCTGTTGTGAGTTATTAATGTACATATGTTTGGTTTATGTGATGTGCCATGTAAGCACAGCTCTATGGACAAAGTTTTAAATTTTTCTTCCGTTTGGCCCCTTTACTCTAATGAGTTATGTCTGTTTTGGTTTGAGGCCGTAGGTAATCTCAGGATTACTGGCCGGTTATGTCCTTAACCCATAGGGGCGGGTTCGAGTCATGACATTGGGGATGACTTTCTGAAGGAGGATGCCACCGTAACCAACATCAGAGGCATCAATTTCAATAATCTTAAAAGAATTTTCAGTAGGAATACCAAGACAAGGCAATGTCTTGACATATTTTTTGATTTGTTGAATAATAGCTATATGGGTGGAAAGACCATAGAGAAGGATTATCTTTCAACCGATCAAAAATAGGCTGACAAGTTTTCCTAAGGTCTTGGTAGAATTCAGCAATATAATTAAGGGATCCTAAGAACCTTTGTAACTAGGTTTTGTCTGAGATTTCATCAGGAAACTTAGAAGCAAATTCAATAGAACGACTAATAGGAAGAATAGTACTTTGGTAAATATCATAACCTAAAAATTGGACTTTGGATTGAAATAACTTAATTTTAGGGGCAGAGATGACGAATCCATTATGTTTAATAATCTGTAAAAAGGAATGAAGATGTTTCCAATGTTCTTCAATTGATTTGGAAAAGATTAGAATGTCATCTATTTAGACAATAGAGAAATGACTAAAAGGGTTGAATATTTCATTTGTGATATTTTGAAATTCACTAGGGGCGTTTTTTAATCCAAAAGGCATGACATTCCATTAATAATGACCGAAAGGGGTAGTAAAAGCAGTTTTGTAATGATCATTAGGGTGAATTTGTATTTGTCAAAATCCACTTTTAAGATCAAACTTACTAAAAATAACAGTTTGGCTAAGTTTTTTAATTAAGTCTTTTTTATTAGGGATTTGATAACGAATCCATTCCAAGACTTTGTTTAATGGTTTATAATTAATGACTAATCAGGGAACGCCATGTTCATGTTCAGCATTTTTATTAACATAAAAGGTAGGACAAGACCAAGGTGATTTACTTTTACTAATAATATTATTTTGGAGTAATTCATTAATTTCTTTTTTACACATTTTTACTAATTCATTATTCATTTGAATTGGTTGAGATTTAGTAAGAATTTGTCTTTTATTAAAATTTTTAATATAAGAAAGTGTGACTACATGTTTTTTTCGATGCCAAAACGCACTGGGTGAAGTAGAACAAACCGTTGTTTCTAACTGTGTTTTGAATTGTTCAATTTTAGATATAAGAATAGGGTTAGTTAATTGAGTTTCAATTCTTTTATATTTTACTTCTTCTTTGAGAAATTTAAGTTGCTTGGTTAATCGATTAATAGATTGGAATATAGAACATTCTTTCAATTGATTTAACTCATTGATTTCAGGAGGAGATAGAAATTTAAATGTGACAATGCGACCAAAAGCTTGCGTAGTTATTCCATGATTAATGGTAGTGAATGGATACAGTAGAAAGATAAATGGGGTTCCTAAAATGACTTCGTCTGTCATATTTCGAACTAAAGCAAATGATGTTTTAAAACAAACATTATTTTGAGAAATATGTACTTTGGGTAATTTATATTTAATATGCATTTGACTTCCATTAGCAGAACTTAATTGTTCACTAGTTTAATGATAGTATTTTATGGGGATTAAACCTTCTTGAATATAGTTTAAATCAGCACTGGTGTCAATTAGGGCAATAACTTTGATTTCAAAAACATAAATAACTAATTTAACTTTCGAATGCCATTTTTGAATATTGATTGGACTAATTATGTTCAATCGATTACTATCATGATTATTTGTGTCATTAGAGGATTTAGTTAACCTATTATCAAAGATAACATTTTTAGGATGTTGTTCAGAACTAGAACTAAATTCATCAGAAGAGGTATTATTTTGAAAATCATTAAGGCTTTTATTAATATTTAATATTGCTAATTCATTTTCTAGTGATTTGTCTTTGACCTTTAATTCTTTAATAGTTACTTTGATTTGATTGATTTCATTTTGTAAATCTTGTAAAGTGAATTATTTATGTTTATCTTTTCGGAATCTTTCCAAAGTTGTGGTTAGACTAATTATTGGTTTATCCTTATGAGGTTTTTTTATCTTTATTCATTAGTAAAGATTTTAACTGATTAGTATATTTTCTTTTTAATTCAGGATTTTCTAATTTACTAATTAGTTCGATTAAGAAATCTTCATCGTGTTGGGATTTACTAAGAACATGGACTTGTTTACAGCAAGTATCATTACATCCTAATTCAATCTCATGATCAGTATTATCACTGGGGGAGTAATAAGTAAAAGTATCATCGGAGGGAGCAGTGACGCTAGATGAGTGACTAGAACTAGCAAGAGATTGATTTGGGGTATTGGTTAGTTTAAATATTTCAAATATTTGGTGTTGATGTTCCTCAGTAATCTGTAATTGATTAAGCTTATCTTTAAGTTGTTCTTTAACTTTACATTTATTAGAATAATGACCATTTTTTCCACAATTGTAACAAGTGATATCTTGGGTAGATTTTGATTTCTTATGATATTTCTTTTTGGGTTTAGTATAATATTTATCAGATGATTTAGAAGGTAAATATTTCTTTTTGTAGTTAGCATGGTATTTATGTGGAGATTTCTTTTTTATTATGTTTGCGTCGTGAACATATTGCTCACAGAAATTATCTAATTCATATTTAACTTTATGTTTATCTTTAGCAACGTTTTGACTAAGTTTCATATCTATGCACATTTTTAATCCTTCTTTTTGAATTGTACTAATTATATCGCCATAGGTTAAATTGTCATATTCAATTATACCGGTAGGTTGACTAAGAACATCTCTAATTTTATAAGCAAAAAGGTTGGGTAATCTATTAATAAATTTTTCTTTCCAAAATGATTTAGTGCAATCATCTCTAAGCATGACTCGAGAAGTAAAACATCTTTATACCAACGAAAATCACTTAAAGTCGGACAAGTTAAATTACTAAGTTGATCATGCATTCGGAAATGGACATTAGTAGGTGTGCCAATAAAATGTTTGACTATAGTAAATATTAAAGTATTAATACCATCAGGTTTACTTGATCCTATATCTTCATCAAAGATTGGGATGCCATTTTTATCTAATTGGACTGGGTATTGTATAGATTCTGGTAGATCTATTATTATTATTATTTATTTATTTTTCTTTTTATTTCATTTGTTTCTTTATTTACTTTTACTTTAGTTTATTACTTATCTAATTTACTTTAGTCTAGTTAGTTTAGTGCAGTACTCATGAAGTTTTTTTTTATAAAAAAAAAAGAAAGAAAAAAGAAAAAAAAAAGGGAAAAATATGAAAGAAATCCGGTGGTGTAAGGGCAATGAGGATTTTAGTGGCTTTGTGCATGTATGCGATATATCATGATTGTCTAATATAATTGCTCCACGTTTTTTGTTATGTTGTTATGTATAGGTATGGCTTCATCGTCCCACTAGGCGCCTAAGCGCCCTTGCAATGCCAACATAGGATGTCGGGATGTGTCAGTTGCTATCTAGGTTGACACACAAGTTGCTTGTGACACACCATTTGATATGGATTTCTTCCGGCGAGACCAATCAACTATGTGGAGTGTGCAATAACGTGAGGACCGGGGCCTACTTGGCGTCTGCCAAGTCACGGAACCAACATATCCCCGTATCGTATGAGTGTTTTACCAAAACATATACATCAATGATGAGGTACCAAGATCCCTTCTTTCCCTCATTGATGGGATTGAGTTGATAGTCACACCAGCGTCCATTACAAAGGCTATCACTTGCTTGATTGACACTCTTAATGAACAACAATTCCTAGAGTTCACTCGGGAACTCACAGTCCCGGAGTTGATTACCGAGTTCTACAAGGGGTAGTAGGATGATGACAAGCTTACAAGTATCAACTGGACTAACCTACCACACCGACTCCTTTTCCTTGATGTGGTTTTTAAAAAAAATGTCATACCGCTAGGCCACAAGGTGGAGCGACGAGAGGACTTCCTCCGAGCCTTACACCACTTTGACTTTGGGTTTTGGGTGGACATTCCCACTTTGATCTTCAACCAGATGGCCTGCATACTGAATGAGGTCAAATTGCGTAACACTCGAGGGAGTTCTACATGGGCTCTCCCTTTCGCCAACCTCAATACGGTACTCATCAAAAGCCAAGACAACTACCTACTCAATCCCAATGAGGTTCAACTCCAGCAGCCACCACTCTATGCCAAGACCTAGTGGTGGTAAACCACTGCTCGCTTTCCTCCTCCACTAGTGATTTCCAATGCATTGCCAAATCCTAATGACATTTCAGCTGAGAATAGTCGCGTCAGCACCACTACCATTCTGCATGACGAGAGCGTAGTATTGTAGACACGCCCTGTGGGCTTCATGCTACAGTTCAGACTCAAATGTCACGGTTCTGAATCTAATCCCGCAAAGTGCAATGCGAGACCGATAAATCACCAAAGAGTCCAAATCCGGAAAATTGTTTTGGAAAACTAATTTTTGAGAAAGAAGTGCCAAACATGGACTGCTTTGCCAGATATAGAATTGCCACCTAAATATTTTATTTTGGAAAATTTAGGAAACCCTAACTCGTTGCCTAAGGCCACGTGTCCGTCATCACCAAAGTTGCCTCGGCTCGGGAACTTGGGTACGATTGGAGAAGGTCATCTATGAGCACCCCCGCTAGCCCGATCAAAGATCGGCTTGTACTAAGCATGATATCTAGTTTTTGAAAACACATGTGTTCTTATTCCGGTTAATTAACTAGAATTTACTAAGTGATGCACACAACACACAAGTATAGACTAGATCGCCTAATTTGGAACAAAGCGTTACATATTCGTTTGTTTGGAAACGGTTTGAAGTTTACTACTCGCAAGTAGGCTAAAATGCGAATTTCAATGAATTGTCCCAATTCAAACAATCCAACCTTCACCCATAGGAATTCAGACAGTTATATCACATAAGCAAATAGCCTCATGGCAAGTATGCTTTCATGTTAACACTCACATACATGCAAGATGCTAAAGCATAAACACTCACAGTGTACTCCGAGCCAAAACAAAAGCTAGTGAGTAATCAATGCATGATCCTAGCTCATGTTAAGATGGCTAATGCAACACATGCAAAAATGCAAATAGAGATAGGCTTGGCTATTCTAAAATGTCATGTGAAATGCAACACTTGATACATGTATTCAAATAGGAATTGAAATACAATGTAGTTTGTATGATGCGCCGAGCCCGGTGCATGTAATACAGATGAATGGATGCAAACATGCGTAGCATAAGGATGCTAATTGAAAATGACCTAGAACTAACCACTGAAAGTAGGTAAGTAAAAGGGAGAAAGACGTAGGGTTGGAAGACATTCACACACTCACGCACACTTATTACAAAATTTGCCCTCTCGACGGAGGGTCCAAATAAATAATACAAGCCACCAAATTAACTAACTAACAAGGTAATTAATTATTACAAAGACTTTAACTAATTAAACAAATTAATTAAATTACAAAAGCAGTAAAGAGGCCTCGAGAAGAGGGATGCATGCATGCTCGGACGGCTTCGCTCAGAAACCCGTTGCCATGCCACATGTTGCCTCTGTTTGCACTATTTTACACCTCTGAAAACTGTGCCAACTTCTGTGACACTTCTGAACCACCTTGGGGACATGCTGAGAGTCCATCGGCCAAGAGATAGGGCCATCGGCCAAGGGAATGGTTCCATCGACCAATGATAAGGCTCTCGGCGAAATGTTTGTTGCCGATCGGCACTAAACATGGTCGGTCAACCATACCTTCCTACAAAATGTTGTTTTGCTGCAGCAGAGGACAAACAGAGCATGGCAATGCATTTTCAAGACAATGTGTGCACAACCACCCTCCCTATCATGTCATGAGCTCAAGGGAGTATGGTTCTCGACCCTCGGACCACCAATCACGCATTTCAATGCATGATGGTCAAAGGTGCCAAGTGTGCAAATCAATGTGGAGTGAATGCACAAAACACATGAATGCCTTGCCCTCTATCATGTTGGATCAAGAGCGTTGGCGACTAAGGAGTGAGGAACGTTTCGTCACTTCAAGTACGAACGTTCCTCGCTCCTTGTGTTTAGTTTGACACCCCAAACCAAACAAAATGCAATGTATGTATGCCAAATGCAATGCAATATGGAAAAGCAATGTTATGCAACCTAAGCCTGCCAAATGCAATAGGACTCAAGTATGCACACAAGACTAAAGGTAGCAAGCATGCCAAATGCAATGCAATCTAAGCATGCAAGTTAAGCTAATGTAACATGGGCACGCCACGTATGCAACAACGCTATGTAATGCAACTAGCAAAATATCATGCGATATACCAAACATGCAAAAACATGATACAATACAAGCATGCAAATAACATGGAAGCAAACATGCTCAATGGACTTAAATTGAAATGGGCAGACCTCAGCCGTGCCAAAACAGTGGCCAAAGTGCCAAGAAATTGTGGACAAAACACACCCAAACATGCGCATGTAAAGGTCCAACACTTAGGCACAAAAAGGTCGACTCTTAAGCACATTTAAAAGAGACAAATATGGACAAGTAACAAGCATGATAAGCTCTGAAAATATGCAAGGGATGATGCCAAATCAACCAAGCCATGCAAGTAAAGCATACAAAGGAGCCTAAAACTTGAGACTAGCCAAGGGGCTCAAGCCATGGCTATGTGAAGCAAGCCCCAAAGGGCCAAGGAGACCTAAAATAGTCTCGAGGCAGGTCCAAGCAAGACCAAAAGTGAGCTCAAAGCTAGCCAAAACAAGCTAGAATACAATGCCAAAACAAAGGGGCATGCAACGCTATCAAAGAGGTATTATACTACGTCTAACACAACCTAACATGGCATGATTTTAGCAATGGAAAACAGAGTCATGGCATGTTGAAACAAACTCAAAAACCCACTTAGATGGCATCTAAATGACCTAAACCTAGGGGCATGCACAAATGACCCAAACATGGAGCATAAGACACCCACTCTTCAAAGCATTGAAAGGATGGTAAATGGCAAGCATATAAGCGTGAAACATGGACTGAAATAACATGATAAATGATGCCAAATCACTGAAACGGTCCAAGTAAAGCATGCTCACGACTCACACACCCAAAGCTAACAAACTAGAATGCATGGTGACTATACAAAACATGGAAAGCATGACAAAGACAACACCAAACAGAGCTTATACATGGTGAGACAAGGCTAAAAACTTCTCCAAGTTAAGTCAAAACATGTAAGCATGATGGTCTAAATGCATGATACATGTTTAGGTAAATAGGGGGATTGCAAGGCAAGTGTGTGGTACATGCAAGAGACCAGCAAACCAACCCAAAACAGAGGTGTAACTAGACCAAATAACACCAAATATCCTCTGAAATGGAGCTAAATAAAGCTAAGCAAACATACTACCCTTATGAGCCCTTAATGCAAGCAAATGGGACAAAAGGAGAGAGGGGTGTCCCTCCCCTATACAAGACCTCAAAACCACTTCTCCACCATAGAAAATCCTTTGCATTTCAGTGGTGAGAAGGTTGAAACAAGAAAGGTTCCTAAGTCATAAGGAAAAGGCACAAAATGAGGCCAAACAAGGCCTAAGGGGGGTTGACAACTCCCAACACAGAAGTGACCTTAATGAAACATCTCAAGCATGAAAATACAGAACTTTTTTATGTAGGACACTAAGCTTAAAATAGCATGCAAGTATTGCTAAAGGCTTAAGAAAAAATGGGGAATAAAAGAGTAGTTTCTCACCCTTGAAGAACACCTCAAGAACACCAACTCCAGCACCTCCTTTTGATCAAAACTAACTCAAAAACTCTGAAAACAACTCCTTAGCACCTCAGTAACTAAAGGATAGTGTAACACTAGATGCCTTAGTGCAAATATGAACAAAAACACCCTTTAGAACACTATTACACACACAACTATCTAGAGAGAGGAGATATAGAGAGAGAGTGATATATATCCTCTATCTCAGATTGCTCCACCTCTAGAAAGGGAGGAGAGGCCCTTCTCTTATAGAAAATCAACTTCTAAGCTTCTTAGAGAAGTTAAGTATAAGGATGAAATCCCTCCATACACGTGTATGGAGGGCAAAGTCTGTGCTCACCAGCTGGCATGCACAATGCCTGAAAAAGGCAAAGAAAAGGCCTCAACTAGAAAATGTGGCTGATCGACCAAAACAATGGCCGGCTGACCAAATGCAGTGCCGATCGACCAATAAATTTGGCCGGTGGCAAGAAAACAAGGCCGGTGGCCTCAGGCTGTGGCCGGTGGGTTGAAGGGATGGCTAACAGGCCATTTCCTACCCTTAGGTGCAAAAACCACAGGTCCTTGGTCCACAACCAAGCACAAAACAGTCAAGAGGAGAGATCCTAAGGCAAGGCGCGTAGCCGAGACCTCCGAGAACTCAAAACAAACACAAGCATGGATGATCATCGAGTGTTCAAATGATGACGTCCAAGCCTTGAGGACGGTCAAAAATGGGGTGTCTACAGTTGCCCCTCTTTGACAGAACTCGAAAGTCATAACAATGACGAGAGTGAATGTCAAAGCCCAGAGACAACCCATTTTTGAGAAGGCCGAAGACTTAGACAATGCATACAAAATATAGATAAAGATATGGGCTGAAGGCAGGGGCAAGATGCAAGAACAATGCACAAAGCCGAGCATAACTTATGATCATGTAAAGAAAGCTGTAACGAGGCAAAACCTGCAACGATTTTAAGCAGGCATATACAAATCTAACTACATTACATGCAGAAAGGATGTAAGAGAATTATACAATTCTCGCTACGTCTCTCGCGGAGAAGACTAAAAGCGACTACCGAGGACCCCCGGAGTCCCAAACATAACATCTCTCAGCGTAGCACACGCAAGAGAGGAAATGAAGCATCTCTCGGCGTGGCACACGCATGAGAGGAAAGGTAGCATCTCTCAGCGTGGCACACGCATGAGCGGAAAGGACTGTGCAAGAAAGCACGATGCACATAACAGTGCGGGTACGTCCAAACGCGACATGCGAGTGGAGAAAGGGGTTACGTCCAAACGCGGCACGCGAGTGGAGAAGGGAGTTACGTCCAAACGTGGCACGCGAGTGGAGAAAGGGGTTACATCCAAACGTGGCATGCGAGTGGAGAAAGGATACGTCCAAACGTGGCACGCGAGTGGAGAAGGGAGTAACGTCCAAACGCGGCACGCGAGTGGAGGAAGAGGTTACGTCCAAACGCGGCACGCGAGTGGAGAAGAGAGTTACGTCCAACACGGTACGTGAGTGGAGAAAGGATACGTCCAAACGCGGCACGCGAGTGGAGAAAGTATACGTCCAAACGCGACACGCGAGTGGAGAAAGGATACATCCAAATGCGGCATGCGAGTGGAGAAAGGGGTTACGTCCAAACGCGGCACGCGAGTGGAAAAGGGATACGTCCAAAAGCTGTACGCGAGTGGAGAAAGGGGTTACGTCCAAACGCGAAACGCAAGTGGAGAAAGGATACGTCCAAACGCGGCACGCGAGTGGAGAAGGGATACGTCGAAACGCGGCACGCGAGTGGAGAACGGATACGTCCAAACGCGGCACGCGAGTGGAGAAAGGGGTTACGTCCAAACGCGGCACGCGAGTGGAGAAAGGATATGTCCAAATGCGGCACGTGAGTGGAGAAAGGAGTTACGTCCAAACGCGGCACACGAGTGGAGAAGGGATACGTCCAAACGTGGCACACGAGTGGAGAAAAGGGTTACGTCCAAACGCGGCACGCGAGTGGAGAAGGGATACGTCCAAATGCGGCACGTGAGTGGAGAAAGGATACGTCCAAACGCGGCACGTGAGTGGAGAAGGGATACGTCCAAACGTGGCACGCGAGTGGAGAAAGGATACGTCCAAACACGACACGCGAGTGGAGAAAGGGGTTATGTCCAAACGCGACACGCGAATAGAGAAGAGAGTTACGTCCAAACGCGGCACGCGAGTGGAGAAGGGATATGTCCAAACGCGGGACGCGAGTGGAGAAAGGGGTTACGTCCAAACGAGGTACGCGAGTGGCAAAAGGGATACGTCCAAACGCGGCACGCGAGTAGAGAAAGGGGTTACGTCCAAACGCGGCATGCGAGTGGAGAAGGGAGTTACGTCAAAACGCGGCACGCGAGTGGAGATAGAGGTTACGTACAAAAGCGGCACGTGAGTGGAGAAAGGATACGTCCAAACGCGGCATACGAGTGGAGAAGGGAGTTACGTCCAAACACGGCACGCGAGTGAAGAAAGGGGTTACGTCCAAACGCGACATGCCAGTGGAGAAGGGATACATCCAAACGTGGCATGCGAGTGGAGAAAGGGGTTACGTCCAAACGCGGCACTCGAGTGAAGAAGGGATACGTCCAAACGCGGCACACGAGTGGAGAAAGGATACGTCCAAACCCGGCACGCGAGTGGAGAAGGGATACGTCCAAACGCGGCATGCGAGTGGAGAAAGGGTATGTCCAAACACGGTATGCGAGTGGAGAAGGGAGTTACGTCCAAACGTGGCACGCGAGTGGAGAATGGGGTTACTTCCAAACGCAGCACGCGAGTGGAGAAGGGATACGTCTGTAGACACCCCATTTTTGACCGACCTTAAGACTCAGACGTCACCGATTGAGCGCTTGGTGATGTTGCATGATGTGCTCGTTCAGAAGTTTCAGAGTCGCGGCCGTGAGCCCTGCCTCCGGACTTCCGAATCCTCTTTTATACCTTGCCTCGGTTTGCGAACCAGACTCGGTTTTCTTTGTTTCTTTTCCTGAGGGAAGGGAGAGGTCCCGTAGACCATCTCTCAATGTCCGTAGGCTACATTTGGTGGCCGTAGGCCATTTTTCCCATTTCGGAGTCCGGTTTCCGGTTTTCGGAGCCGTCAGGCCGTGTGCCTCGGTTCGGGACCGCTTAACCATCTCCTATTGCTCCGATTTTTGGCATACTTCCTATTTTCTCCCTTTTGAGGGACACTGAGGTCTGAGAGACCCACTTCGTGGCCGAACGCCACTTTCGGTGCTTAACAGCCCATTTTCGGGACCCCGAACTGCGTGTTTTGGCCCCGGAACTTTCATTTTGCAACGGTTTTCGTTCATTTTTGGCAGGTACCTCTGTTTTATCGCCAGGAAGGTCACTGAAGGGTGGGAGGCCAGCAATTGTTGCAGCAGCCAGTTATACATCCTCCGGCGCCCATTTTTCACATTTCCGGGCTAATGTTGAACCCCTTGGGCCCATTTTCTCGAACTTTGAATCACATATTTGTGATGTACACATATGGGAGGACCCTAAAAGTTGGTGGCCGGCCATTAATGCTACTTGACCCTTTTGACCCCCTTCTTCCGGGCTAATGTTGAACCCCTTGGGCCCATTTTCTTGAACTTTGAACCACATATTTGTGATGTACACACATGGGAGGACCCTAAAAGTTAGTGGCCGGCCAGTAATTCTACTTGACCCTTTTGACCCCCTCTTTCTGAGCTAATGTTGAACCCCTTGGACCCACTTTCTTGGACTTTTAACCACATGGTTGTGTTGTACACACATAGGAGAACACCATCAGTTGGTGGCCGGCCAGAAAATCTGATTGACCCTTTTGACCCCTAGCCGGCCGGCTAGGGGGTGTGGCCGGCCGGCCACCTGGAGCAAAAGTAACAGGCCAGCCGTATTCCTTGCACTGTGCACTTTACAGCTGTAGGGCAATATTCCCCAGAAAAGATCTTTATCCGGGGGATATTTTGTGGGGGAAAGTTACTCTCCTTTTCCCCCACCTTTACACCCCTTCTTTGGCCTATATAGCAAGCAAGATATATCCTTTGTTGTGGTTAGAAAACTTCATCTTCAAGCATCCATACACAACTCCATTTTTATCCTTCTCATTTCCTTGAAAAACCCTAAGTCCCTAAGCACCATTTCTTCTACACCACCAAGCTCTACCACCACCACCTCATTTCCAGCAACAAGGAAGGCTCCTCAAAGGCAAAAGGAGCTGCAAATTGGTCCAAGAAGCAACCAAAGCCTTAGTCTTCAAGGGTAAGTAACACTTCTTCTCTTTTGACCATTTTCCTTGATTCATTTGTAAGCCTCACTTGCTTTTTGTTTCAAGCTCCGGCCCTAACTGAAAAGGGCCCTCTTTTGAGCTCATCTTCACCTTTCATTAAGGGCTCAACCCTGTTTGAGCCCTCCATGATACACTTGCTTCATTGATCCTCTTATACGTCATGATTTTGCATGCTATTTTTAGCCCGTGAGTAATCTGTTTTTGAGCATGTTGTAAACTGATATTAGGCTCATTTTGAGCCCCTCTTCAACATTGAAGAAGGGCTCAACACCATTTGGGACTTCCATGTTGTACTTACCTTTATACTCCTCTTTTGGTCCCCATCTTTGCATGCAATGGCAGCCTACCATGCTTTTGTTTTTGGCCATTTTACAGTTCTGAAAAAGTGCTTATTTTGGTCCATACTTCATGTTTCATTTGGGTCCTTTCATGGTTTGGGGTCTCCATATGCCACTTCATGTTATATCTCTCTTTTGTTCCCCATTCTTGCATGTTTAGTTAGCCTACCATGCTTTTGTTTTTGGCCATTTTACAGTTCTGGAAATAGTCCTATTTTGGCCCATTCTACATGTTTTATTAAGGGTCTTTGGCTGTTTGGTGATTATTTTGTATACTTCATGTTATAGCCACTTTTGAGCCTCATTTCGCATCACATTTTTAGCATGTTTGTATATTGATTCGAAGCTTTCCATATACTGTAAATATTCATATTTTTGGTCCCTCTTCAGTGTTGTAGAAGGAAGTTTTTCAGTTTGGGTTTTGCTTATATCACTTGCTTCATTACCCCTCTTTTGGCCCCTATTCTTGCATGCCATTTTTGCCATACCTATGCTTGCTGTTTGGCCATGTTTATAACTGTGAAAGTGCCTTTTTTGGGACTGTCTAGCTTCTGTCTTTGCATTGCATGTCCATGTTGTGCATGTTTGGCATAGCTATAGGCCATTTCGGGTGCCTAAATTCACATTTCGGGACAATTCCATGCATTTCATGTCATTTCGCCTCATTTCGGGACTGTTTTCCCCCATATTTTAGTGCTGGAATTCCATTAGAATGATTGCTATCCATTTCATGTCATTTTATCACATTTTATCATCGCCTCGGTTTGCGTGCCCGTGTGCACGCATTTCGAGGCACTTCATTTTCATCTACCGGCATCCGATGTGAGTGTGGTTGAGGCTCACTCATGTTGGTATAAGCCCATTTGTCATTTCTATGTCATTTCATCGCATTTTATCATCGCCTCGGTTTGCGTGCCCGTGTGCACGCATTTCGAGGCACTTCATCTTCATCAACCGGCTTCTTATATGAGTGTGGCTGTGGCTCTCTCATGTTAGTGTAAGTCCACGTTACCTTTTCCATGTCATTTTAGTCACTTGCATTGCATATACCGTCGCCTCGGTTTGCGTGCCCGTGTGCACGCATTTTGAGGCATCTCATTTTCATTGCATCTGCCATTGCCTTGGTTTGCGTGCCCGTGTGCACGCATTTCGAGGCATCTCATTTTCATTGCATCTGTCATTGCCTCGGTTTGCGTGCCCGTGTGCACGCATTTCGAGGCATATCATTTCCATCGCATTGTGCATACTAGGTTGTATCTTACATTGCATTCTGTCATTTTCTCGGTTTGCGTGCCCGCGTGCACGCATTTCGAGGCATCTCATTTCCATAGCATTGTGTATGTTAGGATTATATCTTAGTTGCATTTCATGCATATCATGCATATTGCATCGTGTCCGGAATAGGAGTTAGCCCGGGCACGGGAAACGAGGTACATTTCGTACTTCGAGTGACGGAATGTGTCTCAACTTCCCAGTCACCGACACTCCGGATTACCCATGATGGAGTTAGGTTTTCGCTGTAGTTTCATGTGCATTCATCCTATATTGAGTTATGCATTTCGACTCATCGGCCATCATGCCTCGGTATGCGTGATTGGTGGCACGAGGATCGAGACATGCATATATTTGTGCAAATACATTGCTATGCCCCTTTCCTGCTCTCTGTTGCAGCAAAACGAAGAATCATCAACTTTTTGGGGCTTGGCACGCATTTCAAGAACAGGTGTAAACAGAGGCTAATTGGGGCATTCCGGTGGATTTCCGCGCAAGACAACCCGGACATGCGTCATCCATCAGAAGCAAGGCAGTCCCTGGCTTGCACGCTAGCTTTATTTGCTTTCTTAGTTAATTCATTAATTAATTAGGAATTTGTAATATTTTGGACTGTAATATTCTTTCATTTGGGACTGTAATATTTGGACTGTATTATTTATTTGGACCCTCCGCGCGAGGGCACAACTGTAATAAGTGTACGTGTGTGTGTTGCATGTCTTCCAACCCCACGTCTTTCTCCCTTTTATTTATCCGCTTATGATGGTTAGATTAGGGCATATTTAAATTAGCATACAGTATGATAGCATGTTTGCATCATTCATCTGTTTTGCATACACCGGGCTCGGCGCATCATACTAACTGCATTGTATTTTCAATTCCAAAGTTGAATACATGATAGTTGTAGCATTTCATATACCATCTTAGAATAGCCGAGCCTGCTATAGTTGCATTTTCGCATGTGTTGCATTAGGCATTTCTGTATACTTAGGATTCATGCATGATTTCTAATGAGTTTCTATTTTGGCTTGGAGTACTCGGTAAGCTTTATGCTTTAGCATCCTTGCATGCGTGTGAGTGACTGCCATGAATAGCATGCTTACCATGAGGCTATGTGCTTATATGATATAACTGCCTGAATGCCTGTGGGTGAAGGTTGGGTTATCTGAATTGGAATAAATCATCAAATGTTTCAAGCCTACCTGCGGGTAGCAAACCATTTTCAAAAACAAACATGAAATGTTTTCGTCCCAATTCAGGCGACCCGGTCTATATTTGTATGCTGCGCGCATCACATAATAACCTAGGCTAATAACCGGAATAAGAACTGACAATGTTTTCAAAAATTGATATCATGGTTAGTAGAGGCCGGTCTATGACCGGGCGAGCGGGGGTGCTCACGAAGTGACCTTCCCCAATCGTACCCAAGTTCCCGAGCCGAGGCAACTTTGGTGATGACGGACACGTGGCCTTTTGGCACCGAGTCAGGGTTTCCTAAATTTCCCAAAATAAAATATTTAGGTGGCGACTCTGTATCTGGCAAAGCAGTCCATGTTTGGCACTTCTTTCAAAAAATCAGTTTTCTCAAAAACGATTTGCCGGATTTGGACTCTTTGGTTCAGACTTAGAACCGTGACAATTTGAGAGTCCTGAGCTGTAGTGACCCCAAAATGAACGGAACGGGAGCTCGTTCCTCCCGGGGCGTTCTGGGGATGTCTACAACGTCCAAGCGCGGCACGTGAGTGGAGAAAGGGGTTACGTCCAAACGCAGCACGCGAGTGGAGAAGGGAGACGTCCAAATGCGGCACGGGAGTGGAGAAAGGGATACGTCCAAACGCGGCACGCGAGTGGAGAAAGGATACGTCCAAACGCAGTACGCGAGTGGAGAAAGGGGTTATGTCCAAACAAGGCACGCGAGTGGAGAAGGGAGTTACGTCCAAACGCGACACGCGAGTGGAGAAAGGGGTTAAATCCAAACGCGGCACGCGAGTGGAGAAAGGATACGTCCAAACGCGGCACGCGAGTGGGGAAGGGAGTTACGTCCAAACGCGGCACGCGAGTGGAGAAAGGATTACTGTTGAACTGAACCGGGACTACCTTTGAATGAATCGTACATACAATATCGTGCCTGCACAAGAAGAAACTCAACAGGTACAATATAGCAGAAACGCATGTTCAACGTTAGATCAAGATATCATTTCAATATGAAATAAACACGAGTATGACAATGCAAATAGGGCATGCGCGACAACGCAAGCGAAGAGTGCATAATAATGCAAATAAAACATGCGAAACAACGCAAGTTAACGGCGTACACAACAATGTAAGTAAGAAACGTAACAACGTAAGTTAAAGGGGTATGCGAAGCAACGCAAGTTAGAGAAGGTGCGAAACAACGCAAGTTTAGAAGGGTTGCAAAACAATGCGAGTTAGTGGGTTTGTAAAACAATGCGGGTTAGTGGGTTTCCAAAACAATGCAAATTAGAGAGTTTGCAAAACAATATAAGTTAGAGTTGCAAAACAATGCATGTTAGACAGTTACAAAACAATGCAAATTAGTAGGTTGCAAAACAATGCAAGTTAGAGAGTTGCAAAACAATGCAAATTAGTAGGTTGCAAAACAATGCAAGTTAAATAGGGTGTGCAAGACAATGCACAAGTTAGTAGGGAAGTGCAAGACAATGCACAAGTTAGAGGGGTGCAAGACAATGCACAAGTCAGAGGGAGTGCAAGACAATGCACAAGTTAGTGGGGGTGCAAAACAATGCACAAGTTAAAGGGAGTGCAAGACAATGCACAAGTTAGTGGGGGTGCAAAACAATGCACAAGTTAGTAAGAGTGTGCAAGATAATGCATATAACGAGCAAGACAATGCCTGTTATAAGAAAATGCAAGACAATGCAAAAAAGGAAATGCATGACAATGCAGAATAAGGAAATGCATGACAATGTGAATTATTGAAATGCATGACAATGCAAATGAGCTGAAATGCATGACAATGCATGTGCTGAAATGCATGACAATGCATGAACTGAAATGCATGACAATGCAAATGAGACGTACATAACAATGCATAAACTGAAGCATTGCCATGCTTCATGTGATGAAATGCATGACAATGCATGTAATAAAATGTGTGAATTGAAATGCATGACAATGCATGTATTGAAATACATGACAATGCAAATAAAATATGCATGACAGTGCTAATTATTGAAGTGCATGACAATACAAATGAGACGTGCATGACAATGCATAAACTGAAATGCATAACAATGCAGATGAAATATGCATGACAATGCGAATGAGACGAAATACATGACAATGCATGTACTGAAATGCATGACAATGCATGTACTGAAATGCATGACAATGCATGTAATATGATGAGGTGTATGATGGTGCGAATGAGACATGCGAAACAATGCGGATGTAGGGGGCGCAAGACAATGCGACCTAAGGGATGTGCATGACAACGCGAGCATAGTGTGCGCGACAACGCATATAGTACGTGCATAATAATGCAAATAGGCGCGCATTACAACAATGCAAGGGGTGCGCGCTACAACGCTTAAGAGACGTGCATAACAATGCAAACGTGGTGTGCGCTACAACGCAAGACAAAACATTGTAATGCAATGCATTTAAAGAAATTTCCGGATCTCGCAAGATACAAAAAGGATACACCATACACGTACCGAGCATCGCACATGGAAGGTATGATTTGAGGTTGACACGGAGGCCGGTTTGAGCTTCAACAGTGTATTTTCTTGCACTTTCTTGAGGAATGAAGGTCCCAAATATCACATCTGACCCAAACAAGGGTGTGGGAGGTGCATCGACCACAAGGAAAGGATACCGGCCATCCATCGGCCACAAAATAAGCTCATTAGCCAAATATTTGGCCGATCGGCTAACAATTTGGCCGACCAGCCAAAAATGGCAATGTCAGGGCAGTTTTGTCCTTTGGCCACGGGTCTTTAAATATAAGGTTCCAAACCTTATATTTCCACTTCACCCTAGCTCAAAAATCCCTCTTCCCTCTCCCTAGGTGATTTTTCTTCCTTCGATCCGTGTTTTTCTCTTGTTTTCGACCCTTTTTCGTCGTCTGATTCGCGAAACCCTTCCCGTTTTGCACACTTTGAACCGAACAAATTTTGGTTTCGGTGCCCTTTTCTTGGTTTCCACCGTTTGGGGTTTGTTTTCTCCGAGTCATACTTCGATCTTTGTGCCTTTTCTACACTCCAACCTTTTCTCCCATTTTTCAGCCTCTTGAGGTTGACTTTTCGCATTCTCGCCCGTTTTTCACATTTTCGGCCATTTTCACGCTCCTTTTGAGATGGCAGACGACATTCCACGTGGTGGGACTCCCCCGGAGATGGACATAGACCCCGAGGTCGAGCTCGTACCTCTTCACATCCGACCATTCGATCCAGTGACCTATAGGCCGGCGATACACGTGCTTCCTCCTGACAGCCTCTGTCATTTCAGGAGCTATGCTCGAGGCAAGCCACTGGAGCTTCTGCTGCGTGAGCCAGAGTCACATTTGTCCTACGGCGCAGCTGAGGTATATTCTTCATCTGTTTCACTTTCTGCAATGTAGAACACATAACTGCGATAGTGGATTCTGTTCTTTAACTGCTTAAATCAGACACACTGATACATCACATGCCGTAGTTCACTGTGAGCACACCCACACCCGATATCGGTTTAAATCTGAACTTATGCACACACACTGCATTCTCAACTGAACAATTCAAACATACTGATACATCATATACTGTAGTTCACTGTGAGCACAACCACACCTGATATCTGTTTAAATCTGAACTTATGCACACACACTGCATTCTCAACTGAACAATTCAAGCATACTGATACATCATATGCTGTAGTTCACTGTGAGCACACCCACACCCGACATCTGTTTAAATCTGAACTTATGCACACACACTGCATTCTCAACTGAACAATTCAAACATACTGATACATCATATGCTGTAGTTCACTGTGAGCACACTCACACCCAACATCGGTTTAAATCTAAACGCATGCACACACACTACATTTTCATCAGTTCTGAGCACATTCAAGATTGTATTTCTAACACTGCTTCACAACTGTTTGTTTTGAACATAGGGAGATTCCCATGCCTTTCGGGGGTATGGGAACACTACCGCCCGAGGTTGGTACATGGAGCTACCCATGCGGTCCGTCATATCGTCGACCGGGCCGGCTTTGGGACATTCTACATGGGACACTCGCGCCTCACTATGAGTAGGCCCCTTCTTGCTGCTCTGGTGGAGAGGTGGTGGGACACCACTGACTCCTTCCACCTTTTTGCCACTAGGGAGATGATAATGACTCCCTTTGACTTCTCCATGCTCACAGGCATCGAAGTGGGGGGTGATCCGATCCCCTTTGATACAAACATGGACGAGTGGGACGCCGCTCAGCTATATTTGCTCGGTACTCAGCCTCCTCTTGCCCGGGCAGGATTCGTGAGGTACTCGTGGTTCGAGGATCACTTTCGGATCCAAGGGCCTACTACTCGGGAGGAAGAGGAGCAGTATGCCCGTGGCTTTATTATGTTCCTGCTGGGGACCACACTCTTCGCCGACCGGGCGAACACCGTCACCCTCTGCCTGCTGAGCGCATTAGTGGACGTGACACGGATCTGCCGCTACGACTGGGGTGGCGCGGGCTTGGCCACTCTTTATGGATATATAAGCTCATCTTCCCGCCTCAGCGGGCAGTTGCTTGGAGGCTACTGGAGAGCCTGGGAGGTACATGTTCCCTTTTCTGTCTTTTCAATTATGTTTTTCATTATCTGTACATCACACACACTGCGCGCACGCAATCTTCTTTACACTGGTTTGTACACTGTATACACTGCACAATACACTACACATACCGCACTCTACTTTATCTATATACTGCTTTGTCTGATAAGCATACTCATATCTGTTCTGTCACACTATACAGTTGTGGGTGTATGCCTACTTCCCTAAGCTCGTTCCAGTGTCGGATGAGGAGATGCCCTCCATGGTCCCATTTTCCCACCGCTTCGATGTGAGATGCGAGCGGAGGCTACGGGAGTCCTTCATATTCTTCCGCCGCTACTTTGACACCATCACCTTAGCCGAGGTATGTCAAACATTACAGTTCATTTAAGCTTCACTTTATTTCGAACTCTCAATATCAGTAGATAACAAACTGTGTTTTGTTTGCAGATCACCTGGCAGCCTTGGGCCCCGTTGCCTGACGCAGTTGGGGAGCGGTATGTTGGTGCTCGAGAGACTGCACAGTTCAGGGTCTTGTTAGAGGGACCAGTTTGCCGCACCTGGTACTTGGGTGAGCGCTTCTTGCAGCAAACCCTCGGCTTATCGGAGCAGGTAGTCTCGAGGCCGCCTCCCACCCATATGAGGCATACTGAGAGGTATACCTTTGAGGAGATGATGGATTACACGATTGGCTGGGACTCTGAGTTGTTCAGGGATGAGGGTGACTACGCTGAGTACATCCAAGCTTATATCATGCGGCCTTTGACTGGTGCTCGTCGAGCTGAGCGAGAGAGGCCAGTGGTGCCAGCAGCAGGAGCAGGGGCACCGAGGGCACCTCCGGCCCGAGACAGGAGTGGGTCCTGGAAAGGGCAGGGAGCTGGATGGCCAGAGCTGCCCACAACGATCACATGCCAAGGACAGGGTGGGGAGAGTTATTAGATTCCCTTTGCTCCTCCTTCGGCTGATTATGAGCTTGTCGGAGTCTATGGCTCAACCCCGGTATGTACTACTGGACTTTGCATTCTGTACAGTCATTTCAATTCATTTGATATCCTGCAGAATACTAATGACTTTCACACTTTCGCAGGCTTCCATCGAGTACACTTGCCAGTCCCTGGAGTTGCAACCTCAGCGGTAGGGATGCTGCAGCAATGCATGGACTTGTTGGCCATTTACAATATCCCGATAAGTTCTTTCAACTGCAGTCTCAAACTCTGCACGATCAGCTTCATACATAATCTGATGCATCACACTATCGACACGGCACTTGATACACAGCACTCACGGCACTGATACACTGTAACCCACATACTGCTCACAGCGTTGCTCACGACATTTGTACACTGTACTCATACACTGCATTTTGTATCGATATACTGCTCACAGCATTCATATACTCTGTACTCATACACTGTATTCGGTATTGATACTCTGCTTTGCGTAACATGACTGATGCTTTTGCTATTTGTCCTTTTCAGGCCCCATTCTAGATTCTGGCTGCGGGAGGTGCTCCAGCTGGACCATCTGTTCCTGCTCGAGGAGGAGAGGGAGCCAGGCGGAGGATGACTATCCACAGCCAAGGTAGGCACAAGCGCGTCCGTGCGAAGAGCAGTTCACGAGAACCCACTCCAGATGACGATGTGTCAGATAAGGAGGTAGAGTCGTCTCAGGGCGAGGCTGGGGATATCACTGACTCAGATTCTGATGGCGGAGCTGGCAGTGGTGATCCTGGGCCTTCGTCCAGGAAGAGGACCAGGACCGACTCCTGCACTCGAGACCGTTGATGTTGATCCAGACACCTATTGCTTTTTTTTTCTTTGCTTTGTTCAGACATTTGTTATTTTTCTCCTCTTTTGCTTTACTTTTCTTTTCTTGTGGGTAGATTGAGCACATTGTACTGCCTCAGGCGGGTTTTACTTTCCTCAAAACTGTGTACTTTTTGCGAAAGACATGATGAATTGAAACAGCTATTTTGTTCAAGAAGTGTTACATTTGTACATTTCATGCATCGCATCGCATCGCATCATATTACATAACAATGGGATCGAATGGAAATTGAACATGCATGTATTGCCAAGTCAGGTAGTGAACCAACGTAACAAACAAAACAAATTAACTCAATAAGCAACAATAAGACCTTGACAAGTTTACAACTCGATAAGCAAAGAGCAACAACTCGATAGACAAATGAGTAACAACTCGATAAACGAATGAGCAACAACTCGATAGACAAATGAGCAACAACTCGATAAGCCAACACATTTTTTTATGCATGAGACAAGCAAATCATATTCTATGCAAAATTGAAAGCAAGCACATTTTACGCAATAGACAAACATATTATATGCAATATTGAAAGCATATTCTATGCGTAAATCATAACGATGTGCAGCACGCATGCAACAGAAGTGTAGATGAAAGTGCATATTCTATGCAGTAGGGGGGGCATCAAACATGTACTTTGGTGCCTCCGATTCATCTCTCGGAGGGCTTTGCAACACACTCAGCTCAAAAGGGTACACCCTGTTTATATTGGCAAGAGATAACATCTGCATGTGAAAACCATAGGTGCTGCTTGGACTACCATTCTAACTTGAAGCGGGCTTACACTTGGGGTTGAGATACATTCATACTCTCAAGAAGGACGAGGCCTAAGAAGGTGCACCTGAAATGCAATCTCGGAATTTACTGGAGTTAAAACACACTAAGATGCTCCACATTTTCCCTCTTTTCTTTTGCTTTGCAGTCTGGAAACCTCATAGCTTCAGATAGGTCCTTGATCTAATGTTCTCACATGACCTGGGTTGAACCCTGCAGCTTTATGAAAGAACGAGTTCTGTTTTTGCACAAATATGGATGATGGCATGGCATTCTGAGCACAAAACGATTCATTTTTGAATTTGTAGTGAGAAAAGGGTTTTCAGCCGGGTATTGAGCCTACAGCTAACCACAGTCAAAATGACTCAACAAAGACAAACAAAAGGTAAACAACCTAAACACATCGAGTAACACTCGAAACGACTCAAAACAAGAATCGAGACAAACAAAACAACAAACACGACACTCAGACGTATTACAAAGGCGAGAGACCACTTAGTCGCGAGGAGCCAGTTTCTCCGCGTATGGTTTCCTGCCCTTTCTCATTTGTGAGTTTCACATCATTCAGCCCTCAGGCTCGGTTTTTCTCTCCAAAACCTTTTCTCACTTTTTCTCTCATCGCACACCTTTTTATTCTTTAATCTCTCATTTTTCATCCCTCCCCAGGTATGGTTGATGGGTAAGTTGCAGGTTGTGGACTCATGCCTAGCATATTCAGCTCACTGTTATTTCTTCCGACGACGTCTAGTCGACACCCCGGATAAGGGAGTGGAATACATTGATCCATCCCGATTTGTGCTTCGCACTTGGCTAGATACCTCGTTGCTTGGAGGATGTTGAGAGCTTTCAGCCCTTTACTGACGGCTTTAGCTGTATCCTTTCTGGCAGGTAGAATGCCCTTCTTGGCAAGTATGTTGATAATGGGGAAAAGACAGAACACCTGACTCAACTGTGCCCCTAATTCATCATTTTGACAATTTTTTTGTTTTCGCTGTCTACTAAAACAATTTTAATCAATATAAGAGTTTGATTAACATGCTTGTTCAATTTTCTGATTTGAAATCATGCAAGTCAGGCTATGAGCACTGAAAAATTTTTCCTTTTTAGGTCCAAGAAATGGTCCAGTTTTGAAAAAAAGATGGAATAATTTTCGAGAGAATTAATCAAACTCAGTAAAAATTCTCAAAAACTGTGTTTACAAGCGTCCACTGCTCAATGAGCACATAACCTACTCTTGAGATGCACAACCTCGGATTCATAACAATGGAAAACTGCCCCTTATCTGAAAGACACTGCATGGCAACGGAAAGTTGCCCCTTGTTTGAATGACAACTGACGGCAATGGAAAATTGCCCCTTGTCTGAATAGCACCGCGACATACTGTAACCAGTCCTCAACCGAACTCTCGGATACAGAGAAGGCAAAGATGATCAATAACCATTACATGGACATAGTCGATTTGGAAGTGTTTATGGCTGGACTTCAGAACGAAGTTGCCTACGTATCCCAAAGATGGGAATCAAGCTTGACGTAGTTCTAGTAAGGTACACTCGGGTATTAACCTCTCCTTTTACGCTCTAATTTTTGCCAAGGCCGCCCTTCTGGGTTTTCAACCTTGCGAGCTTTGTTCTTCTTTTCTTTTCATTTCTTTTCATTTTCTTTCTTCTTTTTTTTTTTTTTTTACAAAATTTTCAATTCTTCTCTTTTTTTTGCATCTTTTTTTTCTCTCTTCTTTTCCTTGCTTTAACTTTTGCTTGGGTCGCCCTTCTGGGTTTTCGCCCCAGTGAGCCTCTCAAGGGTAAAAGTGTAGCTCTGTCCATGTCAAATGGTTTTGAGATCTCGAAGCCCTCTGAATCCAGGAGAGTGACTGTTGTCCGCTGATGATGCAGAAGTCCATCCAATGGGGGTTGAATTTGCCCCTAGTGTTACGGATAGGAACTTGGTTGTTCTTCAGCAATACTTTCTTCTTTCCTCCCTTCTGGGATTTTGCATTCTTGCCGATCTTCATTAGCTTGAGAAATGTCCCAATTCCTGACTCTTCGAGCACATCTGGCATTTTTGTGCCCCCAGTTTGAGGGGTGCTTCTGATCTAGCTTTGCAAGCTTCCTTTTGATCATATTTGACCGTCTTGCCCCTAGTCCAAGGGTTGCTTTTGATCTAGCCATACAAGCCTCACATCGTGGTTGACCGTTGAACATTCTGAATCCAAGTTCAAGGTTTGAAAGCAAAAGGGGTTGAGTCTCAAGGCTGAGAGCGATCCTAGGCTGCATAATCTCAAGAACAATTCCACACAGGTCTTCGCAGGACTGCGCAAAACATTTTTTGAAATCTTTTAAGAAAGCGAAAAATCGCTCATGCTGAAGATAGTATAGAACCAATCTGGATCAAGCCAGGATCCTTCCCAGTACTCACATTAACAAACATGATCTCATTCATTAAGGGCTTAACATGCCTCTCTTTCTCTTAGTTTGATCAAATTTTGCAAAACCCGAGGAATTCCTTCCTCTTTGTTTTCACTACAATGTTCAAAAAGTTTTGAAAAAGCTTAGGTCAATGCAATGATTTCAAGGTACAGAAGAGCAAGTGAAATGCACTGTCATTTCATTCAAACTTCCTGGCACAACAGGTTCAAGATAGCAACAAACACAAAAGCGTGAAAACCACTGTTGTTTCATTTAGATCTTCTGGTGTAACTGGCTCCATGGCAGAAACAGACTCAAAAGAAAGTGAAAAGACAAACATAAAACAAAATAGTGATGCCTGAGGTAACATCCCCAGGATCACCCGACTCCTATACAACAGGACTGACTCGATACAACAAGACAGACCCAACCAACATAGTAAGAAAAGACTGACTAAAAACAACGAGACAGACTCTAAACAACATAACAAAATTGACTCAATACCTAAGTCAGAAAGCACAAAAACTAGCATTCGCAAAATGCTCAAAACAGTGCGTGCCATACGCTACATCTGTAATAAACTGAGCGCCGCCCGCAGGTGGTTCATTCCCTGATCATATACTTGTATTATCCTCGAAGTTCACTGACCTAGTGCCGATGGACTTTGCTGAGCTAGGTGGGAGGATGATCTCACTGTCAATCAGATCCTGTACCTCGTGTCAAAGACGGAAGCAATTGTCAGTGATATGACCACTCTGTTGATGGTATGCGCAGTACTGGGTAGCATCATGTGAGAGAGGGAGGTTACTCGAAAGAGGCTGAGGCTCAAGAGGTTCGAGATGACCTTTTTCAATAAGGATTCGAAGAGCCTTAGACAAAGGCATGTAGAGGGCATGGAAGACCCTGCGACCTCGGCGTAGATACTTCGAGGTTTGTGGATTTTTGCCAGACGTACTGGCAAAAGGGTCGGCAGGTGCCGACTTGGTTTTCTGATTCTTTTCGAGTGCAGGGTTAGGGTTGGAAGGAACGTTTCTGGTACGACGATCCCTATCCCGATTTGCCCTTTGGCTTGAATTGCTCTCGGTCTGAGTGGGGAAGATGTCATCCACAATCTTAGCCACAACTGCAAATACTTGTTGCTTATTCAACCCCTCGGCTTTCAAAGCCTCAACAGCTTGCTGAAGTTGTTCATAGGGATCGATGTCCTCCTTCATTTTGTTCTTTCCACTAGCCTCAGCTTGGTGGAAGGTTTGGGTTGCTTGATCAGAGTGGAGCCTTGTTGTTGTCGACATGTCATTACCAAAGCTTGAGACAGCTTCAGGTTGGCTGAGCTCAATTATAATTCGCCCCAGTAGCGGAGGCTCTTCTGGCATGAAGTTCCCGGCATACGATATGGTTGGTGGCGGAGTCGACATTCCATAGGCCAGATCAGCCATAGATCTCTGGAGGTCGCCAATCATTCCCATTAACTCAAATGTGGTTGGCTCACGAATTTGAAACAACTGGGGTTCCCAGATCGGGTGCGCGGCAGGTGACCTGGGTGGGTGCGGCACTTCAATATCGATCTCGCCCTGTATTGTGATTCCTTGGTTTAACGCGGCTGCCATGACCACAATTTCCTCCGAATTCTGTATCATCGCGGGTCTGCTTAACTAAACAGAGAGGACGTGGCTGATGGCTGATGGATCTGATGAACCGGTGAGCCTCAACTGCCCCTTTTTTGCCTTGCCTTAGTAAAGAAGAACACTAGTTGCTCTGAACCGAATCTCTGAACTGAAATAGAAAACAGGCAGTGTCTCAGCCCAATTTCACCAAAATAGACATAAGTATAGCTGAATAACTGTATTCGACCACTGATCGCTGTTCCCTAAATTACTGCTCCAAAACTAAATCTGATGCTCGCAGATATAACTGATTCTCAAAATTCTGATGCCCCACAGGCCTGATACCCAGACTTGCAAACTGATACGTGCATTCCTTGTAAAGGTACACTCTAAAAGCACATGGCAAGCAAATGAGTGCAAAAAACACCCCTATGTTGGGGTAGGGTTTCTCTATCCTATTTTGTCAGGAGCTAGGGTTTCACTACGCACGCAGCGATTTCTAACAACCCCTAATTGGGTAAGAAACCTGTCCTAGTTTGGAATAGCCACTATGGATTCCGAATACGCACTAGGTCAAATGGTTAAAGAGGGTGCCCCGGTTAAAACCGGGGTTTGTGTTCCCATCGTGGCAGAGCCCGTAACCGGTCAGCCTTATGGCACGCTTCTCAAAGCGAGCCTCTGGCAAACCGTTTAGGAATAGCATACGGCAAACACGATGTCCTAGGCACACCAATGCAAATGCAATGCGAAGAAACACATAAGTGTAATCAAAACAAGATATCATGAGTTCGAGTCAAGTTCTCTAACTCCCCAGCAGAGTCACCAAAAACTGTAGACACGCCCTGTGGGCTTCATGCTACAGTTCGGACTCAAATGTCATGGTTCTGAATCTAATCCCGCAAAGTGCAATGCGAGACCGGTAAATCACCAAAGAGTCTAAATCCGACAAATCGTTTTGGAAAACTGATTTTTGAGAAAGAAGTGCCAAACATGGACTGCTTTGCCAGATACAGAGTCGCCACCTAAATAATTTATTTTGGGAAATTTAGAAAACCCTGACTCGTTGCCTAACGCCATGTGTCCGTCATCACCAAAGTTGCCTCGGCTCGGGAACTTGGGTACGATTGGGGAAGGTCATCTATGAGCACCCCCGCTCGCCCGATCAAAAATCAGCCTGTACTAAGCATGATATCTAGTTTTTGAAAACACATGTGTTCTTATTTCGGTTAATTAGCTAGAATTTACTAAGTGATGCGCACAATACACAAGTATAGACTAGATCGCCTAATTTGGAACAAAGCATTGCATATCCTTTTGTTTGGAAACGGTTTGAAGTTTGCTACTCGTAAGTAGGCTAAAATGTGGATTTCAATGAATTGTCCCAATTCAAACAATCCAACCTTCACCAACAGGCATTTAGACAGTTATATCACATAAGCAAATAGCCTCATGGCAAGCATGCTTTCATGTTAACACTCACATACATGCAAGATGCTAAAGCATAAACACTCACAGTGTACTCTGAGCCAAAACAAAAGCTAGTTAGTAATCAATGCATGATCCTAGCTTATGTTAAGATGGCTAATGCAACACATGCAAAATGAAAATAGAGATAGATATCATGTGAAATGCAACACTTGATACATGTATTCAAATAGGAATTGAAATACAATGCAGTTTGTATGATGCGTCGAGCCCGGTGCATGCAATACAGATGAATGGATGCAAACATATGTAGCATAAGGATGCTAATTGAAAATGACCTAGAACTAACCACTAAAAGTAGGTAAGTAAAAGGGAGAATGACATGGGGTTGGAAGACATTCACACACTCACGCACACTTATTACAAAATTCGCCCTCTCGACGGAGGGTCCGAATAAATAATACAAGCCACCTAATTAACTAACTAACAAACTAATTAATTATTACAAAGACTTTAACTAATTAAAAAAATTAATTAAATTACAAAAGCAGTAAAGAGGCCTCAAGAAGAGGGATGCATGCATGCTCGGACGGCTTCGTTTAGAAACCCGTTGCCATGCCACATGTTGCCTCTGTTTGCACTATTTTACACCTCTGAAAACTGTGCCAACTACTGTGACACTTCTGAACCACCTTGGGGACATGCTGAGAGTCCATCGACCAAGAGATAGGGCCATCGGCCAAGGGAATGGTTCCATCGACCAATGATAAGGCTCTCAGTGAAATGTTTGTTGCCGATCGGCACTGAACATGGTCGGTTGACCATACCTTCCTGCAAAATGTTGTTTTGCTACAGCAGAGGACAAACAGTGCATGGCAATGCATTTTCAAGACAATGTGTGCACAACCACCCTCCCTATCATGTCATGAGCTCAAGGGAGTATGGTTCTCGACCCTCAGACCACCAATCACGCATTTCAATGCATGACGGTCAAAGGTTCCAAGTGTGCAAATCAATGTGGAGTGAATGCACAAAACACATGAATTCCTTGCACTCTATCATGTGGGATCAAGAGTGTTGGTGACTAAGGAGTGAGGAACGTTTCGTCACTTCAAGTACGAACGTTCCTCGCTCCTCGTATTTGGTTTGACACCCCAAACCAATCAAAATGCAATGTATATATGCCAAATGCAATGCAATTGCCAAGTGCAATAGGACTCAAGTATGCACACAAGACTAAAGGTAGCAAGCATGCCAAATGCAATGCAACCTAAGCATGCAAGTTAAGCTAATGTAACATGGGCACGCCACATATGCAACAACGCTATGTAATGCAATTAGCTAAATATCATGCGATATACCAAACATGCAAACATGATACAATACAAGCATGCAAATACCATGGAAGCAAACATGTGTAGACACCCCATTTTTGACCGTCCTTAAGACTTGGACGTCATCGTTTGAACACTCGTTGATCATCCTTGTTCGTGTTCGTCTTGAGTTCCCGGAGGTCTCGGCTACATGCCCTGCCTCAGGATCTCTTGACTCGACTGTTTTGTGTCTGGTTTTGCACCAAACACTTGTTGTTTTGCTTCTGAGGGTGGGAAGTAGCTTGTAGGCCATCCCCACACATCACCGGCCATAGCCACAGGCCACCGGCTGGCGTTTTGTTGCAGTCGGCAATCTTTTCTGCCGGTCGGCACTTTTTGTTGCCGGTCGGCACTCAATTTTGTCAAAATGGCATTTTTGAGTAGCCGACCACTGTTCATCTACTTTATGTAGATATTTTGTGCCAGCTGTGATAGCTGGCACCAACTCTGCTTCCCTCCATACACGTGTATGGAGGGATTTCCCTCTAAGCAAGCTTGTTGTGTAAGCTTTGCAAGAGGGACTTCTATAAGAGGAGAGCTCTTCTCCATGTTCTTGGTTGGAAAGTTTGAAGGCAAAAACCAGAGCTTATACATATAGATACACCCTCTCTCTATATTTCCCTCTCTCTCCTCCCTTGTGTGTGTTTCTTGGCCTAAAAGTGTGTTTTTACCTTACTTTTGCACTAATACACACACTATTACACCTTGCTTCGAGATTGAGGACTTTTGAGGGTTGATTCTTGAGTTTTGGGGCTATTTTTGATCAAAAGAAGAGGGCTGCATTGGTTGTTCTTGAGGTGTGCTTCAAGGGTGAGCACTTTGCTTTAGTTTCCCCAAACTTGCACTAGTCTTTTACCTATCTTGCTTACTGATTTAGTTTTTGTACATAACATAAAAAAGGCTTATATTTTCATGCTTAAGAACTTTCATTAAGGGTCTTTTGTGGTTTGAGTTCAAACTCACCCTCTTAGGCCTTATTTGGCCTTTTTTGTTGCCTCCTTGGTAAGGCCTTGTTTGCTTAAGTGTTTTGGTCTTTTCACCACTGAAAACCAGTGGATTTTCAGTGGTGAGGAAGGTGGTTTGAAGTCTTGCATAGGGGAGGGACACCCCTCCCCCTTCATTGTCTTGTTTCCTTGCATTTTGGCTTAAAGGGTAACATGCATGCTTGATTGGTTTTGGCCCTTTTTCAGAGGTTTTTTGGGTGTTTTTAGGTCATATGCGATCTCTGTTTTTGGTCAGATTTGTGCCCCTTTGCATGCTTAACATACTTGCTTTACATCCCCCTATTTGGCTTAGAAATGCATCTTGTGTTTAGGCCATGATTCTTGCATGTGTTGGCTTAGTCCCATGAAGGTGTTGGCATTATTTTACCATGTTTAAGGCCTGTTGGCCATCTATTTCAGTCATGCTTGCCTTATTTGGTGTCCTCTCTTTGTGTTTTGGCTCGTAAGCTTTGAACATTTTGGCCTCTAGCATGCATAGCTTAGACCATCCTCATGATTTGGCATCATTTAGGATAGTTTTTCAGCCCATAAATCATGTTTGTATGTGTACATAAGTGACCTCTTTCATGCTTTGAGGGTATCCCCTTTTATGCCTAGATATGAGCTTTGGTGCATGCATCTTGTTGGAGCCACTTTAGCTGCCATGTTAGTAGGTTTTGGGGTCTGTTTTTGCATGTTAAGTTTCTGTTTTGGCTTGTCCAATTCATGCCATGAGTGGTCATGTTGGTGGGAGTAAATTGCCCCTTTTTGTGCCTTAATCTTAGGACCATTGGCTTGCTTGTTGGCATGAGTATTTGTCCATCTTTTCGGGCACTTTTAGCCACTGTTTTGGGGTGGATCAAGGTCTGCCCCTTTATGATTTAAGGCCCCTTTGCATGCTTGTCTCATGTCCATTGCATAATTGCGTCATCAAGTGTTGTAATATGTTGATCCTATTGCTTAAATTGTCCATGTTTGCATTGCATTTGCATCTTGCATGCCTAGCATTGCATACTTGCCATATTAGTTGCATGGCATTTGGCATGCCTTGCCTTTCCAATCTCATGTTGTACCTTTGAGTCATTGTTCCCATAACATGCATTGCATTACTTGGTTTGGGGTGTCAAACCAAGTGTGAGGGTCAAGGAGCATTCATACTATAAGTGATGTAATGTGCCTTGACTCTCGGTCACCGGGGCCCTTGACTTCGGTATGATAGGGTCTTGGTCCTCATTTGTGTGATTGCATGCATTTTTACATCAAGTGGCAAGCTTGATCTCTTGGGCTATCATGCACCATTGATGGCTCGAGGATCGAGGGCCATGCTTCCCTGAGTTCAAAGAGTGATGGGAAACATGACCGTGCTCACATGTGCCTGAAATCCCATGCCATATACTGTCTGTCTTCTGTTGCTGTCAAAACTGTCCTCTGCAGGAATCTTCTGCCGACCGGCCATGTGTGAATAGCCGATAACTCCAACAGCAGCTGATGGAAATTACATTTGGCCGGTGGGAATTTCCTTCAGCCGGTGGTATTATGTAGCATGCAAGGAACCTGTCCTGGGGCTTTGGCAATTTTCAGAGAGACAGGACAGTATAAACAGAGGCGACAGTGGTATGGTACGGGCTTTCCAGGCGAGCTGGGTTTCGAGCATGCATCATTCGCGCATCCCGAGGCGGAGGCTGTGGCCACCTTTCTCCTTTTTTGCATTCTTTCTATTAATTAATTAGAAATTCTGGAATAATTAATGTATTTGTTATTCAGACTGTAATATTTATTTGTACCCTCCGAGTGAGGGCAATTGTGTAATAAGTGTGCGTGAGTAGGTGTATGTCTTCCAACCCCACGTCTTTCTTCCCTTTTATTTACCCGCTTTTGATGGTAGACTAGGGCATCTTTAAATTTAGCATACCTTATGCAATGCATGCGTGCATTCATACATTTGTCTTGCATGCACCGGGCTCGGCGCATCACGCTAACTGCATTTGTACTTCAATTTCAAATCGAATACGTGATAGTTGTAGCATTTCACATACCATGTTTAGGTTAGCCGAGCCTATCTAACTGCATCCTGTATGTGCTGCATTAGTCAATTTAACATGAACTAAGATCACGCATGTTTGCTAACCAGTTTATTGTTTTGGCTTGGAGTACGATGTAAGTATTTTATGCTTTAGCATCTCGCACGCGTGTGAATGTTAACATGACAGCATGCTTACCATGTGGCTAGATGCTTATGTGATAAACTGTTTGAATGCCTGTGGGTGAAGGTTGGATTGTCTGAGTTGGAAACACTCGTTGAAATCTGTGTTTTAGCCTACTTGCGAGTAGCAAATTCCAAAATATTTTCCAAAACAAACGGATATGCAATGTTTCTCTCCAAATTAGGCAATCTAGTCTATACTTGTTTACTGTGCGCATAACATAGTAATTCTAGGCTAATAAATGGAATAAGAAACATAATGTTTTCAAAAACGGATATCACAGTTAGTAAAGGCCGATCTTCGGATTGGGCGAGAGGGGGTGCTCATAGCTGACCTTCCCCAATCGTACCCTAGCTTCCGAGCCGAGAAACTTCGGTGATGACGGACATGTGGCCTTCGGCACCGAGTCAGGGTTTCCTAAATTTCCCCATAAAAAAATATTTAGGTGGTGACTCTGTATCTGGCAAAACAGTCCATGTTTAGCACTTCTTTCCAAAAATCTGTTTCTCAAAACGATTTGCCAGATTTGGACTCTTTGGTTCAAGATTAAGAACCGTGACACAAATCGATTCCGAGCTGTAATGACCCCAAATGAACGGAACGGGAGCTCACCCTCCCGGGGCGTTCGGGGACGTCTACAACATGCTCAATGGACTTAAATTGAAATGGGCAGACCTCAGCCGTGCCAAAACAGTGGCCAAAGTGCCAAGAAATTGTGGACAAAACACACCCAAACATGCGCATGTAAAGGTCCAACACTTAGGCACAAAAAGGTTGACTCTTAAGCACATTTAAAAGAGACAAATATGGACAAGTAACAAGCATGATAAGCTCTGAAAATATGCAAGGGATGATGCCAAATCAACCAAACCATGCAAGTAAAGCATACAAAGGAGCCTAAAACTTGAGACTAGCCAAGGGGCTCAAGCCACGGCTATGTGAAGCAAGCCCCAAGGGGCCAAGGGGACCTAAAACAGTCTCGAGGCAGGTCCAAGCAAGACCAAAAGTGAGCTCAAAGCTAGCCAAAACAAGCTAGAATACAATGCCAAAACAAAGGGGCATGCAACGCTATCAAAGAGGTATTATACTACGTCTAACACAACCTAAAATGGCATGAGTTTAGCAATGGAAAACAGAGTCATGGCATGTTGAAACAAACTCAAAAACCCACTTATATGGCATCTAAATGACCTAAACGTAGGGGCATGTGTAGACACCCCATTTTTGACCGACCTTAAGACTCAGATGTCACCGTTTGAGCGCTCGGTGATGATGCATATTGTGCTCGTTCTGAGGTTTCAGAGTCTCGGCTGCGAACCTTGCCTCCAGACTTCGAGGCACTTTTGTGCTTTGCCTCGGTTTGCGACCAGGTCCTGTTTTCTCCGTTTTCTTTTCTCGAAGGAAGGGAGAGGTCTCGTAGACCATCTCTCAGTGGCCGTAGGCTATGTTTCGTGGTCGTAGGCCATTTTTCCCGTTTGGAGACCAGTTACCGGTTTTCAGAGCCGTCGGGACCGCTTAACTACCTCCGTTTGCTCTGATTTTTGGCACACACCTTGTTTCCTCTCCCTATAGGGACATTGTGGCCCGAGAGACTACCTTCGTGGTCGCGCACTACCTCCGGTGCCTAACAGCCTGTTTTCAGGGCTCCGGGCCGCGTGTTTTGGCCCCCGAACCCTCGTTTTGCATCAGTTAGGGTTCATTTTTGGTATGGACCCTATTTTCATTGTTTGGAAGGTGGTAGGATGGTGGGAGACCAGCAATTCTTTTGAAAACCATTTTCTCTCTCCTCCAACCGATTTTCTTGACAAAAAGCTGGTTTTTCTCACTTTTGGACCTTAATTTCTGGTCTCCCATACCACCATTGTGTTGTACTCATCTGGAAGGACACCAATATGGGTAGGCCGACCAGCTTTTCTTCCTGACCCTTTTGAACCTTGCTAGAAAGCTGGTTTTTCTCTCTCCTGGGTCACATTTTCTAATCTCCCACCATACAGCTGTATTCTACTCATCTAGGAGGCCACCTTTCTGGTATGGCCGACCAGCATTTCAACTTGACCCTTTTGAACCCTGGTCGGCCGACCAAGGCAAGTGGCTGGCCGACCACCTGAACTGGTCGGCCAGCCACCTCCTTTTTGGCCCTCTTGAGTGCAACACAGCTGTGCCAGCTGTGAAGCACTTGACCCTTCATCTGAGATTTTGACCCTCTTTTGGGTCTTCTTAAGGGGGTTTTGCCCCTTTTCCTTAGCTTCAAGGAGAAGCTTGACCCTTTTGGTTAAGCTTCTTTGACCCTCTCTTGAGGCTTCTCCAAGAAGCCTTGGCTCTCTTCCTCTATAAAACAAACCTTCCCCCTTCATTTGCAAGGGTTAGAAACATTTGGCTAAGATAGATACACCCCACCCTCTATAGCTCTCTTCTTCAAGCTCCAAACCCTAATATTCTTGGCCATTTACACTACACCTCATAGCCTACCACCTCCACCATCCATTCAATCACCTCGGAGCTATTTTTTAGAGGTCAAAGGCTCACCATCTTGGTCCAGAACTTGCTGTTTTGCTGTGCTACAAGGGTAAGTCATCATTTCCCCCATTTTTACATTATCTTGCTTCATTACTTAGCCCTATTTTCAAGCATTTCTGGGTTTCGTCTTAAACTAAAAAGTGTCTTATTTTGAGCTCCTCTTGAATTTTTCTTAAGGACACTTTTCTGTTTGAGGTCCTCTACCTCCTTGTATGCTCCATCCCTCTTTGTAGGCTTATTTTGCTTTGTATCTTAGCCCTATTTGCAAGCATTTTCGGGTTTCGACATAAATTGAAAAAAGTTTTATTTTGAGATTATAAACATGTTTTATTAAGGTCACTTTTATGTTTGGGGTCACCTTCCCCTTTGCATGCTTCATTTCCCCATGTTTAGGGCTATGCATTAGTGCATTTGTGTTGGCCTTGATTTGGCCTTTTAGCCACTGAAATCCGGAGAAGGGGTGACCCTCTCACCCCTTGTTTTGTTTACTAGCTTTCTTGGCCTTACAAAGGTGCCCCTACTTGCATGTTGTGAAGTCACATTTCAGGCCCTATTTGGTGAGTTTTAGGGTCTGTCTTAGCTCTTTCCAAAGCCCTTTTGGCCATATTTTGTGTCCCTCATGCATGTGTGGAACAATCCTCTTCAAGGCCTTTCAAAGGGACCTTTTATTGCATGCTTCATTGACCCATTTCAGGGCCTTTTTGGTGAGTTTTAGGACCTTCATAACTGATTTCCAGAGGTAGTTTTGCCATGTTGCATGTCTATCTTGTATGTGTTGAACAACCCTTTTATTGGCCTCTCAAAGGAGCACCTCATTCTAGCATGTGTTGACTGAGTTTGCATGGGTTTTTGGGGTTTATTTGACATGCCACATTTCTGTTTTTGGCTGGTTTGGTGACCTCTCTTGTGCTTCATATACATGTAGTGAAAACCATGCTTACTAGCCTATGTTGCATGTTGTTTTGGCCCATCATGTTAGCACTTTTTGGCCATGCCTTAAACTGATCTTAGGCATATTTTGGACTGCTTTAGCTCTGTTTATTGGTTTCATGGTCGAATGGTGTTTGTTTTGCATGCTTGTGGTTCAATACACTTGCTTAGCTTTGAGTTTCGAGGTCCAATACATGCATATACTGAGGTATTTCCTTGTTTTGGGGCCATTATACATCATATTTCAGAGCTTGCTTGAATTCCATATTGTCATGTTTTATACTCTTTAAATACGTTTGAGAGTCGGGCTTGTATGCCTCATTTACCGACCATTGAATGAGGTTCATTTCGTTGCATTTCGAGCCATCATTTTAGGTCATTTCCCTACTGTTTCAGACCTGCCTAGGGTTTGGTTAGGGTTGGTTTTTCCATTAGTGCATTGCTTTGGGTACCTCTAGTGTAACGCACTTCACTAGTTTCGGTGCCCGGGCCCCCTAGCTTGCATTGTGTGCCATGTTTGCATGTTTCGGGACCATTTTATATTATGTTTCAGAGCTGGAATTTGTGTGTTTGTATGCCATATTGCATCCTTCTCCATGCTTTGGTAGAATTCCATTTGATGCCTTAGTATCGATCCCTTGCATCGTGCATGTTTGCATGTGTTTCGATTGTCTCATTTCTATCATATGGCCACTGATTAGAGTGTGGCTGAGGTCCACTCACATTGGTTTAAGTCTATCTTGTATTGTGTATGTCATGTTGCAATGTGTTGTGCATGTTATGTTGTTGTTGGCATAGTGTATGCCATGCCATTCCTTGCATTGCGTATGCTAGGTTGTTAGTTGCATTGTGTATGCCATCTCATTTCCTTGCATTGCGTATGCTAGGTTGTTAGTCGCATTATGTGTGCCATGTGATTCATAGCATTGTGTATCTAATAGCATGTTTGCATGATTAGGTCGCATTGCATTAGGATCGCATGCTAGTTACATTTGTGCATGTCATGCCATCCTTATTTGTTGCATTGTGTTTGGAGTAGGGTTTAGTCCAAGCATGGGAAACGAGGGGCGTCTCGTACTCCAAGTGACGAATCGTACCTCGATTCTCGGTCACCGACACTCTTGACTATCCATGATAGAGTTGTTGGCTTTAGTTGCTTATATGTGCATTCATGTCCCATTAAGTCGTTCAATTCGACTTCTTGGCCATCATGCATCGAGATGCGTGATTGGTGGCACGGGGATCGAGGTTTACACTCCCTTGAGCTTGTGCAAGGACGGGGAGAGTGGTCTTGCACACATATGTTGAAAATACCTTGCTTTCTCTCCCTCTTGCCTTTGTTGCAGAAAAACCAGAATCCAGGGGCAGAAAGTGGTCGGCCGACCAGGTTTCCTGGCAGGCCGACCACCTTTTTTGGTTTCCCCCACAAAGGGTGGTCGGCAGGTGTTTCCCAAGCCAATATCTGGTCGGCAGCATTCCCAAGGTGGAGTTTCAGCCTTCTGGAGCTTTGTGCAAGTTTCTGAGATCAATCGCAAACAAAGGCGAGGCGAGGCGAGGCATCGCGATGGAATTTACCGACAAGGCGACTCGAGCATGCATACACCCTTCGCCATCCGAAACAGAGCTGAGGCAGTCCATTGTATTTAGTTTGCATGCTAGTTTATTGCTTACTTAGTTAATTTGTTGATTAATTAATGTTGTGTAATAATTAGCTATAATTTGTTATTTAGCTTAGATTAACCAGATAGTTTGTAATATTCTTTCTGATCCTCCGAGCGAGGGCACAATTGTAATAAGTGTGCGTGTGTGTGATGTATGTCTTCCAACCCCACATCTTTCTCCCTTTTATTTATCAGCTTATGATGGTTAGATTAGGGCATGTTTCAATTAGCATACTTATGCTTCCATGTTTGCATCATTCATCTGTATTGCATGCACTGGGCTCAGCGCATCATACAAACTGCATTGTACTTCAATTCCGAGTTGAATACTTGTTAGTTGTAGCATTTCACATGCCATCTTTAGAATAGCCAAGCCTATTGTAGTTGCATTCCTGCATGTGTTGCATTAGGCATTTCAGCATAGTTAGGATCATGCATGGATTTCTAACATAGCTTCTGCTTTGGCTTGGAATACTCGGTAAGTGTTTATGCTTTAGCATCCTTGCATGTGTGTGAGTGACTGCCATGATAGCATGCTTACCATGAGATTATGTGCTTATGTGATATAACTACCTGAATGCCTGTGGATGAAGGTTGGATTATCTGAATTGGAATAATGCATTGACTGTGAGTTTTAAGCCCACTAGATAGTGGCAAAACTATGTTTTCTAAGCCCACCCAAGAGTGGCAAAGCCACGTCTTAGCCTACTTGCGGGTAGCACCATCAAACCATTTTCAAAATAAACAAACATGAGATGTGTTGTTCCAATTCAGGCAATCTAGTCTATATTTGTATGTTGTGCGCATCACGTAGTAAATCTAGGCTAATAACTGGAATAAGAGCACATAATGTTTTCAAAACTCGATATCATGGTTAGTAGAGGCCGATCTTTGATCGGACGAGCGGGGATGCTCACGAAGTGACCTTCCCCAATCGTACCCAAGTTCCCGAGCCGAGGAAACTTTGGTGATGACGGACACGTGGCCTTAGGCAAACGAGTCAGGGTTTCCTAAATTCCCCATAATAAAATATTTAGGTGGCGACTCTGTATCTGGTAAAGCAGTCCATGTTTGGCACTTCTTTCAAAAAAATCTGTTTTCAAAAATGATTTGCCGGACTTGGACTCTTTGATGATTCATCGGTCTTGCATTTCACTCTGTGAGATTAGATACAGGACCGTGACATTTGAGTCCTGAACTGTAGTGAGCCCAAATGAACAAAACGGGATTCATCCTCCCGGGACGTTCGGGGACGTCTACAGTTTCTGGCGACTTTGCTGGGGAGTTAGAGAACTTGACTCGAATTCGTGATATCTGGTTTTGACTACACTTGTGTGTTTCTTTGCATTGCATGTGCATTGGTGCGCCTAGGACACCGTGTTTGCCGCATGCTATTCCTGAACGGTTTGCCGGAGGCTCGCTTTGCAAAGTGTGCCATAAGGCTGACCGGTTGCGGGCTCTGCCACGACGGGAACATAAACCCCGATTTTACCAGGGCACCCTTTTTGACCATTCGACCTAGTGCATGTTCGGAATTCATAGTGACCATAACAAACTAGGACAGGTTGCTTACCCGATTGTAGGTTGTTTGAAACCGCTGTGTGCGTAGTGAAACCCTAGCTCCTGACAAAATAGGACAGGGAAACCCTACCCCAACATAGGGGTGTTTTGGCTCTCACTTGTTTGCTATGTACTTTTAGAGTGTGTCTCTACAGGAATGCATGTATCAATTTACAAGTTTGGGTTTCAGGCATGCGGGCACCAGTTCAGTATTTTGGGAATCAGTTATCTGCGGGTATCATATTCAGTTTTTGGGGCAGTAATTTGGGGAACAATGATCAGTGGTTGAATATAGTTATTCAGCCATGCCTATATCTGTCCTAGTGAAATTGGGCTGAGCTACTACCTGTTTTCTCTTTCAGGGTTCGGAGATTCAGTTCAGAGCATTCAGTATCTTCCTTCGCTGAGGCAAAGCAGAGAAATGCCAGTTAGGGCTCACCGGTTCATCTGATCCGACAGTCATCAATCACATCACCTTTGATCAGTTCAGTGGGCTCGTGATGACACAGAATTCAAAGGAAATAGTGGTTATCGAAGCCGCATTAAACCAGGGAATCATCATACAGGGTGATACCGACGTTGAAGTGCCACACCCACCCAGGTCACCTGCCACACATCCGATCTGGAAACCCCAGGTATTTCAAACCCGTGAGCCCACCACTTTCGAGTTGATGGGAATGATTGGTGATCTTTAGAGATCTGTGGCTGATCTAGCCTACAGAATGTCGGCTTCGCCACCAACCATATGGTATGCCGGGAACTTCATACCGGAGGAGCCCCCGTACTGGGGCGAATTGTAATCGAACTCAGCCAACCTGAAGCCATCCCAAGTTCCAGCAATGGCATGTCGACAACAACGGGGCTCCACTCTGATATAGCAACTCAAACCTTCTACCAAGCTGAGGCGAGTGGTAAGAACAAGGTGAAGGTGGACACTGATCCCTTCAAACAACTCCTGTGGGCTGTTGAGGCTTTGAAAGCCAGAGGACTGAATAAATAGCAGGTACTCGCTGTTGCTGTAAAAACTATGGATGACACTTTCCCCACTCAAAGTGAGAGCAGTTCAAGCCAAGGGGAAAACCGGGAGAAGGGCCATCGTACTAGAAACGACCCTCTGAGCTTTAATCCTGTACTCGGAAGAGATCGGCAAACCAAGCCAGCACCTGCTGACCCTTTCGCTAGTGCGTCCGGCAAAAGTCAGCAAACCTTGAAGTATCCGCCCCGAGGTCGCAGGGTCTTCCATGCTCTCTACATGCCTTTGTCTAAGGCCTTTCAAATCCTCGTCGAAAAAGGGCATCTCAAACCCCTCGAGCCTCTGCCTCTCCCAAGTCCCCTTCCAGCTAAGCATGATGGTACCCAGTACTGTGCATACCATCAACAAACCGGTCATAGCACCGACAATTGCTTCCGTCTTCGCCATGAAGTGCAAGATTTGATTGACAATGAAGTCATCCTCCCGCCAAGCTCGGCAAAGTCTGTCACCACCGAGTTGGTGGATTTCAAGGATAATGCAAGTATGTGACCAGGGGTTGGACCACCTGCGGGCGGCGCACGGTTTACCTCGGATGTGGCGTATGGTACGCACTATTTTGAGCATTTGTGAATGCTAGTTTTGTAGTTTCTGACTTGGGTGTTGAGTCAGTTCTGTAGTTTTGTTTTGAGTCTGTCTCATTGTCTTGAGTCAGTCTTTTTGATTAAGGGTTTGTCTTGTTGTATCAAGTCAGTCCTGTTGAGTCTGTCCCGTTGTATAGAGTCAATCTTTTCATACTGAGTCAGTTGGGTCTGTCTTGTTGTATCGAGTCGGTCCTGTTTTGTTAGAGTCGGGTGATTCTGGGGATGTTAGCTCGGATGTCACTATTTTGTTTTGTGTTTGTCTCTTTGCTTTCTTTTTGAGTCTGTTTCTGTCATGGAGCCAGTTACACCAAAAAATCTGAATGAAGCTGCAGTGGTTTTCATACTTCATGCTTATTTCTGCTTTGAGCCTGTTATGCCAGAAGTTCTGAATGAGATGCCAGTATTTGACTAAAAACTATGTCTTTTCTGTGCTTTGAAATCATTATATTGACCTGAGTTTTTCAAAACTTTTTGAACATTGTGATGAAAACGAAGAGGAAGGAATTCCTTGGGTTTTGCAAAATTTGATCATATAAGAGAAAGAGAGGCATGCTAAGCCTTTAATGAATGAAATAATGTTTGTTAATGTGAGTACTGAGAAAGACCCTGGCTTGATCCAGATTGGTTCTACACTGTCTTCAGCGCGAGCGATTTATCGCTTTCTTAAAAAAAAATTCAAAAAATATTTTGCACATTCCTGCGAAGACCTGTGTGGAATCGCTCTTGAGATTGTGCAGCTTAGGATTGCTCTCAGCCTCGAGATTCGACCCCTCACTTTCAAACCTTGAACTTGGATTCAGAATGTTCAACGGTCAACTACAATGTGAGGCTTGTGTGGCCAGATTCGAAGCAGCCCTCGAACTAGGGGTAGGGAAGTCAGATCAAGAAGATCAGATGTCGTCAAAAGAAGCTTGTGAAGTTAGATCAGGAACACCCCTCGAACTAGGGGCAAAAATGTTAGATATGCTCGAAGAGTCAAAAAAATTGGGATGTTTCTCAAGCTAACAAAGATTGGCAAGAATGCCAAATCCCAAAAGGGAGGAAAGAAGAAAGTATTGTTGAAGGATAACCGAGTTCCTATCCACAACACTAAGGGCAAATTCACCCTTCATTAGATGAACTTCTACATCATCAGCAAACAACAGCCATTCTCCTGGATTCAGATGACTTCGAGATCTCAAAACATTCAACATAGACAAAGCTACACTTTTACCCTTGGGAGGCTCGCTGGGCTGAAAACCCGGAAGGGCAACCCAGGCAAAAATTAGAGCAAGAAAAAAATGCAAAGAATGAAAATAAAAAGAAAAGATAAAAAAGAAGGAAAGAAATGAAAAGAAAAGAAGAACAGAGCTCGCAAGGTTGAAAACCCGGAAGGGCGGCCTTGGCAAAAGTTAGAGCACAAAAGGAGAGGTTAAATACACGAGTGTACCTTAACCCCGAACTACGTAAGGCTTGATTCCCATCTTTGGGATACGTAGGCAACTTCATTCTGAAGTCCAGCCGTAAAACACTTTAAATTCGATTGTGTCCATGTATTGGTTTTGATCATCTTTGCCTTCTCTGTATCCGAGAGTTCGGTTGTGATCGTCACTCTGAGGACTGATCACAATGCGCTGCGGTGCTATCCAAACAAGGGGCAACTTTCCGTTGCCATACAGTGTGCCGTAGTGCTATTCAAACAAGGAGCAACTTTCCGTTGCCATGTAATGTCTTTCAGACAAGGGGCAATTTTTCATTGTTTATGGGTCTGAGGTCGTGCATCTCAAGAGTAGGTTTCGTGCTCATTGAGCAGTGGCCGTTTGCAAAAATAGTTTTTGAGAATTTTTACTGAGGTTGACTAATTTTCTCGAAAAGTATTACATTTTTCAAAACTGGACCACTTCTTGGACCCAAAAAAGGAAAATTTTCAGTGCTCAAAGCCTGACTTGCATGATTTTAAATCAGAAAATTGAACAAGCATGTTAACCTAACTCTCATTTTGGTCAAAATTGTTTTAGTAGAAAGCCAAAAACAAAAAATGGTCAAAATGATGAACTAGGGGCACATTTGAGTCAGGTTCCCTGTCTGTTTCCCCATTGTCAGCATACTTGCCAGAAAGGGCACTCTATTTGCCAGAAAAGGGCATACCTGAAGCTAACAAACAAAGGACCGAAAGCTCTCTCATCCTCCGAACAGCGAGGTATCAAGCCATGTGCGAAGCACGAATTGGAATGGATCAAGATATTCCACTCTCTCATCTGGGCAGATCTGATCACGTCCAAACTCCCTAGCAGAGCATCGTCAACCAATGCCAGCTGCAGATTCGCTACACACCTAGTTGTAGAGCAACCCCTCTGGGGGAGAAATTCACTGTTGTGAACAAGAACAAGAATATGGTAGAATACTAGGGGCAAGAGCCCGCAACTTCCTGTTTATCCATCAACCACCCTGGGGAGGGATGAAAAATGAGAGATTAAAGAATAGAGAGATGTGCACTGAGAGGAAAAGCGAGGAAAGGTTTTTGAGTGAAAAACCGAGCCTGAGGGCCGAGTGATGTGAGAATCACAAATAAGAAATGGTCGGAAACAATACCCGGAGAAACTGGCTCCTCGTGCACTGAGAGGTCTCTTGCCATTGGAACACGTCTGTGTGTCGTGTCAGTCATTTTGTTTGTTTCAATTCTTGTTTTGAGTCGTTTCGGGTGTCTATAGATGTGTTTAGGTTGTCTTACCTTGTCTTTCTCTTTGTTGTTGAGTCGTGGTGTGCTGTGTTCAGTCGTAGGCTCAATACCCAGTTGAGAACTTATTCTCACTCTCAATTTCAAATAATTGTTTCGTGCTCAGAGTGCCGTGTCGTTCTCCATATTTGCGCAAAATAAGATTTTGTTCTTTTCATAAAACCGCAGGGTTCAACCCAGGTCATGCGGGAACAATAAAACCAGGACCTATCTGAAGCTATATAGGTTCCAGACTTCGAAGCAAAAGAAAAAAGGAAAAATGTCGGGCATCTGAGTTGGTTTCAACTTCTACAAGTTCCGTCGTCACATCCTGTATATTCAGAATGAGCTGTGTGTTCAAAATTAGAAGACTATTGTGTTATGAGTCGTGTGTTCAGATCGAGCAGAGTTGTGTTATGAGCTGTGTGTTCAAAATTAAAAGACTAATGTGTTATGAGCCGTGTGTTCAGGTCGAGCAGTGTTGTGTTGTGAACTGCATGTTCAAAATTGAAAATTTATGAGCTGCGTGTTCAAAATTAAGAATGAGCTGCGTGTAAATGAAAATATATGAGCTGTGTGTTCAGAATTGAAATGTGTGAGCTGCGTGTTCAAAGTGAAGTGAATGAGCTGTGTGTTCAGACATGAAAATTTATGAGCTGCGTGTTCAGAATTAAGAATGAGCTGCGTGCAAATTGAAAATATATGAGCTACGTGTTCAGAATTAAAATGTTTGAGCTGCGTGTTCAAAGTGAAGTGAATGAGCTATGTGTTCAGACATGAAAATTTATGAGCTGCGTTTTCAGAATTAAGAATGAGCTGTGTGCAAATGAAAATGTATGAGCTGCATGTTCAGAATTGAAATGTGTGAGCTGCGTGTTCAAAGTGAAGTGAATGAGTTGTGTGTTCAGAAATGAAAATTTATGAGCTGCGTGTTCAGAATTAAGAATGAACTGCAGGCAAATGAAATGAATGGGCTACGTGTTCAGGAAAAATTCAAAAGTTTGGGCTGCGTGTTCAACTTTCAACAAGTGTGTGCTGTGTGTTCACAATAAAAAATGGACTACGTGTTCAGAAATTCAAGAGTTTGGGCTGCGTGTTCAACTTTCAAAAACTGTGAGCTACGTGTTCAACTTTCAAAAACTGTGGGTTGTGTGTTCACGACAACAAGTTTGAGCTGTGTGTTCAAATTTCAAGAAAGTGTGGGCGGTTCACCGGAAGAGTTCGAGCTGTGTGTTCAGATTTCAAGAAAATGTGGGATGCGTGTTCACGATAAAAGTTTGAGTTGTGTGTTCAGATTTCAAAAATGTGGGCTGCGGGTCCACGACAAAAGTTTGAGCTGTGTGTTCAGAAGTTCGAGTGCTTGAACTGTGTGTTCAAAATGCAAACCGAATGATGTGTTATGGTCTGAGTGTTCAGATTAAGCAGTGTTATGAGCTCTGTGCCCGAAACGAGCTGTGTGCCCGAAAAACAAGCTGTGTGCCTGAAAATGAGTTGCGTGCTCGAAAACGAGCTGTGTGCCCGAAAACGAGCTGTGTGCCCGAAAAATGAGCTGCGTGCCCAAAGAACGAGCTGTGTACCCGAAAAACGAGCTGTGTGCCCAAAAAGTGAGCTGTGTGCCCCAAAATGAGCTATGCGCCCGAGATCTTCCGTGTGCCCGAAAAACGAGCTGTGAGCCCAAAAAATGAGCCATGCGCCCAAAAATGAGCTGCGTGTCCCCAAATGAGCTGTGTGCCCGAAAAATGAGCCGTGTGCCCAAACATGAGCTGTGCGCCCCCAAACGAGCTGTGTGCCCGAGATCTGCTGTGTGCCTGAAAAAACGAGCTGTGTGCCCGAAAAATGAGCCGTGTGCCCAAAAACGAGCTGTGTGCTCGAAAAATGAGCTGTGTGCCCAAAAATGAGCTACGTGCCCCCAAATAAGTTGTGTGCCCGAAAAATGAGCCGTGTGCCCAAAAATAAGCTGTGTGCGCCAAAACGAGTTGTGTGCCTGAGATCTGCCGTGTGCCCAAAAAATGAGCTGTCTGCCCAAAAAATGAGCCGTGTGCCCAAAAATAAGCTGTGTACCCCCAAACGAGCTGTGTGCCCGAGATCTGCCGTGTGCCCGAAAAATGAGCCGTGTGCCCAAAAATGAGCAGTGTGCCCCTAAACGAGCTGTGTGCCCGAGATCTGTAGTGTGCCCGAAAAATGAGCCGTGTGCCTGAAAACGAGCTGTGTGCCCGAGATCTGCCGTGTGCCTGAAAAAAACGAGCTGTGCCCCCGAAAAATGAGTCGTATGCCCAAAAATGAGCTATGTGCCCCCAAATGAGCTGTGTGTCCAAAAAATGAGCTGTGTGTCCAAAAAATGAGCCGTGTGCCTAAACATGAGCTGCGTGCCCCCAAACGAGCTGTGTGCCCGAGATCTGCCGTGTGCCCGAAAAATGAGCCGTGTGCCCAAAAGTGAGCTGTGTGCCCCCAAACGAGCTGTGTGCCCGAGATCTTCCGTGTGCCCGAAAAATGAGCTGCGTGCCCGAAAAATGAGCCATGTGCCCAAAAATGAGCTGTGCACCCCCAAACGAGCTGTGTGCCCGAGATCTACTGTGTACCCGAAAAATGAGTTGTGTCCCCGAAATGAGCTGTGTGCCCCCAAAATGAGTTTGTGCCTGAAATAAGTTTGTGCCCAAAATGAGCTGCGTGCCCGAAATGAGCTACGTGCCCAAATGAGCCGTGTGCCCAAAAGAGCCGTGTGCCCAGATAAACAGAGTGCTGTGTTTCGAGCTGCATGCCAAATGAACAAAATATTGTGTTGTGAGCCGCGTGCCAAACAAACAAAGTGTTGTGTAGTGAGCTGTGTGCCGAATGAATGGGGTGCTATGTCGTAAGCCGTGTGCCATTACTTGCATTGTGTATATATTTTATCGCGCTATTTTGCGCATCGCACTGTTTTGTGCACTTTACTTGCATTGTTCATGCATTTTATCTCACGCTTTTTGTACATTGTATTTCACTCGCACTGTCTTGTGCACTCACGTTGTCTAACGCATCGCGCTGTTTTGCGCATTGCACTATTTTGTGCAGTTTACATTCGCGCTATTTTGCGCATTGCACTATTTTTTGCAGTTTACATTCGCGCTATTTTGCGCATCGCACTGTTTTGTGCAGTTTATCATTCGCGTTATTTTTCACACCTCAATCGCACTATTTTATGCAGTTTACATTCGCGCTATTTTGCGCATCGCATTGTTTTGTGCTGTTTATCATTCGCGTTATTTTGCGCACCTCAATCGCACTGTCTTGTGCTTTGCATATCACATCGCACTATCTTGCGCACCTTACCTGCACTTGTTAGTGCATTGCATAGTGCTATCTTGCGCACCTTATCTGTATCGCACTGTTTTGTGCATTCACCCTGCTCGTACTGTTTTGTACACCTTTAGCATCGCACTATTTTGTGCATCTGTTTAGCACTGTTTTGTGCATTCGCTTTGCATCGCACTGTCTTGTGCACATTGTATTTTTTGTATCATTCGCACTGTCTTGTGCACTTTCTGGTCCGAGAGACCTTAAATCCTCTGGTCTAGGAGACCTTAAATCCTGCATTTTTATTCGCACTGTCTTGTGCACCCTCCGGTCTAGGAGACCTTAAATCCTCTAAAGGTGCAATTCCTTTGGTGTTTGTCGTGCCCGAACGACTTCTGGTGGTCTGGTATAGCCACCTGCCTGTGTTCGCGGTGAGTTCCTAGGAGATCAACTGAGACGGTGGAAACTAGAGTTCGAATGGCTTATGCCTAGAACGCAAAGGTTCGAGATTTCTGAGACTAAAGTCTGGTTTAAATACCCAGAGGTATATCCTCGGCTTGAAATCTGTATGGCAGCCCCATAGATTGAGATAGCATGTGTATGCACCTCAATCCTGGATACTGAACCAACCTAGTCTGTCACCTTGTTGGAGAATAGGGAAAGCTGCAACCATAGTCAGGGAGAAAAGTAGTACCTGTGGTTCAACCAAGAAGAAGCGAGAGATCCCCAGCAGCATGAGGTACGTCATTGCCAATTGCCCCTGTAAAGTACCTTCATTTCCTAGTTATTACGTTGCATTTTAGCTATTGCATTGCATTACATTGCATAAATCCTGAATTATCAAACCGGCTTCGCGTAGCGTATAAGTCTAATTTTCAAATTGGCTTCGCGTAGCGTATAAGTCCAATTGTCAAAATCTTCTTGCATATCATTTTGCATTTTGCCCCTTGCCTGCGGGCACATCTTTGTTTATCTCGCCTGTTTGTCTAAGCCTTCGGCCTTGTCAAAAATGAGTCGTCTCTGGGCTTTGACATTCACTCCCGTCACTTATGACTTTCGAGTTCTGTCAAAGAGGGGCAACTGTAGACACCCCATTTTTTACCAACCTTAAGACTCAGATGTCACCGTTTGAGCGCTCGGTGATGATGCATATTGTGCTCATTCTGAGGCTTTAGAGTCTCGGCTGCGAACCTTGCCTCCGGACTTCGGGGTTCTTTTGTGTTTTGCCTCAGTTTGCGAACCAGGTCCTGTTTTCTCCGTTTTCTTTTCCCGAAGGAAGAGAGAGGTCTCATAGACCATCTCTCAGTGGCCGTAGGCTACGTTTCGTGGTCGTAGGCCATTTTTCCCGTTTGGAGACCAGTTATCGGTTTTTGGAGCCGTCGGCCGTGTGCCTCTGTTCGAGACTGCTTAACTACCTCCGTTTGCTCCCGTTTTTGGCACACACCTTGTTTTCTCTCCGTAGAGGGACACTGTGGCCCGAGAGACCACCTTCGTGGTCGCCCGCCACCTCCGGTGCCTAACAGCCTGTTTTCGGGGCTCTAGGCCGCGTGTTTTGGCCCCTGAACACTCGTTTTGCATCGGTTAGGGTTCATTTTTGGTATGGACCCTATTTTCATTGTTTGGAAGTGTCACGACCCCAAACCGCCCCTAGTAGTTTGGTGTCGTGATGGCCAGTCATCCGTGATTACCGAAGGCTAACTTCCAAAATTTCACACACAATCAAAGTATAGATATATGGGGCTCACAAATGCGGAAGCAAAAAAAATCTAAAATACAAGTGGTCCATAAGAGCAGTGCATAAGTCAAATGAAATGGCATACATCTTTACAACTTGAACACAAATAGGAATGAAGTACAAAATACATATTACATCTTGGAAAAAGGCTTCTCGAGCCGTCATGTTCAAAATACATAAGCTTCAAAAATTGCCGACATAAACGAGTGTACAAAACACGCATCTTGATCAAAAGACTTCTCAAGCCGACGTATGCAACATACAAGTATTACAAATCGAGAAGCGTAATTTTCAAGACAGCCGACGTAATTACAGGTTAGGCCGACATAATCAAAATCCAAAATAAGCTCCAAATTCACATCTAGGCGTCGCTGCCTTCTTGTTCATCACCTACATATATATAGAGAGGGTGAGCTTGGATACTCAGTGAATGGTATCAATAATAAAGGGGTTTGCATGAACAATAGCTGAAGTCCTTTCAAAACATTACAAGACAAAACTCTATATATATGTATATATCAAGGAGTGGACCTCGTCCATCTAACAAATCTTCAAAGGTTCAAGGGATACTCACTAGCATCACCTATTACAAATAATAACGTTTCGGCAACATATCCACATAGTAACCGTCCATGGCAAAACAAGACAAAGCAAGATAGGCATCTCAAACAAGGGTGCTACGGAAGTTTAGAGTCCTCTAGCACGAGGGACTTTCAAGACAAGATGTGCTGCGAAAGTTTAGAGTCCTCCAGCACGAGGGACCTATGTTACAAAGGCCCGTAGCCCTTTAACACTAGAGTACAAATCAAGGGTGCTGCGAAAGTTTAGAGTCCTCCAGCACGAGGGACTTCCAAAACAAGAGGTGCTGCGAAAGTTTAGAGTCCTCCAGCACAAGGGACTTTCAAACGAGGTGTGCTGCGAAAGTTTAAAGTCCTCCAGCACAAGGGACTTTCCGAGAAGGTCATTCAAACGAATATGATACGAGATACGAAACTAAGGACAATCATTCATGCTTAACAAATATCTTTCAAGACAAGCAAAGCAAAGTTCTTCAAAACATTGATAACATAACTTTATCAGAAATACCACTCACCTTGTCCTTCAAACGTCGGGGTCAGGGCAAGTCCAAGTCCTGACAACACATGGCAAAGTCCATTGAATGCGCTACTCAAAATAAGTCTAGCACACATGCAAATGACCTCGGCATTCTTCAAAAACTAAGTCAATCAAGTTGCAACACAGTTTCCTATCCTTGGAAAAACACGTTGGCAACTACCAGGTCTAGGCCGAGGTCCCACACCTCCTTGCCGAGGTGTAGTCTTGACGGACACATTCAAAAGTGAAGTCGAGAAAAGTCTGGGTTTCCCTCTTGATAAACATGAAGAACATGAGCATGAAAACTTGAAGAACATGAACATGAGGAAGATGAGTGCAGAGATCAAAACTTGTTATACAAAAGCTGAGATTTCATGCTATAACTACAAAAACGTGGACCTGGGTACCCACACTCAATGATCTTATCAAAACAAACACAATGCATGAGCTTTGATGCAAACTTTCGGATCAAACGAGGCTTTTCTTCAAAAACACATGAAAACCATTTTCTCTTTCTAAAACCAACTTTAAATCGGTGAATGGTGTGCAAAACAGATTTGATCATGCAATGCAGCTAGATGATGAAGAAGAACAACAAGAATAGGTTAAGATTCTAACCTCAAAACTCAAATCTAACGGCTCAAGCTCTAACGATCAAGCTTGGAAGTCACCTTCTCCAGCTCAAACTTCTCCTCCTTCCAACTAGAGCTTCTCTCTCTAAAAAGGCAAGGTTGATACAAAAATGAAATGCCTCACACGACAAACACTGACTTAATCCCTCTGTCGGGACATGTGGCATCGGCTGATTCGCTCAAACCAAAAAGGTGACTGACTCGACAAGACAAAACCAAGACAAAGCGTACTCAGCAAGCTAGGCGGCACGAACACACTGGCAAGTAACAACATCGGCTAACAACAAGACTCCGGAAAACAAAAGGCAAGGACATCGGCTTGGAAGGACAACACTTGACTAAACTGTGCCACACCTTGGCCTAGATGTGCCACACCTCGGTCTAGGTCATACCATTCCAGGAACAAAATCACTCATGCAAGGATCAAGGATCTAGAGCGCCTAGATATTAACATCTCGGCCCAGATGATGCACATCTCAGCCTAGGCAACGCGCACCTCAGCCTAAGGGTGACATCTCGGCCAATATGCCAGGGCGAAGATGGGGGTCAACCAACGGGGTTCTAAGATAGTTCTAAGTGACAAAGGTTTCAAAGGTGCCTAGGCTTAAGACGACCTCGGCAACACACCAGGCAAGAACAAAGTATGCAAGAAATTATTCAAGCAAAACAAGACAAGATTTGCAAATGTACATATTAACACAAGATCGTCCATAATTGTATGCCAGTATGGCCAAGTCAAAATGAGGGTTGTTACATCCTACCCCCCTTAAAGAAGTTTGGTCCCCAAGCTTGAGTTACCTTGTTCCAAAAAACAATTCTGGATGTCGAACTTTCATTTCTTCTTCCATTTTCCATGTAGCATCCTCTCCATAATGCTCCTTCCATTCAACTTTCACCATTGGTATCGACTTGCTTCTCAACTGCTTCACTTGCCTATCGATAATCCGTATCAGCTTCTCTTTGTAGCCTAAATCTTCATTTATTACAACTCCGAAATAGTCGATCACATGTAGCGGATCTCGAATATACTTCCTCAGCATCGAAACATGAAATACATTATGGACTTGGCTCAATCCAGGCGGCAAGGCAAGTCTATAGGCAGCGAGGTTAATCTTCTCAAGAATTTCAAAAGGTCCGATGTAACGGGGTGCTAACTTACCCTTCTTCTTAAATCTTGTAACTCCTTTCATCGGCGAAATCTTTAGGAACACGTGGTCCCCGACTTCAAATTCTAATTCCCTTCTTCTTTGGTCGGCATAACTCTTCTGTCGGCTCTGTGCGGTTTTGATCCTTTGCTGAACGAGCTTAATCTTCTCAGTTGTTACTTGAATTAACTCGGGACCAAGCAGAGCTTTGTCTCCTACCTCGGTCCAACATATTGGCGACCTGCACTTTCTTCCATACAGTGCCTCATACGGAGCCATGCCAATGCTAGCTTGATAGCTGTTGTTGTAGGTAAATTCCACCAAAGGCAAATGTACTCCCCAACTTCCTTGGAGGTCCAGTACACATAGTCTAAGCATATCTTCAAGTGTTTGAATCGTTCTCTCTGTTTGTCCATCAGTCTGGGGATGGAAAGCTGTGCTAAACCTCAACTCGGCTCTGAAAGCTCTTTGTAGACTCTGCCAAAATCTGGAAACCAACTTCGGATCTCGGTCTGACACAATTGACTTCGGCACTCCATGAAGTCTAACGATCTCCTTCACATACAACAAAGCAAGTTTATCGGCGTTGAAGGTGGTCTTAACGGGCAAGAAGTGCGCTGACTTAGTTTGTCTATCCACGATAGCCCAAATCGAATCCATACCGTTTTGTGTCTTCGGCAAACCAACCACAAAGTCCATGGAGATGTGCTCCCATTTCCACTCAGGAATTGGCAAAGGTTGAAGAAGTCCTGCTGGCCTTTGATGTTCTGCTTTCACTTGTTGACAATACAGACACTGCGACACGAACTCGGCTATCTCTCCCTTCATGTTCGGCCACCAAAACGTCTGCTTCACATCCTGATACATCTTGGTGTTCCCAGGGTGGACAGCAAACTTAGAACCATGAGCCTCCTGCAAAATTTTTCTTTTCAAATCTGAGATGTCGGCCACACATAATCTTCCTTCAAACTTGAGCACTTGATTTTCTATGGTGTACCCTGATCTCGGCTTTGTGATAATCTCATCGGCCACCTTCTTCAAGAATTCATCCTCCATCTGTCTTGTCTTCACTTCCTCAACAATAGTCGGCTCCACTAAGATTGCGGTTAGGCATGCCAAATTTCCAACCATCTTTCTGCTCAAAGCATCAGCCACGGTGTTAGCTTTACCTGGATGATATTGGATCTGCATATCATAGTCCTTCAACAACTCAAGCCATCTTCTCTGCCTCATATTCAATTCCTTCTGAGTGAACAAGTACTTCAAGCTTTTATGATCTGTGAAAACCTGACAAGGAGCTCCATACAAGTAGTGGCGCCAAATTTTCAAAGCAAATACCACGGCTGCTAACTCCAAATCATGGGTGGGATAGTTCCTTTCATGTGGCTTCAACTGACGAGAGGCATATGCTATAACCTTACCTCTTTGCATTAATACACAACCCAGACCCTTATGCGGAGCATCACTATAGACATGAAACTCTTCATTACCTAACGGTAGTACAAGAATTGGTGCTGCGACTAGCCTCGTCTTTAACTCTTGGAAGGCTGCTTCCCTATCCTTAGTCCATTCATAAGCTACTACCTTCTTAGTCAGTTGTGTCAACGGAGTTGCAATCCTTGAGAAATCTTTTATGAATTTCCTGTAATAACTAGCCAATCCCAGAAAACTACGGACCTCGGACACATTAGCCGATCTGGGCCAATTCACCACGGCTTCAATCTTACTAGGATCGACCGAAATACCCTCCTCATCGATTACGTGCCCCAAAAATGAAACAGTGAAAAGCCAAAACTCACATTTGTTAAATTTAGCATATAATTTCTGATCCCTCAAAGTCTGTAGGGTAAGCCTCAAATGCTCCTCGTGTTCGGCTTTACTCTTAGAGTAGATCAATATGTCATCGATGAAGACCACCACAAACTCATCTAGGTGTGGTTTAAAGACTCTATTCATCAAATCCATAAAGGCCGCGGGGCATTGGTCACACCAAAAAGCATCACTAGAAACTCGTAGTGGCCATACCTCGTTCGAAAAGCGGTCTTCTCAACATCCTCGGCTTTGACTTTAAGCTGATGGTAGCCCGATCTAAGGTCAATCTTGGAAAAGACTCGTGCTCCTTGCAGCTGATCGAACAAATCGTCTATCCTCGGCCACGGGTACTTATTCTTAATGGTTACCTTATTCAGTTCCCGGTAATCAATACAAAGACGAAGTGTGCCATCCTTCTTCTTAACAAACAAGACGGGTGCTCCCCAGGGTGAAGTGCTCGGCCTAATAAAACCCTTATCGAGCAACTCTTGTAGTTGAAGTTTCAATTCCTTAAGCTCGGCGGGGGCCATCCTATAGGGTGTTTTAGAGATGGGCGGGGTACCCGGCACGATGTCAACAGCAAACATTACCTCTCTATCAACTAAGTGACCAGGCAAATCATTTGGAAAGACGTCGGGGAATTCACTAACCACTGGGACGTCGGCTAACTCAACACTTCCATTCAAATTACTTAATATGCTACACAGATAACCTTGACACCCTTTTTGGATCAATCTATAGGCTTTCATGGATGAAATTAAGTAAGGTGGAGATACTACCCCTTTTCCTTGAAATGTGACCTCGGCTAGGTTTGGGGGTTTTAACGTGACACACTTTGAAACACAATTTATGGACGCGTGATTTGTCACTAACCAATCCATCCCCAAAATAACATCAAAATGGGTTATGTCCAATGGCATTAAGTCGGCTAATAGTTCGACATTCCCAATCACAACAACACATGCTCGATAGATGGATGCAACATTCATAGATCTCCCAGATGGAGTAGATACAGATAATACATAATCGAGGGGTTCTAGTTTCCTATTAATCTTCTCGGCAAACTTAGCAGAAATGAATGAATGCATAGAACCCGAATCAATCAATACATATGCACTCTGAGAGCAAATCGAAAGCATACCTGACACCACCGTCTCAGCATTTTGAGTGTCCCCTGGTACTAGTGCAAAAACTCTGCCTTGTCTCATCGGTCCTTTCCCAGCGTTACTTTTCTGCATGGAGCCCGAAGTATTCTTATCTTTCTTACTTTCCCCAGCCTTCATTTTTGGACAGTCCCTCACAAAATGGCCTACATCACCACATTCGTAACAAGCCCCAGACGCTCGGCGACAGACCCCAAAATGCAGCTTCCCACAACTGGAACATATCGGCTTGGTACCACTCTCTTGTCTTGGGTTGCTTGAACTGCCGGCGTTCGCCTTCTTCTTGGTACCAAACTGCGCTCGGCGATTGTCATAACTCTGCCTTTTCCTCTGGTTCTCTCCCGTACCCTGGTATCTGTTCAAGTTGGCTTCGGCCAGAATAGCTTTGTCCAACACTCCGGCATAAGTCGGCATGTTGAGCATGTTGACCCGGTCTTGTATCGGCCCACGGAGTCCACTTTCGAACTTCCTAGCCTTCATATATTCATCATTGACAATATGGGGTGCGTACCTTGCCAATTCGGTAAAGGCACGGTCATATTCAGCTACTGTCCTATTGCCTTGCGTCAACGTCTGAAACTCAATGGCCTTGCGATTCCGGGCACTTAAGAGAAAATGCTTGGTGTAGAACAATTCTAGAAATCGGGTCCAGGTCAAGTCTGGATTGCTTTCTCGAACCATCATCCACCATCTGCGGGCGTCGTCATCTAGTGTAAAAGCGGCTAACGTCACCTTCTAGGTGTCAGTGCTGGGAAAGATCTCGAACAGTTTTTCCATCTCCAAAACCCAAGCATCGGCCTTCATCGGTTCTATGCCCCCTTGGTATCTTGGTGGCTTCATTTTCTTGAACTTCCTGATCAGAGCTATCGTGCCGTCCCCATATAAAGCTAGCTGTGGGGGCACTTGGGGTACTGGAGGAGGTGGAGGTGGAACTACATTCCGGCCGTTCGTCTGCTCGGCCTGGGTCGATGTAGCACTAGCGTACTGCTGTCTTGTCTATCTTAACTCGCGGGCCAAACCTTCAACCAGCCTTTCCAGCCTGTCTATTCTGTCCTCCGGCTAATCTCGCCCAACTAGAGGTCTTCCTCTCCTCATGATGCTATGAGTACGCAAAATGTGGCTTTAAAACAAAATGAGCAAGTAATCACGTAGGCAAGTAACAGTTAAGCATGCCGAGACAATGTACACCATCTTCACATAGCAAGTAATATGATGCAATACTAACTCCCTCAAAGGGGAAATCCTATGCTCTTTAGGACTCAGAGTGTGTGAACAACGTATACTAAGGAACTTGAGCTCTGATACCATTCTGTCACGACCCCAAACCGCCCCTAGGAGTTTGGTGTCGTGATGGCCAGTCATCCGTGATTACCGAAGGCCAACTTCCAAAATTTCACACACAATCAGAGTATAAATATAGGGGGCTCACAAATGCGGAAGCAAAAAAAATATAAAATACAAGTGGTCTATAAGAGCAGTGCATAAGTCAAATGAAATGACATACATCTTTACAACTTGAACACAAATAGGAATGAAGTACAAAATACATATTACATCTTGGAAAAAGGCTTCTCGAGCCGTCATGTTCAAAATACATAAGCTTCAAAAATTGCCGACATAAACGAGTGTAGAAAACACGCATCTTGATCAAAAGGCTTCTCAAGCCGACGTATGCAACATGCAAGTATTACAAATCGAGAAGCATAATTTTCAAGACTGCCGACGTAATTACAGGTTAGGCCGACATAATCAAAATCCAAAATAAGCTCCAGATTCACATCTAGGCGTCGCCGCCTTCTTGTTCATCACCTACATATATATAGAGAGGGTAAGCTTGGATACTCAGTGAATGGTATCAATAATAAAGGGGTTTGCATGAACAATGGCTGAAGTCCTTTCAAAACATTACAAGACAAAACTCTATACATATGTATATATCAAGGAGTGGACCTCGTCCATCTAACAAATCTTCAAAGGTTCAAGGGATACTCACTAGCATCACCTATTACAAATAATAACGTTTCAGCAACATATCCACATAGTAACCGTCCATGGCAAAACAAGACAAAGCAAGATAGGCATCTCAAACAGGGGTGCTACGGAAGTTTACAGTCCTCTAGCATGAGGGACTTTCAAGACAAGATGTGCTGTGAAAGTTTAGAGTCCTCCAGCACGAGGGACCTATGTTACAAAGGCCCGTAGCCCTTTAACACTAGAGTACCAATCAAGGGTGCCGTGAAAGTTTAGAGTCCTCCAGTACGAGGGACTTCCAAAACAAGAGGTGCTGCGAAAGTTTAGAGTCCTCCAGCACAAGGGACTTTCAAAGCAAGATGTGCTGCGAAAGTTTAGAGTCCTCTAGCACAAGGGACTTTCAAACGAGGTGTGCTGCGAAAGTTTAAAGTCCTCCAGCACAAGGGACTTTCCGAGAAGGTCATTCAAACGAATATGATACGAGATACGAAACTAAGGACAATCATTCATGCTTAACAAATATCTTTCAAGACAAGCAAAACAAAGTTCTTCAAAACATTGATAACATAACTTTATTAGAAATACCACTCACCTTGTCCTTCAAACGTCGGGGTCAGGGCAAGTCCAAGTCCTGACAACACATGGCAAAGTCCATTGAATGCGCTATTCAAAATAAGTTTAGCACACATGCAAATGACCTCGGCATTCTTCAAAAACTAAGTCAATCAAGTTGCAACACAATTTCCTATCCTTGGAAAAACACGTTGGCAACTACCAGGTCTAGGCCGAGGTCCCACACCTCCTTGCCGAGGTGTAGTCTCGATGGCCACATTCAAAAGTGAAGTCGGGAAAAGTCTGGGTTTCCCTCTTGATAAACATGAAGAACATGAGCATGAAAACTTGAAGAACATGAAAATGAGGAAGATGAGTGCAGAGATCAAAACTTGTTATACAAAAGCTGAGATTTCATGCTATAACTACAAAAACGTGGACCTGGGTACCCACACTCAATGATCTTATCAAAACAAACACAATGCATGAGCTTTGATGCAAACTTTCGGATCAAACGAGGCTTTTCTTCAAAAACACATGAAAGCCGTTTTCTCTTTCTAAAACCAACTTTAAATCGGTGAATGGTGTGCAAAACAGGTTTGATCGTGCAATGCAGCTAGATGATGAAGAAGAACAACAAGACTAGGTTAAGATTCTAACCTCAAAACTCGAATCTAACGGCTCAAGCTCTAACGATCAAGCTTGGAAGTCACCTTCTCCAGCTCAAACTTCTCCTCCTTCCAACTAAAGCTTCTCTCTCTAAAAAGGCAAGGTTGATACAAAAATGAAATGCCTCACACGACAAACACTGACTTAATCCCTCTGTCGGGACACGTGGCATCGGCTGATTCGCTCAAACCAAAAAGGTGACTGACTCGACAAGACAAGACCAAGACAAAGCGTACTCAGCAAGCTAGGCGGCACGAACACACCGGCAAGTTACAACATCGGCTAACAACAAGACTCCGGAAAACAAAAGGCAAGGACATCGGCTTGGAAGGACAACACTTGACTAAACTGTGCCACACCTTGGCCTAGATGTGCCACACCTTGGTCTAGGTCATACCATTCCAGGAACAAAATCACTCATGCAAGGATCAAGGATCTAGAGCGCCTAGATATTAACATCTCGGCCCAGATGATGCACATCTCGGCCTAGGCAACGCGCACCTCGGCCTAAGGGTGACATCTCGGCCAATATGCCAGGGCGAAGATGGAGGTCAACCAACGGGGTTCTAAGATAGTTCTAAGTGACAAAGGTTTCAAAAGTGCCTAGGCTTAAGACGACCTCGGCAACACACCAGGCAAGAACAAAGTATGCAAGCAATCATTCAAGCAAAACAAGACAAGATTTGCAAATGTACATATTAACACAAGATCGTCCATAATTGCATGCCAGTATGGCCAAGTCAAAATGAGCGTTGTTACAGGAAGGTGGTAGGATGGTAGGAGACCAGCAATTCTTTTGAAAACCATTTTCTCTCTCCTCCAGCCGGTTTTCTTGATAGAAAGTTGGTTTTTCTCACTTTTGGACCTTAATTTCTGGTCTCCCATACCACCATTGTGTTGTACTCATTTGGGAGGCCACCAATATGGGTAGGCCGACCAACTTTTCTTCCTGACCTTTTTGAACCTTGCTAGAAAGCTGGTTTTTCTCTCTCTTGGGTCACATTTTCTGGTCTCCTACCATACAGTTGTATTCTACTCATCTGGGAGGCCACCGTTCTAGTATGGCCGACTAGCATTTTAGCTTGACCCTTTTGAACCCTGGTCGGCCGACCAGGGCAAGTGGCCAGCCAACCACCTCCTTTTTGGCCCTCCTGAGTGCAACACAGTTGTGCCAGTTGTGAAGCACTTGACCCTTCATCTGAGATTTTGACCCTCTTTTGGGTCTTCTTAAGAGGGTTTTGCCCCTTTTTCTTAGCTTCAAGGAGAAGCTTGACCCCTTTGATCTAGCTTCCTCAAGAAGCTTGACCCTTTTGGTTAAGCTTCTTTGAGAAGCTTTGACCCTCTCTTGAGGCTTCTCCAAGAAGCCTTGGCTCTCTTCCTCTATAAAACAAACCTTCCCCCTCCATTTGCAATGGTTAGAAACATTTGGCTAAGATAGATGCACCCAACCCTCCATAGCTCTTTTCTTCAAGCTCCAAACCCTAATATTCTTGGCCATTTACACTACACCTCATAGCCTACCACCTCCACCATCCATTCAATCACCCCGGAGCTATTTTTCAGTGGTTGAAGGCTCACCTTCTTGGTCCAGAACTTGTTGCTTTGCTGTGCTACAACGGTAAGTCATCATTTCCCCCATTTTTGCATTATCTTGCTTCATTACTTAGCCCTATTTTCAAGCATTTATGGGTTTCATCTTAAACTAAAAAGTGTCTTATTTTGAGCTCCTCTTGAAGTTTGATTAAGGATACTTTTCTTTTTGAGGTCCTCTACCTCCTTGTATGCTCCATCCCTCTTTGTAGGCTTATTTTGCTTTGTATCTTAGCCCTATTTGCAAGCATTTTTGGGTTTCGACATAAACTGAAAAAAATTTTATTTTGAGCTTATAAACATGTTTTATTAAGGTCACTTTTCTGTTTGGGATCACCTTCCCCTTTGCATGCTTCATTTCCCCATGTTTAGGGCTATACATTAGTGCATTTGTGTTGGCCTTGATTTGGCCTTTTAGCCATTGAAATCCAGTAGATTTTCAGTGGCTTAGATGTGTTTTTGAGCCCTAAAATCAAAGAAGGGGTGACCCTCTCACCCCTTGTTTTGTTTACTAACTTTCTTGGCCTTACAAAGGAGCCCCTACTTGCATGTTGTGAAGTCACATTTCAGGCCCTATTTGGTGAGTTTTAGGGCCTGCCTTAGCTCTGCCCGGAGCCCTTTTGGCCATATTTTGTGTCCCTCATGCATGTGTGGAACAATCCTCTTCAAGGCCTTTCAAAGGGACCTTTCATTGCATGCTTCATTGACCCATTTCAGGGCCTTTTTGGTGAGTTTTAGGACCCTCATAACTGATTTCCAGAGGTGGTTTTTCCATGTTGCATGTCTGTCTTGTATGTGTTGAACAACCCTCTTATTGGCCTCTCAAAAGAGCACCTCATTCTAGCATGTGTTGACTGAGTTTACATAGGTTTTTGGGGTTTATTTGACATGCCACATTTCTGTTTTTGGCTGGTTTGGTGGCCTCTGTTGTGCTTCATATACATGTAGTGAAAACCATGCTTACTAGCCTATGTTGTATGTTGTTTTGGCCCTTCATGTTAGCACTTTTTGGCCATGCCTTAAACTGATCTTAGGCATATTTTGGACTGCTTTAGCTCTGTTTATTTGTTTCATGGTTGAATGGTGTTTGTTTTGCATGCTTGTGGTTCAATACACTTGCTTAGCTTTGAGTTTCGGGGTCCAATACATGCATATACTGAGGTATTTCCTTGTTTTGGGGCCATTATACATCATATTTCAGAGCTTGTTTGAATGCCATATTGTCATGTTTTATACTCTTTAAATGCGTTTGAGAGTCGGGCTTGTATGCCTTATTTACCGACCATTGAATGAGCTCCATTTCGTTGCATTCTGAGCCATCATTTTAGGTCATTTCCCCATTGTTTCAGACCTGCCTAAGGTCTGTTTGGGGTTGGTTTTGCCATTAGTGCATTGCTTTGGGTACCTCTAGTGTAATGCACTTCACTAGTTTCGGTACCCGGGCCCCCTAGCTTGCATTGTGTGCCATGTTTGCATGTTTCGGGACCATTTTATATTATGTTTCAGAGCTGGAATTTGTGTGTTTGTATGCCATATTGTATCCTTCTCCATGCTTTGGTAGAATGCCATTTGATGCCTTAGGATCGATCCCTTGCATCGTGCATGTTTGCATGTGTTTCGATTGTCTCATTTCCATCATATGGCCACTGATTAGAGTGTGGTTAAGGTCCACTCACATTGGTTTAAGTCCATCTTGTATTGTGTATGTCATGTTGCAATGTGTTGTGCATGTTATGTTGTTGTTGGCACAGTCTATGCCATGTCATTCCTTGCATTGCATATCCTAGGTTGTTAGTTGCATTGTGTATGCCATCTCATTTCCTTGCATTGCGTATGCTAGGTTGTTAGTCGCATTGTGTATGCCATGTGGTTCATAGCATTGTGTATGCTAATAGCATGTTTGCATCTCATCCTTGCATGTTTGCATGATTAGGTCGCATTGCATTAGGATCGCATGCTAGTTGCATTTGTGCATGTCATGCCATCCTTATTTGTTGCATTGTGTTTGGAGTAGGGTTTAGTCCAAGCACGGGAAACGAGTGACGTTTCGTACTCCAAGTGACGAATCATACCTCGATTCTCGGTCGCTGACACTTTTGACTATCCATGATAGAGTCGTTGGCTTTAGTTGCTTATGTGTGCATTCATGTCCTATTGAGTCATGCAATTCGACTTCTCGGCCATCATGCATCGAGATGCGTGATTGGTGACACGAGGATCGAGGTCAACACTCCCTTGAGCTTGTGCAAGGACGGGGAGAGTGGTCTTGCACACATATATTGAAAATACCTTGCTTTCTCTCCCTCTTGCCTTTGTTGCAGAAAAACCAGAATCCAGGTGCAGAAAGTGGTCGACCGACCAGGTTTCCTGGCAGGCCGACCACCTTTTTTGGTTTCCACCACAAAGGGTGGTCGGCAGGTGTTTCCCAAGCCAATATCTGGTCAGCAGCCTTCCCAAGGTGGAGTTTCAACCTTCTAGAGCTTTGTGCAAGTTTCTGAGATCAATCGCAAACAAAGGCGAGACGAGGCATCGCGATGGAATTTACTGACAAGGCGACTCGAGCATGCATACACCCTTCGCCATCCGAAACAGAGCTGAGGCAGTCCGTTGTATTTAGTTTGCATGCTAGTTTATTGCTTGCTTAGTTAATTTGTTGATTAATTAATGTTGTGTAATAATTAGCTGTAATTTGTTATTTAGCTTAGATTAGCTAGATAGTTTGTAATATTCTTTCGGATCCTCCGAGTGAGGGCACAATTGTAATAAGTGTGCGTGTGCGTGATGTATGTCTTCCAACCCCACGTCTTTCTCCCTTTTATTTATCAGCTTATGATGGTTAGATTAGGGCATGTTTCAATTAGCATACTTATGCTTGCATGTTTGCATCATTCATCTGTATTGCATGCACCGGCTCGGCGCATCATACTAACTGCATTGTACTTCAATTCCGAGTTGAATACTTGTTAGTTGTAGCATTTCACATGCCATCTTTAGAATAGCCGAGCCTATTGTAGTTGCATTCCTACATGTCTTGCATTAGGCATTTCAGCATAGTTAGGATCATGTATGGATTTCTAACATAGCTTCTATTTTGGCTTGGAGTACTCGGTAAGTGTTTATGCTTTAGCATCCTTGCATGTGTGTGAGTGACTGCCATGATAGCATGCTTACCATGAGGCTATGTGCTTATGTGATATAACTACATGAATGCCTATGGATGAAGGTTGGATTATCTGAATTGGAATAATGCATTGACTGTGAGTTTTAAGCCCACTAGGTAGTGGCAAAACCATGTTTTCTAAGCCCACCCGAGAGTGGTAAATCCACGTCTTAGCCTACTTACGGGTAGCACCATCAAACTATTTTCAAAATAAACAAACATGAGATGTGTTGTTCCAATTCAGGCAATCTAGTCTATACTTGTATGTTGTGCACATCACGTAGTAAATCTAAGCTAATAACCGGAATAAGAGCACATAATGTTTTCAAAACTCGATATCATGGTTAGTAGAGGCCGATCTTTGATCGGGCGAGCGGGGGTGCTCACGAAGTGACCTTCCCCAATCGTACCCAAGTTCCCGAGCCGAGGCAACTTTGTGATGACGGACACGTGGCCTTAGGCAAACGAGTCAGGGTTTCCTAAATTCCCCAAAATAAAATATTTAGGTGGCGACTCTGTATCTGGCAAAGCAGTCCATGTTTCGCACTTCTTTCAAAAAAATCTGTTTTCAAAAACGATTTGCCGGACTTGGACTCTTTGATGATTCATCGGTCTTGCATTGCACTTTGCGAGATTAGATATAGGACTGTGACATTGGAGTCCTGAACTGTAGTGAGCCCAAATGAACAAAACGGGATTCATCCTCCCGGGACGTTCGAGGACGTCTACAGCATGCACAAATGACCCAAACATGGAGCATAAGACACCCACTCTTCAAGGCATTGAAAGGATGGTAAATGGCAAGCATACAAGCGTGAAACATGGACTGAAATAACATGATAAATGATGCCAAATCACTGAAACGATCCAAGTAAAGCATGCTCACGACTCACACACCCAAAGCTAACAAACTAGAATGCATGGTGACTATACAAAACATGGCGAGCATGACAAAGACAACACCAAACAGAGCTTATACATGGTGAGACAAGGCTAAAAACTTCTCAAAGTTAAGTCAAAACATGTAAGCATGATGGTCTAAATGCATGATACATGTTTAGGTAAATAGGGGGATTGCAAGGCAAGTGTGTGGTACATGCAAGAGACCAGCAAACCAACCTAAAACAGAGGTGTAGCATGACCAAATAACATCAAATATCCTCTGAAATGGAGCTAAATAAAGCTAAGCAAACATACTACCCTTATGAGCCCTTAATGCAAGCAAATGAGACAAAAGGAGAGAGGGGTGTCCCTCCCCTATACAAGACCTCAAAACCACTTCTCCACCACTAAAAATCCTCTGCATTTCAATGGTGAGAAGGTTGAAACAAGAAAGGTTCCAAAGTCATAAGGAAAAGGCACAAAATGAGGCCAAACAAGGCCTAAGGGGGGGGTAGACAACTCCCAACATAGAAGTGACCTTAATGAAACATCTCAAGCATGAAAATACAGAACTGTTTTATATAGGACACTAAGCTTAAAACAGCATGTAAGTATTGCTAAAGGCTTAAGCAAAAATGGAGAATAAAAGAGTAGTTTCTCACCCTTGAAGAACACCTCAAGAACACCAACTCCAGCACCTCCTTTTGATCAAAACTAACTCAAAAACTCTGAAAACAACTCCTTAGCACCTCAGTAACTAAAGGATAGTGTAACACAAGGTGCCTTAGTGCAAAAATATGAACAAAAACACCCTTTAGAACACTATTACACACACAATTATCTAGGGAGAGGAGATATAGAGAGAGAGTGATATATATCCTCTCAGATTGCTCCACCTCTAGAAAGAGAGGAGAGGCCCTCCTCTTATAGAAAATCAACTTCTAAGCTTCTTAGAGAAACTAAGTGTAAGGATGAAATCCCTCCATACACGTGTATGGAGGACAGAGTCTGTGCTCACCAGCTGGCACAGCTGGCATGCACAATGCCTGAAAAAGGCAAAGAAAAGGCCTCGGCCAGAAAATGTGACCGATCGACCAAAACAATGGCCGGATGACCAAATACAGTGCCGATCGACCAATACATTTGGCCGGTGGCAAGAAAACTAGGCTGGTGGCCTCAGGCCGTGGCCGGTGGGTTGAAGGGATGGCTAACAGGCCACTTCCTACCCTTAGGTGCAAAAACCACAGGTCCTTGGTCCACAACCAAGCACAAAACAGTCAAGTTGAGAGATCCTAAGGCAAGGCGCGTAGTCGAGACCTCCGAGAACTCAAAACGAACATGAGCATGGATAATTATCAAGTGTTCAAACGATGACGTCCAAGTCTTGAGGACGGTCAAAAATGGGGTGTCTACAAGTATCAGGCCATTCTGGATAGCCATGCCATAATTCAGCAGTTCGTGATTGACCTATGCATGGATTATCTAGCTTATCACTCTCAGATGACATTCAACAAAATCTATGCTCGTCTACTCGAATATCAATAATTGGTTGCCTTTATGCAAACTGACTTTTATACATACGAGAGTCGAGCCAGCAGCGCTTCGACCAACTCGATGCTAGGGTTCACGATGAAGCATTCGAGACTCAGACGTTGATGAGTGTCTTATTCAAGTAGTACTTCATACCACCACCAGATTCTAATCAGTGACATGTTATATATTTCATTTTTTTGTATTATATATCTTTAAAAAAAAGTGTGTTTTGTGTGTGTGTTTTCCATACTTACCTAGCTGGATGTGCACCTATGCTTTATGGTAATATTCTCTCTCTCTCTCTCTCTCTCTCTCTCTTTTGCTATCTATTTCACAGTTGTTTTAATTAAGGACAATGTTGTATTCAAGCTGGAGGCTGAGGGTTGTTTCTCTTGTGTGCATCTACTTGGCTCACAATTCGTATTTGTACTTGCTTCACATGATTGCATCGCTTCACTTGATGTTGGCTTTTTGCTAGTAAGGTTGCGACATAAGCATATGTTAATTGGGGAACATAGTGGGCATGTGTGAAAAGCATTTATTGGGTTAATATTCGCATGTGATGTTTGCACTAGGATAGGTGTTTGTGTTTGTAACGTTAATAGACTTGCATAAGCATGCCTTGATTTACATGAGCACACTATCATAGCGGTGACCATTCTATTGTAATCCCTGGTGTACATTATTGATAACTGTCCAGTGTTGCAGAAACCCAATAAATAAGTAGCCTTGATTCTTCTTCTTTTTTTTTGTAAAAAAAAAAAGAGCAATGTAATGCCCTAAAAGACCCGTTCCATAAACTTGTTCCTCCAAGCATTAAGCATTATCAACATATAAGATCCGAACAAAATAAAATAATACAGCCACTCACTCATGGCTTTCTTACCCTTTGAACTATTCCCAAAACGAAAGTTACATAGTTGTTCCATTACATTCCCCAAAACATTAAAACAGTTCAAAAGAAAAGAAGTAGTCAACAATTTAATTTGCTAGGGCATCTTCCTTAACAAAATGTTCTTGAAAACACTATGACACAAAAATCAGCTTCTAAAATACAATTATCATCACCACACCCCAAGAAACTTCAACAAAACATGCTAGCTCAATTAGCATCATCACTTGAGAGATATCTCGTCCTCAATTCCTGAAAATTGGTTAGTTTGTCGGATGAGCATAAGCTCAGTAGGTGATGCATTTAACAAATTATATAATCATTTGAAAGACTTACGCTCATCCAATGCAATTCATGAGAATGTATGAAAAGAAAGTAAAACCATGCCTGAGTATGCTATTGATGGGATGTAAAGCTTTGAACATATTTCATCTTTCCCCTCTTCTTGTTGGGCGGTACTCAACCATGACATCCAAAGATAAGAGTCCAACATCAAAACATACCTAGACCATTATAGTTATCTATCGAAAATAATCCCACATTTGCCGACTCCAGAAACGGCAGGGCGATGGGCACCCAAAACATCACAGCCTTCCACATTTGCCGGCTCCACAAATAGCGGGGATGTGGACATCCAAAACCATCCGTTTTTCCACATTTGTTGACTCCAAAAATGGTGGCCTTGTGGACACCCCAAAACATTTTCCCGTATTCATCCGGTAATATGCGCAAACAAGGTAATTGGGTACCTTGACTCCCCGCGTGGGTACCAATTACAATACGCAACTCAAAACCAACCCGACTCACTACCCGGACTCATAGACCATTTACAATTATTATAATAGAATATCATTGTTTATGACTGATAATTGAGAAGAATTGGGGTTTTTCTCTCCTTTATGAAATTAAGGCAATCATCAATCATAAACAATGATATCCTATTATAATAATTGTAACTCTTTCAACAATCACAAAATCTCACCCTTATTGTTCTCAATCTTTAATCAACAAGCTAAAACCAATACATACGTATATATACATATATATATATATAGCTAATGAAATCACCATATGAGTGACTCAAATGGAAGATATAAGAGTTAAAGACACCCCTACCTCGAGTTGGTAGGCTAGGGTTGCAATACACGCTTGTACTATAATGATCTAGCGAAACAATAGGTGAAAGTGTCGATCTAGCTCTTCTTTCAACTAATCTTGGGGGATCTTGGGTGGATCATAAGTCAAGATTGGAGAAATCTACGGTTTTGTGAGCTAGGGTTTGAGAAAAATTAGAGTTAGAGAGAGAGAGAGGATGGAAAAGTGTAAAGAAAGCGACTTGGAATCACTTTTTAAAATATGTTGTCCCTAACAGGTCGCTTAAGCGCAAATTCTGTCGCTCAAACGTAAGGCACAACTAAGTGATCTCACTCGAACGTAACTTCCTTCGCTCGAGTGGAAAAGAACATGTCCCAGAAGTTTTGCAGAAAAGTGTAAAGAAAGTGACTTGGAATCACTTTTTAAAATATGTTGTCCCTAACAGGTCGCTTAAGCGCAAATTCTGTCGCTCGAGCGTAAGGCACGACTAAGTGATCTCACTCGAACGTAACTTCCTTCGCTCGAGCGGAAAAGAACATGTCCCAGAAGTTTTGCAGAGCTATAGTGAAACTACTGGGAGCTTGCAATCTATGCTCGAGTGACAACTTCTTCACTCAAGCGGCCCGCATGCAAAATTGATAATTACTTGAAGGTAAAGATCTATGCTCCAGTGAGAAAAGCTTCGCTCGAGCAGCGCGAAAAAAACTCGGGTGTCACAACCGACCCTCTTTAAACAATTTCATCCCCAAAATTTTGGTAATCCCTGCCAAAAGCAAATTAGACAACTCCCAAGAAGATTAATATCAATTCTATAATGCTCCCGATCATCACAGCATCTGTATAATATACCAAAACTTGGCCTTTTCAATGATTAAAGCTCGTAAGCCTTACACAATTTCAATATAACACATTCACCAAAGACTCATTCCCATTTAATTAGCCATAATACAAGCATTAACATCACAAAAGCCTACACTATTACATGTCTCTAAATAGTTTAGGGTATTTTTCTCAAACTTCTACTTCCTTTTCCCAAGTAGCTTCTTCCACGCCATGGTGATGCCAAAGTACCTTAACTAGGGTGTTGGTTTTGCTCCTTAGTACTTGCTATTGGGTGTCTAAAATCTTTACGGGCCTTTCTTTATAAGTAACATTCTTATCCATCTCTATGTCGGCCTAATCTAATACATGTGAGGGATTGGGTTCATATTTGTGAAGCATGGTGACATGAAACACGTCATGAATTTTGGACAGCTGTGGAAGAAGGGCGAGACGGTAATCAGCTTCTCCCACCTCGTTCAATGACATCAAATGGGCTAATGTATCTAGGTGATAACTTTCCACTTCGGCCAAATCTCATCAAACCCTTCTTTGGCGATACTTTCAAAAATACATGGTCACCCACTTCAGAATTTAATGGTCGCCTTCTTCGATCTGTGTAACTCTTTTGTCGACTTTGCACCGTGATTAATCTCTTTCGAATAACAGCTACCTTTTCTGTAGTTTCGTAAACTAAGTCTAGGCCAAGCATGGATGAATCTCCCACTTCAATCCAACATATAGGAGACCTACATAGACGTCCATATAATGCCTCAAAAGGTGCCATCCCGATGCTAGCCTAAAAACTATTGTTATAGGCAAACTCGGACAACGGCAGATATTTCTCCCACGTCCCCTTGAAATCTAGTACACAGGCCCTTAACATGTCTTCTAGAATTTGGATTGTACGCTTAGATTGGCCATCGGTTTGGGGGTGATAAGAGGTATTAAAGTTCAATTGAGTCCCCATGGTAGTTTGTAAGCTTTGCCACAATCGTGCGCTGAAGTGAGGATCTCTATCCGAAACTATACTTAAACGAACCCCATGGAATCGAACAACTTCCTTAACGTACAACTCCGCTAGGTAGTCGATAGAGTCACCTATACACATCGCAAGAAAATGTGTCGATTTAGTTAGTTGGTCCACTACGACCCAAATAGCGTCGTTACCCCTTTGAGTTTTAGGGAGGCCGGAAACAAAATCCATGGTGATGTGCTCCCACTTCTATTCAACTACCAGCAAGGGTTGTAACAACCCGATTCGTTTTTGGTGCTCCGCTTTGACTTGTTGGCACGTTAAGCATTTAGACACAAATAGAGCTATATCCCTCTTCATACCTTTCCACCAAAATTGACAACACAAGTCGTGATACATTTTTGTACCTCTGGGATGAACGGCTAGACGAGAGTGGTGGAATTCTTGTAATACATCGTCTCTACAAGATTGGGGAACAAAAAGACGATTTACATATCGAATGCTTGAATCAGAATGCACCTTAAACCCCTTCTCCTCATTTCCTTGTAAGATCTTCTCTCTCATAGCCTTCACTTCTGGATCATTCTATTGTGCCTCCAAAACTTGAGTGGCTAACGATGGTTGAACTCAAATCGTAGACAATGTAGCTTGATTAGGTGATTCACCAAGTTATACCTCAAATTCGTGTAAGTCCCCTAACATCTTTCATTCTCTCATGGCAAGGCTAGCAACTGTGCTCATAGATTTTCTACTTAAAGCATCTGCGACAACATTCGCCTTTCCTGGGTGGTAGTGTAATTCAAAACTGTAGTCCTCCGTGTATTCCATCTATCTTCTCTGATGTAAATTCAAATCTTTCTGAGAAAACAAGTATTTGAGGCTCTTATAATTAGAAAAGACATCAAATCTCTCTCCGCATAGGTAATGTCTCCAAGTTTTTAAAGCAAAAATGACCGTAGCTAATTCAAGATCATGAGTAGAATAGTTTCTCTCATGAGTTTTCATTTGGCGGGAACCATACAACTTTGCCCTCTTGCATTAAGACACACCGTAGCCTTTCTCTTGATGCATCATAATAGACCGTGTAACCTCTTCCTCTCTCAAGAATAATCAGAATAGGCGCGGAGGTTAATCTATCCTTTAATTCTAGAAAATATTTCCCACTGGCATCGTTCCATATGAATTTCACCCCCGTCCTAGTTAGTTTGGTCAATGGTGCTGCTAATGAAGAAAAATCCTTCACAAAACGCCTATAATACCCAGCGAGCCCCAAAAAGCTGCGGATCTCAAAGACATTTTTAGGTTGTTCCCACTTCTGCACGGCTTCAATTTTCGATGAGTCTACTGTCACTCCCTTCTTTGAGACCACATTACCCAAAAACTTCACCTCTGAGAGCCAAAACTCACACTTCTCATATTTAGCATAAAGTCGGTGTTCTCTAAGAAGTTGTAAGACAATGTGAAGATGTTTCTCATGCTCCTCTTCAGAGGGCAAGTAAATAAGTATGTCATCTACAAAAACTACCACAAACTTATCAAGGAAATCTTGAAAAATCCGATTCATCAAGTCCATAAAAGTTGCAAGAGCATTGGTTAAGCCAAACAGCATTACTAGAAATTCATAGTGACCATATCGAGTACGGAAAGCCGTCTTAGAAATGTCCTCCTCCTTCACTCATAATTGATGATAGCCCAATCTTAAGTCTATCTTCGAGAACCCTTAAGTTGGTCAAAAAGGTCATCTATCTGAGGTAAATGGTATTTATTCTTGACTATGGCTTTATTGAGTTTGCGATAGTCGATGCATAGCCGCAACAAACCATCTTTCTTCTTTACAAATAGGGTCGGTGCTCCCCACGGCGAGGTACTAGGGCATATACAACCTTTGTCTAACAATTCTTGCAACTGCTCCTTTAAGACAAGTAACTCTGCCGGGGCAAATCTGTAGGAAGGCATAGAAATGGGCGTTGTTCCGAGCACTAAGTCTATTGAAAATTCTACTTCACGGTAAGGCGGTAATGCAGTGAGGTCTTCAGGGAAGACATCGGGATACTCACAGACTACCTCAAGAAACATTCCTCGAATCCCATTATTCTCATCATCTACAATTATTGTGAGAAGGAAGCTAAGCTTGCCTCGATTTCGCAGGTCATACAGGAGTAACAACCCTCTACTAGCTCTATCTCCCAAAAAGTGAAAATAGCCCCCTCCCGCGGTATACACCGTAACCCTTCCATGGTAACAGTCTATTAAAGTACGGTAAGTGAACAACCAGTCCATACCAAGAATGACATCGAAACTTGACATTTCTATCAACACGAGATTAAAAGGAAGTTAGCATTTAGCTAACACAATTAGACACCCACGATGTGACAACACTCACCACTGTTTACTGATAATACTGCTGATTACTGCTAAACTGTGACTAAACATAATTAAGTAACTGATTTGACTAACATTCTGAACTGATTGATTGAGTGTATTAGTTTAAACGCATTTCTATCTGTTTGACTGTTAATTGATCTGTTCATGTTTTAAGTGTCGAACTGTGAATTGAAGGCCTTATCGGTGGCCGAATCTGAAATTGATTATTGTTTCATGATTATTAGAATTTATGTGATTTTATGATATGTTTAATTGAAATTTGTTTGGTATGATTAAATTAGATTAAATGAAGTTAAAATGCATCAACTTGAGTTATTTACCAAAATGCCACTTAGTGGACTATTTCATGAGCCATTTATTTGATTTATATATGTTAGCATTATCCAAACTCTTCAGCCATTTTCCTGAAGTCCAAAACCGAGTGAGTGAGAGGGGAGAGTAAGAGAATTGTTTTCAACAAGTTTTGGCTAGGAAAATTAGAAGAATTAAAGAGCAGATTGCAAATTGAGCTTTCATTCTTGAAATTGAGGACCTAAGGTAGGAGAATCATCTTCTTGAACTTGTATTTAAGTTGTATCTTGCATGTTTCATGGAAGTTTGGTGATTAGAGTCTAGAATTTGTTCAAAATGTGGAATTGAAGCTTAAATAATGCATGCATGTACGCATTGTTAAGTTTTGAGGTTGTTTTCATGGAATCCTCACATGCATGTCCATATTTGGGTTATAGTTCATGAATTCCTCATGTTTTGGAAGGATTGACTCATTTGATCAAGTATTTGAAGCTTTGATTTCAATTGAACACTTGCATGTTGTATGTACATCATGTTCTTGAAGTTTTGTTTGGAAATGGGTTCAATTGAACTATCTTTGGGCTTTGATTTCACAAATTGATCTTTGAAACATGTCGTATTATGAGTTTTAAAGTGTTTTCCAGAAAATGGGCCCAAAAGGATCGAATTTGATGCGTTAAATGTTGAGTTTCATGCTTGGAGACAAATCTGGAAATTCCATATTTTGGATCCACGCTCGAGCGAGGAACTTCATGCTCGAGCGTACACTCTGAGTTCATGCAGTCCGCTCGAGCGAGTAAAGTGACGCTCGGGCGTGAAATGCATGTATCCAATACTTTGCATGTGTTTACAATACTGTAGACACCCCATCTTTGACCGTCCTCAAGGCTTGGACGTCATCGTTTGAACACGCGATGATTATCCATGCTTGTGTTTGTTTTGAGTTTCGAAAAGTCTTGGCCGCACGCCTTGCCTTAGAATCTCTTAACTTCTCTATTTTGTGCTTGGTTGCACCAAGAGCTTGTGGGTGTGTTCCTGAGGGAAGGGGGTAGCCTGTCGACCAAGTCTCCTGCCCACCGGCCACCTTGATTTTCAATCGGCCAAATGTGATGGCCGGCCGGCCAATTTGACTGCCGATCGACCACTTTGATAGCCGGCCGGCCAAGTGTGGTTTTCAACAGATATTTCTGTAGACAGTTGGCAGCTGTCATTCTAGGCCATACCCCAGCCCATGCCTGGACGTGGGTGTTCTGAGGAGCTGTAGATTGATACATATCCATATCAATCAAGCTCTCTCACATACAAGAAAGAAACAAAAGGAGAGATACAACTTTGAGCAAAAAAAATCTCTCTCTCTACATTTTCTGTCTCTCTCTCTAAGGTTTAGGGCTTGTTTGTGCTCAAAAGTGCATTTTCTTTGCACTTTTGCATACAAACACCTAGTTCTCTACTCCCTTTATTGAGCTAAGGTCCTTGGAGGTGATTTTTGGGGTGATTTGAAGCTTTTTTTTTTTGTCCAAAAGTTGCTGATTTGCTGCTGTGCTTCAAGGGTGATCTTTTACCTCTTTTAAGCCTTGTTTTCATAGCTTGTTTTGTCATATTTGCAACAGTTTTTGAGATTAACATATAACATAGAAAAGTCTTATTTTTATCTGCCCTAAATAGTTTCTTAAGGGTGTTTTAAGCTTTGGGGTTGTTTGACCCCTCTTAAGGCTTGTTTGGCCCTTGTTTTGTGCCATTTCGGTTGAGCTCCGGGACCATTGTGTTTGGGCCTCCTCACCACTGAAATCTTAAGGGATTTCAGTGATGAGGATGGTGCCTTGAGGTCCTAATAATGAGAGGGCCACCCCCTCTCATTGTTGTCCTTGAAAAGGGCCATTTTTGCCTCTTGAGGGAGCATCTTGTTTAAGTGTATGTTGGCCATGCTTTAACTGATTTTTGTGCTTATTATGTCATAATATAGCTCTATTTTTAGTTGGTTTGGACACACCTTGCATGCCTTGCATACATGTCTTGTAATGCCACATTTTTGCCTTAACATGCTTTAGGTGTAGACCCTTGTTCTAGCATGATTTAGGCTTAGCTTTGTGAAGCTTACATGCATATTTTGATGTGCTAAGGGATTGTTTTAGGTCATTTGAGTCATTCATGTCTTGCTTTGTATAGCTACCATGCAATCCCTCTTGAATGCCTTAAGCTTTGGCCTCTCTAGCATGCATTACTTGCATTATTTCAGTGGTTTGGAACCACTTACCATGTTATTTCAGCCCTTATAACATGCTTGTATGCTTGCCTTTGATGCCTCTTTGATGCCTTATGAGGTTGTGCCTTATGCTCCATGTTTGGTCATTGTGCATGCCCTTGAATTTAAGTCATTTAGATGCCATCTAAGTGGTCATTAGGCTTTGTTTTAATATGTTAAAACTCTGTTTTGATCATTTAATTCATGCCATGTTTGGTTTTGCTAAGGGTAGTTCAATACCTCCTTAGCTTGCCTTAAGTACTTGGACCATTATTGCATGCTTTGCTTGTTTTGATTACTTGGTTTGGCACCTCTCTTTCATGCAATTTCAGAGCTTATGATACATGCCATATGCCCATGTTTGTCTTCCTTTAAGTGTGCTTAAAGGTTGCTTATTTGACGTTCAAGTGTTAGTCCATTTGCTTGCATGTGTGTGTGTGTATTGGTTATCATTTCTATAGCATTGGCCACTGTTTTAGGCTTGTTTAAGGGCTGCCTAATTTAGTTTAAGTCCACCCTTTGGCATGTTGTTGCATGCTTAGCTTATGACATGTTGTTGCATGTTGAAATGATGCTGCATTTGGCACGTATTCTCCTCCTTGTTTTGGTTGCTTAACGTGCCATATGTTTTGCATGCTTGTGTGTTGAAATTGTGCCTTGTATGCTCATTTAACTTGCATGCTTGTTATATGTAATAACCCGACCCTCATCTATGATTCTGATATACTTTCAGTTCCCTTATTCTGTATATTTACATGCTCATTGTGAAATTCCATGTGGAATTACGGTTAAGTAAGTGAATCCCATGTTTAAGGATATCTATCTGTTGAACACGAAAAGTATCTGTTACATGTTGAATGCTTGAAGCAGAAATTGGAAGCCTTAGGGGCTTAATTTTCTGAAATTGATTTTATATATGTGATCAGCATATTTTTTAAGTAATATTAAATGTTTCTGTGAAATTTCAATTTGGGAAGCTTAAACGATTGATTTTCGTCCTATTCAACTTTTTCTTTTATAAAATATATATATGTGTATATATGCTAGCTCTTTGACTTGGGACCCTTATATCAATATTTCCTGAGAGAGAGAGAATTAGAGAGGAGGAGGGTTTGTGAGGGAGTTCATCAAGGAAGAAGATTGAGGAATTAGAGGGGTTATAAAGATTTTAATGTAAGGTATGTGTAATTCCTTCTAATTGGTTCCTCTCTTTGATAATTAAGTAGAAAGTTCTTTATGTTATACAAGTTAGGGTTTATGTTGTGGAACAAGTAGGTGGTGAATGATTAATGAAAATTATGTTTCTTGAGCTCATGTAGCTAAATGATCATGTGTATATATATGTCTATGTATGTGAAAATGGGAATGTTATGAAGTTAAGTTGTCAAAGGTCCAAATTGTATGAAGATTGATTTATATTATAGCTCCTATTTACATGATGGTTGACCTATGTTTTAACAATTAAAAGATCTATTTTGAGCTTCAAGAATACTCCCCAAAAACTGAGCTTTGCTGAAGCTTCGAACTGTTTTCTGCCCAGATCGCCGCACGTGCGGGGTTCACTGCCGCACGTGCGGGAAGCACTGCCGCACGTGCGGAGCTCACAGCCGCACGTACGGCCCAAACTGCAAAAATTCGTTCGCTCTGTTTTGCGTGCTTAACCCTCTGGTATTTTTGAAATTCATGTTTGAAGTTCCTAAGATGCCTATTAATTCGTTCGAAGTGAAATGATACAGGAAATGCATTAAGAAAGAAAAAGAACTAATGTCTAAGTTATGTATGTGTACAGGGCACATTCCAGGAGGGACAAGCACTCCGTTGTAGCACTGTGAGTAGTAGTACAAAAATGTACATTTTATCTACTGTTGATAATTATTGTCGCTAATGTTTTATTCCTCGTAAGTGTTATAAGAACATTTATGCCAATTGGAAAGCAATGTGAACTGCTGAAAGATTCGCGTGCGTTGGTATGATTTTGGAATCCTTATGTTCTGTTAATGACGAATGTTAGCCATTTGTTATTTATCAGCATGCTATGTTATTTCTTAAGGAATAAGTGGAATCTATGTTCATCTTTGAGAAATGATATTGTGTGAATTTAAGATCATGTTATGAAGGGACCCAAGATCATTTAGAATCTATGATATGAATGTAAAGGTTTACCATCAGTATGCAACTCACATAAGAATATGAATTGTTCTATTTTGTTAAGCGCATGATAATGATAGGATATAGCAAGAAGTGCTCAGGTTTCTCTTAACTTAATGAACGATTATTCATATATGTGGAAGTATTCACATCATTTTCAGCACAAGGCCCTTATCCAGGGGTAATAATACCGTGGTTCAAATAATTAAGTTACAAGTTTACGTATGTTCTAAGTTTAAGCCTGTTATAAGTTTACGTATGCTCTAAGTCAAGAATGTTACAAGTTTATATATATGTGACAAGTGCAAATATGTACAAGTTTAAGTAAGGTTACAAGTACAGTTATATACAAGTTTAAATGTGTTACAAGTTTTTAAGTTTAAGTATGTTATAAGTTCATGTATGTTACAAGTCCAAGTATGTTATAAGTCCATGTATGTTATAAATTCAAGTATATTACAAGTATACGCATGTTATAAGCTTAAGTATGTTACGAGTTTAAGTACAATACAAGCTTAAGTATGTTACCAGCTGCGTTACATGCTTACATATGTACAAGTTCAAGTGTACTATAAGTTCACAATATTGAGGAATTTCTTTATGGAACTAACAAGAATGCTTTTTATTGATTTGCCAGCGCTATTAACAGGCTAAGTATAAGTAAGTATGAATTCTGATTTCTGTTAATGATTGAAGCCTAATGCATATGTATGAATTTATTTCCGTTTATGGTATGACATTTATGTATGGTTTGGTCTGTAAGACCTGCTAATTATTGGTATGGAACAAAGTGCTACTTGGAACTAAGTGCTACATTGTGAGCCACCGCTAGAGTCCATGTGAGACACCTCTTGAGTCCATACATATGTGAAAGTTATGAGGCTCATGGCCATCTGTATAAGTTGTTATGAAATGAAACAAAGTGCTACACGGAACTAAGTGCTACGATGTGAGTTACCTCTAGAGTCCGTGTGAGACACCTCTTGGGTTCATATATGCACGTCCAAGGGCTTTAATGCCAATATGTTTTAAGGGCTTAATGCCATTCTGATAAGGGCTGTAATGCCAATCTGATAAGGGCTGATGCCATTCTAATATGAAACAAAGTGCTACACGGAACTAAGTGCTACAATGTGAGTCACCTCTAGAGTCCGTGTGAGACACCTCTTGAGTTCATATATCCATATGTACAAGGGCTATATGCCACTATGTTTAAGGGCTCCATGCCATATGTTCAAGGGCTATATGCCATTATGTTTAAAAGCTTAATGTTAATGTGTTCAAGGGCTTAAAACCATTATAACTCACGATTGGGGCCTAAGGCCATTTAAAATGAAAACAGGAACAGATTAACTACATGATCTTCGTATTTATATATGCATTGTCATGTATTATGTTTAATTGTGCATTTATATATCATACTATTCACTGAGCTTGGCTCACCCTATGTTATGTCTGTTTCTGTAGGTAACCAACCAAGTGGTCAGCCCTAAGCCATGACGCTTGTCCTCTTTGGTCAACCGATCCATGTCCAAGCCTAAGAGAAGCTGCTCTTATTTTCATTCCGAAACGTTTTTGATGTATGCCCAGTTATAGAGCTGGGCTTATATATGTATGTATATATATATCCGACATTCAGGTGTATGTTTTAGATTTTATTTGTCTGTTTAAAGTTTGAGATCCTGGCATGATAGTAGTAGCTCAATGGAGTTTGTTTTTATTGTCAAATTTTGATATTTAATGCTTCCGTTCAGGCCCCATATATTATATATAACAGGTTAAGTGTCCGTTTCTGAAATGGTCATGCCCAAACTTCTAGGGGCAGGTTTGGGGCTTGACAAGTGGTATCAGAGCACGAGTTGCTATCTCACACACGAATCCGTTGAGCTTTAGGATGTCTAGAAAAGACTTAGGCATCATGTATGACATCCTTACTGCATATGAAAGGACTTGATAGCAACGATAATGGTATATGTAATAACGCTAACCGCAATGGTTACTATTTATGTCTATGGTACATTCTTGTATATATTGTGAATGATTTCTATGCAGAACATAATAAGACCTGCAGATGGGATTAAATTAATAAAGTTGCGCAGCGGAAGCATAGTGAGGGCTCGAACTGGTCGGTAAGACAACTTATATATAAACGATTAAATGAAATGTGTGTTATCAGTTGTTAGTCATCTGTGAGAAATGATGACGATATAATTAAGTTTATTAGCATCTCTTTAAGTGAAATAATTGAACTCTAAGCATGGAATGTTGCTAAGATCAAAGGAAATGCTATACGTGATACTCTAACTTTAAGCTAGCATTATATCTTCCTTACCATAACGATGTTTAGATCTGTGATCTTGAGAAATTACTACATTTGAGTATTTTGATGAAATGTGTTTGTGTGCCAACTGAAATTATGTTGTACAATTGGTTGTACGAAGAAGTTATGCAGACAATGACCTCTTTTAAGAATTGTGTACTTTGTTTATGGCAACCTGTGATTTGTAATCTGTAATCTGTTTCGTTATATGTAAATTCTAATCCGCAATCAGGAATTCTTATAAAGCGTGGTTGAACGACATGAAGGACCTTACCCACATATATGTTTGCTTATGTGTTCGCTTACAGGACACTTGTAAAAAGGAGATGTAGTTATTGACTATCGCAAGAATTAAAAACCTGTTTCTATGTATCAAGGACTTAAGATGGAGAAACCATTTTATGAAATATTTTTGGGCATATATACAAATATTAGATATTGCCAATTGTTAAATACATCCCTATTCTGTGTGGGAAGGATGGATAGTTATTGACTACGTTGAGACTAAAGTATATGATTGGTAATCTGACAACTTACTGCAAGAACGAAAACCCTGCCTAGGCGAGTAAAGAATCATTTTTGTGATGTATTTCTGTGTTTATTGAATATTACAAATTGGCACTCTAGTTCTCTATTTTGTATTGGAAGTTATAATAAGAACTGTCCTTTGTGATAGTGGGTTAATGATATGTACTGGGCATCTTCTTCCTTTCGTATGCTTATACTGATATGTACCCCACTCACGATATGATGATATGATTACGACTTGACTTATTGTCATATTGAACTAACTTTGCTAAGAATCCTAACTCTGATATTAATGGTCAACTATTGTGACGCTGTCCTATTGAATTCCTAGACATTGTGAAATCTGGATAGATGTAATTACTGCATATGTAATGAAGTTGTTGACCCTAAGAAGGAACATAGTGGGATTGACGCATGTGAAATAACTAGATGCTCTATTATGTTAATTGACTGAGCCAGACGACTAGTCTACAATTTCTGTATGGCTATTGCTGACCACAGTGATTATAAGTTGTGAATACAAAACCCTGTAGTTGATCTCGTGTCGTATAGTAGGAAAAGAAAGAACTATCTGAAGCGTGGACTACTGAATGATTAAAAAGAAGCCAAATTAATTATGAAAGAAAGATGTTACACCTTATGGTTATGACTGATTAGTCAAGCATGATTTCTGATTTTGTTTTGAGTGGCTCTCTTTGCTCAAATAATGGCTGCTATAGTTGTATTTATTGTTCTGATTTGGACTCGTGATGTCATGACTAAGTGTCTGCAATGGTCGGTCTACATAAATTTACAAGACTGTATGTTATTTGTTTGAGTATCACCATAATTATTTGATTTGGAATATGGTTCTTTTTGTGCTAATATATGTAGAAGTGCAACTATGAAGAATTATTGACTTAGGTTCTTTTCCCATTTTTCTGACCTTGTCAAGAAGTAGTAGATATAATTTTGAAGCAATGGAACGCTATACCGTGATATGTTTTTGGAAAAGGAAAAATACTAGAAATTAATAATGAAGCTAGTAACTGTGTACCTATACGACTGATTTGAGACTGCTAAGATAAAATGTATCTTGTCAATTGGACAGAATCTTGCTTAAGCGGCTTTGAAGCCTGATTTAATTGTGCATACTCATATTTGAACCTAGCCACGTAATTGATTTCTTTTGTAACCTATATATGATCTTAATTAATGACTCGTCTCTGAGTGGCTTGTGATATGCACCTTACCCAAGGAACTACTTAACTGAGCAAATTGAGCATGGCCCTTCTGATGAGAATTGCACATGATTTACTAATATTAGGTTGATCTAATTATGAATGTAATGAAGAACAATGTTTTTTTTTATGGCAACCGAAATTAACGTATGTTATGGAACACCTACAGAATATGCTTAAAGAAATGATATTTATTATGTCTCTGTGTTTACAAAAAAAAAATTGTATATTTTGGTTGGTATATGAGAAAGGATGCTAGGGAACTTATTGTTAGGATATAGAACTTGCCTACAGAAGATTTTATGCCCTGAGTGTTCAGACTCTTGTGGTCTTATCTTATTTGATATATGAATACAACTAGAAGATGCTCATTATATTGAGACTTTTGAAATAACTGTGCGGAATATCTAGTTAGCCGTGAATAATTTTAACTGAAGAATTACATGAGCATTCATAACAGAATTACATGATAGAGCAAGTTTGAGGGACCAAACTTATTTTAAGGGGGGGAGAGTGTAATAACCCGACCCTCATCTATGATTCTGATATACTTTCAGTTCCCTTATTCTGTATATTTACATGCTCATTGTGAAATTCCATGTGGAATTACGGTTAAGTAAGTGAATCCCATGTTTAAGGATATCTATCTGTTGAACACGAAAAGTATCTGTTACATGTAGAATGCTTGAAGCAGAAATTGGAAGCCTTAGGGGCTTAATTTTCTGAAATTGATTTTATATATGTGATCAGCATATTTTTTAAGTAATATTAAATGTTTCTGTGAAATTTCAATTTGGGATGCTTAAACGATTGATTTTTGTCCTATTCAACTTTTTCTTTTATAAAATATATATATGTGTATATATGCTAGCTCTTTGACTTGGGACGCTTATATCAATATTTCCTGAGAGAGAGAGAATTAGAGAGGAGGAGGGTTTGTGAGGGAGTTCATCAAGGAAGAAGATTGAGGAATTAGAGGGGTTATAAAGATTTTAATGTAAGGTATGTGTAATTCCTTCTAATTGGTTCCTCTCTTTGATAATTAAGTAGAAAGTTCTTTATGTTATACAAGTTAGGGTTTATGTTGTGGAACAAGTAGGTGGTGAATGATTAATGAAAAATATGTTTCTTGAGCTCATGTAGCTAAATGATCATGTGTATATATATGTCTATGTATGTGAAAATGGGAATGTTATGAAGTTAAGTTGTCAAAGGTCCAAATTGTATGAAGATTGATTTATATTATAGCTCCTATTTACATGATGGTTGACCTATGTTTTAACAATTAAAAGATCTATTTTGAGCTTCAAGAATACTCCCCAAAAACTGAGCTTTGCTGAAGCTTCGAACTGTTTTCTGCCCAGATCGCCGCACGTGCGGGGTTCACTGCCGCACGTGCGGGAAGCACTGCCGCACGTGCGGGGCTCACAGCCGCACGTGCGGCCCAAACTGCAAAAATTCGTTCGCTCTGTTTTGCGTGCTTAACCCTCTGGTATTTTTGAAATTCATGTTTGAAGTTCCTAAGATGCCTATTAATTTGTTCGAAGTGAAATGATACAGGAAATGCATTAAGAAAGAAAAAGAACTAATGTCTAAGTTATGTATGTGTACAGGGCACATTCCAGGAGGGACAAGCACTCCGTTGTAGCACTGTGAGTAGTAGTACAAAAATGTACATTTTATCTACTGTTGATAATTATTGTCGCTAATGTTTTATTCCTCGTAAGTGTTATAAGAACATTTATGCCAATTGGAAAGCAATGTGAACTGCTGAAAGATTCGCGTGCGTTGGTATGATTTTGGAATCCTTATGTTCTGTTAATGACGAATGTTAGCCATTTGTTATTTATCAGCATGCTATGTTATTTGTTAAGGAATAAGTGGAATCTATGTTCATCTTTGAGAAATGATATTGTGTGAATTTAAGATCATGTTATGAAGGGACCCAAGATCATTTAGAATCTATGATATGAATGTAAAGGTTTACCATCAGTATGCAACTCACATAAGAATATGAATTGTTCTATTTTGTTAAGCGCATGATAATGATAGGATATAGCAAGAAGTGCTCAGGTTTCTCTTAACTTAATGAACGATTATTCATATATGTGGAAGTATTCACATCATTTTCAGCACAAGGCCCTTATCCAGGGGTAATAATACCGTGGTTCAAATAATTAAGTTACAAGTTTACGTATGTTCTAAGTTTAAGCCTGTTATAAGTTTACATATGCTCTAAGTCAAGAATGTTACAAGTTTATATATATGTGACAAGTTCAAATATGTACAAGTTTAAGTAAGGTTACAAGTACAGTTATATACAAGTTTAAATGTGTTACAAGTTTTTAAGTTTAAGTATGTTATAAGTTCATGTATGTTACAAGTCCAAGTATGTTATAAGTCCATGTATGTTATAAATTCAAGTATATTACAAGTATACGCATGTTATAAGCTTAAGTATGTTACGAGTTTAAGTACAATACAAGCTTAAGTATGTTACCAGCTGCGTTACATGCTTACATATGTACAAGTTCAAGTGTACTATAAGTTCACAATATTGAGGAATTTCTTTATGGAACTAACAAGAATGCTTTTTATTGATTTGCCAGCGCTATTAACAGGCTAAGTATAAGTAAGTATGAATTCTGATTTCTGTTAATGATTGAAGCCTAATGCATATGTATGAATTTATTTCCGTTTATGGTATGACATTTATGTATGGTTTGGTCTGTAAGACCTGCTAATTATTGGTATGGAACAAAGTGCTACTTGGAACTAAGTGCTACATTGTGAGCCACCGCTAGAGTCCATGTGAGACACCTCTTGAGTCCATACATATGTGAAAGTTATGAGGCTCATGGCCATCTGTATAAGTTGTTATGAAATGAAACAAAGTGCTACACGGAACTAAGTGCTACGATGTGAGTTACCTCTAGAGTCCGTGTGAGACACCTCTTGGGTTCATATATGCACGTCCAAGGGCTTTAATGCCAATATGTTTTAAGGGCTTAATGCCATTCTGATAAGGGCTGTAATGCCAATCTGATAAGGGCTGATGCCATTCTAATATGAAACAAAGTGCTACACGGAACTAAGTGCTACAATGTGAGTCACCTCTAGAGTCCGTGTGAGACACCTCTTGAGTTCATATATCCATATGTACAAGGGCTATATGCCACTATGTTTAAGGGCTCCATGCCATATGTTCAAGGGCTATATGCCATTATGTTTAAAAGCTTAATGTTAATGTGTTCAAGGGCTTAAAACCATTATAACTCACGATTGGGGCCTAAGGCCATTTAAAATGAAAACAGGAACAGATTAACTACATGATCTTCGTATTTATATATGCATTGTCATGTATTATGTTTAATTGTGCATTTATATATCATACTATTCACTGAGCTTGGCTCACCCTATGTTATGTCTGTTTCTGTAGGTAACCAACCAAGTGGTCAGCCCTAAGCCATGACGCTTGTCCTCTTTGGTCAACCGATCCATGTCCAAGCCTAAGAGAAGCTGCTCTTATTTTCATTCCGAAACGTTTTTGATGTATGCCCAGTTATAGAGCTGGGCTTATATATGTATGTATATATATATCCGACATTCAGGTGTATGTTTTAGATTTTATTTGTCTGTTTAAAGTTTGAGATCCTGGCATGATAGTAGTAGCTCAATGGAGTTTGTTTTTATTGTCAAATTTTGATATTTAATGCTTCCGTTCAGGCCCCATATATTATATATAACAGGTTAAGTGTCCGTTTCTGAAATGGTCATGCCCAAACTTCTAGGGGCAGGTTTGGGGCGTGACATTATATGCCTTGCATGCTTCCCATATGCTCATGTTGCATGCCTAGTTAACATACTTAGGTTGCATTGCATTTGCATGCATCTTTCACCTCTTGATCAAGCCATGATAGAGGTTGAAAGCCCCTTTGTTTGCTTATTTGTATTGCATTTCATTTAAAATCAAAGTGCATACTTGGTTTCTTGGGCCATCATGCATTGAAATACGCGATTGATGGTCCGAGAATCGAGAACCGTGTCCCTTTGAGTCATAAACATGATAGGGGATATGTTGGTGCATACATTTGCTTGAAATACATTGCCATGCCTTGCCTGCCCTCTACTGCTGTTAAACAGGTTTCTGCAGGAAGTTTTGGCCGGCCGGCCACATATACTGCTGACCGACCAAATATACTTGGCCGAGAGCTCAATGGATGGTCAATGACCACTTCAAAATGGCCGGTGATGATCCCACTCAGCCGGTGGTGTTCCACAACACTCAGAGAAGCAACCTTGGGAGTTGTGCAATTTTCAGAGAAGTAGAACAGTCAAACCAGAGGCAAACTGGTGCATGGCGTTGGATTTCCGAGCAAACCCGAGCACGCGCGCATTGGATCCTCTTCCCGAGGCCTTTACTGCTTTCTTAGCTTAGTTAATTTGCTTAATTAATTAGGTGGCCTGTAATAATTAATTAGCTTATAGGTTAATTAATTTGTATTATTCTTTTGGTCCCTCCGAGCGAGGGTGAATTTGTAACAAGTGTAAGTGCGTGTGTGCCTGTCTTCCAACCCCCACTTCTTTCTCCCTTTTACTTACCTGCTTTGATTGCTAGTATTAGGACATGTTTACTTTAGCATACCTTATGCTATGCATGCGTGCATCATTCATTGGTCTTGCATGCACCAGGCTCGGCGCATCATATTAACTGCATAAGTATTTCAAATCTAACTTGAATACATGCTACTTGTGCATTTTCACATGTCATTTATAGACTAGCCGAGCCTACTCTAGTGGCATTCCGTATGCGTTGCATTAGGCATTTAAACATGGACTTGGATCATGCATGATTGCTAACATGTTCTTGTTTTGGCACAGAGTACTAGGTGAGCTCTTTATGCTTTAGCATCTCACATGAGTGTGAACATTAACATGATAGCATGATTACCATGAAGCTAGATGCTTATTTGATGAACTGCTTGAATGCCTGTGGGTGGAGGTCAGATTGTTTGAATTGGGATAACTCGTTGAAATCCGTATTTTAGCCTACTTGTGAGTAGCAAATTCCAAAGCGTTTTCCAAACAAACGGATATGCAATGTTTTGTTCCAATTTAGGCGATTTGGTCTATACTTGTTTGCTGTGCGCATAACATAGTAAATCTAGGATAATGACCGGAATAAGAACACATAACATTTTCAAAAACGGATATCACGGTTAGTAGAGGCCGATCTTTAGATCGGGCGAGAGGGGGTGCTCATAGCTGACCTTCCCCAATCATACCCAAGCTCCCGAGCCGAGGCAACTTTGGTGATAACGGACACGTGGCCTTCGGCACCGAGTCAGGGTTTCCTAAATTCCCCCATAAAAAATATTTAGGTGGCGACTCTGTATCTAGCAAGGCAGTCCATGTTTGGCACTTCTTTGCTAAAAATCTGTTTTCTCAAAACGATTTGCCGGATTTTGACTCTTTGGTTCAGATTAAGAACCGTGACAATTTGAGAGTCCGAACTGTAGCGAGCCCAAAAATGAACAGAACGGGGGGACTCGTCATCCTGGGGCGTTCGGGGACGTCTACAGTTTCTGGCGACTCTGTTGGGGAGTTTAGAGAGCTTGACTCGAACTCATGATATCCTGTTTTGATTTCATTTATGTGTCTCTTTGCATTGCATTGCATTGGTGCGCCTAGGACACCGTGTTTGCCATCTGCCATTCCTGAACGGTTTGCCGAAGGCTTGACTTTGTCAAAGCATGCGATAAGGCTGACCGGTTGTGGGCTCTCTGACAGTATGGGAACACAAACCCCGGTTTTACCGAGGCACCTTTTTCGACCATTCGACCTAGTGCATATTCGGAAACCATAGTGACCATTCCAAGCTATGACAGATTGCTTACCCGATTATAGGTTATTTGAAACCGCTGCGTGCGTACTGAAACCCTAGCTCCTGACAAAATAGGACAGGGGAATCCTACCCCAACATAGGGGTGTTTTTGCTCTTACTTGCTTGCTATGTGCTGTCAGAATGTGTCTCTACATGTTGTGTGTATCAGTTTGCAAGTCTGAGTATCAGGCCTGCGGGCATCAGTATTTTGGGGAAATCAGTTTTACCTAAGGGTATCGGTTTACAGGCAGAATTTGGGGCAGAATTCAATAAAGATTCAAATCTGTTTTGGCGAAATCAGGCTGAGATGCTGTCTGTTTTCTCTTTTGCTAGGTAGTCTGGGAACCATAGCTTCAGAAGGCTCCGATATCCCCCGGGTGCATTGGACTAGTGCTGATAGACTTTGTTACGTCAGAAATTCAATTCAAGGGCAACCAGTGTTCTTTCGCTGAGGCAAGGCAAAGAAAGGCCAGTCAGGGCTCACCGATCCATTTGATCCGTCAGTCGCCAGTTGTAGACACCCCATTTTTGACCGTCCTCAAGACTTGGACGTCATCGTTTGAACACTCGGTGATCATCCTTGTTCGCGTTCGTCTTGAGTTCCCGGAGGTCTCGGCTACGCGCCCTGCCTCAGGATCTCTCGACTCGACTGTTTTGTGTCTGGTTTTGCACCAAACACTTGTTGTTTTGCTTCTGAGGGTGGGAAGTAGCTTGTAGGCCATCCCCACACCTCACCGGCCATAGCTTGAGGCCACCGGCCTTGTTTCCTTGCCACGGGCCATTGGTGATGGCCGGTCGGCACTATTGATGGTCGGTCGGCATTGTGTTTGGTCGGCCGGCCACTGTTTTTGATCAATCGGCCACTTTTCCTGGCCGAGACCTTTTCTTGAGGGAGCTTGACCCTTTTGAACCTTTTTTTTTAGCTTCCTGAGGAAGCTTGAACCTTTTTAGCTTCTCCAAGAAGCTTGACCTTTTTTTAGCTTCTCCAAGAAGCTTGAACCTTTTGACCCTTTGTCTAGCTTCTCCAAGAAGCTTGACCCTTTTTTAGCTTCTCCAAGAAGCTTGACCCTTTTTTTAGCTTCTTGAAGAAGCTTGAACCTCTTGACCCCTTTGCCTAGCTTCTCCAAGAAGCTTGGCCCTTTTGATCCAGGCTTCTAAGAGAAGCTTGGCCTTTTTGCTCAAGGCTTCTAAGAGAAGCTTTGCCCCCTTGGTTTCTCTATAAAAAGAGGGCCTCTCCTCCCCTTTAGAGGGTTAGAAAAATCAGATATATATGATATATATATCACTCTCTCTCCATATCTCCCTCTCTCTCTACATTTGGGTGGGTTAGAGGGTCCAAAAGGGTCTTGTTCTTGGCCTATTGCACACCACTTCATAGCCACACACTTCCACCATCACTTGGAGGTTCTTGGGGCTTGTTTTCAGAGGTTGAAGACTGGTTTTTGAGACCTAAAGGCTGCTGGTTCTTGCTGGTCTTCAAAGGTAACTTCTTACCCTCTTTATTCCCCGTTTTTGCACACCATTTTAGCCTATCTTTCTTGCGGATTTGGGCTTTGTGTATAACATAAAAAAAAGTTCTGGTTTTTTGTGTTTAAGATACTTCATTAAGACCACTTTTGTGTTTGGGGTCGTTTACCCCCTCTTAGGCCTTGTTTGGCCCCATTTTTGTATGATTTTGGTGAGCTCCGAGACCACCTTGTTTGGGCCTCCTCACCACTGAAGTCTTGAGGGATTTCAGTGGTGAGGATGGTGGTTTGAGGTCCTAAGAAGGAGAGGGGTGACCCTCTCCCTTGTTGCCTTGTTTGTTGCCCTTTTTGGCCTTCCAAAGAGGCTCCTATTTGCATGCTTCCAAGCCTTGTTTCAAGCATTTTTCAATGGGTTTTAGGACCCCCATAAGCCATTTCTAGAGTTGGTTTGTTCTTGTTGAATGTCCTTATTGCATGTGTAGAGTAACCCTCTTGTTGGCCTTTTAAAGGAACGCCCCATTCTAGCATGTGTGGACCTTGTTTCCATGGGTTTTTGGGGCTTATTTGACATACCATGTTACTATTTTTTCTTGGTTTAATGGTCCCTTGCATGCACCTTACACTTGCCTTGCATTCCTTTATTTTGCCTAGAAAGGCATCTTGCATTTGGACCACCATGCTTGCATGTTTTGGCTTAGCTTTGTGAAGTTTTTAGTCATGTTTTAACATGTTTAAGTTCTATTTGGTGTCGTTTTGGTCATGCTTGCCATGCTTTGTATAGCCTCTTTGCATTCTAGCTTGTTAGCCTTGGTTGTGTGTGTCACTAGCATGCTTTACTTGGCTTGTTCTCATGATTTGGCATCATTGGAGACCATATTTCAGTCCATGTTCCATGCTTTCATACTTGCATTTTCCATCCCTTTTCATGCTTTGGAGAGTTGATAGCTTATGCTCCATGTTTAGGCCTTTGTGCATGCATGCTTGTGTGTGAGTTTTCATGCCTTTGTTACATCATTTTGGCCACTGATTTTGGCATGCTTGAGAGCTACCTATATTAGTTTGAGTCCATCTTTGCATGATGTTGCATGCTTGTCTTGCATATTGTCACATCCTTGTTCCATTTTACATGATTGTTGCATGCTATACATATTCACATGTTCATGTTGCATACTTAGCTTCCATGCCTAGGTTGCATAGCATTTTGCATGCATGCCTTGCCTCTTGAATCACCATGATAGAGGTTGGGCTTTATGTGTTTATTTGGTTTGCATGTCATTTGAAATCAAAATACATAACTCGGTTTTTTGGGCCATCACGCATTGAAGTGCGCGATTGGTGGTCCGAGAATCGAGTACCGCCCCCCTTTGAGTCATAAACATGATAAGGGGTGTGGTTGTGCACACATTTTCTTGAAATGCATTGCCATGCCATGTTTTTTCCTCTGCTGCCGTCTAACCAGTTTCTGCAGGAAGATTTGGCCGGCCGGCCATCTTCAATGCCGACCGGCAAATAGTGTTGGCCGATGGATCAATTTTGTGGCCGGTGATCATTTCCCTTGGCCGGTGGCCATTCCCCTCAGCCGGTGGCGTTTCGCAGTGTCCATAGAGTGCTCCTTGGGACTTGTGCAATTTTCAGAGGAGCAGAGCAGGGAAAACAGAGGCAAACTTGTGCATGGCGATGGATTTCCGAGCAAACCCGAGCACGTGCGCATTGGATCCTCTTCCCGAGGCCTTTATTACTTTCCATAGGTTAGTTAATTTGTTAATTAATTAAGTGGTCTGTAATAATTAATTTGTATATTCTTTTGGTCCCTCCATGCGAGGGCGAATTTGTAATAAGTGTGGGTGCGTGTGTGCATGTCTTCCAACCCCCACTTCTTTCTCCCTTTTACTTACATGCTTTTGATGGTTAGTATTAGGGCATATTTAAAATTAGCATACCTTATGCTATGCATACGTGCATCCATACATTTATCTTGCATGCACCGGGCTCGGCGCATCATACTAACTGCATTGTATTTCAATTCCAAGTTGAATACGTGTTAGTTGTAGCATCATCATATGTCATCCATAGATTAGCCGAGCCTATTGTAGCTGCATCTTGCATGTGTTGCATTAGCCATCTTAGCATGAATTAGGATCATGCATATGATTACTAACTAGTTTCTGTTTTGGCTTGGAGTACTCGGTGAGCATTTATGTTTTAGCATCCTTGCATGCGTGTGAGTGTTGCCATGACAGCATGCTTACCATGAGGCTACTTGCTTATGTGATATAACTGCTTGAATGCCTATGGGTGGAGGTTGAATTACCTAAATTGGAATAATGTATTAAAACTGTGAGTTTTAAGCCGACTAGATAGTGGCAAAACCATCTTTTCTAAAGCCCACTTGAGGGTGGCAAAACTTGCATTTTAGCCTACTTGCGAGTAGAAAACCATTTTCAAAACAAACATGCAATGTTTTGTTCCAATTTAGGCGTTTTGGTCTATACTTGTTTGCTGTGCACATAACATAGTAAATCTAGGCTAATAACCAGAATAAGAACACATAACGTTTTCAAAAACGGATATCACGGTTAGTAGAGGCCGATCTTTGATCGGGTAAGAGGGGGTGCTCATAGCTGACCTTCCCCAATCGTACCCAAGTTCCCGAGCCGAGGCAACTTTGGTGATGACGGACACGTGGCCTTTGGCACCGAGTCAGGGTTTCCTAAATTCCCCAAAATAAAATATTTAGGTGGCGACTCTGTATCTGGCAAAGCAGTCCATGTTTGGCACTTCTTTTTCTAAAAATCTGTTTTCTCAAAACGATTTGCCAGATTTGGACTCTTTGGTTCAGATTAAGAACCGTGACACAAATTGAGTCCGAACTGTAGTAAGGCCCACGGGCGCGTCTACAGTTTCTGGCGACTCCGCTGGGGATTTTAGAGAGCTTGACTCGAACTCATGATATCCTGTTTTGATTTCATTTATGTGTCTCTTTGCATTGCATGTGCATTGGTGCGCCTAGGACACCGTGTTTGCCATCTACCATTCCTGAACGGTTTGCCGGAGGCTTGTCTTGTCAAGGCATGACCATAAGGCTGACCGGTTATGGGCTCTGACAGTATGGGAACACAAACCCCGGTTTTTCCGGGGCACCCTTTTTGACCATTCGACCTAGTGCATATTGAAATCCATAGTGACCATTCCAAACTAGGACAGGTTGCTCACCCGATATTAGGTTGTTTAAAACCGCTGTGTGCGTAGTGGAACCCTTGTTCCTGACAAAATAGGACAAGGAAACCCTACCCCAACATAGGGGTGTTTTGGCTCTCACTTGTCTGCTATGTGCTTTTAGAGTGCGTCTCTATAGGAATGCATGTATCAGTCTAGAAGTTTGGGCATCAGGCTTGCGGGCACCAGTTTAGTAGTTTGGGCATCAGGCCTGCGGGCATCAGTATTTGGGAATCAGTTTTACCTGAGGGTATCAGTTTACAGGAAAAATTTTGGGGCAGAAATCAGTAGAGGGCACAGTTATCCTAGTGCTCATATCTGTTTTGGTGAAATCAGGCTGAGGTGCTGTCTGTTTTCTCTTTTGCAAGGTAGTCCTAGAACCATAGCTTCAGAAGGCTTCGATATCCCCCGAGGTTCATCAGACTTGTACTGATAGACTTTGTCAGGTCATAGACTCAGTTCAAGGGTAATCAGGGTAAAAAGGCCAGTCATGCACAGATCATCAGTCTTCGGATCAGTAGTCATTATCCATCTCACCTGTGCGCAGTTGGGTTGAGATATCTGTTTTTACCTCAGGACGGTATACCGGTTGCTCAGTTAGATCAGAACAATATGTCGAGTCTGGAAGAGATGGTGCACCAACTCCAGGATAGTATGAAAGCCATGCAGCAAGACACTGTCCGTCAAGCAGAATTCGCCAAGCAACATTCTGTGGTCATAGCCCAACAGGCAGAGACAATTGCCAGGTTAGAGCAGCAAACTGGAGTATCTACTTCACACCAAGCTGCTTCCCCACCAAGAGTTCCAACACTCGGGGAGACAGCTAATGTCCAGGAAGATACGGACATTCCGACAGGGCCAGCTCCGCCCCCGGTTCTACCCCAGCTATCTAAAACACCCACCAACCTACCAGACCCCCCCTTTGATATCGAGACAGACCCCACAGCATTGAAAGTGAGCAAGCTTGAGAAATTGTTCAAGAAGTCTCAGGGGGCCCACTCCATTCCTAATATTGAAGATGGGTATACAGACTCGGCTGTGACGCTGCCGGACAGATTTAAGATGCCGCACATCGACCGTTTCGATGGGTCCAGGGACCCCATGGTGCACCTGAGACTGTTTTCAGACATACTAAGGCCAATGGACCTCACTAGATTATAGAAGCTATCATTGTTTGGCCGGACCCGGTCTGAGATAGCCGCAATCTGGTATGCAAAATTGGAGAACTCTGTGAAACAGAATTGGGAAGAGATGGCTGAGGCCTTCAGTGATCAATACTCCTACAACGCACAGATTGAGGTCACAACTCGTGATCTTGAAGTCACCCGCCAAGAGCCAAAGAAGAGCTTCTTAGAATTCGTGGCTCGCGAGAGGGCCAAGGCCTCAATGATGACCATTAGGCCAACGGATAAGGATCAAATACGGATGGTTGTGCGCAACCTCCAGCCCAAACTAATGCAGAAAATGATCGTGCTCCCCTTTCCTACCTTTTCAGATTTGCATGAGATGGGAGTACAGATCGAGGACGCTATGAAGCAGGGCCTTATTGACCAGGAGAAAGAGCAGCCTAGGAGGGCGTTTTCCCGCAATTCAAGTGTGACCACCGGTGGTGACGCAGCTGCTAGGACCTCAGACATGGGCATGGTCGCCACCACCACACCAAGAGCAGCCACCCCCTTTGTTGGTGCATCCACTTCAAACCCCCGAACTTCGGACTATCTACCCTGAGGCAAGAGGGTTTCACCCCGCTCTTTATGCCTTTGTCTAAAGCTCTAGGTGTCCTACTTAGGAAAGGACATCTGAAACCGTTGGAACAACGGCCTCTACCTGATCCTCTCCCTCCAAAGCATGACCCGACTAAGTACTGTGCTTTTCATCAACAAACCGGTCATGACACCGACAGTTGCATCCGTCTCCGCCACGAGATACAAAATTTGATTGACAACAGGGTCATCCCTGCACCAGGTCCTGCAAAGTCTATCGGCACTTGATCAGTGAACTTGTGGGGGATAATGTGATGTGATCGAGAGATGAACCACCTGCGGGCGGCGCTCAGTTTACTCCGGATGTGGCGTATGGCACGCACTCTTTTGAGCATTTTGCGAATGCTAGCTTTTGTGCCTTCTGACTTGGGTATTGGGTCAGTCTTGCCATTTTGTATTGAGTCAGTCTTTTCATACTGAGTCAGTTGGGTCTGTCTTGTTGTATCGAGTCAATCCTGTTTTGTTAGAGTCGGGTGATTTCGGGGGTGTTACCTCAGACATCACTTGCTTGTTTTGTGTTTGTCCTTTTTGCTTTCTTTAGAGTCTGTTTCGGCCGAGGAGCCAGTTACGCCAACAGATCTGAATGGAACAACATTGATTTTCACACTCTTGTGTTTGTTTCTACCGTGTGCCAGTTGTGCCAGAAATTCTAAATGAGATGGCATTATTTGACTAGAAGCTGTGTCTTTTCTGTGCCTTGAATTCATTACATCGACCTAAGTTTTCTAAAACTTTTTTCGAAACATTGTGATAAAAACGAAGAGGAAGGAATTCCTCGGGTTTTACAAAATTTGATCAATTGAGAGAAGGAGAGGCATGCTAAGCCCTTAATGATCAAGATCATGCTTGTTAGCGTGAGTACTGAGAAGGACCCTGGCTTGATCCAGATTGGTTCCACACTATCTTCGGTGCGAGCAATTTGTCGCTTTCTTAAAAAACTTTCAAAAACAAATGTTTTGCGCGGTCTTGCGAAGACTTGTGTGGGATCACTCTTGAGATTGTGCAGCTTAGGATCGCTCTCAGCCTCGAGATTCGACCCCTCACTTTCAAACCTTGAACCTGAGTTCAGAACGTTCAACGGTCAACCACAACGTGAGGCCTGTGTGACCATTTTGAAGTAGCCCTCAAACAAGAAGCACCAAAGTCAGATCAAGAAGATCAGATCAAAGGAAGCTTGTAAAGCTAGATCAGAAGCCCCCCCTTCAAACTAGGGGCAAAAATGTCAGATATGCTCGAAGAGCCGAAGATGGATCCTTCAGTAAATCAATACAACAGCCACTCTCCTGGATGCGGATGGCTTCAAAACCCTAAAACCATTTGGCATGGACTTGTTACACTTTTACCCTTTGAGAGGCTCATTGGGCCAAAAACCCGGAAGGGCGACCCAGGCAAAAGTTAGAGCAAGAGAAAAATACAAAAAAAAGCAAGCAAAAAAAAATGCAAAAGAAAAGAAAAAAAAATGAAAAAAAAAGAAGAGAAAAAGAAATAAAAAAAATTGAAAAGAAAAGAAGAACAAAGCTCGCAAAGTCAAAAACCCGCAACGGGCGCCTTGGTAAAAGTTAGAGCCTAAAATGAGAGGATAATACCCGAGTGTACCTTACCCCGAACTACGTAAGGCTTGATTCCCATCTTTGGGATACGTAGGCAACTTCATTCTGAAGTCCAGCCGTAAAACACTTCAAATTGATTGTGCCCATGTACTGGTTTTGGTCATCTTCGGCTTCTCTGTATCCAAGAATTTGGTTGTGTTCGTCACTCTGAGACTGACTACAATGCGCTGCGATGCTATCCAAACAAGGGGCAACTTTCCGTTGCCATACAGTGTGCCGCGGTGCCATTCAAACAAGGGCAACATTCCGTTGCCATGCAGCTCTCTTCGAGCAAGGGGGCAATTTTCCTCCAAATCCGAGGTTGTGCGTCTCAAGAGTAGGTTCCGTGCTCGTTGAGCATTGACCGTTTGCAAAAAATAGTTTTTGAGAATTTTTACTGAGGTTGACTATTCTCTCGAAAAGTATTCCATTTTTTTTTTCAAAACTGGACCATTTCTTGGATCCAAAAATGGAAAATTTTCAGTGCTCATAGCCGGACTTGCATGATTTCAAATCAAAAATCGAACAAGTGTGTTAATCTAACTCTCATATCGGTCAAAATTGTTTTAGTAAAAAACCAAAACAAAAAAATGGTCAAAATGATGAACTTAGGGCACAGTTGAGTCAGGCTTCCTGTCTTTCCCCCATTTTCAACATACTTGCCAGAAAGGGCACTGTATTCGCCAGAAAAGGGCACCACTGAAGCTAACCACAAAAGGGCAGAAAGCTCTCACATCCTCCAAGTAACGAGGTATCAAGCCAAGTGCGAAGCACGAACTGGAATGGGACAAGATATTCCACTTCCTTATCTGGACAGATCTGACCACGTTCAAACTCCCCAGCAGAGCATCATCAACTGATGTCAGCTGCAGATTTGCTACACACCCAATTGTACCGCAGCCCCTCTGTGGAAGAAACTCACTGTTGTGAACAAGAAGAAGAATCTAGCGAAATTCTAGGGACAAGAGCCCACAACTGTCTGTTTATTCATCAACTACCCAGGGGAGGGATTAAAAATGAGAGATTGAATAATAGAGAGATGTGCGATGAGAGGAAAAGTGAGAAAAGGGCTTTTTCAGAAAAACAGAGATTGAGTGCCAGAGTGACGTGAGAATCACAAATGAGAAAAGGGTGGGAAACAATACCCAGAGAAACTGGCTCCTCGTGCGCTGAGAGGTCTCTCGTCTTTGTAACACGTCTGTGTGTCGTGTTTCTTGTTTTGTTTGTCTCGATTCCGGATTTGAGTCGTTCCGAGCGTGTCTCGATGTGTTTAGGTTGTTTACCTTTTGTTTTTCGTTGTTGAGTCTTTTTCGCTGTGTTTAGTCATAGGCTCAATACCTGGTCCAGAACTCATTTTCTCAATTTCAAAAAATGAATCGTTTTGTGCTCGGAGTGCTGTGCCATTCTCCATATTTGTGCAAAACAAGAATTTGTTCTTTCTTAAAACCGCAGGGTTCAACCCAGGTCATGCAAGAACAGTAAAACAAGGACCTATTTGAAGCTATATGAGTTCCAGACTGTAAAGAAAAAGGAAAGAGAGAAAATCGGCATTTTGTTTCAAACGCGCTTTTGAAGTTGCACATTCGTCGCATCGTTATGCACACCATTTCTCGCATTGTTACGCACACCATTCGTTGCATTGTTATGCACATCTATCTAGCATTGTTATGTACCGTTACACCTGCATTGTTATGCACATTATATTTGCATTGTCATGCACCTTTTCATATGCGTTGTCACGCACATTCCACTTGCATTGTCTTGTGCACCTCTTTAACCTGCGTTGTTACGCGCGTTACTTGCATTGTTATGCACGCTCTCTTATTCAGAAACACCGGGATACGTTCCTATGTTTCTTCTCCTTATTCAGAAACACCGGGATATGTCCCTACGTTTCTTCTCCTTGTTTTGAAACACCGGGATACGTCCCTACGTTTCTCTCTTCTTTCCAAAACACCGGGATACGTCCCTACGTTTCTCCTTCCTTTTGAAACACCGGGATACGTCCCTATGTTTCTCATTCCTTGCGAAGCACCGGGATACGTCCTTATGTTTCTCATTCCTTGCGGAACACCGGGATACGTCCCCACGTTTCTCTCTCTTTTTGAAACTCCGGGATACGTCCCTATGTTTCTCATTCCTTGCGGAACACTGGGATACGTCCCTATGTTTCTCTTTCTTTCCGAAACACCGGGATACGTCCCTATGTTTCTTCTCCTTGTTTTGGAACACCGAGATACGTCCCTATTTTTCCTTCTCCTTTTTTGAAACACTGGGATATGTCCCTATGTTTCTCATTCCTATTCAGAAACACCAGGATATGTCCCTATGTTTCTCCTTCCTTCCGAAACTTTGGGATACGTCCCTATGTTTCTCATTCCTTCCGAAACTTTGGGATGCGTCCCTATGTTTCTCCTTCCTTCCGAAACACCGGGATACATCCCTATGTTTCTCATTCCTTTTTGAAACATTGGGATACGTCCCTATGTTTCTCATTCCTTCCAAAACTTTGGGATACGTCCCTATGTTTCTTCTTCTTTTTTGAAACACTGGGATACGTCCCTATGTTTCTCCTTCCTTTCGAAACTTTGGGATACGTCCCTATGTTTCTCATTCCTTTCTGAAATACCGGGATACGTCCCTATGTTTCTCCTTCCTTCCGAAACTTTGGGATACGTCCCTATGTTTCTCTCTCCTTTTCTGAAGCACCGAGGTACGTCCCTATGTTTCTATACCTTTCTGAAACACCGGGATACGTCTCCATGTTTCTCTCTCTTACATTGGGATACGTCCTTAACTACCGGGATACGTCCCTAAACACCGGGATACGTCCCTAAACACTGGGATACGTCCCTTTGCCTCTCCCCCTTTGGTTAAGAGCATTTGGAATACGTTCGAATGCTTATACTTTTCCGAAACACTGGCTACGTCCCTATGTTTCTTCTTCTTTTCTGAAACACCGGGATACGTCCCTATATTTCTTCTTCTTTTCTAAAACACCGAGATACGTCCCTATGTTTCTCATTCCTTTTTGAAACACTGGGATACATCCCTATGTTTCTTCTCCGTTTCCGAAACACTGGGATACGTCCCTATGTTTCTCCCTCTTTGTTTAAGAGCATTCGGAATACGTTCCAGTGCTTGAACCACTCTGAAACACTGGGATACGTCCCTATGTTTCTTCTTCGTTTCGAAACGCTGGGATATGTCCCTATGATTCTCCCTTTTTGGTTAAGAGCATTTGGAATACGTTCTAATGCTTATACATTTTCGAAACACTGGGATACGTCCCTATGTTTCTTGCATGATCATAAGTTATGTTCGGCTTCTTGCATTGTCAGTTGCATTTTGCCCCTGCCTTCGGGCGCATATCTTTATCTGTAGCTTGTATGCTTTGTCTAAGTCTTCGGCCTTGTCAAAAATGGGTCGTCTCTGGGCTTTGACACTCACTCCCGTCATTGTTATGACTTTCGAGTTCTGTCAAAGAGGGGCAACTGTAGACACCCCATTTTTGACCGTCCTCAAGACTTGGACGTCATCGTTTGAACACTCGGTGATCATCCTCGTTCGCGTTCGCCTTGAGTTCCTGGAGGTCTCGGCTACGCGCCCTGCCTCAGGATCTCTCGACTCGACTGTTTTGTGTCTGGTTTTGCACCAAACACTTGTTGTTTTGCTTCTGAGGGTGGGAAGTAGCTTGTAGGCCATCCCCACACCTCACCGGCCATGGCTTGAGGCCACCGGCCTTGTTTCCTTGCCACCGGCCATTGGTGATGGCCGGTCGGCACTATTGATGGTCGGTCGGCATTGTGTTTGGTCAGCCGGCCACTGTTTTTGATCAATCGGCAATTTTTCCTGGCCGAGACCTTTTCTTAAGAGAGCTTGACCCTTTTGAACCTTTTTTTTTTTTAGCTTCTTGAGGAAGCTTGAACCTTTTTAGCTTCTCCAAGAAGCTTGACCTTTTTTTAGCTTCTCCAAGAAGCTTGACCCTTTTTAGCTTCTCCAAGAAGCTTGAACCTTTTGACCCTTTGTCTAGCTTCTCCAAGAAGCTTGACCCTTTTTTAGCTTCTCCAAGAAGCTTGACCCTTTTTTTTTAGCTTCTTGAAAAAGCTTGAACCTCTTGACCCCTTTGCCTACCTTCTCCAAGAAGCTTGGCCCTTTTGATCCAAGCTTCTAAGAGAAGCTTGGCCTTTTTGCTCAAAGCTTCTAAGAGAAGCTTTGCCCCCTTGGTTTCTCTATAAAAAGAGGGCCTCTCCTCCCCTTTAGAGGGTTAGAAAAATCAGATATATATGATATATATATATCACTCTCTCTCTATATCTCCCTCTCTCTCTACATTTGGGTGGGTTAAAGGGTCCAAAAGGGTCTTGTTCTTGGCCTATTGCACACCACTTCATAGCCACACACTTCTATCATCACTTGGAGGTTCTTGGAGCTTGTTTTCAGAGGTTGAGGACTGGTTTTTGAGACCTAAAGGCTGTTGGTTCTTGCTGGTCTTCAAAGGTAACTTCTTACCCTCATTATTCCCTGTTTTTGCACACCCTTTTAGCCTGTCTTTCTTGCTGATTTGGGCTTTGTGTATAACATAAAAAAGTTCTGTTTTTTTGTGTTTAAGATACTTCATTAAGACCACTTTTGTGTTTGGGGTCGTTTACCCCCTCTTAGGCCTTGTTTGGCCCCATTTTTGTGTGATTTTGGTGAGCTCCGGGACCACCTTGTTTGGGCCTCCTCACCACTGAAATCTTGAGGGATTTCAATGGTGAGGATGGTGGTTTGAGGTCCTAAGAAGGAGAGGGGTGACCCTCTCCCTTGTTGCCTTGTTTGTTGCCCTTTTTGGCCTTCCAAAGGGGCTCCTATTTGCATGCTTCCAAGCCTTGTTTCAAGCATTTTTCAGTGGGTTTTAGGACCCCCATAAGCCATTTCCAGAGTTGGTTTGGTCTTGTTGAATGTCCTTATTGCATGTGTAGAGTAACCCTCTTGTTGGCCTTTTAAAGGAACGCCCCATTCTAGCATGTGTGGACCTTGTTTCCATGGGTTTTTGGGGCTTATTTGACATACCATGTTACTGTTTTTTCTTGGTTTAATGGTCCCTTGCATGCACCTTACACTTGCCTTGCATTCCTTTATTTTTCCTAGAAAGGCATCTTGCATTTGGACCACCATGCTTGCATGTTTTGGCTTAGCTTTGTGAAGTTTTTAGTCATGTTTTAACATGTTTAAGTTCTATTTGGTGTCGTTTTGGTCATGCTTTCCATGCTTTGTATAGCCTCTTTGCATTCTAGCTTGTTAGCCTTGGGTGTGTGTGTCACTAGCATGCTTTACTTGGCTTGTTCTCATGATTTGGCATCATTGGAGACCATATTTCAGTCCACGTTCCATGCTTTCATACTTGTATTTTCCATCCCTTTTCATGCTTTGGAGAGTTGATAGCTTATGCTCCATGTTTAGGCCTTTGTGCATGCATGCTTGTGTGTGAGTTTTCATGCCTTTGTTACATCATTTTGGCCACTGATTTTGGCATGCTTGAGAGCTACCTATATTAGTTTGAGTCCATCTTTGCATGATGTTGCATGCTTGTCTTGCATATTGTCACATCCTTGTTCCATTTTACATGATTGTTGCATGCTATACATATTCACATGTTCATGTTACATACTTAGCTTCCATGCCTAGGTTGCATAGCATTTTGCATGCATGCCTTGCCTCTTGAATCACCATGATAGAGGTTGGGCTTTATGTGTTTATTTGGTTTGCATGTCATTTGAAATCAAAATGCATAACTTGGTTTTTTGGGCCATCACGCATTGCAGTGCGCGATTGGTGGTCCGAGAATTGAGTACCGCCCCCCTTTGAGTCATAAACATGATAAGGGGTGTGGTTGTGCACACATTTTCTTGAAATGCATTGCCATGCCATGTTTTTTCCTCTGCTGCCGTCAAACCAGTTTCTGCAGGAAGATTTGGCCGGCCGGCCATCTTCAGTGCCAACCGGCAAATAGTGTTGGCCGATGGATCAATTTTGTGGCCGGTGATCATTTCCCTTGGCCGGTGGCCATTCCCCTCAGCCAGTGGTGTTTCGCAGTGTCCATAGAGTGCTCCTTGGGACTTGTGCAATTTTCAGAGGAGCAGAGCAGGGAAAACAGAGGCAAACTTGTGCATGGCGATGGATTTCCGAGCAAACCCGAGCATGTGCGCATTGGATCCTCTTCCCGAGGCCTTTATTGCTTTCCATAGTTTAGTTAATTTGTTAATTAATTAAGTGGTCTGTAATAATTAATTTGTATATTCTTTTAGTCCCTCCAAGCGAGGGCGAATTTGTAATAAGTGTGGGTGCGTGTGTGCATGTCTTCCAACCCCCACTTCTTTCTCCCTTTTACTTACATGCTTTTGATGGTTAGTACTAGGGCATATTTAAAATTAGCATACCTTATGCTATGCATACGTGCATCCATACATTTGTCTTGCATGCACCGAGCTCGGCGCATCATACTAACTGCATTGTATTTCAATTCCAAGTTGAATACGTGTTAGTTGTAGCATCATCATAAGTCATCCATACATTAGCCGAGCCTATTGTAGCTGCATCTTGCATGTGTTGCATTAGCCATCTTAACATGAATTAGGATCATGCATATGATTACTAACTAGTTTCTGTTTTGGCTTGGAGTACTCGGTGAGCATTTATGTTTTAGCATCCTTGCATGCGTGTGAGTGTTGCCATGACAGCATGCTTACCATGAGGCTACTTGCTTATGTGATATAACTGCTTGAATTCCTGTGGGTGGAGGTTGAATTACCTAAATTGGCATAATGTATTAAAACTGTGAGTTTTAAGCCCACTAGATAGTGGCAAAACCATCTTTTCTAAAGCCCACTTGAGGGTGGCAAAACTTGCATTTTAGCCTACTTGCGAGTAGCAAACCATTTTCAAAACAAACATGCAATGTTTTGTTCCAATTTAGGCGATTTGGTCTATACTTGTTTGCTGTGCACATAACATAGTAAATCTAGGCTAATAACCAGAATAAGAACACATAACGTTTTCAAAAACGGATATCACGGTTAGTAGAGGCCGATCTTTGATCGGGTAAGAGGGGGTGCTCATAGCTAACCTTCCCCAATCGTACCCAAGTTCCCGAGCCGAGGCAACTTTGGTGATGACGGACACGTGGCCTTTGGCACCGAGTCAGGGTTTCCTAAATTCCCCAAAATAAAATATTTAGGTGGCGACTCTGTATCTGGCAAAGCAGTCCATGTTTGGCACTTCTTTTTCTAAAAATCTGTTTTCTCAAAACGAATTGCCAGATTTGGACTCTTTGGTTCAGATTAAGAACCGTGACACAAATTGAGTCCGAACTGTAGTAAGGCCCACGGGCGCATCTACACCAGTCACATCACCTTTGTTCAGACTCAGTAGACCATGATGGCACTGGGTTTGGAAGAATTTGTGGCCGTGATAGCAGCATTAAATCAGGGAACTATCATGCAGGCTGAGACCAATATTGAAATGCAGCATCCATCTGGGGCATCTGCCTCACATCCAGCTTTGGGACCCCAGCCAAACTTTGACCCACTTCCGCCAGTTGAAGATTTGCAGTGTCCGAATCCTCGAGAAAGGTTGACTCAAGCTCAGGTGCTCAGACCCCTAGTACAGCCTAATGAGAGGCTTTATTCCCATGATGTTAATGAGCTCAATCTGACTGCAGTGAAGATTGCGAAGCTTGAGAAGCAATTCAAAAAGGCACAGGGCCTTAACACCATTCCCGACATTGAGGATGGGCACACCGAGGCTACCGTTCGGCTCCCAGACAGATTCAAAATGCCATATATTGACCGTTTCGACGGGTCTGGAGATCCAATGGTACATATTCGACTTTTCTTGGATGTCCTGAAGCCGATGGGTCTGACTAAGCCACAGAAACTCTCTCTGTATGGAAGAACCCTGTCGGGTGTAGCAACCACTTGGTATGCTAAGTTGGAAGATAAAGTGAAGCAAGACTGGGAAGAATTGGCTGAGGCCTTTGTCGATCAGTATTCCTACAATACCCAAGTTGAAATGACCATGCAAGAGCTTGAAACAACCCGCCAGAATCCAACAGAGCCTTTTGTGGAATTTATTGCAAGATGGAGAGCAAAGGCAGCATAGATGACAGATCAGCCTTCCGAGAGGGATCAAGTGCAGATGATGGTGCGAAACCTCGAGCATGATATATTGCAAAAGTTGATAGTCGCTCCACTATTCACTTTCAAAAGTTTGCATGAACTGGGGGTTCAGGTCGAGAATGCGTTCAACAGCAGGATCATTCCCAGAACAAGTGAACCGACAAGGAGGGCGATTGCAGGAAGCACCAATGCTGGTAGTAGCACTATTCCCAAACCCACCGAAATCAATACAGTCGCCATAGCCAACCCTTTTGCCAATCCAAGCCTACAAACCGCCGGCCTAGCCCGAGCTCAAGGCAGAACTTTCACCCCCCTCTATATGAGCCTGACTAGCGCACTAAAAGTCTTAATGGAAAGAGGGTATCTCAAACCCCTCGATCCTCAACCTCTGCCTAACCCACTCTCAGCCAGACATAACCCCTCCAAGTACTGTATGTACCATCAGCAGCGCGGTCATGGCACCGACCGTTGCTACCGCCTTCGTCATAAGGTTCAAAATCTCATCGACAACCGGACGATAACTCCACCTTCAGCCCCCAATGACCAAGTACCTCATCCACATCTCAATCTGATCCATATACTGGCCGTCCCTTACGACCCCAGCGTATACATCACCCCAGCCCATCTACCCAAGCCTAAGGTGTTTATCCCGGAAAGCATGGACTTATGCATGATGGGTGCATCTGAACCCCAATTATCTCAAACCCATGAACCCACTACTTCTGAGCTAATGAGGATGATCAAAGATCTTCAGAGAACTGTGGCAGATCTGGCCTTTGGAGTTTTGGCTCCGTCATCAACCGCATCACATACCAGCGAGCCTCATGTCAAAGTGGAGGCCAGCGATAAGAACAAGGCAGGGGCAAGCATTGGTCCCCATGAACACCTTCAATGGGATATTGAGGCTTTGAAAGCCGAAGGGCTGAACAAACAGCAAGTACTCGCAGTTGTTGCAAAAACTGTGGATGACACTTTCGCCACTCAGAATGAGAGTAGTCTGAATCAAGGGGCAAGCCGGGAGAAGGGCCGTTGTACCAGGAATGTTCCTTTTAGCTCTAAACCCTCGCTCGAAAGAGATCAGCAAACCCAGTCAGCGCCTACCAATCCCTTTGTTGGTGCATCCAGCAAAACTCCACAAACCTCAAAACACCCACCTCGAGGCCAGAGGGTGTTCACACCACTGTACATGTCTCTATCAGCGGCCTTGAGGGTCCTGATTAAAGAGGGGGATCTGAAACCCCTGGAGCCGCGACCACTGCCAGATAGACTTCCTCCCTCCCATGATCTGGCCAAGTACTGTGTCTTTCATCAGCAAGTCGGCCATGTCACTGATAGTTGTTTCCGTCTTCGCCACGAAATACAAGATCTGATTGACAATAAGGTCATCGTCGCACCAACTCAGCAAAGTCTATCGTCATTGGATCAGTGAACTTGGGGGATAATGTGAATATGTGATCAGGGGATGAACCACCTGCGGGCGGCGCTCAGTTTACTTCAGATATGGCATATGGCACGCACAGTTTTGAGCAATGTGCGAACACTAGTTTTTGTACTTTCTGACTAGGGTATTGGGTCAGTTTTGTTGTTTTGTATATGGTCAGTCTTTTTTTTTTACTGAGTCGGTCAGGTCTGTCTTGTTGTATCGAGTCAGTCCTGTTACGTTGGAGTTGGGTGATTCCGGGGGTGTTACCTCGGACATCACTACCTTGTTTTGTGTTTGTCTTTTTGCTTTCTTTTGAGTCTGTTTCTGCCATGGAGCTAGTTACACCAATAGTTATGAATGAAACAGCAGTGGTTTTTCATGCTTTTGTGCTTGTTTCTGCCTTGTGCCAGTTGTGCCAGAAAGTTGAATGGAACGACAATGCATTTCACCTGCTTTTCTGTGCCTTGAAGTCATTGCATTAACCTAAGTTTTTTAAAGCTATTTTTGAACATTGTGATGAAAACGAAGAGGAAGGAATTCCTCGGGATTTGAAAAAACTTGATCAATTGAGAGAAAGAGAGGCATGCTAAGCCTTTAATGATCGAGATCATGCTTGTTAATGTGTACTGAGAAGGATCCTAGCTTGATCCAGATTGGTCCCACACTGTCTTCAGCGCGAGCGACTAGTCGCTTTATTAAAAGATTTCAAAAAAATGTTTTGCGCGATCCTGCGAAGACCTGTGTGGAATCGCTCTTGAGATTGTGCAACCTAGGATCGCTCTCAGCCTCGAGACTCGACCCCTCATTTCCAAACCTTGGTGTAACAAGCCCGCGGGGGACCTCGCTACAGCTCGGACTCGACTTTCGCAGTCACGGTTCTAAGTCTGAACCAAAGAGTCCAAATCCGGCAAATCGTTTTGAGAAAACAGATTTTTGAAAGAAATGCCAAACATGGACTGCTTTGCCAGATACAGAGTCGCCACCTAAATATTTTATTTTGGGAAATTTAGGAAACCCTGACTCGGTGCCAAAAGGCCACGTGTCCGTCATCACCAAAGTTGCCTCGGCTCGGGAACTTGGGTACGATTGGGGAAGGTCACTTCGTGAGCACCCCCGCTCGCCCGGTCATAGACCGGCCTCTACTAACCATGATATCAATTTTTGAAAACATTGTATGTTCTTATTCCGGTTATTAGCCTAGGTTACTATGTGATGCTCGCAGCATATAAATATAGACTGGGTCGTCCGAATTGGAACAAAACATTTCATGCTTGTTTATTTGAAAGTGGTTTGATGGTGCTACCCGCAAGTAGGCTAAGACGTGGATTTGCCACCCTCAGGTGGGCTTAGAAAAATATGATTTCGCCACTATCTAGTGGGCTTAAAACACACATTTGATGAATTATTCCAATTCAAATAACCCAACCTTCACCCACAGGCATTCAGGCAGTTATATCACATAAGCACATAGCCTCATGGTCAGCATGCTATCATGGCAACACTCACACGCATGCAAGGATGCTAAAGCATAAAAAAAACTTACCGAGTACTCCCAGCCAAAAAAATAGACACTTGTTAGAAATCATGCATGAATCCTAAGTATACAGAAATGTCTAATGCAACACATGCAAAATGCAATTTTAACAGGCTCGGCTATTCTAGGATGGCATATGAGATGTTACAACTATCATGTATTCAACTTTGAAATTGAAAGTACAATGCAGTTAGTATGATGCGCCGAGCCCGGTGCATGCAATACAGATGAATGATGCAAACATGCTGTCATACTATATGCTAAATTAAATATGCCCTAATCTAACCATCATAAGCGGATAAATAAAAGGGAAGAAAGACGTGGGGTTGGAAGACATACATCACACTCACCCACACTTATTACAGTTGTGCCCTCACTCAGAGGGTCCGAATAAATATACAGTCCAAATATTACAGTCCCGAATAAAAGAATATTACAGTCCGAAATATTACAAAACCCTAATTAATTAATGAATTAATTAAGAAAGCAAATAAAACTGGCGTGCAAGCCAGGGACTGTCTTGCTTTTGATGGATGATGCATGTCCGGGTTGTCTTGCGCAGAAATCCACCGGAATGCCCCAATTAGCCTCTGTTTACACCTGTGTCTTGAAATGCGTGCCAAGCTCCAAAAAGTTGCTGATTCTTCATTTTGCTGCAACAGAGAGCAGGAAAGGGGCATAGCAATGTATTTGCACAGATATATGCATGTCTCAATCCTCGTGCCACCAATCACGCATACCGAGGCATGATGGCCGAGAAGTCGAAATGCACAACTCAATATAGGATGAATGCACGTGAAACTACAGCTAAAACCTAACTCCATCATGGATAATCCGGAGTGTCGGTGACTAGAAATTGAGACACATTCCGTCACTCGGAGTACGAAATGTACCTCGTTTCCCGTGCCCGGGCTAACTCCTATTCCGGACACGATGCAATATGCATGATATGCATGAAATGCAACTAAGATGCAATCCTAACATACACAATGCTATGAAAATGAGATGCCTCGAAATGCGTGCACGCGGGCACGCGAACCGAGGCAATGGCAAGATATGATGTAACGAAAATGAGATGCCTCGAAATGCGTGCACACGGGCACGCGAACCGAGAAAATGATATGTGTCTCGAAATACATACACGCGGGCACGCAAACCGAGGCGATGATATGCGTCTCGAAATACGTGCACGCGGGCACGCAAACCGAGGCACTATAAAATGCAATGAAAATGAGATGCCTGGAATTGCGTGCACACGGGCACGCAAATCGAGGCGATGATAGAATGTAATGAAAATGAGATGCCTCGAATTGCGTGCACACGGGCACGCAAATCGAGGCAATAGTAGAATGCAATGAAAATGAGATGCCTCGAATTGCGTGCACACGGGCACGCAAATCGAGGCAATAGTAGAATGCAATGCAATATAGCTAAAATGGCATGGAAAATGTAACATGGACTTATGCTAACATGAGAGAGCCTCAGCCACACTCACATAAGAAGCTGGTTGATGAAAATGAAGTGCCTCGAAATGCGTGCACACGGGCACGCAAACCGAGGCGATGGCATACGCAATGCAAATGACATGGAAAATGAAGTAAGGACTTATACTAACATGAGAGAGCCTCAGCCGCACTCACATAAGATGCCGATGGCAGAAAATGAAGTGCCTCGAAATGCGTGCACACGGGCACGCAAACCGAGGTAATGCATACGCAATGCAAATGACATGGAAAATGAAGTATGGACTTATACTAACATGAGAGAGCCTCAGCCGCACTCACATAAGATGCTGGTTGATGAAAATGAAGTGCCTCGAAATGCGTGCACACGGGCACGCAAACCGAGGCGATGGCATACGTAATGCAAATGACATGGAAAATGAAGTATGGACTTATACTAACATGAGAGAGCCTCAGCCGCACTCACATAAGATGCCGATGGCAGAAAATGAAGTGCCTCGAAATGCGTGCACACGGGCACGCAAACCGAGGTAATGCATACGCAATGCAAATGACATGGAAAATGAAGTATGGACTTATACTAACATGAGAGAGCCTCAGCCGCACTCACATAAGATGCCGATTGATGAAAATGAAGTGCCTCGAAATGCGTGCACACGGGCACGCAAACCGAGGCGATGGCATACGCAATGCAAATGACATGGAAAATGAAGTATGGACTTATACTAACATGAGAGAGCCTCAGCCGCACTCACATAAGATGCCGATGGCAGAAAATGAAGTGCCTCGAAATGCGTGCACACGGGCACGCAAACCGAGGTAATGCATACGCAATGCAAATGACATGAAAAATGAAGTATGGACTTATACTAACATGAGAGAGCCTCAGCCGCACTCACATAAGATGCCGATGGCAGAAAATGAAGTGCCTCGAAATGCGTGCACACGGGCACGCAAACCGAGACAATGATGGAATGCGATGAAATGACATGGAATGGATAGCAATCATTCTAATGGAATTTCAGCAGTAAAATATGGGGAAAACAGTCCCGAAATGAGGCGAAATGACATGAAATGCATGGAATTGTCCCGAAAGGCGAATTTAGGCACCCGAAATGGCCTATAGCTATGCCAAACATGCAAAATATGGACATGCAATGCAAAGACAGAAGCTAGACAGTCCCAAAAGATGCACTTTCACAGTTATAAACATGGCCAAACAGCAAGCATAGGTATGGCAAAAATGGCATGCAAGAATAGGGGCCAAAAGAGGGGTAATGAAGCAAGTGATATAAGCAAAACCCAAATTGAAAAATTTCCTTCTACAACATTGAAGAAGGACCAAAAATATGAATATTTACAGTATATGGCAGACCTCAAATCAGTATACAAACATGATAGAAATGTGATGCAAAATAAGGCTCAAAAGTGGCTATAACATGAGGTATACAAAATAATCACCAAAAAGCCAAAGACCCTTAATAAAACATGTAGAATGGACCAAAATAAGCACTTTTCCAGAACTGTAAAATGGCCAAAAACAAAAGCATGGTAGGCTAACTAAACATGCAAGAATGGGGAATAAAAGAGAGATATAACATGAAGTGACCTATGGAGACCCCAAACCATGAAAGGACCTAAATGAAACATGAATTATAGACCAAAATAAGAACTTTTACAGAACTGTAAAATGGCCAAAAACAAAAGCATGGTAGGCTGCCATTGCATGCAAGAATGGGGAAGAAAAGAGGAGTATAAAGGTAGGTATAACATGGAAACCCCAAATGGGGTTGAGCCCTTCTTAAATGTTGAAGAGGGGCTCAAAATAAGCCTAATATCAGTTTACAACATGCTCGAAAATAAATTTCTCATGGGCCAAAAATAGTATGCAAAATCATGACATACAAGAGGCTCAATGAAGCAAGTGTGTCATGGAGGGCTCAAACAGGGTTGAGCCCTGAATGAAAAGTGAAGATGAGCTCAAAATAGGCCCCTTTTCAGTTTTGGTCGGAGCTCAAATTAATAAGCATGTATGGCTTAGAGATGGTGCAAGAATGAGCTAGAAAAGAGGGAAATTGGACTTACCTTTGAAGACCAACACTTTTGTTGCTTCTTGGACCAGATTTGGTGACTCTAAGCTGCTGGAATTCTTCCCCTTGCTGCTGGAATGGAAGGGTGGTGGTAGAGCTTGAAGATGATGAAGAAATGGAACCCAAAACTTGAAGGAAATGGGGTGTTATGTATGTATCTCCTCCAAGCAAGCCTTGTAACCCCTTTTCTTGAGTTGGGAGGCCAGCAAAATTTAAGAGAGAGAGAGAAGAGCCTCCTCTAAAGTGTAGTGAAAAATGAGCCTTTTTCTTCTTTCAAAAGGGGCCCCGGATGTAGATATTTTTTGGGGGAAAACCAAGGCACAGCTGGAATGCACTCAACCTGAAGAAGCAGGCCGGCCAGTTACTTTTTTTGCAGATGGCCGGCCAGCCACTTAACATAGCCGGCCGGCTAGGTCAAAGAAAAAAACGGCCGGCCGGCCAGAAAAAAATGGCCGGTCACCCCCTAGGATGAAGCCCCAGAAGTTAGCTTTCCAATGGCGCAAACCTTGCATTAAAATTCCTCCTGTAGAAAAAGTTATGCCCTTTTCCGTGAAGCCGCGCAGATTCAGTCCAAGCGGACTTCAACCAACCACATCTCTCCACCCCGGACTTGGACTTGGGAGATTCTTGAGTGCAAAATGAAGCCCCGGAAGTAAGCTTTCCAATGGTGGTGGCCTCATATCTTAATTCCTCTTGTGCAAAGAGTTACGCCCATTTCGGTGAAGCCGCGCAGCTTTTTCTCCTTCCCGGATTCATGCTGAACCACTTTTGACCAAAAAGGAGTTGGCTTTTCGGCAAAATTACTAGCCTCCCACCAACTTTTGGTGTCCTCTCATGTGTGTAGATCACATATATGTGGTTTGGGGTTGGCAACAGTGACTCCAGGGTGTTCAACATTGCATTTGAAGAGGAGGGGCAAAAATGGAAAGAAAAATTAATGGCCGGCGATAAACTTTTAGGGTCCTCCCAAGTGTGTACATCACATATATGTGGTTCAAAGTTCAAGAAAGTGGGCCCAAGGTGTTCAACATTGGCCCGGAAGAGGAAGGGAAAAAATGGAAATAACAATTAATGGTCGGCCATGACTTTTTTGGGTCCTCCAAGGTGTGTAGATCACAGTTATGTGGTTGAAAGTTGGCAACACTACCCCTAGGGTGTTCAACATTAGCCCGGAAGTTGGAAAAACGGGCGCCGGGAGGCTCCGAAGGAGAGATAACTGGTTGCTACAACAATTAATAGCCTCCCACCCTTCAGTGACCTTCCTGGTGATAAAACAGAGGTACCTGCCAAAAATGAACGAAAACCGATGCAAAACGAATGTTCGGGGGCCAAAACACGCAGTTCGGGGCCCCGGAAACTGCCCGTTAAACACCGAAAGTGGCGTTCGGCCACGAAGTGGGTTTCTCAGACCCCAGTGTCCCTCAAAAGGGAGAAAATAAGATGTATGCCAAAAATCAGAGCAAACGGAGATGGTTAGGTGGTCCCGAACTGAGGCACACGGCCTGACGGCTCCGAAAACCGGAAACCGGGCTCCGAAATGGGAAAAATGGCCTACGGCCACCAAATGTAGCCCACGGGCACTGAGAGATAGTCTACGGGACCTCTCCCTTCCCTCAGGAAAAGAAACAGAGAAAATCGAGTCTGGTTCGCAAACCGAGACAAGGCACAGAAGAGGGTTCGGAAATCCGGAGGCGGGGCTCGCAGCCAAGACTCTGAAACTTTGAACGAGCACATTATGCAATATCACCAAGTGCTTAACTGGTGACGTCTGAGTCTCAAGGTCGGTCAAAAATGGGGTGTCTACACTTGGACTTAAATTCAGAATGGTCAATGGTCAACCATCAAAGGAGGCCTGTGTGGCCATATTTGAAGCAGCCCTCGAACTAGGGGCAAAGGAAGTCAGATCAAAAAGATCAGATGTCATCAAAAGAAGCTTGCAAAGCTAGATCAGAAGCACCCCTTTGAACTAGGGGCAAAAGATGCCAGATTGTGCTCGAAGAGCCAAAGATGGATCATTCTGCAAATCAATAAAGATCGGCAAGAATGCCAAACCCCAGAAGAGAAGAAAGAAGAAAGTATTGCTGAAGAACAACTGAGTTCCTATGCACAACACTAGGGGCAAATCCAGCCCCCATGGGATGGACTCCTACATTGTCAGCGAACAGCAGTCACTCTCCTGGATTCAGACGGATTCGAGATCTCAGAACCATTTGACATGGACCAAGCTACACTTTTACCCTTGAGAGGCTCGCTGGGTCGAAAACCCGAAAGGGCGACCCAGGCAAAAGTTAGAGCGAAAAAAAAAAAGAAAAGAAAAGAACAAAAGAGAAAAATGCAAAGAAAAAAATGAAGAAAATGCAAAAAATGAAAAAAAAAAAAAAGAAGAAAAAGATGAAAAAAAGAAGAAAAGAAGAACAGAGCTCGCAAGGTTGAAAACCCGGAAGGGCAGCCATGGCAAAAGTTAGAGCGCAAAAGGAGAGGTTAAATACCCGAGTGTACCTTAACCCCGAACTACGTAAGGCTTGATTCCCATCTTTGGGATACGTGGGCAACTTCATTCCGAAGTCCAGCCGTAAAACACTTCAAAATCAACTGTGTCCATGTAATGGTTTTGATCATCTTTGCCTTCTTTGTATTCGAGAATTTGGTTGTGTTCGTCACTCTGAGGACTGATTACAATGCCCTACGATGCTATCCAAACAAGGGGCAACTTTCCGTTGCCATACAATGTACCGTGGTGCTATTCAAACAAGGGGCAACTTTCCGTTACCGTGCAGCTCTCTTCAAGCAAGGGGCAATTTTCCTTCGGATCTGAGGTTGTGCATCTCAAGAGTAGGTTCCGTGCTTGTTGAGCATTGGCTGTTTGCAAAAATAGTTTTTGAGAATTTTTACAGAGGTTGACTAATTTTCTCAAAAAATTATTCCATTTTTCCAAAACCGGACCATTTTATGGACCCAAAAAAGGAAAATTTTTAGTGCTCATAACCAAACTTGCATGATTTTAAATCAGAAAATTGAACAAGCATGTTAATCTAACTTTCATGTTGGTCAAAATTGTTTTAAAACCAAAATAAAAAAATGGCCAAAATGATGAACTAGGGGACACAGTTGAGTCAGGCTTCCTGTATTTTCCCCGTTGTCAATGCATTTGCCAGAAAGGGCACCATACTTGCCAAGAAGGCACTCTACCTACCAGAAAAGGGCACAACTGAAGTTAACAACAAAAGGGCTGAAAGCTCTCTCATCCTCCGAGCAACGAGGTACCAAACCAAGTGCGAAGCACAAACTGGAATGGATCAAGATGTTTCACTCCCTCATCTGGACAGATCTGATCACGTCCAAACTCTCCGGTAGAGCATCATCAACCAATGTCAGTTGCAGATTTGCTACACACCCAATTGTAGCACAGCCCCTCTGTGGAAGAAACTCACTGTTGTGAACAAGAAGAAGAATCTAGTGGAATGCTAGAGGCAAGACCCCGCAACTTTCTGTTTATCCACCAACTACCCAGGGGAGGGATAAAAAATGAGAGATTGAAGAATAGAGAGATGTGCGCTGAGAGAAAAAGTGAGAAAATGGCTTTTTTCAGAAAAACAGAGATTGAGTGCCAGAGTGATGTGAGAATCACAAATGAGAAAATGGTGGGAAACACTACCCGGAGAAATTGGCTCCTCGCGAACTGATAGGTCTCTTGTCTTCGTAACACGTCTGTGTCTCGTGTCTTTTGTTTTGTTTACCTCAACTTTTGTTTTGAGTCTTTTTCGAATGTTACGTGATGTGTTTAGGTCGTGTACCTTTTGTTGAGTCATAGTATGCTGTGTTCAGTTGTAGGCTCAATACCCGGTTGAGAACCCTTTTCTCATTTTCAAAAAATCGTTTTGTGCTCAGAGTGCTGTGCCATTCTGCACATTTATGCAAAACAAGATTCTTTCTTTCATAAACTGCAAGGTTCAACCCAGGTCATGTGAGAACAGTAGAACAAGAACCTATCTGAAGCTATATAGGTTCTGGACTGCAAAGCAAAAGAAAAGAGGGAAAATTTGGAGCATCTTAGTCTGTTTCAACTTCGGCAAATTCCGAGACTGCACTCTAGGTGCACCTTCTCAGGCCTCGCCATTTCTCTGGAGTGTGAGTGTATCTCGACCCCAAATGTAAGCCTGCTTCAAGTCAGAACGACAGTCCAAGCAGCACCCGAGGGTTTCACATGCAGATGTTATCTCTCGCCAATATAAACAGGATGTCCCCTTTTGAGCTGAGCGTATTGCCAAGTCCTCCGAAAGGTAAATCGGAGGCACTAGAGTACGTGTTTGATGCCTTTCCATTGCATAGAATATGCACTTTCATATACACTTCTGTTACATGCGTGCCGCGCATCGTTATGATTCATGCATAGAATATGCTTGCTTTCGATTCTGCATATAAAATGCTTTCAATATTGCATAGAATATGCTCCTGTTTCTTGCAAAGAAAATACTCGTATCTTTTGCATAGAAAATGCACTCTTCCATACTTGCATAGAAAATGCACCTCATTTGCATAGAACATGCATTCACTCGCACTGCCTTGTGCACTTACACTTTGTATCTCACTAGCACTGTCTTGTGCATCTTGTGGTTGTATCTCACTCGCACTATTTTGTGCATTGCATATCAATTGCGCTGTTTAGCGTATCGCACTGTTGTGCATTTCAAATCAATCGCGCTGTTTAGCGTATCACACTGTCTTGTGCATTTCAAAATCAATCGCGCTGTTCAGTGTATCGCACTTTCTTGTGCATTTCAAATCAATCACGCTGTTTAGCGTATCGCACTGTTTAGTGCATTTCAAATCAATCGCGCTGTTTAGCGTATCGCACTGTCTTGTGCATTTCAAAATCAATCGCGCTATTTAGCGTATCGCACTGTCTTGTGCATTTCAAAATCAATCGCGCTGTTCAGCGTATCGCACTTTCTTGTGCATTTCAAATCACTCGCACTGTTTAGCGTATCGCACTGTCTTGTGCATTTCAAATCACTCGCGCTTTCTTGCGCATCGCACTGTTTTGTGCAATTTACACTCGCGCTGTTTAGCGTATCGCACTGTTTCGTGCAATTTACTTTTGCGCTTTTTTGCGAATAGCACTGTTTTGTGCATCACATTGTTTCATTTGCCCTATTTTGCGCATCGCACTGTCTTGTGCATTGCATCTCATTCGCGCTATTTTGCGCACCTCAATCGCACTGTCTTGTGCATTTCAAATCGATCGCGCTATTTTGCGCATCGCACTGTCTTGTGCATCACATCTCATTCGCGCTATTTTGCGCATCGCACTGTTTTGTGCATCTAAGCCACATCGCACTATTTTGTGTAGTTTACACTCGCGCTTTCTTGCGCAGCGCACTGTTTTGTGCAGTTTATCATCGCGCTATCTTGCGCACTTTACCTATACTTGTTAGTGCATTGCATCGCACTATCTTGTGCACCTGTATAGCACTATTTTGTGCATCTTCTTAGCACTGTTTTGTGCATCCACTCTGCATCGCACTTTCTTGTGCACATTGTATTTTTTTGTATCACTCGTACTGTCTTGTGACCTCTCGGTCTAGGAGACCTTAAATCCTCTGAAGGTGTAAGTCCTTCGGTGTTTGTCGTGCCCGAACGACTTTTGATAAGTTGCATTATACATGTATTTCAAGCAGCTCGCGTCGTCGCATATCCAAGATCACGTGCATTCCAAAAGCCGCACGTTGTCGCGCATTTCAAAATCATGCATCATCATGCATTTGCATTTCAAAACAAAAAATGCATATGTCATGCATCATTGTAAATAGTGCATATGTCATGCATCATTGTAAAAAAATGCATATGTCATGCATCATTGTAAATAGTGCATATGTCATGCATTCATTGTAAATAGTGCATATGTCATGCGTACCACTGTAAATAATGCATATGTCATGCATCTTACTGCAAATATTACATTTACGCCCATCCATTGCATATTGTAGATATTGCATTGTAGCTTGCATGCATTCACTGCATCACTTCCATCTAGGGTTTGCGCCTTTCCTTGTTGAGCTTGGTCTGGTATGTGCTCATACTTTTCACGTCTATACACTCATAGTCCTGTATGACCGTTCTATGTTAGACGTGACTTGTTCGTGTCCATGCCTTTCCTAGGCAAGATACGGCTTGGCCGTAGGCCTTAATCCACTGTATCCATTCCATTGCATATTTGTAAATAGTGCATTGTAGCTTGCACGCATCGACTGCACCCCCCCTCCATCTATGGCTTACGCCTTTCCTTGTTGAGCTTGGTCTGGTATGTGCCCATACTTTTCATGTCTATACACTCATAGTTCTATATGACCATTCTATGTTAGACGTGGTTTGTGTGTGTCCACACCTTTCCTAAACAAGATTTGGTTTGGCTGCTTGCCATATCCATTGTATGTATATTACATTATAGTGTAATTTTTGCATCCAGCATTAGGATCATTGGTCTTTCTTCAGCGGGTCATTTCCCCACCTATGTCATTCCACCCAATTACTTGTTCTTGTGTCCGTCTACATCACTCATAGTTCTACATGTGTACGCGCCTATTCCACGTTGGTATGCTGGTTTGAGGGTTGCGGCACCTTTTCTGTGGTAGACGGACTTTGCATCTCCATCAATCTATTTGACATTTGTGTAGTTTTGAACCGCTCATGATTTGATCATGATTCAATTGCATTGCATTTTCATTTGCATTATTATACATAGTTTTGTATATATCGCATATCATTTTGCATTCATTTTGCATGTTGTGCATATTGCTAACGATATCTGTACCTGTTAAGTTTTCTTTCAGGCACGATATTGTATGTACGGTTCATTTGAAGCTGGTGCAACCAGACGAACCGTGCAGGTATTGTATTCTCCGAGTGAGACGTATCGAGAATTGCATAATTCTCTTACATCCTTTCTGCATTGTAGTGTGGTTTGGTGTATGCTAGCTTAAAACTGTCGCATGTTATGCTTCGTTACAGCTTTCTTTGCATGATCATAAGTTATGTTCGGCTCCTTGCATTGTCAGTTGCATTTTGCCCCTACCTTCGGGCGCATATCTTTGCTTGTCTTGCATGTTTGTCTAAGTCTTCGGCCTTGTCAAAAATGGGTCGTCTCCAGGCTTTAACATTCACTCCTGTTATGTTACGACTTTCGAGTTCTGTCAAAGAGGGGCAACTGTAGACACCCCATTTTTGACCGTCCTCAAGGCTTGGACGTCATCGTTTGAACACGCGATGATTATCCATGCTTGTGTTTGTTTTGAGTTTCGAAAATTTTTGGCCGCGCGCCTTGCCTTAGAATCTCTTAACTTCTCTGTTTTGTGCTTGGTTGCACCAAGAGCTTGTGGGTGTGTTCCTGAGGGAAGGGGGTAGCCTGTCGACCAAGTCTCCTGCCCACCGGCCACCTTGATTTTCAATCGGCCAAATGTGATGGCCGACCGGCCAATTTGACTACCGATCGACCACTTTGATAGCCGGCCGGCCAAGTGTGGTTTTCAACAGATATTTTAGTAGACAGCTGGCAGCTGTCATTCTAGGCCATACCCCAGCCCATGTCTGGACGTGGGTGTTCTGAGGAGCTGCAGATTGATACATATCCATATCAATCAAGCTCTCTCACATACAAGAAAGAAACAAGAGGAGACATACAACTTTGAGCAAAAAAAATCTCTCTCTCTACATTTTTTGCCTCTCTCTCTAAGGTTTAGGGCTTGTTTGTGCTCAAAAGTGCATTTTCTTTGCACTTTTGCATACAAACACCTAGTTCTCTACTCCCTTTATTGAGCTAAGGTCCTTGGAGGTGATTTTTGGGGTGATTTGAAGCTTTTTTTTTTGGTCCAAAAGTTGCTGATTTGCTGCTGTGCTTCAAGGGTGAGCTTTTACCTCTTTTAAGCCTTGTTTTCATAGCTTGTTTTGCCATATTTGCAACTATTTTTGAGCTTAACATATAACATAGAAAAGTCTTGTTTTTATCTGCCCTAAATAGTTTCTTAAGGGTGTTTTAAGCTTTGGGGTTGTTTGACCCCTCTTAAGGCTTGTTTGGCCCTTGTTTTGTGCCATTTCGGTTGAGCTCCGGGACCATTGTGTTTGGGCCTCCTCACCACTGAAATCTTAAGGGATTTCAGTGATGAGGATGGTGCCTTGAGGTCCTAAGAAGGAGAGGGCCCCCTCTCCTTGTTGTCCTTGAAAAGGGCCATTTTTGCCTTTTAAGGGAGCATCTTGTTTAAGTGTATGTTGGCCATGCTTTAACTGATTTTTGTGCTTATTATGTCATAATATAGCTCTGTTTTCAGTTGGTTTGGACACACCTTGCATGCCTTGCATACATGTCTTGTAATGCCACATTTTTGCCTTAACATGCTTTAGGTGTAGACCCTTGTTCTAGCATGATTTAGGCTTAGCTTTGTGAAGCTTACATGCATATTTTGATGTGCTAAGGGACTGTTTTAGGTCATTTGAGTCATTCATGTCTTGCTTTGTATAGCTACCATGCAATCCCTCTTGAATGCCTTAAGCTTTGGCCTCTCTAGCATGCATTACTTGCATTATTTCAGTGGTTTAGAACCACTTACCATGTTATTTCAGTCCTTATAACATGCTTGTATGCTTGCCTTTGATGCCTCTTTGATGCCTTATGAGGTTGTGCCTTATGCTCCATGTTTGGTCATTGTGCATGCCCTTGAATTTAAGTCATTTAGATGCCATCTAAGTGGTCTTTAGGCTTTGTTTTAATAAGTTAAAACTCTGTTTTGATCATTTAATTCATGCCCTGTTTGGTTTTGCTAAGGATAGTTCAATACCTCCTTAGCTTGCCTTAAGTACTTGGACCATTATTGCATGCTTTGCTTGTTTTGATTACTTGGTTTGGCACCTCTCTTTCATGCAATTTCAGAGCTTATGATACATGCCATATGCCCATGTTTGTCTTCCTTTAAGTGTGCTTAAAGGTTGCTTATTTGACGTTCAAGTGTTAGCCCATTTGCTTGCGTGTGTGTGTGTGTATTGGTTATCATTTCCATAGCATTGGCCACTGTTTTAGGCTTGTTTAAGGGCTACCTAATTTAGTTTAAGTCCACCCTTTGGCATGTTGTTGCATGCTTAGCTTATGACATGTTGTTGCATGTTGAAATGATGCTGCATTTGGCACGTATTCTCCTCCTTGTTTTGGTTGCTTAACATGCCATATGTTTTGCATGCTTGTGTGTTGAAATTGTGCCTTGTATGCTCATTTAACTTGCATGCTTGTTATATGCCTTGCATGCTTCCCATATGCTCGTGTTGCATGCCTAGTTAACATACTTAGGTTGCATTGCATTTGCATGCATCTTTCACCTCTTGATCAAGCCATGATAGAGGTTGAAAGCCCCTTTGTTTGCTTATTTGCATTGCATTTCATTTAAAATCAAAGTGCATGCTTGGTTTCTTGGGCCATCATGCATTGAAATGCGCGATTGATGGTCCGAGAATCAAGAACCGTGTCCCTTTGAGTCATAAACATGATAGGGGATATGTTGGTGCATACATTTGCTTGAAATACATTGCCATGCCTTGCCTGCCCTCTGCTGCTGTCAAATAGGTTTTTGCAGGAAGTTTTGGCCGGCCGGCCATATATACTGCGACCGACCAAATATACTTGGCCGAGAGCTCAATGGATGGTCGATGACCACTTCAAAATGGCCGGTGATGATCCCACTCAGCCGGTGGTGCTCCACAATACTCAGAGAAGCAACCTTGGGAGTTGTGCAATTTTCAAAGAAACAGAACAGTCAAAGCAGAGGCAAACTTGTGCATGGCGTTGGATTTTCGAGCAAACCCGAGCACGCGCGCATTGGATCCTCTTCCCGAGGCCTTTACTGCTTTCTTAGCTTAGTTAATTTGCTTAATTAATTAGGTGGTCTGTAATAATTAATTAGCTTGCAGGTTAATTAATTTGTATTATTCTTTTGGTCCCTCCGAGCGAGGGTGAATTTGTAACAAGTGTAGGTGCGTGTGTGCATGTCTTCTAACCCCCACTTCTTTCTCCCTTTTACTTACCTGCTTTGATGGCTAGTATTAGGACATGTTTACTTTAGCATACCTTATGCTACGCATGCATGCATCATTCATTGGTCTTGCATGCACCAGGTTCGGCGCATCATACTAACTGCATAAGTATTTCAAATCTAACTTGAATACATGCTACTTGTGCATTTTCACATGTCATTTATAGACTAGCCGAGCCTACTCTAGTGACATTCCGTATGCGTTGCATTAGGCATTTAAACATGGACTTGGATCATGCATGATTGCTAACATGTTCTTGTTTTGGCACGGAGTACTAGGTGAGCTCTTTATGCTTTAGCATCTCACATGAGTGTGAACGTTAACATGATAGCATGATTACCATGAGGCTAGATGCTTATTTGATGAACTACTTGAATGCCTGTGGGTGGAGGTCGGATTGTTTGAGTTGGGATAACTCGTTGAAACCCGTATTTTAGCCTACTTGTGAGTAGCAAATTCCAAAGCGTTTTCCAAACAAACAGATATGCAATGTTTTGTTCCAATTTAGGCGATTTGGTCTATACTTGTTTGCTGTGCGCATAACATAGTAAATCTAGGCTAATGACTGGAATAAGAACACATAACGTTTTCAAAAACGGATATCACGGTTAGTAGAGGCCGATCTTCAGATCGGGCGAGAGGGGGTGCTCATAGCTGACCTTCCCCAATCGTACCCAAGCTCCCGAGCCGAGGCAACTTTGGTGGTGACGGACGCGTGGCCTATGGCACCGATTCAGGGTTTCCTAAATTCCCCCATAAAAAATATTTAGGTGGCGACTCTGTATTTGGCAAAGCAGTCCATGTTTGGCACTTCTTTTCTAAAAATCTGTTTTCTCAAAACGATTTTCCGGATTTGGACTCTTTGGTTCAAATTAAGAACCGTGACAATTTGAGAGTCCGAACTGTAGCGAGCCCAAAAATGAACAGAACGGGGGGACTCGTCCTCCCGGGGCGTTCGGGGACGTCTACAAGTCCGCTCGAGGGAGGGAATGCACGCTCGAGCAAGGATTTGTGTCTCACGCTCGAGCGGAGGTCGAGTGCCCGTCGAGCGTGAATTTCATGCATCCAGTACTTTTGCAGTCTGCTCAAGTGAGGAAAGTCACACTCGAGCAGAGATCCTTTGTTTCCATGTCTGCTCGGGCGTAGAAAGCCACGCTTGAGTGAGACCCCTGTTTTTTGAAAAATTCGAAAAGTGTTTTAAAGTGCATCTTTGCATCCTCATTCCATCCTAGGCATTCCTAGGCCATGTTTAAGGCATCTTAATGAGGATAATGCTATAGAACCACACCAAGTCAAGATAGGGACTAAGTCATTGTTTTCCAAACGTGCAACTTAGCGTGTGTTCAGCCTGTAACTGTGTAGAGTTGGCATCTGAGGACGCTCACTAGCCTATCTGTAGCCCAGAACTCTGTGAGTAACAATGTTGTAAAGATATATTCAATCATGAATATTTTCTGAATGATCAACTGTACTCCTTTCTGAAATGATATTTCTTATAGAATGAATGCTTGTCCTATTTGCGAACTGTATTCGTGGCATCCATAGTAATTTACTATTACTGTACTGTACTGCTACTGTCACAGAGATCTCTGTCGGTTCCCATGTTTGGAACCACTGCTGTTTACTGTTACGATGGCCATCAACTGACTGTTTGGTCTGTTAAGACCTACTGCACTGTTTTGCTATTGGATATACCACTTATAACTGCTATGGTTTCTAAATGACTGATATGACTGTTTAATGACTGAAAGGACATTCATTCTTAACCTCTTTACACAACTGTTATTCACTGGGCTTTAGCTCACTGTTTATATATATATGTAAGTGTCCAAGCACCGAATCGGAGCTAGGAGCGTTGGGTTTAACTCCCTTTTTGTCAAGCCAACCACTGTGCCTCACTGAGAGGTTCCAAGTCCTTCAAGCTAGGGTTTTTTGGGGTGTTTTAGATTCATCCTTTCTGTCTCTGTTTTTGTATAGACTGACTGTACTTGTACTATACTGTTCTAATAAGGATTAGGTCCCTGTCCTGGATGATTGTATATGTATGTCCATATTGTTTTGGTTCTGAATATGTATATGTATAAAAAGTCTTTTTTTTGCATACAGACTGTCACAGCTCATTGGATATCTTTTAATTACTGTTTTGGCTTCCGCCAGCCCCTGTACTCTGTGTTACTGTGATTACTGTTAAGCAGCCTTCGGTAATTACGGATTACTGGCCGGTTACGGTGCTAAACCCATAAGGGCGGGTTTGGATCATGACAGAGTGGTATCAGAGCGATACTAAACCACGAGTTATACCGCACACACGTGTCCAAATGAGCTATAGGATGTCCTAGAAAAGTGAATAGGGCATTGCATGAGCATTGAAAAAGTGTGTGTGGCCATGACATGAATATATGTGCTAATGTGTTAATATGTTAAGTATGCAACTGTCTATGTATATAATTGCCATAATTGTCTATAGTGACATGGATAACGCAAGAAATGCTGATGAACCTGAATCATCTGAGGCCAGAATGGCAAGGCTAGAAAGAACAGTCGAACTGCTAACTGAGGCCCTAAGGCAACAACATAACCAACAGCCCCCACCTCCTCCGGTACAGCCAGAACCGAATGTGAATGATGACATAATTGCTCTAACACAGAAGTTTAGTAAAATGAAACCGCCGTCATTCCAAGGAGGCCTCGAACCGCTAAAGGCCGAAGCATGGGTCCTAGAGACCGAGAAATTATTTGAAGTCTTTCCGTGTTGTGAAGCACACAAAGTGCTATGGCTACCTTCACCTTACAAGAAGAGGTCAGAAAATGGTGGATGCTTGTCCGTGACACCAATACTGCTATGACTTGGGCTCAGTTTATGGGAGCCTTGTTTGAGAAATACTTTCCACAGTGTGTTAGAAACCGAAAGGTGACTGAATTTGAACAACTGAAACAAGGCACTATGTCCGTAGCTGAGTACGAATCAAAATTCACTGAACTTACCAGATATGCACCACACATGGTGGATACTGATTACAAAAAGGCCAGGAAGTTTGAAGGCGGCCTTAATGTTGAAATCCTTGACAGAATCAATGTTCTGAAACTACTGAAATATGTAGATGTTCTTGACCGAGCAATAATGGCTGAGTTGAACATCAAGGCACTAAAACAGACTGAAACACCAGCGACCGAGTGGCGTGGTAAGAGATGAGGCTTCAAGTTTAAGAAATGTCAGAATAGTTCATTAAATAAAAAGCAAAATACAGGGTCAACAACCAGTTCCAGTCAGGGAAGTGGTTCCATACCGCCCTGTTCTGAATGTGGTAAGAAACATAAAGGGGTTTGTTATAAAATTTCAGGTGCTTGTTACAGGTGTGGCAAGGTGGGCCACATGGTCAAAGATTGCCCTTCTACTCCTCAGGGCAATAGTAAAGCTGCAGCCAGCGCCGCAGTATCAGCTATTGCACCAAAACCTAATCCTAAAGCCACTGGAAAAGAGCCTATGAGGCAAGGCCGAGTGTTCGCCCTCATATCGGGAGATGTATAGAATACCGAGACTGTTGTGTCAGGTATACTCTCAATTTGTGCTTAAAATGCTTTTGTTCTGTTTGATTCGAGGTCTACACACTCATATGTATCGCATGCTTTTTCGTGAAAATTAAATAGACCACTGGAACCTATGAACTATCTGTTAGCTGTGTCTTCACCTGTTGGAGGATCTATGACTTGTGCTTATATGTACCCTGCATGTGAAATTATTGTTGGGGATGTTCATTTGTATATTGATTTACTGCCTCTGAATATTGATCACTTTGATGTGATATTGGGAATGGACTGGTTAACAAAATATCATGCTACTATAGACTATGCAACAAAACAAGTTGTTTTCCGTCTACCTGGATTGCCTAAATTTGTGTTTAACAGAGTTGGAGTAGTACCTCCCCCATATCTGATTTCATCCATGATAGCTTTTAAACTAATTAACAAGGGGTGTAAAGGGTATCTGTGTTGTGTATTGACTGTACCTACTGATGCTAAAACTGATATGAACAGTATTCCTATAGTCAGAGAATTCCCAGATGTTTTTCCAGATGATTTGCCAGGGGATTTGATTGATAGAGAGATTGAGTTCACCATTGATGTGATTTCGGGTACACAGCCAATATCTAAAGCTCCTTACAGAATGGCACCGACTGAATTGAAAGAACTGAAAGTTCAACTACAAGAGTTGTTAGATAAGAAGTTCATCAGGCCCAGTACTTCACCATGGGATGCTCCGTTTTATTTGTAAAGAAGAAAGACGGCTCACTGAGACTTTGCATTGACTACCGTAAACTAAACAAGGTAACAGTGAAAAACAAATATCCATAGCCTCGTATTGATGATTTATTTGAGCAATTAGAGGGTACCCAAGTGTTCTCCAAAATTGACCTTAGATCTGGATACCACTAGTTGAAAGTCAAGACAGGGGACATTGAAAAAACTACCTTTCGAACGAGGTACGGACATTACGAATTCTTAGTTATGTCTTTCGGAGTTACCAATGCACCTGCTGCATTTATGGACCTTATGAACAGAATTTTCAAACCATACCTTGATGGATTTGTAGTTGTTTTCATAGATGACATTTTGATTTATTCCAAAAGTACGGAAGAACATGAACATCATTTGAGAATTGCCTTGCAGACCCTAAGAGAACAGAAACTGTATGCTAAATTGACAAAATGTGAATTTTGGCTTGACAATGTTATGTTTTTGGGACATGTAATCAGTAAGGATGGAATTTAAGTTGATCCGCCGAAAATTGAAACAGTAGTGAATTGGCTTAGACTGACAAATGTCACCGAAGTCCGAAGTTTTCTAGGCTTAGCCGGGTATTACAGAAGGTTTTTCAAAGACTTCTCTAAAATTTCCCTACCACTGACTCAATTGACTCAAAAGGGGATATCATTTGACTGGACCGATCAGAGAGAATCAGCCTTTCAAGAGTTAAAGACTCGACTTGTGACTGCACCGATTCTTACCCTACCCTCGGGTACAGATGGTTATACTATATTTAGTGATGCTTCTTATAAGGGTTTGGGATGTGTTTTAATGTAGAATGGTAAAGTTATTGCGTTTGCTTCCCGACAACTGAGACCTCATGAAAAGAACTACCCGACCCATGATTTGGAACTTGCTGCAGTAGTGTTTGCATTGAAAATCTGGTGTCACTACCTTTATGAGGCAACATGTGAGGTGTATACAAACCACAAGAGTTTGAAGTACTTCTTCACACAGAAAGAACTGAACATGAGGCAACGGAGATGGTTAGAACTGATAAAGGATTATGATTTGCAAATTTTGTACCATCCGGGGAAAGCTACCACCGTTGCTGATGCACTCAGTCGGAAATCAGTTGGAAATTTAGCCTGTTTACTTACCGGACAGAAAGAGTTGCTATGTGACCTTGAAAGACTTGAAGTTGAGATCGTTTTGCATGAACGAGGTGAAACAGTAGCTGCTATTTCTGCTCAACCGGCACTGATTGAGGAAATTAAAGAGAAACAGCAACAGGATGACTTCTTGAAGAAGATCATCGATGAACGAGAATCTAAACCGAGGCCGGATTTCAAATTTGAAAACAATGTAATGAAATTTCAGGGAAGGTTATGTGTACCGAGTGATTCTGAACTGAAAAGAAGAATTCTGCAAGAGGGCCACAATTCAAAATTGTCTATCCATCCAGGAAATACGAAAATGTACCAAGACTTGAAACTGAATTTATGGTGGCCGGGAATGAAAAAAGAGATTGCTGACTTTGTGTCGAAATGTCTTCATTGCCAACAAGTTAAAGCCGAACATCAACGACCCGCAGGCTTACTGCAGCCCTTACCGATACTGGAGTGGAAATGGGAGCATATCACTATAGATTTCAATGTTGGTTTACCTCACTCCAGTAAAGGTATGGACTCAATTTGGGTTATCGTTGATAGATTGACTAAATCTGCTCACTTCTTACCTGTCAAAACAATTTATAATGCGGACAAATTGGCTATAATTTATATTGATGAAATTGTTAGATTGCATGGAGTGCCTGTGTCCATTGTTTCTGATAGGGACTCGAAGTTTACGTCGAGATTTTGGCAAAGTTTGCAAACAGCATTGGGTACTGAACTGAGACTGAGTAGTGCCTACCATCCTCAGACAGATGGTCAGTCAGAAAGAACCATCCAGACTCTGGAGGATTTACTGCGAATGTGTGTCCTTGATTTCCAAGGAAATTGGGAAAGCCATTTACCTTTGGCTGAATTCGCCTACAACAACAGTTTTCATTCAAGCTTTGGTATGGCGCCTTTCGAGGCTTTATATGACAGGAAATGTCAATCTCCTATCTGCTGGGCAAAAGTTGGAGATGGGCCTTTGCTTGGGCCCGAGATTGTACAGGAAACTACCGAAAAAGTGAAACTGATTCAACAGAGATTGAAAACCACACAAAGTCAACAGAAAAGTTATGCGGATGTCCGAAGGTGAGACAGAGAATATGAAGTAGGTGATCATGTTTTTGTTAAAGTGACACCAATGAAAGGGCAGACTCGTTTTGGAGTCAAGGGTAAGTTAGCGCCGAGATATGTCGGGCCGTATGAGATTATTGAGAAAATCAATCCGGTGGCGTATCAAGTAGCGCTTCCTCCTGAAATGGAGCATATGCATAATGTCTTCCATATTTCAATATTGAGGGATTATCTTCGGGATCCCTTCCATGTGATTGAGCCTACCCGTGTAGTGCTAAGCGACGACTACACTTATGAGGAACGGCCTATTCAGATTGTAAACAGACGGATCAAGAAGTTGAGGAATAAAGAAATTCCGTTAGTGAAAATTGATTGGCAAAACCATGGTGGCGTGTATGCCACTTAGGAAAGGGAAGACGATATGATCAAGAGATATCCTAAACTGTTCCCTCTGGATCTAGTGTTCTTCCAAAATGAAGGTAATTCGAGTTTAGAGGACCAAACTTTTTGTAAGGAGGGGAGACTGTGACAACCCTCACCACTGTTTACTGATAATAATACTGATTACTGCTAAACTGTGACTAAACATAATTAAGTAACTGATTTGACTGACATTTTGAACTGATTGATTGAGTGTATTAGTTTAAACGCATTTCTATCCGTTTGACTGTTAATTGATCTGTTCATGTTTTAAGTGTCGAACTGTGAATTGAAGGCCTTATCGGCGGCCGAATCTGAAATTGATTAGTGTTTTATGATTATTAGAATTTATGTGCTTTTATGGTATGTTTAATTGAAATTTGTTTGGTATGATTAAATTAGATTAAATGAAGTTAAAATGCATTAACTTGAGTTATTTACCAAAATGCCACTTAGTGGACTATTTCATGAGCCATTTATTTGATTTATATATGTTAGCATTATCACAACTCTTTAGCTATTTTCCTCAAGTCCAAAACCGAGTGAGTGAGAGGGGGAGAGTAGGAGAATTGTTTTCAACAAGTTTTGGCTAGGAAAATTAGAAGAATTGAAGAGTAGATTGCATATTGAGCTTCCATTCTTGAAATTGAGGACCTAAGGTAGGAGAATCATCTTCTTGAACTTGTATTTAAGTTGTATCTTGCATGTTTCATGGAAGTTTGGTGATTAGAGTCTAGAATTGGTTTAAAATGTGGAACTGAAGCTTAAATCATGCATGCATGTACACATTGTTAAGTTTTGAGGTTGTTTTCATAGAATCCTCACATGCATGTCCATATTTGGGTTATAGTTCATGCATTCATCATGTTTTGGAAGGATTGACTCATTTGATCAAGTATTTGACGCTTTGATTTCAATTGAACACTTGCATGTTGCATGTACATCATGTTCTTGAAGTTTTGTTTGGAAATGGGTTCAATTGAACTACCTTTAGGCTTTGATTTTGCAAATTGATCTTTGAACATGTCATATTATGAGTTTTAAAGCGTTTTTCCAGAAAATGGGCCCAAAAGGATCGAATTTGATGCTTTAAATGTTGAGTTTCATGCTTGGAGACAAATCTGGAAATTCTAGATTTTGGATCCACACTCGAGTCAGGAACTTCACGCTCGAGCGTACACTCTGAGTTCATGCAGTCCACTCGAGCGAGTAAAGTGACACTCGAGCGTGAATTGTGTGTATCTCGTGCTTTGCATGTGTTTACAGTCCGCTCGAGCGAGGGAATGCACGCTCGAGCGAGGACTTGTGTCTCACGCTCGAGCGGAGGTCGAACGCTTGTCGAGCGTAAATTTCATGCATCCAGTACTTTTGCAGTCCACTCGAGTGAGGAAAGTCACGCTCGAGCGGAGATCCTTTGTCTTCATGTCCACTCGAGCATAGAAAACCACGCTCGAGCAAGAGCCCTGTTTTCTGAAAAATTCGAAAAGTGTTTTAAAGTGCATCTTTGCATCCTCATTCCATCCTAGGCATTCTTAGGCTATGTTTAAGGCATCTTAATGAGGATAATGCTATAGAACCACACCGAGTCAAGATAGGGACTAAGTCATTGTTTCCCAAACGTGTAACTTAGTGTGTGTTCATCCTGTAACTGTGTAGGGTTGGCATCCGAGGACGCTCACTAGCTTATCTGTAGCCCAGAACTCTGTGAGTAACAATGTTGTAAAGATATATTCAATCATGAATATTTTCTAAATGATCAACTGTACTCCTTTCTGAAATGATATTTCTTACAGAATGAATGCTTGTCCTATTTGCGAACTGTATTCGTGGCATCCATAGCAATTTACTGTTACTGTACTACTACTGTCACAGAGATCTCTGTCGGCTCCCATGTTTGGAATCACTACTGTTTACTGTTACGATGGCCATCAACTGACTGTTCGGTCTGTTAAGACCTACTGTACTGTTTTGCTATTGGATATACCACTTATAACTACTATGGTTTCTAAATGACTGATATGACTGTTTAATGACTAAAAGGACATTCATTCTTAACCTCTTTACACAACTGTTATTCACTGGTCTTTAGCTCACTGTTTATATATATATATATATATATATATGTAAGTGTCCAGGTACCGGATCGAAGCTAGGAGCGTTGGGTTTAACTCCCTTTTTGTCAAGCCAACCACTGTGCCTCACTGAGAGGTTCCAAGTCCTTCAAGCTAGGGCTTTTTGGGGTGTTTTAGATTCATCCTTCTCTCTCTGTTTTTGTATAGACAGACTGTACCTGTACTGTACTGTTCTAATAAGGATTAGGTCCCTGTCCTGGATGATTGTATATGTATGTACATACTGTTTTGGTTCTGAATATGTATATGTATGAAAAGTCTTTTTTTTCCATACAGACTGTCACAGCTTATTGGACATCTTTTAATTACTGTTTTGGCTTCCGCCAGCCCCTGTACTCTGTATTACTGTCTTTACTGTTAAGCAAGCCTTCGGTAATCACGGATTACTGGCCGGTTACGGTGCTAAACCCATAGGGGCAAGTTTGGGTCGTGACACACGACATCCCCTATCCAATACAACTTGACCCCCAAGTGGTGACTCAACCATGAGTGGTGATTGTAATCATTCTACTTTTAGGCCCAATGCAAATGCAAATACTGATGCCATGAATGAATGCAATGCCCCGGTATCTAACAACACATTGGCCCATGTGTTATAGACTAGATAAGTACCTCTCATCACCGATAGTCTCGATGACTGCTCAGAAGCAATAACGACATATACTCGTCCTTGGACCCTCTGATTGTTCCATTCACCTCTCACAGTATTGGTTGGTGGCGTTGACTGTACAGATGTGGCCCCTTGTACTGCCCGCGATGTCTGTCCTGACTGAACTAGCTGGTAACCCTATCTCTGACCTTGGCCTGACTGATAACCCCCAGAATTTCAGGACCCAAAAGTGTTCCCCTTTCCAATCAGTTATAGACAAGATCTTTTAATGTGACCCGATTGCCCGCAATAATAGCATGCAGGCGATTGGCCCCTTCCTTGGGCTGGACTTTGAGAACGAGCTTGTTGTTGGCAGCTAAGATTCCGGTTACAGTTTGAAGTGTTATGGCCCTGCTGGCCACTTCTAAAACAAGTGACACGGTTAAGGCCCGTACTTCCCGAACTTCTCATAGAAACGAATCCCAATGACTTGGTTGGTTGGGGCATGGACTGAGAAGATGAAGAAAAGGAACTCTTAGATTTCTTAGAAGATCCTGAATCGCCTTTTGATTCAACATAGTTCGGTCTCTTGAGCTTTTACCTCACTTCCTCAGCCTCCATCATAATCTCCACGTGTGCCGTAGCTTTCACCAACTTATCATATTCCCGATACACATGACACGTCACCTTCATTAGTATTTTAGACCTTAATCTCTTCTCAAATTTGAAACACCGACGTTCTTCAGTAGCTACAAGTTCAGGAGCAAAACATCCCAAACTAGTAAATGTGGCTTCAAATTCCCCCTACTGGTGCGTCTAGTTGCCATAACTCTTCAAATTGCTTCCTCAACTTTCCTCTAGCCATAAGAGGCAAAAACTTCTCTTAAAAAACATGAACGAATGCCTCCCAAGTATGCTCCACTCTATGCTTAACTGTCTTCCACCATTGATCGGCCTCTCATTTCAATTGACACGCCGCAAGGCCACCCTAAGCTCTCCATCATTGATGTCTAAAATCTCAAATGATTTAACAATCTGCTCTAACCATCATCTGCCTTCATAGGATTAGGCTCGCCACTATACTCCGCAAGGTTAGAGCAGAAGAATTCCTTCTTTAAGAAAGAGACTTGGGTTTCCCCTTCAATTGTCCTCGCCACTTGCTCGACTCGGAGGATTTCCATGGATTCGTGGAGAGCGGTTGCCATCTCTCGGGCTAATGCCCTCATTGCATCTTGGGCCAGCAGAACGGCTGCGTCATTCTACTCTACCCATTCTTCTTGGGGAGGGAGATATTGCTGTGCCGGCTTATCCTAGCGATCTCTACAAATCTACCTCGACCTCCTCTTCCTCGTCCTGACATCCTATATGAAAATAAGAAAAAGAATTTAACTCACAACTCACCAAGATATATGCCAACTCTCATATTACACACGCAAGTTAAATGCACGTATATGCAATAGCTTATATCATATAAGGCACGCCACATACTTACATAAACACATGAAACACACATGAGTTACTCCTTTAGGATGCTGACTAGTCCATGGCACTCAAAGATTTCCTAGTGGAAAAAGCATTGATCAGATACAAGTCATGTCCTAAGTGTTTAACTCCATACCCACACAACCAAAGAAATCAATTTAAGACACACAAAACAATCTACCATTTCCCCTCTAACGTAATAGCCCTATGTGGCAAAGCCGCTTCCCACGAGCTCCAGGTATTCAACCTGGTTTGCTCTGATACCAAATTGTAACACCCTAAAAGACCCGGTCCATAAACTTGTTCTTCCAAGCATTAAGCATGATCAGCATATAAGATCCGAACAAAATAAAATAATACAGCCACTCACTCATGGCTTTCTTTCCCTTTGAACTATTCCCAAAACGAAAGTTACATAGTTGTTCCATTACATTCCTCAAAACATTAAAATAGTTCAAAAGAAAAAAAGTAAGTAGTCAACAATTTAGTCCGCCAGGGCATCATCCTTAACACAATGTTCTTCACAACACTATGACACAAAAATCAACTTCTAAAATACAATTATCATCATCACCCCCCAAGAAACTTCAACAAAACATACTAGCTCAATTGGCATCATCACTTGAGAGGTATCTCGTCCTCAATTCCTAAAAATTGGTTGGTTTGTGGGGTGAGCATAAGCTCAGTAGGTGATGCATTTAACAAATTATATAATCATTTGAAAGACTTACGCTCATGCAATGCAATTCATGGGAATGTATGAAAACAAAGTAAAACCATGCCTGAGTATGCTATTGATAGGATGCAAAGCTTTGAACATATTTCATCTTTCCCCTTTTCTCATTGGGCAATACTCATCCATGACACCCACAGGTAAGAGTCCAACATCAAAACATACATAGACCATTATAGTTGTTTATCGAAAATAATCCCACATTTGCCAACTCCAGAAACGGCGGGCTCATAGACACCCCAAAACATTTTCCCACATTCGTCTGGTGATATGCGCAAACAGGGCAATTGGGTACCTTGACTCCTCGCACAGGTACCAATTACAATACATAACTCAAAACCAACCACAACTCACTATCAGAACTCATAGACTGTTTACCCTCTTTTTGCGTTCAACCATTTTCACAAAAGTAGAACCAAAAGAAATGAACAATGCATATGATGCATGAGTTTGTAAACAATGCATTTTTCCTACAATGATATCAATTCACAATGGTGCAACTCTCCTCATTTCATAAATCAAGGCATTCCGATCATCATTCATCATCTCATCTCAAGTTCAACATCAAATGGGAACCTCCAAACTTACATTTCAAACCCAAAACCAAGTAATTACATTCAATTTCATATTTCAGAAATTAATTGAGTAAAACCCCCTTTTATAAATTAAGTTTCAGAATTAGGGTTTGAGAAAAATGAGAAGAATTGGGGTTTTTCTCTCCTTCATGAAATTGAGGCAATCATCAATCATAAACAATGATATTGTATTATAATAATTGTAACTCCTTCAACAATTACAAAATTTCACCCTCATTATTCTCAATCTTTAATCAACAACTCAAACCAATACATATGTATATACATATATATATATATAGCTAATGAAATCACAACATAAGCTACTCAAATGGAAGATATAAGGAGTTAAAGACACTTCTACCCCGAGTTGGTATGCTAGGGTTGCAATACATGCTCGTACTATGATGATCTGCGAAACAATTGGTGAAAGTGTCGATCTAGCTCTTCTTTCAACTAATATTGGGGGATCTTGGGTAGATCTTGAGTCAAGATTGGAGAAATCCATGGTTTTGTGAGCTAGGGTTTGAGAAAAATTAGAGTTAGAGAGAGGATGAAAAAGTGTAAAGAAAGCGACTTGGAATCGCTTTTTAAAATCTGTTGTCCCCGGCAGGTCGCTTAAGCGCAAGTTCTGTCGCTCGAGCGTAAGGCACAACTAAGTGATCTCACTCGAGCGAAAAAGAAACATGTCCCAGAAGTTTTGCAAAGCTACAATGAAACTACTGGGAGCTTGCAATCTACGCTCGAGCAACAAATTCTTCGCTCGAATGGCCCGCCTACAAAATTGGCAATTACTGGGAGCTAAAGATCTACACTTGAGCGAGAAAAGCTTCACTCAAGCAGAGTGAAAAAAACTCAAGTGTCATAAGCAACTTGACTTGTTTGGGTTCGCAGTCTTTTTAACTAGAGTTATTAAGCCTGCAGGGTTGTCTTTACACCTAGTGCCTTAAAACCATCTAATTTTGGAGCCATTGGTTCAATACTTGTTGCATAGGTTAATTAGAAAGCTTAAGGTACCTAGACATTTCACAGTTAAGAAAAAATAAAGAAAATGACTTGTTTGGATCTGTAGCGTTTTCAGCTCGAGTTATTAAGCCCGTAGGGGTGTCTTCACACCTAGTGCCCTAAAACCATTTGCTTTGGGAGTCATTGGCCCAACATTTGTTACATGGGTTGATTAAAAAGCTTAATGGGTCAAGGCATTGCATAATCATTAAAATAAAAAATTAAAAAAAGAAAAAACAAGAATCTTGGTTGCAAAAAGTTTAGGGTTTTTCTATGTGTGTTGGGTATTATTGTCAGTTACACTAGGCTATTATAATGGAAAATTAACTAGTTATACGAATTACACTTTACACCAAGGGCACTAATGGCGTGCTTTACTAGCATTCACAAATACAGGGACTTAACTTTTGTAATATGGAATTACGATTTTTGCTTAATAGATTCTCTCATACTTGTTCACTGTGCCTTCAATGACTCATAACGTCTTGATATCACACTATAGTTGGCACATAAGTTGATTCTTAAGTGGAGTAGTGTGATTAATTGTTGTTGGGCAAATGTAAATATGTTGATGTTTGTGGGTATCATTTCTTGAAACCCTCACGAGACTACACTAGTCCACTTAGGTAACCTTAGGGTTTAAAAGGCTTGTTGCATATGCTATGTCACGACCCGAACCCGCCCCCAAGGGTTAAGTACATAATCGGCCAGTAATCATGAGATTACCTACGGCCTCAAACCATTTTAGACTTAACTCATCAGAGTAAATGGGCCAAATGGAAGCAAAATTTAAAACTTTGTCCATAGAGTTGTACTTACATGGCACATCATAACAAACCATACATAGACGTATTAATAACTCACAACAGAAAACACAGTAACATAAAGTTCTGTACAAACAGGATCATTTAAGTCTAAGTTAACCCATGAAACTATGTACAACAGATTCAAAGTCTTCGCCAACATGACAAAATATAAATACATAACAAAAGGGCGAAGACGAGTCTCGTGCGTGAGACGCAAGGGCTGACTCTTCAAAACCTTGGTTGCTCCACACAGACTTCATTGAGGCTAGGTCTGGACCTCTCTTGGCTCACCTACAAACACATGAATGAGCGTGAGCGAATGCCCAGTGAATAATATCAATTAAAGAAAATGCATTGGAACAATATACATCGGACGGCCTTAGGCCCAATTCATATTTCTATCTAGTATATAATAGATATGGATCAAGTAACTTCGGTTTCAAACACTTCGGACGGCCTCGGGCCCAATCCATTCATGTCAAACTAGCTTTTGGCCCATTTGTCTTTCATTCATATCAGACTAGCCTCTGGCCCATTTGTCTTTCATTCATGTCAGACTGGCCTCTGGCCCATTCATACTTTTATTCAGATCATACTGGCCTCTGGCCCATTTATTCATTTATGTCAGACTGGCCTTCAACCCATTCATTCATTCATTCGTGTCAAACTGGCCTTTGGCCCATTCATACTTTCATGTCAAACTTATAAATCTTCATAGAAGTAAGCAATTGGACAACAACATGTTTCAGATATCTTTGTCAAGATATTACTCACAGTGATCAGTTGGTCGGTTTGCCCTGGAGCTTGACCCTACACATCACATAACACATACGGGTCACAAATGATTCAATCTGTTCTTTAATTCACATATTCCTCTTTAGGCTTTATTCTTATCCCTTTAATTCAATTGCAATGCTCAATGCATGCCTAAGAGTACTTAGAAGTGAAAGAGAACAGAAAATGAAACACAGAATGTACTTTCAAAATTTTCAGAAATAAAGTCCCCGCTCGAGCGTGGACTTCCCCGCTCGAGTGGACCCATGAGGTCTGCAAAAGTGCTGGATGCATGAAAATTATGCTCGAGCTTGAAGTCAGGCACTCGAGCTGAAGGTCTGTCTACATAGCTCCTCGCTCGAGCGTGAACTTCCCCCGCTCGAGCGGACCCCTTGTCTGCACAAAAAAAATACTGGGAGCTCGTATTTCCCGCTCGAGTAGCGGCTCTCCCGCTCAAGCGGACATCAAAATTTCTGGGTTTTCCAGCAATGTTCTTGAGCTCAAATTCAACCTTCAAATCAATACATCTTGCATTTTTTTGGCTCAATCTTCACATAAACATGTACTAACATGGTACAAACACCAAATTACAACATTATGAAGCTCAATTCCATGAATTACTTACATGCATGCCTCAAATTGACCCAAATTGCTTTCATGATAACAATTCCATGTATTTCAAACTCATTTCATCATAAATTGTACATGCATGTGGAATATAACTCCAATTTCAACTCAAATGGTGCAAATGGTGATCACAAGCATGAGTTCTAACCAAAATTCTACATGGATCATATTTTTCATACTCAACTATACAAATTCATGGCAATTATATACATGCATGCATTCCATGACTTCAAACTCAACAAAACCAACTCAATTCCATCACAATCAATTTAATTCATGTTCTTGACCATTAATCAAACTTGAATTCACAAAATTGCAATTTAAGGTCCATGAATTCACTTACCTAGAGGCTTAATTCTCACAATTTATGGTAAATTCTTGAGTGTGCCTTCAAGATCACTAAGCTTCTTGAGCAAAATTGCATAATTCTCCCCTCTCTCTCTCTCTATAGCCGGCCTTCTCTCCCTCACAAATGTATAACTTAGATTTTGAGCTCAAAAGAAACAAATGAGAGTGTATATGGCCCTTTAAATAAAAGTCCCACCAACCAAAATTATAAATATTAAATAATTGGGCACTATATCCTTAATTTAATCTAATTAATTTGATCCGAATCAATTTCCAATTAAATTTCACCGTAGGCTTTAAAAATTATGCCAGTCACAATGGCGCAATCAATTTCAGTTTCTGTGGCCGATAAGGCCTTCAATTTAAATTCCAAAGCAGATAATCACCCAAATATTCCTATGGTGAACAGATAGAAATTCAAAATCGATATTTTCACATAATGGCACACAAAATCATATCAAACACATAATCATATTCATATCAAGGACCAATTAGAATACTACGGAACAGGGATATCACATGCTAAGTGCAATCGTGATCCCTACAAAAGTAACTTAGAGTTATTTCATTTTTCTTGTTTCTTTTGTTTTGCTTGAGAACTAGCAAAATGTATGTTGGAGGGTGTGATATTGGCTGAAAGGTACCACATTGAGGTCACTTAAGTTACATTTAAAGTCCTTGAAGTATGGTTATTTAGTACAGATGATGTGTTTTATGTACTTGTGTAGGGTTGGTGAATAACATGCAATTTTAGGCGAAAAATGACACATAAGCAAGTCCTCCACTCAAACACTGGAAATTCATCACCTGTCAGTCCACCGCACATGTGGATATCCTCCACCAAACGTGCGGCCCACCACCACTCAAGCAACCAATATGGGTGATTGAGTGGCCCACCTTTGAAAGCATGCATGAAATTTCTAATGCGTTTTTCTAAGAATAAAAGGAAAAAAAAAGAGACTGGATTAGTGTTCTAACTTTTTGAGGCAGAAAGAGAGAGACAACCAGGGCTAAAGAAAGAAGCTTGATCATCCATGGAGGCGACCGCCATCTTCACTACTTCTATCTTATCTATTCCCTCCTCTATGTGCTGCTGAACATCTCTCTTAGGGTTTCTATGAAACCCTAGCTAAGTAACAAATTTTTGTAACCTTTGTTAGTTACATTTGTAGTGTTTTGATTGGAATAGTTGTAAAGCTTTTGAGGTTGTTTAAATATTCTTCCATCTTTGCTCTTCATTCGTGTTCATGATTATTGAATAAAGGCTTTACTTTATTTTTCATTGGTGTTATATTCAGAACTCTAGATGGATTGTGCCACGAACCCTAGTTTAAAGTGGACAATCTATGCCCGTTGAGATAGTGTGTGCTCGCGCTTCGAACACAACTTTATCTCTCTCTCTCTCCAATTCCTGACTTGTAGTTAAGGAATTGGCTCATTCGAACCAAGCATTTGTGTGCTTTGTAGATTGCAAATCCGGGTATTAAACTAGTGGTGGATTTTGACCCCTAAGTTCCCAATCCTAATTAATTAATTATCATTTTATTGCTTTTTCAATTAGGGTTTTATAAGCACTTTTCTGAACAAACCATCAACTAAACTAATTAAGAAATTAACAATTAAAATGGTTTTGGAATGCACAATAGTCCCTGTGGATATGATACTCATACTTGTTATCTACACTTAATAGAGTTTGGGAATACTGGTTCGCGATATATTAGGAGATCATGAAATTGTTGTTGATAGTTTAGTTGGATTCTCTCTATCTCTCCCTCTTTCTATAACTAGTTGAGGCTTGTGTAGTGACTTTGGCAAAGTTTGACTTTCTTTTTTGTTGATTTATTATGGGTGAGAAGCCTAGGCATGGCTTCCTCTATGAGAAGAAACCAGATCTCCCATCTCGAACCTTTTTTTACATGAATTTGAGTAGGTTATACTCATTTTCATGAGTAGGAGGACGAGAACCTCTCTCTTCTCATTAGAGTTTTCCCTATTTTGTTGATTTTTGTTTATATAGAAACCCAAGCAGGGTTTCCTCTATGAGAATAGACTGAATCTCCTCTCTAGTCACTATTTCATGAATATGGGTAATTTATATCCCTTTTCATGTGTTTGAGGGTGAGAATCTCTCTATCCTCATTAGAGCCTTCTTGATTTTATTGCTTTGTTGATTATTGATGATGTCGAAACCGAGTCACTGTTTCCTCTGTAAGGATAAGTTGGTCTTACCTTCTCAAAACATTCTTTCATGGATTCGGGTAGTCTATACTCGTTTCTATGTGTATGAATGCTAGGACCTCCTTATCATCGTTGGAGTATTTGTTTTAGTTATGGTAGTTATTATGCTTGCCGTGTACGTTGGAATGAGTTTCTTTTCTCTCTACCCTTACTCTCTCTCATTTTAAGCTTTTATGTTTTGTTTTAATTCTTGATGTATCATCATGAAATTTACACGATTAGATTAGGGTCATGCCTCCGAGCTTGGATTACTATGTCTTGGAAGATATCATTATGTGGTGTGCTTTCCTTGATAATCCATATGCTATCCTTAGTATCAATCGAACTTGTAGGATTCATTCTATGTGTGTGTTTGCATTTTGTAGATTGTTGCATCTAGGATCATGCAAATTTCTAATTAGTTGTCTTTTATTACACTTGGCTGGAGTACCCAGTGAGTTTCCTTGTCATTTTCTTTGCATATCATTAGTCTTACATCTAAGATCATGCATTGATTTCTTACCCCTTTACACCCATGGCGCATGGTGTAGAGGAGTACTTAGTGAGATTATCCTTTCTCTTGCATCCTGTGAGTGTTTGCTTCTTATTATGTCTAACATGCTACCATAAGGCTATGTTCTTATGTGTTATACCTCTATTGCTCATTGAACGGAGGCCTCATTGCCTAAGTTAGAATGATTTTGATCTTTTCATATGTTAATTGTCTTGTATTTCCATGAGACTTGTAACACTCATGGATTTAAAATACCTTTAGAACTTAATTAATTCCACTATTGTAGCATTTGAAATTCCTTGATTTTTATTTTTTGATGAGTGGTTGTGTGAGAAATTTGAATTTATAGGTGATTGGAATGTTGATTCGCATTTGGGACTTGTTGGAAGATGTTTTGGAACCTTAAAAATCAAGCTGGGTGTCGACACCATGTTTCTGGGTGTCGACACTTGCTCCTCTTCCCTTCTTCTTCATCATATTGCTTTTGGGTGTTGACACCAGAGCAACCTGGGGTTGATACTAGCATCCTTGAAATTTCCTTGGTTGCATTATGCTGTTGGAGTTGATACCACCACTATGGGTGTTGACACTGTTGGGCTGGAAATTAGAAATGGCGTTCACTGTTTCTTGGTGTCGACACCAAGGCCATCCAGGGTCCTGGTCAGTTTGAACCATTTTTCCTTGGCTGTTACATGCGTTGGGGTCAACACCTCCCTTCATGGTGTCAACACCTGATGCAAACCAAACACTACTAGTCATGTTTTTGGACCCCACCTCTTGAATTTTTGACTTATTCTTTATGTATTTTGGGCTTGAATGACCCATTTTACACCCCCACCATACATAAAAGTCTCTCTCTCTCTCTCTCTCTCTCTCTCTCTCTCTCTCTCTCTCTCTCTCTTATATTTTTCTCAATTTTTGAGCTTCAAGCTTTGGTTTCATCTACTTAGAAGAGAAATCAACCCCTAATTATTGAGGGAAAAACCTAGAGCACGCCAAAAGCCACCTTTGGGTGTAAGTGGATCGTGATTTCGTCACCATCAACTTTTGGGTCTTCAACTCTTTCCTCTTCCTCTTGATTATATTTACCTTTGATATGAATATGTGGTATTTTCTTAGAAGTTTTGATGTTTGGGGAGAAAGGTTTGATTTAAAAAGGGTTTGATGTTAGAAAATTGAGTTTTTCCCTAAATACTTGAAATGTTGGAATGCTCTTGTATAAAAATAGCCATTCTTTTAAGGGCGGTTTGGTTTATGAAAGAAATGAGGGAAATCCCCATATTTGTTGAAACCCTAACTTTGTGATTTTGGTTGTAAAGGAGAGATCGAGGAACAAATCAATGTTTATGATAATATTAAGCCAATGTTCAGTGGATATGCTTGGAGACTTTGAGAAAAATATAAATTCTTGGGAATGTTATTGAAATGGTGGATTATTGTGAAAACTCTTGGTAGATTTGTGATGATTTACTTTCTCTATGGACTTAAATTACTATTTTGTATGATGTCAATCGGAACCTTAATTAAATTATGATATTTTACAAATTCATGCATTTCATTGCATCCCATGGTTTTGAACTCATCTTACTTTATTCTCATGGATGTTGAGACATTGGAAAGGGGGTGAATGGTTTAGTAAACTAGGTAGAGAGTCGGTTTTACAAAGGTGTTGAGTATTGTGTTAGTATTCGTACGGGGAATCAAGGTGTCCAATTGCCTTGTCTCGGGCTTAATACCGGACAAATGTGGGAAAAGATGTTTTCTAGGTGCCCAATTGCCCTTCCAAACTTGATGTCGTAAAATGTGGGAGAAGTGTTGATTTTAGGTGCCCAAATGCCCTTTTGTATTGATGCAATAAATGTGGGACTATTTTTTATATACAAATCCTATCTATATGTATTTGGCTCCTACTTAGGGTTTTCTGGTGCACATTTACTACCCCGTATTTGATATTGGTTGATTTTGAATAAGAATGCATGAACATCATTTTATTAGTAAAAGGCAAGGGATGGGTTTTATGATCTCATCGCATAAGCATAATCTTACTTATATCAAATGCTCATATACTCCGTTAAATGTATTTCTACTGGGCTATTTTGCTCATTCCTATCAAAATAACAATTTCAGGTCAAAATGATGGAGTCCTACCCCATTGAGTTGAAGATTGGACATTTTGGTGGAGCATGGACCTACTTTTTTGTGTACTTTATGTGATACAGCTCTTGAGCTAAATTTTCCTTTTATTTTTTGTAATCAAGACCCTTGTCTTGAACTGTGTAAGCCCATAAGGCATTTGACTTGTTTCTCTCTAGCTCTTTGAATTACAAATGTTATTATTTGGAATTTTGAAACAATGTGAATGTAAACGAACATGTAATTCTTTTGGGAAATTTTAAGGAGAAAGAGAAGTATTCACTTAACACCTTGATGTCTCTTATTTATGTCATCATTCTACGTATTTTATCCTGAAGAGGATGTGTGTTTCCGAAGAAATTAATATTATTATTGTTTAAAAACGGAGCGTTACCTTCTACTGTCAAACATTTTTCAAATTGTGAGAGATTAGAGTATTTCAATGTAGGTAATCTAGTCTATACTTGTTTGCTCCATATAGTAAAGATAGTATTAGTAATTAGGTTGTATGATCATATTGTGTTAATAATTCTCATATCAAGAACTAGTAGAGGTTGATCTTGATCGGGTGATTGAGGGTGCTCAATTCATAATCTTCCCCCTTTATATTTAAACTCTCAGATCATATTCTTTAGTTGATGGGCATTGGCCTTTGGCACGAGTCAGAATTTCTTAATTTTCTCAAAAGATTAGGTGGTGACTCCATGTCTCATATTTGATTTATATTTTGCACTTTTGTACGATTAGTGGATTTTCATCAAATATGTTAAGTCTAGATCATTCATTTGTATCTCACATTTCACCTTGGTTATTTCCTTGAGCATGAGACCTGGAGGAGTAGCTGGGGCCTTTAGCTGTCGAGAAAAGGATCTCACACACCATTATTATCATTGTAGCCATTGGTATCATTATCATTTTACTATCACTATCACTATCACATTACTGTTATGGTCGCTACGGCTATTAGCACCTCCTTTCTACCACCACTACCATAACACTCCAGTTCCACCATTATCACTACCTCTGCCATAGCCACTAGTAACATTTTACTACCACTATCACTAAACCGCCAATGTTGTTGTCTCCTATCATCACCACCACACCGCAAGCATCCCTTTACCATTATCATAATCACTATCTCTCCCTCTCCACCATCATCACCATTAGTATCACAACTATCATCATTGCTAGAGCCGACACCATCTCTATCACCATGATCTCACTATTATAACATAAAAATTAAAAAAGAATATTTAATTAAAAGTAATAAAATATAAATTTCATTTTGTACACATAAAAATGATTCATTTTATAATAACACTTAAAGTATTATTAAATAAATAAATTTTCACCTTAAAGACAAAATCCATAGAAGATAAGGATTCTCCTCAGATATCAGAAAAATGCGCGCCAAGAAAAGACAAAAATGATTTTGCAAATATTTTGTGTCTATAATTATTTGAGTCTGTTAGTGATAAGGATTTTCCTTCACTCACTACTTTAATAAAGTGGATATTTCTTATCCTGCTTTATTAAAGAAAAGCTGTGAAAATCTTTATACGTGTCTTGTAATAAATTATAACGTCAAAATTTTGTCAAAAAAGGAGGATTGAATGATATGCAATGGGGCCCAAAGCAATACTCGATATCATTATCCTAATCTTTTATTGATAAGATTTTATCCATAATAATAACTTACGTCCAAATCTATGCATTTATGGCATAGATATTATTATATGAATCTAGATAGTCTAGGTAGGAGTCTATGGTCTAGGAAAAATAGGCTTTTTTGTTTTCTTTGCCAAAACTTTTGACGTAATGATTTTTTGGACTTGTATGTATCAACTTTGTGTATAAATTGGCATGTTTGCCAACGGATAAAGCAGAATGAAAAACACCCCTTCACTCTGCATTGTAAAAATTTCCAACCCCTCTCAAAAAACCTCTACGTGTATTAAGTTTTTCAGAGTTCCAGAGTCTGTAATATAATCTTTGTAAGTATATTTCTTATTAATATGAAGTGTGAGTAGTTTCTCTTTTTCCTTAAATATTTCAAAAGGGTAACTCTTCTATTCTAAAAATTTATTTTCTTTTTGGAAAAACTAAGTTTATGGAATGCTTGTTTGCTCATTAATATTACATGCTTTGAACCTTCGTAGTATCTGCTATTTTCTATTTTGTTATTGAGTGACCTTATCTGAAGAGCCCGTGTGAGCCGTGGTTAGGCGTTGGAGGGCAAATTGTAGGCAGAAATGGAAAGGTAAAATTTAGAAAATAAAAATATACTATGTTGAACGAGGCTTTAGCTTCAAGGTGGGAGTACATGTAATGAAAACAAACATTGCCTAAAAATAGTTTTTATCAAAGAAAAAGAATTTTAGAATAAAAGGAGAGCAACCTAGGTAGAAATATTAAGGAAATATTGTCCATAAAAGAAATTTAAAAAATCAAAACTTTATGCCCTTAGAAGATAAACTTAGGATTAAAATCAAAATTAGTACTGAACTCATACAAGAATTAGAAGATCAAATATCAAGATATCAGTTTCTTTTATCATTAGCTTCTGGCAACTCTTTAGAAAATTACAGTTTGAAAATTTCTCAAATAAATAAACAGCTAACTGTAAAACAAGAAGCCTTAAAATTAGCCATACAACAGCTGGAAGACCTTTTAGTATAACTGTAGAATTAATCAGATAATTCTCAGCCCAATTTTAAAATAGTGGTAGACCACTGACCTTTTAGTATAACTGTAGAATTAATCAGATAATTCTCAGCCCAATTTTAAAATAGTGGTAGACCACTAACTCATCCCCTAAAAAATTGGTATCAGAGCAGTGTTCGGTTTTAGGACAGTTTAAGTTAGTTTATGCATTTTGCTTATGGTAATAGAGTAGTTTTTATTTTTAGAAATTTTAGTTATAAATTTCATATCATAGTAGCTTGTAATAATTTTAAAGTAGGAGTTAATTTTGTGTATGAAAAGAGTAGAGTATCCAGATTTAGAACTCAGCAGCCATAACCGTCGCCTTAGCATAAATAAGAATAATTTCTGTTGTAATTTTGAAGAGACTTTTACACATCAGCTTCATAGTGAACATAATCCTCAACTAAATAGTATCATAGATTATCAGATTAATTTTGCAGAAAATATTAAAAAGGACATAGATAAAATTAGTAATCTTCTTATTTCATCTATAGATCATCTCTGTAATAATCGTAGTATAATTAAAGATCAAGATAAAAAATTAGATTATATCCAAGTTCAGTGTAGTTCTATCCTACAAAAAAGAATAGATTTAAATTTAGAAAAATTTCCTATTAAGCTAGAAATAAAAATATTAATTTCAGCTACAAATCAAATAGCTAAACAAATAGAACAAATTAATCAAATTCAAGATAATTTAAAACAAAAATTAGAAATTTTAGAACAACTTGTAAGGTCTTAGTTTATGAGTAGTGATAAGAAAGCTAATAGAGATTACCAAACTATTTTAAAACAAGCAGAAGATTTTCATAATAACCCAGAAGGAATCAGTAGTTATCAAGGAATAAATCAGTCAAATAAAATAACAGTAAGACAAAATAATATAGAAATTCTATTTTTAATTAGAGTGTGTGAAAAATTTTAATATCTATCAGAACAACTACACAGCTTAGAAAATCGTCTAGCTTCTTTAGAAAAAATAATACTTCAAAAAGGAAAAGGAGTAAAAGGACAAACTAATAGACCCTAATCTCAGGTAATTGAAGAGGATATAGCCAGATATTTTGACAAGCTTAAATTACCAAGAAAATCCACCTGTAGCATTTACAGAAAATAAAAATGTTTAAACAGCTAATAAAAGGAAGTAGTAGTAAAAAGCGTAATGAAGATGAAGATGTTAAAGTGGAAGAATTTATAGATGTAGAACAGCAAATAGAAAAATTTTAAAAAGAAAAGTTAGAGTTAATTCCAGCTAAATATGTGTATAAGCTAGGTAAGATTCATAAAAACAATATTTATTTAAACACTATGGCGAATAGATGATTAGTGTAACTCAAGAAGATGAGAAAATAGAGCTAAATTTAATAGAAAGAGAAAGCTATAAATATGCAGTAAATGAACACCTTAAAATGACTCATTTAGGATTAGTAGTGGTAGGAGTTAAGGCTTTAACCAGAGAAAATTTAGGAACTAAAGTGTTTGTATGTCTCTATGATGATAGGTTTAATGATGTCGGACAGAATATTTTAGGTAGCTATGAACTAGATATGAATTCAAAAGGAGAAATAGTTTATTTTACACCAGATTTTTTACTACCAACCTCGACCTTTCATAAAAAGATAAAAATAGGAATAAAGAGTAGAGGATATAAAATGAAAAAGGGAGAAAAGAATTTATTAGTTTGCACAGGATTTTTAGGTTTAGCAGTCTCAGAAAGCAATACTCACTATAGACTTACAAATGATCATATAGTTAAATTATTAAGTGCAAAAGGAATAAAAGCATTACCAGCTAAAAAATTTAATTCTGAAGATAATGCAGCACTAGATTGGAAACTAGGAGATTTTCTAGGACAAAAGAGATTAGCCCCTCAAGATAATTTATTATACCAAACAACAGATGGAAATTATGCAGTAAGATTTCCTCAGTATACTTATGTAGCACCAGAAAAATCTGAAGATGATGAATTTAGTAATATAGATAGGGAAGAAAATCAAGATAATCGTAGTGAAATAAATCAGCTTTACGTAATGACAGAAGAAAAAACTATATCACAAAATAAGATATATAATATTGATGAGATAGATTTAGAAAAATTTACCCTAGAAGACATGAATAAAATACTAGATGCTAGATATTATGAATACTTAGCCAGAGGAGATACCCATGATGAAGTAGTGTCATTTTTTGATCAGGAATTTCATACGGAATATGTAGATGATATCATAGAAGATAATATACATCCTAGCAAAATATTTAGGATACCAGAACAATCTAACCTAGAAGATACTTTTTATATGAATACAGAAAGCTCAGGAACCAATAACCCACAGCCAACTGTAGAAGATCCAATAGAACCAATGCATTATGCAGTAGGAGAAAGAAGACTATTAGCCAGTTCAGGACGTAGTCATGCAGACCCAAATAAAAGCTATAAGTTTCATGGAAAGCGTAGACAACTAGATATGAGTATACAATTACAGCCAATCAATAATCAAGGAACCCTTTTAGATTTAGCTAGATTCGACCCTCAGATATGATAGGAAGTAATAGAAAGATGGGAAAAAGATGCAGTAAAAGCATGGATGACTAGTCCCTATGAATCAACGGATATGTGGGAATATATGGAGACACTTCTAGGAGATTCAGCTTATAATATTTATTTAACTTTCAAAGGGAAATATGAAGAACAATTAAACAGCTCAAAGAATTAGGATATAACCTGTGGAATTTTACAAATTTTATTAAAGAAATACTTATAGGATATGATCCTTCTAGAGGAAATGATTCCGCTCAAAGCGTAGCATTAACTGAGTTAGACCAAATAACATTAGGAAGTTGGAAATATATTGTACCTTTTAGTAGAGAATACTTAGCCATAGCAGCAAGAACTGGAAAACGTTTTGATGAAGAAATAGGAAATAAATATTTTAGAAAATTACCAGGAGAATTAGGAAGAGAGATAGAAAACAAATGGTCAATTTATTATGCAAGTCTACCAGCAAAAATAGCCACAGGAGAATTAAGAATAAGAGGAACTTTAGGAATAGGACCTAGAATAGTTTTTACATTTTATAAGCTCAGAGAAAAATGTATAGAAGTTAAAATACAGAAAGACTTGAAAAAACAAAGTTACGGCTTTTGCAGCAGTGTAATATATACTCCTCAGCAATATGAAGATGAATATAATAAGAAAAAATACAAAAAAATATAGAAAAGAAAATGTCACGACCGCAAACCGCCCCTAGTAGTTTGGTGCCATGATGGCCAGTAATCCGGGATTACCGAAGGCCAACTTACAAAATTCACACACAATCAGAGTACAATTATATGGGACTAACAAGTACGGAAGCGATTTATACAAACAGATTAGTCCATAAGAGCTGTGCATAAGTCAAATGAGATAGCAACCATTTACATATGGGTTATAATTTAATTACAAACAAAGCAAAGTACAAATTACATTTTACATATTAGCAAAGGGCTCCATAAACCGACATAAACAAATTGTACGAATTACAGGTCTAAGAACATAGTCTGCCAGATTGCCGACATCTTCTTTGCCGACATAACAATCATACAAAACACACATCTTGATCAAAAAGCTTCTCAAGCTGACGTATGCAACATACAAGTCGTACAAATTAAGAAGCATAATTTTCAAGACTGCCGACGTAAATACAGGTTAAGCCGACATAATCAAAAACCCAAAATAAGCTCCAGAGTCACATCTAGGCGTCACCGCCTTCTTGTTTATCACCTACATATATATAGAAAGGGTGAGCTTGGATACTCAGTGAATGGTATAAATAATAAAGGGGTTTGCATGAATAATAGCCGAAGTCCTTTCAAAACAATACAAGACAAAACTTTATATATAACAAGGAATGGACCTCGTCCATCTAACAGATCTTCACAGCTTCAAGGGATACTTACTAGCATCACATATTACAAATAATAACATTCCGGCAAACGTATTCATGCGGTAAACCGTCCGTGGCAAAACAAGACAAAGCAAGAGAGGCATCTCAAACAATGGTGCTACAAAAGTTTAGAGTCCTCTAGCACAAGGGACCTATGTTACAAAGGCCCATAGCCTTTTAACACGAGAGTACTGCGAAAGTTTAGAGTCCTCCAGCACAAGGGACTTTCAAGGCAAGATGTGCTGCAAAAGTTTAGAGTCCTCCAACACAAGGGACTTCCAAAACGAGATGTGCTACGAAAGTTTAGAGTCCTCCAGCACGAGGCACTTCAAAAACGAGATGTGCTGCGAAAGTTTAGAGTCCTCCAGCACAAGGGACTTTCAAATGAAATGTGCTGCGAAAGTTTAGAGTCCTCCAGTACAAGGGACTTTCAAAGAAGGTCATCACAACAAAATCATACTTGATATACAAAACAGGGACAATTATTCATGCTTAACAAACACTTTCAAAACAAAGCAAAGCAAAGTCTTTATCAAAACGTATAACACAGCTTTATTATAAATACCACTCACCTAGTTTGTCAAACGTCAGGGTCGAGGCAAGTCCAAGTCCTACAAACACATGGTAAAGTCTATTGAATGCACTACTCAAAATAAGTCTAGCATACATGCAAATGACCTCGGCATTCTTCAAAAACTAAGTCAATCAAATCGAAACACAGTTTCTTATCTTTGGAAAAACACGCTGGGCAACTACCAGGTCTAGGCCGAGGTCCCACACCTCCTTGCCGAGGTGTAGCCTCGATGGCCACATTCAAAAGCGAAGTCGGGAAAATCTGGGTTTCCCTCTTGATAAACATGAAGAACATGAGTATGAAGAAGATGAACACAAAGATCAAAACTTGCTATTACAAAAGCTGAGATTTCATGCTATAATTTCAAAAACATGGACCTGGGTACCCACACTCAAGGATCTTCTCAAAACAAACAAAAAAGCATGAGCCTTAATGTAAACTTTCGGATCAAACGAGGCTTTTCTTTAAAAACACATGAAAACCGTTTTCTCTTTCTAAAACCAACTTTAAATCGATGAATGGCGTATAGAACAGGTTTGGTCATGCAATGCAGCTAGATGATCAATAAGAACAACAAGAATAGGTTAAGATTCTAACCTCAAAACTCGAATCTAACGGCTCAAGCTCCAACGATCAAGCTTGGAAGTTCACTCTCTCTAGCTCAAACTTCTCCTTCTTCTTCCTAGAGTTTCTCTCTCTAAAAGGCAAGATTGATACGAAAAGATATGCTCCTCACGACAATCACTAACTTAATCCCTCTGCCGGGACACGTGGCATCGGCTGATTGGCTCTATCCAAAAAGGTGACTAACATGACAAGACAAGACCAAGACAAAGTGTACTCAACAAGCTAGGCGGCAAGAACACACCGGCAAGTAACGACATCGGCTAACAACAAGACTCCGGCAATCAAAGGGCAAGGACATCGGCTTGGAAGGACAACACTTGACTAAACTGTGCCACACCTTGGCCTAGATGTGCCACACCTCGGTTTAGGTCATACCATTCCAGGAACAAAATCACTCATGCAAGGATCAAGGATCTAGAACGCCTAGATATTAACATCTCGGCCCAGATGATGCACATCTCGGCCTAGGCGACGCGCACCTCAGCCTAGATGGTGACATCTCGGCCAATATGCCAGGGTGAAGATGGAGGTCAACCAACGGGGTTCCAAGATAGTTCTAAGTGACAAAGGTCTCGAAGGTGTCTAGGCTTAAGATGACCTCGGCAACGCACCAAACGAGAACAAAGCATGCAAGCAATCATTCAAGCAAAGCAAGACAAGATTTGCAAATGCACATATTAAAACAAGGTCATCCATAAATGTATGCAAGTATGACTAAGTCAAAATGAGGGTTGTTACATCCTACCCCCCTTAAAGATGTTTGGTCCCCAAACTTGAGTTACCTTGTTCCAAAAACAATTCTGGATGTCGGACTTTCATTTCCTCTTCCATTTCCCATGTAGCATCCTCTCCGTAATGCTCATTCCATTCAACTTTCACCATTGGTATCGACTTGCTTCTCAACTGTTTCACCTACCTATCGACAATCCGTATCGGCTTCTCTTCGTAGCCTAAATCTTCATTAATTACAATTCCGAAATAGTCGATCACATGTAGCGGATCTCGAATATATTTCCTCAACATCGAAACATGAAATACATTGTGGACTTGGCTCAATCCTGGCGGCAAGGCAAGTCTGTAGGCAGCGAGGTTAATCTTCTCAAGAATTTCAAAAGGCCCGATGTAACGGGGTGCTAACTTACCCTTCTTCCCAAATCTTGTGACTCCTTTCATCGGCGAAATCTTCAGGAACACGAGGTCCCCGACTTCAAATTCCAGCTCTCTTTTTCTCTGGTTGGCATAACTCTTTTGTCGACTCTGTGCGGTTTTGATTCTTTGTTGAACGAGCTTAATCTTCTCGGTCGTTACTTGAATTAACTCGGGACCAAGTAGGGCTTTGTCTCCTACCTCGGTCCAACATATCGGCGACCTGCACCTTCTTCCATACAGTGCTTCATACAGCACCATGCCAATGCTAGCTTGCTAACTGTTGTTGTAGGTAAATTCCACCAAAGGCAAATGTACTCCCCAACTTCCTTGGAGGTCCAATACACATAGTCTAAGCATATCTTCAAGTGTCTGAATCGTCCTCTCTGTTTGCCCATCAGTCTGGGGATGAAAAGCTGTGCTAAACCTCAACTCGGCTCCGAAAGCTCTTTGTAGGCTCTGCTAAAATCTGGAAACCAACTTCGGATCTCGGTCTGACATAATTGACATTGGCACTCCATGAAGTCTAACAATCTCATTCACATACAACAAAGCAAGTTTATCGGTGTTGAAGGTGGTCTTAACAGGCAAGAAGTGCGCTGACTTAGTTAGTCTATCCACGATAACCCAAATCGAATCCATACCCTTTTGTGTCTTCGGCAAACCAACCACAAAGTCCATGGAGATGTGCTCCCATTTCCACTCAGGAATTGGCAAAGGTTGAAGAAGCCCTGTTGGCCTTTGATGTTCCGCTTTTACTTGTTGACAATACAGACACTGGGATACGAACTCGGCTATCTCTCCTTTCATATTTGGCCACCAAAACGTCTGCTTCACATCCTGATACATCTTGGTGTTCCCGGGGTGAACAGCAAACTTGGAACCATGAGCTTCCTGCAAAATCTTTCTTTTCAAATCTGGGATGTCGGCTACACACAATCTTCCTTCAAACTTGAGCACTTGATTCTCTATGGTGTACCCTGATCTCGGCTTTGTGATAATCTCATCGGCTACTTTCTTCAAGAATTCATCCTCCATCTGTCTTGTCTTTACTTCCTCAACAATAGTCGGCTCCACTAAGATTGCGGTTAGACATGCCAAATTTCCAACCATCTTTCTGCTCAAAGCGTCGGCCACGGTGTTAGCTTTACCTGGATGATATTGGATCTGCATATCATAATCTTTCAACAACTCAAGCCATCTTCTCTACCTCATATTCGATTCCTTCTGAGTGAACAAGTACTTCAAGCTTTTATGATCTGTGAAAACCTGACAAGAAGCTCCATACAAATAGTAGCACCAAATCTTCAAAGCAAATACCACGGCTGCTAATTCTGAATCATGGGTGGGATAGTTCTTTTCATGTGGCTTCAACTGACGTGAGGCATATGCTATAACCTTACCTTTTTGCATTAATACACAACCCAGACCCTTATGCGAAGCATCACTGTAGACATGAAACTCTTCATTACCTGATGGTAGTACAAGAATTGGTGCTGCGACTAATCTCGTCTTCAACTCTTGGAAAGCTGCTTCTCTATCCTTAGTCCATTCATAAGCCACTCCCTTCTTAGTCAGTTGTGTCAACGGAATTGCAATCCTTGAGAAATCCTTTACGAATTTTCTGTAATAACCAGCCAATCCCAGAAAGCTACGAACCTCGGACACATTAACCGGCCTCGGCCAATTCACAACGGCTTCAATTTTACTAGGATCGACCGAAATACCCTCTTCATCAATTACATGACCCAAAAATGAAATAGTGGAAAGCCAAAACTCACACTTGTTAAATTTAGCATACAATTTCCGATCCCTCAAAGTCTGTAAGGTAAGTCTCAAATGCTCATCGTGTTCGGCTTTACTCTTAGAGTAGATCAATATGTCATCGATGAAGACAACCACAAACTCATCTAGGTATGGCTTAAAGACTCTGCTCATCAAATCCATAAAGGCTGCAGGGGCATTGGTCACTCCAAAAGGCATCACTAAAAACTCGTAGTGGTCATACCTCGTCCGAAAAGCGGTCTTCTCGACATCCTCAGCTTTGACTTTAAGCTGATGGTAGCCCGATCTAAGGTCAATTTTGGAAAAAACTCGTGCTCCTTGCAACTGATCAAACAAATCGTCTACCCTCGGCAACGGGTACTTATTCTTAATGGTTACCTTATTCAGTTCCCGGTAATCAATACAAAGACGAAGTGTACCATCCTTCTTCTTAACAAACAAGACGGGTGCTCCTCAGGGTGAAGTGCTCGGTCTAATAAAACCCTTATCTAGCAACTCCTGTAGTTGAAGTTTCAATTCCTTAAGCTCGGGCGGGGCCATCCTATAGGGTGCTTTAGAGATGGGCTGGGTCCCCGGCATGATGTCAACCGTAAACTCTACCTCTCTATCAACTAAGTGACCAGGTAAATCATTTGGAAAGACGTCAGGGAATTCATTAACCACTGGGACGTCAGCTAACTCAACACTTCCATTCAAATTATTTAATATGCTACACAGATAAACTCGACACCCTTTTTGGATCAGTCTATAGGCTTTCAGGGATGAAATTAAGTAAGGCGGGGATACTATCCCTTTTCCTTGAAACGTGACCTCGGCTAGGTTTGGGGGTTTTAACGTGACACTCTTTGAAACACAATTTATGGACGCGTGATTTGCCACTAACCAATCCATCCCTAAAATAACATCAAAATGAGTTATGTCCAATGGCATTAAGTCAGCTAATAGTTCAACATTCCCAATTACAACAACACATGCTCGATAGATGGATGCAACATTCATAGATCTCCCAGATGGAGTAGATACAGATAATACATAATCAAGGGGTTCTAGTTTCCTATTAATCTTCTTGGCAAACTTAGCAGAAATGAATGAATGCGTAGAACCCGAATCAATCAATACATATGCACTTTGAGAGCAAATTGAAAGCATACCTGACACCACTGTCTCAGCATTTTGAGTGTCCCCTGGTACCAGTGCAAAAACTCTGCCTTGTCTCATCGGTCCTTTCCCAGCGTTACCTTTCTGCACGGAGCCCGAAGTATTCTCATCTTTCTTACTTTCCCCAGCCTTCGTTTTTGGACAGTCTCTCACAAAATGGCCTACTTCGCCACATTCGTAACAAGCTCCAAACGCCTGACGACAGACCCCGAAATGTGGGTTCCCACAACTGGAACATGTCGGCTTGGTACCACTCTCCTGTCTTGGGTTGCTTGAACTACCGACGTTCGCTTTCTTCTTGGTACCAAACTGTGCTCGGCGATTGTCATAACTCTGCCTCTTCCTCTGGTTCTCTCCCAAACCCTGGTATCTGTTCAAGTTAGCTTCGGCCAGAATAGCTTTGTCCAACACTCCGGCATAAGTCGGCATGTTGAGCATGTTAACCCGGTCTTGTATCGGTCCACAAAGCCCACTTTCGAACTTCTTAGCCTTCATATATTCATCATTGACCATGTGGGGTGCGTACCTTGCCAACTCGGTAAAGGCACGGTCATATTCAGCTACTGTTCTACTAGCTTGCGTCAAAGTCTGAAACTCGGTAGCCTTGCGATTCCGAACACTTAAGGGAAAATGCTTGGTGTAGAACAATTCTAAAAATAGGGTCCAGATCAAGTCTGGATTGCTTTCTCGAACCATCATCCACTATCTGCGAGCGTCGTCATCTAGTGTAAAAGCTGCTAATGTCACCTTCTGGGTGTCAGTGCTGGGAAAGATCTCGAACAGCTTTTCCATTTCCAAAACCCAAGCTTCAGCCTTCATCGGTTCTATACCCCCTTGGAATCTTGGTGGCTTCATTTTCTTGAACTCCCTGATCAGAGCTATCGTGCCATCCTTATATAAAGGTGGCTGTGGGGGCACTTATGGTGCTGGAGGAAGTGGAGGTGGAACTGCATTGCGGCCATTTGTCTGTTCGGCCTGAGTCGATGTAGCACTAGCATACTGCTGTCTTGTCTACCTTAACTCGCGGGCAAAACCTTCAACTACCCTCTCCAGTCTGTCCAATCTGTCCTCGGACTGATCTCGGCCAACTGGAGGTCTACCTCTCCTCATGATGCTATGAGTATGCAAAATGTGACCTGTAAACAAGACGAACAAATAATCACGTAGGCAGGTAACAATTAAGCATGCCGAGATGATGCACACCTTGACCACATAGCAAGCAATATGATGCAATCCTAACATCTTTCTAAGGGGAAATCCTACGCTCTTTAGGACTCAAAGTGTGTGAATAACGTATACCAAGAAACTTGTGCTCGGCGGTTGCCCCTAGTAGTTTGGTGCCGTGATGGCCAGTAATCTAGGATTACCGAAGGCCAACTTACAAAATTCACACACAATCAGAGTACAATTATATGGGGCTAACAAGTACGGAAGCGATTTATACAAACAGATTAGTCCATAAGAGCTGTGCATAAGTCAAATGAGATAGCAACCATTTACATATGGGTTATAACTTAATTACAAACAAAGCAAAGTACAAATTACATTTTACATATTAGCAAAGGGCTCCACAAGCGTGCATAAACAAATTGTACGAATTACAGGTCTAAGAACACAGTCTGCCAGATTGCCGACATAACAATCATACAAAACACATGTCTTGATCAAAAGGCTTCTCAAGCCGACGCATGCAACATACAAGTAGTACAAATCGAGAAGCATAATTTTCAAGACTGCCGACGTAAATACAGGTTAAGCCGACATAATCAAAAACCCAAAATAAGCTCTAGAGTCACATCTAGGTGGCACCGCCTTCTTGTTCATCACCTACATATATATAGAGAGAGTGAGCTTGGATACTCTGTGAATGGTATAAATAATAAAGGGGTTTGCATGAATAATAGCCGAAGTCCTTTCAAAACAATACAAGACAAAACTTTATATATAACAAGGAATGGACTTCGTCCATCTAACAGATCTTCACAGCTTCAAGGGATACTTACTAGCATCACATATTACAAATAATAACATTCCGGCAAACGTATTCACGCGGTAAACCGTCCGTGGCAAAACAAGACAAAGCAAGAGAGGCATCTCAAACAAGGGTGCTACAAAAGTTTAGAGTCCTCTAGCACAAGGGACCTATGTTACAAAGGCCCGTAGCCTTTTAACACGAGAGTGCTGCAAAAGTTTAGAGTCCTCCAGCACAAGGGACTTTCAAGGCAAGATGTGCTGCGAAAGTTTAGAGTCCTCTAGCACGAGGGACTTCAAAAACGAGATGTGCTGCGAAAGTTTAGAGTCCTCCAGCACAAGGGACTTTCAAATGAAATGCGCTGCGAAAGTTTAGAGTCCTCTAGCACAAGGGACTTTCAAAGAAGGTCATCACAACAAGATCATACTTGATATACAAAACAGGGACAATTATTCATGTTTAACAAACACTTTCAAAACAAAGCAAAGCAAAGTCTTTATCAAAACGTATAATATAGCTTTATTATAAATACCACTCACCTAGTTCGTCAAACGTCGGGGTCGAGGCAAGTCCAAGTCCTACAAACACATGGCAAAGTCTATTGAATGCACTACTCAAAACAAGTCTAGCATACATGCAAATGACCTCGGCATTCTTCAAAAACTAAGTCAATCAAATCGAAACATAGTTTCTTATCTTTGGAAAAACACGCTGGGCAACTACCAGGTCTAGGCCGAGGTCCCACACCTCCTTGCCGAGGTGTAGCCTCGATGGCCACATTCAAAAGCGAAGTCGGGAAAATCTGGGTTTCCCTCTTGATAAACATGAAGAACATGAGTATGAAGAAGATGAACACAAAGATCAAAACTTGCTATTCCAAAAGCTAAGATTTCATGCTATAATTTCAAAAACATGGACCTGGGTACCCACACTCAAGGATCTTCTCAAAATAAACACAAAAGCATGAGCCTTAATGCAAGCTTTTGGATCAAACGAGGCTTTTCTTCAAAAACACATGAAAACCGTTTTCTCTTTCTAAAACCAACTTTAAATCGATGAATGGCGTGTAGAACATGTTTGATCATGCAATGCAGCTAGATGATCAATAAGAACAACAAGAATAGGTTAAGATTCTAACCTCAAAACTCGAATCTAACGGCTCAAGCTCCAACGATCAAGCTTGGAAGTTCACTCTCTCTAGCTCAAACTTCTCCTTCTTCTTCCTAGAGTTTCTCTCTCTAAAAGGCAAGATTGATACGAAAAGATATGCTCCTCACGACAATCACTAACTTAATCCCTCTGCCGGGACACGTGGCATCGGCTGATTGGCTCTATCCAAAAAGGTGACTAACATGACAAGACAAGACCAAGACAAAGTGTACTCAACAAGCTAGGCGGCAAGAACACACCGGCAAGTAACGACATCGGCTAACAACAAGACTCCGGCAATCAAAGGGCAAGGACATCGGCTTGGAAGGACAACACTTGACTAAACTGTGCCACACCTTGGCCTAGATGTGCCACACCTCGGTTTAGGTCATACCATTCCAGGAACAAAATCACTCATGCAAGGATCAAGGATCTAGAACGCCTAGATATTAACATCTCGGCCCAGATGATGCACATCTCGGCCTAGGCGACGCGCACCTCAGCCTAGATGGTGACATCTCGGCCAATATGCCAGGGTGAAGATGGAGGTCAACCAACGGGGTTCCAAGATAGTTCTAAGTGACAAAGGTCTCGAAGGTGTCTAGGCTTAAGATGACCTCGGCAACGCACCAAACGAGAACAAAGCATGCAAGCAATCATTCAAGCAAAGCAAGACAAGATTTGCAAATGCACATATTAAAACAAGGTCATCCATAAATGTATGCAAGTATGACTAAGTCAAAATGAGGGTTGTTACATCCTACCCCCCTTAAAGATGTTTGGTCCCCAAACTTGAGTTACCTTGTTCCAAAAACAATTCTGGATGTCGGACTTTCATTTCCTCTTCCATTTCCCATGTAGCATCCTCTCCGTAATGCTCATTCCATTCAACTTTCACCATTGGTATCGACTTGCTTCTCAACTGTTTCACCTACCTATCGACAATCCGTATCGGCTTCTCTTCGTAGCCTAAATCTTCATTAATTACAATTCCGAAATAGTCGATCACATGTAGCGGATCTCGAATATATTTCCTCAACATCGAAACATGAAATACATTGTGGACTTGGCTCAATCCTGGCGGCAAGGCAAGTCTGTAGGCAGCGAGGTTAATCTTCTCAAGAATTTCAAAAGGCCCGATGTAACGGGGTGCTAACTTACCCTTCTTCCCAAATCTTGTGACTCCTTTCATCGGCGAAATCTTCAGGAACACGAGGTCCCCGACTTCAAATTCCAGCTCTCTTTTTCTCTGGTTGGCATAACTCTTTTGTCGACTCTGTGCGGTTTTGATTCTTTGTTGAACGAGCTTAATCTTCTCGGTCGTTACTTGAATTAACTCGGGACCAAGTAGGGCTTTGTCTCCTACCTCGGTCCAACATATCGGCGACCTGCACCTTCTTCCATACAGTGCTTCATACAGCACCATGCCAATGCTAGCTTGCTAACTGTTGTTGTAGGTAAATTCCACCAAAGGCAAATGTACTCCCCAACTTCCTTGGAGGTCCAATACACATAGTCTAAGCATATCTTCAAGTGTCTGAATCGTCCTCTCTGTTTGCCCATCAGTCTGGGGATGAAAAGCTGTGCTAAACCTCAACTCGGCTCCGAAAGCTCTTTGTAGGCTCTGCTAAAATCTGGAAACCAACTTCGGATCTCGGTCTGACATAATTGACATTGGCACTCCATGAAGTCTAACAATCTCATTCACATACAACAAAGCAAGTTTATCGGTGTTGAAGGTGGTCTTAACAGGCAAGAAGTGCGCTGACTTAGTTAGTCTATCCACGATAACCCAAATCGAATCCATACCCTTTTGTGTCTTCGGCAAACCAACCACAAAGTCCATGGAGATGTGCTCCCATTTCCACTCAGGAATTGGCAAAGGTTGAAGAAGCCCTGTTGGCCTTTGATGTTCCGCTTTTACTTGTTGACAATACAGACACTGGGATACGAACTCGGCTATCTCTCCTTTCATATTTGGCCACCAAAACGTCTGCTTCACATCCTGATACATCTTGGTGTTCCCGGGGTGAACAGCAAACTTGGAACCATGAGCTTCCTGCAAAATCTTTCTTTTCAAATCTGGGATGTCGGCTACACACAATCTTCCTTCAAACTTGAGCACTTGATTCTCTATGGTGTACCCTGATCTCGGCTTTGTGATAATCTCATCGGCTACTTTCTTCAAGAATTCATCCTCCATCTGTCTTGTCTTTACTTCCTCAACAATAGTCGGCTCCACTAAGATTGCGGTTAGACATGCCAAATTTCCAACCATCTTTCTGCTCAAAGCGTCGGCCACGGTGTTAGCTTTACCTGGATGATATTGGATCTGCATATCATAATCTTTCAACAACTCAAGCCATCTTCTCTGCCTCATATTCGATTCCTTCTGAGTGAACAAGTACTTCAAGCTTTTATGATCTGTGAAAACCTGACAAGAAGCTCCATACAAATAGTAGCACCAAATCTTCAAAGCAAATACCACGGCTGCTAATTCTGAATCATGGGTGGGATAGTTCTTTTCATGTGGCTTCAACTGACGTGAGGCATATGCTATAACCTTACCTTTTTGCATTAATACACAACCCAGACCCTTATGCGAAGCATCACTGTAGACATGAAACTCTTCATTACCTGATGGTAGTACAAGAATTGGTGCTGCGACTAATCTCGTCTTCAACTCTTGGAAAGCTGCTTCTCTATCCTTAGTCCATTCATAAGCCACTCCCTTCTTAGTCAGTTGTGTCAACGGAATTGCAATCCTTGAGAAATCCTTTACGAATTTTCTGTAATAACCAGCCAATCCCAGAAAGCTACGAACCTCGGACACATTAACCGGCCTCGGCCAATTCACAACGGCTTCAATTTTACTAGGATCGACCGAAATACCCTCTTCATCAATTACATGACCCAAAAATGAAATAGTGGAAAGCCAAAACTCACACTTGTTAAATTTAGCATACAATTTCCGATCCCTCAAAGTCTGTAAGGTAAGTCTCAAATGCTCATCGTGTTCGGCTTTACTCTTAGAGTAGATCAATATGTCATCGATGAAGACAACCACAAACTCATCTAGGTATGGCTTAAAGACTCTGCTCATCAAATCCATAAAGGCTGCAGGGGCATTGGTCACTCCAAAAGGCATCACTAAAAACTCGTAGTGGTCATACCTCGTCCGAAAAGCGGTCTTCTCGACATCCTCAGCTTTGACTTTAAGCTGATGGTAGCCCGATCTAAGGTCAATTTTGGAAAAAACTCGTGCTCCTTGCAACTGATCAAACAAATCGTCTACCCTCGGCAACGGGTACTTATTCTTAATGGTTACCTTATTCAGTTCCCGGTAATCAATACAAAGACGAAGTGTACCATCCTTCTTCTTAACAAACAAGACGGGTGCTCCTCAGGGTGAAGTGCTCGGTCTAATAAAACCCTTATCTAGCAACTCCTGTAGTTGAAGTTTCAATTCCTTAAGCTCGGGCGGGGCCATCCTATAGGGTGCTTTAGAGATGGGCTGGGTCCCCGGCATGATGTCAACCGTAAACTCTACCTCTCTATCAACTAAGTGACCAGGTAAATCATTTGGAAAGACGTCAGGGAATTCATTAACCACTGGGACGTCAGCTAACTCAACACTTCCATTCAAATTATTTAATATGCTACACAGATAAACTCGACACCCTTTTTGGATCAGTCTATAGGCTTTCAGGGATGAAATTAAGTAAGGCGGGGATACTATCCCTTTTCCTTGAAACGTGACCTCGGCTAGGTTTGGGGGTTTTAACGTGACACTCTTTGAAACACAATTTATGGACGCGTGATTTGCCACTAACCAATCCATCCCTAAAATAACATCAAAATGAGTTATGTCCAATGGCATTAAGTCAGCTAATAGTTCAACATTCCCAATTACAACAACACATGCTCGATAGATGGATGCAACATTCATAGATCTCCCAGATGGAGTAGATACAGATAATACATAATCAAGGGGTTCTAGTTTCCTATTAATCTTCTTGGCAAACTTAGCAGAAATGAATGAATGCGTAGAACCCGAATCAATCAATACATATGCACTTTGAGAGCAAATTGAAAGCATACCTGACACCACTGTCTCAGCATTTTGAGTGTCCCCTGGTACCAGTGCAAAAACTCTGCCTTGTCTCATCGGTCCTTTCCCAGCGTTACCTTTCTGCACGGAGCCCGAAGTATTCTCATCTTTCTTACTTTCCCCAGCCTTCGTTTTTGGACAGTCTCTCACAAAATGGCCTACTTCGCCACATTCGTAACAAGCTCCAAACGCCTGACGACAGACCCCGAAATGTGGGTTCCCACAACTGGAACATGTCGGCTTGGTACCACTCTCCTGTCTTGGGTTGCTTGAACTACCGACGTTCGCTTTCTTCTTGGTACCAAACTGTGCTCGGCGATTGTCATAACTCTGCCTCTTCCTCTGGTTCTCTCCCAAACCCTGGTATCTGTTCAAGTTAGCTTCGGCCAGAATAGCTTTGTCCAACACTCCGGCATAAGTCGGCATGTTGAGCATGTTAACCCGGTCTTGTATCGGTCCACAAAGCCCACTTTCGAACTTCTTAGCCTTCATATATTCATCATTGACCATGTGGGGTGCGTACCTTGCCAACTCGGTAAAGGCACGGTCATATTCAGCTACTGTTCTACTAGCTTGCGTCAAAGTCTGAAACTCGGTAGCCTTGCGATTCCGAACACTTAAGGGAAAATGCTTGGTGTAGAACAATTCTAAAAATAGGGTCCAGATCAAGTCTGGATTGCTTTCTCGAACCATCATCCACTATCTGCGAGCGTCGTCATCTAGTGTAAAAGCTGCTAATGTCACCTTCTGGGTGTCAGTGCTGGGAAAGATCTCGAACAGCTTTTCCATTTCCAAAACCCAAGCTTCAGCCTTCATCGGTTCTATACCCCCTTGGAATCTTGGTGGCTTCATTTTCTTGAACTCCCTGATCAGAGCTATCGTGCCATCCTTATATAAAGGTGGCTGTGGGGGCACTTATGGTGCTGGAGGAAGTGGAGGTGGAACTGCATTGCGGCCATTTGTCTGTTCGGCCTGAGTCGATGTAGCACTAGCATACTGCTGTCTTGTCTACCTTAACTCGCGGGCAAAACCTTCAACTACCCTCTCCAGTCTGTCCAATCTGTCCTCGGACTGATCTCGGCCAACTGGAGGTCTACCTCTCCTCATGATGCTATGAGTATGCAAAATGTGACCTGTAAACAAGACGAACAAATAATCACGTAGGCAGGTAACAATTAAGCATGCCGAGATGATGCACACCTTGACCACATAGCAAGCAATATGATGCAATCCTAACATCTTTCTAAGGGGAAATCCTACGCTCTTTAGGACTCAAAGTGTGTGAATAACGTATACCAAGAAACTTGTGCTCGGCGGTTGCCCCTAGTAGTTTGGTGCCGTGATGGCCAGTAATCTAGGATTACCGAAGGCCAACTTACAAAATTCACACACAATCAGAGTACAATTATATGGGGCTAACAAGTACGGAAGCGATTTATACAAACAGATTAGTCCATAAGAGCTGTGCATAAGTCAAATGAGATAGCAACCATTTACATATGGGTTATAACTTAATTACAAACAAAGCAAAGTACAAATTACATTTTACATATTAGCAAAGGGCTCCACAAGCCGACATAAACAAATTGTACGAATTACAGGTCTAAGAACACAGTCTGCCAGATTGCCGACATAACAATCATACAAAACACATGTCTTGATCAAAAGGCTTCTCAAGCCGACGCATGCAACATACAAGTAGTACAAATCGAGAAGCATAATTTTCAAGACTGCCGACGTAAATACAAGTTAAGCCGACATAATCAAAAACCCAAAATAAGCTCTAGAGTCACATCTAGGTGGCACCGCCTTCTTGTTCATCACCTACATATATATAGAGAGAGTGAGCTTGGATACTCTGTGAATGGTATAAATAATAAAGGGGTTTGCATGAATAATAGCCGAAGTCCTTTCAAAACAATACAAGACAAAACTTTATATATAACAAGGAATGGACTTCGTCCATCTAACAGATCTTCACAGCTTCAAGGGATACTTACTAGCATCACATATTACAAATAATAACATTCCGGCAAACGTATTCACGCGGTAAACCGTCCGTGGCAAAACAAGACAAAGCAAGAGAGGCATCTCAAACAAGGGTGCTACAAAAGTTTAGAGTCCTCTAGCACAAGGGACCTATGTTACAAAGGCCCGTAGCCTTTTAACACGAGAGTGCTGTAAAAGTTTAGAGTCCTCCAGCACAAGGGACTTTCAAGGCAAGATGTGCTGCGAAAGTTTAGAGTCCTCTAGCACGAGGGACTTCAAAAACGAGATGTGCTGCGAAAGTTTAGAGTCCTCCAGCACAAGGGACTTTCAAATGAAATGCGCTGCGAAAGTTTAGAGTCCTCTAGCACAAGGGACTTTCAAAGAAGGTCATCACAACAAGATCATACTTGATATACAAAACAGGGACAATTATTCATGTTTAACAAACACTTTCAAAACAAAGCAAAGCAAAGTCTTTATCAAAACGTATAATATAGCTTTATTATAAATACCACTCACCTAGTTCGTCAAACGTCGGGGTCGAGGCAAGTCCAAGTCCTACAAACACATGGCAAAGTCTATTGAATGCACTACTCAAAACAAGTCTAGCATACATGCAAATGACCTCGGCATTCTTCAAAAACTAAGTCAATCAAATCGAAACATAGTTTCTTATCTTTGGAAAAACACGCTGGGCAACTACCAGGTCTAGGCCGAGGTCCCACACCTCCTTGCCGAGGTGTAGCCTCGATGGCCACATTCAAAAGCGAAGTCGGGAAAATCTGGGTTTCCCTCTTGATAAACATGAAGAACATGAGTATGAAGAAGATGAACACAAAGATCAAAACTTGCTATTCCAAAAGCTAAGATTTCATGCTATAATTTCAAAAACATGGACCTGGGTACCCACACTCAAGGATCTTCTCAAAATAAACACAAAAGCATGAGCCTTAATGCAAGCTTTTGGATCAAACGAGGCTTTTCTTCAAAAACACATGAAAACCGTTTTCTCTTTCTAAAACCAACTTTAAATCGATGAATGGCGTGTAGAACATGTTTGATCATGCAATGCAGCTAGATGATCAATAAGAACAACAAGAATAGGTTAAGATTCTAACCTCAAAACTCGAATCTAACGGCTCAAGCTCCAACGATCAAGCTTGGAAGTTCACTCTCTCTAGCTCAAACTTCTCCTTCTTCTTCCTAGAGTTTCTCTCTCTAAAAGGCAAGATTGATACGAAAAGATATGCTCCTCACGACAATCACTAACTTAATCCCTCTGCCGGGACACGTGGCATCGGCTGATTGGCTCTATCCAAATAGGTGACTGACATGACATGACAAGACAAGACCAAGACAAAGTGTACTCAACAAGCTAGGCGGCAAGAACACACCGGCAAGTAACGACATCGGCTAATAACAAGACTCCGGCAATCAAAGGGCAAGGACATCGGCTTGGAAGGACAACACTTGACTAAACTGTGCCACACCTTGGCCTAGATGTGCCACACCTCGGTTTAGGTCATACCATTCCAGGAACAAAATCACTTATGCAAGGATCAAGGATCTAGAACGCCTAGATATTAACATCTCGCCCCAGATGATGCACATCTCGGCCTAGACGACGCGCACCTCGGCCTAGATGGTGACATCTCGACCAATATGCCAGGGTGAAGATGGAGGTCAACCAACGGGGTTCCAAGATAGTTCTAAATGACAAAGGTCTCGAAGGTGTCTAGGCTTAAGATGACCTCGGCAACGCACCAAACGAGAACAAAGCATGCAAGCAATCATTCAAGCAAAGCAAGACAGGATTTGCAAATGCATATATTAAAACAAGGTCATCCATAAATGTATGCAAGTATGACTAAGTCAAAATGAGGGTTGTTACAGAAAAATATTGGAAGAAAAAATATTGAAAACCATGGAAAAAACAAAAATTCATTAGAAAAAGTAGAACTTTTAATAGGACAAATTATAAGAAATTACCCAGAGAAGAAAAAGATAAAAGAAAACAAAGATATGTTAGAAAATCCAATAGTAAAAAATACAATTGTTTTATATGTGGAGAACCCAATCATTTTGCAAAAAACTACCCAAAAAGACAAAGACCAAATACTAATAAACAGATAGAAAGACTACATATTATAGAAGATTTAGAAGAAGATATAGTTAGCATAACTAGTGATGATTCAGAAGTATATAGCTTAGTCAGCGATTATGAATATCAAATAGAAGCCATAAGTTCAGATAGTGATTTAGAAAGTGATACGAATATAGATAATCTTTTAGGACAACTCAACCAAGAAGTAGGACTAACTCGTTCCCAAGATACTTTCTTTATGATGGAATGTAATGCAGATACTGAATGTCAGCATAACTTTCAAATAGGATTAGGATTTGATACCACTAGATGCAACTATTGTAATTGGTTTCCAGCTAAAGATAAACGAGCTCAATGTTTATTATGCAGTATAACCTATTGTATAGTCTGTCTAGAAAAATTAAGGTCAAGTTTGGCTACAAAGAAAAAAGTGCACTTATTTCATCTTTTTATCTTTTTTGGGTCACATCAATCAACATCTCCTCTCTACTTTTTCTACACATAATACAAAAAAAGTCAAAAAGTGCACTTATTTAGCCTTCCCAAACTAGGCCTAAATATGACACATAAGATAGCATTAGGAAATACTAAAGAAGATCATAGTCTAGAAAGCAGAGAATTACATTTAACAATTAGAGAATTAGAACTACAAGTAAGAGAACTTAAGGTACAAATACACGAGATAGAAACTAAGACTAGTTTTGACATAGAATGTTTAGAATTAGAGAATAGACAGCTTAAACAGCAGCTAGAACAATTTCGCAATAAGTACCCTTTAAAAGACAAACTGATTGAAGAACATATGAATTCAGTAGAATTAGTCAACCTAGTTGATTCTCAACCCTTTAGTCAATACTCTAAAGCCCAACCAGATACTACATCTTTACCATTCAATTATCCGGTTATACCTAAACCAAATTTAGTTGAAATCTCATGTGTAATCAAGTTTGCAGCAAAAACCCTTAGTATAGATGCCATGATAGATACGGGAGCTAGTAAATCATATATTGAACAACAAGTAGTTCCACCAGGATGGAGCACAACTTTAACAACCCCAACTTTAGTTAGTATAGCCGACGGCACTAAACAGACATACACACATTGCATCAATGGAGCACAGATTAGTTTTCATCATCTAGGTTCTCAAGATCAGCATATAGAATGGTTTCCTTTACCTCAGGTTTGGATTGGAAATACCCGACAGAATCATCCTTTCATCTTATGACTTAATTTCATACTTAGTTTACAAGGTGGCATGTTTTTCAGTCAACATAACATTAGTTTCTTCAAGCGAACTGTACATACCCCAACCGCATATGCCCTTAGCACCATCGCCCATTCCTCCGAGTTGCATGCTAAGCGTGGTGGTACTATAAGAGTAGATTCAGATAGGAGTAGACTCAATTCCCGCTAGTTTTTTATTTCTAAGTAGAAATATTTTTCCCGACCTAGCCCAAAAGTATATACCTAATGAGATAGCAAATACTTCTTTAGAAAATTTATCTGAGAAATTTTTAGGGGATGAGTTAGTGGTCGGGAAATTTTAAAATAGTGCTATTAAATAATTTTTTTTATAAATTTTAAAATTACATAAAATAATCTATATTTTAAATAAATTTTAAAAGATAGCTAGCAATTTATCATAATGGGCAATTGTGTAACTATCAGCAAAGTTGGTTATTGATAGCGATTGCCAATACAATGTCCGCCGCATAATATTTCAGGATGGTCCAAAATGGAGTCGAAAAGAAACGGAAAATTTGTAAATTAGCGGAGGTCTTCTCAAAATAATGGTAAACTAATTAAATATTTCATTAATTTTAATGATTAAATTCAAAATAATTTTTATAAATTTATAATTATTTTGGAAAAAACCTTCAATTTCTCATTAAAGAAAAAAAAAAACCAACCCCAAATAAAATGAAATTCAAATCTAATCCCAACCAATAATGACAATCCTACGCCTTAAGGGTTTGCTTGAGATGTGAGTTGATTTTTTAATTTTTTAGCTATTTTATTTTGGCGTTAAAATGTTTTGTTTAGAATAAATTTTTTAATTTTTTTAACTTTTATGAGAGAAAAAATAAAATAATTATAAGTTAGATATGACATTTTGTTCTACTTGACTAACATAGCCTATTTTATCTTAAGGGTGTATGGTAAGAAAAATTTTAGTGTCTTTTAGACTAAAATTCACAAAAAGACAAAATATACTAAAATAGTTAATAATACAAAATGTCACATTACATTCATAATCATTTCACTTTTTCTTTTATAAATATTATATCAAATTATAAAAAAAATCTACTCCTTCTGTCCCAAAATAATGGCCTCTTTTGGAAAATTTAACTTTTTTTAATAGTATAATTACTGCATTTTAAAAAAATAGATTTTCCAAAATTAACCTTCGATAGTATATTTTTTAGGAAATATCAATGTCATAATTGTACTTTTTATGTTGTTAATGAATTTAAAATAAGGACAAAATGAGAAATTTATATTATTTTTGTACTTGATTTTTGAAAAAGGGACTAATATTTTGGAATAATAAAAAATAAAATAAAAAACTAATATTTTAATACAGAGTGAGTAATTTTCAAATATAAAAATTTTAACTTATTAGAATAATCAAAAATTAATATAATCTACTCAACTTTTATTCCAAGACTTCTAAGTTTGGCATATTCAAAAAAAAGTTAAAAAGTCAAAAAATTAATATTCTATTTAAATCATATCATCTTATTTAAATCAAATAATCTCTCTACCACATCACTTCAAATCCAACCTATAGTTCATAAAAAATTAAAAAATACAACATGCCAAACAACCCCTTAAATAGACGGTGCTTTCCAGACCACAAAGTTTTCCAGCTATATATATATATATAAAGTAAATAAAGAACGTGCCTTCCTTTCCTGACCACAAGTGCAGATACGTCCTCGGACACGTGTACCTCAATTGCTGGACTCAATAACTCCATCGCTTCCATCACGTTAGCCCACGTGGATTCTGGGTCCCAACGACCCAAAACAGACACTCAACTTTTGTGTCTCCAACCGAGGGGTCCCTGACTGAAGAGAAACCGGTGCTCTTTGCTCATGGTTTACAGAGGAGAAGGAGTCGTCGTCTCTGTTTGTAGAATTTGGAAGCATATTCATTTTGCCGTATATGCGAATTAGGTTTTAATAAGATAGATAATCGCTCTGTGGACTTTCGACGGCGATGGTCGGGTCTATTCTTAAGCTCCTCCTGGTGGAATTGGAATTGGAATTGGAATTGGTCTCTTCTTCTTCTGCGGATTTCTGTTGCGGTTTCTTGAGCTATGTTTGATTGGGACGAGGAAGAGGTAAAACTCATTTCTTTTTTTGGTTTTCAGCTATCCCTTGTGAGCGAGTGTGAGTTTGACAACCATGTTTGATTTACTGCCATTGTTCTGTTATTTATTGCACTGTATAACTAGTTTATGTGTCTTATTTTTTCCATATCCTTGAACAAGTTGAGCATGGAACCTTATACTAATGCAAAAACAAAATTGCAAATCAATTATCAAATTCAAAGAGAGAACAAATCCCCAACCTAGGGATTGAGAGAGAGAGAGAGAGAAAGCGTCAATTTAAATAAATAAATAATTAATTAAAAAACTAACAAGTATGTACAATTGAGGTGACACTACCTATTTAATATTTATCTATGAAGCACGGATATGGGTATGAGTACTGGTACTGATACGATACGGACATGTCGATACGGTAAAATCAAAAAAAAAGAAAAGAAAGGGTATAGGTGCGGCTTGGTACGTTTGTAAAAAAAAATATTTATTTTTAATTTAGAGTAATGTAAAAATTAGTTAAATAGTTTAATTTGTTAAGATTTAGCCCACGATTAACATTTAATGTCAAAAGTAAAGGTATAAATCAAAATTAAATGTCAATATATTAAATAACTTACAAACCATAGTTTAATTTTAAAAACATCCTAAGTATTGAACTAAAAATAAAAAAAAAGTCTAGTGAAAGGAGTTTCATCTCTGTAGTAGAAGAAAATATTATTTCAACTGAGGTACAGTATGGCTTGGGTATGCAAAAATTAAGAAAAAAGTCTAGTAGGTACATCTGGGTACGCTAAAAATTAAGAAGAAAAAATGTGGGTATGTGTTTCGTGTATCCGGTACGTATGCAGAAGTATCATACAAGATATCATACGTCGGTAAGTACCCAGTACGGGTACGGTATATTTTTCGAAGTAACCATGCTTCATAGATATTTATAGACTACAACCAATAGTATATTTACTAAAACTAATAATACACTTAATATGTTTATTATACTGCATCATCAGCCCTCCCCTCTAAAAAAAAGAACTTGTCCTCAAGTCTAAGCAAAGCAATGGAACTTCATTTTGAGATGTAGAGCAAGTGCAAACATGTAGCTGTGTATCTACTGCATTTTCTTGCTTAAAATTGTTCCTCACGAGACATGCTCCCTTGAATACGTAGTAGAATCTGCAATCAGTCCATTAATACTACTTTTGAAGGGGTTTATGGTTCCAGGCCTTCTAGTGTTTTGGATGTGGTTCCGTTTCCTATCACAAGAAGGGAATTGCCAAGGCGGTGGAGATGGCTGTATTTATGCAACAAATACGTGCTCAAGTAAAGGCACAAATTGAACAATCCAATTCCAAATTCAAAGTTATAGCTGATTTGCATAAATGGAAGGTTGGTTTCAAAGAAGGAGATCTTGTTTGGATGGTTTTGATATGAAGTTGAATGTTAGAAAAGTGGGCCCTTGTCAGGTTTTGTTGAAGATAAATGACAATGCCTATCAAGTTCGTTTGCCTCCACATTTGAACATCTCCAACACTTCTAATGTCCAGCATTTATTGTAGATTAGTCTTGTATTTCTATTGTCTTAACTTGATGACAAGTTCTGTTAAGGGCAGGAGTGCTGATGTGAGTTAAATGTTAGTTGATGGTTGAGCTAGTCTTTGTCTATAAATAGGTGGTTAGTCTCTTTCCATAACTAACTTTTGAAATTTGAGAACTGTAAATTTAGAGCTTTAGCTCTTGTATCCTAATTTGGAAATCTTTCTCTCTAGAATCCTATTTCTTTTGATGTTTGATTCCATTAAAAAGTTAATGCAACATGCTGAATTTTTTTTAATTTTTTTATAAGTTTTGCAACCACAAAATGACGAGACATTTGATATACTTTGAAGCTTTATGTTTGTATGAAGATAAAAGGAGAGCACCAATTTGGTATCCCCCTCGAATTGCAGCGATGTCAAGTTTTTTGTTTTCCTAACAATCCATTTGTTTTGGTTAACTTATTACACACTCTTGCTTATGTAAAGGATAATATAGAAATTTTGGTCATTCTAAAGGGTAATTATATTGACACCGCCATTCTAACTCATTACACTCTAATTTTTTTCAAAAATATTCTTACAATTTTAACCCTCACTAAAATTACTAAAAAAATCCTGAAGCCCTAAAACCTACCATACCTAATTTCTCTCTTCACCCATCATCTTTTCAACCCCTTCACCAGGCCACTGCTGCTGCCGTGCACTGCCACCCGCAACTTCTTCTCTTTTGCCACCACAACCACCTTCTTTTCTCTTCTTCATCTTTCTTCTTCTACTTCTAAACCCTAGATTTGAAACCCTCTCTCTCTCTCTCTCTCTCACACAACCCTCCCCCCCCCCCCCAACACACACAGGGTTGCAAGGGTTTGGAGCAGAGAAGATGGGTTGTGGAGGAGAGGAGGATCACGATGGAGCAGCTTTGGAAGAAGATCGTGGTGGAGATTGTTGCGGAGATCACGACGACAAGAGGGAAATTGGGAAAGAGATCACGCTAGAGGGGTGGGTTGGGAAGGACATTGCGGCGGCAGAGGGACTAGGGAAGGTATTGCGATAATGGTTGTGAGTAAGGGTCGCAGTGGCAAGATAACCGCGAAGGTGGTAGTTAGACAGTGTGGGCGGCGACCCAACCCCTCTATTCTTTTCTACCAGCTGCAAGAGAGAGAGACACACAGAGAAAACCCAGAAGGAGGAGGAGGAGGAGGAGGAGGAGAGGAGAGAGAGAGAGAGAGAGAGAGAGAGAGAGAGAGAGGTGGGAGGTAGTGGGAGGACGTCACCAGTGGGGAGGCGCTGGGATGGTTGCCGGAGGTGGTGGAGGTCGGTGGCGGGGATGGTTGGGGGTGGTGGTGGGGGGTTGGTAGAGAATTAGGGTTTGAAAAGTTAAAGGGTGTTAAGAGAAATGAATGTGGTAGGGATGAGGATATTTTTGGTATTATGAAGAGTGTAATGAGAATTTTGAATTTTTAAAAAGAGTGTAATGAGAAAATAGGTGTAATGAGTTGGAATGGTGGTGTAAGTAGAATTACTCCATTCTAAAATTCAAACTTGTATCAGTATCTTATTTGATTGCAAATGCAAAGAAGTGGGAAATTAGTTAGCTATTGTGTTAGGGATTAATGGGTGATAGGAAGAATTGAAGAAGCTTCTCTTAATTAGCCATGTCTACATTTTTCAACTTCTTTCTTTTTTCATGACATTTACTTAAATGTCTAATATATAATTGCACGCGCATCAAATGCACACACACCCTCTAGTGTTTTTCTGACCCCAATCCATAAAAACATAAAGGATCATGAAGTACCTCTCCATAAACAGGCAGCATGTAGACAATTCCCAGAATATATTTGCTGATAATAAAGTGCTTAAAAAACAGCTCACAACTGACATTATTCCCCTAATTCTAATTGATTGTTTTAGGATATCTTTTGCCAACTGATAGAAGATGCATTGACTACTTGGTCATCATAGTTCCTTTCTCCTGTCACAAACTCTGTTTTATTTTCAGCTTTCAAATATAATATGGGGTGAGGCTGGTGAGGCTGATGACCATATTGTGCCTTATACTGAGGGAAGTGATGAGAGACCTCGAGGTTTATATGATCATATAAAAAAGGAATGGAATCATGAAGGTACAAATTCAAAGCCAGCTGAGCAGAAGAAATGTGTTGCTAAAAACAATTACACTGGGGGTAAACAAGAGGGTTCCTCTCAAAATGACACCGCTGGGGGAGTTCCTGTGGCAGGATATAGCATGGATCGATGGCCTAATTTGTCTTTATCACATGCTGCTGAAACTGATCAGGATTCCATGGGAACTGACAGTTTAACTGAAATCACCAAATACAATTCCTCTAGGGGTGGTAAGTATGTTAGGTTTTTATGCAAAAGGATTCAAAAGAAAGCCTACAGTGCCGTAATATTCTAATGAATCATAACGAGATACAACTTTTCTACAGATGAGACATATCAAGTAGACAATGGTTCTCAGATTTTTCAGAAGCAGCATGAAGAAAGGGAGCAAACTGATTTTGTTGACTATGGTTGGGCCAACATTGGAAGCTTTGATGATCTTGATAGGATTTTCAGGTAACATGCCATCTTCATATCCTTATCTATGCAATGCATAGAGAACCATCATTTTGATATCTGCTCATGGCACATTGACGTTTTGATATCAATCAAATTACACTATATGCAACTTTAAAAGTGTACAAGTATGATTTGATTAACTAGGAAAGTTGGAAATTTGGAATTTCTCAAACCTAAATGCTACAACATTTTCTATATTTTTTGCTGTTTGGTCTTCATTTTATTTTATTTCCAAATATTTCATAGTGTTTCTTCTACTTGGGAAGATAATTATTAAAGTGAAAAACAGAAGCTTTTGAATAGAAAGTTTAGACCTGATCATAGTTTGCTAAGAGAATGCTTAGATAGCTGAGTTTAACTTTGTTTTGTTACTTTTTAATCATAATGTTGTTTTTACGTCCAAGAAAAAATGGTATTTGTTTAACATGCGGTGGAACACTAAGACGTGTATCATGGTAATGTCGTGTCATGTGATACACATTTCATTTGAATTTTGTTGGATGTAGGAAGTGTTGGTGTTAAGATTATGTTAATAAACAGAATTATCTCCTAAATTTTGGTTTTAATTTATTTTCTTCCAATTTAGTCATTAAATAATTTTGCTTAATGTTATTGGGATGTGTCTTTCTGATGGTATTAATCTGACACAATATCCTCACAAGTGATATTTTGCAGCAACGATGACCCAATATTTGGACAAGTAAGTCTTGGGAATTCAAATCAGCCATGGTTGTCCTCCAAAAATGTAACTGGCACTCCTGAAAAATCTTCTCCATCATCTATGGATTCTCTACGTTTGGGTTTAGGAGCATCGAGGAGTACATCTGGGCATTTTGAAGTTAAAACAGAATATCTACAAGATCAAGACCAGTTTTTCATCCATGGCTATGGAAAAATGAGCTATCTGACTTCCCATGCTCAGCGGAATGTACATGCAAGTGTTAATCAGGTGGACAATGCTGGAGGTAAAAGTATTCCTGTAGCGAAAGAGAAGGTATGAACATTCAATATGCGTTCTCAGCACCAAATTTTCTCATTTGAATGTTTTTTGCTTAAGTGTGCTGTATCTTTCGACTTTAACATCTTTTTATTTATTGCTGTATTGATTCAATGAAACTAAGGAATTGGAAACTATTAAGAAACAAAATCCTATTAAATCATAATTTCTAATTATATTAAAATTCATATATTCTTCAATTTATTTGTCAGCTGATGCCTTCACAGTTTTGTAGACACCCCATTTTGGTAGACATTAATGCTTGGCCCCACTTTCGGAATGTTGCCAGATGATGAAAATGAGAGATGATCCAGAATTCCAAATTTGCCCTACGTGGATGCATCGGGATATTCCCTAGCCTAACCGAACACCCTAATCAACTTCTTTAAGACCAATTTGAGCCTTAATGGACCCCAGGGTTTAATTTCTTTCAAAACCCCCTTAACCTTTTTGCGATCCCAAAAAAATGTTTGGGTTCCACATGATATTTTATTAAAAGAAATAATTTATTTGAGTCTTTTTCCTTGACGAAATCCACTATATAAACAAAAGTTATGTGAAAAAATTTGCGAATCCCAAAAAGCCAACGCTATTCTATAGAATTTTCAGAGAGCATTCCAAGGTATACAAGTCGTCAAAATCCAATCTAAAATGAAGATTTGATGGCTGTTTTGTGATCGCTCTTTGATTTTTGACAATTGAGGGCAAAATGGTCTTTTAACAAAAACCACAAACAAAACTTGGATTGGGCATTTTTCATTTGAAAGTAGGCTTATTAAATTGCTGAATAAAAGTATTTTCAAAATATTTTGGAGGCCTAAGCCCAAACATCCCATTTTCAAACTTAAAAACCCTTAAAGTACAGCAAAAAAGAAAACACAAAACTGCATGCACCTGGCCTCCAACGGCCGGAGCTGGACCAGCTGTTGGCCCACTAAGGAGGCTTGTGGACAGCCTGATTAGGGCTGGGTGTTAAGAATGAGTTGTATGAAAATGTCCACTTAGTGAGTGAAGTGTCCTATTAGTTGTACCCTATAAATAGTGATGTAATTTCATTTGTCCATAGTTTTTAATTGACGAACATTGATATTGGAATAGAGTCAAGAGCATTGGTTTCTCTCTCTAACCCTTGGGGATTTACCTCTAATTGGGGCATTTGTCTTCACTCTCTCAATTTGATATTGATTTGCATTTTCGATTGCATTATTTGGTATCAAAGCTTACCTTCGGTCCTAGGGCTTCCAAATTGAGTTTCCACAATCCACACAGCAACAGTTCTGATTTGAGTTCTGAAGTGCCAATCTGTCTCAGACTGTATTGTGTAACCCTAACATGCTTAATTTGCATCGCGAGGTCCAGCATTCTTAGTTGAATTTCATCACGAGTTCTATTCGAGGCTTGAAGCTCTACGACTTTTGGATCAAATTCTGTCATTTCACAACTGGACTCATGACTTTGACTTCACAATTTGATCTTGACCCAATATCACACTGCAATTCGATTCTCACCTTCATGATTCTGACTTCGATTTTGTCTCTATCTCGAATTTAGGTTTTCAATCTCGATCCCGATTTAGATCTGGTCTACTAGTTCAATTTTGATCTAGCAACGACTTTGTGCTTTGAGTTTGCAACTTGATTGAGTGGTGATGGGAGATTGCAACTTGCTTCAGTCGTCAGTTTGACCTTCTTCGAGGTTCGTATAGCTTCAAATCTGTCTCTAGAGTGTTGTGATTTGCCTGATTTGAGTCTTTGAACCCTAGCTGAGTTGATTCAAGCAACGCTGGTATCCGAATGGTTCGAAATCTTTCAGATCTCACTCGGAATACTAAGATCTAGTTAGAGAGGCCTTTATTAAGGTTGATTCAACTTTGAATCTCTTGGATTTGAGTTGAACTGCTTCAGATTTGGGTCAAACTGTGTTGGATGCTTCATATCTAAGTTTGACAGGCTATGTTGAAATCTGTTCTTTGATTGATCTGGTGTGACTCTCAATTAAGCATTTAAACCATCAGATCTGGTTCACCTAGGGCCGATTCTTAGATTTGTGTGCGAAACTTCTCAAATTTGGTTTGCGTTGGCTCGATTTGACTTCAAACTGTTTGGATCTGATTCGATTTGGTTTCAAACCTCTGCTCTGGTTCAACTTTGGTTCAAATCCCCTTCAGGTTTGGATCAAGTTGATTCAGATCCTTCAAGTTTCTGGATCAATTGATCCGAAATTTGCCTGGTTTGGCCTGATTCGATAGGCTGGTTTGAAACGTTTTCCTTGGTTTCATTGGAGTCTTCAGATCTCTGTTTGAACAGGCCTGGTTGAAGTGGGTCAAATTTGAGTTGATTGGATCGATTTGTCTTGCGTTGAACTCAATTTGTGTTCAATTGCTTCAGATTGCGTTGATTTGGCTCCAATTGGTGTTCCATTTGACAAATTGTGTTGATTGCTTGGCCCATTGTGAGAGCTTCTCTTTGCATTTGTTATAGCTCACAGAGGTCAAAAAGACGGGGACAAAATCCTTTTGGTGATTTGTTAATTTAGGTTGTTTTTTGTTTGTTATAATGTTTGGGATCAAACCAGTATTGATTTGGTAATGTGCACTATATTGGATTGAATCAGTAGTATGATTGCATCATTAGTGATGTGGTCCTATTAAATTTTATTTTATTTTATTGCATTTTTTCCTTAAACAAACAAAAAAAAAATTTAATTTAATTTATTTGTTGTCATGTTTTATTTTAATTTATTGTAAGAGAATGCTATAATAAAATAGTTTAGGGATTCTTTTTAGTCATTTTACAATCATTGGAGGCCACATAATTTTTAGGGTGGTGATTGAATCATTACTACTAGTTGAATCTTTAAATTAGGGATTTTGTTATTTTCCCCATTTTCCTCGTTCCCTTATTATGTGGATGGTTTTATTTTATTTTCGTGGATGGATTTTGTTTACTGAACAAATGCTTTTAGTTTGTTTCGTTGCTGTCGTGGCTAGATTTATTTATTTTCTATATAGTTTAATTAAAATAAAATTATGATTAGAGTTCTTGACTTTTTTTCCCCCCAAATTCAATTCGGGCTCCTTTCTTTTTTTATAAAAAAAGAACTTGGACGTTTTCCTTAAAAAATGTCACACATTCACTATTTTAAACCCTTTTATAAATTATACAAACTTCTGTTTTGGATGAGATGTCCTTTTTGGATCGTCTTATTTCCTTGCCAGGCTATCTTATGGGTGTTGTATATTACTGTCATCTTTTTGGATTGTCTTATTTCCTTGCCAGGCTATCTTATGGGTGTTGTATATTACTGTCATCTTTTTGGATCGTCTTATTTCCTTGCCAGGCTATCTTATGGGTGTTGTATATTACTGTCATCATGCGTTTTACTTAATTGTTTTAAAATAAAGAATCAAGAGATGATGAGTAGAGGCCGATCTTGTATCAGACAGAATGGGTTCCTAACCCTTTCTCATTTTGTACCTAAGTTTTTGAGCCAAGTTATTTGGTGATGAAAGACTAGTCCCTTTTATTAGTGGAGTCATTATAGGTTATTGGACCTTTAAAATCAAGTGGTGGCTCCTAGTTTTTGAACTTTCGATTGATGGTCGGGAATCAATTTTGTGGGCTTCGGAATATGGCGCTATTTGAGTATTAGTCATTGGTTTGGTCCTTTTTTGATGTGGGCATAAAATGCAATTCCAAGCCATTGTGCTTGTAGGGGGCAACTCCACTGGCTAAGAAGTACGAACACTTCTAAGAAGGTGACGTATCTATGTCATGTTCATTTCGGAAGTGGCTGTTCTAGTGCAATGGATTTAAGTCTGAAAATGGCTTCTCTTCTCCCTTTTGCCCCCTTTCTTCCTAGGGTTCATAGACATGAATTTTAGCTTCCAAACCACTTAAAGAACATAAAGAAAAATGCATCCTATCTTCTTTTTGAATCAAAACACCAAAACAAAAACTAAATCTCCAAGTTTCAATCTTTTGCTTCCTTTTCTTTTCATTCTCAACTTCTTCTTGCAAAACATGATTTCAAGCCATTAAATCTATGGAATTCAAGGGAACACATGATGATGAAGGTCTATATGTATCAAGAACATCATAAAGAAGATAAAATTCACACTTCTTGGGAGCCCTTTCCTTAATGTCCTTCCTAGTTCAATCCTTTCCATTCTTTTCCTAACTTACCCAATTCTAAACCAAAGCAATCCTAATTTCTTCTTGATTTTAGAGGTTAAAGGGTGATTACTACAAGATTTTGTTAGAATATATCAAATAGGAAATAATATTTGCTATTTTTTATTCTTATTTGATTTTTTTTTCCCTTGATTAATGTAATGGGCTGGCCCATAATTTGTGCATAATGGCACTCCTGTAATTACGTATTATTATCAATATAAAAAGGGATGAGGTCTCACTCATTCCCTATCTTTTTCTCTTCTCTAAACTTACATGGCATCGGAGCCAAAACCCTAGCCCATCCCTCCTTTACTTTTCTTCGCTTCTGTTAGCAATCACCCATTCCTTTAGCACCATTGCCGGCAGTCCTTTTTCACTTAGGAGCACTGTTGGCAGTCCTTTTTTTCTCCCAGCAGTCCAGTCAGCCACTGTAGACTCTCACCCAGCCCATCTCCGTCTTCAGTAGTTCCTCCTGGGCTCCCCGACAGCCTATTAGGCTTAGTCAGCAGCCCTCTGGCCTTTTAGGGGCCTATTGGCAGCACCTCCGGCCTTCTTGGCCTCTAGCGGCATCTCTCTTGCCTCCTAGGCCTTTGTCGACTCTCCCTTTGTCGGTCTTCTCTCTTCTTCGCTCTTTTCTATCATGTTTTTTACTTAAAACAACTCTTAAACATTAAAAAAAAAAAAAATTATTTTTCAATATTTTATGATTTTTTTTGTGGTCATATTGTTTACTATTCCTCCACCTTCTTCTTGGTTTGTGATTGACACTGGGTTTGAGGGTTACTTAGTAGAATATCCATAGCAGATTCTACTAGTGAGTTAATAACTTCTCAGCCGCCTAAGAGCGAGAGTCCCCTTATACTTTCTATTATGATTGATAATCTCAACCTTGGCCTTAAAATCACCACTTCTCTATTCAATGGTCAGAATTATCTAGCGTGGTCGCAGAGTTTGACTATTTTTTTTAAAGAGTATAGGGAAGATGGGGTATGTTAATGGCAGAATACAAGCGCCTAGCATCATGGACTCGAGTTATGATCAGTGAGAAATCACCAACTCTCTTATCATGGATTGGTTGATCCACTCTATGGTCCCTGAGATTGGAGAGGGCTATTTGGCTATGGACACTGCACAAGCTATCTGAGAGGCTGTTGCTACTACTTATTCCCGGAAGGGGAACTTCTCATAGGCTTTCGAGTTATGTCGCTCCATTGAAAGGTCGGAACAAGGTGAGATGACTATCCTCCAGTATTTTACCTTCCTTAACAATGGGTGGAAGCGGCTTGATTTCCTTTAGGATTACAAGCTTGTCTGTCCCACTGATTTTATTAGTTACTGGAAGCTTGTGGAGCAAGAATGGGTCTTCAAGTTTTTGGAAGGCTTGAATGTGGAGTATGATCTGGTTCGGAGCTGAGTGCTTGGCAAGGACGTGCTTTCTTCTCTCCAGGAAGCCTTTGCTTTTGTGCAGAATGAGGAGAGTCGCCGCTCTGCAATGCTTCCTTCTGCCACTACTGATTGCTTTGCCTTGGTTTCTATACCCCCTCAAGATGGAGAGTGTGTGCCTCGAGGTTCTCGTCCTTCCTCTGAGAAGGATAATCTTTTCTGTGACTACTGCCGTACACCTAGACACACACGAGAGACTTGCTGAAAGCTGCATGGGACTCCTGGTGGCCGAGGTGATCGTCCTGGTTCTCGAGGAGGTAGGTCGAGCCAGACTAGAGGCCGAGGGGCCAATGAGGGCACATCTTTCTGATACCGGTGAGCCACCACCTTCAGCTCCTGTTGCCTCACTGGCTGCTGATGTTTTTGGGTTGTCTGCATCAGAGTTTGAGATTGCTCTTCGCTACTTGCTAGATCGTCGAGCCTCTGCTACTGTCTCCGCTGCATCTTCTTCTTCCTTTGCCAACTCAGGTAACTTCGCTTCCTCTCCCAGTGCATTACTATCTCATGTGACTATTCCTTGGATTATTGATTCAGGTGCTTCCGACCAAATATTTGGTTCCTCTAATTTGTTCTCAGAGTATACACCCTCCCTAGGTCAGGAAAAAGTGCGTATTACTGACGGTACTATTTTGTTTATGTCATGGAAAGATTTAATTCATGCCACCTCTTCCCTTTCTTTATTCTCTATACTCCATGTTCTCAATTTTAATGTTAATCTGTTATGTTTGAGTCATATTACTCGTGATTTGAATTGTAGCGTGATTTTTTTTCCTGATCACTGTCTTTTTCAGGACCTTATCACGAGAAAGAGGATTGGTAGTGGTAGAGAGGAACATGGTCTCTATATTCTAGATCATATTGACAAGCTGACTCATTCATCTATTCAGTTACCCTCCGCCAACGAAGACCTTTGGCTGTGGCACCGTCGCTCAGAACATCCTTCTTTTTTACTCTTTAGGCATCTTTTTCCTTTTGTTTTTGCGCACAATAGTGTGTTTGATTTTCAGTGTGAGTCATGTCAACTTGGAAAACAATATAAAGTTTATTTTGTCCTTATATTAATAAAAGCTCTGTTCTATTTTCTTTGATTCATTCTGATGTATGGGGTCCCTCACGTTTTGTCTTTAAAAGGTCAAAAATGGTTTGTTACTTTCATAGATGACTGTTCTAGAGTCACTTGGGTATATATAATGAAAGACAAGAGTGACGTGCTTTCTGTGTTTCAAAACTTTCATAGAATGGTTTGCACTCAGTTAGGGGCAGTTGTAAAATTTCTTCATTCTAATAATGGAGAGGGAGGGGGGGGGGAAGGGGAATATATTGACTCTGGTCTTGCCAGTTATTTTTCCACCGATGACATTATTTACCAAACCTTTTGCACTAATACTCCTCAATAAAATGGTGTTGTAGAACGGGAAAATTGCCATCTCCTTGATGTGGCCTGGTGTATATCCTTTGAAATGCGTGTCCCTCAATCATATTAGGGGGAAGCGGTTCTCATTGAAGCTTATTTGATTAATCGTCTTTCCACCCAAGTACTTCTGAAACGAACCCCTCTTCAGGTTTTGTTTGGGTCTACGTCTTCTGGGTTCTCCATTCCTCCTAAGACCTTTGGATGTGTTTCTTTTGTCCATAATCATTCACTTACTCGTGGTAAATTGGATCCTAGGTCTCTTAAGTGTGTTTTCCTAGGTTACTCTGCCACCCAAAAGGGTTATAAGTGTTATCATCCTCCATCTCGCAAATGGTTTGTCTCCATGGATGTCACTTTTTTTGATTCTCAGCCTTACTTTCCGACCTCTCCAGTGTCCCAGAAGAGATTCTTGTGCCACTACCACTAGTGATAGAGGATGTTGAGCCAGCAATTGTTGTGGAAAAGGAAGAAAGCAAAGTTTATGTCAGGAACAAAAATAGACAGGAAGTCACCTGGATGCAAGAGACTACTTTCCCTCCTCTATTGCTAACTTCTTCTCCGGATGAGTGTCCAGAGTCATCCCCCTCCTGAGAGTCCATGTAATTCTAATCCTAATGCTTCTATTTCTGAGTTCTCAGATCTTGATGTTCCCATTGCTAATCGGAAGGGGGTTATGTCATGTACTCAACATCCTATTACGAATCATGACTCTTATTCTAATCTGTCTCTTTCATATACAGCCTTTCTGTCTAAAATTTCTTCTGTGAGTCTACCTAACAATTTTCACAATGCCCTCTCCATTCCTGAATGGAAACATGCCATGATGGAGGAGATGAGAGCCCTCAGCAAGAATGGCACTTGGGGGTTAGTGGAGTTACCTAGAGGCAAAAATCTAGTTAGGTGTAAGTGGGTGTACACTTTGAAACACAAAGTAGACAGTTCCATTGAACGGTACAAAGCAAGACTGGTTGCTAAGGGCTTCACTCAGACTTATGAGGTAGGTTATCAGGAAACATTTTCACCAGTTGCAAAGATGAACTCTACGAGAATGCTACTCTCTCTTGCAACAAATTTGGATTGGCCACTTTATCAGTTTGATGTAAAGAATGCCTGCTTTCATGGAGACCTAGAAGAAGAGATCTATATGGATATTTCCCCTGACTGTGAGGATGCTAGGTCCAAAGGTAAGATGTGCAGGCTTCGGAAGTCACTTTATGGCTAAAGCAGTCCCCTAGGGCTTGGTTTGAAAGGTTTGCTCGAGCTATGCTGAGATATGGGTTCAAGTAAAGTCAAGCTGATCACACCTTATTTGTGAAACACTCCTCACATGGTAAGACCACAACTCTTATCGTTTATGTTGATGATATTGTTATGACAGGGGATGATGGTGAGGAGATCCCTCGGTTGAAGGAACACTTAGCCAAGGAGTTTGAAATCAAAGACTTGGATAATTTGAAGTATTTTTTTGGGCATTGAAGTAGCTCAGTCTAAGGATGGCATCTTTATATGCCAGAGGAAGTATGCACTTGACTTGCTAAAAGAAACTAGAATGCTTGGAAGTAGACCATGTAATATACCTTTAGAACCGGGCCAGAAACTAAGTGAGGATCAAGGGGGAGATCCAGTGGACAGGGGAACAGTGAGCATGGTTAGCCAGTTTATGCATGCTCCTAGACATTCCCACTTAGAAGTAGTTATGAGAATCTTGAGGTACCTAAAGTCTCTCTTTGGAAAGGGTCTCTATTTTTCAAAACAGGGACATCTTAGTGTGAAGACATTTATTGATGCAGATTGGGCTGGATCAGTCGCTGACAGATAATCAACTTCTGGATATTGCACATTTGTTGGAGGCAACCTAGTCACATGGCGAAGTAAGAAACAAAATGTGGTTGCTAGATCTAGTGCTAAGGCAGAATTTAGGGCTATGGTTGAGGGAGTATGTGAGTTGCTATGGATTAGATTATTGTTGGGAGACTTGAGGATACATCAGATTGATTCCATGAGGTTGTATTGTGACAACAAGGCGGCGATCGACATAGCTCATAATTCAGTTCAACATGACAGAACCAAACATGTGGAGATTGATAGGCACTTCATTAGGGAAAAGCACACTAGTGGCACTATATGTACTCCATTTGTGAAGACTGTGGACCAACTAACAGATGTTCTCACCAAAAGAATAGGGAGCAAACCATTTCATGACATTCTCAACAAGCTGGGCATGAGAGATATTTTCGCACCAGCTTCAGGGGGAGTGTTAGAATATATTAGAATAGGAAATAATCTTTGCTATTTTTTATTCTTATTTGATTTTATTTTCCATTTATTGATGTAATGGGGTGGCCCATAATTTATGCCTAATGGCATTCATGTAATTACGTATTATTATCAATATAAAAGGGGATGAGGTCTCACTCATTTCCTATCTCTTTCTCTTCTCTAAACTTACAAATTTTGGGTAGAAATCTTACCTCAGATTGGTTAAATGATGAAGTTTGATGAAGATTCTTGAGCCTTTCTTCTTGCTCTCTTCTTTCTCTTTTCTTCCTTTCCTTCTCCTTTCTCTCTAGGTTCTTCCTTCAATTTCCAGCAGGTTTTCCCTTTTGTTTGATTTGGGAATACAAGGTTTTATTTGGTGTGGTTGGGCGATAGTTGTAAGTTTCCGTAATTGGTTAATTTTCTTGCTTTAGCCTAATTAACTAGGTTTTGTACTAAGAAATCTAATCTTATCCTAATTATACTTAACTTAATTAATCCAAATTAAGTTCACTAATCATACTTAATTATTTCTAATCCTAATTAGCAAAATAACAAATAACACAAAATGGACAAGCACGTAAGACCAAGGTCCTTAAGCTCCTCAATTAAGGCTTAAGCATTTCCTATGATTCTCAAATCACATTCTAAGGTATCCCCTAACTTGAAACATGAAACAAGCAATTTTCCTAAGTTTAGGCTTTCAATTAATTCCTCCTCCTCTTATGTTCCCTCTCAAGCTCTAGTTCAAGCAAGTAAACATTTAACACAAAATCAATATACATGAATGGCATGATATGCATATGCATGAAAGGTTGGTTGTCATAGTTTCCCCCACTTGTCCCCACTTACGTCGACCCTTGCTCTGATTGTGTACATTTTTTAATGCTTTGTTGGAGAATTGACCATTGTAATATATTCAAAAAATGAAACACGACAAGAAGTTCCGTCTCTGATGTGATAAATGTTCTTGAAGGAGCTGCAAATTGCATAATATTAAATTTATCATGCATGAACTAAAAATATTATTAGTGGGAACTATTAGAAAATGAAGAGACAATATGCATTAAAGGACTGTAGGTTGTGATACATTGATTGACATCTACATTCAAGTGAGCTGTCCTTCAAATTTGTTGGATAAAGAAAAAAAGAAATTGACTAGATGTTTCCAATTTCAGATTATTATAGTTGTGAAGGACCTTCCTCAGAAAAGCAGATTGTTAGCTGAACCAGTAATGGTCCAGTTTGTTGGAATGTGTCCCACATCGCCTGGAATTGCCCTAGCTGTGCTAATTATAAGGCTCTAGTTTCCCCCTCCTTAATTCCTGGGTTTTAAGGAGAAATGTTGGCTGGGGTTTTCAATTTGGTATCAGAGCTTGGTTGGGCTTGTGATTGGTGTGCTGTTTCTCGGGCTACTGTGTGTCCTAGTCCAGGAGGGTGTGTTGGAATGCGTTTCACATCACCTGGAGTTGCCCAAACTGTGCTAGTTATAAAACTCCAGTTTCCCTCTCCTTAATACCTGGGTTTTAAGGAGAAATATGGGCTGGGTTTTTCAATTCAGTTTTCATCTTCTACCATACCCATATGATATAACAAGTGATTAATATTTCCATCTGGGAACCCTAACCAAACCTGAAATAGGAGAAGTATGATATCACCGGGAGAGAATGGCAAAATTGTCTATGAACCAAGCGAGAATCTTTTTTTTTTTTTGCCTCTTCCACAGTCAAAGTGCCTATGATACCACTCTAGTTCCACATGATATGCTGATGTTTATACTAAGGACAATTGCTAATATAAAAAGGTTTATAGCTGTCTGTCTAACAGGTGAGAATTGATATAAACATCTTGCAAATATTAACCTGATATCATATAATATGCTGACACACTGTTTCAGTAGAACTCTGAAAGAACCCCTATGTTATTCAACTTTGTTGTTTGTGTAATGCCTTTTTATCTTTTGCTTTTTTATTGTCTGTGCCTGAGATTGACTTGCCTGGTTGCTTTCACATGGACAGGTGAATAATCAGAAAAATAATTTAAAAACCCAGAGAAAAGAAAGATGTGAAGGACAACAGTTAGAGGGTTCATGTAGCATCTGGTCTCCAAGGGAAAATCAATTCCAACAACTTAGCTTAATCGCACCATCAATGCCTCAGATTTGTACATCTTCTGTTCTCAGTCAACAAACACAAATTCAAGGACATGTGTATTCACAATATCAGCATTCTCCCAACTCATTTGTGGCCCCTTCTGTGTGTGGAAGTAATAAAATTCAAAATTATACCAGGACAAGCTTGCCACAAATTTATTCTAGAGAAGATAATCAACCAGTGCTTTCTGGTTATAACATTTCTCCAAGCAATGTAAATCCTTCAAGCAGGTCCCCGGGCACTTCCCTGAAATCTCTGACAATGACACCTCAGGAAAAAATCGAAAAATTGAGGAGGCGCCAGCAAATGCAGGCACTGCTTGCAATTCAAAAACAACAGCAGCAATTAAATCATCAAGTCTCAAATAATGATCATTCTGTTGAGAAAAAGTGTCTGCACGAAAATCAAATTCAGCTGATACAGGAAGGGAATGTCAAAGTTGAAGAAATTGTTTGCTCCCTACCCTCTATTGATCCAAACTCACCCATTGAACAGGATGACTCCAATACAGTCTCTATGATAGTTGATGAAAATTATTATGTCGAGGAGACGATTCTTCACCGGCTTGAAGATATTATTGCCAAGGTAATTTATATTTTTTAGCACAATCTTTCCCTTGTAGAATAATATCAACTTGTTGACAATCTTACTACCAGTGCTATGTAATTCCACAGTTGGACATCCGAATAAGACTTTGCATCCGAGATAGTCTGTTTCGTTTAGCTCAAAGTGCAAAGCATAGGCATTATGCTAGTGATACAAGTAGTACAAACAAAAACAGCCGAGATGAACTTGAAGTTCTCGCAAAAGAAACTAGCAGTGACCACAGGTTTGTTAACCGGACTGCATTCTTATTATTCGAGTACGTTGACTTTTCCAGTTGCATATATTGAAATTTGAAATGGTTAATTGATTGGTGGTAATAATTGTTAGTTTAGTTAGAGAATAAAATATGCAATATTAGGGTTAGAATGAGATGAGAAGAGACATAGAATAGAGATGATTAGGGTTGTGTAACTACACACCCTTCACCATAAAATGTATTATATTAAAGTGAGAACTACAAGATGATAATAATACCCTTACTGTCAATACAGAAAAAAATATCCACTCTAACACTCTCCTTCAAGTTGGAGTGTAGAGATTGAACATGACTAGCTTGGCAGATAAGCATTGAGAAGAGGACCGAGCTTAGGGTTTGGCGAGAATGTCACCCAACTGATCCTCAGACTGAACAAATGGGATCTTAAGATGCTTGCAAAGTAATAGATCACAAATAAAGTAGTAGTCAGCCTCAATATGCTTGGTACACTCATGGACACGGGATTATTTGCAGTGAAGATAGCAGCTTGATTATCATAACACATGAGCATAAGAGAAGAAACAAATATGCCAAATACCTGGAGAAGAGAGTGAACCACAACATCTCAGAGGCCGTATGCGCGATATTTAGCCTCGGCGCTAGAACAGGCAACAACAATTTGTTTCTTGTAATGCCAAGGAACAAGATTATGTCCAACAACGGTACAATAGCTGGAAGTAAAACGATGATTAGTACGACTACCAACCCAATTAGTGTTGCTAAAACTAGTAATAAAAAAGGAGGACAATAGGCGATAGAGGTGACCTTGGCCTAGGGTCTGCTTTAGATAATGCAAAATATGACAAACAACATCAAAATGAGGCTGATGAAGAGCATGCATAAACTGACAACATACGTAATGTCAGGACAAGCAACGGTGAGGTAAATCAACTTGCCAACTAGGCAACGATAATGACCAATGTCTGAAAATAAGGCGCCATGGTCATCATGAAGCTATAAGTTTTCTGAATAATTTTTGTATATTCAATTGTGAATGTATTACAAGGATACATCTAATTATATTGAAATCCTAACCCTAAGACTAAAAAGGAAAGAGAATATTTACAATCTCTCATAATCTCTGAACATATATACAAATATATACTACCATATATAGAGATACACTAATAGTCTCACACCCTTATTGAAACTCACGATGTTTTAGCAGAAAATACTGAGAGTTTGCCAAGAAGAAACGAAAATCGAGCAGTGGTGTGAGTCTTGGTAACGAAGTCAGAAAGTTGCAAAGCCGAAAAGACAAAAAGAAGCAAGATAGAGCGATACTACAGATGCTGACAGACAAAGTGACAATCAATTTCAATATGTTTCGTCCGCTCATGGAACACAGTGTTTTGGGCAATTTGAATAGCACTGCGGTTGTCACAATAGAGAGAAGTCAGAGAAGACTGGGGGACATCCAAATCAGATAAGAGATAGTGAAGCTAAACAATCTCAGCAATGGCATAGGCATAGCACGGTACTCAGATAGTGGACTTGCGATCAGTGACATCACTAACCCAATCAGAATTAGCATATGCCACCAAGTCTAAGGAAGAAGTAGAATAGTACCTCGAAGATAGTAAAGAATTTGAATCAAAACAACTCAATGGGTAGAGCAAGGAGCAGAAACGAATTGACTAACCACATGAACAACATAAGCAAGGTCAGGGCAAGTAACTGTTAGATAGACTAAGCAATCCACAAGCTCTCGATATAAAGTAGGATCATCCAGAGGGACAACATCGGTAGTGTTAAGCTTCACATTAAGCTCAATTGGGGTATTAGAAATCTTAGTGTTAGTAAGACCGGGACAGTGTAATTGTTCTATTAGCTTAGTTAACCATGCTTAGTTCTAATTAACCAATGTTAAGCTTAATCATACTTAGTTTAATTAATCTTAATTAAGGCTCACTGATCATACTTAATTGACACTAATCCCGATTAGCGAAAATTCACATAGCATCAAATTAACAAGCACATTAGTCTAAGATCGTTAAGCTCCTCAATTAGTGCGTAGGCACATCCTAGCATTGTCAAATCAAGTCTAAAGTCATCCCCTAACTCATGGCACAAAACACATAATTTTCTTGGCCTAGGGTTTCAAACTAAACTTCTTCTTATCTTCTAGTTCTTAACAAGTCCTAATTCACACAAAGCATAACACAGAAGGCATGAATGCAAGAACAATAATACATGTATCATGCTTGGTTATCACAAGGGGTCACTGCTATAGAGATTTGAGGCTATTGATAAGCCGTAATAGAGACTGGGGATTGCATATACAATTGCAACGGTATGTTTGGCTAAGCTTGTTCTTACAGATGTTTTTGTAGCTATGAGGTGGTGTCTATTTTGAGTACAATAGGCCTTGTTTGCTGTTTCAGCTTAGTTGATTGGATTCCTAAAATTGACCATATAGCTTCATGTGACTCATCCTTGTGTTGTTCTTAGGCCACTTCTAGCATGGCTTGAGAGTGATTGAGGAGGTCATTGCTATGGGGAATTGAGGCTCTTGATCAGCCGTGGTAGAGGCTGGGGTTTGCAAGGACAGTTTGTGGGGTATGATTTGTTGTGCTTGTTCTTACAGATGTTGTGCTTGTTGGTTGTGTTCATAGTTTTTTGGTGGTAGTCTGAGCAAAACTTAGGTTTATGTATTGTCTGTTATTTGTTATTTTGTTATTGTTTGTCAATGTACCATTCCTAGTTTCTTTGTCTTCATTCTTGATGTCAAAAGCAACTAGGGGCAAAATACATTGGCAACACATTATGTTGGTTTTTTTTTTTGCTTATTTGGATATCCCTCCTAATTATTTTAGGGGGGGTGGTGTTGGAAAGTGTACAGAGTTTAGTTTCTTGGGCCACGCCCCTTGTAACCATGTATATTCTATTATTTTAGGGGCATGGCCCATTATGTTGCTTACCCAAAAAAATCTACCCATTTTGGATAGACTTACCATATAGTAATATATTAATTTATAAGGGAAAAGAGGTGTTTGGTAACATCTAGAGGTTGATAGTATTTGGTTATTATTATTTAAATTAAGACTAGCATATTCTACCTATTCTCATTTTATTTGGTTTGGGTTTATTTTGTTTGACTTGTTGGTTTTATTTCATTTGGCATTTTTGCATATACTTTGGAACATCCAAGTACTTGTGCTGCCCAATTTCAATTTCAAATGAGTGCTGGTATTGCAACTCATGCCTCTAGTAGTGTTTCATCTTCCACAGTACAATTTTTGATGGAGCAGTTATGACTTATATATTCCACAATACAGTTGGTTTTATTCCATGCTTTTGTCATGTCCACTGCCTATTCAGGTTTGCAAGGTTCTCATACCTTAGGTATATCACCCACTACACGGATATTTGATTCTACTTCTTCTCACTGCCATATAGCTATTCCTAATTTGTCTGGTCTATGAAATTGTATTTCCCTTTTTTCACCATCACAGTTTTTATTTCAAATGATTTGCCTACGCATTTGTCTCTGTTAGCTTTATTCTTCCTTGTCCATCCTTGTCACTATTCATGATCGAAAGTCCAAGATGCATATTGGGATTATGGATTGGGTCATCTATGTAGTAATCATTTAAAAGGTCTAGTTCAAACAGGTGATTTGGTTGAAGTGTCTTTTAATGACACTTTTATGTGTAGTAGATGTAAGCCTGCTAAAAATGTCTCCCTCACATTTACCTAGAAGCAATTCAATTTCTACATCTCCTTTATCTATTGTACATATTTGACTGTCAGGACTGTCCCCTGTTGCTACTTGTCAATTGTTTCATATTTAGCGGTAATTATGTGCTTTGGACCATTTTTTAATATATTTGCAAATGTGATGAGAGTTAACCCTAATTTAGTTGGGTTTCTCTTCATAGCCCGTATATCATTTCTCTGTCTTTTCTCACTCTTCTCTTTTACTATATCATTTATGACTTGGTATCAAAGAACAATTCCTCGTTTTGTTTCATTCTTGTCTAGGGTTCATATTTGTTCAGGTTCGTTTTTCTTTTTCTTTTTATTTTTTTATAAATGTAAAAATAAATAAATAATTTTTAGTATGTTGAAATTGAGAGTAGAATCCAGTAGCAAGTGTTTTTGGGTAAAATACAAATACACTCCTTGAGATTACAAATACCCCCTTGTCATAATTTTTTATTTAACAGAATTAATTGGAAAAATAAAATTCGCAATTGATCTCTTATACAATAATAAAATTATTTGAATTATTAATTGAAATAAATTTCTGATATCATTAAAAACTATTAATTAACTTGATGATTTATTAACAAAAGGAGTCATTTGTTATGAAATTAAAAACTTCAAGAGACAATTCGTATTTTAAACAAACCTCAGGGTGTGTTTGTAATTTATCTGTTTTCCATTTTATTTTATTTTATTTTTGGTCCATGTGCTATTTCTTCTCTATATAAAGCTATTTTTGAAAATCTTTGGTCCAACAATTTTTTGGTTGAATCAATGCTTTGAATGGATACGTTAGGTTCCAATTTTACCTATATGAGGGTTACCCGACTTGGTTTTTTAGTTTTTGCAGAGTTTTTGGCTTCCTTCATGTTCGAACAAGTTGTTTTAGGCTGTTCGTTTTATGATCCTGTCCTTTTCTAAATTGCTTTTGCTTCCACAAGTTGTTTTTGGTTGTGTGAGGACTCCTTGAAGTTTGTTCTTGGGTCAGTTTATACTTGAATAGGTTTGGTGGATATGACAGAAGGTAGTAAGGCTCTGGAGGATAATGAGGAGAGTGGGTTGAATTGTATTGGGACTCTTGGTGATAGCCCATCTCTTCATGTTAGCCATGTTAAGTTGGATGTGTTAGCTATTGTGGACCCTAATATGGACTCTAGGCCCTCGATCGAATGGGGGTTCAGCGGCTTGGATACTTTGGTAATTTCCTTGTTTTTCCCCTTTTTTTCTAATTTCTATCTATTTATAGATGACAAGCATCTATTGTATGGTTGAGAAGGTTGTAATTGTTTTCCTTGTATTTTCCCCTTTGCCCTAATTTCTATGTATTTATAGATGAGGAGCATCTCTTGTGTGGTTGAGGGAGTTGTAATCGCTTTCAAATCGTAGTGAAATTGTAGCGACCGTGGATGTAATCCTATTCTGGAGTGAACCACGTAAATCTGTGTTATTGTGTGTGATTGTTTAGATTCGTATTATCTATCTTGTTTGTTGTTTTGCATCTCACTAATTTTGGTTAGGTCTTATAAATTCCTAAAGGATGGTACCCGCTGGAAATTTGGTTATTAAGGCCTTGATTCAGTCAATATCTAGGATCTGTTTTTCTATGTAAATATGGATAGTAAAAGCTGTATAAAATCAGGAAAAATAGGAAAGTAGAAGCTGTCAACTATTAGCTTTAATTAGTTTCCTTTTCTATTATAATTGCTCTCTTTATAAGAGAAAATCATGTTCTCATTCTTATATAAATTAAAAATATATTCCTTCCTCATATTTTCTGAGTTGGTATTAGGGCAAAAACACAGCAGCCCTAAAACCGTCGTAGCCATGTCGGAAGTCACGTCTGAAACCACTTCAACCCCTGCAACTGCCATTCCGGTGAAAATGTCCAACTCTCACTCTATCCAAGTCACCACCATCGGCCTAAATGGTGATAACTTTCTCTGCCGGTCGCAATCCGTTCGGATGTATATCCGTGGGCAAGGAAAGATCGGCTACATCACAGGTGACAAGAAGGCACCTGCTGTTAATAATCCGCTGTTCGACATTTGGGACGCTGAAAACTCCATGGTTATGACATGGTTGGTCAATTCCATGGAGGAGGATATAAGCTCTAATTATAAGTGCTATACTATTGCATAAGAGTTATGGGATGATGTTAGTCAGATGTATTCTGACCTAGGAAATCAATCTCAAGTTTTCGAATTGACTTTGAAGTTAGGAGAGATTCGTCAAGGAGATGATTCCATCACCAAATATTTCAATTCGTTGAAAAGGTTGTGGCAGGATCTTGTCATCTTCAAAACATACGAATGGAAATCAGTTGACGACAGCAACCACCACAATAAAACTGTGGAAGACAGCTATATTTACAAGTCTCTTGCTTGCCTCAACATTGAGTTCGATGAAGTGCGAGGAAGAATTATTGGCAGACCTCCTCTCTATCCCATTGGCGAAGTATTTGCCGAAGTCAGAAGGGAAGAGAGCCGAAGGAGCGTCATACTTAAGAAAAAAAGGTACTGGTGAGTCAATTGAAATTTTTGCCTTAATTAACGATGTTGCGGCCTACAAGGCTGCAAATTACTAGCGCAGGTCTGATGATAAGCCACGGGTCTGGTGCGATTTTTGCAACAAGCCTCACCATACACACAAAACGTGTTGGAAGATCTATGGCAAACTTGCCAACTGGAAAAGCAACAAACAAGGAGAGAAAAATCGTGGCTTTCCTATTGCCAATGAAGCCAATTCAGGTCCCTTCAACAAAGAGCAAATTGATCAACTTTTAAAGCTGATAAAATCCAACTCCTCATCTGGTACTCCTAGTGTTTTTTTTGGCATAAACAGGTAGAAATCCTAAAGCCTTCTCTTGCCTAAACTTCTCTCCGTGGATCATAGATTCCGGAGCCTTAGATCACATGACTAGTTTTTCCCATTTATTTAGTACCTATTTCCCTTGTTCTGGTCATGAAAAAATTAGAATAGCCGATGGTAGTGTTTTACCTATTGCAGGAAAAGGGCTTGTTAAACTAACTGAGAAAATTAATCTCAATTTTGACATGTCCACAAATCAGAGGTAGCACAACCATAATATAGATATATTCAGAGAGAGAAAACCCACAACACAGCGAACCAAAAAATGTGTCACAGCCCAAGCCTAAATGCTATCAATGAAAAGAAGTAACCCAAAACTTGTACTACACAATAGAGCAAAAAACCCGCAGAAATAGAATCAAGTAACATACAGTCAAGGGACAAACAACAGCCAACAGTCTCCAACAGGGTCCCTGACACAGTTTGAGCCCAAAGAAACACGTGGACTTGAGTCAAAACCCTTAGAAGATGTCCAAGTCGTCACCCAAGGAAGAGATATGGTGCAATCAATCCTCCAAAAACTCCTCCAATAGGTAGACCACGAAAAAAAAATTATGAAATATCCAAAAAACATTTGAAAAATAAAAAATCCTACCAAATGACTCAAAAAACAATTCAGAAAAATAGCATGGTACTCAGGAAGAGAAGACAAATCCAATGGTGTAAGCCGGAATTGCTAATGTCGTGATTGTGCTGACGTCAACCCTTTGATTAGCTCTGATATCCACAAATGTTATAGGTTGTAGTGACAATGAAAATGGTTATGGATTGGCTCTGATGCCAAGTTAGAAGTAGAAGAGAGAAGAAGAGGAGAGGGAGGAGAAATGTAATACATAAAATAGGGTTTCTAGAATGAGATACAACTCCTCATCCCTAGACCTAGGTATTTATATTAAATAGTCTGAGAAATTACAAGAGTGCCTGGAATGAAATAAAATAAACAAAACAAACCCCTATACTAAACTCTAATAAACTCTTATTGCAATTTTTAGCCATAAAACCTAATTAAAATCAACCTGAAAAGTTCACTGGTATTGCTATCACTACTCGTCCTGCATCAAGTGCAAAGTATCCAATGAAAAGTACAGAGATGCCACATCCTTATCAATGTGTCTGGTGTTCGACACGTGTTTGATTTATTTTTTTAGAAGAGTCCATGTCATATAGCCTAGCCCTAATCCTAAAATTTTTAGGTCAAGCTTTCTGTCGGCTTTAAGGCAACTTAACCTAATGTCCACAACTGATTCTCTTGAAACGGCTTAGTCGTCGTACAATTTTGCATTGTGCTTTCTTAAAAGTTTTCATTTCTCAATAGAATAGAAGCATCATGTAATAAAGGAGAAGATTGGTTTAATGATAAACTATCATCTAAGTCGGGCTTGATAAAAGGTGGATGCCAATTAGGCACAAGGCAAAAACATGTAGTTTAGCACTAATTTATTTCATGTTTTAAATACAATAATCTTGATATCACAATTTATGTAACATTTCAGAAATCAATTCAAAAAAAACATAGAAGAACAATATTGAAAGTAATATTAGTCAGTGCTGTTAGTATCTTACGATTGACAATGCATATCTTACGATTCCATATTTTAATAGAGAAATCGATACATATCATCAATATGTATCTTAAGTTAAATGTATATTACGATACATATATAATACATAATGTAATATATGATACAGATACATGATATGATATAGACGATATATGAATACTTAAATTTTCTTTAGCAATTTTGAAAAAAAAAAGAAAAAAATATTGAACTTATTTTATGTAAATTAATATTATCATCAATATGTATTTTAAGTTAAATGTATATTAGGGTACATATACAATACATAATGTAATATATGATACAGATACATGATATGATATAGACGATATATGAATACTTAAATTTTCTTTAGCAATTTTGAAAAAAAAAAGAAAAAAATATTGAACTTATTTTATGTAAATTAATATTATCATCAATATGTATTTTAAGTTAAATGTATATTAGGGTACATATACAATACATAATGTAATATATGATACATATACATGATATGATACAAACCTATGAAGCACGGACACGGACACGCGACACGACACGGACACGCAAAAACGCAAATTTTTAAAAAATAGAGGACACGACACGCTAGGGACACGTTCAATATATATTATTATTTTTATATATTATATGTAAAATTAAAAAATATATACTATTTTTATTTATTTATTTTATTTATTATATGTAAAATTAAAAAATATATACTAATTTTATTTATTTATTTTATTTATTATATGTAAAATTAAAAAATAAATATATTATTTGTATTTATTTATATTATTTATTTACAAAAGAAAGGCATAAAAAAAAAAAAAGAATAAAGAGGGAGAGATAGACACGGCAATAAGGAAGAGGGAAGAGAGAGTGAGAAACAAAAAAACAGGGAGAGACAGAGAGCGAGAGCGAGGGGCAACGGCAAGAACACAAAGCGAGAAGTGACGGCGACGATCAGAGAGCGAGAGGCGAGACCAGAGAGAGATGGACAGAGAGAGAGGAGATGAAGACGATGAGAGACGAACACAGAGAGAGAGGAGACGAACAGAGACGCGAAAGAAATACCTCGATCTAGCCTCGATCTAGGCTTCAACAGGTTCTTCCTCTCTCACTCTTTCTCTTTCTGTCTCTCTCTATCTTCAATGGGTTAGGTCCTGGTTAGGGTTTCTTTCTGTTTGCGTGTCCGACAGAGTGTCCTCCTGCAAAAATTCAAAAAAAAAAGGGGACACGTTAGGTCGAGTGTCGGACACGTGTCTACCGCGTGTCCGACGCGTGTCCGTGTCCGACACGTGTCCGTGCTTCATAGATACAAACGATACATGAATACTTAAATTTTCTTTAGCAATTTTGAAAAGAAAAAAAAAAATTATTGAAATTATTTTATGTAAATTAATATTATCATATATTTTCATTAACTTGTTATTTATTTATTTATTTATTTATTTTTTTTTTTTGCTATAGACAAACTTTTCAAGAATTTAAAGTTGTAAATTGAATATTAAAACCTAAATGGTTAGTTAAGGCAGTATTTTATACATATTGTAGTTCCACTCTGCATTTTATATGCATTAAGCATTGAGAATTATACATTTTATATGAATTTTATTTTTCTAGGAAACTTACTTTTACAATTTTAAGGATTATACATTATTTAGTGTCTTGTTCTTGCAGGATATTTGTGTTTGCTATAACTATATTTGTTTTTCTTTCCTATTTTTAAATATGTTAAAGTATCTTGCAATACACGATATGACACATGATTCAGAAAAAAATAAAAATAAAAATAAAGAAGAAAAGAAAAGAAAAACGATATTTGATTCGTATACCGATTTGACAACTATGATATTAGTTACTTCATTTTATCCTCTCTTTTTTATTGCCCATTTATCTAAGGGCGATTTTTTATTTTTTTTTTTGCATGTTATTGGATTGGGATAGTTAGGTTGAGAAATTTTGTATTGGCTCAAAAAGGAGTAAGAGTAAGAGTAGGAGAAAGTAGGAGTAGGAGTAGGAGGTTTTCTTTTGGTAAACTTTTAAAATATAACAGTCCTCTAAGATGATTCATATGACTGCAGACTCCCCAAAAAGTGCTTTACTTCCTGAATTTTTCTGTTTTGTGAAAAATAATGCTTAAATCTTAAGCAAGGCCCATTTTATTTACCAAAACTGAGTTTAAAAAAGTCTTGAATATTCTTAATTTCCATTAAGTCTCTTGTTGTTCAGATGTATTTGGACAATAGCTTTTTATTCCAATTTTTTTAACATTGTCTAAAAGTGGACAATACGATGACCAACCAAATTTTGGTTACTTCTAAAAATCTTTTTAGAAAACTCTTTTATTAAAAAGTTAAAAGTGTTTGCACAGAACCTTAGCGATCTTGCAAAGTCAAGAGAAACAACCAATGGTAGTCTCTATACAAATAGGTTAGAGTTAGAATTGTTCCATTTGCAAGGTGATTGCTAGAGATTTTAGTCTTGGTGATCCTACACACAATCACTAATGCTGTGTTTGGTTGGGGGATTTGGGGAGGGATTTGGAAAGGGAAAAGGTGTGTGAAACTAGGTGAAATGTAGGTACATTTTATTCACATTTCACCTAACTTTTCCCTTTTCCTTTCCAAATCCCTCCTCAAATCCTCCAACAAAACACAGCGTAAAAGATTTACAATTTGCAGCATTCTGTCATTCATATGATTCTACATAGCTCTTTTATGCCAATGTTGCACAATTTACAGGAGGGCAGTTCATGTTGGAGTATTTGATATGCATTGTTGGGCCCCTTTTATAGCAACTTAAGCTTTTTGGGGTCTTGGTTTTCTGTTTTCCCATTTGCATGTTGTTTCTGCATATTCACGGGCAATATGGAGCTTATTCACTTTTGAGTAATAAACCCAACTTTCCTTCCAATTTTCATTATACCTCCTCTACCTATGATGCTATCTTATTGCAGCAGTTTCACTCGAATGCCCGATATGGAGACTGAGACCAATCCCATAGACCGAACTGTGGCTCATCTGCTCTTTCACAGACCTGCAGAATTGTCAGGAAAACATCCCGAGACACCAGAATCACCAGTAGTATCTACTAAGCTCCGCAGTGAAAGAAACACTCGTGGTTTGCTGAGCTTGCCAAGAGGATTCTTTCCTGATAATTACAAAAGTAAACATAACCTGTCATATACTGCTGGATCAAAAAATCCTCACTTATTTGCTGAAGGGGATCATTCTAAAAACAGTTCCTGCATCGACACTTCTGAGAATGCATCAAACAATGAAGCAGCAGATGCAGGATGTATGGAGATTGAACTGTCTCAATGATTGAAAAGCTATATGAGGGTAATTCCTTCCTTTATCTCTTCGATACATTTTGATTTGCATTTCAATATTCACCCAACAAAAAAAATGAAGATTTGCATTTCAATCATGATTTTACAGATTCACTGGTAATGAGGTTTTCTTTAATGACCAGCTGATTGGATCTTCATTGAGCGCAGGTCATGATGATGGCTTAAAAGCCATTTCCAGAAAATGGACTTTTTCTTGATATATGCAAGAAGTATGCGTGCGTGGTTTACAATTTTGTATCTATCTCCTTTTTGAAAAAAAAAAAAGAACTACGCTTCCAATCCCCTATCAGACCGACTCTCCAGATAACAGTGTGTTTTAATGTCCTCGCTAAGTCTGTGGAAGGGTGATGCTGCTTCAACTTGATGAGCCCTTGTCTTCGTGCACTAATCCGTTCCATTCCCGTAGTTCTTACTGGGTCCCTGTTTTCAAAACTTGTATGGTAACAAGTTATGTTTATGTTTTGGTGTGTGCGCGCGCGCGGGGGCTCTGTGTGTGGCTGTGTATGTGCAATGTGTATGCATGAAATAGTTGGTTCTTGCTTGTCGATATGTTATGCTTGAAAGGTTTTTTGGTTTTTGACCATATAATGTCAATACCCCCAAGAAATTACTACTTTTAGGCACCGTTTATTTTGACGTAAAATATTTTTGTCAAAAATAGTAAAAAGTAAGTAAAATATTTTTGCATTATTTTATCAAAAATGACTTTTAAAAATTTCGTAAGTCAATTTTTACATAGTTGACTCTCTCACTCACTACTTTTTCAACACATTTAGCATTTTCAAATCAATATTTTAACTCACTAAAAAGTCATAAATAACACTCTGTTGAATCAAAATTTCTCTTTTAGGTAATAAAATATTTTTGTTTCAAGTGAACCAAGCACCGAAAAATAAAAACAATTTTTTTTTTCTGTGTAAAATTAATTTGCAAGAAAAATATTGTGTGTAAAATAACATTCTCATGATAGTGATAGTGATATCTTCATCTTCAGTATCAAATTATTCAAATAAAATGTTAGATTACTCTACAACTTTACTTTTTTAAACTGACATGTACTGCTGGTTTTTGTGGTTGAGTACGAGGAATTTCGGGTTTTTTTTTTTTTTTTTTCTTTTTCTTCTGGTAAGGAAATTTCTATTGTTCTTGTTACAGTAATAAAAACTATTGAAAGGTGGTTAGTGTAATTGCAGGAGCATAAGTTTTGTTTCTTTCACTGAATTGCCAAATTACATTAAGTGGGTGTTTGGGAAGTGACTATTTTAGAGGCTTTTTGACTTTTGGCTATTTTAGTACTAGTGTCGTCCAAAAACTTCAACCAACACTCACCATTTCCATATTCTCTCTCTCTCTCTCTCTCCCTCCCTCCCATACCTCCGGAGTTCTGTTCTCCTCCTCATGATATATACGCGGTTGCTCTGCATAGATTGTGTGTTGGTTGGTAGATTCTGTGTGTTCCCTTGGGCTGTTTTTATGCAATAATAATAACGATTGTTTCAGGTTAAGTACCATTTAGGCAGAGTACATATGAAGAGTAACTTCAGCAAAATTAGAAACAAGGATGATGACGAAGTACAACTTGATGGGCATGAAATTGAAATGTCAATTATTGATTAATTCTTTATAGTCAAGGAAAAGTCTATAAGAATGTGGTTTTAAGGTATGATATATGAATAAATATCAATCATTGGATTTGTATAAGACACTATCTTGATCATTGATGAGTAAATGATTAATACCTGGTTGGAAACTAAGATAGATTCTTACAAAGAAAGTAATTTTGAGTATTTTTAATAAAAATATATATGACATTAGCTTACTATTGTAACATGTCACACTTGCTATTTATTGTCAGAGTACCCTTTTTTTTTTGTTTTTTTGCGCACGACTCGCTTTCTAGATGATCCCTCTAGAAGAAGGTGATTCTAACAATCTTTCTAGTTCTTTCGTTCTCAATTTCTATTTGAAATAAAATAATCCTAAGAAAAAAAGATTTTGTTTCTACCGAGCTAAAACAATATGTCGACATCTCTAGTAAACCAAAGTCATCGTTTAGTAGCTATTTGTCTTTAATTTCTTCTCTAGCGGGGGTAAGTACTGTGAGAGAAACGTGTCACTCTTTGAACTCACACTTTCTATTGAAAATGACATCTTCAAGAGATTATTGGTTGAAAATGTAGCAAGTAATACATAGAAAATTGTGTTAAATTAATAACACACTACATTTGGCTACTTCCACCGCATATTTTGTATATTTCTTGAATTATTATTTAACACACCATAGCTGACTTCTTCTACACCACTTTTTTTTTTTCCTTTTTCTTTTTGGTTTTTTTTTAAGACACAATATAAAGTGTAAGAAATAAAATGTATAGTGTTATGTTATTTAAGAAATATATATTTAAAATTGAAATTAAAACTCATAAATTTAAAGTTTGGAATAAGTTTATAATTAAATTTTATTAACAACAAAATAAATATAAAGTTAGTTTCAAATGTTTTTAAAAATTTAAAATCCAGGTTATCTGGCTATAAATATGTTTTTATAAATAAAATATCTACAATATTTTGAAGTATTAATGGAAAATGAAATAAATAAATATATCTAGGAAGATCTCTCATTTATCAACATTTATTATTGGCAATAAATTAATACATCTACAAAAATTATTTTTCTTTACCTATCCCAACATGAACAACATTTGTTAATGACAATAAATGAATACATCTAAATTAGTTGATTAAGAGAACATAGAAGGTTTTCCAATTCATTTGCACACACCACGAACAATAGTGTTTTTGGCTAGATTTTTTTAGTAAAGGACAAGTGAAAGAGTGATTTTGATTTTTATTAATTTTAGAAATTCTCCAGGTAAGAAGCTATTTATGTGTCTATCTATCTTGTATTTTAACATTATGTAATATTTGTAATTTATAAATTTTAAGGTTTTGTTGGAATAATATTTCACCTAATTAGAGAAAAATCATTGAATAGTAATAGAGTCTCATTGAGTAGTGAACGAAATCTTATTGAGTAGTGAATGAAATCTGATTATGTAGTATGAAGTTCAACTGAGTAGTAAGTAAAATATGCAGTTTAATTGAGTAGTAAGTGAAATCTAATGAAATAGCAAGTGATGTATTATTGAGTAATAAGTCAAATTTATTAAACTAATAACTGGAGTTTCATTGAGTAGTAACTCAAGTCCAATGCAGTACTGTCTTATTAATTAATAGGTAGTGTAACGAGTCGAGTGTGAACCCAATGTGTATTTTTATCGATACTTGTTTAATAATGTTAGAAATTGGGCGCCCATGTGGCATGACCATTTTTTGAACCTTTTGAACCTTATCCAATAAGTTTGAATTTGAATTCAAAACCTATTTGGATATCTACTCAGGATATCTATATCTATCATATCAACTGATATGGATAGATGATATAGATATCTTATATATCTGATATAACTGATATGGGTAGATTTATTATTATCCTGTATATCTGATATAATATGGGATATGGATGATTATGAAAAAAATAACATATGTCGTATGTTTTTCCCATATACTGACTCTCTCTCAAAATACAACGATCAAGAGCCATTTTGCACTGTGACTTGTGTGGGTGATATTCAGTCTGTAATATCACTCCATTGCTGAGTTGATTGATCAGATTCAGGAAGTACGTGATTTACCAACGAGATCTTTCAATTCAAACTCTGCAGAAAAATGTATAACCATAATTTTTCATCCGCTACATTTATACTTTGTTTTACATTGGTATCAGAGCATGAATGGGTATTTTCATGTTTTCTCTAATCATGTGTATATTTTTTTTATATATATGTACTTATTATATACATGAATGTTTATAAGGGAGGAAAATTTCAACTCCCATTAGATTGAGAGTGTGGTACACCTCATTTTTATGTTCATTAAAGTGATTTTTGATGCCATAAATGTTTTTGTTGTGAAAAATGGAGTTCGGGAGTATCGAAATCGAACCAGAAAATATCCTGGAAGGCGGCGCGTGTGCCTCACGCGCCAGATGACGCCGTCAGCAGTAGGCATGCGCAGCCACACGCTCTCACGCGCTGCCATGCACCACGCGCCTACACGTGCGTCAGCCGCACTGAGCCGCTCGTTGGGTCGTTCTCTGAGCCGCGCGCTGAGCCGCTCGCTGAGCCGGCTTCTGAGCCGCTTGCTGGGCCTCGCGTTGAGCCGCAGATGAGCCACGCGCTGAGCCGCGCCGTTTTTCTCCGTCGGCTTGGCTGCTGAAGTTAAGGCTTTGTTTGTTTTGTTTTTAATTCTGAATCGCGTTAAATGGTCATAAGTAATTCGTTATAGCTTTGTTTTAAGCGTGGTTAGTACCATTAGACTCCGAATTAAATTTTTTTATCTTCTGTAAAATTTTGAAAATTTTATAAAAATAAAAAATATTTTTCCTGAAATAATAATTCATTATTTCTGGTTTAAAATGTATCTGGTGTTGCATGATTAAGTTTCTGGAACTGAATTTTTTATTGTAGACTACTGTTGTAGTTTACTATTTACTGGTATAGTTATAGCATTTTACCAGATTCTGGAATATTTATTTCTAATTTTATGTGTGTTTATTAGTTATTTACAATTCTAGACAATACCATAAAATTCCAAAAAATTTCAGAAGTGATATAGTTTCTGTTATGGCATAATTTGAATATTAAATACAGCATATTATTTTTTTTAAGGTTTGTAATATGCTGTGATTAGCATAGCATGATTAATTATTTTTTATTTTAATTCCGTTATTAAATGTAACATAGCATGTATTGATTGTGAATCTATATTATGATGCTATTGTATGGAATTAGAATATTTTATCATACTTTTTAGACATGCCATAATCAGTGGGAGGTTGTTTGGTTGAGATAAATCTTTGTACTCCCCAAAACTAATATTTTGCGCATGAATTAAATTAAATTTTGGATAATTGTCACCTGTGGCGCAAGAGATGATTACGAGCATAGCGGATTTTCGATCTTGCGATTTGTGTAATATTGTTACTATTTAATTTAGATTTTTGTGACAAAATTATATTATGCTAATCAAATTAATCCCAATGCGAATTTCTCTCTAAATTGATTTAGCTTATGGAAGTTAATTTGGTTGACCTAGACTTAGTAGAGATGTTCAAATGTGAACAATGTAATCCCATTCTTTAGATGAGCAAAAGTCTTGGAGACTTTAGGTTAGACCTTAATTGAGCCAAAGTAAGGAAACATGACTCAAAGTCGCTGTGGTTTATTGCCTTGTTTGGCACAATAAAAACTAATGTGTGCGCTATGATTAGCGGCATGCTACGTAGTTTTGGTTGGCGAGTTTTGGAGTTATGAAATTATTAAGCCCTCAATAGATCTGTATATGATCTTGACTATTGAGCTGTGCGGATTGACTTTGTAATTTGACTTGTAAATAATGTTACATCATTGGATGAAGTAACATTCAAGAGTCACGTCAACCAAGAAATGCGAGCTTAAATAAATTAGTCATTAAGTGTAAGACAAGTAGCCAGTATAAGCAGTGTTTTGCTCTCTATCCAATTATTGGGAGTAGATGGAGCAAAATTTCATGCACTATAATAGTGTGCGTTGAAATATCACGTGAAGTTAAAAGATTAGCGCTTAGAAGCTGCAAAATCTATTAACACTAAGTGAAAAGATTAGTGCTTAGAAGCTGCATAATCTATTAACACTAAGTGAAAAGATTAGCGCTTAGTGGCTACAAAATCTATTAGCATTGCCAACTTGTCTAAGTCTGGGCACTTACTGTTTCCACACTTGAGTGTGAGACATGAGGAGGGGCTTCTTTGTATGATTCCTTAGCTAGGCTAACATTTTTGAATAACGTTTACCACTAAGCACAAACGTTGCAGCATAGTAATGAAAAGGTCAAGGCCGACAAGGTTGTTTTGACTCTAAGAATTTGACGCATCGCTTGTGAGAGCATTGTGTTGAATTAGACTCTTTAGCCTAATTCGCGCTTAAGTTACTTCAGGAGTTGTCATAGATTGATAGCTTATTCTCTCATTCTTGTGGATAGTAGAATTAATTGCAAGTAACTATGAAGCGAGAAACAGAGATGGCAAGAGGAGTATCGTCATCTTTTAACTAGATGCATTAAAATGTATGGAGAATAAAATTGACTTGAAGGTGCAAGGGATTAGCACTTACTTGTTAAATTTGCGACTTAGGCACACTTAACATCTCCATGACATCCTTTTATGATCTAGTGAATATGAATTAGTCGCGAGTCATTATCTAGTTGGGCCTAAACCTTTAAAACTTGTCTTCAAAAACTCACACATTAGGATGATTGGAATTAGTTTATGACATTGGTCATGAACCGGTGGCTTATTAAACTTAATTACATTAATGAGAAGATGTACGGATGTTTGGAGTAGGCCCTCTTGGGCCCACTCGCTTGTGACATCCTGCTCTCATATGAATGTATAACTTTGTTCGCAATGGTTGCGCACAAGTAAGTAGGAAAGCCGTAGAAGGTCATTTGTATTGGCGCATTTAGCCCACTATGATATTTGTGACTAGATATGTGTAAGGGTATGATAGCTAAGCCTTAATCTCGACACATTTACAGATTACGATACGCATCTGAGTCAAGACTATTTGATCTCCCATAAGTCAAAAGCTTTGAGATGATTTTTGACATTGCACATATGAGATTGAGATTAATTAGATAACAACTTTCATGTTTTTATTTTTGACCAAGGTGGCGAGTATCTATTTGAGTTATTTTAGAAAAACTCTGTGAAGAGAAATGGATGCTTAGAAAATTGATTATTCCTAATACTCAACAACACAATAGTGTAGTAGAGATAAGGAATTAAGTATTGTTAATGTTACCCACTGGGCATACCGGGTGAATTCCAGGCGAGAATTTAACAACAAAGTCAGCCAGTGCTTGGGCTTTGATGGCGGTTCGGGGTTGAAACTTGACGTCGAATTGCCCCAGTTTGACTGCCCACTTCAGAACTCGACCGGAGAAATCCGTTCGCTCAAATAAGGCTTTCAGAGAGAATTCGGTCAACACCACGATTGTGTGAGCATGAAAGTAGTGGGCCAATTTCCTGGAGGCCATCATTAGTGCCAAAGCAAGTTTTTCCAGCGGCAAGTACCTTGACTCTGTCGGTAATAAGGTTTTGCTCACGTAAAAGATTGGGAGATGTTGGATACCTTCTGCCTGGATGAGCACCACACTAACTGCATGTTGAGAAACAACCAGATAAAGATAGAGATTTTCGCCGAGCTTGGGTGTCACCAAGAGTGGGGCGGAAGACAAATACGTCTTGAGCTCGGCAAAGGCCCTGTCACATTCTTCGTCCCATGAAAACTTGGACTTCAAGGCTCGAAAGAAAGGATGGCAACGATCTGATGACCGACTTATGAATCGGTTAAGTGCGGCTGCCATACTGGCAAGATGTTGCACGCCCTTTGTCGAGTTTGGCTGTTTCAATTCTTGTACGGCTCTGAAGGGGTCTACTTTGATGCCTCGATTAGTGACTATAAAGCCCAGGAATTTCCCTGACCCCACGCCGAAGGCACACTTTGTCGCATTCAGGCGAAGCTTGTGTTGTTTAAGAATGGCGAACATCTCGGCTAGGTCGGACAAGTGGTCGGCCTGAAGCTTGCTTTTGACCACCATGTCATCGATGTAAGCCTCCATCGTGCGGCCTAGTAGAGGGGCGAACATCTTGGTCGCCATCCACACAATATTGCATGATATGATCCATAAAGAGGTTGAGGTGTACGTGGACGACATGATTGTCAAGTCCAAAGAAAGAGAGGGCCACTACACCGCCTTACAAAAGTTCTTTCAAAGGATCAGAGAGTTTCGGCTGCGGTTGAATCCTCAGAAGTGTACATTCGGTGTTACAGCGGGAAAAATGCTAGGGTTTCTGATTACACAAAGGGGCATCGAAGTCGACCCTTCCAAAATTAAGGCCATCTTAGAAATGCCACCACCAATGACTGAAAAGGAGGTGCGAGGCTTTCTAGGTAAAGTGCAATTCATAAGACGGTTTATTTCAAAACTAACCTTGACTTGTGAACCACTTTTTGGTCTCCTGAAGAAAGGAAAGAAATTCCAATGGGACGGCCGATGTCAAGCAGCTTTTGAACAGATCAAAGAATATTTACAGAACCCGCCCGTGTTGTCACCACCAGATCCAGGGAAATCGTTAATATTGTACCTTTCAGTAACTGAGACTACCATGGGCTGCATGCTTGCACAAGAGTCAGAGGACAAAGTGGAAAGGGCCATCTACTATCTGAGCAAGAAGATGTTGGATTACGAGACCCGCTACACTTCGCTGGAGAAGGCTTGTTTAGCCTTGGTATGGGCTATCAGGAAGCTGCAGCACTACCTGTTAGCTCACTCTGTAATGTTGGTTTCACGCTTGGATCCCATCAAATATCTTTTCGAGAAACCGGCACTTACGGGTAGGCTAGCTCGTTGGCTGCTGTTGCTTTCTGAATTTGATCTGAAGTATGTAACACGCAAGTCAGTAAAAGGAAGAGCGGTAGCGGAGTTCCTTGCCGACCACCCGGTTGAAGGGGATGAAGCGGTTGAGTACCTATTCCCAGATGAAGCCATTCTGCACATCGAAGATGAAACTTGGACGATGTACTTTGATGGAGCGTCGAACCAATACGGGTATGGGATAAGAGTGTTGCTGATAGCGCCGGACGATTCCCGTATCCCTTTAGCATTCAAACTCCGGTTCAAAGTCTCGAACAATGAAGCAGAATATGAGACATGTATTGCCGGCCTAGAAGCAGCCCTAGAACTAGGGGCAAGACAGTTGGACGTCATTGGGGACTCGAACCTTGTTGTGTCTCAAGCAAAAGGAGACTGGAAAGTCAAAGAGGAAAAGATGATAATTTACCACCAGACCTTGGATTTGTTAATTCCTTGGTTTGAGAAACTAAAATTCACCCACCTAGTAAGAGAGAACAACAGGTTCGCAGATTCACTAGCAACTCTATCTTCCATGATAGACATCCCGTCCGGAGTCCGGATGCGTCCAGTCATTATTGATCAGAAGTTTGTGTCGGCTTATGAATCAATCGCTGCCATAGATGAAGTTTAGGACGAAAACCCCTGGTATTACGACATTTGGAACTTCTTGGAAAAGGAGGCGTATCCACCAGGGGCAAATGCCAAGGATAAAAGGGCAATCAGAAGAATGGCTGTTCAGTTCATCATCTGCGGGGGTAAGCTGTATAAGAGAGGTCATCTGGCAATGCATAAGCTCTGTGTAGAAGCTGAAGAGTCGAAGTGCCTGACGGAGGCCATCCACGGAGGAGAATGCGGGGCACATATGAATGGGGTAATGCTGGCCAGAAAGATCCTCAGACAGGGCTACTACTGGTCTACCATGGAAGAGGGTTGTATCGGCTTTGTTCGGCGATGCCACAAATGCCAGATCCATGCAAACCGCATGAACATCCCGCCGTCAAAGCTGTACAACATGACGTCCCCATGGCCGTTTTCAGTTTGGGGAATCGATGTAATCGGAGCTGTTACCCCGAAGGGATCGAATGGGCATGAGTTTATCCTGGTAGCGATAGATTACTTTACGAAGTGGGTCGAGGCCCAATGTTATGCGGTGTTGAAGGCTTTACACGTCGCGAAGTTTATCAGAAACAACATCATCTGTCGCTACAGGGTCCCAAACGAGATAATTTCAGATAACGGTTCCCACTTCAAGAAGGAAGTGATAGACTTGTTGGAAAAATACAATGTGGCTTTTCATAAGTCATCCACATACCGCCCGCAGACCAATGGAACGGTTGAGGCCGCCACCAAGAACATCAAGCATATACTGCAAAAGATGGTGGAAACCTACCGGGATTGGCCAGATAAGCTGCCACTTGCTCTGTGGGGCTACAGGACTTCAATTAGAACTTCTACCGGAGCGACTCCGTATTCATTGGTTTATGGGATGGAGGCCGTTCTACCTATCGAAATTGAGGTTCCGTCATTGCGAGTATTGGCTGAATGTCAAATAACCGAAGCGGATTGGCAGCAGAGCAGGTTTGAGGAACTCATGCTCTTTGATGAGAGAAGATTGAAAGCACTGTACCATGTTCAAGGTTATCAGCGCAGAATTGCCTGGGCTTTTGATAAGAAAGTCAAGTCCAGGAATCTAAAGGAAGGAGATTTGGTGCTCAAAGACAACCGAGCTCCCATCCACGACCCTAGGGGCAAGTTCAGACCTAATTGGACCGGTCCCTACATCATCAAAGCTATCTGGTCAGGTGGAGCTGTGGTTCTGATGGACCTAGATGGCCTGGAATTCTCCCAACCGATCAACATGGACAAGTTGAAGAAATATTACCCTTGAGAGGCTCGCTAGGCCGAAAACCCGAAAGGGCGACCTAGGCAAAAGTTAGAGCACAAAAAATTAGAAAATATAAAAACTGAGCTCGCAAGGCTGAAAACCCGCAAAGGGTGGCTGGGCGGCTTTGGCAAAAGTTAGAGCGCAAAAGGAGAGTGAAAATACCCGAGTGAACCTAAGCCTGAACTACGTAAGGCTTGATTCCCATCTTTGGGATACGTAGGCAACTTCATCCTGAAGTTCAGCCGTAAACTTTTCCCCGATCAACTTTGCCCATTTGATCATCTCAGTTATCTTTGTCTATCAGCATCCATTGGAATCTCCAGCGCAGTGCTACTCAGACTAGGGGCAACTTTCCGTTGCCATGCAGTGCCGCGATACTCTTCAGACTAGGGGCAACTTTCCAGTTGCAGGGATCTGGGGTTGTGCATCTCAGTGACAGATCTCAAGCATGTCCAGTTCTGATCCATATCGAAAATGTTTTTGAAAAGTTTTAATAAAAGCCGACTTTGTTCAAATTAATCTTTTTACAGCTAAGACCATTTTTGGACCAAAACGGAGAATTTTCAGTCACAACCTTCAATTTCATTGATTTCAAAACAGAGTTCTCCTGCTCTTGCATACAATCAAAGTTGCTTTTTATTACATTCATAAAGAAAACTTGAAAGTACTAATAAAGCAATAAATCCGGGGCATAGTCAAGTCAGGTGCTCCTGCGCCCCTTCCCAGAGCTGGTCGAAGCCTCTGATGCCAAGATGGGCCCAATCTGCGCCTCTTCATTGAGCCAATCCAGGCACTCGTCAGACAAAGTATAACTGAAAGTGGGAGCGGGGGCCAGGAGTTCTCTCGTCCCCCACGCGATGGCCTGCCGAGCAAGCTGTGCGCCTCGGGCTGGAAATGCAGCAGGATACCCTATCCCCTCTGGCGGGCAGGTTTGATCATGGCTGAATTGGTGTCGAATCCGGAATGGGAAGTAGAATACACAGTGAGTGAGACCAATCAATTGAATCCCAGTTTGCCGGGACATGTTGTAACTCATTGCCGGAAGGCTCAGCCAAGGACACTGCCAAGCAATACGGTCTGCGGACAAGCGACACATCCAAGCGAACCACCATCCCTCGTCAAGGGCATTGACTAGACGATGCCGGAAGAAGTAGCCGCGAGCTGAATATGCTGGGCAAGAGTCCACAACCAGCAGTTTGTCCATCAACCATACCTGGGAAGGGATGAAAAATGAGAGAATAAAGAATAGAGAGATGTACGATGAGAGAAAAGTGAGAATAGGGTTTTTATGAGAAAAAAACCGAGCTTGAGGGCTGAGTGATGTGAGCGATACATATGTGAGATTGGTTGGGAAACATTACCTGTAGTAGTAGTGGACTCCCTGCTAATCTGGTCGTCTCACGACGATAAAAGGCGTCTAAGCCCATCAACGTCTCAGCCAGAGTCATGGCAATACAGCTCTTGCCCTCCTTCAAGCCTTGGGCAACCTCGGTCAGCCGGACACTAGACCCTCCGGAGCCTGAGACAAATAGGAAATGAGATAGTAGGCACAAACAGAGGGCGTGTCGTCGGAAGCCTTGCCAACGATGGTTGTTGCGATCATCGGCATCAGAAAACTGATCGATCAAGCTCGGAATATCTAGCATCCCGTCACAAATCAGAGACCGAGCGTCACGCATACTGAGTCCACACATTTTCCCTACGGATTAGGCATGGCCACAATTAAGTTGGGGAAGAAGCTCCTCGTCGCGCTCGGACTCCATTAAGGCTCGGAAATCTTCAAAGGTAGGACATATCTCTTGCCCAGCGAAGCTAAACACATGCGTCACCGGATTCCAAAACCTTGCCGCGGCATGGAGAAACGGAAAGTGCAATGGGGTACGACCCAGAGTGAATAGTGGATTTATGCCGAAACCCCGGAAGTTCAACTTTTCCGAGCCATCCAAGCTAGCAATCCAAGCTGTAAGATTTTGAGCAAGAAACTCTTTCATTAGAGCAAATCAGTGTGGAATTGAGAAAAACTACGAAGCTGAGGTCTTTTGTAGGAGATAAGGTTGGGTGGAGGACAGGTGTCAACATTCTGGTGATTCCCTCATTCATGGACGGCCAGCCAAATATTGTGCCGACCGGCCATTACCTTTTGCCGACCGAACAAATTCCTGGCCGATGGCCATTTCTCGCGGCCGGTGGCCTCTCCCCCTGGCCGATGGTCTTCCTCCTTGTTCCCTAAGCTGTTTATGCTAGGGGTTGGGGAACTCTACCACCTCCAATCTCCCCTCGGTGATCAATTCTTGCGAAGTCACACCTATCTGCTTATCAGGTTATTGTAGATTTGCTTATCGAGTTGTATTTTACTCTCCTTAAGTTGTTGATTTGTTTATCGAGTTGTGCCCACACATGTTTGGTTATATCGTGCCTTTGTTTTTGCTTATCGAGTTGTAAGTCGGTTCACTACCTGATTATTACGATGCAAGTACTCAATATTCAAAACAGGTTCAATTTCGTTCACATTGTGGTGTGTGACCTTGCGATGCGATGCATAGAAAATTTACAAATGCAACATCTTTTGAACAAAATGGTTGTTTCATCCCCATCACGTGTTTTGTAAAATGTGTATTTTTGAGAAAGAATAAAACCTGCCTGAGGCAGTACAATGTGCTTAAACTACCAGTAAAAAGGAAAGTAAAGCATAGAATGGCAGGGTAGCAAACTGTCGGAATTGATACCAGTAAAACTCCCCTTGCGGTCAACGCGCCTTCTGCGCCTCTGTTCGGGTCAACTACATGGTTTGGCATCTTCATCACTTAAAACAATGCGAGAAAGCATACTTTTGAAACGTGGACCTTCGAGTTCACCTCAGGCCACAACTTCTGCGAGCGATGCTCGATACGTACGAAGAACGTCCCTTCCCGTATCCTTTTCATGTCCTGAGGATTTCCACAAATCGCTTCGATTATACTGTGTTACAGTACTTTACATTCCCGCATCGTGGATAACATGTTTTTACTTACATGTGTACATTCAACTCTTCTCATGCACACTGCTTGCGTAGACCGCATGTTTAATCAAATTCATAACTTGCGTGGACCGCATGTTTTGTTTGCGTAGACCGCATCTTTGTTCAAAATTCATTACTTGTGTAGACCGCATGTTTGCATTCAATTTCATTACTTGCGTAGACCGCATGTTTTGCTTGCGTGGACCACATGTTTTGTTTGCGTAGACCGCATGTTTGTTCAAAATTCATTACTTGCGTAGACCGCATGTTTTGCTTGCGTAGACCGCATGTTTGCATTCAATTTCATTACTTGCGTACCGCATGTTTGCATTCAATTTCATTACTTGCGTAGACCGCATGTTTTGCTTGCGTAGACTGCATGTTTTGCTTGCGTAGACCGCATGTTTGCATTCAATTTCATTACTTGCGTACCGCATGTTTGCATTCAATTTCATTACTTGCGTAGACCGCATGTTTTGCTTGCGTAGACCGCATGTTTAATCAAATTCATAACTTGCGTGGACCGCATGTTTTGTTTGCATAGACCGCATATTTGTTCAAAATTCATTACTTGTGTAGACCGCATGTTTTGCTTGCGTAGACCGCAAGTTTGTTCAAATTCATTACTTGCGTAGACCGCATGTTTTGCTTGCGTAGACCGCATGTTTGTTCAATTTCATTACTTGCGTAGACCGCATGTTTTACTTGCGTAGACCGCATTCTTATGTTCAATTTCATTACCTGCGTAGACCGCATGTTTGTAATCAATTTCGTTGCCTGCGTAGACCGCGTGCTCCATTTACATATCTGTGCCTTTACAGCATTGTTATGCTTCCCACTTGCTTTGCGTTGTCACGCATTGCGAGTACACTATTATGCATGTTGCTAACGATGTTGTACCTATTAAGTTTGTTTTCTTTGCAGGCACGATATTGTATGTACGGTTCATTTGAGGTTGGTGCAACCAGACGAGCCGCGCAGGTATTTGTATCCTTCGAGTGAGATGTATCGAGAATTACATAATTCTCTTACATCCTTTCTGCATTGTAGCGTAGTTTGGTGTATGCCAGCTTAAAATTGCCGCACATATGCTTCATTACAGCTTTTCTGTGCATGATCATAAGTTATGTTCGACTTTGTGCATTGTCTTGCGTCTTGCCCCCGCCTTCGGGCGCATATCTTGCTTGTCTTGCATGTCTGTCTAAGTCTTCGGCCTTGTCAAAAATGGGTCGTCTCTGGGCTTTGACATTCACTCCCGTCATTGTTATGACTTTCGAGTTCTGTCAAAGAGGGGCAACTGTAGACACCCTATTTTTGACCGTCCTCAGGACTTGGACATCACCGTTGGAACACTCGGTGATCCTCCTGTTTGTGTTCGTTCGGAGTTCCTGGAGGTCTCGGCTACGCGCCTTGCCTCAGGATCTCCGAACTCGGCTGTTCCGTGTTTGGTTTTGGCACCAAACACTTGTGTTTTTTCCTTGAAGGGCGGGGAATGGCTTGTTGGCCATCCCCACATTCCGCCGGCCTTCCCCTAGCATCACCGGCTGTTTAGGGGTGCCACCGGCTATGATTTCTTAAAATCAATGGCCGGTTGGCACTGTATTTGGCCGACCAGCACTTTATTTTGCCGGCGACCTCTTTTCCTGGCCGATGTGACTCCTTTGCACCCTTGAGGCATGGTGCATGCCAACTGTGCCAGTTGGAATGCACCATCACTCCTCCCCGTGCAGTTTTTGGCTGGTGTGAGCCTTTGAACCCCCCTTTCTTCTAGAAGCTTGAACCCTTTGGCCAAGCTTCTTGGAGAAGCTTGGCCAGCTGTTTTAGCTTCTTCTTTGCCCCTTTGCCCCTTTCCTTTAGCTTCCTTAAGAAGCTTTAGTCTTGGCCCTTTGCCTATTTAAGCAATGAGCCTCTCCCTTTGTCAAGGGTTAGAACTTTTGAACCAAAAAACCAGAGCTTTTATATCTATACATCTGATATATCATCCTTTCTCTCTATATCTCCCTCTCTCTCATCCTTGGGGTGTGTTTGGAAGCCTAAAAGTGCATTTTGACCTTACTTTTGCACTAAAACACACACCATTACACCTTGTTCTGAGATTGAGAGGCATTGAGGGTTGTTTGTTGAGGTTTTGGACTGATTTTGATCAATAGAGAGTGGCTGGATCACCTGTTCTTCAAGGCTTCTTCAAGGGTGAGACACTTGTTTTAGTTCCCCCAATTTTGCACTAGTTTTCTACTTGTCTTGCATGCTGATTTAGGCTTTGTGTTTAACATGAAAAAGTCTTGTATTTTTGTGCTTAACATCTTTCATTAAGGGTGTTTTGGCATTGGGGGTCGCATTCCTCCCCTTAGGCCTCTTTTGGCCTATTTTGGTACCCTTCTCTTTAAGCTTTGTTTACTTTGTTGTGTTGGTCTTCTCACCACTGAAATCCAGTGGATTTTCAGTGGTGATGGAGTGGTTTTGAAGTCTTGTGTAGGGGAGGGACACCCCTCTCCCCTTTGTCCTTCTTTTACCTTTGTTTTGGCTTAAAAGGGCAACATGCATGCTTGATTATTTTTGGTCCCATTTCAGAAGTTTTTTGGGTGTTTTGGGTCATATTATATCTCTGTCCAATGGTGGTTTGTTGGCCCTTAGCATGCATTTCATACTTGCTTTGTAATCCTCCATCTTGCCTAGAAGTGTGCTATGTGTTTAGCCTAGCATATCCTCTTGTGTTTGGCTTTGCTTTGTGAAGTATTTGGCCATGTTTTGTCATACTTAAAGTCCGTTGGCCACTGATTTTGTCATGTTTGGCATGCTTGATATAGTTGCTTTGCATTTTGGCTTGTAAGCCTTGGTTGTGTGGGTCACCAACATGCTTAGCATAAGCTTGTTATCATCATTCGGCATCATTGTAGATCATATTTCAGTCCCTAATCCATGCTTGTATGTTTGTCTTCATCATCTCTTTCATGCTTTGAAGGGTTGTCCTTTTATGCCTTGGAAATGGTCGTTGTGTATGCCCATGTGTTTAGATATTAAGCTGCCATATCAGTGGTTTTTGAGGGCCCTTTTTGCTTGCTAGAACTCTGTTTTGCATTGAAAATTCATGCCATGCTTGCTTGGGATAAGTATTGAGTGATGCTCCCTTTTGGTGGCTTTGAATGCCCTTGTTTTGGACTCATTCCTTGGCATGCTTTGACCATGATCTTTGCATGCTTTAGTCTTGTTTTGGAGTCCCTTGGGACTATTTTAGGTCATTTTGGTCCTTTAAGGTTTGGTTGACATAGCTTTGGTTTGACCCCCTTTATTGGCTTCAAGTAGTGGTCATTGTTGCATGCCTTACTTGCATGATTTGTTCGATTTTGACATCACCCTCTATTCATTTTCAGAGGCTAGCATGTTGGTTTAACGCCCTTTTATATCGTCTTTAAGTATGCTTAGAGTTGTCCCCTTTCATGCTTAGGTGATGGACCTTGATGTGTGTATGCTTGCATGCATCATTTGTGCTCTTATACATCATTTTGGCCACTGTTTATGGCAAGGTTGAGGTCTGCCATTTATGGTTTAAGTCCACCATTGCATGCTTATCATATGCTTGTCGCTTATTTGGTTCATTACCTGTTGTCCCATGCTAGCCTTATGGCATATTGATCCATGTTTGCATCACATTTGCATCTCATATGACTAGCATTTTGCATATTTAACATGATAGATTGCATCACATTTGATATGTTTTGCATCTTAGTATCATGTTACATTTTGAGCCATGTTTGCATAACATGCATTGCATTGCTTGGTTTGGGGTGTCAAACCAAGTGTGGGGGATGAGGGGTGTTTGTACTTCGAGTGACAAAACACACCTCAAACCCTCGGTCACCGAGGCCCTTGACTTTGGCATGATAGGCTCTTGGCCCTCATTTGTGTGTTGCATGCATTTGTACATCAAATTGCAACCTTGGCTCCTAAGGCTATCATGCATCAAATGCACTATTGATAGCCCGAGGGTCAAGGGCCATACTCCCTTGAGTCCGTTACATGATTGGGCGAGTAGCCATGCATACACTTGCTTGAAATTCCATGCCATACACTGTCTGTCCTTGTTGCTGTCAAAAACCAGATTCTGCAGGAACTTTCTGCCGACCGGCAGTTTTCAGTGTCGACCGGCAATCCTTCCTGGGCCGATAGCTTCATAAACAGCCGATGGATATTTTCAATGGCCGATGGACATTTCCTTCAGCTGATGGTATTCCACAGTGTTCAGGGGACCTGTCCCAGAACTTTGGCAATTTTCAGAGAAGCAGGGCAGTGCAAATAGAGGCGGCAGTGGTATGGTACGGATTTTCCGGGCGAGACGAGTTCGAGCATGCATCATTCGCGCATCCCGAGGCGGGGATTGTGGCCACCTTTCTTTTTGCATTCATTCTGTTAATTAATTAGAAATTTTTTAATAATTAATGTGTTTATTATTCGGACTGTAATATTTATTTGAACCCTCCGAGTGAGGGTAATTGTGTAATAAGTGTGCGTGAGTGTGTATATGTCTTCCAACCCCACGTCTTTCTTCCCTTTTATTTACCCGCTTATGATGGTAGACTAGGGCATGTTTAAATTAGCATACCTTATGCTATCCATGTGTGCATTAATACATTTGTCTTGCATGCACCGGGCTCGGCGCATCATTCTAACTCCATTTGTATTCCAATTCCAAATTGAATACGTGTTAGTTATAGCATTTCACATGTCATTGTAGATTAGCCGAGCCTATCTTAGTTGCATTTCGCATGTGTTGCATTAGCCATCTTAACATGAACTAGGATCATGCATGTGATTACTAACTGGTTTCTGTTTTGGCTTGGAGTACTAGGTAAGCATTTATGCTTTAGCATACCGCATGTGTGTGAGTGTTGCCATGATAGCATGATTACCATGTGGCTAGATGCTTATGTGATAAACTGTTTGGATGCCTGTGGATGAAGGTTGGATTGTCTGATTTGGAAAAACTCGTTGAAATCCGTATTTTAACCTACTTGCGAGTAGCAAATTCCAAAGTGTTTTTTAAGACAAACGGATATGCAATGCTTCTTTCCAAATTAGGCAATCTAGTTTATACTTGTGTGCTGTGCGCATAACATAGTAATTCTAGGCTAATAAATGGAATAAGAACACATAACATTTTTAAAAACGGATATCATGGTTAGTAGAGGCCGATCTTCGGATCGGGTGAGAGGGGGTGCTCATAGCTGACCTTCCCCGATCGTACCCAAGTTCCCGAGCCGAGGCAACTTTGGTGATGACGGACACGTGGCCTTTGGCACCAAGTCAGGGTTTCCTAAATTCCCCCATTTAAAAAATATTTAGGTGGCGACTCTGTATCTGGCAAAGCAGTCCATATTTGGCACTTCTTTTCAAAAATCTATTTCTCAAAACGATTTGCCGGATTTGGACTCTTTGGTTCAGATTAAAGAACCGTGACACAAAATCGAGTCCGAACTGTAGCGGAGCCCCACGCGGGCGCGTCTACACAATGATCCAATTACAAAGATTTGGGTGTTCAATTTATGTAGTGATTCGTATTTTGATAATGATTTGAGTAATCAATAGTAAATTGGGGGTGTTGTTTCCCAATTTTAAAGAATTTTAGTTTGAATTTGGGTTCTTACCTTTTGATCAAAAAAGTAGAATTTTTGCCTCTTTAAAGTTTAAATCCCCAATAAAAAATGTGATTAAAGAATGGCTTCTAAGAAAAAGAAACTTTCCAACTTATGTAGAGCCTTGGAGGTTATGAAAGGTGTTTGATTGAATAAGAATCTTTAAGTCATCGACTTTGGGCGGAATTTCAACTTTTATGAAAAATGGTAGATAAGGAAGTGGTGACCAAATCTTCCATTTTGAATAAAACTCCAAATCCCCCAAATGATAGTTGAGTAAGGAGACAATTGTTTGATTAGATACTTGGAATAAAATCCAAAGCTACTTGGGAGGAAAGAAATTTGAAAGAAAACCCAGCTAGAATTTTATAAATTATGAAAAGTTTTTGATTAGACAGAAATCTTTAGATTTTTGGACTTTCGAGGGAATTTGATTTTATGGAAAAGTATTAGATGAGGAGGTAATGACCGAGTCTTTTACTTTGAAATGAAATTTTGAATTTCCTTAGATGACATTTGACTATAAGGTAACTGTTTGATTGATTTCTTCGAATAAGATCTTAAATTCCTTGGACATTTTCTGAAAATAAAATTTAAGTAGAGTTTGGAAATTATGGAAAGCTGTTTTCATCGAGTAAAAATCCTTGTGCCACTCACTTTGAGGGAATCTTAATTTCATGAAGAAATGCTAGACAAGGAAGTGATGACCAAGTCTCTTGTTTTGAATAAAATTTTGGTTCCTCAATGAGATATTTGGCTAAAGGATGATTGTTTGATTGATTTCTTGGAATAAAATCCAAACTCCTCAAAACATTTGAACCAAAAAAAGAGGAAAGGAAAGCTTTGAAAATTTAAATAAAAGAAAGGCACTTTATTTTGCAAAAGGATTTTGAAAAAAAATTTGAAGTTGAAATTTGATCACGCACTTATGAAAATAAATTGGGGCACATTTTGGGAAACAATAAATAATGTTTAGATTGATCACTCTGGTAGGAGACATTAAAATTCCTCAAAATTGCCTTGGTTAGGAAACTATCACCCAATGGGTGATCATGATGAGTTCGAGATCTTATGGTAAGTGTTAAACAAAATTGACTGGGTTCGTTCACGTATCCTCAGGTTTGCTGCATAATATCCCAGATACTATTCGTGGGTTATGTTATGTCAGCAAGGCAAGCATCATATTATGCTGCTACTACTGTTTGATCAATCCCTTGTGGAAAGAGTGGTATGTTGATAGTAATAACTAATGTACCTTTTTGTGACCAAACTTACCTTTTGCATGTAGAGAGCATTAGCACCTTCCAAACTAGGGTAGGATACACCTCCTTTCTAGGATTGTAGTATTGCTGCTTTGAATGATTTGGTGAATCATAGATCTCATTTCTAAATTAGGACAAGGTAACCCTACCTCAAGATAGGCATTAATGCAAATTATGTGCTTATGTGATATTTTGAAACTGATTTGATTTTATTCTAAAGATCAACAATCAGAAAGACAGGGATTTCTTTCCCAAAATCTAGGGAGTCTGATATGGCAATGATTTGATTCTGTTGAATTCCGAGTTATTTGGGGCAATGATTTAATTACAAAGATTTGGGGGTTCAATTTAGGCTGTGATTTGTATTTTGATAATGATTTGAGTAATCAGTAGTAAATTAGGGTAGTTGTTTCCCAATTTTAAAGAATTTGAGTTTGAATTTGGGTTCTTACCTTAGTGATAAAAAAAAGGAGAATTTTTGCCTCTTTCAAATTTAAATCCCCAATAAAACATGTGATTAAAGAATGACTTCTAAGATAAAGAAACTTTCCAACTTAAGTAGAGCCTTTGAGGTTATGGAAGGTGTTTGATTGAATAAGAATCTTTAAGTTATTGACTTTAGGGGGAATTTCAACTATTATGAAAAATGGTAGATAAGGAAGTGATGACCCAATCTTCCATTTTGAATAAAACTCCAAATCCCCCAGAAGATAATTGAGTAAGGAGGTAATTGTTTGATTAGATACTTGGAATAAAATCTGAAGCACCTTGGGAGGAAAGAATTTTGAAAGAAAACCCGAGTATAATTTTAGAAATTATGAAAAGTTTTTTATCAGACAGAAATCTTTAGGTTTTTTGACTTTAGAAGGAATTTGATTTTATGGAAAAGTGTTAGATGAGGAGGTAATGACCGAGTCTTTCACTTTGAAATGAAATTTTGAATTTCCTTAGAAGACATTTGACTATAAGGTAACTGCTTGATTGAATTCTTCGAATAAGATCTGAAATTCCTTCGAAATTTTTTGAAAATAAAATTTGAGTAGAGTTCGAAAATTATGGAAAGCTCCTTCCATCATGTAAAAATCCTTCGGCCACTAACTTTGAGGGAATCTTAATTTTAGGCAGAAATGCTAGACAAGGAAGTGATGACCAAGTCTCTCGGTTTTAATAAAATTTTGGTTCCTCTATGAGATATTTGGCTAAGGGATGATTGTTTGATTGATTCCTTGGAATAAAATCCGAACTCCTCAAAACATTTGAAAAAAAAGAGGAAAGGAAAACTTTAAAAATTCAAATAAAAAAAAGGCACTTTATTTTGAAAAAGGATTTTGAAAAAAATTTTGATGTTGAAATTTGATCACGCACTTTTCAAAATAAATTGGGGCACATTTCGGGAAATAATAAATAATGTTTAGATTGATCACTCTGGTAGGAATCATTAAAATTCCTCAAAATTGCCTTGGTTGGGCAACTATCACCCAATGGGTGATGATGATGACTTCGAGATCCGATGGTAAGTGTTAAACAAAATTGGCTTGGTTCATTAACGTATCCTCAGGTTTGCTGCATAATATCCCAAACACTGTTCGTGGGTTATGTTATATCAGCAAGGCAAGCATCAGATTATGCTGCTAGTATTGTTTGATCATTCCCTTGTGGAAGGAGTGGTATATTGATAGTAATAACTGATGTACCTTTTTGTGACCAAACTTAGCTTTTGCATGTGGAGAGCATTAGCACCTTCCAAACTTGGGCAGGATACCTTCCTTTCTAGGATTGTATTATTGCCTCTTTGAATGATTTAGTGAATTGTAGATCTCATTTCTAAATTAGGACAGGGCAACCCTAACCCCCGATAGGCATGAATGCAAATTATGTGCTTATGTGTTATTTTGAAATTGATTTGATTTGATTCCAGAGATCAATAATCAGAAAGACAGGGATTTCTTTTCCAAAATCTGGTGAGTCTGATATGGCAATGATTTGATTCTGTTGCAATCCGAGTTATTTGGGGCAATGATCCAATTACAAAGATTTGGGGGTTCAATTTATGCAGTGATTCATATTTTGATAATGATTTGAGTAATCAGTAGTAAATTAGGGGGGTTGCTTCCTAATTTTAAAGAATTTGAGTTTGAATTTGGCTTCTTACCTTAGTGATCAAAAAAGAACAATTTTTGCCTCTTTAAAATTTAAATCCCCAATAAATCATGTGATTAAAGAATGACTTCTAAGAAAAAGAAACTTTCCAACTTAAGTAGAGCCTTGGAGGTTATGGAAGGTGTTTGAATGAATAAGAATCTTTAAGTCATTGACTTTAGGGGGAATTTCAACTTTTATGAAAAATAGTTGATAAGGAAGTGGTGACCAAATCTTCCCTTTTGAATAAAACTCCAAATCCCCCACAAGATAATTGAGTAAGGAGACAATTCTTTGAACAGATACTTGGAATAAAATCCGAAGCTCCTTGGGAGGAAATAATTTTGAAAGAAAACCTGAGTAGAATTTTAGAAATTATGAAAAGTTTTTGATCAGATAGAAATCTTTTGGTTTTTTTACTTTAGAGGGAATTTGATTTTATGGAAAAATGTTAGATGAGGAGGTAATGATCGAGTCTTTTACTTTGAAATGAAATTTTGAATTTCCTTAGAAGACATTTGACTATAAGGTAACTGTTTGATTGATTTCTTCGAATAAGATCTTGAATTTCTTGGAAATTTTTTGAAAATAAAATTTGAGTAAAGGTTAGAAATTATGGAAAGTTCTTTTCATCGAGTAAAAATCCTTGGGGCACTAACTTTGAGGGAACCTTAATTTGATGGACAAAAGTTAGACAAGGAAGTGATGACCAAGTTTTCGTTTTGAATAAAATTTCGGTTCCTCTATGCTCCCTTCTCGAAGCAAAAGCCGGATCTATAAACTAAGTTGAAGAGGCTCCCGGAGTGGCCCTCGAGGCCTGTACCGGCTATGTTGGCTGGTGACTGTGAGTCTGCCTCAATCTAGATGCGCCAGGTGTGCCACCCAGCTATGGACAGTACCTCTTCATGTGTCCTGCCTGTTCACACTAAAAGCAAGTCAAAGATTGCCCCTCCCTTGACTCTGGCTCGTTGGGCGGATTGAAGATGAAGCAGACCGCTGTCCTCCCCCCTTCTGTGGGCAAGAAAAGGACTTGTGACCCAACTGGCCACACTTGAAACAAGAAAATCCTCCGTGGCCACCTCTCCCTGCCCCTGAACTCGACATTGGAAAAGTGGACCTAAACTGTGCCCCATGACACTACTGGGGTGTAAAACCCGTCTGCCTCTTGTTGTCTCGGGCCTCACCCTGCATCTCCTGGCCTCTCTGCCTGAAACCCCTGTATTTGCTAGTAAACTGGAAGGCTCGACACCTAACCGCGTGGTTATAGCGATCCAGGTTTTTTCCCGACATTCATTGTGTCTAGACTCGGATTTAGTGGTTTTATGTTGTTTGTATTTTGTTTCCATCTTTTAATTCCTTGTATTTGAGTTTTGAGATGTGTTGGATGAGTTTGGAACAGGTTGGTTGTGAGTTGGTGCAAGGGGTTGCTGTCCAGGTTTTGGTCTCTTCGCTCGAGCGAGGCTTCTTGCGCTCGAGCGAGCCTTGTTAGGTGTGTCTCTTCGCTCGAGGGAGAACTCTTGCGTTCGAGCGTGTGTTTGCGTCTGCGTCTTTGTTAGACCTGAAGGTTGGTGTTTTTCGCTCGAGCGAGCATTCTTGCGCTCGAGCGAGACCTGTGTTATTTGTTCCTTCGCTCGAGCGAAAACTCTTGCGCTTGAGCGTGTATCTGCGTTGGTTGCAGACCTGAAGCTTCCCATTGTTCGCTCAAGCAAGGCTTCTTGCGCTCGAGCGAGGTCCTTTGTTGTGTCTGGTCGCTCGAGCGAGCCTCGCATATATCAGTTCGCAGCATCTTGTTTTTACACCACTTTTTGAACCTCTTCTTCTTCTAAAACCCTTAATCGACAGCCTCTCTCTGTAAAATACCCTTTCTCTCTACAAATACTCTTGATCTAGGGTCATTCTACCCTACTCCCTTTGTTAAAAAGCTAGAGCATCGCGTGGGCTATCTTTTGATCCAAAAAAGTTTGGATTTGGAGCACTTTCAAGTTTCTCCTTCTTTTCCTTTGAGCTTCTCCATTTGAGGTAGGGATAATCTACTCCTTAATATGAGTTTTGACATAAATATTGGTCATTTTGTATAAATGTTGGGATTTGAGAATTTTGGGCAAAGTTAGGGTTGAGTTTGAAATTATAAAAGAGGGGTTTCCTATTGTTGGCTTCCATATGAATGTGGGGTCCTGGAAATGGAGTTGTTTATGTATAATGGGTGAAATTTGACATTGGGTGCAATATTTGGAAAATGGGGAAAATGCCCTAATTTGAATTATATAAACTATTTGTATAAACGATGAAATAAATTGTGGAAATATGAAATTGGTTTGAGAATCATGAAATTGGAGGAAATTGTGATTAAATGGTGTAGTTGGGTCAATGAATCACTCACCTATGGAAAATGTGATAAATTATCTGTTGATAAAGTTATTTATCTGTCTAGATATATCTGTTTTTGGCTATCGGTGGAGGATAACCATGATTGTTGTAGAAACTGCATGATGATTAGGTGAATTGAAATTAATCAATTCGAATATGTCATTGAATATGACGGTTGGGTATAAACATTAAACATGTGATTGAATTGGTCATTGTATATGACAACGTGTTTAAATACATTGTATATGTATCTTTGTTTAGGAGGAGATAGGGGATGGACTCCATTGTTTGGGAGGAGATAGGTGATGGACTCCATTGATAATTAAGTTGGCTGGAGTATCCAGGGTGAAAGTCCCAAAATCTTATATATATATATATATATATATTTGGGTGTCGGTTCCCTTGAACGTAGTTCCGTAAAATGGCAAGTGAATGGAAGTGTATGAATGATGTTTATGATTGAAGTGTTGATAATAGGAGTTATAGTCTCATTTTGAATTGTTTGGTTAGATAAATGGAAGTGGATTGAAATATGGATGTAAATGTTGATTAGTTATGAAAAGAATGTAAGTTGTTTTTCAAGTGTTAAACATTTATCAGATGCTAATGTTTTAGTTAATTCTCATATTTGGTTTAGCATATCTCTACTGGGCTTTGACTCACCCTACTTGGGACACCATTTTTTAGGTACAGGGGACATGCCACCTCCAAGGTCTTAGCTTGGGAGGTTTAGGAGTTGAAGGGTCCATGTTTTGTTATTTTGTTTTGATGATTAAATGTAAATTCAATTCTAGGGCTTTATATGTAAAGAGTTAGAAATCTTTTTTTGTTGTAACCAAGTTATTACTTGGAACGATGTAAGCCCGTAGGGCACTCATTTTGTTGCTAACATGTACTATTGTTTGTAAAGAAGACTCTGATGAATGGAAACATAATATTTCTCCTATGTTCATGGATTATGTGAATGATTGTCTTATACTTTATTTTGAGGGCGTTACAGCGCTTCTATACCTCCTACCCAGATTCACCAAGTATTTATCTTTTTTCAAATAGATACATTTCCAAACATTTCTCAAAAACAGATACATTTTCAATGAAATGAATGTAATGCAATGTCCAATGCAACAAACGAGGAATATGGTTCAATTTACATAAGTCTCATGCATTTCTACAACAATCATGGCTATCCTCCACCGATAGCCCAAACAGATATTTCTAAACAGATATTTAAACAATTAAATTTCAAAAATTTTGATAAAAATAATCTATTCCACATCTCATCAAATATGAACAACTACACTAGTTTTCACATCACAATCACATCTGGTAACCTCTCAAAGTCCATTTCTAACCGTGTCGGTTTTATTTCAACTGGTACATTAAGCAAAATAATACCGTTAATGCCCAAGAAAACATCATTTTCTTTCCAAACTCATTCTCCAAGCATTATTCAACTACGACATCCTATTTTGATCAAAAGCCCCAAAAGTTAAACATGATTCCTTTGTTTCTTTAAAAATGCTCTTTTGGTCACAAACTGGTAAAAATTTCAAAACCGATCGAATCAAAGTCCCATTTTGTTCAAATTTAAAACATAGCTCTTTCATAACCTTACAAACATATTCCAAGTTTACACTTTCGCAATTTGGACAACAACTCTTTATTTTTGTCAAAATTTCTCTTTTAAGCAAATAAATCACAAAATTTTCAAAAATTTTAATTAAATTATATACAACTCTAAGCACCATATAATCAAGTAAAAGTGCATAAAGAAATGTAGGAAAAATCCCTACCTCCAGCCAAGAAGCTTTCAAATTTTTTTGGCAACAGAAATTAAATCTCTTTGGAGCCAAACGATGCCTTTTCCGCCCTCTACGTTCTGATCCAAAGCACTAGGGGTCAAAAATGACTTATACTGGATCAAACCCATGAAAAACAAACTTGGAACCTCTTTTTTCTTCTTTCCTTACGGCAAGAACTCTAAGAACTCCCAAAAGTAAGTAAAAAAAAATCTATTTGGTCACTTTTATAGATATTTCTCTTTTTTTTTTTTTTTTTTTTTTTTTAACTAAACAAATATCTAACCATATATATATATATATATAAACCTATATATATATATATCAATTAAAATACATTTCAACATCTTTGATGACAAAAGTAAATATAATATTTTCTCACCATAAATATTCACAACTCTTTTATGGTAATCAAATAATAATAATAATAAAACCACAACAATATTACATGGTTACTAACGGGTCACGATTCAATCAATTGGGTCCAAAATGAATAGAGTTTAATAATTTAAAATAAATCCCCAACTGAGATTAACATATAAATTCAATTTGATTCAACTCGTTACAATTAGTTTGTGGTACCTCTTAACAATAAATTGTTTTATGTACATAGACTTCAATAAAAAAAAATAATAAAATATAATTATCATATATGAAATGAGATTAACATATTTTGTGGAAGAGAGTTGAGTTTTTATCCAGTTTAGATTTAGATGGAAACGTATGGGTCAAATCAGTTTTAATAATATGAATCAATTCACAAGTTCATTTCTACTTTACTAGTCCATTAAACCTCTCTTTTTCTCTCATATTCATTTGTGCTACCACCTTATATTTGGGTACATATAGTCTATAGAAGGCATCACTTGATATTATCACATGATGTTCTACATTAATCATAAATTTCCATTCTCCATCACAATTCGAGATTAATTTTTTAATAACTTTATTGTTGACTCTTTTTCCATCTCTAATGAGGTTATTTTTATTTTTTAAAATTTACCTTCTTAAACTCTACTTGACTAAACGAACCCCCCCTCCCTCCAAAAAAAAAAAGAGAGGCCAAAATAGAGAGTTTTTAGTTTTTTTTTTTTTTTTTTTGGGGAGGGGGGGGGGGGTGGGGGGTTGGATTCTTCTATACTAGAAAGAATGGAATAGAAAAAATTTCAACATAATGGGAAAAAAAAAAAAACTATAAAGAACAAAAAAAAAAAAAGAAAAAAAAAAGAGAGGTTGAATTACACTAACCTCCCTGAGATTTGGAGAAAATATAACAAGACGTATAATTTTGGATTAATTACACCCAATCCCATATAGTGAGGCTAAAAAGATCAGAATTAATGTAAACGGTGTGTAGACACAAAAATAAGCAAAGTGGAATATACATTTAAGTGTAAAAGAGATAACAATATATTTTTTTTCATTCATATGACTAATAAGTTTATAATGAAAAAAAAGGTTAAATATTATATAAATTAAAACTTTATGGGAACTCAATGTAATTATGCAAAATTTGGAAAACTTATTTTTTTTTTTCTTTTGGGGTGAAATACCAAAAGAAAATTCTACTTTTTTATTTTTCGTATTTTAATGTTTTCAATGAATTTTTTAATATTTTAAGCAAATTTTTTTTTTTTAAAACTTTTAGACACACCTAACAAACACGCATTTAAAAAGTATAATATTTGTGAAAAAAATTATTTAAAAAATACACTAAATACCAAAAAATACAAAAAAAAAATGAAAATTTAGTACATTTTCGTATTTTTGTGTATTTATTAATTTTTTAAAATATTTTTTCACAAATATTTTACTATTTAGATACATCTAAGTAAAGTGCATCTAAAAAAGTAAAAAAATTACTTAAAATTTAAAAAATATTCACTAAAAACAAAAAACAAAAAGCACAATTTTCAAAAAACTGAATTCAAAAAACTAAAACCAAACACAATGAATAAATTCCAAATAGTGATCTTATGAATTGTTTGGTCCTCATTTTTTTTTCTTACAAACCCAAAGGTCCGATTCTTGTGTGAAAGAGCCGAAATGTGGGTTTCCTCATAATGTTGAAATTATTAAGCGTAACACTTCAAAAAAAAAAAAAAAAAAACTCCCTACTGTAATTTTTCCAAACATAACACTCCAATCTAACGCTCCAATGTAACACATGAAAAAATTCTTTTATATACTTTTTTCATATGTAATACTCCAATCAATATAACACATGAAAACTTATTAATATACTTTTTCCAAACATAACACTCCAATGTAACATATTAAAAAACTTCTTAGTGTACTTTTTTCAAACGTAAAAACTCCTTAGTATATTTTTCTCAAACGTAACACTCCAATCAATGTACCACATTAAAGAAACTCTTTAGTATACTTTTCTCAAACGCAATAACGTAACGTTATAAAAAAAATCTTAGTGTATTTTTTTCAAATATAACATTCCAATCAATGTACTTGTGTACTTTTTCCAAACATAACATTCTAATGTAACACACTAAAAAACTTCTTAGTATACTTTTTCTCAAACACGGCAACATAGCAATTCAAAAAAACTCTTCAGTGTATTTGTTTTCGCAAATGTAATACTCTAATCAATGTCACACAAAATAATTCCTTAGTGTATTTTTTCTAACGTAACACTCTAATATAACATTCCAATGTAACATCGAAAAACCACACTAATAGAAATATAGATTTCCATGTTCAACACCAACACTTCAGCCACCAATTCCTTAAAAAAAAAATCTTTTACACCTCACATTTCCATTCTCATTTCAAAAATGAATCGGGAAATAGAAAAATAAATCATAAAAAGGCATTTACTTAAACTCAAATGGTATTAAATCAAATGAATACAATTTTTCAAAAAAAAAAAAAAAAAAAGACCAATTGGCTCATAAGAAAAGTCTTACAACTAAATGAGTCAACATTCCCCTGAACGAGATTTGTGAGTAAATTTTCCTTTATTTTTAAAATCTCAAAAGAAATAGTTTAATTTATCAATATAAAAAAAAGTAATTAATTAGATCTCGAACCATGATAAAAGCCAATCACTTCCACCTCACAAAATGCCTTTTCACTAACACAAAAATTCCTTCATTGATGATGTTCATTGTAATTTTTTGGTATTATACTAATGAACTCAACTATTCTCTTTCAAAACTCAACACTGTATCACAAGTCTATTAGGGTTCAACACGGCCTTTTCATAGGGTCCACTCTAGCTAACTTTTAAGATTTGAAGCCAATTGTTCATGTTAAAATTAATCTAGAGAAGATGGCTAATGCTGGGTAATTCTATTGATGCTATGCGAAAATCTTTCGATCGAATTTTAAGCTTGTTTGTGGCATATGGTTGAATTTCACTGGTGTTAGGTGGTGAGTCCCTTCTTTTAAGTTGGGTTAAATTAGGCTGGCAACTAGTTACCCCGAGACTTGAGTCTACCGATTCAGTGATGACACCTCAAAGTATCCTTTTTTTTTTTTAACATTTAAAAAAAAAGGCTAATCATATAATTAAATTCCATTTGTAAGTATCCGGTACGGATACGACATGTTTGTCAAATTATCTATGCTTTATAGTCTTAAAATAATTCAAAATGAGAATTTTTATTTTTTTTATTATTTTTGTGCAAAGTATATAGTATTTAAAATTTAATTTTTTTATTATTGAGATAAAAAATTATTTATTAAATATTTAAATTTAATTTTTTTTATATTTGGGGAGCAAATTGGTTTTTAAGGTATAGTTTGGGGGGTAAAATGAAATTTCAAATGAACTTTGATGTCACGTCAGCGCATTTCGTCCAATTGTAGACGGAATGTGACGACAGGGGTTAAATTGATCAATTTGTTGAAAGTTCGAGTAGTAAATTGAAATAAATCGAAGTATGTGGGTCATATTGAAAAACACGTGATAGTTTGGGGGGCAAAATGATATTTCCTCCATAATGTATCTTGTAGTTTGCCTATTATGGATCTATCTTAATAATTTGAATTATTTGTCTTACAAGGCCTGTTGAGTAGATAATTTATATATAAAAAATAAGTTAATCGAATATTGTTTGCCACATGATTGGAACAAAAAAAAAAAAAAAAAAAAAATTGAAAAAATGTATGGCGTGCATCATTTCAAGAATTGACAGTTTATTTATTTTAAAATCTGATTCGATCGTATGGATATTGATATCCGATTAACTTGATTTTCGGTATAGATGATCTACACGAAGAGTCTTACAAAATGAACGATTCGAATTATCGAAATAAGCTCACGATAGACAAATTTCACTGTGCAGGCTGTACCCTTTCAAAATAATTTTTGTTGTTTACTTTAGGGCAAATTACAAATACACCTTTTGAGGTTTGCTTAAAATACTAATTGCCCTATGTGGTTTGGAAAATTACAAATACCTCCCTATTAGAATTTTTTATTTAACAAAATTAATTGAAAAAATGAAATTTCTAACTGTTAACCTATACAATAACAAAATTATTTGAATTATTAATTGAAATAAAATTTTAACATTATTAAAAAATGTTAATTAACTTGATGATTTATTAACAAAAGGACCTATTTGTTATGAAATTAGAAACCTTCGGGGCCATAATGTAATTTGTAGAACTATAGGGAGTAATTTGTAATTTAAGTAAATTTCAGTGGCTATGTTTGTAATTTACCCTTTACTTTATTTATTAACTAGTGTTAAGCCCGTGATCTGCACGACTAATGTATATATATTTTTGACATATTTATTTTATCTTAATAAAATGTAACGCCCTCAAACTATTACGTATAAACCAATCATTCATGACATCTATAGACATAGGAGAAATAAACATGTACTCATTTATCAGAGTATTCATTACAAAAATATTACATGTTGACAACAAAAGTAAATGCCCTATGGGCTTACAATTTTCCAAGTCAACACTTGGTTTCAACAAAAGAGAGTTCTAACTCTTAACATATTAAGCCCTTGGATTGAATTACATATAATACAAAAGATAACTACAAAAATAAGCCTTCAGCTTCTGAAGCTCCCAAGCTACATCCTTGGAGGCAGCATATCACCTGTACCTGAAAATGATGTCCCATATAGGGTGAGCCAAAGCCCAGTAGAGATACACTAAACATAATATGAGAATTAACTAAAATATTTGCATTTGATAAATGTTTAACTCATATAAACCAACGTACATCTCTTCCATAACCAATCCATATTCACAACTATATTTCAATTCCTTTCCGTTTCATTATCCAAATCAATTCATAGATATGGTTCATTGCTTATCCGAATAGTTCAAAATGAGACTATAGCTCATACTATCAACACTTCAATCATAATCAATTCAAAATGAGACTACAACTCATATCATTAACATTTCAATATTTCAATCACCTACGTTATGCAAACGTATAAAAGATTTCGGGACTTTCACCCAGGGCACTCTGGCCAACTTAATTATCACTAGAGTCCATCTACTATCTCCTTCCAAACCGTGGAGTACATCCCTTATCTCCTCCCTACACACTGGAGTACATCCTCTATCTCCTCCCATACACTGGAGTACATCCCCTATCTCCTCCCAAACAACATACACATGCAATGTATTTACACACTTTATCATATATAATGATCAATTAAAGCACATATTCAATGTGTTAATCCAACCGTCATATTCAATGACATATTCCCATTTGATTAGTTTCAATTTTCCCTAATCATCATGCATCGTCTATATAGCGATCCCGGTTTTCCCTTCCTTTGTGTATTGTATTCTGGACTCGGTTTCGTGGATGTGTTGTTGCCTTATTCTCGTTTCCATCCTTTACTCTTTGTGTTTGAGTCTTGAGTTGAGTTGGGCAGGTTTGAAACAGGTTGGTTGTGCTTGGAAACCTAGAGTTGATGCCCAGATTTTGGCCTTCACGCTTGAACGGGGCTTTTGACGCTCGAGCGGGCCCTTCATTTTTGCTTCTTCGCTCGAGCGGACGTTTTGATGCTCGAGCGTGGTTTTTCATCTCTCAACATTTTTCTCTGCAGGTCATCGGACGCTCGAACATGAGTTTTGATGCTCGAGCGGGCCCCTTTGATTTTGTTCCTCCGCTCGAGCGAGGATTCTGACGCTCGAGCGGGGACCATTGTTTACAAAACTTCTGGAAGTGTGCAATCGACGCTCGAGCGGTGGTTTTGACGCTCGAGCGTGAGTCTGTGTGTGACGCTCGAGCGGGGAGTTCCACGCTCGAGCGAGGTGACTTTAATATCAGTTCAAATTTTGACTTTTTGGATCACTTTTTAGGTGCCTTTTCTCTATCTAACTTTTCAAAACCCAAATTTGAGAGCCTCTCTCTCTAGATTTCAACTTCTCTCTACAAGATCATCTACATCTATTGATCTTCTACCTTGGTTCCTTTAAAAAAAGTGTGGAGTTGGTCTTGCTCTTCATTTTGATCCGAAAAATTTGGTGTTTGGAGCACTTCAAGTTTTCTTCAACTTCTCCATTTGGTCTCTCCATTTGAGGTAGGGATAACTACTCATGTATATGATCTTTGATGTAAACTTTTGGTCATTTTGATTTAATGTGGATGTTAGGTAAATTTGGGTTTTAGGGTTTCAAAAGTTATAAAGAGGGGTTTTGTTATCTTGACCTACATTTGTGTAATTTGGGTCATAAAATGAGGGTATTGATGTTATTGAAGACATTTTGAGCCTTTGGATCAATTTTGAGAAAAGGCGAGAAAAGCCCTAATTTTATTGTGATAAATTAATTTGTATAATTAATTTGGAAAGTTATGGAAATATGAAATTGCGTTGGAAATGATGAAATTAGCTTTATAGGAGATTAAATGGTGTAGTTGGAATTATTGATCACTCACCTTTGAAAAAGTTGAGAATTTATCTGTTGATGCATTTATTATCTGTTTAGAAATATTTGCTTTGGGTGATCTTTTCCATGAAGATTTGGAGGCACTAACTTTATGGGGAGAGGTTAGAGGTGTTCTCGGATCATAAGAGTTTGAAGTATCTGTTTACTTAGAGAGACTTGAACTTGAGGCAGAGGAGATGGATGGAGTTCATTGAGGATTACGATTTTGAGTTGCACTCTCACCCGGGAAAGGCCTATGTTGTGGTCAATGCCCTTAGCAGGAAATCCATTAGTGATGTAGCTTGTATAGCCATTCGGGAGTGGGAGATGTTGGGTGCACTTGGCGACTTCGATTTGCTTCTGGGCGAATCCGTTGAGGCTGTGGCCTTGTTTTCTGTAGTTGCGCAGCCTACACTTGTGAATCGAGTATTAGAGGCACAGAGAGGTGACCTTGAGGTAGAATCCCTCCAAGAGAAGATCTCCAACGGGAAGTCTGAGAAGGGTTTGACTGTGTATCCCGACCTGAGTGTGAGATACCAAGACCGTTTGTTTGTACCGGAGACTTGCCGAGAGGAGGTACTCCGAGAGTTTCACCATTCACACCTTGCGGTGCATCCGGGAGGCACTAAGATGTATCGTGATTTGGGTCGCCAGTTTTGGTGGCGGGGTATAAAGAGAGACGTGGCAGTTTTTGTGTCTAAGTGCCTTACTTGTCAGCAAGTGAAGGCCGAACATCAAAGGCCAGCGGGTTTGTTGCAACCCTTGCCTATTGCCGAGTAGAAGTGGGAGCATGTCACTATGGACTTCGTTATAGGTCTTCCGAGGACTTAGCGGGGTAGTGATGCTATTTGGGTGGTTGTAGACCGGTTGACTAAGTCGGCGCACTTCATCCCTATGCGCGTGAGAGATTCGGTAGATCATCTTGCCGACTTGTATATTCGGAACATAGTAAGGTTGCACGGGTTCCAGTGTCGATCGTCTCAGATAGAGATCCGCACTTTACTGCTAGGTTGTGGCAGAGTTTACAGAGTACCTTGGGTACTAGGTTGACCTTTAGCACGGCTTATCATCCTCCGACTGACGGGCAGTCCGAGCGTACTATTTAGATCCTTGAAGATATGCTTCGAGGTTGTGTTCTTGACTCTAGTGGGTCGTGGGAGAGGCATTTGCCCTTAGTGGAGTTTGCCTACAACAACAACTTTCAGTTGAGTATCTGTATGGCACCGTTTGAGGCCTTGTATGGCCGACCTTGTAGGTCTCCAGTGTGTTGGGCTGAGGTGGGTGATGCATCTTTGTTGGGCCCGGAGTTGGTTCGGGAAACGACGGAGAAAGTTGAGCTTATCCGTAGGAGGCTTGTTACAGCCTAGAGTCGCCAAAAGAGTTATGCCGACCATAGGAGGAGGCCTTTGGCATTTGAGGCGGGTGATCACGTTTTCTTGAAAATATCACCTAGGCGGGGTTTGATGAGGTTTGGGAAAAGTGGGAAGTTGTCCCATCGGTTTATCGGTCCCTTTGAGATCCTTGAGAGGATTGGGGAGGTTGCATATCGTTTAGCTTTACCGCTGCAGTTGTCCAGGGTACATGACGTGTTTCATGTTAGTATGCTTCGGAAGTACGAGTCAGATCCATCACATGTATTGGATTGGACTGACTTAGAGGTAGATGAGCATGCCTCGTATGAGGAGAGACCGGTGCAGGTCTTGGATAAGCGGGATCAAGTCTTGCGAGGCAAGACGATACCCTTGGTGAAAGTTTTATGGAAACATCATGGAGTGGAAGAAGCCACTTGGGAATGTGAGTTAGAGGTCCGAGAAAAATATCCGGACTTGTTTGTTAATGTTTAACCGTGTAATGGGAGTTTTGTTTAGTATTGATAAACCTTCAGAGCTTTGAATATTTCCTAAGTTCTAAAACATTGTATATGTTTTGATTTATGGAAATTGTTGAATATGTTTGGAAAATGGAAGTTTATTTTAACATTGCATATGTTAATTATGTTGAGAAAATGTAAATATATTATTGGCATTGAATATGTTAATGAATTGTGGAGTACTTGTGTTGAAATTGGTGAATTTCAAGGAAATGCATGTTGATAATGCCTGTTGTAACTTATATTGTAATTTGCCCCTTGAGAAGGGATGGTAAGACCGGTAATGGGTCAAGTTGATAAATGTTAAATTGTAATATTATTGAGAATTGAGAAATCATATTATTGAAACTTGTTTATCTAATATCGGGGACGAAATTCCTTAAAGGGGGGGAGGTTATACCGATCCCGGTTTTCCCTTCCTTTATGTATTGTATTCCGAACTTGGTTCTGTGGATGTGTTGTTGCCTTATCCTCGTTTCCATCGTTTACTCTTTGTGTTTGAGTCATGAGTTGAGTTGGGTAGGTTTGAAACAGGTTGGTTGTGTTTGGAAACCTAGAGTTGATGCCCAGATTTTGGCCTTCACGCTCGAGCGGGGCTTTTGACGCTCGAGCGGGCTCTTCGTTTTTGCTTCTCCGCTCGAGCGGGTGTTTTGATGCTCGAGCGTGGTTTTTCATCTCTTAGCATTTTGCTCTCCAGGTCATCGGACGCTCGAGCGGGAGTTTTGATGCTCGAGCGGGCCCCTTTGATTTTGTTCCTTCGCTCGAGCTGGGATTCTGACGCTCGAGCGGGGACCATGGTTTGCAAAACTTCTGGAAGTGTGCAATCGACGCTCGAGCGGGGTTTTTGACGCTCGAGCATGAGTCTGTGTGTGACGCTCGAGTGGGGAGTTCCACGCTCGAGCGAGGAGACTTTTATATCAGTCCGAATTTTGACTTTTTGGATCACTTTTTAGGTGCCTTTTCTCTCTCTAACTTTTCAAAACCCAAATTTGGGAGCCTCTCTTTCTAGATTTCAACTTCTCTCTACAAGATCATCTAGATCAATTGATCTTCTACCTTGGTCCCTTTACAAAAAGTGTGGAGTTGGTCTTGCTCTTCATTTTGATCCGAAAAATTTGGTGTTTGGAGCACTTCAAGTTTTCTTCAGCTTCCCCATTTGGTCTCTCCATTTGAGGTAGGGATAACTACTCATGTATAGGATCTTTGACGTAAACTTTTGGTCATTTTGATTTAATGTAGATGTTGGGTAAATTTGGGTTTTAGGGTTTCAAAAGTTATAAAGAGGGGTTTTGTTATCTTGACCCACATTTGTGTAATTTGGGTCATAAAATGAGGGTATTGATGTTATTAAAGATATTTTGAGCCTTTGGGTCAATTTTGAGAAAAGAGGGGAAAAGCCCTAATTTTATTGTGATAAATTAATTTGTATAATTAATTTGGAAAGTTATGGAAATATGAAATTGAGTTGGAAATGACGAAATTAGCTTTATAGGAGATTAAATAGTGGAGTTGGAATTATTGATCACTCATCTTTGAAAAAGTTGAGAATTTATCTGTTGATGCATTTATTATCTGTTTAGAAATATTTGCTTTGGGCTATCGGTGGAGGATAGTCTTGATTATTGTAGACACTGCATGATGATTAGGTGAATTAAAACTAATCGATTTAATATGTCATTGAATATGATGGTTGGAATAATACATCGAATCTGTGTATTGATTTATCATGTATATGATAATTGTTTATATACATTGTATTGTGTGGAAGGAGATATGGGATGTACTCCACGGTTTGGAAGGAAATAAGGGATGGACTCCTAAACCGGATATTGTTTGGGAGGAGATAGGGGATGGACTCCATTGATACAACAAATCTGTGTATCTATTGTGAAGTATGGAAGTGTTTTGAGGTAGAGGAGGTGGAGGAGGTGGATAGAGTTTATTGAGGATTACGACTTTGAGTTGCATTACCATCTGGGGAAGGCCAATATTGTGGTCGATGCCCTTAGTAGGAAATCCATTAGTGATGTAGCTTGTATAGCCATCCGGGAGTGGAAAATGTTGGGTGCACTTGGCGAGTTTGATTTGTATCTGGGTGAATCTGTTGAGTCTGCGGCCTTGTCTTCTGTAGTTGCACAGCCTACACTTGTGAATCGGGTGTTAGAGGCACAGAGAAGTGACCTTCAGGTAGAATCCCTCTGGGAAAAGATCTCCAGTGGGAAGGTTTAAAAGGTTTGACTGTGTATCCTGACCTGAGTGTGAGGTACCGAGACTGTTTATTTGTGCCGGAGTCTTGCCGAGAGGAAGTACTCCGAGAGTTTCACCATTCAAGCCTTGCGGTGCATCCGGGAGGCACTAAGATGTATCATGATCTGAGCCGTTAGTTTTGGTGTATAGGGATGAAGAAAGATGTGGCAGTTTTTGTATCTAAGTGCCTTATTTGTCAGCAAGTGAAGGCTGAGCATCAGAGGCCAGCGGGTTTGTTACACCCTTCCTATTGCCGAGTGGAAATGGGAGCATGTCACGATGGACTTCGTTATAGGTCTTCCGAGGACTCAACGGGGTAGTGATGCTATTTGGGTGGTCGTAGATGGTTGACTAAGTTAGCGCACTATGCGCGTGAGAGATTCGGTAGATCATCTTGCCGACTTGTATATTCAGGACATAGTGAGGTTGCACGGGGTCCAAGTGTCGATCGTCTCAGATAGAGATCCACATTTTACTGCTAGGTTGTGGCAGAGTTTGCAGAGTGCCTTGGGCACTAGATTGACCTTTAGCACGGCTTATCACCCTCAGACTGATGGGCAATTCGAGCGTACTATTTAGATCCTTGAGAATATGCTTTGAGGCTGTGTCATTGACTTTAGTGGGTCGTGGGAGAGGCACTTGCCCGTAGTGGAGTTTGCCTACAACAACAGTTCCAATCGAGTATTAGTATGGCACCGTTTGAGGCCTTATATGGCCGATTGTGTAGGTCTCTAGTGTGCTAGGCCGAGGTGGGTGATACACCTTTGTTGGGCCTAGAGTTGGTCCGGGGTGCATTACATGTTTCATGTTAGTATGCTTCGGAAATACGAGTCGGATCCATCTCATGTATTGGATTGGACCAACTTAGAGGTTGATAAGGATGCCTCGTATAAAGAGAGACCGATGAGAGTCTTGGATAGGTGGGATCAAGTCTTGCGAGGCAATACGATACCCTTGGTAAAAGTACTATGGAAACATCACGGGGTTGAGGAAGCCACTTGGGAACGTGAGTTGGATGTCCGCGAGAAATATCCGGACTTGTTTGTTAATGCTTAACCATGTATTGGAAACTTTGTTTTGTTGATAAACTCTAAGAACATTGTATATGTTTCGGTTTATGGAAGTATTGTAATGGTTGAGTATGCCTTGAGAATGAAAATTTAATTTGACATTGTATATGTTGAATGTAGTGTAGAAATGCAAATGTATCATTAACATCGAATATGTTATGGAATTGTGGAATATGGTATTGGAATTTGTTGAATTTCAAAGAAAAGAATGTTGATAATGCATATTGAATTATATTGTAATTTGCCTCTTGAAAGGAGACGAAATGACCGGTAATGGGTCAGGGTGTTGAATATTGAATTGTAACATTGTTGAGAATTGAAAAATCACAATTTTGAAACTTATATCTAATTTCGGGGACGAAATTCTTTAAGAGGGGGAGGTTATAGCGATCCCGATTTTCCCTCCATTGGTTATTGTATTCCGGACTCGGTTCCGTGGATGTCTGTTGTTGTATATGCTGCATTTCCGTCCTTTAATTCTTTGTATTTGAGTTTTAGGATGTGTTGGGCATGTTTGTAATAGGTTGGGTGAGTTTTGAAACAAATGGTTGCTGCCCAGTTTTTGGTGTGTTTGCTCGAGCGAGGCTTTTGTCGCTCGAGCGAGCTCTGTGTTTTAGTTCATTTTCTCAAGCCAGGGTTCCTTCGCTCGAGCGAGCTTGGTCTGGTGTGTCTCTTCGCTCAAGCGAGAGGTCTTGCACTCGAGCGTGCGTCTGCATCTAGTTTGGACCTGAAGGTTATGTTTCTTGGCTCGAGCGAGATTTCCTTCGCTCGAGCGAGCGAGTGTAGACGCACCCGAACGTCCCGAGAAAATCCTGTTTTGTTCATTGGGCTCACCACAGTTCGGACTCAATGTCACGGTGTAACACATCCGCGGGGGGACCTCGCTACAGTTCGGACTCGATTTGTGTCACGGTTCTTAATCTGAACTAAAGAGTCCAAATCCAGCAAATCGTTTTGAGAAACAGATTTTTGAAAAGAAGTGCCAAACATGGACTGCTTTGCCAGATACAGAGTCGCCACCTAAATATTTTTTAAGGGGGAATTTAGGAAACCCTGACTCGGTGCCAAAGGCCACGTGTCCGTCATCACCAAAGTTGCCTTGGCTCGGGAGCTAGGGTACGATTGGGGAAGGTCAGCTATGAGCACCCCCTCTCGCCCGATCCGAAGATCGGCCTCTACTAACTGTGATATCCGTTTTTGAAAACGTTATGTGTTCTTATCCCGATTATTAGCCTAGAATTACTATGTTATGCGCACAGCACAAAAGTATAGACTAGATCACCTAATTTGGAAATAAGCATTGCATATCCGTTTGTTTTGAAAGATGTTTTGGGATTTGCTACTCGCAAGTAGGCTCAAACACGGATTTCAATGAGCTATTCCAACTCAGACAATCCAACCTTCACCCACAGGCATTCAAGCAGTTATATCACATAAGCAGCTAGCCTCATGGTAATCATGCTATCATGGCAACACTCACACGCATGCAAGGATGCTAAAGCATAAATACTTACATCGTACTCCGTGCCTAAACAAAGAACTCGTTGGCAATCAATGCATGATCCAAGTCCATGTTTAAATGTCTAATGCAACGCATACGGAAAATCACTAGAGTAGGCTCGGCTAGTCTGTGAATGACATGTGAAAATGCACAAGTAGCATGTATTCAAGTTAGATTTGAAATACTAATGTAGTTAGCATGATGCGCCGAGCCCGGTGCATGCAATACTGATGAATGATGCACGCATGCATAGCATAAGGTATGCTAAATTAAACATGACCTATTACTAACCATCAAAGCAGGTAAGTAAAAGGGAGAAAGAAGTGAGGGTTGGAAGACATGCACACACTCACCCACACTTATTACAAATTCGCCCTCGCTCGAAGGGACCAAAAGAATAATATAATTCGGATAATGAATTAACTATCCTAGCTAATTGATTATTACAGACCAACTAAATTAATTAAACAAATTAATTAATTTAAGAAAGCAAGAAAAAAGGGCCTCGGGAAGAGGGCTCAATGCACGCGTGCTCGGGTCTTGCTCAGAAGTCCACTGCCATGAACAAGTTGCCTCTGTTTTCCCTGCTCTACTTCTCTGAAGACCGCCAAAGTCACAGGATGTGCTCACTGGATGTTGGGGAATGCCACTGGCTGGAGGGAATCATCATCGGCTGTGATTTGGTGTCGATCGGCCAAAAATGAATCCATCGGCCACATATGGATTGCCGGTCGGCACTATGTGTAGTCTATCGGCAAAAAGTTCCTGCAGAATCTGTTTGACAGTAGCAGAGGACAGGGCTTTGCATGGCAATGCAATTCAAGCAATGTATGCACCGACCATATCCCTTATCATATTTATGACTCAAAGGGACATGGTCCTTGGTTCTCGGACCATCAATTGGCATTTCAATGCATGATGGCCCAAGAGACCAAGTTATGCATGTTGATTTCAAATGCAATGCAAACCAACAAACAAAGGCCCAACTCCCATCACTAAATCAATGAACAAGGCATGCATGCTAGATGGAGTGCAACCTAGGCATGTGAACTAGCATGCAACATGGGCATACAATGCATTTATACAAGTATGCAAGCAAATATGCAAGGTAAGCATGCAAACAAGCTAAGGATGGACTTAAGCACGGTTTAGGCAACCCTTACTAGGCCTAAAACAGTGGCCAAGGTGCTCAATGAAGGACTAATAGGCACACAAACATTCATGCGAATGATCTCCAACACTTCAAGCATTAAAGAGCAATTCTCAAGCACACTCAAGAGGATGCAAACATGGACATATATAGCATGCATTAAGCTCTAAAATCATGTTACAAGATGATGCCAAATCAATTTGAACAAGATAAGCAAAACATGCCACAATGGCCCAAGTGCTTAAGACAAGCCACGGAGGCTTAAACCAAGGTCAAGTCCACCAAACCTCACAAGGCTAAGGGGACTTAAAACAAGTCAAATGCAGACTTAAACAAAGCCAAGGGTGCACTTAGATGGCATCTAAGTGGTCTAAAAGTGCAAGCATACTCCGAGGCCTAAACAAGGGGCATAAGGTAACAACCTTTAAACACATTGAAGGAGGATTAAATGCAAGCATATAAGCATGTCACAAGGACTGAGATAACATGTTAAGAGGTTCCAAACCATTGAAATGATACAACAAGGCATGCTATACACTTATATACTTAAGGCCAACAAGCCCAAAATGCAAAGGGGGCATGCAATGCAAGCCATGGTCGACCAAAACAGCCAAGGACAGACCTTAAACATGGCAAAATAAGCATGAAAGCTTCACAAAGCTAGGCCTAAAGCATGCTAGAACAATGGTTTACAACCTAAGGCATGTTAAGGCAACAAAATGGCATTACAAGGCATGTATGCTAAGCAAGCATGGTGTACCAAAACCAACTTAAAACAATGCTATTTCATGGAAAAATAAGCATAAATAACAGCTAAGACATGGTCAACATGAGCCTAAGCTAGGTGCTCCCTCAAGAGGCAAAAAGTGCCCTTTCCAAGGACAACAAGGGGGTGGCCCTCTCCTTCTTGGGACCTCAAGGCACCATCCTTACCACTGAAATCCCTCAAGATTTCAGTGGTGAGGAGGCCCAAACACCAAAGTCCCAGAGCTCACACAAAATAGCACAAAACAAGGGCCAAACAAGGCTTAAGAGGGGTCAAACAACCCCAAAGCTTAAAACACTCTTAACAAACTATTTAGAGGCCTTAAAAACAGGACTTTTATGTATTATATGAAAAGCCAAAAAAATAGTTGCAAGATAGGTAAAAGTAGTGTGCAAAAATGGGGTAAAAAGGGGCTAGTTTCTTACCCTTGAAGTCCTCCTTCACAAATGATGATCTTGTTGCCTCCTTGAGCTCAAATCCAGTCAAGAACACCAAGAACAACCCTCTGGTCCCTCAACAACCAAGAGAAGTTGTAACACTATGTGTTTGTGTGCAATAGTATAGACAAACACACACTAGACACACACAAGAGAGAGGTATAGAGATAGGAAATATGTATCAACCCTAACCCTAATCTAGAACTCCCTCTGAAATTTTTGTAACCCTAATGCCAAGAGAGGAGCCCTCTTCGTATAGGCAACTCTCTCTTGTAAGGCTTCCAAAATAAAGCCATCCAAGAGGGAAATCCCTCCATACACGTGTATGGAGGGGAGCAGAGTGGGTGCCAGCTATCACAGCTGGCACAAAATATCTACTAAAAGTAGATGAACAGTGATCGACCATTCAAAATTTCCATTTTGGCAAAATAAATGGGCGACCGGAAATATACATTGCCGATGGCATAAAATCACTGGCCGGTGGCCTCAAGCCATGGCCGGTGATGTGTGGGGATGTCTCACAAGGCATTCCCTGCCCCTCCAAGGAAAAACACAAGTGTTTGGTGCAAAACGAGACACAACACGGTCGAGCCGAGAGATCCTGAGGCAAGGCGTGCAACCGAGACCTCCGGGAACTCAAGATGAACACAAACAAGGGTAATCACCAAGTGTTCCAATGGTGACATCTAAGTCTTGAGGACGGTCAAAAATGGGGTGTCTACAGTTGCCCCTCTTTGACAGAACTCGAAAGTCATAACAATGACGGGAGTGAATGTCAAAGCCCAGAGACGACCCATTTTTGACAAGGCCGAAGACTCAGACAAATATGCAAGACAAACAAGATATGCGCCCGAAGGCAGGGGCAAGATGCAAGACAATGCACAGAGCCGGACATAACTAATGATCATGCAAAGAAAACTGTAATGAAGCACACATGCGACAGTTTTAAGCTAGCATACACCAATGCAACTACATTACAAATGCAGAAAGGATGTAAGAGAATTATGCAATTCTCGATACGTCTCACTCGGAGGATACAATACCTATGCAGCTCGTCTGGTTGCACCAGCTTCAAACGAACTGTGCATACAATATTGTGCCTGCAACGAAAGCAAACTTAACAGGCACAACGTTATTAGCAACATGTATGACAATGCAAAAATGAATGCAAAATGATATGCAATATATACAAAACTATGTATGAACAATGCAAATGAAAATGCAATGTAATTGAAACAATGCAAACTATATGCAAAGCAATTGAATCATGATCCAATCATGAGCGGTTCAAAACCACACCTATGTCAAATAGATTGATGGAGGTAACAAGTCCGTCTACCATAGAACGGTCAACAAAACTATGAGTAATGTAGACGGACACAAGAACAAGTATTGAGGGGAATGACAAAGGTGGGGAAACGACCCGCTGGGGAAAGGACTACGATCCTAATGTTGGATGCAACAATTACACTACAATGTAATATATAATGAAAATGCTGGGGAAATGGCAATGGATATGGCACGCGGGCCAAACCAAATTTTGCCTAGGCAAGGCATGTATACATACAAGTCGTGTCTAACATAGAACGGTCTACTGAACTATGTTTTGACGTGAAAAGTATGGGCACATACCAGACCAAGCTCAATCATGGAAAGGCGCGAGCCATAGATGGAAGGCGATGCAGTGAATGCATGTAAGCTACAATGCAATATCTACAAATATGCAATGGAATGGAAATGGATACAATGGATATGGCCTGCGGGCCAAACCAAATCTTGCCTAGGAAAGGCATATACACATACAAGCCGTGTCTAACATAGAACGGTCTACTGAACTATGTTTCGACGTGAAAAGTATGGGCACATACCAGACCAAGGTCAATATGGAAAGGCGTGAGCCATAGGCGGAGGTGATGCAGTGAATGCATGTAAGCTACAATGCAATATCTATAAATATGCAATGGAATGGAAAAGATACAAGGGATATGGCCTGCGGGCCAAACCAAATCTTGCCTAGGAAAGGCATGTACACATACAAGCCGTGTCTAACATAGAACGGTCTACTGAACTATGTTTCGACGTGAAAAGTATGGGCACATACCAGACCAAGCTCAATATGGAAAGGTGCAAGCCATAGGCGGAGGTGATACAGTGAATGCATGCAAGCTACAATGCAATGTACACTATATTACAATGATGCATGACAATGCAACTATTTACGATGGTGCATGACAATGCAACTATTTACGATGATGCATGACAATGCAATTATATATTTTTTTTGTTTGTTTTTTGAAATGCAAATGATGCATGAATGATTTTGATGTGCGTGACAACGCGCGGCTTTTGAGATGCACGTGAACTTGAATATGCGACGACGCGAGTCGCTTGAAATGCATGTATAATGCAACTTATCAAAAGTCGTTTGGGCACGACAAAGAAAACAAACTTAACAGGTACAATGTGATTAACAACATGCATATTAATGTTCTTGAAAATGCGTGACAACGCAAAGCAAGTGGGAAGCATAACAATGCTGTGAAGGCACAGAAATGTAAGTGGAGCACGCGGTCTACGCAGGCAATGAAATTGATCATAGGCATGCGATCTACGAAAGCAATGAAATTGGTTTCAAACGTGCGGTCTACGCAAGTAATGAATTTGAACATAAGAATGCGGTCCACGCAAGCAGAACATGCGGCCTACGCAGGCAAAACACGCGGTCTACGCAAGCAAAACATGCGGTCTACGCAAGTAATGAAATTGAACACAAACATGCGGTCTACGCAAGCAAAACATGCGGTCTACGCAGGCAAAACATGCGGTCTACGCAAGTACTGAAATTGATTACAAACATGCGGTCTACGCAGGCAAAACATGCGGTCTACGCAAGCAGAACATGCGGTCTACGCAAGAAGTGAAATTGATTACAAACATGCGGTCTACGCAAGCAAAACATGCGGTCTATGCAAGTAGGACATGCGGTCTACGCATGCAAAACATGCGGTCCACGCAAGCAAAACATGCGGTCTACGCAAGTAATGAAATTGATTACAAACATGCGGTCTACGCAAGTAATGAAATTGAGCACAAACATGCGGTCTACACAAGCAAAACATGCGGTCTACGCAAGCAAAACATGCGGTCTACGCAAGTAATGAAATTGATTATAAACATGCGGTCTACCCAAGCAAAACATGCGGTCTACGCAGGCAAAACATGCGGTCTACGCAAGCAAAACATGCGGTCTACGCAAGTAGTGAAATTGATTACAAACATGCGGTCTACGCAAGCAAAACATGCGGTGTACGCAAGTAGGACATGCAGTCTACGCAAGCAAAACATGCGGTCCACGCAAGCAAAACATGCGGTCTACGCAAGTAATGAATTGATTACAAACAAGCGATCTACGCAAGTAGTGTGTATGAGAAGAGTTGAATGTACACATGTAAGTAAAAACATGTTATTCACGATGCTGGAACGTAAAGTACTGTAACAAAGCATAATTGAAACGATTTGTGGAATCCACAAGACATGAAAAGGATACGGGAAGGGATGCTCTTCATACGTATCAAGCATCGCTCGTAAAAGACACGGCTTGAGGTCAACTCGAAGGCCGGTTGAGCGTCGGAGATGCACGTTTCTTGCACCGTCTTGAGCAATGAAGGCCCTGAACCACACATATAACCCAAAAAGGATGTAGGAGGCTCCCAAACCATTGTAAGAGACCACCGGATACCCACCGGCCATCAAAATGCATCACCGGCCGTCCATCGGCCATCATACAATTTCCATCGGCACAATATTTTGCCGACCGGCAAAGAGTGTGGCCAACCGGCAAAAAGTCCCTATATCGGGGCAGTTCAGTCATTTGGCCACGGGTCTTTTAAAATAGGGCTTCTAGCCCTATTTTCTTCACTTCCTCTTGCTCAAAATTTCTCCCCCTCTCTCTCTAGATCATTTTCCTCCTTTGATTCCCTCGTTTTCTTGCGTTCTAGCCTCTATTTCGTCGTCCGATTCGCGAATACCTTCGCGTTTCGAACGTTTTGAACCGAACGAAACTTCGTTTCAGTGTCTCGTTTTTGATTTCCGCCACTCGGGGCTTGTTTCCCGTGAGTTTTTCTCGATATCTGTGCCTTTTCCGTACTTCGGCTTTTTCGGCCTTTTCCGCCTCTCTCAGGGTTGACTTTTTGTTGACTCTTCACATTCTCGCCCGGTTTTTCGTCTTCCGGCCATTTTCACATTCTCTTCGAGATGGCAGACGATCTCCCACAGGGCGGGACCCCTCCAGAGCTCGAGATGGATCCCGAGGCCGACCCCTTGCCACTTCACATCCGGCTGTTCGATCTAGAGACCTACAGGCCTGTGGTTCATGTGATGCTCCCCGATGGACTATGCCAGTTCCGGAGCTTCGAGAGGGGTGTGGCACCCGAGCTTCTCCTGCGTGAGCCCACCTCCCATCTGTCCTTCTGTGCTTCCGAGGTAACATTCTTTCTTCAGTTTTATTATTTTCCGCAACGTAGAACATAACTGCCATTAGTTGATTCTGTTCTATAACTGCTTAGCCCGGATGCACCGATACACTGTACACTGTAGTTGATTGCAAACAAACTTACAACCAATATCTGTTTGAAACTCACACGTGCACACACACTGCACTGACCCTGAATCACCCAAACACACGGCGCACACTGTATTTTACTACATACACCCTGGTACCCGGTATCTGCTTGAGTCTGAAATCATGTACGCATGCTGTATTTGCCCTGAACCACTCAAACACGTTGACACATCACACGTTGTAGTTCACTGTAAGTACACCGGCACCCGATGTCTGTTCGAATTTGAAAACATGCACGCATGCTGTATACCTGTATGCTTCTTAAAACTGCGTTTTGAATATTGCCTCGCAATTGTCGTTTTTTTATTGCAGGGGGATTCCCATACCATCCGCGGGTATGGGAATGTCGTTGCTCGGGATTGGTACCTAGAGCTTCTAGACGCGGTTCATCATATCGTCGACGAGGCCGGTTTTGGCATCTTCTGCAAGGGGCTCTCCTGGCTTACGACCTGCAGGCCCTTGCTTGCCGCTTTAGTGGAGAGGTGGTGGGATACCACCAACTCCTTCCACTTCTCCGCCGCGGGGGACATGACGATGACCCCTTATGATTTCTCGATGCTCACCGGCATCGGGGTAAGGGGTGATCCGATCCCCTTCGACACCGATATGGATGAGTGGGACGCTGCCCAGCTGTACCTGCTTGGCACTCAGCCTCCCCTCGCTCGAGCAGGGTTTGTCTGGTACTCTTGGTTCGAGAGCCATTTCCGGATTCAGCCAGCCTTGGCGGAGGAGGCGCAGATGACCCTAGAGGAGGTGGATCAGTATGCGCGGGGCTTCATCATGTTTCTGCTCGGGACGACTCTTTTCGCCGACCGGGCGAACACCGTGCCTCTATGCCTATTGAGCGCACTGGTGGATGTTAGGCGGATCCGCCGTTATGACTGGGGTGGCGCAGGCTTGGCCACATTGTATGGTTACATGAGCTCTTCTTCCCGCCTCAGTGGACAGCTTCTTGGTGGCTACTGGCGAGCTTGGGAGGTACATCTTCTTCCCCTTTTACATTTCTGCTTCATGTTTTCTATATTCCGTACACTGCACACACCACAGTCAGCCTCTCACTGACTATATACTGCGCATGCGGCACACATATACTCTACTTTACTTTGACTGTATACTGCACACACTGTATACTCTGTACAATACACTGCACAACACACGGCTCTGCCATTTCTGATTTATTCTGTATTTTGCTTTATTTGATAGTTATATTTATATCTGTTCTGCAGTTGTGGGTGTATGCCTACTTTCCCAGGCTTTCCCCAGTACTTAATGTGGAGACCCCACTTGGCGTCCCCTTTTCTCATCGCTTTGATGTGCGATGCGTGCGGAGACCACGGGAGTCTTTTATTTTCTTCCGTCGCTACTTCAACACCATCACCGCCGCGGAGGTATGTTCAACTTTAGAATTTGCTTAGGCTTCGCTTAGCACTGTATGTTTGATAACAGATAGATAACAAACTGCATATTTACCCACAGATCACCTGGCAGCCCTGGGCTCCGTTGCCAGCCGTGGTGAGGGATCACTACGAGGGCGCAGAGGAGACTGCCCGTTGCCAGATTCTGTTGGAGGGCCCGGTCTGTCGGGCATGGTACCTGGGCGAGCGTTTCTTGCGTCAGACCCTGGGTTTACCTGAGCAAATAGTTCCGGGTTCGCCTCCTACACATATGAGGCATACAGAGGGGTTCTCTTTTGAGCACATGAGGGACTACACCGTCGGCTGGGGTGCAGAGTGTCACAGAGGCGAGGGCGACTACTCAGAGTACGTCCCGACCTACATTATGCGACCCTTGAGCGGTGGTCGTTGGGCTGAGAGGGAGAGGCCAGCGGCGCCGGCAGCTGGAGTGGGGGCTGGAGCAGGAGCATCGAGGAGAACTCGAGTCCGTGGCAGGGGCGGAGTTCAGAGAGGTCGGGGGGTTAGCTGGCCTGCTCTGCCCACCATACTGACATACAGAGGGTAAGGTGGGGCGATGTACCAGATTCCCTTTGCTCCTCCTCCGGCTGACCATGAGTTGGTCGGGTTCTATGACTTACCTCCGGTATGTACTACTTCCTCTTACATTTTGCATTGCCATTTTATTTCAGTTTATTTTGATATTCCGCAGAATACTGATGCCTTTAATACTTTTGCAGGCGTCCTCCGAGTACACCCGGCAGTCCCTGGAGTTGAATGCCTCCATGATGGGGATGCTACAGCAGACCTTCGACCTCCTGGCCCTCTATAGTATTCTGGTATGTTCTTCTGATCATGGCCTCAAACCATACTCATAAGCTGCTTCACATAATCTGGTGCACAACATAACACTCGATAAGCTGCTCACGTCATTCATACACTGTACTCCTATATTGCATTCCGCACTGATAAACTACTCACGGCATTTGCACACTGTACTCATACACTGTATTCTGCACTGGTAAACTGCTCACAGCATTTGCACACTGTACTGCATACATTGCATTCTGTACTGATAAACTGCTCACGGCATTCGTACGTTGCCTTGCATTTTGCACTGATATACTGCTCACGGCATACTGATGCGTTTGCCTCTTATACTTTTTAGCCTCCTTTCTCGATTCCCACTGTGGGAGGTGTTCCAGCTGGGCCCTCTATTCCTGCTTGAGGAGGGCGTGGAGACGCTGTACGTCCCCATACCAGGGCGGGGCGTGTTCATGTCGGGAGTAGCTTTCGGGCGCCGACCCCTGATGATGACGATGATGATGATGATGATGATGATGATGATGATGATGATGAGTCTGAGGCAGAGGCAGAGGCCGGGTCATCTGAGGAGGTTGGAGACGACTCAGACTCAGGCTCAGATGACGATGCTGATGACGATGCCCCTGGACCTTCGTCCAGGAAGAGGGTGAGGACAGATCCCCAGTCCCGAGACTATTGATGATGATCCAGATTGCTTCTTTTCTTCTTTTTTGTACTTTTTTTCTTTTTCTTTTTTCTTTATTCTCTTTGCTAGTAGTTAGATTACCTTGTACTGCCGCAGGCAGATTTTTGTTTTCAAAGCTATGTACTTGAAAAAGATAATGAAATGAACAAACTTTTTGTTTAAAAGGTGTTACATTTACATATCTCATGTATTGCATCGCATCACATCATGTTACACCTCAATGTGAATAGAATTGACCTGTTGTCTGAAAATCGAGCATTTGTACTGTAATGATCAGATAACCAAACGGCCTCATAGCAAAACAGCCCAAGCAACACAATGCTCAAACTGAACGCACAGCCCATACTCTGTTGGGGATTAGTCTGCATACAGCCCCTAACACCACACTCAGTTCATTCTGCACACAGCAAATCCTAAACAAAAAGCCCAAATCTGACAAGACGGACCATGAAGGTTGAATCTACTGAAGTTGAAACACACTCAGATGCGATCTGAAAACCCAGAGGCTTCGAAGAGGCCCGTTTTTTCCTGTTCACACTTATCGGGTGTGGACCTTGCAGTTGGTATGAAAGAACCAAATCATGTTTTTGCACAAATGTGGAGAATGGCACAACATTCTGAGCACAAAACGATCAATTTTTGAAATTGAAAAAGGGTTTTCCACCGGGTATTGAGCCTACAACTGAACACAGCAGGAAGGACTCAAACAAAGGGGTACACGACCTAAACACAACGAGACATGCTCGGAAAAGACCCAAAACAAAAGTTGAGGTGAACAAAACGGAAGACACGATACGCGGACATGTTCAACGAAAGACCTCAAATCTCGAGGAGCCAGTTCCTCCGGGTATATTTCCCACCCTTTCTGATTTGTGATTCTCACATCACTCGGCCATCAGGCTCGTTTTTTTTCCTCTCAAAACCCTTTTTCTTACTTTTCTCTCAACTTACACCTCTCTATTCTTTATTCTCTCATTTTTCGTCCCTCCCCAAGGTGATTGATGAATGAATAGGAAGTTGCGGGTTCATGCCCAATGCCGTTAGCTCACAGCTATTTCTTCTGGTGGGTAGAGTGCCCTCCTGGAAAGTATGTTGACGACAGGGGAAAGACAGAACGCCTGACTCAACTGTGCCCCTAGTTCATCATTTTGGCCATTTTTTATTTTGGTTTTCTACTAAAACAGTTTTGATCAAGATGAGAGTCGGATTAACGTACTTGTTCGATTTTTGATTTGAAAACCATGCAAGTCAGACTATAAGCACTGAAAAATTTCCTTTTTGGGTCCAAGAAAATGGTCCAGTTTTGGAAAATGAAATAATTTTCGAGAAAATGGTCAACCTCAGTAAAAATTCTCAAAAACTATATTTGCAAACGGCCGCCGCCCAATGAGCGCAGAACTCATTCTCGAGATGCACAACCTTAGATTGGAGGCAATGGAAAATTGCCCCTGGCTTGGAAGGGGTGGATGGCAACGGAGAGTTGCCCCTGGTTTGAACGGCGACATCATGGCAACGGAAAGTTGCCCCTTTTTTGGATGATGCCGCAACAGTCCGCAAACAGTCTTCATTGGTGGTTTTCGAACTCTTGGACACGGAGATGACGCAGACAGTCATAATCAATATATGGACACAGTCACTTTGGAAGTGTTGGCGACTGGACTTTGGGTTGAAATCGAAACCATTGTATGGACTAAGGTGCTATGAAAGCGTTGGGGGCTGGACTTCAGGATGAAGTTGCCTACGTATCCCAAACATGGGAATCAAGCCTTACGTAGTTCCGACTAAGGTACACTCGGGTATTTTAACCTTCACTTTTCAGGCTCTAACTTTTGCCAAGGTGGCCGATGCGGGTTTTCGACCTTGCGAGCTTCTTTTCATTTTCTTTTTTTTTCTTCTTTTTTTTTCTTGATTTTTTGTATCTTTTCATTCTCTTTTTTTTCTTTCTTTTTTTTGATTTTATTTCTTCTCTTTTTTTTTTTTGCATTTTTTGTATTTTTCTCTTGCTCTAACTTTTGCCCGGGTCGCCCTTCCGGGTTTTCGGCCCAGTGAGCCTCTCAAAGGGTAAAAGTGTAACAAGTCCATGCCAAATGGTTTTTGAAGTTGAAGCCTCTCTGAATCTAGGAGAACGGCTGTTGCAATGATTTGCAGAAGAATCCATCATGGCTGCTCCACGAGCTTCTTCTGGTGAGATCTAATCTTTTTGATTCGACTTTGGTGCCTCTTGTTCGAGGGTTGCTTCAAAACTGGCCACACGGGCCTCCTCTGATAGTTGTCCGTTGAACGTTCCGAATGAGTTCGAGGTTCAAAACAAACAGGTCGAATCTTGAGGCTGAGAGCGATCCTAGGCTGCACAATCTCAAGAGCGATTCCACACAGGTCTTCACAGGGCCGCGCAAAACATTTGTTTTTGAAAGTTTTTAAGAAAGCGACAAATCACTCGCGCCGAAGATAATGTGGAACCAATCTGGATCAAGCCAGGGTCCTTCTCAGTACTCACGCTAACAAGCATGGTTTCATTGATTAAAGGCTTAGCATGCCTCTCTTTCTCTCAATTGATCAATTTTTTGCAAAACCGGAGGAATTCCTTCCTCTTTGTTTTTATCACAATGTTTTGAAAAAAGTTTTGAAGAACTTAGGTCAATGCAATAATTCTCAAGGCACAGAAGAGCAGGTAGAATGCAGGGCCGTTCCATTCAAAACCTCTGGCACAACTAGCCCAAAACAAACAATAAGCACGAAAACATGATAGCCGCAGCTGCTTCATTCAGGTTTCTCGGATGTAACTGGCTCCACAGCAGAGACAGACTCAAAAAGAAAGCAAAAAGGGTAAATACAAAAACGGTGTTCGAGGCAATAACCCCGGAATCACTCGACATCCGATACAACGGGACTGACTCGGTACCACAAGACAGACCAAAAAACAAAAAGATTGACTCAAAACAAAGAGGCAGACTCAAAAACAAAATAGAGAACTGACTCAAAACCCAAGCCAGAAGCTACAAAACTGCATTTACAAATGCTCAAAAGTGCGTGCCAGACGCCACATCTGAAATACACCGAGCGCCGCTCGCAGGTGGTCCAACCCCTGATCACATACTTGCAGCATCCTCAAAGTCCAACAGCTCAGTGGTAACAGACTTCGCTGAGGTGGGTGGAAGAATGACCTCATTATCGATCAGATCCTGCACTTCATAGCGAAGGCGGAAACAGTTATCGGTGGCGTGACCGGTCTGTTGGTGGTACGCGCAGTACAAAGCAGCATCATGTGTGAGAGGGAGATTCTTCGGGAAAGGCCGAGGTTCAAGGGGTTTGAGGTGCCCCCTTTCGGCAAGAATTTGAAGTGCCTTAGACAGAGGCATGTAGAGAGCATGAAAGATCCTGCGCCCTCGGGGTAGGTACTTTGAAGTCTGAGTATTCTTACTAGACGCACTAGCATAAGGGTCGGTAGGCACTGCCTTGGTTTTCTGATCTTTCCCAGGTGCAGGGTCGGGAATAGGAGGAATTGTTCTGGCATGACGGGGCCTATCCCGATTTTCTGACTGACTTGAACTACCCTCAAGTGGAGTGGGGAAAGCATCCTTCACAATTTTTGCCACAACTGCGGATATCTGTTGCTTGTTCATCCCTTCGGCTTTCAAAGCCTCGACTGCCCGCAACAGTTGTTCAATGGGATCGGCATCTGCCTTCATTTTGTTCTTGCCTCTGGCCTCGACCTGATCAAGGGTTTGGGCTGCTACATCAGAGCGAAGCCCGGTTGTTGCTGACACGTCGTAGCTGTAGCTGGAAGCAACCTCTGGTTGGCTGAGCTCTATCACAATCCGCCCCAGTAGCGCGGGCTCCTGTGGTATGAAATTCCCGGCATACGGTGCCGCTGGCGGTGAAGCCGACATCCCATAGGCCAGATCGGCCACGGATCTCTGGAGGTCACAAATCATTCCCATCAGCTCGAATGTAGTGGGATCGCGAGCCTGATACAACTGGGGGGTCCAGACCGGGTGCACGACAGGCGACCTGGGCGGATGCGATACATCAACATTGGTTTCATCCCGCAGGGTGATCCCTTGATCTAGCATAGCTGTCATAACCACAATCTCTTCTAATTCTGCGTCATCATAAGTCCTGCCACAGCAAAGGGGAACACTAGCTATTATGTATCAATTCTCTGGACACTCTGAACTAAAAGGAAAAACAAACAGTATTTCAGCCCAAACAGAACAATCACAGGTGTAGCCAAACAACTGCACTCTACTACTGATCACTGTTCCCCAGAATCACTGTTCCCAAAACTGAACTCGATACCCGCAGATAACTGATTTCTCAACAACACTGATACTGGTGCCCTCGGGCCTGATACTCAAACTTGCAAACTGATATGTACGTTCCTGTAGAGATACACTCTAAAGCACATAGCAGATAAGTGAGAGCCAAAACACCCCTATGGAGGGGTTGGGTTTCCCTGTCCTATTTTGTCAGGAGCTAGGGTTTCACTATGCACACAGCAGTTTTCAAACAACCTAATATCGGGTAAGCAACCTGTCCTAATTTGGAATGGTCACTATGGATTTCGATATGCACTAGGTTGAATGGTCGAAAAGGGTGCCCCGGTAAAACCAGGGTTTGTGTTCCCATACTGTCAGAGCCCACAACTGGTCAGCTTATGGTCATGCCTTGACAAGACAAGCCTCCAGCAAACCGTTCAGGAATGGCAGATGGCAAACACTGTGTTCCTAGGTGCACCAATGCACATGCAATGCAAAGAAACACATAAATGAAATCAAAATAGGATATCATGAGTTCGAGTCAAGCTCTCTAAAGTCCCCAACAGAGTCGCCAGAAACTGTAACACGTCCGCGGGGGACCCCGCTACAGTTCGGACTCGATTTGTGTCACGGTTCTTAATCTGAACCAAAGAGTCCAAATCCGACAAATCGTTTTGAGAAACAGATTTTTGAAAAGAAGTGCCAAACATGGACTGCTTTGCTAGATACAGAGTCGCCACCTAAATATTTTTTAAGGGGGAATTTAGGAAACCCTGACTCGGTGCCAAAGGCCACGTGTCCGTCATCACCAAAGTTGCCACGGCTCGGGAGCTAGGGTACGATTGGGGAAGGTCAGCTATGAGCACCCCCTCTCGCCCGATCCGAAGATCGGCCTTTACGAACCGTGATATCCGTTTTTGAAAACGTTATGTGTTCTTATCCCGATCATTAGCCTAGAATTACTATGTTATGCGCACAGCGCAAAAGTATAGACTAGATCGCCTAATTTGGAAATAAGCATTGCATATCCGTTTGTTTTGAAAGATGTTTTGGGATTTGCTACTCGCAAGTAGGCTGAAAGACAGATTTCAATGAGCTATTCCAACTCAGACAATCCAACCTTCACCCACAGGCATTCAAGCAGTTATATCACATAAGCAGCTAGCCTCATGGTAATCATGCTATCATGGCAACACTCACACGCATGCAAGGATGCTAAAGCATAAATACTTACATCGTACTCCGTGCCAAAACAAAGAACTCGTTAGCAATCAATGCATGATCCAAGTCCATGTTTAAATGTCTAATGCAACGCATACGGAATGTCACTAGAGTAGGCTCAGCTAGTCTATGAATGACATGTGAAAATGCACAAGTAGCATGAATTCAAGTTAGATTTGAAATACTAATGCAGTTAGCATGATGCGCCGAGCCCGGTGCATGCAATACTGATGAATGATGCACGCATGCATAACATAAGGTATGCTAAATTAAACATGACCTATTACTAACCATCAAAGCAGGTAAGTAAAAGGGAGAAAGAAGTGAGGGTTGGAAGACATGCACACACTCACCCACACTTATTACAAATTCGCCCTCGCTCGGAGGGACCAAAAGAATAGTACAATTCGGATAATGAATTAACTATCCTAGCTAATTGATTATTACAGACCAACTAAATTAATTAAACAAATTAATTAATTTAAGAAAGCAAGAAAAAAGGGCCTCGGGAAGAGGGCTCAATGCACGCGTGCTCGGGTCTTGCTCAGAAGTCCACTGCCATGCACAAGCTGCCTCTGTTTTCCCTGCTCTGCTTCTCTGAAGACCGCCAAAGTCTCAGGATGTGCTCACTGGATGTTGGGGAATGCCACCGGCTGGAGGGAATCATCATCGGCTATGATTCGGTGTCGATCGACCAAAAATGAATCCATCTGCCACATATGGATTGCCGGTCCGCACTATGTGCAGTCGATCGGCAAAATGTTCCTGCAGAATCTGTTTGACAGCAGCAGAGGACAGGGCTTTGCATGGCACTGCAATTCAAGCAATGTACGCACTGACCATATCCCTTATCATATTTATGACTCAAAGGGACATGGTCCTTGGTTCTCGTACCATCAATCGCGCATTTCAATGCATGATGGCCCAAGAGACCAAGTTATGCATGTTGATTTCAAATGCAATGCAAACCAACAAACAAAGGCCCAACTCCCATCACTGAATCAAGGAACAAGGCATGCATGCTAGATGGAGTGCAACCTAGGCATGTGAACTAGTATGCAACATGGGCATACAATGCATTTATACAAGTATGCAAGCAAATATGCAAGGCAAGCATGCAAACAAGTGAAGGATGGACTTAAGCACGGTTTAGGCAGCCCTTACTAGGCCTAAAACAGTGGCCAAGGTGCTCAAAAATGAAGGACTAACAGGCACACAAACATTCATGCGAATGATCTCCAACACTTCAAGCATTAAAGAGCAATTCTCAAGCACACTCAAAAGGATGCAAACATGGACATATAGCATGCATTAAGCTCTAAAATCATGTTACAAGATGATGCCAAATCAATTTGAACAAGACAAGCAAAACATGCCACAATGGCCTAAGTGCTTAAGAGAAGCCAAGGAGGCTTAAACCAAGGTCAAGTCCACCAAACCTCACAAGGCTAAGGGGACTTAAAACAAGTCAAATGCAGACTTAAACAAAGCCAAGGGTGCACTTAGATGGCATCTAAGTGGTCTAAAAGTGCAAGCATACTCCGAGGCCTAAACAAGGGGCATAAGGTAACAACCTTTAAACACATTGAAGGAGGATTAAATGCAAGCATATAAGCATGTCACAAGGACTGAGATAACATGTTAAGAGATTCCAAACCATTGAAATGATACAACAAGGCATGCTATACACTTATATACTTAAGGCCAACAAGCCCAAAATGCAAATGGGGCATGCAATGCAGGCCATGGTCGACCAAAACAGCCAAGGACAGACCTTAAACATGGCAAAATAAGCATGAAAGCTTCACAAAGCTAGGCCTAAAGCATTCTAGAACAATGGTTTACAACCTAAGGCATGTTAAGGCAACAAAATGGCATTACAAGGCATGTATGCTAAGCAAGAATGGTGTACCAAAACCAACTTAAAACAATTCTATTTCATGGCAAAATAAGCATAAATAACAGCCAAGGCATGGTTAACATGAGCCTAAGCTAGGTGCTCCCTCAAGAGGCAAAAAGTGCCCTTTCCAAGGACAACAAGGGGGTGGCCCTCTCCTTCTTGGGACCTCAAGGCACCAGCCTTACCACTGAAATCCCTCAAGATTTCAGTGGTGAGGAGGCCCAAACACCAAAGTCCCAGAGCTCACACAAAATAGCACAAAACAAGGGCCAAACAAGGCTTAAGAGGGGTCAAACAACCCCAAAGCTTAAAACACTCTTAACAAACTATTTAGAGGCCTTAAAAACATAACTTTTATGTATTATATGCATAGCCAAAAAATAGTTGCAAGATAGGTAAAAGTAGTGTGCAAAAATGGGGTAAAAATGGGCTAGTTTCTTACCCTTGAAGTCCTCCTTCACAAATGATGATCTTGTTGCCTCCTTGAGCTCAAATCCAGTTAAGAACACCAAGAACAACCCTCTGGTCCCTCAACAACCAAGAGAAGGTGTAACACTATGTGTTTGTGTGCAATAGTATGGACAAACACACACTAGACACACACAAGAGAGAGGTATAGAGATAGGAAATATGTATCAACCCTAACCCTAATCTAGAACTCCCTCTGAAATTTTTGTAACCCTAATGCCAAGAGAGGAGCCCTCTTCTTATAGGCAACTCCCTCTTGTAAGGCTTCCAAAACAAGCCATCCAAGAGGGAAATCCCTCCATACACGTGTATGGAGGGGAGCAGAGTGGGTGCCAGCTATCACAGCTGGCACAAAATATCTACTAAAAGTAGATGAACAGTGATCGGCCATTCAAAATTGCCATTTTGGAAAAATAAATGGCCAACCGGCAACAAAGAGTGCCGACCGGCAATATACACTGCCGATGGCATAAAATCACTGGCCGGTGTCCTCAAGCCATGGCCGGTGATGTGTGGGGATGCCTCACAAGGCATTCCCTGCCCCTCCAAGGCAAAACACAAGTGTTTGGGGCAAAACCAGACACAACATGGTCGAGCTGAGAGATCCGGAGGCAAGGCGTGCAACCGAGACCTCCGGGAACTCAAGACGAACACAAACAAGGGTAATCACCAAGTGTTCCAATGGTGACGTCCAAGTCTTGAGGACGGTCAAAAATGGGGTGTCTACACACGGTTCTGAATCTAATCTTGAAAAGTACAATGTGAGATTGATAAATCACCAAAGAGTTCATATCTGGCAAATCGTTTTGAAAAACTGATTTTTAGAAAAGAAGTGTCAAACATGGACTGCTTTGCCAGATATAGAGTCGCCACCGAAATATTTTATTTTTGGAAAATTTAGGAAACCCTGACTCGTGCCTAAGGCCACATGTCCGTCATCACCAAAGTTGTCTCGGATCGGGAACTCGGGTACGAGAGGGGAAGGTCATACAATGAGCACCCCCGCTCACCCGATCAAAGATCGGCCTTTACTAACATGACATCTTGTTTTTGAAAACACATGTGCTCCTATTCCGGTTATTAACCTAGAATTACTATGTGATGCGCACAACATATAAGTATAGACTGGATCGCCTAAGTTGGAACAAAACATCTCATGTTTGTTTTTTAAAGTGGTTTGCTACTCGCAAGTAGGCTAAAATGTAGATTTTGCCACCCTCAAGTGGGCTTAGAAAACATGGTGATTTGCCACTCTTAAGTGGGCTTAATACTCACAATCAATGAATTGTTCCAATTCAAGTAATCCAACCTTCACCCACAGGCATTCAGGCAGTTATATCACATAAGCAGTTAGCCTCATGGTAAGCATGCTATCATGACAGTCACTCACACACATGCAAGGATGCTAAAGCATAAACACTTACCGAGTACTCTGAGCCAAAACAAAAGCTATGTTAGAAATCAATGCATGATCCTAGCTATGCCGAGAATGCCTAATGCAACACATACAAAATGCAACTAAGATAGGCTCGGCTATTCTAAAATGTCATGTGAAATGCAATTTGATACATGTATTCAAACAGGAATTGAAATACAATGCGGTAAGTATGATGCGCCGAGCCTGGTGCATGCAAGACAGATGAATGGATGCAAACATGCGAGCATAAGGATGCTAATTGAAACATGCCCTAAAACTAATCATCGTAAGCTGGTAAATAAAAGGGAGAAAGAAGTGGGGGTTGAAAGACATACATCACACACACGCACACTTATTTACAATATTGCCCTCTCAGAGAAGGGTCCGAAAGAATAATGCAGATCCAACTAGCTAATTTAAGCTAATCTAATTAAACTAGTTATTACACAATGAAATAAGTAACAAACTACCGCTAATTATTACACGGCTCTAATTAATCAACAAATTAACTAAGTAAGCAATTTGAATAAGCATGTAAACTAAATGAAATAGGCTGCCTCAGCTCTGCTTTGGATGACAAAGGATGCATGCATGCTTGAGTCGCCTTGTTCAGAAATCCCTCGCGACGCCCCGATTTGCCTCTGTTTGCAATTGATCTCAGAAACTTGCACCAAGCTGCAGAGAGATGAAACTCCACCTTGTGAATCTGTGGGAAGGCTGCCGACCAGTTATTGGCTTTCGAGACCACCTGCCGACCACTTTTTGTGGTGAAAACCAGAAAAAGTGGTCGGCCTACCACTTTATCTGGTCGGTCGACCAGTTTTTGCTACTGGTTTCTGGTTTTCTACAATAGAGGACAAGAGAGGGGCATGGCAAAGTATTTGCAACACATGTGTGCACAACCATCCTCCCCATCATTACATGAGCTCAAGGGAGTATAGTTCTTGCTCCTCGGGCCATCAATCACGCATCTCAATGCATGATGGCCGAGGAGCCAAATTGCGAAACTTAATATGAAATGAATGCACATAAGAACATGTAAAGCCTTAAACTCCATCATGTATAATCAAGAGTGTCGGCGACCGGGAACTGAGGCACATTTCATCACTTCGAGTATGAGACGCCCCTCATTTCCCGTGTTTGGGCTAACTCCTATCCCAAACACAATGCAACAAATGCGGCATGCAAAATGCGACTTCAAGTATGCAACCTAATGCGATACAACTTAGGCATGTAAACGTGTAAGGGATGGACATGCAAACATGTGACTAGCATACACAATGCTATGAATTACATGGCATACACAATGCTCATGACGCTTGCATACACAATGCACATGGTAACTAACATACATAATGCGATGAAAATGGCATACACAAGTGTAATGATCAATCATGCAACCAAATGGCATACTCAATGCTATGAACTACATGACATATTCAATGTGCAATGGACTTAAACCAAGATAGATAGGCCTTAGCCATGTCCAAATCAGTGGCCAATGGTGACGAAACCAAGGCAATAAAACACATACAAGCATGCACAATGCAAGGGCCCAAGCCTAAGGCACAAAACACAACTTTCCAAAAGCATTGAAATGATGCAACATGGAGTACAATGGCATGTGTTCCAGCACTGAAATGGCATACAAAATGACCTCGAATCATGCAAACAACTCACATAATGCATGTTGAAAGGCTCAAGTATCGAAAGCTAGTGAAGCATATTACACTAGAGGCATGCAAGGCGACGCTCAAATGACCAAACCAACCCCAAAAAGACCCTATGCAGGCCAAAACAGTAGCAAAATGAGTTGGGATGATGGCTTTGAATGGCACAAAAATGGGGCTCATGCAATGGCTCCAAATAGGGCATAAAAGCGTAACTCTAAAGAGCACTTAAGGAGTGGAAAATATGGAAGTATAGCAGCCCTACATGCTCTGAAATAACATTCTCAATGATGCCAAAACATGCAAATATCTCAAGTTAAGCATGCAAGAAACCTCAAAACTCAAAGCTAGTCAAGGCTATTACACAACAAGCATGCATGGCAAGCATCATTCAACCAAGAGGCCTCAAAACAGAGCTAAGGCAGCCCAAAATATGAACAAAACCATGTTAGAGCAAAGCCAAAATGTGCTAGAATAAAGAGCCAAAACATCATGCGAACCGAGCTAGTAAAAAAGATTTACACTACAAGCATATGGAGCATGTCAGGGTTACCAAACCAGCCAAAAATAGAGCCATGAAATGTCAAATGATAACGAAAAACCCATTGAAATGGAGCTAAAACATGCTAGATTGACATGCTACCTTGATGAGCCATAAACGGGAATACACTACACATATAAGAAGCAAGCCAAGGGTGACCAAACCAACTATGGACAGAGTTTAGGAAGGTCCTAAAAGTCACCAAAAAGTGCTTGAACCAAGTCTTGAAAGTATGAAAATGTATGCTCCTTTGATAGGGCAAAAATACAAGTAAACAAGACAAAAAGAGAGAGAGTCACCCCTCTCTGATTTGGGACCTCAAAACCACATGCCAAACACTGAAAATCCACTAGATTTCAGTGGCTAAAAGGCCAAGCAAGGATTAGCTCAAAGGCCCTAAGGCATGGCACAAAACAAGGCCAAACAAGGCATGCAAGAGGGTAGAAGACCCTTAACACCCAAGAGGCCTTAAACAAACATCACAAGAACCTTAAAACAAGACTTTTTTTTAGTTAAAAGCAAAGCCCAAATAAGCATGCAAATATGACTAAGAGAATGATCAAAACAAAGCTTAAAGAGGAGAAAAGGGGTTACCCTTGAAGCACTGCAACAACAGCAATTCCTCCAGCCCAAAATCAACTCTTATGACCCAAAAACCATCTCCAAGGATCTTAGCTCAAATATGGTGGTGTGTGGCTAGGAGTTATAGTGCAAAAGTGAAGGAATAACACTCTTTAAGGCACAAAATATAGAGGGAGAGAAGAATATAGAGAGAGAGATGTATCTATCACTCTTTGCCAATTTTAGAACATGTAGAATGGAGAGGGAGACCCTCTCTTATAGAAAAACATAAACTAAAGCTTCTTGGAGAAGCTTAGAGCTTGGATCCAACGGAGGATGCAGTCTGTGCCCTCCAGCTGGCACAACTGGCATCCACAGACTCTTCAAAATCTACAGGAAGGTCGCCGACCAGTTAAAGTGGTCGGCCGACCACTTTTTCTAGTCGGCCGATCATTTTTTCAAAGAAAGTGGTCGGCCAGCCACTTTTTCTGGTCGGCCAGCTAGTTTTTCTGGTCGGCAGGAAAATTCTGCTTTCCAGGTCCAACTTCAAATGGCCATAACTCCTTCATCTGAACTCCTTTTCAGGTCATTCTTGTGTCCAAATTGAAGCCCCAGAAGTAAGATTTCCAATGGTGGCATTCTTCCATCAAAATTCCAACTGTGCAAAAAGTTATTCCTGTTTTGGTGAAACCGCACAGTTTTGGTCCTATCCGAATTCATGCCGAACTTCTCCCAAACTAGTTTTCTTCTCCCCTTTCCTCTTTTCTTCAACTCCAAAGTCCTAAACAAAGTTTTTTGAAAGATTTTTCAAAGATTTCATCTCTCTTTCATTCATTTCCACTTTGTCCTTGCTCGGTTTACCGAAAAACACGACATTTAACAAAATGCGAGTGTCGGAACATCGTAGAAACTTTATTTTCAAAACATTTTTGAAGAGAGAGTTTCAAGGTCTAAAATCTTTTGATCAAGATTTTTTTGGTCCAAAAAGGGATATAAAGTTGAGATTTGTCTCTCTTTTTGCCAAAGAAACTGAACTTTTGCCCTGCACACATTTCTCCACCAAGTAAACCATCAGTAGTGCCCAAGTCTTAAGGGCGGTCAAAAATGGGGTGTCTACAGTTGCCCCTCTTTTACAGAACTCGGAAGTCAAGAAGTGACGGGAGTGAATGTCAAAGCCCCGAGATGACCCATTTTTGACAAGGCCAAAGACTTGGACAAACAAACAAAATACAGATGCAGTTGGTTGAACCCACAAGCTGCCTACGTATCCCTTTGCAAGGAATCAAACTAGCGTAGTTCAAGGGCAGGATGCAAAATGTTATGCAGGAAGATTTTGATAATTGAACTTATACACTACGCGAAGTCGATTTGGGTGGTGCGAACAAACAGGCGCACCTACTATTGTTAACCGGTTTTGATAATTGGACTTATATGCTACGCGAAGCCGGTTTGATAATTGGACTTATACGCTGCGCGAAGCTGGATTGAAAATTGGACTTATACGCTGTGCGAAGTCGGTTTGATAATTCAGGATTTATGCAATGCAATGGACATACTAGATGATGTAGTAGTTAGGAAGTGAAGGTACCTTACAGGGGCAATTGGCAATGACCTACCTCATGCTGCTGGGGACCTTCCCCTTCTTCTCAGTTGAACCGTAGGTACTACTTTTCTCCCTGACTATGGTCACAGCTTTCCCTATTCTCCAACAGGGTGACAGACTAGGTTGGTTCAGTATCCAAAATTGAGGCGCATACATATGTTATCTCAATATATGGGGCTGCCATACAGATTTCAAGCTAAGGATATACCCCTGGGTATTTAAACCAAACTTTAGTCTCGAAAATCCCGAACATTTGCGTTCTAGGCATGAGCCATTCGAACTCTAGTTTCCACCGTCTTAGTTGGTCTCCTAGGAACTCACCGCAAACACAGGCAGGTGGCTATACCAGACCACTAGAAGTCGTTCGGGCACGACAAACACAAAAGGAATTGCACCTTTAGAGGATTTAAGGTCTCCTAGACCAGAATAAAACAGATATGATGCAATGGATGTAACAAATAGAGCAATAGATGCAAATGGGGTAACGCACTCCAACCACGCTGGAATCGTGAGAGGAGGAAGAACAAAGAAAACCAATCAGGAGCGCGTTCCACGTAACCGGAAATAAATTCCAAACATGCTGAAATCGTGTGAGGAAGGGGACACTCTAACCACGCTGAAATCGTGAGAAGAGGCTTGACAACAACCGCCTAGGTGCATACACAACGCAACCTGAGGTGAATTCCAAACACGCTGAAATCGTGTGAGGAAATGGACACTCAAACCATGCTGAAATCGTGAGAGGAGGTCGAAAACAAAACGCCCAAGCGCGTACACGACGCAACCTGGGATAAATTCCAAACACGCTGAAATCGTGTGAGGAAAGGGGTACTCAAACCACGTTGAAATCGTGAGAAGACGCCTGAAAACAAAACACCCAAGCGCGTACACAACGCAACCCGGGATAAATTCCAAACATGCTGAAATCGTGTGAGGAAAGGAGCACTCAAACCACGCTGAAATCGTGAGAGGAGGTCCAAAAACAACCGCCCAGGTGCGTACAAAACACAACCTGAGATGAATTTCAAATACGTTGAAATCGTGTGAGGAAAGGGACACTCAAACCACGCTGAAATAGTGCGAGGAGGTCCGAAAACAAACTGCCCAGGTGCGTACATGACGCAACCTAAGATAAATTCCAAACATGCTGAAATCGTGTGAGGAAAGGAACACTCAAACCACGCTGAAATCGTGAGAAGAGGCCTGAAAACAACCGCCCAAGTGTGTACACAACGCAACATGAGATGAATTCCAAACACGTTGAAATCGTGTGAGGAAAGGGACACTCAAACCACGCTGAAATCGTGAGAGGAGGCCTAAAAACAACTGCCCAGGTGTGTACACAACGCAACCTGAGATGAATTCCGAACACGCTGAAATCATGTGAGGAAAGGGACACTCAAACCACGCTGAAATCGTGAGAGGAGGTCCGAAAACAAACCGCCCAGGTGCGTACACGACGCAACCTAAGATAAATTCCAAACATGCTAAAATCGTGTAAGGAAAGGGACACTCAAACCACGCTTAAATCATGAGAAGAGGCCTGAAAACAACCACCCAGGTGTGTACACAACGCACCCTGAGATGAATTCCAAACACGCTAAAATCATGTGAGGAAAGGGACACTCAAACCACGCTGAAATCGTGAGTGGAGGTCCGAAAACAAACCGCCCAGGTGCGTACACGACGCAACCTGAGATAAATTCCAAACGTGCTGAAATAGTGTGCGGAAAGGGACACTCAAACCACGCTGAAATCGTGAGAGAAGGTCCGAAAACAAACCGCCCAGGTGCGTACCCGACGCAACTTGAGATAAATTCCGAACACGTTGAAATCGTGTGAGGAAAAGGACACTCAAACCACGCTGAAATCGTGAGAGGAGGTCCGAAAAAAAATCACCCAGGTGCGTACACGACGCAACCTGAGAAAGTCCCGGAGGACAACGATCCTAAATGCAGCTCGGCGTAAAAGGATAAATGGTACAAGAAAACACAAGATGCAAATAAACGCAATAAGTGCGATAATACAGTACATGTTACAAGCAATGTAAAACATGATACTTAAGGAATACAATAAACAAACAAAGCGGCATTTTATAAAGCACCTTATGGAGTGAATGGTGGTAAACCGCTTTACTCTGATGGGCATCTCCCCTCCATTGTGTTCTTCAAACACTTACCTTCAACTCGCAGTACAAAGGTCCTGAAATGCTGACAAGGGGTAGCTTCTGCATGCAGAAACCACAAATGTCGTTTTCCTTCCTGATCATATTCACAACTTTCCCTCATTACAAACATAGCCAAGATAACTTTGACGGGGAATGGTACTCAAGGAGAGCACTTCTGATCGCGATTGTAGCCTGAAACAGTGCAACAGTCAACACAGTATTCTGTTCACTTTGAACACACAGCTCGTATCAGCACACTGCTCATTCTAAACACGCAGCTCATAACACAGTATTCGGTTTATTCGGCACACAGCTCATACAAGACACTGCTCATTCTGAACATACGGGATGCAATGACGGAACTTGCAGAAGTTGAAACAAACTCAGATGCCCGACATTTTTCCTCTTTTCTTTTGCTTTCCAGCCCGGAACTTTCATAGCTTCAGATAGGTTCTGGTTTTACTATTCTGATATGACCTGGGTTCAGTTTTATGAAAGAACCAATCCTGTTTTGCACAAATGTTGAGAACGGCACAGCACTCCTGAGCATAAAACGATTCATTTTGAAATTGAGAAATGAGTTCTTAACCGGGTATTGAGCCTACGACTGAACACAGCGCACTACGACTCAACAAAGAAAAACAAAAGGTAAACAACCTAAACACAAACACAGACACTTGAAACGACTCAAAACAAGAATCGAGACAAACAAAAACAAGAGACCCGACACTCAGACGTGTTCCAATGGCGAGAGACCTCTTAGTTCGTGAGGAGCCAGTTTCTTCGGGTATTGTTTCCTACCCTTTCTCATTTGTGATTCTCACATCACTCGGCCCTCAGGCTCTATTTTTCTGAAAAAGCCCTTTCCTCACTTTTCCTCTCTGCGCACATCTCTCTATTCTTCAATCTCTCATTTTTTTATCCCTCCCCTGGGTGGTTGATGGATAAGCAGGAAGTTGTTGGCTCTTGCCCCTGGTATTCTACAAGATTCTTATTCTTGTTCACAACAGTGAGTTTTTTCCACAGAGGGGTTGCGCTACAACTGGGTGTGTAGCAAATCTGCAGCTGACATCGGTTGACGATGCTCTGCTGGGGAGTTTAGACGTGATAAGATCTTGTCTAGATGAGGGAGTGGAATATCTTGCCCATTCCAATTCGTGCTTCGCACTTGGCTTGATACCTCGTTGCTCAGAGGATGTGAGAGCTTTTTGCCCTTTTGCGGTCAGCTTCAGTGGTGCCCTTTTCTGGCAGGTATGATGCCCTTTCTGGCAAGTGCATTGATAAAGGGGAAAAGACAGAAAACCTGACTCAACTATGCCCCTAATTCATCATTTTGACCATTTTTTGTTTTGTTTTGTTTTGTTTTTTTGTTTTTGTTTTTGTTTTTTTTTTTTTTTTGCTTCTGCTAAAACAATTTTAACCAAAATGAGAGTTAGATTAACACGCTTGTTCGATTTTTTGATTTGAGATCATGCAAGTCAGGTTATGAGCACTGAAAATTTCCTTTTTTGGGTCCAAGAAATGATCCAGTTTTAGAAAAATGGAATAATTTTTGAGAGAATTAGTCAACCTCATTAAAAATTCTCAAAAACTATTTTTGCAAATGGCCACTGCTCGACCAACGCAGGATTTACTCTTGAGATGCACAACCTCAAATCCAAAACAATGGAAAATTGCCCCTTGTCTGAACGGCACTGCATGGCAACTGAAAGTTGCCCCTAGTCTGAATAGCACCGTAGCACTGCACGGCAACGGAAAGTTGCCCCTAGTCTGAATAGCGCCGAAGCACGTGGCAACCTGTCCTCACAGTGACAATTACAACCAAATTCTCGGATATAGAGAAGAGAAAGATGACCAAAACCATCACATGGACACAGTCAAATTTGAAATGTTTTATGGTTGGACTTCATAATGAAGTTGCCTACGTATCCCAAAGATGGGAATCAAGCCTTACGTAGTTCGGGGGTAAGGTACACTCCGGTATTAACCTTTCCTTTTGCGCTCTAACTTTTGCCAAGATCGCCCTTTCTGGGTTTTTAACCTTGCGAGCTTTGTTCTTTTTTTCTTTTCAGTTCTTTTCATTTCTTTTCTTCTTTTTTCTTTTTCATCTTTTTTTTCATTTTCTTCATTTTTCTTCATTTTTTTTATTCTTTGCATTTTTCTCTATTTTTTTTTTGTTCTTTTTCTTGCTCTAACTTTTGCATGGGTCGCCCTTCCGGGTTTTCGGCCCAGTGAGCCTCTCAAGGGTAAAAGTTTAGCTTTGTCCATGTTGAATGGTTTGAGATCTCAGAGCCATCTGAATCGAAGAGAATGGCTGCTGTTCGCTGATGATGTAGAAGTCCATCCAATGGAGGGTGAATTTGCCCTTAGTGTTGTGGATAGGAACTTGCTTGTCCTTCAGCAATACTTTCTTCTTTCCTCCTTCTAGGATTTGGCATTCTTGCCAGTCTTCCCTGGTTTGCAGAAAAGACTCATCTTTGACTCTTCGAGCGCATCTGACATTTTTGCTTGTAGTTCAAGGGTTGTTTTTGATCTAGCTTCGCAAGCTTCCTTTGATCATATCTGATATTCTTGCCCCTAGTTCATGGGCTGCTTCTGATCCGGCCACACGAGCCTTACATTGTGGTTGACCGTTGAACATTCTGAATTAAGGTTCAAGGTTTGGAAGCAACGGGGTTGAGTCTCGAGGCTGAGAGCGATCCTAAGCTGCACAATCTCAAGAGCGATTCCACACAGGTCTTCGTAGAACCACGCAAAACATTTTTTGAAATCTTTTAAGAAAGCGACTAATCGCTCACGTCGAAGACAATGTAGAACCAATTTGGATCAAGCCAGGATCCTTCTCAATACTCACATTAACAAACATGATCTCAATCATTAAGGGCTTAGCATGCCTCTCTTTCTCTCAATTGATCAATTTTTTTGCAAATCCCGAGGAATTCCTTCCTCTTTGTTTTCATCACAATGTTTAAAAAGTTTTGAAAAACTCAGGTCAATGTAATGATTTCAAAGCACAGAAAAGACACAGTTTTTAGTCAAATACTGCCATCTCATTTAGAACTTCTGCCACAACTAGCACAAGGCAGAAGCAAACACAAGAGTGTGAAAATCACCACTGTTCATTCAAATCTGTCGGCATTACTGGCTCCAAGGCAGAAACAGACTCAAAAGAAAACGAAAAGACAAACACAAAACAAGCAAATGATGTCCGAGGTAACACCCCCGAAATCACCTGATTCCAACAAAACAGGACTGACTCGGTACAACAAGACAGACCCAATTGACTCAGTAAGAAAAGACTGACTCTGTACAACACAACAAGACTGACCCAACACCCAAGTCAGAAAGTAAAGTAAACAGCATTCGTAAATGCTCAAAATAGTGCGTGCCATCCCCACAGCTGGAGTGAACTGAGTGCCATCTGTAGGTGGTTCATCCCCCGATCACATGGTCACATTATCCCCTAAGTTCACCGATCCAGTGCCGATAGACTTTGCAGAGCTTGGCGCGACAATGATCCCATCGTCAATTATATCTTGCACTTCGTGGCGAAGACGAAAGCAATTGTCAGTGCCATGACCGGTTTGTTGATGGTACGCATAGTACTGGGTAGCGTCATGGCTAGATGGAAGACGACTAGAGAGAGGTCGAGGCTCGAGGGTTTTAAGATGCCCCTTTTCAGCAAGGATCTGAAGTGCCTTAGACAAAGGCATGTAGAGGGCATGGAAGACCCTACGACCTCGGGGTAGATACTTCGAGGTTTGTGGATTTTTTCCGGACGCACTTGCAAAAGGGTCGGCAGGTGCTGACTTGGTTTTCTGATCTTTAGGGTTGGAAGGAACGGTTTTGGTACGATGGTCCTTATCCCGATTTTACCCTTGGCTTGAACTGCTCTCACTCTGAGTGTGGAAAGTGTCATCCATAGTTTTTACAACAACAGTGAGCACCTGCTGTTTATTCAGTCCTCCGGCTTTCAAAGCCTCAACAGCCCACAAGAGTTGTTCGTAGGGATCGGTGTCCACCTTCACCTTGTTCTTACCACTCGCCTCAGCTTGGTAGAAGGTTTGGGTTGCTACATCAGAGCGGAGCCCCGTTGTTGTCGGCATGCCATTGCCGGAACTTGGGATGGCTTCAGGTTGGCTGAGCTCAATTACAATTCGCTTCAATAGCGGGGGCTCTTCCGGCATGAAATTCCCGGCATACAATGCAGTTGGTGGCGGAGCCAACATTCCGTAGGCAAAATTAGCCACAGATCTCTGAAGATTGCCAATCATTTCCATTAGCTCAAAAGTGGTGGGCTCACGAGTTTGAAATAACTGAAGTTCCCAGATTGGACGTGCGGCCGGTGACCTAGGAAGGTGCTACATTTCAACATCAGTTTCACCCTACATGGTGATTCCCTAGTTTAGTGCCACTGCCATGACCACAATTTCTTCTGAATTTTGTGTCATCATGAGTCTATTGAATAGAACAGAGGTGATGTGACTGGTGGCTGACAGATCTGACGAACCGGTGAGCTTGGACTGGCCCCTTTCTGCCTTGCCTTAGCGAAGGAGAACGCTGGTTGCTCTGAACCGAACCTTTGAACTGAAAGAGAAAACATACAGTATCTCAGCCCAATTTCACCAGAACAGACATAAGCATAACTGAATAACTGTATTCGACCACTGATCACTGTTCCCCAAATCACCGCCCCAAAACTGAATCTAATACCCGCAGATATAACTGATTCTCAAAACACTGATGCCCTTAGGCCTGATGCCCAGACTTGTAAACTGATACATGCATTCCTATAGAGATGCACTTTAAAAGCACATAGCAAGTAAGTGAGAGCTAAAACACCCCTATGGAGGGGTAAGGTTTCCCTGTCCTATTTCGTCAAGAGCTAAAGTTTCACTACGCACGCAGTGGTTTCAAAACAACCTACAATCGGGTAAGCAACCTATCCTAGTTTGGAACAGTCACTATGGATTTCGAATGTACACTAGGTCGAATGGTCAAAAAGGGTGCCCGATAAAACCGGGGTATGTGTTCCCGTCGTGGCAGAGCCCACAACCGGTCAGCCTTATGGCATGCTTTTCAAAGTGAGCCTCCGGCAAACCGTTCAGGAATAGCAGACAGCAAACACTATGTCCTAGGCGCACCAATGCACATGCAATGCAAAGAAACACATAAGTGCAGTCAAAACAAGATATCATAAGTTCGAGTCAAGTTCCCTAAATCCCCAGCAAAGTCGCCAGAAACTGTAGACGCGCCCGAACGTCCCTGGAAAATCCCGTTTTGTTCATTGGGCTCACCACAGTTCGGACTCAATGCCACGGTTCTGAATCTAATCTTGCAAAGTGCAATGCGAGATTGACAAATCACCAAAGAGTCCAAATCCGGCAAATCGTTTTGAAAAACTGATTTTTAGAAAAGAAGTGCCAAACATGGACTGCTTTGCCAGATACAGAGTCGCAACCTAAATATTTTATTTTTAGGAAATTTCGAAAACCCTGACTCGTGCCTAAGGCCACATGTCCGCCATCACCAAAGTTGTCTCGGCTCGGGAACTTGGGTACGAGAGGGGAAGGTCATACAATGAGCACCCCTACTCGCCCGATCAAAGATCGGCCTTTACTAACATGATATCTCGTTTTTAAAAACACATGTGCTCTTATTCCGGTTATTAACCTAGAATTACTATGTGATGCGCACAGCATATAAGTATAGACTGGATCGCCTAAGTTGGAACAAAATATCTCATGTTTGTTTTTGAAAGCGGTTTGCTACTCGCAAGTAGGCTAAAATGCGGATTTTGCCACCCTCAAGTGGGCTTAGAAAACATGGTGATTTGCCACTCTCAAGTGGGCTTAAACTCACAATCAATAAATTGTTCCAATTCAAGTAATCCAACCTTCATCCATAGACATTCAGGCAGTTATATCACATAAGCAATTAGCCTCATGGTATGCATGCTATCATGGCAGTCACTCACGCACATGCAAGGATGCTAAAGCATAAACACTTACCGAGTACGCCGAGCCAAAACAAAAGCTATGTTAGAAATCAATGCATGATCCCAACTATGTCGAGAATGCCTAATGCAACATATACAAAATGCAACTAAGATAGGCTCGATTATTCTAAAATGTCATGTGAAATGCAATTTGATACATGTATTCAAACAGGAATTGAAATACAATGCAGTTAGTATGATGCGCCGAGCCCGGTGCATGCAAGACAGATGAATGGATGCAAACATGCGAGCATAAGGATGCTAATTGAAACATGCCCTAAAACTAATCATCGTAAGCTGGTAAATAAAAGGGAGAAAGAAGTGGGGGTTGGAAGGCATGCATCACACACACGCATACTTATTTACAATATTGCCCTCTCGGAGGAGGGTCCGAATGAATAATACAGAACCAACTAGCTAATCTAAGCTAATCTAATTAAACTAGTTATTACACAACGAAATAAGTAACAAACTACAGCTAATTATTACACAACTCTAATTAATCAACAAACTAACTACGTAAGCAATTTGAATAAACATGTAAACTAAATGAAATAGGCTGCCTCAGCCTACTTTGGATGACAAAGGATGCATGCATGCTTGAGTCGCGTTGTTCAAAAATCCCTCACGACGCCCCGATTTGCCTTTGTTTGCAATTGATCTCAAAAACTTGCACCAAGCTCCAGAGAGATGAAACTCCACCTTGTGAATCTGTGGGAAGGCTGCCTACCAGTTATTGGCTTTGGAGACCACCTACTAACCACATTTTGTGGTGAAAACCAGAAAAAGTGGTCGGCCTACCATTTTATCTGGTCGGCCGACCAGTTTTTGCTGCTTGTTTCTGGTTTTCTGCAATATAGGGCAAGAGAGGGGCATGGCAAAGTATTTGCAACACATGTGTGCACAACCATCCTCCCCATCATTACATGAGCTCAATGGAGTATAGTTCTCAATCCTCAGGCCATCAAGCATGCATCTCGATGCATGATGGCCGAGGAGCCGAATTGCGCAACTCAATATGAAATGAATGCACATAAGAACATGTAAAGCCTAAAACTCCATCATGTATAATCAAGAGTGTCGGCGACCGGGAATTGAGGCGTGTTTCATCACTTCAAGTATGAGACGCCCCTCATTTCCCGTGTTTGGGCTAACTCCTATCCCAAACACAATGCAACAAATGCGGCATGCACAATGCGACTTCAAGTATGCAACCTAATGCGATACAACTTAGGCATGTAAACGTGTAAGGGATGGACATGCAAACATGTGACTAGCATACACAATGCTCTGAATTACATGGCATACACAATGCTCATGACGCTTGCATACACAATGCACATGGTAACTAACATACATAATGCGATGAAAATGGCATACACAAGTGTAATGATCAATCATGCAACCAAATGGCATACTCAATGCTATGAACTACATGACATATTCAATGTGCAATGGACTTAAACCAAGATAGATAGGCCTTAGCCATGTCCAAATAAGTGGCCAATGGTGATGAAACCAAGGCAATAAAACACATACAAGCATGCACAATGCAAGGGCCCAAGCCTAAGGCACAAAACACAACTTTCCAAAAGCATTGAAATGATGCAACATGGAGTACAATGGCATGTGTTCCAGCACTGAAATGGCATACAAAATGACCTCGAATCATGCAAACAACTCACATAATGCATGTTGAAAGGCTCAAGTATCGAAAGCTAGTGAAGCATATTACACTAGAGGCATGCAAGGCGACGCTCAAATGACCAAACCAACCCCAAAAAGACCCTATGTAGGCCAAAACAGTAGCAAAATGAGTTGGGATGATGGCTTTGAATGGCACAAAAATGGGGCTCATGCAATGGCTCACAAATAGGGCATAAAATCATAACTCTAAAGAGCACTTAAAGAGTGGAAAATATGGAAGTATAGCAGCCCTACATGCTCTGAAATAACATTCTCAATGATGCCAAAACATGCAAATATCTCAAGTTAAGCATGCAAGAAACCTCAAAACCCAAAGCTAGTCAAGGCTATTACACAACAAGCATGCATGGCAAGCATCATTTGACCAAGAGGCCTCAAAACAGAGCTAAGGCAGCCCAAAATATGAACAAAACCATGTTGGAGTAAAGCCAAAATGTGCTAGAATAAAGAGCCAAAACATCATGCGAACCGAGCTAGTATACAAGATTTACACTACAAGCATATAGAGCTTGTCAGGGGTTACCAAACCAGCCAAAAACTAAGTTGGGAGGAGATAGGGGATGAACTCCATTGATAACTAAGTTGGTTGGAGTGTCCAGGGTGAAAGTCCCGAAATCCTAATCACGTTTTCATAATGTAGATAATTGAAGTATTGAAATGTTTTAATATGAGTTGTAGTCTCATTTGAATTGTGGATAATGGAAGTGCTTAAATATGAGTTGTAGTCTTATTTGATTGTTGGCTAGATAATGAGCCATGTTTATGAATTTTAATTGGATAAGTAAAGGAAAGTGTGTATTTGTCATGGAACTGGGAAGTGTTGTAAATTGATTTACATGTGTTAATTATTTATCGAATGCTAATGTTTTAGTTATTGCTCATATTTGGTTTAGTATATCTCCACTGGGCTTTGGCTCACCCTATATGGGATATCATTTTTCAGGTTCAGGTGATATGTCACCTCCAAGGACGTAGCTTGGGAGGCTTAGAGGCAGAAAGATCTTTTTGTTGTTGTCTTTTTGGTATTACATGTAAATTCAAGCTAAGGGATTAAATGTGTTTTGAGTTAGCACTCTCTTTTTGTAACCAAGTGTTGGCTTGGAAAGTTGTAAGCCCATAGGGCATTTACTTTTGTTGTCAACATGTAATACTTTTGTACTGAATACTCTGATAAATGGAAACCTGCTTTATTCTCTTATGTCTATGGATGTCATGAATGTTAGGTTCATATGTATTATTTTGAGGGCGTTACATGATTCAACTTACGATAATCGATACACAACCGGAACGACCCATCCTTTTTCTTCGCAAAGAGAGCCGGCACTCCCCAAGGTGGTGTACTAGGGCGAATGAAGCCCTTGTCTAGAAGCTCTTGGAGTTGAATCTTCAACTCGTGCAACTCTGCGAGTGCAAATCTATACGGCGCCATAGAAATTGGTGCCGTTCCAGGCACTAAGTTGATGGTGAACTCAATCCCCCAGTGGGGTGGCAAACTAGTAAGGTCCTCGAGAAACATGTCAGGGTATTCACACACTACCCTTGGCAACTCAACTCGAGTCCCGCTACTCTCACTATCCAGGAGAGTAGTAAGAAGACCACTAAGCTCGTTCTTACTACGAGGATCAAATACTGGCGACAAGACCCTATCAACCCGGTCTACCAGAAAGTAAAAACAATCACCACTCGAGGTGCACACGGTGACCCTTCAACGAAAACAGTCAACCACTGCCCGATACAATGACAACCAATCCATGCCTAGAATGACGTCAAAACTCAACATGTCTAGCAACACAAAAGCAAATGGGAGTCTACGCCCAACAACCTCTATCTCACAACCCTAACAACCCCGATCTAAGTCAACTGTATCCCTAACTGGAGACTCTACTCTGTGCGGAGATGCTAATTGTGTCACATCTTGCACCAATGCAGATGCGAATGCAGCAAATATGAATGAATGAGACGCACCTGTATCTATCAACACGCTGGCCAAAGAATTACACACAATAAAAATACCTCTCACAGCGGATCGTCCTGGCAACTACTCTAGCTCAGTAACAGCGTACACGCACCCTTGTGGCCTCTGATCAACATGCTTGTCCCTCAGAGCATAGGCCTACTGTATAGACTGAGTCGAGGCAGCTCCCTGATGAACTCGTGTAGCCTGAGTTGAGTCAGCCTGCTAGTGGCTCTAAGTCTGCCTCAACCCCGATGCACCAAATGCGCCTCCTAACTGCGGGCAAGCTCTGTTCATGTGCCCTGACTAACCGCACAGGTAGCAAGTAGGCCCCTGGCCCCTACTTTGAGACTAGCTCTGAGATCGGTTAGGTGGTGGTGGTGGTGGCAACATCTTCTTTCCTCCCCCTTTCAATGGACATGCAAAGACTTTGTGACCCAGTTGCCCACACTTGAAGCAAGAAAACCCACTCGGTACACTCTTTCTCGGGCCTGCACTACGCAAGGGGAAAGTAGATCTAGACTGTTACGGCTGAGACTGGGATGAAAAAGTGTTTCTGCTCTTCTTGTTGGGCCTAAAGTCCCCCTGTGACCCTTAGCCTTTAGACCTCGAATTCTGAAGTCTCTCCTCCTCGGCCTCTATGGTAATCTCTACATGTGCGGCCACCTCCACAAGGCGATCATAATTTCGAATCATGTTTCCGGCAACCTTGAACAAAATCTTCGTCTTTAACTTCTTCTCAAACTCAATGCAATGGTGCTCTTCTGTCGCTACCAATTCCGGTGCAAACCGGGACAAACTAGAAAAGGCCGCTTCGAACTCGGCCACGGACATATTAAGCTTCTTAAGGTCTTGGAACTCCTGCCTCAACCTCTCCCTAGCTGTGGGAGGAAGATACTTGTCTTGGAAGGCCACCACAAATGCCTCCCATGTTCGTTCAATTCAGCCCTTGGCATACTTCCACCATTGGCCTGCGGCCCTCTTAAGATAGTAACTCGCAAGAGTCACCTTAAGCTCACTGTCTTCTATGTGAAGCATCTCGAAGGTCTTCACAGTCTGTTCTAGCCATTCATCTGCTTTCTTTGGCTTGGGGCCACCATGGAATTCATCCGGTTTGGCCCACAGAAATTCCCTCATGAGGAAGCTCGCCCTTGTCTCCACGGCGTTCTCCCTAGCTTGGTTCTCCGCCCTCAAAATGTTCCAGGACTCCCTCAAAGCCCCTGCCATCTCCCGGGCTAGGGCTCCCATTGCAGCTTGACCCGCTAGCCCCGGTACCTCCGCTTGCCCCACTTGTTCGGCCATGTTAGCTTGGCCTACATCCTCTTCTTACACCGGTATCTCATGAACCGGCACTCCATGCACACCCCGGCGGCCCCTACAACGTCTTCCACCTCTACCACCACGACTTTGAATCCTTTCTGACATCCTAATTAAGGAACAAAATAGATAACTTAGCACATAATTCCAAATGTGCTCGCAACTCACCTCACATGTTAAACTATAACCATAGTCACATAAACACATATGAATTATCCTTTAGTGATGAGATTCGTCCGATGAGAAACCAAGAATTCTTAGTAGAATGAGTATTGATCAGGTACCCTTCCAATAAGACCTCAAGGAATCTAATAGGCGCAAATGACATCCCCAAAGTGTAATCCCATACCCATATAGTCACATAAACATGCTACCACATAATCACAAAAGCTAAACATTTCTTAATCATGCGAAATGAACCCATTGTGGTGTAACAACCACTTCCCGCGAGCCCCAAGTATTCAAACCCGGTAGCTCTGATACCAAGTTGTCACACCCCGAAAATAATCCATCACAGATATAATCCATCAAATAACATTCACTAAATAGTCATAGCAAATTTCCAACCTTTGCATTAAGAATTTTAAATGTTTATACAAGAGTTCCACATGCGAATTATACATTCAACGATAAAAGAATACATGAATCTATAGCATGTGAAGCATCTAGTCCCAAAACAATAAAATGCCCTGAAGGGCTTACATCTTCCAAGGCAATGGCCCGGTTACACAAAATGGTCTCTCAGACCCATACACGTTTATCCATTGGCTTTACAAAATTTATAACAAAATAAGAGAGCTATTTACTCTTCACAAAATATATATATATATATATCCACGTCCTCAGTTTGGCGGGATCACCACATCATTTCTTGCACCAAATGCCATAGGGGTGAGCGTAAAGCCCAATAGAGAATTCCTTAACAAAGTATATGCACTTATGTAAGATATCCAATATTAAATGCAAATGCAAATGCCATGCAATGCCATTTCAAAATAATCCCATGTTATGCTTTTCTAAAAAAAGTCCTCATGCTTTCAATAACGTTTTGCAATCTCATTAATTTTCAAAGTTCCAATTTAAACATAAGGGGCGGTAAATACGACTTAGGTAATCCCTAGGTTGGTGTCTGCAAGTAAGCTCATTAAGCACTACCAATAACCCCACTTTACCGGTTGCTAACCGGAAGGGAAGCGGTACCTCCTCTGCGCGTGTTTTCGGTTTTTTCACCCCGGACACTCAGGCCAACTTAACAAACTCATCTACACCCCCTAACCGAACTTACCAACGTATTTACCCCAAAACATTTCCAAATTTTGAATCACAATACTACATTCTCAATGGAAGTTCAGATTTTCAAAACCATTTCTCAAGATATGCAAGCTATTCGTAATGTTAATGCAATAATCAACCATACTACTTTATGTTTCTCTACATTGATAAAAAACATAGTTAACCTTCCATAGAGGTTCACAACCTCCATTTTCTCCTTTCCATGCCATTCCACAACTAAGAGTTTGTCATTAAATACCCATGTGCCACAATAAAACCACACTTTGTGTTTCTTTCAACATTTAATCATTTCAAAACTTAACATTATGTAAATGTCACCCCCATGTCCCAAAATCTTTCATATAGTAAGGTGTCGTTTGGTAACACTTACGTTTTCAGTTTTCTGTTTATATTTATAAAAATTTTAAAAACTCAAATAAAAACTTGTTTGGTAAAATTTTTGATTTATAAATCAGTAGTCTCAGTTTATAAATTTGGCTAAAAAATGAAAACACAAAATATGTGTTTCCATTTTGAGTTTTCAGTTTTTTTTTTTACCACCCAATACTAGCCACCATCCGCCACCATTTTCCACCACCGTCTTCCGCCACCACCACCTACCCCCCACCCCTCACCACCACCTGCCACCACCACCCACCCCTTGCCACTACCACCACCACCACCACCACCACCACCCACTTGCCATCCACCACCCACCATCCGCCACTAACATCCACCACCCGCCACCTACTTGTCATCACCACTAACCACCCACCTGCCACCACCATCCACCACATGCCACCACCAGGCATCCACCACCACCAGCCACCTGTCACCCACCCACCCACCCGCCACCACCACTCGCCACCCACTAACACCACCACCATCACCCACCACCCACCCGTCACCTACCTGCCACTACTACCCACCACCGCCCACTCGCTACCACCTACCACCATTCATCGTCACCCACCCACCCGCCACCACCACCACCGCCATCCGCCACCTACCCGCCACCATCCACCACCACCCGCCATCTGCCACCCACTTGCCACCACCACCACCACTACCCACTCGTTACCACCCACCACCCGCCACCGTTACCCACCCAACCACCATCACCACCCACCACTCACCCGCCATCCGCCACCCACCTGCCACCACCACCCACCACCACCACTACCTACCACCTGCCACCTACCCGCCACCACCCACCACCACCTGCCATCCGCCACCCACCTGCCACCACCACCCACCACCCACCACCCGCCACCACCACCACCACCGCCTACCACCCGCTACCGTCACCCACAACCACCAGCTACCCACCACCCACCGTCACCACTTTTCACCACCGTCTTCCGCCGCCACTTGCCACCACTTGCCACTTTTCACGCTTTTTTATATTTTTAAAATTTTTTAAACATTTTGTCAATTACCAAACGCGTTTGTAGTTTATGTTTTTCTAAAAATAAACAAAAACCAATTTATAAAATTTTTGTAAATATAAACTGAAAACGTAAACGTTACCAAACACACCCTAAGAAATTCTTTATCGATGAAAATATATTTATATAAACATTTGCATACAACAAACATTTCTTATCCTCTTGTCGGCCATGTCACACACTACAAATGCATCTATCAATATATATTTATATACACACAAATATAACATCAACATGAGCCTCTCTCCTATTTCATTCAAGAGAGCCCCAAATTTCTAGATTTTCACAAAAACCCTAACATTTTCCATCTCTTTTGTAAAACCTCATAACACATCTCAATCTCAACCCATGTGGCTCAATGATTTAAGAAAAATCTTTGAAAGAAAACAAGGACAAATTTTTTTTTACAAAACAAACCATTTCTTGAGCCGTTAAACCCATCTTTCGGAATAGACAAAAATGGGCTCATAAAATCAATCAAAACTTGCATAAACACATATATAACTCAAAGGAAACCCTACCTCAAAGTTTGATGAAGAAATGGAGATGATGAAAGAAGAAAATCCTAGAAATCAAAGGTTGTGGAAGTAGATCTCCACCGTACACCACGTAGTTCTTGAGAAGTTTTCAATCTTTGATGAGGAGCTAAGGTTAAATCTCAATGGATGTGAGTGGATCAAAGGTTTTGATCTTGTTTTTGGGATAGTAATGTAGAGAGAAGGGAGATTAATATATTTTTAGACAGAGAGAGATGCAATAAAAATGATATACAAACAGTCCCAATAGGTGAAAATAACAGAGCCTCGGATCTGGGCCTCTCACGCACATGCAGAGCCCACTCCCGCACGTGCGGCACCTCCCCATGCCTCCCTTACGCATGTGCATTTATTACAGTATGCACTGCCCAACCTCCCATGCTCCCCGTACGTGCGGCTTGGCCCCCCGCACGTGTAGCTTGGCCCCCCGCACGTGCGGCCCTAGCCCAGCAGCGTAGATTTTTCTAGTTCAAACCCCTAGGCATTCCCGACTCAACTAAGCATCCTCCGCAACTAGTGAAATTCAACACTGACAAAGCTACAACAAGAACTTGATTGAGAAGACCCTCCAGAACAAAAGAAAAGCCAACTCAAAATGAACAAGTATGAGAATAAAAAGGAAAGGGCGTCCGGACACAACAATCCCAATAAAAATGAAAACAAAAAAACGTAAAGTAAAACCAGTCATCACAGAAACAAATTTTGTTTCCACTCACTCGATTATATTTATTAAACAAATTTATTTATATAATTTTATTTTTTTAATATAATAATATTAACAGAAATTATACATCTCTTTAATTTGGGAGCTCTAAAAGAGTACTAATGATGTGGAAAATAAAATAAAATGAAATAAAAGAAGAAAAAACATCACATCACATGGGACCCACACACCAATTAAAGCTATTAAAACGCTTAATTTAGAGTTCCCAATCTTTTTTCTAATATTGAAGCATGAGACTTAACATTCATTTTCACACATTTAATTCTCATCTTACATACTTTAACTCTCACCAATAATAAATCATTATTCATAATATATTATATTATCTCTGATTTTGTATTAGTATCCCCATTTTTACAACTATAAAATTAACTTACGCTCGTTCCGTCCTAATTTGCCCCTCCCTGATTTGATACAATCTAGGTAGGGGTTGGATACTAAAAACGCGCCCAAAATCCACGCTCCCTACCTATGCTAATTTTATTATCCCGTCCAATTGACAACTGGCACCCTCAATTTTTTATTTTCAGGTTTTTGTCTTTTGTATACAATATGATCATAAAAATTATTAAATATTTTTGGATTATCATATAACATTGTCTATATATTTTTTTTATCGTCATATGACATTGTCTATATGATAATTAATCTCGGCAAATGAGAAAAATCACAACACACAATCATCATTTGTTTTTTAATTATCTAATAAAGGTATAAATCTCCATATTTCAGTCATATAATATTTTACTACATGATTAATTTAGAATATTACATAAATAATATTGCATAATGTTTTGAAATTACTAAATAATTACCCTATGATCATGGTTTTTCTACCAAACTAAATGTTAGGATTGAAATTTCAGCACTTCTTTAAAAAATAAAAAGAAAAAGTAGCATTATATGAATGAATGTAAATCATCATGATAGTTTACACGAATCTACATTACTTGTTACCTCTTTTCTCTTCTCTATCCTATTGGATCTTATTTGATTCTTATGATGATTTTTGTGACATGAATAATTTTATAAATTAATAAAATTTAAAGAGACAAAAAAGAAACATGTGATATTTGTTTCATTTACCCATCAAGTGATATGAAATTAAGCTTAAGAGGTTGTTTGGGAAACTGATAAAATAAAATAAAATTAAAAGTAAAAAAAATCATTTAAAAAGTTTTAAAAAATCATATAAAAAAGTTAAAGATTCATTTCTTTCTTTTTGTAAAAATTCAAAAAATTATTCTCAAACACTTTATTTTTTTCACCTCATAATTTAACAAAATTACTAAAAAACCATTTCCTTAACAAGCCCCAAGTATAAATGCATATATTCATTTTTTTTTCTACTCCAATAAGAGCGTCTCAAACTTTTACTTAGATTTTCCATCAAATTTAAATTTGTTAAAAGAGGCACACTTTTGTTGCTCCAACCATGGTATCAAACCCATATCAAATGAAAGGAAAATAAAAAATTTCATCAAATTGAAGGAGGCTTCATCATTCATCAAATTTTTATAGATAGTTGTTACTTTTGCAAAGGCTTCACCGTACACCGGATGACCGGCCGATTGTCCTCCCAATCAACTGGTTGTTTGATGAAAATTTACATAAGTCAGACGACCTCTTGGTCAACCAGTTGTTTGATAAAAATTAAAAAATTAGCATTGGAACACAAAGAATCATATGAAACTTTTCATTAATTTTTTATTCAAATTTAATATTAAAAAAAATTGACTAAGCATTAGAGATACTCTAATAGCTGTCTAATTGTCTAGCACATGATCTGGGTGCCCATTATCCCCCCAATACAGCCAAATGGAAAAAAGAAAAACAACTCAATGAGGACACAAAGAGGAACATACCTATACATACATGGTTATTCGAGACTGGAGAGAGAAGAGAAGATGGGCTGGTTCATCTCCAAATTACAACAACATTATTTTTATTAGAATGCCTTTAACCCATATTGATTTTGTTATATAAGTACATGAACACAATTTTATCTCGTATTCTTGTGAGCTTATTTGATTGTCTCAAAATTATCTATTTGATTATTTAAAACGAACTTTTTAATTAATTAATGTGTATTTGATTTTGTTGTTGAGCCAAATAAAATAAAATAAGATTGAATAGATATTTAGCTTTGGAGAAAACAAAAAAAGAAAAAGAAAAAAGAAGGTCATGTTGGGTTGGGGAAAATCTAAACCCATTAGGAGATGGAGAGGTTAGTTGTAACAAGTTGAATCAAATTGAATTTATACTTTAATCTCAGTTTCAGATTTATTTTAAACTATTAAACTCCATTCATTTTGAACCCAATTGATTGAATCGTGACTCGTTACTAACCATGTAATATTGTTGTAGTTTTATTATTATTATTTGATTACCATAAAAGAGTTGTGAATATTTATGGTGTGTACCATTAAAGAAAATATATTTTGTGGTGAGAAAATCTTATATTTACTTTTGTCATTAAAGATGTTGAAATGTATTTTTAAAATGATATATATATATATATATAGGTGTATATATATATGGTTGGATATTTTTAAATTGATATATATATATATATATTTATTTATTTTTGTTTAGTTAGATATTTGTTTAGATTTTTTTTTTCAACTTTTGGGAGATTGTTGAGAGGAAAGAAGAAAAAAAGTGGTTCTAAGTTGGTTTTTCATGGGTTTGATCTAGTATAAGTCATTTTTGACCCCTAGTGGTTTGGATCAAAACGTAGAGAGCAGAAAAGGCGTCGTTTGGCTCAAACAGATTCAATTTCTGTTGCCAAAAAATTTGAAAGCTTCTTGGCTTGAGGTAGAGATTTTTCCTACACTTGTTTATGCACTTTTACTTGATTATATGGAACTTAGAGTTGTATATAATTTGATTAGAATTTTTGAAAAATTTGTGATTTATTTTCTTAAAAGAGAAATTTTGAGAAAAATAAAAAGTTGATGCCCAAATTGCGAAAGTGTAAACTTGGAATATGTTTTTAAGGTTATGAAAGAGGTATGTTTTAAATTTGAACAAAAACGGACTCCGACTTGATTGGTTTTGAAATTTTTACCGATTTGCAACCAAAAGAGCATTTTTAAAGAAAACAAAGGAATTATGTTTAACTTTTGGGGCTTTTGAGCAAAATAGGATGTCATAGTTGAATAATGCTTGGAGAGTGAGTTTGGAAAGAAAATGATGTTTTCTTGGGCATTAACGGTATTATTTTGCTTAATGTATCTGTTGGACTAAAACTGATACGGTTAGAAATGGACCTTGAGAGGTTACTGGACGTAATTGTGTTATGAAAACTAGTGTAGCTATTCATATTTGATGAGATGTGGAATAGGTTGTATTTATCAAAATTTTTGGAATTTAATTGTTTAAATATCTGTTTAGAAATATCTGTTTTAGACTATCGGTGGAGGATAGCCATGATTGTTGTAGAAATGCATGAGACTTAGGTAAATTAAACCACATTCCTCATTTGTTGCATTGGACATTGCATTCATTCATTTCATTAGAAATGTATTTGGTTTTTAGAAATTTTTGGAACTATATCTGTTTGCGAAAAGATGAATACTTTGTGAATCTGGGTAGGGGTGTAGAACCCCTCAGTTAGGCGTCGAGCCTTCCAGTTTACTAGTAAAAATGACAGTGGTAGTGCATTAGGGCTTACTTGCAAACACTCACCTAGAGATTCACACAGCTTGTATTCATGTAACAGATAGGGTTTGAAATGGAAATGGTTTTATATCTGTTGTTGCATCTCAGCATTGCATGCTTTATAAAAAGAGAGATAAACTATTTTATCATGAGCATGGCATAAACATACTCCTCTTTAGTCTTGTCATGGTCCATACGTTGTGTAGTATATCTCCACTAGGTTATGGCTTACCCTATGATGGAAGTCATTTCAGGTACTGGTGCTATGCCTCCGCCAATGCACTGACTTGGGAGGACTCAGAGCTGAGGCTCCATTTTTTTTTATGGTTTTTTATTGAATGTAGGCCCAGGACTCTATTTGTATTGAGTTGAATCTCCATTTTGTATAACCAAGAATGTCCTTTGATAAATTTGTAAACCTGTAGGGCACTTATTATCTGTTTAGCTTCCATTTCATACTTGTTGTAAAATGCATGCTTGAGATTGGAACTGGGTCATTGAGATGTGAGTAGCATGTATTTGGCATTTGGGATTAAATGGAAATGGATGTATGGAATAGTTATCTATATATATGTGTTTGTCTAGCAGGTGAGTTTATTGTATAAATAGATATATCCTGCCCAAGTCTTCTTCCCTCTTATTTTTCAAACTACAGAACAGTACTGAACTGAGTATATACTCATGAGCAGGATAGAATGTCTCATGAGATTTGTCGTTATCAACCCCGGATACACCAAGTACACTGTAAAATTTGCACCTTCCTCCTGCATTTATGCAACTCACATCAATAAATATATGATCAAAATTGGAAACATATACACAAATATTACTAGAAATATCATAAAAAAAAAAAAATTGCATTGGCCAAAAGTAGTTGCAAAAAGCCCCTAGAGATCATCACGAGTCAGCAGAAGAGGGAGAAGCTAATATGGAGGTGATAAAAAGTATTTGTGTCCGAGGGGAAAAAGGGTAAAAACCCACTTTTAATTTCAGTAGTAACTCTGAGTCCAGAATTGGGTTATTTGTAAGAGAAAAATTAGGTACACGTAAATTAAGCTTTTCCCTACCGTTCAAATTATTTTTGGATATGAACTCTCTTATAAAGTGGATGACTAAAAGAAAAGTAAATTATTTGTAATTTTTTTCCCCTTTCATTTTCTGTAATTCAATTTTTTTGAAAAGATATTTTTTTTACAATATTCTTAACAACTGAACGGAGCAAGCTTTCTGAAGAAGCAGCCAAATCACTTGTAAACATCGAGAAAGCTAGTTGGCACGCAATATGTTAGCTAATTTGCGTTTGACCATACGCATTTTTATTAGAATAACTGATTCAAGACAACAATAGAAAGAAAGAAGGAATGAAATTAGCTTCATTTATTCATGTAAAAATTATAGAAATATTCACTATAAGAAATTACACTTTTGGCGACCAAATTTTTAGTCGCCAAAGGTTGTTTTTTAGTCGGCAAATGTAACGCCCTCAAAAAATGATATAATCAATCATTCACAAGATCTATAGACATAATAAAAATGTTATATTTTCATTCATTAGAGTTAATATTACAAGAGATATCACATGCATTACACTTTCATAAACGTTTATCTTGAGACTATAGCATGTAACTCTAATTGAGAACAACAAAATAAATGCCCTAAGGGCTAACATCTTTCCAAGACTTCGCTTGGTTACAACAAAAGAAGAGTCTAGTCTCTATACAAGTAAAGCCCTCGGCTTGAATAAACATTCAACACAAAACGAAATGACAAAAGTGGAGCCTTCAGCACCGGAGCCTTCCAAGCTATGTCCTTGGAGGTGGCATGTCACCTGTACCTAAAAATGGTTTCCCAAGTAGAGTGAGCCAAAGCCCAGTAAAGATATGCTAAACAATATATGAGAATTAACTAAGTTATCAGCATCAGATAAATGTTCAATACTAGTAAACCAACTTACACCTTTTTCGTGACCAATCAATATCGACATCCGTATTTCAGTCCATTTCTATTCATTTACCCAAATCAATTCATTGACATAGTTCATTGTTATCTAAGCAATTCAAAATGAGACTGCAACTCATTTATCAACACTTCAATAACAAACATTATTCAACACTTCCATTTTCTTGCCATTTTAAGGAATCACATCCGAGGAAACCGGCACCTATATATGTATAATTTCGGGACTTTCATCCTAGACACTTTGGCCAACTTAATTATCAATGGAGTCCATCCCCTATCTCCTCCCAAACAATAGAGTACATCTGTTATCTCCTCTCAAACAACGATACATATACAACGTATTTAAAAGCATGTCATACACAATGACTACCAAAATTCAGATATTCAACAATTTAATCAATACATCATATTCAATGACAATATTCATGTGCCTAGTTCCAATTTACCTAGTCCTCATGCAGTTTCTACAACAATCATAGTTATCCTCCACCGATAGCCCAAAACAGATATTTTCTAAACAGATAAACAAATCCATCAAAAGATAAATTATTAACTTTTCATAGGTGTGTGATTTATCAAACCAAACTACACCATTCAATCGCATTTTCCCCTAATTTCTTAATTCCCAAACCAATTTCATTATTTGCACAAATAGTTATTTCAACTCAACTTATGGCAATTTTCCCCCTATTCCAAAACATCAACCCATAGGTCCAAATCTCACCATTTCAACAATAAAAAACCTCATAAACAAACCCCCAAGGCTACTTTGTAAATCAACATGAAAACCCTTCCTTAGTTTAGAGCCCAAACCTTAACTTTTACCCAAATCACTCCCAAATCCCTCAATTTATACAAATGACAAATATCTAGGTTAAAACTCACATCAAAGAGTAGAATATCCCTACCTCAAGTGTAGAAGCTCAACGGAGAAGAAGGGAGAAATTTTGAGGATGGCCAAACTCCACCTTTTTTGGATCAAATGAAAGCCCACGCAAAACTCTACCTTTTTAACAAAAGGACTAGGGTAGAAACTCCTAGATTCTAAGGGATTTGTAGAGAGAAGTTGGACTTTTAGAGAGAGAGACAGTCGATCAAGGGTTTTTAGCAAAAAGATATTCAAAAAGTGATGTAAAACTCCTCTGCTGCAAACTGATATACGCAGTCCTCGCTCGAGCGAAGGAGTTGTCGCTTGAGCAACCGGACAGAACAAGTGACCTCGTTTGAGCGCAAGAAGCGTTGCTCGGGCTCAGAATGCAAAGCTTCAGGTCTGCCATTGACGCAGATGCACGCTTGAGCCCAAGAAGCCTCGTTTGAGCGTAGGAACAACTAATGCAAAGCTCGCTCGAGCACAAGAAGTCTCGCTCGAGCGAAGAACTTCTCTCTCCCCAGAAAAGCTACGTCTGGAAGGAAGCCAGAGAACTCTCAATTCTCGCTCGAGTGTAAGAAGCCTCGCTCGAGCGAAGAAGCAGATCACATAAGGCTCACTCGAGCGCAAGAAGCCTCGCTTGAGCAAAGAAGCCAAAATCTGGGCAACAACATTCTAGACCAACTAATAACCAACCTGTTCCAAACACGCCCAACGTAATCCAAAACTCAAATATAAAAAGTCAAAGGAGAATAACAAGGAAAGGATATGATATTCAACCACGGAACCCAAGTCTGGGACACAAAAGGTTGGGGCAAAACCGGGATCGCTATAACCTCCCCCTCTTCAAGAATTTCATCCCCGAAATTTTAGTACAAGTTTCAAAATCATGATTATCCCATTTTCAAAATGATTACAATTCAATTCTCGTTATCGTGACCCGTCCACTGGTCATTCCATCCCTTTTCAAGAGATCAATTTCACAAAATATAGCTCAACATATATTACCATTATGCATATTCCGAAATTTAACAAATTTCAAGTTTTTCCCAAACATATTCAATGTTGATAATATATTTACATTTCCAAAACTCAAACAACATATACAATGCTTATATTAAACTTGCATTCCCGAAACGCATTCAACATTTACATTGTCTTCAAAATCCAAAACATATACAATGTTTTTATGGTTCATAAACAAAACTAAAATTTCAACATATACTCAAACATCAACAAATAAGTCCGGATATTTCTCTCGGACTTCCAATTCATGCTCTGAAGTTGCTTCCTCAACACCGTGATGTTTCCATAATACTTTGACTAAGGGAATTGTCTTGTCTCGTAAGACTTGATCCCGCCTATCCAAGATTCGCACCGGTCTCTCCTCATACGAGCCATCCTCATCTACCTCTAAGTTGGTCCAATCCAACACGTGTGATGGATCCATCTCATATTTCCGAAGCATACTAATATGAAACACGTCATGCACTCTGGAAAGTTACGGAGGTAACGCTAAATGGTATGCAACCTCCCCAATCTGCTCAAGGATCTCAAAAGGACCAATAAACCGAGGGGATAACTTCCCACTCTTCCAAAATCTCATCAAACCCCGTCTAGGTGATATTTTCAAAAAGACATGATCACCCACCTTGAATGACAAAGGTCTCCTCCTACAGTTGGCATAACTTTTTTGGCGACTCTGGGCTGTAACCAACCTCTTACGGTTAAGTGTCACCTTCTTCGTCGTTTCCCAAACCAACTCTGGACCTAACAAAGGTGCATCACCCACCTTAGCCCAACACACTGGAGATCTACACGGTTGGCCATACAAGGCCTCAAATGGTGTCATGCCAAAACTCGATTGGAAACTGTTATTGTAGGCAAACTCCACTAAGGGTAACTGTCTCTCCCACGGCCCTTTAAAGTCAAGGACACAGCCCCGAAGCATATCCTCAAGGATCTGAATAGTACGCTCGAACTACAGTTTGAAGATGGTAAGCCATGCAAAAAGTCAGTGCAAGCTCTGCCACAGCCTAGCTATGAGACGCGGATCTCTATCCGAAACGATCGTCACAGGGACCCCGTACAACCTCACTATGTCTCAAATATACAAGCAAGCAAGGTAATCTACTGAATCTCTCACGCGCATAGGAATAAAATGCACTGACTTGGTCAACCGGTCAACTACCACCCAAATGGCATCACTATCCCGTTGAGTCCTCGGAAGACCCACAACAAAGTCCATCGTGACATGCTCCCATTTCCACTCGGCTATAGGCAAGGGTTGCAACAAACCCGCTAGCCTCTGATGTTTGGCCTTCACTTGCTGACAAGTAAGGCACTTCAATACAAACACCGCCACATCCTTCTTCATACCCCTCCACCAAAACTGGCGACTCAGATCATGATACATCTTTGTGCCTCCCGGATGCACCGCAAGGCGTGAATGGTGAAACTCTCGTGGTACTTCCTCTCGGCAAGACTCCGGCACAAATAAGCGGTCATGATATCTCACACTCAGGTCAGGATATATAGTTAATCCCTTCTCTATCTTCCCACTAGAGATCTTCTCCCGGAGGGATTCTACGTTAAAGTCACCCTTTCGTGCCTTTAACACTCGATTCACAAGTGTAGGTTGTGCAACTACAGAAAACAAGGCTGCAGACTCAATAGACTCGCTCAAATACAAGTCAAACTTGCCAAGAGCACCCAACATCTCCAATCTCCGGATAGCTACACAAGCTACACTACTGATGGACTTCTTACTTAGGGTATCGACCACCACATTGGCCTTTCCCGGATGATAATGCAACTCGAAATCATAATCTTCTATGAATTCCATCCACTTTCTCTGCCTCAAATTTAAGCCCTTCCGTGTAAACAGATACTTCAGAAAACACCTCAAACCTCTCACCATACAGATAGTGCCTCCAAATCTTCAAGGAAAAAATCACAGCTGCTAACTCTAAATCATGAGTCGGGTAGTTTCCCTCGTGTGTTTTCAACAGCCGTGAGCCATAGGCTACTACTTTCCCCTCTTGCATCAGTACACAACCAAAACCATCTCGTGAGGCATCACAATACACTGAATAGCCCAAACCCCTCTCTGGAATGATCAAGACTGGAGCAGTGGTAAGTCTAACTTTAAGCTCTTGGAACGCCTTTTCACAAGTCTCACTCCACACAAATTTGATCCCTTTCCGTGTTAATCTAGTCAAAGGCAAAGCTAGTCGGGAGAAATCTTTCACAAACCGACGGTAATACCCGGCCAATCCCAGAAAACTACGGATCTCAAAGGCATTCTTAGGTTATGCCCAATCTTGCACTGCCTCAATTTTGGATGAATCGACAGTCACCCATTCCCCAGATACTACATGGCCTAAGAACTTAACCTCCTTAAACCAGAACTCACACTTCCCGAACTTAGCATATAGCTTATGGGCTCTAAGCAACTCAAGCACCACTCGCAAGTGTTCCCGTGCTCCTCCTCAAAGGGTGAGTAAATCAAAATGTCATCCGCAAAGACGACTACGAAACGGTCTAAGAACTCTCGGAAGATTCAGTTCATCAAGTCCATAAACACAGCTAGTGCATTGGTTAGCCCAAAAAGCATCACCAGAAACTCATAATGGCCATACCGCATACAGAATGTCGTCTTTGGGATATCCTCCTCCCTTACCCTCAACTGGTGGTAACTCGATCTCAAGTCTATCTTAGAAAAACAACGGGATTTTTTCAACTGGTCAAACAGATCATCTATAGGAGTCATAAGATACTTGTTCTTAACCGTAACCTGGTTCAACTTTCCGTAATCGATACAAAGTCTCAAGGCCCCATCTTTCTTTTGAGGAAAGAGAGCCGGTGCTCCCCAAGGGGAAGTACTAGGGCGAATAAAGCCCTTATCTAGTAGTTCTTGGAACTGAACCTTCAACTCACTCAACTCAGCTAGCACAAAATGATATGGTGCCATGGAAATCGGTGTCGTGCCAGGCACTAAATCAATAGAGAACTTGATCTCTCGGTGAGGTGGTAAACTAATAAGATCCTTGGAAAAGACGTCCGAGTACTCACAAACCACTCTTGGCAATTCAACCCGGGCCTCGTCACACTCACTACTCATAAAGCTAGTAAGAAGACAACTAGGTTCGTTCCACCCACGTGAATCGTATACCCGCGACAAGACTCTATCCACCCGGTCCCCCAAGAAATAAAAGCAATCACTGCACAAGGTACATACAGTAACCCTCTGACGGTAGCAATCTATAACAGCCCGGTATGATGATAACCAGTCCATATCCAATATAACATCAAAACCAAACATATCCATCAACACAAAAGAAAAGGGAAGCTGATGATCGGTGACCTCTATATCACAGCCCCGACACCCCTATTTCAAAACCATCTCACCCCCAATAGGTGATACAACACAAATAGGAGATGCTAATTGTGCCAACTCCAACCCCAAAACAGATGCAAATGCAAACGAAATAAATAAATGGGATGCAGCCGTATCAATCAACACATTAGCAACCGAGTTGCAAAACAAAAAGGTACCTCTCACTATTGATGGAGCTGGTACGAGATCTAGCGCGGTAACAGCATACACACACCCCGTAGGTCTCTGATCTACCTGCTCACCTCTTGAAGCATAAGACTGTTGCACTGACTGAGCCGAAGAGGCTCCCTGATTGGCCCTCGAGGCCTGTACTGACTGAGCTGGCTGGTGACTCTATGTCTGCCTCGAACCAGACGCACTAGGTATGCCACCCAACTGTGAGCAAAACCTCTTCAAATGCCCCGCCTACTCACACTAATAACAAGTAAGCGGCTGGTCTCTGCCTTGACTCTGGCCCTGAGAACAAGCCAAATGTGAAGCTGCTCGCTGCCCTCCTCTCCTCTGTGGGCAAGCAGGAGACTTATGGCCCAACTGACCACATTTGAAACAAATAACGTCTCCCTGACCACCTCTCCCAGAACTCGAACTCAGCACTGGAAAGGTAGATCTCGAATTCGCTCCCTGGGACTGCTGAGGGTTAGAGCCCATCTGCCTCTTACCGTCCCCCTGACCATTCTGGCTCCTCCTGGAGCCCCTCATCCTCTCTTCCTCTGCGTGCATAATAGTCTTAAGATGGGCTGCAGCCTCCACAAGGCGCCCATAATCTCTAATCATGGACCCGACAACTCTAAACATGAGCCTAGTCCTCAGTCTCTTCTTGAACTCCAGACAACGACGTTCCTCAGTCGCCACTAACTCCAATGCAAACCTAGACAAGCTAGTAAAGGTGGCCTCAAACTCAACCACTGGTGTGTTCAACTGCACCAACTTGGAGAATTGATCCTTCAACATCTCCCTCATTGTAGCAGGCAAGTACTTATCCTGGAAGACTTCAACAAAGGCCTCCCAAGTCCCTCCAATGCGCCCCCACACGTACTTCTACCACTGACCTGCGTCTCCCTTCAACTGGAAGGACACTATGGTCACCCTCAAACCTCCGTCTTCGATGCCGAGCATCTGAAACATCTTCATCATCTGTTCAAGCCACTCATTAGCCTTCAGTGGCTCTTTAGGATCACCCAAAAACTCGTCCGGATTCGACCGGAAATACTCCCTCTTTAGAAAAGAAGGCCCTACCTCAGCTACTTGGGCCTGGACTTGATTCTCGGCCTTCAGAATGTCCATAGATTCCCTCAATGCTATGGCCATTTCACGGGCTAAGGCACCCATGGCTTGCTAACCTACTGGCTCGGCCACGTTGGCTTGACCCACTCCTTCCTCCTGCGCCGGAATCTTATCCAGTATAGGCATCTCATGCCTCCTAGGTCTACTACGCCTACCGCCACAACCTTGTCCTGACATCCTAATGAAGACAACAAAGAGATTAGCACATTTACAAATGTGCCGAAGCTATCTCACTCGCGTTCTAATACGATGGACAACTGTAATTCACTCCACATAAGCACATAATCACATAAACACATTCGAATTTCATTTCCGAATAATGACCGTCCCGTGGCGTAGCTTGAGTTCCAGTTAGAAACGACAGTGATCAAGTGCCTTTCCAACAGGACTCCCAAAAACCCATGGACCAGATCAACATCCCAGAAATTAAATCTCATACCCATATAGTCACATAAACATGTTATCATATAAGCACATAACATCATACTTAAGTCTCTAACAAGCAAGACAAACCCATTATGGTACTAACCACTTTCCATGTATCCAAAGTATTCAAACCCCAGTACGCTCTGATACCAAGTTGTAACGCCCTCAAAAAATGATATAATCGATCATTCACAAGATCTATAGACATAATAGAAATGTTATATTTTCATTCATCGGAGTTAATATTACAAGAGATATCACATGCAATACGCTTTCATAAACGTTCATCTTGAGACTATAGCATGTAACTCTAATTAAGAACAACAAAATAAATGCCCTAAGGGCTTACATCTTTCCAAGACTTCGCTTGGTTACAACAAAAGAAGAGTCTAGTCTCTATACAAGTAAAGCCCTCGGCTTGAATAAACATTTAACACAAAATGAAATCACAAAAGTGGAGCCTTCAGTCCCTAAGCCTCCCAAGCTATGTCCTTGGAGGTGGCGTGTCACCTGTACCTGAAAATGGTTTCCCAAGTAGGGTGAGCCAAAGCCCAATAGAGATATACTAAACAATATATGAGAATTAACTAAGCTATCAGCATTAGATAAATGTTCAATACTAGTAAACCAACTTACACCTTTTTCATTATAACGATCCCGGTTTACCCCGACCTTTGTTGTGTTCCGGACTCGGATTTCACGATTGTATGTTGTTGTCTATGTAACGCCCCCAAAATAATACAATAAACCTATCTATCATGCGGAAGAATATAACAACGATACAATACATTCATTCATCAGAGTTTACTATTTAACAATCAGTTAAATGCCATGTAGGCTTACATCTTCCCGAGTCATTGCTTGGTTGCACAAAGTGAGTCTCGCTCATTACATCTTAAGCCCTTGGCTTTACAAATAACAAACATACACACAACAAGACATAATTAAGAAGCTCTTGCTTCCCAAAAATCCATCCCCGCTATTGCGTTGGAGGAAACATCTCACATGTACCTAAAAATGGTATTCCCGTATAGGGTGAGCCAACAGCCTAGTAGAAATAATCTAACACAATATATGAGATTTAGCAAAGGTATAAATACCACATGCATAAACAGTACTGATACTAAAACATCCACAAGGCCTGCATATTCATATGCCACTAAGACCAAACCTCATTTCCATTTTCCTTCAATTCATTTCAAGTTCATATATGCTACTCAATTCAAGAGTTAAATTCATTATCTTTCAACAACCAAAATAAGACTACAACTCAATGGTTTCCAATTATGGAAAACACACATAAACACTTCAAATCTGCCATTTTACGGATATTTCGTCCGAGGTAATTGGCACCCATGTATACTGTGATATCCCTGTTCTGTAATATGTTAATTTGTCCTTAATATGAGCATGATTATGTGTTTAATACGATTTTGTGAGCCATTATGTGAAAATATGTGGTTTTGAATTTCTATATGTTCACCGTAGGAATATCTGTTTGATTGTCTGCTTTGGGAATTAAATTGAAGGCCTTATCGACCACAGAACCCGAAATTGATTGCGCCATTGTGATTAGTGTAATTTTTAGAGCCTACGGTGAAATTTGATTGGAAATTGATTCATATCAGAATTAGTTGATTTAATTGATGAATTAGTGCCCAATTATTTATTATTATTAAATTGGAATTAGTGGAGTTTGTTGTATTAAGGCACTACACCCTTTATTCTCTCTTTATAACTTCATTTGGCTATTTTGAACTCAAGAATAGAGAGAGGGCCGGCTATAGAGAGAGAGAGGGAGAGAATTGTGTAATTTTGGCTCAAGGTTTGGGAATTTGAAGATTAAACTCAAGAAATTGCTATAGTTTGAAAGATTGAACTCTTAGGTAAGTGAATTCATAAGCTTAATGTTGTAAATTGTGAATTCAAGTTTGATTAATGGGAAAGAACATGAATTAGTTTGATTATAAGGAAATTGAGTTGTATTTGTTGAATTTAAAGTCAATAGATGCATGCATGTAGGGAATTACTATGAATTTCCATGTTTGAGCACAATGTGTATGATCCATGTTGAATTTTTGGTTTAAGTCCATATATTTGATCACCTCTTCACCAATTAAGTTGAGGACATTGTGTATATTTCACATGCAAGTGCAAATCATGGGAGTTTGAGTCTTGCATGTTTGAATTTAGTGTGTTGGTGATGTGTTTGAGTCAATTTGGGACATGCATGTGTTTGATTTGTGAAATTGAGCTTCATTGTGCTGTAATTTGGTGTTTATACCATGTTAGAATATGTATATGTGAAGTTTGAGCCAAAATCATGCATTTGGAACCTTTGAATGTTGAATTAAAGCTCAAGAACATGATCTGGATTTTCCAGAATTTTGATTCCCGCTCGAGCAGGGAAACCGCCGCTCGAGCGTGAAATTTGTGTTCCCAGTATTTTCTGCAGACATGGTGTCCGCTCAAGCGGGGAAGTTCATGCTCGAGCGGGGAGCCACGTAGAGAGGCCTTCCGCTTGAGCGCCAGAGTTTACGATCGACCATAAATTTGATGCATCTAGTACTTTTGCAGGCCTCAAGGGTCCGCTCAAGCGGGGAAGTCCACGCTCGAGCGGGGACCCTGTTTTCTGAAATTTTGAAAAGACATTCTGTGTTTCATTTTCTGTTCTCTTTCACTTCCAAGTACTCTTAGGCATGCATTGTGCATTGTAATTGAGTTAAAGAGATAAGAATATGTGGATTTAAGAATGGATTGAATTGTTTGTGACCCTTTTTGTGTTCGTGGAATGTGTAGGGTCGAGCTCCAGGGTGAACCAACCAACTGGTCACTGTGAGTAATATCGATATTTTGGAATTTGTCATTTGTCCAATTTCTTACTTCTTTATGAGCCTTATGAGTGCTAGTTTGAATCATGGACAAATGTTTGCTATGAATAACTGAATGGGCCGAAGGCCATTTTGACATAAATGAACGAATGGATGGGCCAGAGGCCATTTTGACATGAATGAATGGGCCAGAGGCCGTTTTGACATGAATGAATGGGCCAGAGGCCGTTTTGACATGAATGAATGGGTCAGAGGCCAGTTTGACATGAAAGTTTGAATGGGCCAAAGGCCAGTCTGACAAATGAAAGATAAATGGGCCAAAGGCCAGTATGTTTGGAACTAGAGTCACTTAACCTAAATTATGTATATGTATGTTAAATAGAAATATGAATTGGGCCCAAGGACGTTGGAAGCATGTTGTTCTACATATCGTTTGTATAACTTTTGTGTTTGCTATTACTCACTGGGCTATTGCTCACGCTCATTCATGTGTTTGTAGGTGAGCCAAGAGAAGTCTAGACCCAGCCCAAGAGATGTTTGTGTGGAACAACAAAAGTTTTGAAGAGTTAGCCCTCGCGTGTCATGCACGAGACTCGTCTTCGCCCTTTTGTTATTCTGTTTTATTTTTTCATGTGGGCGAAGACTTTGAATATGGTGTATATAGTTTTGTTGGGTTGATTTAGACTATTATGATCCTGTATGTACAGAACTTGGTGTGGTACATATTTTGTTGTGAGTTATTAATGTGCATATGTTTGGTTGTTACGATGTGCCATGTAAGCACAACTCTATGGACAAAGTTCTAAATCGCTTCCTTTTGGCCCCCATTAACTCTGTTAAAATACGTCTGGTTTGGTTTTAGGCCGTAGGTAATCTCATGATTACTGGCCGGTTATGTCCTTAACCCACGGGGATGGGTTCGGGTCATGACATATACTCAAATATACCATTTTACGGATATTTCATCTGCGGGAATCGACTCCCATGTATATATTTTCTCAAATATGCCATTTTACGGATATTTCGTCTGGCGGGAATCGGCACCCATATATATATACATATATATGATTTTGGGTCTTTCACCCAGGACACTCCGACCAACTTGCTTTCAGCGGAGTCCATCCCCTTTCCCCTCCCAAATCAGCATACATATACAATGTATTTATAAACATAGTCATATGCAATGACAACCAACATTTGATTAGCATTAAATCGCCTCATCCTCATGCAATTTCTACAACAATCATAGCTATCCTCCATCGATAGCCTAACATTCATCTCTAAATAGCTATTCAATCTCAAGATAAATAGTTTATTCACAACTTCCAAAAGTGTAAGATAATACATATCTAATTTCACCATCTATACCGATAACCTTCCAATTTCACATTTTCAATCCCAATCCTAATTATTTATACAAAATAATAATTTAATCAAAATTAGGGCAAAATTTCCCTCTTTCCAAATATCAACCCAACACTAAAATAAACTATTTTGGCACAACATGATCTTATATTCAAGCCTCATACTCATTTACCTCATATTCATCAAATGCCCCACTTTTCATTTCACACCTAAATCCTAGATTTGTCCAAACCACAACCAAATTTCATCATCTATACACAATAGCAAATAACTAAGCTAAAAACCATGTTAGAGTGCAGAAAATCTCTACCTCAAGCTTAGAAGAGAAAATGAGCAAAACAACGTTGAAAATCCAAAGATGTCGAAACCAACTTCTACTTGGATCAAAACAAAGCTCTTGACAAGCTATGCACTTAATCTCAAAGGAGCAAGGCAAGGAGATGCTTCCAAGAGAGTAGATCTAAAGATCTTTGAGCCAAAAGTGATTTTGGAGAGGGAAAGAGTGACTCACGGCTTGGAGAAAGAGAAAGAGAGAAAAAGTAAAGAAATGGTTAAGTGAGGGAACTATTTATAGTTCTAGGTCATATTGAAATAAAGTCCCAAAGTCAACCCCAAAAGATCAAGTCAAAATCCCCAAAAAGTAGGCCCAAAACCGGACTGAAATATGGAAAAAAGTCTGCAGGGGTCGACCCTTTCAGCACAGGGGTCGACCTTATGAAGAAACTTATGTTTGACAGCATGCAAGAGGGTCGACCCTTAGACATGATCGGGTCGACCCTATTTTCCAGCAACCAACACACATACATAAGAGGGTCGACCCTCTCCCAGTCTGGTGTCTACCCTATTTTCCAGCAACTTCCCAGAAACTTCACCAACAGGTAAGGGTCGACCCTTAGGAAGGCTGGTGTCGACCCTAGAATAGAATTTCTAAGTTTCCAAGGAACTTTTGACAAGAACAAGTGCAAACAACCAAACCCAACAAGTTTAAATCGGATTATACTCCTCCAAAACCAACCCATAACAACACCAAAGATTTTCAAAATAAAAACAAAGGATTCAAATACACTTCCCAAAAGCTTTAAAGGACACAAGTGTTACAACATACCCACCTTAGGAAATTTCATCCCCGAAATTACAAATCAGGCTCTAAAACATAATTAAACTATTCACAACCATGTTATTCCCATAAGTTCAACACCATGACCCATTTTCCGGTCATCTATTCACACCGACTCGATTCACAAGTCCCAAATTAAAATGAAATTTTCAATTTCCCAAAACATTTGCAATGTTTAACCAAAGTCCAAATTTTCAAAAAGATCGTACATAGCATATACAATGCTTCCAAAAATGATACAACATCATCAATATTCCATATTCTCAAAACATAAGCAATGTTTATATTGAATCCATGTTCTTCCCAAACAACCATAACATATACAATGTTTTCATAAGTTAAAACATATACAATGCTTAGACTTTTCATTAATACAATAAATTCTCAATACATGCTCATGCATCAACAAACAAATCCGGATATTTCTCCCAGACCTCTAATTCATTTTCCCAAGTTGCTTCCTCAACTCCGTGATGTTTCCACAATACTTTTACCAAGGGAATTGTCTTGCCTCGCAAAACTTGATCCCGTCTATCCAAGACTTCCACTGGACTCTTCTCATACGAGGCATCCTCATCTACCTCTAAGTTGGTCTAGTCCAACACGTGCGATGGATCTGTCTCATATTTCCGAAACATACAAATATGAAACACGTCATGAACCCCAAAAATTTGGGGCGGTAACGCCAAACGATAAGCAACCTTCACAATCCGCTCAAGGATCTCAAAAGGGCCAATAAACTGAGGGGACAACTTCCTACTCTTCCCAAACCTCATCAAACCCCATCTAGGTGATATCTTCAAAAAGGCATGATCTCCCACCTCAAAAGACAAAGGTCTCCTCCTACGGTCGGCATAACTTTTCTAGCGACTCTAAGCTGTAGCTAGCCTCTTAGGAATAAATGCCACTTTCTACGTCATTTCTCGAACCAACTCTAGACCTAACAAAGGTGCATCACCCACCTGGGCCTAACACATAAGAGGTTTACACGATCGACCATACAAGACCTCAAACGGTGCCATGCCAATACTCGATTGGAAACTATTGTTATAGGAAAATTCTAATATGGGCAAATGCCTCTCCCATGAACCCTTAAAGTCAAGGACACAGCCTCGAAGCATATCCTCAAGGATCTGAATAGTATGCTTGGACTGCCCGTCAGTCTAAGGATGATATGCAGTACTAAAAGTCAATCTAGTGCCTAAGGCACTCTGCAAATTTTGCCACAACTGAGCAGTGAAACGCGGATTTCTATCCAAAACAATCGTCACAGGCACCCCGTGCAACCTCACTATGTCCCTAGTGTACAAGTCGGCCTGATAATCTACCGAGTCACTTACACGCATAGAAATAAAATGCGCCGACTTAATCAATCAGTCAATGACCACCCAAATGGCATCACTACCCCGTTGAGTCCTCAGAAGGCCCACAATGTAGTCCATTATAACCTGCTCCCACTTCCACTCAGCTATAGGCAAGGGTTGCAACAAACCCGCTGGCCTCTGATGCTAGGCCTTCATTTGTTGACAAGTAAGGCACTTTGATACAAACACAACCACATCCTTTTTCATACCTCTCCACAAAACTGGTGACTAAGATCATGATACATCTTTGTGCCTCTCGGATGCACCGCAAGGCGCGAATGATGAAACTCTCGGAGTACTTCCTCTCGGCAAGACTCTAGTACAAGCAAACGGTCACGGTATCTCACACTTTGGTTGGGATACACAGTCAAACCTCTTTCTACTTTTCCATTGGAAATCTTCTCTCGAAAGGATTCCACCTCAAGGTCACCCTTCTTGGCTTCCAACACTCAGTTCACAAGTGTAGGTTGTGCAACTACTAAAAACAAAGCTGCGAATTCCACAGACTAGCCCAGTTGCAAAGTCAAACTCATTAAGAGTACCCAACATTTTCCATTCTTGGATGGCAATAGAAGCTATGCTGCTAACTGGCTTTCTACTCCAAGCATCGGCCACAACATTGGCCTTCCTGGGATGATAATGCAACTCAAAATCATAATGCTCTATGAATTCCATCCACCTCCTCTGTCTCAAATTTAAGTCTTTCTGTGTAAACAGATATTTCAGACTCTTGTGATCGGAGAACACTTCAAATTTCTCACCATACAGATAGTGCCTCCAAATTTTCAAGGCAAATATCACTGCTGCTAACTCTAAGTCATGGGTAGGATAATTCCTCTCATGGGTTTTCAATTGTCGTGAGCCATAGGCTACCACTTTACCCTCTTGCATCAATACACAACCTAAACCTTCCCGTGAAGCATCACAACAAACTAAATAACTCAAACCCCTCTCCAGTATAATCAATACTGGAGCAGTGGTGAGTCTAATCTTGAGCTCTTGGAACGACCTTTCACAAGTTTCACTCCACACAAACTTGATTTCCTTTCTAGTCAACTTAGTCAAAGGTGAAGCTAGTCTAGAGAAATCCTTCACAAACCAACGGTAATACCCGGCCAACCCCAAGAAACTACGAATCTCGAAAGCATTCTTAGGTTGTGCCCAATCTTGCACTACTTCTACCTTGGATGAATCTACAGTCACCCCTTCCCTTGACACTACATGCCCTAGGAATTTAACCTCTTCCAGCCAAAAGTCACATTTCCCAAACTTAACATACAACTTATGGGCTCTAAGTAACTGAAGTACTACTCGTAAATGTTCCTCATGTTCCTCCTCAGAAGGTGAATAAATCAAAATGTCATCCACAAAGACAACCACAAAACGATCTAAGAATTTACGGAAGATCCGGTTCATTAAATCCATAAACACAGTTAGAGCATTAGTTAGCCCAAAAGGCATCACAAGAAACTCATAATGGCCATACCGCGTACGAAATGCAGTCTTCAAGATATCCTCCTCCCTTTCCCTCAACTGATGATAACCCAATCTCAGGTCTATCTTAGAGAAACAACAAGACCCCTTCAACGGATCAAACAGATCATCTATACGAGGCATTGGGTACTTATTCTTAACAGTAACCCGGTTCAACTTTCTGCAATCAATACAAACCCGTAATGCTCCATCTTTCTTTTTAGCAAAGAAAGTCAGCGCTCCCTAAGGTGAAGTACTAGGGTGAATAAAACCTTTATCTAACAATTCCTGGAGTTGAATCTTCAACTCACTCAATTCAGCAGGTGCAAATCTATATAGAGCCATAGAAACCGGTGCCGAGCTAGGCACTAAATCAATAGAGAACTCGATCTCTCGGTGAGACGGTAAACTAACAAGATCCTCAGAAAAAACATCAGAGTATTCACAAACTACCCTCGGCAATTCAACCCGAATTTCATCACTCACTACTCAAAAAGCTAGTAAGGAGACAACTAAGTTCACTCCGTCCACGCGGATCATATACCGGTGATAAGACTCTATCCACCAGGTCCCCCAAGAAATAAAAGCAATCACCACTTAAGGTACATACAGTAACCTTCTGACGATAGCAATCTATAACAACTTGGTATGACGATAACCGGTCCATACCCAATATGACATCAAAACTAAGTATGTCATTCGATATAAATGGGAAAGGTAATCGACGACCAGTAACCTCGATGTCACAACCCCGACATCCTTGTCTCAAGATAGTCTGACCACCAATAGGTGACTCTACACAAATAGGAGATGCTAACTGTGCCAACTCCGAACCAAAAACTGATGCAAACGCATACAAAATAAAAGAATAGGATACACTCGTATCAGTCAACACATTAGTAACTGAATTACAAAACAAAAAGGTACCTCTCACTACAGAAGGAGAAGGTACAAGATCTGGCTCTACAACTGTATATATACGTTCAATAGGCCTCTGCTCAACCTGTTCACCCGTCGGAACATAAGCCTGGTGCGCTAACTGAGCCGAATAGACTCCCTGATTAACCCTTGAGGCCTGTGCTGAAAGTGCTGGCTGGTGACTCTGTGTCTGTCTCGAATCAGACGCAGCAGATGTGCCACGCAACCATGGGCAAAACCTCTTCAGGTGCCCTGCCTGTCCACACTGATAACAAGTGAGACCCCTCTGCATACCCTTCTTCGAACCCAAACTCAGCACTGGAAGGGTAGATCTAGACTATACTCCCTGAGACTGTTGTGGATTGAAACCTCTCTGCCTCTTAAAAGGCCTACCAACACCCCGAGTTACAAGAGTTGCCGAAATGGCCTCCTCCATACTCCGTCCCATGGTTAATACCACTGCCTCTATATGAGCTGTCGCTTCAACAAGCACACTATAACTCCTATGCCAAGACCCGACAATTCTTTCTTAGATGTCGTCACACAACTTACTCTCAAACTCCGAACGAAGTTCCTCAGTCTCCACCAACTCCGGAGCAAATCTCGACAGGTTAGTAAACCATGCTTCAAATTGTACCAAAGGTGTAGTACCTTGGCGCAATTCCACGAATTGTCTCCATAATCCTTCCCATGTGGAAGGAGGGAAATCGTCACTTCCTCGTTTAGGCATCCTAATAAAGATAACCATAGGTATTAGTACTTTTACAAATGTGCAGAAGCTAACTCACTTGCGTCCTAATACATTGGACAACAATAAATCACTCCATATAGGCATGTAATCACATAAACACATACGAATTTCCTTCCTAGATAATGACTGTCCCACAGCGTTGCTAGAGTTCCAATTAGAAATAGCAGTGATCAAGTGCTCTTCCAATAGGACTTCCAGAAAATCGCAGACTCAATCAACATCTTAGGAACCAAATCCCATACCCACATAAGCATGTTATCACATAAGCATACAATACATGCTAACGTCTCAATCAAGCAAGACAAACCCAATGTGGTACTAACCACTTCCCACGTACCCAAAGTATTCAAACCGGATACGCTCTGATACCAAGTTGTAACGTCCCAAAAATAATACAATAAACCTATCTATCATGCGGAAGAATATAACAGCAATACAATACATTCATTCATCAGAGTTTACTGTTTAACAACCAGTTAAATGCCATGTAGGCTTATATCTTCCCTAGTCATTGCTTGGTTGCACAAAATGAGTCTCGCTTATTACTTCTTAAGTCCTTGGCTTTACAAACAACAAACATACACACGGCAAGACATAATTAGGAAGCTCTTGCTTCCCAAAAATCCATCCCCACTATTGCCTTGGAGGAAACCTCTCACCTGTACCTAAAATGGTATTCCCGTATAGGATGAGCCAACACCCGAGTAGAAATAATCTAACAAAATATATGAGGTTTAGCAAAGGTATAAATACCACATGCATAAACAGTACCGATACTAAAACATCCACAAGGCTTGCATACTCATATGCCACTAAGACCAAACCTCATTTCCATTTTCCTTCAATTCATTTCAAGTTCATATATGCTACTCAATTCATGAGTTAAATTCATTATCTTTCAACAACCAAAATAAGACTACAACTCAATGGTTTCCAATTATGCAAAACACACATAAACACTTCAAATCAACCATTTTACAGATATTTCGTCCGAGGGAATTGGCACCCATGTATACTCTCCAATATACCATTTTACGCATAATTTGCCCGCGGGAATTGGCACCCATGTATATATTTTCTCAAATATGCCATTTTACGGATATTTCGTCCGCTGGAATCGGCACCCATATATATATATATACATGATTTTGGGTCTTTCACTCAGGATACTCCGGCCAACTTGCTTTCAGCGGAGTCCATCCCCTTTCCCCTCCCAAATAAACATACATATACAATGTATTTATAAACATAGTCCTATGCAATGACAACCAACATTTGATTAGTATTAAATCACCTAATCCTCATGCAATTTCTACAACAATCATAGCTATCCTCCACCGATAGCCCAATACATTCATCTCTAAACAGATATTCAATCTCAAGATAAATAGTTTATTCACAACTTCCAAAAGTGTAAGATAATACATATCTAATTTCACCATCTATACCGATAACCTTCCAATTACACATTTTCAATCCCAATCCTAATTATTTATACAAAATAATAATTTAATCAAAATTAGGGCAAAATTTCCCTCTTTCCAAATATCAACCCAACACTAAAATAAACTATTTTGGCACAACATGATCTTATATTCAAGCCTCATACTCATTTACCTCATATTCATCAAATGCCCCACTTTTCATTTCACACCTAAATCCTAGATTTGTCCAAACCACAACCAAATTTCATCATCTATACACAATAGCAAATAACTAAGCTAAAAACCATGTTAGAGTGCAGAAAATCTCTACCTCAAGCTTAGAAGAGAAAATGAGCAAAACAACGTTGAAAATCCAAAGATGTCGAAACCAACTTCTACTTGGATCAAAACAAAGCTCTTGACAAGCTATGCACTTAATCTCAAAGGAGCAAGGCAAGGAGATGCTTCCAAGAGAGTAGATCTAAAGATCTTTGAGCCAAAAGTGATTTTGGAGAGGGTAAGAGTGACTCACGGCTTGGAGAAAGAGAAAGAGAGAAAAAGTAAAGAAAATGTTAAGTGAGGGACCTATTTATAGTTCTAGGTCATAATGAAATAAAGTCCCAAAGTCAACCCCAAAAGATCAAGTCAAAATCTCCAAAAAGTAGGCCCAAAACCGGACTGAAATATGGAAAAAAGTCTGTAGGGGTCGACCCTTTCAGCACAGGGGTCGACCTTATGAAGAAACTTATGTTTGACAGCATGGAAGAGGGTCGACCCTTAGACAAGAGGGGGTTGACCCTATTTTCCAGCAACCAACGCACAAACATAAGAGAGTCGACCCTCTCCCAGTCTGGTGTCTACCCTATTTTCCAGCAACTTCCCAGAAACTTCACCAACAGGTAAGGGTCGAACCTTAGGAAGGTTGGTGTCGACCCTAGAATAGAATTTCTAAGTTTCCAAGGAACTTTTGACAAGAACAAGTGCGAACAACCAAACCCAACAAGTTTAAATCGGATTATACTCCTCCAAAACCAACCCATAACAACACCAAAGATTTTCAAAATAAAAACAAAGGATTCAAATACACTTCCCAAAAGCTTTGAAGGACACAAGTGTTACAACTATGTCTATTTTCTTCCCTTTAGTTCTTTGAAATTGAGTTTTGGGACTTGTTGGGTGAGTTTGGAATAGGTTGGTTGTTACTTGGTATAAGTGGTTGTTGCCCAGAGTTTGGCCTCTTTGCTAGAGCGAGGCTTCTTGCGCTCGAGCGAGTCTTGAGTAGGTTGCTTCTTCCCTCAAGTGAGGTTTTCTTGTGCTCAAGCGTGGGTTAAGGGTCTTCAGGTTTCTTTCCCAGACGCAGTTTTTCTGGGGAGGAGGAAGTTCTTCACTCGAGCGAGACTTCTTGCGCTCGAGCGAGGCTTCTTGGGCTCAAGCGTGCATCTGCGTCTATGGAAAACTTGAAGCTTTGCATTCTACACTCGAGCGAGGTCACTTGTTGTGTCTGGTCGCTCGAGCAACAACTCCTTCGCTCAAGCGAGGACTTCGTATATCAGTTCGCAGTAGAGCTTTGTTGCATCACTTTTTGATTTCTTTTCATCCCAAAACCCTAATCCGGCAACTCCTCTCTTTAAAACACTCTTTCTTTTTACAACTAACTCTAGATCTAAGCTTCCCTCAACCATAGTCCCTTTGTTAAAGTATTGGAGCATCTCAAGGACTTTCCTTTGATCTGAGCAAAACCAAATTTGGGGCATTCTTGAAGTCCTTCATCATCTCCTTTGGTCTCCTAACTTTGAGGTAGGGATATTCTACTCTTTGATATGGGTTTTAACCTAGATGTTTGTCATTTTGTATAAATGGAGGGATTTGGGAGTGATTTGGGTAAGCTAGGGTTTAAGTATAGAGTTGAAAGAGGGTTTCCCTATTTGGGCCATGGAAATATATGTAAGATGTTGAAGATGGGATTATATGTGGCAAAATGATTTACATTTGTGAAAAAAGGAAATTTGCCCTAGTTTGGGGTGAATAATTTATCTTGTTTATATAATGAAATTGATATGGAAAATATGAAATTGGAAGGGTATATAGACAAATGGTGTAGTTGGATTTGTTAAATCACTCGCCTATGGAAATTTGATAAATTATTTGTTTGATAAATTTGTTTATCTGTTTAGAAATATTTGTTTTGGGCTATCGGTGGAGGATAGCTATGATTTTTGTAGAAACTGCATGAGGACTAGGTAAATTGAAACTAGTCATATGAATTATGTCATTGAACATGATGGTTTGATTAAATTGTTAAATGTGTGAACTTTGGTAGTCATTGTATATGAAATGTTTTTAAATACATTGTATATGTATCATTGTTTGAGAGGAGATAGGGGATGTACTCCATTGTTTTGGAGGAGATAGGGATGGACTCCATTGATAATTAAGTTGGCCGGATTGTCCAGGGTGAAAGTCTCGAAATTACATATATATAAGTGTTGGTTCCCTCGGATGTGATTCCGTAAAATGGCAAGAAAATGGAAGTGTTGAATAATGTTTTTTTATTGAAGTGTTGATAAATGAGTTGTAGTCTCGTTTTGAATTGTTTAGATAACAATGAACTACGTCAATGAATTGATTTGGTTAAATGAATAGAAATGGACTGAAATACGGATGTCGATATTGATTGGTCATGAAAAAGATGTAAGTTGGTTTACTAGTATTGAACATTTATCTGATGCTGATAGCTTAGTTAATTCTCATATATTGTTTTGCATATCTCTATTGGGCTTTGGCTCACCCTACTTGGGAAACCATTTTCAGGTACAGGTGACATGCCACCTCCAAGGACATAGCTTGGGAAGCTTAGGGGCTGAAGGCTCCACTTTTGTGATTTCGTTTTGTGTTGAATGTTTATTCAAGCCGAGGGATTTACTTGTATAGAGACTAGACTCTTCTTTTGTTGTAACCAAGCAAAGTCTTGGAAAGATGTAAGCCCTTAGGGCATTTATTTTGTTGTTCTCAATTAGAGTTACATGCTATAGTCTTAAGATGAACGTTTATGAAAGTGTAATGTATGTGATATCTCTTGCAGTATTAACTCTGATGGATGAAAGTATAACATTTCTATTATGTCTATAGACTTTTGAATGATTGATTATATCATATTTTGAGGGCGTTACATTCATGATCAATCAATATCGACATCCGTATTTCAGTCCATTTCTATTCATTTACCCAAATCAATTCATTCACATAGTTCATTGTTATCTAAACAATTCAAAACGAGACTACAACTCATTTATCAACACTTAAATAACAAACATTACTCAACACTTCCATTTTCTTGCCATTTTACAGAATCACATCCGAGGGAACCGGCACCCATATATGTATAATATCGGGACTTTCACCCGGGACACTCCGACCAACTTAATTATCAATGGAGTCCATCACCTATCACCTCTCAAACAATAAAGTACATCCCCTATCTCCTCGCAAACAACGAACGATACATATACAATGTATTTAAAAACATGCCATATATAATGACTACCAAAATTCATATATTCAACAATTTAATCAATTCGTCATATTCAATGACAATATTCATATGACTAGTTCCAATTTACCTAGTCCTCATGCAGTTTTTACAACAATCATAGCTATTCTCCACCGATAGCCCAAAACAGTTATTTTCTAAACACATAAACAAATCCATCAACAGATAAATTATTAACTTTAAATAGGTGTGTGATTTATCAAACCAAACTACACCATTCAATCACATTTTCCCCTAATTTCATAATTCCCAAACCAATTTCATTATTTGCACAAATAGTTATTTCAACTCAACTTCGGGCAATTTTTCCCCTATTCCAAAACATCAACCCATAGGTCCAAATCTCACCATTTCAACAATAAAGAACCTCATACACAAACCCCCAAGGCTAATTTTTAAATCAACATGAAAAACCCTCTTTAGTTTAGAGCCCAAACCTTAACTTTTACCCAAATCACTCCCAAATCCCTCCATTTATACAAATGACCAATATCTAGGTCAAAACCCATATCAAGGAGTAAAATATCCCTACCTCAAGTGTAGAAGCTCAAATGAGAAGAAGGAAGAAACTTTGAAGATGGCGAAACTCCATCTTTTTCGGATCAAATGGAAGCCCACGCAAAACTCTACCTTTTTAACAACGAGACTGGGGTAGAAACTCTTAGATTCAAAGGGATTTGTAGAGAGAGGTTGGACTTTTAGAGAGAGAGACAGTCGATCTAGGGGTTTTAGCAAAAAGAGATTCAAAAAGTGATGTAAAACTCCTCTGCAGTGAACTGATATATGTAGTCCTCACTCGAGCAAAGGAGTTGTCGCTCGAGCGACCAGAGACAACAAGTGACCTCGCTCGAGCGCAGAATGCAAAGCTTCAATTCTACCATAGACGCAGACGCACGCTTTAGCGCAAGAAGCCTCGCTCGAGTGTAGGAACAACTAACACAAATCTCGCTTGAGCGCAAGAAGTCTCGCTCAACTTCCCCCTCCCTAAAAAAGCTGCTTCTGGAAGGAAACCTGAGAACTCTCAATTCTCGCTCGAGCGAAGAAGCAAATCACACAAGGCTCGCTTGAGCGCAAGAAGCCTTACTCGAGCGAAGAAGCCAAAATCTAGGCAACAACATTCTAGACCAACTAACAACCAACCTGTTCCAAACACGCCCAACATAATCCAAAACTTAAATACAAAAAGTCAAAAGAGAATAACAAGGCAAGGATACGATATTCAACCACGGAACCCAAGTCCGGGACACAAATGGTCGGGGAAAAATTGGGATCGCTATAGCAAAAGTCAATGGCGACTAAAGTTATTCGTCACTCCGTTGGTCACCAAAGCCTAGTTGGCAATAGTCAACGACAAGTAAATTTATGTTGGTTGCTAATTATCTTATCTTTGGCTGCTAAAACGGACTTAGTCGCCAAACATAACGCTTTGGTGACCAAATATTTAGTCATCAAAAATAATTAAATCAAAATGAAATTCTCTTTCAGCGACTAAAATATTTAGTCGCTAGTCGCTAACACTAATACATTTACTGACTAAAATTTTAGTCACTAATAATAATACATTTAGTGACCAAATAATTTAGCGTTGTTAGTTTTCATGACTAAACACTTTAGTCGCCAAAAGAGTAGATATTTTCATTTCATGGTATTTTACGACCAAACATTTTAGTCGCTGAAGGATGCAATGTTCTTTTGTGACTAAAATATTTAGTCGCTAATAAGAAATGGATGTGTATTTTTTTCCCCGACTAAATACTTTAGCCGCCAATTAATTTAGAATCCCTCCAAAATTCAAAATTCTCCCCTCCAAAACTTGTAAATATAAATTTTTGGTGACCAAACTTTTGGTCACCAAAAGATAAATGGTAAATTTTTTTCATACGGTGACTAAATAATTTTAGTAGCAAAAACTAACTCTACAACAACTAAAATATGTTTTAGTCGCTGAAAATAAAATTTTGGGGACTAAACTTTTGCTTGCTAAAGATAAAAAGTAATTTTTTATTTTTCATTTGGTGACTAAATAATTTTAGTAGCCAAAACTAATTCCCTAGTGACTAAAAACACTGAAAATTAATTTTTAGTGACCAAACTTTTGATTGCCAAAGACAAAAAGTAATTTTTTGTTTTCCATTCGACAACTAAATAATTTTAGTAGCCAAAACTAGCTCTACAGCAACTAAAAAATTTTTTGTCAACAACTGTGGCATATTGAGCGACTAAAAATTATTTTAGTAGCCAATTGTGGCATTTTTAGCGACTAAAGTTTTTTTAGTTGCCAATAATCAATACACCCCCCGACTAAAAAAAAATTAGTAGCTAAATCTTGTACTTTTGCCGACTAATATAATTTTTGGTCGCCAATTCCACAATTTTTGGCGACTAAATATTTCTAGTCACCAAATTTGGTCGCCAAAAGTGTAATTTCCTGTAGTGTGAATGCTCATAAAAATTATAAGCTATTAAGGTTGTGTCTAAATGTTAAATTTGATAATAAATTAATAAAAATTAAATATATATATATATATATATAATATAAGTAAAAGTTAATAAAATAATTTGAAACACTTGAAAACACAAGATATTCATATATTAAGGTGTTGGTAATCTATTTGATTAGAAAGAAAATGATGAAAAAGTAAAGGGTTAGCATTAAAATTTTATAAGAACATTATTGAAAATTTTAGCTTTATCATTTGAAAAGCTTGAAAGTTGTAAGAAAATTCTTATATTTTACTTAATGATCTTTTTCATTTTAAATAAGTGAATGGAATCATGAGAAAATCTCAAAGGAATGATAAATTTTTTCCACTTTCAAGTGTTCCCTCCTTATTTTGTGGGAAACCAAAATCTAAGTTTTGAAGTTTAAGAGGATTGTATGAAACATTATGGCTAAAATAAAAAACACAACAAAAAAATATAAGAATTTTTTTCTTTTACATACTTTTTTTCCATAACTATATTGCTAATCAAAACAACAGTTTTAAAGTTTGAAAATATGTGAATAAAACGCAATATCAAATTGGTCAAAAATAGTGAAATATAAAAATTTTGAGTGATATTTATATACCTTTTAGATAAAATGTTGATTATTTTAATCAATTGTTGTGTTTTCAATTTTGAACTCTAACGTTGTATTTGAATTATAAATTTAGATAGAAATTTGAAAATAAAAAGAGAAACGACACACACAAAAAGAGAGCTTATATTCCATTCTATTTCCCTTCTTTTTTTTTTTTAATCTGAATTTCTGTCTAAATTTATAATTTAAACACGGCCTAAGAATTTGATGCTCTATGCAAATAAAAAATGTTAAGACTAACAGGGTCAGGTACCACTCTAACCTTCCGTTCCTAGAAATTCTTGCTCCCATTGGACACTTTCAATGAGATAATGCCTTTTCAACTATCTCAAAATGGAATAAAAAATCTGATTTTCAATATCAAAACCTATAGAATAACCTCCCCCATTACTATCCCTAATTAAAAAAGTGTTATCAGAGTTGAAATTTTGAATGGTTGTGTGAATGTTGTTAAAATTTTGAATGGTTGTGTCTATGAATGTTGTTAAATGGGCTACATGTTCCTCTCTTACACATCATGGGCAGGCCCATCAAATTTCAATGATGCACTTGTAATATGCCCAATACCTAGAAATGGCGATTTTTTTCCATCCCGCCTTGCCCTTATGAGTAAGTGGGGCAGAAACAAATTTTGTTTCCTCTCACCCCGATTATATTTATTAAACAAATTTATGTATATACTTTTTTTTAATATAATAATATTAACAAAAATTATACATCTCTCTAATTTGGGAGCTCTAAAAGAGTACTAATGATGTGGAAAAAGAAAAAAAAAAGGAAAAAAAAATCAAAGCCAAAACATAATATCACATGGGATCCACACGCCAATTAAAGTTATTAGAACTCTTAGTTTAGAGTTCCCAATCTTTTTTCTAATATTAAAGCATGAGACTTAACATTCATTTTCACACATTTAATTCTCATCTTATAAACTTTAACTCTCATTAATAATAAATCATTATTCATAATATACTATATTATCTATAATTTTGTATTAGTATCCTCATTTTTACAACTATAAACTTAACTTACCCTCGTTCCGTACTAATTTGCCCCTCCATAATTTGATACAATCTAGGTAGGGGTGGGATACTAGAAATGCACCCAAAATCCACGCTCCCTACCTATGCTAATTTTATTATCCCGTCCAGTTGACAACTAGCACCCTCAATTTTTTATTTTTAGTTTTTTGTCTTTTGTATACAATATGATCATAAAATTATTAAATATTTTCGGATTATCATATAACATTGTCTATATATATTTTTTTATCGTCATATGACATTGTATATATGATAATTAATCTCGGCAAATGAGAAAAATCACAACACACAGTTATCATTTGTCTTTTAATTATCTGATAAAGGTATAAATCTCCAAATTTCAGTCATACAATATTTCACTACATGATTAATTTAGAATATCACATAAATAATATTACATAATATTTTGAAATTGCTAAATAATTACCCTATGATCATGGTTTTTCTACCAAACTATATGTTAGGATTGAAATTTCAACACTTCCTTAAAAAATAAAAAGAAAAAGTAGCATTATATAAATGAATGTAAATCATCATGATAGTTTACATGAATCTACGTTACTTGTTACCTCTTTTCTCTTCTCTATCCTATTGGATCTTATTTGATTCTTATGATGATTTTTGTGACATGAATAATTTTTTAAATTAATAAAATTTAAAGGGAAAAAAAGAAACATGTGATATTTGTTTCGTTTACCCATCAAATGATATGAAATTAAGCTTAAGAAGTTGTTTGGGAAACTGATAAAATAAAATAAAATCAAAAAATCATTAAAAAAAGTTTTAAAAAATCATGTAAAAAAGTTAAAGATTCATTTCTTTCTTTTTGTACTTCTTTTTGTATAAATTCAAAAACTGATTCTCAGACACTAATAATTATTTTTTTCACCTCATAATTTAACAAAATTACTAAAAAAACCATTTCCTTAACAAGCCCCAAGTATAAATGAATATATTTATTTTTTTCTACTCCGATAAGAGCATCTCAAACTTTTACTTAGATTTTCCATCAAATTTAAATTTGTTAAAATACGCACACTTTTGTTGCTCCAACTGTAACACCTGCATCCTTTAATCCATTGGAGAGTGTATTTAATTCCCTTATTTGCATTTTTGAGAGTCTTTGGAGTTGTTGAATGTTGGTTTTGGAGGAGTATGATCCAATTTAAACTCATTGGGTTTGTTTATTTGCGCTTGTTCTTGTCAAAAAATTGTTTGGGAACTTCGAAATTATATCCTAGGGTCGACACCTGTAACGCCCTCAAAATAATAACATTAAAACCCATCAAATAAGACATCCATTGACATATGAAATAACCATAACCTTCTATTCATCAGAGTTTCATTACAAATGAATTACATGTTAATAACAAAAGCAAAATGCCCTACGGGCTTACAGCTTTCCAAGCTAACACTTGGTTACAACAAAAGAGTGCTAACTCATATACACATTAAGCCCTTGGCTTGAATATACATGTAATACAACAAAAGAAGCTAAACAGCAAAAATCAGCTCGCATCTAGCCTCCCAAGCTATGTCCTTGGAGGTGACATGCTACCTGTACCTGAAAATGATGTTCCAATATAGGGTGAGCCACAGCCCAGTAGAAATACACTAAACCAACCATGAACAATGACTAAAAGATTAGCAATGGATAGATGGCCAACACTAATACGTCCATATAAATCACATTTTATGTCATCCGACTTATAAGTCCAAGTTACTTTTCATTTTCCCTTTTTCAACAGATAAGCATATTAGCTCTACCATCATCTCAACAGATATGTATAAAAACTATATCCCACATTCACAGATAAGCATATAAGCTGTATCCACACTTCACAAAGATAAGCATATTAGCTCTATCTTCACTTCTCTAGACAAGCATATGAGCTGTATCTACGGAGTTCATCCCCTATCTTCTCCCAATACTATCCGGTTTAGAGGTACATCCCTCATCTTCCCCTAAACCGCGGAGTACATCCCCCATCTCCTCCTCTTCACATAACGTATACAAACACATTGGTTCTATATACAATCACTCAATACATACAGTTAATGTATTCTATCAACCGTCAATTTCCATGACACATTCCATTGATTAGTTTCCGTTTGCCTAATCATCATGCATTGTCTACAACAATCACGACTATCCTCCACCGATAGCCCAAAGCAGTTATCTCTAAACAGAAAATAAATGCACAATGGATATTCAATCAACATTTCATTTCGGTGAGTGATAATTAATTCAACTACACCCTTTAACCCCATGCATTCCCAGTCTCAACAATTCCATTTCTTTTCCTCATTTCTCACAATTAATTATCCCAATTAATCAATCAATGTAATTAGGTCATTTTCCATAATTAACATTACAACCCTTAGGTCCCATTTTCATCAATGATTCAACATTAATTCCATTTCTCTATGCCAAACATGTATCTAGGTTTATTATAAATAAAACCCCAACTTTTGTAAAATAACACAAAAGCCCCAAACTTTCACGAAATTACCAAACCAACCCTAACATCTCAAAATACCAAAATTTAAAGACAAAATCCATAGAGAGGAGTAGGATATCCCTACCTCAAATTCGGAGTCCCAAGAGAGAAGATGACAAAACCCAACGTGCTCCAAAACCCGAAATTTTCAGATTAAAATGTAGCCCTCGACGATCAACAACTTTTTTGTAAAGGCCAAAGATGAGCAAATCACTCTTACTAGATCAAAACCTAGAGAGAAGGTAGAGTTCTAGACTGAGAGGCTCAACAATGGTGTTTTTGGAAAAGTAGGAGAGAGAAGAGAAAGTGAAAAAGTGATTTGAAAAGTCAAAACACGGAACTTAAACCCAGTCGCCCCGCTCGAGCGTCAAACGCCCCGCTCGAGCATCACTCACAGACTCCCGCTCAAGTGTCAACAATCCCGCTCGAGGGGCGGATACACACTCCCAAAACTTTTACAGAACCAGGTCTCCGCTCGAGCTTCCAACTCCCCGCTCGAGCGGCACTCACACAACCCCGCTCGAGCGGCCAATCCCACGCTCGAGCGTCCAACACTGCACAGGAAATACTGGATGGGTGCAATTCCTGCTCGAGCGCCAAAACCCCTGCTCGAGCGAACAGGTCAAAATCTGGGCAACTAGTTTTGGTTTCTAAACTCAACCAACCTGTAACAAACTTGCCCAACACATCCTATAACTCAAATATGAAGTAAAAAGGATGTAAACAAGATAATAATCAACTACCAACATCCACGGACACATGTCCGGATCACTATACAACAAGGGTAAATCCGGGATCGCTATAACACCAACCTTCCTAAGGGTCGACCCTTATCTATTGGTGAAGTTTTTGGAAGTGTTGCCGGAATATAGGGTCGACACCAGCCTTGGTGGTGTCGACACCTTCTGCTGTTGCTGTCCACAAGGGTCAACACCAGTCTGGGAAGGGTCAACCCTTGTATATTGCAAAATCTGTGTGCTGGTTGCCAGAAAATAGGGTCGACGCTTCCTGTCTAAGGGTTGACACCTTGCATGCTGCACATATTGCTTTTCTTCCTGGAGGGTCGACACCACTGCCCAAAGGGTCGACCCTTGTGTGTAATTTTCAGCTTTTTGGCCTGGTTTGGGCCTTACTTTCAAGGGGTTTTGGCCCTATTATTTTATTGACCTTTGGGCTACTTCTCTACTACTATAAATAGGCCCCAAACATATTTCATTTCACTTTTTCTCCTCTTTCCTCTTTCTCAAACCGTGAGTTCTCTTCTCTCTCTCTAAAACTTAAATCTCTAGATCTACTCACTGGAGTGATCTTTTCACCATGGTCCTTTGAGAAAGAATGTGGATCTCGTCGAGGGCTTCCTTTTGGTCCGATTGGTTCGTGGTTTCGTCGCCATTGATTTTTGGGTCGTCATCTCTTGGCTTCAAGAGGTAGTGGTTTGTAGTTCTCTTTCAATACCCTCATTTATGGATAGAATTGTGGTATTTTCTTTATATAAACAGAAAAGTTTATATTTTTATGCATATTGGGATGAATCATGAGATTGGGGTTAAGGTTTGATGGGAGTTGGGTTAACTTGTTGGGTTAAGATCTTGGGTCATGAGTTTGGGTGTAAAAGTAATAGAAGGGTTGGAATAAAATGTGTTTTGCAAAAAGTTTTAACTTCTCCTAAAAACTCTAGTTTAGCTCCTGAAGATGGTTAATGGTTTTGCTTTAATTGATAGTGTAGACGTGCCCCGAGGGCCTCATGCTACAGTTCGGACTCAAATGTCACGGTTCTTAATCTGACCTCACAATGTGCGATGTGAGATTGATAAATCACCAAAGAGTCCAAATCCAGCAAATCGTTTTTGAAAAACTAATTTTTGTAAAGAAGTGCCAAATATGGACTACTTTGCCAGATACAGAGTCGCCACCTAAATATTTTATTTTGGGGAAATTTAGGAAACTCTGAATCGTGCCCTACACCACGTGTCCGTCATCACCAAAGTTGTCTTGGCTCGGGAACTTGGGTACGATTGGCGAAGGTCATCTATGAGCACCCCCGCTCGCCCAATCAAAGATCGGCCTGCACTAAGCATGATATCTTGTTTTCGAAAACGCATGTGCTCTTATTCCGATTAATTAGCAAATCTTACTATGTGATGCGCACAGCAAACAAGTATAGACTAGATCGCCTAATTTGGAACAAAGCATTGCATACTTGTTTGTTTTGAAAAATTGTTTGAAGTTTGCAACTCGCAAGTAGGCTAAAACGAGGATTTTGATGAATTGTTCCAATTCAAGCAATCCAACCTTCACCCACAGGCATTTAGGCAGTTATATCACATAAGCAAATAGCCTCATGGCAAGCATGCTATTAGGGCAATCAATGACACACATGCAGTATGCTAAAGCGTAAACACTCACAGTGTACTCCGAGCCAAAACAAAGATCTAGTTAGTAATCAATGCATGATCCTAGTTCATGTTGAGATGGTTAATGCAACACATGCAAAATGCAACTAAAAATAGGCTCAGCTATTCTAAGATGGCATATGAGATGCGACAATTCGATACATGTATTCAAGTAGGAATTGAAATACAATACAGATGAATGGATGCAAACATGCAAGCATAAGGATGCTAAGTGAAACATGCCCTAAAACTAACCATCGTAAGCGGTTAAGTAAAAGGGAGAAAGAAATGGGGGTTGGAAGACATGCATCACACACACGCACGCTTATTACAAAATTGTGCCCTCTCGATGAAGGGACAGAAAGAATAATACAAATCATCTAATTAACTAACTAACAAGCTAATTAATTGTTACATAACCCTTAACTAATTTAAGTAAATTAATTAAGTTACAAAACAGTTAAAGCAGCCTCAAGAGGAGGGACAAATGCATGGTCAATCGGCTTTGCTCGGAAATCCGTTGCCATGCCCCATGTTGCCTCTGTTTGCACTATTTTGCACCTCTGTATACTGCACAAATCTCTGCGATGCTCCTGAACCACCTCCTGGATACTCTAAGAGGTCACCGGCCATGAGGGTTGGCCATCAGCCAATGGAAAATGGTCATCCACCAAATGTCATGCTATCGGCCAACAATATTTAGTCGATCGGCACTGAAGATCGCCGATCGGCCATCTCTTCTTGCAGACTGCTCATTTTACTGCAGCAGAGGACAAACAAGGGCATGGCAATACATTTGCAAGAAAATGTTGTGCCATTACACCCCTTATCATGTTTAAGGCTCGAAGGAGTGTAATGCTTGACCCTCGGGCCACCAATCACGCATTTCAATGCATGATGACCAAAGCGATAGAATTGCACAAATCACTATGGAATGAATGCACAAAACACACAAATGCCTCATACTCTATCATGTCGGATCAAGAGTGCTGGCAATCGAGGATTGAAGTACGTTTCGTCACTTCGAGTACGAAACGTCCCTCGTTCCTCGTGTTTGGTTTGACACACCAAACCAAACACAATGCAATGCATACAAGCATGCCAAATACAATGCAATGCATGAGGACAATGTAATGCACCATGAGCATGCTAACTCAATGCAATGCAATGCTAAGCTAATGTAACATGAACATGCCAAGTATGCAACAAGGTTATGTAATGCACCTAGCTAAACATCATGCAGTATACCAAACATGCAAACATGATACAATGCAAGCATGCAAATAATGTAATGCAACATGAGCATGACAACTCAATGCAATCTACACAAGCATGTGACAGAATGTAAACTAACAAGCATGTAACAAGATGCAACATGTCAAACATGCAACTATATGCAAAGATGGGCTTAAACTGAAATGGGAAGACCTCAGCCATGCCCAAAACAGTAGCCAAAGTGATGAATCAAGGCACCAAAAGAGCAAAACACACATGCGCACATATTGGTCCATAAACTATGCAACAATGCACAATCTTTAAGCATGAGTAAGAAGTAATATGCATGATATTGAGGCAATGAGGTAAGCTCTGAAATCATGCAAGGAGTGGTGTCAAACCACTCAAACAAGTTAAGCATAGCATGCTAATAAACTCAAAGCTCAAAGCTAACTAAGGGACTTGCACCATGGCCATATCAACCAAACTCCACGGGGCCAAGGTGACCCAAAACAGTCCCAAGGTAGGCTAAAACAAGGCTAGAACATGCATGGAACGAGGCCAAAACATGCTAGAAAGGTGAGCACAAAACATAAGGCATGCAAGGCCAAAGGGGATGATTGCACTACACCTACTAAAATCAAACATGACATGACTTAACCAATGAAAATTAGAGCAATGCCATGTCAAAATAAGCCCAAAAACCCACTGAGATGGCATCCCAAAGGCCTAAGCATAATGGCATGCACAATGATCGATTCTTGAGGCATAAAACACAAACCTTCCAATGCATGAAAAATGTTATAAATGTGAATGCGTGGCCACATTATATGGACTGAAATCTCATGTGAAATGATGCCAAATCATGAAAATGGTCTAAGCAATGCATGCTAGTGACTTGATGCACAAAGCTTATCAAGCTAAGATGAACTAAGGCTATACAAAACATGGCATTTATGACCAAAGCAAGAAAAATCAGAGCTAGAGCATGGTAAAACATGACTAAAAACTCCTTTGAGTTGAGCCAAAATATGCAAGAATGAAGGTTCAAGCACATGATGCATGTTAAGACAAATAAGAGGATTACAAGACAAGTACATGGTGCATGCAAGAGACCAACAAACCAACTCAAAACAGAGGTATATCATGCCAACATAACACCAAATACTTGCTAAAATGGGGCCAAAACATGCTATGCAAACATGCTACCAATATGAGCCATTTATGCTAGCAAATGAGAGACAAGGAGAGGGGGGGTCCCTCTCTCATTTGAGACTTCAAAACCACTTCTCCACCACTGAAAATGCTTTGGATTTCAGTGGTGAGAAGGTAAAAATAAGATGATTCCAAAGCTCAAAAGTAAAGGTACAAAACAAGGCCAAACAAGGCCTAAGAGGGGGTAGAAAACCCCCCAACCAAAAAAAGACCTTAATCAAACATCTTAAGCACACAAAATCAGAACTTTTTGTAGTTTAGAGCTAAGCTTAAAACAATATGCAAGAAGGTCTAAAAGCTTAAGCAAGAAAGGGGTATCTAAAGCAAGAATGCTCACCCTTGAAGAACACTTTCAAGGACACCACTCCAGCAGCCTCCTCTGACTAAAACTAGTCTAAGAACTCTGAAATCAACCCCAACGGACCTCAGAAACTTAGGGATGGTGTTTCACTGGGTGCTTTAGTGCAAAAGTATGAACAGAACACCCTTTAGAGCACAAATACACACACAAATGTAGAGAGAGAGGGAGATATAGAGAAAGAGTGATATATCTTATATCTCAGATTTCATGAACCCCTGGAAAGGGAGGGGAGGCTCCTTTTTTATAGAATCTCAAATCCAAAGCTTCTTGGAGAAGCTAACACAATGTGCAAATCCCTCCATACATGTGTATGGAGGGGGTGAATTATGCGTGCCAACTGGCACAAAATATCTACAAAAAGCAGATGAACAGGGTTCGGCCAGAAAATATGGCCGATTGTCCAAAAAAAGTGCCGATCGGCCAAAAAGAGTGCCCATCGGCCACCACTTTTGGCCGATGGAAAGAAGACAAGGTCAATGGCATCATGCCATGGCCGATGGGTTTCAGGGATGGCTAACAAGCCATTCTATACCCCCAGAAGCAAAAACCACAAGTCCTTGATCCACAACCAAGCACAAAACAGTCAAGTTAAGAGATCCTAAGGCACGGCGCGCAGCCGAGACGTTCGGAAACTCAAAACGAACACGAGCATGGATGATCACCGAGTGTTCAAACGATGACGTCAAAGTCTTGAGGACGGTCAAAAATGGGGTGTCTACAGTTGCCCCTCTTTGACAGAACTCGAAAGTCATAAGATGACGGGAGTGAATGTCAAAGCCCAAAGATGACCCATTTTTGACGAGGCCAAAGACTTAGGCATGCATACAAGACAATAAAGATATGTGCCCGCAGACAGGGGAAAAATGAAAATGACATGCACGATGCCGAACATAACTTATGATCATGCAAAGAGAGCTGTAATGAAGCACAACATGCAACAGTTTAAGTAAACGAGTAAGAATCAAACTACATTTCATGCAGAAAGGACGTAAGACAAATATGCAATTCTCACTGTGTTTCACGCAAGCAAGACTAAAAGCGATTACCGAGGAGACCCGGAGTCTCAAGCACGATATCTCTCAACATATTACACGCCAGAGAAAGGAAGCAATTCTCAATGTATCACACATAAGAGAAGGGAAGCAATTCTCAGCGTATCGCACGCAAGAGAAGGAAGCAATTCTCAGTGTATCGTACGCAAGAGAAGGAAGAAACAACAATTCTCAGCGTATCGTACGCAAGAGAAGGAAGCAATTCCCAGTATATCACACGCAAGAGAACAAAGCAATTCTCAGCGTATCACACACAGGAGAATGAAGCAATTCTCAGTATATCACACGCAGGAGAAGGAAGCAATTCTCAACGTATCGCACGCAAGAGAAGGAAGCAATTCTCAGCATATCGTATGCAAAAGAAGGAATAAACAACAATTCTCAGCGGATCACATGCAAAAGAATGAAGCAATTCCCAGTGTATCCCACGCAAGAGAAGGAAGCAATTCTCAGCATATCGCACGCAAGAGAAGGAAAAAACAACAATTCTCAGTGTATCACACGTAGGAGAAGAAAGCAATTCCCAGCGTATCGCACGCAAGAAAAGGAAGCAATTCTCAGTGTATCACATGCAAGAGAAGGAAGAAACAACAATTCTCAGTGTATCACACGCAGGAGAAGGAAGCAATTCCCAGCGTATGGCATGCAAGAGAAGGAAACAATTCTCCGCATATCGTACGCAAGAGAAGGAAGAAACAACAATTCTCAGCGTATCACACACAGGAGAAAGAAGCAATTCCCACCGTATCGCACGCAAGAGAATGAAGCAATTCATAACGTATCCCACGCAAGAGAAGGAAGAAACAACAATTCTCAGCATATCACACGCAGGAGAAGGAAGCAATTCTCAGCGCATCACACGTAGGAGAAGGAAGCAATTCTCAACATATCACACACAGGAGAAGGAAGCCATTCTCAGCGTATCGTACGCAAGAGAAGAAAGAAACAACAATTCTCAGCGTATCACACGCAGAAGAAGGAAGCAATTCCGTGCCACGCAAGAGAAGGAAGCAATTCTCAGTGTATCACACGCAGGAGAAGGAAGCAATTCTCAGCATATCACACGCAGGAGAAGGAAGCAATTGTCAGCGTATCGCACGCAAGAGAAAGAAACAATTCTCAGCGTATCGTATGCAAGAGAAGGGAGAAACAACAATTCTCAGCGTATCACACATAGGAGAAGGAAGCAATTCTAAGTATATCACACGCAGGAGAAGGAAGCAATTCTCAGCATATCGCACGCAAGAGAAGGAAGCAATTCTTAGCGTATCACACGCAGGAGAAGGAAGCAATCTCAGCGTATCGCACGCAAGAGAAGGATGCAATTCTCAAAGTATCGTACGCAAGAGAGGGAAGAAATAACAATTCTCAGCGTATCACACGCAAAAGAAGGAAGCAATTCTAGCATATCGCACGCAAGAGAAGGAAGCAATTCTCAGCGTATCACACGCAGAAGAAGGAAGCAATTCTCAGCATATCACACGCACGAGAAGGAAGCAATTCTCAGCATATCGCACGCAAGAGAAGGAAGCAATTCTTAGCGTATCGTACGCAAGAGAAGGAAGAAGCAACAATTCTCAATGTATCACACATAGGAGAAGGAAACAATTCCTAGCGTATCGCACGCAAGAGGAGGAAGCAATTGTCAGCGTATCGCACGCAGGAGAAGGAAGAAACAACAATTCTCAGCGTATCACACGTAGGAGAAGGAAGCAATTCCCAGCCTATCGCACGCAAGAGAAGGAAGCAATTCTCAGCGTATCGTACACAAGAGAATGAAGAAACAACAATTCTCAGCGTATCACACGCAAGAGAAGGAAGCAATTCCCAGCGTATCGCACGCAAGAGAATGAAGCAATTTTCAGCGTATCGCACGCAAGAGGAGGAAGAAACAACAATTCTCAGCGTATCACATGCAGGAGAAGGAAGCAATTCCCAGCGTGTCGCACGCAAGACAAGGAAGTAATTCTCATCGTATCGTACGCAAGAGAAGGAATAAACAACAATTCTTAGTGTATCACACGCAGGAGGAGGAATCAATTCCCAGTGTATCGCACGCACGAGAAGGAAACAGTTCTCAGCGTATCGCACGCAAGAGAAGGAAGCAATTCTCAGTGTATCGTACGCAAGAGAAGGAAGAAACAACAATTCTCAGCGTATCACACGTAGGAGAATGAAGCAATTCTCAGCGTATCGCACGCAAGAGAAGGAAGAGAGCAAGACTCGATGTACCACAACGAGTGCGCCGGGGTGTTTCTAACTGAAACAAGACGAACTCAAAGGACAGGAAAGGTCTCACCTGGAATTCCTCTAAATGGACCGTACATACAATATCGTGTCCTGCATAAGGAAGAAACTTTAATAGGTACTATATCGTTAGAAACATGCATAGCAATACAACTGAAAAGTGCGCGATAATATGAGTGAAGAGGTGCATGACAATGCCACCCAAGTGCGATGCATAACAATGGAATTGAAATAAGCATGATAATGCAAATAAGACATGCGAGACAACGCAAGTAAGAGGATGCATGACAATGCAACCTAAGTGCACACGTAACAATGCGAGGAAGGCATGAACACATGTAAGTAAAGCATTCGCGATAACGCAAACAATGTGTATAGCAAGGACGGTAAGATGTGCATGTGCGCGACAATGCATATAGTGTGTGCATATCAATGGGACAACAAGGAGAGGCAATTATTCAACGGAAGCATGGTAAAGGCATGTTATTCGTGATGTTGAGATGCGACTACAAAGCAAAACGAGGCACGCTCGATGCAAGAATGAGAAGACGTATAACAAGTGCACCTATTACAAACACAACACAATGTTGTAATGAAACATGTTCAAAACTATTTTCGAATCTCGCGAGATACAAAAGGATACGAAAAAGGATACACCTCGCACGTATTGAGTGCCGCACACGAAAGACACAGTTCGAGGTCAACACAAAGACCGGTTAAGCTTCAAAAGTGTACTATCTTGCACTGTCTTGAGAGATGATGGTACCAATCAACATATCTGACCCATACAAAGGCATTGGAGGGGCATCGGCCACAAGGAGAGGCCATCGGCCATCCATCGGCCACAAAAGGGATCTCATCGGCCAAACATTTAGTCGATCAGCTAACAATTTGTCCGATCGGCCAAAAATGGCAATTTCGGGGCAGTTTTGTCCTTTTGCCTCGGATCTTTAAATATAAGGTTCCAAACCTTATATTCTCATTTCCCCCTAGCTCGAAAAACATTTCTCCCTCCCTCTGGGTGATTTTCTTCTCTTCGATCCGTGTTCTTCTCCCGTTTTAAAGCCTTTTTCATCATTTGATTCGCGAAACCCTCCTCGTTTCGAATACTTTGAACCGAACAAAACTCGATTTTGGTGCCTCCTTCACGATTTCAACCACTTGGGGTTTGTTTTCCCTGAGTTTTCCTCGATCTTTGTTCCTTTTCCCACACTCTGACCTTTTCTCCCATTTTTCACCCCTCGGGGTTGACTTTTCGGTTGACTTTTGGCATTCTTGCCCATTTTTCACATCCTCGGCCATTTTCGTACTCTTCTTGAGATGACAGACGACATTCCACGAGGTGGGACTCCCCTGGAGCTGGACATGGACCCCGAGGTCGAGGTCCTACCTCTTCGCATTCGACCATTCGACCTGGTGACATACCGGCCGGCGGTTCACGTGTTGCCTCCTGACGGCATCTGCCACTTCAAGAGTTATACGCGGGGCGCACCAGTGGAGCTCTTGTTGCGCAAGCCAGAGTCACATCTGTCTTACGACGCCACTGAGGTATACTTCTTCTCTGTTTCATTTTCTGCAATGTAGAACATCTAACTGCGATAATCGATTCTGCTCTTTAACTACTTAGCCCAGATACACTGATATGTCATATGCTTAGTTCACTGTGAGCGCATGCAAACCCGATGTCTGTGTAATCTTGAACACATGCACACACATTGCATATTCAACTGAACGCATTCAAAACTGTATTTCTAACATTGCTTCACAACTGCTTGTTTTGAACACAGGGAGATTCTCATGCCTTCTGGGGGTATGGGAACACTGTTGCCCATGGTTGGTACATGGAGCTGCCCGATGCAGTCCGCCACCTCGTCAACCAGGACGGCTTTGGTGTCTTGTCCATGGGACACTCGCACCTTACTGCGAATAGGCCACTTCTGGGCGCTTTGGTGGAGAGGTGGTAGGACACCACCGATTCCTTCCACCTTTCCACTGCAGGGGAGATGACGATGACTCCCTTCAACTTCTCGATGCTCACCGACATCGGGGTAGGGGGTGATCCAATTCCTTTTGACACTGACATGGATGAGTGGGACGCCGACTAGATGTACTTGCTCAGTGATCGGCCACCTCTCTCCCGGCCAGGGTTCGTGAGGTATTCCTGGTTCGAGGACCACTTTAGAGTACAGGCACCGACGACCTAGGAGGAGGTGGAGCAGTATGCTCGAGGCTTTATCATGTTCTTACTGGGGACCACCCTCTTCGCCGACCGGGCGAACACTGTCGCCCTTTACTTTCTGAGCACATTGGTGGACATGACACAGATCCGCCGCTACGACTGGGGTGGCGCAGGACTGGCCACACTTTATGGATATATGAGTTCATCTTCCCGCCGCAGCGGACACTTGCTTGGAGGCTACTGGCGAGCCTGGGAGGTACACCTTCCCTTTCTGTTTTACAGTTCTTCCTTATACTATCTGTGCACTGCATACGCTGCACACAAGTAATCTGCTTTACACTGGCTGTACTCTGCACACACTGCACACACGCAATCTACCTTACACTGCACACTGTTTTCTAATTTCTGCTTTATTCTGTATTCTGCTCTCTGATAAGCATACTGATATTTGCCTTGTTACATTCTACAGTTGTGGGTGTACGCCTACTTCCCGAGGCTTGCCCCAGTGCCAGATGTGGAGATCCCCCTCGACATTCCATTTTCCCATCGATTTGATATGAGATATGAGCGGAGGCCACGGGAGCCCTTCCTGTTTTTTCATAGGTACTTTGACACCATCACTGCCGCAGAGGTATTTCAAACTTTACAGTTCATTTAAGCTTCGCTTTACATTATACCTCTAACAGTAGATAACAAACTATATATTCCCCTATTTGCAGATTACTTGGTAGCCCTGGGCTCCGTTACCTGACGCAGTGAGGGAGCAGTATGCTGGTGCTCGAGAGACTACCCGGTTCAGGGTTTTATTAGAGGGACTGGTCTACCGAGCTTGGTACTTGGGTGAGCGCTTCCTGCACCAGACCCTCGGCTCACCGGAGCAGATAGTTCCAGGTCCACCTCCTACCTATATGAGGCATACTGAGAGATACACATTGGAGGACATGATGGACTACACGTTCGGCTGGGACTCAGAGCCCTTTAGAGACGAGGGCGACTACATCAAGTTCATCCAGGCCTGTTTGATGTGGCCTTTGACCGGTGCTCGCCGAGTTAAGAGAGAGAGGCCTGCGGCGCCCGTGACAGGAGCAGGGGCATCAAGGGCGGCTCGGGCCCATAGCAGGAGTGGATCCTAGAGGGGACAGGGAGTCGGGTGGCCAGCGCTGCCCACCATGATGACATGCCGAGGACAGGGTGGGGAGACTTACCAGATACCCATCGCACCTCTTCCGGCTGATCATGAGCTTGTTAGAGTATACGGTTCGGCCCCAGTATGTACTGCTATACTTTGCATTCTGCACAGCCATTTCAATTCATTTGATATCCCACTGAATACTAATGATTTTTAACACTTTTGCAGGCTTCCGTCGAGTACACTAGACAGTCCCTGGAGCTGACGGCCTCAGAGATGGGGATGTTATGGAGGAGCCTGGATCTGCTGAGTATCTATGGCATCCCGGCAAGTTCTTTTAACCTCAGTTTTGAAACTTTGCGCATATGTTCCATGCAGATCTGATACATCACATCGTCAACACGGCACCTGATACATAGCACTCACGGCACTGATACACTGTAGTTTAGGCACTGCTCATAGCATTCACACACTGTATTCCCATATTGGTCATAGCATTCATACACTGTACTCATACACTGCATTTGGCATTCACGCTCGATTTTGCGTAGCATTATTGATGCGCTTTCCAATTGTTCTCTTCTCTCTCTCTAAAACTCAAATCTCTAGATCTACTCACTGGAGTGATCTTTTCACCATGGTCCTTTGAGAAAGAGTGTGGATCTCGTCGAGGGCTTCCTTTTGGTCCGATTGGTTCATGGTTTCGTCGCCATTGATTTTTGGGTCGTCATCTCTTGGCTTCAAGAGGTAAGGGTTTGTAGTTCTCTTTCAATACCCTCATTTATGGATAGAATTGCGGTATTTTCTTTATATAAACACAAAAGTTTATATTTTTATGCATATTGGGATGAATCATGAGATTGGGGTTAGGGTTTAAAGAGAGTTGGGTTAACTTGTTGGGTTAAGATCTTGGGTCATGAGTTTGGGTGTAAAAGTAATAGAAGGGTTGGAATAAAATGTGTTTTGTGAAAAGTTTTAACTTCTCTTAAAAACTCTAGTTTAGCTCCTGAAGATGGTTAATGGTTTTGCTTTAATTGATAGTGTAGACGTGCCCCGAGGGCCTCATGCTACAGTTCGGACTCAAATGTCACGGTTCTTAATCTGACCTCACAATGTACGATGTGAGATTGATAAATCACCAAAGAATCTGAATCCGGAAAATCATTTTTGGAAAACTAATTTTTGTAAAGAAGTGCCAAACATGGACTAGTTTGCCAGATACAGAGTCGCCACCTAAATATTTTATTTTGGAAAAATTTAGGAAACTCTGACTCGTGCCCTAGGCCACGTGTCCGTCATCACCAAAGTTACCTCGGCTCGGGAACTTGGGTACGATTGGGGAAGGTCATCTATCAGCACCCCCGCTCGCCCAATCAAAGATGGGCCTGTACTAAGCATGATATCTTGTTTTCGAAAACACATGTGCTCTTATTCTGATTAATTAGCTAATCTTACTATGTGATGTGCACAGCAAACAAGTATAGACCAGATCGCCTAATTTGGAACAAAACATTGCATACTTGTTTGTTTTGAAAAACGGTTTGAAGTTTACTACTCGCAAGTAGGCTAAAACGAGGATTTTGATGAATTGTTCCAATTCAAGCAATCCAACCTTCACCCACAAGCATTTAGGTAGTTATATCACATAAGCAAATAGCCTCATGGCAAGCATGCTATCAGGGCAATCGATAACACACATGCAGTATGCTAAAGCGTAAACACTCACAGTGTACTCTGAGCCAAAACAAAGATCTAGTTAGTAATCAATGCATGATCCTAGTTCATGTTAAGATGGCTAATGCAACACATGCAAAATGTAACTAAAAATAGGCTCAGCTATTCTAAGATGGCATATGAGATACGACAATTCGATACATGTATTCAAGTAGGAATTGAAATACAATGTAGTTAGAATGATGCGCCGAGCCCAATGCATGCAATACAGATGAATGGATGCAAACATGCAAGCATAAGGATGCTAAGTGAAATATGCCCTAAAACTAACCATCGTAAGCGGTTAAGTAAAAGAGAGAAAGAAATGTGAGTTGGAAGACATGCATCACACACACGCACGCTTATTACAAAATTGTGCCCTCTCGACGGAGGGACCGAAAAAATAGTACAAATCATCTAATTAACTAACTAACAAGATAATTAATTGTTACATAACCCTTAACTAATTTAAGTAAATTAATTAAGTTACAAAACAGTTAAAGTAGCCTCGAGAGGAGGGACAAATGCATGCTCGATCGACTTTGCTCGGAAATCCATTGCCATGCCTCATGTTGCCTCTGTTTGCACTATTTTGCACCTCTGTATACTGCACAAATCTCTGTGATGCTCCTGAACCACCTCCTGGATACTCTGAGAGGTCATCGGCCAGGAGGGGTGGCCATCGGCCAATGGAAAATGGTCATCGACCAAATGTCATGCTATTGGCCAACAGTATTTAGTCGATCGGCACTGAAGATAGCCGATCGGCCATCTCTTCTTATAGACTGCTCCTTTTGCTGCAGCAGAGGACAAACAAGGGCATGGCAATACATTTGCAAGAAAATGTTGTGCCATTACACCCCTTATCATGTTTAAGGCTCAAAGGAGTGTAATGCTTGACCCTCGGACCACCAATCACGCATTTCAATGCATGATGGCCAAAGGGGTCAAATTGCACAAATCACTATGGAATGAATGCACAAAACACACAAATGCCTCACACTCTATCATGTCGGATCAAGAGTGCCGGTGACCGAGGATTGAAGCACGTTTCGTCACTTCGAGTACGAAACGTCCGTCGTTCCTCGTGTTTGGTTCGACACCCCAAACCAAACACAATGCAATGCATACAAGCATGCCAAATACAATGCAATGCATGCGGACAATGTAATGCAACATGAGCATGCTAACTCAATGCAATGCAATGTTACCTAAGCATGCAAGCTAAGCTAATGTAACATGAACATGCCAAGTATGCAACAAGGTTATGTAATGCACCTAGCTAAACATCATGCAATATACCAAACATGGAAACATGATACAATGCAAGCATGCAAATAATGTAATACAACATGAGCATGCCAACTCAATGCAACCTACACAAGCATGTGACAGAATGTAAACTAGCAAACATGTAACAAGATGCAACATGTCAAACATGCAACTATATGCAAAGATGGGCTTAAATTGAAATGGGAAGACCTCAGCCATGCCAAAAACAGTAGCCAAAGTGATGAATCAAAGCACCAAAAGGGCAAAACACACATGCGCACATATTGGTCCATAAACTATGCAACAATGCACAATCCTCAAGCATGAGTAAGAAGTAATAAGCATGATAATGAGGCAACGAGGTAAGCTCTGAAATCATGCAAGGAGTGGTGTCAAACCACTCAAACAAGTTAAGCATAGCATGCTAATAAACTCAAAGCTCAAAGCTAACTAAGGGACTTGTACCATGGCCATATCAACCAAACTCCACGAGGCCAAGGTGACCCAAAATAGTCCCAAGGAAGGCTAAAACAAGGCTAGAACATGCATGGAATGAGGCCAAAACATGCTAGAAAGGTAAGCACAAAACATGAGGCATGCAAGGACAAAGGGGATAATTGCACTACGCCTACTAAAATCAAACATGACATGACTTAACCAATGAAAATCAGAGCTATGGCATGTCAAAATAAGCCCAAAAACCCACTGGGATGGCATCCCAAAGGCCTAAGCATAATGGCATACACAATGATCGATTCTTGAGGCATAAAACACAAACCTTCCAATGCATGGAAAATGTTATAAATGTGAATGTGTGGCCACATTATATGGCCTGAAATCTCATGTGAAATGATGCCAAATCATGAAAATGGTCTAAGCAATGCATGCTAGTGACTTGATGCACAAAGCTTATCAAGCTAAGATGAACTAAGGCTATACAAAACATGGCATTTATGACCAAAGAAAGAAAAATTAGAGCTAGAACATGGTAAAACATGACTAAAAACTCCTTTGAGTTGAGCCAAAATATGCAAGAATGAAGGTTCAAGCACATGATGCATGTTAAGACAAATAAGAGGATTACAAGACAAGTACATGGTGCATGCAAGAGACCAACAAACCAACTCAGAACAGAGGTATATCATGCTAAGATAAGACCAAATAATTCCTAAAATGGGGCCAAAACATGCTATGCAAACATGCTACCAATATGAGCCATTTATGCTAGCAAATGAGAGACAAGGAGAGGGGGGGTCCCTCTCTCATTTGAGACTTCAAAACCACTTCTCCACCACTGAAAATCCTCTGGATTTCAGTGGTGAGAAGGTAAAAATAAAATGATTCCAAAGCTCAAAAGTAAAGGCACAAAACAGGCAAACATGGCCTAAGAGGGGGTAGAAAACCACCAACCAAAAAAAGACCTTAATCAAACATCTTAAGCATACAAAATCAGAACTTTTTGTAGTTTAGAGTTAAGCTTAAAACAATAAGCAAGAAGGTCTAAAAGCTTAAGCAAGAAAGAGGTATCTAAAGCAAGAATGTTCACCCTTGAAGAACACTTTCAAGAACACCACTCCAGCAGCCTCCTCTGACCAAAACCAGTCTAAGAACTCTGAGATCAACCCCATGGGACCACAGCAAATCAGGGATGGTGTTTCACTAGATGCTTTAGTGCAAAAGTATGAACAAAACACCCTTTAGAGCACAAATACACACACAAATGTAGAGAGAGAGAGAGGGAGATATAGAAAGAGAGTGATATATAACTTATATCTCCCATTTCTTGAACCCTTGGAAAGGGAGGGGAGGAACCCTTTTTATAGAATCTCAAATCCAAAGCTTCTTGGAGAAGCTAACACAAGGTGCAAATCCCTCCATACACGTGTATGGAGGGGGTGGATTATGCGTGCCAGTTGTGATAACTGGCACAAAATATCTGCAAAAACCAGATGAACAGGGTTTGGCCAGAAAATATGGCCGATTGTCCAAAAAAAGTGCCGATCGGCCAAAAAGAGTGCCGATCGGCCACCACTTTTGGCCAATGGCAAGAAGACAAGGCCGATGGCATCATGCCTTGGCCGATGGGTTTTAGGGATGGCTAACAAGCCATTCTATACCCCCAGAAGAAAAAACCACAAGTCCTTGGTCCACAACCAAGCACAAAACAGTCAAGTTAAGAGATCCTAAGGCACGGCGCGCAGCCGAGACCTTTGGGAACTCAAAACGAACACGAGCATGGATGATCACCGAGTGTTCAAACGATGACGTCCAAGTCTTGAGGACGGTCAAAAATGGGGTGTCTACAGATAGTAGAATCATGAAATTGAAGTGTTAAATTACATATGTACAAGTTTAATTGAAATTTTAAAGAGTTTGCAAATTTATGTAAAAGTTGCGATTGAACCCTCAATGTTGATGTTTTAAATCATGTTATAATGTGAACCAAACTTGGGGGAAAAGAAATTACTAATGGTATGGGTGATATGAGCTTTGTGTTGAAATGGTTGTGTTGAATCTTGTTGTGTGTTATGTAATTGTATTGGGTTATGTGGTGTTAAGTTGGTTGACTTTTGTTGTGTGGAATTGAGTTGTGTTGGGTTGAGTTGAGTTGTGTTGTGTTATGTTATGGTTGGTACCCGTGCGGGGAGTTGAAAAATGATTTTTCGGTGCCCACGACCATCCGTATCATAGCCGGTAAATGTGGAGGATTGTTTTTAAAATAAAAAAATAAAATGGTTTTTCGGTGCCCACAACCGTCTGTATAATAGCTGGTAAATGTGGGGGTGGTTTAAATGTAAGGTGCCCAATTGCCCTGTCTAGGCTTATCGCTGGACGAATGTAGGAAAAGTGTTTTTGGGTGTCCACATAGTCCTGCCGTATTGTAGTCGGCGAAAGTGAAAAAATGATTTTTGGATGTCTACACAGTCCTGCCATATTGTAGCCGGCAAAAGTGGAAAAACGTATGGTTTTCAAAAATGCTTTGGGTGCCCACGTCCTACCGTATATTAGCCGGCAAATGTGGCAGATGGTCTTAAGAAGTTAAAAATGGTTTTTGGAAAAAGATGTGGTTTTTGAGAAAATGATTTTTGGGAGTTCACTTCCCGCCGTATAATAGTCAGCAAAAGATGGAATGTGCTGTGAATTGGATGCCCGCTATCCCGCCGTATCAAGCTGGCAAAAGGTGGAATGTGTTGTGAAGTGTGTTGAAGTCAGTGACGATATATGTGACTTGTGATGAACTTGTGAAATTACCATTTGATGTGTAAATTGGTATGGAATGGAAATGTATATAGAAATTATTTGAAAAGAATGGATAATGAAATGGTAATTGGATAAGGGATTGGTGATAAAGAACTCACCAAGTTGTTTGTATCTATAAGGAAAAATTAAAAGTTTTGTTTTATGATTAATTAAGAAATTGAATTAAAATGATCTATTATCCTTGGGATATGTTGAATTATGATTGATAACGCACATGTGGATATGACGTAGTTGTGATATGTTGAATTATAGTTGATAATGCAAGTGTGGATGTGATGTAGTTGTTAGATAAGTAGGAGTTGAGTATAGGATAACAATTATTGACTATAAAAGAGATTTGGATTTTTGTATTGAGGAGTTACAGCAAATATGAATAGATTGGTGGGAATAACACGTATGTGGGATGTTTTGAAGTATTAAGGGAATTTGAACTTGAGGTTATGACGTTATAATAAATGTAACTAGAAAATAGGAGAATGGGAATAAAAAGAGGAATATTTTAGAATGTGTTAATAAATATAAAATGATGTGGTTCCTTAAACATGCTTGTTTTCAAAATGGAGTTTTTGTTTTCTAATAAAAAGGATAGTTTTTTATGGTTAAAGATTTTCCTTAAATGTTCAAATAAATTTTGAGAAAAAAGTACTGTACGTATGATATTTTGAAATTACAAAACGTCACCTACTATATGGTATCACCCTGCATGCATGATCATTTCTATCTATAGGATAGTTATTGTTTTAAAACTATGAGATTCCTACTGGGCAATTGTTCTCACCCCTTGTTGTTTCATTTTTTTTACAGGAAGAGATTTCGGATTGATTGGTTGAAGGATTAGGAAGTCCATGTCACTCTTATGTGTAATCCCATTGTGCTGTGATGTTTGTAATCATTTATTTGTAACCTCGTAGCGGGAGCTTGGCATGTATTATCATTATTGTTGTACTCATCATGAGAGAGAACATGTACTATTATGTTTCTATTACTCAAGGGTAATAGATATTTTTAATTAAAAAAAAATGGACCTAAATTTCAGGCTCTTGGTAATGTTTTCGAGTAATTAAAAATTTGGGGCGTGACACCAACCATGGCATCAAACCCATATCAAATGAAAGGAAAATAAAAAATTTCATCAACTTGAGGGAGGCTTCATCGTTCATCAAATTTTTACTGATAGCCGTTACTTTTGTGGAGGCTTCACCTGTAACGCCCTCAAAATATGATATAAATCAACCATTCATATAATCTATAGATATAATAGAAATGGTATATTCTCATTCATCAAAGTCTATATTACAAAAGATATTACATGCATTGCACTTTCATCAATGTTCACCTTGAAACTATAACATGCAACTTTAATTGTTAACAACAAAAATATGTGCCCTACGGGCTTACATCTTTCCAAGTTATCACTTGGTTACAACAAAAGAAGAGTCCTAGCTCTATACATATAAAGCCCTCGGCTCGAGTTTAAATTAAACACAAAACAAAATATACAAAATGGAGCCTTCAGCCACTAAACCTCCCAAGCTATGTCCTTGGAGGCGGCATGTCACCTGTACCTAAAAATGGTTTCCCAAGTAGGGTGAGCCAAAGCCCAGTAGAGATATACTAACACAGTGTATGAAATTTAACTTAGATATAGGCATTAGATAAATGTTCAATACTTAAAACCAACCGACATCTTTCATGACCAATCAATTATGACATCAAAACCCCATTCTGTTTCCATTCATCCCTTTCAAGTCAATATAAAAGTATAGTCCTTTATTTTCAAAGCAATCCCAAATGAGACTACAACTCATTCATTGACAAGGCACTTCATTCATTATTTAAACACTTCAAACTTCCTGCCATTTTACGGAATTCTCATCCGAGGAACCGGCACCCATATATATATAAGATTTCGGGACTTTCACCTTGGACACTCCGGCCAACTTAGTTATCAATGGAGTCTATCCCTTATCTCTTCCCAAGCAATGGAGTGCATCCCCTATCTCCTCCCAAACAAAGATACATATACAACGTATTTAAGAGCATGTCATATACAATGACTACCAAAATTCACACATTCAACAACTTAATCAAACCATCTTGTTCAATGACATAATTCATATGGCTAGTTTTAATTTACCTAGTCTTCATGCAGTTTCTATAACAATCATAGTTATTCTCCACTGACAGCCCAAAACAGATATTTCTAAACAGATAAATTTTTTTTATCAAATTTCCATAGGCGAGTGATTTAGCAAATCCAACTACACCATTCATCTATATACCTTTCCAATTTCATATTTGCCATATCAATTTCATTATATAAACAAGATAAATTATTCACCCCAAAGTAGGGCAAATTTCCCCTTTTCACAAATGTAAATCACAAGTCTAAATTTCATCATTTTGATTCATATAATCCCATCTTCAACATCCTACATATATTTCCATGGCCCAAATAGAAAACCCTCTTTCAACTCTATACTCAAACCCTAGTTTACCCAAATCACTCCCAAATTCCACCATTTATACATAACATCAAATACCTAGGTTAAAAGCCATGCTAAAGCGTAGAACATCCCTACCTCAAGTATGGAAGCTCAAAGGAGAAGAAGGAAGAAACTTTGAAGGTGACCAAGCTCCACCTTTTCCGGATCAAATAGAATCCCACGCGATACTCTATCTTTTTAACAAAAGGAGTAGGGTAGAAAGACCTTAGATCATGGAGTATTTGTAGAGAGAGAGAGTTTTGGAGAGAGGAGGTGCCATATTAGGGTTTGGAGAAGAAATGAAATCAAAAAGTCATATAAAAATCCTCTGCTGCGAACTGATATATGCGAGGCTTGCTCGAGCAAAGGAGTTGTCGCTCAAGCGACCAGACACAACAAGTGACCTCGCTCGAGCGCAAGAAGCATCGCTCGAGTGCAGAATGCAAGCTTCAGGTTTGCCATAGACGCAAATGCACGCTCGAGCACAAGAAGTCTCGCTCGAGCAAAGAAACAATTCCACAAAGCTCGCTCGAGAGAAAAAAGCCTCGTTCGAACGAAGAAGCAAACTACTCAAGGGTTGCTCGAGCGCAAAAAGCCTCGCTCGAGCGAAGAGACCAAAATGTGGGCAACAACCATTTATACCAACTAACAACCAACATGTTCCAAACTCACCCAACAAGTCCCAAAACTCAATTTCAAAGAATTAAAGGGCATAAACAAGACATAGACAACAACATACAATCACAAAATCCGAGTCCGAAGCACAACAAAGGTCAGGGTAAAATCGAGATCGCTATATCATCGTATACCAGATAACCAGCCGATTGTCCTCCCAATCAACTGATTGTTTGATAAAAATTTACATAAGTCGGACAACCTCCTGGTCAACCAGTTGTTTGATAAAAATTAAAAAATTAGCATTGGAACACATAGTATCATATGAAACTTTTCATTAATTTTTTATTCAAATTTAGTATTTAAAATTTTTTTGAGTTAGCATTAGAGATACTCTAATAGCTGTCTAATTGTCTAGCACATGATCTAGGTGCCCATTATCCCCCTAATACAGCCAAATGGAAAAAAGGAAAGCAACTCAATGAGGACACAAAGAGGAACATACCTATACATACATGGTTATTGGAGACTGGAGAGAGAAGAGAAGAGAAAATGGGTTGGTTCATCTCCAAATTACAACAACATTATTTTTATTAGAATGCCTTTAACCCATATTGACTTTGTTATATAAATATATGAAAACAATTTTATCTCATATTCCCGTGAGCTTATTTGATTGTCTCAAAATTATATATTTGATTATTTAAAACAAACTTTTTAATTAATTAATGTGTATTTGATTTTGTTGTTGAGCCAAATAAAATAAAATAAGATTGAATATATATTTAGCTTTGGTTGTGAACCTTGGAAAAAAAAAAAAAGATGGTTATGTTGGGTTGGGGAAAATCCAAACTCATTAGGAGATGGGGAGGTTAGTACCCATGGGGAATGGGGAATAGGGAAAAATTATTATAAGGGAATAGGGATGGGGAATTAATATCCATCCCATTAACCCCCCATTGCCATCCATAGTGATAGAGATGGAGAGGAGAGGAGTAGAAAATAAGAAGAAGGAGAGGAGTAGAAAACAAGAAGAGGGAGAGGGAGAGAGACACTGAAGAGAGAGAAAAAGGCACTGGTTTGTGTAACGCCCTCAAAATAATACAATAAATCCAACTGTTATGCGGAAGATATAACAGAAATACAATACTTTCATTCATCAGAGTTTGTTAATAAAAGCTTAACATACAGTTAAATGCCATATAGGCTTACATCCTCCCAAGTCATTACTTGGTTACACAAAAGTGAGTCTTGCTCATTACATCTTAAGCCCTTGGCTTTATAGATAACAAAACATAATTAAGAAGCTCTTGCTTCCCAAAGGTCCATCCACTCTATTGCCTTGGTGGAAGCATATCACCTGCACCTGAAAATGATGTTCCCATATAAAGTGAGTCACAACCCAATAGAAATAATCTAACACAATATATGAGGTTTAACAAAGGTATAAGTACCATGTGCATAAACAATGCCAGTACTAAAACATCCACCAATTCTGCATATTCATATGTTACCAAGTTCAAACCTGAATCCATTTTCATTCAGCTCATTTCTAACTTATTTATACTACTCAATTCATGAGTTAAGTCTATTTTCTTTCAATTCATTCCCAACTCAGCTATACTACTCAATTCATGAGTTAAGTTCATTTTCTTTCAACAACCAAACTGAGACTACAACTCAATGGTTTTCTGACTGTACAAGATACACATAAACACTTCAATCTGTCATTTTACGGATATTTCGTCCATGGGAATCGGCACCCACGTATATCCAAGGTTTCGGGACTTTCACCCAAGACACTCTAGTCAACTTGTTTTCCATAGAGTTTATCTCCTTTCTCCTCTCAACAAACGTACATATACAATGTACTTATAAACGTAATCTCATGTCGAGTACATCCCCTTTCTCCTCCCAAACATGGAGTACATCCCCTTTCTCCTCTCAACAGGTATACATATACAATGTAATTAGCACATAGTCATATTCTATAGCGATCCCGATTTTGACCCAACCTTTGTTACATTCTAAAATCGGGTTTTGTGGTTTAATATTGTATCCATGTCTTGTTTTCCTCCTTTAACTCTTTGAATTTGAGTTTTGGAATATGTTGGGTGTGTTTGGAATAGGTTGGTTGTTAGTCAGTCTGGATTATTGTTGCCCAGATTTTAGCTTCTTCACTTGAGCAAGGCTTCTTGCGCTAGTGCGAGTCTTGTGAAATTTGCTCTTTCGCTTGAGCGAGGTTTCTTGCGCTCGAGTGAGAATTGAGAGTCCTCAGGTTTCTATCCCAGACGCAGAATTTCTGGAAAGATTGAGGTCTTTGCTCGAGCGAGCGTGTGCGTCTGTAAAACTTTTGAAGCTTTGCATTCTGCACTTGAGCGATGCTTTTTGCGCTTGAGCGAGGTCACTTATTGTATCTGGTTGCTCGAGCAACAACTCCTTCGCTCGAGTGAAGGTCACGTATATCAGTTCGCAACAGAGCAAAATTATATCATTTTATGATCTTCTTTTTGCTAAAAACCGTAATCCAACTCTTTCGCTCTCTCTAAAACTCTCTCTCTCTCTCTCTCTCTCTCTCTCTCTACAAATACTTGATGATCTAAGGGTCTCTCCACCCTACTCCCTTTGATAAAGAGTTAGAGCATCTTGTGGGCTTCCTCTTGATCCGAGCAAAATCGAGTTTGGACACTTTTGAGTTTCTTCTTCATCTCCTTTGAGCTTCTACACTTGCGGTAGGGATATTCTACACCTTGTTATGGGTTTTAACCTAGGTATTTATCATTTTGTGTAAATGGTGAGATTTGGAAGGATTTGGGTAAAATTAGGGTTTGGGTCCAAGATTTAAAAAAGGGATTTTATGTTGGGTTCCATGTATATATATATATATATATGGGGTATTGAATATGAGGTTATAGGGGTTAAAGTAATGATATCTGGACTTGGGATTGATTTTTGGAAAAGGGGGAAAATTGCCCTGATTTGTATTAAATAATTGTTTTGTACAAATAATGGAATTGATATGGGAAATATGAAATTGGGAGGATGTGTGAATGAATGTTGTAGTTGGATTTGATAAATCACTTACCTATGAAAAATTTGATAAATTATCTGTTTGATAATTGTATATCTATTTTGGGCTATTGGTAGAGGATATCTGTGATTGTTGTAGAAACTGTATGAGGACTAGGTGAATTGAAACTGGTCATTTGAATTATGTCATTGAAGATGATTGTTTGATTAAACCACTGAATATGTGATTTGGATAGTTATTGTATATGACAACGCTTTTAAATACATTGTATATGTATCGTTGTTTGGGAGGAGATAGGGGATGCACTCCATTGTTTGGGAGGAGATAAGGGATGCACTCCATTTTAAATTAAGTTGGCCGGAGTGTCCAAGGTGAAAGTCCCGAATCCTTATATGTGTATATTTGGGTGCCAATTCCATCGGACGGGAATCCGTAAAATGGCAAGAAGCTTGAAGTGTTTGAGTAATGTATGTTATTGAATGGTGAATGAATGAGTTGTAGTCTCATTTGGGATTGTTTAGATGATAAGGAACTATACTTATGCATTGATTTGAAATGAATGAATGAAAATGGATTAAGATGTGATTATCAATATTGAATGGTAATGGGAGAATGTAAGTTGGCCTTGAGTATTGGACTTTTATCTGACTTTTATATCTTAGTTAAATCTCATACTTTGTGTTAGTTTATCTCTATTGGGCTTTGGTTCACCCTACTTGGGAAACCATTTTTAGGTACAGGTGATATGCCACCTCCAATGACATAGTTTGCGAGGACCAGGGGCTGAAGGCTCTGTTTTTGTTATATTTATGCTCAAATGTTTATTCAAGCCTAGGGCTGTAGTTTGGCATAAGCCCGTATGGCGTTTATTTTGTTGTATTTAACTAGTGTTACATGTTGTAGTTTCAGAATGAACATTTATGAAAATGTAATGCATGTAATTTCTTTTGTAATATAAACTCTCACAAATGAAAGTATAACATTTCCATTATGTCCACAGATCTTATGAATGGTTTATTGGTATTATATTTTAGGGGCGTTACATATGCAATGACAACCAACAATGGATTAGTTTTAAATCACCTAATCCTCATGCAATTTCTACAACAATCATAGCTATCCTCCACCGATAGCCCAATGCAGTTATTTCTAAACAGATATTCAATCTCAAATACATAGCAAATAACCCAAAACCATTTATCTCATATTCATCAAAAACCCTTCTTTTCATTGCACACCCAAATCCTAGATTTGTCCCAAACCACAACCAAATCTCATCATCTATATACAATAGCAAATAACTAAGCTAAAAACCATATGCGAGTGTAGAAAATCCTTGCCTCAAGTGTGGAAGGCGAGCAAGCAAGATTGGAACTCCAAAAATGACGAAACCAGCTCTTACTTGGATCAACACGAAGCTCTTAAAGCCCTCTACCTTTTTCACAAGGACACTAAGGTCAAGAACACAATGAATCTGGGTGAAATCTTAGAGAGAATATGAGTTTTAGAGAGAGAGTATCAAGATCCGAAATTCTTGAGAGTTTTAGAGAGAGAGAGAGAGTGCTGAAAAAGTGATCTGAAATATCACATTCACTCGAGCATGGAAAACCCCACTTGAGCGTCAAACACAGACTCCCGCTCGAGCGTCGAATGCATTCTTCTAGCATTTGCAGGTCTGCAAAAAGAACTGAAGCTTGTCAATTCCCGCTCGAACAGAGGAGCAAATTCGTGAAGCCCGCTCAAGCGCAAGAAAGCCCGCTCCAGCGGAGGAGCAAATTCTGGGCAACATAAGTTTGGAAAAACGAATAACCAACCTGTTTCAAACACCCAACTACAACCCAATAACCAACAATAAGGGGAAGACAAAGGAAACAAGACATGTACAACCATCCAAACCATACAAACCGTAGTCCGGAACACCACAAGAGACGGGTCAAAATCGGGATCGCTATAGTTTGTTTAGGGTTTGGTTTGGAAACAATATATATATATATATATATATGGTTATTGGTCATTTTACACAATTCGCGACTAAATATTTTGGTTGCCAATTAGTTTTATAAATCCCTCCAAAATTTGAAATGTCTCCCTCCAAAAATTTTAGTTTTTTTTAGTCGCTAAAAATAAATTTTTGTTAACCAAACTTTTGGTCGCCAAAGATAAAAAGTAATTTTTTATTTTTTACTTTGCGACTAAATTATTTTAGCAGCCAAAACTAACTATACAGTGACTAAAATATTGTTTTCATCGCTGAAAAAAAAAAATTGGCGACCAAACTTTTGGTTGCCAAAGATAAAAATTAATTTTTTATTTTTCATTTGGCAACTAATATAATTTTAGTAGCCAAAACTAACTATAAAGCGACTAAAAAATAAATTTTTGGCGACCAAAAGAAAAAAAGTAAATTTTTATTTTTCATTCGGCGACTAAATAATTTTAGTAGCTAAAACTAACTATACAACGACTAAAATATTTTTTGGTCACTGAAAATAAATATTTGGCGACCAAGCTTTTGGTCGCCAAAGGTTAATTTTTGTTTTTCATTCAGCGACTAAACAATTTTAGTAGCCAAAACTAACTATACAACGACTAAAATATTTTTTTAGTCGCCAATTGTGGCAAATTTAGCGACTAAATTTTTTTTGTCGCCAATTGTGGTATTTTTAGTGACTAAATTTTTTTTAGTCGCCAATAATCAATATACCCTGACTAAAAAGATTTAGTAGCTAAATATTGTACTTTCGCCAACTAATATAATTTTTGGTAGCCAATTCCATAACTTTTGGCGACCCAAATATTTTTAGTCGGCAAAAGTGGTCGCCAAAAGTGTATTTTCTTGTACTGCATAGTTATAAAAAATTTAAACCTTATTATGAGCACACAGGATTTGTGTGACTTACTGGTTCATGTGAATTAGACCTCGGTTAGTTTGACTAATTAACCCCAAATTATTTAGTGTTTTATGATCAATACAAGTCTTTTAATTTTGTCAAGTTAAAAGAAGTTGCAATATGAAATATGAACTTCTGAAGAACCATTAAAATACCAAAAGGATGGACAAGCATGAGAGAGTATGGCCAAGAATTGGTTTCATAAAAATAAAAATAAAGGAAAATTTTTGATACACAAATAAAAATTTGTACAAAATAATGTCATAGATTTGAATTTGTTCATTTCAAAAGAAAAAAAAAAAGAGAAAAAAAAAAGAGACCAATATTAAATTGATTTATTATTTTAAAAACGTCGTTGACATAGAAAAAATGCATCAATATATGATAATGACATTTTTAAAATAATAAGTTAGGTCTTTTGGTTTAAAATCACTGATACAAATTTGCATGACATTTTTAAAATAATAAGCTAGGTCATATAGTTTAAAATGAATTGATATAAATCTCCAAAATCATATTCTATATAAGTGATTTTTTGTTTCTTTTTTTTTTTTTTGTATACTCCTTATGTTTATATATTTGTCCAATATACAAAGAATATAGGATATCAAACAAACAACATAGTAAAATCAATTATGGATTCAAAATTTATTGATTCAGTTCCACCCATGAGCTAGTTGGTATTTCAGCTGAAAATTAAAGGATAAAAAATAATACATCAATATAAATTTTTTTAAAGACCCATTTTTATATCCAAAAATGGAATTAAGAATTGACTAGATACATAGTCTAATCACATGATTTTATATCCCAAACCAACACAATAAAATAGAATTGCAGCTAACGCTATTCCAATTGAAGACTATTATCACTATGTTTGGTATAGATTTTAACATGTTGAAACTGGATAATCAAAAAATATAAATTAAAATTACTTTTTTTTTTCTTTTCAAAAATTATATTTTTTTCATTTTGTTCAAGCTATTTTTTTTCTTTTGAAATGTAAGCAAAAGTGACACCAAAATTCTTGCACAAATTTAATATATATATATATATATACTAAGTAGCCCATAAATTGCACCAAATCGTTCCAATATGAGATTCCAATTAACAATGGGTCGATGATGGCGTCTTTAGTTGTATGTCTTATTTCTATCAATAAAATCATGTTCTTTAATTTGACAAAAATAAAAAATAAAGTCAGTATTTGTCAACAATATTAGGGAAATTGAGCCAAAATTCTCTATGCCCAACATGTTACTATGTATAGGACAATCTAAACTATTTTATTTCTTAAACCTCCTGAACAAGAAGCATGTTCCTCATAAAAGACAAATTAATATTTTTGTTTTCTTTTTTCTAGACAATTTTACCCTGAATATATATGTCAAAGATTTGAATCAAATCTGATAATTATTGACGTTGAAGTTTTGTTGAATGATCATTGTTGGCCATTGTTCAATGATCAAATCTAGACCACAAGGAATAAATTTATCTTTGAGAATACTTTTCCAAACTAGTCGGCCGGAGAGAGAGGGTTGCCGAAGTGAAAGGGGGACTACTGGAGAAGAGAATGAGGAGTTACAAGTAGAAAGTGTACGGGTGAGGTTCAAAGGGTATATTTGAGATTATGGTAGGGGTCAAAAGAACATTAAAGAGGGAAGCAATTTTTGTGATGGAAGGCCAAAGAAGCAGGAGATCTACAATAGAAAGGTAGGGCCATTTAGCAGCCCTCAATTTTTATTGATTGGAGTTTTCAAGTGTAGTTTTTTGAATTTTCAATTCATATATTTTTTTATAGTGAACGTTTTAATTTTTTTAACCAATTTTTATTTATTTGTTTATTTTTAAAATTTTTATATCTACTTGAGCCAGATCAAAAAAATTAAAAACATAATTACAATATTAAAAAAATTTACTAAAAAAATGAATTAAAAATTTTAAAAAATGTTTTTGAAAACTCAAAATATAGAGTACTTTTATTGATTTTTGCAAGACAAATAAATAAATTTCACAACATAAGAAGATGTATCGAATTTTGTTGTATTTAACAAAAAATAATTAAATATAAAAAATTATTAAAGACAAATAAAAACCCATTTAAAAAATTAAACCAAACACAATCTATATTTTTTTAATATTAGTGGAGGCAATGTGAATTTAGGTACTAAATGTTGTTTAAAAAAATAATAATAATGTAGTAAATAAATGAAATGTTAATGCAATGCAATGTGACAACAACCAAAAGGACCACACAATGGTCATCCTTTTTTTGTTTCTTCTTCCATGATTCATTAAAGTCATCCTACAAATATTAAATTTCAAAAAAAAAAAAAGATCTAACATCATTCCATGCCAAAGCCATCTCTCTCTCTCTCTCTCTCCATTATGGGTTCGTATAGCGATCCCAGTTTTCCCTCCTTTGGTTATTGTATTCCAGACTCGGTTCCGTGGATGTCTGTTGTTGTATATGTTGCATTTTTGCCCTTTAATTTTTTGTATTTGAGTTTTAGGATGTGTTGGGCATGTTTGTAACAGGTTGGGTGTGTTTTGAAACAAAATGTTGCTGCCCAGTTTTTGGTGTCTTCGCTCGAGCGAGGATTCTGTAACTCGAACGAGCTTTGAGTTTGTGTCTCTTGGCTCAAGCGAGCATTCTTGCGCTCGAGCGTGCGTCTGCGTCTAGTTTGGACCTGAAGGTTGTGTTTCTTGGCTCGAGCGAGCTTTCCTTTGCACGAGCGAGCGAGCTATATGTTTTGGGTTTCTTCGCTCGAGCGAACATTCTTGAGCTCGAGCGTGCTTCTGGGTTGCTGACCTGAACCTTCGTGTTGTTGGCTCAAGCGAGGCTTTCTGCACTCAAGCGAGGTTCATCTGTGTTTGGTCACTCAAGCGACCAATCCTTCGCTCGAGCAAGCCTCGAGTATATCAGTTTGCAGCAGCGGGTTTTTACTCACTTTTTCACTCTCTTCTTCTTTCAAACCCTAGATCCGACTCTCTCTCTCTCTCTCTCTACATACACCTTCTCTCTAGAAATACACTTGGTTCTTGGGTGTGTCTACTCTAGTCCCTTTGTAAAAAGTGTGGAGCTTGGTGTGGGCTACGTATTGATCCGAAAATCATTGGGTTTGGATCATCTTGAGTTTCCTTCATCTTCTCCATTAGGTCTCTCCATTTGAGGTAGGGATAACCTACTCCTCTCTATGAGTTTTGACATAAATGTTGGGTATTTTGTATAGATGGTGTTGTTTGGGGATTTTTGAAAAGTTAGGTGTAGACACCCCATTTTTGACCGGCCTCAAGACTTGGACATCACCGTTGGAACACTCGGTGATCATCCATGATTGTGTTCGTCTTGAGTTCCCGGAGGTCTCGGTTGCGCACCTTGCCTCAGGATCTCTCGACTCGACTATTTTGTGTCTGGTTTTGCACCAAACACTTGTGTTTTGCCTTGGAGGGGCAGGGAATGCCTTGTGAGGCATCCCCACACATCACCGGCCATGGCTCGAGGCCACCGGCCAGTGATTTTATGCCATCGGCAATATATATTGCCGGTCGGCATTCTTTGTTGATGATCGGCCATTTATTTTGTCAAAATGGCAATTTTGGATGGCCGATCACTGTTCATCTACTTTTAGTAGATATTTTGTGCCAGCTGTGATAGCTGGCACCCACCTTTGCTCCCCTCCATACATGTGTATGGAGGGATTTCCCTCTTAGCAAGCTTGTTTTGTAAGCTTTGCAAGAGGGAGCTTCTATAAGAGGAGGGCTCTCCTCCCTCTTCTAGAGGTTAGAGAAACATAGTTAGAGAGCTCTGGTTTTTAGGTTAGGGCTTATATATATTCCATCTCTATATCTCTCTCTCTTGAGTGTTCTAGGTGTGTTTGTTCATAGTATTACACACAGACACCTACCATTACACCTTCCCTTGGCTATTGAGGTTCTGAGGGATTGTTTTCAGAGTTTTGAAGCTGGTTTGGACCTAAGTAGACTGCTGGTCCACCATTTGTGAAGAGGGTCTACAAGGGTAAGACTTTTGTCCCTTTTTGCCCCATTTTTGCATAGCTTTTTAGCGTATCTTGCATCAGTTTTTGAGCTTAGTGTATAACATAAAAAAGTTCTATTTTTAGGCCCTCTAAATAGTTGTTTCTGGTTGCTTCAAGCTTTGGGGTTTTTTGACCCCTCTTAAGCCTTGTAAGGCTCCATTTTGTGCCATTTTGGGTGAGCTCCGAGACCTTGGTGTTTGGGCCTCCTCACCACTGAAATCCCTCAAGATTTCAGTGGTAAGGATGGTGTCTTGAGGTCCCAAGAAGGAGAGGGCCACCCCCTCTCCTTGTTGTCCATGAAAAGGATCATTTTTTTTTTTTTGCCTCTTGAGGGAGCGCCTAGCTTAGGCTCATGTTGACCATGCCTTGGCTATTTTTTATGCTTATTATGTCATGATATAATATTGTTTTAAGTTGGTTTTGCTACACCATGCTTGCTTAGCATACATGCCTTGTAATGCCATTTTATTGCCTTAACATGCCTTAGGTTGTAAACCATTGTTCTAGCATGCTTTAGGCTTAGCTTTGTGAAGCTTTCATGTTTATTTTGCCATGTTTAAGGTCTGTCCTTAGTTGTTTGGGTCGACTTTAGCATGCATTGCACAGCCTCTTTGCATTTTAGCTTGTAGGCTTCAAGGGTGTGAGTGTGTAGCATGCATCCTTGCCTCATTTCAGTGGTTTGGAACCACTTGCCATGTTATTTCAGCCCACTTAGCATGCTCGTGTGGTTGCATTTGATGTCCCTTAAGTGTGTTCAAAGGTCGACATTCCTTGCTTCATGTTTAGCCTCTTTGGTGCGCTTGCATGTTTAGGCCTCTTAGATATCATCTAAGTAGTCTTTTGGCTTTGTTTTAACATGCTAGAAATCTGATTTTAGTTGTTTAATGCATGCCATGTTTGGTTTTGTCAAGGGTAGTTTAATGTCCCTTAGCTTACTTTGAGTTTTGGGACCTTGGTTGCATGCCTTGGCTTGTCATGTTTAATTGATTTGGTATCATATTTAGCATGATTTTAAAGCTTCCAATGCATGCCATATGTCCGTGATTATTCCCCTTGAAGTGTGCTTAAGGGATATCCTTTGATGCTTAAGTGTTTAGGTCTTAACATGTGCATGCGTGTATGTGTGTTGGCCCTCATGTTTGAGCACTTTGGCCGTTGATTTAGGCTTGTTTGAGAGGGGCCTAATTTAGTTTAAGTCCGTCTCCTTGCTTGTTTGCATCCTCCTCTTGTACATTTGCTTGCATACTTGCATGTACACATTGCATTGCCTATGTTGCATGCTAGCTCACATGCTTAGGATTGCATTGCATTAACATGCATGTTATACCTCTTGAGTTGAGCATGATAGAGGTTGAGCCCCTTTGCCTGTTTATTTACATTGCATTACATTTGAAATTGAAGTTGCACACTCGATTCTTTGGGCCATCATCATCGAAATGCGTGATTGGTGGCCCGAGAATTGAGGATCATGTCCCTTTGAGTCATAAACATGATAAGGGATATGGTTGGTGCATACATTGCTTGAATTGCATTGCCATGCAAAGCTCTGTCCTCTACTGCGGTCAAACGGATTCTGCAAGAACTTTTTGCTGATCAACTGCACAGAGTGCCGACCGGCAATCCATTGGTGGCCGATGGATTCATTTTTGGCCGATCGACACCAAATCACAGCCGATGATGATTCCCTCCAGCCGGTGGCATTCCTCAACATCCAGTGAGCACATCCTGAGACTTTGGCAGTCTTCAGAGAAGCAGAGCAGGGAAAACAGAGGTGGCTTGTGCATGGCACTGGACTTCCGAGCAAGACCCGAGCATGTGTGCATTGGACCCTCTTCCCGAGGCCCCTTTTTTTATTGTTTTTCTTAGCTTAGTTAATTTGTTAATTAATTAGGTGATTTGTAATAATTAATTAGCTTGCGAGTTAGTTAATTTGTATTATTCTTTCGGTCCCTCCGAGCGAGGGCGAATTTGTAATAAGTGTGGGTGAGTGTGTGCATGTCTTCCAACCCCCACTTCTTTCTCCCTTTTACTTACCTGCTTTGATGGTTACTAATAGGTCATGTTTAATTTAGCATACCTTATGCTATGCATGGGTGCATCAGTCATCAGTATTCCATGCACCGGGCTCGGCGCATCATGCTAACTGCATTAGTATTTCAAATCTAACTTGAATAAATGATGTTGGTGCATTTCACATGCCACCTCTAGATTAGCCGAGCCTATTCTAGTGACATTTTGTATGCGTTGCATTAGGCACTTAACATGGACTTGGATCATACATTGATTTGCTAACGAGTTCCCTATTTTGGCTTGGAGTACTATGTAAGTATTTATACTTTAGCATACCGCATGCGTGTGGATGTTGACATGACAGCATGCTTACCATGTGGCTAGATGCTTATGTGTTATAAATTGCCTGAATGCCTGTGGGTGAAGGTTGGATTGTCTGAGTTGGAATAGCTCATTGAAATCCGTGTTTTAGCCTACTTGCGAGTAGCAAATTCCAAAACATTTTTCAAAACAAACGGATATGCAATGCTTATTTCCAAATTAGGCGATCTAGTCTATACTTTTGTGCTGTGCGCATAACATAGTAATTCTAGGCTAATAATCGGGATAAGAACACATAACGTTTTCAAAATCGAATATCACGGTTAGTAGAAGCCGATCTTCGGATCTGGCGAGAGGGGGTACTCATAGCTGACCTTCCCCAATCATACCCTAGCTCTCGAGCTGAGGCAACTTTGGTGATGACGGACACGTGGCCTTTGGCACCGAGTCAGGGTTTCCTAAATTCCCCCTTAAAAAATATTTAGGTGGCGACTCTATATTTGGAAAAGCAGTCCATGTTTGGCACTTCTTTTCTAAAAATCTGCTTTCTCAAAATGATTTGCCGGATTTGGACTCTTTGGTTCAGATTAAGAACCGTGACACAAATTGAGTCCAAACTGTAGTACGAAGGCCTCATGCGGGCGCGTCTACATTAGGGTTTGTTTTGAAATTATATAAAAAGGGGGTTTTTCAATTATTAAAATCCATGTGTATGTGAGACCTTGGAAAATTAAATTATTGTTGTGGAATTGATGAAAATGTGCCTTAGGGTCAAAGTTGGGAAAAAAGGAGGAAAAATCATAATTTAATATGATAAATTAATTTGTATAATTAATTTGGGAAAGTATGAGAATGTGAAATTGGGATGACAATCATGAAATTGGGAAGTTGTGAGATTGAATGGTTTAGTTGGATTAGTTAATCACTCACCTAAGAAATTGTTTATAATTTCTCTGTTTGATGAATTTATTATCTGTTTAGAAATAACTGCTTTGGGCTATCGGTGGAGGATAGTCTTAATTGTTGTAGACACTGTATGTTGATTAGGGAAAATGGAAACTAATCAAATGGTTAAGTCATTGAATATGACGGTTGAATTAACACATTGAATATGTGTCTGGATTGATCATTGTACATGATAAATTGTTTAAATACATTCCATATGTATCTTGTTTGGGAGGAGATAGGAGATGCACTCCATGGTTTGGGAGGAGATAGGGGGGACTCTCAAACCTGTTTGGGAGGAGATAGGGGATGAACTCCATTGATAACTAAGTTGGCCGGAGTGTCCAGGGTGAAAGTCTTGAAATCTTAATCACGTTTGCATAACGTAGATAATTGAAGTATTGAAACGTTTTCATATGAGTTGTAGTCTCATTTGAATTGTGGATAATGGGAGTGCTTTAATATGAGTTGTAGTGTCATTTAATTGTTGGCTAGATAATAAGCCATGTTTATGAATTTGAATTGGATAAGTAAAGGAAAGTGGAATGAAACGCGGATGTATTTGTCATGGAACTGGGAAGTGTTGTAAATTGGCTTGCAAGTGTTAACCATTTATCGAATGCTAATGTTTTAGTTATTGCTCATATTTGGTTTTGTACATCTCTACTGGGCTTTGGCTCACCCTATATGGGACATCATTTTCAGGTTTAGGTGATATGCCACCTCCAAGGACGTAGCTTGGGAGGCTTAGAGGCTGAAAGATCTTTTTGTTGTCATCTTTTTGGTATTACATGTAAATTCAAGCCAAGGGCTTAAATGTGTTTTGAGTTAGTACTTTCTTTTTGTAACCAAGTGTTGGCTTGGAAAGTTGTAAGCCCGTAGGGCATTTACTTTTGTTGTCAACATGTAATACTTTCGTAATGAATACTCTGATAAATGGAAATATGCTTTATTCTCTTATGTCTATGGTTTTCATGAATGTTGGTGTAACATCGCCCGGGGAGGGGCCTCGCGCTACAGTTCGGACTCGATTTGTGTCACGGTTCTTAATCTGAACCAAAGAGTCCAAATCTGGCAAATCGTTTTGAGAAACAGATTTTTGAAAAAGTAGTGCCAAACATGGACTGCTTTGCCAGATACAGAGTCGCCACCTAAATATTTTAAAATGGGGGAATTTAGGAAACCTTGACTCGGTGCCGAAGGCCACATGTCCGTCATCACCGGAGTTGTCTCGGCTCGGGAGCTTGGGTACGATCGGGGAAGGTCAGCTATGAGCACCCCCTTTCGCCCGGTCCGAAGACCGGCCTCTACTAACCGTGATATCTGATTTTGAAAACTTTATGTGTTCTTATTCCGGTTATTAGCCTAGAATTACTATGTTATGCGCACAGCAAACAAGTATAGACTAGATTGCCTAATTTGGAAATAAACATTGCATATCCGTTTGGTTTGAAAATGCTTTGGAATTTGCTACTCGCAAGTAGGCTAAAATACGGATTCCAACGAGTTTTTCCAACTCAAACAATCCGGCCTTCACCCACAGGCATTCAAAACAGTTTAACACATAAGCATCTAGCCACATGTTAAGCATGCTGTTATGGCAACATTCACACTCATGCGATATGCTAAAGCAAAAATACTTACATCGTACTCCGTGCCAAAACAGTAAACTAGTTAGCAAACATGTATGTCCTAGTTCATGTTAAAAGTGGCTAATGCATCACATGCAAAATGTCGCTAAGATAGGCTCGGCTATCCTAAAATGGCATATGAAATGCTACAAGTAACATATATTCAATTTGGAATTGAAAAGTACAATGTAGTTTGTATGATGTACCGAGCCCGGTGCATGTCAACAAATGCATGAATGCACGCATGCATAGCATAAGGTATGCTGAATTTAAACATGCCCTAATCTACCATCATAAGCAGGTAAATAAAAGGGAAGAAAGACGTGAGGTTGGAAGACATACACACACTCACGCACACTTATTACAGATTTTCCCTCACTCGGAGGGACCAAATAAATATTACAAATTAATTAACTACACAAGCTAATTAATATTACAAATTAACTAATTTAATTAACGAATTAACTAAACTAATTAAAACAGGAAAACGCCTCGGAAAGCGCGCCGCCATGCGCAAGCTGCCTCTGTTTTCCTTCTTTCACTCTTCTGGAGGCTGTCAAAACCTCAAGGTTGCATCCCTGAGCACTGGGGAGTACCACCGGCTGAATGGGATCATCACCGGCACTGGTATGTGTCCATCGGCACAAAATTGAAGCTGTCGGCAGAGAAAAGGTTGCCGGCCGGCACCTTACACTGCCGGTCGGCAAAGAAAGTCTGCAGGACCTGCAACTCACAGCAACAGAGGGCAAAACAAGGCATGGCAGCACAATTCAAGGCATGTATGCACCAACCATGTCCCTTATCATTGTAATGACTCAAAGGGACATGTGCCTCGATTCTCGGACCACCAATCACGCATTTCCATGCATGATGGCCCAAAGAACCGAGTATGCATCTTTGATTTCAAATGTATGCACACCAATCAAACAAATTAGGCCCAATTCCTATCACCAATTCAAGGAACAAGGCATGCATGCAAGATGCAATGCAACCTAGGCATACAAGCTAAGGATGCAACATGGCATGGCAAGGCACTTATGCAAGCATACAAGCATGCATATGGCAATGCAAATGGATGCAAAGATGGACTTAAACATGAATTAGGCGACTCTAAAATAGGCCTAAAACAGTGGCCATAATGACCAAAACAAGAAGCCAAAACACATGCACACATACACATGATGGAAGGCCTACACTTGGGCACAATTTAAACAACCCTCAAGCACACTTAAAAGGGACAAACGAGAGCAACTAGCATGCAACCTAAGCATTGAAATCATGTCATAAAATGATGCCAAATCATATTAAGCAAGACAAGCAAATGCATGTAAGCATGGCCTAAGCACTTGAAGCAAGTCATGGAGCTTTGAAGCATGTTTATCACAACGAACATGGCATGCATTGAACAACCTAAAACAGGTTTTTAGCTCATAACATGAGGCCCAAAAGACCACATAGATGGCGTCTAGATGGCTCAAAGACAAAGGCATGCAAAGGCACCAAAACATGGAGCATTGCAACATATGCTTTCAAAGCATTAAAGAGGCATGCAAGGCAATCAAACAAGCATGGAAATGGGACTGAAATGACATATAGAATGATCCCAAATCACCAAAACAATGCAAAGATGGCATGCTACACATGCACATACTCAAGGCCAACAAGCCCAAATGCAAAGGAGCCATATAATGCATGCTAAAATCGACCCAAACGACTATGGACAGATCTAAAACATGGCAAAATAAGCATATAACCTTCACAAATACAAGCCTAAAACATGCTCCAACAAAGGCTAACAACCTAGGCATGTTAAGGCACAAATATGGCATTACAAGGCAACCATGCTAAGCATGCATGAGGTTCCAAAACCAATCTTGAAATCATGTTATATCATGGATATATAAGCATGAAAAACATACCAAACATGCTCAACACACACTCAAGCATAGGCTTCTTTAAGAGGCCAAAATGTGCCCTTTTCAAGGACAACAAGGAGAGGGGGTGGCCCTCTCCTTCTTGGGACTTCAAAGCATCATCTTTACCACTGAAATCCCTCAAGATTTCAGTGGTGAAGAGACCTCAACACCAAAATCCCGGAGCTAGCACAAAATGGCTCAAAATGAGGCCTTTTGGGGCTTAAGGGTGGTCAACACCCCTCAAACAACAAAACACTCTTAATAAACAATAAAGAGGGCTTAAAAATAGAACTTTTTTATGTTATACAATAATCACAAAAACAGCTCTAAGATAGGTATAAAATTGATGCAAGAATGGGGAATAAAGGTGTAAGTTTCTTACCCTTGTAGTCCTCTTCAACAAGGATGCTCCAATGGCCTCCTTTGGCTCCAAATCAGTCAAGAAGCTCAAGAACAACCCCTTAGAACTCTAATCTTAAGAGGAAGGTGAAACACTAGGTGTTTGTGTGCAATAGTAAGGCACAAAACACCTAGTGTGCAAAATGGGAGGGAAAGAGAGATAGATTGAGTGTATCTAACCCTAACCCTAGAAAACCAGAGCTCTCCTCTGTCTTTTTTCTCTCAAAAATGTCTAAGCCTCTTCCTTTTTGCCTTAGAGAGAGCCCTCTCTATAAGCCTCTTGTAAAGCTTATTCAACAAGCTTTGCAAGAGGGAGATCCCTCCATACACGTGTATGGAGGGGAGAAAAAGTTATACAGCTGTCCTAAAATATCTGCAAAAGCAGATGAACAGCAATCGGCCGGCAAAAAATGCCATCTTGGCCAAACAAAGTGCCGACCGGCACAAAAAAGTGCTGACCGGCAACAAATAGTGCCGACCGGCAAACTATTTTGCCGGTGGCAGCAAAAACCAGCCGGTGGCCTCTAGCCACTGCCGGTGATGGGTGGGGATGGCTACAAGCCCTACCCTGCCCTTCCAAGGCAAAACACAAGTGTTCGGTGCAAAACCGGACACTGAACGGTCAAGTTCGGAGATTCTGAGGTAGGGCGCGAGAGCCAAAACCTCCGGGAACTCCAAACAAACACAAACAAGGATAATCACCGAGTGTTCAAGCGGTGACGTCCGAGTCTTGAGGACGGTCAAAAATGGGGTGTCTACAGTTGCCCCTCTTTGACAGAACTCGAAAGTCATAACAATGACGGGAGTGAATGTCAAAGCCTAGAGACGACCCATTTTTAACAAGGCCGAAGACTTAGACAAACATGCAATACAAATAAGATATGCGCCCGAAGGCAGGGGCAAAATGCACGACAATGCACAGAGCCGAGCATAACTTATGATCATGCAAAGAAAGCTGTAATGAAGCAAACATGCAACAATTTTAAGCTAGCATACCAAACTACACTACAATGCAGAAAGGATGTAAGAGAATTATGGAATTCTCAATACGTCTCACTCGGGAGATACAATACCTGCGCGGCTCGTCTGGTTGCACCAGCTTCAAATGAACCGTACATACAATATCGTGCCTGAAAAAGAAAACAAACTTAACAGGTACAATATTGTTAGCAACATGCATGACAATGCAAAATGGATGAAAAACGAAATGCAATATATACAAAACAATGTATAAACAATGCAAATGCAGATGCAATGTAATTGAAACAATGCAAGCTACATGCAAAGCAATTGGATCGTGATCCAATCACGAGCGGTTCGAAACCACACCTATGTCAAATAGATTGATGGAGGTAACAAGTCTGTCTACCATAGAACGGTCAACTGAACTATGAGTATTGTAGACAGACGCAAGAACAAGTATTGGGTGGAATGACACAAGTGGGGAAACAACCCGCTGGAGAAAGGACTACGATCCTAATGCCGGATGCAAAAATTACACTACAATGTAATGGGTGGATATGGCACGCAGGCCAAACCAAATCTTGCCTAGGAAAGGCATGCATACATACAAGCCATGTGTAACACAGAAAAGGTGCCGCAACCCTCAACCAACATATCAACGTGGAATCGGCGCGATACACATACAGAACTGTGTTCTAACATGAAAAGTAAGGGCACATACCAGACCAAGCTCAACCTGGAAAGGCGCAAGCCATTAGGCGGAAGGTGATGCAATGAATGCATGCAATATTACAATGCAATATTTACAAATATGCAATGGAATGGATACAATGGATATGGCATACAAGCCAAACCAAATCTTGCCTAGGAAAGGCATGCACACATACGAGCCATGTGTAACACAGAAAAGGTGCCGCAACCCTCAACCAACATATCAACGCGGAATCGGCGCGATACACAAGAACTGTGTTCTAACATGAAAAGTAAGGACACATACCAGACCAAGCTCAACCTGGAAAGGCGCAAGCCAAAGGCGGAAGGTGATGCAATGAATGCATGCAAACTACAATGCAAATGCAAGACAATGCAAATATGCAATGACTATGATTGCAACTTTCCCTATCTTACCAACAGGGTGATATACTAGGTTGGTTCAGTATCCAGAACTGAGGCGTAGACATGCCGCCTCAACCTATGGGGCTTCCATACAGATTTCAAGCCGAGGGTAAACCTCTGGGTATTTAAACCAGACTTTAGTCTCGGAACTCCCGAACCTTTGCGTTCTAGGCATAAGCCGTTCGAACTCTAGTTTCCACCGTCCCAGTTGGTCTTCTAGGAACTCATCGCAAGCACAGACTGGTGGCTTTACCAGACCACCGAAAGTCGTTCGGGCACGACAAACACCGAAGGAATTGCACCTTCAGAGGATTTAAGGTCTCCTAGACCGGGATGCAAAATGTATGCATGACAATGCATGTTTTGTTGTTTTTTTTTGAAATGCAAATGATGCAAGTGATGCATGTTGCATGAGATGCGCGACAACACGCGGCTTAAGATATGTACAAAGCAATAGTGTGCACACCAATGCAATAAAGGTCTTGCACCTTCCAAGGATTTAAGGTCTCCTAGACCGTACGTGTTTAAGGTCTCGCCAGACCATGCGTGTTTAAGGTCTCGCCAGACCATGCGTGTTTAAGGTCTCGCCAGACCATGGGGGTATTTACAAGACGCGTGACAATGCGCTGAAGGTTTCGCACCTCCAAAGGATTTAAGGTCTCCTAGACCGTGCGTGTTTAAGGTCTCGCCAGACCGTGCGTGTTTAAGGTCTCGCCAGACCATGCGTGTTTAAGGTCTCGCCAGACCATGCGTGTTTAAGGTCTCACCAGACCGTGCGTGTTTAAGGTCTCGCCAGACCGTGCGTGTTTAAGGTCTCGCCAGACCGTCGGTATTGCACGACGGTATGATGCGCAAAATAGCGCAATGCGTTAGGCAACGCGAGTGCACAAGACAGTGCGATGGAATGCACCGAAGTAGTGTGATGAGTTCGTGCAACACACATGGGGCAACTTTTGAATTCAAAAGGATACAAAAAGGATACACCTTGCACGAATTCGAGTGCCACGCACTGGAGACACGGCCCGAAGTCAAAACGGAGGCCGGTTGAACATCGGAGATGCACTTTCTTGCACTTTCTTGAGCTATGAAGACCACAAACTTCTCATATGGCCTAACCAAGGCTGTGGGAACCCCACCGGCAGTAATGGGAGGCCACCGGCTGGACATCGGCACAAAAATAATTCTATCGGCACAAAAAAGTGCCGGCCGGCACAAAACATTGCCGACCGGCAAACAGTTGCTGAATCGGGGCAGTTTTGTCTTTTCACTTCGGGCATTATAAAATAGGGCTTGAAAACCCTATTCTTCACTTTTCCACCGCCGAAAATTCTTGCCCTCTCTCTCTAGAGTGCTTCTGTCTCATTTTTCGCCCGTTTCTTCGCGTTCTACGCCCGTTTCGTCGTCGGATTCGCGTTTCTCTTCGCGTTTCGGACACTTTCCACCGATCACATTCTCGTTTCGGCGCCTCGTTCGGCGTTCTCGCCTTCTCGGGGTTTGTTCCCCTCACTTTCCTCTTCATTTCCGTGTCCTTTCACATTCCGGCCTTCCCGGCCATTTCCGACCCTCTCGGGAGTTGACTTTTCAGTTGGCTCTTCGTATTCCGGCTCGGTTTTCCTTTTCCGGCCATTTTCACACCACTCTCTACATGGCGGACGACATTCCACGTGTCGGGACTCCCCCGGACCACGAGATGGACCCCGGGGTCGAGCTCCTACCACTGAGCGAGCGCCCGTTCGATCCGGCGACCTACCGGCCGGCGATTCACGTTCTGCCCCCAGACGGCCTGCGTCAGTTCCGGAGTTTCGAGAGGTACGCGGCCCCTGAGCTACTGCTGCGTGAGCCTACCTCCCACCTTTCATTCGGCACTCCCGAGGTAACTCTTCATCTTCTGCTTTACTTTCTGCAATGTAGGATACAAAACTGCCATAGTTAGCTGTATTCTTTAATTGCTGAAACCTGATATGCCGTAGACCGTAGTTGACTGTAAACATACATACAACTGATATCTGCTTGAGACTGACACATGCACACACACTGCACTAGTCCTGAATCACCCAAACACACGGCACACACTGTATTCTACTGCACACACACTGGTACCCAGTATTTGTCTGAATCTGTTCGATTTGCACACATGCCACATCTGTTCTGAAACGCCCAAACACGCTGACACAGCACACGTATTTTCTATAAGCACACCGGCACCCGGTATCTGCCTGAATCTGACAAACTTGCATACATGCCATATCTGTCTTTTCAAAATCGCATTTTGAATGTTGTCCTGCAATTGTTGTTTTCTGTTTGCAGGAGGGTTCCCATACCATTCGCGGGTATGGGAATACTGGTGCGCGGGAGTGGTATGACGAGCTCCCTGATGCGGTCCAGCGCATCGTGGACCGAGCGGGCTTCGGCACCTTCTGCCGAGGGCTCTCTAGGTTGTCCACCTGCAGACCTCTTCTTGCTGCTCTGGCGGAGAGGTGGTGGGACACCACCGATTCTTTCCACTTTTCTGCCGCAGGGGATATGACGATGACCCCTTATGACTTCTCGATGCTCACAGGCATCGGGGTAGGGGGAGATCCGATCCCCTTCGACATAGCGATGGATGAGTGGACCGCCGCTCAGGTTCATTTACTGGGGGAGGCCCCTCCGCTAGCTCGCCCAGGCTTCGTCCGCTATTCCTGGTTCGAGGCACAGTTCAGGGTCCTGCCCGCATTGGGGGAGGAGACTCAGATGACCGAGGAGGACGTGGAGAGATATGCTCGGGGCTTCCTCATGTTCCTTTTCGGGACTACTATCTTCGCCGACCGGGCGAACACCGTGCCTCTCTGCCTTCTCAGTGCACTGGTGGACGTCCGAGATATTCTGCACTTCGATTGGGGCGGCGCTGCTCTGGCCACCTTGTACGGATATATGAGCTCGGCTTCTCGCGGCAGCGGCCAGCTGCTCGGAGGTTACTGGCGAGCTTGGGAGGTACATTTCTTCTCCACTTTTTATTTCTGTCTCGTACTTTCTGTACTCTGTATACTGCACACACTGCGGTCTGCTTTACACTCACTGTATACTGTACACACGGCACACACATACATTCTGTTTTACACTGACTGTACACTGCTCACACTGTACACTGCACACAATACACTGCACAACACACGGCTCTGCCATTTCTGCTTTATTCTGTATACCCTGCTTTATCTGAAGGTCATACTGACATCTGTTTTGCAGTTGTGGGTTTATGCCTACTTCCCTAGGCTTGCACCTGTACCAGTTGCGGAGCCTCCTCCGGCTGTTCCTTTCTCGAGTCGCTTTGACGGGGGATGCACCCGGCGACCTCGGGAGACATTCGGCTTCTTCCGCCGATACTTCGACACCATCACCCCCACAGAGGTATTCTTTACTTTCAGTTCATTTAGATTCGCTTTCCCACTGCATGTTTCAATAACAGTAGATAACAAACTGTCTGTTACTTTCAGATCACATGGCGGCCATGGGCTTCCTTGCCGTCGGCGATGCGGGGTCGGTTCCCTGGTGCTGAGGAGACCTCGCGTTTCCGGATTCTGCTAGAGGGCCCGGTCTGTCGGGCTTGGTACCTGGGGGAGCGTTTTCTACGCCAGACCCGCGGGTTACCTGAGCAGATAGTCCCGGCTCACCCTCCTGCAGAGATGAGGGAGACCGAGGGGCTGACCCCTGAGCAGCTGGATGATTACTCCATCGGCTGGGAGGAGGCCGGCTTCCGAGGCACCGGCGACTATCAGGAGTACGTGCGGACGTACCTGATGCGACCTTTGAGCGGTCGTCGAGCAGAGGGGGCCAGGCCTGTAGCATCGGCGGCTGGGGCCGGAGCAGGAGCAGGGGCTGGATCTTCGAGGAGGGCCCGAGTCCGTGGCAGGGGCGGAGCGCGGGGAGGACGAGGAGCTGGCTGGCCTGCCCTGCCTGCTGTACTGACTTTCCAGGGGCAGGGTGGGGCGACCTATCAGATCCCCTTCGCCCCTCCACCAGCTGGGCATGAGTTCACTGACATCCCCGACCTTCCGCCGGTATGTATCACTGCACTTCGTACAGTTATCTCACTTTAGTTTACTGATATTCCACAGAATACTAATGCATCTGATACCTTTGCAGGCTTCTCCTGAGTACACCCGTCAGTCGTTGGCGATGAATGCCTCGATGATGGGGATGCTCCAGCGGACATTTGACCTTCTGGCTGTCTACAGCATACCGGTATGTCCTTCTGACACTGGCCTCAAACCATTCATACACTGCTTCGCATAATCTGATTCACGGCACAACACCTGATACACTGATCTCACTGTATCTGAGCACTGCATACACTGCATTCTGCACTAAACTCTGTACTGACAAACTGCTCACGGCATTCATACACTGTATCCATACACTGCATTCTGCACTGATAAACTGTCTACAGTATACTGATGCATTTCACTTTTTGTGTGCTTTTTCAGCCTCCCTTCCAGATTCCCATGGCAGGAGGTGCTCCAGCCAGACCTTCTGTCCCTGCCCGGGGGAGAGATGAGGAGGGCAGGATATTTCCCCGCACTAGGGGTGGGCGTACTCACGTCGGGAGCAGCTCGCGGGCTCCAGTCCCGGACGATGACGACGACGAGGAGTCAGAGGCGGAGGCAGGGTCGTCGGAGGAGGAGACCGCAGACGGTTCTAGCTCGGGCTCTGATGACGACGCTGTTGATGCTCCTGGACCCTCGTCCAGGAAGAGGACCAGGACAGACTGACGGCCCTTGGAGTGATCGACACAGATGCAGATTTTTGTTATCTTTTCTTTCTTTCCTTGTACTTTTCTTTTTGGTTGGTAGATAGATTACCTTGTACTGCCACAGGCAGGTTTTTGTTTCCAAAACTTGTACATTTGAAAAGATAATGAAATGAAACGGACTTTTTATCTGAAAAAGTGTTTACATTTACACATTTCATGCATTGCATCGCATCTCATCATGTTACACCTCAATGTAAATGGAATTGATTGGTTGTCTGAAAATTGAACACTTGCACTGTAATAATCAGATAACTTAAACAGCTAACAACCGAAACAACCCAAGCAACCCACTGCTTGATTCTTAGACACACAGCCCTTACTCTGTTGGGGATTGATCTGCATACAGCCCAAAACACAGCATTCAGTTCATTCTGCACACTGCAATTCTCAAACAAGACAGCCCAATCTAATCAGGACGGACCTCAAAGATGGAACCGGTTGGAGTCGGAACACGTTCCAATGTAGAGAATGGCACAGCATTCTGAGCATAAGCGATTTTTGAAATCGAATGAGGGTTTTTCAAACCGGGATATCGAGCCTACCACTGAACAGAGCGGAAAGGACTCAAATATAGGTGCACGACCTAAACACAACGAGACACGCTCGGGAAAGACTAAAAACAAAAGACGAGACCGTCAAATGAAAGAGACACGACACGCAGACGCGTAACCAAAGATGGGGGACCTCGGACCACGAGGAACCAGTTCAATCTGGGTATTGTTTCCCACCCCTTCTTATTTGTGATTCTCACATCACTCAATTCTCAAGCTCGGATTTTCTCTCGAAACCCTTTTCCTCGCTTTTCTCTCAACTTACACCTCTCTATTCTTCATTCTCTCATTTTTCATCCCTCCCCGGGGTGATTGATGGATAAATGGAAAGGTGCGGGTTTATGCTCGACACCGTTAGCTCACGGCTATTCTTCGGGCAGGCAGAGTGCTCTTCTGGCAAGTACGTCGATGACGGGGGAGAGACAGAACGCCTGGCTCAACTATGCCCCTAGTTCATCATTTTAACCATTTTTTCGTTTTTGCTTTCTACTAAAACGGTTTTGATCGAAATGAGAGTCGGATTAACGTACTTGTTCGACTTTTGTTTTGAAAAGCATGCAAGTCAGGCAGCAAGCACTGAAAATTTTCCTTTTAGGTCCAAGACAATGGTCCGGTTTTGGAAAATGAAATAGTTTTCGAGAAAATAGTCAACCTCAGTAAAAATTTTCAAAAACTATTTTTCAAATAGCTGATGCTCAACAAGCATGGAACTTACTCTTCGAGATGCGCGACCTCGGATCGGAGGCAATGGAAAATTGCCCCTGGTTTGAAGGAGGGTGGGAGGCAACGAAAAGTTGCCCCTAGTTTGAAAGGCGGCTCACAGCGGCTCGTGGCAACGGAAAGTTGCCCCTTGTTTGGGATGGTGCCGCAGCAATTCACAGACAGTCTTCATTGGCGGTGGTCGAGCTCTTAGACACAGCGATGACGAAGACGGTCACAACACATATATGGACACGGTCACCTTGAAGGGTGTTGGCCACTGGACTTTGGAACGAAATTGAAACCATTGCATGGACTGAGACGCTTATGAAAGCGTTGGGGGCTGGACTTCATGATGAAGTTGCCTACGTATCCCAAACATGGGAATCAAGCCTTACGTAGTTCCGGTTAAGGTCCACTCGGGTATTTTAACCTTCACTTTGTTTGGCTCTTATTTTTGCCAAGGCGCCCAATGCGGGTTTTCGACCTTGCGAGCTTCTTTTCATTTTCTATTTCTTCTTCATTTCTTTTGCATTTTTCTTTTTCTTTTCTTTTTGGTATCTTTTGTCTTTTCTTTTCTTTTCTTCTTTTTTTGTATTTTTCTCTTGCTCTAACTTTTGCCTGGGTCGCCCTTCTGGGTTTTCGGCCCAGCGAGCCTCTCAAAGGGTAAAAGTGTAGCAAGTCCATGCCAAATGGTTCCTGAACTGGAAGCCTCTCCGTGTCTAAGAGAACGGCTGTTGCACTGATTTGCGGAGAACCCATCAGGGTTACTCTACGAGCTTCTTCCGGCGAGATCTACTCCTTCTGATTCGGCCTTGATGCTTCTTGATCGAAGGCTACCTCAAAACTGGCCACACGGGCCTTTCATGGCGTTTGTCCGTTGAACTTTTTGAACAGTCTGAATGGGTTCAAAGTCGGAACGGGTTGAATCTTGAGGCTGAGAGCGATCCTAAGCTGCGCGATCTCAAGAACGATTCCACACAGGTCTTCACAAGGCCGCGTAAAATATTTGTTTTTGAAAGTTTTTAAGAAAGCGACGAATCGCTCGTGCCGAAGATAGTGTGGAACCAATCTGGATCAGGCCAGGGTCCTTCTCAGTACTCACGCCGACAAGCATGATTTCATTCATAAAAAGGCTTAGCACGCCTCTCTTTCTCTCAAAATGATCAAAATTTTACAAAACCCAAGGAATTCCTTCCTCTTCGTTTTCATCACCGCAGTGTTCAAAAAGTTTTTTTTTTTTGAAAACTTAGGTTAATGCTATGAGTTTGGCGCGCAGGAGAGCAGGCGAGATGTACTGTCAGCCCAATCAAATTCTCTGGTCCTTATGCTGAAAGCAAGCATGAAGTTGAGATAGCAACAGCTATTTCAATCGGCTCTGTTGGTGTAACTGGCCCCTCGGCAGGAACAGACTCAAAACAAAAACAGATAATAATAAAACAAGACGGTGTTCGGGACAACAACCCCTGAATCACCGGGTATTATATACAACGGGGACTGACTCGATACAACAAGACAGACCCTTAAGCAAAAAAAGACTGACTCAAGACAAAGAGACAGACTCAAAACAAAAGACCGACTCGATATCCAAGCCAGAATTTACAAAACTCGGTTTCACCGATGCTCAAAAATGCGTGCCAAATGCTTCATCAAAAAAAATACCAAATGTTGCCCGCAGGCGGTTCACTTTACATACTCGCAGTATCTGAGCCCTCGAAATCCAACAACTGAGTGGTGACGGGCTTGCCTGAGGTAGCTGGTAGGATAACCTTATTATCAATCAAATCCTGCACTTCATGGCGAAGGCGGGAACATCCATCGGTGCTGTGACCGGACTGTTGATGGTACGCGCAGTACAAGGTAGCATCATGGGTGGCGGGGAGATTCTTCGGGAGCGGTCGGGGCTCCAAAGGCTTAAGATGCCCATTCTTCGCCAATATCAACAATGCCCTAGACAAAGGCATGTGGAGGTCGTGAAAGACTCTGCGCCCTCGAGGTAGGTACTTTGCAGTTTGAGGATTCTTGCCAGACGCGCTGGCGAAAGGATCAGCTGGCGCTGCCTTGGCTTTTTGAACCTTTCCCGGTGCAGGGTTGGGAACAACAGGAACTGTTTGGGCATGACGGGGCCCATCCCGGTTTTCTGCCTGGCTTGAACTGCCTTTGGTTGGAGCGGGGAAAGCATCATCTATAGCTTTGGTCACTATTGCGGATGTTTGTTGCTTGTTCATCCCTCTGGCCTTCAGAGCCTCGACTGCCCACAGCAGTTGTTCAATAGGGTCGGCATCTACCTTTGCCTTGTCCTTTCCTTTGGCCTCAGCCTGATCGAGGGTCGGGGTTAGTGCTGACATATCGTGGCTATAGCCAGAAGCCATCTTTGGTTGGCTGAGCTCTATCACAATCCGCCCCAGTAGCGGGGGCTCCTGTGGTACAAAATTCCCGGCATACGGTGCCGCTGGTGGTGAAGCCGACATTCCATAGGCGAGGTCTGCCACAGACCTTTGGAGATCGCCTATCATCCCCATCAATTCGAAGGTGGTGGGCTCACGAGCCTGGTATAACTGGGGAGCCCAAACCGGGTGCACAACGGGCGACCTGGGCGGATATGACATACTGATGCTGGCTTCATTCTGCGGAGTGGTTCCCTGCTCCGGTGCGGCTGTCATAACCACAATTTCTTCTGAACTTTGTGTCGCCATAAATCTTGCCTCAGCAAAGGGGAGACACTGGCTGTTCTGTATCAACTCTGCAACTCTCTGGACTGAAAGAAAAACAGACAGCACTTCAGCCCAAACTGATCAAACACGGGTGTAGCCGAACAACTGTTCCCTACTGCTGATCACTGTTCCCAGATTTCTGTTCCCCAAAATACTGAATCTGATACCCGCGGATAACTGATTCTCAAATTCTGATACCAATGCCCTTAGGCCTGATGCCCCAAACTTGCAAACTGGTATGTACATTCCTGTAGAGATACACTCTAAAAGCACATAGCAAGTAAGAGAGAGCCAAAACACCCCTATGTTGGGGTAGGGTTTCCCTGTCCTATTTTGTCAGGAACTAGGATTTCACTACGCACGCAGCGGTTTCAAACAACCTATAATCGGGTAAGCAACCTGTCCTAGCTTGGAATGGTCACTATGGATTCCGAATATGCACTAGGTCGAATGGTCAAAAAAAAAGGGTGCCCCGGTAAACCGGGGTTTGTGTTCCCACACTGTCAGAGCCCATAGCCGGTCAGCCTTATGGACATGCCTTGACAAGACAAGCCTCCGGCAAACCGTTCAGGAATGGCAGATGGCAAACACTGTGTTCCTAGGCGCACCAATGCACATGCAATGCAAAAAAAAAAACACATAAATGAGATCAAAAACAGGATATCACGAGTTCGAGTCAAACTCTCTAAAACTCCCCAGCGGAGTCGCCAGAAACTGTAACATCGCCCGGGGAGGGGCCTCGCGCTACAGTTCGGACTCGATTTGTGTCACGGTTCTTAATCTGAACCAAAGAGTCCAAATCTGGCAAATCGTTTTGAGAAACAGATTTTTGAAAAAGTAGTGCCAAACATGGACTGCTTTGCCAGATACAGAGTCGCCACCTAAATATTTTAAAATGGGGGAATTTAGGAAACCCTGACTCGGTGCCGAAGGCCACATGTCCGTCATCACCGGAGTTGTCTCGGCTCGGGAGCTTGGGTACGATCGGGGAAGGTCAGCTATGAGCACCCCCTTTCGCCCGGTCCGAAGACCGGCCTCTACTAACCGTGATATCTGATTTTGAAAACTTTATGTGTTCTTATTCCGGTTATTAGCCTAGAATTACTATGTTATGCGCACAGCAAACAAGTATAGACTAGATTGCCTAATTTGGAAATAAACATTGCATATCCGTTTGGTTTGAAAATGCTTTGGAATTTGCTACTCGCAAGTAGGCTAAAATACGGATTCCAACGAGTTTTTCCAACTCAAACAATCCGGCCTTCACCCACAGGCATTCAAAACAGTTTAACACATAAGCATCTAGCCACATGTTAAGCATGCTGTTATGGCAACATTCACACTCATGCGATATGCTAAAGCAAAAATACTTACATCGTACTCCGTGCCAAAACAGTAAACTAGTTAGCAAACATGTATGTCCTAGTTCATGTTAAAAGTGGCTAATGCATCACATGCAAAATGTCGCTAAGATAGGCTCGGCTATCCTAAAATGGCATATGAAATGCTACAAGTAACATATATTCAATTTGGAATTGAAAAGTACAATGTAGTTTGTATGATGTACCGAGCCCGGTGCATGTCAACAAATGCATGAATGCACGCATGCATAGCATAAGGTATGCTGAATTTAAACATGCCCTAATCTACCATCATAAGCAGGTAAATAAAAGGGAAGAAAGACGTGAGGTTGGAAGACATACACACACTCACGCACACTTATTACAGATTTTCCCTCACTCGGAGGGACCAAATAAATATTACAAATTAATTAACTACACAAGCTAATTAATATTACAAATTAACTAATTTAATTAACGAATTAACTAAACTAATTAAAACAGGAAAACGCCTCGGAAAGCGCGCCGCCATGCGCAAGCTGCCTCTGTTTTCCTTCTTTCACTCTTCTGGAGGCTGTCAAAACCTCAAGGTTGCATCCCTGAGCACTGGGGAGTACCACCGGCTGAATGGGATCATCACCGGCACTGGTATGTGTCCATCGGCACAAAACTGAAGCTGTCGGCAGAGAAAAGGTTGCCGGCCGGCACCTTACACTGCCGGTCGGCAAAGAAAGTCTGCAGGACCTGCAACTCACAGCAACAGAGGGCAAAACAAGGCATGGCAGCACAATTCAAGGCATGTATGCACCAACCATGTCCCTTATCATTGTAATGACTCAAAGGGACATGTGCCTCGATTCTCGGACCACCAATCACGCATTTCCATGCATGATGGCCCAAAGAACCGAGTATGCATCTTTGATTTCAAATGTATGCACACCAATCAAACAAATTAGGCCCAATTCCTATCACCAATTCAAGGAACAAGGCATGCATGCAAGATGCAATGCAACCTAGGCATACAAGCTAAGGATGCAACATGGCATGGCAAGGCACTTATGCAAGCATACAAGCATGCATATGGCAATGCAAATGGATGCAAAGATGGACTTAAACATGAATTAGGCGACTCTAAAATAGGCCTAAAACAGTGGCCATAATGACCAAAACAAGAAGCCAAAACACATGCACACATACACATGATGGAAGGCCTACACTTGGGCACAATTTAAACAACCCTCAAGCACACTTAAAAGGGACAAACGAGAGCAACTAGCATGCAACCTAAGCATTGAAATCATGTCATAAAATGATGTCAAATCATATTAAGCAAGACAAGCAAATGCATGTAAGCATGGCCTAAGCACTTGAAGCAAGTCATGGAGCTTTGAAGCATGTTTATCACAACGAACATGGCATGCATTGAACAACCTAAAACAGGTTTTTAGCTCATAACATGAGGCCCAAAAGACCACATAGATGGCGTCTAGATGGCTCAAAGACAAAGGCATGCAAAGGCACCAAAACATGGAGCATTGCAACATATGCTTTCAAAGCATTAAAGAGGCATGCAAGGCAATCAAACAAGCATGGAAATGGGACTGAAATGACATATAGAATGATCCCAAATCACCAAAACAATGCAAAGATGGCATGCTACACATGCACATACTCAAGGCCAACAAGCCCAAATGCAAAGGAGCCATATAATGCATGCTAAAATCGACCCAAACGACTATGGACAGATCTAAAACATGGCAAAATAAGCATATAACCTTCACAAATACAAGCCTAAAACATGCTCCAACAAAGGCTAACAACCTAGACATGTTAAGGCACAAATATGGCATTACAAGGCAACCATGCTAAGCATGCATGAGGTTCCAAAACCAATCTTGAAATCATGTTATATCATGGATATATAAGCATGAAAAACATACCAAACATGCTCAACACACACTCAAGCATAGGCTTCTTTAAGAGGCCAAAATGTGCCCTTTTCAAGGACAACAAGGAGAGGGGGTGGCCCTCTCCTTCTTGGGACTTCAAAGCATCATCTTTACCACTGAAATCCCTCAAGATTTCAGTGGTGAAGAGACCTCAACACCAAAATCCCGGAGCTAGCACAAAATGGCTCAAAATGAGGCCTTTTGGGGCTTAAGGGTGGTCAACACCCCTCAAACAACAAAACACTCTTAATAAACAATAAAGAGGGCTTAAAAATAGAACTTTTTTATGTTATACAATAATCACAAAAACAGCTCTAAGATAGGTATAAAATTGATGCAAGAATGGGGAATAAAGGTGTAAGTTTCTTACCCTTGTAGTCCTCTTCAACAAGGATGCTCCAATGGCCTCCTTTGGCTCCAAATCAGTCAAGAAGCTCAAGAACAACCCCTTAGAACTCTAATCTTAAGAGGAAGGTGAAACACTAGGTGTTTGTGTGCAATAGTAAGGCACAAAACACCTAGTGTGCAAAATGGGAGGGAAAGAGAGATAGATTGAGTGTATCTAACCCTAACCCTAGAAAACCAGAGCTCTCCTCTATCTTTTTTCTCTCAAAAATGTCTAAGCCTCTTCCTTTTTGCCTTAGAGAGAGCCCTCTCTATAAGCCTCTTGTAAAGCTTATTCAACAAGCTTTGCAAGAGGGAGATCCCTCCATACACGTGTATGGAGGGGAGAAAAAGTTATACAGCTGTCCTAAAATATCTGCAAAAGCAGATGAACAGCAATCGGCCGGCAAAAAATGCCATCTTGGCCAAACAAAGTGCCGACCGGCACAAAAAAGTGCTGACCGGCAACAAATAGTGCCGACCGGCAAACTATTTTGCCGGTGGCAGCAAAAACCAGCCGGTGGCCTCTAGCCACTGCCGGTGATGGGTGGGGATGGTCTACAAGCCCTACCCTGCCCTTCCAAGGCAAAACACAAGTGTTCGGTGCAAAACCGGACACTGAACGGTCAAGTTCGGAGATTCTGAGGTAGGGCGCGAGAGCCAAAACCTCCGGGAACTCCAAACAAACACAAACAAGGATAATCACCGAGTGTTCAAGCGGTGACGTCCGAGTCTTGAGGACGGTCAAAAATGGGGTGTCTACAGTTGGGTTCATATGTATTATTCTGAGGGCGTTACAACTTGGTATCAGAGCGTACCGGGTTTGAATACTTTGGGTACGTGGGAAGTGGTTAGTACCACAGCAGGTTTGTCTCGCTTGTTAGAGACTTATGCATGATGTTATATGTTTACTGGATAACATGCTTATGTGACTATATGGGTATGGAATTTTGTTTCTAGGATGTTGATTGGACCCTTGGGTTTCTAGGAGTCCTGCTGGAAAAGCACTTGATCAATGTTGTTTTTAACCGGAACTCTAGCAACGCCACAAGACTGTCATTCTCCAGAAATGAAATTCGTAAGTGCTTATGTGATTATGTGCTTATGTTGAATGAATTACTATTGTCCCTTATATTAGGATGCGAGTGAAATAGCTTCGGCACATTTGTGAATGTGCTAACGTTCTTGTTACCTTTATTAGGATGTCAGGACGAGGACGTGGTGGTAGGCGTGGTAGGCCTAGGAGGCAAGAGATGCCTATACCGGATGAAATTTCGGCACAGCAGGAGGGGGTTGGTCAGGCCAATGTGGCCGAGCCAGTAGGTCAACAGGCCAATGGGCGCCTTAGCCCGCAAGATGACAGGAGCTTTGAGGGAATCCATGGACATTCTCAAGGCTGAGAATCAAGTCCAGGCCCATGTAGCCGAGGCATGGCCATCCTTTCTGAAGAGGGAGTTTTTCCAGTCTATTCCGGATGAGTTTCTAGGGGATCCTAAAGAGCCACTTAAGGCCGATGAATGGCTTGAGCAGATGAGGAAGACGTTTGAGATGCTTGGCATCGAAGACAGAGGATTGAGGGTGACCTTGGCGTCCTTCCAGCAGAATGAGGATGCGGGTCAGTGGTGGAAGTTTACGTGTGGGCGTATCGGAGGGACTTGGGAGCTTTTGTAGATGCTTTACAGGAGAAGTTTTTGCCTCCCACTGTTAGAGAGAAATTGAGGGATCAATTTTGTCAGCTCAAGTAGCTGAATGCACCAGTGGCCAAGTTTAAGGCTGCATTCACCAGTTTATCAAGGTTTGTGCCTGAGTTGGTGGCATCTGAAGAACGACGTTGTCTTGAGTTTGAGAAGAAATTGAGGACCGGACTCCAGTTTCGAGTGGCCGAGTACATGACGAGGGAGTATGGGTGCCTTGTGCAGGCTGTAGCCCATGTTGAGACTATCATGCAGGCTAAGGAGGAGAGGATGAGGGGCTCCAAGAGGAGTTAGGATGGCCAGGGGGATGGTAAGAGGCAGAGGGGTTCTAACCCTCAGCAATCTGTAGACACCCCATTTTTGACCGTCCTCAAGACTTGGACGTCACCGTTTGAACACCCGGTGATTATCCATGTTTGTGCTCGTTTGGAGTTCCCGGAGGTCTTGGCTCGCGCGCCTTGCCTCAGGATCCCCGAACTCGACCGTTTAGTGTCTGGTTTTACACCAAACACTTGCATCTTGCCTTTGAGAGGCAGGGTAGGGCTTGTAGACCATCCCCACCCATCACCGGCAGTGGCTAGAGGCCACCGGCTGGTTTTTGCTTCCACCGGCAATGTTTATTGCCGACCGGCACTATTTGTTGCCGGTCAGCACTATTTTGTGCCAGTCGGCACTATTTTTGGCCAAGACGGCATTTTTGGCCGGCCGACTACTGTGCATCTGCTTTTGCAGATATTTTAGGACAGTTGTCTTGCTTTTTGCTCCCCTCCATACACGTGTATGGAGGGATCTCTGTCTTGGAAGCTTGTCTTGTAAGCTTTACAAGACAAAAGCTTCTATATAGAGAGAGGTGGCTCTCTTTGAGAGCTTAGACAGCCATTGTTAGGGTTTGAGTTCTAGGGTTAGGGTTAGATACACATTCTCTCTCTCTTTCACTCTCTTTTATGCTCTTGTGTGTGTTTTAGTCCATACTATTGCACACAAGCACCTAGTGTTTCACCTTCCTCTTGGAACTGAGGTTCTAAAGGACTGATTTTGAAGTTTTAGTGTTGGATTCAAGCCAAGGGAGGCCATTGGAGCATCATTGTTGAAGAAGGCTTCAAGGGTGAGAACTTAGTCTCTTTATTCCCCATTTTTGCACCTTATTTTTACCTTCCTTAAATTCGTTTTTGAGCTTGGTATAAAATACAAAAAAGTTCTCTTTTTAGGCCCTCTTTATTGTTTATTAAGAGTGTTTTTTGGTTTGGGGGTGGTTGACCCCTCTTAGGCCTTGAAAGGCCTCATTTTGAGCCATTTTGTGCTAGCTCCAGGATTTTGGTGTTGGGGTCTCTTCACTACTGAAATCTTGAGGGATTTCAGTGGTGAAGGTGATGCCTTGAAGTCCCAAGAAGGAGAGGGCCACCCCCTCTCCTTGTTGTCCTTGAAAAGGGTATGTTTTGGCCTCTAAAGGGAGCCTATGCTAGAGTGTGTATTGACCATGACTTGGCTGCTTTTTTATGCTTAATATGTCATGTTATGCCTCTGTTTTTTATTGGTTTTGGTACTCCATGCATGCTTAGCATAGTTGCCATGTAATGCCTTGTTTATGCCTTAATATGCCTTAGGTTGTTAGCCTTTGTTGGAGCATATTTTAGGCTTAGTCTTGTGAAGATTTTGTGAATATTTTGCCATGTTTTAGGTTTGTCCATGGTTGTTTGGGTCGGATTTGGCATGCATCATATAGCCCCTTTGCATTTTGGCTTGTTGGCCTTAAGTATGTGCATGTATAGCATGACATCTTTGCATTGATTTGGTGATTTGGGGTCACCCTATATGTTATTTCAGTCCCATTTTCATGCCTATGTGTTTGCCTTAAATGCATCTTTAATGCCTCATAAGCTTGTGTAGCAATGCTCCTTGTTTTGGTGATTATGCATGCCTTTGTTTTTGAGTCATTTGGATGCCATCTAAGTGATCCTTAGGTCTTGTATTAATGTCCTAAAACTCTGTTTTTGGTCAGTAAGTTCATGCCATGTTTGGTCTTGCTTAGTGTAGTTCAATGCTCCATTGGTTCGCTTTGAGCACTTAGGCCATTTGTTGCATACTTGGCTTGATTTATTGCTTGATTTGGCACCATGTTTTAACATGATTTTTAATGCTTATGTTGCATGCTATGTGTCCATGATTACCCCCTTTCAAATGTGTTTGAGGGTTGTTCAATTTGTGCTTAAGTGTTGGCCCTCGATTATGTGCATGTGTGTATGTATTCGGTCCCCCATATTATAGCATTTTGGCCACTGTTTTGGGCCTTTTTAGAGCTGCCCAAGCCTTGTATAAGTCCATCTTTACATCCATTTGCATGGTCCCATGTTTGCTTGTATGCTTGCATAAGCTTGTTGCCATGCCATGTTGCATCCTTAGCTTGTATGCCTAGGTTGCATTGCATCTTACATGCATGCCTTGTTCCTTGATTTGATGATAGGAATTGGGCCTTAGTTTGTTTGATTGATTTGCATTTCATTTGACATGAAAGTTGCATACTTGATTCCTTGGGCCATCATGCATGGGAATGCGTGATTGGTGGTCCGAGAATCGAGGCACATGTCCCTTTGAGTCATTACAATGATAAGAGACATGATTGGTGCATATATGCCTTGAATTGTGCTGCCATGCTTTGTCTTGCCCTCCGTTGCTGTCATTTGCAGATTCTGCAGGAACACTCTACCGACCGGCAGTGTAAAGTGCCGACCGGCAATGATTTCTATGCCGACAGCTTCATTTTGTGCCGGTGGCCATACCACACTGCCGGTGGAAATTCCATTCAGCCGGTGGCACTCCTCATTGTCCAAGGGAGCAGTCCTGAGGTTTTGACAGCCTCCAGAGGAGTGAAGGAAGAAAACAGAGGCAGCCTATGCATGGCGGCGCATTTCCCGAGGCGATTTACTGCTTTTCTTAGCTTCTTTAATTTGTTAATTAAATTAGGCAATTTGTAATATTAATTAGCTTGCGTAGTTAATTAATTTGTAATATTTATTTGGTCCCTCCGAGTGAGGGCAAATCTGTAATAAGCGTAGGTGAGTGGTGTGTATGCTTTCCAATCCCCACTTCTTTCTTCCCTTTTATTTACCTGCTTATGATGGTAAATTAGGGCATTTTAAAGTTAGCATACCTTATGCTATGCATGCGTGCATTCATGCATTTGAATTGCATACATTAGGCTCGGTACATCACGCTAACTGCATTTGTACTTCAAATTCAAAACTGAATATGTGATAGTCGTGCATTTTCACATGCCATGTTTAGGATAGCCGAGCCTATTCTAGCAACATTTTGTATGCGATGCATTAGGCACTTAACATGAACTAGGACATGCATGTTTGCTAACTAGTTTACTGTTTTGGCACGGAGTACGATGTAAGTATTTACGCTTTAGCATCTCGCACGCATGTGAATGCTGCCATGATAGTATGCTTGCCATGCGGCTAAATGCTTATATGTGTTATTACTGTTTGAATGCCTGTGGGTGAAGGTTGGATTGTTTGAGTTGGAAAAACTCGTTGAAATCCGCATTTTAGCCTACTTGCGAGTAGCAAATCCAAAACATTTTTCAAAACAAACGGATATGCAATGCTTGTTTCCAAATTAGGCAATCTAGTCTATACTTGTTTGCTGCGCGCATAACATAGTAATTCTAGACTAATAATTGGAATAAGAACACATAACGTTTTCAAAATCAGATATCACGGTTAGTAGAGGCCGGTCTTCGGACCGGGCGAAAGCGGGTGCTCATAGCTGACCTTCCCCGATCGTACCCAAGCTCCCGAGCCGAGACAACTCCGGTGATGACGGACATGTGGCCTTCGGCACCGAGTCAGGGTTTCCTAAATTTCCCCATTTTAAAAATATTTAGGTGGCGACTCTGTATCTGGCAAAGCAGTCCATGTTTGGCACTACTTTTTCAAAAATCTGTTTCTCAAAACGATTTGCCAGATTTGGACTCTTTGGTTCAGATTTAGAACCGTAACACAAAATGGAGTCCGAACTGTAGCGGGGTCCCTCGCGGGCGCGTCTACACAATCCCAGGGTGCATTTGCGAGATCTACCTTTCCAGTGCCGAGTTCAGGTTCTGGGAGAGGCAGTCAGGGAGACTTTACTTGTTATAAGTGTGGTCAGCTGGGGCACAAGTCTCCAGCTTGCTTGTAGAGGGGAGGAGGACAGAGAGCAGCTTCATCTTCAGCTCATCCTCAGAGCCAAAGTCAAGGCAGAGGCTAGCCGCTCTCTTGTTAGTAGTGTGGTCAGGCGGGGCACCTGAAGAGGTTTTGCCCGCAGTTGAGTGGCACATCTGGTGCATCTGGTTCAAGGCAGACTTAGAGCCATCAGCCAGCTCAGTCAGTTCAGACCTCGAGGACCAATCAAGGAGCTTCTTCGGCTCAGTTTGTGCTGCAGTCTTGTGCTCCGAGAGGTGAGCAGGTAGATCAGAGACCTTCTGGGTGTGTGTATGCTGTTACCGCGTAGGATCTTGTACCAGCTCCATCTGTTGTGAGAGGTACCTTTTTGTTTTGCAACTCGGTTGCTAATTTGTTGATTGATACAGGTGCATCCAATTCCTTTATATCTGCTTCATTTGCATCTGTTTTGGGGTTGGAGTTGGTGCAGTTAGCATCTCTTATTTGTGTCGTATCACCTGTTGGGGGTGAATTGATTTTGAGACAAGGGTGTCGGGGCTGTGATATAGAGGTCGCTGACCGTCAGCTTCCGTTTTCGTTTGTAGTAATGGCGATGTCGGGTTTTGATGTGATTTTGGGTATGGACTGGTTATCGTCATACCGGGCTGTTATTGATTGCTACTGCCAGAGGGTTATTGTATGTACCTTGAGCGGGGATTGTTTTCATTTCTTGGGGGATCGGGTTGGTAGTGTTTTGCCACCAGTTTATGATCCGCAAGGGCGGAGTGAGCTTAGTTGCCTTCTCGCTGGCTGTATGAGTAGTGAGTGTGATGAGACCCAAACTGAGTTGCCGAGGGTGGTTTGTGAGTACTCGGACGTTTTTCCCGAGGATCTTGTTAGTTTACCACCTCATCGAGAGATTGAGTTCTCTATTGATTTAGTGTCTGGCACGGCACCGATTTCTATGGCACCCTATTGTTTTGCCCCAGTCGAGTTGAGTGAGTTGAAGATTCAACTCTAGGAGTTGCTAGCTAAGGGCTTTATTCACCCTAGTACTTCACCGTGGGGAGCACTGGCCCTCTTTGCTAAAAAAAAAAGATGGGGCTTTAAGACTTTGTATTGATTGCCGGAAATTGAATCGGGCTACGACTAAGAACAAGTACCCTATGCCCCTTATAGATGATCTATTTGACCAGTTGAAAGGATCCTGTTGTTTCTCTAAGATAGACTTGAGATCGGGTTACCATCAGTTGAGGGTCAGGGAGGAGGATATCCGGAAGACGGCATTTCGTATGCAGTATGGCCATTATGAGTTTCTAGTGATGCCTTTTGGGCTCACTAATGCACCGGCTGTGTTATGGACTTGATGAACCAGATCTTCTGGGAATTCTTAGATCGTTTTGTGGTCATTTTCGTGGACAGCATTTTGATTTATTCACCTTTTGAGGAGGAGCACGAGAAACACTTGAGAGTGGTGCTTGAGTTACTTAGAGCCCATAAGCTATATGCTAAGTTTGGGAAGTATGAGTATTGGCTAAGAGAGGTTAAGTTCTTAGGCCATGTAGTCTCCAAGGAAGGGGTGTCTGTTGATACATCCAAGATAGAGGCAGTGCAAGATTGGGCACAGCCTAAGTGTTTTTGAGATCCGCAATTTTCTGGGATTGCCCAGTTATTACCGTCAATTTGTGAAAGATTTCTCCAGGCCAGCTTCGTCGTTGACTAGATTGACACGAAAAGGGGTCAAGTTTGTGTGGAGTGAGACTTGTGAAAAGTCATTCCAAGAACTTAAAGTTAGACTTGCTACCGCTCCAGATTTGATTATTCCGGAGAGGGGTTTGGGTTATGCAGTGTATTGTGATGCTTCACGAGAAGGTTTGGGCTGTGTATTGATGCAAGAGGGGAAAGTGGTAGCCTATGGCTCGCGGCAGTTGAAAACGCACGAGACGAATTACCCTACACATGATCTAGAGTTAGCAATGGTGATTTTTGCCTTAAAGATTTGGAGGCACTACCTGTATGGTGAGAGATTCGAGGTGTTCTCGAATCATAAAAGTCTGAAATACCTGTTTACCCAGAAGGACTTGAACTTGAGGCAGAGGAGGTGGATGTAGTTCATTGAGGATTACGACTTCGAGTTGCATTACTATCCGGGGAAGGCCAATGTTGTGGTCGATGCCCTTAGTAAGAAGTCCATTAGTGATGTAGCTTGTGTAGCCATCCGGGAGTGGGAATGTTGGGTGCACTTGGCGAGTTTGTTTTGCTTCTAGGTGAATCTGTTGAGTCTACAGCCTTGTCTTCTGTAGTTGCGCAGCCTACACTTGTGGATCAAGTGTTAGAGGCACAGAGAGGTGACCTTGAGATAGAATCCCTCCGGGAAAAGATCTCCAGTAGGAAGGTTAAGAAGGGTTTGACTGTGTATCTTAACTTGAGTGTGAGGTACCGAGACCGTTTGTTTGTGCCGGAGTCTTGCCGAGAGGAAGTACTCTAAGAGTTTCACCATGCACGCCTTGTTGTGCATCTAGGAGGCACTAAGATGTATTGTGATCTGAGCCGCCAGTTTTGGTGGAGAGGGATGAAGAAAGATGTGGCAGTTTTTGTATCTAAGTGCTTTACTTGTCAGCAAGTGAAGGCCGAACATCAGAGGCCAGCGGGTTTGTTACAACCCTTGCCTATTGCCGAGTGCAAATGGGAGCATCTCACGATGGACTTCATTGTAGGTCTTCCAAGGACTCAACGGGATAGTGATGCTATTCTGGTGGTCGTAGACCGATTGACTAAGTCAGCGCACTTTATTCCCATGCGCGTGAGAGTTTCGGTAGATCATCTTGCCGACTTGTATATTCGGGACATAGTGAGGTTGCACGGGGTCCCAGTGTTGATCGTCTCAGATAGAGATCCGTGTTTTACTGCTAGGTTGTGGCAGAGTTTGCAGAGTGCCTTGGGCACTAGATTGACCTTTAGCACGGCTTATCACCCTTAGATTGATGGGCAGTCCAAGCGTACTATTTAGATCCTTGAGGATATGCTTCGAGGTTGTGTCCTTGACTTTAGTGGGTCGTGGGAGAGGCACTTGCCCTTAGTGGAGTTTGCCTACAACAACAGTTTCCAATCGAGTATTGGTATGGCACCGTTTGAGGCCTTGTATGGCCGACCGTGTAGGTCTCCAGTGTGTTGGGCTGAGGTGGGTGATGCACCTTTGTTGGGCTCGGAGTTGGTTCGGGAGACGATGAAGAAAGTTGAGCTTATCTGTAAGAGGCTACTTACAACCCAGAGTCGCCAAAAGAGTTATGCCGACCTAGGAGGAGACCTTTGGCATTTGAGGTGGGTGATCATGTCTTTTTGAAAATATCACCTAGGTGGGGTTTGATGAGGTTTGGAAAGAGTGGGAAGTTGTCCCCTCGATTTATTGGCCCTTTCGAATCCTTAAAAGGATTGGGGAGAGGTTGCATACCATTTAGCTTTACCGCCGTAGCTGTCCGAGGTGCATGACGTGTTTCATGTTAGTATGCTTCGGAAATACGAGCCGGATCCATCTCATATATTGGATTGGACAGACTTAGAGGTTGATGAGGATGCCTCGTATGAGGAGAGATCGGTGAGAGTCTTGGATAGGCGGGACCAAGTCTTGCGAGGCAAGACGATTCCTTTGGTAAAAGTTTTGTGGAAACATCACGGTGTAGAAGAAGCCACTTGGGAACGTGAGTTAGATGTCCGTGAGATATATCCAGACTTGTTTGTTAATATTTAACCATGTATTGAAACTTTGTTTTGTTGATAAACTCTAAGAACATTGTATATGTTTCAGTTTATGTAAGCATTGTAACGGTTGAGTATGCCTTGAGAATGAAAATTTAATTTGACATTTTATATGTTGAATGTAGTGTAGAAATGCAAATGTATCATTAACATTGAATATGTTATGGAATGGTGGAATATGGTATTGGAATTTGTTGAATTTTAAAGAAAAGCATGTTGATAATGCATATTGAATTATATTGTAAATTGTCTCTTGAAAAGAGATGGGATGACCGGTAATGGGTCAGGGTATTGAATATTGAATTGTAACATTGTTGAGAATTGAAAAATCACAATTTTGAAACTTATAACTAATTTCGGGGACGAAATTCTTTAAAGGAGAGAGGTTATAGCGATCCCAGTTTTCCCTCCTTTTGTTATTATATTCCGGACTTGGTTCCGTGGATGTCTGTTGTTGTATATGTTGCATTTCCGTCCTTTAATTCTTTGTATTTGAGTTTTAGGATGTGTTGGGCAGGTTTGTAACAGGTTGGGTGTGTTTTGAAACAAAGTGTTGCTGCCCAATTTTTGGTGTCTTCGCTCGAGCGAGGATTCTGTCGCTCGAGCGAACTTTGAGTTTGTGTCTCTTGGCTCGAGCGAGCATTCTTGTGCTCGAGCGTGCGTTTGCGTTTGGTTTGGACCTGAAGGTTGTGTTTCTTGGCTTGAGCGAGCGAGCTATATGTTTTGGGTTTCTTTGCTCGAGCAAGCATTCTTGCGCTCAAGCATGCTTCTGGGTTACAGACCTGAAGCTTTGTGTTGTTGGCTCGAGCGAGGCTTTCTGCACTCGAGCAAGGTTCATCTGTGTCTGGTCGCTCGAGTGACCAATCCTTCGATCGAGCGAGCCTCGAGTATATCAGTTTGCAGCAACGGGCTTTTACTCACTTTTTCACTGTTTTCTTCTTTCAAACCCTAGATCCGACTCTCTGTCTCTCTACATACACCTTCTCTCTAAAAATACACTTGGTTCTTGGGTGTGTCTGCTCTAGTCCCTTTGTAAAAGGTGTGAAGCTTGGTGTTGGCTATGTTTTGATCAGAAAATCATTAGGTTTGGAGCATCTTAAGTTTCCTTCATCTTCTCCATTGGGTCTCTCCATTTGAGGTAGGGATAACCTACTCCTCTTTATGAGTTTTGACATAAATGTTGGGTATTTTGTATAGATAGTGTTGTTTGGGGATTTTGGAAAAGTTAGGGTTTGTTTTGAAATTATATAAAAAGAGGGTTTTTTAATTATTAAACTCCATGTGCATATGAGACCTTAGAAAATGAAATTATTGTTGTGGAATTGATGAAAATGAGCCTTAGGGTCAAAGTTGGGAAAAAGGGGGAAAAGCCCTAATTTAATGTGATAAATTAATTTGTATAATTAATTTGGGAAAGTATGAGAATATGAAATTGGGATGAAAATCAAGAAATTGGGAAGTTGTGAGATTGAATGGTGTAGCTGGATTAATTAATCACTCACCTAAGAAATTGTTTATAATTTATCTGTTTGATGAATTTATTATCTGTTTAGAAATAACTACTTTGGCCTATCGGTGGAGGATAGTCTTAATTGTTGTAGACACTATATGTTGATTAGGGAAAACTGAAACTAATCAAATGGTTAAGTCATTGAACATGACGGTTGAATTAACACATTGAATATGCGTCTGGATTGATCGTTGTACATGATAAATTGTTTAAATACGTTGAATATGTATCTTGCTTCGAAGGAGATAGGGGGGACTCTCAAACCTGTTTGGGAGGAGATAGGGGATGGACTCCTTTGATAACTAAGTTGGCTGGAGTGTCCAGGGTGAAAGTCTCGAAATGTTAATCACGTTTGCATAACGTAGATAATTGAAGTATTGAAACGTTTTAATATGAGTTGTAGTCTCATTTGAATTGTGGATAATGAGAGTGCTTTAATATGAGTTATAGTCTCATTTAATTGTTGGCTAGATAATGAGCCATGTTTATGAATTTGAATTGGATAAGTAAAGGAAAATGGAATGAAACTCGGATGTATTTGTCATGGAACTACGAAGTGTTGTAAATTGGTTTACAAGTGTTAACCATTTATCGAATTCTAATGTTTTAGTTATTGCTCATATTTGGTTTAATATATCTCTACTGGGCTTTGGCTCACCCTATATGGGACATCATCTTCAGGTTCAGTTGCTATGCCACCTCCAATGACGTAGCTTGGGAGGCTTAGAGGCTGAAAGATCTTTCTGTTGTTATCTTTTTGGTATTACATGTAAATTCAAACCAAGGGCTTAAATGTGTTTTGAGTTAGTACTTTCTTTTTGTAACCAAGTGTTGGCTTGGAAAGTTGTAAGCCCGTAGGGCATTTACTTTTGTTGTCAACATGTAATACTTTCGTAATGAATACTCTGATAAATGGAAATATGCTTTATTCTCTTATGTCTATGGATACCATGAATGTTGGGTTCATATGTATTATTCTGAGGCGTTACTGTTCGTTTGGAATGTGGATTGGTTTTTGACTTTTAATTATTTTAGCCTAAGGCTAAAAAATCTAGTTTGGGATAGGCTTTTTAAATTTTTTAACTTTTGTGAGAGAAAAAATGAAATGATTATGGGATGGATGTGACATTTTATCTTATTTAATTAAAATAGTCTATTTTGTCCTATATGACTATTTTAGTCCAAACGCTCATCTCAAACGGGTCTTATATGTACATAGACTTCAATAAAAAATAATTGAATATAATTATCTTATATGAAATGAGATTAACATATTTTGTGGAAGAGAGTCGAGTTTTTATCCAATTTAGATTTAGATGGAAAAGTATGGTTCAAATCAGTTTTAATACTATGAATCATTTTTTTTTTAAATCTTTCATATGCATCATTTATTAAAAAAAAAAAAAAAAAAATTAGATCAATTCACAAGTTCATCTCTACTTTACTAGTCCATTAAACCTCTCTTTTTCACTCCTATTCATTTGTGCTACCACCTTATGTTTGGGTACATGTAGTCTATAGAAGGCATCACTTGATATTATCACATGATATTCTACATTAATTATAAATTTCTATTCTCCATCAAAATTCAAGATTAATTTTTTAATAACTTTATCATTAACCCTTTTTCCATCTCTAATAAGGTTATTTTTATTTTTTAAAATTTACCTTCTTAAACTCTACTTGACTAAACGAACCCCTCCCACCCCCCCCCCAAAAAAAGGCCAAAATAGAGAGTTTTTAGTTTTTTTTTTGTGGGGGGGGGTGGTTGGAATAGCAAAATTTCAGCATAATTAAAAAAAAACAATAAAGAAAAAAAAAAGAGAGGATGAATTACACTGACCTCCCTGAAATTTGGAGAAAATATAACAAGGCCTATAATTTTGGATTAATTACACTCACTCCCATTTAGTGAGGCTAAAAAATCAGAATTAATGTAAACGGTGTGTAGACACAAAAATAAACAGAGTGGAATATGCATTTAAGTGTAGAAGAGATAACAATATAATTTTTTTCATTCATATGACTAATAAATTTATAATGAAAAAAAGGTTAAATATCATATAAATTAAAACTTTATGGGAACTCAATGGAGAACTTATTTTAGTTTTTTCTTTTGGGGTGAAATACCAATAAATTCCAAATAGTGATCTTATGAACTGTTTGGTCTTCATTTTTTTCTTATAAACCCAAAGGTCTGATTCTAGTGTGAAAGAGCCAAAATGTGGGTTTTCTCATAATGTTGAAATTATTCAACGTAACACTTCAAAAAAAAAAAAAAAAAAAAAAAAAAAAACCTCCCTAGTGTAATTTTTCCAAACATAACACTCCAATCTAACACTTCAATGCAACACATTAAAAAATTCTTTAGTGTATTTTTTCTAAATATAACACTCCAATCAATATAACACACGAAAACTTCTTAATATACTTTTTCCAAACATAATACTCCAATGTAACATATTAAAAAACTTCTTAGTGTATTTTTTTCAAATGTAAAAACTCTTTAGTGTATTTTTCCCAAACGTAACACTCCAATCAATGTAACACATTAAAAAAACTCTTTAGTATATTTTTCTCAAACGCAATAACATAACATTATAAAAAAAATTCTTAGTGTATTTTTTTCAAACATAACATTCCAATCAATGTACTTGTGTACTTTTTCCAAACATAACACTCTAATGTAACATGTCACACCCTCAAAATAAATGCGTAAATCAATCATTCAATATCCATAAACATAGGAGAATAAAATATGCATCCATTCATCAGAGTATTCTTTACAAAAAGTATTACATGTTGACAACAAAAGTAAATGCCCTACGGGCTTACAACTTTCCAAGTCAACACTTGGTTACAACAAAAGAGGGTCAGAAGCCCTTTACAATTAAAGCCCTCGGCTTGGAAATAGAACATATAACATAAAATAAAAGTCAACAAAAGAAGCCTGTTTCCTCTAAACCACCCAAGCTAGGTCCTTGGAGGCAGCATGTCCCCTGTTCCTGAAAATGATGTCCTATATAGGGTGAGCCAAAGCCTAGTAGAGATATGCTAAACCAAATATGAGAAGTAACTAAAACATTAGCATCTAATAAATGTTCAACACATGTGCATCGATATATATATACCATTTTCATAATCCATCAACCTTGCTATTCATCTTTCAACCCGGTTTCATTTATATTTTCAATTCACTTTATTGACATGGTTCATTTATCCAAGTAATTCAAATGAGACTACAACTCATAAAAACACTTCAATTCATCCACAATTCAAAATGAGACTGTAACTCACATTATCAACACTTCAATCATCAACGTTATTCGAACGTATGGAAGATTTTGGGACTTTTACCCTGGACACTCCGGCCAACTTAATTATCTGTCACGACCCAAAACTGCCCCTAAAGGTTTTGGACATGACCACGTCAAAAATAAACAAAAACCAATATACGTAACGCATGGGGCCTGAACGGAAGCACCTAATAACCAAAAATTCTATGCCATTGAGCTATTACTATTATGCCTGGATCACAACATCATATCAAATAAATAATATACAGGAAATATACACACATACATCGACTCAGCCCATAATTGGGTGTATGACAAGACACATTAACGAAAGATAATCAAAGCATAAATCCCAAAAGCCTAACAACACGTTACAAAATGCACGGGCTTCAGTTAGTGCCTGGACACACCGAGGTTGACAAGAGGGAGACGAATCTTAAGGGTTAGGACTGGCCTCTCAGTTGATTACCTACAGAAACAGACAAAATACAGAATGAGTGAAACTCAGTGAATAATAGTACATAAATAATGTAAGGTTTAACGTGAATAATAAAGCATAAAACTGCAGAGGCATATGATTGATTTCATTATGTAATTATTCCAAAACAGCCATGGATCCAGTTTTCTTAACAGAGTGGTTTTAAGCCCAGAACAGCCATAGGTCTTCAGATACAAAACGGCCATAGGCCCAGAAATAACGGAACAGCCTTTCGGCCTAGAAATATATACAGAACAGCCTTTCGGCCCAGAAATATACAGAACAACCTTTGGGCCCGAAAATATATACAGAACAGCCTTTCGGCCCAGAAATATACAGAATAGCCTTTCGGCCCAGAAATATACAGAACAGCCTTTCGGCCCAGAAATGTACAGAACAGCCTTCCGGCTCGGAATATCTATGTATGGACTCAAGAGGTGGATCCCACCAAGGCGTAGCACTTTGTTCCATACCAGAATATATCAGAACAGATTAACTTCAGGATCATGCAGAACATATACACATTCTTCCCTTTATTCACGTGAATTACCATAGATAATATTAGTTTAACAGAATGTTGTTGATAATTATTCGCAAAAAGATAAATATATTTTACAGAGTGAACGCTTCCAGAAATATGTAGATACCACAGTTCCATAATGCATATACCTCCCATGTGCTTATCATGTTTCAATACTATTAACTAGCAGATAACATAATGCTCATATTCATTATCCGTAGCAAACAAAACGTTTAGTGCAATGATGCACTTATATTTCTTCATGGTTCTTTGAAAGTCGGCATACTTGCTCGTAATTAACAGAACCTTAACATTAACAATAATCTAAAGGTAAAGGTACCAGTATATCAGTAGGTCAGAACAATTATATCACAACATGAGTCATATAACAATGTCGTTGATACTCAATTCCTTTCTATTAACTGGCTTCATCGTTTAATACTTTGTATGACATTTTGATACGGAATCATAGGCAATTTTTAGGATGGTACATTACTAACAACCATTAGTCATAACCAAAATACAGAGGAGGTTCAGAGTCATACCAATGCACACCCAAAATCTTGCAATGTTCCCACTGATTCCCAACATACGATTAACATAACTACTGGTGAAGAGCAGAACGTTAAACAAAAGAATTATTAATGGTAATCAAATGTGCAATTCTTGTACTATTACTCACAGTATTATTGCGGAGCGGTGGTTCCTCCTGTGGTGTGTCCTACACACATAGATAACACATTAGTTTCTTTCTCCTTTTAAACCATTTCTTGCATTATTACATTTCAATTACATCAAAAAGTATCAAACACAAATTCCGAAAAGAGCTGAGGGTTAAGCACGTAAAATGGAGCGAACGGGATTTCTGACCTGGGCCGCACGTGCGGCCATACCCTCCGCTCGTGCGGACATGTACCACACATGCGGTCCCCTTCCACCGCTCGTGCGGCCAAAAACAGTATGCTTTCCCAAATTTTTTCCACTTCTCCGCACGTGCGGCCACGACCTCCGCACGTGCGGTCTGGCCCCTGTTTGGCAGTCCGAAAATCATACAAAATCCCCTTCTTTGGTGATCATCTAAGAGGTCCAAAATAGCTTCTTTACATACCAAAACATGGTTCAAAAATTGGGTAAACAATACTATAAAGACCACCATTTGAACATGGAAAATCTATTAATCACCACCACAACTTATATACACACATGTATAGCCATATGTTTACACAAGTATCAATATGGTAATTCAAGACATAAGTTGTAGATTTCTTCTTAGATGACCCATATTAAGTTAAAATCATCAAATAGTAGCATTATTTTACCAATAGATCAACACACCCATCCAATTTTCCATTACAACTCTAGGTTACACCATATTAAGCAATTCCTTCCCCAAATTAAAAAGAATTGATGGAATTAGAGAAATTGAACTTACCTTAAACTTCCTTCCCTAAATGCCCCCTCAAATTTTCAATTCTTTACCTTCTTGATGCTCTTGTCTTTCCCCACTTCTCAAAACCCTTCTCTAGTTTTTTTTTCCTCCAGGAGATATTCATGGAGCTTCTAAGTCAAAGATGACTAAGACTTAATATAGATATATATGTTTCTAATAAGACAAAATTCAATCGTTTAATCATCCCAAATTGAAATTACACAGAAAATCTCATTATAGCTTAAAAATCATGCAGATTTCATATGTCAAATCAATTTCAGAAAATTAAGTCTCTAAGGCGTACAATTTCAGATTCAAATAGTTTAAGTGCGACAGATAATTTTCTTATTCAACAGATAGGAAGCCATATTTCCAAGTTTCACTTAATTCAACGTAATTTCACATAGAGTTTCACAATAAGCATTCAAAAGCACGGAATAGAGGGCTGAAAAAATACCAGAATCATGTACGAGGGTCGGGTTATTACATTATCAATGGAGCCCATCCCCCATCTCCTCTCACACAATGGAGTACATCCCTTTTCTCCTCCCAACAAATATACATATGCAATGTATTTAAACACTTCATCATATACAATGATCAATTAATGCAAATAGTCAATGTGTTATTCCAACTGCCATATTCAATGAAATAACTCAATTGATTGGTTTCAATTCACCTAATCATCAGGCAGTGTCTACAACAATCAAGACTATCCTCCACCAATAGCCCAAAGCAGTTATCTCTAAACAGATAAATAAATCTATCAACAGATAATTTATTACATTTTCCATCGGTGAGTGATTCATCAATCCAACTACACCAACTAGTCCCAATTCCATCCAATTTCATGATTTTCAAATCAATTTCATATTCCTCACAATTACCAGATTAATTATACAAATTAATTATTTAAATCCAATTAGGGCATTTTCCCATTTTTCCCAAACATTGATCCTAAGACCAAATTTCACCAATTAAACCCATAAATCCCCATTTTCAAGACCTCATATGCACATGGAGGGAGCTTAAAAACACAAAACCCCTCTTTTAATGTAACGCCCTCAAAATAATACATAAAAACCCACATTCTTGACATGCATAGACATAAGAGAATAAAGCATATTTCTATTTATCAGAGTATTCATTACAAAAGTGTTACATGTTGACAACAAAAGTAAATGCCCTATGGGCTTACAACTTTCCAAGCCAACACTTGGTTACAAAAAAAAGGAGTTCTAACTCATACACATTAAGCCCTCAGCTTGAGTCTACATGTAATATCAAAATAACAAAACAACCAAAAGAGTCTTCAACTCCCAAAACCTTCCAAACTATGTTCTTGGAGGTAGCATGTCACCTGAACCTGAAAATGATGTCCCATATAGGGTGAGCCACAACCCAGTAGAGATATACTAAACCAAATATGAGCAATGACTAAAAAATGGCATTTGATAAATGGTTAACACTTATAAACCAATTTATATCACAATACTGTTCCATGACAAATAGCCCATGTTATATTTCACTTTCCTTTACTTATCCAAATCATTTCATGAACATGGCTCAGAACCTGGCCAAACAATTCAATGAGACTATAACTCATATAAAGGCACTTCCATACTTCACAATTTACATGAGATTACAACTCATATTAAAAACACTTCCAAACTTCAAATGATACACATATTTGTTGTATCAATACTTCAATTTAATACACATATTTGCTGTATTAATGGAGACCATCCCCTATCTCCTCCCAAACAGGTTTGAGAGTCCATCCCCTATCTTCCCTCAAACCATGGAGTACACCCCCTATCTTCTTCCACACAATACCCATATTCCAAGTATATAAACACTCATCATATACAAGGATCAATCAATACACATATTTGATGTATTATTCCAATCGTCATATTCAATGTAATTAGTTCCAATTTTCCCTAATCAACATGCAGTGTCTACAACAATCAAGACTATCCTCCACTGATAGCCCAAAACAGTTATTTCTAAACAGAAAATAAATGCATTAAACAGATATAATATCAACATTTTCATAGGTGAATGATTAATTTATCCAACTCCACCATTCAACTTTATAATTCTCCAATTTCTTAATTTCCAACTTAATTTCATATTCCCACAAATTAATTATTCAAATTAATTTATCACATAGCTAGGGCATTTCCCTAATTCTCAACATCAACCCTAAGGTTCAATTTCATCAATGTAACAACAATAATTTCATTTTCCAAGGTCTCATATACCTATGGGGTTTAACATTTTGAAAACCCCCTTTTTATAAATTACGAGTCAAACCTAAACTTTTCCCAAAATTACCTAGCAACATCAACTAATCAAAATGACCAAAATTTATGACAAAACTCAGAAGATGGAGTAGGGTATCCCTACCTCGAAATGGAGAAACCAAAGGAGAAGATGATGCAAACTCGAAGTGCTCCAAATCCACTATTTTTTAGATTAAAATGTAGCCCACATCACCCTCTATCTTTCTTACAAAGAGATTAGGGTAGAAACACTCAAGAACTAGGTCAAACCCTAGAGAGAAGGTGTATGTAGAGAGAGAGAGAGAGAGAGAGAGAGAGAGAGAGAGAGCCAGATCTAGGGTTTGAGAGAAAAAGGAGATGAAAAAATGAAGTGTAATCCCGCTGCTGTCAACTGAAATACACCAGGCTCGCTCGAGCGAAGGAGTGGTCGCTCAAGCGACCAGACACAAAGGATACTTGCTCGAGCATAGAAAGCCTCGCTCAAGCCAACAATTCGAAGCTTCAAGTCTACAACCAAAAGCATGCTCGAGCAAAGAAAAGCTCGCTCGAGCGAAGAAACCCAAAACATAGACCTCGCTCACTCGAGCCAAGAAATGCAACTCTCAAGTCCAGAACCAGACGCTGACGCAGGCTTGAGCGCAATACTTCTTACTCGAGCCACCAGACACAACACCCAACTCTCGCTTGAGCGAAGGAACCCTGGCTCGAGCGAAGGATCTAAAACACAGAGCTCGCTCGAGCGACAAAAGTCTCGCTCGAGCGAAGACACCAAAATTTGGGCAGTAACCATTTGTTCCCAAACACAACCAACCTATAACAAACCTGCCCAACACATCCTAAAACTCATATATAAGGAATTAAATGATGACAACAAGATATATACAACAACCAACTCCACGGAACCTAAGTCTGGATATAACAACCAAAGGAGGAAGAACCGGGATCGCTATATTTAAATATTACAAATCTCAAACCCTAACTTCCCAAATTACCAAGTCTCACCATTTATACAAAATGACAAATGTTTATGTTAAAACTCATAAGAAGGAGTATATTATCCCTACCTCAAATGGAGAGACTCAAAGGAGCAGAAGGATGAAACTTAAGATGCTCCAAATCCTAACTTTTTCGGATCAAAATGTAGCCTACGCAAAGCTCAAGCTTTTATACAAAGGGGGTAGGGTAGAAACCCTCTAGATCAAGTGTATTTGTAGAGAGAAGGAGTGTGTAGAGAGAGAGAGTCAGATCTAGGGTTTGGAGTGAAAAAGTTATTAAAATCACGCTGCTGCGGTCTGATATACACAGGGCTCGCTCAAGTGAATGAGTGGTCGCTCGAGCAACCAGACACAAAAAAACCTCACTTGAGCGCAAGAAGCCTCACTCGAGTGCACAATTCAAAGCTTTAGGTTTGCAACCCAAACGCACGCTCGAGCGCAAGAGTTCTTGCTCGAGCGAAGGAACACAAAACATATAGCTTGCTAGCTCAAGCGACAAAAGCCTCACTCGAGCGAAGAATACCAACCTTCAGGTTTTTCAAAGACGCAAACGCACGCTTGAGCGCAAGAGTTCTCACTCGAGCCATGAGACACATCAAAGAAAGCTCACTTGAGTGCAAGAACCTTCGCTCGAGCGAAGAAGCAAAAACCCAAAACTCGCTTGAGTGTAAAAAGCCTCGCTCGAGTGAAGATGCCAAATTCTGGACAGCAACCATTTGTTCTAACACCCAACCAACCTGTTCAAAACTTACCCAACACATCCCACAACTCAACTACAAAAAATTAAAGGATGGAATCAAGATATAGACAACAACAACCATGACGGAACCCAAGTCTGAAACAAAATAAATGATGGGGAAAACCGTGATCGCTATATAACATACTAAAAAACTTCTTAGTGTACTTTTTCTCAAATGTAGCAACGTAACATTTCAAAAAAACTATTTAGTGTATGTTTTCCCCCCAAATGTAACACTCCAATCAATGTAACACATAAAAAAAATCCTTAGTGTATTTTTTCAAACGCAACACTCTAATATAACACTCCAATGTAACACCGAAAAATCACACTAACAGAAATGTAGATTTCCATGTTCAACACCAACACTTTAGCCACCAATTCCTTCAAAAATAATCTTTTACACCTCACATTTCCATTCTCATTCCAAAAATGAATCGGAAAATGAGAAAAATAAATCATAAAAAGGCATTTACTTAAACTCAAATGGTTTCAAATCAAATGAATACAATTTTTCAAAACAAAAAATGACTAATTGGTTCATAAGAAAACTCTTAGAACTAAATGGGTCAATATTCCCCCGTATGAGATTTGTCAGTAAATTTTTCTTTATTTTTAAAATCTCAAAAGCAATAGTTTAATTGATCAATATAAAAAAAGTAATTAATTAGATCCCAAACCATGGTAAAAGCCAATCACTTCCACCCCACAAAATGCCTCATCACTATCACAAAAATTCCTCCATTGATGATGTTCATTGTAATTTTTTGGTATTTTTTTTTTGGGTGAATAAGACATAAATAAAAAAACAGAGATTACACAGCTACAAGGGGCATACCCCAGGACCTAACGAAAACTATACAAGAATAAATGAAAAGACCAAAACACACAACCAGCAAACAAACCAAACTAAACAGGACTAGAAACTAACAAGACATAAGAATTAGAGAAAGGACATGGGAAAATATAAACCCCCAAAAATGTGTTCATGAGCCGCATAATTCGAATGAGGATCATGAACACATCCAACAGCGACCCAACTCTGTAATAAAACCACCCCACAAAACAGCTAAAACCAGCAGAAAAAACAAAACTAGCAACCATGTACATCCCACACGGCTAGGCCAAAAAAAGTGACAACCCATAAAAATATTCATAGTCCATACAAGCAGACCATCTAAATTCCAAACATAAGTATCTGAACAAAATGTAAAAATTAAGTAAGAACAAGTTTCCACAAAGGCGCTCCAAGCAGCCATCACACCAAATACATAAACTCTCGAACACAACCTGCGCAGCAAATGAGTACCGACACAGCCACAGTCATCAAACAAAACGCAGTTTTTCCTTCCCTTGCATGCCCAGCAGAAATGGAGCATTGTAGCAAAACCTGAGGAGCCATGAACCATTGAGTCCAAGAGCCAGTCACCACAAGATAAGTGACGCCAGTGCTGACCCATGCAGTCCAAGTCATGCTCATACATTATAGTAGACCCTGTAAGAACAGCCATGAATAAGTACCTCCAGCAAATAAGATACAATCTGCTATGAATTAAATCAGTAACAGTGCCCTCAATATAGGATCTCACACCACTCGACCCACAATTTAGAGACTCACACCACTCGACTTGAGCTTCCTTACCCTGCAAATAAAGAATTATAATATATATTAACATAAACAAATATGGTGGCTGACAACACTCAACCCTCATGTAAAGTGACAATTTAACTTCTCTCATCACTCAACCCTCAAAGATATGTATGCAACCACAGTGAACTCTGAACAAACCTGCACAAGACCAAACCATTATGCAAACACACAATGTTGCTCACCTACACTCAACCCACATATATGGAACTCACATCACTCAGCAGCCCTCCCATATCTGATAATATGGGGCTTCGATATCGTTGTTGGCAGGTTCCATTGGGCAAGAAACCAGCTGTCACTAGCAGAGTTAGGCAAATTCTTAATGGATAGCATTCTACTTCTCACCATCTGGATTACAGATTTAATAACCACCTCTTCAGGCTTACATTCTTTGTTAAAAACACGATTATTGCTCTCAATCCAGATGTGGTAGATAGAGCACAAGAAAGCATTGCTAAGAATATTAGCCCTAAGAGAATTACCCTTGGTTTCTTTTGTAGCATATGTAACAATATCAGGCCAATCCAAAACAGGCCACTTCATGTTACATTTGCCTTCAATAGCACCCCAAACTCTATTAGTAAAACTACACTTAAAAAAGAGATGAGAATGACTCTCTCCAGGGTCAAGGCAAAAAGGACACTGTGAATGAGGAGATAAACCAAACAGCATTAGCCTATCTCCAGTGTATAACCTGTTATGGATAGCAACCCAGACAATAAAACTAACTTTAGGAATCCTATGAGGGCCCCAAAGGAGTTTATGCCAGACCACTCTGTCAGACCTACTTCTCCAATGATTCCAAGCTGAGTGAATGGAGAACTTACCATCCGTAGTGAGTTTCCAGGTAACTTGGTCACACTTAGAAGGGTTAGGTTTGCAGCATTCGGGAGTAGATGAGATCAACTCCTGAATTTCCCAAGAATTAGGGATAGGCCACTTCCAAGAATGACCACTGATGATTTGACTGACTTTGGTCTCACTGTTGAGGCAGGAATCATACAAAATCCTGTCCCCAAACTTTTTCCATAGAGGACCAAGAGGATGCCAATTGTCATACCAAAGGAATGTAGAATCACCACAACCAACTTGGTGGTTAATTAGAGGAGACAACCAGTCTCTAAGAGACAATAACTTCCTCCAAACCCAGGAAGGGTCAGGGGGAATTTTGACCCTCCAAAAGCTTTTACCCTTGAGTAAATAGGATTTAACCCACTGGCACCACATAGACTTCTCGCCACCAGAGAAGAGGAACCAGACATGCTTAGCTATAGCAGCTCTATTCCAGATACCAAGAGATTTAAACCCAAGACCCCCCTCATTTTTAGGAACACACACAGAATCCCAGGCAATCTTAGCACTATGGGTTTTGAGCTCACTGCCAGACCAAAGGAAAGCTCTAAGAATACTTTCAATCTCCCTAATGACCTTCTTAGGGAGAATAAACAAGGAAGACCAGTAAACTTGCATAGAAAAAAGGATGGATTGGATGAGCTGGCTCCTCCCCGCATAAGACAAGACTCTGTTAGTCCAATTCTTAACTCTTTTGGTGATTCGGTCAATGAGAGGAGCACAATCCGTGGCCCTCAATTTGGTTGTGATAAGGGGAACTCCAAGATATTTAACCGGGAGAGTGCCCTCTTTGAATTTTGCAATGTCAAGGATAGAGGTGCGCAACCCCATCTCACAACCAGAAAAGTAGATATTACTCTTGCTAGGATTAGGGGTAAGGCCCGAAAGGTTAGAAAACTCCTCAAGGCCTTCCATAATAAGTTTAACAGTAAGTACATCACCTTTGCTAAAAATCATGAGATCGTCAGCAAAACAAAGATTTATAATCTTAGTCTTCTCACATCTCCAATGGAACTTAAACATAGGATGCATAGACTTCTCAGCCAAAATTTTAGCAAGAATTTCCATAGCTAGAACAAATAAATAGGGGGACAGAGGGTCACCTTGACGCAAGCCTCTAGCCCCTTTGAAGTAACCATGGAGGCTCCCATTGATGCAAATAGAAAAAGAGGGACTAGAGATGCAAGCCTGTATCCATGAAACCATGACAGGAGGGAAGGACATAGCCTTAAGAATATCGATGATAAATTCCCACCTCACACTGTCATAGGCTTTCATGATGTCCACTTTCATGGCACACTTCGGGGTAGGAGACTTCCTATGATACCCTCTCATAAGCTCCTGGGATAGGAAAATATTGTCAGATATTCTCTTACCTTGAACAAATGCGGATTGAACGGGATCAACAAGATCAGGGAGAACAGTTTTAATCCTGTTTGCAATGATCTTGGCGATGCATTTGTAAATAGTGTTACAGCAAGAGATGGGTCTAAAGTCACCAACTTTAATGGGATTGGGGACCTTAGGAATAAGGGCAATGATGGTACTATTGACTTCGGATAGGAGTTTTCCCGACTCAAAAAAGGTTCTAACAGCTTGGGTGACCTCTCTCCCAACTATATCCCAAGAGCTTTTGAAAAAACCAGCAGAAAAGCCATCAGGGCCAAGGGCCTTATTGGCTTTAAGAGACCAAAAAGTGTCTTTAATCTCTTTATCAGTCACAGGGCTAGCAAGCAACAACGATTGATCAGGAGATATTTTAGACTTAACAAGAGACTGAACTCTATCAAAACCATTATAATGGTCATCAATAGGGGTACCAAATAAACCAGAGAAAAAATCTATGAAAGCATTATGAATGTCCTTAGGTTTTGAAGATTTTTGGCCATCCATCATCTCCAAATTAAGGATTTTTCCCCTATTGATGTTACCCTTAATGGTTTTGAAAAAGAACCTACTATTGTTATCACCCTGACTAAGCCACTGGACTCTAGATTTTTGGTGAGCCAGACTCTCCTCAACAACCAGAAGATCAACATACTTTTTATAACAGATTCTCTCAAGTTGTTGCACAGAAGTATTTCTGGGATCCTTGTCCAACTTACACTGGACAGAGAGGAGCTCTGACCTAGAAGTGTGGACTCTGGTAACAATATCACTAAAGTCTTTCTTATTCAGAGCCTTTAGAGCAGGTTTCAGATTTTTCAACTTCTGACACACTCTAAACATAGGGACACCTTGAATGTATTGGTTCCAAATTGTAGAAACCACAGAGGAGAAATCCTCATGGTCAGCCCAGAAGTCAAAATATTTAAAAGGTTTCTTAAAAGAAGTCACCTTATCAGAGATATTAACAACAACAGGAGAGTGATCAGAAATGCCAGATGGCAGAAAGGTAGCAAATGAGGCAGGGAATGCATCAAGCCAAGTCTCATTTACTAACACTCTGTCAATCTTGGAGGCAAAATAATCCCCACTAGTTCTCTTGTTAGCCCAAGTGAATTGACAACCTCCATAGGAGAGATCAACCAGCTCGGCTTGCAAAATACGGGAATTAAACTCCTCTTTATCCTTCGACCAAACAGTAGAACCCCCAGATTTTTCATAAGGAAATCTAGTGGCATTAAAGTCTCCTAAGAAAACGAGAGGAGTATTGGACTGAGCTTGGGAGACTGCGACCATGTACTCAAAAAAATCTTTCCTAACATCATGTTTATTCTCAGCATAAACAAAACAGACTCTGAACGTATAATCCGTAATTAGATCATGCACTTCACAAAAGATATACTGATCAGAGTCATGTAACTTTTGAACTTTACAAAAAGCTGAGTCCCAGCAGACACATATCCGCCCAGTTTTAAGAGGTTGTGAGTTTGTCAAAAAAGGCCAGTTGTTTACACCAGATGAAAAAATCTGCTGTTCATTCAAAGCTTTTATTTTAGTTTCCAAAATGCCCAAAATTTTAATGTCTTCATGCAGCAAGAATTTTCTAACTTCTTTATGTCTGTGAGGATTATTAAATCCTCTAACATTCCATGATGCAATTTTTAAGGACATTGGAATAACAAAAATTCAAAAAAAAAACCCACAAACCAGATAAAACTGGAATTACCTGCGTTTCTTCCTCTGGCTTTTGTTGCTCTTGCCAGAGGATTTACCTTTTGCACTTGAGCCTGCTTGGGCTTGTTTGTTAGTATGAAATTTGCCAGGAGTAGATTCCACAAGATTTTCCACTTTAGCCAACAATTCGGTATCATGAGGGAGAACTAGGCTTGTAATTTCTACCAGTTTCTTCTGAAGGGTCATCAAACCCTCCATATTATCATCCTTTGACTCATCATCTGTTGGGTCCAGCACCTCTCTGTGAGTTTGATCAGCTGCTTCCTCTGTAGTTTCCACCTGAGCTTGCATTACTGGGTGACTCTGCTCTTTCTCAGATTGATGCACGCCATCCTCATTAGGCTCCGCAGTGTTTACTGTCTCAGTAGTAGTCTCTAGAACACCCACTTTTCTCTTTCCCTTAGCCATAACAGTTTCCCACCCAGGATCAGGATGGTTTTGTACTTCCTTTTGGATGTTGAGAAGAGCCGCAACCTGAGTTTTCACACATCTGGCTGTATCATGCCCAAAAGCTATGCAATGTTCACATTTTGGGGGTAAACCTTGGTATTCGACTTTGACTATGACTTCTGTTCCTTCACAGTCCACCTTAAACATAGCAGGTAAGGTAGATGCTGCTTCTACCTCAACACAGACCCTAGCAAAGGACACTCTACTCCCCTGTTCCGTGAGTTGGTCCATAAAGAGAGGAACACCCACAGCACTGGCTATACGACTTAATCCATCACTATCCCAGTATTCGAATGGGACATTAAAGAACTTAGCCCACACAGGGACCTTGGTAGCTTTGTCCTTAGACAATTTCATCATGCGGGTCCATTTTTTCAAGAACAAGTTGAAACCTCCAATATACCAAGGTCCTCCCTCAAGGACTGAGGTACAACATTCTGGGTTATCAAAAATGAAAAAGCTAAACCCTTCCCCATTAGCTAAAACCTCTTTCAACCCTTTATTTTTCCATAGACCAAAGGCACTATTTCTCAAGTAATTGTATGACACCCCTTTATCAAGAAAATACCCAACCAGACACGAATCCCATTTTTCTAAAGGGTTAGGATGGGTGGGTAGGGTCACACTGACATAGCCCTCACTCCGATTAGGAGGCACATACCTGAGAGGAACACTAGATCGAGTAGATGAGGCAGCTACATCTGCCCAGGTTCGAGTATAAGGACCTCTTCCACCCCCTTGACCTCTACCTCCTCTGCCTCCTCTGAAATTAGGGTTCCCCCCCTGTGAGGATACACCTCCTCACGGCCATCTTCCTCATTTGGAAGAGGAGGGTCTTCTGTCACTTGTATAACTTCTAAAGGGCCCAGATTTACATCTGACTCCTGTCCTTTGGGTAGATCGGACTTGGATTCGCCATAGCCCTTTGCTTCCTGTCTATTGCGAGCAACCAATATACTGTCTTGGAGATTTTGGAACATCGGGTTATTGTCTTCAGTACGATCCGACCATCGAGACGTCGTTAGAGATCCATCTGGGTTACTAGGTGTCAAGATTGACGAAGAAGGATCTTTCAGCCTTGCCAATCGATCAGCAACTCTCTGAAAATCTGAAGCCATCAACGGAGTTCTTCGATCTGTTAGGTTTAGGGTTTTCCTCTCACCCTCAGCATCATCTATCTTCTCTGAAATCATTAACGCACTAATTTTTTGGTATTATACTAATGAACTAAACTATTCTCTTTTAAAACTCAACACTATATCACAAATCCATTAGGTTTCAACACGGCCTTTTCATGGGGTCCACTCCAGCTAAATTTTAAGATTTGAAGCCAATTATTCATGTTAAAATTAATCTAGAGGACATGGCTAATGCTGGGTAATTCTAGTGACTCTATGTAGAAATCTTTTGATCAAATTTTAAGCTTGTTTGTGGCATATGGTTGAATTTCACTGGTGTTAGTGTCACGACCCGAACCCGCCCCCGTGGGTTAAGGACGTAACCGGCCAGTAATCATGAGATTACCTACGGCCTCAAACTGTCCTAAACGTATTTTAACAGAGTTAATGGGGGCCAAACGGAAGCAAAATTAAAAACTTTGTCCATAGAGCCGTGCTTATATGCACATCAAACAAACCATACTCAGATACGTTAATAACTCACATCAAAAGTACAGTTTCACAAAATTCATTACAGACAGGATCGTCCAAAACGAGTCAACCTATAACAGACTATGTACAGACATGCACTAGGTCCTTGCCAACAAGACAAAACATAGGTACATAGTAAAAGGGCAAGGATGGTCTCATGCGCGAGGCACAAGGCTGACTCTCCCAAAACTCCTGTTGTTTCTAGCAGACTTCACTGGGGCTGGGTTTGGACTTCCCTTGGCTCACCTACAAATACATGAATGAGCGTGAGCGATAGCCCAGTGAATAATATCAAATACAACAGTTACATAACAAAATGTAGAACAACATGCTCCAAACGGCCTTGGGCCCAAGTCATACTTCTATTTAACGATATATGTATATATAATTGTACAAAATTCAAATCAAGTAACTGTAGTTTCAACCATTCTGGCCTTTGGCCCATTCAGATTTCCATTCATGTCAAAACGGCCTTCGGCCCATTCATTCATGTCGAAACGGCCTTCGGCCCATTCATTCTTATCAAAACGGCCTTTGGCCCATTCATGCATGTCAAAACGGCCTTTGGCCCATTCATGCATGTCAAAACGGCCTTTGGCCCATTCATTCTTATCAAAACGGCCTTTGGCCCATTCATTCATGTCAAAACGGCCTTTGGCCCATTCATTCATGTCAAAACGGCCTTTGGCCCATTCATTCTTATCAAAATGGCCTTTGGCCCATTCATTCATGTCAAAACGGCCTTTGGCCCATTCATTCATGTCAAAACGGCCTTTGGCCCATTCATTCATGTCAAAACAGCCTTTGGTCCATTCCCAACTAACAATTCATAAAGTTTATAAGGGAACAACAATTGGACATGGATAAGCTTTCAAATATTGATATTACTCACAGTGATCGGTTTGTGGATGCGCCCTGGAGCTTGACCCTACACGTTTCATGAATACAAAAGGGTCATTATCAGTTCAACCCGTTCCTTAATTCACATATACCTCTTTAGGCTTTGTTCTTATCTCATTAACTCATTTACAATGCTTAACATATGCCTAAGAGTGCTTACAAGTGAAAGGGAACGGAAAACGAATCACAGAATGCATGAACAAAATTCCAGGAAACAGGGTCCCCGCTCGAGCGTAAACTTCTCCGCTCGAGCGGACCCTTAAGGCCTGCAAAAGTACTGGTTGCACGAAAGATGTGCTCGAGCGTGGAATAGAGCGCTCGAGCTGAAGGCCTGTCTACAAACTCCACGCTCGAGCGTGGAGTGTCCCGCTCGAGCGGACATCCAACTCTGCAAAAATGCTGGGAGCACGATTTTCCCGCTCGAGCGGCCATTACCCCGCTCGAGCGGACCTCAAAAATCTGGGTTTCCCAGATCGTGTTCTTGAGCTCCAAATCGGTTTTCCATCTACATTTCTTACATGCAATGGCTCAAATTACACATTTACACATTTACACATGCTAGCATGCTACTAATGCAAGATTACAACATTAGGAAGCTCAATTACATGAATTATCTACATGCATGTCCCAAATTATCTCAAACCCATCATCAACATGCCCAAATTCAGACATTCAAGACTTATACTCCCATGATTTGTACATGCATGTGGGAGATGCTCATCATTCTCAACTTAAATGGTACAAATGGTGATTACAACATGAGCTTTAACCGAAACTCTACATGAATCATGTGTTTCAAGCTCAAACATGCAAATTCAAAGTGATTTCTTACATGCATGAGTTCCAAGACTCCAAACTCAACAAAAATCAACTTATTACATGCTCTTGATCACAAACAACCCTTGAGCTTACAAGATCACAGTTTCAAACTTATGAAGTCAAGACCAAAAGCTTACCTAGAGGCTCAATCTTCCAAACTATAGCAATTTCTTGAGTTTGATCTTCCAATTCTTCACAATTTTGAGCCAAACACCCAACTCTCCTCTTTTCCCTCTCTCTAGCCGACTCCCCTCTCTCTTTCTTGCGTTTTATTCAGCCAAGGAGAATAATAAAGAGGGTATTTGAGTGTGTAGAGCCTCACTTAGTCATAATATAATAATATAGAGTAATTGGGTACTTAATTAATCAATTTAATCAGTTTAAATTGACCAGAATCAAATTTCAATTAAATTTCACCGTAGGCCCTAAAAATTATGCCAACCACAATGGAGTAATCAATTTCGGGTTCCGTGGCCGATAAGGCCCTCAATTAAATTTCCAAAGCAGACTACTCAAACAGATATTCCTACGATGAACAGATAAAATTTCAAACCACATATTTTCACATAGTGGAACACAAAATCATATCAAAATACATAATCACACCATGTTAAGGACCAATTAACATACTACGGAACAGGGGCGTCACAGTCTTCCCCCCTTTAGGAAGTTTGGTCCTCCAAACTTAACTTACCTTCGTCGGGAAACAAATGCGGATAGCGTAGACGCATTTCCTTCTCTTTCTCCCATGTAGCATCTGTCCCATAGTGTTCCTTCCATTCCACTTTCACCATTGGAATGGATTTGTTTCTCAATTCTTTCACTTGTCGGTCAACAATTCTTTCCGGCCATTCAGCATATTCCATATTTTCATCAATAGCAATCCGGTGAAAATCAATCACATGCAACGGGTCTCGGAGGTAACCCCTCAACATTGACACATGAAACACATTGTGGATTTTCTCAAATCCCGGTGGCAAAGCAACTCTATAAGCAACTGGGCCAAGCCTCTCCAAAATCTGAAACGGTCCAATGTATCGGGGTGACAACTTGCCCTTTTTCCCAAACCTGACTTGGCCTTTCATCGGAGAAACTCGGATGAACACATGGTCACCGACCTCATACTCAAGAGGTCTTCTCCGAACGTCTGCATAATTCTTCTGTCGGTCTTGAGCCGTTTTGAGCCTTTGCCGAATAGTTTTAATCTTTTCAGAGGTGTCTTGTACAATTTCGGGCCCAAGCAAAGCTCTGTCCCCGACCTCTGTCCAACAAATAGGTGACCTACACCTCCTACCATACAAAGCCTCGTATGGTGCCATACCGATGCTGGAGTGGAAGCTATTATTATAGGCAAATTCTGCAAGTGGCAAGTAGTCTTCCCAACTCCCCTGAAAATCCAAAGCACACATGCGAAGCATATCTTCCAAAGTCTGTATTGTTCGTTCTGACTGCCCATCTGTCTGTGGGTGGAATGCAGTGCTGAACCTTAGTTCTGTTCCCATAGCTTCCTGCAAACTCTTCCACAATCTAGATACAAATTTCGGATCTCTATCCGACACAATGGATACCGGAACTCCATGTAAACGGACAATTTCATCAACATAAATAGTAGCCAACCTATAAGCGGTAAACGTAGTTTTGACAGGCAGAAAATGTGCAGATTTAGTTAGTCTATCAACTACAACCCAAACAGAATCCATACCTCGGGAAGTCCGAGGTAGGCCAACAACGAAATCCATAGTCACATGTTCCCACTTCCACTCGGGAATAGGGAGAGGTTGAAGTAGACCGCCTGGTTTCTGATGTTCAGCCTTAACTTGCTGACACTGAAGGCACTTGGACACATATTCTGCAATCTCTTTCTTCATTTTAGGCCACCAATAGGTTTGTTTCAAATCCCGATACATTTTATTGTTACCCGGGTGCATAGCAAATACGGATCTGTGGGCTTCATCTAAGACCCTCTTCTTTAGCTCCGGAATAACTGGAACACATATTCGGTTTCGAAATTTCAACATTCCATTCTCGACACCGAACCCCGCTTTTGGGCTTACTTCAAATTCATCAATTACCTTTCTGAGGAACTCATCCTCTTTCTGTTTTTGCTTGATTTCATCAACAATTGCCGGCTCGGCTGTAATAGCGGCTATCAATCCGCCCTGTTCCCACACTACCACTTCAATTTCATACTTTTCAAAGTCTTGCAAAATCTCCCTTTGTTCAGTAAGTAAACAAGCCATACTCCCTGTTGATTTCCTACTCAAGGCATCAGCCACTGTATTAGCTTTTCCGGGGTGATACTGAATTTCTAGGTCGTAATCTTTTATCAATTCCAGCCATCTTCTCTGACGCATATTCAACTCTTTCTGCGTAAAGAAGTATTTTAGGCTTTTATGATCTGTGTAGACTTCACACTTTGCCCCATACAAATAATGCCGCCAGATTTTCAAAGCAAAAACAACTGCGGCCAATTCTAGATCATGTGTTGGATAATTCTTCTCATGTGGCCTCAACTGTCGGGAGGCGTAAGCAATAACCTTTCCGTTCTGCATTAACACACAACCCAAACCCTTATAAGATGCGTCACTGAAAATCACAAAATTTTCCGTACCTGAAGGTAGTGTCAAAATTGGTGCAGTGGTCAATCTTGTCTTCAATTCACGAAAGGCTGATTCTCTTTCACTATTCCACTCAAATGGTTGTCCTTTACGTGTCAATTGGGTAAGAGGCACAGCTAATTTCGAAAAGTCCTTTACAAACCTTCTGTAGTACCCAGCTAAGCCCATGAAGCTGCGAACTTCTGTCACATTAGTTGGTGTAGGCCAATTCACAATTGCTTCTATTTTCTGCGGGTCCACTGAAATTCCTTCCTTGTTGATCACGTGCCCTAAGAAAATAACCTCATCCAACCAAAACTCACATTTCTTTAACTTAGCAAATAGTTTCCTTTCCCGAAGTATTTGTAAAACAGTCCTCAAATGATGTTCGTGTTCAAGTCTATCTTTAGAGTATATTAAAATATCATCGATGAAGACTACAACAAACTCATCAAGGTAGGTTTTAAAAATTCTATTCATTAGGTCCATAAACGCTGCCGGAGCATTAGTCACTCCAAATGGCATAACAAGAAATTCAAAATGACCATACCTCGTTCTGAATGCGGTTTTCTCAACATCCTCTGCTTTAACCTTCAGCTGATGATACCCAGATCTCAAATCAATCTTAGAGAACACCCGTGATCCCTGCAACTGGTCAAACAAGTCATCAATACGGGGTAAGGGATATTTATTCTTTATCGTTACCTTGTTCAATTCCCGGTAATCGACGCACAGGCGTAAGGTACCATCCTTTTTCTTTACAAATAACACTGGTGCGCCCCAAGGCGAAGTACTGGGCCGGATAAACCCTTTATCAAGAAGGTCTTGCAACTGTTCTTTTAATTCTTTCATTTCGGCTGTAGCCATCCTGTAGGGAGTTTTAGAAATAGGCTGGGTGCCTGGCACAGTTTCAATAGTAAACTCTATCTCCCTGTCTACCAATTCCCCTGGTAATTCATTTGGAAACACATCTGGGAATTCTCTAACAATGGGAATATCGTTCAATTCAACATTCACGGATTGTTCAGTCAATACATAACACAAATAACCCTGGCATCCCTTCCTGATCAATTTACATGCTTTCATTGCAGATATCAAATATGGTGGAGGTACTACCCCATTTCCCACAAACACAATTTCCTCCTGTCCTGGTGGTTTAAACACAACCCTCTTTGTCACACAATCTATAGTAGCACAATATTTGGTCAACCAATCCATGCCCAAAATTACATCGAAGTGTCTAAAGTTTAAGGGCAACAAATCTACATATAGGGTAGCATTCTCAATATGCATGTCACAAAACCGATATATATAGTCACATAACACAGATTCCCCCGATGGAGCAGACACACACAACAAATATGGCAACAATTCTAGGGGTCTTTTCAGTCTTGATGCAAATGCATAAGTCACAAATGAATGCGTTGATCCAGAATCAATTAACACAAAAGCATCCTGATTACATATCGAGATAGTACCTGAGACAACGGCATTGGCATTCCGTGTATCACCCGGAACGAGTGCAAAGACTCTCCCTTGTCTCACTGTATCCCCAGTAGTAGCAGATCTCAAAGTGTTTCCCGGCTTCGGGATCGATGCAGTGGAGCTAGCAGCTATCTTCCCACTATTCTGATTACAATCTCGGGCTATATGCCCTTGTTTTCCACACTTAAAACAGGCTCCTGATGTACGGTAACAGACTCCACGGTGCTTTTTGCCACAAGTGTTGCACATGGGAGCTGGGTCTCGGGAAGAACTGGAAGTAGTTGAGGAGCCCGTGTTTTGCTTTTTCAAGAATTTCTTCTTCGAAAAGAAGCCTTGTCTTTTGTTGCCTTTCCATTCGGTTGTTGGCTTAGCTTGTCTAGCTATGTTAGCCTCTGATATAATGGCCCGGTCAAGCACCCCAATGTAGGTCTCCAATTTCAGGACATTTACTCGCTCTAGGATGTCACTTCGGAGCCCACCTTCAAAATGCCTTGCCTTCTTATAATCAGTGTCAATTACGTGTGGTGCAAACCTGGCCAATTCAGTAAATTTGGCCTCATACTCAGCTACAGTCATGCTGTCTTGCTTGAGTTCCATGAACTCTGCCACTTTCCTGTCCCGGACACATTGCGGGAAGTACTTGTCATAGAAGATTTCCAAAAATTTCACCCAGTCAACATCCCTGTGGTTTTCTCGCATCAACATCCACCATCTTCTCGCTTCGTCTTCTAGCATAAAAGTGGCTAGAAGTACTTTCTGTGTATCCGAGCACGGAAATACTTCAAACAGTTTTTCGATCCCAAGAACCCAAGCTTCCGCTTTCAAAGGATCCAGTCCACCATGAAACTGTGGTGGTTTCATTTTCTTGAACTCCTTGGTGAGAGCAATTATCCGGTCATCATTTTGATTATCTGGCACGGGTGGTGCCGGAGGTGGAGGTGGCGGGTGTGGTTGCTGCCACTGTTGTTGCCACTCCTGTTGCTGTCTCAAAGCTTCTGCCATTTCTTGAATCAGTCTTTCCATTCTGTCCAGTCTGGCAGTAGAGGATTCCTCTAACTCATCACCTCTGGTTCTCACCATCTGATTAAACTTGCATTATATTCCATACCAAAGGTACACAAGTACACATTTCCAGATAATTTGTAATGCAAGTAGTTCACAACTTACACATATATTTATTTATAACAAAACATTTAAGCATATAATCAATGCTTCCAAACTCGTACTTATCACATGAATGCATCCTAGATCTTATCTAGACGCTTATTGCTCTTTTTGGACAAGTGTGTGAGTTATTAACTCGTGCTCTGATACCACTCTGTCACGACCCGAACCCGCCCCCGTGGGTTAAAGACGTAACCGGCCAGTAATCATGAGATTACCTACGGCCTCAAACTGTCCTAAACGTATTTTAACAGAGTTAATGGGGGCCAAACGGAAGCAAAATTAAAAACTTTGTCCATAGAGCCGTGCTTATATGCACATCAAACAAACCATACTCAGATACGTTAATAACTCACATCAAAAGTACAGTTTCACAAAATTCATTACAGACAGGATCGTCCAAAACGAGTCAACCTATAACAGACTATGTACAGACATGCACTAGGTCCTTGCCAACAAGACAAAACATAGGTACATAGTAAAAGGGCAAGGATGGTCTCATGCGCGAGGCACAAGGCTGACTCTCCCAAAACTCCTGTTGTTTCTAGCAGACTTCACTGGGGCTGGGTTTGGACTTCCCTTGGCTCACCTACAAATACATGAATGAGCGTGAGCGATAGCCCAGTGAATAATATCAAATACAACAGTTACATAACAAAATGTAGAACAACATGCTCCAAACGGCCTTGGGCCCAAGTCATACTTCTATTTAACGATATATGTATATATAATTGTACAAAATTCAAATCAAGTAACTGTAGTTTCAACCATTCTGGCCTTTGGCCCATTCAGATTTCCATTCATGTCAAAACGGCCTTCGGCCCATTCATTCATGTCGAAACGGCCTTCGGCCCATTCATTCTTATCAAAACGGCCTTTGGCCCATTCATGCATGTCAAAACGGCCTTTGGCCCATTCATTCATGTCAAAACGGCCTTTGGCCCATTCATTCCTATCAAAACGGCCTTTGGCCCATTCATTCATGTCAAAACGGCCTTTGGCCCATTCATTCTTATCAAAACGGCCTTTGGCCCATTCATTCATGTCAAAACGGCCTTTGGCCCATTCATTCATGTCAAAACGGCCTTTGGCCCATTCATTCATGTCAAAACGGCCTTTGGTCCATTCCCAACTAACAATTCATAAAGTTTATAAGGGAACAACAATTGGACATGGATAAGCTTTCAAATATTGATATTACTCACAGTGATCGGTTTGTGGATGCGCCCTGGAGCTTGACCCTACACGTTTCATGAATACAAAAGGGTCATTATCAGTTCAACCCGTTCCTTAATTCACATATACCTCTTTAGGCTTTGTTCTTATCTCATTAACTCATTTACAATGCTTAACATATGCCTAAGAGTGCTTACAAGTGAAAGGGAATGGAAAACGAATCACAGAATGCATGAACAAAATTCCAGGAAACAGGGTCCCCGCTCGAGCGTAAACTTCTCCGCTCGAGCGGACCCTTAAGGCCTGCAAAAGTACTGGTTGCACGAAAGATGTGCTCGAGCGTGGAATAGAGCGCTCGAGCTGAAGGCCTGTCTACAAACTCCACGCTCGAGCGTGGAGTGTCCCGCTCGAGCGGACATCCAACTCTGCAAAAATGCTGGGAGCACGATTTTCCCGCTCGAGCGGCCATTACCCCGCTCGAGCGGACCTCAAAAATCTGGGTTTCCCAGATCGTGTTCTTGAGCTCCAAATCGGTTTTCCATCTTCATTTCTTACATGCAATGGCTCAAATTACACATTTACACATTTACACATGCTAGCATGCTACTTATGCAAGATTACAACATTAGGAAGCTCAATTACATGAATTATCTACATGCATGTCCCAAATTATCTCAAACCCATCATCAACATGCCCAAATTCAGACATTCAAGACTTATACTCCCATGATTTGTACATGCATGTGGGAGATGCTCATCATTCTCAACTTAAATGGTACAAATGGTGATTACAACATGAGCTTTAACCGAAACTCTACATGAATCATGTGTTTCAAGCTCAAACATGCAAATTCAAAGTGATTTCTTACATGCATGAGTTCCAAGACTCCAAACTCAACAAAAATCAACTTATTACATGCTCTTGATCACAAACAACCCTTAAGCTTACAAGATCACAGTTTCAAACTTATGAAGTCAAGACCAAAAGCTTACCTAGAGGCTCAATCTTCCAAACTATAGCAATTTCTTGAGTTTGATCTTCCAATTCTTTACAATTTTGAGCCAAACACCCAACTCTCCTCTTTTCCCTCTCTCTAGCCGACTCCCCTCTCTCTTTCTTGCGTTTTATTCAGCCAAGGAGAATAATAAAGAGGGTATTTGAGTGTGTAGAGCCTCACTTAGTCATAATATAATAATATAGAGTAATTGGGTACTTAATTAATCAATTTAATCAGTTTAAATTGACCAGAATCAAATTTCAATTAAATTTCACCGTAGGCCCTAAAAATTATGCCAACCACAATGGCGTAATCAATTTCGGGTTCCGTGGCCGATAAGGCCCTCAATTAAATTTCCAAAGCAGACTACTCAAACAGATATTCCTACGATGAACAAATAAAATTTCAAACCACATATTTTCACATAGTGGAACACAAAATCATATCAAAATACATAATCACACCATGTTAAGGACCAATTAACATACTACGGAACAGGGGCGTCACAGTTAGGTGGTGAGTCCCTTCCTTTAGGTTGGGTTAAATGAAGTTGGCAACTAGTTACTCCGGGACTTGAGTTCACCGATGTAGTGATGACACCTCAATTTTTTTTTTTTTTTTTTTTTTTTTTTTTTTACGTTTTAAAAAAAAAACATGGCTAATCATATAATTAAATTCTATTTGTAAGTATCCAGTACGGGTACGATATGTTTGTCAAATTATCTATGCTTTATAGTCTTAGAATAATTCAAAATGAGAATTTTTATATTTTTTTATTTTTTTGCAAAGTATGTATTACTTAAAATTTAATTTTTTTATTATTGAGATAAAAAATTATTTATTAAATATTTAAATTTAATTTTTTTATATTTGGAGAGCAAATTGATTTTTAAGGTATAGTTTGGGGGGTAAAATCAAATTCCAAATGAATTTTGGTGTCACGTCAGCACATTCCGTCCAATTGTAAACGGAATGTGACAACAGGGGTTAAATTGATCAATCTGTTGAAAGTTCAAGTACTGAATTGAAATAAATCAAAGTACGGGGGTCAAATTGAAAAACACGTGATAGCTTGGGGGAAAAAATGATATTTTCTCTATAATGTATCTTGTAGTTTGCCTATTGTGGATCTATCTTAATAATTTGAATTATTTATCTTACAAGGCCTGTTGAGTAGATAATTTATACAAAAAATTAAGTTAATCGAATATTGTTTGCCACGTGATTGGAACAAAAAAAAAATTGAAAAAATCTATGGCATGCATCATTTCAAGAATTGACAGTTTATTTATTTTTTTTGAAAAAATGTGATTCGATCGTGTGGATATTGATATCCGATTAACTTGATTTTTGGTATAAATGATTTACTCGAAGGGTCTTACAAGATGAATGATTCGAATTATCCAAATAAGCTCACAGTAGACAAATTTCGTAACGCCCTGAAGTTTTTCCACAAGAATATGCCCAAACAAATACAACAATATACCCAAAAAATCCACCTTCTCATTGAACAAAGAGATAAGAGGCTACAATTCACCATAGACATTCCCATAATGTTCAGAATTCGTATTCCAGTTCATTGAACTAGGTGACCTTACAAAATATAAGCCTCTATGGTGTACAATTACAACAAAATAAACTAATAGTCTTGTTACAAAAGTTTCAATTCAAAATAACAAAATACACATGGATAAACTTTTCCAAAAAGGAACTATTGCTTGACCACTCCTTCAGGAGGTGGAACTCCATCATTTCCTGAAAAAAAATAGGATAGGGTTGAGCTATATGCCCAGTAGGAACGCATTTACCCAAGTATTTAATCCTTTGAATAAGATTATAGTATCTTTGCGACCAAACATTAGATGGAAATTTATCTTTACATATAGCGATCCCGGTTTTTCCTTCCTTACTTACTGTATTCCGGACTCAGTTCCGTTGATAGTTGTGATTGTCTGTATTTCATTTTCGTCCTTTAATGCTTTGGATTGGAGTTTAGAAATGTCTTGGGCGTGTTTCGAATAGGTTGGTTGAGCTTTAGTCCCATTTCTTGTTGCCCAGATTTTTGGTGGTCCGCTCGGGCGGATCCATTCACGCTCGAGTAGAGTTTGCACACCTTCAGTAGTTTGCCCGTCTGCAAAAGTACTGCAGATGTGTTTTTCACGCTTGAGCGGGTCGCACTCGAGCGGGTGTTCTTTGTCTGTAAAAGTACTGGAAGAGTGTAATCTATGCTCGAGCGGGTTTCCCTTTGCGCTCGAGCGGGTGTGTTTTGCAGTTGTGTCTTGACACTCGAGCGGGTATTCTTGCGCTCGAGCGGGTTCAGTTTTTGGGCTTGACGTTCGAGCGTCCTATTCTCCGCTTAAGCGGAATAGTCGTATATCAAATTGCAGCTGGGTGATTTTAAATCACTTTTCACACTTTCTTTCTCTCTCTTACTTTTCAAAACCTCCATTAGAGAGCACCTTACTCTAAAACTCCAACTTCTCACTAGGGTTTGATCTAGCAGGAGTGAGCTTCTATCCTTGGGCCTTTGTAGCAAGTGTGGAGCTTGTTGAGGGCTACATTTTGATTCGAAAATATTGGGGTTTGGAGCATTTTGAATTTCTTCATCTTCCTTTTTTGAGCTCCGAATTTGAGGTAGGGATAATTACTCATTTTTATGAGCTTTAACCTAAATGTTGAGCTTTTTGTATAAATGGTTTGATTTGGGAAGCTAGGGTTTGAGATGTGTTATATTGGAAAGAGGGGTTTTATTCTTTTGATTCAAACATTTGTGTTTTGGGTCTAAAAAGGAGGTTATTGATGTTGTTGGTAATATTTGGACCTTTGGGTCAATGTTAAGGAAAGGGGGAAAATGCCATGTTTGGGTACATTTGGGTCATTAGTGTAATTAATGACATTTATTATGGAAATATGAAATTGAGTGGAAATAATGAAATTGCCTCATTATGAGGTAGAATGGTGGAGTTGGATTCATTAATCACTCACCTTTGAAAATGTTGATAAATTATTTGTTGATATAATTATTGTCTGCTTAGAAATAATTGCTTTGGGCTATCGGTGGAGGATAGTCTAGATTTTTGTAGACATTGCATGATGATTAGGCGAATTAAAACTAATCAATTGTATGTCATTGATTATGATGAATGGAATAATATATCAAATTTGTGTATTGATTGAACATGTATATGATAGATGCTTATATACATTGTGCTGTGTGGAAGGAGATAGGGGATGTACTCCACGGTTTAGGGGAAGATAGGGGATAGACTCCTAAACCGGATATTGTTTGGGCCGAGATAGGGGATGTACTCCATTAGTACAACAAATATGTGTATCTATTGAAGTATTGATACAACGAATATGTGTATCTATTGTCAAGTATGGAAGTGTTTTATGTAATATTGATACAGAAAATATGTGTATCTATTGTGGTGTATGGAAGTATCGTTGATATGAGATGTAATCTCACTTAAATAGTTTGGCCAGGTTCTGAGCCACGGTTATGAATTAAGAATCGGTTAAGTAAAGGAAAGAGAAATGAAACACGGACATATTTGTCATGTAATTGAAACGAATTATGAATTGATTTATGTGAGTTAAACATTTATCAAATGCTAATGCTTTAATTTTTGCTCATATTATGTTTAGCATATCTCTACTGGGTGTTGGCTCACCCTATATGGGACATCATTTTTAGGTACAGGTGTTATGCCACCTCCAAGGACGTAGCTTGGGAGGCTTGAGGCTGTTAGACTCTTTTTGTTGTTTTTGTTGTATTACATGTATATCAAGCCGAGGGCTTATTTTGTGTAGAGTTAGCATTCTCCTTCTTGTAACCAAGTGTTGACTTGGAAAGTTGTAAGCCCGTGGGGCATTTACTTTTGATGTCAACATGTAATATTTTTGTAATGAATACTCTAATGAATGAAATTATGCTTTATTCTCTTATGTCTAAGCATGTCAAGATTGTACGATTTATGGTTTTATTTTGATGGCGTTACAACTTGGTATCAAAGGGTACCGGGTTCGAATACTTTGGGTACGCGGGAAGTGGTTTGTACCACATTGGGTTTGTCTCGCTTGATAGAGACTTAGATGTAGTGTTATATGCTTATGTGATAACATGTTTATGTGACTATTTGGGTATGGGATTTAGTTTCTAGGATGTTGATTGGATCCTTGGGTTTCTGGGAGTTTTGTTGGAAAAGCACTTGATCAATGCTGTTTCTAAACGGAACTCTAGTAACGCCTCGGGACTATCATTATCCATAAATGAAATTCGTAGGTGCTTATGTGATTATGTGCTTACGTGGAATGAATTACAGTTGTCCAATGTTTTAGGACGCGAGTGTTATAACTTCGGCACATTTGTGAATGTGCTAATGTCTTCGTTACCTTTATTAGGATGTCAGGATGAGGACGAGGTGGTAGACGTGGTAGGCATGGTAGGCAGGAGATGCCTATACCGAATAAGGTTCCGGCACAACAGGAGGGTATTGGTCAGGCCAATGTGGCAAAGCCAATAGGTCAGTAGGCCATGGGTGCCTTCCCCTGCGAGATGGCAGGAGCTTTGAGGGAATCTATGGGCATTCTCAGAGCTGAGAATCAGGTCCAGACCCATGTTGCTGAGGCAGGGCCTTCCTTTCTGAAGAGAGAGTTTTTCCGGTCTAATCCGGATGACTTTGTTGGGGATCCTAAGGAGCCATTTAAGGCTGATGAGTGGCTGGAGTAGATGACGAAGACGTTTGAGATGCTTGGCATCGAAGACGGGGCATTGAAGGTGACCTTGGCATCTTTCCAGCTTAAGTGGGATGTGGTCAGTGGTGGAAGTTCATGAGAGGTCGTGTTGGTGGTATATAGAAGGCTTTTGTAGATGCTTTCTAGGAGAAGTTCTTATCTCCAACTGTCAGGAAGAAGTTAAGGGACCAGTTTTGTCAGCCCAAGCAGCTGAATTTATCAGTGGCCGAGTTTGAGGCTGCATTTACTAGCTTATCCAGGTTCGCACCTGAGCGTGTGGCGTCTGAAGAACGTCGTTGTATCGAGTTTGAGAGGTAGTTGAGGCATGGCCTCAAGATGAGAGTTGACGGTTCTATGACCCGAGACTATGGGTGCCCTGTGGATGCTGCGGCCCATATGGAGATTATGATGCAGGAGGAGGAGGAGAGACAGAGGGGCTCCAAGAGGAGTCAGGATGGTCAGGGGGACGGTAGGAGGCAGCGGGGTCCTAACCCTCAGCAGTTCCAGGGTGCTTTTGCTAGATCGACCTTTCTAGTGCCGAGTGCAGGCTCTAGGAGAGGCAGTCAGGGAGACATCACCTGTTACAAATGTGGTCAGCTGGGCCACAAGTCTCCAGCTTGCCCGCAGAGGGGAGGAGGACCGAGAGCAGCTTCATCTTCGGCCCAACCTCAGAGCCAAAGTTAGAGTAGCAGTCAGCCACTTTCTTGCTACCATTGTGGTCAGGCGGGGCACCTGAAGAGGTTTTGCCCGCAGTTGAGTGGCACATCTGGTGCATCTGGGTCGAGGTAGAGTTTTCAGCCAGCTCAGTCAATTCAGGCCTCAAGGGCCAATCAGGGGGCTTCATCGTCCCAATCCGTGCAGCGATCTTTTGCTCCGAGAGGTGAGCAGGTAGATCAGGGGCCTACAGGGCGTGTGTATGCTATTACCGCGTAGGATCTAGTACCGTCTCCATCTGTTGTGAGAGGTACCTTTTTTGTTTTGCAACTCGATTGCCAATGTGTTGATTGATACGGGTGCCTCTCATTCCTTTATATCTGTTGCATTTGCATCTGTTTTGGGGCTGGAGTTGGCATAGTTAGCATCTCCTATTTGTGTAGGATCACCTATTGGGGGTGAATTGATTTTGAAATAAGGGTGTAGAGGGTGCAATATAGAGGTCGCCGACCGCCGGCTTCCATTTTCATTTGTAGTTCTGGCTATGTCGGGTTTTGATGTTATTTTGGGTATGGACTGGCTATCGTCATACCGGGCAGCTATTGATTGTTACCGCCAGCGGGTCACAGTATGTACCTTGAGCAGGGATTGTTTCCATTTCTTGGGGGATCGAGTTGGTAGTGTGTTGCCACCGGTGTATGATCCGCGAGGGCGGAGTGAGCTTAGTGGTCTTCTCGCCAGCTTTATGAGTGGTAAGTGTGATGAGACACAGACTGTATTGCCGAGAGTGGTTTGTGAGTACTCGAACGTTTTTCCCGAGGATCTTGTGAGTTTGCCACCACATTGAGAGATCGAGTTCTCCATTAACTTAGTGCCTGGCACGGCGCCGATTTCTATGGCACCTTATCGTTTTGCCCCAACCGAGTTGAGTGAGTTGAAGATTCAACTCCAGGAGTTGCTGGATGAGGGCTTCATTCGCCCTAGTGTTTCACCGTGGGGAGCACCGGCCCTCTTTGCTAAGAAGAAAGATGGTGCCTTGAGACTTTGTATCAATTACCGAAAATTGAATCGGGCTACGGTTAAGAATAAGTACCTTCTGCCTCGCATAGATGATCTGTTTGACCAGTTGAAGGGGTCCCGTTGTTTTTCTAAGATAGACTTGAGATCGGGTTACCATCAGCTGAGGGTCAGGGAGGATGATATTCCGAAGACGGTATTCCGTACGCTGTATGGCCACTATGAGTTTCTGGTGATGCCTTTTGGGCTCACCAATGCACCGGCAGTGTTTATGGACTTGATGAACCGGATCTTCCGGGTATTTCTAGATCGCTTTGTGGTCATCTTCGTGGACGACATTTTGATTTATTCACCTTCAGAGGAGGAGCACGAAGAACACTTGAGAGTGGTGCTTGAGTTGCTTAGAGCCCACAGGCTGTATGCCAAGTTTAGGATGTGTGAGTTCTGGCTAGGAGAGGTCAAGTTCTTAGACCATGTGGTTTTCAGGGAAGGGGTTTCTGTTGATTCATCCAAGATTGAGGCAGTACAAGATTGGGCACAGCCTAAAAGTGTTTTTGAGATCCGCAGTTTTTCTGGGATTAGCTGGGTATTACCACCGATTTGTGAAAGATTTCTCCAGGCTAGCTTCACTATTGACTAGATTGACGCGGAAATGAGTCAAATTTGTATGGAGTGAAACTTGTGAAAAGTCGTTCCAAGAGTTGAAAATTAGATTGACCACCACTCCAGTTTTGATTACTCCGGAGAGAGGGTTGGGTTATGCGGTTTATTATGATGCCTCACGAGAGGGTTTGGGTTGTGTGTTGATGCAAGAGGGGGAAGTGGTAGCCTATGGCTCGCGTCAGTTGAAAATACACGAGAGGAATTACCCTACACATGACCTAGAGTTAGCAGCAGTAATTTTTGCCTTGAAGATTTGGAGGCACTACCTTTATGGTGAGAGATTCGAGGTATTCTCGGATCATAAGAGTTTGAAGTACCTATTTACACAGAGAGACTTGAATTTGAGGTAGAGGAGGTGGATGGAGTTCATTGAGGACTACGATTTCGAGTTGCATTATCACCCAGGAAAGGCCAATGTTGTGGCCGATGCCCTTAGTAAGAAATCCATTAGTGATGTTACTTATATAGCCATCCGGGAGTGGGAGATGTTGGGTGCACTTGGCGAGTTTGATTTGCTTCTAGGCAAATCCGTTAAGGTTACAGCCTTGTTTTCTGTTATTGCGCAACCTACACTTGTGACTCGAGTGTTAGAGGCACAGGGAGGTGACCTTGAGGTAGAATCCCTCCGAGAGAAGATCTCCAGTGGGAAGGTTGAGAAGGGTTTGTTTGTGTATCCCGACCTGAGTGTGAGATGCCGAGATCGTTTGTTTGTGCCGGAGTCTTGCCGAGAGGAGGTACTCCGAGAGTTTCACCATTCACGCCTTGCGGTGCATCTGGGAGGCACCAAGATGTATCATGATTTGGGTCGCCAGTTTTGGTGGTGGGGTATGAAGAAGGATGTGGCAGTCTTCGTATCGAAGTGCCTTACTTGTCAGCAAGTGAAGGCCGAGCATCAGAGGCCAGCGGGTTTGTTACAGCCCTTGCCTATTGCCGAGTGGAAGTGGGAGCATGTCACTATGGACTTCGTTGTGGGTCTTCTGAGGACTTAGTGAGGTAGTGATGCTATTTGGGTGGTTGTAGACCGGTTGACTAAGTCGGCGCACTTTATCCCTATGCGCGTGAGAGATTCGGTAGATCATCTTGCCGACTTGTATATTCGGGACATAGTGAGGTTGCACAGGGTCCTAGTGTCGATCGTCTCAGATAGAGATCCACGTTTTACTGTTAGGTTGTGGCAGAGTTTGCAGAGTGCCTTGGGTACTAGATTGACCTTTAGCACGGCTTATCATCCTCAGATTGACGAACAGTCCGAGCGTACTATTCAGATCCTTGAGGATATGCTTCGAGGTTGTGTCCTTGACTTTAGTGGGTCGTGGGAGAGGCACTTTCCCTTGGTGGAGTTTGCCTACAACAACAGTTTTCAGTCGAGTATCGGTATGGCACCGTTTGAGGCCTTGTATGGCCGACCATGTAGGTCTCCAGTTTGTTGGGCTGAGGTGGGTGATGCACCTTTGTTGGGCTCGGAGTTGGTGAGGGAAACGACGGAGAAAGTTGAGCTTATCCGTAGGAGGCTTGTTACAGCCCAAAGTCGCCAAAAGAGTTATGCCGACCGTAGGAGGAGGCCTTTGGCATTTGAGGCGGGTGATCATGTTTTTCTGAAAATATCACCTAGGCGGGGTTTGATGAGGTTTGGGAAGAGTGGGAAGTTGTCCCCTCGGTTTATCGATCCCTTTAAGATCCTTAAGAGGATTGGGGAGGTTGCGTACCGTCTAGCTTTACCGCCACAGTTGTCAGGGGTGCATGACGTGTTTCATGTCAGTATGCTTCGGATGTTCGAGCCGGATCCATCGCATGTATTGGATTGGACCGACTTAGAGGTAGATGAGGGTGTCTCGTATGAGGAGAGACCGGTTCGGGTCTTGGATAGGTGGGATCAAGTCTTGCGAGGCAAGACCATTCCCTTGGTAAAGGTTTTATGGAAACATCACGGAGTGGAGGAAGCCACTTGGGAACGTGAGTTGGAGGTCCGCGTGAAATATCTGGACTTGTTTGTTAATGGATAATCATGTATTGGAAATTTTGTAATATTGATGAACTTTAAGAGCATGGAATATGTCTTAAGTTATAAAACATTGTATATGTTTTGATTTATGGAAGTATTTTGGAACTTGCCTTGAAATGGAAGTTTATTTTAACATTGCATATGTTAATTTTTTTTTAGAAATGCAAATATATTATTGGCATTGAATGTGGAATTGAATTGTGGATTATGTATTGAAATATGTTGAATTTCAAGGAAAGCATGTTAAAAATGCATATTGAGTTATATATTGTGGTTTGTCTCTTGAAAAGAGATGGGATAACTGGTAATGGGTCAGGATGTGGAATGTTGGTTGGTAATGTTATTGAGAATTGAGGAAAACTTGTTTTCGAAAACTTGTACTTAATTTCGTGGACGAAATTCCTTAAGGGGGAGAGGTTATAACGATCCCGATTTTTCCTTCCTTATTTACTGTATTCCGGACTCGGTTCCATTGATAGTTGTGGTGTCTGTATTTCATTTCCGTCCTTTAATTCTTTGGATTGGAGTTTAGAATTGTCTTGGGCGTGTTTCGGACAGGTTGGTTGAGGTTTAGTCCAATTTCTTGTTGCCCAGATTTTTGGTGGTCCGCTCGAGCGGATCCATTTGCGCTCGAGCGGAGTTTGCACACCTTCAGTAGTTTGCCCGTCTGCGAAAGTACTGCAGATGTGTTTTTCACGCTCAAGCGGGTACCCTTGCGCTCGAGCGGGTGTTATTTGTCTGTAAAAGTACTGGAAGAATGTAATCTACGCTCGAGCGGGTTTGCCTTTGCACTCGAGCGGGTGTGTTTTGCAGTTGTTTCTTCACGCTCGAGAGGGTTCAGTTTTTGTGCTTGACACTCGAGTGTCCTATTCTCTGCTCGAGCGGAATAGTCGTATATCAGATTGTAGCTGGGTGATTTTAAATCACTTTTCACACTTTCTTTCTCTCTCTTACTTTTCAAAACCTCCATTGGAGAGCACCTCACTCTAAAACTCCAACTTCTCACTAGGGTTTTATCTAGTAGGAGTGAGCTTCTATCCTTGGGCCTTTGTAAAAAGTGTGGAGCTTGTTGAGGGCTACATTTTGATCCAAAAATATTGGGGTTTGGAGCATTTCGAATTTCTTCATCTTCCTCTTTTGAGCTCCGAATTTGAGGTAGGGATAACTACTCATTCTTATGAGCTTTAACCTAAATGTTGAGCTTTTTGTATAAATGGTTTGATTTGGGAAGTTAGGGTTTGAGATGTGTTATATTGGAATGAGGGGTTTTATTCTTTTGATTCAAACATTTGTGTTTTGGGTCTAAAAAGGAAGTTATTGATGTTGTTGGTAATATTTGGACCTTTGGGTCAATGTTGAGGAAAGGGGAAAAATGCCATGTTTGGGTATATTTGGGTCATTAGTGTAATTAATGACATTTATTATGAAAATATGAAATTGAGTGGAAATAATGAAATTGGCTCATTATGAGGTAGAATGGTGGAGTTGGATTCATTAATCACTCACCTTTGAAAATGTTGATAAATTATCTGTTGATATAATTATTGTCTGTTTAGAAATAATTGATTTGGACTATCGGTGGAGGATAGTCTTGATTTTTGTAGACATTACATGATGATTAGGCGAATTAAAACTAATCAATTGTATGTCATTGATTATGATGAATGGAATAATATATCAAATTTGTGTATTGATTGAACATGTATATGATAGATGCTTATATACATTGTGTTGTGTGGAAGGAGATAGGGGATGTACTCCACGGTTTAGGGGAAGGACTCCTAAACCGGATATTGTTTGGGCCGAGATAGGGGATGTACTCCATTAATACAGCAAATATGTGTATCTATTGAAGTATTGATACAGCGAATATGTGTATCTATTGTGAAGTATGGAAGTGTTTTATGTAATATTGATACAGCAAATATGTGTATCTATTATGGTGTATGGAAGTATCGTTGATATGAGATGTAATCTCACTTAAATAGTTTGGCCAAGTTCTGAGCCACGGTTATGAATTGAGAATCGGTTAAGTAAAGGAAAGAGAAATGAAACATGGACATATTTGTCATGTAATTGAAACGAATTATGAATTGATTTATGTGAGTTAAACATTTATCAAATGCTAATGTTTTAGTTTTTGCTCATATTATATTTAGCATATCTCTACTAGGCGTTGGCTCACCCTATATGGGACATCATTTTCAGGTACAGGTGTTATGCCACCTCCAAGGACATAACTTGGGAGGCTTAAGGCTGTTAGACTCTTTTTGTTGTTTTTGTTGTATTACATGTATATCAAGCCGAGGGCTTATTTTGTGTAGAGTTAGCACTCTTCTTCTTGTAACCAAGTGTTGACTTGGAAAGTTGTAAGCCAGTGGGGCATTTACTTTTGATGTCAACATGTAATATTTTTGTAATGAATACTCTGATGAATGAAATTATGTTTTATTCTCTTATGTCTAAGCATGTCAACATTGTATGATTTATGGTTTTATTTTGAGGGCGTTACATTATATGTAATCCTTAACAAACATACTAATCCACAACAACCAAATAGTAACAGTGGCTATTCATGTCATCAAGCATAAAAATCAAACATTCACAACCATAGAACGCGAACCATGAGTCCACCTATAAGAGTCCAAACAAAAACACCCTTTACTTTTGTTTTTAAAACCACCCCCACATTTGTCGGATATTATACGGCGGGGAGTGGGCACCCCAAAGAAAACCATCCGTTTTTCCACTTTTGTCGGCTATCATATGGCCGGACTGTGTGGACACGCAAAAACATTTTTCCCACATTCGTCCAGCGATAAGCCTAGACAAGGCATTTGGGCACCTTTTTAAACTCCCTGCGTGGGTACCAACACAACACCACATTTGGAAAACCGACTCTTACCCAGACTCATGCACAATTAACAATTCATTCATATTTTGTTCCATCAACAACCATCCAACATTACCCAAGAGTTAAATACAACACAAGATTTAAAGAAAACAAATAACATTCAAGCCACAATTCTTTTACTATATCAACATCCACATCTTTCATCTATTTTATCTCACAATATTTCATGAATCAAGGAAATTCCCCATTCAATGTGGTGTTTTTAACTCAAGTGGAGAATGTCACGCCCCACTTTTTATTACTCGAAGTATTACCAATTTCATTTCACTTAATTCCATTTCAGAGATAACATGCGGAAATAAACTCGTATATTCAATTCGTAGAAGTGAATAACATTGCTCTCATTCGTATGCAAGTAAATTCAACATAAGTGTAATAAATAAATTGCCCTTGGGCTTACATCATTAACGAATCAAGAAGAAGGGTGCAACCCTTTTACACATATGGCATTCCGCTAATATAAGAGAGGCCCCGTGGCCAACAAATAAGAAGATCCTAATCTTGCAGCACATTCAGCTCAACACCTGAAAAAGATTCAACAACGTGGGATGAACATATAGTCTAGTAGGGATCTCAACATGGCCCTCAACAATAACAACATACAGATAGCAATGATCATGAATACCCAATCTCATACTAGAATAGCAATGTGACAGTTTATACAAAATATACATAAGTATGAACTTTTCTTGAAAACAACCATTTCAATCAACGCCATAGGCGATTCAATTTTCTTTTCTTTTCATTAACCCACGTTCCCAATCTTTCATAACATTAACAATACCTTAGGAAATAAATTCACTAAGCCCACTACTCTCTTCCATTTTCCTAACATACACAGATACGCCTTTTCAAAACATATATCTCTTAAAAATATCCGTTCTCCTTCATACTTTCCAAAAGACAAAAATGACATTTTGGCTTCTTCCCGATACAATCAAATCTAGACATGCACCACTATAAAAAAGGAGATAACAACTCACCAACATGCATAAGATAAACCAATGAGGCAATTCGCCCCTCCAAAATCGTAACCAACACAATCCATGATATTCCCAGACACACTGAAACATCAACAACAAAACTTTGCTCTACTAGCTATATGCGTGGTAAGCCAAAGATATACTTCTAACACAACATGCCAGTTTACCAGGCGCTAGCTGGAAGGGTATGGTGCCTTAGATTCTCAGCGCAGTCAGTTCTCTAGGCGCTAGCTGGAAGGTCACGGTACCTCTGATTTTTAGCGCAAGGTATAACACCACCAACCAAAACACAACAGGGCATAACCAACATGTATAACACATATACCTAAACCATCAAGATACAAGCAATGTGTTAAAGTATATGAACACATAACTAATTTCCCCCGAGCAGGTAAACATATATAATGTATTTCAGCATTTCATCACATACAATGCTCAATCAATAGTGGTGTGATGCACACACGACAATCCAACACAACCATGTCATCCTCCACCGATGACCAAGGACAAAACCTCTAGATGCAAGTATTTAGTACATCTATTAAAGACTCAATTATTATGAGGCCACAAACTCAACAACAACACTAATACGGTAGTTCAAGATACAACCCCCACGTGTGTGTATTTAACACTCAAGAAACAACAATCCAATTTTCATACTTATGTCAAAGATACTTTCTCATTTCATAAAACAAATTCCATTTCCTTTTGCTTTCACCAAAAATGTCACACGCCAAACCTGCCCCTAAAAGTTTGGGCATGACCTATTCAGAAGCGGACGTATAACCTGGTATAGATAACCTACGGGGCCTTATCGGAAGCATAAAATACAAACATATATAGATACAAACTACTCCATTGAGCTATTTCTAATATGCCAGGATCTCATACATCACATACACCATCAAAGGCGGACAAAGTTTAAAACTATATCCCTGGACATCGGTTATATCCACATACATATACAGTTCCAGCCCCATGATTGGACGTATAAAAAAAAAACATGAAGTTATGTACATCAACCTTAGATGGACGCTTAAATAGCAAGCCAACATCATAACAACTTCACAAAATGAATGGCTTTGTATAGTGCCTAAACACGTAAAGGTTGACAAAAGAAGACGGCATCAAGGCTAAGACTGACCTCCGGATTGATGACCTACAGAAACAGACATAATAGAGAGTGAGCCAGGCTCAGTGAACAGTAATACATAATAAATGATGTTTAACTTGTAACATGAAATACATCAATACATAATAAGATGCAGAGTTGACACGGTGAGTCCGATTCTGTGTTAAGTACATAATGGCCTTAGGCCCAATCCTGCAACATAAGCATGTGGCTATAAGCCCTTGAAACGTGATGGCACGAGGCCCTTAAAACATGTGGCACGAGGCCCTTGAAACATGCTTGGAACTTATGGCACTAGGCCCTTGAAACATATGGCACGAGGCCCTTGAAACATACTTGAAACTTATGGCACTAGGCAAAATGTTCACCTTCTCATCATCATGCATTAATATTAAGAACGTTCATACATTAACATTAAGAACATTCATGCACTAACATTAAGAACATGTGCATAATTATCATCAATAGAATACTAAGGGCAATCATTATCTGTAGTAAAGCGTACTACTACTCACAGGGTTGAGATGACGTGTTACTTCCTCCCGGAGTGTGTCCTGCACACATTAAAACTTGCACATTAGTTCCCTTCTCTTTCTTAAGTCATTCCCGGAGTCACTACACTCTGCATGAATGTATAACTATCTTAAAATCATCAGAAAAATATTCTAAAAATACCAGCGAGTCAAGCATGCAAAACGAAGCGAACCATGTTTACAGCCCAAGCCGCACGTGCGGCCGGACCCTCCGCTCGAGCGGCCATGCACCGCACGTGCGGTTATACCCCTCCGCTCGAGCGGCCGTAGACAGTAGCCATCTCCAAGTTTTTCTTCTTTCTCCGCTTGAGCGCCCAAGGCCCCCGCTCGAGTGGCCATGGCCCTGTTTTGGGGCAGCTCGGTTTCAACTCACAATTACACATCACCACTTCATTTTACATGCAATTCACTATGAAATTCATGCAATAGATGGACCCAACTTCACTATAACATGAATTACCATTTGAAGATCACAAAGTAACATGATTCAAAACTTGATCAAGTCACTATTTTTTCCAAATTCCATCCTTTAACTTAAGTTATTTATGTTCATAAATCATAACACATGGTACATGGCATAAAACCAAAGATTGAAGTAAAATTTCACCATAGCATGTACTAGAACTTGAGCATCCTAAAATACACATGAGAAGAAGCTTATTCAAGTTACAAACCTTCTAAATTCCATCTTTAATTCAAGTTCCTCAGGTTTATTAAAACATCACACATTATATAATTATATTTTCATGAGTTTAACATGAGAAACAAAGATTGAGGCATAATTTCATGTCAAAACAACCAATTGATGAGTATCCTCTCCAAGCAAACATAAATCATGAACAATTCTCCATAACCCTAAATCACCAAACATAAATCATAAACAAGCCCTTCTTCACGATTAAAAGGAGAAGTTTCATGTACAATAATTTTTAATATACCTTAAGTTTGAAAAATTCAATGATTCTCCTAACTTGATCCCAATTCTCTTCCTTGTTGTACCTTGTCTTTGTTCTCTTTTTCTCTTCTTTTCAAACCCTTATTCTCTGCAAAAGATGCTTCACGTTTTTTTATCAAAGCTCAAGAGAACTTAAGTATATATATTCATAAATAATGACATATAGGACAAAATTTAATCTTTTAATCATTCCAAAATTGAAATTTCGTAAACATGCTTAATATTACTTAAAAATTATACTGATCACAAATATATTATCAATTTCAGATAATTAAGCCGTTAAGGCTTCCAATTTCTAATTCAAACGTTTTAGTGGTGACAGATAGTTTTCTTAAGAAATAGATAGGCATCCATAAACATAAATTTCACTTGCTTAATCATAATTTTTCATGGAATTTTACTGTAAGCATTTAAAAGTACCAATCGAGGACTGAGAATATAACAGAAATCATGTGCGAGGGTCGGGTTATTACACTCTCCCCCCCTTAAATGAGTTTGGTCCTCTAAACTTGTTTTACCTTAGGATTGAAACAAATGTGGGTGTTGGTGCTGCATTTCCTCCTCTCTTTCCCACGTTGCGTCAGTTCCGTAATGTTCTTGCCATTCTACTTTTACCATTGTAATTTCTCGGTTTCGTAAGTGTTTCACTTGTCGGTCCAAAATACGGATTGGTTTTTCCTCATAAATGAACTTGTCCTCCAACTCAATTTGGTGGTAATCAATGACTTGTGACGGATCCGAAAGGTATCCGCGAAGCATAGAAACATGAAACACATTATGTACTTGACTCATATGTGGCGGAAGGGCAACTCGGTAAGCTACCAGACCCACTCTTTCTAGAATCTGAAAGGGACCAATATACCGGGGTGTTAACTTACCCCTCTTTCCGAATCTTGGGTGTCCTTTCATTGGAGTAACTTTCACGAAGACATGACTATCCACTTCAAATTCCAAATCCCTCCATCGGTTATCCGCATAACTTTTCTATCTACTTTGAGCAGTTTTCAATCTTTCCCGAATAACTTGAACTTTTTCAGTTGTCAACTGAACAATTTCAGGCCCTAACAAGGATTTGTCCCCAACTTCAGCCCAACACATGGGAGAACGACATGGTCTTCCATACAAAGCTTCATAGGGTGCCATATCTATACTTGCATGGTAGCTATTATTGTACGCAAATTCTACCAATGGTAGGTGGGTTTCCCAACTTTCTTGAAAATCTAGCACACACATTCGGAGCATATCCTCTAGAGTCTGTATCGTTCTCTCGGATTGACCGTCGGTTTGGGGATGGAAAGCTGTGCTGAACTTTAATTCAGTACCTATTGCTTCTTGTAAACTTTGCTAGAATCTGGAAACAAACTTCGGATCCCTATCTGACACAATTGAGACCGGAACACCATGAAGTCTCACAATTTCATTCGCATAAATTGCCGCCAATTTGTCCGCGTTATACTGAGTCTTTACTGGTAGGAAGTGAGCAGATTTAGTTAATCGATCTACGATAACCCATATTGAATTCATACCTCGGGGAGTCCGTGGTAACCCCACAACAAAGTCCATGGTCAAATGTTCCCATTTCCACTCCGGGATGGGAAGAGGTTGCAACAAACCGGCAGGTCTTTGATGCTCCTCTTTTACTTGCTGGCATTGCAAACACTTAGAGACAAACTCCGTGACCTCCTTCTTCATACTTGGCCACCAAAAATTTTGCTTCAAATCTCAGTACATTTTGGTACTCCCTGGATGCATTGAAAACCTTGAGGTATGTGCATCTTCCATCAACTTTTGCTTAAGGTTTAACACATTGGGGACACATATTCGGTTTTGAAATTTGAGCACTGAGCCTACTAAACTGAATCCCAGTTTTGATTTTGTTCCTAACTCATCACATATCCTCTTTAGAGCTTCATCTTCTATCTGATGCAATTTAATTTCCTCAAGTAAGGTTGGTTGGGCCATCACTGTTGCCATTAAAGCTTCTTGTCCATGTAGCACCAAGTCTACTTCCATGTTATCCAATTCAATTGCTAATTCCTTTTTCCCTGTAACTAAACTTGCCAAAGTCTCCACACATTTCTGACTGAGCGCATCTGGGACTGTGTTGGCTTTACCAGGATGATAATGAATCTGCAAATCATAATCTTTAAGAAGTTCCAACCACCGTCGCTGCCGCATATTCAACTCTTTTTGAGTAAAAAGGTACTTGAGACTCTTGTGGTCAGTATATACTTCGCAGGTGGTGCCATACAAATAGTGTCTCCATATCTTCAAAGCAAAAACTGCTGCTGCCAGCTCAAGATCATACGTGGGATAATTCTTCTCGTGGGGTTTCAACTGCCGAGAAGCATAAGCGATGACTCTTCCATTTTGCATCAATACACAACCAAGCCCTTTGTGCGAAGCATCACTGTAGATTACAAATCCCTCTGTACCAGATGGTAAGGCTAAAACTGGTGTTGTTGTCAACCTTGTCTTCAATTCCTGAAAAGCAGATTCTCGCTCTTTTGACCATTTGAATGCAACTCCATTTTGAGTCAGTTGTGTAAGTGGCACAGCAATTTTAGAAAAATCTTGAACAAATCTCCGGTAATAACCAACTAACCCTATAAAACTACGCACCTCAGTCACATTAGTAGAAGTTGGCCAATTTATGATTGCCTCAATCTTGTGTGGGTCAACAGAAACTCCTTCCTTTGTGATGATATGCCCCAGAAATGCCACCTCTAGTAGCCAGAATTCACATTTCTTCTGCTTTGCATACAATTTCTTTTCCCGGAGGGTTTGAAGAATCAAACGAAGATGATTCTCGTGAGCATCTGCATTCTTTGAATAGATGAGAATATCGTCAATAAAAACCACCACAAATTCATCTAAATAGGGCTTGAAAACACGGTTCATCAAATCCATAAAAGCTGCTGGTGCATTAGTGACTCCGAAGGGCATAACCAAAAATTCATAATGACCATACCGGGTTCAAAAAGCTGTCTTCTCAACATCATCAGCCTTGACCTTTAATTGATGGTATCCAGACCGTAGATCAATCTCGAAAAAGACTTGTGCCCCCTGCAGCTGATCAAATAGGTCATCAATTCTCGGCAATGGATACTTATTCTTGATTGTGACTTTATTAAGTTCCCTGTAATCGATACAAAGCCGGAGTGTTCCATCCTTCTTCTTTACAAACAGTACTGGTGCACCCCACGGAGACACACTCGGACGGATGAATCCCTTGTCCAATAAATCTTGCAACTACATTTTCAATTCCTTCATCTCAACTGGCGACATTCTATACGGAGTCTTCGAAATGGGTTAGGTTCCCGGTGCTACTTCAATGGTAAACTCAATTTCACGGTCTATCAACTGCCCTAGCAATTCTTCAAGAAAGACATCTGGAAATTCACACACAATTGGGATCATGTCGATATTTCCATTCACCTGCCCCTCCAAAACACTGCATAAATACCCTAGACACCCTTTTTGAATTAATTTGCAAGCCTTTGCTGCCGAGATCAAATAAGGTGGAGAAATTACACCATGCCTGCATAAGGTAGACTCTAATTGTCCCGGAGGGTGGAAACTGATTTGTTTAGTTAGACAATCTATAGTTGTACCATATTCACCCAACCAGTCCATTCCCAGAATAATATTAAAATAGGTCATGTCTAGAGGTAACAAATTGGCTTATACCCGGACATTCCCAAGCTCGAGTTCACAACCAAAATAGACAGAAGTGCAAAACATAAAGTCTTCCATAGGTGAAGACACACATAACATATAAGACAGTGTTTCCTCAGTTTTATCTAAGTTTTTTGCAAATAATTTTGACACGAAGGAATGAGTAGAGCCAGAGTCAAATAAGACAGAAGCAGAATGACCGTGAACCATAAATGTACCTGACACCACTGTTGCTGTATTCTGCACATCTCCTGGAACCAATGCAAACACTCTGCCTTGTCTCGCTGTGTCTTTATTGTTAGTAGATTTAGCAGCTGAATTGGTGTTGGCAGTTGGTGCAGACCCCATTGAACTGGTAGTAGCCCTATCGCCATTTCGTTGATTTCTCTGAGGGGAATCCTTTATCAAATGACCCATTTTGCCACACTGATAATAGGCTCCAGACTTCCATTGGCATGTCCCACGATGCCTCTTTCCACATTCCGAACAAGCAGGAATCGTACCTTGACTAGGGGCAGAAGTATTTGAAGTCCCTAAATTTTGTTTCTTGTTTGCTGGAATACTTGGCCCCTTTGACCATTGATTATTCAGCCTTTTTCCTTTCCACTCGGTGATCCGATTCTGAGCAGCAAGGTTTCCCTCAGCTATAACATCCCTCTCCAGTACGTCTACATAGGTAGGTAACTTCAACATATTGACTCGATCCAGAATTGCTCCCTATAGCCCCCTTTCAAATTTTCATGCCTTCTTGTAGTCCATGTCCACCATGTACGGTGCAAACCGGGCTAACTCTGCAAATTGGCCTCATATTCAGCAACAGTCTTGTTCCCTTGTCTGAGAGTTTCGAATTCAGTCACCTTTTTATCCCGCATGCTTTGAGGGAAATATTTATCATAAAACAGCTCCAGAAATCTGTCCCATGTTAACCCTGGATGGATTGTTCTCGTAAGCATCCACCACCTCCGGGCCTCGTCCTCAAGAGTGAAGGCAGCTAGTTGCACCTTTTAAGCTTCAGTACAAGGGAAAACTTCGAATAACTTCTCTATTCCCAACACCCAGGCTTCAGCTTTCATTGGCTCTATTCCCCCTTTGAAAGACGGCGGTTTCATCTTTTTAAACTCCTTAGTAAGGGTAATAGTCCGGTCTTCAGCATGAAAACCTTGTGCTGCCGGTGGAGGTACCGGTGGCGGTGGCGGCTATTGTTGAGGCAGTTGCTGTTGTTGACGTAGAGTCTACGCCATTTCCATAATCATCCTCTCCATCCTATCCAGTCGTGCTGAGGTAGCATCTTTCACATCTTCTGTCCTTGTTCTCACCATGACCTACACAACAGTCAATTATATACAATGGACATAGTTCAAAATTGTTAGCATTATCAGAGAATACGTAATGTCGCCATCGAACTTGTCTTATACTTTTAGGATGTCATGCATGATGTCTAAATCTTTTCTAGACACCCTACAGCTCAAAGGATCCGTGTGTGAGATAGCAACTCGTGCTCTGATACCACTTGTCACACCCCAAACCTGCCCCTAAAAACGGACGTATAACCTGGTATACATAACCTACGGGGCCTTATCGGAAGCATAAAATACAAACATATATAGATACAAACTACTCCATTGAGCTATTTCTAATATGCCAGGATCTCCTACGTCACATACACCATCAAAGGCGGACAAAGTTTAAAACTATATCCCTGGACATCGGTTATATCCACATACATTTACAGTTCCAGCCCCATGATTGGGCGTATACAAAAAAAAAAAATGAAGTTATGTACATCAACCTTAGATGGACGCTTAAATAGCAAGCCAACATCATAACAACTGCACAAAATGAATGGCTTTGTATAGTGCCAGAACACGTAAAGGTTGACAAAAAAAGACGGCATCAAGGCTAAGACTGACCTCTGGATTGATGACCTACAGAAACAGACATAGTAGAGAGTGAGCTAGGCTTAGTGACCAGTAATACATAATAAATGATGTTTAACTTGTAACATGAAATACATCAATACATAATAAGATGCAGAGTTGACACGGTGAGTCTGATTCTGTGTTAAGTACATAATGGCCTTAGGCCCAATCCTGCAACATAAGCATGTGGCTATAAGCCCTTGAAACGTGATGGCACGAGGCCCTTAAAACATGTGGCACGAGGCCCTTGAAACATGCTTGGAACTTATGGCACTAGGCCCTTGAAACATATGGCACGAGGCCCTTGAAACATACTTGAAACTTATGGCACTAGGCAAAATGTTCACCTTCTCATCATCATGCATTAATATTAAGAACGTTCATACATTAACATTAAGAACATTCATGCACTAACATTAAGAACATGTGCATAATTATCATCAATAGAATACTAAGGGCAATCATTATCTGTAGTAAAGCGTACTACTACTCACAGGGTTGAGATGATGTGTTACTTCCTCCCGGAGTGTGTCCTGCACGCATTAAAACTTGCACATTAGTTCCCTTCTCTTTCTTAAGTCATTCCCAGAGTCACTACACTCTGCATGAATGTACAACTATCTTAAAATCATCAGAAATGTATTCTAAAAATACCAGGGAGTCAAGCATGCAAAACGAAGCGAACCATGTTTGCAGCCCAGGCCGCAGGTGCGGCCGGACCCTCCACTCAAGCGGCCATGCACCGCACGTGCGGTCATACCCCTCCGCTCAAGCGGCCGTAGACAGTAGCCATCTCCAGGTTTTTCTTCTTTCTTCGCTCGAGCGCCCAAGGCCTCCGCTCGAGCGGCCATGGCCCTGTTTTGGGGCAGCTCGGTTTCAACTCACAATTACACATCACCACTTCATTTTACATGAAATTCACTATGAAATTCATGCAATAGATGGACCCAACTTCACTATAACATGAGTTACCATTTGAAGATCACAAAGTAACATGATTCAAAGCTTGATCAAGTCACTATTTTTTCCAAATTCCATCCTTTAACTTAAGTTATTTATGTTCATAAATCATAACACATGGTACATGGCATAAAACCAAGGATTGAAGTATAAATTTCACCATAGCATGTACTAGAACTTGAGCATCCTAAAATACACATGAGAAGAAGCTTATTCAAGTTACAAACCTTCTAAATTCCATCTTTAATTCAAGTTCCTCAAGTTCATTAAAACATCACACATTATATAATTATATTTTCATGAGTTTAACATGAGAAACAAAGATTGAGGCATAATTTCATGTCAAAACAACCAATTGATGAGTATCCTCTTCAAGCAAACATAAATCATGAACAATTCTCCATAACCCTAAATCACCAAACATAAATCATAAACAAGCCCTTCTTCACGATTAAAAGGAGAAGTTTCATGTACAATAATTTTTAATATACCTTAAGCTTGAAAAATTCAATGATTCTCCTAACTTGATCCCAATTCTCTTCCTTGTTGTACCTTGTATTTGTTCTATTTTTCTCTTCTTTTCAAACCCTTATTCTCTGCAAAAGATGCTTCACGTTTTTTATCAAAGCTCAAGAGAACTTAAGTATATATATTCATAAATAATGACATATAGGACAAAATTTAATCATTTAATCATTCCAAAATTGAAATTTCGTAAACATGCTTAATATTACTTAAAAATTATACTGATCACAAATATATTATCAATTTCAGATAATTAAGCCGTTAAGGCTTCCAATTTCTAATTCAAACGTTTTAGTGGTGACAGATAGTTTTCTTAAGAAATAGATTGGCATCCATAAACATAAATTTCACTTGCTTAATCATAATTTTTCATGGAATTTTACTGTAAGCATTTAAAAGTACCAATCGAGGACTGAGAATATAACAGAAATCATGTGCGAGGGTCGAGTTATTACACTCTCCCCCCCTTAAATGAGTTTGGTCCTCCAAACTTGTTTTACCTTAGGATTGAAACAAATGTGGGTATTGGTGCTGCATTTCCTCCTCTCTTTCCCACGTTGCGTCAGTTCCGTAATGTTCTTGCCATTCTACTTTTACCATTGGAATTTCTCGGTTTCGTAAGTGTTTCACTTATCGGTCCAAAATGCGGATTGGTTTTTCCTCATAAATAAACTTGTCCTCCAACTCAATTTGGTGGTAATCAATGACTTGTGACGGATCCGGAAGGTATCCGCGAAGCATAGAAACATGAAACACATTATGTACTTGACTCATATGTGGCGGAAGGGCAACTCGGTAAGTTACCAGACCCACTCTTTCTAGAATCTGAAAGGGACCAATATACTGGGGTGTTAACTTACCCCTCTTTCCGAATCTTGGGTGTCCTTTCATTGGAGTAACTTTCACGAAGACATGACTATCCACTTTAAATTCCAAATCCCTCTGTCGGTTATCCGTATAACTTTTCTGTCTACTTTGAGCAGTTTTCAATCTTTCCCGAATAACTTGAACTTTTTCAGTTGTCAACTGAACAATTTCAGGCCCTAACAAGGATTTGTCGCCAACTTCAGCCCAACACACGGGAGAACGACATGGTCTTCCATACAAAGCTTCATAGGGTGCCATATCTATACTTGCATGGTAGCTATTATTGTACACAAATTCTACCAACGGTAGGTGGGTTTCCCAACTTTCTTGAAAATCTAGCACACACATTCGGAGCATATCCTCTAGAGTCTGTATCGTTCTCTCGGATTGACCGTCGGTCTGGGGATGGAAAACTGTGCTGAACTTTAATTCAGTACCCATTGCTTCTTGTAAACTTTGCCAGAATCTGGAAACAAACTTCGGATCCCTATCTGACACAATTGAGACCGGAACACAATGAAGTCTCACAATTTCATTCACATAAATTGCCGCCAATTTGTCCGCGTTATACTGAGTCTTTACTGGTAGGAAGTGAGCAGATTTAGTTAATCGATCTACGATAACCCATATTGAATTCATACCTCGGGGAGTCCGTGGTAACCCCACAACAAAGTCCATGGTCAAATGTTCCCATTTCCACTCCGGGATGGGAAGAGGTTGCAACAAACCGGCAGGTCTTTGATGCTCCTCTTTTACTTGCTGGCATTGCAAACACTTAGAGACAAACTCCGTGACCTCCTTCTTCATACTTGGCCACCAAAAATTTTGCTTCAAATCTCGGTACATTTTGGTACTCCCTGGATGCATTGAAAACCTTGAGGTATGTGCATCTTCCATCAACTTTTGCTTAAGGTTTAACACATTGGGGACACATATTCGGTTTTGAAATTTGAGCACTGAGTCTACTAAACTGAATCCCGGTTTTGATTTTGTTCCTAACTCATCACATATCATCTTTAGAGCTTCATCTTCTATCTGATGCAATTTAATTTCCTCAAGTAAGGTTGGTTGGGCCATCACTGCTGCCATTAAAGCTTCCTGTCCGTGTAGCACCAAGTCTACTTCCATGTTATCCAATTCAATTGCTAATTCCTTTTGCCCTGTAACTAAACTTGCCAAAGTCTCCATACTTTTCCGACTGAGCGCATCTGCGACTGTGTTGGCTTTACCAGGATGATAATGAATCTGCAAATCATAATCTTTAAGAAGTTCCAACCACCGTCGCTGCCGCATATTCAACTCTTTTTGAGTAAAAAGGTACTTGAGACTCTTGTGGTCAGTATATACTTCGCAAGTGGTGCCATACAAATAGTGTCTCCATATCTTCAAAGCAAAAACTACTGCTGCCAGCTCAAGATCATGCGTGGGATAATTCTTCTCATGGGGTTTCAACTGCCGAGAAGCATAAGCGATGACTCTTCCATTTTGCATCAGTACACAACCAAGCCCTTTGTGCGAACTGTAGATTACAAATCCCTCTGTACCGGATGGTAAGGCCAAAACTGGTGCTGTTGTCAACCTTGTCTTCAATTCCTGAAAAGCAGATTCTCACTCTTTTGACCATTTGAATGCAACTCCATTTTGAGTCAGTTGTGTAAGTGGCACAGCAACTTTAGAAAAATCTTGAACAAATCTCCGGTAATAACCAACTAACCCTATAAAACTACGCACCTCAGTCACATTAGTAGGAGTTGGCCAATTTATGATTGCCTCAATCTTGTGTGGGTCAACAGAAATTCCTTCCTTTGTGATGATATGCCCCAGAAATGCCACCTCTAGTAGCCAGAATTCACATTTCTTCTGCTTTGCATACAATTTCTTTTCCCGGAGGGTTTAAAGAATCAAACGAAGATGATTCTCGTGAGCATCAACATTCTTCGAATAGATGAGAATATCGTCAATAAAAACCACCACAAATTCATCTAAATAGGGCTTGAAAACACGGTTCATCAAATCCATAAAAGCTGCTGGTGCATTAGTGACTCTGAAGGGCATAACCAAAAATTCATAATGACCATACCGGGTTCGAAAAGCTGTCTTCTCAACATCATCAGCCTTGACCTTTAATTGATGGTATCCAGACCGTAGATCAATCTTGGAAAAGACTTGTGCCCCCTGCAGCTGATCAAATAGGTCATCAATTCTCGGCAATGGATACTTATTCTTGATTGTGACTTTATTAAGTTCCTTGTAATCGATACAAAGCCGGAGTGTTCCATCCTTCTTCTTTACAAACAGTACTGGTGCACCCCACGGAGACACACTCGGACGGATGAATCCCTTGTCCAATAAATCTTGCAACTACATTTTCAATTCCTTCATCTCAACTGGCGACATTCTATATGGAGTCTTCGAAATGGGTTAGGTTCCCGGTGCTACTTCAATGGTAAACTCAATTTCACGGTCTATCAACTGCCCTGGCAATTCTTCAGGAAAGACATCTGGATATTCACACACAATTGGGATCATGTCGATATTTCCATTCACCTGCCCCTCCAAAACACTGCATAAATACCCCAGACACCCTTTTTGAATTAATTTGCAAGCCTTTGCTGCCGAGATCAAATAAGGTGGAGAAATTACACCATGCCCCTGTAAGGTAGACTCTAATTCTCTCGGAGGGTGGAAACTGATTTGTTTAGTTAGACAATCTATAGTTGTACCATATTCACCCAACCAGTCCATTCCCAGAATAATATCAAAATAGGTCATGTCAAGAGGTAACAAATTGGCGTATGCCCGGACATTCCCAAGCTCGAGTTCACAACCAAAATAGACAGAAGTGCAAAACATAAAGTCTTCCATAGGTGAAGACACACATAACATATAAGACAGTGTTTCCTCAGTTTTATCTAAGTTTTGTGCAAATAATTTTGACACGAAGGAATGAGTAGAGCCAGAGTCAAATAAGACAGAAGCAGAATGACCGTGAACCATAAATGTACTTGACACCACTGTTGCTGTATTCTGCACATCTCCTGGAACCAATGCAAACACTCTGCCTTGTCTCGCTGTGTCTTTATTGTTAGTAGATTTAGCAGCTGACTTGGTGTTGGCAGTTGGTGCAGACCCCGTTGAACTGGTAGCAGCCCTATCGCCATTTCATTGATTTTTCTGAGGGCAATCCTTTATCAAATGACCCATTTTGCCACAATGATAATACGCTCTAGACTTCCATTGGCATGTCCCACGATGCCTCTTTCCACATTCCGAACAAGCAGGAATCGTACCTTGACTAGGGGAAGAAGTATTTGAAGTCCCTAAATTTTGTTTCTTGTTTGCTGGAATACTTGGCCCCTTTGACCATTGATTATTCAGCCTTTTTCCTTTCCACTCGGTGATCCGATTTTAAGCAGGAAGGTTTTCCTCAGCTATAACAGCCCTCTCCAGTACGTCTACATAGGTAGGTAACTTCAACATATTGACTCGATCCAGAATTGCTCCCCGTAGTCCCCCTTCAAATTTTCGTGCCTTCTTGTAGTCCGTGTCCACCATGTGCGGTGCAAACCGAGCTAACTCTGCAAATTGGGCCTCATATTCAGGAACAGTCTTGTTCCCTTGTCTGAGAGTTTCGAATTTAGTCACCTTTTTATCCCGCATGCTTTGAGGGAAATATTTATCATAAAACAGCTCCAGAAATCTATCCCATGTTAACCCTGGATGGATTGTTCTTGTAAGCATCCACCACCTCCGGTCCTCATCCTCAAGAGTGAAGGCAGCTAGTTGCACCTTTTGAGCTTCAGTACAAGGGAAAACTTCGAATAACTTCTCTATTCCCAACACCCAAGCTTCAGCTTTCATTGGCTCTATTCCCCCTTTGAAAGACGGCGGTTTCATCTTTTTAAACTCCTTAGTAAGGGTAATAGTCCGGTCTTCAGCATGAAAACCTTGTGCTACCGGTGGAGGTACCGGTGGTGGCGGCGGCTGTTGTTGAGGCAGTTGTTGTTGTTGACGTAGAGTCTCCGCTATTTCCATAATCATCCTCTCCATCCTATCCAGCCGTGCTGAGGTAGCATCTTCCACATCTTCTGTCCTTGTTCTCACTATGACCTACACAACAGTCAATCATATACAATAGACATAGTTCAAAATTGTTAGCATTATCAGAGTACACGTAATGTTGCCATCGAACTTGTCTTATACTTTTAGGATGTCATGCATGATGTCTAAATCTTTTCTAGACACCCTACAGCTCATTGGATCCGTGTGTAAGATAGCAACTCGTGCTCTGATACCACTTGTCACACCCCAAACCTGCCCCTAAAAGTTTGGGCATGACCTATTCAGAAACAGACGTATAACCTGGTATACATAACCTACGGGGCCTTATCGGAAGCATAAAATACAAACATATATAGATACAAACTACTCCATTGAGCTATTTCTAATATGCCAGGATCTCATACGTCACATACGCCATCAAAGGCGGACAAAGTTTAAAACTATATCCCTGGACATCGGTTATATCCACATACATTTACAGTTCCAGCCCCATGATTGGGCGTATACAAAAAAAAAAACATGAAGTTATGTACATCAACCTTAGATGGACGCTTAAATAGCAAGCCAACATCATAACAACTTCACAAAATGAATGGCTTTGTATAGTGCTTGAACACGTAAAGGTTGACAAAAGAAGACGGCATCAAGGCTAAGACTGACCTTCGGATTGATGACCTACAGAAACAGACATAATAGATAGTGAGCTAGGCTCAGTGAACAGTAATACATAATAAATGGTGTTTAACTTGTAACATGAAATACATCAATACATAATAAGATGCAGAGTTGACACGGTGAGTCTGATTCTGTGTTAAGTACATAATGGCCTTAGGCCCAATCCTGCAACATAAGCATGTGGCTATAAGCCCATGAAACGTGATGGCACGAGGCCCTTAAAACATGTGGCACGAGGCCCTTGAAACATGCTTGGAACGTATGGCACTAGGCCCTTGAAACATACTTGAAACTTATGGCACTAGGCAAAATGTTCACCTTCTCATCATCATGCATTAATATTAAGAACGGTCATACATTAACATTAAGAACATTCATGCACTAACATTAAGAACATGTGCATAATTATCATCAATAGAATACTAAGGGCAATCATTATCTGTAGTAAAGCGTACTACTACTCACAGGGTTGGGATGATGTGTTACTTCCTCCCGGAGTGTGTCCTGCACGCATTAAAACTTGCACATTAGTTCCCTTCTCTTTCTTAAGTCATTCCCGGAGTCACTACACTCTGCATGAATGTACAACTATCTTAAAATCATCAGAAAAATATTCTAAAAATACCAGCGAGTCAAGCATGCAAAACGAAGCGAACCATGTTTGCAGCCCAGGCCGCACGTGCGGCCGGACCCTCCCCTCGAGTGGCCATGCACCGCACGTGCGGTTATACCCCTCTGCTCGAGCGGCCGTAGACAGTAACCATCTCAAGGTTTTTCTTCTTTCTCCGCTTGAGTGCCCAAGGCCTCTGCTCGAGCGGCCATGGCCCTGTTTTGGGGCAGCTCAGTTTCAACTCACAATTATAGATCACCACTTCATTTTACATGCAATTCACTATGAAATTCATGCAATATATGGACCCAACTTCACTATAACATGAATTACCATTTGAAGATCACAAAGTAACATGATTCAAAGCTTGATCAAGTCACTATTTTTTCCAAATTCCATCCTTTAACTTAAGTTATTTATGTTCATAAATCATAACACATGGTACATGGCATAAAACCAAGGATTGAAGTATAAATTTCACCATAGCATGTACTAGAACTTGAGCATCCTAAAATACACATGAGAAGAAGCTTATTCAAGTTACAAACCTTCTAAATTCCATCTTTAATTCAAGTTCCTCAAGTTTATTAAAACATCACACATTGTATAATTATATTTTCATGAGTTTAACATGAGAAACAAAGATTGAGGCATAATTTCATGTCAAAACAACCAATTGATGAGTATCCTCTTCAAGCAAACATAAATCATGAACAATTCTCCATAACCCTAAATCACCAAACATAAATCATAAACAAGCCCTTCTTCACGATTAAAAGGAGAAGTTTCATGTACAATAATTTTTAATATACCTTAAGCTTGAAAAATTCAATGATTCTCCTAACTTGATCCCAATTCTCTTCCTTGTTGTACCTTGTCTTTGTTCTCTTTTTCTCTTCTTTTCAAACCCTTATTCTCTCCAAAAGACGCTTCACGTTTTTTTATCAAAGCTCAAGAGAACTTAAGTATATATATTCATAAATAATGACATATAGGGCAAAATTTAATCGTTTAATCATTTCAAAATTGAAATTTCGTAAACATGCTTTATATTACTTAAAAATTATGCTGATCACATATATATTATCAATTTCAGATAATTAAGCCGTTAAGGCTTCCAATTTCTAATTCAAACGTTTTAGTGGTGAAAGATAGTTTTCTTAAGAAACAGATAAGCATCCATAAACATAAATTTCACTTGCTTAATCATAATTTTTCATGGAATTTTACTGTAAGCATTTAAAAGTACCAATCGAGGACCGAGAATATAACAGAAATCATGTGCTTGGGTCGGGTTATTACAAAAACCAACTCCATCCCTTTTGTTTCCACAAAACCAATTCCATTCCTTTTGTTTCCACAAAACCAATTCCATTCTTTTTCTTTTACAAAACCAATTCCATTGATAATAAAGCCATAACTCACATTAGTCCACTACATTCATTTCAAAACCATTCCAAAGCCAAAGTTAACCCCTTAGGCATTAACACCTTCACCTAACTCACATTAACAATAGAGATTTCCAACATAGGTTAACTACCCACCATTTTAATTTACCAAATAAAACTATAATTTAGGGCTTTTTCTTCTATCAACGACAACATGTTAATTTACACTCCAATTAGCCCAAAACAACCATCAATGATAAAATAACTATTTTCACACAACCAACCCTAGGTTCCTTCTCATGATTTCAAACAAATCCAACATGGATATGATTTTTATGCAATACAAAACTACCACATGTCTATCCATAGATGAAGTATTGAAAAAGAACAAGGAAATCCCTACCTCAAATGTAGAACCCAAGGAGAAGAAGAGCTAAACTCGGAAATGCTCCAAATACCAAATTTCTCGGATCAAAATGTAGCCCTCAATGATCAACACACTTTTTGTAAAGGCCAAAGGGTAGGAGAATACTCTAACTAATTCAATCCCTAGAGAGAAAGTGGTTTCTAGAGAGAGGAGCTCTCAAAATATCTTTTTAGAAAGTAAGAGAGAGAGGGAGAATGTAAAAAGTGATTTTAAAATGCCCAGCTACCAACTGATATACGACATTCCCGCTCGAGCGGAGAACACAATGCTCGAGCATTAAGAACAAAAAACTAGGTACGCTCGAGTGCAATAAGGCTCGCTTGAGCGCCAAGACACAAGAATAAAGTACAACAGCTCGAGCGCGAAAACCAGTCCGCTCGAGCGTAGATTTCTCCCTCCCAGAACTTACACCAAAAAGTACTACCTGCTCGAGCGCTAAAGTACCCGCTCGAGCGCGACCGCTCGAGCGCGACCGCTCGAGCGTAAAGAAACCTGCTCGAGCGTAAAAATCACACCTGCAGAAGTTTTGCAGGGACACGAAATACTGGGAGTGTGCAATATCCGCTCGAGCGCAACAAGGCCCGCTCGAGCGGAACGACCAAAAACCTAGCAACAAGATTTTAGACCAAGGTTCAACCCACCTGTTCGAAATATGCCCAATACATCCTAAAACTCAAACAAATAGAATTAAAGGACGACAACAAAATAGATACAACAACCAACTCTACGGAACCGAGTCCGGAATACAACTGAACAGAAAAGGGACAACCGAGATCACTATACAACACAACCCAAAACTCTAAAACAAAGAGCAAGGGGTAGAAATGAGGATAAGAAACAACAGATCTATGGAACCAAGTCCGGATTATAGTTCAACAACAGCAGAAAAAAATCGGGATCGCTATAGAGAATCTAGGGTTTTTATTTGGGTGTTTTTCTCCTCTATTATAGATATGGCTTGTAATAACATTTATGTACATGTTTTGAAAAGAGGGAGTAAAGAAATCTCAAGCGAGGGTCAAGTAAAATGGTTTATTTATGTAAAACATGAGATTGATCCGACAATGCTCTCCAATTAATTAACAAATCATTACCATACCATGAAATCCGTTCAAAACAAAGAAATACTAAGGTAAAAGTGTCCCTAACTCAAGTCGTGAGGAAGAAAACCCAAAATACTCAAGGTTGATGAAGCCATGAACTTCTCTGACCAATAGAGATCCCTTGACAAGATCTTCAAGTTATCTCAAAGGATCAAGGTGTGAATACACCTCTAAGAGTGTAGATCTACGGATTGAAGTGGAAAAACTAAGTTTTTGAGAGAGAGAGAGAGAGAGAGAGAGACTCTCGGTCTTGAGAAGAAAAGGGGGAGAAAATTATGAGAGAGGTGGGGTTTGGGTCTATTTATAGTATTAGATGATAGCCCTAAGGTCAATGAAAAAGATAAGTCCAAAAACCCCTAAAAATAGGGCCCATTCGAAGCCCAAAATTCTGAAAAAAACACGCAGGGGTCGACCCTTTAGGTAGAAAGACAATCTGGCAACAAGCAAGGGGGTCGACCCTTAGACAGGAGAGGATCGACCCTATTTTTCAGTAACTAACACAGATATTCTGCAACATAAGAGGGTCGACCCTCCCCAGACTGGTGTCTACCCTATTTTTCAGCAACACCTCCAGGAACATCACTAACAAGTAAGGGTCGACCCTTAGGGAGGCTGGTGTCTACCCTATTTTCCAACAACACTTCCAGAAACACTACAACATGCAAGGGTCTACCCTTAGGAAGGCTAGTGTCGACCCCAAGGCAAAATTTCTAAGTTTCCAAGGAACTTTTGACAAGAACAAACGCGAACGAACAAACCCAACGAGTTTTAACCGGATTGTACTCCTTCAAAACCAATATACAACAACTCCAAAGTCTTCCAAAACAAAAATAAAGATATTAAACACCCCTTCCAATAGATTAAAACACCCAAGTGTTACAAATTTCACTGTGCAGGCTGTACCCTTTCAAAATAATTTTTGTTGTTTACTTTAGGATAAATTACAAATACAACTCTTGAGGTTTGGTTAAAATACGAATTGCCCCTGTAGTTTGGAAAATTACAAATACCTCCCTGTCAAAATTTTTTATTTAACAAAATTAATTGAAAAAGTGAAATTCTAACTATTAACCTATACAATAATAAAATTATCTGAATTATTAATTGAAATAAAATTTTAACATTATTAAAAACTGTTAATTAACTTGATTTGTTAATAAAAGCACCTATTTGTTATGAAATTAGAAACTTTAGGGGCTATAATGTAATTTGTAGAACTATAGGAAGTAATTTGTAATTTAAATAAATCTCAAGGGTATGTTTGTAATTTACCCTTTACTTTATTTATTAACTAGTGTTAAGCCCGTGATCTGCACGGCTAATGTATATATATTTTTGACATATTCATTTTATCTTAATAAAATACAATAAAAATCACTGTATAGTGCATAATAAACACAAAAGATTAAAAAATATGTGAAACATTGACAATGTAATGATAAATTGTAAATCACTTAAACAAATTAAATTATTTCAAAATTAAATGAAAATCAATCCAAATAATAATGCAATTAAATATACACTAATTTCTTATCCATTTAAACCAAAAGTAATAATAAAAATTGTTTGATGATAAAATATCATTACATTCATTTCATACGTTCAGAGTTTTTTGCAATAGTTGCTGAATATAAAAGGCCACTAAACAACAGGGGGAAAAAATTTAAAAATAAGTTAAATTATGAGTAAGAAATTAATAAATCGGAAACAATTTATATTAGTAGTCCCTACATTTTATCTCTTATATCATTTTGTGACTCTTAAACAATTACTCCTACTATTTCCAAATTTATATAAACATAAAGTTATAAAAATTTCACGTCTCTTCCATTTTATAATTTTTTTCCAATCTAAAAAAATGTACTCCATTGATTGGTCTTCCCTTAAAAAATACTTAAACTAAGAAAAAAATATACACACGCATACTTTGATTTTCAAATAGCCACATGATCGGTAAAAATTCTAAGTAAATTCTCTTATATTGATAGTAAAAACTCTTTTCGATTCCTCTTACATTGCAGTAAAAATTCTTTAGGATTCTCTTACGTCATTATAAGAAGGATGTCAAACTCAAGATTATCATCACTTTTGTTTTATCTTTAGGAGGGAGCTTGGTGCTCTTGTTGTACTAGAGCTAGATTTAGCCGGCTATAAAAATAATTTTTTTGTATTTTGCATTTTTTTTCATTTAAACAAAAATAATTATAAAAAAACGTTGTTAAAAAAAAAAGATATATACAAAGAAATTGGCTAAAATAACCCAACAACAACTCATATTAAATAGATAATATGAATATCCATGCGTTATTTAAAATATGTGGATCATATTCATAATTTAATTTGCACAATTAGCTTGTTTTTCAAGCTAAAATCTCTAAATAATTCTTTTTGTATTTCTATTTTTTCCCCATATACTTAAAGAATTATGTTGTGATTGTGTTTTACAAAAAATTACAAAAACAAAAATTGAGGACCTAATATGCAGCTCTCTTCCCATTGTTATATTTCCTAAACTTTTTTAATATAATTATAGAAGTCTTTGAAGTTTGGTATGTATAATCATATAGATTATGATTCCAATTAGAATAAGGTAATTCTAGGAATAATAATCACAAAATTTAAGGAAGCAATACTCATAAATTTTGGTAATGATTTAGAGGATTTAAAAATTACCTTAATTTATATAAATTATATTTTGAGCTAATCATAAAATGACATGTGTATTTTAAGTGTCATAAAGTTTAGAAAAATTGAGAAAATTAGAGTGAGACTTTCAACTTCAAAGAGGCGACAACACTTTTACTTATATTATATAATAATAATATGATTTTATCATCTACCAATACTCTATTAATTTAATTGTTTACACGAATGATTTGTTTGATAAATTTTACAAAATAAATGATTTACATATAGAGATAACATGAATTGCGCTGTGATAGAACTAGCATATCACCCGTGCTATGCACGGGATAAAATAATATATAATTTATTAAAAATACGATAATTATATTTAAATTTTTTATATTTTGTCACTTGTAAATAAAATTTTACATATAAGTTTGAGTGTTTTGTTTCAAATATTCCTTTATTATAACATATAGTAGAGATAAGTTAAAATTGTTGTATTAACAATTAATAATTAAATTATGCCTTGTTATAAAAAAAAAAAAAGAAAAAAAGACATAGTTATAATATTTCACTATTTTATAATAAAAATATATGAATTTTAAAAATTTGTCATATTGATTTTTGAAAGGGAAATAATTAAACAAATTTTAAAAACTTAATGAGTAAAAAATAATCATCGTAAAAAATAAAATTCTAAATGCTCTACCATATAATAATAAAATTGGTTGAATTATTTATTGAAATATACTATTGGCATCAATAATAGTTGTGACTAAATGATTTATTGGTAAAATAGCCATTTATGTAATGACTCAAAAAAATATAAAATAAAATAAAATGTGGTGGTGATTGTTTGGCTTGTATGGTCAGCATGAGGATATTGTTTTGGGGTGGTGGAAAATTATTATTTTTTTAGGGAGGAATAAAATATGATTCACCACTTAGCTGATGCTTTAATAATTTCTCAACATCATGATGTTGAGTTAGTGGCACCGAAAAGCAGCATGTGGAGGATATTATTATTATTTTATTTTTTTGGTCTTTAATCATAACATAACCATCTGTTCCACTCTCTCTCTCTCACACACACATTTTCTCTCTCATCACTTCTTCAGAAAATTAATTGATTTAGCAGAGGCAATAGCGATCGGATTCAATATATTTTGCGTTCATTTATATCAGTATTACAGTGTTAAAGGAAAATAAGAGCTCATTGGTGGAGCAGTGATAGAGATCTTTTCAGCTTGGAAGCTCACTTTCCAGAAACCATTTGCTATCATGTGGTTTTAGATTTTGCTGCTACTCTTGCTACAAAATAGCAGAGGGATACACTCTGCTTCAAATTACTTGGTTGGGCTTGGAAGCTATGACATTACAGGACCTGTAGTTGATGTCAATATGATGGGATATGCTAGCTCTGACCAGACTGCATCAGGTGTTTACTTCAGGTTGCGAGCTCGGGCATTTATTGTGGCAGAGCCGTAGGGTAACCGTGTAGTATTTGTAAACCTTGATGCTTGCATGGCTTCTCAACTTGTGACAATTAAAGTGCTTGAGAGGTTGAAAACAAGATATGGGAACATATATACTGAAAACAATGTTGCTATTAGTGGTATTCACACCCACGTTGGCCCTGGGGGTTATCTACAATATGTTGTGTACACCGTAACATCTCTTGGGTTTGTGCGCCAGTCATTTGATGTTATTGTTAATGGCATTGAGAAAAGCATCATACAAGCACATGAAAATCTCCGGCCGGGATCAATTATGGTGAATAAAGAGAGAATGAAGGTTTACTTGAGCTAGGGTAGTTGTAAAGAAATTTTCAAGGTGATGCCTCATCCCTTGTTGGCTGAAATCCCCATCCTCGACTAAGTCACTGCTTGAGAGGCTAGTGTCATGATAGTTGGTCAAAGTAGACTGAGAAATAATACTTTTATCCGAATGACTGTTAGTAGCATCCAATGATTGAATGAAGTCACATGCACCCTGTCCCTGTAAGAATTTAAATAGCATTATGAAGCACGAATAACTTTTAAAGATTTATTTATCGAAGGAGAAAGTAACAAAGAATATAGATGAAGGAAGATTCAAAATGAAGCCACACTGCCTTATTGTAACTGATGTTGGGTTGAAGGAGAAGGCCTCGAGAATCCTTTTGTGTTATAACCAAATTTGGCTCCGGATTGGGTTATATATTAATTTTGGTGGTGATTCATTATTGTCAGATGAGGACATAAATTCTGAAAAGGAAATTGCAATCTTAAAGATTGATTTTTGGGCTTTTCTCCTCTCCTCTTCTAAAGGTAGGGAATTTCTACACTCTAATATGGTTTTTAGTTTAGTTATTTGCTATTGTGTATAGATAATGAGATATGGTTGTGGTTTGGACAAACCTAGGATTTGGGTGTGAATGAAAATAGGGGTTTTGATGAATATGAGGTAAATAAGTATGAGGCTTGAATATAAGATCATGTTGTGCCAAAATAGTTGATTTTGGTGTTTGGGTTGATATTTGGAATAGAGGGAGATTTTGCCCTAATTTTGATTAAATCATTATTTTGCATAAATAATTGGAATTAACATTGAAAATGTGAAATTGGAAGGTTGTGGTTATAAATGGTGATATTGGATATGTAATATCTCACCTATGGAAGTTTTGATAAACTATGTATTTTGAGATTGAACATCTCTTAGAAATAATTGTATTGGGCTATCGGTAGAGGATAGCCATGATTGTTGTAGAACTGCATGATGATTAGGCAAATTGAAACTAATCAACTGAATTATGTCATTGAATATGACGGTTGGATTAACACATTGAATATGTGCTATAATTGATCATTGTATATGATAATGTGTTTAAATACATTGTATATGTATGTTTATTGGGAGGAGATAGGGGATGTACTCCATATGTGATTATATTTTTAAATACATTGTATATGTATGTTTATTAGGAGGAGATAGGGGATGTACTCCATATGTGATTTTGTTTATAAATACATTGCGTATGTATATTTGTTTGGGAGGAGAAAGGGGATGGACTTCATTTAAAGCAAGTTGGCCAGAGTGTCCTGGATGAAAGACCCGAAATTTTATATATAAATGGGTGCCGATTCCTTCGGACAAAATATCCGTAAAATGGCAAGTTTGAAGTGTTTATGTGTGTTTTGTATAAATGCAAAAACTATTGAGTTGTAATCTCATATTGGTTGTTGAAAGATAATAAATTTAACTCATGAATTGAGTAGTGCATATGAATTGGAAATGAATTGAAGGAAAATGGAATAGGATTGATCTTAGTGGCTTATGAATATATAGGCCTTGTGAATACTTATGTATCGGTATTGTTTATATACGTGGTATTTATGCCTTTGCTAAACCTCATATATTGTGTTAGATTATTTCTGCTGGGCTGTTGGCTTACCCTATATGGGAATATCATTTTCAGGTGCAGGTGAATTATTTCCTCCAAGGCAATAGCATGGGTGGACTTTTGGGAAGCAAGGGCATCTTATTTATGCCTTATGTGTGTATGTTTGTTATTTGTAAAGCCGAGGGCTTAAGATGTAATGAGCGAGACTCAATTTGTGTAACCAACCAGTGACTTGGAAAGATGTAAGCCTACATGGCATTTAAATGTTTGTTAAACAGTGAACTCTGATGTATGAAAGTATGTTGTTTCTCATATTTAATTTGCATATGAGTTATCTTCATAGTATTATTTTGGGGGCATCAGAATTTATTATGAAGTAAAAAACATCAAAGGACACGATATAATTTTTAAAATCACATGAAATAATTCATATTTTAAATAAATTTCGGATGTTTATTTACAATTTATCCATTTATTTAACTGCCTAAAAAAAATAAGTCAACATGTTTTATCCATAACTTTTTTTTTTTTTTTTTGGTGTACATATAATTAACACATAAGCCATGCCATCGTATCAGAAAGGATTTGGCTTCTTTTTTTTTAAGTTGTTATTTAATTTGAGAGAGCGGTTGGATTTAGTAGGTCTATTTTAGAATCGATTCCAATGATTTTAACTGTTCATTTTTTAAAACTCTTTAATTAAAATATTCATATAAAAAGTTAAGATAATTTAATATCAGTAGCTATATATTTAAAGCATATTTGTTTCAAAAAAATAGACAACAAAAATAATTTTAAAAATAATTATCTATTTTTTATAATATAAATTTAATTTAAATATATAACAATTAATATCTAAGCATCTTAATTTTTTATATAAATATTTTACCTAATAAGTCTTAAAATAAGAACGGAAATTAGATTCAAATTGGTAAAATGACTCTACGAATCACTCCTCCCTCTATATTGTACCAAACCAAGCCTTTATAGTTTCGTTGCCTTTTGCCGCCTTTCCACAAGTCTCTCTCTGTCTCTGTCTCTCTTTCTCCCTCTCAAACATGGCCATGTCACAGAGTTCCAAGCTCAAGTGTTTCTCCGGCATCCTCCGCTACCTCCTCTACATCAGCAGCCTCCCAACCCAACCATCCAACCCCACCACCGACATCCCTACCACCACCACCACCTTCGAAAACCCAAAAAATAATTTCAAAACCCAAGTCAAGACCCCAGGAGTAGTCGCAAGACTCATGGGTCTAGACTCACTCCCAGACCCCAGGAAGGATTTTGGGAGAAAGGAAGATCAGAAAGAAAAAAGTGGAGTTCCTGTGTTTCTATGTTTTAATTTGTTTCTGTGTTTCTTTGTTTACATATCTAAGTGTAGTTTCTGTCTTTACACAGCTAAGTGTATGTTTGTAACAGTACACGTTGATGGACAGCCACCAAATGTTATTTCTAAATTGATGGGTCTTGATGGGAGGCCACCTTAGCAGCCTCTTCATAGACAACATAAAGGGTTCTCGGAAACTTATCAACAATGGACTGCATCAGTATCATCGAAAGGGATGGATAACCGTATGAACACCAATCAAATAGGAAAGACTCAATGGTGCAGCAAGAATATAAGGATGAGTATGAAGTTTTGAAAACATCAAATGGTTGAGAGGAGTAGTTACCCAGCAAAAAGGATTATAAACTCAAAGCTGTCTGAGGCAGAGATGGTGTTCATTCAACAGAAGTTCATGGCTGACCATGGTTGGCTTCTTGCTCAACTAATTTTTTTAGTTGCATGATATTTGGACTACCCAGTTCTATTGACTTATGAGTAGTTTTCATGGATTAAATTGGTTGTCTGGTTTTTGTTTTTTGAGTTTTTTTCCTGTTGAAAAAGGTGGTTTTCCTTTCAAAAGGATGCTACAAGTTTATCCCAACAGTGTTCGGGCCCAATGCCAACTGGCTAGTCCAGTTTGCATTTAAAAGATTCAAAAGGACACATCATGTAATTAAGAAGTGGTTTCCAAAATGCCCTCAAACATTTTTTCTGAAAGTTGTGAAAATTTTGAGGACTCATGTTTTTTTTTTGGATGTGTGTGTTCACAATACTATTCCTGACTGGAAACCACAAAACAGAGAGTAGAAAATAGTGTTCTGGTGCTTCTTAGAAATGGTTCTCTAACTCATCTCTAAAAACAGTTTTTCAAAATAACAAACCAATTGATTTTCGGTTTAGATATGTCATATTATTTGTGGATCCATGTTCTCAGTTTTTTCTTTGATTCGTAATCTGTTCACCAATAACATATTTTATTTACTTGTACTTGAAGACAGGATTCTGAGTAAAATGGGTGAAGGTTAGTTTTTCATTCAGCTTCTTTCCTTCTCCCTTTATCTGTTCCTTTCCTTCTTTTTTTTTATTTATTATTTATTTTTGTTATTAATATGAGTCTTCTAGACATTGGTATTAATATGAAACACTCACTTTTCGGGTTTCATAAACTTTCAAATTGACATTCCATAATCCCATCGTTGTTAATTCATTCGATGAATTAAATCCATAGGGTAATAAAATTGCAGGGACTTTTGGGCAAGTCTTGGAATGTTTAGACAATGAGAACTTGGAACATCTAGCTATGATGGAGAGGTTGTTAGGGCCACTACCACAGCATATGATTATTAGTGCAGAGTAAGATCTGTTGTTTTTGTTTGTTTATTTCATACTATTTTCCTGCTTCATCCATGTATAAAGCTCTTATTTGTATTTTTTCAGCCTTCGTGCTGAGAAATATTTCAAGAGGAGTGCACACTTGGATTGGCTAGAGGGTGCAAGCTCCAAAGAAAGTACGAGGGTAGTTTGGAAATTACCCCGCCTACAGGTAATTGGTAGATTTGTTTATTCTGAACTGTTATCAGAATTGTATGCAGTGGGTACTAATTTAACATCATTTCCTTTGTTCTCACTAGCCATTTTTCTAAGTCTTTTGTTTCAAATATTCCTTCATTATAACATATAGTATAGATAAATTAAAATTGTTGTATTAACAATTAATAATTAAATTATGCCTTGTTATAAAAAAAAAATGACATAGTTATAATATTTCACTATTTTAGAATAAAAATATATGAATTTTAAAAATTTGACATATTGATTTTTGAAAGGGATATGATTAAATAAATTTGAAAAACTTAATGAGTAAGAAATAATCATCGTAAAAAATAAAATTTCTAAATGCTCTACCACATAATAATAAAATTGGTGGATATATTTATTGAAATATACTGTTGACATCAATAATAGTTGTGACTAAATGATTTATTGGTAAAATGACCATTTATTATGAAGTAAAAACTTCAAGGGACATGATATAATTTTTAAAATCACGTGAAATAATTCATATTTTAAATAAGTTTCGGATGTGTATTTACAATTTATCCATTTATTTAACTACCTAAAAAAAATAACTCAACATGTTTTATCTATAACTTTTTTTTTTTTTGGTGTACATGTAATTAACACATAAGCCACGTCATGGTATCAGAAAGGATTTGGCTTCTTTTTTTTAAGTTATTTAATTTGAGAGAGCGTTTGGATGTAGTAGGTCTATTTTAGAATCGATTTCGGTGATTTGAACTGTTCATTTTTTAAAACTCATTAATTAAAATATTCATATAAAAAGTTAAGATAATTGAATATCAGTAGCTATATATTTGAAGCATATTTGTTTCAAAAAAATAGACGACAAAAATAATTTTAAAAATAATGATCTATTTTTTATAATATAAATTTGATTTAAATATATAACAATTAATATCTAATCATCTTAATTTTTTATATAAATATTTTACCTAATAAGTCTTAAAATAAGAACGGAAATTAGATTCAAATTATGGAAATTGGATTCAAATTGGTAAAATGACTCCACGGATCACTCCTCCCTCTATATTGTACCAAAGCAAGCCTTTATAGTTTCGTTGCCTTTTGCTGCCATTCCACACAGTCTCTCTCTCTCTCCCTCTCAAACATGGCCAAGTCACAAAATTCAAAGTTCAAGTGTTTCTCCGGCATCCTCTGGTACCTCCTCTGCATCGGCAGCCTCCCAACCCAACCATCCGACCCCACCACCAACATCCCTACCACCACCACCAACACCACCACCTTCGAAAACCCAAAAAAAAATTTCAAAACCCAAGTCAGGACCCCAGGAATAGTCGTAAGACTCATGCGTCTAGACTCACTCCCAAACCCCAGGTAGGTTTTTAGGAGAAAGGAAGATCAGAAGGAAAAAAGTGGAGTTTCTGTGTTTTAATTTGTTTATGTGTTTCTGTGTTTACATATCTAAGCGTAGTTTCTGTATTTACATAGCCAAGTGTATGTTTGCAACAGTACACGTTGATGGACGGCCACCGAATGCTATTGCCAGATTAATGGGTCTTGATGGGCTGCCTCCTCAGCAGCCTCTTCATGGACAACATAAAGGGTTCTTGGAAACTTATCGACCATGGACTGCACCAGTATCATCGCAAAGGGATGGAAAACCATATAAACACCGACCAAATAGGAAAGACTCAATGGCGCAACAATAATGTAAGGATGAGTATGAAGTTTTGGAAACATCAAAGGTTGAGAGGAGTTGTTATCCAGCCAAAAGGACTATAAACTCAAACCTGTCTGAGGCAGAGATGGCGTTCATTCAACAGAAGTTCATGGCTGACCATGGTTGGCTTCTTGCTCAACTAATTTTTTTAGTTGTACGATATTTGGACTGCCCAGTTCTATTGACTTATGAGCAGTTTTCATGGATTAAATTGGCTGTCTGATTTTTGTTTTTGTGTTTTTTTCTTTTGAAAAAGGTGGTTTTCTTTCAAAAGGATGCTACAAGTTTATCCCAACTGTGTTCGGGCCCAATGCAAACTGGCTGGTCCAGTCTGCTTTTAAAAGATCCAAAAGGACACACCATGTAATTAAGAAGTGGTTTCCAAAATGCCCACAAATATTTTTTCTAAAAGTTGTGAAAATTGTGAGGACTCATGTTTTTTTTATTTTGGGTGTTTGTGTTCATAATACTATTCCTGACTGGAAACCACAAAACAGAGAGCAGAAAATAGTGTTACGGTGCTTCCTAGAAAATGGTTCTCTAACTCATTTCTAAAAACAGTTTTTGAAGACAACAAACTAATTGATTTTCGATTTAGATATGTCATATTATTTGTGGATCCATGTTCTCAGTTTTTTCTTTGATTCGTAATCTGTTCACCAATAACATATTTTATTTACTTGTACTTGAAGACAGGATTCTGAGTAAAATGGGTGAAGGTTAGTTTTTCATTCAGCTTCTTTCCTTCTCCCTTTATCTGTTCCTTTCCTTCTTTTTTTTATTTATTATTTATTTTTGTTATTAATATGAGTCTTCTAGACATTGGTATTAATATGAAACACTCACTTTTTGGGTTCCATAAACTTTCAAATTGACATTCCATAATCCCATCGTTGTTAATTCATTCGATGAATTAAATCCATAGGGTAATATAATTGCAGGGACTTTTGGGCAAGTCTTGGAATGTTTAGACAATGAGAACTTGGAATATCTAGCTATGATGGAGAGGTTGTTAGGGCCACTACCACAGCATATGATTATTAGTGCAGAGTAAGATCTGTTGTTTTTGTTTGTTTATTTCATACTATTTATCTGCTTCATCCATGTATAAAGCTCTTATTTGTATTTTTTCAGCCTTCGTGCTGAGAAATATTTCAAGAGGAGTGCACACTTGGATTGGCTAGAGGGTGCAAGCTCCAAAGAAAGTACGAGGGTAGTTTGGAAATTACCCCGCCTACAGGTAATTGGTAGATTTGTTTATTCTGAACTGTTATCACAATTGTATGCAGTGGGTACTAATTTAACATCATTTCCTTTGTTCTCACTAGCCATTTTTCTAAGTGTTTTGTTTCAAATATTCCTTCATTATAACATATAGTAGAGATAAGTTAAAATTGTTGTATTAACAATTAATAATTAAATTATGCCTTGTTATAAAAAAAAAATGAGATAGTTATAATATTTCACTATTTTAGAATAAAAATATATGAATTTTAAAAATTTGACATATTGATTTTTGAAAGGGATACGATTAAATAAATTTGAAAAACTTAATGAGTAAGAAATAATCATCGTAAAAAATAAAATTTCTAAATGCTCTTCCACATAATAATAAAATTGGTGGATATATTTATTGAAATATACTGTTGACATCAATAATAGTTGTGACTAAATGATTTATTGGTAAAATGACCATTTATTATGAAGTAAAAACTTCAAGGGACATGATATAATTTTTAAAATCACGTGAAATAATTCATATTTTAAATAAGTTTCGGATGTGTATTTACAATTTATCCATTTATTTAACTACCTAAAAAAAATAACTCAACATGTTTTATCTATAACTTTTTTTTTTTTTTTGGTGTACATGTAATTAACACATAAGCCACGTCATGGTATCAGAAAGGATTTGGCTTCTTTTTTTTAAGTTATTTAATTTGAGAGAGCGTTTGGATGTAGTAGGTCTATTTTAGAATCGATTTCGGTGATTTGAACTGTTCATTTTTTAAAACTCTTTAATTAAAATATTCATATAAAAAGTTAAGATAATTGAATATCAGTAGGCTATATATTTGAAGCATATTTGTTTCAAAAAAATAGACGACAAATATAATTTTAAAAATAATGATCTATTTTTTATGATATAAATTTGATTTAAATATATAACAATTAATATCTAATCATCTTAATTTTTTATATAAATATTTTACCTAATAAGTCTTAAAATAAGAACGGAAATTAGATTCAAATTATGGAAATTAGATTCAAATTGGTAAAATGACTCCACGGATCACTCCTCCCTCTATATTGTACCAAAGCAAGCCTTTATAGTTTCGTTGCCTTTTGCTGCCATTCCACAAAGTCTCTCTCTCTCTCTCTCTCTCTCTGTCTCTCTCTCTCCCTCTCAAACATGGCCAAGTCACAGAAATCCAAGTTCAAGTGTTTCTCCGGCATCCTCTGCTACCTCCTCTGCATCGACAACCTCCCAACCCAACCATCTGACCACACCACCAACATCCCTACCACCACCACCACCACCACCTTCGAAAACCCAAAACAGAATTTTAAAATCCAAGTCAAGACACCAGGAGTAGTCGCAAGACTCATGGGTCTAGACTCACTCCCAAACCCCAGGAAGGTTTTTAGGACAAAGGAAGATCAGAAGGAAAAAAGTGGAGTTTCTATGTTTTAATTTGTTTCTGTGTTTACATATCTGAGCGTAGTTTCTGTGTTTACATTGCTAAGTGTATGTTTACAACAGTACACGTTGATGGACGACCATCGAATGTTATTGCTAGATTGATGGGTCTTGATGGGTTGCCTCCTCAGCAGCCTCTTCATAGACAACATAAAGGGTTCTTGGAAACTTATCGACAATGGACTGCACCAGTATCATCGCAAAAGGATGGAAAACCAAATGAACACCGATCAAATAGGAAAGACTCAATGGCGCAGCAAGAATGTAAGGATGAGTATGAAGTTTTGGAAACATCAAAGGTTGAGAGGAGTAGTTACCCAGCAAAAAGCACTATAAACTCAAACCTGTCTGAGGCAGAGATGGCGTTCATTCAATAGAAGTTCATGGCTGACCATGGTTGGCTTCTTGCTCAACTAATTTTTTCAGCTGTATTATATTTGGACTGCCTAGTTCTGTTGACTTATAAGCAGTTTTCATGGATTAAATTGGCTGTTTGGTTTTTGTTTTTTGTGATTTTTTCTGTTGAAAAAGGTGGTTTTTCTTTCAAAAGGATGCTACAAGTTTATCCCAACTGTGTTCGGGCCCAATGCAAATTGGCTGGTCCAGTCTGCTTTTAAAAGATCAAAAGGACACACCATGTAATTAAGAAGTGGTTTCCAAAATGCCCTCAAACATTTTTTCTGAAAGTTGTGAAAATTTTGAGGACTCATGTTTTTTTTTGGGGGGGGTGTTTGTGCTTATAATGCTATTCCTGACTAGAAACCACAAAACAGAGAGCAGAAAATAGTGTTATGGTGCTTCCTAGAAAATGGTTCTCTAACTCATTTCTAAAAACAGTTTTTGAAGATGACAAACTAATTGATTTTCGATTTAGATATGTCATATTATTTGTGGATCCATGTTCTCAGTTTTTTCTTTGATTTGTAATCTGTTCACTAATAACATATTTTATTTACTTGTACTTGCAGACAGAATTCTGAGTAAAATGGGTGAAGGTTAGTTTTTCATTCAGCTTCTTTCCTTCTCCCTTTATCTGTTCCTTTCCTTCTTTTTTTATTTATTTATTATTTATTTTTGTTATTAATATGAGTCTTCTAGACATTGGTATTAATATGAAACACTCACTTTTTGGGTTCCATAAACTTTCAAATTGACATTCCATAATCCCATCGTTGTTAATTCATTCGGTGAATTAAATCCATAGGGTAATATAATTGCAGGGACTTTTGGGCAAGTCTTGGAATGTTTAGACAATGAGAAGTTGGAACATCTAGCTATGATGGAGAGGTTGTTAGGGCCACTACCACAACATATGATTATTAGTGCAGAGTAAGATCTGTTGTTTTTGTTTGTTTATTTCATACTATTTATCTGCTTAATCCCATGTATAAAGCTCTTATTTGTATTTTTTCAGCCTTCGTGCTGAGAAATATTTCAAGAGGAGTGCACACTTGGATTGGCTAGAGGGTGCAAGCTCCAAAGAAAGTACGAGGGTAGTTTGGAAATTACCCCACCTACAGGTAATTGGTAGATTTGTTTATTCTGAACTGTTATCACAATTGTATGCAGTGGGTACTAATTTAACATCATTTCCTTTGTTCTCACTAGCCATTTTTCTAAGTGTTTTGTTTCAAATATTCCTTCATTATAACATATAGTAGAGATAAGTTAAAATTGTTGTATTAACAATTAATAATTAAATTATGCCTTGTTATAAAAAAAAAATGAGATAGTTATAATATTTCACTATTTTAGAATAAAAATATATGAATTTTAAAAATTTGACATATTGATTTTTGAAAGGGATACGATTAAATAAATTTGAAAAACTTAATGAGTAAGAAATAATCATCGTAAAAAATAAAATTTCTAAATGCTCTTCCACATAATAATAAAATTGGTGGATATATTTATTGAAATATACTGTTGACATCAATAATAGTTGTGACTAAATGATTTATTGGTAAAATGACCATTTATTATGAAGTAAAAACTTCAAGGGACATGATATAATTTTTAAAATCACGTGAAATAATTCATATTTTAAATAAGTTTCGGATGTGTATTTACAATTTATCCATTTATTTAACTACCTAAAAAAAATAACTCAACATGTTTTATCTATAACTTTTTTTTTTTTTTTGGTGTACATGTAATTAACACATAAGCCACGTCATGGTATCAGAAAGGATTTGGCTTCTTTTTTTTAAGTTATTTAATTTGAGAGAGCGTTTGGATTTAGTAGGTCTATTTTAGAATCGATTCCGATGATTTGAACTGTTCATTTTTTCAAACTCTTTAATTAAAATATTCATATAAAAAGTTAAGATAATTGACTATCAGTAGCTATATATTTGAAGCATATTTGTTTCAAAAAAATAGACGACAAATATAATTTTAAAAATAATGATCTATTTTTTATGATATAAATTTGATTTAAATATATAACAATTAATATCTAATCATCTTCATTTGTTATATAAATATTTTACCTAATAAGTCTTAAAATAAGAACGGAAATTAGATTCAAATTATGGAAATTAGATTCAAATTGGTAAAATGACTCCACGGATCACTCCTCCCTCTATATTGTACCAAAGCAAGCCTTTATAGTTTCGTTGCCTTTTGCTGCCATTCCACAGAGTCTCTCTCTCTCCCTCTCAAACATGGCCAAGTCACAGAAATCCAAGTTGAAGTGTTTCTCCGGCATCCTCTGCTACCTCTTCTGCATCGGCAGCCTCCCAACCCAACCATTCGACCGCACCACCAACATCCCTACCACCACCACCGCCTTCGAAAACCCAAAACAGAATTTTAAAATCCAAGTCAAGACCCCAGGAGTAGTCGCAAGACTCATGGGTCTAGACTCACTCCCAGACCCCAGGAAGGTTTTTAGGACAAAGGAAGATCAGAAGGAAAAAAATGGAGTTTCTGTGTTTTAATTTGTTTCTGTGTTTACATATCTGAGCGTAGTTTCTGTGTTTACATAGCTAAGTGTATGTTTGCAACAGTACACGTTGATGGACGGCCATCGAATGTTATTGCTAGATTGATGGGTCTTGATGGGTTGCCTCCTCAGCAGCCTCTTCATAGACAACATAAAGGGTTCTTGGAAACTTATCGACAATAGACTGCACCAGTATCATCGCAAAAGGATGGAAAATCAAATGAACACCGATCAAATAGGAAAGACTCAATGGCGCAGCAAGAATGTAAGGATGGGTATGAAGTTTTGGAAACATCAAAGGTTGAGAGGAGTAGTTATCTAGCAAAAAGGACTATAAACTCAAACCTGTCTGAGGCAGAGATAGCGTTCATTCAACAGAAGTTCATGGCTGACCATGGTTGGCTTCTTGCTCAACTAATTTTTTTAGCTGTATGATATTTGGACTGCCTAGTTCTGTTGACTTATGAGCAATTTTCATGGATTAAATTGGCTGTCTGGTTTTTATTTTTTGTGATTTTTTCTGTTGAAAAAGGTGGTTTTTCTTTCAAAAGGATGCTACAAGTTTATCCCAACTGTGTTCGGGCCCAATGCAAACTGGCTGGTCCAGTCTGCTTTTAAAAGATTCAAAAGGACACACCATGTAATTAAGAAGTGGTTTCCAAAATGCCCTCAAACATTTTTTCTGAAAGTTGTGAAAATTTTGAGGACTCATGTTTTTTGTTTTTTGGGGGGGGGGGTTTGTGCTTATAATACTATTCCTGACTGGAAACCACAAAACAGAGAGCAGAAAATAGTGTTATGGTGCTTCCTAGAAAATGGTTCTCTAACTCATTTCTAAAAACAGTTTTTGAAGATAACAAACTAATTGATTTTCGGTTTAGATATGTCATATTATTTGTGGATCCATGTTCTCAGTTTTTTCTTTGATTTGTAATCTGTTCACCAATAACATATTTTATTTACTTGTACTTGCAGACAGAATTCTGAGTAAAATGGGTGGAGGTTAGTTTTTCATTTAGCTTCTTTCCTTCTCCCTTCATCTGTTCCTTTCCTTCTTTTTTTTTTTATTTATTATTTATTTTTGTTATTAATATGAGTCTTCTAGATATTGGTATTAATATGAAACACTCACTTCTTGGGTTCCATAAACTTTCAAATTGACATTCCATAATCCCATCGTTGTCAATTCATTCAATGAATTAAATCCATAGGGTAATATAATTGCAGGGACTTTTGGGCAAGTCTTTGAATGTTTAGACAATGAGAACTTGGAACATCTAGCTATGATGGAGAGGTTGTTACGGCCACTACCACAACTTATGATTATTAGTGCAGAGTAAGATCTGTTGTTTTTGTTTGTTTATTTCATACTATTTATCTGCTTCATCCCATGTATAAAGCACTTATTTGTATTTTTTCAGCCTTCGTGCTGAGAAATATTTCAAGAGGAGTGCACACTTGGATTGGCTAGAGGGTGCAAGCTCCAAAGAAAGTACGAGGGCAGTTTGGAAATTACCCCGCCTACAGGTAATTGGTAGATTTGTTTATTCTGAACTGTTATCAGAATCGTATGGAGCGGGTACTAATTTAAGATCATTTCCTTTGTTCTCACTAGCCATTTTTCTAAGTGTTTTGTTTCAAATATTCCTTTATTATAACATATAGTATAGATAAATTAAAATTGCTGTATTAACAATTAATAATTAAATTATGCCTCGTTATAAAAAAAAATGACATCGTTATAATATTTCACTATTTTAGAATAAAAATATATGAATTTTAAAAATTTGTCATATTGATTTTTGAAAGGGAAAGAATTAAATAAATTGGAAAAACTTAAGGAGTAAGAAATAATCATCGTAAAAAATAAAATTTCTAAATGCTCTACCATATAATAATAAAATTGGTTGATTTATTTATTGAAATATACTGTTGAAATCAATAATAGCTGTGACTAAATGATTTATTGGTAAAATGACCACTTATTATGAAGTAAAAATCTTCAAGGGACATGATACAATTTTTAAAATCACATGAAATAATTCATATTTTAAATAAATTTCAGATGTGCATTTATAATTTATCCATTTATTTAACTACCTAAACAAAATAACTCAACATGTTTTATCTATAACTTTTTTTTGGGGGGGTGTACATATAATTAACACATAAGCCATGTCATGGTATCAGAAAGGATTTGGTTTCTTTTTTTTAAGTTATTTAATTTGAGAGAGCGTTAAGATTTAGTAGGCCTATTTTAGAATCGATTCCGATGATTTGAACTGTTCATTTTTTAAAAATCTTTAATTAAAATATTCATATAAAAAGTTAAGATAATTGAATATCAGTAGCTATATATTTGAAGCATATTTGTTTCAAAAAAATAGACGACAAATATTATTTTAAAAATAATGATCTATTTTTTATAATATAAATTTGATTTAAATATATAACAATTAATATCTAATCATCTTAATTTTTTATATAAATATTTTACCTAATAAGTCTTAAAATAAGAACGCAAATTAGATTCAAATTATGAAAATTAGATTCAAATTGGTAAAATGACTCCACGGATCACTCCTCCCTCTATATTGTACAAAAGCAAGCTTTTATAGTTTCGTTGCCTTTTGCTGCCATTCCACACACTCTCTCTCTGTCTCTCTCTCTCCCTCTCAAACACGGCCAAGTCACAGAATTCCAAGTTCAAGTGTTTCTCCGGCATCCTCTGCTGCGTCTTCTGCATCGGCAGCCTCCCAACCCAACCATCCGACCCCACTACCAACATCCCTACCACCACCGCCACCACCACCACCACCTTCGAAAATCCAAAAAAGAATTTTAAAATCCAAGTCAAGACCCCAGGAGTAGTCGCAAGACTCATGGGTCTAGACTCACTCCCAGACCCCAGGAAGGTTTTTAGGACAAAGGAAGATCAGAAGGAAAAAAGTGGAGCTTGTGTGTTTTAATTTTTTTTTCTGTGTTTCTGTGTTTACATATCTGAGAGTAGTTTTTGTGTTTACATAGCTAAGTGTATGTTTGCAACAGTACACGTTGATGGACGGCCACCGAATGTTATTGCCAGATTGATGGGTCTTGATGGGCTGCCCCCTCAGCAGCCTCTTCATAGACAACATAAAGGGTTCTCGGAAACTTATCGACAATGGACTGCACCAGTATCATCGCGAAGGGATGGAAAACCATATGAACACCGATCAAATAGGAAAGACTCAATGGCGCAGCAAGAATGTAAGGATAAGTATGAAGTTTTGGAAACAACAAAGGTTGAGAGGAGTAGTTACCCAGCAAAAAGGACTATAAACTCAAACCTGTCTGAGGCAAAGATGGCGTTCATTCAACAGAAGTTCATGGTTGACCATGTTTGGCTTCTTGCTCAACTAATTTTTTTAGTTGTATGATATTTGGACTGTCCAATTCTGTTGACTTATGAGCAGTTTTCATGGATTAAATTGGTTGTCTGATTTTTGTTTTTTGTGTTTTTTTCTGTTGAAAAAGGTGGGTTTTGTTTCAAAAGGACGCTACAAGTTTATCCCAACTGTGTTCGGGCCCCACGCAAACTGGCTAGTCCACTCTGCTTTTAAAAGATTCAAAAGGACACACCATGTAATTAAGAAGTGGTTTCCAAAATGCCCTCAAACATTTTTTCTGAAAGTTGTGAAAATTTTGTGGACTCATGTTTTTTTTTTGGGTGTTTGTGTTCATAATACTATTCCTGACTGGAAACCGCAAAACAGAGAGCAGAAAATAGTGTTATGGTGCTTCCTAGAAAATGGTTCTCTAACTCATTTCTAAAAACAGTTTTTGAAGATAACAAACTAATTGATTTCCGGTTTAGATATGTCATATTATTTGTGGATCCATGTTCTCATTTTTTTCTTTGATTTGTAATCTTTCACCAATAACATATTTTATTTACTTGTACATGCAGACAGGATTCTGAGTAAAATGGGTGGAGGTTAGTTTTTCATTCAGCTTCTTTCCTTCTCCCTTTATCTGTTCCTTTCCTTCTTTTTTATTTATTTATTATTTATTTTTGTTATTAATGTGAGTCTTCTCGACATTGGTATTAATTTGAAACACTCACTTTTTGGGTTCCATAAACTTTCAAATTGACATTCCATAATCCCATCGTTGTTAATTCATTCGATGAATTAAATCCATAGGGTAATATAATTGCAGGGATTTTTGGGCAAGTCTTGGAATGTTTAGACAATGAGAACTTGGAACATCTAGTTATGATGGAGAGGTTGTTAGGGCCACTACCACAACATATGATTATTAGTGCAGAGTAAGATCTGTTGTTTTTGTTTGTTTATTTCATACTATTTATCTGCTTCATCCCATGTATAAAGCTCTTGCTCGTATTTTTTCAGCCTTCGTGCTGAGAAATATTTCAAGAGGAGTGCACGCTTGGATTGGCTAGAGGGTGCAAGCGCCAAAGAAAGTACGAGGGCAATTTGGAAATTACCCCGCCTACAGGTAATTGGTAGATTTGTTTATTCTAAATTGTTATTAGAATCGTATGCAGCGGGTACTAATTTATCATCATTTCCCTTGTTCTCACTAGCCATTTTTCTAAGTGTTTTGTTCCACATATTCCTTTATTATAACATATAGTATAGATAAATTACAATTATTGTATTAACAATTTATAAATATATGAATTTTAAAAATTTGTCATATTGATTTTTGAAAGGGAAATAATTTAATAAAGTTGAAAAACTTAATGAGTAAGAAATAATCATCGGAAAAAATAAAATTTCTAAATGCTCTACCATATAATATTAAAATTGGTTGATTTTTTTTTTTGGGTGAATAAGACATAAATAAAAAAACAGAGATTACACAGCTACAAGGGGCATACCCCAGGACCTAACGAAAACTATACAAGAATAAATGAAAAGACCAAAACACACAACCAGCAAACAAACCAAACTAAACAGGACTAGAAACTAACAAGACATAAGAATTAGAGAAAGGACATGGGAAAATATAAACCCCCAAAAATGTGTTCATGAGCCGCATAATTCGAATGAGGATCATGAACACATCCAACAGCGACCCAACTCTGTAATAAAACCACCCCACAAAACAGCTAAAACCAGCAGAAAAAACAAAACTAGCAACCATGTACATCCCACACGGCTAGGCCAAAAAAAGTGACAACCCATAAAAATATTCATAGTCCATACAAGCAGACCATCTAAATTCCAAACATAAGTATCTGAACAAAATGTAAAAATTAAGTAAGAACAAGTTTCCACAAAGGCGCTCCAAGCAGCCATCACACCAAATACATAAACTCTCGAACACAACCTGCGCAGCAAATGAGTACCGGCACAGCCACAGTCATCAAACAAAACGCAGTTTTTCCTTCCCTTACATGCCCAGCAGAAATGGAGCATTGTAGCAAAACCTGAGGAGCCATGAACCATTGAGTCCAAGAGCCAGTCACCACAAGATAAGTGACGCCAGTGCTGACCCATGCAGTCCAAGTCATGCTCATACATTATAGTAGACCCTGTAAGAACAGCCATGAATAAGTACCCCCAGCAAATAAGATACAATATGCTATGAATTAAATCAGTAACAGTGCCCTCAATATAGGATCTCACACCACTCGACCCACAATTTAGAGACTCACACCACTCGATTTGAGCTTCCTTACCCTGCAAATAAAGAATTATAATATATATTAACATAAACAAATATGGTGGCTGACAACACTCAACCCTCATGTAAAGTGACAATTTAACTTCTCTCATCACTCAACCCTCAAAGATATGTATGGAACCACAGTGAACTCTGAACAAACCTGCACAAGACCAAACCATTATGCAAACACACAATGTTGCTCACCTACACTCAACCCACATATATGGAACTCACATCACTCAGCAGCCCTCCCATATCTGATAATATGGGGCTTCAATATCGTTGTTGGCAGGTTCCATTGGGCAAGAAACCAGCTGTCACTAGCAGAGTTAGGCAAATTCTTAATGGATAGCATTCTACTTCTCACCATCTGGATTACAGATTTAATAACCACCTCTTCAGGCTTACATTCTTTGTTAAAAACACGATTATTTCTCTCAATCCAGATGTGGTAGATAGAGCACAAGAAAGCATTGCTAAGAATATTAGCCCTAAGAGAATTACCCTTGGTTTCTTTTGTAGCATATGTAACAATATCAGGCCAATCCAAAACAGGCCACTTCATGTTACATTTGCCTTCAATAGCACCCCAAACTCTATTAGTAAAACTACACTTAAAAAAGAGATGAGAATGACTCTCTCCAGGGTCAAGGCAAAAAGGACACTGTGAATGAGGAGATAAACCAAACAGCATTAGCCTATCTCCAGTGTATAACCTGTTATGGATAGCAACCCAGACAATAAAACTAACTTTAGGAATCCTATGAGGGCCCCAAAGGAGTTTATGCCAGACCACTCTGTCAGACCTACTTCTCCAATGATTCCAAGCTGAGTGAATGGAGAACTTACCATCCGTAGTGAGTTTCCAGGTAACTTGGTCACACTTAGAAGGGTTAGGTTTGCAGCATTCGGGAGTAGATGAGATCAACTCCTGAATTTCCCAAGAATTAGGGATAGGCCACTTCCAAGAATGACCACTGATGATTTGACTGACTTTGGTCTCACTGTTGAGGCAGGAATCATTCAAAATCCTGTCCCCAAACTTTTTCCATAGAGGACCAAGAGGATGCCAATTGTCATACCAAAGGAATGTAGAATCACCACAACCAACTTGGTGGTTAATTAGAGGAGACAACCAGTCTCTAAGAGACAATAACTTCCTCCAAACCCAGGAAGGGTCAGGGGGAATTTTGACCCTCCAAAAGCTTTTACCCTTGAGTAAATAGGATTTAACCCACTGGCACCACATAGACTTCTCGCCACCAGAGAAGAGGAACCAGACATGCTTAGCTATAGCAGCTCTATTCCAGATACCAAAGAGAAATTGGTTGATTTATTTATTGAAATATACTGTTGACATCAATAATAGCTGTGACTAAATGATTTATTGGTAAAATGACCATTTATTATGAAGTAAAAAACTTCAAGGGACATGATATAATTTTTAAAATCACATGAAATAATTCATATTTTAAATAAATTTCGGATGTGTATTTATAATTTATCCATTTATTTAACTACCCAAAAAAAAATAACTAAACATGTTTTATCTATAACTTTTTTTTCTTTTTGGGTGTACATATAATTAACACATAAGCCATGTCATGGTATCAGAAAGGATTTGGCTTCTTTTTTTTTAAGTTATTTAATTTGAGAGAACGTTTGGATTTAGTACGTCTATTTTAGAATTGATTCTGATGATTTGAACTGTTCATTTTTTAAAACTCTTTAATTAAAATATTCATATAAAAAGTTAAGATAATTGAATATCAGTAGCTATATATTTGAAGCATATTTGTTTCAAAAAAATAGACGACAAATATAACTTCAAAAATAATGATCTATTTTTTATAATATAAATTTGATTTAAATATATAACAATTAATATCTAATCATCTTAATTTTTTATATAAATATTTTACCTAATAAGTCTTAAAATAAGAACGGAAATTAGATTCAAATTGGTAAAATGACTCCGCAGAACACTCCTCCCTCTATGTTGTTCCAAACCAAGCTTTTATAGTTTTGTTGCCTTTTGCCGCCTTTCCACACTGTCTCTCTCTCTCTCTCTCTCCCACTCAAACATGGCCAAGTCACAAAAATTCCAAGTTCAAGTGTTTCTCCGGCATCCTCCGCCACCTCCTCTGCATCGGCAGCCTCCCAACCCGACCATACGACCCCACTACCGACATCTCTACCACCACCACCACCTTCGAAAACCCAAAAATAATTTCAAAACCCAAGTCAAGACCCCAGGAGTATTCGCAAGATTCATGGGATTAGACTCACTGCCAGACCCCATAATGGTTTTTAGGAGAAAGGAAGATCAGAAGGAAAAAGGTGGAGTTTCTATGTTTTAATTTGTTTCTGTGTTTACATATCTAAGTGTAGTTTCTGTGTTTACATAGCTTAGTGTATGTTTGTAAAAGTGCACGTTAATGGACGGCCACCGAATGTTATTGCCAGATTGATGGGTCTTGATGGGCTGCCTCCTCAGCAGCCACTTCATAGACAACATAAAGGGTTCTCGGAAACTTATCGACAATAGACTGCATCAGTATCATTGCAAAGGGATGGAAAACCATATGAACACCGATCAAATAGGAAAGACTCAATGGTGCTGCAAGAATGTAAGGATAAGTATGAAGTTTTGGAAATATCAAAGGTCGAGAGGAGTAGTTACCCAGCAAAAAGGACTATAAACTCAAACCTGTCTGAGGCAGAGATGGCGTTCATTCAATAGAAGTTCGTGGCTAACCATGGTTGGCCTCTTGCTCAACTAATTTTTTTAGTTGTACGATGTTTGGACTGCCCAATTCTGTTGACTTATGAGCAGTTTTCATGGATTAAATTGGTTGTCTGATTTTTGTTTGTTGTGTTTTTTTCTGTTGAAAAAGGTGGTTTTTCTTTCAAAAGGATGCTACAAGTTTATCCCAACTATGTTCAGGTTCAATGCAAACTGGCTGGTCCATTCTGCTTTTGAAAGATTCAAAAGGACACATCATGTAATTAAGAAGTGGTTTCCAAAATGCCCTCAAACATTTTTTCTGAAAGTTGTGAAAATTTTGAGGACTCATGTTTTTTTTTTTTTTTGGGTGTGTGTGTTCATAATACTATTCCTGACGGGAAACCACAAAACAGAGAACAGAAAACAGTGTTATGGTGCTTCCTAGAAAACGGTTCTCTAAGCCATTTCTCAAAACAGTTTTTGAAAATAACAAACTAATTGATCTTGGGTTTAGATATGTCCTATTATTTGTGGATCCATGTTCTTAGTTTTTTCTTTGATTTGTAATCTGTTCACCAATAACATATTTTATTTAGTTGTACTTGAAGATAGGATTCTGAGTAAAATGGGTGAAGGTTAGTTTTTCCTTCAACTTCTTTCCTTCTCCCTTTATCTGTTCCTTTCCTTCTTTTTTTTTATTTTTTATTTATTTTTGTTATTAAAATGAGTCTTCTAGACATTGGTATTAATATGAAACACTCACTTTTTGGGTTCCATAAACTTTCAAATTGACATTCCATAATCCCATCATTGTTAATTCATTCGATGAATTAAATCGATAGGGTAATTTAATTGCAGGGACTTTTGGACAAGTCTTGGAATGTTTAGACAATGAGAACTTGGAACATCTAGGTATGATAGAGAGGTTGTTAGGGCCACTACCACAACATATGATTATTGGTGCAGAGTAAGATCTGTTGTTTTTGTTTGTTTATTTCATACTATATATTTGCTTCATCCCATGTATAAAGCTCTTATTTTTATTTTTTCAGCCTTTCTGCTGAGAAATATTTCAAGAGGAGTGCACGCTTGGATTGGCTAGAGGGTACACGCTCCAAAGAAAGTACGAGGGCAATTTGGAAATTACTCCGCCTACAGGTAATTGGTTGATTTGTTTATTCTGAACTGTTAGTAGAATCGTATGCAGTGGGTACTAATTTAACATCATTTCCTTTGTTCTCACTAGCCATTTTCTAAGTGTTTTGTTTCAAATATTCCTTTATTATGACATATAGTATATAGATAAATTAAAATTTTCGTGTTAACAATTAATAATTAATTTATGCTTTGTTATAAAAAAAAATGACATAGTTATAATATTTCACTATTTTAGAATAAAAATATATGAATTTTAAAAATTTGTCATACTAATTTTTGAAAGGGAAATAATTAAATAAATTTGAAAAACTTAATGAGTAAGAAATAATCATCGTAAAAAATAAAATTTCTAAATGCTCTACCATATAATAATAAAATTGGTTGAATTAGTTATTGAAATATACTGTTGACATCAATAATAGCTATGACTACATGATTTATTGGTAAAATGACCATTTATTATGAAGTAAAAAACTTCACGGGACATGATATAATTTTTAAAATCACATGAAATAATTCATATTTTAAATAAATTTCGGATGTGTATTTATAATTTATCCATTTATTTAACTACCTAAAAAAAATAACTCATCATGTTTTATCTATAACTTTTTTTTTTTTGGGTGTACGTATAATTAACACATAAGCCATATCATGGTATCAGAAAGGATTTGGCTTCTTTTTTTTGTAAGTTCTTATTAAATTTGAGAGGGCGTTTGGATTTAGTAGGTCTATTTTAGAATCGATTCCGATGATTTGAACTGTTTATTTTTTAAAACTCTTTAATTAAAATATTCGTATAAAAAGTTAAGATAATTGAATATCAGTAGCTATATATTTGAAGCATATTTGTTTCAAAAAAATAGACAACAAATATAATTTTAAAAATAATTATCTATTTTTTATAACATAAATTTAATTTAAATATATAACAATTAATATCTAATCGTATTAGTTTTTTATAAAAATATTTTACCTAATAAGTCTTAAAATAAGAATGGAAATTAGATTCAAATTATGGAAATTAGATTCAAATTGGTAAAATGACTACACGGATCACTCCTCCTTATATATTGTACCAAAGCAGGCCTTTATAGTTTCATTGCCTTTTGCTGCTTTTGTTTCTGTGTTTACATAGCTAAGTGTATGTTTGTAATAGTACACGTTGATGGACGGCCACCGAATGTAATTGCCAGATTGATGGGTGTTGATGGGTTGCCTTCTCAGCAGCCTCTTTATAAACAACATAAAGGGTTCTCGAAAACTTATCGACAATGGACTGCATCAGTATCAACGCAAAGGGATGGAAAACCATATGAACTCCGATCAAATAGGAAAGACTCAATGGCGCAGCAAGAATGTAAGGATGAGTATGAAGTTTGGAAACATCAAAGGTTGAGAGGAGTAGTTACCCAGCAAAAAAGACATGCAACGCCCTCAAAAAAATACATAAAACCCATCACTATAGACATGCATTGATATAAAAGAAACCAATAATTTCTATTCATCAGAGTAATTCTTACAACTGTATTACATGTTAACAACAAAAGCAAATGCCCTATGGGCTTACAGCTTTCCAAGTCAACACCTGGTTACACAAAAGAAGAGTGCTAACTCTATACAAAATAAGCCCTTGGCTTGATATACATGTAATACCAACAAAATGAACAAAAAGAGTCTTCAACTCTCATCATCATCCAAGCTATGTCCTTGGAGGTGGCATACTACCTGTACCTGAAAATAATGTCCCATAAAGGGTGAGCCAACGCCTAGTAGAGATATGCTAAACACAGTATGAGCAATAACTAAGACATTAGCAATTGACAAATGTTCAATTTTCATAAATCAATTCATAACCCATTTCCATTTCATGACCTGTCACGCCCCACTTTTTATTACTCGAAATATTACCAATTTCATTTACTTAATTCCATTTCAGAGATAACATGCGGAAATAAACTCGTATATTCAACTTGTAGAAGTGAATAACATTGCTCTCATTCGTATGCAAGTAAATACAACATGAGTACACTAAATAAATTGCCCTTGGGCTTACATCATTAAAAGTCAAGAAGAAGGGTATAACCCTTTTTACATAAATGGCATTCCGCCAACACAAAAGAGGCCCCGTGGCCAACAAATAAGAAGATCCAAAACCTTGTAGAACATCCTGGCTATCACCTGAAAAAGATTCAACAACGTGGGATGAACATATAGTCCAGTAGGGATCTCAACATGATCTCCAACAATAACAACTTACAGATAGCTATGATCATGAATGTTCATTCTCATACTAGAATAGTACTGTGGCAGTTTATACAAAATATACATAAGTATGAACTTTTTTCGAAAACAACCATTTCATTTGACGCTATAAGCGGTTCATCTTTATTTCCTTTTCATTACCCATTTCCACAAACTTTCATGACAATAACAGTTCTAGAAAACAATTTCACCAGGCCCATTACTCTTCCCCCATTTTCCGTACTTACAACAAAATGACCTTTTTTGAAAACATGTTCACAAATACCCCATTTTCCTTCACACTTTCCAAAATCTCAAAATGGCATTTTGGTTTGTTTCCAATACATTCATATCAATACATGCATGCCTTAAATAAAAGGGAAATAACAAATCATCAACATGTATATAATCCACAAATGAGGCAGCTCGGCCTTTCAAAACTGTAACCATCGCAACCCATAACATACTTAGATACACTGACGATAACAATTAAAACTCTGCTCTACCGGCTATATGCACAGTAAGCTAAGGATACGCCAAGTGATAAGCGAGATAATAACTCATTTTAAACATTTCATACCTCATAATAGATACACATTTTAGTACTGTATCAATCTCAGATAAAAACACTTCCATACTTCACAAATGATACACATTTTAGTGTTGTATCAATAACATGTAAAAACACTTCCAATATCAATAAGCACACATATAGTGGTGCTAATGGAGTCCATCCCCTATCTCCTCCCAAACAAAATCCGGTTTAGAGGTCCATCCCCTATCTTCCCCTAAACCGTTGAGTAACCAAAACACTTCTATACTTCACAAATGATACACATTTTAGTGCTGTATCAATATCAAACAGTTTCCGGTTTAGAGGTCCATCCCCTATCTTCCCCTAAACAGTGGAGTACATCCCCTATCTCCTCCCACACAACACAATGTATATAAACAATTATCATATACAAATTCCTCAATACAACAAAGCATCAATAACAAGTGTAATACATACACATAAACTATTCAATAATGTTTAACCAACACAAGTGTAACGCATACATCACAATTCAACACACCAATGTCATCCTCCACCGATGACCAAGGACAAAACCTCTAGATGCATGTATTCAGTACACCTAATAAAAGAGACTCAACTCTCAAGCAATCCTTAAACCCAACAACGACACTAGTATGATAGGTAAAGATAAAACCCCCAAATGTGTGTATTCAACACTCATGATACAATAGTTCAATTCTCAAATTTATTTTCTGAGACTCACATAGAGTTAACATTTCATTTACCATTTTCAAGATCAACTTTCATAATTTTTCAAGTCAACATGTTCCATCACTTATTCCAAAAACACTTTTCCCTTTTTACAAAACCAATTACATTCTCTTCATTTTACAAAATCAATTCCATGGATAATAAGCCATAACCCAACTTGATTCAATACGTTCATTTCAAAATAACTCCAATACCATAATTAATCCTTTAACTGTTAACACCTTCTACACAACTCATATTAACAATAGAAATTTACCAACATTGTTCAACCATAAACCCTTTTTATTTTACCAAATCAAAATATAATTTAGGGCTTTCTCTTCTTTCAACAATAACATGTTAATTTTATTCTCTAATTAGTACAAACCACAGTCAATGATAACAAAACCATTCTCAAACAACCAACCCTAGGTTCCCCTCATGATTTTAAAACAAATCCAACACGAATATGATTTTCATGCAATACAAAATTACCACATGTCTATCTATAGACGGAGTATTGAAAAAGAACAAAGAAATCCCTACCTCAAATGGAGAAGATGAAGGCCAAAAACCAAAGTGCTCCAAATTGCCAAACTTTCAGATTAAAATGAAGATCAAGGGAAGCTCCACACTCAATACAAAGGAACTAGGGTAGAAGATCACTAGAACTAGATGTATTTATAGAGAGAAGATGTAGTCTAGAGAGAGAAACTCTCAAGTTATTCATTCAATGAACTTCATTAAATTGATTAATGTATCTCATACATTCATGATACATAATGCATCTTCTATATTAATGAATTCATTAGATAGATTAATGTATCTTACATATTCATAATAGAAACATAATGCATCTCTAAGATTCATTCATAATAAATCCATCACATTCAATGTATTAGCATTAGTCTTCTATACATTGTATAAATAGGTATCAATGATTAGTCACCATCTAATTGATGTACATGTATCTTACTAATGAGATGAATCTAGTATAATCATGCAAAATCTTTGAAAAGTTGACATATATTACAATTAAACAATGAAGGTAAAATCGGGATCGCTATATGACCACTATGTTCATGTTTCAATTCAGTTTCCATTTCTTATCAATTTCACAATCTACATCAACGGCTCAGAACCTGGCCAACCACTTATATGAGACAGTGGCTCATATTAAACGTTTCCCATTTTACAATAGATAAACATACTAGTTGTAACAACATCTTAACAGATAAGCATACAAGCTGTATCCACATTTCAACATATATGCATATTAGCTATATCAACACTTCCAAAAATAAGCATATGAGCTATATCAACACTTCCATAGATAAGCATACAAGCTGTATCAACACGTTAACTGACAAGCATATGAGCTGTATCAGTGGAGTCCATCCCCTATCTCCTCTCAAACAACATCCGGTTTAGAGGTCCATCTCCTATTTTCTCCTAAACTGTGGAGTACATCCCCTATCTCCTCTCACACACACAACGTATATACACATAGGTCATATACACAATCAATCAATACATAATGTCAATGCATCCTATCAACAGTCAGACTCTATGACATATCCAATTGATTAGTTTTAGTTTGCCTAATCATCATGCATTGTCTACAACAATCAAAACTACCCTCCACCGGTAGCCCAAGCAATTATTTCTAAACAGATAATAAAAGCTCCAACAGATAAAATATCAATGTTTTCAAAAATGAGCGATTAATAAATCCAACTCCACTATTCTACTATATAATGAGCCAATTTCGTTATTTCCAACTCAATTCCATATAACCACCATTTTCCCAAATTAATCATACCAATTAATTTATACAACCAATTAGGGTTTTCTACCCCATTTCCCAATATTGACCCAAAGGTCTATATATCAACAACCAACAACAATATCATTATTTTGAAACCCACAATACACATTTTTCGAATCAAAATAACAAAACCCTCCTTTAACATTTTGAAACCCTAAGTCCCAAAATTACCGAACTTCAACACTTTATCAAAACCACCAAAAATCTATGTCAAAGACCATAAGAGTGAGTAGGAATCCCTACCTCAAACGATGACACCCAAAGAAGAAGATGACGAAAACGAAGTTGTTCCAAATCACAAGTTTCTCGGATCAAAATGTAGCCCTCGACGATCAACACAACTTTTACAAAGACCAAAGGGAAGAACTCTAACTAGATCAAACCCTAGAGAGAAGGGAGTTTCTAGAGAGAGAGAGGCTCTCAAAAACGTTTTTGGGAAAGTAAGAGAGAGAGTGGAAGTGTAGAAAATGATTCAAAAATGCCCAGCTGCCCTCTGTTATATGACATTCCTGCTCGAGCGGAAAACACAACGCTCGAGCGTCAAGAACAAAAAAAAACTAGGTCCGCTCGAGCGCAAGAAGGCCCGCTCGAGCTCCAAGACACAAGGATAAAGTATATCCGCTCAAGCGCGAAAACCAGTCCGCTCGAGCGTAAATTTTCATCTCCCAGAACTTTCACCAACGAGGTACTACTCGCTCGAGCTCAACCCGCTCGAGCATAGAAAACACACCTGCAGAAGTTTTGCAGGGACTCAAAATGCTGGAAGGGTTTAAACCCCGCTCGAGCGTAAAATGACCCGCTCGAGCGGACCACTCAAAAACTGGGCAACAGCAATGGAAGCCAAAGCTCTACCAACCTGTAACAACCAAGCCCAACACATCCTAAAACTCAAACAAATGGAATTAAAGGACGACAACAAGATAGACACAACTACCAACTCCACGGAACCGAGTCTGGAATGCAACAGAATAGTAAAGGGAATACCAGAATCGCTATAGGACAATAAACTCAAAGTTGTCTGAGGCAGAGATGCGTTCATTCAACAGAAGTTCACGGCTGACCATGGTTGGATTCTTGCTCAATTAATTTTTTTAGTTGTATGATATTTGGACTGTCCAGTTCTGTTGACTTATGAGCAGTTTTCATGGATTAAATTGGCTGTCTGGTTTTTGTTTTTTGTGTTTTTTTCTGTTAAAAAGGTGATTTTTCTTTCAAAAGGATGCTACAAGTTTATCCCAACTGTGTTCGGGCCCAATGCAAACTGGCTGGTCCAGTCTGCTTTTAAAAGATTCAAAAAGGACACATCATGTAATTAAGAAGTGGTTTCCAAAATGCGCTCAAACATTTTTTTTGAAAGTTGTGAAAATTTTGAGGATTCATGTTTTTTTTTTTTTTTGGGTGTGTGTGTTCATAATACTATTCCTGACTGGAAACCACAAAACAGAGAGCAGAAAATAGTGTTATGGTGCTTCCTAGAAAATGGTTATCTAACTCATTTCTAAAAACAGTTTTTGAAAATAACAAACTAATTCATCTTCGGTTTAGATATGTCATATTATTTGTGGATCCATGTTCTCAGTTTTTTCTTTGATTTGTAATCTGTTCACCAATAACATATTTTATTTACTTGTACTTGAAGACAGGATTCTGAGTAAAATGGGTGAAGGTTAGTTTTTCATTCAGCTTTTTTCCTTCTCCCCCTATCTGTTCCTTTCCTTTTTTTTATTTATTATTTATTTTTCTTATTAATATGAGTCTTCTAGACATTGGTATTAACATGAAACACTCACTTTTTGGGTTCCATAAACTTTCAAATTGACATTCCATAATCCCATCATTGTTAATTCATTCGATGAATTAAATCCATAGGGTAATTTAATTGCAGGGACTTTTGGACAAGTCTTGGAATGTTTAGACAATGAGAACATGGAACATCTAAATATGATAGAGAGGCTGTTAAGGCCACTGCCACAGCATATGATTATTAGTGCAAAGTAAGATCTGTTGTTTTTGTTTGTTTATTTCATACTATTTATCTGCTTCATCCCATGTATAAAGCTCTTATTCGTATTTTTACAGCCTTTGTGCTGAGAAATATTTCAAGAGGAGTGCACGTTTGGATTGGCTAGAGGGTGCAAGCTCCAAAGAAAGCACGAGGGCAGTTTGGAATTTACCCCGCCTGTAGGTAATTGGTGGATTTGTTTATTCTGAACTGTTATCAGAATCGTATGTAGCGGGTACTAATTTATCATCATTTCCTTTGTTCTCACTAGCCATTTTTCTAAGTGTTTTTTTTCAAATATTCCTTTATTATAACATATAGTATAGGTAAATTAAAATTGTTGTGTTAACAATTAATAATTAAATTATGCCTTGTTATAAAAAAAATGACATAGTTATAATATTTCACTATTTTAGAATAAAAATATATGAATTTTAAAAATTTGTCATATTGATTTTTGAAAGGGAAATAATTAAACAAATTTGAAAAACTTAATGAGTAAGAAATAATCATCGTAAAAAATAAAATTTCGAAATGCTCTACCATATAATAATAAAATTGGATGATTTATTTATTGAAATATACTGTTGACATGAATAATAGCTGTGACTAAATGATTTGTTGGTAAAATGACCATTTATTATGAAGTAAAAAACTTCTAGGGACATGATATAATTTTAAAAATCACATGAAATAATTCATATTTTAAATAAATTTCGGATGTGTATTTATAATTTATCCATTTATTTAACTACCTAAAAAAAATAACTCAACATGTTTTATCTATTACTTTTTTTTTTTTTGGCAATACATATAATTAACACATAAGCCATGTCATGGTTTCAGAAAGGATTTGGCTTCTTTTTTTTAAGTTATTTAATTTGAGAAGGTGTTTGGATTTAGTAGGTCTATTTTAGAATCGATGCCGATGATTTGAACTATTCATTTTTTAAAACTCCGTAATTAAAATATTTATATAAAAAGTTAAGATAATTGAATATCAGTAGCTATATATTTGAAGCATATTTGTTTCAAAAAAATAGACGAAAAATATAATTTTAAAAATAATGATCTATTTTTAATAATATAAATTTGATTTAAATATATAACAAATAATATCTAATCATCTTAATTGTTTATATAAATATTTTACCTAATAAGTCTTAAAATAAGAATGGAAATTAGATTCAAATAATGGAAATTAGATTCAAATTGGTAAAATGACTCCACGGACCACTCCTCCCTCTATATTGTAACAAAGCAAGCCTTTATAGTTTCGTTGCCTTTTGCTGCCTTTCCACACAGTCTCTCTCTCTCTCCCTCCCTCTCAAACATGGCCAAGTCACAGAATTCCAAGTTCAAGTGTTTCTCCGGCATCCTCTGCTGCCTCCTCTGCATTGGCAGCCTCGCAACCCAGCCATCCGACCCCACCACCCACATCCCTATCACCACCACCACCACCTTCGAAAACCCAAAAAAGAATTTCAAAACCCAAGTCAAGACCCCAGGAGTAGTTGCAAGACTCATGGGTCTAGATTCACTTCCAGACCCTAGGAAGGTTTTTAGGAGAAATGAAGATCAGAAGGAAAAAAGTGGAGTTTCTGTGTTTTAATTTGTTTCTGTGTTTACATATCTAAGCGTAGTTTCTGTGTTTACATAGCTAAGTGTATGTTTACATACCAGATTGTTGGGTCTTGATGGGCTGCCTCCTCAACTGCCTCTTCATGGACAACATAAAGGGTTCTCGGAAACTTATCGACAATGGACTGCAACAGTATCATCGCAAAGGGATGGAAAACCATGTGAACTCTGATCAAATAGGAAAGACTCAATGGCGCAGCAAGAATGTAAGGATGTGTATGAAGTTTTGGAAACATCAAAGGTTGAGAGGAGTAGTTACCCAGCAAAAAGGACTATAAACTCAAACCTGTCTGAGGCAGAGATGGCGTTCATTCAACAGAAGTTCATGGCTGACCATGGTTGGCTTCTTGCTCAACTAATTTTTTTAGTTGTATGATATTTGGACTGCTCAGTTCTGTTGACTTATGAGCAGTTTTCATGGATGAAATTGGCTGTCTGATTTTTGTTTTTTGTGTTTTTTTCTGTTAAAAAGGTGGTTTTTCTTTCAAAAGGATGCTACAAGTTTATCCCAACTGTGTTCGGGCCCAATGCAAACTGGCTGGTCCAGTCTGCTTTTAAAAGATTCAAAAGGACACACCATGTAATTAAGAAGTGGTTTCCAAAATGCCCTCAAACTTTTTTTCTGAAAGTTGTGAAAATTTTGAGGACTCATGTTTTTTTTTTTTTTTGGGTGTGTGTGTTCATAATACTATTCTTGACGGGAAACCACAAAACAGAGAACAGAAAATAGTGTTATGGTGCTTCCTACAAAATGGTTCTCTAGTTCATTTCAAAAAACAGTTTTGAAAATAGCAAACTAATTGATCTTCGCTTTAGATATGTCCTATTATTTGTGGATCCATGTTCTCAGTTTTTTTTTTAATTTGTAATCTGTTCACCAATAACATATTTTATTTACTTGTATTTGCAGACCGGATTCTGAGTAAAATGGGTGAAGGTTAGTTTTTCATTCAGCTTCTTTCCTTCTCCTTTTATCTGTTCCTTTCCTTCTTTTTTTTTTATTTATTATTTATTTTTTCTATTAATATGAGTCTTCTAGACATTGGTATTAATATGAAACACTCACTTTTTGGGTTCCATAAACTTTGAAATTGACATTTCATAATCCCATCATTGTTAATTCATTCGATGAATTAAATCCGTAGGGTAATATAATTGCAGGGACTTTTGGGCAAGTCTGGGACTGTTTAGACAATGAGAACTTGGAACATCTAGCTATGATGGAGAGGTTGTTAGGGCCACTGCCACAGCATGTGATTATTAGTGCCGAGTAAGATCTGCTGTATTTGTTCGTTTATTTCATACTATTTATCTGCTTTATCCCATGTATAAAGCTCTTATTTGTGTTTTTTCCGCCTCCGTGCTGAGAAATATTTCAAGAGGAGTGCACGCTTGGATTGGCTAGAGGGTGCAAGCTCCAAAGAAAGTACGAAGGCAATTTGGAAATTACCCCGCCTACAGGAAATTGGTAGATTTGTTTATTCTGAACTGTTAATAGAATCGTATGCAGCGGGTACTACTTTAAATAAATTTGAAAAACTTCATGAGTAAGAAATAATCATCGTAAAAAATAAAATTTCTAAATGCTCTACCATATAATAATAAAGTTGGTTTAATTATTTATTGAAATATACTGTTGACATCAATAATCGCTGTGACTAAATGATTTATTGGTAAAATGACCATTTATTATGAAGTAAAAGACTTCAAGGGACATGATATAATTTTTAAAATCACATGAAATAATTCATATTTTAAATATATTTCGGATGTGTATTCATAATTTATCCATTTATTGAATTACCTAAAAAAAAAAAACTCAACGTGTTTTATCTATAACTTTTTTTTTTTTGGGTGTACATATAATTAACACATAAGCCATGTCATGGCATCAGAAAGGATTTGGCTTCTTTTTCTTTTTAAGTTGTTATTAATTTGAGAGAGCATTTTGATTTAGTAGGTCTATTTTAGAATCGATTCCGATGATTTGAACTGTTCATTTTTTAAAACTCTTTAATTAAAATATTCATACAAAAAGTTAAGATAATTGAATATTAGTAGCTATATATTTGAAGCATATTTGTTTCAAAAAAATAGACGAAAAATATAATTTTAAAAATAATTATCTATTTTTTATAATATAAATTTAATTTAAATATATAACAATTAATGTCTAATCAACTTAATTTTTTGTATAAATATTTTACCTAATAAGTCTTAAAATAAGAACGGAAATTAGATTCAAATTATGGAAATTAGATTGAAATTGGTAAAATGACTCCACGGATCACTCTTCCCTCTATATTGTACCAAAGCAAGCCTTTATAGTTTCGTTGTCTTTTGCAGCCTTTCCACATAGTCTCTCTCTCTCTCTCTCTCTCTCTGTTTCTCTCCCTCCCTCTCCAACGTGGCCAAGTCACAGAATTGCAAGTTCAAGTGTTTCTCCGGTATCCTCTGCTGCCTCCTTTGCATCGGCAGCCTCCTAACCCAACCATCCGTCCCCACCACCGACATCCCTACCACCACCTTCGAAAACCCAAAAAAGAATATCAAAACCTAAATCAAGACCCCGGGAGTAGTCGCAAGACTCATGGGTCTAGTCTCACTCCCAGATCCTAGGAAGGTTTTTAGGAGAAAGCAATATCAGAAGGAAAAAAGTGGAGCTTCTGTGTTTCACTGTTTAAATTTGTTTCTGTGTTTTTGTGTTTACATATCTAAGCGTAGTTTCTGTGTTTATATAGCTAAGTGTATGTTTACAACAGTACACGTTGATGGACGGCCACCGAATGTTATTGCCAGATTGGTGGGTCTTGATGGGTTACCTTCTTAGCAGCCTCTTCATAGACAACATAAAGGGTTCTCGAAAACTTATCGACAATGGACTGCATCAGTATCATCGCAAAGGGATGGAAAACCATATGAACTCCGATCAAAATGGAAAGACTCAATGGCACGGCAAGAATGTAAGGATGAGTATGAAGTTTTGGAAACATCAAAGGTTGAGAGGAGTAGTTACCCAGCCAAAAGGACAATAAACTCAACGTTGTCTGAGGCAGAGATGGCGTTCATTCAACAGAAGTTCATGGTTGACCATGGTTGGCTTCTTGCTCAACTAATTTTTTTAGTTGTATGATTTTTGGACTGCCCAGTTCTGTTGACTTATGAGTGGTTTTCATGGATTAAATTGGTTGTCTGATTTTGGTTTTTTGTGTTTTTTTTTTCTTATTGAAAAAGGTGGTTTTTCTTTCAAAAGGATGCTACAAGTTTATCCCAACTGTGTTCGGGCCCAATGCAAACTGGCTGGTCCTGTCTTCTTTTAAAAGATTCAGAAGGACACATCATGTAATTAAGAAGTGGTTTCCAAAATGCCCTCAAACATTTTTTCTGAAAGTTGTAAAAATTTGAGGACTCATGTTTTTTTTTTTTTTTTTTTTTTTTTTTTTTGGGTGTGTGTGTTCATAATACTATTCCTGACTGGAAACCACAAAACAGAGAGCAGAAAATAGTGTTATGGTGCTTCCTAGAAAATGGTTATCTAACTCATTTCTAAAAACAGTTTTTGAAAATAACAAACTAATTCATCTTCGGTTTAGATATGTCCTATTATTTGTGGATCCACGTTCTCAGTTTTTTCTTTGATTTGTAATCTGTTCACCAATAACATATTTTATTTACTTGTACTTGAAGACAGGATTCTGAGTAAAATGGGTGAAGGTTAGTTTTTCATTCAGCTTCTTTCCTTCTCCCTTTATCTGTTCATTTCCTTCTTTTTTTATTTATTTATTATTTATTTTTGTTATTAATATGAGTCTTCTAGACATTGGTATTAATATGAAACACTCACTTTTCGGGTTTCATAAACTTTCAAATTGACATTCCATAATCCCATCGTTGTTAATTCATTCGATGAATTAAATCCATTGGGTAATATAATTGCAGGGACTTTTGGGCAAGTCTTGGAATGTTTAGACAATGAGAACTTGGAACATCTAGCTATGATGGAGAGGTTGTTAGGGCCACTACCACAACATATGATTATTAGTGCAGAGTAAGATCTGTTGTTTTTGTTTGTTTGTGTCATACTATTTTATCGACTTCATCCCATGTATAAAGCTCTTATTTGTATTTTTTCAGCCTTCGTGCGGAGAAATATTTCAAGAGGAGTGCACACTTGGATTGGCTAGAGGGTGCAAGCTCCAAAGAAAGTACGAGGGCAGTTTGGAAATTATCCCGCCTATAGGCAATTGGTAGATTTGTTTATTCTGAACTGTTATCAGAATCGTATGCAGCGGGTACTAATTTAACATCATTTCCTTTGCTCTCACTAGCCATTTTTCTAAGTGTTTTGTTTCAAATATTCCTTTATTATAACAAATAGTATAGATAAATTAAAATTGTTGTATTAACAATTAATTATTAAATTATGCCTTGTTATAAAAAAAATGACATAGTTATAATATTTCACTATTTTAGAATAAAAATATGTGAATTTTAAAAAAATTTCATATTGTTTTAGGAAAGCGAAATAATTAAATAAATTTGAAAAACTTAATGAGTAAGAAATAATCATCGTAAAAAATAAAATTTCTAGATGCTCTACCATATAATAATAAAATTGGTTGATTTATTTATTGAAATATACTATTGACATCAATAATAGCTATGACTAAATGATTTATTGGTAAAATGACCATTTATTATGAAGTAAAAAACTTCATGGGACATGATCTAATTTTTAAAATCACATGAAATAATTCGTATTTTAAATAAATTTCGGATGTGTATTTATAATTTATCCATTTATTTAACTACCTAAAAAAAATAACTCAACATGTTTTATCGATAACTTTTTTTTTTTTTGGGGTGTACATATAATTAACACGTAAGCCATGTCATGGTATCAGAAAGGATTTGGCTTCTTTTTTTTTTTTTAAGTTATTTAATTTGAGAGGGCGTTTGGATTTAGTAGGTCTATTTTAGAATCGATTCCGATGATTTTAATTGTTCATTTTTTAAAACACTTTAATTAAAATATTCATATAAAAAGTTAAGATATTAGAATATCAGCTGCTATATATTTGGAGCATATTTGTTTCAAGAAAATATACGACAAATATAATTTTAAAAATAATGACCTATTTTTTATAATATAAATTTGATTTAAATATATAACAATTAAAGTCTAATCATCTTAATTTTTCATATAAATATTTTACCTAATAAGTCTTAAAATAAGAACGGAAATTAGATTCAAATTATGGAAATTAGATTCAAATTGGTAAAATGACTCCACGGATCACTCCTGCCTCTATATTGTACCAAAGCAAGTCTTTATAGTTTCGTTGCCTTTTGCTGCCTTTCCACACAGTCTCTCTCTCTCTCTCTGTCTCTCACTGCCTCTCAAACATGGCCAAGTCACAGAATTCCAAGTTCAAGTGTTTCTCCGGCATCCTCTGCTGCCTCCTCTGCATCGGCAGCCTCGCAACCCAACCATCCTGTAACAACCCTCACTTTACTTTTGTCATGCTTGCATATATTACACGATCTTGTCTTGATATGTTGCATTTTTGCAAAACCTTGATTTGTTTGCTTAAGTGTTTCTCGCATGTTTTGTGCCGTGAGTCTTGCCGAGGTCATCTTTAGTCTAGAATTATCTTGGAACCACCTTGTTTGACCTCCACCTTCGCCCTGACATATTGGCCGAGATGTCATTATCTAGGCCGAGGTGTTCATCACCAAGGCCGAGATGTGTATTATCTAGGCCGAGATGTTACCCTTGCACCTAAGTGATCATGTCCTGGTGTGGTATGACCTAGACCGAGGTGTGGCACATCTAGGCCAAGGTATGGCATAGCTTAGTCCAGTGTTGTCCTTCCTAGCCAAAATCATTGTTCCCCTACTTGCCGATGCCTTGTTCTTAGTCGAGATCATTACCTGCCGGAGTGCCTATGCCATCTTGCTTGTAGAACACACTTTGTCATGGTCTTGTCTTTTCACTCAGTCACCTTTTTCAGTAGAGCCAACCAGCCATTGCCACGTGTCCCAGCTGAGTGTTAAGTCAGCCAGCAGACCTAAAATGTATCATTTGCTATATGTCTTTGTTCCTGAGGAGAGAGAAGCTCTAGAAGAAGAAGAAGAAGAAGAAGAAGAAGAAGAAGAAGAAGAAGAAGAAGAAGAAGAAGAAAAAGTTCTTAGAGGAGGAATAGATTTCCAAGCTTGATCCTTAGAGTTCAAACCGTTTGATTCGTGTTTTGAGGTTAGAATCTTAATCTACTCTCGTTGTTCTTATTGATCATCTAGCTGCACTGCATGATCGAACCTGATTAGCAAACGATGCATCGATTTAAAGTTGGATTTAGAAAGAGAAAGTGGCGTTGATGTGTTCTTGAAGAAAAAGCCTTGTTTGATCCGAAAGTTTGCATCAAGATTCATGTTTTTGTGTTTGTTTCCATGAAATCTTCGAGTATGGGTACCCAGGTCCATGTTTTTTAATTCATAGCATGAAATCTCAGATTTTGTAATGATAAGTTATGATCTTTGCATCCATGTTCTTCAAGAAAGAGAAACCCAGATTTTCCCGACTTCATTTCCTTGAATGTGGCCATCAGGACCACACCTCGGCAAGGAGGTGTGGGACCTTGGCCAAGATCTGGTTGGTGCCCATTATGTTTTCCCGAGATGAGGAACAGTGTTTTGTTTTGGTTTGACTTAGTTTTGAAGGAATGCCGAAATCATTGGCATTCGTGCAAAGCTTGTTTGAAAGTGCATTCAATAGACTTTGCCATGTGTTTGTAGGACTTGGACTCTCACTTGACCCCGACATTGAAGAACTATGTGAGTGGTATTTTTAATAAAGTTATGTTATAAAGTTTTGATAAAGCTTTGCCTTGTTTTCAAAAGTATTTGTTAAGCATGAATGATTATCCCTATTTTGTGTATCAAGTGTTAGTCTTGTTTTGGGTAACAACCTTTGAAAGTCCGTACGTGCTAGGGGACTATAAGCATTTGTAGCACAATCTTTGAAAGTCCGTACGTGCTAGGGGACTATAAGCATTTGTAGCACAACCTCCGAAAGTCCGTACGTGCTAGGGGACTATAAGCATTTGTAGCACAACCTTTGAAAGTCCGTACGTGTACGTGCTAGGGGACTATAAGCATTTGTAGCACAACCTCCGAAAGTCCGTACGTGCTAGGGGACTATAAGCATTTGTAGCACAACCTTTGAAAGTCCGTACGTGCTAGGGGACTATAAGCAATTGTAGCACAACCTTTGAAAGTCCTTACGTGTTAGGGGACTATAAGCATTTGTTGCACAACCTTTGTTATTGTCACCCCTTGAAACTTGAAAGCTTTGAAAGACTTTGATTGATGAAGCTTGAAGGATTTGTTAGAAGAACTTGATTCACCCCATGCTTTGTTACAAGCTACGATTATGTGTTATTTTGTTAAAGATTTCGGATATCATGAGTGCAAACCCTTTATTACTTGTACCATTCACTGAGTATCCAAGCTCACCCTCTCTATATATATGTAGGTGATGAGCAGGATGGCGGTGACACCTAGATGTGCTTTGCAACTTGTTTTGGACTCGCATTTTGTGGCATCTTGAAGATCATGCTTCTTAGCTTGCATCTCATTGTGTTTTGTATATGATGGCTTGAGAAGCCTTTTGGTCAAGATGTATTTCTGTACTTCATTTCATTGTACCCAAGTTGTAAAGCTATGTAAAGATGTATGCCATTTCATTTGACTTATGCACATCTCTTATAGACTAATTAGTTTTAAATTTATTGCTTCCGCACATGTTAGCCCCATATGTAATACTCTGATTGTGTGTGAATTTTGGAAGTTGGCCTTCGGTAATCTCGGATTACTGGCCATCACGGCACCATCCTACTAGGGACGAAATGGGGTCGTGACAGATTGGTATCAGAGCACAAGTTTCTTATAGTACGTTACTCACAAACTTCGAGTCCTAATGAGCATAGGATTTCCCTTAGAATCGATGTTAGGATTGCATCATAATGCTTGCTACTTGACAATGTGGGCATCATCTTGGCGTGACTATTTGTTATTTGCATGCATATTATTTGATCGTTTTGTTTAAAGTCACATTTTGCATACTCTTAGCATCATGAGGAGGGGTAGACCACCAGTTGGCCGAGATCATCCCGAAGACAGATTGGACAGATTGGAGAGATTGGTCGAAGGTTTGGTCCGTGAGTTGAGACAACCTAGGCCACAAGACGCTAGTACTACTTCTACCCAGGCCGAGCAGACAAACGGCTGACATGCAGTTCCGCCCCCACCTCCTCCAGCGCCGCAAGTGCCTCCACAGCAAGCTTTATATGGGGACGGCACCATAGCCCTGATCCGAGAGTTTAAAAAAATGAAACCGCCGAGGTTCTCTGGGGGTATAGAGTCGATAAAAGTCGAGCCATGGGTCTTGGAAATGGAGAAACTGTTTGAGATTTTTCCCAGCACTGATGCCCAGAAGGTGTCATTAGCAGCATTTACGTTGGACGACGACGCACGAAGATGGTGGATGATGACCAGGGAAGGTAACCCAGGTTTGACTTGGGCTAGATTTTTGGAATTTGTTCTACAACAAGCATTTTCCCCTTAGTGTCCACGATCGCAAGACCACAGAGTTCCAGACTCTGACACAAGGCAACAAGACAGTGGCAGAATACAACCGTGCTTTTACCGAGTTGGCAAGATATGCGCCTCACATGGTCGATGTTGAATATAGAAAAGCCAGAAAGTTCAAAAGCGGGCTTTGTGGGCCGATACAAGATCGAGTTAACATGCTCAACAGGCCGACCTACGCCAGAGTATTGGATAAGGCCATCCTCGCAGAAGCTAACTTGAACCGATATTAAAATTCAGGAGAGAGCCAATAGAAGAGACAGAACTATGATAATTGCCGAGTTCCGTTTAATGCCAAGAAGAAAGCGAATGTGGGCAGCTCCAGCAACTCGAACCATGGAGGTAATGCTAAGCCGACGTGTGCAAGTTGTGGGAAACCGCATTCCGGAGTTTGCCGTTGGGCATCAGGAGCCTGTTTCGAATGTGGCGATATGGGTCATCGCGTGAAAGACTGTCCGAAGACAAGGATTGATGATGGTTAGAAGAATGGGAATTCCTCGGGTTCTGCACAGAGAAATAACATCGGGAGGCCCCAGACGAGACAGGGCAGAGTTTTTGCATTGGTACCAGGAGACACTCAGAATGCTGAGATAGTCGTGTCAGGTATACTCCCAATCTGCTCTCAAGATGCATACATATTGATTGATTCGGGCTCTACACATTCATTCGTGTCTGTTAAATTTGCCGAGAAGTTAAATAGAGAACAAGAACCCCTTGATTATGTGTTATATGTGTCTACTCCAACTGGGAGAACTATGATTGTTGCAGCCATTTATAGGGCGTGTGTTGTTGTGATTGAGGATGTAGAATTATTAGTTGATTTGATGCCGTTGAACATAAGTCACTTTGATGTCATTTTGGGAATGGATTGGTTAATAACAAATCATGTATCGATAAATTGCGATTCTAAGAGTGTCACACTAAAACCCCCAAACCAAGCCGAGGTTATTTTCCAGGGTGAAGGAGTAGTATCCCCACCTTACTTAATCTCATCCATGAAAGCCTATAAGTTGATCCAAAAGGGGTGTGAAGGTTATCTGTGTAGTATACTAAGTGAATTGAATGGAAATATTGAGTTAGCCGACATCCCAGTGGTTAGAGAATTCGCCGACGTCTTTCCAAATGACTTGCCTGGCCACATAGTCGATAAAGAAATAGAAGTTTCTGTTGACATCATGTCGGGAACGCAGCCTATCTCCAAAACACCCTATAGAATGGCCCCAGCTGAACTTAAGGAATTGAAACTACAATTACAAGAATTGTTGGATAAGGGATTCATTAGGCCGAGCACTTCACCATGGGGAACACCCGTTCTATTTGTTAAGAAGAAGGATGGCACACTTCGCCTTTGCATTGATTACAGAGAGCTTAACAAGGTAACCATTAAGAATAAGTACCCGTTGCCTAGGATTGATGATTTGCTTGATCAACTACAAGGAGCACGAGTCTTTTCAAAAATTGACCTTAGGTCGGGCTACCATCAGCTTAAGGTTAAAGTCAAGGACGTTGAGAAGATTGCTTTTCGGACAAGATATGGTCACTATGAATTCTTGGTAATGCCGTTTGGAGTGACTAATGTGCCTACAGCATTCATGGATTTGATGAACAGAGTCTTTAAGCCGTATCTAGATGAGTTCGTGGTTGTTTTTATTGACGACATATTGATCTATTCCAAGAGTACAAATGAGCACAAGAATCATCTGAGACTTGCCCTACAAATTGTGATAGACAGAAAGTTGTATGCTAAGTTGAGCAAGTGTGAGTTCTGGCTTTTCAGCATTTCATTTCTGGGGCATGTAATTAATGAGGAGGGTATCGTAGTTGATCCCAGCAAAATTGAAGTCGTTGTGAATTGGCCGACGCCGACCAATGTGTCCGAGGTTCGTAGTTTTCTGGGTTTGGCAGGTTATTACAGAAAGTTCATGAAGGATTTCTCAAGGATTGCAATTCCATTGACACAACTAACTAAGAAGGGAATGGCGTATGAATGGACCGATGATAGGGAGTTAGCTTTCCAAAGATTAAAGACGAGTTTAGTCATAGCACCAGTTCTTGTCCTACCATCAGGTAATGAGGAATTTCAGATCTATAGTGATGCTTCACATAAGGGTTGGGTTGTGTATTAATGCAAGGCGGTAAGGTTATAGCATATGCATCCCGTCAATTGAAACCTCACGAAAAGAATTATCCTACCCATGATTTAGAACTGGCAGCCGTGGTATTTGCTTTGAAGATTTGGCGTCATTACTTGTACGGGGCTTCTTGCCAGGTTTTCACAGATCATCAGAGTTTAAAGTACCTATTCACTCAGAAGGAGTTAAATTTAAGACATAGAAGATGGCTTGAGTTATTGAAAGACTACGACATGCAAATTCAGTATCACCCAGGTAAAGCAAACTCAGTAGCCGACGTATTGAGCAGAAAATCAGTTGGAAGTCTGGCATGCTTAACCATGATTTCAGTGGAGCCGACTGTTATGGAGGAAGTGAAGGCCAGACAAATGGAAGACGAATTCTTCAAGAAAGTTTCCGATGAGATTCTCACTAAGCCGAGGCCAGGGTACACTATTGAAACTCAGGTACATAAGTTTGAAGGAAGACTGTGCGTGGCCGACATTCCAGAGTTGAAAAGGAAGATTCTGCAGGAATCTCATGGTTCCAGATTTGCTGTTCATCCAGGGAACACTAAGATGTATCAAGATGTGAAACAAACTTTTTGGTGGCCAAATACGAAAAGAGAAATAGCCGAGTTCGTATCTCAGTCCTTACATTGTCAACAAGTGAAAGCAGAACACCAGAGGCCAGCAGAGCTACTTCGACCTCTGCCGATTCCTGAGTGGAAATGGGAACACGTCTCCATGGACTTTGTGGTTGGTTTGCCGAGGACACAAAAAGGCATGGATTCAATTTGGGTTATCATTGACAGATTAACCAAGTCAGCACACTTCTTGCCTGTTCAGACTACATTCAATGCTGACCAACTTGTTGTACTATATATGAATGAGATTGTGAGACTTCATGGAGTGTCGATGTCCATTGTGTCAGACTGAGATCCGAAGTTTGTTTCTAGATTTTGGCGGAGTTTACAAAGAGCTTTGGGAACCGAGTTGAAGTTTAGCACAGCTTTTCACCCCCAGACCGATGGACAAACGGAAAGAACAATTCAGACACTCGAAGATATGCTCAGACTATGTGTGTTAGATTTCAAGGAAAGTTGGGAAGTACATCTATCGTTGGTAGTATTCGCTTACAACAACAGTTACCAAGCTAGCATTGGCATGGCACCGTACGAAGCTTTGTATGGAAGGAAGTGCAGATCGCCGATATGTTGGACTGAAGTGGGAGATAAAGCTTTGATTGGTCCTGAGCTAGTTTAAGTTACAACCGAGAAGATTAAGCTCATTCGACAAAGAATCAAAACTGCTCAAAGTCGACAGAAGAGCTATGCCGACCAGAGAAGAAGAGAGTTGGAATTTGAAGTTGGGGATCATGTATTCCTGAAGGTTTCACCACTGAAAGGAACTTTCAGATTTGGGAAGAAAGGTAAGTTAGCACCTCGTTACATCGGGCCATTTGAAATACTTGAGAAGGTTAACCTGCCTATAGACTGGCTTTACCACCAGAACTAAGTCAAGTTCACAATGTGTTCCATATTTCGATGTTGAGGAAGTATATTCGGGATCCACTGCATGTAATTGATTTTACCAGGATTGTGGTTAATGACAATTTAGCCTACGAGGAGAAGCCGATGAAAATTATTGACAGACAAGTGAAACAGTTGAGGAACAAATCTATACCAATGGTGAAAATTGAATGGAAAGAGCATTACGGCAAGGATGCTACATGGGAAATGGAAGAAGAAATGAAAATCTGTCATCCGGGGTTATTTGTAGAGCAAAGTAATTTAAGTTTGGGGACCAAACTTATTTAAGGAGGGTAGGATGTAACAAGCCTCACTCTATTTTAGTCATGCTTGCATATATTACACGATCTTGTCTTGATATGTTGCATTTTTGCAAAACCTTGATTTGTTTGCTTAAGTGTTTCTCGCATGTTTTGTGCCTTGCTTGGTGTGAGTCTAGCCGAAGTCATCTTCAGTCTAGAATTATCTTGGAACCACCTTGTTTGACCTCCACCTTCGCCCTGACATATTGGTCGAGATGTCATTATCTAGGCCGAGGTGTTCATCACCAAGGCCGAGATGTGTATTATCTAGGCCGAGATGTTACCCTTGCACCTAAGTGATCTTGTCCTGGAGTGGTATGACCTAGACCGAGGTGTGGCACATCTAGGCCAGGGTGTGGCACAGCTTAGTTGAGTGTTGTCCTTCCTAGCCGAAATCATTGTTCCCCTACTTGTCAACGCCTTGTTCTTAGCCGAGATCATTACCAGCCGGAGTGCCTATGCCATCTTGCTTGTAGAACACACTTTGTCATGGTCTTGTCTTTTCACTCAGTCACCTTTTTCAGTAGAGCCAACCAGCCGTTGCCACGTGTCCCAGCTGAGTGTTAAGTCAGCCAGCAGACCTAAAATGTATCATTTGCTATATGTCTTTGTTCCTGAGGAGAGAGAAGCTCTAGAAGAAGAAGAAGAAGTTCTTAGAGGAGGAATAGATTTCCAAGCTTGATCCTTAGAGTTCAAACTGTTTGATTCGTGTTTTGAGGTTAGAATCTTAATCTACTCTCGTTGTTCTTATTGATCATCTAGCTGCATTGCAAGATCGAACCTAATTTGCAAACCATGCATCGATTTAAAGTTGGGTTTAGAAAGAGAAAGTGGTATTCATGTGTTCTTGAAGAAAAAGCCTTGTTTGATCCGAAAGTTTGCATTAAGATTCATGTTTTTGTGTTTGTTTTCATGAAATCTTCGAGTATGGGTACCCAGGTCCATGTTTTTGAATTCATAGCATGAAATCTCAGATTTTGTAATGATAAGTTATGATCTTTGCATCCATGTTCTTCAAGAAAGGGAAACCCAGATTTTCCCGACTTCATTTCCTTGAATGTGGCCATCGGGACCACACCTCGACAAGGAGCTGTGGGACCTCGGCCAAGATCTGGTTGGTGCCCATTATGTTTTCCTGAGATGAGGAACAGTGTTTTGTTTTGGTTTTACTTAGTTTTGAAGGAATGCTGAAATCATTGGCATTCGTGTAAAGCTTGTTTGAAAGTGCATTCAATAGACTTTGCCATGTGTTTGTAGGACTTGGACTCTCGCTTGACCCCGACATTAAAGAACTATGTGAGTGGTATTTTTAATAAAGTTATGCTATAAAGTTTTGATAAAGCTTTGCCTTGTTTTGAAAAGTATTTGTTAAGCATGAATGATTATCCCTATTTTGTGTATCAAGTGTGCTTTGCCTTGTTTTGAAAAGTATTTGTTAAGCATGAATGATTATCCCTATTTTGGGTACCAAGTGTTAGTCTTGTTTTGGGTAACAACATTTGAAAGTCCGTACGTGCTAGGGGACTATAAGCATTTGTAGCACAACCTTTGAAAGTCCGTACGTGCTAGGGGACTATAAGCATTTGTAGCACAACCTTTGAAAGTCCGTACGTGCTAGGGGACTATAAGCATTTGTAGCACAACCTCCGAAAGTCCATACGTGCTAGGGGACTATAAGCATTTGTAGCACAACCTTTGAAAGTCCGTACGTGCTAGGGGACTATAAGCATTTGTAGCACAACCTCCGAAAGTCCGTACGTGCTAGGGGACTATAAGCATTTGTAGCACAACCTTTGAAAGTCCGTACGTGCTAGGGGACTATAAGCAATTGTAGCACAACCTTTGAAAGTCCGTACGTTCTAGGGGACTATAAGCATTTGTAGCACAACCTTTGTTAATGTCACCCCTTGAAACTTGAAAGCTTTAAAAGACTTTGATTGATGAAGCTTGAAGGATTTGTTAGAAGAACTTGATTCACCCCATGCTTTGTTACAAGCTACGATTATGTGTTATTTTGTTAAAGATTTCGGATATCATGCGTGCAAACCCTTTATTACTTGTACCATTCACTGAGTATCCAAGCTCACCCTCTCTATATATATGTAGGTGATGAGCAAGACGGCGGTGACACCTAGATATGCTTTGCAACTTGTTTTGGACTCGCATTTTGTGGCATCTTGAAGATCATGCTTCTTAGCTTGCATCTCATTGTGTTTTGTATATGATAGCTTGAGAAGCCTTTTGGTCAAGATGCATTTTTGAACTTCATTTCATTGTACCCAAGTTGTAAAGCTATGTAAAGATGTATGCCATTTCATTTGACTTATGCACAGCTCTTACGAACTAATTAGATTTAAACTTATTGCTTCCGCACATGTTAGCCCCATATGTAATACTCTGATTGTGTGTGAATTTTGGAAGTTAGCCTTCGGTAATCTCGGATTACTGGCCATCACGACACCATTCTACTAGGGGCGGAATGGGGTCGTGACACATCTGACCCCACCACCCACATCCCTACCACCACCACCACCACCACCACCTTCGAAAACCCAAAAAAGAATTTCAAAACCCAAGTCAAGACCCCAGGAGTAGTCGCAAGACTCATGGGTCTAGACTCACTCCCAGACTCGAGGAAGGTTTTTAGGAGAAAGGAAGATCAGAAGGAAAAAAGTGGAGTTTCCGTGTTTTAATTTGTTTCTGTGTTTATCTGTTTACATATCTAAGCGTAGTTTCTGTGTTTACATAGCTAAGTGTATGTTTGCAACAATCATGTTGATGGACGGTCACCGAATGTTATTACCAGATTGATGGGTCTTGATGGGCTGCCTCCTCAGCAGCCTCTTCATAGACAACATAAAGGGTTCTCAGAAACTTATCGACAATGGACTGCACCAGTATCATCGCAAAGGGATGAAAACCATATGAACACCGATCAAACAGGAAAGACTCAATGGCGCAGCAAGAATGTAAGGATGAGTATGAAGTTTTGGAAACATCAAAGGTTAAGAGGAGTAGTTACCCAGCAAAAAGGACTATAAACTCAAACTTGTCTGAGGCAGAGATAGCGTTCATTCAACAGAAGTTCATGGCTGACCATGGTTGGCTTCTTGCTCAACTAATTTTTTTAGTTGTAAGATATTTGCACTGCCCAGTTCTATTGACTTATAAGCAGTTTTCATGGATTAAATTGGCTGTCTGATTTTTGTTTTTTGGGTTTTTTTCTGTGGAAAAAGGTGGTTTTTCTTTCAAAGGGATGCTACAAGTTTATCCCAACTGTGTTTGGGCCCAATGCAAACTGGCTGGTCCAGTCTGCTTTTAAAAGATTCGAAAGGACACACCATGTAATGAAGAAGTGGTTTCCAATATGCCCTCAAACATTTTTTCTGAAAGTTGTGAAAATTTTGAGGACTCATGATTTTTTTTGTGGGTGTTTGTGTTCATAATACTATTCCTGACTGGAAACCACAAAACAGAGAGCAAAAAATAGTGTTATGGTGCTTGCTAGAAAATGGTTCTCTAACTCATTTCTAAAAGCAGTTTTTGAAAATAACAAACTAATTGATTTTCGGTTTAGATATGTCATATTATTTGGGGATCCATGTTCTCAATTTTTTCTTTGATTTGTAATCTGTTCACCAATAACATACTTTATTTACTTGTAATTGCAGACAGGATTCTGAGTAAAATGGGTGAAGGTTAGTTTTTCATTCAGCTTCATTCCTTCTCCCTTTATCTGTTCCTTTCCTTCTTTTTTTTTTATTTTTTATTTATTTTTGTTGTTAATATGAGTCTTCTAGACATTGGTATTAATATGAAACACTCACTTTTTGGGTTCCATAAACTTTCAAATTGACATTCTATAATCCCACCGTTGTTAATTCATTCGATGAATTAAATCCATAGGGTAATGTAATTGCAGGGACTTTTGGGCAAGTCTTTGAATGTTTAGACAATGCGAACTTGGAACATCTGGCTACGATGGAGAGGTTGTTAGGGCCACTACCACATCATATGATTATTAGTGCAGAGCAAGATCTGTTGTTTTTGTTTGTTTATTTCATACTATTTTATCTGCTTCATCCCATGTATAAAACTCTTATTTGTATTTTTTCAGCCATCGTGTTGAGAAATATTTTAAGAGGAGTGCATACTTGGATTGGCTAGAGGGTGCAAGCTCCAAAGAGTACGAGGGCAGTTTGGAAATTATCCCGCCTACAGGTAATTGGTAGATTTGTTTATTCTGAACTTTTATCAGAATTGTATGTAGCGGGTACTAATTTAACATCATTTCCTTTGTTCTCACTAGCCATTTTTCTAAGTGTTTTGTTTCAAATATTCCTTTATTATAACATATAGTATAGATAAATTAAAATTGTTGTATTAACAATTAATAATTAAATTATGCCTTGTTATAAAAAAAAAATGACATAGTTATAATATTTCACTATTTTAGAATAAAAATATATGAATGTTAAAAAAATTTCATATTGATTTTTTAGAGGGAAATAATTAAATGAACTTGAAAAACTTAATGAGTAAGAAATAATCATCGTAAAAAATAAAATTTCTAAATGCTCTACCATATAATAATAAAATTGGTTGATTTATTTATTGAAATATACTGTTGACATCAATAATTGCTATGACAAAATGATTTATTGTGAAGTAAAAAAATCAAGGGACATGATATAATTTTTAAAATCACATGAAATAATTCATATTTTAAATAAATTTCGGACGTGTATTTATAATTTATCCATTTATTTAACTACCTAAAAAAAATAACTCAACATGTTTTATCTATAACTTTTTTTTTTTTTGGGTGTACATATAATTAACACATAAGCCATGTCATGGTATCAGAAAGGATTTGGCTTCTTTTCTTTTAATTTATTTAATGTGAGAGAGCGTTTGGATTTAGTAGGTCTATTTTAGAATCGATTCCGATGATTTGAACTGTTCATTTTTTTAAAACTCTTTAATTAAAATATTCATATAAAAAGTTAAGATAATTGAATATTAGTAGCTATATATTTGAAGCATATTTGTTTCCAAAAAATAAGCGGCAAATATAATTTTAAAAATAATGATCTATTTTTTATAATATAAATTAGATTTAAATATATAACAATTAATATCTAATCAGCTTAATTTTTTATATAAATATTTTACCTAATAAGTCTTAAAATAAGAACGGAAATTAGATTCAAATTATGGAAATTAGAGTCAAATTGGTAAAATGACTCCACGGATCACTCCTCCCTCTATATTGTACCAAAGCAAGCATTTATAGTTTCGTTGCCTTTTGCTGCCTGTTCACACAATCTCTCTCTCTCTCTCTGTCTCTCTCTCTCTCTCTCCAACATGGCCAAGTCACAGAATTGCAAGTTCAAGTGTTTCTCCGGCATCCTCTGCTGCCTCTTCTGCATCGGCAGCCTCCTAACCTAACAATCCGTCCCCCCACCATCGACATCCCTATCACAACACCACCACCACCTTCGAAAACCCAAAAAAGAATTTCAAAACCTAAGTCAAGACCCCGGGAGTAGTCGCAAGACTCATGGGTCTAAACTCACTCCCTGACCCTAGAAAGGTTTTTCGGAGAAAGCAAGATCAGAAGGAAAAAAGTGGAGTTTCTGTGTTTCACTGTTTTAATTTGTTTCTGTGTTTCTGTGTCTACATATCTAAGCATAGTTTCTGTGTTTACATAGCTAAGTGTATGTTTTTAACAGTACACGTTGATGGACGGCCACCGAATGTTATTGCCCGATTGATGGGTCTTGATGGGTTGCCTTCTCAACAGCCTCTTCATAGACAACATAAAGGGTTCTCGAAAACTTATCGACATTGGACTGCATTAGTATCATCGCAAAGGGATGGAAAACCATATGAACTCCGACCAAAATGGAAAGACTCAATGGCACAGCAAGAATGTAAGGATGAGTATGAAGTTTTGGAAACATCAAAGGTTGAGAGGAGTAGTTACCCAGCAAAAAGGACAATAAACTCAATGTTGTCTGAGGCAGAGATGGCGTTCATTCAACAGAAGTTCATGGTTGACCATGGTTGGCTCCTTGCTCAACTAATTTTTTTAGTTGTATGATATTTGGACTGCCCAGTTTTGTTGACTTATGAGCGGTTTTCATGGATTAAATTGGCTATCTGATTTTTGTTTTTTGTTTTTTTTTTCTGTTGAAAAAGGTGGTTTTTCTTTCAAAAGGGTGCTACAAGTTTATCCCAACTGTGTCCGGGCCCAATGCAAACTTGCTGGTCCAGTCTGCTTTTAAAAGATTGAAAAGGACACATGATGTAATTAAGAAGTGGTTTCCAAAATGCCCTCAAACATTTTTTTTAAAAGTTGTGAAAATTTTGAGGACTCAAGTTTTTTTTTTTTTTTGGGTGTGTGTGTTCATAGCACTATTCCTGACTGGAAACCACAAAACAGAGAGCAGAAAATAGTGTTATGGTGCTTCCAAGAAACTGGTTATCTAACTCATTTTTAAAAACAGTTTTTGAAAATAACAAACTAATTCATCTTCGGTTTAGATATGTCATATTATTTGTGGATCCATGTTCTCAGTTTTTTCTTTGATTTGTAATCTGTTCACCAATAACATATTTTATTTACTTGTACTTGCAGGCAGGATTCTGAGTAAAATGGGTGAAGGTTAGTTTTTCATTCAACTTCTTTCCTTCTCCCTTTATCTGTTCCTTTCCTTCTATTTTTTATTTATTATTTATTTTTGTTGTTAATATGAGTCTTCTAGACATTGTTAATATGAAACACTCACTTTTTGGGTTCCATAAACTTTGAAATTGACATTCCATAATCCCATCGTTGTTAATTCATTCGATGAATTAAATCCATAGGGTAATATAATTGCAGGGACTTTTGGGCAAGGCTTGGAATGTTTAGACAATGAGAACTTGGAACATCTAGTTATGATGGAGAGGTTGTTAGGGCCACTACCACAGCATATGATTATTAGTGCAGAGTAAGATCTGTTGTTTTTGTTTGTTTATTTCATACTATTATATCTGCTTCATCCCATGTATAAAGCTCTTGTTCGTATTTTTTCAGCCTTTGTGCTGAGAAATATTTCAAGAGGAGTGCACGCTTGGATTGGCTAGAGGGTGCAAGCCCCAAAGAAAGTATGAGGGCAGTTTGGAAATTACCCCGCCTACAGGTAATTGGTAGATTTGTTTATTCTGAACTGTTATCAGAATCGTATACAGCGGGTACTAATTTAACATCATTTCCTTTGTTCTCACTAGCCATTTTTCTAAGTGTTTTGTTTCAAACATTCCTTTAGTATAACATATAGTATAGATAAGTTAAAATTGTTGTATTAACAATTAATAATTAAATTATGCCTTGCTATAAAAAAAAATGACATAGTTATAATATTTCACAATTTTAGAATAAAAATATATGAATTTAAAAAAAAATTCATATTGATTTATGAAAGCAAAATAATTAAATAAATTTGAAAAACTTAATGAGTTAGAAATAATCATCGTAAAAAATAAAATTTCTTAATGCTCTACCATATAATAATAAAATTGGTTGACTTATTTATTGAAATATACTATTGACATCAATAATAGCTGTGACTAAAAGATTTATTGGTAAAATGGCCATTTATTATGAAGTAAAAAACTTCAAGGGACATGATATAATTTTTAAAATCATATGAAATAATTCATATTTTAAATAAATTTCGGATGTGTATTTATAATTTATCCATTTATTTAACTACCTAAAAAAAATAACTCAGCATGTTTTATCTATAACTTTTTCTTTTTTTTGGGTGTACATATAATTAGCACATAAGCCATGTCATGGCATCAGAAAGGATTTGGCTTTTTTTTTTTTTTTTTAAGTTCTTATTTTATTTGATAGAGCGTTTGGATTTTGTACGTCTATTTTAGACCAACACCACCAGCACCACCAGCACCACCACCTTCTATTTTAGTACGTTTGGATTTAGTACGACATCCCTACCACCACCACCACCACCTTTGAAAACCCAAAAAAGAATTTCAAAACCCAAGTCAAGACCCCAGGAGTAGTCGCAAGACTCATGGGTCTAGACTCACTCCCAGACACTAGGATGGTTTTTAGGAGAAAGGAAGATCAGAAGGAAAAAAGTGGAGTTTCTATGTTTCTGTGTTTACATATCTAAGCTTAGTTTCTATGTTTACATAGCTAAGTGTATGTTTGTAATAGTACACGTTGATGGATGACCACCGAATGTTATTGCCAAATTGATGCGTCTTGATGGGCTGCCTCCTCAACAGCCTCTTCATAGACAACGTAAAGGGTTCTCGAAAACTTATCGACGATGGACCGCATCAGTATCATCGCAAAGGGGTGGAAAACCATATGAACACCGATCAAATAGGAAAGACTCAATGGCACAGCAAGAATGTAAGGATGAGTATGAAGTTTTGGAAACATCAAAGGTTGAGAGGAGTAGTTACCAGCAAAAAGGATTATAAACTCAAAGCTGTCTGAGGTAGAGATGGCGTTCATTCAACAGAAGTTCATGGCTGACCATGGTTGGCTTCTTGGTCAACTAATTTTTTTAGTTGTATGATATATGGACTGCCCAGTTTTGTTGACTTATAAGCAGTTTCAATGGATCAAATTGGTTGTCTGATTTTTGTTTTTTGTGTTTTTTTCTGTTGAAAAAGGTGGTTTTTCTTTCAAAGGATGCTACAAGTTTATCCCAACTGTGTTCGGGCCCAATGCAAACTGGCTGGTCCAGTCTGCTTTTAAAACATTGAAAAGGACACATCATGTAATTAAGAAGTGGTTTCCAAAATGCTCTCAAACATTTTTTCTGAAAGTTGTGAAAATTTTGTGGACTCATGTTTTTTTTTTGGGTGTGTGTGTTCATAATACTATTCCTAACTGGAAACCACAAAACAGAGAACAGAAAATAGTGTTATGGTGCTTCCTATAAAATGGTTCTCTAACCCATTTCTAAAAACAGTTTTGAAAATTACAAACTAGTTGATCTTCGGTTTAGATATGCCCTATTATTTGTGGATCCAAGTTCTCAATTTTTTCTTTGATTTGTAATCTGTTCACCAATAACATATTTTATTTACTTTTACTTGCAGACAGGATTCTGAGTAAAATGTGTGAAGGTTAGTTTTTCCTTCAGCTTCTTTCCTTCTCCCTTTATCTGCTTCTTTCCTTATTTTATTTATTTATTATTTATTTTTATTATTAATATGAGTCTTCTAGACATTGGTATTAATATGAAACACTTATCTTTTGGGTTCCATAAACTTTCAAATTGACATTCCATAATCCCATCATTGTTAATTCATTCGATCAATTAAATCCATAGTGTAATATAATTACAGGGACTTTTGGGCAAGTCTTGGAATGTTTAGATAATGAGAACTTGGAACATCTAGTCATGATGGAGAGGTTGTTAGGGCCACTGCCACAGCATATGATTATTAGTGCAGGGTAAGATCTGTTGTTTTTGTTCGTTTATTTCATACTATTTATCTGCTTCATCCCATATATAAAGCACTTATTTGTATTTTTTAATCCTTCGTGCTGAGAAATATTTCAAGAGGAGTGCACGCTTGGATTGGCTAGAGGGTGCAAGCTCCAAAGAAAGTATGAGGGCTGTTTGGAAATTACCCCGCCTACAGGTGAATGGTTGATTTGTTTATTCTGGACTGTTAATAGAATCAAATGCAGGGGGTACTAATTTAAATAAATTTGAAAAAATTAATGAGTAAGAAATAATCATCGTAAAAAACAAAATTTCTAAATGCTCTACCATATAATAACAAAATTGGTGTAATTATTTATTGAAATGTACTGTTGACATCAATAATCGCTGTGACCAAATGATTTATTGGTAAAATGACCATTTATTATGAAGTAAAAAACTTCAAGGGACATGATATAATTTTTAAAATCACATGAAATAATTCATATTTTAAATATATTTCGGATATGTATTTACAATTTATCCATTTATTGAACTACCTAAAAAAATAACTCAACATGTTTTATCTATAACTTTTTTTTTTTTTGGGCGTACATATAATTAATATAGAAGCCATGTCATGGTATCAGAAAGGATTTGGCTTCTTCTTTTTTTAAGTTGTTATTAATTTGAGAGAGCGTTTGGATTTAGTAGGTCTATTTTAGAATTGATTTCGATGTTTTGAACTGTTCATTTTTTAAATCTCTTTAATTAAAATATTCATACAAAAAGTTAAGATAATTTAATATCAGTAGCTATATATTTGAAGCATATTTGTTTCAAATAAATAGACGACAAATATAATTTTAAAAATAATTATCTACTTTTTATAATATAAATTTAATTTAAATATATAATAATTAATATCTAATCATCTTAATTTTTTATATAAATATTTTACCAAATAAGTCTTAAATTAAGAACGAAAATTAGATTCAAATTATGGAAATTAAATTCAAATTGGTAAAAGGACTACACGGATCACTCCTCCCTATATATTGTACCAAACCAAGCCTTTATAGTTTCGTTTCCTTTTGCTGCCTTTCCACAGAGCCTCTATCTATCTCTCTCTCTCTCTCTCTCTCTCTCTCTCTCGCCCTCTTAAACATGGCCAAGTCACAGAATTGCAAGTTCAAATGTTTCTCCGGCATCCTCTGCTGCCTCCTCTACATCGGCAGCCTTCTAACCAAACCATCTGTCCTCACCACCAACATCCCTACCACCACCACCACCACCTTCGAAAGCCCAAAAAAGAATTTCAAAACCCAAGTCAAGACCTCGGGAGTAGTCGCAAGACTCATGCGTCTAGACTCACTCCCAGACCCTAGGAAGGTTTTTAGGAGAAAGGAAGATCAAAAGGAAAAAAGTGGCGTTTCTATGTTTCTCTGTTCTAATTTGTTTATGTGTTTACATATCTAAGCGTAGTTTCTGTGTTTACATAGCTAAGTGTATGTTTGTAGCAGTACACGTTGATGGACGGCCACCGAATGTTATTGCCAGATTGAGCGGTCTTGATGGGCTGCCTTCTTAGCAGCCTCTTCATAGATAACATAAAGGGTTCTCGAAAACTTATCGACAATGGACTGCATCAGTATCAACGCAAAGTGATAGAAAACCATATGAACTCCGATCAAATAGGAATGACTCAATGGTGCAGAAAGAATGTAAGGATGTGTATGAAGTTTGGAAACATCAAAGGTTGAGAGGAGTAGTTACCCAGCAAAAAGGATAATAAACTCAAAGTTGTCTGACGCAGAGATGGCGTTCATTCAACAGAAGTTCATGGCTGACCATGGTTGGCTTCTTGCTCAACTAATTTTTTTAGGTGTATGATATTTGGACTGCCTAGTTCTGTTGACTTATGGGCAGTTTTCATGGATTAAATTGGCTGTCTGATTTTTATTTTTTGTGTTTTTTTTGTTAAAAAGGTGCTTTTTCTTTCAAAAGGATGCTACAAGTTTATCCGAACTGTGTTCGGGCCCAATGCAAACTGGCTGGTCCAGTCTGCCTTTAAAATATTCAAAAGGACATATCATGTAATTAAGAAGTGGTTTCCAAAATGCCCTCAAACATTTTTTCTGAAAGTTGTGAAAATTTTGAGGACTCATGTTTTTTTTTTTTTTGGGTGTGTGTGTTCATAATACTATTCCTGACTGGAAACCACAAAACAGAGTGCATAAAATAGTGTTATGGTGCTTCCTAGAAAATGGTTATCTAACTCATTTCTAAAAACAGTTTTTGAAAACAACAAACTAATTCATCTTTAGTTTAGATATGTCCCATTATTTGTGGATCCATGTTCTTAGTTTTTTCTTTGATTTGTAATCTGTTTACTAATAACATATTTTATTTACTTGTACTTGCAGATAGGATTCTGAGTAAAATGGGTGAAGGTTAGTTTTTCATTCAGCTTCTTTCCTTCTCCCTTTATCTGTTCCTTTCCTTATTTATTTATTTATTATTTATTTTTGTTATTAATATGAGTCTTCTAGACATTGGTATTAATATGAAACACTCACTTTTTGGCTTCCACAAACTTTCAAATTGACATTCCATAATCCCATTGTTGTTAATTCATTCGTTGAATTAAATCCATAGGGTAATATAATTGCAGGGACTTTTGGGCAAGTCTTGGAATGTTTAGACAATGAGAACTTGGAACATCTAGCTATGACGGAGAGGTTGTTAGGGCCACTACCACAACATATGATTATTAGTGCAGAGTAAGATCTGTTGTTTTTGTTTGTTTATTTCATACTATTTATCTGCTTCATCCCATGTATAAAGCTCTTACTCGTATGTTTACAGCCTTCGTGCTGAGAAATATTTCAAGAGAAGTGCACACTTGGATTGGCTAGAGGGTGCAAGCTCCAAAGAAAGTACGAGGGCAGTTTGGAATTTAGCCCGCCTACAGGTAATTGGTAGATTTGTTTATTCTGAACTGTTATCAGAATCGTATGCAGCGGGTACTAATTTATCATCATTTCCTTTGTTCTCACTAGCCATTTTTTTAAGTGTTTTGTTTCAAATATTCCTTTATTATAAAATATAGTATAGATAAATTAAAATTGTTGTATTGACAATTAATAATTAAATTATGCCTTGTTATAGAAAAAAAATGGCATAGTTATAATATTTCACTATTTTAGAATATAAATATATGAATTTTAAAAATTTGTCATATTGATTTTTGAAAGGGAAATAATTAAATAAATTTGAAAAAATTAATGAGTAAGAAATAATCATCGTAAAAAATAAAATTTCGACATGCACTACCATATAATAATAAAATTGGTTGATTTATTTATTCAAATATACTGTTGACATCAATAATAGCTGTGACTAAATGATTTATTGGTAAAATGACCATTTATTATGAAGTGAAAAACTTCAAGGGACATGATACAATTTTTAAAATCACATGAAATAATTCATATTTTAAATAAATTTCGGATGTGTATTTATAATTTATCCATTTATTTGTCTACCTAAAAAAAATAACTCAACATGTTTTATCTATAAGTTTTTTTTTTTTTTTTGGGTGTACATATTATTAACACATAAGCCATGTCATGGTATCAGAAAGGATTTGGCTTCTTTTTTTTAAGTTATTTAATTTGAGAGAGCGTTTGGATTTAGTAGGTGTATTTTAGAATCGATTCCGATGATTTGAACTGTTCATTTTAAAACTCTTTAATTAAAATATTGATATAAAAAGTTAAGATAATTGAATATCAGTAGCTATATATTTGAAACATATTTGTTTCAAAAAAATAGACGACAAATATAATTTTAAAAATAACGATCTATTTTTTATAATATAAATTGGATTTAAATATATAACAATTAATATCTAATCATCTTAATTTTTTATATAAATATTTTACCTAATAAGTCTTAAAATAAGAACGGAAATTAGATTCAAATTATGGAAATTAGATTCAAATTGGTAAAATGACTCCACGGATCACTCCTCCCTCTATATTGTACCAAAGCAAACCTTTATAGTTTCGTTGCCTTTTGCTGCCTTTCCACACAGTCTCTCTCTCTCTCTCTCTCTCTCTCTCTCTCTCTCTCTATCTCTCTCTCTCTTCCTCTCAAACATGGCCAAGTCACAGAATTCCAAGTTCAAGTGTTTCTCCGGCAACCTCTGTTGCCTCCTCTGCATCGGCAGCCTCGCAACCTAACCATCAGACCCACCTCCCACATCCCTACCACCACCACCACCACCTTCGAAAACCCAAAAAAGAATTTCAAAACCCAAGTCATGACCCCAGGAGTAGTCGCAAGACTCATGGGTCTAGACTCACTCCTAGACCCGAGGAAGGTTTTTAGGAGAAAGGAAGATCAGAAGGAAACAGATGGAGTTTCTGTGTTTTAATTTGTTTCTGTGTTTCTGTGTTTACAAATCTAAGTGTAGTTTCTGTGTTTACATAGCTAAGTGTATGTTCGCAACAGTACACGTTGATGGACGACCACCAAATGTTATTACCAGATTGATGGGTCTTGATGGGCTGCCTCCTCAGCAGCCTCTTCATAGACAACATAAGGGGTTCTCGGAAACTTATCGACAATGGACTGCATCAGTATCATCGCAAAGGGATGGAAAACCATATGAACACCGATCAAGTAGGAAAGACTCAATGGCGCAGCAAGAATGTAAGGATGAATATGAAGTTTTGTAAATATCAAAGGTTGAAAGGAGTAGTTACCCAGCAAAAAGGGCTATAAACTCAAACCTATCTGAGGCAGAGATGGTGTTCATTCAACAGAAGTTCATGGCTGACCATGGTTGGCTTCTTGCTTAACTAATTTTTTAAGTTGTATGATATTTCGACTGCCCAGTTCTGTTGACTTATAAGTAGTTTTCATGGATTAAATTGGCTGTCTGATTTTTGTTTTTTGTGTTTTTTTCTGTTGAGAAAGGTGGTTTTTCTTTCAAAAGGATGCTACAAGTTTATCCCAACTTTGTTCGGGCCCAATGCAAACTGGCTGGTCCAGTCTGCTTTTAAAAGATTCAAAAGGACACACCATGTAATTAAGAAGTGGTTTCCAAAATGCCCTCAAACATTTTTTCAGAAAGTTGTGAAAATTTTGAGGACACATGTCATTTTTTTGGGTGTTTGTGTTCATAATACTACTCCTGACTGGAAACCACAAAACAGAGAGCAGAAAATAGTGTTATGGTGCTTCCTAGAAAATGGTTCTCTAACTCATTTATAAAAACAGTTTTTGAAAATATCAAACTAATTGATTTTCGGTTTCGATATGTCAAATTATTTGTGGATCCATGTTCTCAGTTTTTTCTTTGACTTGTAATCTGTTCACCAATAACATATTTTATTTACTTGTACTTGCAGACCGGATTCTGAGTAAAATGGGTGAAGGTTAGTTTTTCATTCAACTTCTTTCCTTCTCCTTTTATCTGTTCCTTTCCGTCTTTTTTTATTTATTTTTTATTTATTATTGTTGTTAATATGAGTTTTCTAGACACTGGTATTAATATGAAACACTCACGTTTTGGGTTCCATAAACTTTCAAATTGACATTCCATAATCCCATCGTTGTTAATTCATTCGATGAATTAAATCCATAGGGTAACATAATTGCAGGGACTTTTGGGCAAGTCTTGGAATGTTTAGACAATGATAACTTGGAACATCTAGCTATGATGGAGAGGTTGTTAGGGCCAGTACCACAGCATATGATTATTAGTGTAGAGTAAGATCTGTTGTTTTTGTTTGTTTATTTCATACTATTTATCTGCTTCATCCCATATATAAAGCTCTTATTCGTATTTTTTCAGCCTTCGTGCTGAGAAATATTTCAAGAGGAGTGCACGCTTGGATTGGCTAGAGGGTGCAAGCTCCAAAGAAAGTACGAGGGCAGTTTGGAAATTACCCCGCCTACAGGCAATTGGTAGATTTTTTTATTCTGAACTGTTATCAGAATCGTATGCAGCGGGTACTAATTTATCATCATTTCCTTTGTTCACACTAGCCATTTTTCTAAGTGTTTTGTTTCAAATATTCCTTTATTATAACATATAGTATAGATAAATTAAAATTGTTGTGTTAACAATTAATAATTAAATTATGCCTTGTTATAAAAAAAAAAATGACATCGTTTTAATATTTCACTATTTTAGAATAAAAATATATTAATTTTAAAAATTTGTCATATTGATTTTTGAAAAGGAAATAATTAAATAAATTTGAAAAACTTAATGAGTAAAAAATAGTCATCGTAAAAAATAAAATTTCTAAATGCTCTACCATATATAATAAAATTGGTTGATTTATTTATTGAAATATACTGTTGACATCAATAGTAGCTGTGACTAAATGATTTATTGGTAAAATGACCATTTATTATGAAGTAAAAATCTTCAAGGGACATGATATAATTTTTAAAATCACATGAAATAATTCATATTTTAAATAAATTTCGGATGTGTATTTATAATTTATCCATTTATTTAACTACCTAAAAAAAATAACTCAACATGTTTTATCTATAACTTTTTTTTTTTCTTTGGGTGTACATATAATTAACACATAAGTCATGTCATGGTATCATAAAGGATTTGGCTTTTTTTTTTTTTTTTAAGTTGTTATTTAATTTGAGAGAGCGTTTGGATTTAGTAGGTCTATTTCAGAATCGATTTTGATGATTTGAACTGTTCATTTTTTAAAACTCTTTAATTAAAATATTCATATAAAAAGTTAAGATAATTGAATATCAGTAGCTATATATTTGAAGCATATTTGTTTCAAAAAAATAGATGACAAATATAATTTCAAAAATATTGATCTATTTTTTATACTATAAATTTGATTTAAATATATAACAATTAATATCTAATCATCTTAATTTTTTATATAAATATTTTACCTAATAAATCTTAATATGAGAACAGAAATTAGATTCAAATTATGGAAATTTGATTCAAATTGGTAAAATGACTCCACGGATCACTTCTCCCTCTATATTGTACCAAAGCAAGCCTTTTATGTTTTGTTGCCTTTTGCCGCCTTTCCTGTAACGCCCTCAAAATAATAACATTAAACGCACATTTTAGACATGCATTGATACAAAAGAAATCAACCATTTCCATTCATCAGAGTAATTCTTACAACTGTATTACACGTTAACAACAAAAGCAAATGCCCTAAGGGCTTACAGCTTTCCATGTTAATACTTGGTTACAAAAAAAGAGTACTAGCTCAATACATATTAAGCCCTTGGCTTAAATTTACATGTAATACATCAAAATAAACAAAAGAAAGAGTCTTCAACTCTCATCATCATCCAAGCTATGTCCTTGGGGGTGGCATACTATCTGTACCTGAAAATAATGTCCCATAAAGGGTGAGCCAACGCCCAGTAGAGATATGCTAAACACAGTATGAACAATGACTAAGACATTAGCGATTGATAAATGTTCAACTTTCATAAACAAATTCATAATCCATTTCCACTTAATGATCACTATGTTCGTGTTTCATTTCAATTTTCATTTCTTATCAATTTCACAATTTACATCAATGGCTCAGAACCTGGCCAACCACTTATGTGAGACAATGACTCATATTAAACATTTCCCATTTTACAATAGATAAATATATTAGTTGTATCAACATCTCAACAGATAAGCATACAAGCAGTATCCACATTTCAACAGATATGCATATTAGCTATATCAACACTTCCAATGACAAGCATATGAGCTGTATCAACACTTCCAAAGATAAGCATACGAGTTGTATCAACACATTATCTGACAAGCATATGAGCTGTATCAGTGGAGTCCATCTCCTATCTCCTTCCAAACAACATCCGGTTTAGAGGTCCATCCCCTATTTTCCCCTAAACCGTGGAGTACATCCCCTATCTCCTCCCACACACACAACATATATACACAATGGTCATATACGCAATCAATCAATACATAACATTAATGTATTCTATCAACCGTCATACTCAATGACATATCCAATTGATTAGTTGTAGTTTGCCTAATCATCATGCATTGTCTACAACAATCAAAACTACCCTCCACCGATAGCCCAAGCAATTATTTCTAAACAGATAATAAAAGCTCCAACAGATAAAACATGAATGTTTTCATAAGCGAGCGATTTGTAAATCCAACTCCATCATTTCACAACATAATGAGCCAATTTCATTATTTCCAACTCAATTCCATAAGTTCACAATTTTTCCAAATTAATTATACCAATTAATTTTAAACAACAAATTAGGGCTTTTACCCCCAACTCTCGATATTAACCCGAAGGTTCCAATATCACCAACCAACAACTATATCATCATTTTGAAGCCCAAAATACACATTATGAGCCCAAAATAACAAAACCCTCTTTGACCCATCTTGAAACCCTAAGTCCCAAAATCAACCAAGTTCAACACTCATTCAAAACAACTAAAAATCTAGGTCAAATACCATAAGAGTGAGTAGGAATCCCTACCTCAAAAGATGAGACCCAACGAAGAAGATGATGGAAACAAACTTGCTCCAAACCACGAGTTTCTCGGATCAAAAGATAGCCCTCGACGATCAACAACTCTTTTGTAAAGGCCAATGGTGAGGAAAACACCCTAGCTAGATCAATATCTAGAGAGAAGGAAAAGTTTTAGAGAGAGAGAGGCTCTCAAATGGCTTTTTCAGAAGAGTAAGAGAGAGAAAGAAAGAGAAAAAGTGATTTAAAACTGTCCCACAACCAACTGATATACGACATTCCCGCTCGAGCGGAAAACACAACGCTCGAGCGTCAAGAACAAAAACTAGGTTCGCTCGAGCGCAAGAAGACCCGCTCGAGCGCCCAGACACAAGAATAAAGCACATCCGCTCGAGCGCGAAAACCAGTCCGCTCGAGCGTAGTTTTCCCCCTCCCAGAACTTACACCGAAAAGGTACTACCCGCTCGAGCGCCACCGCTCGAGCGTAAAAATCACACCTGCAGAAGTTTTGCAGGGACACGAAAAACTGGGAGTCTACAATCCCCGCTCGAGCGCAAGAAGACCCGCTCGAGCGGATCGCCTAAAAACTGGATAACAAGGAATTAAAACCAAGGCCTAACCAACCTGTAACAACCCTGCTCAAAACATCCTAAAACTCAATCAAGTGGAATTAAAGGATGACAACAAGATAGATACAACTACCAACTTCACGGAACCAAGTCCGGAACACAACAGAATAGTAAAGGGACAACCGGGATCGCTATAACCTCCCCCCCTTAAAGAATTTCGTCCCCGAAATTAAACACAGGTTTTCAAAAACAGGTTTTCTCCAATCTCAACAATATTACGACATAATATTAAACATTTCGACCCATTACCGGTCAATTCCATCTCTTTTCAAGAAGTATTTCACAACATATATTACAAGTGCATTATCAACATGCAATTTTCTTCCATTTCCAACCATTTCCAACATACATGGTTCACAGCTCATATCATAATCAATATACATGATACGACTCCAATTCTACAATATAGCCAGCATATGCAATATCATAATCAACTCCTATATCAAGATAAGTTCTACAACATACTTCCATTAAACCAAAACATTACCAATGTTTTACAACTTAAGACATATATAAAGCTCTTAAGTCCAACAACATTACAAAATTTAAATACAAGATTACTCATCAATAAACAAGTCCGGATATTTCTCGCGGGCCTCCAACTCACGTTCCCAAGTGGCTTCCTCCACTCCGTGATGTTTCCACAAAACCTTTACTAAAGGGATGGTCTTACCACGCAGGACTTGATCCCGCCTATCCAAGACCCGCACCGGTCTCTCCTCATACGAGGCATCCTCATCTACCTTCAAGTCGGTCCAATCCAACACATGGGATGGATCTGGCTCATACTTCCGAACCATACTCACATGAAACACGTCATGCACTCCGGACAACTGCGGCGGCAAAGCCAAACGACAAGCCACTTCCCTAATCCTCTCGAGGATCTTAAAGGGACCAATAAACCGAGGGGATAACTTCCCACTCTTCCCGAACCTCATCAGACCTCGCCTAGGTGATATTTTCAAGAAAACATGATCACCTACCTCAAACGCCAAAGGCCTCCTCCTACGGTCGGCATAACTCTTTTGGCAACTCTGGGCTGTAACAAGCCTCCTACGGATAAGTTCAACTTTCCCCGTCGTCTCTCTAACCAACTCCGGACCCAACAAAGGTGCATGACCCACCTCGGTCCAACACACTGGAGACCTACACGGTCGGTCGTACAAGGCCTCAAACGGTGCCATACCGATGCTAGACTGAAAACTATTGTTGTAGGCAAACTCTACCAATGCCAAGTGCCTCTCCCACGTCCCACTGAAGTCCAGGACACAACCTCGAAGCATATCCTCAAGGATCTGAATAGTACGCTCGGACTGCCCGTCAGTCTGAGGATGGTAGGCCGTACTAAAGGTCAACTTAGTGCCCAAGGCACTCTACAAACTCTGCCACAACCTAGCAGTAAAACGAGGATCTCTATCTGAGATGATCGTCACTGGGACCCCGTGCAATCTCACTATGTCCCGAATATACAAGTCGGCGAGATGATCCACCGAATCTCTCATGCGCATAGGAATGAAGTGCGCCGACTTAGTCAACCGGTCTACAACCACCCAAATGGCATCACTACTCCGCTGAGTCCTCGGAAGACCTACAACGAAGTCCATAGTGACATGTTCCCACTTCCCCTCGGCAATAGGCAAGGGTTGCAACAAACTCGCTGGCCTTTGATGCTCGGCCTTCACTTGCTGGCAAGTAAGACACTTAGACACGAAAGCTGCCACATCTCTCTTCATACCTCGCCACCAAAACTGGCGACCCAAATCCCGATACATCTTAGTGCCTCCCGGATGCACTGCAAGGCGTGAATGATGGAACTCTCGGAGTACTTCCTCTCGGCAAGACTCCGGCACAAACAAACGGTCTAGGTATCTCACACTCAGGTCGAGATACACCGTCAAACCCTTCTCAACTTTCCCATTTGAGATCTTCTCTCGGAGGGATTCTACCTCAAGGTCGCCTCTCTGTGCCCCTAACACTCAGGTCACAAGTGTAGGCTGCGCAATAACAGAAAACAAGGTCGCAGCCTCAACAGATTCGCTCAGTAGCAAATCAAACTCGCCAAGTGCACCCAACATCTCCCATTCCCGGATGGCTATACAAGCTACATCACTAATGGATTTCCTACTAAGGGCATCGGCCACATCATTGGCCTTTCCCGGGTGATAGTACAACTTAAAATCGTAATCCTCAATGAACTCTATCCATCTCCTCTGCCTCAAATTCAAATCTCTCTGCGTAAACAGATACTTCAAACTCTTGTGGTCCGAGAACACCTCGAGCCTCTCACCATAAAGGTAGTGCCTCCAAATCTTCAAGGCAAAAATCACTGCTGCTAACTCTAGGTCGTGTGTAGGGTAATTCTTCTCGTGTATGTTCAACTGCCGTGAGCCATAAGCTACCACTTTCCCCTCTTGCATCAACACACAACCCAAGCCCTCTCGTGAGGCATCACAATAAACCGCATAACCCAACCCTCTCTCCGGAATAATCAAAATCGGAGCGGTGGTCAATCTAACCTTCAACTCTTGGAACGACTTTTCACAAGTCTCACTCCATACATACTTGACCCCTTTCCGCGTCAATCTAGTCAACGGCGGAGCTAGCCTGGAGAAATCCTTCACAAACCGACGGTAATATCCAGCTAATCCTAGAAAACTGCGGATCTCAAACGCACTCTTAGGCTGTGCCCAATCTTGCACTGCCTCTACCTTGGATGTATCAACAGACGCCCCTTCCCCGGATACCACATGGCCTAAGAATTTCACCTCTCCTAGCCAGAACTCACACTTCCCAAACTTGGCATACAGCTTATGGGCTCTAAGCAACTCAAGCACCACTCTCAAGTGTTCCTCGTGCTCCCCCTCAGAAGGCGAATAGATAAGAATGTCGTCCACGAAAACGACTACAAATCGATCCAAGAATTCTTGGAAGATCCGATTCATCAAGTCCATAAAGACTACCGGTGCATTGGTAAGCCCGAATGGCATCACCAAAAACTCATAATGGCCATACCGCGTACGGAATGCCGTCTTAGGAATATCCTCCTCCCTGACCCTCAACTGGTGGTAACCCGATCTCAAGTCTATCTTAGAGAAACAACGGGAACCCTTCAACTGGTCAAACAGATCATCTATACGGGGCATAGGGTACTTATTCTTAACCGTAGCCCGATTCAACTTCCGGTAGTCTATACACAATCTCAAGGCACCATCTTTCTTTTTAGCAAAGAGGGCCGGTGCTCCCCACGGCGAAACACTAGGGCGAACAAAACCCTTATCTAGAAACTCCTGGAGCTGAATCTTCAGCTCACTCAACTCGGCTGGGGCAAAACGATAAGGTGCCATAGAAATCGGCACTGTGCCGGGCACTAAATCAATAGAAAACTCTATCTCTCGGTGAGGTGGCAAACTAACGAGATCCTCGGGAAAAACATCTGAATACTCACAAACCACCCTCGGCAATACAATCTGGGTCTCATCACACTCACCACTCATAAAGCTAGCAAGTAGACCACTAAGCTCATTCCGCCCTCGCAGATCATACACCGGTGGCAACACACTACCAACCCGATCCCCCAAGAAATGGAAACACTCCCCGCTCAAGGTACAAACCGTGAGCCTCTGGCGGTAGTAATCAATAACAGCCCGGTACGACGATAGCCAGTCCATACCCAAAATAACATCAAAACCCTTCATGGGCATGACAACAAACGGAAAAGGAAGCCTATGGTCGGCGACCTCTATATCACAACCCCTAACACCTTGTTTCAAAATCAACTCGCCACCAATAGGCGACACTACACAAATAGGAGATGCTAACTGTGCCAACTCCAATTCCAAAACAGATGCAAATGCAGCAGACACAAAAGAATGAGATGTGCCCGTATCAATCAACACACTAGCAACCGAGTTGTAAAACAGAAAAGTACCTTTCACTACTGATGGAGCCGGTACTAGGTCCTACGCGGTAACAGCATACACGCGCCCTGTAGGCCCCTGATCCACCTGCTCACCTCTAGGAGCAAAAGACTGCTGCACTGATTGGGATGATGAAGCTCCCGGATTGGCCCTCGAGGCCTGCACAGACTGAGCTGGCTGAAATCCCTGCGTCTGTCTAGAACCAGACGCTCCTGAAGTAGCACTCAACTGTGGGCAATACCTCTTCAGGTGCCCAGGTTGACCACACTGATAGCAAGACAAAGTCTGGCCCCTGCCCTGACTCTGGCCCTGAGGTCTAGCTAAAGAAGAAGTAGCTCGTTGACCCCCTCCCTTCTGCGGGCAAACCGAAGACTTGTGACCCAGCTGGCCACACGCAAAACAAATCAAGCCTCCCTGACTACCTCTCCCAGAACCTGCACTTGGCACTGGAAAGGTCGATCTAGCCACACCACCCTAAGACTGCTGAGGGTTAGAACCCCTCTGTCTCCTGCCATCACCCTGACCATCTTGACCCCTCTTGGAGCCTCTCTGCCCCTCATCCTCCTCCTGTATCATGAGCTCCATATGAGCTACCGCATCCACCAAACGTCTATACTCCCGGATGAAAGATCCACCAACCCTCAACTTGAGACCTCGCCTCAACTTCCGCTCAAACGCAAAGCAACGGCGTTCCTCGGACGCCACCAGTTCAGGTGCAAACCTGGACAAGCTAGTAAAAGTAGCCTCAAACTCGGCCACAGACAAGCCCTGCTGTTTAAGCTGGCAAAACTGTTCCCTCAGCTTCTCCCTTATAGCTGAAGATAAAAACTTCTCCTGGAAAGCATTCACAAACGCCTCCCATGCACCACCAACACTGCCCTTCTCGTACTTCCACCAGTGACCCGCATCTCCCTTCAGTTGGAAGGATGCCAAGGTCACCTTCAAGGTCCCGTCCTCGATGCCCAGCATCTCGAACGTCTTCTCCATTTGTTCCAACCACTCGTCAGCCTTAAGTGGCTCCTTCGGATCCCCAACAAACTCATCCGGGTTAGACCGGAAGAATTCCCTCTTCAAGAAAGAAGGCCCTGCCTCAGCAACCTGATTCTAAGCTCTGAGAATACCTAAAGCTCCCGTTATCTCTCGGGCCAAGGCGCCAATAGCCTGCTGACCCGCTGGCTCGGCCACGTTGGCCTGACCAACACCCTCCTGCATTGCCGGAATGTCATTCGGTACAGGTACCTCCTGCCTACCATGCCTGTCACGCCTACCACGCCCTCGTCCTGACATCCTAATAAAGGTAACCAAGACTATTAGCACATTCACAGATGTGCCGAAGCTATAACACCCTCGTCCTAATGCATGGACAACTGTAATTCACTCCACGTAAGCACATAAACACATAAGCATTTACGAATTTCATTTTCGGATAATGATAGTCCCGAGGCATTACTAGAGTTCCGGTTAGAAACAGCATTGATCAAGTGCCTTTCAAACAAGACTCCCAGCAACCCAAGGATCCAATCAACATCCTAGAAACTACATTCCATACCCACATAGTCACATAAGCATGTTATCAATTAAGCACATAGCATATGACACTACATCTAAGTCTCTATCAAGCGAGACAAACCCATTGCGATCTTAATCACTTCCCACGTACCCAAAGTATTCGAACCCGGTACGCTCTGATACCAAGTTGTAACGCCCTCAAAATAATAACATTAAACCCACATTTTAGACATGCATTGATACAAAAGAAATCAACCATTTCCATTCATCAGAGTAATTCTTACAACTGTATTACATGTTAACAACAAAAGCAAATGCCCTAAGGGCTTACAGCTTTCCAGGTTAACACTTGGTTACAAAAAAAGAGTACTAGCTCAATACATATTAAGCCCCTGGCTTAAATTTACATGTAATACATCAAAATAAACAAAAGAAAGAGTCTTCAACTCTCATCATCATCCAAGCTATGTCCTTGGGGGTGGCATACTATCTGTACCTGAAAATAATGTCCCATAAAGGGTGAGCCAACGCCCAGTAGAGATATGCTAAACACAGTATGAACAATGACTAAGACATTAGCGATTGATAAATGTTCAACTTTCATAAACCAATTCATAATCCATTTCCACTTCATGATCACTATGTTCTTGTTTCATTTCAATTTTCATTTCTCATCAATTTCACAATTTACATCAATGGCTCAGAACCTGGCCAACCACTTATATGAGACAATGACTCATATTAAACATTTCCCATTTTACAATAGATAAACATATTAGTTGTATCAACATCTCAACAGATAAGCATACAAGCTGTATCCACATTTCAACAGATATGCATATTAGCTATATCAACACTTCCAATGACAAGCATATGAACTGTATCAACACTTCCAAAGATAAGCATACGAGCTGTATCAACACATTATCTGACAAGCATATGAGCTGTATCAGTGGAGTCCATCCCCTATCTCCTCCCAAACAACATCCGGTTTAGATGTCCATCCCCTATCTTCCCCTAAACCGTGGAGTACATCCCCTATCTCCTCACACACACACAACATATATACACAAAGGTCATATACGCAATCAATCAATACATAACATTAATGTATTCTATCAACCGTCATACTCAATGACATATCCAATTGATTAGTTTTAGTTTGCCTAATCATCATGCATTGTCTACAACAATCAAAACTACCCTCCACCGGTAGCCCAAGCAATTATTTCTAAACAGATAATAAAATCTCCAACAGATAAAATATCAATGTTTTCATAAGCGAGCGATTTATAAATCCAACTCCATCATTTCACAACATAATGAGCCAATTTCATTATTTCCAACTCAATTCCATAAGTTCACAATTTTCCCAAATTAATTATACCAATTAATTTTAAACAACAAATTGGGGCTTTTACCCCCAACTCTCGATGTTAACCCGAAGGTTCCAATATCACAAACCAACAACTATATCATCATTTTGAAGCCCAAAATACACATTATGAGCCCAAAATCAAAAAACCCTCTTTGACCCATCTTGAAACCCTAAGTCCCAAAATCAACCAAGTTCAACACTCATTCAAAACAACTAAAAATCTAGGTCAAAGACCATAAGAGTGAGTCGGAATCCCTACCTCAAAAGATGAGACCCAACGAAGAAGATGATGGAAACGAACTTGCTCCAAACCATGAGTTTCTCGGATCAAAAGATAGCCCTCGACGATCAACAACTCTTTTGTAAAGGCCAAAGGTGAGGAAAACACCCTAGCTAGATCAATATCTAGAGAGAAGGAAAAGTTTTAGAGAGAGAGGCTCTCAAATGGCTTTTTTGAAAAAGTAAGAGAGAGAAAGAAAGAGAAAAAGTGATTTAAAACTGTCCCACAGCCAACTGATATACGACATTCCCGCTCGAGCAGAAAACACAACGCACGAGCGTCAAGAACAAAAACTAGGTCCGCTCGAGCGCAAGAAGACCCGCTCGAGCGCCCAGACACAAGAATAAAGCACATTCACTTGAGTGCAAAAACCAGTCCGCTCGAGCGTAGAATTCCTCCTCCCAGAACTTACACCGAAAAGGTACTACCCACTCGAGCGCCAGAGTACCCGCTCGAGCGCTACCGCTCGAGCGTAAAGAAACCCGCTCGAGCGTAAAAATCACACCTGCAGAAGTTTTGCAGGGACACAAAAAATTGGGAGTGTGCAATCCCCACTCGAGCGCGAGAAGACCCGCTCGAGCGAATCGCCTAAAAACTGGACAACAAGGAATTGAAACCAAGGCCTAACCAACCTGTAACAACCCTACTCAAAACATCCTAGAACTCAATCAAGTGGAATTAAAGGACAACAACAAGATAGATACAACTACCAACTTCACGGAACCAAGTCCGGAACACAACAGAATAGTAAAGGGACAACCGGGATCGCTATATTTCCACACAGCCTCTCTCTCTCTCTCTCTCTCTCTCTCTCTATCTCTGTCTGTCTTTCTCCCACTCAAACATGGCCAAGTCACAGAATTCCAAGTTCAAGTGTTTCTTTGGCATCCTCCGCTGCCTCCTCTGCATCAGCAGCCTCCCAACCCAACCATACGACCCCACCACCGATATCCCTGCCACCACCACCACCTTCGAAAACCCAAAAAAGAATTTCAAAACCCAAGTCCAGACCCCAGGAGTAGTCGCAAGATACATGGGACTAGACTCGCTCCTAGACCCCAGAATGGTTTTTAGGAGAAAGGAAGATCAGAAGGAAAAAAGTGGAGTTTCTGTGTTTTAATTTGTTTCTGTGTTTCTGTGTTTACATATCTAAGTGTAGTTTCTGTGTTTACATAGCTAAGTGTATGTTTGTAACAGTGCACGTTAATGGACGGCCACCGAATGTTATTGCCAGATTGATGGGTCTTGATGGGTTGCCTTCTCAGCAGCCTCTTCATAGACAACATAAAGGGTTCTCGAAAACTTATTGACAATGGACTGCATCATTATCATCGCAAAGGGATGGAAAACCATATGAACACCGATCAAATATGAAAGACTCAATGGCACTGCAAGAATGTAAGGATGAGTATGAAGTTTTGGAAATATCAAAGGTTGAGAGGAGTAGTTACCCAGCAAAAAGGACTATAAACTCAAAGCTGTCTAAGGTAGAGATGGCGTTCATTCAACAGAAGTTCAAGGCTAACCATGGTTGGCCTCTTGCTCAACTAATTTTTTTAGTTGTACGATGTTTGGATTGCCCAATTCTGTTGACTTATGAGCAGTTTTCAATGATTAAATTGGTTGTCTGATTTTTATTTTTTGAGTTTTTTTCTGTTGAAAAAGGTGGTTTTTCTTTCAAAAGGATGCTACAAGTTTATCCCAACTATGTTCAGGTTCAATGCAAACTGGCTGGTCCAGTCAGCTTTTAAAAGATTGAAAATGACACATCATGTAATTAAGAAGTGGTTTCCAAAATGCCCTCAAACATTTTTTCTGAAAGTTGTGAAAATTTTGAGGACTCATGTTTTTTTTTTTTTTTTGGGTGTGTGTATTCATAATACTATTCCTGACTGGAAATCACAAAACAGAGAGCATAAAATAGTGTTATGGTGCTTCCTAGAAAATGGTTCTCTAACTCATTTCTAAAAACAGTTTTTTAAAATAACAAACTAATTCATCTTGGGTTTGGATATGTCCTATTATTTGTGGATCCATGTTCTCAGTTTTTTCTTTGATTTGTAATATGTTCACCAATAACATATTTTATTTACTTGACCTTGAAGACAGGATTCTGAGTAAAATGGGTGAAGGTTAGTTTTTCCTTCAACTTCTTTCCTTCTCCCTTTATCTGTTCCTTTCCTTTTTTTTTTATTTATTATTTATTTTTGTTATTAAAATGAGTCTTCTAGACATTGGTATTAATATGAAACACTCACTTTTGGGGTTCCATAAACTTTCAAATTGACATTCCATAATCCCATCATTGTTAATTCATTCGATGAATTAAATCCACAAGGTAATTTAATTGCCGGGACTTTTGGACAAGTCTTGGAATGTGTAGACAATGAGAACTTGGAACATCTAGCTATGTTGGAGAGGTTGTTAGGGCCACTGCCACAGCATATGATTATTAGTGCATAGTAAGATCTGTTGTTTTTGTTTGTTTATTTCATACTATTTGTCTGCTTCATCCCATGTATAAAGCTCTTATTTTTATTTTTTCAGCCATCTTGCTGAGAAATATTTCAAGAGGAGTGCACGCTTGGATTGGCTAGAGGGTGCAAGCTCCAAAGAAAGTACGAGGGCAATTTGGAAATTATTCCGCGTACAGGTAATTGGTTGATTTGTTTATTCTGAACTGTTAGTAGAATCGTACAGTGGGTACTAATTTAACATCATTTCATTTGTTCTCACTAGCCATTTTTCTAAGTGTTTTGTTTCAAATATTCCTTTATTATAACATATATTATAGATAAATTAAAATTGTCGTGTTAACAATTAATAATTAATTTATGCTTTGTTATAAAAAAAAATGACATAGTTATAATATTTCACTACTTTAGAATAACAATATATGAATTTTAAAAATTTGTCATATTGATTTTTGAAAGGGAAATAATGAAATAAATTTGAAAAACTTAATGAGTAAGAAATAATCGTCATAAAGAATAAAATTTCTAAATGCTCTACCACATAATAATGAATTATTTATTGAAATATACTATTGACATCAATAATAGCTGTGGCTAAATGATTTATTTGGAGAAATGACCATTTATTATGAAGTAAAAAACTTCAAGGGACATGATATAGTTTTTAAAATCACATGAAATAATTCATATTTTAAATAAATTTCAGATGTGTATTTATAATTTATCCATTTATTTAAGTACCTAAAAAAAATAACTCAACATGTTTTATCTATAACTTTTTTTTTTTTTTTGGGTGTACATATAATTAACACATAAGCCATGTCATGGTATCAGAAAGGATTTGGCTTCTTCTTTTTTTTTAAGTTGTTATTTTATTTGAGAGTTCGTTTGGATTTAGTACGTCTATTTTAGACCACCACCACCACTACCACCTTCTATTTTAGTACGTTTGGATTTAGTTCGACACCCCTACCACCACCACCACCACGTTCGAAAACCCAAGAAAGAATTTCAAAACCCAAGTCAAGACCCCAGGCGTAGTCGCAAGACTCATGGGTCTAGACTCACTCCCAGACCCTATGAAGGTTTTTAGGAGAAAGGAAGATCAGAAGGAAAAAAGTGGAGTTTCTATGTTGCTGTGTTTACATATCTAAGCTTAGTTTCTATGTTTACATAGCTATGTGTATGTTTGTAACAGTACACGTTGATGGACGGCCACCGAATGTTAATGCCAGATTGATGGGTCTTGATGGGCTGCCTCCTCAGCAGCCTCTCCATAGACAACATAAAGGGTTCTCGAAAACTTATCGACAATGGACCGCATCAGTATCGCAAATATAGCGATCCCGGTTGTCCCTTTACTGTTCTGTTGTATTTCAGACTCGGTTCCGTGATGTTGGTGGTGGTACACCTTGTTGTCATCCTTTAATTCCACTTGATTGAGTTTTAGGATGTATGGGGCAGAGTTGTTACAGGTTGGTTAGGCTTTGGTTTCAGTTCTTTGTTGCCCAGTTTTTTTGGAGGTCCGCTCGAGTGGGTCTTCTTGCGCTCGAGCGGAGATTACGTGCTCCCAGTTTTTCGTGTCCCTGCAAAACTTCTGCAGGTATGGTTTTTACACTCGAGCGGGTTTGTTTACGCTCAAGCGGTGGCGCTCGAGCGGGTACTTTGGCGCTCGAGCGGGTAGTACCTTTTCGGTGTATGTTTTGGGAGGGGGAAATCTACGCTCGAGCGGAGTGGTTTTCCGCTCAAGCGGATGTGCTTTATTCTTGTGTCTTGGCACTCGAGCGGGGCTTTTTGCGCTCGAGCAGACCTAGTTTTTGTTCTTGACGCTCGAGCGTTGCGTTTTCCGCTCGAGCGGGAATGTCGTATATCAGTTGGCTGTGGGACAATTTTAAATCATTTTTTCTCATTCTTTCTCTCTCTTACTTTTCCAAAAACACCATTGTTGAGCTTCTCACTCTAGAGCTCTACCTTCTCTCTAGGTATTGATCTAGTAGGAGTGATTTCCTCACCTTTGGCCTTTACAAAAAAGTTGTTGATCGTCGAGGGCTATCTTTTGATCCGAAAAGTTCGTGGTTTGGAGCATTTTCTTTTCCATCATCTTCTTGGTTGGGTGTCATTCTTTGAGGTAGGGATAACCTACTCCTCACTATGGGTTTTGTCTTTAAATTTTAGTATTTTGAGATGTTGGGGTTGGTTTGGTAATTTTGTGAAAGTTTGGGGCTTTTGTGTAAATTTACAAAAGTTGGGGTTTTAACTATACAAAACCTAGATGTATGTTTGGCATGGAAAAGTGAAATTAATGTTAAAACATTAATGAAAATGGAACCTAAGGATTGTAATGTTAATTATGAAAAATGCCCTAATTACATTGGTTAATTAATTCGCATAATTAATTATGAGGAATGAGAAATTGATTTGGAAATGTATGAAATTAAAGGGTGTAGTTGGATTATTTATCACTCACCTAGTTGAAATGTTGATTATATATCCATTGTTGCATTTATTTTTTGTATAGAAATAACTGCTTTGGGCTATCGGTGGAGGATAGTCTTGATTGTTGTAGACAATGCATGATGATTAGGTAAACTGAAACTAATCACTGGAATGTGTCATTGAGTATGACGGTTGAAAGAATACATTAAATTTATGTGTTGTGTGATGATGTGTATAATTATTGTTTATATGCATTGTGTCATGTTAGAGGAGATAGGGGATGTACTCCACGGTTTAGGGGATGATAGGGGATGGACCTCTAAACCGGATGTTGTTGGGAGAAGATAGGGGATGGACTCCATAGATAGAGCTCATATGCTTATCTAGTAATGTGTTGACATAGCTCATGTGCTTGTCTTTGAAGTGTGATAGTGCTCTTATGCATATCTATGGAAGTGATGATATAGCTTGTATGCTTATCTATTGATGTGTTAATATAGCTAGTACGCTTATCTAATATGAATTGGGAAGAAGCATAATATGAGTTACTGTCTCATATAAGTTGTTTGGCCAGGTTCTGAGCCATGGTTATAAATTGAGAATTGAAAAGAATTGGAAAACAGATTGTAACATGGACTTGTATGTCATGAAACCGTAAAGTGTGATAAGGGAAAGTATCAGTGTTGGCCATCTATCAACTACTAATCTTTTAGTCATTATTCATATTTGGTTTAGTGTATTTCTACTGGGCTGTGGCTCACCCTATATGGGAATATCATTTTCAAGTACAGGTAGCATGCCACCTCCAAGGACGTAGCTTGGGAGGCTAGAGGCGGGCAGACTTTTGTTGTTTAGTTTTTTTGATGTATTACATGTATATTCAAGCCAAGGGCTTAATGTGTAAATGAGTTAGCACTCTTTTGTTGTAACCAAGTGTTAACTTGGAAAGCTGTAAGCCTTTAGGGCATTTGCTTTTGTCGTTAGCATGTAATACTTTTTGGCAATGGAACTCTGACGAATAGAAGAATGTGGAGCCTTTATATATCAATGCATGTCTATATTGATGGGTTTAATGTTATTATTTTGAGGGTGTTACAACTTGGTATCAGAGCGTACCAGGTTCGAATACTTTGGGTACATGGGAAGTGATTAGGATCACAATGGGTTTGTCTCGCTTGATAGAGACTTAGATGTAGTGTCATATACTATGCGCTTAATTGATAACATGCTTATGTGACTATGTGGGTATGGGATTTAATTTCTAGGATGTTGATTGGATCCTTGGGTTTCTGGGAGTCTTGTTAGAAAGGAACTTGATCAATGCCTTTTCTAACCGGAACTCTAGTAACGCCTCGGGACTATCATTATCCGGAAATGAAATTCGTAAGTGCTTATATGTTTATGTGCTTACGTGGAGTGAATTACAGTTGTCCATGCATTAGGACGTGAGTGTTTAGTTTGGCACATTTGTGAATGTGCTAACGTTCTGTATTACCTTTATTAGGATGTCAGGACGAGGAAGAGGTGCTAGGCGTAGTAGGCCTGCGAGGCAGAAAGTACCTTTACCAGATGATATTCTGGCAGTGCAGGAGAGAGTTGGCCAGGCCAATGTGGCCGAGCTAGCGGGTCAGCATGCTATGAGTGCCTTGGCCCGAGAGATAGCAAGAGCTTTGGGTATTCTCAGAGCAGGGAATCAAGCAGCTGAGGTAGGGCCTTCTTTCTTGAAGAGGGAGTTCTTCCGGTCTAATCTGGATGAGTTTGTTGGAGATCCGAAGGAACCACTGAAGGCTGACGAGTGGTTAGAGCAAATGAGTAAGACGTTCGAGATGCTTGGCATCGAGGATGGAGCATTGAAAGTGACCTTGGCATCCTTCCAGTTGAAGGGAGATGCGGGTCAATGGTAGAAGTACGAGAAGACTCGTGTTGGTGGTACATGGGAGGCGTTTGTGAATGCTTTCCAGGAGAGGTTCTTATCTGCAGTTGGTAGGGAGAAGCTGAGGGATCAGTTTAGCCGGCTTAAGCAGCAGGGTATGTCTGTGGCAGAGTTTGAGGCCACTTTTACTAGCTTGTCTAGGTTTGCACCTGAGTTGGTGGCATCCGAAGAACGCCGTTGCTATGAGTTTGAGCGGAAGTTGAGGCGGGGCCTCAAGTTGAGGGTTGGTGGGTCTTACATCCAAGAGTATAGACATTTGGTGGATGCTGCAGCTCATATGGAGCTTATGATGCAGGAGGAGGAGAAGGAGAAGCATGCCGGCTCCAAGAGGGACCAGGATGGTCAGGGTGATGGCAGGAGACAGAGGGGTTACAACCCTCAGTAGCCTCAGGGTGGAGTTGCTAGATCGACCTTTCCGGTGCCGAGTGCAGGCTTGGGAAGAGGTAATCAGGGAGGTTTGACTTGCTACACTTGTGGCCAGCTGGGTCACAAGTCTTCGGTTTGCACAAGGGCAGGGGTCAGAGAGCTACTTATTTTTTAGCTAGACCCCAGAGTCAGAGTTTGGGCAGGGGGCAGCCCTTTTCTTACTATCAGTGTGGGCATCCTGGGCACCTGAAGAGGTTTTTCCCACAGTTGAGTGCCACTTCAGGAGCGTCTGGTTCTAGACAAACGCTGGGATTTCAGCCAGCTCAGTCTGTGCAGCCCTCGAGAGCCAATCCGGGGGCTTCGTCGTCCCAGTCAGTGCAGCAGTCGTATGCTCCGAGGGGTGAGCAAGTAGATCAGGGGCCTACGGGACGCGTGTATGCTATTACCGCACAGGATCTAGTATCGGCTTCATCAGTAGTGAGAGGTACCTTTTTGTTTTGCAACTCGGTTGCTAATGTGTTGATTGATATGGGTGCATCTCATTCTTTTGTATCTGCGGCATTTGCATCTGTTTTGGAGTTGGAGTTAGCACAGTTAGCATCTCCTATATGTGTAGTGTCACCTCTTGGAGGTGAACTGATCTTGAAACAGGGTTGTAGAGGTTGCGATATAGAGGTCGCCGACTATAGACTTGCGTTCCCTTTTGTAGTTATGCCCATGAAGGGTTTTGATGTTATTTTGGGTATGGACTGGCTATCGTCATACCGGGCTGTTATCGATTGTTACTGCCAGAGGGTCACATTATGTACCTTGAGCGGGGAATGGTTCCATTTCTTGGGGGACCGGGTTGGTAGTGTTTTGCCACCGGGGTATGATTCGCGAGGGCGGAGTGAGCTTAGTGGTCTACTTGCTAGCTTTGAGAGTGGTGAGTGTGGTGAGACCCAGCTTGTGTTGCCGAGGGTGGTTTGTGAGTATTCGAATGTCTTTCCCGAAGACCTTGTTAGTTTTCCACCTCACTGAGAGATAGAGTTCTCTATTGATCTAGTGCCCGGCACGGCGCCGATTTCTATGGCACCTTATCGTTTTGCTCCAGCAGAGTTGGTTGAGTTGAAAGTTCAGCTCCAAGAATTGCTAGATAAGGGCTTTGTTCACCCTAGTGTTTCATCGTAGGGAGCACCGGCCCTCTTTGCTAAAAAGAAAGATGGTGCCTTGAGATTGTGTATAGACTACCGGAAGTTGAATCGGGCTACGGTCAAGAATAAGTACCCTATGCCCCATATAGATGATTTGTTTGACCAGTTGAAGGGTTCCCGCTGTTTCTCTAAGATAGACTTGAGATCGGGCTACCATCAGTTGAGGGTCAAGGAGGAGGATATTCCGAAAACGGCATCCCGTACACGGTATGGCCATTATGAGTTTCTGGTGATGCCATTCGGGCTTACCAATGCACCGGCAGTCTTTATGGACTTGAACCGGATCTTTCGGGAATTCTTGGATCGATTTGTAGTCGTTTTCGTGGACGACATTCTTATCTATTCGCCTTCTGAGGAGGAACACGAGGAACACTTGAGAGTGGTGCTTGACTTGCTTAGAGCCCATAGGCTGTGTGCCAAGTTTGGGAAGTGTGAGTTCTAGCTAGAAAAGGTGAAATTCTTGGGCCATGTGGTATCCGGGGAAGGGGTGTCTGTTGATACATCCAAGGTAGAGGCAGTGCAAGATTGGGCACAGCCTAAGAGTGTGTTTGAGATCCGCAGCTTTCTGGGATTAGCTGGTTATTACCGTCGGTTTGTGAAGGATTTCTCCAGGCTAGCTTCGCCGTTGACTAGATTGACGCGGAAAGGGGTCAAGTTTGTATGGAGTGAGACTTGTGAAAAGTCGTTCCAAGAGTTGAAAGTTAGATTGACCACCACGCCGGTTTTGATTATTCCGGAGAGAGGGTTGGGTTATGCAGTTTATTGTGATGCCTCACGAGAGGGTTTGGGTGGTGTGTTGATGCAAGAGGGGAAAGTGGTAGCTTATGGCTCACGTCAATTGAAAATACACGAGAAGAACTATCCTACACACGACCTTGAGTTAGCAGCAGTGATCTTTGCCTTGAAGATTTGGAGACACTACCTTTATGGTGAGAGGTTCGAGGTGTTCTCAGACCAGAAGGGTTTGAAATATCTGTTTACACAGAAAGACTTGAACTTGAGGCAGAGGAGATGGATGGAATTTATTGAGGATTACGACTTTGAGTTGCATTATCATCCGGGGAAGGCCAATGTTGTGGCCGACGCTTTGAGCAGGAAATCCATAGGTGATGTAGCTTGTATAGCCATCCGGGAATGGGAGATGTTGGGGGCACTTGGCGAGTTTGATTTGCTATTGGGCGAATCCGTTGAGGCTGCGACCTTATTTTCTGTTGTTGTGCAACCTACACTTGTGACTGGAGTGTCAGAGGCACAGAGAGGTGACCTTGAGGTAGAATCCCTCCGAGAGAAGATCTCCAGTGGGAAAGTTGAGAAGGGTTTGACGGTGTATCCCGGCCTGAGTGTGAGATACCGAGACCGTCTATTTGTGCCGAAATCTTGCCGAGAGGAAGTACTCCGAGAGTTCCATCATTCATGTCTTGCGGTGCATCCCGGAGGTACTAAGATGGATCGGGATTTGGGTCGCCAGTTTTGGTGGCGGGGTATGAAGAGAGATGTGGCAGCTTTCGTGTCTAAGTGCCTTACTTGTCAGCAAGTGAAGGCCGAGCATCAGAGGCCAGCGTGTTTGTTGCAACCCTTGCCTATTGCCGAGTGGAAGTGGGAGCATGTCACTATGGACTTCGTTGTAGGTCTTCCGAGGACTCAGCGGGGTAGTGATGCTATCTAGGTGGTTGTAGACCGGTTGACTAAGTCGGCGCACTTCATTCCAATGCGCGTGAGAGATTCGGTAGACCATCTTGCCGACTTGTATATTCGGGACATAGTGAGATTGCACCGGGTCCCAGTGACGATCGTCTCAGACAGAGATCCTCGTTTTAATGCTAGGTTGCGGCAGAGTTTGCAGAGTGCCTTGGGTACTAAGTTGACCTTTAGTATGGCTTATCATCCTCAGACTGACGGGCATGTAGACGGCACCCGCGTGGGCCTCGCGCTACAGTTCGGACTCGATTTTGTGTCACGGTTCTTAATCTGAACCAAAGAGTCCAAATCTGGCAAATCGTTTTGAGAAATAGATTTTTGAAAAAGTAGTGCCAAACATGGACTGCTTTGCCAGATACAGAGTCGCCACCTAAATATTTTTAAAATGGGGAAATTTAGGAAACCCTGACTCGGTGCCGAAGGCCACATGTCCGTCATCACCGGAGTTGTCTCGGCTCGGGAGCTTGGGTACGATCGGGGAAGGTCAGCTATGAGCACCCCCTTTCGCCCGGTCCGAAGACCGGCCTCTACTAACCATGATATCCGATTTTGAAAACGTTATGTGTTCTTATTCCAATTGTTAGCCTAGAATTACTATGTTATGCGCACAGCAAACAAGTATAGACTAGATTGCCTAATTTGGAAATAAACATTGCATATCCGTTTGGTTTTGAAAATGCTTTGGATTTGCTACTCGCAAGTAGGCTAAAATACGGATTTCAACGAGTTTTTCCAACTCAAACAATCCAACCTTCACCCACAGGCATTCAAAACAGTTTAACACATAAGCATCTAGCCACATGTTAAGCATGCTGTCATGGTAACATTCACACTCATGTGATATGCTAAAGCGGAAATACTTACATAGTACTCCACGCCAAAACAAAGAACTTGTTAGCAAACATGCATGATCCAAGTCCATGTTAAGTGCCTAATGCATCGCATACAAAATGTCGCTAAGATAGGCTCGGCTAATCCTAGACATGTCATGTGAAAATGCACAATTAACACATATTCAATTTTTGAATTGAAGTACTGATGCAGTTAGCGTGATGTACCGAGCTTAATGCATGCAATACAAATGCATGGATGCACACATGCATAGCATAAGGTATGCTAAATTAGACGTGCCCTAATACTAACCATCAAAGCAGGTAAGTAAAAGGGAAGAAAGAAGTGGGGATTGGAAGACATTCACACACCCACACACACTTATTACAGGTTTGCCCTCGCTCGGAGGGACCGAATAAATATTACAAATTAATTAACTACGTAAGCTAATTAATATTACAAATTAACTAATTTAATTAACAAATTAAATAAATTAATTGAAACAGGAAAGCGTCTCGGGAAACGCGCCGCCATGCGCAAGCTGCCTCTGTTTTCCTTCCTTTCCTCCTCTGGAGGCTGTCAAAGCCTCAGGACTGCATCCTTGGACAGAGGGGATCACCACCGGCTGAGTGGGATCATCACCGGCAGTGTAGTATGGCCATCGGCACAAAATAGGGTTTGTCGGCAGAGAAAATTGTGCCGGTCGGCACATTACACTGCCGGTCGGCAGAGTATTCCTGCAGAACCTGCAACTCACAGCAACAAAGGGGAAAACAAGGCATGGCAGCATATTTCAAGGCATGTATGCATCAACCATGTCTCTTATCATTGTGATGACTCAAAGGGACATGTGCCTCGGTTCTCGGACCACCAATCACGCATTTCCATGCATGATGGCCCAAAGAACCAAGTATGCAACTTTGGTTTCAAATGCAATGCACACCAATCAAACAAACAAGGCCCAATTCCTATCACCAATTCAAGGAACAAGGCATGCATGCAAAATGTAATGCAACCTAGGCATACAAGCTAGGAATGCAACATGACATGGCAATTAACTCATGCAAGCATACAAGCATGCATATGGCAATACAAATGAGTGCAAAGATGGACTTAAACATGAATTAGGCGGCTCTAAAAAGGCCTAAAACAGTAGCCAATGTGCTAAAGAGTGAGGGCTAAATGGCATGCATACACACATGCACATAAGGACCAACACTCAAGCATGAATCAAACAACATTCAAGCACACTTGAAAGGTATAAACAAGAGCAATTAGCATGCATTATAAGCTCTAAAATCATGTTATAAAATGATGCCAAATCAAGTTATAAATCAAGCCAAAACATGCAACGAATAGTCCAAGTGTTCAAGGCAAATCAATAATGCATTGAACTACACTTATCTTGATCAAACGTGGCATGCATTAAACAACTAAAAACAGATTTTTAGCATGTTAAAACAAGGCCAAAGGACTCCTTAGATGGCATCTAAGTGGCCCAAATACAAAGGCATACACCATGACCAAAACATGGAGCATTGCAATACATGCTTTCAAAGCATTAAAGAGGCATGCAAGGCAATCAAACAAGCATGGAAATGGGACTGAAATAGCATGCAAGATGATTCCCAATCATCAAAACAATGCAAAGATGGCATGCTACACACGCACATACTCAAGGCCAACAAGCCCAAATGCAAAGGAGCCATATAATGCATGCAAAGATCAACCCAAACGACTATGGACAGAGCTAAAACATGGCAAAATAAGCACCTAATCTTCACAAATGCAAGCCTAAAACATGCTCCAACAAAGGCTAACAACCTAGATCATGTTAAGGCACAAACATGGCATTACAAGGCAACTATGCTAAACATGCATGAAGTTCCAAAACCAACTTTAAATCATGTTATATCATGGATATATAAGCATGAAAAACAAACCAAACATGCTCAACACACACTCAAGCATAGGCTTCCTTAGGAGGCCAAAATGTGTCCTTTTCAAGGACAACAAGGAGAGGGGGTGGCCCTCTCCTTCTTGGGACTTCAAAGGATCATCTTCACCACTGAAATCCCTCAAGATTTCAGTGGTGAAGAGACCTCAACACCAAAATCCTGGAGCTAACACAAAATGGCTAAAAATGAGGCCTTTTGAGGCCTAAGGGTGGTCAACACCCCTCAAACAACAAAACACTCTTAATAAACAATAAAGAGGGCTTAAAAATATAACTTTTTTATGTTATACAATAATCACAAAAACAGCTCTAAGACTAGTAGAAAATCAATGCAAAAAAGGGGGAAAAAAGGACTAGTTTCTCACCCTTGATGCCTTCTTCAACAAAGATGCTCCAATGGCCTCCTTGAGCTTGAATCCAAGACAAAAACTTCAAAACACACTCTTTGGAACCTCAGCTCCTAGAGGAAGGTGAAACACTAGGTGTTTGTGTGCAATAGTAAGGCACAAAACACCTAGTGAACAAAATGAGAAGGAAAGAGAGATAGGTGAGTGTATCTAACCCTGACCCTAGAAAACCAGAGCTCTTCTCTGGATTTTCCTCTCTCAAAAATGTCTAAGCCTCCCTCATTTTTTGCCTTAGAGAGAGCTCTCTCTATAAGCCTCTTGTAAAGCTTACAAGACAAGCTTTGCAAGAGGGAGATCCCTCCATACACGTGTATGGAGGGGAGCAAAAGTTATACAGCTGTCCAAAAATATCTGCAAAAGCAGATGAACAGCAATCGGCCGGCAAAAAATGCCATCTTGGCCAAACAAAGTGCCGACCGGCACAAAAAAGTGCTGACCGGCAACAAATAGTGCCGACCGGCAAACTATATTGCCGGTGGCAGCAAAAACCAGCCGGTGGCATCTAGCCACTGCCGGTGATGGGTGGGGATGGTCTACAAGCCCCACCTTGCCTCTCAAGGGCAAGATGCAAGTGTTTGGTGCAAAACCAGACACTAAACGGTCGAGTTCGGGGATCCTGAGGCGGGGCGCGCGAGCCGAGACCTCCGGGAACTCCAAACGAACACAAACATGGATAATCACCGAGTGTTCAAATGGTGACGTCCAAGTCTTGAGAACGGTCAAAAATGGGGTGTCTACAGTTGCCCCTCTTTGACAGAACTCGAAAGTCATAACAATGACGGGAGTGAATGTCAAAGCCCAGAGACGACCCATTTTTGACAAGGCCGAAGACTCAGACAAACATGCAATACGAATAAGATATGCGCCCGGAGGCAGGGGCAAAATGCAAGACAATGCACGGAGCCGAGCATAACTTATGATCATGCAAAGAAAGCTGTAATGAAGCAAACATGCGACAATTTTAAGCTAGCACACCAAACTACACTACAATGCAGAAAGGATGTAAGAGAATTATGGAATTCTCAATGCGTCTCACTCGGGAGATACAATACCTGTGCGGCTCGTCTGGTTGCACCAGCTTCAAATGAACCGTACATACAATATCGTGCCTGAAAAGAAAACAAACTTAACAGGTACAATATTGTTAGCAACATGCATGACAATGCAAATGTGGATGCAAAACGAAATGCAATATATATACAAAACAATGTATAAACAATGCAAATGCAGATGCAATGTAATTGAAACAATGCAAGCTACATGCAAAGCATTTGAATCGTGATCCAATCACGAGCGGTTCGAAACCACATCTATGTCAAATAGATTGATGGAGATAACAAGTCTGTCTACCACAGAACGGTCAACTGAACTGTGAGCATTGTAGACAGACGCAAGAACAAGTATTGGGTGGAATTGACATAAGTGGGAAAATGACCCGCTGGAGAAAGGACAATGATCCTAATGCCGAATGCAAAAATTACACTACAATGTAATACATGAATATGGCACGCGGGCCAAACCAAATCTTGCCTAGGAAAGGCATGTACGCATACAGGCCATGTGTAACACAGAAAAGGTGCCGCAACCCTCAACCAACATACCAGCGTGGAATCGGCGCGATACACATGCAGAACTGTGTTTTAACATGAAAAGTAAGGGCACATACCAGACCAAGCTCAAACTGGAAAGGCGCAAGCCATGGATGGAAGGCGATGCAATGAATGCATGCAATCTACAATGCAATATCTACAAATATGCAATGGAATGGATATGGATACAATGGATATGGCACGCAAGCGAAACCAAATCTTGCCTAGGAAAGGCATGTACACGTACGAGCCATGTGTAACACAGAAAAGGTGCCGCAACCCTCAACCAACATATCAGCGTGGAATCGGCGCGATACACATGCAGAACTGTGTTTTAACATGAAAAGTAAAGGCACATACCGGACCAAGCTCAACTTGGAAAGGCGCAAGCCGTGGATGGAAGGCGATGCAATGAATGCATGCAAACTACAATGCAATATCTACAAATATGCAATGGAATGGATATTCACAAAATGCATGACAATGCAATGCAATGCGACCTACTGGAGAAAATGCAATGGATGCATGCAAGTTACAATGGAAATGCATGACAATGCATGTTGATGCAATGACTATGTTTGCAACTTTCCCTATCTTACCAACAGGGTGATATACTAGGTTGGTTCAGTATCCAGAACTGAGGCGTAGACACGCCGCCTCAACCTATGGGGCTTCCATACAGATTTCAAGCCGAGGGTAAACCCCTGGGTATTTAAACCAGACTTTAGTCTCGGAACTCCCGAACCTTTGCGTTCTAGGCATAAGCCGTTCGAACTCTAGTTTCCACCGTCCCCGTTGGTCTTCTAGGAACTCATCGCAAGCACAGACTGGTGGCTTTACCAGACCACCGAAAAGTCGTTCGGGCACGACAAACACCGAAGGAATTGCACCTTCAGAGGATTTAAGGTCTCCTAGACCGGGATAAATGATGCATGAAATGCATGTTGCATGGGATGCGCGATAACACGCAGCTTAAGAGATGCATGACAATGCGAACGAACATGCGCACATCAATGCGCCAAAGGTTTTGCACCTTCCAAGGATTTAAGGTCTCCTAGACCGTGCGTATTTAAGGTCTCGCCAGACCATGCGTGTTTAAGGTCTCGCCAGACCATGCGTGTTTAAGGTCTCGCCAGACCGTGCGCAAAATGTATGCATGTGTGACACGTATGCCACACGGAATGCAAAATTTTGAAAATTGGACTTACACGCTTCGCGAAGCCGGTTCGTATGCAAAACAATGCAATGTACTAACAAGTACAAGTGAGGTGCGTAAAATAACGCAAGGGGATACATGCTAGATGCAATTGAGGTGCACAAAACAGTGCGATGCGCAGAACAGCGCGAACAATACAATGCACAAAACAGTGCGATGCGCAAAACAGCGCGGACAATTTTGAAATGCACAAAACAGTGCGATGGTTTGAAATGCACAAAACAGTGCGACAGTTTGAAATGCACAAAACAGTGCGATGCGCAGAACAGCGCGAGGTTTGAAATGCACAAAACAGTGCGACGGTTTGAAATGCACAAAACAGTGCGATGGTTACAATGCACAAAACAGTGCGATGCTAAGTGTGACACGCATGCCACACGGAATGTAAACGGGCTCAAATGCGCAACAACGCATGTATTCCAGAATGCATGACAATGCATGGAATGGAAATGCAATGATGATGCAAGAGAAATGTGCATGACAATGCAAAGGGGTGCGTGTTGCAACGCATGTAACACGTGCATAACAATGCAAATGTGTGGCGCACGACAATGCGATGTAATGCACAGAAGTAGTGTGATGAACTTGTGCAACACACATGGGGCGACTTTTGAATTCAAAAGGATACAAAAAGGATACACCTTGCATGAATTTGAGTGCCACGCACTGGAGACACGGCCCGAAGTCAAAACGGAGGCCGGTTGAATGTCGGAGATGCACTTTCTTGCACTTTCTTGAGCTATGAAGACCAAAAACAACTCAAATGGCCTAAACAAGGCTGTGGGAACCCCACCGGCAGAAAGGGGAGGCCACCGGCTGGCCATCGGCACAAAAACAACTCCATCGGCACAAAAAAGTGCCGGCCGGCACAAAACATTGCCGACCGGCAAACAGTTGCTGGTGCGGGGCAGTTTTGTCTTTCCACCTCGAGTGTTATAAAATAGGGCTTGAAAACTCTATTCTTCACTTTTCCACCGCCGAAAATTCTTGCCCTCTCTCTCTAGAGCCTTTCTTTCTTATTTTTCGCCCGTTTCTTCGCGTTCTACGCTCGTTTCGTCGTCGGATTCGCGATCCTCTTTGCGTTTCGGACATTTTCCACCGATCACATTCTCGTTTCGGTGCCTCGTTCGGCGTTCTCGCCTTTTCGGGGTTTGTTCCCCTCACTTTCCTCTTCATTTCCGTGCCTTTTCACATTCCGGCCTTCCCGGCCATTTCCGACCCTCTCAGGAGTTGACTTTTCAGTTGACTCTTCGTATTCCGGCTCGGTTTTCTTTTTCCGGCCATTTTCACACCACTCTCTACATGGCGGACGACATTCCACGTGGCGGGACTCCCCCGGACCACGAGATGGACCCCGGGGTCGAGCTCTTACCACTGAGCGAGCGCCCGTTCGACCCGGCGACCTACCAGCCGGCGATTCACGTTCTGCCTCCAGACGGCCTGCGTCAGTTCCGGAGCTTCGAGAGGTACGCGGCCCCTGAGCTACTACTACGCGAGCCTACCTCCCACCTTTCATTCGGCACTCCCGAGGTAACTCTTCATCTTCTGCTTTACTTTCTGCAATGTAGGATACAAAACTGCCATAGTTAGCTGTATTCTTTAATCGCTGAAATCTGATATGCCGTAGACCGTAGTTGACTGTAAACATACACACAACTGATATCTGCTTGAGACTGACACATGCACACACACTGCATTAATCCCGAATCACTCAAACACACGGCACACACTGTATTCTACTGCACACACACTGGTACCCAGTATTTGTCTGAATCTGTTAGATTTGCACACACGCCACATCTGTTCTGAAACACTCAAACACGCTGACACAACACACGTATTTTCCTATAAGCACACCGGTACCCGGTATCTGCCTGAATCTGACAAACTTGCACACATGCCGTATCTGTCCTTTTCAAAACTGCATTTTGAATGTTGTCTTGCAATTGTTATTTTCTGTTTGCAGGAGGGTTCCCATACCATTCGCGGGTATGGGAATACTGGTGCACGGGAGTGGTATGATGAGCTCCCTGATGCGGTCCGACGCATTGTGGACCGAGCGGGCTTCGGCACCTTCTGCCGAGGGCTCTCTAGGTTGTCCACCTGCAGACCTCTTCTTGCCGCTTTGGCGGAGAGGTGATGGGACACCACCGATTCTTTCCACTTCTCTGCTACAGGGGATATGACGATGACCCCTCATGACTTCTCGATGCTCACAGGCATCGGGGTAGGGGGTGATCCGATCCCCTTCGACATAGCGATGGATGAGTGGACCGCCGCTCAGGTTCATCTACTGGGGGAGGCCCCGCCGCTAGCTCGCCCAGGCTTCGTCCGCTATTCCTGGTTCGAGGCACAGTTCAGGGTCCTGCCCGCATTGGGGGAGGAGACTCAGATGACCGAGGAGGACGTGGAGAGGTATGCTCGGGGCTTCCTCATGTTCCTTTTCGGGACTACTATCTTCGCCGACCGGGCGAACACCGTGCCTCTCTGTCTTCTCAGCGCACTGGTGGATGTCCGAGATATTCTGCACTTCGATTGGGGCGGCGCTGCTCTGGCCACCCTGTACGGATATATGAGCTCGGCTTCTCGCGGCAGCGGCCAGCTGCTTGGAGGTTACTGGCGGGCTTGGGAGGTACATTTCTTCTCCACTTTTTTCATTTCTGTCTCGTACTTTCTGTACTCTGTACACTGCACACACTGCGGTCTGCTTTACACTTGCTGTATACTGTACACACGGCACACACATACATTCTGTTTTACACTGACTGTACACTGCTCACACTGTACACTGCAAACAATACACTGCACAACACACGGCTCTGCCATTTCTACTTTATTCTGCATTCTGCTTTATCTGATGGTCATACTGACATCTGTTTTGCAGTTGTGGGTTTACGCCTACTTTCCTAGGCTTGCACCCGTACCAGTTGCGGAGCCTCCTCCGGCTGTTCCCTTCTCGAGTCGCTTTGACGGGGGATGCACCCGGCGACCACGGGAGACGTTCGGCTTCTTCCGCCGATATTTCGACACCATCACCCCCGCGGAGGTATGCTTTACTTTTAGTTCGTTTAGCTTCGCTTTTCAACTGCATATTTCAATAACAGTAGATAACAAACTGCCTGTTACTTTCAGATCACATGGCGGCCATGGGCTTCCTTGCCGTTGGCGATGCGGGGTCGGTTCCCTGGTGCTGAGGAGACCTCGCGTTTCCGGATTCTGGTAGAGGGCCCGGTCTGTCGGGCTTGGTACCTGGGGGAGCGTTTCCTACGCCAGACCCGCGGGTTACCTGAGCAGATAGTCCCGGTTCACCCTCCTGCAGAGATGAGGGAGACCGAGGGGCTGACCACTGAGTAGCTGGATGATTACTCCATCGGCTGGGAGGAGGCCGGCTTCCGAGGCACCGGCGACTATCAGGAGTACGTGCGGACGTACCTGATGCGACCTTTGAGCGGCCGTCGAGCAGAGGGGGCCAGGCCTGTAGCATCGGCGGCTGGGGCCGAAGCGGTAGCAGGGGCTGGATCTTCGAGGAGGGCCCGGGTCCGTGGCAGGGGCGGAGTGCGGGGAGGACGAGGAGCGGGCTGGCCTGCCCTTCCTGCTGTGCTGACTTTCCAGGGGCAGGGTGGGGCGACCTATCAGATCCCCTTCGCCCCTCCACCGGCTGGGCATGAGTTCACTGACATCCCCGACCTTTCGCCGGTATGTATCACTGCACTTCGTACAGTTATCTCATTTCAGTTTACTTGATACTCCACAGAATACTAATGCATCTGATACCTTTGCAGGCTTCTTCTGAGTACACCCGTCAGTCGTTGGCGATGAATGCCTCGATGATGGGGATGCTCCAGCGGACATTTGACCTTCTGGCTGTCTACAGCATACCGGTATGTCCTTCTAACACTGGCCTCAAACCATTCATACACTGCTTCGCATAATCTGATTCATGGCACCATACCTGATACACTGATCTCGCAGCATCTGATACACTGCATACACTGCATTCTGCACTGTACTCTGTACTGATAAACTGCTCACGGCATTCTCATACTGTATTCACACACTGCATTCTGCACTGATAAACTGCTCACGGCGTTCATACACTATATTCAACATTGCATTCTGCACTGATAAATTGTCTACAGTATACTGATGCATTTCCCTTTCGTGTACTTTTTCAGCCTCCTTTCCAGATTCCCATGGCAGGAGGTGCTCCAGCTAGACCTGCTGTTCCTGCTCGGGGGAGAGACGAGGAGGGCAGGATATTTCCCCGCACTAGGGGTGGGCATACTCACGTCGGGAGCAGCTCGCGAGCTCCAGTCCCGGACGAGGATGACGACGAGGAGTCAGAGGCGGAGGCAGGGTCATCGGAGGAGGAGACCGCAGACGGTTCTAGCTCGGGCTCTGATGACGATGCTGATGATGCTCCTGGACCCTCGTCCAGGAAGAGGACCAGGACGGACTGACAGCCCTTGGAGTCGCTGGACATAGACGCAGATTTTTGCTATCTTTTCTTTCTTTTCTTGTACTTTTCTTTTTGTTGGTAGATAGATTACCTTGTACTGCCGCAGGCAGATTTTGTTTCCTTCAAAGCTTGTACATTTGAAAAGATAATGAAATGAAACGGACTTTTTATCTGAAAAAGTGTTTACACTTACACATTTCATGCATTGCATCGCATCTCATCATGTTACATCTCAATGTAAATGGAACTGATTAGCCGTCTGAAAATTGAACACTTGCACTGTAATAATCAGATAACTTAAGCAGCCAACAGCAAAATAACCCAAGCAACTCACTGCCTGATTCTGGACACACAGCCCTTGCTCTACTGGGGATTAATCTGTATACAGCCCTTAGCACAGCATTCGGTTCATCATGCACACAGCAAATTCCAAACAAACAGCCCAATCTGACAAGACGGAGCTCAAAGACGGAACCGGTTGGAGTCGAAACACGCTCGAATGTAGAGAATGGCATAGCATTCTGAGCATAAATGATTTTGGAAATCAAATGAGGGTTTTTCAAACCGGGATATCGAGCCTACCACTGAACACGGCAGGGAGGACTTAAACGAAGAGGTACACGACCTAAACCCAACGAGACACGCTCGGGAGAGACTCAAAACAAAAGACGAGACCGTCAAATGAAAGAGACACGACACACAGACGCGTAAACGAAGATGGGAGACCTCGGACCACGAGGAGCCAATTCAATCTGGGTATTGTTTCCCACCCTTTCTCATTTGTGATTCTCACATCACTCGGCTCTCAAGCTCGGATTTTCTCCCAAAACCCTTTTCCTCTCTTTTCTCTCAACTCACACCTCTCTATTCTTCATTCTCTCATTTTTCATCCCTCCCCGGGGTGATTTGATGGATAAATGGAAAGGTGCGGGTTCATGCTCAACACCATTAGCTCACGGCTATTTCTTCCGGCGGGCAGAGTGCTCTTCTGGCAAGTACGTCGACGACGGGGGAGAGACAGAACGCCTGGCTCAACTGTGCCCCTAGTTCATCATTTTAACCATTTTTTCGTTTTTGCCTTCTACTAAAACGGTTTTGATCAAAACGAGAGTTGGATTAACGTACTTGTTCGATTTTTGATTTGAAAAGCATGCAGGTCAGGCAGCAAGCGCTGAAAATTTTCCTTTTGGATCCAAGACAATGGTCCAGTTTTGGAAAACGAAATAGTTTTCGAGAAAATAGTCAACCTCAGTAAAAATTTTCAAAAACTATTTTTCAAACAGTCAATGCTCAACGAGCATGGAACTTACCCTTCGAGATGCGCAACCTCGGATCGGAGGCAATGGAAAATTGCCCCTGGTTTGAAGGAGGGTGGGAGGCAACGGAAAGTTGCCCCTAGTTTGAATGGCGGCTCAAGGCGGCTGGTGGCAACGGAAAGTTGCCCCTTGTTTGGGATGGTGCCGCAGCAATCCACAGACAGTCTTCATTGGCGGTGGTCGAACTTTCGGACACAGCGATGGCGAAGACGGTCACAACAAATATATGGACACAATCACCTTGAAGGGTGTTGGCCACTGGACTTTGAAATCGAAACCATTGCATGGACTGAGACGCTTATGAAAGCGTTGGGGGCTGGACTTCATGATGAAGTTGCCTACGTATCCCAAACATCAGAATCAAGCCTTACGTAGTTCCGGTTAAGGTCCACTCGGGTATTTTAACCTTCACTTTGTTTGGCTCTCACTTTTGCCAAGGCGCCCAATGCGGGTTTTCGACCTTGCGAGCTTCTTTTCATTTTTTCTATTCTTTTTCTTTTTTCTTTTTTTTTTCTTTTCTTGCTTTTTTTTTTCTTTTTTCTTTTCTTTTCTTCTTTTTTTTTTTCTTTCTTTTTTTTCTTTTTTTCTTTCTTTCTCTTGTATTTTGCTCTTGCTCTAACTTTTGCCTGGACCGCCCTTCCGGGTTTTCGGCCCAGCGAGCCTCTCAAAGGGTAAAAGTGTAGCAAGTCCATGCCAAATGGTTTCTTGAAATTGAAGCCTCTCTGTGTCTAGGAGAACGGCTGTTGCACTGATTTGCGGAGAATCCATCAGGGTTACTCTACGAGCTTTTCCCGGCGAGATTCACTCCTTCTGATTCAGCTTGGGTGCCTCTTGCTCGAGGGCTACTTCAGACTTGGCCATACAGACCTTGCATGATGTTTGTCCGTTGCACTCTCTGAATGTTCTGAACGGGTTCAAAGTTTGAAACGGATTGAATCTTGAGGCTGAGAGCGATCCTAAGCTGCGCAATCTCAAGAGCGATTCCACACAGGTCTTCGCAGGGCCGCGTAAAATATTTGTTTTTGAAAGTTTTTAAGAAGGCGACGAATCGCTCGCGCCGAAGATAGTGTGGAATCAATCTGGATCAGGCCAGGGTCCTTCTCAGTACTCACGCCGACAAGCATGATTTCATTCATAAAAAGGCTTAGCACGCCTCTCTTTCTCTCAAAATGATCAAAATTTTGCAAAACCCGAGGAATTCCTTCCTCTTCGTTTTCATCACCGCAGTGTTCAAAAGTTTTTTTTTTGAAAAACTTAGGTTAATGCTATGAGTTTGGCGCGCAGGAGAGTAGGCGAGATGTACTGTCAGCCCAATCAATTCTCTGGCACTTATGCTGAAAGCAAGCATGAAGGTTGAGATAGCAACAGCCGTTTCAACCCGCTTTGTTGGTGTAACTGGCTCCTCGGCAGAAACAGACTCAAAAACCAAAACAGGTAATTACAGAACAAAACGGTGTTCGAGGCAACAACCCCAGAATCACCTAGTATTATATACAACGGGGACTGACTCGATACAACAAGACAGACCCTTAAGCAAAAAAGACTGACTCAAGACAAAGGGATAGACTCAAAACAAAAGACTGACTCGATATCCAAGCCAGGATTTACAAAACTCGGTTTCACCGATGCTCAAAAATGCGTGCCAGACGCTTCATCCAAAATGTACCAAATGTTGCCCGCAGGCGGTTCACTTTACATACTCGCAGTATCTGAGCCCTCGAAATCCAGCAACTGGGTGGTAACGGGCTTGCCTGAGGTGGGTGGTAGGATAACCTTGTTATCGATCAAATCCTGCACTTCATGACGAAGGCGGGAAAATCCATCGGTGCTGTGACCGGACTGCTGGTGGTACGCGCAGTACAAGGTAGCATCATGGGTGGCGGGGAGATTCTTCGGGAGCGGCCGGGGCTCCAAAGGCTTAAGATGCCCATTCTTCGCCAATATTAACAATGCCCTAGACAAAGGCATGTGGAGGTCGTGAAAGACCCTGCGCCCTCGGGGCAGGTACTTTGCAGTTTGAGGATTCTTGCCAGACGCGCTGGCGAAAGGATCAGCTGGCGCTGCCTTGGCTTTTTGAACCTTTCCCGGTGCAGGGTTGGGAACAACAGGAACTATCTGGGCATGACGGGGCCCATCCCGGTTTTCTGCCTGGCTTGAACTGCCTTTGGTTGGAGCGGGGAAAGCATCATCTATAGCTTTGGTCACTATTGCAGACGTTTGTTGCTTGTTCATCCCTCTGGCCTTCAGAGCCTCGACTGCCCACAACAGTTGTTCAATAGGGTCGACGTCTACCTTTGCCTTATCTTTTCCTCTGGCCTCAGCCTGATCAAGGGTCGGGGTTGGTGTTGGCATGTCTTGGCTATAGCCGGAAGCCACCTCTGGCTGGCTGAGCTCTATCACAATCCGCCCCAGTAGCGGGGGCTCCTGTGGTACAAAATTCCCGGCGTACGGCGCCGCTGGCGGTGAAGCCGACATTCCATAGGCGAGGTCTGCCATAGACCTTTGGAGATCGCCTATCATCCCCATTAATTCGAAGGTAGTGGGCTCACGAGCCTGGTATAACTGGGGAGCCCAAACCGGGTGCACAACGGGCGACCTGGGCGGGTATGACATACTGATATTGGCTTCACTCTGCGGAGTGGTTCCCTGCTCTGGTACAGCTGCCATAACCACAATTTCTTCTGAACTTTGTGCCGCCATAAATCTTGCCTCAGCAAAGGGGAGACACTGGCTGTTCTGTATCAACTCTGCCACTTTGTATACTGAAAGAAAAACAGACAGCATTTCAGCCCAAACTGATCGAACACGGGTGTAGCCAAACAACTGTTCCCTACTGCTGATCACTGTTCCCAGATTTTTATTCCCCAAAATACTGAATCTGATACCTGCGGATAACTGATTCCTACAACTGATACTGATACTGGTGTCCCCAGGTTAGATACTCTGACTTGCAAACTGACATGTGCGTTCCTGTAGAGCAACACTCTAAAAGCACATAGCAAGTAAAGAGAACAAAACACCCCTATATTGGGGTAGGGTTTCCCTGTCCTATTTTGTCAGGAGCTAGGGTTTCACTACGCACACAGCGGTTTCAAACAACCTAACATCGGGTAAGCAACCTGTCCTAGCTTGGAATGGTCACTATGGTTCCGAATATGCACTAGGTTGAATGGTCAAAAGGGTGCCCCGGTAAACCGGGTTTTGTGTTCCCATACTGTCAGAGCCCATAGCCGGTCAGCCTTATGGACATGCCTTGACAAGACAAGCCTCCGGCAAACCGTTCAGGAATGGCAGATGGCAAACACTGTGTTCCTAGGCGCACCAATGCACATGCAATGCAAAGAAACACGTAAATGAAGTCAAAACAGGATATCACGAGTTCAAGTCAAGCTCTCTAAAATCCCCAGCAGAGTCGCCAGAAACTGTAGACGGCGCCCGCGTGGGCCTCGCGCTACAGTTCGGACTCGATTTTGTGTCACGGTTCTTAATCTGAACCAAAGAGTCCAAATCTGGCAAATCGTTTTGAGAAACAGATTTTTGAAAAAGTAGTGCCAAACATGGACTGCTTTGCCAGATACAGAGTCGCCACCTAAATATTTTTAAAATGGGGAAATTTAGGAAACCCTGACTCGGTGCCGAAGGCCACATGTCCGTCATCACCGGAGTTGTCTCGGCTCGGGAGCTTGGGTACGATCGGGGAAGGTCAGCTATGAGCACCCCCTTTCGCCCGGTCCGAAGACCGGCCTCTACTAACCATGATATCCGATTTTGAAAACGTTATGTGTTCTTATTCCAATTGTTAGCCTAGAATTACTATGTTATGCGCACAGCAAACAAGTATAGACTAGATTGCCTAATTTGGAAATAAACATTGCATATCCGTTTGGTTTTGAAAATGCTTTGGATTTGCTACTCGCAAGTAGGCTAAAATACGGATTTCAACGAGTTTTTCCAACTCAAACAATCCAACCTTCACCCACAGGCATTCAAAACAGTTTAACACATAAGCATCTAGCCACATGTTAAGCATGCTGTCATGGTAACATTCACACTCATGTGATATGCTAAAGCGGAAATACTTACATAGTACTCCACGCCAAAACAAAGAACTTGTTAGCAAACATGCATGATCCAAGTCCATGTTAAGTGCCTAATGCATCGCATACAAAATGTCGCTAAGATAGGCTCGGCTAATCCTAGACATGTCATGTGAAAATGCACAATTAACACATATTCAATTTTTGAATTGAAGTACTGATGCAGTTAGCGTGATGTACCGAGCTTAATGCATGCAATACAAATGCATGGATGCACACATGCATAGCATAAGGTATGCTAAATTAGACGTGCCCTAATACTAACCATCAAAGCAGGTAAGTAAAAGGGAAGAAAGAAGTGGGGATTGGAAGACATTCACACACCCACACACACTTATTACAGGTTTGCCCTCGCTCGGAGGGACCGAATAAATATTACAAATTAATTAACTACGTAAGCTAATTAATATTACAAATTAACTAATTTAATTAACAAATTAAATAAATTAATTGAAACAGGAAAGCGTCTCGGGAAACGCGCCGCCATGCGCAAGCTGCCTCTGTTTTCCTTCCTTTCCTCCTCTGGAGGCTGTCAAAGCCTCAGGACTGCATCCTTGGACAGAGGGGATCACCACCGGCTGAGTGGGATCATCACCGGCAGTGTAGTATGGCCATCGGCACAAAATAGGGTTTGTCGGCAGAGAAAATTGTGCCGGTCGGCACATTACACTGCCGGTCGGCAGAGTATTCCTGCAGAACCTGCAACTCACAGCAACAAAGGGGAAAACAAGGCATGGCAGCATATTTCAAGGCATGTATGCATCAACCATGTCTCTTATCATTGTGATGACTCAAAGGGACATGTGCCTCGGTTCTCGGACCACCAATCACGCATTTCCATGCATGATGGCCCAAAGAACCAAGTATGCAACTTTGGTTTCAAATGCAATGCACACCAATCAAACAAACAAGGCCCAATTCCTATCACCAATTCAAGGAACAAGGCATGCATTCAAAATGTAATGCAACCTAGGCATACAAGCTAGGAATGCAACATGACATGGCAATTAACTCATGCAAGCATACAAGCATGCATATGGCAATACAAATGAGTGCAAAGATGGACTTAAACATGAATTAGGCGGCTCTAAAAAGGCCTAAAACAGTAGCCAATGTGCTAAAGAGTGAGGGCTAAATGGCATGCATACACACATGCACATAAGGACCAACACTCAAGCATGAATCAAACAACATTCAAGCACACTTGAAAGGTATAAACAAGAGCAATTAGCATGCATTATAAGCTCTAAAATCATGTTATAAAATGATGCCAAATCAAGTTATAAATCAAGCCAAAACATGCAACGAATAGTCCAAGTGTTCAAGGCAAATCAATAATGCATTGAACTACACTTATCTTGATCAAACGTGGCATGCATTAAACAACTAAAAACAGATTTTTAGCATGTTAAAACAAGGCCAAAGGACTCCTTAGATGGCATCTAAGTGGCCCAAATACAAAGGCATACACCATGACCAAAACATGGAGCATTGCAATACATGCTTTCAAAGCATTAAAGAGGCATGCAAGGCAATCAAACAAGCATGGAAATGGGACTGAAATAGCATGCAAGATGATTCCCAATCATCAAAACAATGCAAAGATGGCATGCTACACACGCACATACTCAAGGCCAACAAGCCCAAATGCAAAGGAGCCATATAATGCATGCAAAGATCAACCCAAACGACTATGGACAGAGCTAAAACATGGCAAAATAAGCACCTAATCTTCACAAATGCAAGCCTAAAACATGCTCCAACAAAGGCTAACAACCTAGATCATGTTAAGGCACAAACATGGCATTACAAGGCAACTATGCTAAACATGCATGAAGTTCCAAAACCAACTTTAAATCATGTTATATCATGGATATATAAGCATGAAAAACAAACCAAACATGCTCAACACACACTCAAGCATAGGCTTCCTTAGGAGGCCAAAATGTGTCCTTTTCAAGGACAACAAGGAGAGGGGGTGGCCCTCTCCTTCTTGGGACTTCAAAGGATCATCTTCACCACTGAAATCCCTCAAGATTTCAGTGGTGAAGAGACCTCAATACCAAAATCCCGGAGCTAACACAAAATGGCTCAAAATGAGGCCTTTTGAGGCCTAAGGGTGGTCAACACCCCTCAAACAACAAAACACTCTTAATAAACAATAAAGAGGGCTTAAAAATAGAACTTTTTTTATGTTATACAATAATCACAAAAACAGCTCTAAGACTAGTAGAAAATCAATGTAAAAAAGGGGGAAAAAAGGACTAGTTTCTCACCCTTGATGCCTTCTTCAACAAAGATGCTCCAATGGCCTCCTTGAGCTTGAATCCAAGACAAAAACTTCAAAACACACTCTTTGGAACCTCAGCTCCTAGAGGAAGGTGAAACACTAGGTGTTTGTGTGCAATAGTAAGGCACAAAACACCTAGTGAACAAAATGAGAAGGAAAGAGAGATAGGTGAGTGTATCTAACCCTAACCCTAGAAAACCAGAGCTCTTCTCTGTATTTTCCTCTCTCAAAAATGTCTAAGCCTCCCTCCTTTTTTGCCTTAGAGAGAGCTCTCTCTATAAGCCTCTTGTAAAGCTTACAAGACAAGCTTTGCAAGAGGGAGATCCCTCCATACACGTGTATGGAGGGGAGAAAAAGTTATACAGCTGTCCAAAAATATCTGCAAAAGCAGATGAACAGCAATCGGCCGGCAAAAAATGCCATCTTGGCCAAACAAAGTGCCGACCGGCACAAAAAAGTGCTGACCGGCAACAAATAGTGCCGACCGGCAAACTATATTGCCGGTGGCAGCAAAAACCAGCCGGTGGCATCTAGCCACTGCCGGTGATGGGTGGGGATGGTCTACAAGCCCCACCTTGCCTCTCAAGGGCAAGATGCAAGTGTTTGGTGCAAAACCAGACACTAAACGGTCGAGTTCGGGGATCCTAAGGCGGGGCGCGCGAGCCGAGACCTCCGGGAACTCCAAACGAACACAAACATGGATAATCACCGAGTGTTCAAATGGTGACGTCCAAGTCTTGAGAACGGTCAAAAATGGGGTGTCTACAGGGCAGTCCGAGCGTACTATTCAGATCCTTGAAGATATGCTTCGGGGTTGTGTCCTTGACTTTAGTAGGACGTGGGAGAGGCACTTACCAGTGGTGGAGTTTGCCTACAACAACAGCTTTCAGTCTAGTATCGGTATGGCACCGTTTGAAGCCTTGTATGGCCGGCCTTGTAGGTCTCTGGTTTGTTGGGCCGAGGTGGGTGACGCACCTTTGTTGGGTCCAGAGCTGGTTAGGGAGACGACGGAGAAAGTTGAACTTATCCGTAGGACGCTTGTTATAGCCCAGAGTCGTCAGAAATCTTACGGGCTATTGTTTTTGGGAATTCTTTTATACATCCTCCGCCAGAAGTCACTACACCGGTACTGGAAATTATACACGGCGATGAGGATGCCTTTTTATTTGGGTTTACCTTGGCCAAGGCCCGGGTAATGCAAGATATTTTGGCTATTGATGAGGGGTTGTAGTGCTCAATCCGTCTACCTCATGAATAAGCTACAACATATACCCGAAATGGGATTAGGAAGGAGCTGCCAGAAGGGCGTTGCTGCATTGGCCGAAGTGCCACATAACCCTCATACCTTTGGTCTAGGTTACACGCCTACCAAGGAGGACTGGATAAGAAAGGGGAAGGAAATGGCAGAAAGGGCCAAAGCTAAGCAAAGCAGGAAGCACTATGAGTTGGTGCATAGACCTATGTAAGGAACCCTGAACGACCACTTTGTCTGGGAGGGAGAAGATTTCCCATTTTGCGGCTTTCCTGAGCCATGGATGAACTTTAAAAAGCGGCGTTTGCCCAGCTTTGAGATCTTTTTTGATCTACAACTGCAAGAGGATGAAGTTGTAGAGGAACAGACTGACCTACCAGCTGAGGTTGAACATAGTACAGAGGATAAGTCCAATGGCAGTGAACTTGAGTTGGGAGCAGCGTTGGCTTGTCTCCTCTCGGATCCTCAGATCAAACCAGAGAGCTTGGGGGATGACTTCACCGTTTCCATGATTGGAGATCAATCGGCTGTGGACCCTTCCAGTTGTATTCTGGAGGCATTTATCGCACCCTCCCTCGTTTGGCAGTTCGAGGAGGGTTTTTTGTCCAGCAGTTCTGAATCAAGTAGTGAACCGGAATCTGATTCCACAGAGCCTGTCAAGTCAGAATCAGATTCTAGTTCTTCTGAGTCGTAGTTTGGTATTCCTGGGGTTGATAACCCGGAATGCTGTTATTTTGTCCAGGTCGTCTTTTTCCTTTTCTTTTGAGTCGGTTGTAACTGAGGATTTGGATGAACTGGAAGTTGTGAATGAGAATGGTACCACTGCTGTTTTTGAGTACTTTTTGTGCCATTTGTGCATTGCATGGATCATGACTTTCAAAATTTTGATAGAAATGACAAGGAAGGAATTCCTCTGGTTTTGAAACATTTGATTGATCGAGAGGAGGAGAGGTTTGTAAAACCTTTGGTTGATGAAATCATTTCAATTAATGTGGGTACTGAGAAGGATCCACGTCTGGTCCAGATCGGGTCCACGTTGTCTTTGGAAGAACGCAAGCGTTTAGTCTCTTTATTAAAAGATTTCAAAGATGTTTTCACGTGGTCCTACGAAGACATGCCTGGAATCAATCCTGAGATTATACAGCGCCGGATCCGTCTTCACCGTGAGGCACAACCCATCAAGCAGAAGCTTTGAAGAATATGCCCAGATTGGGCTTTGAAAATCAAGGAAGAGGTCACCAAGCAGATAGATGCAGGGTTCTTACTAGTATCTGAGTATCCAACTTGGTTTGCCAACATTGTTCCAGTGCCGAAGAAAGATGGCAGAATTCGGGTGCGTGTGGATTTCAGAGATCTGAACAAAGCTAGTCTGAAGGACGACTTTCCTCTACTGCACATCAACGAATTAGTGGACTTCACCGCTGACCATGGTTGCTCTCGTTTATGGATGGGTTTTTCGGGTACAACCAGATCTTGATGGCACCCGAGAATAGGGAGAAGACTGCCTTCACCGCATTGTGGGGAACCTACTGCTATAGGGTGATGTCGTTCGGTCTGAAAAATACTGGGGCTACTTATCAACTGGTTGTAACCACGATCTTGCATGATATGATCCACAAAGAGGTTGAGGTGTATGTGGATGATATGATTATCAAGTCCAAAGAAAGAGAGGGCCACTACACCGTCTTGAAGAAACTTTTCCAACGGATCAGAGAATATTGGTTGCGATTGAATCCACAGAAGTGCACTTTTGGTGTCACAGCAGGGAAGATGTTAGGGTTCTTGATTACACAAAGGGGCATTGGGGTTGATCCTTCCAAAATCAAGGCCATCCTAGAAATGCCACCACCAAGGACTGAAAAGGAGGTGTGAGGCTTTTTGGGTAAAGTGCAATTCATAAGACGGTTTATTGCAAAATTAACCTTAACTTGTGAACCACTATTTGGTCTCTTGAAGAAAGGAAAGAAATTCCAATGGGATGACCAATGCCAAGTTGCTTTTGAGCAGATCAAGCCGTATCTACAGAATCCACCCGTGTTGTCATCGCCAAAGCTGGGGAAGTCGTTGATTTTGTATCTGTCAGTAACCGACCTGACAATGGGTTGCATGCTTGCATAGGAATCTGAGGATAGAGTAGAGAAGGCCATCTATTACCTGAGCAAGAAGATGCTGGAATATGAGACTCGTTACACTCCGCTCAAAAAGGCTTTCTTGGCCTTGGTATGGGCTACCAAGAAGTTGAGGCAGTACCTGTTCGCTCACTCTGAAATTCTAGTTTTGAGATTGGATCCCATCAAATATCTCTTTGACAAACCAGCACTTACGGGTAGGCTAGCCCGTTAGTTGCTTCTTCTCTCCGAATTTGATTTGAAGTATATGACTCGCAAGTTTGTGAAAGGGAGAGCGGTAGCGGAGTTCCTAGCCGATCACCTAGTGGAGGGAGACGAAGCTATAGATTATCTATTCCCGGATGAGGGTATTCTGCAAGTTGAAGAAAAAATTTGGACTATGTACTTTGACGGAGCGTCTAACTAGTACGGTTATGGGATAGGGGTGTTGCTGATAGCACCCCACAATTCCCACATACCTTTAGCTTTCAAACTCCGATTCAAGGTATCAAACAATGATACAGAGTACGAGGCATGTATCGCTAGCTTGGAAGCCGCCCTGGAATTAGGGGCAAAATGGTTGGACGTGATTGGGGGCTCGAACCTGGTCGCGTCTCAAGCAAAAGGAGACTGGAAGGTTAAGGAAAAAAATCTATCACCAAACCCTGGATGTTTTGATTCCCAAGTTTGAGAAGTTAACCTTCACGCATCTGTTAAGAGAGAACAACAGGTTCGCTGACACTTTTTATCAACTCTATCTTCCATGATAGACATCGCTTTGGGAGTCCGGAGGCGTCTGATCATTATTAAATAGAGGTATGTATTGGCCTACGAGCTGATTGCCACGATAGAAGAAGCACAAGAACAAAACCACTAGTATTATGATATTTGGAACTTCGTGGAAAATGAGGCTTATCCACTCGGGGCAAATGTCAAAGATAAGAGAGCAATAAGGCGAATGGCTGTTCGGTTTATCATCTGCAGGGATAAATTGTACAAACGAGGCCATCTGGGAATGCATAAACTATGTATCGATGTAGAAGAGTCAAAGTGCCTAATGGAGGCCATCCACAGAGGAGAGTGCGGATTGCACATGAGTAGAGTGATACTAGCTCGGAAGATTCTCAGGCAGGGTTACTACTGGTCAACCATGGAGGAGGATTGTATCGGTTTTGTTCGGTGATGCCACAAATGCCAAATTCATGTAAATTGCATGAATATCTCATCGTCGAAGCTGTACAACATGACTTCACCATGGCCATTTTTAGTCTGGGGAATTTATGTTATTAGGGCAGTTACTCTGAAGGGGTCAAACGGGCATGAGTATATCCTGGTGGCAATAGACTACTTTACAAAGTGGGTCGAGGCCCAATCCAACGTAGTGCTGAAAGCGTCACATGTAGCCAAGTTCATCAGGAATAACATCATCTGTCGTTATGGGGTCCCAAATGAGATCATCTCGGACAATGGTTCCCACTTTAAGAAAGAAGTGATCGGCTTATTGGAGAAATACAACGTGGCTTTTCATAAGTCATCCACATATCGGCCACAAACCACTGGAGCTGTTGAGGCCACGAATAAAAACATCAAACACATTCTACAAAAGATGGTGGAAACCTACGGGGACTGACCAGACAAACTACCATTTGCTCTTTAGGGGTACCTGACATTAATCCGAACTTCTACTAGGGCAACTCTGTATTCTGGTTTATGGGAGGGAAGCTGTTCTGCCGATTGAAGTTGAAGTTTCGTCGCTGCGGGTTATGGCTGAGTGCTAGATAGCAGAAGCGGATTGGTAGCAGAGCAGGTTTGGGGAATTAATGTTGTTCGATGAGAGGAGGCTGAAAGCACTATACCACGTCCAAAGTTATCAACGTAGGGTTGCCAGCGCTTTCAACAAGAAAGTTGAGTCTAGGAATCTGAAAGAAGGGGATCTAGTTCTCAAAGATAACCGAGCTCTTATCCATGACCCTAGGGGCAAGTTCAGATCTAATTGGACTGGTCCTTACATCATCAAATCTATTTGGTCGGGTGGAGCTGTCATTCTTATGGACCTAGATGGCCTTGAATTCTCCCAACCAATCAACATGGACAAGTCGAAGAAATATTACCCTTGAGAGGCTCACTAGGCCAAAAACCCGAAAGGGTGACCTAGGCAAAAATTAGAGCACAAAAAATTTGAAAAAAGAAAAACCGAGCTCGTAAGGTTGAAAACCCAAAAAGGGCGGACTTAGCAAAAGTTACGGCGCAAAAGGAGAGTGTTAATACCCAAGTGAACCCGAACCAAACTACGTAAGGCTTGATTCCCATCTTCGGGATACGTAGGCAACTTCATTCTGAAGTCTAGCCATAAACACTTCCAAATCAGTTGTGTCCATGAGATTGTTTTAGTCACCTTTGTTTTTTCTGCATCCAAGAGTTTGGTTATGATCTTCACTCTGAGAGATGGTTACAGTGCAATGCAGTGCTATTCAAACAAGGGGCAACTTTCCGTTTGTTGGATTTCGGGTTGTACATCTCAGGGATAAATTTTGAGTGTGTCAGGCTGTGATCCTTATCGAAAATGGCTTTGAAAAGTTTTAATAAAAGTTGATTTTGTTCAAATTAATCTTTTTAAAACATAGACCATTTTTTGACCAAACGAAAAATTTTCAGTGCCCACAACCTTCAATTTGATTAATTTCAATACAGAATTCTCTACCTCTTGATATAAATCAAAGTTTCTTTTTATTACGTTCAAAAAGAAAACTTAAAGTACAAATCAAAGGAATAAACTTGGGGCACAGATGGGTCAGGTGTTCTTGTGTCCCCTCTCAGAGCCTGTGGAAGCTTCGGATGCTAAAGTAGGCCCGGTTTGCGCCTCATCTTCAAGCCAAGCTATGCATTCACCAGAAAGGGCGCAACTGAAATTGGGAGCGGGAGCCAAAAGTTCTCCTGTTCTCCACGTAGTGGGATATCGAGCTAGTTGTGAACCTCGGATCGAAAATGGAGATGGGTACTCTATTCCCTATTCTCGGCAAGTCTGGTCGTGTCTGAACTAACGCCTGAACCGGAATGGAAAATAGAAGAAATAGTGTGTCAAGCCAATCAACTGAATGTCAGGCAGTCGAGATATGTTGTAGCTCATCTCGGGCAGGTCAAACCAAGGGCAACGCCAAACGATGTCAGCAGCAGCCTGTTGCACATCCAATGGCACCACCACCCCTCGTTAGGGAAATCAACTAGCTATTGGCGAAAGAAATAGCCTCGTACTAAGTCTGCAAGGCAAGAATCCACTGCCTTCAGCCTGTCCATGAGCCATATCTGGGGAGGGATGAAAAATAAGAGAGATTAAAGAAAAGAGAGATGTATATGGAGGAAAACAGTGAAAGGGTTTTATAAAGAAAAACAGAGCTTGAGGACCGAGTGATGTGAGAAACACATGTGAGCGGGGTAGGAAACATACCTGTAAAAGTAGTGGACTTCCTGCGAACTTGGTTGTCTCCCCGCGATGGAAAGCATCCAAGCCCATCAAAGTCTCAGCTAGTGTCAAGCCAATGCAATGCTTGCCCTCTTTCAAGCCTTGGGCAACTTCGATCAAGTGAATGCTAGACCCTCCGAAGTCAGGGTCAAGCAGGAAATGGGCCACCATGCACAAGCAGAGGGCATGCTGCCAAAAACTTTGCCAAAGACGGTCACCATGGTCGCCGATGTCAGAAAATTGATGAATCAAACGAGGAATATCCAACTCTCCGTTGCGAACCAAAGATCGAGCATTGTGTAAAGTGAGCCCACACATCCTTCCTAAAACCTGGATGTGGCTGAAACAGGACTGGGTAAGATTTCCTCGTTATGCCGGGATTCCATCAAAACTTGGAATTCTTCGATTGTAGGGCACATCTCTTGCCCCCCGAAGTTAAACACATGCGTAATCGGGTTCCAACATCTAGCCGCGGCATAAAGGAGCGGGAAACATAGTGGGTTACGACTTAGCGGGAATAGTGCATTTATCCCGAAACCCTAGAAATTCACTTTTTTCGAGCCATCTAAAATTGCAATCCAAGTTGAGTGCTTTTTGGCGAAGAATGGCTCCATTTGTGGTAAAAGTAGAGCAGGAATGAAGAAACTACGAAATCCTAACTTTTGTAGAAGATAAGGCACTAAGTGGAAGACAGGTGGCAACAATCTAGAGACTCCTTGCAATAATGGCCGACCGACTCCTCTAAGTGGCTGACAACCCCTGTTTCTGCCCAACAGAATCCCTTTGGTCTTCCTGTGTGTTGAGAATACCGAGAACCTATGTTTTTGTTCTACTCTCGATGCCTTCTGCTGTTTTGTTTTAGTAGTTTTGTTGAGTCGCTCTCAAGTTTGTTTTAATTTGTTTATCGAGTTGTTTTAATTTGTTTATCAAGTTGTTTTGTTGTTACTTATCGAGTTATATTTGTTTCGTTTATCCAGTTGTTGTTGTTTATCGAGTTGTTGCATTAGTTGTTCTTTGAGTTGTTTTACTCTGTTTGTTATGTATTGGTCAGTTCATTACCTGACTAAGCAATTGTCAGGACAATGTACAATATTCAATTTCCATCAATCCCGTTTTTGTGTAAAATGGTGCAATGCAATGCTCAGAATATAAAATGCAACACGTTTTCATCAAAACACTGTTTTCATTCCAATCATGGTCTCTTTTTACAAAGAGTAGAAGCTTTTAAGAAAATAAAACTGCCTAAAGTTGTACAATGTGCTAACACTACTAACGAAAAGAAACAAAGCAAAAACATATAAATCAGCACTGGCTAGCTCAAGCTCTAGAGGCCCTCTTCGTCTTCTTCCTCGGCGGGGCGGACTATGCAGAACTATCCCTATCCGCACCACTATCTGAACCCAATGTAGAACTAGAACTGGAGTCATCGTCATCCTCTGCATCAGAGTCTGGCTCAACATCATCTCCATTAGTGGAATCTGAGTCAGCATCATCGTCTCCGCTCTCGGATGACTCATCGTGCTGATCACCAGCCTCTTCGATCTCACTGGTCTCATCGTCGTCATGCATGATAGGCTCTCGACGTCTCCCTCTGCCACGTGTTGGAGCCTGTCTCTCTTTCTCTGCTGCTGGAAGGGGCGCAGATGGTCCTGCTTTTGTCGCCATCGGCCCTGTCGGAAGAGGTGTGACCTGAAAGGGTAGTTTGAATATGTCAGCCACAATATGTGTATCAGATGCAAGTATCGTATACGGAATGAGTACTTGCAGAAGTCAAATATGGTGGGTGTATGGAATGTGCTAGATATGATCTGTACATGCAGTGTATCAGTGCAGTGTGGGGAAATGTTCAGTTGAGATGTCAGTTTCAGTATATCAGCAGAAATATGGTAACCGAAATGCAAGAAAACAAAAAAATTACCTGAATGCCGTGGGAGCCGAGTATCCACTCCGATCATGCCCTCGAATGAGGCCAACATCTCGAGTAACCCCTCGACGTACCTTGTGGACGGCTGCAAATGCAAGTTGGAATGATCATTGTCTGAATGAATGTCTGAGTATCTGAGCGAGAATGGAAAATGAAAGCTGTAGTACACACCGGTGGTGAATCAGGTGTCCTGACATATCGGTGACCGGGCAACGGAGGCTCAATCAAGATCTGATAAGGCTCTCCAGAGTACCGCCAACCTGTCAGCACGGTCGGAAGATCTGACCATCCAAAACTCTGCTTAGCGGGAGGCAACCCTCTAATCCTGCCCCTCGGTGCTCGGGCCCTACTCGTCGAAGGGGCATCAACTTCCCTTCCTATATAAGCACGAATACCTGTTAAAGGAGGCGTGAAGTGCATCTGGATATAAGTCGTATAGTCCCCCCCTCAAGGAAAAAGTCTACATCTCCACCTCTTGTGAAGTCAATGATCTCCTAAGGAAAGAGACTCTTTGTGGCTTGCATGGATGTAGGAGGTGATATGGGAGCCGACTGTAGTGGCACACCTAGTGTCTGGCATAGAAAGCACTCACCTAGGAACCAGGCTCGGCCTACTGGTCCCTCAAGCATGAGCCGATAGTGAGAAGCGCCCCAGGCGCCGACGAACTGATATTTGACACCCTTTGGCATCGTCACCCAACGTTGCCAAGTGATCTGCAGACAGCAAATGCATAGGTTGTTAGTTGTCATTAGATATGCAATATGAATTAGAGTTGAAAACAGAAAGAACTGTGAGTTTTGAGTTACCTCTGCTGCCCTCACTATATCGTAATACTGGCGAAAAAAATGAAAGGCTCTCTCAGGTCCTGGGCTGACATCTCCTGTCATACCGGTGAGAATATGGCACCCCAAGCGGCATCTCGACCTCTGGCTCTGGGGCAGGCGTCGAAAAATAGGCATACACCCACAGCTGTGTAAAAGCAAGAGGGCAACAATGAGTATACAACAGATAAACATAGATAATGCAGAAAGCAGAGTATATGTGCAATGTCCAGAAAATGCATAATGTAGAGAATACAAAATAAAGAAAAAAATGCAGAAAGCAAGGTATGTAGTATAATGTATAGAAAGTACAAATGCATTGCAGAAATTAGATTATGTGTGTGCAATGTGCGGTGCGTGCAGTGTACAGAAAGTGCAAAGCAGAAAGCATGGCAGAGAACGTAAAGCAGAAAAATAAAGCATACCTCTCAGGCTCTCCAATAGCCACCAACTCTGTTCCCACTCCTGCGGGATGTTGAGCTCATATAGCAGTACAGGGTAGCGAGGTCACCACTGCCCCAGTCGTAATGTCGGACCTAGGATAAGTTCACTAAAGCACTTAGAAGATATAGCCCGACTGTGTTCACCCTGTCGGCGAATAAGGTAGTGCCAAAGAGGAACACCAAGAAACCTTGAGCATATTGCTTGGTCTCCTCTTGGGTCGCTGGTGTCGTCCCTCTATAATGATCTGCAAACCAGGTGTACCGGACCATCCCTGATCGGAAGATCGATGGGTGTGCCCCCAGCAAATAGATTCGGGTGGCCTCTCACTCGCCCGTGTCAGTATCATATGGGATCGGCCGGCCTCCTACCTCGATGCCCGTCAGCATGGCAAAATCATACGGGGTCATCGTCATATCCCCGACGGTAGAGAAATTGAAAGAGTTGGTGGTATCCCACCATCTCTCTATCAGCGTGCCCAGAAGGGTCCTACTCGCCATGAGGTGCGACAGCTCCATGCAGAATAAACCAAACCTCGCCTCATCAACGATTTGGCGGACACCATCGGGGAGGTCCATGTACCACTCCCTCGCCGATGTGGACCCATATCCTTGAGAAAAATGAGAGTCTACTTGTGTTCAGAATGAACAGAAGAAAAATAGTGTGGGAATGTGTTCAAAACGAGCATAAGAAATACAGTGTGTGAATGTGTTCAGAATGAGCAGAAGAAATACAGCGTGTACATGTGTTCAGAATGAGTAGATGAAATACAGTGCAAAGGTGCGAGCTGTGCCAGAAATGTAAAGTACATCGCGGAAAATGTAAGAATACAGTGCATACCTTGGAGCCGCCATGAGATAAGTGAGACTCTGACTCTCACAACAAGAGATCTGCTGGTGCGCCTCATGCAAATCCACTGAAATGACGGACTATACTGGGCGGTAGTGCATGCGCCTTGGGACAGTATCTCTCCGGGTCGAAAGGTCAGACTCTAGGTGGTAATGGTATGTACTCGAGATCTCCCTCTATCCCTGGAGAACCTCCATCGTGAGGAATGTCATTTGCCATCGGGAAAGAAGGTGAGAAAGTTGGCGAAAATGAGCAAAGTAGGTGGAAAATGCCAAAAGTCAACAAAAGTCAACTCTCGGAGAGAGAAAATGGGAGAAAAAGTCAAAGCCTGAGAAAGGCATCTAACTCAAGACAAGCTTGAGGGAAACAAACCTCAAGTGGCAAAAATGGAGAAAAAAGCTCTGAAAACAAATTTCAATCGGTTTAAAATGAAGGAAATCAAGGGGTTTTAGCAAATGAACTTCGCGTGGGGCGTTGGAAAATGCGTATAAAGCACGGATCTATGGGAAAAAAATGTCTAGGGAGGAAGAGGAAGTATTGTCGGCACTGTAGGTGTGAGGAAATGTGACTTGGAAATGTGTATTTAAAGATCTCCATGCAAAAAGACCAAAATGGCCCGGATTTGCCACAACTGGCCGACCGGCCACTTTTTGTGGCCGACGGCCACCTCAAGTGGCCGACAGTCTTCCAGTGTGCTCCCTATGTGTTTTTATGCTGTTTTGTGCCTTGGCTCTCGAGAAAGTGCAAGAAAATTTCACTTTTCAGCTCAAAGTGTCTCTGCGAGAGTTTCTAATCGTGTCTTCAATGCATGACTCATAGTCAGCCGGTATGAACAAGGTGTATCCTTTTGAAATATACTGTAACTCCTCCAAGAGGTAAATCAAAGGTTGCAACTGAGTCGGTTCTATTAAGGCACTTTTTTTTTTTATTTATCGTTACATAGAACGTGTGTTGCCTTATTCGGTGTTTTCCATCGAACATGCTATTGATGTTGCATTGAATATGTGTCATTATTATTGTGCATAGACTATGTATGTTGTGTTGCATTACACATGCTCTCATGTTTGCATAGAATATGCATGTCGCGTTGTATTGCATTGTACATGCCCTTACATTTGCATAAAAAATGTTCGTACCTGTTGCATTGAACATGCCTTTTGGTGTTGTATAGAACCTGCTCCATTTTTCATTGCATAGAATATGCTTCTATTTTGCTCCTTGCATATTGTGCATGAAACATGCCACTAGCATTGTGTCATGGTTATTCGTCTTGCATAGAACATGCATTTTTATTGTATTGTACCTGTCAAGTTTCTTTCTTATGCAGGCACGATATTGTATGTACGGTTCATTCAAAGCTGGTGTAACTAGACAATATTGTATGTACGGTTCATTCAGAGGAACTCCAGGTAAGATCATTCCTGTCCTTTGAACTCTTTGTTTTGGTTAGAAACACTCAGGTACGTTTGGTGTTTACGCCAGACCTTGTTGGTTAAAAACATTGGGACGCGTGCCTGATGTTTATACCACCCCCCGGTTAGAAACGTTTGGAACGTGTTCCGACCCACCTTTTTGGTTAGAAACATTGGGACGTGTGCCTGATATTTATACCACCCCCTGGTTAGAAGCATTTGGAATGTGTTCTGATGCTCATACCATCCTTTTGGTTAGGAACACTGGGACATGTGCATGATGTTTATACCAGCCCTCGGTTAGAAGTGTTTGGAACGTGTTCCGACGCTTATACCACCCTTTTGGTTAGAAACATTGGGACATGTGCTTGATGTTTATACCACCCCCCAGTTAGAAGCGTTTGGAACGTATTCCGACGCTTATACCACCTCTTTGGTTAGAAACATTGGGATGTGTGCCTGATGTTTATACCACCCCTGGTTAGAAGTGTTTGGAATGTGTTTTGATGCATGTACCACCCTTTTGGTTAGAAACATTGGGACGTGTGCCTGATGTTTATACCACCCCCCGATTAGAAGCGTTTGGAACGTGTTCTGATGCCTATACCACCTTGTTTTGGTTAGAAACATTGGGACGTGCTTCGATGTTTATACCACCCTCTAGTGTTTGCGCTACTCTCTTTTCCCTCTCGCGTGTGACGCGTTAGGATGCTTTGGTTAAGAGCATCCGGATGGATTCCAATGCTTATACTGCTATTTGTTTTGGCTACATAATGTTTGGATGTGTTTCACTTGTTATCACTGTTCTCTGTGGCTCGGAACCTTAGGGTGTGTCCCTAGGTTTATACCATCTCACTCCTCACGTGTGCCACGCGTTGGGATCTTGTTTTACGCCTCGGGTGCGCCTGAGGGTTGTGTTGTTCTTTACCTTTCCTACGTGATGCGTAGTTATGCCTGCATAATTTTCTTACATTCTTTCTGCATGAAATGTGGTTTGGTTCATGTTTACTTGCCTATGTATGAGTTTGCTATAGCATTTCTTTGCATAACATTTGCATCTAGATGTTTTGTTATAGCCTCATTACATTATCATAAGTTATGCTGTTGTGTTGTGCATATCATTTGCATCTTGCCCCAGAACTATGCTGGTTTGATGAGGAGCAATTAGGCATCAATCCGTGATGACCAAAACTAAGCTGTCTGCACTAAAAAAGGGATATCTCTTAGCACACTTGGAATTTTGATGTGAGGCTTTCACCATTGGAAATCTTACTTCCAAGGCTTCAATTTAGACACAAGAATGACCTGAGAAGAGTCCAGATAAAGGAGATATGCCCATTTGAAGTTGGACCTGAAGAGCAGATTTTCGCTGTCAGCCACCAGGGGTGGCTGGTCGGCTAGAAAAGTGGCCGGTCGGCCATTAAGGTCCCAAACTCAGATATTTTGCAGATCTTTTCCCTCCAGCTATCTCCCACAAGCTCCAGCTGTTTGTTTTGTAGATATTTCGACCAAGGCTCTTGTATTGCTATATACGGAGGCCATATCTCTCATTTGGCAAGATTAGCAAATTTTGGGAGCCTCTCTCTCTAAAAATTCTCTCACTCTACATTCCTCTCTCTCTAGAATTCTCTCTCTCTTGCCCTTTTGTGCATACAAGAAGAGAGTGTGCATGGAAGTAGAGATACACCTCTCCTTTGCCTAGACATCCTTGATCAAACTTGACCACCATTGGGCTGAGATTCCTTGGGACCATTTTTTAGCTCTAGAAGGAGGATTGAGCTTGGTTTGGTGCCTCTTTTGTGCCTAAGTGGTGCTTTGCTTCAAAGGTATAACACTTACCTTATTTAAGCTTGCTTTGAACACTTGTTTTGCATCTTCTTCCACTGTTTTGAGCTGGTTTTCAACTGGAAAAAAAAAACAAAAAAAAAATCTATTTTTCAGTCCTTAAAATGGTGGTTTAATGCCTTTTTGTGCTAAGGGGTAGTCTGCCCTTCTTGTTGCCTAATTGTTAAGCTTTTTGTGCCATCTTTCAAGGCCTTTAAGTCAAAATTTTTGGGCCTTTAAACCACTAAAATTCAGAGTTATTTCAGTAGTAAAAACTTTGTTTTGAAGTCAAAAAAGGGAGGGGTTGGCCTCCCTTCCTTGTGTCTCTCTTCCAGGCCTAGTTAGCATTGCATAGTAGCATGTTTTTGTGGCTTGTGTTAGCTTGTTTGCAGCATATTTTTGCCTCTGATTTGGCATGTTTTAGGACTGTTTTGGGCTGGTTTGGTCCTTCGAGTCTTGCTTTGTATGCTTGTAGTGCAATTGTGCTTAAGGGTCTAGTTTGTGCTATGTGGTAGCCTTTCATTCTAGCCTTTTTAGCTTACTTCAAGCATGTTTTAGAACTTCTTTTAAACTGTTTTAGGACTATTTTAAAGTGTTTGTGCCTTTGGGGCCTTGCCTTGCGTGGCTATAGTGTAGTTGGCCTCACTAGCTTTGTGTTTCACAGTCTCCAACTTGCTTTGCATTAGATGATTGCATGTCATAGCATCATTTAGAATGTGATTTTAGTGCATAAACCTCTGTCACAATCTCACATAGTCCACTCTTTCATTGCTTTTGAGGGTTGTGTATTGTGCCTTATTTGTGGGCTTACATGTGTGCATGTTCTCCTAGTCTTTTGAGCTTCTATCTCAGCATGTTTAGACCATTATTTTGGCATGTTTTAGCTCTGTCCAGAGCTGGTTTGGCCATTTGAGTTTGATATTGCATGCCTCTAATGTAGTGCTCTTCACTAGTTTCAATGCCTTTGGCCCTTAACATGTTGTGCATATGTTGATTGCATGGTTTAGTATCTTGAGCATGCCATTTCAACACTACAAGTCTGCAACCTCCCTCATTTCTTCATTTTTCCATTTGTTTTAAGGGTGGTTAACCTTATGATTGTATTTAAGCTTGAGATAGAGCTTGTGCTCAATGGTTTTAATTCTCTTTTGAGGGTTCCTCCTAGCCAAAGGCATGAGCTCTCTTGTAACGACCCCAAAATCCGTATCTGAAATTACCCTTATACCATTGTGGGTTAATGCCTTTTTAATTTAATGATATCTGTTTGAATGGAAGAATTATCTGTTGGGTCACGGCTTTAAAATTGAAATTACCGACCTTTACAGGTTCAAAAATCACAATTGAGTACTTGGGTATGTTAATGGGAATTTTTAGACCTATTTGGAAAAATTAATTGGAAATCCAACTTGTCTGATTCGTTAATGTACATTTGGGTGGTTAACTTAATACTGCCAATTGAAGGCCTTAGAGGCTTCAGAAACCAGAACAGAGGACATGTTTATGATTATCTCAATTTTTAGAGTCACCTGGGAAGTTTAATTGAAATTTGATTTGTGCGATTCGTAAGGGCGTGTTTGGCCTCCTTATTGTGAAGAGCTTAAGTGTGTGTATATTTATATATATGGAGGCATGTGATGTGTGTTGGGAACTCAAGATATTGAGCCAAAAATATCTAAGGTAGAAGAGAAGAGAAACGTGAGAGAGAAAGAGGGAAAGAGACCAAGATTCTTGAAGAAAAAAAAACAACCCAACAATCATGGGGGTTTGGAGATGATTAAGGGGAATTGAAGAAAGAGAAGGGGAATCAACCATGGAGGCTTGAGGAAATGGAGGAGATGAGAGGAAGACCAAGATTGAACTAAGGTATGATAATTTATCTCGAATCCTTGTGTTTAAGACATTAATTTCATGAAATCATAATGATATGGAAAGATTTGAGACCATTTAAGTTAAGGTTCTAAGCATGTATTTAATTGAATTCAATTTAAGGAATGAGACCTTGGGTCTATGCTTTGTTTATGATTGGGGCTCAATCTTATGAATACTATATGAAATGCACTTTAGAATTGTCCAAAGAATAATATCAAGCAAGAATTAAGTGAATTTGTTTGAAGACCCTTGAGGATTATGAAGGATTAAGCTTGAAGATTATGAAAGATTAAGCATGAATCTTGAACCTTGAAGCAAAGATTGATTTGTTTAAAATGAAAATACATTTGGTTAATGTTAAATTATCATGTTATGAGGCAATTTTACATGTTTTTAAGTGATTTATATTAGAAATTAAGCTTAAGAATGGAAGAACCAAGTATTGGAGCAAAAAGAGCCATTTTCGGACTCCAAACTGCCCAGAGCCGCACGTGCGGCGGGTCTTCCCACACGTGCGGCGCTACAGTACCAAAACCAAAATTGAATCTGCTAAAAAAGCACGTTCTCCCGCACGTGCGGCCCCATTCCCGCACGTGCGGCCCTGTTTCCCGCACGTGCGGGGAGACAGCTCTGTTCAGCCAACTTTGAACAAGCATATCTTTTGCATCCGGACTCCGTTTTGAGTGATTCTTGAGCCTAAAATGAAGCCCCGGAAGTCTAGTTTCCAATGGTGGTGGTCGCACTCCCAAATTCTAAATACAGAAATAGTTATGCTTAAATTAGTGAGAGTTGTTCACTTTCTGTCTACCGATTTTGTACCGTTTCTTCGTCGAAACCTTTCTCCTATCGCTTCCTCTTATCTTGAGGCATGGATTATAACCTATGGAGGACTAATGAGTCTAGAACCAGCATGGCTATTGATTAAAGAATAAGAAAGAGATTGGTTTTATTCTCATATTCTGTTATGTGCATTATGTTTGTAGGTCAAGACGAGGACATCGTTCCACCGCTTCAGAGACCTACCACTGTGAGTAATACTACGGAAATGTACATTTTATTTACCATTGATAATTATTGTCACTAATGCTCTGTTCTTCGTAAGTGATACATGAACATTTATGACGATTGGAAGTCAATGTGAACGTTGAAAGATTGGCATACATCGGTATGACTTTAAAATCATTATGTCCTGTCAATAGCTAATAAATGGAACTATGGTATTCTGGTATCTCTGGAATCCTTCAATCGGTAAAATGTGTTTACCTTTCGTTAATATTTATCAAGAACGTTCTGTTAAACTTAAGTTAACTGCATTAACTTAGGTGAATGATGCAATGGTTACCAGTAATACTCTGTTAGTTGCGGGTCAACCATATTAACATATATGAATGATTAAATAAAGGTGTATATTACTGATTAATAGCTAAAGTGAACCATACCATTTCTTAATGAATAAAGAGACTTTGCGTTCATCTTCGAAGAATCAGAATAATTGGAAAGTTATGTAAATCCATATGAACTCAAAGTGATTCTGAATCTACAACATGAATGCAAAAGTTTAACATCAATAAGTGACCCACATGAGAATGTGAATTATTCCATTTTGTTAAGCGCACGATAATGACATGATATAACAAGAAATGCCCTATTACGTTATGAGTTAATGAATGATTATCCATATATGTAAAAGTATTCATGGCATCCTAAGCACAAGGCCCTTACCCGGGGGTAATAATACCGTGGTCTTATGGCCCTTGCCCGGGGGTAATAATACCGTGGTTCAAGTAAGTTACGAGATATCTCTTGCCACCGACGGTCTTGTACGGGTGGGTTATGTTTTGCCATCGACGGTCTTGTATAGATGGTACCACCGACGGTCTTGTACGGGTGGATTATGTTTTGCCATCGACGGTCTTGTACGGATAGTACCACCGACGGTCTTGTACGGGTGGGTTATGTTTTGCCATCGACGGTCTTGTACGGATGGTACCACCGACGGTCTTGTACGGGTGGGTTATATTCAAGCATGAACTCTGATTTTTGTTTCTGATTCAAGCATAATTAAGAATATGTATGAATATGTTTCTATTTATCCGTTCCGTTTATGCTATGTTATAACATGATATGAATTGATCGGTCTTTAAGACCTAATGATTTCTGGTATGGAACAAAGTGCTACACGGAACTAAGTGCTACGACGTGAGTCACCTCTAGAATCCGTGTGAGACACCTCTTGGGTTCATACAAGTATGTTCAAGAGCTATATGCCAACATGTGTGAAGCTTAATATTAATACGTTCAAGGGCTTAACGCCACTCTGTTCAAGGGCTTAAAGCCATTCTGTTTAAAGACTGGGCCTAAGGCTGTCCTGAAATTAGTACAAAATCAGATTAACTATAAGTTCTCTATATTTATATACCTTCTGATTCAAGTTAGTTATTGGATTATCACGTACTATTATTCATTGAGCCTTGCTCACTCTGTTTTTATGCATGTTTATGTAGGTGAGCCATCGGGGATTGACACTAGAATTGTATTGGGGTCAACCTGTTTGCCAAGCCGCTTGGGGTACGCCTCCGTGTTGAGGCCTTACTTTTGATTACTGGGAGTTATGTAATTTTTGGAGTCTTATTTAAGTTTGTGTGAGATCTGCATAATTTTGTGTTTGTATATGTAATTATGGGAATGTATGTAAATGCTAAATTAATTAAGTCATCATGTATGCACAAGCTCAATGGATGTTGCATTTTATTGTTATTGCTTCCGCTTAAGGCCCCATATGTGGTTAAATTTTATTCTAAAATTTCTGTTTGAGGCCTACGTACAGGTCGGTCGTGGACCAAACTTTTAGGGGCGGGTTTGGGTCATGACATCTCTCGTGTCTTAAACCATCCTTTGGTTGACCCCTCTCTCATTAGAGGACTTTCACATTGGACTTTATCGGTTAAAGGGTTAATCGGTAATTTAAAATGTGTAAATAAAATGATCCAAGTAAAGCATGAACAAGATAAGCATTTGTGTTGCATTGCATGTGTTTGGATCGGACGTTAATCCAAACACAAGAAATGTGGCACGTTTCATACTCAAAGGAATGAAACGTGTCACATTTCTTGGTTTCCATCACCCTTGATCATGCATGATAGGGTGGTGGTCCTTCGAGTCTTATTTGCGCATTCATGAAGTTTGTACAAGCTTGGTCTTTTGGCCATCATGCATTGAGATTCTTGATTGGTGGCTTAAAAGCGCCACACTCCTTTAAGCTTGAGAAATGATGAGGAGAGTGGTAATACACACATTTCTTGCAAAATGCCTTGTTTTGCCTCTACTGTTCTCTGTTGCAGCAAAAACAGCATTTTTGAAAAGCAGGCGGCCGACCAGCCACTTGAGGTAGCCGACCGGCCACCTAAGCTAGCTGACCGGCCAGTTAGAGTGGCTGACAGTCACCTTTTGTGGCCGACAGGCCACCAGTTCATTTCTATGCAAGAGCGTTCCTGTGTTAGAGCAGAGGCAATCAGGAAGTTTGTACAGTGTTCAGAGATCACATCAAGTGCAAACAGAGGTAACCGATGGCAAGGCGATAGATTTTCGGGAGGAAGCAACCGAGCATGCATGCGTCCCTCGTCCCTCGATGCCATTTAAATTGCTTTCGATAGCTTAGCATAGTTGATTATTCAATTTGTTTTGTAATATTTTAATTAGCTTAGCATTGCTGGGTGTTCGATTTGGTTTGTTGTAATTAATTAGTTTGGAATAGTTAATTAGTTTCATTTTTTAATAATTAGCTTAGCTTAGTGTAGCTTAGCTTATTTATTCGGACCCTCTTTTGAGAGGGCGCAATGTTGTAATAAGTGTGCGTAAGTGTGTGCCTGTCTTCCAACCCCACATCTTTCTCCCTTTTACTTAACCGCTTTTGATGGTTAGATTAGGGTATATTTCGATTAGCATACCTTATGCTTGCATGTTTGCATCATTCATTTGTCTTGCATGCACCGAGGCTCGATACATCATTCAAATTGCATTGTATTTCAATACCTATTGCAATACGTGTTTCAAAGCATGTTATCAAATTGTTGCATTCATATGCCATCTTAGATAGCCGAGCCTATTTAATTGCATTATTGCATGTATTGTATTAGGCATTTTGTATAGTTAGTATCATGCATGATTTCTAACTAGCTTTTGTTTTGCCTTGGAGTACACACTGTAAGTTTTACCCCTTAGCATACTTGCATAAGTGTGAGTGTTGCCATGATAGCATGCTTGACATGAGGCTATTTGTTTATTTGCAAAACTGCATGAATGCCTATGGATGAAGGCTTTGTTGCTTAGATTGGGACAATTCGATGATTGCGAGTTTTAAGCTCACGTTGCGAGGTGGCAAAACATCATGTTTGAAACCCACTTAAGAGTGGTAAATCCGCGCTTTAGCCCACTTGCGAGTGGCATTTTCAAACCATTTTCGAAAATAAAACATGAGTCTAATTCGTTCCAAGTCTTGTGACTTAGTATATACTTGTATGCTGTCCGCATCACATTGTAAAGTTGGCTAATAACCGGAACAAGAACACATGAGGTTTATAAAACAACATATCATGCTTAGTAGAGGCTGATCCTTTGATCGGGTGAGTGGGAGTGCTCATGTCATGACCTTCCCCTCACGTACACAATTTCCCAAGCCAAGGCAACTTTGGTGATGACGGATACGTGGCCTTTGGCACGAGTCAGGGTTTCCTAAATTTCCCAAAAATAAAATATTTAGGTGGCGACTCTGTAATCTGGCAAAGCATTCCAGTTTTGGCATTATTTGATTAAAAATTTGATTTTCCAAATGATTTGTCGGATTAGACTCTTGGTGTTTATCAGTCTCACATTGCACTTTGTGAGATTAGATTCAGAACCATGACAAGAGTCCGAACTGTAAGAGACGAATTCGCGCCTCTCTGAAGGGGGGCGTGCGAAGAAAGTAGAGTCCACATAGAGGCATTGTAGACACCCTATTTTTGACCGTCCTCAAGACTCGGCTATGCTTGCAGGTACATCTAGGGACAAGTTTGATTGCTCGTCAAGTATTCGAATTTCGTGGCAAAACGTCACAGGTTTGAGCGTTCCAAACCCAGTATTCTTTCTGTCTCATTTTTGGACCATGTGTTGGTCCTTCCAGCATACTTGTTGTAGTGCACTGCCGGCCACTGTTTGGCACTGTCGGCCATGTATTTGCCTCTACCTGCCATTGATGAAGCCTGTCGGCCATCAATGAGGCACTGCCGGCCACCACTGATGGCCGGCAGAACACCTTGCCTCAGCAGATTTCATGCCAGATCTTTTGAGCCAGCTGGTTTTCACTCATCCCTTCTCTAGACTATGGAGGAATGAAGCACATTTCATGCTTGTTTAACAAGCTTCGCATTACATGCCTCTATATAAGGGGAGGCTCCTCCCCTTTTACAAAGGTTCAGAAACTTTGGAGGCAATATCTCTCTCCCTCTCTATATTTCTCACTCTCTCTCTTTCTATTGTGTTAGTTTGTGCCTTACAGTGTAATTTCTCTTCTTTTTTGCACTACAATACCTAGTAATACACTACCATCTTTGAGTTGAGGTTCTTGGGAGTGTTATTTGAGCTCTAAAAGTTGGTTTTTTCCTCAGAAGTTGCTGGTTTCGAAGTTATGCTTCAAGGGTGAGTTTATTTCTCTTTTAAGCCTTTGTTTGTATACTATATTGGCCATCCTTGCATATTGTTTTAGGCCTTGCTTTCAACTGAAAAAAAAGTTCTGTACTTATGTGCTTTTGATGATTGTTTAAGGCCTCTTTGGTGTTGAGGGTGTTCTACCCTCTTGTGTACCTTGTTTGGCCTTGTTTTGAGCCATCTCTTAAGGCCCTTGGGGAAATCTTTATTTAGCCTTCTAACTACTGAAATCCAGTGGATCTTCAGTGGTATAAATGTGGTTTTGAGGCCTCAAATGAGAGGGGGTGGTCCCCTCTCTTCTTGTCTTATTTGTTTGTGTTAGTGGCCTATCAAACGAGCATGTATTTCTATCCTCTTGAGGCTCAGTGTGAGCATGTTTTTGTGAGTTCTTAGGTCTAGTATAACTCTGTTCATGGCTGGTTTGGTCACCTCATGTATGTTTTTTACACTTGTAGTGTAAACCTTGCTCACTAGCCTAGTATACTTGGTGTTTTGGCCCTTTATTCTAGCTTGTTTTGGCTACATTCCAGCAAGTTTTCACTCATGTTTTAACATGTTTTAGCTCTTTTTTGAGGCTTCTTGGTTGAATGATGCTTGTTATGCATGCTTGTAGTGCAATAGCGTTGATTAGCTTTGAGTTTTGAGGTATCTTGCATGCTTGACTTCAGGTGTTTGCATGTTTTGGCATCATTTGGAATGATATTTCAGAGCATATAGTGTTGTTGCACTTCTATGTTTTTCACTCTTTAAGTGCTCTTGAGAGTTGTACCTTTATGCCTTATTTGCGAGCCATTGCATGAGCCTTATTTTCTTGCCTTTCAAGCCATCATCTTAGTCCATTTTGGCTACTATTTTGACCTGCATAAGGGCTTTTTGGGGCTGGTTTGGCCATTTGATCATTGTCTTCCATGCCTCTAGTGTAACACACTTCACTAGCTTTGATGCTTAAGCCTTGCAATATGCATCACATAGGTTGTTTGCATGATTTTAAGTCATTTAGCATGACATTTCAGTGCTGGAACATATGCCATTGTACTCCATGTTTCACTCTTTCGATGCCTTTGGAGAGTTGTGTCTTGTGCCTTAATCTTGCACAAACATGTATGCGTGCTTGGCTAGTCCTTTGAGTCTCCATTTCAGCATGTTTGGCCACTGTTCTAGGCATGATTGAGGTCTGTCCATATTCGGTTTAAGTCCATATAGCATGTTGTTTTCATGTTGTCACATTGCATTGTTGTTTGCATGCTTATGTTGCATTGCATTGTGTTTGCATGCCATTAGCATTGATAGGTTAATCATGTTGCATTGCATTGTGTTCAACCCAGTGTTGTGTTTGAACACAAGGTGGATTAGCTCATTTCATACTTGAAGTGATGAAATGAGCCAATCTTCCTTTGGTCTCCATTGCCTTTGATTTCTCATGATAAGGAGGTGATCTTGGTGTCTTGTTTGTCATGCATTTATTGAATTTACACATGTTGGATCTTTGGCCATCATGCATCAAGATGCGTGATTGATGATCTTTGATACAATGATGCCCCCTCTATTGATGTTTTGAAGTGATATGGAGTGGCATGGTGCATACATATCCTTGGGAGACCCTCTCTTTTCTCTATTTTGTGCTCTGCTACAGCTTGGTGTCACAGCACACCAGTGGCCAACACCCTCTTATTGTTGGCCGACAACCCTTCTTCCTTAGTCGGCAGCGTGCACTTTGGGTCGACAGGGGGGTCGGCAGAAGCTCCTCATGGCCGGCAGGCCACTGGTGCACTCTTCAGCACTGTTTTGGTGTGATCCAACAGCTAGTTCTCAAGGACACACTGCAGACAAAGCCTCTAAAGAGCATTTGGAGTGCTTTTCGGGACGAGAATCGAACATGAATCTTTAACTTCTTCAAGGCAGAGCTGATGCGGCCTTGTTTACACACTTTAATGCTTAGCATGATTTTGTAATATAATTAATTCATTCGTTAATTTGTCAAAGTTTTGTAATAATTAGTTGTAGCTAGTTATTCAATTTGGTTGTGTAATAATTAGTCTAATTAGATTAGTGGATTAGCTTAGCGTAGCTAGCTTAGCGTATTCATTCGGACCCTCCGTCGAGAGGGCAATTGTTGTAATAAGCGTGCATGTGTGTGATGCATGTCTTCTAATTAGTCTTAGGGCATATTTCAATTAGCATACTTATGCTTTGCATGCGTGCATCATTCATTCGTATTGCATGCACCGGGCTCGGCGCATCATTCAAATGCATTGTATTTCAATACCTATTTGAATACTTGTGTCAATTATTGCATTCATATGCCATCTTAGATAGTCGATCCTACTTAGCTGCATTTTGCATGTGTTGCATTAGGCTTTTCAAACATAGTTAGGATCATGCATTGATTTCTAACATAGCTTCTGTTTTGGCTCGGAGTACACTGTGAGTGTTTACGCTTAGCATCCTTGCATGTGTGTAAGTGACTGCCATGTTTGCATGCTTGCCATGAGGCTAATTGCTTAAATAATTAACTGCCTGAATGCCTGTGGATGAAGGCTTCATTGCTTGAATTGGAACAATTCATCAAAATGTACGTTTTAAGCCCACTTTGCAGAGTGGCAAAATCATGTTGTTTTCCAAGCCCACTTGAGGGTGGCAAAATCCGCATCTTAGCCTACTTGCGAGTAGCAACTTTCAAACCATTTTCAAACAAACAACCATGAGATGTTTTGTTCCAATTTAGGCGATCTAGTCTATACTTGTATGCTATGCGCATCACATAGTAAAGATAGATAATAAATTAGAATAAGAATGCATGTGTTTTAAAAAACAACATATCATGTTAGTAAAGGCCAATCTTCGATCGGGCGAGCGGGGGTGCTCATTGCATGACCTTCCCCTCTCGTACCCAAGTTCTCGAGCCGAGGCAACTTTGGTGATGACGAACACGTGGCCTTAGGCATGAGTTAGGGTTCCCTAAATTTCCCAAAAATAAAATGTTTAGGTGGCGACTTTGAAATCTGGCAAAGCAGTCCATGTTTGGCACTTTTTGATTAAAATTGATTTTCCAAAACAATTTGCCAGATTTTGACTCTTTGGTGATTTATTAGTCTTACATTGCACTTTGTGAGATTAGATTCAGAACCGTGACACGAGTCCGAACTGTAGTAGCTAGAACCACGATTCGCGCCCTCGTGCGCGGAGCGGAGTTCCGGGCGATCTACAAATTCTAGCGACTCTGTTGGGGACTTAAAGAACTTGACTCGAACTCATGATATCTTGTTTTGTCTACACTTATGTGTTTCTTTGCATTACATTTGCATTGGTGTGCCTAGGACACCGTGTTTGTCGTATGCTATTCCTGAACGGTTTGCCGGAGGCTTACTTGGAAAAGTGTGCCATAAGGCTGACCGGTTGCGGGCTCTACCACGATGGGAACACAAACCTCAGTTTTCACCGAGGCACCCTTTTTGACCATTCGACCTAGTGCATATCAGAATCCATAGTGACTATTCCAAACTAGGACAAGTTGCCTACCCGATTGTAGGTTGTTTGAAACCGCTGCGTGCTTAGTGAAACCCTAGCTCCTGACAAGATAGGACAGGGAAATCCTACCCCTCCATAGGGCAGTTTTTGGCTATCACTTGCTTGCTATGTTCTTTTAGAGTGTGCCTCTACAGGGAATGCACGTATCAGTTTGCAAGTATGGGCATCAGGCCTGCGGGCATCAGTATTTGGGGAATCAATTTTACCTGAGAGTATCAGATTTGAGGCAGTGATTTGGGAATAGTGATCAGTGTTGAGAACAGTGTATTCCACTTACAAATGCCAACTGTGTGTTGTCTTTAATTAAAGTCGTTATGCTGCCCATTTTTCTGGTTGTTTCTTTCCTTATTATGCTTTATTTATCTTTTGCAAGGTAGTTTAGCATCATTGCTTCCAAACAGGCAGATATTCCCCAAGCACTTTGGATCAGAGGTCAAAGACTTCATCGATCCGAGGATCTGATTGACAGACAAGCAGTGTTCCTTTCATTACGCCCGGTTGCTAGATGGAGGTCAGTCAGACGTAGTTCATCAGTACAGCAGTTACCAGATCAATGGTCTTTATCCACCCCACCAGTGAATAGTCGGGCTGAGGTTTCAGTTTCTATTGCAGGGAGAGATACACCTGTTGTTCAATTAGATCAGCACCTTACGGCCAATATGGAGGACATGATGTGTCAGCTCCAAGAGACTATGCAAGCCATGCAGCGGGATGTTGCCTGCCAGGCAGAGGTTGTGGCACAACAGGCAAAGTTAATTGCCAGGCTACAACAGCAGCAGCAACCACAACAAGCCGGAGTATCTGCTTTGCATCCACCCCCACCGCCACCTAGAGTTCCAACACTTAGGGAGACTGCAAACGTCCAGGAAGATACGAACGTCCTAACAGGGCCAGTTCCACCACCAATACTACCGCAGACATCGGCTTCCTCAACAGATACACCGTTTGAATATGAGATGGACTCAACTGCTTTGAAGATAAGTAAGCTTGAGAAGTTGTTCAAACAGGCCTAGGGGGTCAATTCCTCCTCGGACATAGAGAATGGATACACCGACTCAACGGTGACTTTGCCTGATCGGTTCAAGATGCCGCACATAGACCGATTTGACGGTTCTGGGGACCCCATGGTACATTTGCGGTTGTTTTCAGATATCCTGAGCCCAATGGGCCTCTCCAAATTGCAAAAGCTTTCCCTCTTCGGCTGGACCCTGTCGGGTGTTGCGGCTATTTGGTATGCAAAGCTGGAGGACTCTATCATGGGAAGCTAGGAGGAGATGGCTGAGGCCATTGTAGCTCAATACTCCTACAATACGCAAATCGAGATCATAACTCATGATCTTGAGGCAACTAGACAAGAGCCAAAAGAAAGCTTCTCTGACTTTGTAACCTGTTGGAGAGCCAAAGCTTCTATGATGACCATCAGGTCGGTCGACAAGGGTCAGGTACGGATGGTTGTGCGCAACCTCCAACCAAAGCTGATGCAAAAGATGATCATCTTAACCCTTCCCACCTTTGCGGATTTACACGAGATTGGGGTACAGATTGAGGACGCCATGAAACAGGGTCTGATTGACCACGAGAGAGAGTAGCCCAAGAGGGCATTTTCTTGCAGTACAAATGCAGGCACAAGTAATGCTGCAGCTGCCAGAACTTCCGATGTGGGCATGGTCACCACCACCACCACTCCAAAAACCCTTACAGCTACACCTTTTACTGGTGCATCCCAAAGTAGCTCACAAACAGCCAGATATTCACCCCGAGGCCAAAGAACCTTTACTCCACTATACATGCCCATGTCCAAAGCTCTGGGGGTTCTGATCAGGAAAGGGCATTTGAAACCCCTAGAGCCGCGGCCATTACCAAATAATCTTCTACCAACCCATAATCCAGCCAAATACTGTGCCTTCCACCAACAGCATGGTCACGACACCGACCAGTGCTACAGACTACATCATGAGATTCAGGATCTCATCAACAATAAGGTAATCGCACCTCCAGAAAAACCAAATGTCACAACCAACCCTCTCCCACAACATAACCAAGCTCCACCACCTAAACGCATCAACCTGATCCAAACCGGGGTTGTGTCATACGACCCTAGCATATATATCACACCCTCCTACCTACCTAAGACGGAGGTGTTCATTCCAGACAGCACAGATTTGTGCATGTTGAGCACCTCCCAAACCCGACCTGAATTGGTGGTGGTGACTGTTGAGGACAGAATAGGGATGACTTTGGGGGCAAATGGGAATGATAATTCAGAGCCTGAGGGGTCTGCGAGATTTGGGTACAACCCGAGTGGTTATATCACATCAACAGACCAGGCTAGACCAAGGATAGAGTTGCTGGTTGGGGCAGAAATTAGTGTAGTTTGGGAGGACAGACCTAATCAGGGGCTAGATGACCTAGCAGAGCTGGAAGAAGACATAGCAAATCTATAGTTCTTCGAAGAGCAGGACTCAGGGGACGTGACTGTCAACTGGTTCAACTTGGATGGGTCAGCAGAGAATACTGGGTGGCTTGACGACCAACCAGAAGTTTTTGAAGAATCTCAGCCAAAACAGGGACCGTCAGGAAGGAGAGCATCAGTAGTGGCCGGAACGGCCGAGAATCAGGAGAAATCACCGGAGAGCGCCGGCGCTAAGAATTTTGCTCGGGATCCGGACAGCTTGAATACAGAGGATACTAAACAGCAGCCCGCACTAAAGCAGTTTGAGCAGGAAAAGATCAAAGATCTTGAGAGGGCTAGGAAGGCCAAAGCCCCTGCAGGGACAAAACGTGCGGTGAGCACCAAAACAGTTACCACGGAACCGGACAGTTGTCTTTCGGTTGCCGACGGGATGTGGTGGGAAGATGACGACTTACGTCTTGCCCACACTGACGAAGATTGGGGGCAGAACCAACTGGATGATACCTGGTATGTTGAAGAGATAGATCATATGACGAGAAGTGGGCGGTATTTCAAGCCCTCACACTTGGATCAACTAGAGGCGTCCAAAAAGGACAAAGAAGCGGAGAGGCAGAAGGAAAAACTGCTCGAGGAGGATGCTATACTGAAACAGCTTAAGAAAACCCAAGCAGACATCTCCATCTGGGGATTGCTTATGGCCTCAAGAGTTCATAGACAAGTTGTCATTTCTGCAATGGATAAGGCAAAACTTTCAATTGATACCACGTCCGAATAGTTAGTAGGGTTGGTTTTTTCTGGGAGGAGCTTCCCTAACCTGGACTTTCATTGACAAGGAACTATCGTATGAGGGCTCAGATCATAACAAACCGCTCTACATCTCTGTCGAGTGTAGAGAGAAATGGATACCGGTAGTCCTTGTTGACACAGGATCTGCTATCAACATGTGTCCATCGAGGACGGCATATGCTATCGGGTTGAAGCCCATGGATTTTGTGCCTACTGCCCAGGTGATACGGGCCTACAATAATACTAGATGAGAGGTGATGGGGACTGTACAGATTCGGACTCAGGTTGGTCCAAGGCAACAGGATATTGACTTTCATGTCTTGGATGTCCCGGCAACCTTCAACCTACTCTTGGGGCGGCCGTGGCTACACCAGGTGAAGGCTGTCTCTTCCACCCTACACCAAATGTTGAAGTACCCCCATGGAAAGGGGGTGGCCATCGTTTTTGGGAATTCTTCGATACATCCGCCGCCGGAGGTTTCTACACCAGTTCTGGAGATTGACCATGGCGCGAAGGATGTGCTTTTGTCAGGATTCACCCTAGCTGAGGCCCGGGTTATACAAAATATACTAGTTGTTGATGAGGGGCTATATGTCAGTGCACAGTCTGTCTACCTTATGAACAAGCTATAGCACATGCCCGGGATAGGCTTAGGGCGAAGTGGTCGAAAAGGCGTTGCAGCATCGGCCGAAGTGTTGGATAACCCACATACCTTTGGTTTAGGTTATCTGCCTACCAAGGAGGATTGGGTTAGGAAAGGAAGAGAGATGGCCGAAAGAGCCAGGGCAAAGCAGGTGGGGAAGCATTATGAGTTAGTTCACCAGCCTATCCAAGGGACCCTAAACGGACGCTTTGTCTGGGAAGGGGAAGACTTCCCGTTTTGCGGCTTTCCGGAGCCATGGCTAAATGCAGAGAGGCAGCGCTTGCCGGGATTTGAGATTTTCTTTGACTTGCAAATATCCGGGGATGAAGTTGCCACAGAGCAGACAGACCCACCAGCTGAGGCTGAGCAGTTCAAGAATGAGTCCGACGGTACAGAATTGGAAATTGGGGTAGCGCTGGCTTGTCTTCTCTCAGATCCTCAGATCGTACCAAAGTGCTTGGGGGATAACTCATCAGTTTCCATAATCGGGAATGAAGCAGTTATGGGCCCATCTTCAGACATTCTTGATGCATCCATCGCACCCTTCCTCGTCTGGCAATACGAGGAGGGCTTTTTATCGAGCATCACCAGGTCAGGTAGTAAGCCGGAATCTGATTCCACTGAGTCTGTGGAGTCAGAATTAGGTTCCAGCTCGTCTAAGTCTGAGTCCGGTATTCTTGAGGGTGACAACCCGGATGCCACTGTCCTGTCTAGGTTGTCTTTTTCTTTGTCCTTTAAGTTTGTTGTAACAGAGGAATCAGGTGGACTGAATGTTGTTAATGAGAATGGTATGGCTGTGGCTTTCGAGTACTTTTATGTGCATTTAATTTATTGCATTAATTAGGATTTTCAAAAATTTGATGAAAACGACAAGGAAGAAATTCCTCCGAGTTTGCAATATTTTCTTGATCAAGAGTAGGAGAGGTTTGTTAAACCCTTGGTTGATGAAATCACAACAATTAATGTTGGTACTGAGAAGGACCCGCGACTGGTCCAGATCAGGTCCACATTGTCTTCGGAGGAGCGCGAGCACTTAGTCGCTTTATTAAAAGATTTCAAAGATGTTTCCGCGTGCTCCAACGAAGACATGCCTAGAATTGATCCTAAGATTGTATAGCACCAGATCCCTCTTGACCCAAAGGCCTAACCTGTTAAGTAGAAGCTCCGAAGAATTCGCCCGGACTGGGCTCTGAAGATCAAAGAAGAGGTCACCAAGCAGATTGACGCAGGGTTCCTGTTGGTATCTGAATACCCTACATGGTTGGCTAATAGAGTTCCAGTGCCGAAGAATGACGGCAAAATTTGGGTATGCATGGACTTCAAGGATTTGAACAAAGCTAGTCCGAAGGACGGCTTTCCTCTCCTGCATTTTGATGAATTAGTGGACTTCACTGCTGGGCATGCATTGCTTTCGTTCATGGATGGGTTTTCAGGCTACAATCAGATTTTGATGGCACCTGAAGACTAGGAGAAGACTGTTTTTACCACCCCGTGGGGAACCTATTGTTATAGGGTGATGTCGTTTGGGCTGAGGAACGCTGGGGCTACGTATCAACGGGCTGCGACCACAATTTTGCATGATATGATCCATAACAAGGTTGAGGTATACGTGGAGGACATGATTGTCAATTCCAAGGAAAGAGAGGGCCACTACACCGCCTTGTAGAAATTCTTCCAAAGGATCAGGGAATATCGATTGCGGCTGAATCCTCAGAAATGTACATTTGGTGTTATAGCAGGGAAAATGCTGGGGTTCTTGATCACACAGAGAGGTATCGAAGTCGACCCTTCCAAAATCAAGGCCATCTTAGAAATGCCACCACCGAGGACTGAAAAGGAGGTGCGAGGCTTTCTAGGTAAAGTGCAATTCATATGACGGTTTATTACAAAATTAACCTTGATTTGTGAACCACTCTTTGGTCTCCTGAAGAAAGGAAAGAAGTTCCAATGGGACGATCGATGCCAAGTTGCTTTCGAGCAGATCAAGCAATATTTATAGAACCCACCTGTGTTGTCACCACCTGAGCCGAGGAAACCATTGATTCTGTAGCTTTCAGTGACTGAAACTATAATAGGCTGCATGCTTGCACAAGAGTCTGAGGGTGAAGTGGAGAAAGCTATCTACTACCTGAGCAAGAAAATGTTGGATTACGAGACCCGCTACACTCCGCTGGAAAAGGCTTGTCTGGCCTTGGTATGGGCTACCAGGAAGTTAAGGCATTACTTGTTTGCTCACTCTGTAATACTGGTTTCGAGATTAGATCCCATCAAATATCTTTTCGAGAAACCGACACTTACGGGTAGGCCAACTCGTTGGTTGTTTCTGCTTTCCGAATTTGATCTGAAGTACAAGACGTGCAAGTCAGTGAAAGGAAGAGCGGTAGCGGAGTTCCTAGCCGATCACCCAGTTGAAGGGGATGAAGCAGTCGAGTATCTGTTCCTAGATGAGGGCATTCTGCATGTCGAAGAAGAAACCTGGACGATATACTTTGATGGAGTGTCAAACCAATATAGGTATGGGATAGGGGTGTTGCTGATAGCACTCGACAATTCCCGTATACCTCTAGTATTCAAACTCTAGTTCAAAGTGTCGAACAATGAGGCAGAGTATGAGGCATGTATTGTTGGACTAGAAGCAGCTTTGGAACTAGGGGCAAAACGGTTGGACGTCATCGAGGATTCGAACCTTGTTGTATCTCAAGCGAAGGGAGATTGGAGAGTTAAAGAGGAGAAGATGAGAATCTATCACCAAACCTTGGATGTGCTGATTCCTCGGTTTGAGAAACTGAACTTTGCTCATCTATTAAGAGAGAACAACAGGTTCACTGATTCATTAGCAACTCTATCTTCTATGATAGACATCCCTTTCGGGGTTCGGATGCATCCGATCATCATCGAATAGAAATTCGTGCCAGCCGACGAGCTGATTGCTGCCATAAAGGAGATACAAGATGAGAATCCCTGGTATTACGATGTCTGGAACTTCTTGGAAAAAGAGGCATATCCACCAGGGGCAAATGCCAAAGACAAGAGGGCAATTCGAAGAATGGCTGCACAGTTCATCATCTGCGGGGGTAAACTATATAAAAGGGGTCATCTCGGGATGCACAAGTTATGCTTTGATGCTGAAGAATCCAAGAGCCTAATGGAGGCCATCCATGGAGGAGAGTGCGGAGCGCACATGAACAGGGTGATGCTAGCCTAGAAGATCCTTAGACAAGGTTATTACTGGTCCACCATGGAGGAGGATTGTATTGGCTTTGTCCGACGATGCCACAAATGTCAAATCCATGCAAACCGCATGAACATTCCACCGTCGAAGTTGTACAGCATGACTTCGCCATGATCGTTTTCAGTCTGGGGGATTGATGTGATTGGGGCTGTCACTCCGAAGGGATCCAATGGGCATGAGTACATTCTGCTAGCGATAGACTACTTCACGAAGTGGGTTAAGGCCCAATCTTGCGCGGTGTTGAAGGCATCGCATGTTGCTAAGTTCATCAGGAACAACATCATCTGTCGCTACGGGGTCCCGAATGAGATTATTTCGGATAATGGTTCCCACTTCAAGAAGAAGGTGATCGACTTGTTGGAGAAGTACAACGTGGCTTTTCATAAGTCATCTACATATCGGCGACAAACCAATGGGGCAGTTGAGGCCGCCAACAAGAACATCAAGCGCATTCTGTAGAAGATGGTGGAAACCTACAGGGACTGGCCAGATAAGCTGCCATTTGCTCTTTGGGGCTATTGAACTTCAATTCAAACTTTTACTGGGGCAACTCTGTATTCCTTGGTTTATGGGATAAAGGATGTTCTGCCTATTGAAGTTGAGGTTCCGTCATTCCGGGTACTGGCTGAGTGTCAGATAGCTAAGGTAGATTGGCAGCAAAGCAGGTTCGAAGAACTCATGCTCTTTGATGAAAGAAGGCTGAAAGCACTGTATCACGTCCAGGGTTATCAACGAAGAATTGACAGGGCTTTCAACAAGAAGGTTATGTCCATGAATTTGAAAGAGGGGGATCTTGTGCTCAAAGACAACCGAGCTCCCATCCACGACCCTAGGGGCAAACTCAGTCCCAATTGGACTGGCCCTTACATCATCAAATCTATCTGGTTAGGTGGAGCTGTCATTCTGATGGACCTAGATGGCCTAGAGTTCTCCCAGCCGATCAACATGGACAAGTTAAAGAAATACTTTCCCTAAGTGGCTCGCTAGGCCGAAAACCCGAAAGGGCGACCTAGGCAAAAGTTAGAGCATGAAAAATTTGAAATAATAAAAACTGAGCTCGCAAGGTTGAAAACCCAGAAAGGGCGACCTTGGAAAAAGTTAGAGCGCAAAAGGAGAGTGTTAATACGCGAATGAACCTGCACCCCCTCCCAAAGCTTGTGGAAGCCTCTGATGCAAAAGTAGGCACAACCTGCGCCTCTTCATCAAGCCAAGCTATGCACTCATCAGAGAGGATGCAACTGAAAGTGGGAGCGGGGCTAGAAGCTCTCTCGTCCTCCATGTGGTGGCATACCGAGCTAGCAGTGCGCCTCGGATTGGAAATGCAACAGGGTATTCTATCCCTTCCTCCGGGCAAACCTAATCATGTCCGAACTAGCATCGAATTCGAAACGGGAAGTAAGGGACACAGTGTGTCAGGCCGATCAACTGAATCCCGGGCTAGCGAGTCATGCTGTAGCTCATTGCCGGTAAATTGAGCCAAGGGCAGAGCCAAGCGATGTCGGTAGCAGACAAACTGCACATCCATTCGCACCACCATCTCTTATCAGGGGCATCGACTAGACGTCGTCGGAAGAAATAGCCACGAGCTGAATATGCTCGGCATGAGTCCACAACCTTCAACTTATCCATCAACCATATCTGGAGAGGGATGAAAAATGAGAGATTAAAGAACAAAGAGGTGTACGTGGAGAGAAAAGTGAGAAAAGTGCTTTGAGAGAAAAACAGAGCCTGAGGGCCGAGTGATGTCAGGAATACACATGTGAGTAGGGTGGGAAACATTACTTGCAGCAGTAGTGGGCTCCCCACGAATCAAGTCGTCTCCTGGCGATGGAAAGCATCCAAACCCATCAATGTCTCAGCTAGTGTCATTGCAATACAGCTCTTTCCCTCTTTTGAGCCCTCAGCAACCTCAATCAAACGGGCACTAAACCCACCGGAGCCTGGGGCAAGTAAGAAATGAGACAACATGCACAAGCAAAGAGCATATCGTCGAAAATCCTGCCAGTGATGGTCGCCGCGGTCACCGGTATCAGAAAACTGACGAATCAAGCTCGGAATGTCTAGCTCTCTATCACGAATCAATGACCGAGCGTCATGCAAAATGAGCCCACACATCCGTCCTAAAGCTTGGGGGTGGCCAAAACGGGGCTGGGGCAAGATCTCTTCCTCACGCTCGGATTCCATCAAAGCTTGGAAGTCTTCCAAAGTGGGACATATCTTTTGACCGCCAAAGCTAAAAACGTGCGTAATCAGTTCCAACACTTAGCCGCGGCATGAAGGAACGGAAAACGCAGCGGGGTGCGGCTCAGCATGAATAGTGCCTTTATTCTAAAGCCCCAAAAATTCTGCTTTTCCGAGCCATCCAAGTTGGCAATCCAATTCATGAGATTTTGGACAAGAAATGGTTCCGTTTGAGGCAAAAATGGAGTTAAAATGGGAGAGCCACGAAGTTGAAACCTTTATAGAAGATAAAGCATTAAGTGGAGGACAAATGTCGATGTTTCGGAGACTCTGCCATCGATGGCCGACACCTGGCAGTGGCACACTGATGGCCGACAGTCCATCCCCCATGGCCGGCAGCCTTTCCCTCAAGCTCATTTACCTTCTTGGTGAAGATCCAGTTGTTTGCTGCCGTGGAGTCCTGTTATTTGTGCCTTTTAAGGTTTTGTTTTTGTCCTGTTGGACTCTGTTGTGTCTCGTTTAGCACGTATTAGTTTTCATTTTTGTATCAAGTTGTAATCATCTTCGTTTCATTTATCGAGTTGTCGTAGCTTTCTTATTGAGTTGTAAACTTGTTAAGGTTTTGTTGTTGCTTATTGGGTTGTGTTGTTTTTGTTTGTTGTGTTAGCTCGCTACCTGACTTGATAATGCACGGATGTTCAATATTCACCAATCTCATTTTTATGCAAAATAGTGCGATGCGATGCTTAGAATACAAAATGCAACACATTTTCAACAAAAAAGCTGTTTTCATCCCATCGTGGATTCTTTTTACAAAAGAGCACAAGTTTTAAGGAAAGTAAAACTACCTGAGGCTATACAAGGTGCTAAAACTACTAGTAGAAAGAGAAATAAAGCAAAAACAGACCATCTGAATCGGCGCCAGTCGCCTCAAGAGTGGGAACCCCTCCTCGCCCTTTTCCTCGACGAAGGCCCAGAACCACCGCTGTCAGCACCTAAGTCTGAACCCGAACCATCCCAGTCTCATCTCCATCTTGAGACGACTCTGACTGACTCACTGCCTCCTCGTCAGACTCATCATCATCTAGGGCAGGCCCCCGTGAACTACTCCTGGCATGAGCATGCCTAACTCTGCCACGGCTTTGCACTGGAGTCCCTCGTCTTGCTCTCTTTGCTGATGGAGGAGGTGCTGAAGGACCCGCCTCTGCTCGTGCCGGTGCTTCTGATGGTCCTGGTATTAGGAAGGGAATTCGAAAAGAGCAATTCTCCAAAATGCATTAGTAATGAAATGTATCAGATGCAAAGAATAATGTGCTGTGAGTAGTGAGTGATCTGCGTGAGCAGTGTATGGGAGCATTGTATCAGATCAGTGTAGTGTGGAACTGTGCAAATGCTAGTGTGTCAAGAAAAGACTCTGTGGCATAAAGTGCAATTCAAAAGAACTCACCGGGATCTTGTAGAGGCAGAGCAGATCTTGAGTCGTCTCTATCATCTCGGTCACGGAGGCCACTAGATCTATGGCCTCCCTTGTGTACTCAATGGGTGCCTGCGAGTGCATCGAAAAGATCAGTATCTGATGAAGCATAATTGAAATGAAGTAAATATGCCAAAATGTGGGGTTTAGTACATACCGGAGTCGGGCTAAACATCCCGGTGAGTGCACGTCCAGCAGATGCAGGCGCAAGGGGATCTGATAAGTCTCCCCAGAACGTCTCTGATAAGTCAATGAAGTAGGCAGCTCTGGCTATCCAGTCCCCTGCCTCTCCTCAGGATCTCTCCTCCTATGAGATCTGGTGGCTCTGTCTCTCCCTCTCACAACTGGACCCCTCGCTCCCTCTCCTCCCTGGACACTGGACAAAGGTGGCATCAGATGCATCTAAATGAAGGTCGCGTAGTCACCCTCCATACGAAAATAATCTGTCTCCAGTCCTACCATGAACTAAATCACCTAGTCGACGGACAACCTATGTGTCTCCCTCATCGATGGTGGACGTGCCGTCGGTACAAATGGAGCAGGCAATCCCAAGGTCTGGCGTACGAAGCGCTCACTCAAAAACTAGGCGCGACTGATCGAACCCTCGAAGAGAATGTGGTAGTGGGAAACAGTCCGGGCAGTGCTGTATTGATCTCGGAGCCTTGATGGAATCACACCCCACAACTGCCACGTGATCTAAGAAAAGAGGGAATGGACAAGATGATCAGTCATCAAATAACTAATGTGGGTGCACCAGGTTAATTGAAATAATTTCGTTACGGAATTACCTCGCGCGTCGTGACCGAATCAAAATACTGTCGGAAGAACATAAAGCTCTCTCGGGTCCTACGACGGAGTTGGCCATCGCATACATCAGAGAATGGGACTGTCGCTGGGGTCTCCTCCACAGGCTCTGGAGTAAGGGTCGGGAAGTATGCGTACTGTAAGAAAGATGTGATCAATACAGTGTATGAACAGAGTGTAGAACATGCAGAAAGCAGAGCGCAGTACAATGCATAAGGAGTGCAGGTCTAGAGCAGATATCAGATTTTGTGTGTGCAGTGTACGATATACAGTGTGCAGTATGTATGGTGTACATAAAATGCAAAGCAGAAAGCATATAGTGCAAGAGCAGATACAGAGAATGTAGAAAGTGCAAGTGTTGAACAAAGTGAAAGCGGGAAATGTTAAGCAAATAATGAAAATGGGAAGCTAAGCTGTGTACCTCCCAAGCTCACTAGTAGCCGCCGATCAACCTCCCGCACATCCGAGAGGTCGGGCTCATGTATCCGTAGAGAGTGGTAAGGCCGGCTGCGCCCCAGTCATAAAAATGGACCCACTGGAGCACCACTAGAGCACCCAGGAAGTATAAACCCATGGTATTCCACCTGTTCAAAAACAAGGTGGTACCAAAAAGGAATAAGAGGAAGCCCCTAGCGTACTGCTCCCCCTCCTCATCAGTCTCGGGATCCTCCCCTCTGTAATGCTCCTCAAACCAAGTATATCTAACCATGCCTGCTCGAAGTGTCGGTGGACACGCTCCAAGTAATGTATCCTATGTAGCCACCCACTCTCCCATGTCGGGATCAAAAGGAATCGGATCACCTCCTACGTCCAGGCCAGTGATCATGGCGGAGTCGAAGGGAGTCATCGTCATCTCTCCCGCCGAAGAGAAGTGGAAGGAGTTAGTGATGTCCCACCACCTCTCCACAAGAGCCCCTAGGAGAGGGCGACTCGCTATGACCCGTGTCAAGCTGGAGCAGAATAAACCGAAGCTGGTCTCATCGATGATCTGGCGAACCCTCGCAGAAAGCACATCACACCAATCCCGAGCTGTCGTCGCACCATGGCCTCTGAAGGAGCGCGATCCGCCCTATGGCAGTGTATAAGATGTAATCAGATCAAGTGACAAAAGTATAGTTGAAGATATAGTTGAATGCAGATCAGTGATGTATTGAAAATATAGTTGAATGCAGATCAGTGATGTATTGAAGATATAGTTGAATTCAAAGCAGTGATGTATGAGGTACAGTCGCATACGGTACATGCAGAGCAGATGTGTGAAGTACAATTGAGTGTAGGGCAATAATGTACGAAATAGAGTCAAATCAAGGCATGTGATGCAATCAGATCAAAACATTGCAAGAAATGCAAATAGTTAAAAATAATGCAGTGGAAAAGTAGAGTTGGTACCTCCATGGTAATGGCCAACTAATGAGACATTAGCTCCCTTAACAAGAGGTCATCTGGCGCGTTCTAATCGAAATCAATGAAGGCATGGATGCCTCCCGCCACTGGTATAATGTGAGTCTCCGGGTGATAGCTCACCATGTCAAAATGGTGGATACTAGGTGGTAAAGGCTGAGGCTCAACCCCCAGCTAGGCCGCGAAGTCTGCTGCCAACTCTATTGGAGGGAGTGCGGGGAAGCCCCCATCATGCGGGATATCGTCAGCCATCTGAGATAGATGCAAAAATGAGAAAAGATAAGCAAAATGGCGAATCTTTGAACAAATCAAACCCTAAGAGAGAGAAAAGTCAAAGAAAATTAAAAACGCAGGAAAAGTGAACTAACCTGGAGAGAAACTTGGGGCAAATGATCCTTGAATGGGGGAAATGACGAAAGAGGCCTTAGAATCACTTTCTGATCGGTTCAAATCGAAGAGAACAAAGGGGTTTTAGCGATTCAAGGTTTTTTAGGGTGTTGGCAAATGCGTAGAATGCACAGATCTAGAGAGAAGGTGCACCTAGAGAGCAAGGGATATGATTCTTGTACAAGGGGTGTGGAGGAAATGAAGTAATTTTTGGCGTATTTGAAGAGCCACGGGTCAAAAGACCAAAATGGCCAAATCTACCAGCACGTGGCCGGCATCCCCTTCATCGGTGGCCGGCACCCCTTTATTGATGGCCGGCATCTGCCATTGATGGCTGGTAGAGGGCTGGAGGCATCTCTTTATGGCCGGTAGGCCTCCACCAGCTTTCCCTACCTCTTTTACCTTGATATGTGTCCTTGGGTTCCAAGAAGTGCAAGGTATGCTCAAAGTTTGATTCAAAATGCCTCCGCAGAAGCTCCGAATCTCATTTCCAATGCAAGACAGTCGTCGCTCATTAACACGAACAAGGTGTATCCTTTTTAACATATGGCAACTCTTCTGAGAGGTAAATCGGAAGTTGCTTTTGAGTCGTCTTTAGCACACTCACTTTTGTCGTTGCGTAGAATGTGCATTGCTTTTATCGTTGCATGGAGCATGCATTGAATTGTTACATAGAACGTTCATTATCATGTTTGTATGGAATATGTATGTTGCATTGAGTATGCATCATTGACTATCTCTCATAGAACATACTTCGGTCCTGTCTCTTGCATGTTAAGCATTGAGTACGCCTTGGCATCATGTTGTGATCCTTCGTCTCGTATAAGATGTGCATTGCTTTGCATCGCACCTTTCAGTTTTCTCTCTCGAACATGCACGGTATTGTATGTACGATTCATTTGGAGGGATTCAGGGTAACACCTTTCCTCTCCCTTCCCCGTTTGTTTAGAAACACCCGGGTGCGCCCTTTCTTTGCGTTAACACCCTGTTAGAAGCGTTTGGGTTGTACCTTTCCCTCTCTCGTGTATGATACGCTGAGAGGTGTACCTTTTCCTCTCTTGCATGTGATATGCTAAGAGATGTTGTGTTCAAGACTCTGGGTATTCTCAGTAGTCGCTTTTTAGCCTTCTCTATGTGAGATGCCGTGAGAATTGTTTAATCATCTTACATCCTTTCTGTTGAATTATACGAGACTTCTGCAACTTGTCGGTTTGCTTAAATCGTTGTATTTATTTGCATAAATGCCTCATTACAGCATTCTTTGCATAATCATACGTTATGATCTGCATCGTGCATGTCATTTGCACTTTGCCCTAGCCTGCGGGCACATCTCTCTGTGATTATATTGAATGTTTGCCTGAGTCTTCGGCCTTGTCAAAAATGGGTCGTCTTTGGGCTTTGACATTCACTCCCATCACTTTGTGACTTTCGAGTTTTGTCAAAGAGGGGCATATGTAGACACCCCATTTTTGACCGTCCTCAAGACTCGGAGATGCTTGCAGGTACATCCAGGGACAAGTTTGATTGCTCGTCAAGTATTCGAATTTCGGGCAGAACGTCACAGGTTTGAGCTTTCCAAACCCTGTATTCTTTCTGTCTCATTTTTGGACCATGTGTTGGTCCTTTCAGCATGCTTATTGTAGTCCACTGCTGGCCACTGTTTGACACTGCCGGCCATGTATCTGTCTCTGCCTGCCATTGATGAAGCATGCCGGCCATCAATGAGGCACTGCCGGCCACCACTGATGACCGGCAAAACACCTTGTCTCTGTAGATTTCATGCCAGATCTTTTGAGCTAGTTGGTTTTCACTCATCCCTCCTCCATACAGTATGGAGGATGAAGCCCATTTCAAGCTTGTTTAACAAGCTTTGCATTGCAGGCCTCTATATAAGGGGAGGCTCCTCCCCCTTTATAGAGGTTTAGAAACTTTGGAGGCAATATATCTCTCTTTCTATATATTTCTCACTCTCTCTCTTTCTATTGTGTTAGTTTGTGCCTTAAAGTGTAATTTCTCTTCTTTTTTGCACTGCAACACCTAGTAACACACTACCATCTTTGAGCTGAGGTTCTTGGGAGTGTTATTTGAGCTCTGAAAGTTGGTTTTTGCCTCAGAAGTTGCTGGTTTCAAAGTTGTGCTTCGAGGGTGAGTTTATTCCCCTTTTAAGCCTTTGTTTGTATACTATATTGGCCATCCTTGCATATTGTTTTAGGCCTTGCTTTCAACTGAAATTTTTTTTTGTACTTATGTGCTTTTGATAATTGTTTAAGGCCTCTTTGGTATTAAGGGTGTTCTACCCTCTTGTGTACCTTGTTTGGCCTTGTTTTGAGCCATCTCTTAAGGCCCTTGGGGAAATCTTTATTTAGCCTTCTAACTGTTGAAATCCAATGGATTTTCAGTGGTAGAAATGTGGTTTTGAGGCCTCAAATGAGAGGGGGTGGTCCCCTCTCTTCTTGTCTTGTTTGTTTGTGTTAGTGGCCTATCAAACGAGCATGCATTTCTATCCTCTTGAGGCTTAGTGTGAGCATGTTTTTGTGAGTTCTTAGGTTTGGTATAACTCTATTCATGGCTAGTTTGGTCACCCCATGTATGCTTTTTACACTTGTAGTGTAAACCTTGCTCACTAACCTAGTATACTTGGTGTTTTGCCCTTTATTCTAGCATGTTTTGGCTACATTCCAGCAAGTATTCACTCATGTTTTAACATGTTTTAGCTTTATTTTGACGCTTCTTGGTCGAATGATGCTTGTTATGCATGCATGTAGTGCAATAGCTTTGATTAGCTTTGAGTTTTGAGCTATCTTGCATGCTTAACTTGAGGTATTTGCATGTTTTGGCATCATTTGGAATGATATTTCAGTGCATATAGTGTTGTTGCACTTCCATGTTTTTCACTCTTTAAGTGCTCTTGAGAGTGGTACCTTTATGCCTTATTTGTGAGCCATTGCATGAGCCTCATTTCTTTGCCTTTCAAGCCATCATCTCAGTCCATTTTGGCTACTGTTTTGACCTGCATAAGGTCTTTTTCGCCCTGGTTTGGCCATTTGAGCATTGTCTTGCATGCCTCTAGTGTAACACACTTCGCTAGCTTTGATGCTAAAGCCTTGTAACATGCATCACATAGGTTGTTTGCATGATTTTAAGTCATTTAGCATGACATTTCAGTGCTGGAACATATGCCATTGTACTCCATGTTTCACTCTTTCGATGCCATTGGAGAGTTGTGTCTTGTGGCTTAATCTTGCACTAACATGTATGCATGCTTGGCTAGTCCTTTGAGTCTCTATTTCAGCATGTTTGGCCACTGTTTTGGGCATGATTGAGGTCTGTCCATATTCGGTTTAAGTCCATATAGCATGTTTTTGCATGTTGTTACATTGCATTGTTGTTAGCATGCTTCTGCTGCATTGCATTGTGTTTGCATGCCATTAGCATTGATAGGTTGATCATGTTGCATTGCGTTGTGTTCAACCCGGTGTTGTGTTTGAACACAAGGTGGATTAGTTCATTTCATACTTGAAGTGATAAAATGAGCCAATCTTCCTTTGGTCTCCGTTGCCTTTGATTTCTCATGATAAGGAGGTGGTCTTGGTGTCTTGTTTGTCATGCATTTACTGAATTTGCACATGTTGAATCTTCAGCCATCATGCATCAAGATGCGTGATTCATGTTCTTGGATCCAATGATGCCCCCTCCACTGATGTTTTGAAGTGATATGGAGTGGCATGGTGCGTACATACCCTTGGGAGACCCTCCCTTTTCTCTATTTTGTGCTCTGCTGCAACTTGGTGTCATAGCACACCAGTGGTCGGCACCCTCTTACTGTTGGCCGGCAGCCCTTCTTCCTTGGTTGGCAGTGTGCACTCTTGGTCGGCAGGGGGGTCGGCAGAAGCTCCTCATGGCCGGCAGGCCACTGGTGCACTCCTCAGCACTGCTTTGGTGAGATCCAGCAGCTAGCTCTCAGGGACACCCTGCAGACAGAGCCTCTAAAGAGCATTTGGAGAGCTTTTCGGGATGGAAATCGAACATGCATCTTCAACTTCTTCAAGGCAGAGCTGAGGCGGCCTTGTTTACACACTTTAATGCTTAGCATGAATTTGTAATTTAATTAATTCATTCGTTAATTAGTAAAAATTTTGTAATAATTAGTTGTAGCTAGTTATTCAATTTGGTTGTCTAATAATTAGTCTAATTAGATTATTAGATTAGTGGATTAGCTTGGCATAGCTAGCTTAGCGTATTCATTCGGACCCTCCGTTGAGAGGGCAATTGTTGTAATAAGCGTGCGTGTGTGTGATGCATGTCTTCCAACCCCATTTGTTTCTCCCTTTCATTTACTGGCTTTTGTTGGTTAGTTTTATGGCATATTTCAATTAGCCTACTTACGCTTTGCATACGTGCATCATTCATTCGTATTGCGTGCACCGGACTCGGTGTATCATTCAAACTGCATTGTATTTCAATTCCTATTTGAATACTTGTATCAATTGTTGCATTCATATGCCATCTTAGATAGTCGAGCCTACTTAGCTGCATTTTGCATGTGTTGCATTAGGTATTTCAAACATAGCTAGGATCATGCATTGATTTCTAACATAACTTTTGTTTTGGCTCGGGTACACTGTGAGTGTTTACGCTTTAGCATCCTTGCATGCTTGTAAGTGACTGCCATGATAGCCTGCTTGCCATGAGGCTAATTGTTTAAATGATTAACTGCTTGAATGCCTGTGGATGAAGGCTTCATTGCTTGAATTGGAACAATTCATCAAAATGTGCATTTTATGCCCACTTTGCAGAGTGGCAAAATCATGTTGTTTTCCATGCCCACTTGAGGGTGGGAAATCCGCGTCTTAGCCTATTTGCGAGTAGCAACTTTCAAACCACTTTCAAACAAACAAACATGAGATGTTTTGTTCTAATTTAGGTGATCTAATCTATATTTGTATGCTGTGCACATCACATAGTAAAGATAGCTAATAAATTAGAATAAGAACGCACGTGTTTTCAAAAACAACATATCATGTTAGTAAAGGCCGATCTTTGATCGGGCGAGCGGGGGTGCTCATTGCATGGCCTTCCCCTCTCGTACCCAAGTACTCGAGTCGAGGCAACTTTGGTGATGACGGACACGTGGCCTTAGGCACGAGTTAGGGTTCCCTAAATTTTTCAAAAATAAAATATTTAGGTGGCGACTCCGAAATCTAGCAAAGCAGTCCATGTTTGGCATTTTTTGATTAAAATCAATTTTCCAAAACGATTTGCCGAATTAGGACTCTTTGGTGATTTATCAGTCTTACATTGCACTTTGTGAGATTAGATTCAGAACCGTGACACGAGTCCGAATTGTAGTAGCTAGAACCGCGATTCGCGCCCTCACGCGCGGAACGGAGTTCTAGACGGTCTACAGGCATGCAATATCAAACTTAAATGACCAAACCAGCTCAAACCAGAGCTAAAACATGCTAAAACAGTGGCTAAAACATGCTGAGACTGAAGCATAAAAAGTTAGAAAAACATGCTCACGTGTTGGCTCACGAACAAGGCTCAAAGCACAACTCTCAAAAGCAATGAAAGAGTGAAATAAGTGAGAGTGTGACAGAGCTATATATGCTGAAATCACATGTTAAATGATGCTGCAACATGCAATCATTTCATGCAAAACATGTTAGAGGCCTTAAGACACAAAGCTAGTGAAGCCATTTACACTACAACCATGCAAGGAAAGGCTCATATGACCAAGAAGGCTCAAAACAGAGCAAAAGCATGCTAAATTAGTAGCAAAAACATGCTGAGATTATGTCACAAAAAAGTATAAAAACATGCTCATATATTAAGCTATCTACATATGCAAAGAAGACACAAGGAGGGGAGGCCACCCCTTTCTATTTTGGACCTCAAAACATACTTTCCACCACTGAAATTCCCCTGGAATTCAGTGGTTAAAAGGACAAAAAAGGTTGACTTAAAAGCTTCGAAAAGTGGCACAAAAGGCTTCGTAAGCCAAAAAGCAAAAAGGGAGACAACCCCCCTAATTCAACAAGACTCAAACCACCATTTGAAAACCTAAAAAACAGAGTTTTTTATGGTTGAAAAACCAGCTCAAAGCTGTGTAAAAAGATGACCAAATAATCAACTAAAACAAAGCTTAAAAGACACAAGCTTTCTATCTTTGAAGCACAGCAACAAAACAACCAAAATTCTGAGCTAAAACCACTCTTTGAAGCTCAAACAAGGCCTTCAAGAATCTCAGCACCAAGATGGAGGTGTTTGATCAAGGGTCTTAGTGCAAATATGTAGAGAATTCCCACTTTCAAGCACAAAATAAGGAGAAAGAGAGAGAGAGAGAGAGAGAGAGAGAGAGAGAGAATTCTAGAGAAAGAGAGAGAGAAATTTTGCTCACAAAATTTTGTAACCCCCTACATGCAAGAGGATGGCTTCTATATATAGAAGATACAAAATCCTCTTGAAAAGGTCCAACCATCCACGTGCAAACAGATGCTCCAATCTGTGGAAACAGCTGGCACCAAAATATTAGAAAAGATCTATTGATGCACTGGTGGCCGGTCGGCCGGTCGGCCATCAGTGATGGCCGGCAAGGGCTCATTGATGGCCGGCAGGCCAAAATCCATGGCCGGCAGTGCCTTATCATGGCCGGCCGTGCACCAAAAATGACATACTGAAAGGACCAACACTTGGTCCAAAAATGAAACAAAATTGATGCAGGGTTTGGAAAGCTCAAACCTGTGGCGTTCCGCCGCGGAATTCGAGTGCTCGATGAGCAATCAAACTTGTCACTGGATGTACCTGCAAGAACATCCAAATCTTGAGGACGGTCAAAAATGAAGTGTCTACAGTTGTCCCTCTTTCATAGAACTCGGAAGTCATGAAATGATGGGAGTGAATGTCAAAGCCCAGAGAAGACCCGTTTTTGACAAGGCCGAGGACTTAGACAGACATTCAAGATAACAATATAGATGTGCCCGCAGGCTGGGGAAGAATACAAATGATATGCACAATGCAAGCACACAACTTATGATCATGCAACGAGGCTGTAATGAAGCATTTAAAAGCAAGTGTTACGCAAAGAAATGCTACAGCAAACTCGTACATAAGCAAGTTATCACGAACCAAACCACATTTCATGCAGAAATGATGTAAGAAAATTATGCAATCTTAATTGCGCCTCACGCAGAAAAGGTAAAGAACAACACCAACATTGGGCACACCCGAGGTGGCAAACAAGATCCCGACGTGTGGCACATGCAAGGAAAGAAGTAATGATAACAAGTGAAACGCATCCAACCATTATGCCTTCAAAGCAAAAAGCGGTATAAGCATCGAAATCCGTCTAGATGCATTTAACCAAAGCGTCCTAACGCACCATGCGCGAGAGGAAAAAGGGAGCAGTGCAAACACCGGAGGGTGGTATAAACATCAGAGCACGTTCCAATGTTTCTAACCAAAACAAAGTGGTATAAGCATCGGGAGACAGTCCAGACGCTTCTAACCGGAAGGCAGGTATAAGCGTCGGGCACATAGTCCAAACGCTTCAAACCAAAGGGGTGGTATAAACATCAAGCACACAATCTAATGATTCTAACCAACAGGGTGGTATAAGCGTCAACCACACATCCCAAACGCTTCTAACCAAAGGGGTGGTATGAACATCAGGCACACAACTGTAGACACCCCATTTTTGACCGCCTTTAAGACTTGGGCGCTACTGATGGTTTGCTCGATGATGAAAGGTGTGCAGGGCAAATGTTCAGTTTCTTCGGCAAGGAGAGAGGAAAATCCTTCAAAACACTTTGTTTAGGGGTTTGGAGTTGAAGAAGAGAGGAAAGGAGAGGAGAAAACTAGTTTGGGAGAAGTTCGGCATGAATCCGGGTAGAAGCGAGTCGAGCAGCCCTCGCTGAATTGGGCTTATCTATCTGTACACTTGGAGTTTAGTTATGAGGTCACCACCGTTGGAAAGAAGACTTCCGGGGCTTCATTTTGCACTCAAGAATCTCCTAGAGCCAAGTCCGGGTGGGGGAGATATGATCAGTTGAAGTCGGGCATCATCCTGGTTGGATCGAATCTGCGCGGCTTCACCAAAAAGGGCAAAACCTTTTGCACAGAAGGAATTTTAATGCAAGGTTTGCGCCATTGGAAAGCTAATTTCCGGGGCTTCAATCTGGACATCCGCTGGCACTTTTTGACCTCACCAGCCACCCATCGGCACTCTGTTTGTGCCGACCGGAAATTTATTGTGCCGACCGGCCATTTATTGTGCCGACCGGCACTTTATTGTGCTGACCGGCAAATTTTTCTGGCCGATGACCTTCCGGAGCATTCTGCAGATTGAGTATATGCCAGTTGTGCCAGCTGGAGGGCACAGAATGGATCCTCCATACACGTGTATGGAGGATATGCACCCTTGTTTAGCTTCCTCAAGAAGCTTTACACTTTGTTTTGCCTATAAAGGAAGCTCTCCTCTTCCTTATACTAGGTTAGAAAAACCAGCTGGGATTGATATATACATCCCTCCATATATCTCTCTCCATATCTCTCATTCAACCATCAAATACCCTTGTTCTTAGGCCATTTCTTCACCAATCCATAGCACCACACCCCTACACTTCATTCCAGCACATTGGAGGTCATTTGCAGAGGCTAGGAGCACCCAAACTTCAACCAAAAGCTGTTGGTTCATTGGTCTACAAAGGTGAGTCCTCTTCTTCCCTTTTCTAGCCTATTCTTGCATCATATCTAAGCCATAGTTGCTTGTATATTTGAGCTCCGGCCAAAAATGAAAGTAGCCTTTTTTTGAGCTGTATGTCATCTTTTATTAAGGGTCTTACCCTGTTTGAGACCTCCATTTTGCACTTGCCTCTTTACACCTTTGTATGCTATCATTTTTGCATAGTATTTTTGGCCCATGTGTAATCTGTTTTGGAGCATGTTATAAACTGTGAATAGGCTTATTTTGAGCCCTTCTTCAACATTGAAGAAGGGCTCATCCTTGTTTGGGACCTCCATGTACCACTTGCCATTGTAGCCCTCTTTGGCCCCCTTTTTTTGCATGATTTATTAGCCTATTTTTCTTCTGTTTTTGTGGCTTGGTCCGAACTTTAAGTGGCCATATTTTGACCCCCTTGTCATGTTTCATTAAGGGTATTTGGCTGTTTGATGAATATTTTGTGCACTTCATGTTATAGCCCTCTTGTGGCCTTAATCTTGCATAAATTGTTTGCCATTCTTGTATCTGCTTTCGAGCCTTGTCATCTACTGAAAAGCATCATATTTTTGGTCCCTCTTCAGTGTTGTAGAAGGGTATTTTCCTGTTTGGGTTTTGCATCTACCACTTGCTTCATTACCTCCCTTGCGGAGCCGTTTTTGTATGCCATTTTAGCCCTATCTTTGCTTGCTGTTTGGCCATGTCATAAACTGTAAAAATTCTTGTCTCAAGGCTGTTTTGCTTATTTCTTCATGCTCCATGTCCATATTGTGCATGTTTGGTATAGCTATAGGCCATTTCGGATGCCTAATTTTGCATTTCGGGAGAGATTCCACGCATCGGGTGTGTTTTCGCCTCATTTCGGGGCTGTTTTCCCCCACATTTCAGTGCTGAAATTCCATTAGCATGATTGCATGCCATTTCCATGCTATTGCATTGCATATGCCATTGCCTCGGTTTGCGTGCCCATGTGCACGCATTTCGAGGCACTCCATTTTCATTCATCGGCCTCTTATGTGAGTGTGGCTGAGGCTCTCTCATGTTAGTATAAGTCTGTGTTGCATTCTATATGCCATTTTAGCCATTGCATTGCATATGCCATTGCCTCGATTTGCGTGCCCGTGTGCACGCATTTCGAGGCACTTCATTTTCATCTTATGGCCACTGATGTGGGTGCGGCTGAGGTCCATTCACATTGGTGTAAGTCCATCTTGCATTGTGTATGCCATGTTTCAATGCGTTGTGCATGTTATGTTGTTAGCGTTGTGTGTGCCATGTAGTTATATTGCATGTTTGTATGTTTGCTTGCATGCTTAGGTTGCATGTGCATTGTTGTGCATTGCCTCGCCTCTTGACCAACCATGATTGAGGTTGGGTCTCTTGTATGTTTTGTGTGGCTGAGGCTCTCTCATGTTAGTATAAGTCCGTGTTGCATTCTATATGCCATTTTAGCCATTGCATTGCATATGCCATTGCCTCGATTTACGTGCCCGTGTGCACGCATTTCGAGGCACTTCATTTTCATCTTATGGCCACTGATGTGGGTGCGGCTGAGGTCCATTCACATTGGTGTAAGTCCATCTTGCATTGTGTATGCCATGTTTCAATGCGTTGTGCATGTTATGTTGTTAGCGTTGTGTGTGCCATGTAGTTATATTGCATGTTTGTATGTTTGCTTGCATGCTTAGGTTGCATGTGCATTGTTGTGCATTGCCTCGCCTCTTGACCAACCATGATTGAGGTTGGGTCTCTTGTATGTTTTGTGTGCATTGCATTTTTACATTGAATTGCAAAACTTGGCCTCTTAGGCCATCATGTGTAATTGATGGCCCGAGGGTCGAGGGGCATACTCCCTTGAGCCCATTACATGATTGGGAGAGTGGCCATGCATACACTTGCTTGAAATTCCGTGCCATACACTGTCTGTTCTTGTTGCTGTCAAAAAACTGTCTTCTGCAGGGAGTTTCTGCCGACCGGCATCATTTAGTGCCGACCGGCAATTGGTGGCTGGCCGATAATTACATCATCTGCTGATGGAAATTATGCACTGCCGGTGGGCATTTCCCCCAGCCGGTGGCACTCTGCAGTATGCAACAAGCCTGTCCCAGTACTTTGGCACTGTTCAGAGAAGCAGGGCAGTGTAAACCGAGGCGGCAGTGGTATGGTACGGACTTTTCGGGAGAGACGGGTTCAAGCTTGCATCGTTCACGCATCCCGAGGCGGGGGCTGTGGCCACCTTTCTTCTTTCTGCATTCATTTTGTTCAGTAATTAGAAATTCTGTAATAATTAATGTGGTTAGTTATTTATTCGGACTGTAATATTTATTTGGACCCTCCGAGTGAGGGCAATTGTGTAATAAGTGTGGATGCGTTGTGCATGTCTTCCAACCCCCACTTCTTTCTCCCTTTTATTCACTCGCTTATGATGGTAGACTAGGACATATTTAAATTCGCATAACAGTATGATAGCATGCGTGCATCCATACATTTGTCTTACATGCACCGGGCTCGGCACATCATGCTAACTGCACTTGTATTTCAATTCCAAGTTGAGTACTTGTTAGTTGCAGCATTTCACATGCCATCTTTAGGATAGCCGAGCCTGTTTAGAGTGCATCTCTGCATGTGTTGCATTAGCCATTTTTAACATGAACTAGGATCATGCATATGATTACTGACTAGTTTCTGTTTTGGCTCGGAGTACAAGGTAAGCTTTTATGCTTTAGCATATCGCATGCGTGTGAGTGTTACCATGACAGCATGATTACCATGAGGCTAGCTGCTTATGTGATATAACTGCTTGAATGCCTGTGGATGGAGGTTGAATTACCTAAATTGGAATAATGCATTAAAATTGTGAGTTTTAAGCCCACTAGATAGTGGCAAAATCATCTTTTCTAAAAGCCCACTTGAGGGTGGCAAAATCTGCATTCTAGCCTACTTGCGAGTACCAAACCATTTTCAAAACAAACATGAAATGTTTTGTTCCAATTTGGGCGATTTGGTCTATACTTGTTTGCTGCGCGCATAACATAGCAATTCTAGGCTAATAACCGGAATAAGAACGCATAAAGTTTTCAAAAACGAATATCACGATTAGTAGAGGCCGGTCTTCGGACCGGGCGAAAGGGGGTGCTCATAGCTGACCTTCCCCAATCGTACCCTAGCTCCCGAGCCGAGACAACTCCGGTGATGACGGACATGTGGCCTTCGGCACCGAGTCAGGGTTTCCTAAATTCTCCCATAAAAAAAAAATATTTAGGTGGCGACTCTGTATCTGGAAAAGCAGTCCATGTTTGGCACTACTTTTTTCAAAAATCTGTTTCTCAAAACGATTTGCCAGATTTGGACTCTTTGGTTCAGATTAAGAACCGTGACACAAATCGAGTCCGAACTGTAGTAGCATGAGGCCCACGCGCGTCTACAACAACCTAATGCTTCTAACCAACAGGGTGGTATAAGCGTCGGACACACGTCCCAAACGATTCTAACTAAAGGAGTGGTATAAACATCAGGCACACAACCTAATGCTTCTAACCAACAGGGTGGTATAAGCGTCGGATACAAACGCTTCTAACCAAAGGAGTGGTATAAACATCAGGCACACAACCTAATGCTTCCAACTAAAGGAAGGGTATAAACACTAGGCGTGCCCGAGTGTTTCTAATCAACGAAGTGTCGGTGCAAACAATGGGCGTACTTGAGTGTTTCTAACCAACGAGGTGTCGGTGTAAACAACGGGCGTACCCGAGTGTTTCTAACCAACAAGGGAGTGGTATAAAACCGGGTGTATCTGAGTGTTTCTAACCAAAATAGGGGTATTCAAAGGACATGAATGACCTTACCTGGAGCTCCTCTAAATGAACCGTACATACAATATCGTGCCTGCACGAAAAGAAAACATAACAAGCTCAATGCAATACAAATGCATATTTCATGCGAGATGAATAACCGTAACACAATGTTAAAGGCATGCATCATGCGCAACATGCAAGAGATGAAGTAGAAGCATATTCTATGCAAAATAATCAATGATGCATATTCAATGCAACATGCATATTCTATGCAACATGATTAATGCGACGACAAAAGTATGTTGATAAAGATGATTCAAAGGCAACTTCTGATTTACCTCTGGGAGGAGTTGCAGTATGTTTAAAAAAAAGGATACACCTTGTTCAAGTTGATGAACAATGACCACCATGTACTGGAAACACAATTCCGAGCTTCCGCAAAGGCACTCTGAATCAAAAATTGCACACCTCTTGCATTACTTGGAATCCAAGGACACAGATCAAAGAAAAAGAGGCATAGGAGGCTTGTGGGACCTTGCCAACCATCAGGGGAGGCCACCGGCCACCTGCCAGCCATTGGTGGCATCTGCCGGCCACCAATATACTAGTGCCGGCCATCGATGTCCCACTACCGGCGATCGATGGTAGATTGGGGCAAACTTGACTTTTCACACTTGGGTCTTTAAAAACAAGTGATGGCATTCCATTTCTTCACAAACCCTTGCACGAAATCCTCCTCCCCTGCTCTCTAGGTGATCCTTCTCTCTAGATCCACGCGTTCTTTGAGTTTTCCAACAGCCTAAAAACATTTTCTTCTCAAAAACCTTCTAGTTCTTTTCAATTTGAACCGATCATAATTTAGTTTCGGCGCTTCTCTCTTCATTTCCACTGTTCTAGGCTCATTCCCCTCGAGTTTCTCTCAAGGTTAGTACACTTTTCCCGGCTTAGACTTTCTTTGACTTTTTCCTCTTTCCTAGGGTTGACTTTTCAAAGTTTCACCATTTTTCTGCATTTTCCCTCATTTTTCCTTCTCTTATATCCATTTTAGATGGCAGATGATGTCCCTCATAATGGGGCCCTCCACGTACTTCCTCTAGTAGAGTTTGAGGCAAACTTTGAGGCCGAGCCAGAGGCCGAGCCGGAGCCATTACCATCGAGCATACGCCCTTTCGACCCAACGAAGTACCACCCTGAGACTCACATAGTACCTGTCGCAGGAGGCATCAAAGCCATCACCAAATTCTCTGAAGATGTACCAGATGACCTTCTATTGAGAGAGCCAGCATCTCATTTGTTGGCCATTGCTGTAGAGGTACGAACACTGTTTTTCTGCAGTACTACCCTTAACTGCTTGCATTTCTTGCACTGTTTCGATCTGATTGCATCTCATGCACTGCTTTATATTCAACTACACTTTGATTGCTTGATCTGATTGCGTCTCATGCATTACTACAGGACGGATCCCGCTTTTTCAGAGGCTACGGTACGACGACTGCTTGAGACTGGTACGGGGAGCTCCCAGCTAGGGTTCGCGACATCATTAATGAGACAGGCTTCGGTCTGTTCTGCTGTAGCCTAGCGCGGGTTGTAGCGAGCCAACCCCTCTTAGGGGCCTTAGTAGAGAGGTATTGGGACACCACCAACTCCTTCCATTTCTCCACCACGGGGGAGATGACGATGACTCCGTACGACTTTGCCATGATCATCGGCTTAGGCGAATGGGGTGATCCGATCCCTCTCGATCCTGATATGGGAGAGTGGGAGGCAGCACGGGCCGTCGACACTACGGGCAGGCATGGTCCGATATAGCTAGTTCGAGGAGCAGTACAGGGGGTCTGTGCCCGAGACAGTCGAGGTGACAGACCAGTATGCCAGAGGCTTCCTTATGTTCCTTTTCGGTACCACCTTGCTCTCGAACAGGTGGAATACCATGGGCCTATACTTGCTGAGCATATTGGTAGTACTCCAGCGAGTTCAGTTCTAGGACTGGGGCGGAGCTGGCCTCACCACTTTGTACGAATACATGAGCTCGACTTCTCGCATGAGTGGGAGCTTGATCGGCGGCTACTGGTAGGCTTGGAAGGTACACAGCTTAGTTTCCCCTTTTCACTTTACATTTTTTGCTTAGCACTTCCTACTTTACACATGTGCTTTCTGCTCTACATTCTCTATATTTGCCCATACACTACATACTTTATGCCTTGCATTTTCAGTATCTGCTCATACACTGTGTGTTTTTTGCTTTGGATTTTCTATATCTGCTCATACACTGTGTGCTTTCGGCTTTGCATTCTCGATATCTGCTCATACACTGTGTTGGTCCATTTTCTTTGCAACTGTGGGTGTACGCATACTTCCCGGCTCTTGCTCCAGAGCCTGTAGAGGAGACTCCGGTGGCAGTCCCATTTTCTCGACTATACGACGGCCAGCTCCGCCGTAGGACCCGGGAAAACTTCATGTTTTTCCGCGAGTACTTGGATGTGGTTGCAGTGCATGAGGTAACCCAAAACAAAGTTATTATGCTTTCCAATCAACTTGATACTTCCATTAATCAATTGACAGCGATTAATCATCTCTTAATTCTCTTATTTTCAGATCACATGGCAGTCGTGGGACGTGATACCATCAGGGCTTCGAGCCCAGTATGACAATGCTAGGGTCATCACCTGCCATCATATCCTTCTTGAGGGCCCGATCTGCCGTGCCTGATTCTTGGGCGAGCGTTTCACACGCCAGACTTTAGGTGTCATGACCCATTCCGACCCTAGAAGAATGGTGCCATGATGGCAATAATCCGAGATTACCAAAGGCCATCTCACAAAGTTCACACAATCAGAGTATACATATGGGGCTTACATGTGCAGAAGTAATAAATTTAAATCTAATTAGTCCATAAGAGCTGTGCATAGATCAAATGAAATGACATACATTTTAACATGGTTTTACAACTTGAATACAAATAAAATAAAGTGCATAATACATCTTGATCAAAAGGCTTCTCGAGCCGAAATACACAAGAGACATGAATTACAAACTAAGAAGCATAATCTTCAAGATGCTAGCAAAACATGATTCCAAAACAACTTGCAAATGACATATAGGCGTCACCGCCCTCTTGCTTGTTACCTACATATATATAAGGAGAGGGTGAGCTTGGATACTCAGTGAATGATATTAGTAATAAAGGTTTAAATGAATGATATTCGAGATCTTTATCAAAACAATACATAGCATACCTTGTACAAAATCAAGGGATGAACCAAGTTCATCTATCAAGTCTTTCAAAGCTTCAAGGGATGCTTACTAGCATCAATATAATACAAGGGATGACATTCCTGACAAAACAAGGGAATAATCAACCCGGAATCGATTAGACAAACCCACTTGTACAAGACCGTCGGTGGCAAGGGAGATATCTCAAACGAGGGTACTAATTGCATTATAGTCCCCTAGCACTAAGGACTTTCCAAGAATGTCATCAAAACAAGATAATACTTGATACAAAACTAGGAATAATCATTCATACTTGATCAAACACTTTTCCAAAACAAAACAAAGCAAAGCTTTTACCTAAACATTATAACATAGCTTTATTGAAAATACCACTCACATAGCTCTTTGGGTGCAAGGATCAAGGCAAGAATCCAAGGCCTACAAGTACATAATAAATCCCATTGAATGCATTTCAAGAAGATAAGAAGAGATCCTCAAAGATGGATATAAAATGCATCCCTAGAACAAGCTTTACATGAGTGTAAATGATCCCGGCATTTCTTTCAAAACTAAGTCAAGACAAAGCAAAACATGTGCTGGGAGTTAAAACATTGTTTCTCATCTCGGGAAAACATGTTGGGTACCAACCAGGTCTTGGTCGTGGTCCCACACCTCTTGGTCGAGGTGTGGTCTCCTAGGCCTATGTGTGAGATCTAGGCAAGAGTGGGTCTCGGCGACCACACTTAGGGAAATGAAGTCTGGAAAATCTGGGTTTCCTCTTGAAGAACATGAACATGAAGAACATGAATGCCAAAATCATAACTTCTTTATTCAAAATTTGAGATTTCATGAGATGAGTTCAAAAACATGGACCTAGATACCTGTAGTTGAAGATCTTCTTGAAAACAAGCATAAAAACATGGAACTTGTTATAAACTTTCGGATCGAAACATGGTTTTCCTTCAAAAGCACAAGAACATCATTTTCTCTTTCTAAAACCAAACTTTAAATCAATGCATGGCACATGAATCATGTTAGATCATGCAATATAATCAAATAAACATAAAGAACGACAAGAATAGATCAAGAATCTAACCTCAAAACACAGATCTAACGGTTCAAACTCTAAAGATCAAGCTTGGGATCTAGCCCTCTCACTCTAATCTTCTTTTCTTCTTCCTGGAGCTTCTCTCTCTACAATGCAAAAGGTATGACACAAAATGATATGGGTTCTAAGCTAGTACCTGACTTAACCCTCTGCTAGGACACGTGGCAACGCCGGATTGGATCTCTCCAAAAAGGTGACAGAATGACAAGACAAGAGTATGACAAAGTGTGTATAACAAGTAAGGTGACAAGGGCACTCTAACAAGGCAATGATCTCGGATCAAGACATAGGCTTTGACAAGTAAGGTCTTAATGATCTCGGCTAGGAAGGATAACACTTGGCCTAGCTATGCCACACCTCGGCCTAGATGTGCCACACCTTGGTCTAGGTCATACCAGTCCAGGAACAAGATCACTAGGTGCAAGATCAAGGATCTAGGACGCCTAGATGATAACATCTCAGCCTAGATGATGCACATCTCGGCCTAGATGATGACATCACGGCCAATATGCCAGGGTGAAGGTGGAGATCAACCAAAGTTGTTCCAAGATGGTCCTAAGTGTAAGAGGTTCGAAGGTGTGACCTAGGCTTAACACACCAAGCAAGAAACAAAGCATGCAAGCAATACTTAGACAAAACAAATCAAGGTCTGTAAATGCAAGCTTAACAAGACCAAATCATATGAATGTGTAGACACCCCATTTTTTACCGTTCTCAAGACTCGGACGTCATTGTTTGAACACTCGATGATCATCCATGCTCGTGTTCGTTTTGAGTTCTTGGAAGTCTCGACAGCGCGCCTTGCCTCAAGATCTCTCAACTTGACTGTTTTGTGCTTGGTTGTGGACCAAGGACTTGTGTTTTTGCTTATGAGGGAATAGGGTGGCTTGTTGGCCATCCCCTCAACCCATCAGCCAACGCATGAAGCCATCGGCCTTGTTTTCTTTCCATCGGCCAAAAGTGTTGGCCGATCGGCACTCTTTTTAGTCGAACGGCGCTTATGTTGGTCGATCGGCCATATTTTCTGGCCGAACCCTGTTCATCTTCTTTATGCAGATATTTTATGCCAGCTGTCATAGTTGGCATCCACAATTCCCCCCTCCATACACGTGTATGGAGGGATTTGCCCCTTGATTAACTTGCTTAGGAAGCTTTAGAATTTGGAATTCTATATGAAGGGAGCTCCTCCTCCCTTCTTAGAGGTTCTAAAAAATAGGGTTAGAGAAGTTGTATCTATCTATCTCTATGTTTCCCTCTCTTTACATCTTTGTGTGTGTTTTTGTGCTCTAAAGGGTGTTTTGTTCTCATTATTGCACACAAACACCTAGCAATACACCATCCTTGCTTGCTGAGGTGCTAGGGAGTTAGTGTTAGGGTTTTGGAGGCGATTTTGATCAGAGAAAGTTGCTGGAGTGGTGTTCTTGAAGAGGTTCTTCAAGGGTGAGCAAACTTGCTTTTAAACCTCCATTCTTGCTCAAGATTTTAGACCTACTTGCTTATTGTTTTAAGCCTAGCTCTTAACTGATAAAAGTTCTATTTTTTGGTGCTTTAAATCTTTGGTTAAGGTCTCTTTTTGGTTTGGGGTTGTTTCCCCCCTCTTAGGCCTTATTTGGCCTTGTTTTAGACCATTCCTTTTGGCCCTTGTTCTTAGCTTTGCATGACCTTTCTACCACTGAAATACAAAGGATTTTTAGTGGTGGAAAGGTGGTTTTGAGGTCTTAAATAGGAGAGGGTCATCCGCTCTCCTTGTTGTCTTGTATTGTTGCATAAATGGCTTATGTTGGTAGCATGTTTGTTAAGCTTGTCTTAGCTTCATTTCAGCAAGTATTTGGTGTTATGTTGCCATGCTTTACCTCTATCTAAGGTTGGTTTAGTGGCATTTTGCATGTACCACACACTTGTAGTGTAAATCACACACACTAGCTTTATATGCTTCATGTTTGAGCATGTCTTTCTAGCCTATGTTGTGCCCATTTCAGCATGTTTTAGGTGATATTTTTCCATATCATACCTCTGTTTAGGTTTGAATTGGTTAGCCTTTGCATGCTTCTTGCACTTGTAGTGCATTTCCATGATTTGGCCTAACATGCATCATGTTGTAGCATGTCATTTTGGCATGATTTTGGCTCAACTCCATGAAGCTTTTAGCCTTGTTGTAACATGTTTAAGCTATGATTTGAGTTGTTTCGACCATATATGACATGCTTTGTATAGTCATAAGGCATTCTAGCCTGTTAACCTTAAGTGTCCAAGGCACTAGCATGCTTTACTTGGACCATTTCAATGGTTTGGCATCATTTGTTATACTATTTCAGTCCATGTTTCATGCTCAAACACTTGCACTTGTCACTCCTTTAATGCTTTAAAGAGTTGATGTTTTATGCCTCATGAATGGGTCATTGTGTGTGCCATCATGTTTAGGTCTTTGGGATGCCATCTAAGTGGGTTTTTGGTCTTGTTTTACCATGCCAAAACTCTATTTTTCATTGCTTAAGTCATGCCATTTTTGGTTTTGATAGGTGTAGTGTAACACCTCTTTTGTAGCCTTGCATGCTTCATGTTTTTGGTCCTTCGTTTTAGCTTATTTTGGCTTTGGTCCTTGCATATTTTAGGCTCATTTTGGCATGATCTAGGACTGTTTTGGAATATACTTGTCATTTGCTTCAGATTTTGCATAGTGCATAGCCTTGGTTTGAGCCCCTTGGCTAGTTTCAAGCTTTAAGCCTTTTCGCATGACTTGCTTGCTTTGTTTGGTTGGTTTGGCATCTTTCCTAGCATGATTTTAGAGCTTACAATCTACATCACATGTCCATATTTGTCCCCTTTTAAGTGTTCTTGAAAGTTGCTCTCCTGTGCTTAGGTGATAGGCAATTGGCATGCATGTTTGTACGTACGTTTGTCTTCATTTCCATAGCATTTGGCCACTGATTTTGGGCATGGGTGAGGTCTATCCATCTTTAGTTTAAGTCCATTTTACCATGTTGTCGCATGCTTGTCTCATTTTGTATGTTGTTGCATACTTGTCCACCTTTACATGCCTTACATGTTTGCATGTTCATGTTGCATCTTACCATGTTGTTCAAAGTTGTTACTTTACATCATGCTTATATGTTTGTCGCGTACTTGTTAGATTACATGTCATTGCATGTTTGTTGTTGGTATTGTTGTTGCATAGCTATTACATTGTATGCATGCATGTTTGTACGCTTGGATTTCATGTTGTTGCATGTTTACTTGCTTGCATGTTCATGTTGCATTAGCTTGCTTGCATGCTTAGGTTGCATTGCATTGTGTACGTACCCCTTGCCTCTTGATCAAGCATGATAGAGGTTGGGGCCCTTTATGTGTTTTGTGCATTTCATTTGATATTGAATTGCACACTTGGCTCCTTTGGCCATCATGCATTGAAATGCGTGATTGGTGGTCCAAGGGTCGAGAACTACACACCTTTGAGTCTGAAACATGATAAGGGGTGTAGTTGTGCAGACATTATCTTGTAAATGTATTAACATGCTCTGTTTGTCCTCTGCTACAGCAATAGGAGCTTTTCACAGGAAGAAATGGTTGATCGACCACATTCAGTGCCAATCGGCAACAAACACTTGGTCAATAGCCTTATATTTGGTCGATGACCTTCCTGTCTTGGTTAATGGCATCATCTCTTGGTCGATGACCTCCCACAGTGTACACAAGATGGTTCAGAAGTGTCACAGAAGCTGGCACAATTCTTAGAGGTACAGAGCAGTGCAAACAGAGGCAACATGAAGCATGCCGATGGATTTTTGAGCGAAGCCGTCCGAGCATGCATTCATCCCTCGTCTCGAGGCCATTTCAGTGTTTTAATAACTTAGAATAGTTATTTATTTCAATTTGGTTGTGTAAATAATTATTTAGCTTGTTAGTTAGCTAATTCGATGATTTGTATTATTCTTTCGGTTCCTCCGTGGAGAGGGCCAACTGTTGTAATAAGTGTGCGTGTGTGTGATGCATGTCTTCCAACCCCCACTTCTTTCTCCCTTTTACTTACCTGCTTTCGATGGTTACTTTTAGGGCATATTTCAATGAGCATCCTTATGCTAGGCATGTTTGCACCATTCATCTGTATTGCATGCACCGAGCTCGGCGCATCATACTAACTGTATTGTATTTCAATTCCTACTTGAATACATGTATTGAGTTGTCGCATCTCATATGCCATTTTAGGTTAGCCGAGCCTATTCTAGTTGCACTTTGCATGCGATGCATTAGCCATTTTAACATGAACTAGGATCATGCATGATTTCTAACTAGTTTCTTGTTTTGGTTCGGAGTACACTGTGAGTGTTTATGCTTTAGCATCTTGCATGAGTGTGAGTTTTGCCATGACAGCATGCTTGCCATGAGGCTAATCGCTTATATGATATAACTGCCTAAATGCCTATGGGTGAAGGTTGGATTGCTTGAATTGGAAAAATTCATTGAAATCCGTGTTTTAGCCTACTTGCAAGTAGCAAACTTCAAACCATTTCCAAACAAACGGATATGTGATGCTTTGTTCCAAATTAGGCGATCTAGTCTATACTTGTGTGTTGCGCGCATCACATAGTAATTCTAGCTAATTAACCGGAATAAGAATGCATATGTTTTCAAAAATAAGATATCATGCTTAGTACAGGCCGATCTTTAATCGGGCGAGCGGGGGTGCCCATAGATGACCTTCCCCTCTCGTACCCAAGTTCCCGAGCCAAGGCAACTTTGGTGATGACGGACACGTGGCCTTAGGCACAAGTCAGGGTTTCCTAAATTCCCCCAAAATAAAATATTTAGGTGGCGACTCTGTATCTGGCAAAGCTATCCATGTTTGGCACTTCTTTACAAAAATCAGTTTTTCAAAACGATTTGCCGGATTTGGACTCATTGGTGATTTATCAATCTCACATCGCACATTGTGAGGTCATATTAAGAACCGTGACGTTGAGTCCGAACTGTAGCATGAAGCCCAAGGGTGAGATCAGAAACTATAGATGCGTCCTTGGGCTTCAAGGTGAGGAATGCATGACAATGCAAATGACGCGCATGACAATGCAAGTATGGAAATACATGACAATGCAAATGAAACGTGCAAGACAAAGCAAGATAGAAAAATGCATAACAATGCAAATGAAACGTGCAAGACAATGCAAGGTGAGAAAATGCATGACAATGCAAATGAAATGTGCATGACAATGCAAATGAGATAGGCAAGCTAGGAATGCATGACATTGCAAATGACGTGCATGACAATGCAGATGAGGAAATGCATGATAATGCAAATGAGATGTGCATGACAATGCAGAAGGAGGGGCGCAAGACAATGCGACCTAAGGGATGTGCATGACAGTGCAAGCATGGCATGCGCGACAACGTATAAGAGATGTGCATAACAATGCAAGCATAGTATGCGCTACAATGCATATAGTGCGTGCATAACAATGCAAGGATGGTATGCGCTACAACGCATATAGTACGTGCATAACAATGTAAGAGTGAAATGACGTATAACCAATGCGCGCTCATTATAAACACGACAAAACGTTGTAATGCAACGTATTTAAAGCAATTTCTGAATCTCGCAATAGATAAAAGGATACGAAAAAGGATATACGAAAAAGGATACACCTCGTACGTATCAAGCGCCGCACTCGGAAGACACAATTTGAGGTCAACACGAATGCCGGTTGAGCTTCAAAAGTCTACTTTCTTGCACTGTCTTGAGAAATAAACGTCCCAAACAACAATAACTGACCCAACCAATGGTGTGGGAGGTGCATCGACCACAAGAGGAGTCCATCAGCCACCCATCGGCCACAAAATGAGCTCATCGGCCAAACATTTAGCCGATCAGCTAACAATTTGACCGATCGGCCAAAAATGGTAGTTTCGGGGCAATTTTGTCTTTTAGCTACGAGTCTTTAAATATAAGGTTCCAAACCTTATATCCTAACTTCTCCAAGTTCGAAAATCCTCCCTCTTTCTCTCTAGGTGATTTGCTTCGCTTCAATCCGTGTTTTCCTCCCGTTTCCGAGCCCTTTTTGTTGTTCGATTCGCAAAACCCTTCCCGTTTCGCACACTTTGAACTGATCGAAATTCGTTTTCGGTGTCCCTTTCTTGCTTTCCACCACTTGGGGTTTGTTTCCCCCGAGTTATACCTCGGTCTTCGTGCTTCTCCACACTCCAACCTTTTCTCCCATTTTTCACCCCTCGGGGTTGACTTTTGGGTTGATTTTTTGCATTCTCACCCATTTTTCACATCCTCGGCCATTTTCGTACTCTTCTTGAGATGGCGGGCGACATTCCACAAGGTGGGACTCCCTCGGAGCTGGACATGGACCCTGAGGTCGAGCTCTTGCCTCTCCGTGTCCGACCATTCGACCCAGTAACCTACAGGCCGGCGGTACATGTGTTGCCTCCCGATGGCATTCGCCACTTCAGGAGCTATGCGAAGGGCACTCCACTGAAGCTTTTGTTGCGCGAGCCAAAGTCACATCTGTCCTACGGCGCTTCTGAGGTACACTCTTCCTCTGTTTCATTTTCCGCAATGTAGAACAATAACTGTGATAGTCAATCATGTTCTTTAACTGCTTAACCCATATACATTGATACATCATATGTGTAGTTCACCGCGAGCACACCCACACCCGATATCTGTGTAATCTTGAACACATGCACACATATTGCATTTTCAACTGAATATCCCAAACACACTGATACATCATATGATGTAGTTCATCTGTGAGCACACCCACACCCGATATCTGTATAATCTTCAACACATGCACACACACTGCATTTTCATCAATTCTGAATGCTTTTCAACACTTTATTTCTAACATTGCTTCGCAACTGTTTGTTTTGAAAACAGGGAGATTCCCATGCCTTCCGAGGGTATGGGAACATCATCGCCCGTGGTTGGTACATGGAGCTACCCGATACAGTCCGTGACATCGTTGATCATGCGGGCTTTGGCATTTCTATAGGGGACTCTTGCGCCTCACTGCGGGTAGGCCTCTTCTGAGCGCACTGTTGGAGAGGTGGTGGGACACCACTGACTCCTTCCGCCTTTCTGCTACCAGAGAGATGACGATGACTCCCTTTGACTTCTCCATGCTCACAGGCAACGGAGTAGGGCGTGATCCAATCCCCTTCAATACTGATATAGACGAGTGGGATGCCACACAGATTTACTTGCTTGGCGCTCAGCCTCCTCTCTCTCGTCGAGGATTCATGAGGTACTCTTGGTTTGAGGACCACTTCAGGATTCAGGCGCCCACTTCTCGGGAGGAGGTGGGGCAGTATGCTCACGGCTTCATCATGTTCCTACTAGGGACAACACTCTTCGCCGATCGGGCGAACACTGTCGCCCTTTACTTGCTGAGCGCACTGGTGGACGCGACCCGGATCCAGCACTATGACTGGGGTGGTACAGGCTTGGCCACTCTCTATAGATATATGAGCTCATCTTCCCGCCGCAGCGGATAGTTGCTTGGGGGCTACTAGCGAGCCTGGGAGGTATATTTTCCCTTTCTGTCTTTTCAATTATGCTTTTCATTATCTGTACACTATACACATTGCAAACATGCAATCTGCTTTACACTGACTGTACACTGCACACACTGCACAATCTACACACTACTGCGAACATACAATCTGCTTTACACTGACTGTACACTGCACACTCTACACACTATTCTGTGATTTCTGCTTTATCTGATAAGCATACTGATATTTACCCTGTTACACTCTACAGTTGTGGATGTATGCCTACTTTCCTAGGCTTGCCCCAGTGCCAGATGAGGAGATGCCCCCTATGGTTCCCTTTTCTCACCGATTCGACGTGAGGTGCGAGCGGAGGCCTAGGGAATCTTTCCTATTCTTCCGCCGTTATTTCAATACCATCACCGCAGTTGAGGTATTTCAAACCTTTCAGTTCATTTAAGCTTCGCTTTATGTTATAATTTCAATAACAGATTAACAAACAGTATATTTTGCAGATCACCTAGCAGCCCTAGGCGGTGTTGCCCGATAGAGTGAGAGGTGGATACGGGGGTGCTCGGGAGACTACCCATTTCAGGATTCTGTTGGAGGGCCCAGTCTGTCGGGCATGGTATTTCGAGGAGCGCTTCTTGCGGCAGACCTTGGGCTTGCCAGAGCAGACAGTTCCAGCACCTTCTCCTACCCACACGAGGCACACCGAGATGTATACCTTAGAGGAGATGACAGACTACACGCTTGGTTGGGACTCTGAGCCCTTTAGAGACGAGGGTGACTACACCGAGTTTATTCAGGCTTATCTCATGCGACCTTTGACCAGTGCTCGCCGAGCCGAGAGAGAGAGGCCTGCGGCGCCAGCGGTAAGAAGAGGAGCATCGAGGGTGACTCAGACCCGTGGGAGGAGTGGGTCCTAGAGAGAACAGGGAGCTAGATGGCCGGAGCTTCCTACAACGATGACATGCCGAGGACAGGGTGGGGAGACGTACCAGATACCTATCGCTCCTCCTTCGGCTGATCATGAGCTTGTTGAGGTTCAGGGCTCTACCCCGGTACATACTATACTTTTCATTCTGTACAGTTATTTCATTTCATTTGATATTCCGCAAAATACTAATGACTTCAACACTTTTGCAGGCTTCCGCCGAGTACACTCGCCAATCTCTGGAGCTAACTGCCTCCGTGATGAGGATGCTGCAGCGGAGCATCGACCTGTTGACCATCTGTAGTATCCCGGTAAGTTCCTTCAACCGCAGTCTCAAACTTTGCATAATCTGTTCTATACTGATCTGATGTACCACATTGTCGATACGGCGCTTGGTACACAGCACTCACGGCACTGATACACTTGAATTCACATACTGCTCACAGCATTGCTCACGACATTCATACACTGTACTCACACATTGCCTATAACATTCATACATTGTACTCACACACTACCCACAACATTCATACACTTTACACACACACTGCCCACAGTATTCATACACTGTACTCACACATTGCCCACAACATTCATACATTGTGCTCACACACTGCCCACAGCATTCACACACTGTACACACACACACTGTATTTGGTATTCATGCCCTGCTTTGCATAGCATAACTGATGCATTTTCAATTTGTTCCTTTCAGTCCCCATTCCAGATTCCGGCCGCGGGAGGTGCTCCAGCTGGACCATCCGTACCTGCCCGAGGAGGAGGGGGAGTCAGGTGGAGGATGACTATCCACAGCCGAGGCAGACACAGGCGCACCCTCACGAGAGCCCTCCCCCGATGATTCTGATGGGGAGGCGGCGTCGTCCCAAGGTGAGACCAGAGACAGCTCAGACTCTGACTACGGAGCCGACGGTGGCGATCCTGGACCCTCGTCCCGGAAGAGGTCCAGGACGGATTCCCGTACTTGAGATGATTGATACTGATCCAGACACTTGTTGCTTTTCTTCTTTTTTCTTTGTTTAGACATTTTGTTGCTTTTCTTTTCCTTCTTGCTTTATTTCCCTTTTTTGCTAATAGTTTGAGCACATTGTACTGGCTCAGGCAGGTTTTATTTTCTCAAAACTATGTACTTTTGCAAGAGACATATGATGAAATGAAATAGCCATTTTGTTCAAAAAGTGTTACATTTGTACATTCTACGCATCGCATCGCATTGCATTACATAACAATGTAAATGAGATTGAACTTTTGTTTTGAAAACCAAACACTCGAATTGCAATTAATCAGGTAGTGAACCAACTAACAACAAAACAACTCGATAAGTAAAACAAAGACCTTGACAAGCTAACCAAGTGTAAATACAACTCGATAAGCAAAACAAAGACTTAAAGAATGCAAATTACAACTCGATAAACAAATGTACGACAACTCGATAAGCAAATAGGCGCGACTTTGCAAAATCAACATCGGAAGGCATTGGAAGTGGAACCAATCACAAGTTCCCAACATGTTCAACACATAGACTGCTCATAGAACAAGGGGAGAGGACATCGGCCATAGGGAGAGGCCATCGGCCACAAGAAATGGCCATCGGCCAAAATTTTTAGCCGATCAGCCAAAAATGGCAAGTACCTCCAGAATGTTGACACATGTCTTCCACTCAACACCTTATCTTCTACAAAAGCCTCAGCTTCGTAGTTTTTCTCATTTCAGCTCTAATTTGCACCAAATGGAAGAATTTCTTGTCCAAAATCTCACAACTTGGATTGCCAACTTGGATGGCTCAGAAAGGCTAAATTTTCGGGGCTTCGGCATAAATGCACTATTCACGCTGGGTCACACCCCGCTGCGTTTTCCATTCCTATATGCCGCGGCAAGGTTTTGGAATCTGGTAACACACGTCTTTTGCTGCTCAAGAGATGTGTACCACTTTCAAGGATTTCCAAGGTTTAATGGAATCCGAGCGCGATGAAGAAATCTTGCCTCAACTCCGGTTCGGCCACGTCCAAGCCTTAGAACGGATGTGCAACCTTACTTTGCACGACGCTCGGTCATTGATTCATGACGGTGAGCTAGACATTCTGAGCTTGGTTTGTCGATTTTCTGATGCCGGTGATCGCGGCGACCATCATTGGCAGGGTTATCGGCGACATGCGCTTTACTTATGCATGTTGTCTCATTTCTTACTTGCCCCAGGCTCCGGTGGGTTTAGCACTCGTTTGATTGAGGTCGCCGAGGGCTTGAAAAAGGGCAAGAGTTGCATTGCCATGACATTGGCTGAGACATTGATAGGTTTAGACGCTTTTCATCGTCGAGAGATGGCTAGGTTTGCCGGGAGTCCACTACTATTGCAGGTAATGTTTCCCAACCCATCTCACATATATATTGCTCACATCACTCGGCCCTCTGGCTCGGTTTTTCTCTCAAAACCCTTTTCTTACGTTTCTCTCAACATACACCTCTCTATTCTTTAATCTCTCATTTTTCATTCCTCCCCAAGTATGGTTGATGGACAAGTTGAGAGTGGTGGACTCATGTCCGACATATTCAGCTCGCAGCTATTCCTTCCGGCGACATCTAGTCGATGCTCCGGATGAGGGATGGTGGTACAACTGGATGTGCAGTCTGTCCGCGGACCACATTGCTTAGCGCTGCCTTTGGCTTAACTTGCTGGCAATAAGTTACAGCATGACCCATCAACACGGGATCCAGTTGATTGGCTTGACACATTGCGTGTTTTATTTTTCATTCCGATTCTGGTGCCAGTTCGGACATGATCAGACTTGCCCAGAGGAGGGGATAGAATACCCTGCTACATTTCCGGTCCGAGGCACGCAACTAGCTCGGTATGCCACAGCATGGAGGACGAGAGAGCTTCTGGCCCCCGCTTCCATTTTCAGCTGCGCCCTCTCTGATGAGTGCATAGATTGGGTCAATGAAGAGGCACAGGTAGGGCCCACTTTGGCATCAGAGGCTTCGACCAGCTCTGGGAGGGGACGTAGGGACACTTGACTATGTCCCAGATTTATTTGCTTTTAATCAGAACTTTCAAGTTTTCTTTATGAATGTAATGAAAAGCAACTTCAATTTTGTATTCAAGAGCAAGAGAACTCTGTATTGAAATTAATGAAATTGAAGGTTGTGGGTACTGAAAATTTTTCGTTTGGTCCAAAAATGGTCTAAGTTGTAAAAAGATTAATTTGAGCAAAATCAACTTTTATTAAAACTTTTCGAAACCATTTTTGATATGGATCAGAACTGGACACGCCTGAGATCTGTCACTGAGATGCACAACCTCGGATTCCAGCAACAAGAAAGTTTCCCCTAGTCTGAGTAGCACTGCAATGGAGATCATAACCGAGCTCTTGAATGCTGAATAAACAAAGATGACCAAACATGATCACATGGACAAAGTTGATCAGGGAAGTGTTTATGGCTGGACTTCAGAATGAAGTTGCCTACGTATCCCAAACTTGAGAATCAAGCCTTACGTAGTTCCGGTTCAGGTTCACTCGTGTATTAACCCTCACCTTTTACACTCTAACTTTTGCCAAGCACGCCCTTTGCGGGTTTTCAACCTTGCGAGCTCAGTTTTTATAATTCCAAATTTTCATGCTCTAACTTTTGCCTAGGTCGCCCTTTCGGGTTTTCGGCCTAGCGAGCCTCTCAGGGAAAATATGTCTTCAACTTGTCCATGTTGATCGGTTGGGAGAACTCTAGGCCAGGTCCATCAGAACGACAACTCTACCCGACCAAATAGACTTGATGATGTAAGGACCAGTCTAATTAGGTCTGAACTTGCCCCTAGGGTCGTGGATGGGAGCTCGGTTGTCTTTGAGCACTAAATCTCCTTCTTTCAAATTCCTGGACTTAACCTTCTTGTTGAAAGCCCTGGCAATTCTGCGTTGATAACCCTGAACATGATACAATGCTTTCAGCCTTCGCTCATCAAACAGCATGAGTTCTTCGAACCTGCTCTGCTGCCAATCTGCCTCAGCTATCTGACACTCAGCCAATACTCGTAATGACAGAACCTCAATTTCGATGGGTAGAACGGCCTCCATCCCATAAACCAATGAATACGGAGTCGCCCCAGTAGAAGTTCTAATTGACATCCGGTAGCCCCACAGAGCAAACGGCAATTTATCTGGCCAGTCCCGGTAGGTTTCCACCATCTTCTGCAAAATATGTTTGATGTTCTTGTTGGTGGCCTCAACTGCTCCATTGGTCTGCGGCCGATATGTGGATGACTTATGAAAAACCACGTTGTATTTATCCAACAAGTCGATCACTTCTTTCTTGAAGTGGGAACCATTATCTGAAATGATCTCGTTCGGGACCCCGTAGCGACAGATGTTGTTGTTCCTGATGAACTTTGAAAAATGCGAAGTCTTCAACATCGCATAAGATTGGGCCTCAACCCACTTTGTGAAATAGTTTATTGTGACCAGAATAAACTCATGCCCATTGGACCCCTTCGGAGTAACAGTCTCGATCACATCAATCCCCCAGACTAAAAATGGTCATGGCGAAGTCATGTTGTATAGTTTCGATGGCGGAATGTTCATGTGGTTTACAAGGATCTGACATTTGTGGCATCGTCGGACAAAGCCAATACAATCCTCCTCCATCGTGTGGACCAATAGTAACCTTGTCTAAGGATATTCCAGGCTAGCATCACCCCGTTCATGTGCGTTCCGCACTCTGCCCCATGGATGGCCTCCATTAGGCGCTTCGACTCTTTAGCATCAACACATAGCTTATACATTCCCAGATGACCTCTCATGTACGGTTTACCCCCAAAGATGATGAACTGAGCAGCCATTCTTCGAATTGCCCTCTTATCTTTGGCATTTGTCCTGGTGGATACGCCTCTTTTTCCAAGAAGTTCCAAACATCGTAATACTAGGGGTTCTCATCTTGAACCTCATCTATGGCAGCAATCAGCTCGTAGGCCAACACAAACTTCTGGTCAATGATGATCGGACGCATCCGGACTCCAAAAGGGATGTCTATCACAGAGGATAGAGTTGGTAGTGAATCTGCGAACCTGTTATTCTCTCTTAAGAGATGAGCGAAGTTCAGCTTCTCAAACCGAGGAATCAACAAGTCCAAGGCCTGGTGGTATATTCTCATCTTTTCTTCTTTAACTTTCCAATCTCCTTTAGCTTGAGATACAACAAGGTTCGAGTCCCCGATGATGTCCAACCGTTTTGTCCCTAGTTCTAGGGCGGCATCTAAACCAGCAATACATGCCTCATATTCTGCTTCGTTGTTTGAGACCTTGAAATGGAGTTTGAATGCTAGAGGTATGTGGGAATTATCGGGTGCTATTAACAACACCCCTATTCCATACCCGTATTGGTTTGACGCTCCGTCAAAGTACAACGTCCAGGTTTCGTCTTTGACATGCAGAATAGCCTCATCTGGGAATAGGTACTCAACTGCTTCATCCCCGTCCACTGGGTGATCGGCTAGGAATTCTGCTACCATTCTTCCCTTTACTGACTTGCGCGTCACATATTTCAAATCGAATTCAGAAAGCAGAAGCAACCAACGGGCTAGCCTACCCATAAGTGCCGATTTCTCGAAGAGATATTTGATGGGATTTAATCTCGAAACCAGCATTACAGAGTGAGCTAACAGGTAATGCCGCAACTTCCTGGTAACCCATGCCAAGGCCAAACAAGCCTTCTCGAGCGGAGTGTAGTAGGTCTCGTAACCCAACATCTTCTTGCTCAGGTAGTAGATAGCTCTTTCCACTTTGTCCTCAGACTCTTGTGCAAGCATGCAGCCCATTGTAGTTTCAGTCACTGAAAGGTACAGGATCAATGGTTTCCCCGGCTCAGGCGGTGACAACACAGGTGGATTCTTTCAATATTGCTTAATCTGTTCAAAAGTAACTTGGCATCGATCGTCCCATTGGAACTTCATTCCTTTCTTCAGGAGACCAAAGAGTGGTTCACAAGTCAAGGTTAATTTAGAAATAAACCGTCTTATGAATTGCACTTTACCCAGAAAGCCTCGTACCTCCTTTTTGGTCATTGGTGGTGGCATTTCTAAGATGGCCTTGATTTTGGAAGGGTAGACTTCGATACCTCTCTGTGTAATCAAGAACCCCAGCATTTTCCCTACTATAACACCAAACGTACATTTCTGAGGATTCAGCCGCTACCGAAATTGTCTGATCCTTTGGAAGAACTTTTGGAAGGCGATGTAGTGGCCCTCTCTTTCCTTGGACTTGACAATCGTGTCGTCCACATACACCTCAACCTCTTTGTGGATCATGTCGTCCAATATTATGGTCGCAGCCCGTTGATATGTAGCTCCAGCATTGTTCAGTCCAAACAGCATCACCCTATAACAATAGGTCCCCCATGGGGTGGTAAAAGCAGTCTTCTCCTGGTCTTCAGGTGCCATTACAATCTGATTGTAGCCTGAAAAGCCATCCATAAACAAAAGCAACGCATGTCCCGCAGTGAAGTCTACTAACTCATCGATATGCGGCAAGGAAAGGTCGTCCTTCGGACTGGCTTTGCTCAAATCCCTGAAGTCCACACATACCCGAATTCTACCATCTTTCTTCAGTACTGGAACGATGTTAGCCAACCAAGTTGGGTATTCAGATACCAGTAGGAACCCTGTATCAATTTGCTTGGTGACCTCTTCTTTGATCTTGATAGCCCAGTCTGGGCGGATCCTTCTGAGCTTCTATTTAACAGGTCGGGCCTCTAGGTCAAAAGGGATCCGGTATTGTACAATCTCAGGATCGATTCCAAGCATCTCTTCGTAGGACCACGCGAAAACAATTTTGAAAACTTTTAACAAAGCGACTAAGCGCTCGCGCTCCTCTGAAGACAACGTGGACCCAATCTTGACCAGCCATGGGTCCTTCTCAGTACCAATGTTAATTTAGGTGATTTCATCAACCAGTGGTTTTACAAACCTCTCATGCTCTTATTCTAGCAAATATTTCAAAACCGGAGGAATTTCTTCCTCGTCGTTTTCATCAAAGTTTTGAAGTCTGAATTAATGCAATAAATCAAGGGTACAGAAAAGTAATCGAAGGCCACAGCTGCACAATTCTCATTAAGCACTTTATCCAGTCCATCTGATTCTTCTGCTACAACAGACTCAAAAGAGAAAGAAAAAGACGACCTAGACAGGACTATGGCATCCGAGTTGTCACCCCCAGGAATACCGGACTCAGACTCAGACGAGCTGGAATCTGATTCTGACTCTACAGACTCAGTGGAATCAGATTCCGGCTCACTACTTGACCCAGTGCTGCTCGATAAGAATCCTTCCTCGTCTTGCTAGACGAGGGAAGGTGCGATGGATGTATCCAAAATGTTTGAAGGTGGGCTCACAGCCGTTTCATTCCCAATCATAGACGCTGAGAGATTATCCCCTAAGCACTCATGTACGATCAAAGGATCTGATAGTAGACAAGCCAATGCTACCCCCATTTCAATCTCGGTGCTCTCAGAATCCACTTCATTACACTGCTCAACCTTAGCTGATGGGTCTGTCTGCTCCTCGGCAACATTATCCTTGGGCAACTGCAAGTCGAAGAAGATCTCAAATCCCAGCAAGCGCCTCTTCTCTGTGTTCAACCATGGCTCTGGATGTCGCAAAATGGAAAATCCTTCCCTTCGCAGACGAAGCGTCCGTTCAGGGTGCCTTGGATAGGCCGATGCATCAAATCAAAATGCCTCTCGGTCTGCTTGGCTCTGGCTCCCCAGTCATTTCTTTACCTTTTCTCACCCAGTCCTCTTTGGTGGGCAAATAACTCAAACCAAAGGTATGCGGGTTGTGCGGCACTTTAGCCGATACTGCAATGCCCTTCCGGCCACTTTTTCCTAGTCTCATCCCAGGGATATGTTGGAGCTTGTTCATGAGGTACACTGACTATGCGCTGACATGCAACCCCTCATCAATAGCTAAGATATTCTGAACAACCCGGGCCTCGGCTACGGTGAATCTTGATAGGAACACATCCTCCATGCCATGCTCGATTTCCAAAACCGGTGTAGACACCTCTGGTGGTGGATGGATTGACGAATTCCCAAAAACTATAGCCACCCCCTTTCCGTGGGGGTATTTCAACATCTGATGCAGGGTGAAAGAGACTGCCTTTACCTGGTATAGCCACGGACGCCCTAAGAGTAGATTAAAGGTTGCGGGAATGTCCAAGACATGAAAGTCAATCTGGTATTGTCTTGGACCAACCTGAGTGTGAATCTTCACAGTCCCCATCACTTCTCTTCTAGTATTGTCATAGGCCCTTGTCACCTGGGCAATTGGCTCAAAGTCCACGGGCTTTAACCCGATTGCATATGCTGTCTTTGGCGGGCATACTTTAATAGTGGATCCTGTATTGACAAGAACCACCGGTACCCACTTGTCTCCGCATTCCATAGAGATGCAGAGAGGTTTGTTGTGATTTGCGCCCTTAGGCGGCAGTTCCTTGTCAGAAAAGGTCAACATCGGGGAAGCTTCTTCCGGAAAAACCAATCCTACCAGCTGCTCAGGCATGGTGTCTATTGAAAGTTTGGTCTTGTCCATTGCAGAAAGGACAGCATGTCTATGTACTCTTGAGGCCATAAGCAGTCCCCAGATGGAGATGTCTGCTTGTATCTTCTTTAGCTGTTTCAGGACAGCCTCCTCTTCGAGCAGCTTATCTTTTTGCTTCTCTGCCTCCTTGTCCTTCCTAGACGCCTCTGGTTGATCTAAGTGGGGGGGCTTGAAATACCGCCCACTCCTAGTCATGTGGTCAACTTCACCAATATACTAGGTATCATCCGATTGGCTTTGTCCCCAGTCTTCATTTGTGTGAGCAAGACATAGATCATCTTTTTCCCACCACATACCATCGGCAGCTGACAGGCATCTGCCCGCCTCCATTACAACTATTCATGTGCCCACAGCACCTTCCGTTCCTGTGCTCGCAACACGTTTTGTCCCCACAGGGGCTTTGGCTTTTCTAGTCCTCTTAGAATCTCCGATCCTTTCCCGCTCAGACTGCTTCAGTATAGCCTACTGTTCAGTTTCTTCTGTTCCCAAACTGCCCATATCTTGAGCAAAATTCTTCACACCGGTGCTCTCTGGCGATGCACTTTGCTCCTCGGCCCTTCCGGCCACAGTTGATGTCCCCGTCCCTGACAGATCCTTTTCTAGCTGAGGTTGTTCAACAACATCCGACTGGTCATCAAGCCACCCAGTAGATTCTGCTGACTCATCAAACCAATTGACTACTACATCCCGTGAGTCTTGCTCGTCAAAAAACTGAAGGTTAGCAATGTCGTCTTCCAGTTCTGCCAGGTCATCCAGTCCCTGATTGAGTCCATCTTCCCGTACTACACAAGTCTCTGCTCCTACTGGCAATTCCACATCCGGCCTAGCCTGGCCTGCTGATATAATGTAACTGCTCGGGTCGTACATGAAACTCTCAGACCCCTCAGGCTCTACATAATCATTCTAAGCTGCACCCATAGTTGACCCACTTCTATCTTCGATAACCGCCACTGTCTCAGGTTAGGTTTGGGAGATGTCCAATATGCACAAGTCAGTGTTATCGGGAATGAACACCTCTGGCTTGGGTAGGTGAGAAGGGGTGATATATATACTACGGTCATATGGCACAACCCCAGTTCGGATTAGATTGATGCGTTTGGGAGGTGGAGCTTGGTTATGTGGTGGGAGAGGGTTGGTTGTGGCATTCGGTTTCTCCGGAAGCACGATCACCCTGTTGTCAATCAGATCCTAAATCTCATTACGCAATCGAAAGCACTAGTCGGTGTCATGACCATGCTGTTAGTGAAAGGCACAGTACTTGGCCAGGTTATGAGAAGCGGGAAGTTTATCTGGTAGTGGCCGCGACTCTAGGGGCTTCAAGTGCCCTTTCTTGATCAAAACTCCCAGAGCTTTGGATAGGGGCATGTATAATGGTGTGAAGGTTCTTTGGCATCGAAGTGAATATTTGGTTGTTTGTGAGCTATTTCTGGATGCGCCGGTGAATGGTGTAGCTGCAAGGGTTCTCGGGGTGGTGGTGGTAGTGACAATTCCCACATCTGAAGATCTGGTAGCTGCAGCACTACTTATGCCTGCATTTGTACTACGGTTGAATGCCCTCTTAGGCTGCTCTCTATCTTGGTCAATCAGACCCTATTTCATAGCATCCTCGATCTGCACCCCTATCTCATATAGATCTGCAAAGGTGGGGAAGGGGAGAATGATCATCTTCTGCATAAGCTTGGGCTGGAGGTTACGCACAACCATCCGAATCTGATCTTTGTCAATGGGCCTGATGGTCATCATCGAGGCTTTGGCCCTCCACTGGGTCACAAAATTGGAGAAATTATCCTTTGGTTCTTGCCTAGTTGTCTCAAGATCACGGGTTGTGACCTCGATCTATGTATTATAGGAGTATCGAGCTATGAAGGCCTCAGCCATCTCCTCCCAGTTCCTCTTGACAGAATCTTCCAATTTTGCATACTAAATAGCCGCTACACCCGACAGGGTCTGGCCAAACAAAGAAAACTTCTACAATCTGGAGAGGCCCATCGGCCTTAGTATATCTAAAAACAGCCGCAAATGCATCATAGGATCTCCAGACCCGTCGAAATGGTCTATGTGCGGCATCTTAAATCGGTCTGGCAGCGTCACAGCAGAGTCGGTGTACCCATCCTCAATATCCGGAATGGACTTCACACCCTGGGATTTCTTGAACATCTTTTCAAGCTTGCTCACTTTTAACGATGTAAGGTCCACCTCAGACTCAAAGGGAGAATCCGGTAGGTTGGTCTGTGCCTTGGATAGCTGGGGTAGGATCGGGGGCGGAGTCGGCCCCGTTGGATCGTCCGTATTTTCCTGGACGTTGGGTGTCTCCCCGAGTATTGGAACACTTGGTGGGGGAGGAGCTTGGTGTGAAGCAGATGCTCCGGTTTGCTACTGTAGCCTGGTGATTAACTCTGCCTGTTGGGCCATGACCTCGGCCTGGCTTGCAGGAAATGCGGCTTGACGGGCAGCGTCCTGCTACATGGTTTTCATACTTTCCTGAAGCTGGCGCATCATCTCCTCTAAGCCTGCCATATTATATTGACCTAACTGAATAACTAGTATATCGGTCCCTACAATAGAAACTGAGACCTCAGCCTGACTGTTCACTGGTGGGGTAGACCACTAATCTGGCGACCGCTGTACAGATACACTGTGCCTTTTTGACCTCCGTCTGGTGACCGAGGGTAAAGAAAGGAACACTGCTTGTTCGTCTAGCAGATCTCTGGTTCGATTAAGTCTACGACCTCTAACCCAGAGTGCTCGGGGAATATCTATCTGGTCGGATGCAATAGTGCTAAACTACCATGCAAAAAGATAAATAAAGCATAATAAAGAAATAATGAACAGAAAAACTGACAGCATAACAGCTTAAATAAAGACAACACACAATTGGCAAACACAAGCTGAATGAACTATTCTCAACCACTGATCACGGTTCCCAAAATCACTACCCAAATCTGAATCTAATACCCGTAGATATAACTGATCCTCAAAGTACTGATGCCCGCAGGCCTGATACCCAGACTTGCAAACTGATACGTGCATTCCCTGTAAAGACAAACTCAAAAAGCACATAGCAAGCAAATGAGAGCCAAAACACCCCTATGTTGGGGTAGGGTTTCCCTATCTTATTTTGTCAGGAGCTAGGGTTTTACTACGCAAACAGCAGTTTCAAACAACCTATAATCTGGTAGCAACCTGTCCTAGTTTGGAATAGTCACTATGGATTCCGAATATGCACTAGGTCGAATGGTCAAAAAGGGTGCCTCGGTGAAAACCGAGGTTTGTGTTCCCGTCGTAACAGAGCCCGCAACCGGTCAGCCTTATGGCACGCTTCTCAAAGCATGCCTCCGGCAAACCGTTTAGAAATAGCATACGGAAAACACGGTGTCTTAGGCGCACCAATGCACATGTAATGCAAAAAAAACACATAAGTGTAATAAAAACAAGATATCATGAGTTCGAGTCAAGTCCTCTAACTCCCCAGCAGAGTCGCCAGAAACTGTAGACGCGTCCTTGGGCTTCATGCTACAATTCAGACTCAATGTCGTGGTTCTTAATCTGATCACACGATGTGTGATGTGAGATTGATAGATCAGCAAAGAGTCCAAATCTGGCAAATTGTTTTGAAAAACTGATTTTTGTAAAGAAGTGCCAAACATGGACTGCTTTGCCAGATACAGAGTCGCCACCTAAATATTTTATTTTGGGGAAATTTAGGAAACCCTGACTCATGCCTAAGGCCACGTGTCCGTCATCACCAAAGTTGCCTCGGCTCAGGAACTTGGGTACGAGAGGGGAAGGTCATCTATGAGTACCCTTGCTCGTCCGATCAAAGATCGGCCTGTACTAAGCATGATATCTTGTTTTTGAAAACATATGCGTTCTTATTTCGGTTAATTAGCTAGAATTACTATGTGATGCGCACAACACACATGTATAGACTAGATCGCCTAATTTGGAACAAAGCATCGCATATCCGTTTGTTTGGAAATGGTTTGAAGTTTGCTACTCGCAAGTAGGCTAAAACACGAATTTCAACGAATTGTTCAAATTCAAGAAATCCAACCTTCACCCACAGGCATTTAGGTAGTTATATCATATAAGCGATTAGCCTCATGGCAAGCATGTTGCCATGGCAAAACTCACACTCATGCAAGATGCTAAAGCATAAACACTCACAGTGTACTCCGAGCCAAAACAAGAAACTAGTTAGAAATCATGCATGATCCTAGTTCATGTTAAAATGGCTAATGCATCGCATGCAAAGTGCAACTAGAATAGGCTCGGCTAATCTAAAATGGCATATGAGATGCGACAACTCGATACATTTTTTCAAGTAGAAATTGAAATACAATACAGTTAGTATGATGCGCCAAGCCCGGTGCATGCAATACAGATAAATGGTGCAAACATGCATAGCATAAGGATGCTAATTGAAATATGCCCTAGAAGTAACCATCGAAAGCAGGTAAGTACAAGGGAGAAAGAAGTGGGGGTTGGAAAACATGCATCACACACACGCACGCTTAGTACAACAATTGGCCCTCTTGACGGAGGAACCGAAAGAATAATACAAATCATCTAATTAACTAACAACAAGCTAATTAATTATTTACACAACCAAATTGAAATAAATAACTATTCTAAGTTATTAAAACACTGAAATGGCCTCGAGACGAAGGATGAATGCATGCTCGGACGGCTTCACTCAGAAATCCATCACCATGCTTCATGTTGCCTCTATTTGCACTGCTCTGTACCTCTGAAAATAGTGCCAGCTTCTGTGACACTTTTGAACCATCTTGTGTACACTGTGGGAGGTCATCGACCAAGAGATGATGCCATCGACCAAGACAAGAAGATCATCGACCAAATATAAGGCTATCGGCCAAGTGTTTGTTGCCAATCAGCACTGCATTTCTTCCTGTGAAAAGCTCCTGTTGCTGCAGCAGAGGACAAATAGAGCATGTCAATACATTTACAAGATAATGTCTGCACAACTACACCCCTTATCATGTTTAAGACTCAAAGGTATGTAGTTCTCAACCCTCGGACCACCAATCACGCATTTCAATACATGATGGCAAAAGGAGCCAAGTGTGCAATTTAATATCAAATGAAATGCACAAAACACATAAGGGGCCCCAACCTCTATCATGCTTGATCAAGAGGCAAGGGATGCACACACAATGCAATGCAACCTAAAGATGCAAGCAAGCTAATGCAACATGAACATGCAAGCAAGTAAACATGCAACAACATGAAATCCAAGCATACAAACATGCATGCATACAATGTAATAGCTATGCAACAACAATACCAACAACAAGCATGCAATGACATGTAATCTAACAAGTATGCAACAAACATATAAGCATGATGTAAAGTAACAACTTTGAACAGCATGGTAAGATGCAACATGAACATGCCAACATGCAAGACATGTAAAGGTGGACAAGTATGCAACAACATACAAAATGAGACAAGCATGGGACAACATGGTAAAATGGACTTAAACTAAAGATGGATAGACCTCACCCATGCCCAAAATCAGTGGCCAAAATGCTATGGAAATGAAGACAAAGGTACGTACAAACATGCATGCCAATTGCCTATCACCTAAGCACAGGAGAGCAACTTTCAAGAACACTTTAAAAGGGACAAATATGGACATGTGACGTACATTGTAAGCTCTAAAATCATGTTAGGAAAGGTGCCAAACCAACCAAACAAAGCAAGCAAGTCATGCGAAAAGGTTTAAAGCTTGAAACTAGCCAAGGGGCTCAAACCAAGGCTATGCAAAATCTGAAGCAAATGACAAGTATAATCCAAAATAGTCCTAGATCATGCCAAAATGAGCCTAAAACATGCAAGGACCAAAGCCAAAATAAGCTAGAACGAAGGACCAAAAGCATGAAGCATGCAAGGCTACAAAAGAGGTGTTACACTACACCTATCAAAACCAAACATGACATGACTTAAGCAATGAAAAAAAGAGTTATGGCATGGTAAAACAAGACCAAAAACCCACTTAGATGGCATCCCAATGACCTAAACATGATGGCACACACAATGACCCATTCATGAGGCATAAAACACCGACTCTTTAAAGCATTAAAGGAGTGACAAGTGCAAGTGTTTGAGCATGAAACATGGACTGAAATAGTATAACAAATGATGCCAAATCATTGAAATGGTCCAAGTAAAGCATGCTAGTGACTTGGACACTTAAGGCTAACAGGCTAGAATGCCTTATGACTATACAAAGCATGGCATATATGGTCGAAACAACTCAAATCATAGGTTAAGCATGCTACAACAAGGCTAAAAGCTTCATGGAGTCGAGCCAAAATCTTGCCAAAATGACATGTTACAACGTGATGCATGTTAGGCCAAATCATGGAAATGCACTACAAGTGCAAGGAGCATGCAAAGGCTAACCAAACCAAACCTAAACAGAGGTATGATATGGAAAAATATCACCTAAAACATGCTGAAATGGTCACAACATAGGCTAGAAAGACATGCTCAAACATGAAGCATATAAAGCTAGTGTGTGTGATTTACACTACAAGTGTGTGGTACATGCAAAATGCCACTAAACCAACCTTAGACAGAGGTAAAGCATGGCAACGTAACACCAAATACTTGCTGAAATGAAGCTAAGACAAGCTTAACAAACATGCTACCAACATAAGCTATTTATGCAACCATACAAGACAACAAGGAGAGCGGATGACCCTCTCCTATTTAAGACCTCAAAACCACCTTTCCACCACTGAAAATCCTTTGTATTTCAGTGGTAGAAAGGTCATGCAAAGCTAAGAACAACGGCCAAAAGGGATGGCCTAAAACCAGGCCAAATAAGGCCTAAGAGGGGGGAAACAACCCCAAACCAAAAAGAGACCTTAAACAAAGATTTAAAACACCAAAAAATAGAACTTTTATCAGTTAAGAGCTAGGCTTAAAACAATAAGCAAGTATGTCTAAAAGCTTGAGCAAGAATGGATGTTTAAAAGCAAGTTTGCTCACTCTTGAAGAACCTCTTCAAGAACGCCACTCCAGCAACTTTCTCTGATCAAAATCACCTCAAGAACCCCAACACCAACTCCTTAGGACCTCAACAAGCAAGGATGGTGTATTGCTAGGTGTTTGTGTGCAATAGTGAGAACAAAACACCTTTTAGAGCACAAAAACACACACAAAGATGTAAAGAGAGGGAAATATAGAGATAGATAGATATATACAACTTCTCTAACCCTATTTTTCAAAACCTCTAAGAAGGGAGGAGGAGCTCCCTTCTTATAGAATTCCAAATTCTAAAACTTCCTAAGCAATCTAATCAAGGGACAAATCCCTCCATACACGTGTATGGAGGGGGAAATTGTGGATGCCAACTATGACAGCTGGCATAAAATATTTGCATAAAGCAGATGAATAGGGTTCGGCCAGAAAATATGGTTGATCGACCAACATAAGTGTCGATCGACTAAAAAGAGTGTCGATCGGCCAACACTTTTAGCCGATGGAAAGAAAACAAGGCTGACGGCTTCTTGCGTTGGCCGATGGGTTGAGGGGATGGCCAACAAGCCACCCTCTTCCCTCAGAAGCAAAAACACAAGTCCTCGGTCCACAACCAAGCACAAAACAGTCAAGTTGAGAGATCTTAAGGCAAGGCGTGCTGTCGAGACCTCCGAGAACTCAAAACGAACATGAGCATGGATGATCATCGAGTGTTCAAACGATGGCGTTTGAGTCTTGAGGATGGTCAAAAGTGGGGTGTCTACAGAATGCATATGAGCATCACTAAGACAAGGTGAGGGTTATTACATTAGGATTGCCTGCCCCATTCGTTCCCATGGCGCCTCCAGTGTCTATGAGAGAGGCACACAGACTGTCTGTCGACCAGGTGGTCCAGTTCATGGTAGGGTTGGAGACAGACTACTTCCGTGTAGAGGGCAATTATGCGACCTTCATCTGGACACAACTGATGCCGCCTTTGACTGACGTTCGTAGAGGTGAGGGAGCGAGAGCTCCAGTTGCGAGAGAGAGAGGCAGAGGGGCCAAAGCGACCAGAACCCGCAGTAGGAGAGATTCTCAGACGAGGCAGAGAGCGGGATGGCCAAAGCTACCTACTTCACTGACATGCTGGCGACCCACGGGGGAGACTTATCAGATTTTCATTGAGCCTGCACCAGTTGGCCACGAGCTTGTCGGAGTTCAAGGCCCAACCTCGATATGTGCCTACAGGTGCCTATAGGTGCCTACTCCACTTAACAGGTGTCTGTCGGCTGCCAATGGCATGTGGTGGGAAGATGACGACCTATGTCTTGCCCACACCGATGAGGACTGTAGGAATTACCAGCCAGATGATACCTGGTATATTGGCGAAGTAGACCACATGACTAGGAGCAGGCAGTATTTCATGCCCCCGCATGTAGATCAACCAGAGGCATCTAGAAAGGACAAAGAGGTGGAGAAGCAGAAAGATAAATTACTCGAAGAAGAGGCTGTGCTGAAACAGCTTAAGAAGATACAAGCAGACATCTCCATCTGGGGACTGCTTATGGCTTTAAGAGTTCATCGACAGGTTATCCTTTCTGCTATGGACAAAGCCAAACTTTCAATAGACACCACGCCTAAGCAGCTGGTAGGACTGGTTTTTTCGGGAGGAGCTTCCCCGACGTTGACCTTCACCGACAAGGAACTGCTGTCCGAGGGCGCAAACCATAACAAACCACTCTACATCTCTGTGGAGTGCAGAGACAAATGGATACCGGTAGTTCTTGTCGATACAGGATCCGCCATTAACGTGTGCCCGTCAAGAACGGCATATGCAATCGGGTTGAAGCCCGCGGACTTTGTGCCAACTGCCCAGGTGATAAGGGCCTACGATAATACTAGCAGAGAGGTGATGGGGACTATAAAGATTCAGACTCAAGTTGTCCAGGATAGTAGGAGATTGACTTTCATGTCTTGGACGTTCCCGCAACCTTCAGCTTACTCTTAGGGCGGCCGTGGCTGCACCAGGTGAAGGTGGTCTCTTCCACCCTACATCAGATGTTGAAATACCCCTACGGGAAGGGGGTGGCTATTGTTTTTGGGAATTCATCAATCCATCCGCTGTCAAAAGTGTCTACACCAGTTTTGGAAATCGTGCATGGCACGAAGGATGTGTTCCTATCAGGATTTACCCTGGCCGAGGCTCGGGTTGTTCAGAACATCTTAACTGTTGATAAGGGGTTATATGTCAGCGCGCAGTCAGTGTACCTCATGAACAAGCTCCAGCATATCCCTGGAATGGGACTAGGCAAAAGTGGCCAGAAGGGCATTGTAGTATCGGCCGAAGTGTCGCACAATCCTCATACGTTTGGTCTAGGTTATCTGCCTACCAAAGAGGACTGGGTGAGAAAGGGCAAAGAAATGGCTAGGAGAGCCAGAGCCAAATAGACCAGAAGGCATTTTGAGTTGATGTATCGGCCTATCCAAGGCACCTTGAACGGACGCTTTTTCCGGGAGAGGGAAGACTTTCCATTCAGTGGCTTCCCAGAGCCATGGCTAAACGCAGAAAAGAGGCACCTGCTGGGTTTTGAGATATTCTTTGACTTGCAGTTGTCCGGGGATGATGTTGCCAAAGAGCAGACAGACCCATCAGCTGAGGTTGAGCAGTGTAAGGAAGTGGATTCCGAGAGCACCAAGATTGAAATGGGGGTAGCACTGGCTTCTCTACTTTCAGATCCTCCAATCGTACATGAGTGCTTGGGGGATGACCTCTCAGTGTCTATGATCGAGAATGAGACAGTTACGAGCCCATCTGCAAACATTTTGGATGTGTCCATCACACCCTCCCTCGTCTGGCAGTACGAGAAGGGATTCTTATCGAGCAGCACCGAGTAAGGTAGTGAGCCGAAATCTAATTCCACCGAGTCTGTAGAGTCGGAATCAGGTTCTAGCTCGTCTGAGTCTGGGTCTAGTATTCTTGGGGGTGACAACCCGAATGCCACAGTCCTGTCTAGGTCATCTTTTTCTTTTTCTTTTGAGTCCATTGTAACAAAGGAATCAGGCAACTTTGAAGTGATTAATGAGAATGGGATGGATGTGGCTTTTGAGTATTTTTTTGTGCCCTTGATTTATTGCATTAATTCTGACTTTCAAAATTTCGATGAAAACGACGAGGAAGAAATTCCTCTGGTTTTGAAATATTTGCTAGAACAGGAGCAGGAGAGGTTTGTAAAACCGCTGGTTTATGAAATCACCCAAATTAATGTTGATACTGAGAAGGACCCGCGGTTGGTCCAGATTGGGTCCTCATTGTCTTCGGAGGAGCGCGAGCGCTTAGTCACTTTATTTAAAGATTTCAAAGATGTTTTCGCGTGGTCCTATGAAGACATGCCTGGAATTGATCCTGAGACTGTACAGCACCAGATCACTCTTAACCTAGAGGCCCGACCTGTTAAGCAAAATCTCAGAAGGATTCGCCCGAACAGGGCTATCAAGATCAAAGATGAGGTCACCAAGCAAATTGACGCAGGGTTCCTGCTGGTATCTGAATACCCAACTTGGTTAGCCAATGTAGTTCCGATGCCGAAGAAGGACGACAGAATTCGAGTATGCGTGGACTTCAGGGATTTGAACAAAGCCAGTCCGAAGGACGACTTTCCTCTGCGGCATATTGACGAATTAGTGGACATCATTGCTAGGCATGTGTTGCTCTCATTCATGGATGGCTTTTCTGGTTACAATCATATTCTGATGGCACTCGAAGACCGGGAGAAAACAGCTTTTACCACCCTGTGGGGGACCTATTGTTATAGGGTGATGCCGTTTGGGCTGAAGAATGCTGGGGCTACATATCAACGGGCTGCGACCATAATTTTGCATGACATGATCCACAAAGAGGTTGAGGTGTACGTGGACGACATGATTGTCAAGTCCAAGGAAAGAGAGGGCCACTACATCGCCTTGCAAAAGTTCTTCTAAAGGATCAAAGAATTTTGGTTGCAGTTGAATCCTCAGAAGTGTACGTTTGGTGTTACAGCAGGGAAAATGCTGGGGTTCTTGATTACACAGAGAGGTATCGAAGTCGACCCTTCCAAAATCAAGGCCATCTTAGAAATACCACCACCAAGGACTGAAAAGGAGGTGCGAGGCTTTCTGGGTAAAGTGTAATTCATAAGGCGGTTTATTGCAAAATTAACCTTGACTTGTGAACCACTCTTTGGTCTCCTGAAGAAAGGAAAGAAGTTCCAATGGGACGGCCGATGCCAATCTGCCTCCAAACAGATCAAGCAATATTTACAGAACCCACCTGTGTTGTCACCGCCTTAGCTGGGGAAACCGTTGATTTTGTACCTTTCAGTGACTGAAACTACAATGGGTTGCATGCTTGCGCAGGAGTCTGAGGACAAAGTGGAGAGAGCAATCTACTACCTGAGCAAGAAGATGCTGGATTACGAGACTCGTTACACTCCGCTGGAGCAGGCTTGCTTGGCCTTGGTATGGGCTACCAGGAAGCTGTGACACTACCTGTTAGCTCACTCTGTAATGCTGGTTTTGAGATTAGATCCCATCAAATATCTCTTCGAGAAACCAGCACTTAAGGGTAGGCTAGCACGTTGGTTGCTTCTGCTTTCTGAATTCGATTTGAAGTATGTGACGCGCAAGTCAGTAAAAGGGAGAGCGGTAGCAGAGTTCCTAGCCAGTCACCCAGTTGAAGGGGATGAAACAGTTGAGTACCTGTTCCTAGATGAGGCCATTCTGCATGTCGAAGAAAAGTTTTGGATGATGTACTTTGACAGAGCGTCAAACCAATACGAGTATGAGATAGGGGTGTTGCTGATAGTGCCCGATAATTCCCGCATACCTTTAGCATTCAAACTCCAGTTCAAAGTTTCGAACAATGAAGCAGAGTATGTGGCATGTATTGTTGGACTAGAAGTAGCTCTGGATCTAGGGGCAAAATGGTTGGACATCATTGGGGACTCGAACCTTGTTGTATCTCAAGCTAAAGGAGATTGAAAAGTCAAAGAAGAAAGGACGAGAATCTACCACCAGACCTTGGACTTGCTGATTTCTCGATTTGAGAAACTGAATTTTGCTCATCTGTTAAGAGAGAACAACAGGTTCGCAGATTCACTAGCAACTCTATCTTCTATGATAGACATCCCTTTCGGAGTCCAAATGCGTCCAATCATCATCGAACAGAAATTTGCGCCGGCCTACGAGCTGATTGCTGCCATATATGAGGTACAAGATGAGAGCCCTTGGTATTATGATTTCTAGAACTTCTTGGAAAGAGAGGTGTATCCACTAGGGGCAAATGCCAAGGATAAAAGAGCAATTCGAAGAATGGCTGCTCAGTTCATCGTCTGCGGAGGAAGACTGTATAAGAGAGGTCATCTCGGGATGCATAAGCTGTGTGTTGATGCCGAAGAATCGAAGCGCCTAATGGACACCATCCATGGAGGAGAGTGCAGAGCGCACTTGAACACGGTGATGTTAGCTTGGAAAATTCTCAGACAAGGTTATTACTGGTCCACCATGGAAGAGGATTATATTGGCTTTGTTCAGCGATGCCACAAATGCCAGATCCATGCAAACCGCATGAACATTCCACGATCGAAGCTGTACAACATGACTTTGCCATGGCCATTTTCAGTCTGGGGCATTGATGTGATCGGGGCTGTCACTCCTAAGGGGTCCAATGGGCATGAGTTCATTCTAGTCGCGATAGATTACTTTACGAAGTGGGTTGATGCCCAGTCTTATGCGGTGTTGAAGGCGTCGCATGTTGCCAAGTTCATCAAGACCAACATCATTTGTCGCTACGGGGTCCTGAACGAGATCATTTCAGATAATGGTTCCCACTTCAAGAAGGAAGTGATCGACTTGTTGGAAAAATACAATGTGGCTTTTCACAAGTCATCTACATATCGGCCACAAACCAACAAAGCTGTTGAGGCCGCCAACAAGAATATCAAGCACATTTTGCAGAAGATGGTGGAAACCTACCAGGACTAGCCAGATAAGCTGCCATTTGCCCTGTGGGGCTACCGGACTTCAATTCGAACTTCTACTGGGGCGACTCCGTATTCCTTGGTCTATGGGATGGAGGCCGTTCTATCTATCGAAATTGAGGTTCTGTCATTACGAGTACTGGCTGAGTGTCAGATAGCCGAGGCAGATTGGCAGCAAAGCAAGTTCGAAGAACTCATGCTCTTTGATGAAAGAAGGCTGAAAGCACTCTATCATGTTCAGGGTTATCAACGGCGAATTGCCAGGGCTTTTAACAAGAAGGTTAAGTCCCAGAATTTGAAAGAAGGAGATTTGGTGCTCAAAGACAACTGAGCTGCCATCCACGACCCTAGGGGCAAGTTTAGACCCAATTGGACTGGCCCTTACATCATCAAGTCTATCTGGTCTGGTGGAGCTGTCGTTCTGATGGACCTAGATGGCCTAGAGTTTTCCCAACCGATCAACATGGACAAGTTGAAGAAATATTTTCCCTGAGTGGCTCGCTAGGCCGAAAACCCGAAAGGGCGACCTAGGCAAAAGTTAGAGCACAAAAAATTTGAAATAATAAAAACTGAGCTCGCAAGGTTAAAAACCCAAAAAGGGCGGCCTTGGCAAAAGTTAGAGCGCAAAAGGAGTGAGTTAATACATGAGTGAACCCAAGCTGAACTACGTAAGGCTTGATTCCCATCATTGCGATACGTAGGCAACTTCATTCTAAAGTCTATCCATAAACACTTCCCCGATCAACATTGTCCTTGTGATCATGTTTGGTCATCTTTGTCTAATTTGCATTCGAGAGCTCGGTTGTGATCTCCAGTACAGTGCTATTCAGACTAGGGGAAACTTTTCAGTTTTTGGGAGCTGAGGTTGTACATCTCAGTGATAGATCTCAGGCGTGTCCAGTTCTAATCCATATCGAAAATGGCTTTGAAAAGTTTTAATAAAAGTTGATTTTGCTCAAATTAATCTTTTTACAACTTAGACGATTTTAGGACCAAACGGAAAATTTTCAGTACCCACAACCTTCAATTACATTGATTTCAATACAGAATTCTCCTACTCTTGAATACAAATTGAAGTTGCTTTTCATTACATTCATAAAGAAAACTTGAAAGTTTTGATTAAAGCAAATAAATCTGGGGCATAGTCAGGTGTTCCTGCGTCCCCTCCCCGAGCTGGTAGAAGCCTCTGATGCCAAAGTGGGCCCTACCTGTGCCTCTTCATTGAGCCAATCTATGCACTCATCAGAGAGGGTGCAACTGAAAGTGGGAGCGGGGACCAGAAGCTCTCTCGTCCTCCATGCTACGGCATACTAACCAAGTTGTGCGCCTCGGACCAGAAATGTAGCAAGGTACTCTATCCCCTCCTCCGAACAAGTCTAATCATGTCCGAACTGACGCCAGATCCAGAACGGAAAGTAAAAGACACAGTGTGTCAGGCCAATCAACTAAATCCCGGGCTGGCGCGTCATGCTGTAGCTCATCGCTGGTAAATTGAGCCAAGGGCAGCGCCAAGCAATGTGGACCACGGACAAACTGCACATCCAGTTGTACCACCATCCTCATCAGGGGCATCGACTAGACGTCATCAGAAGAAATAGATGCAAGCTGAATATGCCGAGCATGAGTCCACCACTCTCAATTTATGCATCAACCACACTTGGGGAGGGATGAAAAATGAGAGATTAAAGAATAGAGAGGTGTTAAGAGAAAAGTGAGAAAAATGTTTTGAGAGAAAAAACTGAGCCTGAGGGCCGAGTGATGTGAGCAATATATGTGAGATGGGGTGGGAAACATTACCTGCAGTAGTAGTGGACTCCCTACGAACCTAGCCGTCTCCCGGCGATGAAAAGCGTCCAATCCCATCAACGTCTCAGCTAGCGTCATGGCGATGCAACTCTTGCCTTCTTTTAATCCCTTGGCAACTTCAATCAAATAGGCGTTAAACCCTCCAGAGCCTGGGGCAAGCAAGAAATGAGACAGCATGCATAAGCAAAACGCATGTCGCCGATAACCTTGCCAATGATGATCGCCGCGGTCACCAGCATCAGAAAATTGACGAATCAAGCTCGGAATGTCCAGCTCTCTGTCGTGAATCAATGACTGAGCGTCATGAAAAGTAAGGCCGCACATCCGTCCTAATGCTTGGACGTGGCCGAACCGGAGCTGAGGCAAGATTTCCTCATTGCGCTCAGATTCCATTAAAGCTTGGAAATCCTCAAAAGTGGGACACATCTCTTTTCCACCAAAGCTAAAGACGTGTGTCACCAGATTCCAAAACCTTGTCGCGGCATGGTGGAATGGAAAATGAAGCGGGGTGCGACTCAACGTGAATAGTGCATTTATGCCAAAGCCCCGGAAATTTAGCTTTTTCGAGCCATCCAAATTGGCAATCCAACTTGTGAGATTCTGGACAAGAAATGCTTCCATTTGGTGTAAAAACTGAGTTGAAATGGAGAAAACTACGAAGCTGAGGCTTTTGTAGAAGATAAGGTGTTGAGTGGAAGACAGGTGTCAGCATTCTGGAGGTGCTTGCCATTTTTGGCCGATCGGCCAAAAAGAGTGCCGACCGACCATCTTTTTTGGCCGATCGGCTAACAATGTTGGCCGATGGCCATTTCTTGTGGCCGATGGCCTCTCCCTTTGGCCGATGGCCTCTCCCCTTGTTCTATGAGTTGTCTATGTGTTGGAGATGCTGAGAACTTGTGACTGGTTCCACTCCAAATGCCTTCCGATGATGATTTTGCGAAGTCGCGCCTGTGTTACAGCAATTTGTTTATTGAGTTGTTGTACTTTTGCTTATCGAGTTGTATTGTGTTTTCTTTAAGTCTTTGTTTTGCTTATCAAGTTGTATTTACATTGGGTTAGCTTGTCAAGTTCTTTGTTTTGCTTATCGAGTTGTTTTGTTGTTAGTTGGTTCACTACCTGATTAATTGCAATTCGAGTGTTTGGTTTTCAAAACAAAGTTCAATCTCATTTACACTGTTATGTAATGCGATGTGATGCATAGAATGTACAAATGCAACACTTTTTCAACAAAACGGCTCTTTCATTTCATCATTCTCTTTTGCAAAAAGTACATAGTTTTGAAGAAAATAAAAAACGGCCTGAGGTAGTACAATGTGCAAAACTACCAGTAAAAAGGAAAATAAAACAAAAAAGGAAAAGCAGCAAAATGTTTGGATCAGCGCCAGTCGCCTCAAGCGCGGGAGTCTGTCCTCATCCTCGTCCTAAACGAAGGTTCAGGATCGCCGCTGTCATCTCCGCTTTCTGAGCCATCTCCGGCCTCACCCCAGGACAACTCTGCCTCCGCATTGGACTCATCATCATCAGGGAAAGGCTCCTGTGAACTACTCGTAGCACGGGCTTGCTTGTGTTTACCTCGGCTGTGGATAGTCATCCCCCGCCTGGCTCCCCCAACTGCTCTGGCAGGCACTGATGGTCCCGCTACAGCACCCCCTGTGGCCGACATCTGGAATGGGGCCTAAAAAGAACAATTAGCAAAAGCATCGATTATGCATTGAAAAATTGAGTATGAATACCGAATATAGTGTATGGGTACAGTGTATGAATGCTACGAATTACAGTGTATCAGTGCCATAAGTGGTATGTGAGTGCTGTGTATCAAGTGCCATATTGACAATGCGATGTATCGAATCAGCATGGAACAGATTGTGCAAAGTTTGGGACTAGGGTTGAAAGAACTTATCGGGATACCATAGATGGGCAGTAGCTCTAAGCATCCCCATCACTGAGGCCGTCAGCTCTAGGGACTGTCCATTGTACTCTATCGAAGCCTGCAAAAATGTTTAAATCATTAGTATTCTGCGGGATATCAAATGAAATGAAATGACTGTACAAAATGCAAAGTGTAACACATACCGGATTCGAACCGTGAACTCCGACGAGCTCATGATCAACCGGAAGAGGAGCGATGGGTATCGGGTAAGTCTCCCCACCTTGTCCTCGGCATGTCATGGTGGTAGGCAGCGCTGGCCACTCTACTCCCTGTTCCCTCGGCATGTCATGGGTATCTGGTAATTGCTATACATTGTCGCGTATGCTTTACTTACATGTGTTCATGCTTTTCCTGCTATACACATTGTTATACGTTGTCGCGTATGCTTTACTTACATGTGTTCATGCTTTTCCTGCTATACAAATTGCTATACATTGTCGCGTATGCTTTACTTACATGTGTTCATGCTTTTCCTGCTATACACATTGCTATACGCTGTCATGTATGCTTTACTTACATGTGTTCATGCTTTTCCTGCTATACACATTGCTATACGCTGTCGCGTATGCTTTATTTACATGTGTTCATGCTTTTCCTGCTATACACATTGTTATACGCTGTCACGTAAGCTTTACTTACATGTGTTCATGCTTTTCCTGCTATACACATTGTTATACGCTATATGCTTTACTTACATGTGTTCATGCTTTTCCTGCTATACACATTGCTATACGTTGTCGCGTATGCTTTACTTACATGTGTTCATGCTTTCCTTGCTTCACACATTGCATGTGTTGTCGCGTATTGCTTTACTTACATGTGTTTATGCCTCAACTACATAGTTACGCACTCCTTGCTTGCGTTGTCGCGCATGTTCTACAGGCATTGTTATGCCTGTTTCAATTGCATTGTTATGCACCACCATCGGCTTCCGTTGTCACGCATGCCCTCCTTGCATTGTTATGCTTGTTTCAAATCACATTTTTATGCATCATACTTAGGTTGCATTGTCATGCACCCCCTCACTTGCGTTGTCATGCACTTTTCACTTGCATCGCTATGTATTCTTCTAACGATGTTGTACCTGTTAAGTTTCTTTTTTTCAGGCACAATATTGTATATACAGTTCATTTGAAGCTGGCATGACCAGACAAACCGGATAGGTATTGTATTCTCCACGTGAGACGTAGCGAGAATTGTATAATTCTCTTACATCCTTTCTGCATGAGTTGTAGTTCGATTCTTAATCGCTTGCTTAAACTGTTGCATTTATTGTGTATAATTGCTTCGTTACAGCTCTCTTTGCATGATCATAAGTTATGTTCGACTTTGTGCATGTCATTTGCATCTTGCCCCTGCTTGCGGGCATATATCTTTGCTTCTTGTATGCATGTCTAAGTCTTCGGCCTTGTCAAGAATAGGCCGTCTCTGGGCTTTGACATTCACTCTAGTCATTGTTATGACTTTCGAGTTCTGTCAAAGAGGGGCAACTGTAGACACCCCATTTTTGACCGTCCTCAAGACTTGGACGTCATCGTTTGAACACTCTATGATCATCTATGCTCGTGTTCATTTTGAGTTCCCGGAGGTCTCGGCCACGCGCCTTGCCTCAAGATCTCTCAACTTGACTGTTTTGTGCTTGGTTGTGGACCAAGCACTTGTGTTTTTGCTCTTGAGGGAAGAGGGTGGCTTGTTAGCCATCCCCTCAATCCATCGGCCAAGGCTTGAAGCCATCGGCCCCTTTTTTTCGCCATCGGCCAAAGGTGCTAGCCGATTGGCACTGTTTTTGGTCGGTCGGCCACCCTTGTTGGTCAATCGGCCATATTTTTTGGCCGACCCCTTTTCATCTGCTTTTGGCAGATATTTTGTGCCAGCTGGAACAGTTGGCACGCACAATTCCCCCCTCCATACATGTGTATGGAGGGATTTGAGCCTTCCTTAGCTTCTCCAAGAAGCTTTGCAAAATTGGTTTTCTATAAAAGGAGAGCCTCCTCTCCCTGTCCAGGGGTTCTAGAAAATCTGATATACAAGTTAGATATATCTCTCTCTATATCTCCCTCTCTCTAGATTTGTGTGTGTTTGAGCTCAAAAGTGTGTTTTGTCCTTGCTATTGCACACAAACACCTAGAGTTACACCATCCTTGCATGCTAAGGTACTAGGAGGTTGGTCTTAAGGTTCTTGAGCTGGTTTTGATCAGAGAGAGTTGCTGGTCTTGTGTTCTTGAAGTTGTTCTTCAAAGGTGAGATTCTAAACTTTAGATACCCCATTCTTGCTTAAGATTTTACACATACTCCTATATTGTTTCAAGCTTGGCTCTAAACTACAAAAATTTCTGATTTTGTATGCTTGTTATGGTTGCTTAAGGTCACTTTTTGGTTGGGGGTTGTCTACCCCCTCTTAGGCCTTGTTTTGTGCCTTTACTTTTGAGCTTTAGGATCATCTTATTTTGACCTTCCCACCACTAAAATCCAGAGGATTTTCAGTGGTGGAGAAGTGGTTTTGGAGTTTTGTATTGGAGGGGGACACCCCCCTCTCCTTATGTCTCATATGCTTGTGTTCTTGGCTTATAAGAGTAGCATGTTTACTTAGCATGTCTTGGTTCTATTTCAACACTTTTTAGTGGCTTTTAGGACCTGTCTTAACTCTATTCCATGTTGGTTTGATGACATCTTGCATGCTTCACATACTTGTAGAGTAATCTTGCATGTTTGCATAACATGCATCTTGTGTTTGGACCACTATTCTTGCATGTTTTGGCTCAACTCAAAGGAGCTTTTAGTCATGTTTCACCATGTTTAAGCTCTGTTTGGTGTTGTCTTGGTCTTGCATGCATTGTTTTGTATAGCCTTGGTTCATTCTAGCTTGTAAGCTTTGTGCCTTGAGTTCATTAGCATATGTTACTTGAAGTATTTTCATGATTTGGCATCATGTGAAATGTGATTTCAATCCATGTTTCATGGTCACACACTTGCATTTATCACCTATTCCATGCTTTGGATAGTTTGTGTTTCATGCCTTAAGAATAGGTCATTATGCATGCCATCATACTTAGGCCTTTAGGATGCCATCTAAGTGGGTTTTGGGGCTCATTCTAACATGCCATAACTCTGATTTTATTAGCCTAAGTCATGCCATGTTTGGTTGTAATAGGTGTAGTGCAATTGCCCCTTTTGGCCATGTATGCATCTTGCTTTGTGCTCACCTTTCTAGCATGTTTTGGCCTAATCCCATGCATGTTCTAGCCTTGTTTTGGACTACCTTGGGACTATTTTGGGTCACCTTAGTCCTTTGGGGCTTGGTTGATATGGCCATGGTTCAAGTACCTTGGCTAGCTTTGAACTTGAAGTCCATTAGCATGCCTTGCTTGTGTTATGTGTTTGATTTGGCATCACTCTTAACATAATTTCATAGCTTATGGTGACACCATACTACCATGATTGTCACCCCTCGCTCATGTTTGGGTGTTATGACCTTATGCCTTAACTCTTGGACCATTGCATGTGCATGCTTATTGTGCATTTCATTCTATCACTTCATCATTTTGGCCACTGTTTTTGGTGTGGCTGAGGCCTATCCATTTTCAATGTAAGTCCATGGATCATGCGGTTTGTGTGTCATTGAATGCTTATCGCATTGTATGTTGTCACATTCTTGTTATTGGTATTGTTGTCGCATACCTATTACATTGCATGTTTGTACGTTTAGGTTGCATTTTGCATGTTTGCTAGTTTGCCTTTTGTCACATGCCTGATTAGGTTGCATTGCATTTGGCATGCTTGTTACCTTAGCCTTGTGCATGCTTAGGTCGCATAGCATTTGCATTTCCATGTTGCATTGTATTTGGCATACTTGCATGCATTGCATTGTGTTTGGTTTTGGGTGTCAATCCAAACACGAAGAGCGAGGAATGTTCGTACTTGAAGTGACGAAACGTGCCTCAATCCTTACTCGTTGACACTCTTGATCCAACATGATAGAGTGTGAGGCCTTCACGTGTTTTGTGCATTCATTCCATATTCACTTGCACACTTGCCTCCTTTGGCCATCATGCATTGAAATGTGTGATTGATGGCCCGAGGGTCGAGGACTACACTCCCTTGAGTTCATAACATGATAGGGAGGGTGGTTGTGCAAACATTGTCTTGAAAAATGCTTTGTCATGCTCTGTTTGTCCTCTACTACAGCAACAGGAGCATTCTGCAGGAATAGATGGTCGGTCGACCATATTCAGTGTCGATCGTCTAAATGTGTCTGGCCGAGAGCCCCATTATTGGTCAATGACCAGTTCCCCTTGGTTGATGGCCTTTCCACTTGGTCGATGGCCTCTCACAGCACCCAAAAGGTGATTCAGAAGCATCCTTGAGACTTGCACAGTTTTTCAGAGGTGCAGAGCAGTGTAAACAGAGGCAGCATGAGCACGGCTATAGATTTCTGAGCGGAGCCGAGCATGCATGCATTTGTCCCTCTTTCCGAGGCCTCTTTACCACTTTAGTAGCTTAATTAATTTGTTTAATTAGTCAATTTGTATTATTCTTTCGGACCCTCCGTCGAGAGGGCAATTTTGTAATAAGTGTGCGTGAGTGTATGAATGTCTTCCAACCACACATCTTTCCCTTTTACTTACCTGCTTTTGATGGTTAATTTAGGGTCATTTTCAATTAGCATCCTTATGCGATGCATGTTTGCATCATTCATCTTTCTTGCATACACCGGGCTCGGCGCATCATACTAACCGCATAGCATTTCAATTCCAACTTGAATACGTGTATCGAGTTGTCGCATTTCACATGCCATTCTTAGATAGCCGAGCCTATTTCTAGTTGCATTTTGCATGTGCCACATTAGCCATCTAAACATAGCTAGGATAATGCATTGATTACTAACTAGCTATTGTTTTGGCTCGGAGTACTAGGTAAGTTTTTATGCTTTAGCATCTTGCATGAGTGTAAGTGTTGCCATGATAGCATGCTTGCCATGAGGCTATTTGCTTATGTGATATAACTGCCTGAATGCCTGTGGGTGAAGGTTGGATTACTTGAATTGGAACAATTCATTGAAATACGAGTTTTAAGCCCACTTGAGAGTGGCAAAATCATGTTTTCTAAGCCTACTTGAGGGTGGCAAATCCACGCCTTAGCCTACTTGCAAGTAGCACCTTCAAACCATTTTCAAGCAGACACAAGATGCTTTGTTCCAACTTAGGTGATCTAGTATATACTTGTGTGTTGCGCGCATCACATAGTAAAATCTAGCTAATAAACCGGAACAAGAACGCATAAGTTTTGAAAAACAAAATATCATGTTTAGTAGTGGCCAATATTTGATCGGGTGAGCGAGGGTGCTCATAGATGACCTTCTCCAATCGTACCCAAGTTCCCGAGCTGAGACAACTTTGGTGATGACGGACACGTGGCCTTAGGCAACGAGTCACGGTTTCCTAAATTCCCCCCTAAATAAATATTTAGGTGGCGACTCTATATCTGGCAAAGCAGTCCATGTTTGGCACTTCTTTCTTAAAAATCAATTTTCCAAAATGATTTGCCGGATTTTGACTCTTTGGTGATTTATTGGTCTCGCATTGTACTTTGCAGGATTAGATTCAGAACCGTGACATATGAGTCCAAACTGTAGCAGCATGAGGCCCTAGGGGTGCGTATACACAGGGCTGCCAAGTGATCTGCAAATAATGGGATATACAGTTTGTTGTCTACTGTTGAAAGTACAATGTAAAGCAAAGCTTAAATGAACTGTAAAGTTTGAAATACCTCTGCGGCGGTGATGGTGTCGAAGTATCTGTGGAAAAACAGGAACGACTCCTGTGGCCTTCGCTCGCATCTCACGTCATAGCGATGAGAATATGGAACGTCGGGGGGGATCTCCACATCCGGCATTGGGGCAAGCCTCGGAAAGTAGGCATACACCCACAACTACAGAGTGTAACAAGGCAAATATGAGTATTCTTATCAGATAAAGCAGAATGCAGATAAAGTAGAAATCAAACAATGGTGTGCAGTGTATTGTGGGGCATGTGAAGTGTATTATGCAGTGTGTGCAGTGTACAGCCAGTGTAAAGCAGATTGCGTGTGCGTAGTGTGTATGGTGTACAAATAGCGTAAAGCAAAACTATAAAAACAGAAAGGGAAAATGTACCTCCCAGGCTCGCCAATAGCCTCCGAGCAAATGTCCACTGCAGCGAGAGGATGAGCTCATGTATCCGTAGAGTGTGGCCAAGCCTGCGCCACCCCAGTCGTAGCGGCAGATCCTGGTCACGTCCACCAATGTGCTCAGTAGATAAAGGGCGACAGTGTTTGCCCAATCGGTGAAGAGGGTGGTCCCTAGCAAGAACATGATAAATCTGTGAGCGTATTGCTCCTCCTCCTCCCAGGTCATAGGCGCCTGTACCCTGAAGTGGTCCTCGAACCAAGAGTACCTCACGAACCCTGGCCAGGAGAGAGGTGGTCGAGCGCCGAGCAAAAATATCTGGGCGGCGTCCCACTCATCCATGTCAGTGTCAAAGGGAATCGGATCACCCCCTACTCTGATGTCGGTGAGCATCGAGAAGTCGAAGGTAGTCATCGTCATCTCCCCTATAGCAGAAAGGTGGAATGAATCGGTGGTGTCCCACCACCTGTCCACTAGCGCGCCAAGAAGGGGCCTGCTCGCAGTAAGGCACGAGAGTCCCATGCAGAAGACGCCGAAGTCGGCCTAATCAACGATGTGGTGGACTGCATAGGGAAGCTCCATTTACCAACCTCGGGCGATGATGTTCCCATACCCCTAGAAGGCATGGAAATCTCCCTGTGTTCAAAACAGACAGATGCGAAGTAGTGTCAGAAATACAGTTTGTTGAATGCATTCAGAATTGATGAATATACAGTGTGTGTGCATGTGTTCAAGTTTAAACACATATCGCGTATGGGTGTGTTCACGGTGAACTACGCATATGGTGTATCAGTGTGTTTGGGTTATTCAGTAATATAGCAGTATTGGCTATCGAAGATATCTGATCTACATTACAAAAAATGAAAGAGATTAAGAATATACCTTAGCGACGCCGAAGAATAGGTGCGACTCTGGCTCGCATAACAAGAGCTGCAATGGCGTGCCTCGCGCGTAGCTCCTGAACTGACGAATGCTGTCAGGAGGCAGTATGTGTATCGCCGGGTCGAATGGTCGAATGCTAAGTGGTAGGAGCTCGACCTCAGGGTTCGTATCTATCTCCGGGGGAGTCCCACCTCGTGGAATGTCATCTTCCATATCGAGAAAGGTGCAAAAACGGTCGACGGTGTGAAAAATGGGCAAGAATGCCAAAAGTCAACCCTGAGGGGTGAAAAATGGGAGAAAAGGTCGGAGTGTGGAAAAAGGCACAAAGATCGAGGTAAACTCGGGGGAAACAAATCCCAAGTAATGGAAATCAAGAATGTGGCACCGAAATCGAGTTTTGTTCTGTTCAAAGTGTGTAAAACGAAGAGGGTTTCGCGAATCAAACAATGTAAAAGGCTCGAAAACGGGAGAAAAACGAGGATCGAAGCAAGGAAAATGACCTAGAGAGGTAGGGAAATGATTTTCGAGCTTGAGGAAGTGAGGAAATAGGGTTTGAGGCCCTATATTTAAAGACCCGACGTGAATGGACAAAACTACCCCGAAATTACCATTTTTGGCCGATCGACTAAATATTTGGCCGATAAGATCTTTTATGGCCGATGGATGGCCGATGGCCTCCCCTTGTGGTCGATGCACCTTCAATGTTCTTTTTTGGGTCAGTTGTGTTGATTGGTACCCTTATCTCTAAAGGAAGTGCAAGAAAATACACTTTTGAAGCTTAACCGAGCTTCGTGTTGACCTCGAACCGTGTCTTCCGTGTGCGGCACTCAATATGCGCAAGGTGTATCCTTTTTCGTATCCTTTTGTATATTGCGCGATTCAAAAATCGCTTTGAATACCTTGCATTACAATGTTTTGTCATGTTTGTAATAAGCACGCTTGTTATGCGTCTTTTCGCTCTTGCATCGAGCATGCTTCGTCTTGCTTTCAAGTTGCATCTCAACATCACGAATGACATGCCTTTACCATGCTTCCGTTGAATATGTGCCTTTCTCCGTACTCGCATTGTTACACACATAGTATGCCTTGTTGCGCATGCTTTACTTACATGTGTTTATGCTTTTCCTCGCATTGTTACACACATTGTATGCGTCATTACGCATGCTTTACTTACATGTGTTTATGCTTATCTTCGCATTGTCACACATTGCTTGTGTTGTCGCACATGCTTTACTTACATGTGTCTATGCTTATCTTCGCATTGTCACACATTGCTTGCGTTGTCGCGCATGCTTTACTTGCATGTGTTTATGCCTTCCTTGCTTCACACATTTCTTGCGTTGTCGTGCATGCTTTACTTACATGTGTTTATGCTTATCTTCGCATTGTCACACATTGCTTGCATTGTCGCGCATGCTTCACTTACATGTGTTTATGCCTTCCTTGCTTCACACATTGCTTGCGTTGTCGCGCATGCTTTACTTACATGCGTTTATGCTTATCTTCGCATTGTCACACATTGCTTGCGTTGGCGCGCATGCTTTACTTACATGTGTTTATACCTTCCTTACTTCACCCATTGCTTGCGTTGTCGCGCATGCTTTACTTACATGTGTTTATGCTTATCTTCACATTGTCACAGATTGCTTGCGTTGTCGCGCATGCTTTGCTTACATGTGTTTATGCTTATCTTCGCATTGTCACACATTGCTTGCATTGTCGCGCATGCTTTACTTACATGTGTTTATGCCTTCCTTGCTTCACACATTGCTTGCGTTGTCGCGCATGCTTTACTTACATGTGTTTATGCTTATCTTCGCATTGTCACTCATTGCATGCGTTGTCGCGCATGCTTTACTTACATGTGTTTATGATTATCATCGTATTGTCACACATTGCTTGCGTTGTCACGCATGCTTTACTTACATGTGTTTATGCCTTCCTTTCTTCACACATTGCTTGCGTTGTCGCGCATGTTTTACTTGCATTGTCATGTTTGTTTCAACCACATTGTTATGCACCCCTCACTTGCGTTGTCACGCATGTTTTACTTGCATTGTCATGCTTGCTTCAACTGCATTGTTATGCATCCCATTACTTGCGTTGTCAGGCATGTATTACTTGCATTGTTATGCTTGTTTCAAATTGCATTGTTATGCATCGCACCTAGGTTGCATTGTCATGCACCACTCCGCATTGTTATGCAGACACTTAGGTTGCATTGCCATGCACCCCTCCACTTGCGTTATCACGCACCTTTCACTTGCATTGATATGCATGTTTCTAACGATATTGTACCTGTTAAGTTTCTTTCTTTTACAGGCACGATATTGTATGTATGGTTCATTTAAAGCTGGCGCGGCTAGACGAACCGGACGGTATTGTATGTACTCCGTGTGAGACATAACGAGAATTGTATAATTCTCTTACATCCTTTTCTGCATGTAATGTAGTTTGATTCTGATTCACTTGCTTAAATTGTTGCATGTTATGCTTCATTACTACTCTATTTGCATGATCATAAGTTATGTTCGGCATCGTGCATGCCATTTGCATCTTGCCCTTGCCTGCGGACGCGCATCTTTGTTATCTTATATGTTTGTTTGAGTCTTCGGCCTTGTCAAAAATGGGTAGTCTCTGGCTTTGACCTTCACTCCCATCATCTTATGACTTTCGAGTTCTGTCAAAGAGGGGCAACTGTAGACACCCCATTTTTGACCATCGTCAAGACTTGGATGTCATCGTTTGAACACTAGATGATCTTCCATGCTCGTGTTCATTTTAAGTTCCAGAAGGTCTCGACTGCGCGCCTTGCCTTAGGATCTCTCAATTTTTCTGTTTTGTGCTTGGTTGTGGACTAAGGACTTGTGGTTTTTCTTCTGAGGGAAGAAGGTGGCTTGTTGGCCATCCCCTCAACCCATCAGCTAAGGCATTGTGCCATCGGCCAAAAGTGGTGGCCGATCGGCACTTTTTTTGGTCGATCGGCACTTTGTTTGGTCGATCGGCCATATTTTTTAGCTGAGACCTTTCCATCTGCTTTTTGCAGATATTTTCTGCCAGCTGTGACAGCTGGTGGGCACAATTCCCATCCTCCATACACGTGTATAGAGGGATTTGCACCTTATTCTAGCTTCTCCAAGAAGCTTTGGAATTGAATTCCTATAAGAAGGGAGCTCGTCCTCCCTTCTCAGGGGTTCAGAAAATTGAGATACAAAAATATATATCATTCTCTCTCTACATCTCCCTCTCTCTATATTTGTGTGTGTGTTTGTGCCTAAAAGGGTGTTTTGTCTTCATTTTTGCACTACAACACCTAGTAATACACCATCCTTTGGTTGCTAAGATCCTTAGGAGTTGGTTTTGGTGTTCTTGGGTTGGTTTGAACTCAGAAAACCTGTTGGAGGTGTGTTCTTGAAGAAGTTCTACAAGGGTGAGCTCTTAACCTTTTAAATCCCCATTTTTGCTTAAGCCTTTAGACATGCTTGCATGCTATTTTAAGCTTAGCTTTCTAATACAAAAATTTCTAATTTTTCATGCTTGAGATGATTGTTTAAGGTCACTTTTTGGTTGGGAGTTGTCTACCCCCTCTTAGGCCTTGTTTTGCCTTGTTTTGTGCCTTTCCTTTTGAACTTTGAAGCCATCTTGTTTTAACCTTCTCACCACTAAAATCCAAAAGATTTTCATAGGTGGAGAAGTGGTTTTAAAGTCTTGTATAGGAGAGGGACACCCCTCTCTCCTTGTCTCTCATTTGCTTGTATAAATGGTTCATATTGGTAGCATGTTTGCTTAGCTTGTTTTGGCTTCATTTCAACAAGTATTTGGTGTTATTTGGCCATGTTATACCTCTGTTTTAAGTTGGTTCAATAGCCTCTTACTTGCATCATACACTTGTCTTGCAATCCTCTCTATTGCCTTAACATGCACCTAGCATTTGGGCCATCATTCTTGCATATTTTGGCTCAACTCAAAGAAGCTTTTAGTCATGTTTTACCATGCTCTAGCTCTGATTTTTGTTGTCTTGATCATATATGCACTGTTTTGTATAGCCATGGTTCAATCTTGCTTGTTAGCTTTGAGTGTCCAAGTCACATGCATGTATTACTTGGACCCTTTCCATGATTTGGCATCATTTCATATGTGATTTCAGTCCATAAAGAGTGGTCATACACTTACACTAGTCACTCCTTTAATGCTTTAAAGAGTTGGTATTTTATGTCTCATGAATGGATCATTATGCATGCCTCTATGCTTAAGCCTTTGGACTATCATTTCAATGCATTTTTGGGCTTAATTTAACATGCCATAACTCTAATTTTCATTGGTTAAGTCATGCCATGTTTGGTTGTAATAGGTGTAGTGTAACACCCCTTTGTAGCCTTGAATGCCTCATGCCTTCTGCACTTTTGTTCTAGCTTGTGTTGGCTAGGTTCAAGCATGATTTTGGTCATGTATCGACCTTCCTTGGGACTATTTTGGGTTGTACTTGCCATTTGCTCCATGTTTTGTATAGCCTTAGTGCAAATCCCTTTTGCTAGTTTCAAGTTTTAAGCCTCTTGCATGCCATGCTTGTGTAGTTTGGATAGTTTGGCACCATTCCATGCATGATTTCAGAGCTTCTAATACTTGTCACATGTCTACACTTCTCACTCTTTAAGTGCTCTCAAGGGTTGGTATCCTTATGCCTTGTTTGCGGACCAATATATGTGCATGCTTATCTTGCCTTTTGGTGCCTTGGTTTTGGTATTTTGGCCACTGATTTTGGGCATGGCTGAGGTATGTCCATCTTTAGTTTAAGTCCATTTATCATGTTGTTTAATGTTGGTACTTTACATCATGCTTGCATGATTGAGTTGCATGACATTTGCATGCTTGTCCATCTTTGCATGCCATGCATGTTTGTATGATTAGTTTGCATCTTGCATGCTTGCTAATTTGCATTTCGTCACATGCTTGTTTAGGTCACATTGCATTTGGCATGCTTGTTACCTTAGACTTATGTGCATGTTTGAGTCACATTGCATTTGGCGTTCTTATGTTGCATTGCATAACTTTTCCATGTTGCATGCATTGCATTGTGTTTGGTTTTTGGTGTCAAACCAAACACGAGGACCGAGGGACGTTTCATACTTGAAGTGACGAAACGTGTCTCAATCCTCAGTCGCCGACACTCTTGATCCAACATGATAGAGTATGAAGCATTCATGTGTTTTTATGCATTCATTCCATATTAAATTGTGCAACTCGACTTCTTTGGCCATCATGCATCGAAATGCGTGATTGATGGCTCGAGAGTCGAGCACTGCACTCCTTTGAGTTCCAAACATGATAAGGGGTGTGGTTGCGCAACATTTTCTTGCAAATGTATTACCATGCCCTTGTTTGTCCTCTGCTACAGCAAAAGGAGCAGTCCATAGGAAGAGATGGCCAATCGACTATCTGCAGTGCCGATCAGCCAACAATTTTTGGCCAATGTACTAAAAAGTGGTCGATGACCCTTTCCCCTTGCCCGATGGCTACATCCTTTGGCCGATGGTCTCTCAGAGTGTCCATAAAGTGGTTCAGAAGCATCACATATATTTTCACAATTTTCAGAGGTGTATAAGTGTGCAAACAGAGGCAACATGAGGCATGGCAACGGATTTCCGAGCGAGGCCGATCGAGCATGCATTCATCATTCTGAGGCAGAGCTATGGCAGCTTGTTTTAGCTTCTTTCTGTTCTTACATAGCTTTTTTTTTTGTAACTTAATTAATTTGCTTAATTAGTTAAGAGTTTTGTAATAATTAATTAGCTAGGGTAGTTAATTAATTAGTTGATTTGTATTATTTATTCAAACTCTCCGTCGAGAGGGCAAATTTTGTAATAAGTGTGCGTGAATGTCTTCCAACCTCACGTCTTTCTCCCTTTTACTTACCTGCTTTTGATGGTTAGTTTTAGGGCATGTTTCAATTAGCATTCTTAGGCTATGCATGTTTGCATTCATTCATCTGTCTTGCACGCACCGGGCACGGTGCATCATACTAACTGCATTGTATTTCAATTCCTACTTGAATACATGATTATCAAGTTGCATCTCATATGCCATCTTAGAATAGCCGAGCCTATTTTTAGTTACATTTTGCATTTGTTGCATTAGCCATCTTAACATAAACTAGGATCATGCATGATTTCTAACTAGTTGTTGTTTTGGCTCGGATCGGAGTACTAGGTAAGTGTTTATGCTTTAGTATCTTGCATGAGTGTGAGTGTGTAGACGCGCCCGTGGGCCTCATGCTACAATTCGGACTCGATTTGTGTCACGGTTCTAAATCTGAACCAAAGAGTCCAAATCTGGCAAATCGTTTGAGAAAACAGATTTTTTTTTGAAAAAGTAGTGCCAAACATGGACTGCTTTGCCAGATACAGAGTCGCCACCTAAATATTTTTTAAATGGGAAAATTTAGGAAACCCTGACTCGGTGCCGAAGGCCACATGTCCGTCATCACCGGAGTTGTCTCGGCTCGGGAGCTTAGGTACGATTGGGGAAGGTCAGCTATGAGCACCCCCTTTCGCCCGGTCCGAAGACCGGCCTCTACTAACCGTGATATCCGTTTTTGAAAACGTTATGTGCTCTTATTCCAATTATTATCCTAGAATTACTATGTTATGCGCGCAGCAAACAAGTATAGACTAGATTGCCTAATTTGGAAACAAGCATTGCATATCCATTTGTTTTGAAAAGTGCTTTGAAATTTGCTACCCGCAAGTAGGCTAAAATACGGATTTCAACGAGTTTTTCCAACTCAAACAATCCAACCTTTCACCCACAGGCATTCAAACAGTTTTATCTCATATAAGCACTTAGCCACATGGCAAGCATACTGTTATGGCAACACTCACACGCATGCGACATGCTAAAGCATTAAAATACTTACATAGTACTCCATGCCAAAACAAAACTTGTTAGCAAACATGCATGATCCAAGTCCATGTTAAGTGCCTAATGCATCGCATACAAAATGTTGCTAGAATAGTCTCGGCTATCCTAAACATGGCATGTGAAAATGCGCAATTATCACATATTCAGTTTGGGAATTGAAGTACAAATACAGTTAGCGTGATGTACCGAGCCTAATGTATGCAATTCAAATGCATGAATGCACACATGTATAGCATAAGGCATGCTAAATTAAACGTGCCCTAATACTAACCATCAAAGCAGGTAAGTAAAAGGGAAGAAAGAAGTGGGGATTGGAAGACATACACACCACTCACCCACACTTATTACAGATTTGCCCTCACTCGGAGGGACCAAATAAATATTACAAATTAATTAACTACTCAAGCTAATTAACATTACAAATTGCCTAATTAATTAACGGATTAACTAATCTAGGAAAACGGTAAATCGCCTCGGGAAGCGTGCCGCCATGCATGGGCTGCCTCTGTTTTCCTCCCTTCACTCTTCTGGAGGCTGTCAAAACCTTAGGGCTGCTCCCTTGGACAGAAGGGGTCACCACCGGCTAGATGGAATTGCCACCGGCAGTGTGATATGGACATCGGCACAAAATGAATCTGTCGGCAGATAAATTATTGCCGGTCGGCAATTAACAATGCCGGTCGGCAGAGTGTTCCTGCAGAACCTGCAACTCACAGCAACAGAGGCCAAGACAAAGCATGGCAGCATATTTCAAGGCATATATGCACCAACCATGTCCCTTATCATGATAATGACTCAAAGGGGCATGTGCCTCGATTCTCAGACCACCAATCACGCATTTCCATGCATGATGGCCCAAAGAACCAAGTATGCAACTTTGATTTCAAATGCATGCAAACCAATCAAACCAAACAAGGCCCAATTCCTATCATCAAGTCAAGGAACAAGGCATGCATGCAAGAAGCAATGCAACCTAAGCATACAAGCTAAGGATGCAACATGGCATGGCGACTAACTTATGCAAGCATACAAGAAAACATAAGGGCATGCAAATGGATGTAAAGATGGACTTATGCATGAATTAGGCAACTCTAAAATAGGCCTAAAACAGTAGCCAAAATGCCTGAACATGAGGGACCAAATACATACACACATGCACATAATTGAGGGCCAACACTTAAGCACAAATTGTACAACTCTCAAGCACACTTGAAAGGAGGAATCATGGACTAATTAGCATGCAACATAAGCATTGAAATCATGCTAAAACATGGTGCCAAATCAAGCAATAAATCAAGCCCGAACATGCAACAAATAGTCCAAGTGTTCAAAGCAAACCAATGGGGCATTGAACTACACTTAACAAGACCAAACATGGTACGCATTAAGCAACTAAAATAGGTTTATAGCATGTCAAAACAAGGCTAAAGGACTACTTAGATGGCATCTAAGTGGCTCTAAAACAAAAGCATGCATAAACACCAAAACATGGAGCATTGCTGCACAAGCTTCCAAAGTATTAAAGAGGCATGCAAGGCAATCAAACAAGCATGGAAATGGGACTGAAATAGCATGTAGGGTGGTCCCAAATTACCAAAACAATGCAAAGATGCCATGCTATACATGCACATACTCAAGGCCAACAAGCCTAAATACAAAGGAGCTATATCAAGCATGCCAAAATCAACCCAAACACTTAGGGACAGACCTAAAACATGTCAAGATAAGCACAAAATCTTCACAAATGCAAGCCTAAAACATGCTAGAAACAAAGGCACACAACCTAAGACATGTTAAGGCATAACGAGGCATTACATGGCAACTATGCTAAGCATGCATGGAGTACCAAAACCAACTTAAAATCATGTTATATTATAGATATATAAGCATGAAAAACAGCCTAAACATGCTCAACACACACTCAAGCATAATGCTCTCTCAAGAGGCCAAAATGTGCCCTTTTCAAGGACAACAAGGAGAGGGGGTGGCCCTCTCCTTCTTGGGACTTCAAGGCATCACCTTCACCACTAAAATCCCTCAAGATTTCAATGGTGAAGAGACCCCAACACCAAAATCCCGGAGCTAGCACAAAATGGCTCAAAATGAGGCCTTTCAAGGCCTAAGAGGGGTCAACTACCCTCAAACCGCAAAACACTCTTAATAAACAATAAAGAGGGCCTAAAAACAGAACTTTTTTTTGTTATACAATAAGCACGAAAATAGCTCTAAGATAGGTAGAAAATCAATGCAAAAATGGGGAAAAAAAAAGGACTAGATTCTCACCCTTGAAGACCCCTTTACAAATGGTGCTCCAATGGCCTCCTTTAGCTTGAATCCAACACCAAAACTTCAAAATCAGTCCCTTAGAACCTCAGTTGCTAGACAAAGGTGAAACACTAGGTGTTTGTGTGCAATAGTATGAACTAAACACTATTTTACACACACAAGAGGGAAAAAGAGAGAGATAGGATGTGTATCTAATCCTAACCCTAAAACCAGAGCTTGGTCTGTATTTTTCTCTCCCTAAAATGTCTAAAATCTCCAACCCTTGCAACAAGAGAGAGACCTCCTCTATATAGAAGCTTTTGTCTTGTAAAGCTTACAAGACAAGCTTCACAAGAGGGAGATCCCTCCATACACGTGTATGAAGGGGAGCAAAAGCAAGACAGCTGTCTAAAAATATCTGCAAAAGCAAATGAACAGCAATCGGCCGGCCAAAAATGCCATCTTGGCCAAAAAGAGTGCCGACCGGCACAAAATAGTGTTGACCGGCAACAAACAGTGCCGGCCGGCAAACTATGTTGCCGGTGGATACAAAAATCAACCGGTGGCCTCTAGCCACTGCCGGTGATGGGTGGGGATGGTCTACAAGCCCTACCCTGCCTCTCAAAGGCAAGATGCAAGTGTTTGGTGTGAAACCAGACACTAAACGGTCAAGTTCGGGGATCCTGAGGCAAGGCGTGCGAGCCAAGGCCTCCGGGGACTCCAAACGAACACAAACATGGATAATCACCGAGTGTTCAAACGGTGACGTCCAAGTCTTGAGGACGGTCAAAAATGGGGTGTCTACAGAGTGCTGCCATGATAGCATGCTTGCCATGAGGCTATTTGCTTAAATTATGTAACTGCCTAAATGCCTGTGGGTGTAGGTTGGATTACTTGAATTGGAACAATTCATCGAAATGCGAATTTTAAGCCCACTTAAGAGTGGCAAAATCATGTTTTCTAACCCACTTGAGGGTGGCAAAATCCACATCTTAGCCTACTTGCGAGTAGCACCTTCAAACCATTTTCAAATAAACATGAAATGTTTTGTTCCAACTTAGGCGATCTAGTCTATACTTGTGTGTTCTGCGCATCACATAGTAATTCTAGCTAATAACCGGAATAAGAACGCATGTGTTTTCAAAAAACAAGATATCATGTTAGTAAAGGCCGATCTTTGATCGGGCGGGTGGGGGTGCTCATTGCATGGCCTTCCCCTCTTGTACCCAAGTTCCCGAGCCGAGGCAACTTTGGTGATGATGAACACGTGGCCTTAGGCAACGAGTCAAGGTTTCCTAAATTCCCCCAAAATAAAATATTTAGGTGGCGACTCTGTATCTGGCAAAATAGTCCATGTTTGGCACTTCTTTATAAAAATAAGTTTTCCAAAACGATTTGCCGGATTTGGACTCTTTGGTGATTTATCGGTCTTGCATTGCACTTTGCGAGATTAGATTTAGAACCGTGACATTGAGTCCAAACTGTAAGATGCTAATGAACAAATCGAATTTCGCGCTGATCTCGCGTGCAGAGTCGGGACGTTCGGGCATGTCTACAGGGTGCCTCAGCAAGACCACCTAATATACCTCTCACTCCTAACACCGAAAAGTGAAAGAAGGATCAAACGGTACGGCGATAGTCCAGATCCAAGATTTGTGCTCCCATCATGGCAGAGCCCGCAACCAGCCAGCCTTATGACACGCTTTTCCAAGCAAGTCTTTGGCAAACTGTTTAGGAATAACAGATGCCAAACACCATGACTTAGGCGCACCTATGAAAATGCAATGCAAAGAAACACATAAGTGTAGATAAAAAAACATATTATGAGTTCGAGTCAAGCTCTCTAAATCCCCAGTAGAGTCGCCAGAAACTGTAGACTCAACTTTCTTCGCACCCCCTTTTGGAGAGCTCGAATTTTCCCTACAGTTCAGACTCCTGTCACGGTTCTAAATCTAATCTCACAAAGTGCAATGTGAGACTTATAAACACCAAAGAGTCTAATCCGGCAAATCATTTTGGAAAATCGATTTTGAATCAAATAATGCCAAAACTGGACTACTTTGCCAGATTACAGAGTCACCACCTAAATATTTTATTTTTGGGAAATTTAGGAAACCCTGACTCGTGCAAAAGGTCATGTGTCCGTTATCACCAAAGTTGCCTCAACTCGGGAACTTGGGTACCAGAGGGAAAGGTCCTGACATGAGCACCCCCGCTCGCCCGATCAAAGGATCGGCCTCTACTAAGCATGTATTATTGTTTTATAAACACATGTGTTCTTATTTCGATTATTAGCTAACTTTACTACGTGATGCATACATACAAGTATAGACTAAATCGCAAGAATTGGACCAAATCAACTCATGTTTGTTTGTGAAAATGGTTTGAAAATACCACTCTCAAGTGGGCTAAAGCGCGGATTTGCCACTCTCAAGTGGGCTTAAAACATAATGTTTTGCCACTTTGCAAAGTGGGCTTAAAACTCGCAATCATCGAATTGATCCAATTCAAACAATAAAGCCTTCATCCACAAGCATTCATGCAGTTAATCACTTAAGCAAATAGCCTCATGGCAAGCATGCTATCATGGCAACACTCACACTCATGCAAGTATGCTAAAGCATAAAACTTACAGTGTACTCCGAGCTAAAACAAAAACTAGTTAGAAATATGCATGATCCTAACTATGTTAGATGCCTAATGCAGCACATGCAATAATGCGACTAAATAGGCTCGGCTATCTAAGATGGCATATGAATGCAACAATTTGATAACATGCTTTGAAACATGTATTCAAATAGGTATATTGAAATTTGCAATGCAGTTTGAATGATGCGCCGAGCGCCGAGCCTCGGTGCATGCAAGATAAATGAATAATGCAAACATGCAAGCATAAGGTATGCTAATTAAAATGTGCCCTAATCTAACCACCGAAAGCAGGTAAATGAAAGGGAGAAAGACGTAGGGTTGGAAGACATGCACACACACACACGCACGCTCATTACAACATTATGCTCTCGCAAATGAGGGTCCGAATGAATAATAACTAAGCTAAACTAAGCCAAGCTAATCAAACTAATCTAATTAAACTAATTAGACTAATTATTACACAACAAAATAAAGAGATAGCTAAGCTAAGCTATTTAACTATTACAATAATCAATGCAAATTAACTAAGTAATTAACATGTTAAACTATGCTGCTACTACTCTGCTCCGGGATGTAGAAGATGCATGCACTCAGTTTTTTGCCCCGAAAAGCCCACCGGCTTGCTCTTGAGAGGCTCTGTTTGTAGGGTTTCTTCAAGAACTTTCTGCTCCAGCTTACCAATTCACTGCTGAGGAATGCACCACCAGTGGCCTACCGGCCGTGAGTTCTTGCTGCCAGCCACCTACCGGCCTAAAAGAGGCACTACCGGCCATCAGTGGGCCACTGGTGTGCTGAATCACCACACTGCAACAGAGCACAAATAGAGGAAAAGGAAGGGTTTTCCAAGGATATGTTTGTACCGTGCCCCTCCTTATCATCTCAAAACATAAAAGGAGAGATACCCTTGGATCCAAAGCCACTAATCAAGCATTTTCAATGCATGATGGCCAAAGTTCCAAGTTGTACACTTTCAATAAATGCACAAACACAAGATTCTAGACCACTACCTTGTCATGAATGATAAAAGGCAATAGGGACAAAGGAGATTGGCTCATTTCATCACTTTGAGCATGAAATGGACCAATCTACCTTATGTTCAATATAACGTCCGATTCAGCACATGCAATGCAAACACAACATGCTTATCTTGGTCATGTTTTACATGTTCAATTTTATTTACACATTTTAGCATTACCAAGCCATTCTTTAATCAATTTGTCCAAGGTGAGTGTCCTCTAATGAGAGAGGGGTCAACTAAAGGATGGTTTAAGACATGAGAGAGATCATGCCTTTGACTATGAGGAACCCTCAAAAGAGGGTTAAAGCCATTGAGCACAAGCTCTATCTCAAGCTTAAACACAATCATAAGGTTAACTAACTCTCAAAACAAATGGAAAAATGAAGAAATGAGGGAGGTTGCAGACTTTTCAGTGCAGAAATGGCATGAAAAATAATGCTAAAACATGCAAGCAACACATGCACAACATGTTAAGAGACAAAAGCATTAAAGCTAGTGAAGAGCATTACACCAGAGGCATGCAATATCAAACTCAAATGACCAAATCAGCTCAAAATAGAGCTAAAACATGCTAAAACAATGGCTAAAACATGCTGAGACTGAAGCATAAAAAGCTAGAAAAACATGCTCACGTGTTGGCTCGCGAACAAGGCTCAAAGCACAACTCTCAAAAGCAATGAAAGAGTGAAATAAGTGAGTGTGATAGAGCTATATATGCTGAAATTACATGTTAAATGATGTTGCAGCATGCAATCATCTCATGCAAAACATGTTAGAGGCCTTAAGACACAAAGCTAGTGAAGTCATTTACACTACAACCACGCAAGACAAGGCTCATAAGACCAAGAAGGCTCAAAGCAGAGCTAAAACATGCTAAATCAGTAGCAAAAATATGCTGAGATTATGTCACAAAAAGGTAAAAAAACATGCTCACATATTAAGCTATCTACACATGCAAAGAAGACACAACGAGGGGAGGCCACCCCCTCCTATTTTGGACCTCAAAACATACTTTCCACCACTAAAATTCCCCTAGAATTCAGTGGTCAAAAGGCCAAAAAAGGTTGACTTAAAAGCTTTGAAAAGTGGCACAAGAGGCTTCCCAAGCCAAAGAGCAAAAAGGGAGACAACCCCCATAATTCAACAAGACTCAAACCACCATTTGAAAACCTTAAAAAGAGAGTTTTTTATGGTTGAAAAACCAGCTCAAAGATGTGTAAAAATATGGCCAAGTAATCAACTAAAACAAAGCTTAAAAGAGACAAGCTTTATACCTTTGAAGCACAGCAACAAAACAGCCAAAATTCTGAGTTAAAACCACTCTTAGAAGCTCAAACAAGGCCTCCAAGAACCCCAACTCCAAGATGGAGGTGTTTGATCAAGGGTCTTAGTGCAAATATGTAGAGAATTCCCACTTTCAAGCACAAAATAAGAAGAGAGAGAGAATTCTAGAGAGAAAGAAAGAAATTTTGCTCACAAAATTTTGTAACCCCCTACATGCAAGAGGATGGCTTCTATATATTGAAGATACAAAATCCTCTTGAAAAGATCCAACCATCCACGTGCAAGCAGATGCTCCAATCTGTGGAAACAGCTGGCACCAAAATATCAGAAAATATCTACTGATGCACTGGTGGCCGGCCGACCATCAGTGATGGCCGGCAGACCAAAATCCATGGCTGGCAGTGCACCAAAAATGACATGCTGGAAGGACCAACACATGGTTCAAAAATGAGACAGAATTGATGCAGGGTTTGGAAAGCTCAAACCTGCTACGTTCCGCAGCGGAATTCGAGTGCTCGACGAGCAATCAAACTTGTCACAGGATGTACCTGCAAGAAGATCCAAATCTGGAGGACGGTCAAAAATGGGGTGTCTACAGTCGTCTCCGAGCTTTGACATTCACTCATGTTATTTCATGACTTTCGAGTTTTGTCAAACAGGGGCAACTGTAGACACCCTATTTTTAACTGACCTCAAGACTTGGACGTCATTGTTTGTGCACTCGATGATTGTGCTTGTTTTCAGCGCCTGAAGTTGTCCGTGGAACGCCTTGTCTTTGAGCCTCTAAACTCATTTTGTTTTGTGCTTGTTTTTGGGTCAAACCTTGTTGCCTCTTGCCTAGAAGAGGGAGGGTCCTTGTCGGCCACTTTTTGGCCTTGGCAGCTACTTTTTTTCTCTTGTCGACCATTTGAAGTGGCCGGTCGGCTAGGTTATGTGGCCGATCGGCTACTTAGAGTGGCCGACGGCCATTTGTCCTTTTTTTCAAATATTTGTTTGCCAGTTATGCCAGCTGTTGCTCACTGAAGTCCATCTCCATACACGTGTATGGAGGGATGAATACAAGCTCTAAGCTTGATTTTCTATATATAAGGGATGCTCTCCCCCATTTGGTGAGGTTGGAAAATTTTGGATCAAAATTCACCCCCTCTCTCTCTAGAATTCTCTCTCTCTCTTCTTGCTTTGTGCTTGATAGTTGATTTTCTCTACACCATTGCACACTATCCCCTAACCATATTTGACCACCTTGGAGCTAAGGTCCCTTGAAGCCTAATTAGAGCTTTTGGAAGGAGCTTTGAGCCTAAAAGTGTGGCTGTTTTGTGCTGTGCTTCAAGAGGTATAAGACTTACGTTGTAGGCTTTGTTTTAATTATTTGCTTTGCCATCTTTTTATACTGTTTTGGGCCTAGTTTTCAATGACAAAAAACTCTTATTTTTGGGCCTTAACATAATGGTTTGAGGTCATTTTGTGTTATGGGGTAGTCCACCCTTCTTGTTGCTTATTTGTGTGAGTTTTTGCACCATCTTTTAGCATATTTAAACCAAACTTTTTGGGCCTTTAAACCACTAAAATTCAGAGTTATTTTAGTGGTAAAAAGCATGTTTTGAAGTTCAAAATAGAAGGGGTTAGCCTCCCCTCCTTGTGTCTTGCTTCCATGCCTAGGTTGCTTCACATTCTAGCTTAATTTAGCTTAATTCAAGCATGTTTTAGACTCTATTTTGGCATTTTTCAGCTCTGTTTTGGGTTAGTTAGAGCACTTGAGGCTTGCTTTGTGTGCTTGTAGTGCAACTATTCTTGTTAGTCTAACTTGTGCTATGTTTTGGCCTCTTATTCTAGCTATCTTTAGCTTAATTCAAGCATGTTTTAGGACTCATTTTAGGCTTTCTTAGGAGTGTTTTGAAATGTTTGTACCTTTTGAGCTTTGTATTGCATGCCCATAGCGTAATGGTCTTCACTAGCTCATTGTATGCTTTAAGCATGAAATGCTTGGGTTGCTTGCATGTTGTAGTATTATTTTGCATATAATCTCAGCATCATGATCTCTGTCACATTCTCATTTGGCTCACTTTCAATCACTTTTGAGAGTTGTTTCAAGTTTGGAATCCTTTAAGCTTGAGATGGAGTTTATGCTTAATGGTTTTAATCTCCTTTTGGGGGTTTCTACTAACCAAAGGCATGACCTCTCTCTTGCCTTAAATCATTTCTTGGTTGACACTTCTTTCTCTTTAGAAGACTCTTATCTTGGACTTAATCGATTAAAGGACTAATCGGTAATATAAAATGAGTAAACAAAATAAACAAAGTAAAAGAGGCAAGATTAAGCATCTTTGTATTACATCGCATGTGTTCGGATCGGACGTTAATCCGAATACAAGAAAAATGGGACGTTTCATACTCAAGGTGATGAAACGTGCCACTTTTTTTAGTCACCGTCACCCTTGATCATGCATGATAGGGTGGTGGTCCTTCGAGTCTTATTTGTGTATCCATCAAGCTTGTACAAGCTTGGTTTTCTAGCCATCATGCATTGAAAATGCTTGGTTGACGCTCGAAGGCCAAGAGTTACCTTCCTTTAAGTTTGCGCAATGATAAGGAAGGTAGCAGTACACACATTCCTTGAAAATGCATTGTTTTGCCTCTATTTGCCCTCTGTTAGAGCAAAAGGAGAAGTCCAGGGATGTGGTGGCCGACTGGCCAGTTTTAGTGGCCGACCAGCCAGTTGAGGTAGCCGACAGCCACTTTTTGTAGCCAACCGGCCACCAGTCAATTTTTGCACAAATGTGCTCCTGAGTTGGAGTAGAGGCATTCTGGGAGTTGGTGCAATTTTCAGTGATCAAAACAAGTGCAAATAGAGGCATCCGATGGCAAGGCAATGGCATTTTCGGGTGGATCAACCGGGCATGCATGCGTCTCTCGCCCTCGAGGCCATTTAGTCACTTTTGTTAACTTTGAATAAGTTAGCTATTTCATTCATACAAGTGTTATAATTAATTAGCTTAATCTGTTTTGTAATATTTTAGCTAGCTTAGAATAGTTAGTTAATTTACCTCAATTTCAGTTTGTAATAATTAGTTAGCTTAGAATAGTTAATTAGTTTTGTGTTGTAATAGTTAGCTTAATTAGCGTAGCTAGTTAGTTAGCTTATTTATTCGGACCCTCCTTCGCGAGGGAAAAATGTTGTAATAAGTGTGTGTGTGTGTGTGTATATGTCATCCAACAACACGTCTTTCATCCTTTTATTTAACAGCTTTCGATGGTTAGATTAGGGTCATGTTTCAATTAGCATACCTTATGCTTGCATGTTTGCATCATTCATTTGTATTGCATGCACCAAGGCTCGGCACATCATTCAAACTGCATTATCAATTCAATACTTACTTGAATACGTGTTTAAAAGCATGCTATCAAAGTGTTGCAAATACCATGATTAAGTAGCCGAGCCTATTTAATTTCATGTTGCATGTGTTGCATTAGGCATCTTAACATAGTTAGGATCATGCATTTTTCTAACTAGTTTTTGTTTTGGCTTGGAGTATTCGGTGAGCTTTTACGCTTTAGCATACCTCCATGAGTGTGATTGCCATGTTGCCATGTTTCGCATGCTTGCCATGAGGCTATGTGCTTATTTGCTAAACTGCATGAATGCCTGTAGATAAAGGCTTGATTGTTTGAATTGGAACAATTCAACAAATGTGCGTTTTAAGCCCACTTTGCGAAGTGGCAATTCATGTTTTAAGCCTATCATGTTTGACGGCAAATCCGCGTTTTAGCCCACTTGAGGGTGCCAAATTCAAACCATTTTTGAAAACAAACATGAGTTAAGTTGTTCCAAATCTTGCAACTTAGTCTATACTTACTTGTGTGCGTCACATAGTAAAGTTAGCTAATAACCGGAATAAGAATGCATAATGTTTATAAAACAACATATCACCATAGTAGAGGCCGATTTTTGATCGGGCGAGCGAAGGTGCTCATTTCAGGACCTTCCCCTTTCGTACCCAAGTTCCCGAGCCGAGGTAACTTTGATGATGGCGGACACGTGGCTTTTGGCACGAGTTAGGGTTTCCTAAATTTTTCAAAAACAAAATATTTAGGTGGCAACTCTGTAATCTGGCAAAGCAGTCCGTTTTGGCATTATTTGATTCAAAATTAATTTTCCAAAATGATTTGCCGGATTGGACTCTTTGGAGTTTATCTGTTTCACATTGCACTTTGTGAGACTAGATTCAGAACCGTGACAGGACTCCGAACTGTAGGAGCAATTTGAGCTCTTTGAAAGGGGCGTGAAAAAGTCGAGCTACAGTACCTCACTATGTTTTTCATTCCTCCATGTTGCAGCTAGGTGTTGGAACCCGGTTACACATGTGTTTAGCTTTAGGGGGCAAGAGATATGCCCTACAATTGAAGAATTCCAAGTTTTGATGGAATCCCAACGTAATGAGGAAATCTTGCTCCAATCCCGTTTTAGCCACATTCAAGCTCTAAGAAGAATGTGTCAGCTCAGTTTACATGAAGTTCGATCCTTGGTTCACAACGGAGAGCTGGATATCCCTAGTTTGATTCATCGATTTTCTGACGCCAATGACCGCGGCGACCGTCTTTGGCAGAGTTTTTGGCAGCATGCCCTTTGTTTGTGCATGTTGGCTCATTTTCTTCTTGCCCCTGGTTTCAAAGGGTCTAGCGTTATACTAATCGAAGTGGCCCAAGGCTTGAAAGAGGGCAAAAGCTGCATTGGCTTAACACTAGCCAAGACTTTGATGGGATTAGATGCATTCCATCGGCGGGAGATGACCAAATTTGCGGGAAGTCCACTACTTTTGCAAGTAATGTTTCCCATCCTATCTCTCATGTGTTTCTTACATCACTCGACACTCCGGCTCTGTTTTTCTCTCAAAACCCTTTCTCACTTTTTCTCTCCACATACACCTCTCTATTCTTTAATCTCTCTTATTTTTCAATCCCTCCTCAGATATGGCTGATGGACAGGTTGAAGGTAGTGGACTCTTGCCTTGCATATTCAGCACGAGGCTATTTCTTTCGCCAACGGCTCATTGATTTCCCGAACGAAGGGTAGTGGTGCCATTGGATGTGTAATAGGTCTACTGTTGACAATGTTTGGGGTTGCCCCTGGTTTGATCTGCCTGAGATGAGCTACAGCATAGCTCGGCAACCCGGCATTCAGCTGATTGGCTTGACACACTATGTCTTCTGCTTTCCATTTCAGTTCAGGCATCAGTTTGGGCATGATCAGACTTGCCCAGAAGAGGGAGTAGAGTATTCGGCTCCATTTCCAATTCAAGGTTCACAACTAGCTCGATATCCCACTACTTGGAGGACAAGTGAACTTCTGGTTCTCACTCCCAATTTTAGTTGCGCCCTTTCTAGCGAATGCCTAGCTCGGCTAGAAGATGGGGCGCAAACCAGGCCTACGTTAGCATCTGAAACTTCCACAAGCTCAGGGAGGGGGCACAGGGACACTTGACCCATTTGTGTCCCAAGTTTATTGCTTTGATCTGTACTTTCAAGTTTTCATCTTGAATGTAATAAAAAACAACTTTGATGTGTATTGAGAGTTAGAGAACTTTATATTGGAATCAATGAAATTGAAGTTGTGGGCACTGAAAATTTTCCTTTTGGTCCAAAAATGGTCTAAGTTGTAAAAAATTAATTTGAACAAAATCAATTTTTATTAAAACTTTTCAAAACCATTTTCGATAAGAATCACAACTGGACACACATGGAATCTATCGTCGAGATACACAACCCCGAATTCAGCAAATGGAAAGTTGCCCCTAGACTGAATAGCACTGCTGAGCACTGGAAAATTGCCCTTTGTCTGAATGGCACTGCACTGTACTGTAACCAGCTCTCATAGTGAAGATCACAACCGAACTCTTGGATGCTGAAAAGACAAAGATGACCTGAACAATCTCATGCACAGGATAGTTGAGTTTGAAGTGTTTATGGCTAAGCTTTGTGATGAAGTTGCCTACGTTTCCCGAAGATGGGAATCAAGCCTTACGTAGTTCGGTTTAGGTTCACTCGAGTATTAACATTCTCCTTTTGTGCTCTAACTTTTGCCAAGGCCTCCCTTTCTGGGTTTTCAACCTTATGAGCTCAGTTTTTTCCTTTTTTCTAATTTTTTGTGCTCTAACTTTTGCCTAGGTCGCCCTTTTCAGGTTTTTAGCCTAGCGAGCCACTCAAGGATAGTATTTCTTCAACTTGTCCATATTGATTGGTTGGGAGAATTTGAGGCCATCTAGGTCCATAAGGATAATAGCTCCACCCGACCAAATATATTTGATGATATAAGGACCAGTCCAATTAGGTCTGAACTTGCCCCTAGGGTCATGGATGGGAGTTCGGTTGTCTTTTAGCACCAAATCCCCTTCTTTTAGATTCTTGGACCTAACTTTCTTATTGAAAGTCTTGGGAATCCTGCGTTGATATCCTTGGACATGGTACAGTACTTTCAGCCTTCTCTCGTCGAACAACATTAGTTCCTCGAACTTGCGCTGCTGCCAATCCGCTTCTGCAATCTGGCACTCAGCCATAACCCGCAGCGAAGGAACCTCAACTTCAATCGACAGAACAACCTCCATCCCATAAACCAAAGAATACGGAGTTGCCCCAGCAAATGTCCAAATTGATGTTCTGTAGCCCTAGAGAGCAAATGGCAGTTTGTCTAGCCAATCCCTGTAAGTCTCATCCATTTTCTGTAGAATATGCTCGACGTTCTTGTTGGCGGCCTTAACAGCTCGTTGGTTTGTGGCCGATATATGGACGACTTATGAAAAGCCATGTTGTATTTCGCCAACAAGTCAATCACTTCTTTCTTGAAGTGGGAACCATTGTCTGAAATGATCTCATTCGGGACTCCATAACGACAAATAATGTTATTCCAGATGAACTTGGCTATATGTGACGCTTTTAGCACTGCATAGGATTGGGCCTCGACCCACTTTGTAAAATAGTCTATTGCCACCAGGATATACTCATGCCCATTTGAGCCTTTTGGCATAACTGCCCCAATAACATCAATTCCCCAGATTAAAAACGACCATGGTGAAGTCATGTTCTACAGCTTCAATGGCAGGATATTCATGTGATTTGCATGAAGTTGGCATTTGTGGCATCACCGAACAAAACCAATACAACCCTTCTCCATGTTTGACCTATAGTAGCCCTGCCTGAGAATCTTCCGAGCTAGCATTACTCCGCTCATGTGTGCTTCACACTCCCCTCCATGGATGGCCTTCATTAGGCGTTTCGACTCTTTCGCATCAACACACAGCTCGTGCATTCCCAAATGGCCTCATTTGTACAACTTACCCCCGCAGATGATAAACTGAGCAGCCATTGGCCATATTGCCCCTTTATCTTTGGCCTTTTCCCCTGGTGGATAAGCCTCCTTTCCCAAGAAGTTCCAGATATCATAATACCAGGGTTTCTGATCTTGTACTTCATCTATTGCAGCAATCAACTCGTAGGCCGGCACATACCTCTATTCAATAATGATCGGACGTATCCGGACTCCCAAAGGGATGTCTATCATAAAAGATAGAGTTGATAAGACGTCAGCGAACCTGTTGTTCTCTCTTAACAAATACGTGAAGGTTAGCTTTTCAAGCCTAGGAATCTGAGCGTCCAGGGTTTGGTGATAGATTTTCATCCTTTCTTCCTTAACCTTCCAGTCTCCTTTTGCTTGAGACACAACCAGGTTCGAGTCCTCGATGACGTCCAACCTTTTTTCCCCTAGTTCCAAGGCAGCTTCCAATCCAGCGATACACGCCTCGTATTTTGCTTCATTGTTAGATACCTTGAACCGGAGTTTGAAGGCTAAAGGTATATGGGAATTGTCAAGTGCTATCAACAACACTCCTATCCCATAACCGTACTGATTAGACGCTCCGTCAAAGTATATTGTTCAAATCACTTACTCAACTTGCAGAATAGCTTCATCTGGGAATAGATACTCTACTGCTTCACCCCCTTCCACTGGGTGATTTGCTAGGAACTCAGCTACCGCTCTCCTCTTAACAGACTTGCGCGTCACATATTTCAGATCAAATTTGGAGAGATGAAGCAACCAACGGGCTAGCCTACCCGTAAGTGCTAGTTTCTTGAAGAGATATTTGATGGGATCTAATCTCGAAGCCGGAATTACAGATTGAGCTAATAGGTAGTGCCTCAACTTCCTGGTAGCCCATACCAAGGCTAAGCAAGCCTTCTCTAACGGGGTGTAACAGGTCTCATATTCCAGCATCTTCTTACTCAAGTAATAGATGGCTTTCTCTACTCTATCCTCATATTCCTGGGTAAGCATGCAGCCCATTGTCATGTCAGTTACTGACACATACAAAATCAACGACTTCCCTGGCTCTGGCGGTGACAACACAGGTGGGTTCTGAAGGTACTACTTGATCTGTTCAAAAGCAAACTGGCATCGGTTATCCCATTGGAATTTATTTCCTTTCTTTAGGAGACCAAATAGTTGTTCACAAGTTAAGGTTAATTTTGTAATAAACTGTCTTATGAATTGCACTTTACCTAGAAAGCCTCGCACCTCCTTTTCAGTCCTCGGTGGTGGCATTTCTAAGATGGCCTTGATTTTGGAAGGATCAACCTCAATGCCCCCCTGTGTAATCAAGAAATCTAGCATTTTTCCTGTTGTGACATCAAAAGTGCATTTATGTGGATTCAGCCTCAACCAATATTCCCTGATCCGTTGGAAAAATTTCTTCAAGGCGGTGTAGTGTTCCTCTCTTTCCTTGGACTTGACAATCATGTCGTCCACGTACACTTCAACCTCTTTATGGATCATATCATGCAAGATAGTGGTTGCAGCCCGTTGATAAGTAGCCCTAGCATTTTTCAGACCGAACAGTGTCACCCTATAGCAGTAGGTTCCCCACGGCATGGTGAAGGCAGTCTTCTCCCTATCCTTGGGTGCCATCAAAATTTGGTTGTACCCGGAAACCCATCCATAAAGGAGAACAACGCATGGCCTGCGGTGAAATCCACCAATTCATCGATGTACGGTAGAGGAAAGTCGTCCTTCGGACTGGCTTTGTTCAGATGTTTGAAATCCACACACACCCGAATTCTGCCATCTTTCTTCGGCACCGAAACAATGTTGCCCAACCAAGTAGGATAATCAAATACTAGCAAAAACCCTGTATCTATCTACTTGGTGACCTCCTCCTTGATTTTTAAAGCCCAATCCGGGCGTATTCTACGAAGCTTCTGCTTGACGGGTCGGGCCTCGGGGTCAAGAGGGATCTGATGTTGTACAATCTTAGAATCGATTCCAGGCATGTTTTCATAGGACCACGTGAAAACATCTTTGAAATCTTTTAATAAAGTGACTAAGCGCTTGCGTTCCTCCGAAGACAACATGGACCTGATCTGGACCAGACGCGGATCCTTCTCAGTATCCACATTAACTGGAGTGATTTCATCAACAAGGGGTTTTACAAACCTGTCCTCTTCTCGATCAATCAAATGTTTCAAAACCAGAGGAATTCCTTCCTCGTCGTTTTTATCAAAACTTTGAAAGTCAAGATCAATGCAATATACAAGTGGCACATAGAAGTACTCAGAAACAGTAGTGGTATCATTCTCATTCAAAGGTTCCGGCTCATCCAATGCCTCGGTTACAACCGACTCAAAAGGAAAGGAAAAAGACGACCAGGACAAAACAATGACATTCGGGTTATTAACCCCAGGAAAATCAGACTCTGACTCAAAAGAACTGGATCTGATTCCGACTCCACAGACTGTGGAATCAGATTCCCGCTCACTACCTGATTCAGAACTGCTGGACAAAAAGCCCTCCTCTAGCTGCCACGTGAGAAAGGGTGCGTTAAATGCATCAAGAATACCATCGGAAGGGTCCACACCTGATTGGTCTCCGATCATGGAAATGGTGAAGTCATTCCCTAAACTCTCTAGATCGATCGGTTGATCCGAAAGGAGACAAGCCAGTGCTGCTCCTATCTCAAGTTCACTACTGTTGGACTCACCCTCTGTACTCTGTTCTGCCTCAGCAGGCAAGTCAGTCTGTTCCTCTGTGGTTTCACCATCTTGGCGCTGTAAGTTGAAGAAAATCTCAAAGCCGGGCAGACGTCGCTTCTCAGAGTTCAACCATGGCTCAGCAAAGCTGCAAAATGAGAAGTCTTCTTCCTCCCGGACAAAGCAATCGTTCAGAGTTCCCTAAATTGGTCTATGTACAAGCTCATAGTGTTTTCCACTTTGTTTTGCCTTGGCTCTTCCTGCCATTTCCTTCCCTTTTCTCACCCAGTCCTCTTTGGTAGGGGTGTAGCCCAAGCCAAAGGCATGAGGGTTGAGTGGCACTTCGGACAATGTAGTAACGCCCTTCCAGCTGCTCTTTCCTAATCCCATCCCAGGTATATGTTGTACCTTATTCATGAGGTAGACTGATTGAACACTGACGTACAACCCCTCATCAATAGCTAAGATGTTTTGCACCACCCAAGTGTAGACACCCCATTTTTGACCGACCTTAAGACTCAGACATCATCGTTTGAGCACTCAGTGATAGTGCATGTTGTGCTCATTTCGAGCTTTAGAGTTTTGGCTGAGAACCTTGCCTCCGAGTTTTCGAACTCTTCGTGCTTCGGCTCGGTTTGCGGACCAAAGCCTTGTTTCCCTTCCCGGAGGGAGGGAGAGGTCTTGTAGACCATCTCTCTATGGTTGTAGACTACTTTTCGTGGCGTAGGCCACTTTTCCCGTGTGGAGACTAGTTTTCAGTTTTTGGAGCCTTCGGCCGTGTGCCTTGTCTCGGGACCGCTTAATATTCTCCGTTTGGCCTGGTTTTTGAACCACACCTTGCTTCCTCTCCCTAGAGGGACACTGTCATCCGAGAGACCACTTTTTGTGGTCGTGTACCACTTTTGGTGCTCAACAGCTGGGTTTTGAGGCTCCCAGCTGCGCGTTTTGCCTCCCAAACTCTTGTTTGGCATCCGTGTTGGTTTGTTTTTGGTACAAACCTTGTTTTCCTTGCTTGGAAGGTGGTACGAGGATAGGAGACCAGTTTTTCTCCTTGGAGACCACTTTCCTTCCCGCCAGCAGGTTTTCTGGTCAGGAAACTGGTTTTCTTGGTCTTTAGGCCACCTTTTCTGGTCTCCCCCCACCATTGGCTTGCTTTCAATGTGGAGACCACCATTTCCCCCTGCCGACCACTTTTTTTTCTGTGAGACCACTTGAAGTGGTCGGCCGACCACTGCAAGTAGCAGGCCGACCACTTTAAATAGTCGGCACTTCTCCCCCTATTTTGGCAGACTGTGTAGATGCCAACTGTGCCAGGTGGAGGGCTCAAACTGTATCCTCCATACACGTGTATGGAGGGATGGCATCCAAGTTTTAGCTTCTCCAAGAAGCTTTAACCTTGGTTTTTCTATAAGAGAGGGGGCCTCTCTCCATTGCAATGGTTCTGATTTTGGGCTGAGGAGATAGGCTTACACTCTCTCTATATCCCTCTCTTTCTCTCTTTATATTAGTGCTTTACCTCACACTTGTGCACACAACCTCTCTTACCTTGTTGCTGAGTTGCTAGAGGGTCTTGAGGGAGCTCAAGAGGTGGTTTTGGCTCAAGAAATCTGCTGGCTTTGTAGTGCTTCAAGGGTAACCTCTTTTCTCTCTTTTAAGCTTTATTTTGGTTGCTCTCTTGGTCTCATTTGCATGCTTATTTAGGCCTTGCTTTGTATTTAAGTGTTTTTGATGTTTGTTTAAGGCCTCTTGGGTGTTGAGGGTCTTCTACCCTCTTGCATGTCTTGTTTGGCCTTGTCTTGTGCCATGGTTTAAGGCCTTTGAGCTGGTCCTTGCTTGGCCTTCTAGCCACTAAAATCTAGTGGATTTTCAGTGGTAGGCATGTCATTTTGAGGCCTCAAATCAGAGGGGGTGGATCCCCTCTCTTCTTGTTTTGTTTGATTGCATTTTTGGCCTATCAAAGGAGCATGCATCTTCATACTTTCAAGGCTTGGTTTAGGCACTTTTTCATGACTTTTACGGCCTGCCTTATCTCTGTCTATGGCTGGTTTGGCCACCTTGTGTTTGCTTCTTGTATGTGTAGTGTATTCCCATTTGTGGCTCATCAAAGTAGCATGTCTTTCTAGCATGTATTGGCTCCATTTCAGTAAATTTTTGGCCATCATTTGACATGTCATGACTTTGTTTTTGTCTGGTTTGGTAGCCTCTTGCATGCTCCATATGCTCGTAGTGTAAATCTTGTTTACTAGCTTTGTATGCATGATGTTTTGGCTCATTATCCTAGAATATTTTGGCTATGTCCTAGCATGATTTTGTTCTTATTTTAGGCTATCTTAGCTCTATTTTGAGGCTTCTTGGTTGATTGAGGCCTGTCATGCATGCTTGTAGTGTAATAGCCCTGACTAGCTTTGAGTTTTGAGGTCTCTTGCATGCTTAACTTGAGGTATTTTCATGTTTTGGCATCATTGAGAATGATATTTCAGAGCATGTAAGGCTATTACACTTCCATATTTTCCGCTCTTTAAGTGCTCTTGAGGGTTGTGCTTTTTGTGCCCTATTTGTAGTGTAATACATTTCACTAGCTTCGACGCTTTAGCTTTTCAACATGCATTACACGAGTTGTTTGCATGATTCTAAGTCATTTTGCATGCCATTTCAGTGCTGGAGCATATGCCATCGTACTCCATGTTTCATTCTTTCAATGCCTTTGGAGAGTTGTGTTTTGTGCCTTGAGCTTAGGCCAACATGCGTGCATGTTTGTATAGCATTTTGAGTTTCTATCTTAGCATGTATGGCCACTGATTTGGGCATGACTGAGGTCAATCCATTTCGGTTTAAGTCCATCGAGCATTGTGTATGCCATGCGGTTCATTGCGTTGTGTATGCCACGCCTATTTTCATTATGTATGCTAGTTGTTGTTCACATGGATTGCATGCCTGTGTTACCTTGCATTGAGTATGTATGCATGTGCATTGAGCATGCCATTAGCCTTGTTAGGTTGTTCATGCTGCATTTGCATGTTTTCATGCTTGTTTCATTGTATTGTATGTTCTCATGCTTGAGCCGCATTGTGTATGCCATGCCATGTTGTTTATTGCATTGTGTTTGGAATAAGGGTTAGTCCAAACACAGGAAACAAGGGATGTTTCATACTCGAAGTGATGAAACGTGCCTCAATTCTTGGTCGCCGACACTCTTAACTATACATGATAGAGTTTTAGGCTTTATGTGTTCGTGTGTGCATTCATTTCATGTTGAGTTGTGCAATTTGGCTCCTCGGCCATCATGCATCGAGATGCGTGATTGGTGGCCCAAGAGTCAAGAACCACACCCCCTTGAGCTTATGTAATGAGAAGGAGGGTGGTTGTGCATACATGTGTTGCAAACACTTTGCCATGCCCCTTTCTTGCTCTCTGTTGCAGCAAACTAAAGTCTGGCAGCAGAAACTGGTCGGCTGACCAGATAAAATGGCTGGCCGACCACTTTTTCTAGTTTTCAGCACAGAAAGTGGTCGGTAGGTGGTCTCCAATGCCAACAACTGGTCGGCATCCCTCCTACAGATTCCCATGATGGCGTTTCAGCCTTTTAGAGCTTTCTGCAGTGTTCTGAGACCAATTGCAAACAGAGGCAAATCGAGGCATCGCAATGCATTTTCGCACGAGGTGACCGGGAACGCATTGTTCGTCATCCAAGGCAGTTTGAAGGCAGCCTATTTCATATAGTTTACATGCTTATTCAATTGCTAACTTAGTTAATTTGTTAATTAGTTAGAGTTGTGTAATAATTAGTTGTAGCTTGTTATTCATTCTATTGTGTAATAACTAGTTTAATTAGATTAGCTTAGATTAGCTAGTTGATTCTGTATTATTCATTTGGACCCTCCGTCGAGAGGGCACAACTGTTGTAAATAAGTGTGCGTGTGTGTGATGCATGTCTTCCAACCCTCATTTTTTTCTTCCTTTTATTTACCAGCTTACGATGGTTAGTTTTAGGGCATGTTTCAATTAGCATCCTTATGTTCGCATGTTTGCATTCATTCATCTGTCTTGCATGCACCGGGCTCGGCGCATCATACTAACTGCATTGTATTTTAATACCAAGTTGAATACATGTATCAACTGTTGCATTTCACATGCCATTTTAGAATAGCCGAGCCTATCTCAGTTACATTTCGCATGTGTTGCATTAGCCACCTTAACATGAACTAGGATCATGCATGATTTCTAACTAGTTCTCTGTTTTGGCTTGGAATACACTGTGAGTGTTTACGATTTAGCATACTGCATGTGTGTTAACGTTGCCATGAAAAGCATGCTTGCCATGAGGCTAACTGCTTATATGATTAACTGCCTGAATGCCTGTGGGTGAAGGTTGGATTGCTTGAATTGGGACAATTCATTGAAATCCTCGATTTAGCCTACTTACGAGTAGCAAACCTCAAACCATCTTCAAACAAACGAATATGTAATGCTTTGTTCCAATTTAGGTGATCTAGTCTATACTTGTATGCTGTGTGCATCACATAGTAATTCTAGGTTAATAACCGAAATAAGAGCACATGTGTTTTCAAAAACAAGATATCATGCTAGTAAAGGCCGATCTTTGATCGGGCGAGCGGGGGTGCTCATTGCATGACCTTCTCCTCTTGTACCCAAGTTCCTGAGCCGAGGCAACTTTGGTGATGACGGACACGTGGCCTTAGGCACGAGTCAGGGTTTCCTAAATTTTCCAAAAATAAAATATTTAGGTGGCGACTTTGTATCTGGCGAAGCAGCCCATGATTGGCACTTCTTTCTAAAAATCAGTTTTTCAAAACGATTTGTCGGATTTGGACTTTTTGGTGATTTATCAATCTCGCATTGCACTTTGCAAGATCAGATTAAGAACCGTGACGTTGAGTCCGAACTGTAGTGAGCCCAATGAACAAAACGGGATTCTCCCGGGACATTCGAGCGCGTCTACACCGGGCCTCAACCAAGGTAAAACCAGACAAGAAAACATCCTCGTCACCGTGTACAATCTCCAATACTGGTGTAGTGACCTCCGGGAGAGGATGTATGGAAGAATTCACAAAAACAATGGCTACCCATTTTCCAAGAGGGTACTTCAGCATCTGATGTAAGGTGGAAGAAATAGTTTTTACTTGGTGCAGCCAGGGTGGCCCAGGTAGCAAGTTGAAGGTAGCCGGAACATCCAGGATGTGAAACTCAATGTCCTGTTAGGCTGGCCCGACCTATGTTCTGATCTAAACTGTTCCCATTACCTCTCTGCTTATGTTGTCGTAAGCCTGGATCACCTATGCCATTGGTAGAAAATATGCTAGCTTCAAGCCAATAGCATAGGCCGTGCGCAACAGACAAACATTAATTGTAAGGCCCCGGTGTCCCACATCGGGAATGGAGGGGGAGTTCCTGGGCTATAAAAGTAAAAACTTGGACCCTTATATAGCATCGAGGCCTTTTCCCAAGTGGTGAAATCCCTATTAGAACTCCCCAGTTAAGCGTGCTTAGGCTGGAGTAGTTCTAGGATAGGTGACCCACTGGGAAGAACAAATCCGTGCGGGCATGACCCAAAGCGGACAATATCGATGACGTGTAAAGGGTCGGGGCGTTACATTAATCGCAGACCCAGTATCAACCAATACAACCGACACCCACTTCTGTCTGCATTCAACTGAGATGTATAGCGGTTTGTTATGCTCAAAGCCCTCGGGCGGCAATTCCTTATCGGAAAAGGTCAAAGATGGCACAGCACCTCCTAGGAAAACAAGACCCACTAGTTGCTCTGGAGTTGTCTTGATAGACAGTTTGGCCTTATCCATTGCTGATAGGACAGCTTGCCGGTGCACGTGCGAAGCCATAAGCAACCCCCAGATAGATATGTCCGCTTGGATCTTCTTCAACTACTTCAATACAGCCTCCTCCTCTAACAGTTTCTCCTTCTATTTTTCAGCCTCTTTGTGCTTTCCTGATGCTTCGGGTTGGTCCAGGTATGGGGGCTTGAAGTACCGTCCGCTTCTAGTCATGTGATCCACTTCCTCAGAATACCAAGAATCATCTGGCAGGTCCTGACCCCAATCTTCATCAATGTGGGCAAGATGCAAATCATCATCTTCCCACCAGATTCCCCCGGCAACCGACAGACAATTGTCCGGTTCCATCATAAGTACTCCCACATTGACATCACAGTCATCCCTCACAAAGCCTTTGCCTTTTCCAGCTTTCCGACTATTCTTATCCCTTTCCTATTCAAACCGCTTCAATACGGCCTCTTGCACTATATCAACTGTACTAACATTACTCAATTCATGAGCAAAATTCTTAGTATCGGTGCTCTCCGGCAACTTTCCCTTGTCATTGGCCATCCTGGCCCTTGTAGCAGTTCCTACTTCTAGCTCTTCCTGCTTTGGCTGAGGTCCCTCATCCACATCAGGTTCATCACTGAGCCACCCCGAATTGTTTGTCGACCCGTTCAGATTAAACCAATCTATCTGTACATTCCCCAGATCTTGTTCATCGTAGAACTACAAATTGTCCAGGTCTTCTTCAAACTCTACTAGATTATTGAGACTTTGGCTTGGGCCTTCCTCTCGGACTACATTAACTTCCATCCCTATTCGCAACTCTATTTCTGGTTTGGCCTAATTGGTTGGCACAATGTAGCGGCATGGGTTATATTCCTTTTCAACTAAGTCCACAGATCCCTCAGGCACTGAACTGACATTCTCATTCTCCCCCAAGGCTGCCCTACCTTCGTCTACCACAATCACCACCACAGGTTTGGTTCGGGGTAAGGGTGCGTTCATCGTGCACAAGTCTGTGCTCTCTGGAATGAACAGCACCGGCTTAGGTAGGTGGGAGGGGGTGATGTATATATTGGGGTCGTAAGGGACGGCCAGTGTATGGATGAGGTTTACTTGTCGAGGTGAAGGGACCTGGTTATGTGGTGGGAGAGGATTTGTAGTGACGTTAGGCTTTTGAGGAGGTGCTATCACCTTATTGTCAATTAGATCTTGAATCTCGTGACGCAATCTAAAGCATAGGTCAATGTCGTGACCATGCTGTTGATGAAAAAAGGCAGTATTTGTCTGGGTTGTGTTTCGGGGGAAAAGGATCAAGTAGAGGGCGAGGCTCTAGTGGCTTCAAGTGCCCCTTTTTGATCAGGACCCCTAAGGCTTTGGATAAGGACAAGTATAGAGGGGTGAAGACCCTTTAGCCTCGGGGTTGGTTCTTCACAGTTTGCGAGGTTGTATCGGATGTTCCGGCAAAAGGGGTGGCAATTTTAGGTGTGGTGGTGACCATACCCACATCGAAAGGCCTTGCAGCTGCACTACCACTCCTCGTCGTATTGGAACTACGTGTAAAAGCTCTCTTAGGTTGCTCTTTCTCGTGGTCTATTAGACCCTCCTTCATTGCGTCCTCTATCTGCACCCCTATTTCATGGAGGTCAGTAAAAGTAGATAGAGGTAAGACTATCATCTTTTGTAACAATCTTGGTTGCAGATTACAGACCACCATTTTGATCTGGTCCTTTTCAGCTGGTTGGACAGTCATCATAGAGGCCTTGGCCCTCCACCAGGTGACAAAATCCGAGAAGCCCTCCTTCACCTCCTGGCAGGTTGCTTCGAGATCACGAGTAGTGACCTCGATCTGAGTATTGTACTATGAAGGCCTTAACCATCTCCTTCTAGTTCCTCTTCACAGAGTCTTCCAGCTTAGCATACCAGATTGCCGCTATACCCGATAGGGTCCAGCCGAAGAGTGATAGTTTCTGTAATCTGGCGAGACCCATAGGTCGTAGGATGCCAGAGAATAGCCATAGATGGACCATAGGATCCCCGAAACCATCAAATCAATCTATATGTGGCATCCTGAATCTGTCCGACAAAGTCACTGCTGACTCCATATAGCCATTTTCTATACCAGGGATCGAGTTCACGCCATGCGCCCATTTAAAAAAGCTTCTCAAGCTTGCTCACTTTCAGTGTAGTGGGGTCGACCTCGAATTCAAACGGTGCCTCTGTTGGGTAAACCAGTGCTTTGGAGGTCTGAGGTTAGATAGGATCCGCTTGAATGCCCGCATTTTCCTAGACATTAATTATGACCCTGGGTGCCGGAATTCCTGCTGGGGGTGCATAGGATGCTGAGGCTACTATAGGTTGCTGTTACTATTGTTGAAGCCTCTCTATTACCTCCGCTTGGCAGGCTACAACCTCGGCTTGGCGAGCTGTGGTCTCAGCTTGTCGGGCAGCATCTAGCTGCATGTTCTCAATAGTCTGCTGGAGTTAACGAAGCATGTCTTCCATGTTGACCGGAGGACTCTGAACTGCTGGAATAAGCGAATACTCTTTGTCTGGAGTAGAAGTAGATGATTGGGCCTCACTGGGCACAGGCGAGGTAAATGGTGACTGTTGAATTGGTGAGTGATGTCTAACCCTGCTCTGTCTGGTAACCGGCAGGAGTGAAGCAAACACTGGCTATCCTTTCACAAGATCCCCGAATCGGTAAAGTCGCCTTACTCGGGTCCAGAGTGCTTGGGGGGTAATAGACTCATCTGAAGCAATGGTGAAAGACTACTTTGCAAGAAGAAAAATAAAGCAAAAAGAAACAAAAATCAGAAACCACACAACACCCCAGCTCAGACAAGAACAACACACAGTTGCAATCATAAGCTGGATGACTGTACTCAAACACTGATTTCTGCCCCAAATTTTTGCCTCAAAACTGATACCCTCAAACTGATATCCAGACTTGCAACTAATACATAAATTCCTGCAGAGTTTCACTCTAAAAGCATGTATCAAGCAAATGAGAGCCTAAACACCGCTATGATGGGATAGGGTTACCCTGCCCTAATTTTGTCAGGAGCTAGGGATTCACTACGCAAACAAGCGATTTCAAACAATTCCTGCATTCGGGTGAGCAACCTATCCTTGTTTGGAATAGTCTCTATGGCTTCTGATATGCAACTAGGTCGATTGATCAAAAAGGGTACCTCAGCAAGACTACCTAATATACCTCTCACACCTAACATCGAGAAGTGAAAGAAGGATCAAATGGTACAGCGGTAGTCCAGATCCAAGGGTTGTGTTCCCATCGTGGCAGAGCCCGTAACTGGTCAGCCTTCTGACAAGCTTTTCCAAGCAAGCCTTCAGTAAACCATTCAGGAATAGCAGATGACAAACACTGTGACTTAGGGGCACCGATGAAAATACAAATGCAAAGAAACACATAAATCTAGATAAAACAACATATCATGAGTTCGAGTCAAGTTCTCTTAATCCCCAGCAGAGTCGCTAGAAACTGTGGACTCGCCTTTTTCTGCGCCCCGCCTTTTGGAAAGGGTTGAAAAGAAGGCCTCACAGTTCGGACTCCCGTGGTTCTGAATCTAGTCTCACAAGTACAATGTGAAACTAATAAACACCAAAGAGTCCAAATCCGAAAAACCTTTTTGGAAAATTGATTTTAAATCAAATAATGCCAAAATTGGACTGCTCTTCCAGCTACAGAGTCGCGACCTAAATATTTTATTTTGAAAAAATCCAGGAAACCCTAACTCGTGCCAAAGGCCACATGTCTGTCATCACCAAAGTTGCCTTGGCTCAAGAACTTGGGTATGAGAGGGGAAGGTCCTGAAATGAGCACCCCTGCTCGCCCGATCAAAGGATCGGCCTCTACTAATCATGATATGATGTTTTATAAACATTATGTGTTCTTGTTCCGGTTATTAAATTAGCTTTACTATGTGACGTACACAAGCAAGTATAGACTAGTCGCAAGAATTGGAACATTTCAACTCATGTTTGTTTGCGAAAATGGTTTGAATTTGCCACCCTCAAGTGGCCTTAAAAGATGTTGATTTTCCACCAAACATAGTGGGCTTAAAACATGATTTTGCCATAACAAAGTGGGCTTAAAACTCACACTCGTTGAATCGTTCCAATTCAAGCAACAAAGCCTTCATCTATAGGCTTTCATGCAGTTTATCAAGTAAGCACATAGCCTCATGGCAAGCATGCTAATCATGGCATCATGGTAATTACACTCATGCAAGTATGCTAAAGCATAAAACTCACCGAGTACTCCAAACCAAAACAGAAACTAGTTAGAAAGATGCATGATCCTAACTATACAAGATGTCCAATGCAACACATGCAATATACAATTAATAGGCTTGGCTACTTAATCACAGTATTTGCAACACTTTGATAGCATACTTTGAAACACGTATTCAAAGAAGTATTGAAATTGCAATGTAGATTGAATGATGCGCCAAGCCTCGGTGCATGCAAGACAAAATGAATGGATGCAAACATGCAAGCATAAGGTATGCTAATTAAAACATGTCCCTAATCTAACCATCGAAAGCGATAGAATAAAAGAGAGAAAGAAGTGGGTTTGGAAGACATGCACACACGCACGCACACTTATTACAACATTATGCCCTCGCGAAGGAGGGTCCGAATGATTAAGCTAACTAGCTACGCTAATTAAGCTAACTAATTATTACAAAATAATTTAACTAACTATTCTAAGCTAATTAAATATTACAAATCAAAGTAATTAGCTAAACACTAAGCTAATTAAGCACAAATCAATTAAACTAATTTAGCTACCACTAATTAACTAAACAAAGAAATTAAATGGCCTCGGGAAGTGAGGGATGCATGCATGTTCGGTTTCTCCACTTGAAAACGCCACCGTTTTGCTACTGCAAGCCTCTGTTGTGCATTTGAACATTGAAAAGGCTGCCTACTTCCAGAACACCTCTACTCCACCTTAGGAACACGCTATGCAATTTTCATTGGTGGCCGACAGGGGGCCTGACGGCTACCAATGGTGGCCGGTCGGCTACCGCTGGTGACAAGAACTCCTCTTTTTGCTGCAACAAAGAGCAGGTAGAGCAAAGTAGTGTATTTTCACAGGTTTGTATGTACTGTTTACACTCATCATCACACAAGCTTAAAGGAGTGTAACTCTTGGCCCTCAAACCATCAGCTAAGCATTTTTCGTGCATGATGGCTAAGGAACCAAGCTTGCACAAGCTTAATGAATGCACAAACAAGACTAAAACAACTACCATCCTATCATGCATGATCAAGGGTGACAGTGACCAAGGAAAGTGGCACATTTCATCACTTCGAGTATGAAATGTCCCATTTTCCTTGTGTTCAAATTAACGTCTGATCCGAACACATGCTAACATGTAAGGTAACTAGGCATGCAAGCAAGACAACAAGGAGGGGAGGCTAACCCCTCCAATTTTGGACTTCAAAATAAGGTTTTTGTCACTGAAAAACCTTTGAGTTTCAGTGGTAAAAAGGCCCAAAATTTTTGATTTGAAGGTGATGAATAATAACACAAAAAGCTTCACAAGCTAAGGAGCAAAAGGGGGGGGGGGGAGAACCCCTTAACCCACAAAGGCTCAAACCATCATTTTTATGCCTCAAAAATAGAGTTTTGTACACCTCAAAAATAGCCTTCAAATAGTTGAAAAAGATGGCAAAGCAAGTATGCACAATAAGCTTAAGTGAGTTAAGTTCTATACCTTTGAAGCAAAGTGCAATTCAGCCACAAATTCAAGTTCAAACCCCCTTCCAAGGCTCAAACAAAGCTCCAAGAGACCTCGACTCAAAGGTGAGAGTGTTTGGTTAAGGGTTGATGTGCAAAAGTGTAGAGAAAACTAACTACAAAGCACAAACTACCAAGTGAGAGAGAGAAAGCTAGAGAGAGAGAGAGAGAGAAATTTTGGTCCCAAAATGTCTAACGCTCCAAAATGGGGGAGGACACCTCCTATATATAGAAAATCAAGGTTTGAGCTTGAATACATCCTACTATACACGTGTATGAAGATGCAGCTCAATGAGTAACAACTGGTAACAAATATCCAAAAATATCTGGAAAAGAGACTGGTGACTATCAGCCACCAGTGGTAGCCGACCGGCTACCACCAATGGCCGACCAGCCACATCCATGGCTGATACCTTTGGGAGGTTGTCGATAGGCCACCAAGAGGTCCAAACAACAAGTTTTGGTTCAAAGCAAGGCATTATTAGCTACATATTCCCCTATCAAGGAATTCGCCCTTTTTATGTAGACTGTCATTCGGTCATTATTAGCTACATATTCCCCTATCAACTGGTTAATGACCAACTTTGAATCACAGAAACCATGTAACTGTCGTGCACCAAGATGAAGTGCGTTTTGAAGGCAGGTTAGCAGTGCTTCGTATTCGGCCTCATTATTTGATTCATCGAAACCCAGTTTAACTGCCTGTTCGATTATTCCCATTCGGGGGTCATATTACTATGCCTACCCCACTGCCATGTTGGTTGGATGATCCACCACAACACATTTTCCAGATGTCTCCAACATACATTCTCCAGTCAGGTTGTGGTTGAAGGTGGACTTGATCAGACTTGAAGTCGGCATGGCATCCTGTGAACTCGGCTACAAAGTCGGCCAAAACCTGACCCTTAATGGTTGTTCTGGGCAAAAACTAGATTTCATATTGGCCAAGTTCCAAATCCCATTTAGAGACTCGCCTCAATTCTTCCACGCTACGGAGCGCTGATCGGAGAGGATAGTCCATTAATACCCTATGGTATGAGCCTAAAAATAGTGCATCAGCTTTCTAGCAGCCACTACGAGAGCTAGGATAAGTTTTTACAGTGGTAGGTATTGTGTTTCGGCGTCAACCGTTGCCTTGTTTACATAGTAGATTGATCGCTACTCCTCGAGTTCCTCTTTCAGTAACACGGCAGTGACCACCCGATCGGATATTGCCAGATACAAGATGAGTGGATCGCCTGGCGATGGGGTTGCCAAGAGTGGCACTGAAAGGAGATAAGTTTTCAAGTCGTCCAGTGCAGCCTGGCATTTCGATGTCCATTCAAATGGTTCACCCTGCCGAAGTGTGTGAAAAAATTGTTGGCAGTGATCTGAGGAACGACTGATAAACCTATTAAGGGCAGCGACCATTCCCATCAAGTTTTGTACTTCTTTGGCTAATTGAGGGGAGCCGAGTTCTAGAATTGTTGTGATCTATTTGGGTTGGCCTCTATTCCACGATGGTTCACAATGTAGCTAAGAAATTTGCCAGATCCAATGCCGAATGCGCATTTTGAGGCATTTAATTTCATCTTGTACTTTTGAAGAATGCCGAAGGTCTCTAATAAGTCAGCTAAATGGGCATGCTTTTCCTTGGATTTCACCACCATGTCATTGGTGTATACTTCCACGGTGCGGCTGAGTTGTTCCTTAAAAATAGTGGTAACTAGTCTTTGGTATGTTTCCCTCGCATTATTCAGTCCGAAGGGCATGACCTTGTACCAATAGGTTCCCCTTGGGGTAAGGAATGTGGTCTTTTCTTGGTCTTTTGGGTGCATGGCAATTTGGTGATAACCCCTATAGGCATCCAAGAAGCTCATGTGCTGATGAGGCAGCGTTGTGTCCACAAGTTGGTCGATTCTGGGAAGAGAAAAACAATCCTTGGGACAATCCCTATTCAAGTTCGTGAAATCCACACAAACGCGCCAAGAGCCATTTTTCTTCTTTACAACCAAGGTACCGGATAGCCATATGGGATAAGTTACTTCACAAATTGCCCTGGCATCAAGCAACCTATCAACTTCATCAACAACGGCTGATGCATGCCCTGCAGCAGACCGCCGACTTTTTTGACTTATTGGTTTGAATTTTGGGTCGACGTTTAAACGGTGCTGGGCCACAACTGGATCCACCCCCGGCATTTCATATGGTGTCCAGGCGAACACGTCGATATTGCTGAGTAAAAAGGAAACCAACTCGTGTCTTTCAACATCGTTCAGGGAAGTATCGATCATGAAGAACTTGTTAGGGTCCTCCTTGATTTCGACCTGTTCAAGGTCTTCAGTTGCCTTCTTGCTGGGGTTTTCCCAATGCCCTCAAGGCTTTCTCAATCCGATACTTCAATTAAGTTCACTTGCAGTTCCTTTGGCCTTTTTGTGGTAGCAATAAAATAGCATGCCTATGCCGATTTCTGAGATCCCTGAATTTGCTTAATGCCATATTCAATTGGAAAGCGGAGTAATTGATGGTAGCTGCTTGGCACAGCCTGCATAGCATGTAGCCAAGTTCTTCCCATGATAAGATTATATGGTGACGGGAGTTTGACGACTAGAAATTCCATGTCGACTGATTTGGTGCCCGCCTATACTGGTAGTGTGATCTTGCCCAATGGATACTCGGGGTTGGCGTTGAAGCCGAACAATATGTAATCGGTTGGTAACAGATCCAAATCAGTGAAGCTGAGTTTAATGAATGTCTTGTAATACATTATTTCTGAGGTGCATCCCTGATCGATGAGAACACGTTCGACGGTGAATCGGTTCACTTCATAGCTTGACGATGAGGGCATCAACGTAGGGGAGAGTCACTCCATCTAGATCGGTGTCATCGAAGCTAATTTTGCCAGTTTCATGGGGTCGTTTTGCTGGTGTGATTGGCTTGGATGGGCTAGGTTGCAACTGAATTGTATATACTTGGGCTGGCAGCGGGAGGCTGTATATCGTGTGAATTACACCAACTAGGGGTGAATCCGACAGTAAGGTGACTGTGTGTGGTGGATTGTTCTTTTTGGAAATGCTACGCCAGTCGGCCGTCTTGCACTAACTCCTCCAGATGGTCCTTTAGTGCATAACAACTGTCAGTGTCTTGGTCATAGTCCTTGTGATATTCGCACCGCCTATCCCTCCTAGTATTAGGGGGCCCCATCATCTTGGACGGCCACTTAAAGAACAGAAGATGCTAGACTTTGGGTAGGATCTTATTGATCGGCTCCACCAATTCTGTATACTTCTTGTCCAAACATCTGGTACGCCAACTATCCACTTGATATTGTTCGTTCGAACGGTGCGGACACTACCTGCTTGATCGGCTTGAATCACGCCGGTTGTCTCGTTTAGCCCGATTCTAAGGTTCAAGGCATCTTGGTGGCACAGAGCTTATCGGCTGAACCAGACCAGATGGCGTTGATTTCATGACTTTCTGTCCTGCCTTGATGCGGAGGGCATCGTCTTCCACCTTGCAATACTCCTCAACTTTCTTCATTAGTGCCCAGACTGTCTTGGAAGGCCGTCTAGTCAGCGAACTTTAGAGAGGACTATCGGGGTGTAGTCCCATTTTAAAGGCGGTAATGTCCATGAAATCATTGCAAGCATTATCCACCAAGTTAAAACACTTCCAATAGCATGCCGAATACTCGCGAAGGGTTTCTTCTGGTTTAATTTGCATCGCCCAGAGAGAGTCGGCTTGCTTTGGTTGAACCTCGTTGGTGATGAATCTTGCCCTGAACAACTTTTGGAGCTGCTGAAAGCTCTTAATTGATGCCGGCTCCAATTTGTAATACCATCTGATGGCCAATGGCCCTAGGCTACGTGCAAAACATTCGACACATGAGGGCTTCATCATCAGCATGCAACATCATCGTTTGTTTGTAATGACGATTATGGTCCATGAGGTCTAACTTTCTATCGTACAAAGTGAATGTCGGTGCGTTGAACTTTTTAGGTAGTGCAGCCCTTGTAATGCGTCGTACGAAAGGGTCGTGCCTTTCCTCTTCATCCGAATCATCACTTCTTTTCCCTCGTCTATGCTGTACATACAGACTTCCCTCGGATGAGCTGGATACATCAACTCGCCCCTTCTTTCTAGGTTCCTAAGATGGCGAGTCGGAATCACTACCACTATTATGTTTCCATTGTCGATGTCGTCGATTATCTTTCTTCTTTTCTAGGGATCGACCCCAGTCATGACGTGCGACCTGTTGGGATTTGGCTAACTCTTGGGCCAATTCCTTATGTAAGCGCTTGTTCTCAACCATCACATCTTCCAGACACTATTTGTTTCATTTTGCTTAATCCATGATCGTCTACATAGTCTCCTACACAGAGGTTGAGGGTGAGGTTTAAGCCACTGGGTCGAAGTTAAGGTCCCTTCACGCGGTAATATTCTCTGGTCCAAGCATGTTTCTTGGAGTAACATCATCTCTTGGTGTAACATCGTCAGCAACTACCGAAGGATCATCTGTTAAGCTTGCCATGAACGCACTTAAGTATTCCCACAGACGGCGCCAGTTCTGGTGAAGTGGTTTGGAAATACTCTTTGGTCTAGGTAGACGCTCTTTATCCTTTGGTTGCTACCTGAAAGGAATGAGCACTTCGGTCAGCGGTGTAGAAATTAGCACTTCGACAAGCCAGTCAGTATTCTCTCAAATTTACTTTCGTTCCAAGTTATCTCGTTTATTTTAACATACCACAATTTGGCTGAAGCTCCTCCCTTTTATACTACACTTTAGGGGCCCGCTTTCTCATCATCTCCTTTCGCCATCACATCTGGGACCCTCAGATATGCTAGAAGAATTACGAAATACTCGGCCCTCAGATAGATTCTACTCGGCCTTGGTCTTATTCAGATAGGTCTGGTCATGCCAAGTTATCCTCGCCAGTCTTCTCGACTCTTGGCATCCTCTTGGCGCAGCTCCTGAGCGCTCTCTTTTATTGACTCTGCCACCTCACTTGTCTTCTCAGAACTCTGTCTTCCATTGCCAGAACCCTGGCGCTCTTGACCAACAGAGTTGCCATCATCACCGCGAACATGCAATAAACATTTGCAGGCTTCCTTAATCAATTTTCATACCACCACTTGCTCCTCGCAGACCCGTATTGGGTACAATATCTCCTTATAACTCAAGTTAACCACTTGGCTAACAGGATTAATTTGCTTTGTTGTAATATAAATCTTGCCATTACCGAACGTGTAGCAACCCTCACCCTACTCTTGTCATACTTGCATACATTCATGCATGATCTTGTCTTGTTATATTATTTTGCAAGTCTTGCCTTGCCTTGTTTTGTTTAAGTACTGCTTGCATGATTTTGTTTCTTGCTTGGAGTGTAGCCGAGGTCATCTTGAGCTTAGTTCACCTCTGGACCTTTCTACTTAGAATTGTTTTGGAACCACTTGGTCGACCCCATCTTCACTCCGGGCTTGTTGCCGAGATGTTTTGCACTTAGTGATCCTTGCCCTTGGGCAGGTATGGCCTAGACCGAGGTGTGGCACACCCCGGCCAAGGTGTGGCACAACTGAGTCAAGTGTCGTCCTCCCTAGCCGATGTCTTTGTTACCCTGTTGCCGAAGCTTTGACTTTAGCCGATGTCATTACTTGCCGATGTGTCTTGCCTTAGCTTGCTACATACGCTTTGTCATAGACTTGTCTTATCAATCAATCACCTTTTGAGTTGAACCAACCCAGTAGCGCCACGTGTCCGAGCTGATTGTTAAGACAGCCGGCAGACCTAGAAACAAATCATTTTGTCTCAAATCTTTGTCTTTAGAGAGAGAAGCTCTAGAGAAAGAATGAGAAGTTCTTGAGTGAGAATAGATCTTCCAAGCTTGATCTTCGAGGTTTGAACCGTTGGATTCGAGTTTTGAGGTTAGAATCTTAACCTACTCTTGTTGCTCTTATTTATCATCTAGCTGCATTCCATGATCGAATCTGTTTTGCATGTCATGCATCGATTTGAAGTTGGTTTCAGAAGAGAAAGATAGTAAACACGTGTTCTTGAAGAAAGTCTTGTTTTGATCTGAAAGTTTGGAACAAGAACCATGTTTTCGTGTTTATTCTTGCATGACCTTCTTGTATGGGTACCTAGGTCCATATTTTGAACTCATGGCGTGAAATCTCAGATTTTTGTAACAAGTTGTGATCTTGCATTCATTTTTCCTCATGATCATGTTCATCATGTACTTCATGTTCTTCAAAGGGAAACCCAGGTTTTCCCGACTTTGCTTTTGAATGAGGCCATCAGGACCACACCTCGGCAAGGAGGTGTAGGACCTCGACAAAGACCTGGTTGGTACCCAGTGTGTTTTCATGAGGTGGAGAGCAGTGTTTAAACTCTCAGCATGTTTTGCTTTGTTATTGACTTGGATCTGGCGAGAATGCCGGGATCATTTGCATGTATATAAAGCTTGTCTTGAGAACGTGATTGCCATGTGATTGTAGGTCCTTGATCTTTGTTTTGAGCCTACACCCGAGAAGATCTATGTGAGTGGTATTTTTAATAAAGCTATGTTATACTGTTTTGATAAATCTTGCTTTGCTTTGTTTTGACGAAAGTATTTGTTAAGCATGAATGCATAGCCCTGTTTTGATGAATCAAGTATAAGCCTTGTTTTGATGTCATTCATGAAAAGTCCCTTGTACTAGAGGACTCTAAACTTTTGCAGTACCAAGTATAAAAGTCCCTTGTACTGGAGGACTCTAAACTTTCGCAGTACCAAGTACAAAAGTCCCTTGTGCTGGAGGACTCTAAACTTTCGCAGCACTAAGTATAAAAGGATACGGTCCTTTCTTGGAAAGACTATCGTGTTAAAGCGGGCTACGGGCCTAAGTAACACAATACCATCATGTTAAAAAGAGCTACGGGCTTAAGTAACACAAGTCCCTTGTCCTGGAGGACTATAAACTTTCGCAGTACCTTTGGCTAATCGATTACGGATCGTGCAGTCCTTGTTTTGCCACTGACGGTTTACCGCGTGGACTTGTTTGTTCGGAAAGCTTGATTTGTGTTTTGCCGATGCCAGTGAGCATCCCTTGAGACTTGTAAGACTTGATATATGAATACGGTTCATCTCTTGTTTTGATAAAGTTTTGATGAGTTTTGCTTTGAAAAGATCTCGGCTAATATTCGTATGGTTTTGGCATGTTTTGTTTTGAAATACTTCGGCTATATTCATGCAAAACCTTTATTACTAGTACCATTCACTGAGTATCCAAGCTCACCCTCTCTATATATATGTAGGTGATGAGCAGGACGGTGGCGACGCCTAGATGTGTTTTGCAAAGCTTGTTTTGGATCCATGATTTTGTCGGCTTTGTTTTGTATTCACGTCGGCGATGTCATTTTTATGTCGGCAATTCTTGAAAATTATGCTTCTTGGCTTGTATTCATTGTCATTTTGTATATGTCGGCTCGAGAAGCCTTTTGATCAAGATGTAATACGTATTTTGCTTTGTTGTATTCAAATTGTAAAGCTTTGTAAAGATGTATGCCATATCATTGGACTTATGCACTGCTCTTATGGACCACTTGTATTTTGATTTATTGCTTCCGCATCTGTGAGCCCCGTTTGTTATACTCTGATTGTGTTAAAATTTTAGAAGAGGGCCTTCGGTAATCACGGATTACTGGCCATCACGGCACCAAACTACTGGGGGCGGTTTGGGGTCGTGACAGAATGGTATCAGAGCACAAGTTCCTCAGTATACGTTATTCGCACACTTGAGTCCTAAAGAGCATAGGGTTTCCCTTAGAAAGATGTTAGGATTTGCATCATGGTACTTGCTATTTGAAAGAGGTGTGCATTGTCTTGACATACCTATTTGTTACTTGCCTACGTGGTTATTTGCTTATTTGTTTAAAGTCACACTTTGCATGCTCATAGTATCATGAGGAGAGGTAGACCTCCAATTGGCCGGGATCAGCCCGAAGACAGATTGGACAAACTGGAAAGGTTAGTTGAAGGTTTGGCCCGCGAGTTGAGGCAAACCAGATAGCAGTACGCTAGTGCTACGTCGACTCAGGCCGAGCAGACCAACGGCCGAAATGTAGTTTTGCCTCCACCTCCTCCAGTGCCGCAAGTTCCTCCGCAGCCAACCTTATATGGGGATGGCACGATAGCTTTGATCAGGGAGTTTAAGAAAATGAAACCACCGAGATTCTCTGGGGGTATAGAGCCAATGAAGGCTGAGGCGTGGGTTTTAGAAATGGAAAAGTTGTTCGAGATTTTTCCTAGCACCGACGCTCAGAAGGTGACGTTGGCAGCATTCACCTTAGATGATGACGCTCGCAGATGGTGGATGATGGTTCGAGAAAGCAATCCAGATCTGACCTGGACCCGATTCTTAGAGTTGTTCTACAACAAACACTTTCCCCTAAGTGTTCGAAACCGCAAGGCTACCGAATTCCAGACTTTGACGCAAGGCAACCGAACAGTGGCGGAATACGACCGCGCTTTTACTGAATTGGCGAGGTTTGCACCTCACATGGCCAACGATGAATACATGAAGGCCAGGAAGTTCGAGAGTGGACTTCGCAGACCGATTCAAGACCGGGTTAACTTGCACAATATGCCAACTTACACCGAAGTGTTGGACAAAGCCATTCTGGCCGAAGCTAACTTGAACAGATACCAGGGTTCAGGAGAGAGCCAGAGGAAAAGGCAGAGTTATGACAATCGCCGCGCATAGTTTAGTACCAAGAAGAAAGCGAACGTCGGCAGTTCAACCAACCCAAGACAAGAGAGTGGTTCTAAGCCGATATGTTCCAGTTGTGGGAAGCAACATTTCGGGGTCTGTCGTCGGACGTCTGGAGCTTGTTATGAATGTGGCGAAATGGGTCATTATGTGAAAGATTGCCCTAAGACAAAGGCTGATAACAGCAAGAAAGGTGAAAATACCTCGGGTTCCGTCCAGAAGGGTAATGTTGGAAAAGGGCAGATGAGACAAGGCAGAGTATTTGCGCTAGTACCAGGGGACACACAGAATGCTGAGACAGTGGTGTCAAGTATACTCCTAATTTGCTCCCAAAATGCCTATGTGTTGATTGATTCAGGTTCTACGCATTCGTTTGTATCTGCTAAGTTTGCCGAGAAAATTAATAGAGAACTAGAGCCCCTTGATTATGTATTATCTGTGTCTACTCCATCTGGGAGATCTATGATTGTTGCATCCATTTATAGAGCATGTGTTGTTGCGATTGAGAATGTTGAATTGTTAGTAGATTTAATGCCTCTGGACATAGCTCATTTTGACGTTATACTGGGAATGGATTGGTTAGTCGCAAATCATGCATCTATTAATTGTGTTTCGAAAAGTGTCACACTGAAACCCCTGAACCTAGCCAAGGTTATTTTCCAGGGTAAAGGGATAGTGCCCCCACCTTACTTGATTTCGTCCATTAAAGCCTATAAGTTAATTCAGAAAGGGTGTCGAGGCTACTTGTGTAGTATACTGAGCGACCAGAGTGGAAGTGTTAATTTAGCCGACATCCCAGTTGTTGGAGAATTCCCCGACGTCTTCCCAAACGAATTGCCTGGCCACTTAGCCGATAGAGAGATAGAGTTTACTGTTGATATCATGCCGGGAACACAGCCGATCTCCAAAACACCCTACAAGATGGCCCCAGCTGAACTTAGGGAATTGAAACTGCAGTTACAAGAATTGTTGGATAAGGGATTTATTAGGCCGAGCACTTCACCATGGGGAGCACCTGTTTTATTTGTTAAGAAAAAGGATGGCACACTCCATCTTTGTATCGACTACAGAGAACTTAATAAGGTCACCATTAAGAACAAGTACCCATTACCTATGATTGATGATTTGCTTGACCAATTACAAGGAGCGCGAGTCTTTTCTAAGATTGACCTTAGGTCTGGTTACCACCAGCTTAAAGTTAAAGCCGAAGATGTTGAGAAGACTGCTTTTCGGACAAGATACGGCCACTACGAGTTTTTGGTAATGCCATTTGGAGTGACCAATGCCCATGCTGCATTTATGGATTTAATGAACAGAGTCTTCAAGCCACATTCAGATGAGTTTGTAGTTGTCTTCATTGATGATATATTGATCTATTCCAAGAGTAAAGCTAAACATGAGAATCATTTAAGACTTGCCTTACAGATTTTGAGAGACCGGAAATTGTATGCTAAGTTTAACAAGTGTTAGTTTTGGCTTCCTACTATCTCATTCTTGGGTCATGTGATTAATGAAGAGGGTATCTCGGTTGACCCTAGCAAAATTGAAGCCGTAGTAAATTGGCCGAGGCCGACTAATGTGTTCGTGATTCGTAGTTTTCTGGGATTGGCAGGTTATTACAGGAAGTTTGTGAAGGATTTCTCAAGGATTGCAATTCCATTGACGCAATTGACTAAGAAGGGAACACTGTATGAATGGACTAAAGATCGGGAGTCAGCTTTCCAGGAACTGAAGACGAGGTTAGTTACAGCACCAGTACTCGTACTTCCAACAGGTAACGAAGAATTTCATATCTATAGCGATGCTTCACATAAGGGCTTGGGTTGTGTGTTAATGCAAGGGGGTAAGGTCATAGCTTATGCATCTCGTCAGTTAAAGCCACATGAAAGGAACTATCCCACCCATGATTTGGAGCTAGCAGCCGTCGTATTTGCTTTAAAGATTTGGCGTCACTATTTGTATGGGGCTTCTTGTCAGGTTTTTACAGATCATAAGAGTTTAAAGTACCTGTTCACTCAGAAGGAATTGAATTTGAGACAGAGAAGGTGGCTTGAGTTGTTGAAGGACTATGATATGCAAATTCAATATCACCCAGGTAAAGCTAACAGCGTGGCCGACGCTTTGAGCAGGAAGTCAGATGGAAATTTGGCGTGTTTGACCATGATAGCAGTGGAGCCGACTATTGTTGATGAGGTAAAGACAAGACAGATGGAGGATAAATTCTTCGAGAAAGTAGCCGAGGAGATTGTCACAAAGCCGAGATCAGGGTATACCATCGAAAATCAAGTGCTCAAGTTTGAAGGAAGGTTATGCGTGGCCGACATCCCTGAGTTGAAAAGGAGAATTTTGCAGGAAGCTCATGGTTCCAAATTTGCTGTTCATCCAGGAAGTACCAAGATGTATCAAGATGTGAAGCGGACCTTCTGGTGGCCAAATATGAAAAGAGAAATAGCCGAATTCGTGTCCCAATGTTTGCATTGTCAACAAGTGAAAGCAGAACATCAAAGACCGGCAGGACTTCTTCAACCTTTGCCGATTCCTGAGTGGAAATGGGAACACATCTCCATGGATTTTGTGGTGGGTTTGCCGAGGACACAAAGAGGTATGGATTCAATTTGGGTTATCGTTGACAGGTTAACTAAGTCAGCACACTTCTTGCCAGTTAAAACTACGTTCAATGCCGACCGACTTGCCGAACTCTATGTGAATGAGATTATTAGACTTCACGGTGTGCCGATGTCCATTGTATCAGACCGAGATTCGAAATTCGTTTCTAGATTTTGGCAAAGCCTGCAAGGAGCCTTAGGGACTGAGTTGAGGTTTAGCACAGCTTTTCACCCCCAGACTGATGGGCAAACGGAAAGAACCATCCAGACACTTGAGGATATGCTCAGAATGTGTGTATTGGATTTCAAGGGAAGTTGGGAATCGCATCTGCCATTAGTAGAATTCGCATACAACAACAGTTATCAAGCCAGCATTAGAATGGCGCCGTACGAAGCCTTGTATGGAAGGGAGTGCAGGTCGCCGATATGTTGGACCGAGGTAGGAGAAACAGCTTTGATTGGCCCCGAATTAGTTCAAAGAACGACCAAAAAGATTAAGCTCATTCAGTAGAGGATTAGTGTGACACCCCTGTTCCGTAGTATGTTAATTGGTCCTTAACATGATGTGATTATGTATTTTGATATGATTTTGTGTTCCACTATGTGAAAATATGTGGTTTGAAATTTTATCTGTTCATCGTAGGAATATCTGTTTGAGTAGTCTGTTTTGGAAATTTAATTGAGGGCCTTATCGGCCACGGAACCCGAAATTGACTACGCCATTGTGGTTGGCATAATTTTTAGGGCCTACGGTGAAATTTAATTGAAATTTGATTCTGGTCAATTTAAACTGATTAAATTGATAAATTAAGCACCCCATTATTTTATATTAAAATATTTGTTAGTGGGGCTTGTTGTATATTTGTATTGCACTCTCCTTTAGCTCTCTTAAAACTCAAAATCTGAGTTAGACAATTGAGAGTGAGAGAGAGGCCGGCCATGGAGAGAAAAAGGGAGAGATTTGTGTAATTTGGGCTCAAGACTTGGGAATTTGAAGATCTAGCTCAAGATTTGGCTAGGGCTTGAGTGTTGAAGCTCTTAGGTAAGTGATTTCATGAAATCTTACTTGTAATTTGTAAGTTCAAGGGTTGTTTGTGATCAAGAACATGTAATGAGTTGATTCTTGTTGAGATTGAAGTCTTAGAACTCATGCATGTAAGAAATTACTTTGAATTTGCATGTTTGAGCTTGAAACACATGATTCATGTGGAGTTTTGGGTAAAGCTCATATTGTAGTCACCATTTGTACCATCTAAGTTGAGAATGATGAGCATCTCCCACATGCATGTACAAATCATGGGAGTATAAGTCTTGAATGTTGAATTTGAGCATGTTGATGATGGGTTTGAGACAATTTGGGACATGCATGTAGATAATTCATGTAATTGAGCTTCCTAATGTTGTAATCTGCATTAGTAGCATGTTAGCATGTGTAAATGTGTAATTTGAACCATTGCATGCAAGAAATGTAGATGGAAAACTGATTTGGAGCTCAAGAACACGATCTGGGAAACCCAGATTTTTGAGGTCCGCTCGAGCGGGGTAATGGCCGCTCGAGCGGGAAAATCGTGCTCCCAGCATTTTTGCAGAGTTGGATGCCCGCTCGAGCGGGACATTTCACGCTCGAGCGTGGATTTTTGTAAACGGACCTTCAGCTCGAGCGCATCTTTTGTGCAACCAGTACCTTGCAGGCCTTAAGGGTCCGCTCGAGCGGAGAATCTTACGCTCGAGCGGGGACCCTGTTTCCTGGAATTTTGTTCATGCATTTTGTGATTCGTTTTCCGTTCTCTTTCACTTGTAAGCACTCCTAGGCATGTGTTAAGCATTGTAAATGAGTTAATGAGATAAGAACAAAGCCTAAAGAGGAATATGTGAATTAAAGAACGGATTGAACTGTTAGTGACCCTTTTGTATTCATGAAATGTGTAGGGTCAAGCTCCAGGGCGCATCCACAAGCCGATCACTGTGAGTAACATCAATATTTGTAAACTTGTCAATGTCCAATTGTTATTCCCCTATAAATATTATGAGTTGTTAATTGGGATTGTGGACAAGAGTTTGACATGAATGAATGGGCCAAAGGCCGTTTGACATGAATGAATGGGCCAAAGGCCGTTTGACATGAATGAATGGGCCAAAGGCCGTTTGACATGAATGAATGGGCCAAAGGCCGTTTGACATGAATGAATGGGCCAAAGGCCGTTTGACATGAACGAATGGGCCGAAGGCCGTTTTGCCATGAATGGAAACCCGGATGGGCCAAAGGCCAGAATGTTTGGAACTACAGCTACTTGACTTGCATTTCGTATAGTTATATATATATTTTGCTGTTAAACAGAAGTATGAATTGGGCCCAAGGCCGTTTGGAGCATGTTGATCTACATATTGTTATGTAACTGTTATATTTGATATTATTCACTGGGCTATCGCTCACGCTCATTCATGTATTTGTAGGTGAGCCAAGGGAAGTCCAAACCCAGCCCCAGTGAAGTCTGCTAGGAACAACAGGAGTTCTGGGAGAGTCAGCCTTGTGCCTCGCGCATGAGACCATCCTTGCCCTTTTACTATGTACCTATGTTTTGTCTTGTTGGCAAGGACCCAGTGCATGTCTGTACATAGTCTGTTATAGGTTGACTCGTTTTGGACGATCCTGTCTGTAATGAATTTTGTGAAGCTGTACTTTTGATGTGAGTTATTAACGTATCTGAGTATGGTTTGTTTGATGTGCATATAAGCACGGCTCTATGGACGAAGTTTTTAATTTTGCTTCCGTTTGGCCCCCATTAACTCTGTTAGAATACGTTTAGAACAGTTTGAGGCCGTAGGTAATCTCATGATTACTGGCCGGTTACGTCCTTAACCCACGGGGGCGGGTTCGGGTCGTGACAGAGTGGTATCAGAGCACGAGTTAATAACTCACACACTTGTCCAAAAAGAGCAATAAGCGTCTAGATAAGATCTAGGATGCATTCATGTGATAAATACTAGTTTGGAAGCATTGATTATATGCTTAAATGTTTTGTTATGAATGATTATATGTGTAAGTTGTGAACTACTTGCATTACGAATTATCTGGAAATATGTGCTCCTTAGTGTATGTGTACTTGTGTACCTTTGGTATGGAATATAATGCAAGTTTAATTAGATGGTGAGAACCAGAGGTGATGAGTTAGAGGAATCCTCTGCTGCCAGACTGGACAGAATGGAAAGACTGATTCAGGAAATGGCAGAAGCTTTGAGACAGCAACAGGAGTGGCAACAACAGTGGCAGCAACCACATCCGCCACCTCCACCTCCGGCACCACCTGTGCCAGATAATCAAAATGATGATCGGATAATCGCCCTCACCAAGGAATTCAAGAAAATGAAACCACCACAGTTCCATGGTGGACTAGATCCCTTAAAAGCCGAAGCTTGGGTACTTGGGATTGAAAAACTGTTTGAGGTGTTTCCGTGCTCGGATACACAGAAAGTGCTTCTAGCCACCTTTATGCTAGAAGATGAAGCGAGAAGATGGTGGATGTTGATGAGGGAAAACCACAGAGATATTGATTGGGCGAAATTTTTGGAAATCTTCTATGACAAGTACTTCCCGCAGTGTGTCCGGGACAGGAAAGTGGCAGAGTTCATGGAACTCAAACAAGACAGTATGACTGTAGCTGAGTATGAGGCCAAATTTACTGAGTTGGCCAGGTTTGCACCACACGTAATTGACACTGATTATAAGAAGGCAAGGCATTTTGAAGGTGGGCTCCGAAGTGACATCCTAGAGCGGGTGAATGTCCTGAAATTGGAGACCTACATTGGGGTGCTTGACCGGGCCATCATATCAGAGGCTAATATAGCTAGACAAGCTAAGCCAACAACCGAATGGAGAGGCAACAAAAGACAAGGCTTCTTTTCGAAGAAGAAATTTCTGAAAAAGCAAAACACGGGCTCCTCAACTACCTCAAGTTCTTCCCGAGACACGACTCCCATGTGCAACACTTGTAGCAAAAGGCACCGTGGAGTTTGTTACCGTGCATCGGGAGCCTGTTTTAAGTGTGGGAAACAAGGGCATATAGCCCGAGATTGTAATCAGAATAGTGGGAAGATAGCTGCTAGCTCCACTGCATCGATCCCGAAGCCGGGAAACACTTTGAGATCTGCTACTACTGGGGATACAGTGAGACAAGGGAGAGTCTTTGCACTCGTTCCGGGTGATACACGGAATGCCAATGCCGTTGTCTCAGGTACTATCTCGATATGTAATCAGGATGCTTTTGTGTTAATTGATTCTGGATCAACGCATTCATTTGTGACATATGCATTTGCATCTAGACTGAAAAGACCCCTAGAATTGTTGCCATATTTGTTATGTGTGTCTGCTCCATCGGGGGAATCTGTGTTATGTGACTATATATATCGGTTTTGTGACATGCATATTGAGGATGCTACCCTGTATGTAGATTTGTTGCCCTTAAACTTTAGACACTTTGATGTAATTTTGGGCATGGATTGGTTGACCAAATACTGTGCCACTATAGATTGTGTGACAAAGAGGGTTGTATTTAAACCACCAGAACAGGAAGAAATTGTGTTTGTGGGAAATGGGGTAGTACCTCCACCATATTTGATATCTGCAATGAAAGCATGTAAATTGATCAGGAAGGGATGCCAGGGTTATTTGTGTTATGTATTGACTGAACAATCCGTGAATGTTGAATTGAATGATATTCCCATCGTTAGAGAATTCCCAGATGTGTTTCCAAATGAATTACCAGGGGAATTGGTAGACAGGGAGATAGAGTTTACTATTGAAACTGTGCCAGGCACCCAACCTATTTCTAAAACTCCCTACAGGATGGCTACAGCCGAAATGAAAGAATTAAAAGAACAGTTGCAAGACCTTCTTGATAAAGGGTTTATCCGGCCCAGTACTTCGCCTTGGGGCGCACCAGTGTTATTTGTAAAGAAAAAGGATGGTACCTTACGCCTATGTATTGATTACCGGGAATTGAACAAGGTAACGATAAAGAATAAATATCCCTTACCCCGTATTGATGACTTATTTGACCAGTTGCAGGGATCACAGGTGTTTTCTAAGATTGATTTGAGATCCGGGTATCATCAGCTGAAGGTTAAGGCAGAAGATGTTGAGAAAACTGCATTCAGAACGAGGTATGGTCATTTTGAGTTTCTTGTTATGCCATTTGGAGTGACTAATGCTCCGGCAGCATTTATGGACTTAATGAATAGAATTTTTAAAACCTACCTTGATGAGTTTGTTGTTGTCTTCATCGATGATATTTTAATATACTCTAAAGATAGACTTGAACACGAGCATCATTTGAGGACTATTTTACAAATACTTCGGGAAAGAAAACTATTTGCTAAGTTAAAGAAATGTGAGTTTTGGTTGGATGAGGTTATTTTCTTAGGGCACGTGGTCAACAAGGAAGGAGTTTCAGTGGACCCGCAGAAAATAGAAGCAATTGTGAATTGGCCTACACCAACTAATGTGACAGAAGTTCGCAGTTTCATGGGCTTAGCTGGGTACTACAGAAGGTTTGTAAAGGACTTTTCGAAATTAGCTGTGCCTCTTACCCAATTGACACGTAAAGGACAACCATTTGAGTGGAATAGTGAAAGAGAATCAGCCTTTCATGAATTGAAGACAAGATTGACCACTGCACCAATTTTGACACTACCTTCAGGTACGGAAAATTTTGTGATTTTCAGTGACGCATCTTATAAGGGTTTGGGTTGTGTGTTAATGCAGAACGGAAAGGTTATTGCTTACGCCTCCCGACAGTTGAGGCCACATGAGAAGAATTATCCAACACATGACCTAGAATTGGCCGCAGTTGTTTTTGCTTTGAAAATCTGGCGGCATTATTTGTATGGGGCAAAGTGTGAAGTCTACACAGATCATAAAAGCCTAAAATACTTCTTCACGCAGAAAGAGTTGAATATGCGTCAGAGAAGATGGCTGGAATTGATAAAAGATTACGACCTAGAAATTCAGTATCACCCCGGAAAAGCTAATACAGTGGCTAATGCCTTGAGCAGGAAATCAACAGGGAGTGTGGCTTGCTTGCTTACTGAACAAAGGGAGATTTTGCAAGACTTTGAAAAGTCTGAAATTGAAGTGGTAGTGTGCGAACAGGGCGGATTGATAGCCGCTATTACAGCCGAGCCGGCAATTGTTGATGAAATCAAGCAAAAACAGAAAGAGGATGAGTTCCTCAGAAAGGTAATTGATGAATTTGAAGTCAGCCCAAAAGCAGAGTTCAGTATCGAGAATGGAATGTTGAAATTTCGAAACCGAATATGTGTTCCAGTTATTCCGGAGCTAAAGAAGAGGGTCTTAGATGAAGCCCACAGATCCGTATTTGCTATGCATCCGGGTAACAATAAAATGTATCGGGATTTGAAACAAACCTATTGGTGGCCTAAAATGAAGAAAGAGATTGCAGAACATGTGTCCAAGTGCCTTCAGTGTCAGCAAGTTAAGGCTGAACATCAGAAACCAGGCGGTCTACTTCAACCTCTCCCCATTCCTGAGTGGAAGTGGGAACATGTGACTATGGATTTCGTTGTTGGCCTACCTCGGACTTCCCGCGGTATGGATTCTGTTTGGGTTGTAGTTGATAGACTGACTAAATCTGCACATTTTCTGCCTGTCAAAACTACATTTACTGCTTACAGGTTGGCTACTATTTATGTTGATGAAATTGTCCGCTTACATGGAGTTCCAGTAACCATTGTGTCGGATAGAGATCCGAAGTTTGTATCTAGATTGTGGAAGAGTTTGCAGGAAGCTATGGGAACAGAACTAAGGTTCAGTACTGCATTCCACCCACAGACAGATGGGCAGTCAGAACGAACAATACAGACTTTGGAAGATATGCTTCGCATGTGTGCTTTGGATTTTCAGGGGAGTTGGGAAGATTACCTGCCACTTGCAGAATTTGCCTATAACAATAGCTTCCACTCCAGCATCGGTATGGCACCATACGAGGCTTTGTATGGTAGGAGGTGTAGATCACCTATTTGTTGGACAGAGGTCGGGGACAGAGCTTTGCTCGGGCCTGAAATTGTACAAGACACCTCTGAAAAGATCAAGACTATTCGGCAAAGGCTCAAAACAGCTCAAGACCGACAGAAGAGTTATGCAGATGTCCGGAGAAGACCTCTTGAGTATGAGGTCGGCGACCATGTGTTCATCCGTGTTTCTCCAATGAAAGGCCAAGTCAGGTTTGGGAAAAAGGGCAAGTTGACGCCCCGTTATATTGGGCCGTTTCAAATTTTGGAGAAACTTGGTCCAGTTGCTTATAGAGTTGCTTTGCCACTGGGATTTGAACAAATCCACAATGTGTTTCATGTGTCAATGTTGAGGGGTTACCTCCGAGACCCGTTGCATGTGATTGATTATCACCGGATTGCTATTGATGAAAATATGGAATATGCTGAATGGCCGGAAAGAATTGTTGACCGACAAGTGAAAGAATTGAGAAACAAATCCATTCCAATGGTGAAAGTGGAATGGAAGGAACACTATGGGACAGATGCTACATGGGAAAAAGAGGAGGAAATGCGTCTACGCTATCCACATTTGTTTCCCGACGAAGGTAAGTTAAGTTTGGAGGACCAAACTTCCTAAAGGGGGGAAGACTGTGACACCCCTGTTCCGTAGTATGTTAATTGGTCCTTAACATGATGTGATTATGTATTTTGATATGATTTTGTGTTCCACTATGTGAAAATATGTGGTTTGAAATTTTATCTGTTCATCGTAGGAATATCTGTTTGAGTAGTCTGTTTTGGAAATTTAATTGAGGGCCTTATCGGCCACGGAACCCGAAATTGACTACGCCATTGTGGTTGGCATAATTTTTAGGGCCTACGGTGAAATTTAATTGAAATTTGATTCTGGTCAATTTAAACTGATTAAATTGATAAATTAAGCACCCCATTATTTTATATTAAAATATTTGTTAGTGGGGCTTGTTGTATATTTGTATTGCACTCTCCTTTAGCTCTCTTAAAACTCAAAATCTGAGTTAGACAATTGAGAGTGAGAGAGAGGCCGGCCATGGAGAGAAAAAGGGAGAGATTTGTGTAATTTGGGCTCAAGACTTGGGAATTTGAAGATCTAGCTCAAGATTTGGCTAGGGCTTGAGTGTTGAAGCTCTTAGGTAAGTGATTTCATGAAATCTTACTTGTAATTTGTAAGTTCAAGGGTTGTTTGTGATCAAGAACATGTAATGAGTTGATTCTTGTTGAGATTGAAGTCTTAGAACTCATGCATGTAAGAAATTACTTTGAATTTGCATGTTTGAGCTTGAAACACATGATTCATGTGGAGTTTTGGGTAAAGCTCATATTGTAGTCACCATTTGTACCATCTAAGTTGAGAATGATGAGCATCTCCCACATGCATGTACAAATCATGGGAGTATAAGTCTTGAATGTTGAATTTGAGCATGTTGATGATGGGTTTGAGACAATTTGGGACATGCATGTAGATAATTCATGTAATTGAGCTTCCTAATGTTGTAATCTGCATTAGTAGCATGTTAGCATGTGTAAATGTGTAATTTGAACCATTGCATGCAAGAAATGTAGATGGAAAACTGATTTGGAGCTCAAGAACACGATCTGGGAAACCCAGATTTTTGAGGTCCGCTCGAGCGGGGTAATGGCCGCTCGAGCGGGAAAATCGTGCTCCCAGCATTTTTGCAGAGTTGGATGCCCGCTCGAGCGGGACATTTCACGCTCGAGCGTGGATTTTTGTAGACGGACCTTCAGCTCGAGCGCATCTTTTGTGCAACCAGTACCTTGCAGGCCTTAAGGGTCCGCTCGAGCGGAGAATCTTACGCTCGAGCGGGGACCCTGTTTCCTGGAATTTTGTTCATGCATTTTGTGATTCGTTTTCCGTTCTCTTTCACTTGTAAGCACTCCTAGGCATGTGTTAAGCATTGTAAATGAGTTAATGAGATAAGAACAAAGCCTAAAGAGGAATATGTGAATTAAAGAACGGATTGAACTGTTAGTGACCCTTTTGTATTCATGAAATGTGTAGGGTCAAGCTCCAGGGCGCATCCACAAGCCGATCACTGTGAGTAACATCAATATTTGTAAACTTGTCAATGTCCAATTGTTATTCCCCTATAAATATTATGAGTTGTTAATTGGGATTGTGGACAAGAGTTTGACATGAATGAATGGGCCAAAGGCCGTTTGACATGAATGAATGGGCCAAAGGCCGTTTGACATGAATGAATGGGCCAAAGGCCGTTTGACATGAATGAATGGGCCAAAGGCCGTTTGACATGAATGAATGGGCCAAAGGCCGTTTGACATGAATGAATGGGCCAAAGGCCGTTTGACATGAACGAATGGGCCGAAGGCCGTTTTGCCATGAATGGAAACCCGGATGGGCCAAAGGCCAGAATGTTTGGAACTACAGCTACTTGACTTGCATTTCGTATAGTTATATATATATTTTGCTGTTAAACAGAAGTATGAATTGGGCCCAAGGCCGTTTGGAGCATGTTGATCTACATATTGTTATGTAACTGTTATATTTGATATTATTCACTGGGCTATCGCTCACGCTGATTCATGTATTTGTAGGTGAGCCAAGGGAAGTCCAAACCCAGCCCCAGTGAAGTCTGCTAGGAACAACAGGAGTTCTGGGAGAGTCAGCCTTGTGCCTCGCGCATGAGACCATCCTTGCCCTTTTACTATGTACCTATGTTTTGTCTTGTTGGCAAGGACCCAGTGCATGTCTGTACATAGTCTGTTATAGGTTGACTCGTTTTGGACGATCCTGTCTGTAATGAATTTTGTGAAGCTGTACTTTTGATGTGAGTTATTAACGTATCTGAGTATGGTTTGTTTGATGTGCATATAAGCACGGCTCTATGGACGAAGTTTTTAATTTTGCTTCCGTTTGGCCCCCATTAACTCTGTTAGAATACGTTTAGAACAGTTTGAGGCCGTAGGTAATCTCATGATTACTGGCCGGTTACGTCCTTAACCCACGGGGGCGGGTTCGGGTCGTGACAATTAGGACCGCGCAGAGTCGACAGAAGAGTTATGCCGACCAGAGGAGAAGGGAGCTAGAATTCGAGGTTGGGGATCATGTGTTTTTGAGGATCTCGCCGATGTCAGGAGTTTCAAGATTTGGAAAGAAAGGTAAATTAGCACCCCGGTATATTAGACCGTTTGAAATTCTTGAGAGAATTAACCCCGTTGCCTACAGACTTGCTTTGCCACCAGATTTAAGCCAAGTCCACAATGTGTTTCATGTTTCGATGTTGAGGAAGTACATCCGAGATCCACTACATATAATTGATCACTCTGGGATTACGGTTAATGAGGATTTGGGCTACGAGGAGAAACCAATGAGGATTATTGACAGGCAAGTGAGGCAGTTGAGAACCAAATCGATACCAATGGTAAAGGTCGAATGGAAGGAGCATTATGGCACAGAAGCCACGTAGGAAAAGGAAGAGGATGTGAGAATCCGTTATCCGGAGTTGTTTATAGAGTAAGGTAATTTAAGTTTGGGGACCAAACTTCTTTAAGGGGGGTAGACTGTAGCAACCCTCACCCTACTCTTGTCATACTTGCATACATTCATGCATGATCTTGTTTTGTTATACTGTTTTGCAAGTCTTGCCTTGCCTTGTTTTGTTTAAGTACTACTTGCATGATTTTGTTCCTTGCTTGGAGTGTAGCCGAGGTCATCTTGAGCTTAGTTCACCTCTGGACCTTTGTACTTAGAATTGTTTTGGAACCACTTGGTCGACCCCATCTTCACTCCGGGCTTGTTGCCGAGATGTTTTGCACTTAGTGATCCTTGCCCTTGGGCAGGTATGGCCTAGACCGAGGTGTGGCACACCCCGGCCAAGGTGTGGCAGAGCTTAGTCAAGTGTCGTCCTCCCTAGCCGATGTCTTTGTTACCCTGTTGCCGAAGCTTTGACTTTAGCCGATGTCATTACTTGCCGATGTGTCTTGCCTTAGCTTGTTACATACGCTTTGTCATAGACTTGTCTTATCAATCAATCACCTTTTGAGTTGAACCAACCCAGTAGCGCCACATGTCCGAGCTGATTGTTAAGACAGCCGGCAGACCTAGAAACAAATCATTTTGTCTCAAATCTTTGTCTTTAGAGAGAGAAGCTCTAGAGAAAGAAGGAGAAGTTCTTGAGTGAGAATAGATCTTCCAAGCTTGATCTTCGAGGTTTGAACCGTTGGATTCGAGTTTTGAGGTTAGAATGTTAACCTACTCTTGTTGCTCTTATTGATCATCTAGCTGCATTGCATGATCGAATCTATTTTGCATGTCATGCATCGATTTGAAGTTGGTTTCGGAAGAGAAAGATAGTAAACACATGTTCTTGAAGAAAGTCTCGTTTTGATCTGAAAGTTTGGAACAAGAACCATGTTTTCGTGTTTGTTCTTGCATGACCTTCTTGTATGGGTACCTAGGTCCATATTTTGAACTCATGGCATGAAATCTCAGATTTTTGTAACAAGTTGTGATCTTGCATTCATTTTTCCTCATGATCATGTTCATCATGTTCTTCATGTCTTCAAAGGGAAACCCAGGTTTTCCCGACTTTGCTTTTGAATGAGGCCATCAGGACCACACCTCGGCAAGGAGGTGTAGGACCTCGGCAAAGACCTGGTTGGTACCCAGTGTGTTTTCATGAGGCGGAGAGCAGTGTTTAAACTCTCAGCATGTTTTGCTTTGTTATTGACTTGGATCTGGCGAGAATGCCGGGATCATTTGCATGTATATAAAGCTTGTCTTGAGAACGTGATTGCCATGTGATTGTAGGTCCTTGATCTTTTCTTTGAGCCTACACCCGAGAAGATCTATGTGAGTGGTATTTTTAATAAAGCTATGTTATACTGTTTTGATAAATCTTGCTTTGCTTTGTTTTGACGAAAGTATTTGTTAAGCATGAATGCATATCCCTGTTTTGATGAATCAAGTGTAAGCCTTGTTTTGATGTCATTCTTGAAAAGTCCCTTGTACTGGAGGACTCTAAACTTTTGCAGTACCAAGTATAAAAATCCCTTGTACTGGAGGACTCTAAACTTTCGCAGTACCATATACAAAAGTCCCTTGTGCTGGAGGACTCTAAACTTTCGCAGCACTAAGTATAAAAGGATACGGTCCTTTCTTGGAAAGACTATCGTGTTAAAGCGGGCTACGGGCCTAAGTAACACAAGACCATCGTGTTAAAAAGAGCTACGGGCTTAAGTAACACAAGTCCCTTGTGCTGGAGGACTATAAACTTTCGCAGTACCTTTGGCTAATCGATTACGGATCGTGCAGTCCTTGTTTTGCCACTGACGGTTTACCGCGTGGACTTGTTTGTTCGGAAAGCTTGATTTGTGTTTTGCCGATGCCAGTGAGCATCCCTTGAAACTTGTAAGACTTGATATATGAATACGGTTCATCTCTTATTTTGATAAAGTTTTGATGAGTTTTGCTTTGAAAAGATCTCGGCTAATATTCGTATGGTTTTGGCATGTTTTGTTTTGAAAGACTTCGGCTATATTCATGCAAAACCTTTATTACTAGTACCATTCACTGAGTATCCAAGCTCACCCTCTCTATATATATGTAGGTGATGAGCAGGACGGCGGCAACGCCTAGATGTGTTTTGCAAAACTTGTTTTGGATCCATGATTTTGTCGGCTTTGTTTTGTATTCACATCGGCGATGTCATTTTTATGTCGGCAATTCTTGAAAATTATGCTTCTTGGCTTGTATTCATTGTCATTTTGTATATGTCAGCTCGAGAAGCTTTTGATCAAGATGTAATACGTATTTTGCTTTGTTGTATTCAAATTGTAAAGCTTTGTAAAGATGTATGCCATATCATTGGACTTATGCACTGCTCTTATGGACCACTTGTATTTTGATTTATTGCTTCCGCATCTGTGAGCCCCGTTTGTTATACTCTGATTGTGTTAAAATTTTAGAAGAGGGCCTTCGGTAATCACGGATTACTGGCCATCACGGCACCAAACTACTAGGGGCGGTTTGTGGTCGTGACAGAACGACTCCATTCTTAGTGTTACCTTATCAATCTGGAGCACTTCACCCCAAACCCTGCCAATATTTCTAAACGTGTTGTTGTTCCATACATTGAGCAGCATACCATAACAAGTAATCCACACAAGTTGTTTCGGGCCAAAAGAACACCTTTTTTTCATTCCATAACAGAATCGCATCACTCCTTAAGAGTGTCATCAAGATGGACAAGCATTTCCTTCATAATGGCCACTAACTTAAAAGTTAACGCCGCACACTTACCTTCTCCACTTCTTACCACTATATCATCTACCCCTCTGAGTTGAATCACACTCTCAAACTCTGCAAATGTAAAATGACTTTTGAGCTTTACAATGACACTTTCATACAGCCAACCATTGCCTTCCTTATGGGCTAAAACAGTCCTTACACCAACATTCCTATCTCTCACTGCTTCTACAAAAGACATCTTGCCTCCATCGTAGACTAATTGATGATTCTACTCCCTGATACACACTTTGGGAGAACCATTGGCAGTGCCTTTTCCCACCTTTACTATAGCGATCCCGGGTTTACCCTTGTTGTATAGTGATCCGGACATGTGTCCGTGGATGTTGGTAGTTGTTTACTATCTTGTTTACATCCTTTCTTACTTTGTATTTGAGTTATAGGATGTGTTGAGCAGGTTTGTTACAGGTTGGTTGAGTTTAGAAACCAAAACTAGTTGCTCAGATTTTTGGCCTGTACGCTCGAGCGGAGGTGTTGGCGCTCGAGCGTAGATTACATCCTTCCAGTATCTTGTTGTGCAGTGTTGTGAGCTCGAGCGTAGGGTTGGGAGCTCGAGCGGAGGCCTGGTTCTGCAAAAGTGCTGGGCGAGTGCATTCTGCGCTCGAGCGGGAGGTTGGCCGCTCGAGCGGAAGTCTGTGAGTGGCCGCTCGAGCGGGGTGTTTTAAGCTCGAGCGGAAAACTGGGTTTAAGTCCCGAAATTGTGACCTTTCAAATCACTTTTTGCTTTCTCTTCTCTCTCTTACTTTTCCAAAAACACCATTGTTGAGCCTCTCACTCTAGATACTACCTTCTCTCTAGGTTTTGATCTAGTAGGAGTGATTTACTCACCTTTGGCCTTTACAAAAAAGTTGTTGATCGTCGAGGGCTTCATTTTAATCTGAAAATCACGGGTTTTGGAGCACGTTGGGTTTTGTCATCTTCTCCTTTGGGACTCCGAATTTGAGGTAGGGATATCCTACTCCTCTCTATGGGTTTTGTCTTTAAATTTTGGTATTTTGAGATGTTGGGCTTGGTTTGGTAATTTTGTGAAAGTTTGGGGCTTTTGTGTAATTTTACAAAAGTTGGGGTTTTATTCATAATAAACCTAAATGCATGTTTGGCATAGAAAAATGGAATGATTGTTGAATCATTGATGAAAATGGGACCTAAGGGTTGAAATGGTAATTATGGAAAATGGCCTAATTACATTGTTTAATTAATTGGGATAATTAATTGGTGAGAAATGAGGAAATGAAATGTTGATTGAATATCCATTTGTGCATTTATTTTCTGTTTTAGAAATAACTGCTTGGGGCTATCGGTGGAGGATAGTCGTGATTGTTGTAGACAATGTATGTTGATTAGGCAAATTGAAACTAATCAATGGAATGTGTTATGGAACTTGACAGTTGCTAGAATACATTAATTGTTTGTATTGTGTGATTGTATATAGAACCAATGTGTTTATATGCGTTATGTGTAGAGGAGGAGATAGGGGATGTACTCCGCGGTTTAGGGGAAGATAGGGGATGGACCTCTAAACCGGATAGGTATTTGGAGGAGATAGGGGATGTACTCCGTAGACAGAGCTCATATGCTTGTCTAGAGAAGTGAAGATAGAGCTCATATGCTTATCTTTGTGAAGTGAAGTGTGGATACAGCTTGTATGCTTATCTGTGGATATTGTTGATATACATATCTGTTGTAGAGTGTGGATACAGCTTGTATGCTTATCTGTGGATATTGTTGATATACATATCTGTTGAGAATGTGGATATAGCTTTTATGCTTATCTGAATGTGAGATATAGTTTTTATACATATCTGTGGAAATGATGATAGAGCTAGCATGCTTATCTGTTGAAAAAGGGAAAATGAAAAGTAATTGGGACTTTTAAGTCGTTGACATAAATATGTAATTTATGTGATTGTATCAGTGTTGACCAACTATCAATTGCTAATGTTTTAGTCATTGTCCATGGTTGGTTTAGTGTATTTCTACTGGGCTGTGGCTCACCCTATATGGGAATATCATTTTCAGGTACAGGAAGCATGCCACCTCCAAGGACATAGCTGGGAGGCTTGTGGCGGGCATAGTTTTGTCGCTTTACTTTGATGTATTACATGTAATTTCAAGCCAAGGGCTTAATGTGTAAACGAGTTAGAACTCTTTGTTGTAACCAAGTGTTAACTTGGAAAGCTGTAAGCCCGTAGGGCATTTTGTTATGAGGTTAACATGTAATACTTATGTAATGGAACTCTAAACAATGAAAGAATGTGGTTAGTTTATATGTAAATGTATGTCCTATTAGATGGGTTTATTGTTATTATTTTGAGGGCGTTACAACTTGGTATCAGAGCGTACCGGGTTCGAATACTTTGGGTACGTGGGAAGTGATTAGGATCACAATGGGTTTGTCTCGCTTGATAGAGACTTAGATGTAGTATCATATGCTATGTGCTCAATTGATAACATGCTTATGTGACTATGTGGGTATGGGATTTAATTTCTAGGATGTTGATTGGATCCTTGAGTTTCTGGGAGTCTTGTTGGAAAAGCACTTGATCAATGCTGTTTCTAACCGGAACTCTAGTAACGTCTCGGGACTATCATTATCCGGAAATGAAGTTCGTAAGTGCTTATGTGTTTATGTGCTTATGTGGAGTGAGTTACAGTTGTCCATGCATTAGGACGTGAGTGATTAGTTTCGGCACACCTATGAATGTGCTAACGTTCTGTGTTGCCTTTATTAGGATGTCAGGACGAGGAAGAGGTGCTAGGCGTAGTAGACCTGCGAGGCAGGAAGTACCGTTACAGGGTGAGATCCCAGCAGTGCAGGAGGGAGTTGGGCAGGCCAATGTGGCCGAGCCAGTAGGTCAGCAGGCTATGGGTGCCTTGGCCAGAGAGATAGCAGGAGCTTTGGGTATTCTTAGAGCTGGGAATCAGGCAGCTGAGGCAGGGCCTTCCTTCTTGAAGAGGGAGTTCTTCCGGTGTAATCCGGACGAGTTTATCGGGGATCCTAAAGAGCCGCTTAAGGCAGATGAATGGCTCGAACAGACAACGAAGACGTTTGAGATGCTTGGCATCGAGGACGGAGCACTGAAAGTGACCTTGGCATCTTTCCAACTGAAGGGAGATGCGGGTCAATGGTGGAAATACGAGAAAGCTCGTGTTGGTGGTACTTGGGAGGCGTTTGTGAATGCTTTTCAGGAGAGGTTTTTATCACCAGCAGCTAGGGAGAAGCTGAGGGATCAGTTTAGCCGGCTTAATCAGCAGGGCTTGTCAGTGGCCGAGTTTGAGGCTACTTTTACCAGTCTGTCCAGGTTTGCACCTGAACTGGTGGCGTCTGAGGAACGCCGTTGTTATGAGTTTGAGCGGAAGTTGAGGCGGGGCCTCAAGTTGAGAATTGGTGGGTCTTACATTCGAGAATATAGACACCTAGTGGATGCTGCAGCTCATATGGAGCTTATGATGCAGGAGGAGGATGAGGGTCAGAGAGGCTCCAAGAGGAGCCAGGATAGTCAGAGTGATGGCAGGAGGCAGAGGGGTTATAACCCTCAGCAGTCTCAGGGTGCAGTCTCTAGATCGACCTTTCCAGTGCCTAGTGTAGGCTCGGAGAGAGGCAGTCAGGGAGAATTCACTTGTTACAAGTGTGGCCAGCTGGGTCACAAGGTTTCGGTTTGCCCGCAGAAGGGTGGGAGTCAGAAAGCTGCTTCTTCTTCAGCTAGACCGCCGAGTCAGAGTTTGGGCAAGGGGCAGCTCTTGATTTGTTATCAGTGTGGACAACCTGGGCACATGAAGAGGTTTTGCCCACAGTTGAGTGCCACTTCGGGAGCGTCTGGTTCTAGGCAGACGCAGGGTTTTCAGCCAGCTCAGTCTGTGCAGGCCTCGAGGGCCAATCCGGGAGCTTCGTCATCCCAGTCTGTGCAGCAGTCTTTTGCTCCGAGAGGTGAGCAGGTAGACCAGGGGCCTACGGGGCGCGTGTATGCTGTTACCGCGCAGGATTTAGTACCAGCTCCATCAGTAGTGAGAGGTACTTTTCTGTTTTGCAACTCGGTTGCTAATGTGTTGATAGACACGGGTGCATCTCATTCTTTTGTATCTGCTGCATTTGCATCTGTTTTGGAATTGGAGTTAGCACAGTTAGCATCTCCTATTTGTGTGGTATCGCCTTTGGGCGGTGAGTTGATTCTGAAACAGGGTGTTAGAGGATGTGATATAGAGGTCGCCGATTATAGGCTTCCTTTTCCGTTTGTTGTCATGCCCATGAAGGGTTTTGATGTTATTTTGGGTATGGACTGGTTATCGTCATACCGGGCTGTTATTGATTGCTACCGCCAGAGGGTTACATTATGTACCTTGAGCGGGGAGTGGTTCCATTTCTTGGGAGACCGGGTTGGTAGTGTTTTGCCACCGGGGTATAATTCGCGAGGGCGAAGTGAGCTTAGTAGTCTACTTGCTAGCTTTGAGAGTGGTGAGAGTGGTGAGACCCAGCATGTATTGCCGGGGGTGGTTTGTGAGTATTCGGATGTTTTTCCCGAAGATCTTGTTAGTTTGCCACCTCACCGAGAGATAGAGTTCTCTATTGATTTAGTGCCTGGTACGGCGCCGATTTCTATGGCACCTTACCGTTTTGCTCCAGCAGAGTTGGTTGAGTTGAAAGTTCAGCTCCAGGAATTGCTCGATAAGGGCTTTGTTCGCCCTAGTGTTTCACCGTGGGGAGCACCGGCCCTCTTTGTTAAAAAGAAAGATGGTGCCTTGAGATTGTGTATAGACTACCGGAAGTTGAATCGGGCTACGGTTAAAAATAAGTACCCTATGCCCCGTATAGATGATTTGTTTGACCAGTTGAAGGGTTCCCGTTGTTTCTCTAAGATAGACTTGAGATCGGGTTACCATCAGTTGAGGGTCAGGGAGGAAGATATTCCGAAGACGGCATTCCGTACGCGGTATGGCCATTATGAGTTTCTGGTGATGCCATTCGGGCTTACCAATGCACCGGCAGTCTTTATGGACTTGATGAACCGGATTTTCCGGGAGTTCTTAGACCGCTTTGTGGTTGTTTTTGTGGACGATATCCTTATCTATTCGTCATCTAAGGAGGAGCACGAGGAACACTTGAGAGTGGTGCTTGAGTTGCTTAGAGCTCATAGGCTGTATGCCAAGTTCGGGAAGTGTGAGTTCTGGCTGGGGGAAGTCAAATTCTTAGGCCACGTGGTATCCGGGAAAGGGGTGTCTGTTGATACATCCAAGGTTGAGGCAGTGCAAGATTGGGCACAGCCTAAGAGTGTGTTTGAGATCCGCAGTTTTCTGGGATTAGCTGGGTATTACCGTCGGTTTGTGAAAGATTTCTCCAGGTTGGCGTCACCGTTGACTAGACTGACTCGGAAGGGAGTCAAGTTTGTGTGGAGTGAGACTTGTGAAAAGTCGTTCCAAGAGTTGAAAGTTAGATTGACCACCGCTCCGGTATTGATTATTCCGGAGAGAGGGTTGGGTTATGCGGTTTATTGTGATGCCTCACGAGAGGGTTTGGGTTGTGTGTTGATGCAAGAGGGGAAAGTGGTAGCTTATGGCTCACGTCAGTTGAAAATACACGAGAAGAATTACCCCACACATGACCTAGAGTTAGCAGCTGTAATCTTTGCCTTGAAAATCTGGAGGCACTACCTTTATGGTGAGAGGTTCGAGGTATTCTCGGATCATAAGAGTTTGAAGTATCTGTTTACACAGAGAGACTTGAATCTGAGGCAGAGGAGGTGGATGGAGTTCATCGAGGATTATGATTTTGAGTTGCATTATCATCCGGGAAAGGCCAATGTTGTGGCCGATGCCCTTAGTAGGAAGACCATTAGTGATGTAGCTTGTATAGCCATCCGGGAATGGGTGATGTTGGGAGCACTTGGCGAGTTTGATTTGCTACTGGGCGAATCTGTCGAGGCTGCGGCCTTGTTTTCTGTTGTTGCGCAGCCTACACTTATGATTAGAGTGTTAGAGGCACAGAGAGGTGACCTTGAGGTAGGATCCCTCCGAGAGAAGATCTCTAGTGGGAAAGTTGAGAAGGGTTTGACGGTGTATCCCGACCTGAGTGTGAGATACCGAGACCGTTTGTTTGTACCGGAGGCTTGCCGAGAGGAAGTACTTCGAGAGTTTCACCATTCGCGCCTTGCGGTGCATCCGGGAGGTACTAAGATGTATCAGGATTTGGGTCGCCAGTTTTGGTGGCGGGGTATGAAAAGAGATGTGGCTGTCTTCGTATCGAAGTGCCTTACTTGCCAGCAAGTGAAGGCCGAGCATCAGAGGCCAGCGGGTTTGTTGCAACCCTTGCCTATTGCCGAGTGGAAGTGGGAGCATGTCACTATGGACTTCGTTGTAGGTCTTCCGAGGACTCAGCGGGGTAGTGATGCTATTTGGGTGGTTGTAGACCGGTTGACTAAGTCGGCGCACTTTATTCCTATGCGCGTGAGAGATTCGGTAGATCATCTTGCCGATTTGTATATTCGGGACGTAGTGAGATTGCACGGGGTCCCAGTGACGATTGTCTCAGATAGAGATCCTCGTTTTACTGCTAGGTTGTGGCAGAGTTTGCAGAGTGCCTTGGGCACTAAGTTGACCTTTAGTACGGCTTATCATCCTCAGACTGATGGGCAGTCCGAGCGTACTATTCAGATCCTCGAGGATATGCTTCGGGGTTGTGTCCTGGACTTCTGTGGGACGTGGGAGAGGCACTTGCCATTGGTAGAGTTTGCCTACAACAACAGTTTTCAGTCTAGCATCGGTATGGCACCGTTTGAGGCCTTGTATGGCCGACCGTGTAGGTCTCCAGTTTGTTGGGCCGAGGTGGGTGATGCACCTTTGTTGGGTCCGGAATTGGTTAGGGAGACGACGGAGAAAGTCGAGCTTATCCGTAGGAGGCTCGTTACAGCCCAGAGTCGACAAAAGAGTTATGCCGACCGTAGGAGGAGACCTTTGGCGTTTGAAGTAGGTGATCATGTCTTTCTGAAGACATCACCTAGGCGAGGTCTGTTGAGGTTTGGAAAGAGTGGGAAGTTGTCCCCTCGGTTTATTGGTCCTTTTGAGATCCTTGAGAGGATAGGTGAGGTTGCTTATCGGTTAGCCTTACCGCCGCAGTTATCCGGAGTGCATGACGTGTTTCATGTGAGTATGCTTCGGAAGTATGAGCCAGATCCATCACATGTGCTGGATTGGAGCGATTTAGAGGTAGATGAGGATGCCTCGTATGAGGAGAGACCGGTTCGGGTCTTGGATAGGCGGGATCAGGTCCTGCGTGGCAAGACCATTCCTTTGGTGAAAGTCTTGTGGAAACATCACGGAGTGGAGGAAGCCACTTGGGAACGTGAGTTGGAAGTCCGAGAGAAATATCCGGACTTGTTTGTTGATATGTAATCTTATATTTAAATTTTACATCTTGTTGAACTTAAGAGCTTTGATACATGTCTTAAGTTGTGAAACATTGAAAATGTTTTGGTTATTGGAAGTATGTTTTGGAACTTGCCTCATATGGGAGTTGAAAGTGACATTATATGTGTTAAATATATTGTTGAAATTGGAAAGATAGTGCATAATGTTAATGCATGTTGAAAGTACATATGTTGTTTACATATTGTGATATGTCTCTTGTTAAAGGGATGGGATGACCGGGAATGGGTCGAATTGTTGAATGTTAAAGTGTAACATTGATTAAAAGGGAGAAAAACTTGTTTTGAAAACTTGTGCTTGATTTCGGGGACGAAATTCTTTAAGGGGGGGAGGTTATAGCGATCCCGGGTTTACCCTTGTTGTATAGTGATCCGGACATGTGTCCGTGGATGTTGGTAGTTGTTTACTATCTTGTTTACATCCTTTCTTACTTTGTATTTGAGTTATAGGATGTGTTGAGCAGGTTTGTTACAGGTTGGTTGAGTTTAGAAACCAAAACTAGTTGCTCAGATTTTTGGCCTGTACGCTCGAGCGGAGGTGTTGGCGCTCGAGCGTAGATTACATCCTTCCAGTATCTTGTTGTGCAGTGTTGTGAGCTCGAGCGTAGGGTTGGGAGCTCGAGCGGAGGCCTGGTTCTGCAAAAGTGCTGGGCGAGTGCATTCTGCGCTCGAGCGGGAGGTTGGCCGCTCGAGCGGAAGTCTGTGAGTGGCCGCTCGAGCGGGGTGTTTTAAGCTCGAGCGGAAAACTGGGTTTAAGTCCCGAAATTGTGACCTTTCAAATCACTTTTTGCTTTCTCTTCTCTCTCTTACTTTTCCAAAAACACCATTGTTGAGCCTCTCACTCTAGATACTACCTTCTCTCTAGGTTTTGATCTAGTAGGAGTGATTTACTCACCTTTGGCCTTTACAAAAAAGTTGTTGATCGTCGAGGGCTTCATTTTAATCTGAAAATCACGGGTTTTGGAGCACGTTGGGTTTTGTCATCTTCTCCTTTGGGACTCCGAATTTGAGGTAGGGATATCCTACTCCTCTCTATGGGTTTTGTCTTTAAATTTTGGTATTTTGAGATGTTGGGCTTGGTTTGGTAATTTTGTGAAAGTTTGGGGCTTTTGTGTAATTTTACAAAAGTTGGGGTTTTATTCATAATAAACCTAAATGCATGTTTGGCATAGAAAAATGGAATGATTGTTGAATCATTGATGAAAATGGGACCTAAGGGTTGAAATGGTAATTATGGAAAATGGCCTAATTACATTGTTTAATTAATTGGGATAATTAATTGGTGAGAAATGAGGAAATGAAATGTTGATTGAATATCCATTTGTGCATTTATTTTCTGTTTTAGAAATAACTGCTTGGGGCTATCGGTGGAGGATAGTCGTGATTGTTGTAGACAATGTATGTTGATTAGGCAAATTGAAACTAATCAATGGAATGTGTTATGGAACTTGACAGTTGCTAGAATACATTAATTGTTTGTATTGTGTGATTGTATATAGAACCAATGTGTTTATATGCGTTATGTGTAGAGGAGGAGATAGGGGATGTACTCCGCGGTTTAGGGGAAGATAGGGGATGGACCTCTAAACCGGATAGGTATTTGGAGGAGATAGGGGATGTACTCCGTAGACAGAGCTCATATGCTTGTCTAGAGAAGTGAAGATAGAGCTCATATGCTTATCTTTGTGAAGTGAAGTGTGGATACAGCTTGTATGCTTATCTGTGGATATTGTTGATATACATATCTGTTGTAGAGTGTGGATACAGCTTGTATGCTTATCTGTGGATATTGTTGATATACATATCTGTTGAGAATGTGGATATAGCTTTTATGCTTATCTGAATGTGAGATATAGTTTTTATACATATCTGTGGAAATGATGATAGAGCTAGCATGCTTATCTGTTGAAAAAGGGAAAATGAAAAGTAATTGGGACTTTTAAGTCGTTGACATAAATATGTAATTTATGTGATTGTATCAGTGTTGACCAACTATCAATTGCTAATGTTTTAGTCATTGTCCATGGTTGGTTTAGTGTATTTCTACTGGGCTGTGGCTCACCCTATATGGGAATATCATTTTCAGGTACAGGAAGCATGCCACCTCCAAGGACATAGCTGGGAGGCTTGTGGCGGGCATAGTTTTGTCGCTTTACTTTGATGTATTACATGTAATTTCAAGCCAAGGGCTTAATGTGTAAACGAGTTAGAACTCTTTGTTGTAACCAAGTGTTAACTTGGAAAGCTGTAAGCCCGTAGGGCATTTTGTTATGAGGTTAACATGTAATACTTATGTAATGGAACTCTAAACAATGAAAGAATGTGGTTAGTTTATATGTAAATGTATGTCCTATTAGATGGGTTTATTGTTATTATTTTGAGGGCGTTACATTTACACCAACACCATTCTGACCATCCACTTGATCTTTCCCGTACTCTGCCAACTTAACGCTTATTTCTTTGTCATCACACCATAACCTATCTACTTTTTGGATTGCTACCTTCACAGCCACTAGACAATTAAATCTTACAAATCCAAATCTTGTCCTCATAGATTTCCTGACCTTACTAGGGTTGAAAACATCTTTCATCACTCCAAATTTTGAGAACAACAAGAAAAGCCCCTTTGGATTGATGGACGCTGGCAGATTGTCCACAAAACTGTGACAATCTCTGCCCCAAATAGTGTAGGAATAGTCCTTTGTGCTTGATGACTTTTCCCGTAAATGACTGGCTTCCAGCCTCCTTGACTTCCTTTCTCCACCATCACTAATAATAATATTTGACTTATGTTACATAAATAATAATTCCCATGCACGCTATATGTTTTAGTTCGTTCCGTTGTATTATTTAATTTAGTTACTTCAAACTAATCATAGGAATCTAAGAATTTAACTAGTTGTGAATCCAATCCTAGGCACCAGGGTGGGTCGTGACAAAATCAGAGAAGAAAACTCTCAAAACTCCTATTTCGGACTAGAAAAAATTAGATTTACACTCAAAAACTATAGATCTATACTCTAAGTGTGTAGATATACACTTTAAAAATGTAAAATGAGTCACCAGAATATTGCTGAAATACACTGGAAATCACCAAGAGAGAGAGGCTCTCGCTGGATCTCGAACTATAAGGATTGACCGTATACCAATTTGATCACACATGAATGTAATGCTCCTAAAAAATCATGTAACTTTTACCTACTTTGGAATTATTTTCTATTTGATTCTTATGTTGCATCAATGTTTAAGTTTTGTTTATCATATATTTTTCATAGACAAATGTTATAACATAAAAATATTATAATTGTTATATCGATTTTTTTTTTATGAATAATATATACGGAGGGTTCTATAAAATGAATAGTTTGAATTATTGAAACATGACATGTGGGTTGGATGTGTAGACATTATGACTCTGTTTGATTAGTAAGATTAATAATTATGGTTCCACGTCTGTTTTGCAATAGTTATGAATATACATAATCTCAATTATATGCTTGTTTTGTGTTATTAGTCGTAGAATTAAAAAATTTACTAATTAATAATTGCAACTAAATAATGGAATGTAAGTCCTATAAATTAATTAATAACCTCAATATTATACTATTTATCCATTTTAGCCATTAATTGCAAGAGGTTAAAATTAACCAATAAGTTTAGGCACATTACAAGGTCATTCATTTCATCAAAAGTTAAAGTTCATTTTTTTTAATTTTTTTTTAATTGTGCAACAGTTTCAAATAGGAAAATTTACCTATAAATTCTATATGGGAAAATGTTGACTTATTTAGTATTAAGAGTTTTCTTGTGAATCAATTAGTCCTTTTTGTTTTAGAAAGTTACGTCTATTTGATTTGGAACCATTTAAGTTCAAGTAAATGCCTTTTTATAATTCTTTTTTTTTTCTGATTCGTTTTGGAATGAGAATGAAAAGGTGAGATGTGGAAGATTTTTTTTTTTTTTTTGAAGGAATTGGTGGCTGAAGAGTTAGTTGTCAAGTGTGAAAATCTACATTTCTATTAGTGTGATTTTCTGGTGTTATATGTTTGAAAAAAGTATACTAAAGAGTTTTTGTGTGTTACATTGATTGAAGTGTTACATTTAGAAAAAAAAATACATTAAGAAGTTTTTTTTTATGTTTAATATTACGTTGTTACGTTTGAGAAAAGTACACTAGTGAGCTTTTTAGTGTGTTACATTAGAGTGTTACGTTAGGAAAAAGTATACTAAGGAGTTTTTATGTATTACATTGATTGAAGTGTTATGTTTAGAAAAAGTACACTAAGGAGTTTTTTTTTTTTTTTTGGAATGTTACGTTGTTACGTTTAAGAAAAATATACTCTAAAGAGTTTTCTAGTGTGTTACATTGGAATGTTACGTTTAAGAAAAATATAGTAATAAGTTTTTTAGTGTGTTATATTAATTAGAGTTTTTTTAGTATTTGAGTGTTACATTTGAAAAAAATACACTAATGAGTTTTGTGTGTTACATTGATTGGAGTATTACGTTTGGAAAAATACATTAAAGAGTTTTTTATTGTATTATATTTGAGTGTTACGTTTTTAAAGTGTTTTGTTGGAAAAGTACATTAGGGAGTTTTTTAGTGTATTACATGATTGTACGTGTTTTTGAGTTTCTATATGTTCACCGTAGGAAAATCTATTTGATTTTCTGTTATAAATTTAAATTGAAGGCCATAGAGGTGTTAGAAACTAAAATTAGCCGTATTATTGTGATTAGTATAATTTTTAGAGCCTATGGCTAAATTTAATTGAAAACTGATTCAGATCAAAAGAATTAGATTAAATCAATTAAATTGAGTGCAATTGGCTAACCTTGATTTAGATGGATTAATTTAAACTAATATCTTAATATATATATATATATATATACATACATATATATGAGTTAAACACTTAGGCTCCTCATTTTTGACATCAAAAATCTGAAGAATACACCCTAGAGAGGGAGAGAGTAAGCCAAATTAGAGAGAAAGGGAGCTCAATCTTGGGAATTTGCAAGTGAATTCAAGAAACTAGGAGGATTAGCTCAAGAATTGGTATAATTGGAAGAGTTGAGGCTCCTAGGTGAGTAATTGAGCTCAAATTCATGAGTTTAAATTTATAATCAAGTGAGTTCAAGCATGATATGTGTCTAAGGGCAAGAATTGAGTTGAATGTGATGAAATTGGAGTTGTATATACATGCATGTTGCATTCACCATGATTATGTTCAATTGAGTATAACACATGAAGGACTGAGCATCAAATTCACATGCATGCATAAATTTAATGAGTTTCATGATTTTGAGCATCATTTGTGCCATTTGAAGTAGGATTGGAGTCAATAATTGACATGCATGAATGATTCATGAAGTTATGAAGTGTGTATGAAGTTTGAATGAATAAACTATGGCCATACCAAGAAGAATGAGAAATAATTTGGAGAATTAGATTATGATTTTGAGTAATTGATCTCAAATTATCCATGTTCTCATGTCATATAATGGTTTTCCATGTTCTTGTACCAAAAATACGAGTTTTGGACCTTTGAACATCAACTTTGAGCTTTAAGCACAGTTCTGGAAAACCCAGAATTCGACTTGTCCGCACAATCAAGGAAAGTGTCACTCGAGTGTGAAAGTCGAGCTCCCAGAAGTTTTGTAGAGTTTTGTACTGTGGCTCGAGCGGCAAACTCTACACTCGAGCGAACCTTGTTTTTCAAAATTCCTCCCTCGAGCGTCGAGAATCTTGCTCGAGCATGAATTACACGCAACCGGTACTTTTACAGACTGAAGGGGTCTGCTCAAGCGACCAAAGCTGTGCTCGAGAAAAGAGCCCTGCTTCAGAAATTTTGAAAAGCCATTTTATGATTCATTTTCCATTCTCTTTCATTTCTAAGCACTCTTAGGCATGCATTGGACATTCTAAATGAATTAAAGGACACGAAAGAAGCCTAAGAGCATTAAGCAAATTAAAGAATGGATTGAATTGGATTATAACCCAATGTGTTATGAATTATGTAGGGTCAAGTGCAAGGACGAATCAAGCACTGGAACAGGGTGAGTAATACTTTAGTAAAGACATGTTTGTATATGCTATTTTTGTTAATGCCACACATGTGTAAGTGTTCTGGACTTGTGAATTCGAATTATGGATGAGTATTCTCCTCGTCTGATTGTGTAAGACTATAACAAAATTGATAAGTATGAAATCACTTGAATGGACCAAAGGTCGTTTTGAATGAATATGAAATAGGCCTAAAGGCTGTCCTGTATATTTGATTATATGGACCATAGGTCGTGCTGTATGTATATGAAATAGGCCCAAGGCCATTTTATGTAATTGCTGAATGGGCCAAAGGCCGTTCCGAATAAGGGAATGATTGGACCTGAGGTCGTTTTGAATTGAATACAAAGATGAATGTGAACATGATAATGAATCATGTGTATACATAAATGAAAAAATGGATTAGTTGGACCCAAGGTCGTTTTGTGTGTAAATTGGATCCAAGGTTGCTTTACATATGATGGACCTAAGGTCGTTTCGCTTATATTGGACCGAATGTCATTTTGCTTATGAATTGGACCCAAAGTCGTTTTGTATGTAATGGACCAAGAGCCATTTTGAAAATATGAGTTGGACCCGAGGTCGTTTAGTATATGAATATGGATGAGATATGTGATATGTTGGACCTAAAGTCGTTTTGCGTTGGTATCGACCAACAAGTTTGGGTTATAACCTACTAATTTAAACGAATCTCATTTATGAACTCCTTTACTTTGGTATTATTCACTAGGCGTTAGCTCACTCTTTATTTATATGTATGTAGGTGAGCAGCGAGATGTCCAGCCTCAACCCCAGTGAGCTATGAGAAACCAAGTTTTGAGGAATCAACCGAGGTCGCCTCACGCAAGAGGCTTACTTTTATTTTGTTCTCTTGTGGTCATGTATGACCAACCTTGTATGTAACCTTGGATTTTAGTGTTGATACTGTTTTGAATGATCCCGGATGTATGTAGTACATACATAATGTAAATGTTGCATGGTGTGAGTTATTATGTGTATATGAGAAGTTTTTGATTAAACCATGTATGCACAGCCCATTGGACAATTTTTGCATGTATTGCTTCCGCAGTTTGGCCCCTATTATTAAATATGGTTTGATTTTTGACTGAGGCCGTAGGTAATCTTGTGATTACTGGCCGGTTGTGACTCTAATCCATAGGGGCAGGTTTGGGTCATGACAGGCACAAGTAACCAAATCATCAAATCAAAATGGAAATTGCAACTTGATGGTGGCGTTCGTATCGTGGTAACAACACACCAACAAAACATGAGCATCCATCCCTACAATATGCAAACAATGTAACAAATAATTTTAGATTACCATAAGTGCAACACAACACACTGTAACATACAAATATGTGTCAACACCCCCTTCCACCCCCGTACCCTCCACAAAACCCATCCATGTGTATCACATACACAAAATATGTGCCACTGTGTTGCAAACATATTGAGGGAAAAAATTGTATAATGTGATGACCGGGTGAGCTACTCACTTCATTTTCCCTCATTTAACTTGGGTTAGTCATGTTGGGGTGTCAGTTTGACTTGGAATCTTGTTAATCATTTGGGTTTGTTGTGTTCGGGAGTTTTTCTCAAAGCTTTGTTCTTGGTTATTTCAGTGTTGAATTTCACTTGCTTCAGAGAGTAAGGGTTCGGTGTAGAGTGCCAAGGATTGAGCCGAGGAAATTCTGGGTTAGAGGACTAGGGCCGCACGTGCGGGGCCTTGGGCAGCACGTGTAGGAGAAGGGCCGCACGTACGGAAGGTGAGGCCGCATCTGCGGGAATTTGAGAAATTCTGGCTTGCACACTGCATTATATACAGGAGCGAGAGGAAGTGCGGATTGGGAGGGCAGCACATGCAGGGATGAGGGCCGCACGTGTGGTAAGCATGCTCCGCACGTGCAGGACGAGCTGATTCCGAAAAATCTAGTTTTTCTCTCTTCTTGGGCTATGTGTATATCACTTTGTATCTCTCTCTCTCTCTCTCTAAAAACCCTTTTCTCCTCCTTCTCTCTACATTTCCTACACCAAACAAGATCAAAACCTTGATTTCCCTTGATCCATTAGAGTTTTACCCTTTGTCCCTTCATCAAAGTTAAAGAGCTCCTCGAGAGCTACATTGTGTGCGGTGAAGATCGGGATTCGTCATCATTGATTTTGGGAATTTCATCTCTTTTCTCTCCAAGAACTTGAGGTAGGGATTATTCTTGCAGTTATACATATATATTTGCTAGATTTGGTGTATTTTCGAAATTTTCCATTGGAAATGTTGAAACTTGATTTTGGCTCAAAAATGTGGGTGGTTTAATAATGGTGTCCTCCTAGTTCTTTTAAAAATGATCTCTTGAAAATTTTGAACTACATTGATTGAGAAAAATAAATTTTTTTAAAGAAAACCCCTTTCAAGATATTTGAATGTGCTTGGTTGTGGTGAGGAAAACTAGGTTGTGTGTGTGTGTATGTATAAAAAGATACACAAATAATGAATTTCATGAAATATGAGAAGTGGTGATGTTGGAAATTGTTGTGCTAAGATATTGTTATGGTTTTGAAATGACTAAATTGTTGGGAAAAGTTCAGAATATGGAAACATTGCTATCTATTGATGGAATCTAATGCATATGTGGCTATTGTGTGTAATAACATCAAAGGGAGAGATGGAAATTTGTTTTCATATGGAATTATTGTTGAAATAATTGAAAATGGAAAAATGTTATGTAGCATTAGTGAATTTTTGCATTTACATGCTCATTCAATTGATTATTACACTTTCTAAATTGAGTTTGGGAATTTTGCATTGAGAAAAGAATATTGTGAATGAATCAATTTATCGAAATGTTTCGGGGTAAATACGTTGGTAAATCCGGATAGGAGGTGTAGATGGAATTGATTAAGTTGGCCTGAGTATCCGGGATGAAAGACCGAAAACACGCACGGAGGAGGTACCACTTCCCTTTCGGTTAACAACCGGTAAAGTGGGGTTTGGTAGTACTAGTTAAGCCTACTTGCAAACACCAACCTAGGGATTACCTGAGTCGTATTTACCGCCCCCTTGAATTAAATTGTAAATTTCTGAATTGTTGAGGTTTCAAGTTATCATTGTGCATGGTGGTTTTCAAAACATGTAAAAGAAATCTTTTTCTTAGGGCATAGTATTGCATGTGCATTTCATATTGGGAATCTTGCATAAATGTATATACTTTGTAAAGAATTCTCTACTGGGCTTTAAGCTCACCCTTATGGGATTTTGGTGCAGGAAAAGATGTCGTGATCCCGCCGAGTTAAGGGCATGGACATATTTTGTGGAGAGTAAATGACTCTTATTTTGTTGTGGTTTATTTTGGTAGCCAAGGGCTATAAATGTATGGGTTTGTGAAACCATTTTTGAGATTTAATGTTCTACATGCTATAGATTCATGTATTTGATATCATTGAATGCATAATTCGCATGTGGGACTACTTTGTACAAACCTTATTGATTAATGATGTAAAGGTTGGAGATTGGCTATTGTTCTTTAATGAATGTTGGTTGATGTACCTAAATTATGTTGAATATTTTGGGGCGTTACATATAAAGTTACACAAGTACCCAAACTAGAACAACCAAAACAACAATGAACGACACCAATGTGTCATCACGGCAATGAATTATACGGCCAAAAATTGTTAACATATTGAATACGAATGGGCCCAACCCCATACGAATGGGGAACAATGATTATAATATGAACATTGTATGGCACAACATGCAATTAACATACATACACAATGCACACGAAAACAACCGAAACAAACAATACCTCCAGAACACTAGAACTATTGTTGGCGGAATTTCGAATCCCCGTCTTTCCAGAAACACACCAATCACCACAGCACACTGTCACATCAGCAACAAAAACCCTAACATAATGGAGGAAACATATTGTACCTCCATATGTACAACCAAACCCACCAAAAACGAGCCACGAGAAAACAAAGGGTATTAATGACTAGTAAATATTACCAAACAAGGAAAACAGGATCAAACAAGAATATATTCTCTCACTGATAGGACTAATCAGAACAACAGACACAACGTTGGGACCAAATGGTGCAATTGTTTGTGGGATGGGATTTATTGGTAAATATCCCAAAAACTAATGAATTTTATGAACTTTGTAAAATCAAAAAAAGTTATTAAATTATTTTTTGTGTTAAATTCTTACTTTTTCATAATTTTAATTTATGGGGACAAAATGAGAAAACTATCATATTATTTTACAAGTAATATATTATTTTATTCTGTGCATAGCACGTGTCACTTACGTGTTCACTTAAATTCAAATTGTACCAAATTAAATAAATATAATTTTTCAAAATAAAAAAAAAAACTAATTAATTCAAAAAACAATCTTAAAATTAAACGAATCAACATTCCATTTATGAATAAATTTTCCTTTCCATTTTCGCTCCTCTTTATTTATATTTTTTAGTATTATTTTTCGATCTATTCATACACTCTCATTCTCAGACTCAAACCAACCCTCTCTCTCTCTCTCTCTCACACACACACATACTCTCATGCACACACAGCTTTTTCGTTGCCGCCAACTATGTTTGTTCTTCACCGACGTTAGGGTTTTCACCATTGGTGTTTTTTTTTTTTTTTTATCTCCATTTTTCTTCTTCTACACCACAAATCACTCATGCTAGTCTTCATATATTTACTTATCGTTTGCATATTGGCTTGGATAATGCTTCTTCATCTATGTTTTTTCATCTAGTTCTGTTTTATCATTTCTCTATAAAATGTATTCTGTGTCTTTTATACTCGTACTACAAGCATATATAGTTTCTTCATTTGCTTTGTTTGCTTTTTTTTTTTTTTTTTTTTTTGGTGGGTTTAACATTTTCTATTTCGTCCTCCTTTCTCAACTGCTTGGTTGATTACCAAGAAAGCAGAGGAAAAATACTTTGAAGCTAGAGAACCATGTGCTGAACTTAAGAAAGAATCGACGGTATGGTATTGTATTGTATTGTATTGGAGCAATTTATTTTTTTATTTAGATATTTTTATTTTTAATGTCATTCTTTGATATGTAATATTATAAATTCATACTTTAACTACTCATAAATTATCTAAAATTATTGACTTGTAATTTAAATTTATTTTGCACATAAATGCACAGTACACAAATTTAATCCCAATCACACGATCTATCTATGTGCAATTGCTATGTTTCGATTTGACCTTTGTTACGAACATTATTGTTGATTTTTTTTTTTAAGGTCTTCTCATTTTGACACTCCTCGGGACTCTACCTTACACATGCATATAGATCTATTATTTACATATCATCGAGGGTGGTGGCCCAGTGGTGAAGGTATTGCCTTTACATAGTAATGAGTTAAGTTATCCCGGAATTTAGATCCACGGATGTCGTGATGATACCTCAGAACAACGTTTTTTTGAGTTTTTTAAAAAAAAAAAGATTTGTTATTTACATGTCATATATGAAGTTTGATGGACATATATTGATATTTATAGATACAAGATATTTAAAATTTAATTTTGTAATAATTCTTTCATAATATTAAATATTATTGTTAAAATAAATACAAAAATTATTTTTAATATTTTCTTATTTCTTATTAAAGAAGAAAATAGTGATATTGAAATAAGGGAGATGCAGCTACACCAATCCATCGTGTGCATTGGAGAATGTTGTTTGATCCCATGAGGCACATTACGACACTTATTTTGACTATTTGAATCATTTATTTTATTAAATTTTATACGTGAATTATTTATGAAAAAAATCAAATTAATTCAATAATCAAACTATATAATTTAACCATATTTTTCTTCAAGAAAATAAACATTCGTGGATGATTTATCCATAAAATTTAATAAAATAAATAATTTAAATCATTAAAACAAAAATCCACACAACCCAACAACACTCTTCATACAGTATACTATAAACAAATCTAACCCAAAGTTAATACCCTATTATTTCACATTTTATCAAATTAGCTCATCAACTTAACAAAAGATAAACAATTAACTTTTTAACTAATATCTGACTTTTAAATATAATTTCTCATTATTTTTTAAGTTTATGTATAATAACTTACCATTAGAGGATATAAATAGAAAAGAAGGCTAAACAGAAGAGCACCCACAACCAGATCCAGAAAACAGTTTATTTTACTTATTTTTCAGTCTTTTACATTTCTAGTCCTTTACGTTTCTAGTCCTCTTTATACTGCACTTCAATTCCTAGGAGTAGTCTTCAAGTAGTCTGTTGTTATGAACCTCTTCGAGGCTGGGTCATTGTACGTTCTTATTTACTTAACGAAATTCAATTTTTGAAGCTGTGTTGTACTTATTATTTATAAGTTTCTCCTAAGTAAGCCACCAGTAAAAGTCCTCTTCAGTGAGGCTAAAAGAACTTCAACATGATTGTCTAATAATTGGTTGGCATTCAACAATTCTATAAGGACTTATTGATCCTTGCTGGCACACTCGAATTACCTTTCTAACCTTCGAAAGCCAAAAAATCCAATAGATAAATGCAAAACCACGAAGATAAAAATCCAACGCATATACATCTAGATTGGGAAGAAAATCAATCTCAATCCTAGTAATCTTATAATCATCATCATCATCATCATCATCATCATCGGGGCTAATCCACTTCTCTCTTTGACCCCCAATCATGTACAAATTGGAACCCACAGAGATACATCCCATTCTTATCGATAAATCTAAAACACCATTGGAATTATCCAACATTGTTTGAAATTCAGGCCGAGAACAGCTTCCCTTCCCTAATTGAGTAATATTTAGACATCATAGTTGATTTTCCATCCGCACATACAAATACCGATCCCTCTCCCTCTCCCTCTCGCTCGTCTGCATCTTCAAAATTTCACTCTCGTGCGGTCGCTCCTCCAAATTCCGATCTCGTACTTTAACCCTAACCCTGAACAAAACTTGTGCCCTTAGGGGCAGAGGGACATAGGGGCGAGGGGGGTCACATGCCCCCCCCTGACTTTTCAATTTTTTTTTTCTTTTTTTTTTCCAAGTCTTAGCTTACACACAGTCATGCCCCTCCTATACACAGCACTCCCAATTTTACCCAAACACACTGACACACGCACCCACAAGTTTTTTTTTTTTTTTTTTTTTTTTTTGAGTCCCAATCCTAACCAAACACTAGCACACAACTTTTTTTTTTGGTGAGTGCACACCACTCCAATTACGGCAAGGCTAAAACCCTAAAAGTGTATGAAATTCTTTACTTTTTATTTATTCACAATACTTTAAGTGTCTTCATATTTTCTTTATCTTCTTTGTCTCCCTTTGTTGCTTTGCAATTTACCGACTCACGATTCACCAAATTAGGATCACACAACACAGATTTGGGACCACACTACAATCTTGGTATCTTCTCTTCATTATTTACAAGTAACTTTATTTATTAATTTTTACTTTTAAATAAAAATTATGATTATTAATTTATGATTATTTATTATTTTTTGCAATTTTATTTGATATTATTTATATTAAAATAAGACATTTTGATATGCTAAAATTATTAATCTTAATTGGTGGTGCTTTATATTAAAATTAGAGATTTTGTTTTGTTGTTGTTTGTGCTAAAATTAGGGATTTGATTTGTGCTAGAATTAAAAATATTAATTTGTAGTGATTAACATTTAAATTAGGGATTTTGATTTGTTATAATTTATGCTAAAATTAGAAATTTTGATTTGTTGTGATTTGTGCTAAATTTATTTTTTTTTATTTGTATTAAAATTTGAGATTTTGATTTGTGTGGGTTTGTGATTTTGAGATTATAATTAATAAGTGCCCCCTATATTAAATTTCTAGCTCCACCACTGGCCCTCTTCCTGTCTAAAAATGACACAATATATATATATATATATACACTAGCAGTTGCCACACTTGATGCATGTTCAATTAAAATAAGTAAAATTAAAAGGGAAAATTACACTATTTTTATTTAATACAGATCCCCTTATATTTGAAAATTTATACTTATCCACTTGTCAGATTAAAATGATATATTTATCTTTTAGCCTTTATATATATAAAATAATATAGATATTTTGTTCATGTCATTTTAAAGAAAATAACAATCATCTTCTTTGGTTTAACTCACATAAAAATTTAGTTTTTTTATTTTTCGTGTTATTTTGTTTTTACTGAATTTCTTAATATTTTAAGCATTTTTTTTTTATATTTTTTAGATACACCTGATCTAGACATACTTAAGGAAGTATAATATTTTGGATTTTTCTTAATTCATCAAATACAAAAAAAAAACAAAACAAAACAAAACAAAAAAAAACAAAAATTCAATAGATCATCTTATTTTATTGTATTCAATGGATTTTTCTAAAATTTTTTATTCAAATTTTATACTTCTTAAATATATCTAAATTAAATTTATCTATTCTAGACATTATGGTGGAAATAAAAATAAAAAACTATATTCATATATAAAAATTTATACAAAAAAAATCATAAAAATGTTGTGATGTTGATATTGTTGTAAATATAAATCATGTTCATGGGTGTTTTGTTTTAAAATGAAATGTCACAATTAAACTATATCAATGTGTTTGAAAATTCTATATAAAATTTATGTTTGTATATCACCACTCAATAAAAATATGTTTAGGTAGAATTTAAGGATGAAAAGTTGTATAATGTAGTCATGATAATAAGAAGAAGAAATGGTAAGAAAAATGGCGAGATGGTCATTTGGAAAATTTTAGGATATGACATTAGCAATCTCGGGGGCAATTTGTAATGAGATTATAAACCTCAAGGAGGGGAATATAATTTTTCAAATGTGAGGGGAGATTTGTATTAAACAGAAACCTCAAAGGGTATCAATGTAATTTACCCAAATTAAAACAAAAATTTTGTTATATTTGGTATGCTAAGTAAGTGATAAGAGCTTTATTTATTAAATGTAATGAGGTCTAAGGTTCGAGACTTACTTTTTTCAATTATTTACTTTTTTTTATTTTAAATAGAAAGATGAGGACACGTGACATAAGGAGAAACTATTAAAATTTTGACACCAAGTGAGTTGTTCACTTTTAATAATAGTATATATAGATGCATAAGCCAAGTTTAAAAACCGACTAGTTTTTGACATGTCTGCGAAAGTGATTATTTTAGTTGTTTTTTTATAAAAGTATGCATAAAAAAAATAAAAATAGAGATGTGATAGCGTGTTTTGACTTTTTTGTTATTTTAATGAAAAAGCCTACATGTCAAATGTGGTTGTTGATTTTTGACTTCATAATCAAACTAGATCTCCTAGCCGAGATCTAAAGAACTTAGTCGTAGAGTACACAGAAAAATAGATTAAGCCCAACATCTGCACACAAGAAAACAACAAACACCATGGTGGCTCTTCCACCCAGGGACACTCCGATGATAAAATCAGCAAACTTATCTCTCAAAGATATCGCCACAAAATAACACTAGTTCAAAACACACCTTAGATCCACGGAGTACCCTCTTTATATAATGATCAATGTTCAACTTCCCCTAGAAGTTTTACTTCATGGGACTCTATCCAAGTATATCACTTATCCAAGACTTCTCTTATTTAGATTATGATTAACTTTCTTAAACGTCTAACCTTACCTAAATAAGTAGTTTTACGTCATCTAGGACTCTTGTCCTCTATTCGAATATTTTGGATTCCGATATGATCACATCATACCTTCGTATCCCTTGATTCCCCACATGGCACATCGGCTAACAACCTAGGCCACGTGAATAACCTGAAAAAAAATGTCTCCACAACTGCCCTCTAGGTTCTATTACCTTGGTCATACTGAGGTGATGGAACCTACATCGCCCAACCTCCCAATCTGTCAACTAAACAACATGCTAGATGATTCTCTTTTGACTGAGATCATGACACATCAGCATTATGAAACAAGGACATGCATGTGTCCACTTGTGAAAAACCAAGCACTAAAATATGCTTTCTCGTCCAAGTCCAACATCTCAACCGAGATCGTGACTCACTAGTTCATGAACATCAACATTTGAAATCTATCATCTCAAAACAAACTCAGCTGTCATACCAACATCATGACGTGTCACCTCCTCATTGGTTCCCAGTACGTCCCATAACTGACACACGCCGTCGCATCTAACGTCACCTAACATGAACCATCACATGTCTCCCAAGAAATTTGAATCATTATACTTTGCCACCTCTTCCAATTCCAACAATACTCTCCACTTTCCTATCTTGTCTCTATCTGTGCCCCTAGACTCTCTCTCTTTGCCTCTACAAACCATCATCGTTGTTCTTGCAGCTTTTATCGCTGTGAATACTCCATTTGTTCCCAACGTTCAAACTCTACCAGCTGAACCAGACTAGCAACCAAGAACTTCATCAGCTGCTCCACACATCAATCCACCATCTCAACAGCAGCGCAAATGCCGACATAGAGACAATCGTGCCGCAAGTACTAGGAGCAAGAAACACTGAGGTCCAAAGCTCCCAACCTACGACCTTGACAATCCTCCAATCGCCCTATCTAATGCATACCAACAAGTAACCATTGCAGCAACCAATCACAACATGTCTTGCCATAACCGTTGGAAGAGGACTCATTAGTGACTCCTCCATCGATCTTTCTTGGAATCTTACTTGGTTATTGACCAAATGACTCATTAGTAACATTTCCTAAATTGGTAACCTTAAAAGAATCCTGTATTTATTTATTAATATATTTCCTGATGTTTCCAATTTTTAGGGCTTCACAACCCTAAATTACAAGCACACAAAATCAATTTAAAATATAAATGGTCTCTTATAGTTTTGGAAGTAACAAGCACTTTTTTGTCAATTTTTTTATTTAACAAAATTAATAAAATAAAATAAAATTTATAATTGCTTATTATCACAATTGTTAATTGAAATATATTTTTAAAATCATTAAAAATTATTAATTGACTCAATAGTTTATTAATAAAATAGATAACAATTAGGAATTTAAATATACATGAGGTAATTTATAAAATTACAAATGACAATTCATATTTTAAAAAGTACATTCATAATTTACTTTTGGGTATCATGGTTTCTTTTCTGCCCCTTAACCGCGTGTAACAAGCGTCCACAAGGGACCCCGCTTACAGTTCGGACTCGATTCGTGTCACGGTTCTTAATCTGAACCAAAGAGTCCAAATTCGGCAAATCGTTTTGAGAAAACAGATTTTTGAAAAGAAGTGCCAAACATGGACTGCTTTGCCAGATACAGAGTCGCCACCTAAATATTTTATTTTGAAAAATTTAGGAAACCCTGACTCGGTGCCAAAGGCCACGTGTCCGTCATCACCAAAGTTGTCTCGGCTCGGGAGCTATGGTACGATTGGGGAAGGTCAGCTATGAGCACCCCCTCTCGCCCGATCCGAAGATCGGCCTCTACTAACCGTGATATCCGTTTTTGAAAACGTTATGTGTTCTTATCCCGATTATTAGCCTAGAATTACTATGTTATGCGCACAGCACAAAAGTATAGACTAGATTGCCTAATTTGGGAATAAGCATTGCATATCCGTTTGCTTTGGAAAAATGTTTTGGAATTTGCTACTCGCAAGTAGGCTAAAACACGGATTTCAATGAGTCATTCCAACTCAGACAATCCAACCTTCACTCACAGGCATTCAAGCAGTTATATCACATAAGCAGCTAGCCTCATGGTAATCATGCTATCATGGCAACACTCACACGCATGCAAGGATGCTAAAGCAAAAATACTTACATCGTACTCCGTGCCAAAACAAAGAACTCGTTAGCAATCAATGCATGATCCAAGTCCATGTTTAAATGTCTAATGCAACGCATACGGAATGTCACTAGAGTAGGCTCGGCTAGTCTATGAATGACATGTGAAAATGCACAAGTAACATGTATTCAAGTTAGATTTGGAATACTAATGCAGTTAGCATGATGCGCCGAGCCCGGTGCATGCAATACTGATGAATAATGCACGCATGCATAGCATAAGGTATGCTAAATTAAACATGACCTATGACTAACCATCAAAGCAGGTAAGTAAAAGGGAGAAAGAAGTGGGGGTTGGAAGACATGCACACACTCACCCACACTTATTACAAATTCGCCCTCGCTCGGAGGGACCAAAAGAATAATACAATTCGAATAATGAATTAACTATCCTAGCTAATTAATTATTACAGACCAACTAAATTAATTAAACAAATTAATTAATTTAAGAAAGCAAGAAAAAGGGCCTCGGGAAGAGGGCTCAATGCACGCGTGCTCGGGTCTTGCTCGAAAGTCCACTGCCATGCGTAAGCTACCTCTGTTTTCCCTGCTCTGCCCCTCTGAAAACTTCCAAAGTCTCAGAATTGCTTCCCTGGACATTGGGAGACACCACCGGCAGAGGAGAATGGCCACCGGCAGTAAGATGTGATCATCGGCTGTTGATGAAGCTATCGGCCACGGATGGATTGTCGGTCGGCAAAAAGTTCCTGCAGAATCTGTTTGACAGCAGCAGAGGACAGAGCTTTGCATGGCAGTGCAATTCAGGCAATGTATACACCAATCCTATCCCTTATCATGTGTATGACTCAAAGGGACATGGTCCTTGGTTCTCGAGCCATCAATCGCGCATTTCAATGCGTGATGGCCCAAGAGACCAAGTTGTGCATTTTCATGTCAAATAAAATGCAAACCAAATAAGCACATAAAGGTCCAACCTCTATCACTTGACTTCAAGAGGCAAGGCATGCATGTTCAATGCGATGCAACCTAAGCATGTTAGCTAATATGCAACATGGCATAAAAGAGAGCATACAAACATGCAATGCACATTAGGTACACAAACTAAGCAACAAAGCAAACAAGCATGCCACAATTATGTAAACCACTAGAGCATGCAAGATGTAATCCAATCACGCAACATGCTAGCAACTTGACCAATGGAATGCAAGGCGAATGCAAGTGATTTCAAGCATGTAACATGTGCAACCAAAGCATGCAAACATGGGATGATGTAACAACACTTGAATGGCATGCAAGGGATAGACTCACACTAATTGGACAGCTCTAAGTTAGGTCCAAAACAGTGGCCAAAAGCTTAAGAAAATGGGACCAAACACACATACACACATGCACATGTTAAGGCCTAACGCTTGAGCATCAAAGGGAAACTTTTAAGCACACTTAAAAGAAGATAAACATGGACATATAGCATACATACCAAGCTCTGAAAATCATGTTAAGGATGGTGCCAAACCAACTAAACAAAACAATCAAAACATGCAACAATGGTCCAAGACTTAAGGCAAGCCAAAGAGGAGGTAAACCAAGGCTAGGTCAACCAAGCCTCACAAGGCCAAAGGGACTTAAAATAGGTCTAATGCAGACCTAAACAAAGCCAAGGATGTACTTAGATGGCATCTAAGTGGTCTAAAAATGCAAGCATATTCCAAGGCCTAAACAAGGGGCATAAGGCAACAACCTTTAAACACATTGAAGGGGGATCAAATGCAAGCACATGGGCACATCATGAGGTCTGAAATAACATGTCAAGTGGTTCCAAACCACTGAAACAAAGCAAGGATGGCATGCTAGAACGGCCGAAGCTTAAGGCATACAAGAGAGTTTGCATGGTAGCTATACGAAGCAAAGCATGGATGACCCAAATGACCAAAAATAGTTCCTTAGCATACTAAAACAATCATAAAAGCTTCACAAAGTTAGGCCAAAACACATGAGCATAGTAGTCTAAATGCTAGGCACATGTTGAGGCAAATCATGGCATTACAAGGCATGTATGCTAAGCAAGCATGGTGTACCAAAACCAACTAAAAAATAGAGGCATATTATGACATAATAAGCACAAAAATCAGCTAAGGCATGGTCAACATGAGCCTAAGCTAGGTGCTCCCTCAAGAGGCCAAAAATGGTCCTTTTCAAGGACAACAAGGAGAGGGGGTGGCCCTCTCCTTCTTGGGACCTCAAGGCACCATCCTCACCATTGAAATCTATCAAGATTTCAATGGTGAGGAGGCCCAAACACCAAGGTCTCAGAGCTCACTCAAAATGGCACAAAATGGAGCCTTACAAGGCTTAAGAGGGTTTAAACAACCTCAAATCACAAAACACTCCAAACAAACTATCTAGAGGGCCTAAAAAAAGAACTTTTTTATGTTATACACTAAGCTCAAAAACAGTTGTAAGGTAGGAAAAAATACGATGCAAGAAAGGGGTAAAAAGGAGCAAGCTTCTTACCCTTGAAGGCCCTCTTCAACAATGGAGCTCTAGCAGCTTCTTTAGGTTGAAACCAGCTTCAAAACCTCCAAAACAACTCCTTTGGCCCTCAATAACCAAGAAAAGGTGTAATGGTGGGTGTTTGTGTGCAAAAGTAGGACCAAACACACACTAAACTAACAAGAGAGGGAAATATAAAGATGGAATAGATACAAATTCCTAACCCTAATATCAAAGCTCTCTAAAAAAGTTGTCTAACCCTAAATCCAAGAGAGGAGACTCTCTCTTGTAAAGCTTGTCAAATAAGCTTGTCAAGAGAGAGATCCCTCCATACACGTGTATGGAGGGGAGAAAAGGTGGGTGCCAGTTATCACAGTTGGCACAAAATATCTACCAAAAGTAGATGAACAGTGATCGGCCATTCAAAATTGCCATTTTGGCAAAATAAATGGCCAACCGGCAACAAAGAGTGCCGACCGGCAATATACATGGCTGATGGCACAAAATCACTGGCCGATGGCCTCAAGCCATGGCCGGTGATGTGTGGGGATGCCTCACAAGGCATTCCCTGCCCCTTCAAGGCAAAACACAAGCGTTTGGTGCAAAACCAGACACAACACGGTCGAGCCGAGAGATCCTGAGGCAAGGCGTGCAACCGAGACCTCCGAGAACTCAAGACGAACACAAACAAGGGTAATCACCAAGTGTTCCAATGGTGACGTCCAAGTCTTGAGGACGGACAAAAATGGGGTGTCTACAGTTGCCCCTCTTTGACAGAACTCGAAAGTCATAACAATGACAGGAGTGAATGTCAAAGCCCAGAGATGACCCATTTTTGACAAGGCCGAAGCCTCAAACAAACATGCAAGACAAACAAGATATGCGCCCGAAGGCGGGGGCAAGATGCAAGACAATGCACAGAGCCGGACATAACTTATGATCATGCAAAGAAAGCTGTAATGAAGCACACATGCGACAGTTTTAAGCTAGCATACACCAATGCAACTACATTACAAATGCAGAAAGGATGTAAGAGAATTATGCAATTCTCGATACGTCTCGCTCGGAGGATACAATACCTGTGCGGTTCATCTGGTTGCACCAGCCTCAAATGAACCGTACATACAATATCGTGCCTGAAAAAGAAAGCAAACTTAACAGGTACAATATTGTTAGCAACATGCATGACAATGCAAAAAAATGAATGCAAAATGATATGCAATATGTACAAAACTATGTATGAACAATGCAAATGAAAATGCAATGTAATTGAATCATGATCCAATCATGAGCGGTTCGAAACCACACCTATGTCAAATAGATTGATGGAGGTAACAAGTCCGTCTACCATAGAACGGTCAACAGAACTATGAGTAATGCAGACGGACACAAGAACAAGTATTGGGGGGAATGACAAAGGTGGGGAAACGACCCGCTGGGGAAAGGACTACGATCCTAAAGCTGGATGCAACAATTACACTACAATGTAATATATAATGAAAATGCTGGGGAAAATGGCAATGGATATGGCACGCAGGCTGAACCAAATCTTGCCTAGGCAAAGCATGTACGCATACAAGCCACGTCTAACATAGAACGGTCCACTGAACTATGCTTTGACACGAGAAGTATGGGCACATACCGGACCAAGCTCAACATGGAAAGGCGCAAGCCATAAATGGAGGGTGATGCAATGAATGCATGCAAATTACAATGCAATGTGCACTGGGATGGAAAAAATACGATGGATAAGGCACGCAGGCCAAACCAAATCTTGCCTAGGAAGGGCATGTACACGTACAAGCCGCGTCTAACATAGAACGGTCCACTGAACTATGCTTCGACACGAGAAGTATGGGCGCATACCGGACCAAGCTCAATCATGGAAAGGCGCGAGCCATAGATGGAAGTGATGCAGTGAATGCATGCAAGCTACAATGCAATATGCACTATATTACAATGATGCATGACAATGCAACTATTTACGATGGTGCATGACAATGCAACTATTTACGATGATGCATGACAATGCAATTATATTTTTTTGTTTTGTTTTTGTTTTTGAAATGCAAATGCATGATGATGCATGATTTCGAGGTGCGCGACAACGCGCGGCTTTTAAGATGCACGTGAACTTGAATATGCGACGACGCGAGTCGCTTGAAATACATGTATAATGCAACTTATCAAAAGTCGTTCGGGCACGACAAACACCGAAGGACTTGCACCTTCAGAGGATTTAGGGTCTCCTAGACCGTTGCGATTCTCGATATGGCTCACTCGGAGTATACAATACCCGTCCGGTTCGTCTGGTTGCACCAACCTTAAATGAACCGTACATACAATATTGTGCCTGCGAAGAAAACAAACTTAACAGGTACAATGTGATTAACAATATGCATATTAATGTACTTGAAAATGCGTGACAACGCGAAGCAAGTGAGAATCATAACAATGCTGTGAAGGCACAGACATGTAAGTGGAGCACGCGGTCTACATAGGCAACGAAATTGATCATAAGCATGCGGTCTACGCAAGCAATGAAATTGGACATAAGAATGCGGTCTACGCAAGCAGAACATGCGGTCTACACAAGTAAAACATGCGGTCTACGCAAGGAAAACATGCGGCCTACGCAAGTAATGGAATTGATTATAAACATGCGGTCTACGCAAGCAAAGTAATTAATTATAAACATGCGGTCTACGCAGGCAAAACATGCGGTCTACGTAAGTAATGAAATTGATTACAAACATGCGGTCTACGCAAGCAAAACATGCGGTCTACGCAAGTAATGAAATTGATTGCAAACATGCAGTCTACGCAAGTAACGTAATTAATTATAAACATGCGGTCTACGCAAGCAAAACATTCGGTCTACGCAAGTAATGAAATTGATTACAAACATGCAGTCTACGCAAGTAATGGAATTGATTGCAAACATGCGGTCTATGCAAGTAAAACATGTGGTCTACGCAAACAAAACATGCGGTCTACACAAATAATGAAATTGATTACAAACATACGGTCTACGCAAGCAAAACATGCGGTCTACGCAAGTAGCGTGATTGAATGCATGCAAAATGCAATGAGATGCGCAAAATAGCGCGATTGACATGTGATGCACATGGGGGCAACTTTTGAGTTTCGTAAAAGCCAAAAGGATACGAAAAGGATACACCTTGCACGAATTCAAGTGTCACGCACAGAAGACACGACCTGAGGTCAAAACGGAGGCCGGTTGAGCGTCGGAAATACACTGTTTTGCACTGTTTTGAGCACTAAAGGCGCTGGACCCCACACATAACTCAAACAAGGGTGTAGGAGGCTCCAGAATCACTGTAGGAGACCACCGGATGTCCACTGGCCATCAAAATGCATCACCGGCCATCCATCGGCAAACTATTTTGCCGACCGGCAAAAAGTCCCTGTATCGGGGCAGTTCAGTCATTCCGCTTCGGGTCTTTTATTTTCTTCACTTCCCCTTGCTCGAAATTTTTCCCCCTCTCTCTCTAGATCATTTTCCTCCTTCGATTCTTCGCTTTCTTGCGTTTCTAGCCTCCATTTCGTCGTTCGATTCGCGTTCACCCTTGCGTTTCGAACGTTTTGAACCGATTGAAATTTCATTTCGGTGTTGTTTTTTCGATTTCCGCTACTCGGGGCTTGTTTCCCTCGAGTTTTTCTCGATATCTGTGCCTTTTCCGCACTCCGGCTTTTCCGGCCCTCTCGGGGTTGACTTCCTGTTCACTTTTCACATTCTCGCCCGGTTTTTCGTCTTCCGGCCATTTTCACATCCTCTTCGAGATGGCGAACTATCTTCCACAGGGCGGGACCCCTCCAGAGCTCGAGATGGATCCCGAGGCCGACCCCTTGCCACTTCATATCCGGCCGTTCGATCCGGAGACCTACAGGCCTGCAGTTCATGTGATGCTCCCCGATAGACTACGCCAGTTCCGGAGCTTTGAGAGGGGCGTGGCACCCGAGCTTCTCCTGCGTGAGCCTACCTCCCATCTGTCCTTCGGTGCTTCCGAGGTAACATTCTTTCTTCTATTTTATTATTTTTCGCAATATAGAACATAACTGCCATTAGTTGATTCTGTTCTCTAACTGCTTAGCCCGGATTCACTGATACACTGTACACTGTAGTTGATTGCAAACAAACTTACAACCGATATCTGTTTGAAACTTACACATGCACACACACTGCACTGACCCTGAATCACCCAAACACACGGCGCACACTGTATTTTACTGCATACACACTGGTACCTGGTATCTGCTTGAGTCTGAAAACATGCACACATGCTGTATTTGCCCTGAACCACTCAAACACGCTGACACATCACACGTTGTAGTTCACTGTAAGTACACCGGCACCCGATGTCTGCTTGAATTTGAAAACATGCACGCATGCTGTATACCTGTATGTTTCTTAAAACTGTGTTTTGAATATTGCCTCGCAATTGTTGTTTTTGATTACAGGGGGATTCCTATACCATCCGCAGGTATGGGAATATCGTCGCTCGGGATTGGTACCTAGAGCTTCCAGACGTGGTTCGTCATATCGTCGACGAGGCCGGTTTCGGCATCTTCTGTAGGGGGCTCTCCCGGCTCACAACCTGCAGGCCCTTGCTTGCCACTTTAGTGGAGAGGTGGAAGGATACCACCAACTCCTTCCACTTCTCCGCTGCGGGGGACATGACGATGACCCCTTATGATTTCTCGATGCTCATTGGCATCGGGGTAGGGGTGATCTGATCCCCTTTGACACCGATATGGGTGAGTGGGACGCCGCCCAGCTGTACCTGCTTGGCACTCAGCCTCCCCTCGCTCGAGCAGGGTTTGTCAGGTACTCTTGGTTTGAGAGCCATTTTCGGATCCAGCCAGCCTTGGCAGAGGAGGCGCAGATGACCCCAGAGGAGGTGGATCAGTATGCGCGGGGCTTCATCATGTTCTTTTTCAAAACGACTCTCTTCGCCGACCGGGCGAACACCGTGCCTCTATGTTTGTTGAGCGCACTGGTGGATGTCAGGCGGATCCGCCACTATGACTGGGGTGGAGCCGGCTTGGCCACTTTGTATGGTTACATAAGTTCTTCTTCCCGCCTCAGCGGACAGCTTCTCGACGGCTACTGGCGAGCTTGGGAGGTACCTCTTCTTCCCCTTTTATATTTCTGCTTCACGTTTTCTGTATTCTGTACACTGCACACACCACGATCTGCCTCTTACTGACTATATACTGCACACGCGGCACACATATACTCTGCTTTACTTTGACTGTATACTGCACACACTAAATACTCTGTACAATACATTGCACAACACACGGCTCTGCCATTTCTGCTTTATTCTGTATTTTACTTTATCTGATAGTCACACTTATATCCGTTCTGCAATTGTGGGTGTATGCCTACTTTCCCAGGCTTGCCCCAGTACCTGATGTGGAGACCCCACTCGGCGTCCCCTTTTCTCATCGCTTTGATGTGCGATGCGTGCGGAGACCACGGGAGTCTTTTATTTTCTTTCGCCGCTACTTCGACACCATCACCGCCGCGGAGGTATGTTCAACTTTAGAATTTGCTTAGGCTTCGCTTAGCACTGTATGTTTTCAATAACAGTAGATAACAAACTGCATTTCATTTTCAGATCACCTGGCGGCCTTGGGCTCCGTTGCCAGCCATGGTGAGGGATCACTACGAGGGCGCAGAGGAGACTGCCCGTTGCCGGATTCTGTTGGAGGGCCCGGTCTATCGGGCTTGGTACCTGGGCGAGCGTTTCTTGCGTCAGACCCTGGGTTTACCGAAGCAGATAGTTCCGGGTCCGCCTCCTACACACATGAGGCATACAGAGGGGTTCTCTTTTGAGCACATGAGGGACTACACCGTCGGCTGGGGTGCAGAGTGCCACAGAGGCGAGGGCGACTACGCAGAGTACGTCCGGACCTACATTATGCGACCCTTGAGCGGTGGTCGTCGGGCTGAGAGGGAGAGGCCAGCGGCGCCGGCAGCTGGAGCGGGAGCGGGGGCTGGAGCAAGAGCGTCGAGGAGAGCTCGAGTCCGCGGTAGGGGTGGAGTTCAGAGAGGGCGGGGGACCAGCTGGCCTGCTCTGCCCACTTTATTGACATACAGAGGGCAGGATGGGGCGACCTACCAGATCCCCTTTGCTCCTCCCCCAACTGATCATGAGTTAGCCGGTATCCCCGACTTGCCTCCGGTATGTATTACTTCATTTTGCATCTTGCATTGGCATTTCATTTCAGTTTATTTGATATTCCGCGGAATACTGATACATCTTGTACTTTTGCAGGCATCCTCCGAGTACACCCGGCAGTCCGTGGAGTTGAATGCCTCCATGATGGGGATGCTACAGCGGACCTTCGACCTCTTGGCCCTCTATAGTATTCCGGTACATTCTTCTGATCACGGCCTCAAACCATTCATAAGCTGATTCACGTAATCTAATGCACGACACAACACCTGACACACTGATCTCGCAGCATCTAATACACTGCATACACTGCATTTATACACTGTGCTCTGCACTAATAAACTGCTCACGGCATTCATACACTGTACTCATACACCGCATTTTGCACTGATACACTGCTCACGGCATTCATACACTGTACACTGCATTCTGCATTGATACACTGCTCACAGCATTCTGATGTATTTGCCTTTTGTGCTTTTCAGCCTCCCTTCCAGATTCCTCCGGTGGGTGGCGCTTCGGCTAGGCCCTTTATTCCTGCTCGAGGAGGGCGTGGAGACACTGTATGTCCTCGTACCAGGGGGGGCGTGTTCATGTCGGGAGTAGCTCTCGGGCGCCGACCCCTGATGATGACGATGATGATGATGACGAGTCCGAGGCAGAGGCAGAGACCGGGTCATCTGAGGAGGTTGGAGACGACTCAGACTCAGGCTCAGATGACGATGCTGATGACGATGCCCCTGGACCTTCGTCCAGGAAGAGGGTGAGGACAGATCCCCGGGCCCGAGACTACTGATGATGATCCAGATTGCTGCTTTTCTCCTTTTTTTGTACTTTTTCTTTTCCTTTTTTTCTTTTTTTCTTTCTTCTCTTTGTTGGTAGTTAGATTATCTTGTACTGCCGTAAGCAGATTTTTGTTTTCAAAGCTATGTACTTGAAAAAGACAATGAAATGAACAAACTTTTTGCCTAAAAAGTGTTACATTTACATATCTCATGTATTGCATCGCATCACATCATGTTACACCTCAATGAGAATGGAATTGACCGGTCGTCTGAAAATTGAATACTTGCATTGTAATTATCAGACAACCAAACGGCCTCATGGCAAAACAGCCCAAGCAACACACTGCTCAAACTGAACACACAGCCCATACTCTGTTGGGGATTAGTCTGCATACAGCCCCTAACACCACACTCGGTTCATTCTGCACACAGCAAATCCTGAACAAATAGCCCAATCTGACAAGACGGAACACAAAAACGGGACCAGTTGAAGTTGAAGCACGCTCAGATGCCCCAAATTTTTTTTTTCTTCTTTTGCTTCGTACAGATGTAGAGAATGGCACAGCACTCTGAGCATAAACGATTTTCGAAATAAAAAAGGATTTTCAACCGGGGTATCGAGCCTACAACTGAACACAACGGGGAGGACTCAAACAAAAGGGTACATGACCTAAACACAACGAGACACGCTCAGAAAAGACCTAAAACAAAAGTTGAGGTGATCAAAACGAAAGACACGACGCGCGGACATGTTCAACGAAAGACCTCAAATCTCGAGGAGCCAGTTCCTCCGGTATACTTCCCACCCTTTTCTCATTTGTGATTCTCACATCACTCTGGCACTCAAGCTCAGTTTTTCTCTCAAAACCCTTTGGCTCGCTTTTTCTCTCAACTTACACCTCTCTATTCTTCATTCTCTCATTTTTCGTCCCTCCCCAAAGTGATTGATGAATGAATAGGAAGTTGCGGGTTCATGCCCAACGCCGTTAGCTCACAGCTATTTCTTCTGGTGGGTGGAGTGCCCTCCTGGCAAGTATGTTGACGACGGGGGAAAGACAGAACGCCTGACTCAACTGTGCCCCTAGTTCATCATTTTGACCATTTTTTGTTTTGGTTTTTCTGCTAAAACAGTTTTGATCAAGATGAGAGTCGGATTAACGTACTTGTTCAATTTTTGATCTGAAAACCATGCAAGTCAGACTATAAGCACTGAAAATTTTCCCTTTTGGGTCCAAGAAAATGGTCCAAGTTTTGAAAAATAAAACAATTTTTGAGAAAACTTAGTCAACCTCAGTAAAAATTCTCAAAAACTATTTTCGCGAACGACCGGTGCTAAACAAGCGCGGAACTTACCCTCGAGATGCGCAACCTCGGATCGGAGGCAATGGAAAATCGCCCCTGGCTTGGAAGGGGTGGATGGCAATGAAAAGTTGCCCCTGGTTTGAACGGCGACATCATGGCAACGGAAAGTTGCCCCTTGTTTGGATGATGCCGCAGCAGTCCGTAAACAGTCTTTACCAGCGATAATCACGACCGAACTTTCTCGGATACAGAGGAGACGAAGATGGTCAAAACCAATATATGGACACAGTCACTTTGAAGGTGTTGAGGGTTGGACTTCAGGACGAAGTTTCCTATGTATCCGGTTGTCACAACCGAGCTATTGGATTCAGAGAAGGCAAGGACGATCAAAACCATTACATGGACTGAGGCGCTATGAAAGCGTTGAGGGCTGGACTTCAGGATGAAGTTGCCTACGTATCCCAAACATGGGAACCAAGCCTTACGTAGTTCCGGTTAAGGTATACTCGGGTATTTTAACCTTCACTTTTCAGGCTCTAACTTTTGCCAAGGCGCCCGATGCGGGTTTTCGACCTTGCGAGCTTTTCTTTTTTTTTTTCTTATTTTTTGTATCTTTTTTATTGTATCTTTCCATTCTCTCTTTTTTTTTATTTTATTTCTTCTCCTCTTTTTTGCATTTTTTGTATTTTTCTCTTGCTCTAACTTTTGCCTGGGTCGCCCTTCCGGGTTTTCAGCCCAGCGAGCCTCTCAAAGGGTAAAAGTGTAACAAGTCCAGGCCAAATGGTTTTTGAAGTTGAAGCCTCTCTGTGTCTAGGAGAACGGCTGTTGCAATGATTTGCAGAAGAATCCATCATGGCTGCTCCACGAGCTTCTTCTGGTGAGATCTAATCTTTTTTATTCAGCTTTGGTGCCTCTTGTTCGACGGCTGCTTCAAAACTGGCCACACGGGCCTCCTCCGACAGTTGACCGTTGAATGTTCCGAATGAGTTCGAGGTTCAAAACAAACAGGTCGAATCTTGAGGCTGAGAGCAATCCTAGGCTGCACAATCTCAAGAGCGTTTCCACACAGGTCTTCGCAGGACCGGGTAAAACATTTGTTTTTGAAAGTTTTTAAGAAAGCAACAAATCGCTCGCGCTGAAGATAGTGTGGAACCAATCTGGATCAAGCCAGGGTCCTTCTCAGTACTCACGCTAACAAGCATGGTTTCATTCATTAAAGGCTTAGCATGCCTCTCCTTTTCTCAAATTGATCAAAGTTTTGCAAAACTCGAGGAATCCCTTCCTCTTTGTTTTCACCGCAGTGTTAAAGAGGCTTTGAAAAACATAGGTCAATGCAATGATTTTCAGGGCACAAGAGAACAGGTGGAATACATGGCCGTTTGATTCAAATCCTCTAGTACAACTAGCCCAAAACAAACAATAAGCACGGAAACATGATAGCCGCAGCTGTTTCATTCAGGTTTCTCGGATGTAACTGGCTCCACAGCAGAGACAGACTCAAAAAGAAAGCAAAAAGGTTAAATGCAAAAACGGTGTTCGAGGCAACAACCCCTGAATCACTCGACATCCTATACAACGGGACTGACTTGGTACCACAAGACAGACCCAAAAACAATTAGACTGACTCAAAGCAAAGAGGCAGACCCAAAAACAGAACAAAAAACTGACTCAAAACCTAAGCCAGAAGCTACAAAACTGCATTTACAAATGCTCAAAAAGTGCGTGCTAGACGCCACATCTGAAATACATCGAGCGCTGCCCGCAGGTGGTCCAAACCCTGATCACATACTCGCAGTATCCTCGAAGTCCAACAGCTCGGTGGTAATGGACTTCGCTGAGGTAGGTGGAAGAATGACCTCATTATCGATCAAATCCTGCACTTCATGGCGAAGGCGGAAACAGTTATCGGTGGCGTGACCGGTCTGTTGGTGGTACGCGTAGTACAAAGCAGCATCATGTGTGAGAGGGAGATTCTTCGGGAAAGGCCGAGGTTCAAGGGGTTTGAGGTGCCCCCTTTCGGCAAGAATCTAAAGTGCCTTAGACAGAGGCATGTAGAGAGCATGAAAGGTCCTGCGCCCTTGGGGCAGGTACTTTGAAGTCTGAGTATTCTTACTAGGCGCACTAGCAAAAGGGTCGGCAGGCACTGCCTTGGCTTTCTGATCTTTCCCAGGTGCAGGGTTGGGAATAGGAGGAACTGTTCTGGCATAACGGGGCCTATCCCGATTTTCTGACTGATTTGAACTACTCTCAGGTGGAGTGGGGAAAGCATCCTCCACAGTTTTTGCCACAACTGCAGATATTTGCTGCTTGTTCATCCCCCCGGCTTTCAAAGCCTCGACTGCCCACAGCAGTTGTTCAATGGGATCAGCATCTGCCTTCATTTTGTTCTTGCCTCTAGCCTTGGCCTGATCGGGGGTTTGGGTTACTACATCAGAACAAAGCCCGGTTGTTACTGACACGTCGTTGTTGTAGCTGGAGGCAACCTCTGGTTGGCTGAGCTCTATCACAATCCGCCCTAGTAGCGGGGGTATGAAATTCCCGGCATACGGTACCGCTGGCGGTGAAGCCGACATTCCATAGGCCAGATCGGCCACGGATCTCTGGAGGTCACCAACCATTCCCATCAGCTCGAATGTAGTGGGCTCGCGAGCCTGATACAACTGGGGAGTCCAGATTGGGTGCGCGACAGGCGACCTGGGCGGATGCGATACATCAACATTGGTTTCATCCTGCGGAGTGATCCCTTGATCTAGCGTAGCTGTCATAACCACAGTCTCTTCTGAATTCTGCGTCATCATAAGTCCGCTGTACTGAACGGTGACTGACGGATTAGATATTTGTCTTGCCTCAGTAAGGGGGAACACTAGCTACTCTGTATCAACTCTCTGAACCTCTGAACTGAAAGGAAAAACAAACAGCATTTCAGCCCAAACAGATCTAACACGGGTGTAGCCGAACAACTGCACTCTACTACTGATCACTGTTCCCCAGAATCACTGTTCCCAAAACTGAACTTGATACCCGCAGATAACTGATTTCTCAACAACACTGATACTGGTGCCCTTGGGCCCGATACTCAAACTTGCAAACTGATATGTACTTTCCTGCAAAGGTGCACTCTAAAAGCACATAGCAGATAAGTGAGAGCCAAAACACCCCTATGTTGGGGTAGGGTTTCCCTGTCCTATTTTGTCAGGAGCTAGGGTTTTACTATGCACGCAGCAATTTCAAACAACTTAGCATCGGGTAAGCAACCTGTCCTAGCTTGGAATGGTCACTATGGATTCCGAATATGCACTAGGTCGAATGGTCAAAAGAGGTGCCCCGGTAAAAAAAAAAATCGGGGTTTGTGTTCCCATACTGCCAGAGCCCATAACCGCTCAGCCTTATGGTCATGCCTTGACAAGACAAGCCTCCGGCAAACCGTTCAGGAATGGCAGATGGCAAACACGATGTCCTAGGCGCACCAATGCACATGCAATGCAAAGAAACACATAAGTGTAATATAAACAGGATATCACGAGTTCGAGTCAAGCTCTCTAAACTCCCCAGCAGAGTCGCCAGAAACTGTAACACGCGTCCGCGAGGGACCTCGCTTACAGTTCGGACTCGATTCGTGTCACGGTTCTTAATCTGAACCAAAGAGTCCAAATTCGGCAAATCGTTTTGAGAAAACAGATTTTTGAAAAGAAGTGTCAAACATGGACTGCTTTGCCAGATACAGAGTCGCCACCTAAATATTTTATTTTGGGAAATTTAGGAAACCCTGACTCGGTGCCAAAGGCCACGTGTCCGTCATCACCAAAGTTGTCTCGGCTCGGGAGCTAGGGTACGATTGGGGAAGGTCAGCTATGAGCACCCCCTCTCGCCCGATCCGAAGATCGGCCTCTACTAACCGTGATATCCGTTTTTGAAAACGTTATGTGTTCTTATCCCGATTATTAGCCTAGAATTACTATGTTATGCGCACAGCACAAAAGTATAGACTAGATTGCCTAATTTGGGAATAAGCATTGCATATCCGTTTGCTTTGGAAAAATGTTTTGGAATTTGCTACTCGCAAGTAGGCTAAAACACGGATTTCAATGAGTCATTCCAACTCAGACAATCCAACCTTCACTCACAGGCATTCAAGCAGTTATATCACATAAGCAGCTAGCCTCATGGTAATCATGCTATCATGGCAACACTCACACGCATGCAAGGATGCTAAAGCAAAAATACTTACATCGTACTCCGTGCCAAAACAAAGAACTCGTTAGCAATCAATGCATGATCCAAGTCCATGTTTAAATGTCTAATGCAACGCATACGGAATGTCACTAGAGTAGGCTCGGCTAGTCTATGAATGACATGTGAAAATGCACAAGTAACATGTATTCAAGTTAGATTTGGAATACTAATGCAGTTAGCATGATGCGCCGAGCCCGGTGCATGCAATACTGATGAATAATGCACGCATGCATAGCATAAGGTATGCTAAATTAAACATGACCTATGACTAACCATCAAAGCAGGTAAGTAAAAGGGAGAAAGAAGTGGGGGTTGGAAGACATGCACACACTCACCCACACTTATTACAAATTCGCCCTCGCTCGGAGGGACCAAAAGAATAATACAATTCGAATAATGAATTAACTATCCTAGCTAATTAATTATTACAGACCAACTAAATTAATTAAACAAATTAATTAATTTAAGAAAGCAAGAAAAAGGGCCTCGGGAAGAGGGCTCAATGCACGCGTGCTCGGGTCTTGCTCGGAAGTCCACTGCCATGCGTAAGCTACCTCTGTTTTCCCTGCTCTGCCCCTCTGAAAACTTCCAAAGTCTCAGAATTGCTTCCCTGGACATTGGGAGACACCACCGGCAGAGGAGAATGGCCACCGGCAGTAAGATGTGATCATCGGCTGTTGATGAAGCTATCGGCCACGGATGGATTGTCGGTCGGCAAAAAGTTCCTGCAGAATCTGTTTGACAGCAGCAGAGGACAGAGCTTTGCATGGCAGTGCAATTCAGGCAATGTATACACCAATCCTATCCCTTATCATGTGTATGACTCAAAGGGACATGGTCCTTGGTTCTCGAGCCATCAATCGCGCATTTCAATGCGTGATGGCCCAAGAGACCAAGTTGTGCATTTTCATGTCAAATAAAATGCAAACCAAATAAGCACATAAAGGTCCAACCTCTATCACTTGACTTCAAGAGGCAAGGCATGCATGTTCAATGCGATGCAACCTAAGCATGTTAGCTAATATGCAACATGGCATAAAAGAGAGCATACAAACATGCAATGCACATTAGGTACACAAACTAAGCAACAAAGCAAACAAGCATGCCACAATTATGTAAACCACTAGAGCATGCAAGATGTAATCCAATCACGCAACATGCTAGCAACTTGACCAATGGAATGCAAGGCGAATGCAAGTGATTTCAAGCATGTAACATGTGCAACCAAAGCATGCAAACATGGGATGATGTAACAACACTTGAATGGCATGCAAGGGATAGACTCACACTAATTGGACAGCTCTAAGTTAGGTCCAAAACAGTGGCCAAAAGCTTAAGAAAATGGGACCAAACACACATACACACATGCACATGTTAAGGCCTAACGCTTGAGCATCAAAGGGAAACTTTTAAGCACACTTAAAAGAAGATAAACATGGACATATAGCATACATACCAAGCTCTGAAAATCATGTTAAGGATGGTGCCAAACCAACTAAACAAAACAATCAAAACATGCAACAATGGTCCAAGACTTAAGGCAAGCCAAAGGGGAGGTAAACCAAGGCTAGGTCAACCAAGCCTCACAAGGCCAAAGGGACTTAAAATAGGTCTAATGCAGACCTAAACAAAGCCAAGGATGTACTTAGATGGCATCTAAGTGGTCTAAAAATGCAAGCATATTCCAAGGCCTAAACAAGGGGCATAAGGCAACAACCTTTAAACACATTGAAGGGGGATCAAATGCAAGCACATGGACACATCATGAGGTCTGAAATAACATGTCAAGTGGTTCCAAACCACTGAAACAAAGCAAGGATGGCATGCTAGAACGGCCGAAGCTTAAGGCATACAAGAGAGTTTGCATGGTAGCTATACGAAGCAAAGCATGGATGACCCAAATGACCAAAAATAGTTCCTTAGCATACTAAAACAATCATAAAAGCTTCACAAAGTTAGGCCAAAACACATGAGCATAGTAGTCTAAATGCTAGGCACATGTTGAGGCAAATCATGGCATTACAAGGCATGTATGCTAAGCAAGCATGGTGTACCAAAACCAACTAAAAAATAGAGGCATAGTATGACATAATAAGCACAAAAATCAGCTAAGGCATGGTCAACATGAGCCTAAGCTAGGTGCTCCCTGAAGAGGCCAAAAATGGTCCTTTTCAAGGACAACAAGGAGAGGGGGTGGCCCTCTCCTTCTTGGGACCTCAAGGCACCATCCTCACCTCTGAAATCCCTCAAGATTTCAGTGGTGAGGAGGCCCAAACACCAAGGTCTCGGAGCTCACTCAAAATGGCACAAAATGGAGCCTTATGAGGCTTAAGTGGCTTTAAACAACCTCAAATCACAAAACACTCCAAACAAACTATCTAGAGCGCCTAAAAACAGAACTTTTTTATGTTATACACTAAGCTCAAAAATAGTTGTAAGGTAGGCAAAAATACGATGCAAGAAAGGGGTAAAAAGGAGCAAGCTTCTTACCCTTGAAGACCCTATTCAACAATGGAGTTCCAGTAGCTTCTTTAGGTTGAATCCAGCTTCAAAACCTCCAAAACAACTCCTTTGGCCCTCAATAACCAAGAAAATGTGTAATGGTGGGTGTTTGTGTGCAAAAGTAGGACCAAACACACACTAAACTAACAAGAGAGGGAAATATAGAGATGGAATAGATACAAATTCCTAACCCTAATATCAAAGCTCTCTAAAAAAGTTGTCTAACCCTAAATCCAAGAGAGGAGACTCTCTCTTATAGAGCTCTCTCTTGTAAAGCTTGTCAAATAAGCTTGTCAAGAGAGAGATCCCTCCATACATGTGTATGGAGGGGAGAAAAGGTGGGTGCCAGCTATCACAGCTTGCATAAAATATCTACCAAAAGTAGATGAACAGTGATCGGCCATTCAAAATTGCCATTTTGGAAAAATAAATGGCCGACCGGCAACAAAGAGTGCCGACCGGCAATATACATGGCCAATGGCACAAAATCACTGGCCGGTGGCCTCAAGCCATGGCCGGTGATGTGTGGGGATGCCTCACAAGGGATTCCCTGCCCCTTCAAGTCAAAACACAAGCGTTTGGTGCAAAACCAGACACAACACGGTCGAGTTGAGAGATCCTGAGGCAAGGCGTGCAACCGAGACCTCCGGGAACTCAAGACGAACACAAACAAGGGTAATCACCAAGTGTTCCAATGGTGACGTCCAAGTCTTGAGGACGGTCAAAAATGGGGTGTCTACACCGCGTAATATTAGAGTTTGGTCCGTTTGATATCACTTTTAAGGTTTAAGATTTTTTTTATTATAACCTTTTAGATTAGGGTAAATACCAAATTCACAATAAATTTTGCAAATTTTAATGATTAAAGTCATAATCTTTTTGGTGAATCTATAATTCTTTTGAGAAAGTATCACTCACTTATAATTTTCCCTTTAGATTATTAATTTAAAATAATTTCTACATATTTGGTGTAACTTTTCACAAGTTTGTGAAAGAAGTTAAACATATTTGATTCATAATTGTGACAATCCTTTATTGTACAAATATCTAAAACATTTTTTTAAGTTAATAATTAAGACAAAAAAGATAGGGTTTTTTTATGCATTTAAAGATTTTAAATAAGTTAAAAAACTTTAAATTGTAATATAATAAAATCTCACTTCTTTTACTAAATAAACTGAAAAGGTCAAATAAAATTGCAATCAAACATCCTTAATTAATTTTTGTCAAATCGAATAATCTAAATAAGTTGATTTGTAGGAGTAAAGTTAGTTTCACTAACTAGTGTACCAACTAACACACTAACTAAATATAATATTAAGTGAAATCTATATTTAGTAGAACCCACAGATAATATGTTTTAGAGCATCTTCAACCTACATGTCAAATCCTGCATGACACGCCAACAATTAAAATTGACCTCAATTTTTTACTCCATCCCATATGTCAATGGATTTGGCAAAGGTTGAGTTTGACATGCACCTTAGCCCATGTCAAATATTTAATTATAGCATTTTTTTAGAAATAAGATAATATTTTAATTCATCTTTCAATAATAAAATAATAAAATTTGGCATACAAGTTGGAGATGTCAAATTGGCATATGCCAATTTGCCACCCACGTTTTCAATTTTATTTACCAAAATTTACCATATAGGTTGGAGATGCTCTTATGTCTTAATTTGTATGTTAGTTGGTATACTAATTAGTATTTATAGTATTATTCATTTATATGTATTACCTGTGGTGACTTTTTTTATGAATGAAAAAAATTGATGTGAGATTTAATTTTTCTTTTTATTGATGACGCAATTTTACTATTTTTTGACTCTTTGATTTAATCAAAAATTGATTTTTTTGATGACATCCCAAATGGTCTTTTATTGTAATTATACTTTTACTATTTAAGTTTTAGGGAAAAAATTACAAACAAAAAAAACCTCAAACTTTGACCTTTATAATAAAATAAACTCGAAATTTTGATTTGTTTTTAACATAAACCACTTGTTTATTTTCATTAAGTAAAATTGATTAAAAAAATGGTATTTTAATAATTAAACTCAACGTAAATATATATGTAAGATGTTTAAAATATGCATCTTGGTTAAGTTTAATAAATAAAAAGAAAAATTAGTGAAACATCTCTCTCTAACTTTAGGCAATAGGAGAGGTCCAATATGATTTTTTTTGTTAATTAAGGTCCCTCGGTACAAAACTCACTCAACTCAACTCACCCAGATGCACACCAACCTCTCTCTCTCTCTCTCTCTCTCCTTTTTCTTTTATATTCACAGCTCTTTATGATAGAGAGATGAAAAGAAGGAAACAGCGGTGAGGCGAGGCAAGGTGACGGAGGGTGCACTACAAAAAATGAGACTTTTAGCAATGATAAAAACCGTCGCAAAAAGTATTAGCAATAGATAGGTGACGAATGAGGCATGGCAAAAAGTGGCATGACAAAAGCTTTTTGCGACGGATTAAAACCATCGCTATTTTTTGGCAACAGACTTTTAGGTCTTTTGCGACAGTTAGTAAGGGTCTCAAGAAAGTAAAAAATAATAATAATTTTTCTTTTACTGCAACATTATCCGTTTCTAAAAGTTCGGTCCCAAATCAATTTAATGACAAAAATTTTAGTGACAGTAACACTAACCATCACAAAAACAATTACTATCAATATTTTTTTATTAACTTTATTGAATTTTCTTTTGCGATGGCTAAACCATTATATAAAATTTATTCAAATTATTTACCTATATATATTAATATTTCCTGTGATAAAATACATTAACATTTACAAAATCCTGTTTCAATTATTAATATTTGCTAAAACAAATATTAATTGACATTCACAAAATCAAATAAGAGAATAATAATCCGAAACAACCACATTACTAAATTTAACCAAAATATTCTATCCAACCAAAATTTAACAAATATTTCAATTTAACTAAAAATTCAATACAAACCAAATTAGTATCCATATCCAATTTCTGGCCAAATAAAATAAAAATAAAAAATCGATATGAAAACAAATATCAACATTGGTAGTAAGTTCCAATTTCGACATGAGAATATATCATCATCGCCTCCTCAGTCAAGCTACATCTATAAACAAATAAATATTCAAATTATTTATAGTATAACTAAAATCAAGCTACAAAAATAATAAAAAAGATTAAATTTTTAATATAATTAAAACAACTAAAAAATAAAAATAAATAAATACAAGACAAGCACATGAATATGATTTCAACACAACTTTCACATCAATTTTAATCCAACAAACAACCATAGCAATATCATAACCATCATTAATTCAAAACACCAAGCAAACAAAGAATATTGAAAATAGGCCAGGCAAATTGGAATGAGATTTGAATCTGAGAGAAGAATGAAATTATTATAGAACAAAAACTCAACATTAACTCTAATGAGCTTGTAACTTAGATTTAGAATTCTAAAACCTAAGCAGAACAAAATATAAGATTCAAGTGCCAATGGTTAAGGAAAATCTCATCCAATGCCTAAGGGAATTTTTTAACGCGAGTCACAATGTTCAAATTTCATCTATTCTACCTAATCAATGGTTTGGATCATTCAAACTTTTCCAAAAGATCAAAAGTTAAGCATCTTACCTACTGCCTTAGCAACTATAGCGTCTTGATAGACATCGGTCACAAATAAGATCTTTGATGGCTTATCTACTCCAACAGATTCTGAGATTTCAACATAACTGCTTGTTTCTTTCTTGTTCCTGCACGTAATAGTAGTGATTGATGATTTACCTAGAATGAAACCTGTAGCAATCCCGGTTTTGACCCATCTCTTTGTGGTGTTCCGGGCTCAGGTTGGTATGGTTTTGAATGGTGTTACATATCTTAGTTCCCTGTATTCCCCTTATTTTGGTTATCGGGTTGCAGCGGTGTGTTTGGAACAGGTAATGTTTCATGTTTGTATCGGGTTGTAGTGTATCTTTCATGTTTTGCCACTTCGCTGACTACGTCGGGGATTGACCTACCCAGTCAGCTCACGGGGGTCGAGGGGGCAGCGCCCTAGCAGAGTCGAGGGGCAGCGCCCCCGAAGCAAAAATGCAAAATGCATTCGAAGTTGCTTGTCCACTCAAGCGGCCGTTTATGCGCTCAAGCGGAGAATGTTTGGTTCCAGAAGTTTGACTTGTTTGCAAAAGTACTGGAAAAGTGTATTTGACACTCGAGCGGGGCTTTCCACGCTTGAATGGACCATGTTATATCAGTTCGTGAATCTGATGTTTCAGATCACTTTTGTATATCTCTCTCTAAAAACATTTCCTCTCCCTTCTCTCTACATTTCTCTACACAAACTAGATCAAAAACCTTGATTTCTCAAGATCCTTTTGAGTTTTGCCATTGCTTCTTCATCAAAGTGGGTTATCATCTCTAGGGCTTCGTTGTGTGCGGTGAAGATCTAGTTTTGAAACTATTGAATTTGGGGGTTTCATCTCATTTCTTCTTCAAAACTTGAGGTAGAGATTTTCTTAGAGTTATATATATATATATATATATTTGCAAGATCTATATGATTTTTGAAATCATCTTTCGATAGCTTTGAAAATTGATTGTTGATTCAAGAAGTTGAGCGATTTTGAAAGTGGGTTTGTCTCTTGTTCTTTTAAAATGATCTTATGGGTTTTGATCTTCGTTTATTGAAGAAAAGATGATTTTGTAAGGTTTTCTTCCAAAAGATTTGAGTTGTATAGTTTTTGTGAGAAAACCTAGAATTTGGAGATTTTTTATAAAGAGATTGAAAGTCCATGAATGATATTGTTATATTTATTTTGTGTGTCAAAATAAATGGATGTTTAGAAAATTTCTTATTTATATTTATATAAATGATGAATTTCAGGGAATATGAGAATTGTTGTTCATTTTGAAAATTATTGTTCAAAACGTTGAAATAGTCTTGAAATGACTAATTGTTGAAGATACTTGAGAAGAGGGAATTGTGTTATTCCTTGGATGATGAATTGGAATAAAAGTATTTATTTTCATCTTGTGTTATTGGCATAATAATTCATTTGATTACATTAAACTTTAAAAGTTGATTTAAAAACTTGCATTGAGAAAAGAACGTTGAGAAACAAGTTTTCATGCATTGGTTCTAGGGTAAATATGTTGGTAAGTCTTGATAGGTGGTGTAGATGATATTGAATAAGTTAGCCTGAGAGTCCGGGGTGAAAGATCGAAAACCCGCGCAGATAGGTGTCGAGCTTTCCGGTTAATACTGGTAAAAATGACAATTTGGTAGTAGTTATATAGTCTACTTGCAGACACCGACCTAGGGATTACCAGAGTCGTATTTACCGCCCTTGAAATAAATTATTAAGTTTTGAACAATTGAAATTGCATGACATCATTGAGCATGATGGTTTTCAAAAGATGAAAATGTAATTTATCTTCAAAAAGGGCATAGCATGGCATGTGCATTTCATCTCTTGAGACTTGTATAAAATGTATATACTTTGTTAAGGGTTTCTTACTGGGTTTTATGCTCACCCTATAGGATTTTTGTGCAAAAAAAGATGTGGTGATGCCGCCTAATTAAAGGCGAGGAAATGTGTGTTGAGAGTACGAGACTCTCATTTTGCTGTGACTCTGTGTGTAAGCCAAAGGCTGTATGTGTTTGGGTTTGAATAACCGTTTTCAGTAACCAGGCTCAAGCCTTGGAAACTTATAAACCCTTGGGGGTATTTATTTGTTTATTTACTTGCTGTTGGATTAATGTATTATTGCATGAAGAACTATTGTATCATGTAATGTAAGTTTGGAGATTTATATTTGGTTTTCCTTGAATGAGCCATGATTGTTGTATTATCATTTGGGCTAGAAATTTGGGGCATTTCAAAACCGTAATGAAAAAGCTTTTTAAAAAAAGAATTGCATTCAAGTAGTGTAATATATACCATTGTGGTATTGAAAAATCCACACCTATTTTCTCAAGTCCCCATAATTTGTACCACCATTGTGGAATATATGTACACTTGAGAAAAGATGAGCAAATGTTGATGTATAGTAACTTACACAAACAGCCATAGGAAATTAATTAAGTACATGTCTAGGGAAATTAAAGTCACATAATCAAACCTCCAAATTAGTAAAGCAACAACAAATGACCACAAGTCTTGAAAGATAATTGCAAACCATTCTAGACCATAGAAACACATCAAAAAATAAATATGGGGAAACAATTAATAAAAGAAAAGGAAGAATTTCAAACTAACATTAATGCCTAAGTATGCCACTTCGCAAGAGCTACAGGTACATCATCAAAAATTACGGCCTCGAGTGCATTATTTTGGAATCTAGTTCTCCATATATGACCCTGAATCCTTAAAATGTTAGTCAGATTGTGTAGGTAACTCCTAGAGAAAACAGTTTTACTGTGATTTCTGTACCTGAATCCTTGTTCTAAGCATCCTGTACCTGCAAAGAGCATAGAAATTTGTACACTTCATTATCTTTGTTTAAAGAAGTAAATTTGGATAACAGGGAAACTAAAACATATGGGAGATGATTTTGAGACTCGAACCAGAATGAATACTTCTCAAGATAGCTCCCCAAAATCTAGAGTAACAAAGCTCTGTGCATGTTTGTTGTGAATATACTAACCTTATGCAAGTTTTCATGCTTGAATTTTAAATGTGAAATGGTCATTTATAAGTAAAATAATGAAGATTCTGTCACAATTTTCTGAAAATGTACATTTCCAAATGTTTGAATTAAATAAAAATAAACTCTTTATTTTTAGTAATTAAACAATATGTTAAAATTGCAACAAGGATTACAGTACATAGTGACCTTTCTAGCAAAAGGGAGAACACTGAGAATACTTCAAAAACTTACTCATAATAAACCACCATGAAAGAGAAAAAAACAGAGCCTTATTGTAACTTCTAGTCTATATGCCTCCAAATAAAAAATTTACAACAATCAAATAACCCTAACAAATTCCTCCTTTTTTCCCATAAATTTGGACTATCCTCTGGCTGATTTTCAAGATGATTAAAAGTCATTACAGTTAGAGAAACACTCATAACTGTGCATCCAAGTGAAATTTCCAAAATATTACTTAATGCTTACATTATATAGTTATAGAATCCTTTATAAAATGAGGCCAGCTTTAGGGTTTGTTTTCATTTGCTACCCAATTTTCAGCTTGTCTTATTCATGTAGGACAGCACTGTAAAGGTTGTTCTGGGACAACCATTGCTAGTTTTAATGGAGATAAGAAACCCTAGATTGATTCCAACAGGCACAACCATTGCTGGTTTTACTGGGAATAAGTAGATGGCTTAGGGCATTTTGCCTATTAACCTGAGTGTGGGAACCAGAGATTACATGACGGCATTCTTTGTTATAGACAGCAATGCCAAGTATAATACTTTGCTTGGCAGAGATTGGATCCACACCAACAAATGTGTGCCTTCCTCTCTACATCAGAAGATGATGATACCCTTTGTTGCTTGTGTTGATTTTGCAAAGGACAAGCTATATACTGAAGGGGTGGTGGTCCCACTCAGTGTGCTGAGGAAGTCTAATGGAACAGCCGAAGTGATGACTGATGAGGAAGTAGCACACCTGAAGCATCTAATATAGGAGAGTGCTGATGAAGAGTTCATCACCAAAGATGACAATGATACCTGGTTGTGGGAAAAAAGATCAAGACCAAGAAGCTAGACCATTTTCTTTAATCAAATTTTCAGCATTAGACATAGAGTCAATACTCCAAAAAGTGTAGGAGAAAGAGAGAGAAGCCATGATGATTGGTTATAAGCAGGAGCAACAAAAGGCCAAACTTTTGGCTCTTGGAAAGTACTGTGCATTGGACATTGAAACAAAAGTACAAGAAATACAGGAAAAAGAATCTTTGTGGACAGATTTTGTCTATGAAGAAGAGAGTAAGGATGTTGAACCGAAAGGGATAGAGGTAGAACCAAATGAAAGGGTTGCTTCGAAGATAGAAGAAGTCAAGGGGGAAGTGTTAGTGAGTGCCTAAGTGCAAGACCCTTTAGAAGAAGTCAACCTAGGTGAAGGTTCAGTACAACAACCTACCTATATCAATGCTTGGTTAGATCCTAATGACAGGAAGCAGTTGCTGATTGTCTTGAAACAATACAAGGATTGTTTTACTTGGTCTTATAATGAATTGCCTAGTTGGACAGATCATTAGTGGAACACAGGCTCCCAATGAAGCCTACTTTCAAGCCATACAAGCAGAAGCCAAGACGGGTGAGTCCTAAAGTGGTTCAAAAGGTGAAAGAGGAGATTGTTAGGCTCCTTAAAGCAGGCTTCATTAGAATAGCCAGGTAAATTGAATGGTTGTCTAGTATTGTGCCTGTGGTAAAAAACAATGGCAAAATGAGGGTATGCATCAATTTTAGAAATCTAAATTTGGAAACTCTAAAAGATGAGTATCTCATGCCTATAGTTGATTTGTTGATGGATAGCTTAGCAAGACACAAGATTTTGTCTATGATGGATGGGCATTTTGGTTATAACCAGATCTGCATAGCAAAGGAGGATGTCCAGAAGACAGCTTTCAGGTGTCTTGGAAACATTGGCGCCTTTGAATGGGTCAAGATGCCATTTGGGTTGAAGAATGCTGGAGCAACATATCAGAGGGCAATGAACACTATCTTTCATGATTTCATTGGAGGGTACTTAGAGTGTTACATTGATGATATTGTTGTGAAATCTCAGTCCATGGAGAAGCACTTGGTTCATTTGACAGCAGCCTTCAAAAGAATGAGAGAGTTCAAGTTGAAACTCAACCCTCTCAAATGTGCTTTCGATGTATCAACTAGAAACTTCTTAGGGTATGTAATGCACAAGAAGGGAATACAAATTGATCGGAATAAAGCCAAAGCCATCATTGAGGCCAAACCTCCATCAACTAAAAAATGAAGAAGAATTTGTGTGGACAGTTGAGCATCAAGATGCTTTTGAATGGATCAAAGCCTATTTGGCCAAGCCTCCAGTGTTGATGCCACCAAGGAGAGATAAACCCTTGAAGTGATACATTGCTGCAACAGAAGATTCATTGGGAGTATTTCTAGCTCAAGACAATGAAGAATGCAAGGAACAAGCAATTTATTACCTTAGTAGGTTTTTGTGGTAAAGTGGTTAGGAAATACTCTTTGATCCACGTAGACGCTCTTGATCCTCTGGTTGCTACCTGAAAGGAATGAACACGCCGGTCGGGGGTGCCATAATTAGCACTCTGACGAGCAAGTCAGTATTCTCTCAAGTTTACTTCTATTTTAAGTTATCTCGTTTTCTTTCACATACCTTCCTTCTAGCTGATGCGCCCCCTTTTATAATACTCTTCTGGGCCCACCTTCTCATTTATGGAAACCCTGCCTTCACAGTTGGGCCCTCATTTACGCCATATCATCTACAATCAACTCGGCTATAAAGGTAGGCTTTTTCGTCCGAGGCGGACCACAATTCATCAGCCCTTAAGAGCTTACTTACATTCAACTCCCCTAAATTAAATCTTTTTATCTTCGGCCGCCACAATTGCCCCCCAAACATCTGAGTTAGATTATGATGATCGGCATGTTTGGTTGGTGACTTTTTGGCTTTCAAGTCAGACAAACCCTTGAAAGTTGGAAATACGGTGGTTGCACTCCTTTTGGTATTGATTTGTTATGACAAGCGCCATATCACAATCATTTAATGTTCAATTTAAAAACTGTCCTTCCGTATTTTTGTTTAGCTCGAGAGACTTACGACTTCCTCTGGTATCCTTTTCGTCAACCTTCTTTGTGACCTCTGTGATTTCACTTTCTATTATTCATCTTCTCCTTCAACCTATAAGTTCCCATTTCTCTTTTCATTCAGTTATCATTCCAATCACCTACTTGTTTTGTTTTTATTTAGTCTACATTTGGTTCATATTCTGTCTTTGATGGCAAGACATTTGAAAGCCCTTCTCTCAGAGCAACGAGTCTTAGTCTTTCGTCGTCATTTTTCAATTTCAGATGGCATACACTTGTCTCTTGTTGCAAACAGTGTGTTGGACATGGAATGGACTGATACAAACACTATTATTTTCTCCCTTTTGTCTATCGCTGAGGGTGGAGTCTGATTTCCCCTCCATCCCTTTCTCAGGTCGGTCCTGCGTTACTGGGATCTTATTCCCTCCGAACCTAACGTGAACTTCTACCGCATAATCATGGAAATAGTAGAGTTAAATAGGTGGTTTGGACTTAACCTAGGAATCCCAGCTATTCTGCATTGTTATGTCATGGCAAAGTCATTCGGTCGGCAGGGTCGTTACTTCCTGAGAGCTAAAGGCATAGATCATCATTTGGTGACCATGCTTGCCAACTCTAGAAAGAGGATTGATGATGTCATGGTTGCCATCCAAGGCAATTGGGAATTCGATGAAGGAGAAGATCGCCAAGACCTAGTGCCAAGGAAAAAAGGAGAGCCAGGTTGCCGACTAGATTGTCATGATACAATTTCTGTAAACTATGAATTTCGCATAAATTTTGTATTGATCTATGATTGGCATGCAGGTAATTATTAAAAATGGTGTTGACATCAACAGATGGAGTCGTTCTTGCGCAAGTGAAGGCTGCTCTTAACTACAAAGGTTGCGCCAACTTTCAAGGGCAGAGGCGTGTAGCCCATGTTCTGTTAAGGTAAGAAGACCCCACCTACGCCACCTTCTCGGTTGCTGAATACATCCCCATGCTAAGAGGAGAACAACATCTGACTGCACTTATATTCCCCAGTTTCAAAAGCCTAAGGGATATTGGTGTTGACGGTTCTGACGCCGACGAACAAATCACCGAAGACGCACAGTCCGACAATCGTGCAGAAGACCAAGAATTGAACTTAGAAATTTAATTGGCTTTGGAGCACATCAGCCCTGACGATTAGGCTGACTAACCATCTACCTCTGGCCGAGCGAACTTCCCAGCTCCAGAGGATGACATTTTCACCGGTTTAGAGAATCTTCTTAGGGGAGAATCTGAACCTGAAGAGATGGGCGGAGAGTCCTTCGCACAATTTGCTAGAAGGCGTAATGCTGAGAAGATGGCGGCCAGGAGACAGGTCGGCGGTTCTGGAGGGAGCCAAGTCACTCCAACACGCCAAGTTCTAAGAGAAAAAACGGCCCCTGAAACGATAGTGGCTGAATACATTTCAGAGGAGTGCTAGGAAATCATGAAAGTTGATCCTTTAGGGTAGAAATGGCTTGCCGAGATCGTCCCTGATCTAATAGAAGCGCCGGCAGACAAACAGCCAAGAATTAAGATGTCGTCTTCCGCTTTTAAGGCTGAACCAGATGCCGTCTCTATTGCTCTGGCAACACAGTCGACCATATTGGTAAGTTTTGACCCCTTGGATAGTATAAATTATTTTTAGTGCCAACTAATAAGTCTTGGCTTTATTGCTTTTGTCAGGTGGCAGGGAGGATTGCCGAGATCGACTGTCGTCACTACGATGCTGTGGAAAGACTCAACGTTCTTAAGGTCCAGATTGAAGCTGAGAAAGGAAAGGTCGTGGCTATAATTGACGATTTGGCTGTGGCAACGGCTAAGGCCAAGTCTGAAACTGCAAAGGCAGAGGAAGAGATGGCGAGGGTCGTTGCTACGCAGGATAAAGCTCAACACATCGAACAGTTATGTAGGGATGCTGAGGAGTGAGTGAACTTGCTAGACGGCTCCCTTAAATCAGCGTAAGAAAAAGTCAAAAAACTGAAGTCCGACCTTGAAGAGGAGAGGAAGGAGAGGAAGGCGAGGGAGCTTGCCAAAGGCAAAGGCCGTCAATGCCGGAGAGCTTAAGGCTAAGGAACTGTACACTGATGAAGCCTTAAAGTTCGAGAATCGAGGGTTCAAACATGGATGGCTCAAAGCTTTGGCAGCTGCCAAGGTGACTCCTGAGCAACCGATTCCCTACGAACAGCTTGAAGTTGAACCACTAGAGTCAGACCCAGAGAAGTTAGACTTTTGAAAGGCCATCGTTGTAATAGATATATTTTCTTTTGGTTAGTTTGTTTTGTTTTCGTTTATTAGATAAGTTAGGTTTTGTACTAAGGCCATTTTCATGTATAAAATGTCAAATGTATGCGTGCAGTTTATGAATTGAAATGTCCATTTTGTTTATCAATTTGTTTGAGGAAAGTCCTTTAACAAGAATCTGAATAAAGTAATAGATCCCCAATTTGGGCACTGTTCCAAATTCGGCAAAACTGTTTAATAGCCGAATAGATTAATAATTCTTCCCTTGCCCCAGTTGACCACTGAACATAACGGCCGAATACAATGACCAAGCAAGTTCATGGGGTCAAGTGGGGCACTATTCTAAATTCGACAAAATTGTTTAATAGCCGAATAGATTAATAAATCTGGCCTTGTCCTAGTTTACCATTGAGCATAACGGCCGAATACCATGACCAAGCAGGTTCATGGGGTCAAATGGGGCACTGTTCTAAATTTAGCAAAATTGTTTAATAGTCGAATAGATTAATAAATCTGCCCTTACCCCAATTTACCATTGAACATAACGATCGAATACAATGACCAAGTAGGTTCATGGGGTCAAGTGGGGCACTGTTCTGAACTCGGAAAAACTGTTTAATAGCCAAATATATTAATAATTATGACCTTGCCCCAGTTGACCCTTGAACATAATGGCCAAATACAGAGGGAACGGCATCCATGGATGCTTCGTAATTAGTGCACCCACAATTAATAAGCGGTGTAACCAGGTGTGTGGATGGCCTATAGCCCCATTAAATAGACACAGTGCAAACCTAGATGAGTGTGAAAAAAGAACCAAGCATTGTGTTAACTTGAATTATCTCGTATGTCTAGCAGAGTTTTCTTCAACAATAAAGGTGAGGGAAAAATATTAGCTGAATTGGAAGTAGATATGAATCGCGGAGCTGGTGTTGAGCCCAATCGAATGGGTAATGTGGCATTGAAGGAACGAAAGAGGCGTCAGTCCTCCCATCATCGAAGCAGGTCCCCAAGAGGGGGTTAGTAGAAAAATCACCAAGGAGAGGGGCAATAGCGAGGGACCTCAAGGACTGGAAGTGTACATGTCTCAACACGAAACGAACTGACCAGGGCACCATGCACGCCAAGCTTTGCGGTGTTTGTGGGAAACAGGCCAATGATCGATGGGGATTGAATTATCCGTGATCCGAATGTGGTAGTAGAGTTTACTCAGCAAATTTTTCCACCCGCAGTGTAACAGTCGATGATTGGTCATGGTGATTATGAAATTTTCTGAGACTGCATTCATGGGGTAGTTAGTGGATTATACAATTCCTACGAGATAGGCATGTGCCTTCGCGCTGTGCTAAGAGAAGTTAAGCAGATGAATGGGTGCATTCAAAGTTTGGAAAGCTACACGAAGAGAGCCGAGAATGAGCTAAGAAGGGCCAAGGCAGCCAAGATGCAAACGGCACCTCCGATGAACCTGGTCGTAATAGACAGGGTAAACCAATGCCTACTCGATCATGCCATAGCCGATCAGGACACGGCTAGCGTGTTCGCAAAGGAGGCGATAAGAACACAGGCTTATAAAGAAGGTTTTTTTGATGGCCGAAAGATCGGTATCCAACAGACCAAGGAGAAGTTGGCAGATGATGTCTGCCGATATGAGAGTCGCGGTTTTAAGCACGGATGGACCAAGGCTCTGCAAGCCGCGGGCATCGATTCGGCGTCACTGCTATTCCAAAGTTACAAGTTTCCCTTCGAAGCTTACGATGCCCAAAAAAATGACGACAAAGAGGGTACCGAGCTAGAGAAGACTTAGATATCAAGAAACATGTTATTCTACGTTTGAATCTTTCAAAAGCCATGTATTTGTACATCTTTGATGAAATAAATAAATACTTGTTGTATTGGTTTGTTGAATGTTTGTACGAATTTGTGTGATAATTGCATATTTGTGGGCCCACACCACTTTATTGCCAAATACGAAGGGTGCTTCGAATTCGGAAGATTATTCAGCCATTTGTGATCATGCACGAATGGCGCTCTGAATTCGAAGGCCTATTCGGCCAATCATGATCATGCACGAAGGGCGCCCCAAATTCAAAGGTTTATTCTACCTGAACGCGAACATGCACGAAGGACGCTCTAAATTCGGAGGCTTATTCGGCCAATTGTGATTATGCATAAAGGGCACCCCAAATTCAGAGGTTTATTCGGCCCGAACGTGAACGTGGACGAAGGGCGCCCCTAATTCAGAGGGTTATTCAGCCCAAACGTGAACATGCACGAAGGACACTTCAAATTCGGAGTCTTTGTATTGGCCAATCGTGATATCTACGAAGGGTGCTCCAAATTCGGAGTCTTTGTGTTGGCTAATCGTGATATCCACGAAGGGAGCTCCGAATTCGGAGGCTTATTCAGCCAATCGTGATCATGCACAAAGGACACTCCGAATTTGGAGCCTTTGTGTTGACCAATCGTGATATCTATGAAGGGTGCTCCGAATTCGTAGGCTTATTCGGCCAATTATGATCATGCACGAAGGGCACTCCAAATTCGGAGGCTTTGTGTTGGCCAATCGTGACAACCATGAAGGGCGCTCCGAATTCGGACTCTTTGTGTTGGCCAATCGTGATATCTACAAAGGGCGCTCCGAATTCATAGGCTTATTTAGCCAATCATGATCATGCACAAAGGGCGCTCCAAATTCAGAGTCTTTGTGTTGGCCAATCGTGATAACGATGAAGGATGCTCCGAATTCGGAGGCTTATTCGAGCAATCGTGATGATGCACGAATGGCACTCCGAATTCGGAGTCTTTGTGTTGCCCAATCGTGATATCTACGAAGGATGCTCCGAATTCGAAGGCTTATCGGCCAATCGTGATCATGCACGAAGGGCACTCTGAATTCGGAGTCTTTGTGTTAGCCAATCATGATATCTATGAAGGGCGCTCTGAATTCAGAGCCTTTTTCATTATTCAACCATTTTTAACGAGACGGTGATAAAAACTGCATACTGCATTGCAGAATACGTAGATGTGTACATTTTAGTATAGTAGCAAAAATAAAAAAATGAGCTAGTATGTCGTACAAGTTGGCTTAATGATAAAATTTACACAAATGGGTCGAATTCCAGGGGCGTGGCAAACTTCTGCCAGCCATGTCCGTAAGTTGATATGCCCCCGTTGCGGCAATCGAATCAATCTGGTAAGGACCATCCCAGTTGGGGCCTAATTTGTCGTCCGCCGGATTCTTAGTAGTAGGAAGCACTTTCTTGAGGACCAGTTCTCCAAGTGTATAACAACACAATTGCATGCGCTGATTATACAACTTGGCGAGCTGCTACTGATATCGCGTCTGTAGACACCCCATTTTTGACCGACCTTAAGACTCAGACGTCATCGTTTGTGCACACAATAATTGTGCATGTTTGTGCTCATTTTGAGTGCCCGAAGTCCTCGGCGGAATGCCTTGTCTTTGGGCCTCTAAACCTCTTTGTTTTATGCTTTTTTTTGCACCAAACCTTGGTGTCTCTTGCCTGGAGGGGGGAAAGGCCTTGTCGGCCACTTTTCCTCCTTGGCGGCCACTTGAAGTGGTTGGTCGGCTAAGGGAGGTGGCCGACAGCTAATTTTCTCCTTTTTCAGATATTTTATGTGCTAGCTGTGCTAGTTGTTGATCACTGAATACATCGTCCATACACGTCTATGGAGGGATGGAGGCAAGCTTTGGCTTGCATTTCTATAAAAGGGGAGGCCTCTCCCCCATTTGAGGGGTTACACAAAATTTTGTGAGCAAAATTTCTGCCTCTCTAAAATCGTCTCTCTCTCTTTTTCTCTATATTGTGCTTGAAAGTGAGTTTTCTCTACACTTTTGTTCTAAAACCCTTAGCCAAACACCTTCACCTTGGAGCTGAGGTTCTTTGAGGCTTGGTTTGAGGTCTTAAGCGTGGTTTTGGCTCAGAAATTGTGCTATTTGTTGCTGTGCTTCAAGGGTATTAAGCTTACCTCTTTAAAGCTTTGTTTTAGTAGCTTGTTTGGCCACCTTTGAATGCTAGTTTTAGGCTAGTTTTAATTTCTAAAAAACTCTGGTTTTATGGTTAAAATAGTAGTTTGAAGTTTGTTTTGGAGTTAGGGGTGGTTCATCCTCTTTTGTAGCTTGTTTGCTAAGTGTTGTGCCATGTTTCAAAGCTTTCAAAACAACCTTTTTTTGGCCTTTTAACCATTGAATTCCAGGGGAATTTCAGTAGAAAAAAGTTGGTTTTGAGATCCAAAATATGAGGGGGTGGCCTCCCCTCCTTGTATCTTGTTTGTATGCGTAGATGGCTTAAGATGTGAGCATGTTTTTCTACCTCTTCATGACTTGATCTCAGCATGTTTTAACTATTGATTTAGCATGCTTTGGCTCTGCTTTGAGTTGTCTTGGTCATATGAGCTTAGTCTTGCATGGTTATAGTGTAAATGGCTTCACTAGCTTTGTGTTTCAAGGCCTCTAACATGCTTTGCTTAAGACTATTGCATGATATAGCATCATTTAACATGTAATTTTAGTGCATGTAGCTCTGTCACACTCTCACATATTCCACTCTTTCATTTCTTTTGAGAGTTGTGCTTTGTGTCTTGTTTGTGAGCCAACATGTGCGCATGATTTTCTTGCCTTTTGTGCCTAAATTTCAGCATGTTTTGACTACTGATTTGGCATGTTTAAGCTCTGTCCAAAGCTGGTTTGGTCATTTAAGCTTAGTATTGCATGCCTCTAGTGTAATGCTCTTCACTAGCTTTAATGCTTTTGGCTCTTAACGTGTTGTGCATGTGTTGCTTGCATGTTTTAGCATTATTTTTCAAGCCATTTTAGCACTAAAAATTCTGCAACCTCCCCCATTTCTTCATTTTTTCCATTTGTTTTGAGGGGTGGTTAACCTTATGATTGTGTTTAAGCTTGAGATAGAGCTTGTGCTCAATGGCTTTAACTCTCTTTTGAGGGTTTCTACTAGCCAAAGGCATGATCTCTCTCATGTCTTAAACCATCCTTTGATTGACCCTTGTCTCATTAGAGGACAATCACGTTGGACAAATTGACTAAAGAATGGTTTGGTAATGCTAAAATGAGTAAATAAAATTGAATCAAGTAAAACATGACTAAGATAAGCATGTTGTTCACATTGCATGTGTTTGGATCGGACGTTAATCCAAACACAAGAAATGTGGGACATTTCATACTCGAAGTGATGAAACGTGTCACGTTTCTTGGTCGCCGTCACCCTTGATCATGCATGATAGGGTGGTGGCCATTTGAGTCTTATGTGCAAATTCATTAAACTTGTACAAGCTTGGTTCTTTGGCCATCATGCATGAAAATGCTTGATTGGTGGCTTGAGAGCCAAGTGTCACACTCCTTTAAGCTTGAGACATGATGAGGAGGGTGGCAGTACACACATTTCCTTGCAAATACATTACTTTGCGTCTGTTACTCTCTATTGTAGCAAAACCAGAAGCCTAGAAAAAGCAGTGGCCGACCGACCACATGAAGTAGCCAACCAGCCACCTAAACTAGCTGACCGGCCAGTTAAGGTGGTCGACCGGCCACCAGTCTATTTTTTTGTAAAGTGTTCTTGTTTTGGAGCAAAAGTAGTCTGGAAGCTGGTTCAATGTCCAAAGATCAAAGGGAGTGAAAACAGAGGCAACCGGTGGCAAGATGATGGATTTTCGGGAGGACTCAATCAAGCATGCATGTCTCCCTCGCCCGCGAAGCCATTTTTTATTACTTTATTAGCTAGTTGTAGCTAATCATTACATATGTTGTAATTAATTAGTTTAATCTGTTTTGTAATATTTTAATTAGCTTAGCATAGCTAGTTATTCAATTGTGTTGTAATAATTAATTAGCTAGAATAGTTAATTAGTTTCGTTTTGTAATAATTAGCTTAGCTTATTTTATTCGGACCGTCATTCGAGAGGGCGCAATGTTGTAATAAGTGTGCGTGTGTGTGTGCATGTCTTCCAAACCCACGTCTTTCTCCCTTTTATTTAACCGCTTTCGATGGTTAGATTAGGGCACGTTTTGATTAGCATACCTTACGCTTGCATGTTTGCATCATTCATTTGTGTTGCATGCACTAAGGCTCGGCGCATCATTCAAACTACATCGTATTTCAATACTTATTTGAATACATGTATCAAGTTGTTGCATTCATATGCCATGTTTAGTAGCCGAGTCTATTTAGTTACATTATTGCATGTGTTGCATTAGGCATCTTGTATAGTTAGGAGCATGCATATTTCTAACTAGCTTTTGTTTTGGCTTGGAGTATTCGGTAAGTTTTACGCTTTAGCATACTTGCATGAGTGTGAGTGTTGCCATGATAGCATGCTTACCATGAGGCTATGTGCTTAAATGCTAAACTGCATGAATGCCTGTGGGTGAAGGCTTTGTTGCTTGAATTTGACAAATTCGATAAATGTGAGTTTTAAGCCCACTTTACGAAGTGGCAAAACATCATGTTTTAATCCCACTTGAGGGTGGCAAATCCGCGTTTTAGCCCACTTGAGGGTGGCAATTTCAAACCATTTTCAGAAACAAACATGAGTTTATTTGTTCCAATTCTTGCGATTTAGTCTATATTTTCTTATGTGCGTCGCATAGTAAAGTTAGGTAATAATCAGAATAAGAACACATGTGTTTATAAAACAACATATCATGATAGTAGAGACCGATCTTTGATTAGGTGAGCGGGGGTGCTCATGTCATGACCTTCCCCTCTTGTACCCAAGTTCCCGAGCCGAAGCAACTTTGGTGATGACGGGCACGTGGCCTTTGGCATGGGTCAGGGCTTCATAAATTTCTCAAAAATAAAATATTTAGGTGGCGACTCTGTAATCTGACAAAGTAGTCCAGTTTTGGCATTATTTGATTCAAAATTTGATTTCCAAAATGATTTTCCAAATTGGACTCTTTGGTGTTTATCAGTTTCACATTTCACTTTGTGAAATTAGATTCAGAACCGTGACAAGAGTCCGAACTGTAGGACCAATTCGAGCTCTCCGAAAGGGAGGCGCGAAGAAAGTCGAGTCTACAGCGCCATGCACGCAAGAGCACGATCTCAACGTTTTTTAATCAAAGTCAAATCTAAGGCTTACACCATGTTATTATGCCCCATATCAAAAACCTTGGATTTCAGTGTGGGCAGGCCGATTTCAAGAGGGATAATAGCCTGTGTCCCAAAACATAAAGCAAACGGCGTTTCTCCAGTAGACCGCCTCAAAGTGGTGCAATGAGCCCACAACACACTGGGTAACTCTTCAACCCACCTGCCTTTGGCCTTTCCTAATTGTTTCTTGATGCCATCCCGGATCACTTTATTGGAGGCCTCAGCCTGACCGTTGTTTTGCAAGTATGCTGGCAAGGAAAGGTAGGGCCGGATACTGTATGTATTGCATAACTCCCAATAGACGGCACAATCGAATTGGGTGCTGTTGTCGGATACAAGTGCTCTCGGTATGCCGAATTGAGTTATAATGTTTTTCCATTCAAAGTCTTTAACATCGACATCTCGAATATGTGTTAATGCCTCTGCTTTGACCCACTTTGTAAAATAGTCTGTTGTGACGATCAGGAATCGCTTGTTCCTCGGATCCTATGGTAATGGTCCGACGATATCAAGTCCCAATTGAGCGAACGACCAAGGACTAGTAATGGAATTTAATTCCTCGGCAGGCAGATGAGTTAATGGAGAAAACTTTTGGCATTGTTCGCATTTCTTTATGTAGTTCTCGACATCTGTTCACATGGTTGGCCAATAATACCCCTGCGTTACAGCTCGGTGGGCCAATGAGTGTCCTCCAAAGTGGGCACAGCAGCTACCTTCATGTATTTCGGCCAAGAATTCCTCAACTTTGTCTGGATGAACACATTCTAGATACGGCCTAGAGAGAGATTTTTTGTAAAGCTTTCCCTGCGAATCCAGATAATCCAAACTGGTTCAAAAGGGGTGATGCTCGGCTCTGGGATGAACCTTACTTTGATTGTTCATTTGACTTCTGAGTTAATGGCGGAGGCTAGGCAAAAAAGGGCATCTGCATGCATGTTCTAATCCTGGGTTATCTGCTGATTCAACTCGTGATGGTCGAACTTTGTGAGCAAGGAATTCGCCGTTTTCTTGTCCGTTGTCATTTGGTCATTTCTAGCCGCATATTCCACCTTCAACTGGTTGATGACTAGTTTTGAGTTGCAAAAAACCTACAATCGCTTGGCGCCCAGATGAAGTGCATTATGGAGGCCAGTTAGCAACACTTTGTATTCGACCTCGTTATTCAATGCTTCAAAACCCAATTTAACTGCCTGCTTGATTATTGCCCCTTCGAGAGTCATAATTACTATACCGGCGCCGCTACCACGTTGGTTAGACGATCCATCACAATACATCTGCCAAATATCTCCAACGTACATTCTCCGGTCTAGTTGAGGCTGGCGGGCGAGTTGGTTGGCCTTAAAGTCGGCATGGCACCCTGTAAACTCAGTTACAAAGTTGGCCAACACTTGCCCCTTTATAGCCGTTCCAGGTAGAAATTGAAGATCATATTGGCGGAGTTCCAAAGCCCATTTAGAGACTCGCTCTGATGCTTCTGCACTACCACGAGAGCAAGGATGAGTTTTTCCAGTGGTAGGTATCGTGTTTCGGAGTCAACCATTGCTTTGCTTACATAGTAAATTGGTCGCTACTCCCCGAGTTCTTCCTTTAGTATCACGGTGCTGACCGCCCGGTCGGATATCGCCAGATAGAAGATAAGCGAATCGCCTGGCAATGGAATTACCAAGAGTGGTACTGAACGGAGATAAGTTTTCAATCCATCCAGTGCGGCCTCGCATTCGAGGGTCCATTCAAATTCTTTACCTTGCCAAAGTGTGTGAAAAAATTATCGGCAGCGATTTGAGGAACGGCTGATAAACCTATTGAGGGCGGTGGCCGTTCCCATCAACTTCTGAACTTCTTTGACCGATCAAGGGGAGCCGAGTTTTAGAATTGTTGTGATCTACTTCAAGTTGGCCTCTATTCCACGATGGTTGACAATATAGCCGAGAAACTTGTTGAATCCAATGCCGAATGCACATTTCGAGGTGTTCAGTTTCATCTTGTATTTTCGGAGAATGTCGAAGGTCTATGCTAAATTAGCTAGATAGATGTTCTTTTCCTTGGATTTCACCATGTCATCGATATATATGTCCATGGTGCGGCCGAGTTGTTCCTTAAACATAGTGGTAACTAGCCTCTGGTAAGTTGCCCCCACATTCTTCAGTCCGAAGGGCATGACCTTGTAGCAATAGGTTCCCCTTGGGGTGAGGAATGCATCTTTTCTTGATCTTCTGGATGCATGGCAATTTGTTGATAACCCCTGTAGGCATCCAAGAAGCTCATGCTCTGATGATGTGCCATTGTGTCCACAAGTTGGTCGATTCTGGGAAGAAGGAAACAACCATTTGGACAGGCCCTATTTAAATCCATGAAATCCACACAAACTCGCCAAGATCCATTTTTCTTCTTTATAACCATGGTATTGGACAGCCACGTGGGATAAGTTACTTCACGTATTGCCCCCGCATCATGCAACTTGTCAACTTCATCGACAACGACTAATGCATGCTCCGCGGCTGATCGTCGACTTTTCTGAATGATTGGTTTGACTTTTGGATCGACGTTTAAATGGTGCTAGGCCACGACTGGATCCACCCCTAGCATTTCGTATGGTGCCCATGCAAACACATCGAGTTTGCCGAGTAAGAAGGAAACCAGCTCGTATCTGTCAACTTCGTTCAGGGAAGTGCCGATCATGAAGAATTTGCTAAGGTTCCCACTAATTTTGATCTAATCAAGGTCTTCAATTGCCTTTTCGATGAGGATTTTTCCAATGTCCTCAAGGCTCTCTCGACCTAGTACTTCAATCGAGTTCACTTCCAGTTCCTTTGGCCTCTCTGTAGTGGCAATAAGATAGCATGCCTATGCCAATTTCTGAGAGCCCCGAATTTGCTCAATATCATATTTAGTTGGAAAGTGGAGTAGTTGATGGTAGGTGCTTGGCACAGCCTGCATAGTGTACAACCAGGTCCTTCCCATGATAAGAATGTATGGTGATGGGAGTTTGACGACCAGAAATTCCACGTCGACTAATCTATAACCAGGTCCTTCCCATGATAAGATTATTTCTGAGGTGCTTCCCTGATTGATGAGAACATGCTCAATTGTGAATCTGTTCATATGTAGCTCGACAACGAGGGGATCAGTGTGGGGGAGAGTTACTCTATCTAGGTCGGTGTCATTGAACCTAATCTTGCCGATTTCATGGGGCCGTTTGGCTAGTGTGATCAGCTTAGACAGGTTAGGCTGCAACTAAATTGTATGTACGTCGGCTGTACACTGTATATCATGTGAATTACACCAAGTGGAGGTGAACCCAGCTGTAAAGCTACCATGTCCGACGAATTGTTCTTTCGGATATGTTGCGCCAACCAACCATCTTACACTAACTCCTCCAGGTGGTCCTTTAGTGCATAACAGTTGTCAATGTCGTGGCCATGGTCCTTGTGATATTCGCACCACCTATCCCTTCTCCTTGTATCAGGGGGTCCCATCATCTTGGACGGCCACTAAAAGAACAGAAGATGCTGGACTTTGGGTAGGATCTTACTAATCAGCTCCGTCAATTCCATATACTTCTTGTCTAAACGTCTTGTGCACCTGCTATCAACTTGATATTGTTCGTTTGGACGGTGCGAACACTACCCGCTTGATTGATGTGAATCACGCCAATTGTCTCGTTTAGTTCAAGTCTGAGGTTCGAGGCTCCTTGATGGCACGGCGCTTATCAGTTGAACCAGACCAGATGGAGCCAATTTAATGACTTTCTATCCAGCCTTGACACACAGGGCATCATCTTCCACCTTATAGTACTCCTCAACTTTTTTCATTAGTGCCCAAACTATTTTGGGAGGCCGTCTGGTCAACGAACTGCAGAGAGAACTATCGAGGTGTAATCCCATCTTAGAAGCGGTAATGGTCATAAAATCATTGCAGGCACCATCTACCAAGTTGAAACACTTCCAATAGCACGCTGAATATTCACAGATGGTCTCTTCTGGTTTAATCTGCATCGCCCAGAGATAGTCCGCTTGTTTTGGCTGAACTTCGTTGGTGATGAATCTTGCCTTGAAGGATTTTTGGAGCTGGTGAAAGCTTCTTATTGACGCCAGCTCCAGTTTATAGTACCGTCTGATGGCCAACGGTCCCAAGCTACTTGGAAACATTCGACACATGGGGGCTTCATCATCAGTATGCAACGTCATCGCTTGTTTGTAATGATGAATGTGGTCTGTGGGATCTGATTTTCCGTCGTACAGGGTGAATGTCGATGCTTTGAATTTTTTAGGCAGCATAGCCCTTGCAATGCGTCGTATGAAAGGGTCGTGCCTATCCTCTTCATCCGAACCATCACTTCCTTTCCCTTACCTGTGTCGCAGATATGGACTACTCTCAGATGACCTAGATACATCAACTCACCCCTTCTTTCTAGGTTCCTAAGATGGCGAATTAGAATCACTGCCACTATTGTGTTTTCGATATCAACACCATTGATTATCCTTCTGTTTCTCCAGTGATCGACCCCGGACATGACACGCGGCCTATTGGGATTTGGCAACCTCTAAGGCCAATTCTTTACGCAAACACTCGTTATCGGCCACCATAGCTTCCAGGCGTTGTTCATTTCATGTTGCTTGATCCATGATTGTCTACATAGTCTCCTGCATAGAGGTTGAGGGTGAGGTTTGAGCTACTGAGTCAAAGTTCAGGGCCCTTCACGCAGTGATATTCTCCGGTCCAAGCATGTTCCTTGTAGTAACATCATCTCTTGGTGTAACATCGTCAGCAATGAGCAGAGGATCATTTGTTACGCCTGCCATGAACGTACTTGAGTATTCCCATAGACGGTGCAAATTATGGTAAAGTGGTTAGGAAATACTCTTTAAGCCAGGTAGACGCTCTTGATCCTCTGGTTGCTACCTGAAAGGAATGAACACTCCGATCAGGGGTGCCAGAATTAGCACTCCAACAGGCAAGTCAGTATTCTCTCAAGTTTACTTCTATTTTAAGTTATCTCATTTTCTTTCGCATACCTTCCTTCAGATCTGGCTGATGCTCCTCCTTTTATAGTACTCTTCTGGGGCCCACCTTTTCATTTATGGAAACCCTGCGTTCACAGCTAGGGCCTTAGTTGCGCCGTATGATCTACAATCTACTTGGCTATAAAGGTAGGCTTATTCGTCCAAGGCGGACCACAATTCATCGGCCCTTAAGAGCCAACTTACATTTGGCTGCACTAAATTGTATCTTTTTATATTCGGCCTCCATAGTTTTTAAATTCTTGTGAATGTAAATACTCAGCTGTAGAAAAGCTGTGTCTAGCACTATACTTTGCAGCAATTAAATTAAGATATTATCTTTTGCCTACTGTTATCTTGGTAATTGCAACCATAGATTTGGTTAAATACATGTTATCTAGACCTATGCTAAGAGGAAAAATTGGCAAATGGATATTAGCTCTATCAAAGTTTCCTCTAGAATATGTCCCCCAAAAGGCAGTAAAAGGACAAGTTTTGGCTAATTTTTTAGCAGATCACCCATGTCAAATAGAAAGCGAAGAGATAATGGATCTTAGTATGGTTAATGTTGAACCATGGCAAATGTGGTTCGATGGATCAAAAGCCAATGGTCAGGTTGGAATTGGTGTTGTAATTAAGTGGCCACATGGGATAGAAACCACACATGGTTTCAGAGTTGATGAAACTACTTGTTCCAACAACCAAGCTGAGTATGAAGCTTTGGTGATGGGGCTTGAGTTACTTATTGGATTACAAGCTCATACAATTGATATATTTGGAGATTCCCAATTGGTAATCAACCAAGTAAAAGGAATTTTTAAATGTCAAAGTGCAAGCATGTTACCATATTATGTTGCTGCCTTGCATTTGCTTTCTGCCTTGCATTTGCTTTCTCAGTTTCAGATAGCCAGTATGACTTATATCCTAAGATTCATGAATTACAAGACCAATGATGTAGCTCAGAAGGCTTTGAATTTCATAAGAAGGGGTGACACCCAAGTGGACATAAGTCAAGCAACATATCAAAAGTTAATACCATCTTTGGCTAAAAAGGGTATCATGGTAGAAGTTAACCAACATAACTTAGAAGAGCATGATTGGAGATATCCAATCATCCAATATTTAACTGGTCCTTCTTCAAAGGCCAGTAGAAAAATTAAATTGCAGTCAATGCAATTTATAATATATGGGAATGCTTTTTACAATAGGGCCAAAAGAGGCACTGACTGCCATGGCGGAGGTGCATGAAGGCATTTGTAGTGCCCATCAGCCTGGTGTGAAGATGAGATAGTTGTTTCGAAGGCATTCTCATTATTGGCCAACCATCCTTAAAGATTGTATAGAGTATGCAAAGGGATGTTAGGCATGCCAAAAACATTGCATGATAAGATATGTGCCAATAACTGATTTACATGCAGTTGTGAAGCCATGGCCATTTAGGGGATGGGCAATGGATATGATAGGGAAAATATATCCTCCTTCGAAGCATCATTGTTTCATTCTAGTGGCCACGGATTACTTCACTAAATGGGTCGGAGATAAGCCTTGTAAGGCTGTGGACCAAGCAGAAGTTATTGGATTTATCAAAGAATTAATCCATAGGTTTGGCACCTCACAAACCATAATTGTGGATAATGGGACTGTGATTGATGGGAAGATGGTAAGGTCTTTCGCAGTAGAATTTGGAATTAGTCTTATTAATTCCACCCCTTACTATGCACCAGCAAATGGCCAAGCTAAATTATCTAACAAATCCTTAAAAAAATGAATACAAAGAGTTGTGGAGGACAATCTCAGGGATTGACATAACTTGTTGTTACATGTGTTATGGGCTTATAGGACTTCTCTAAGGTCAAGTATAGGAATCACTCTTTATGTCTTAGTATATGGACATGATGTAGTACTACCTGTGGAAATTAATATCAAATCCTTAAGGGTGAAATGCCAAGGCCAGTTTACTACTGAGCAATATCATCTGAGCATGTTCTCGGAGTTAGAAAATGTGGATGAGGCTAGAATTTTGGCATTAAACAATATCATTTTCCAAAAGAAAAAGGAAGCCAGAAGTTATAACAAGAAAATCAAGCACATTAGATTTGATGAAGGAGATTTGGTATGGAAGAAAATACTTCTAATAGGAATTAAGAGCCATAAATTTGGGAAATGGTCACCTAATTAGGAGAGACCATACAAAATTCATAGAGTCTTGCCGGGGAGAGCCTACCATCTGAGAAATCTAAGTGGTTATGTGCATCCCAAGAAGATCAATGGTAGATATTTGAAGCCTTATTATCCAACTGTGTGGGAAAAGGGAAAATAAATAAAGTTTAACTGGGGAAGAAAGTAGAGCTTCTCTCTCTAGATTTTAGAGAGAGAAAGCTCCCCCCCATCGGTTTTTCATGGTGTCTGGTACCGTCTTGGCCAGTTTGTTAGCTCCTCCACTCTTACTTTGTGTGTGAATGAGCGTGCTTGTTTGTTGATTATATTTATGGTTAAACTGTGTTGAGTTTTGTTACTCTTGGTGACCATGTGATTCTGTCGTTGCTCATGGAGGTGGACCATCATTTTCTTTATGGCGGTTGTTCATTATTCCATGGCTTAAAGGTGTTCGCAGCCGATTTGTGTTGGCAGTGGGGAGTTCGCCGGAGGTGGGTTTCGCTGTGTTATTCAGAGTTCTCTGCCGGCGATGGTTCTCCGGAGTGTGTCTGGCTGGTTATGTGCTACAATGACGGGAATGGGTGGTTTAGGTCACTAGTTTCGGTGTTGTTGTGTTATGACCTCTGGAGGGGTATCAAGTCTGATTTGGAGGCAAACAGAACCTTCTATTTCTAGTTTTCTAGATAGAAATAGATGGTGTTTATGGGAGTGAAGCTGGTAGTTACTTCGGATGTGGGTGGCGCTTTGCCGGTGATGTTCTACGGTGCTGGTGGGGTTGTCTTCAGGTCCTAGGTTGTGCTGCCGGCGTGTATGCAGCCTTTGCCAATGGTGTCTCAGACCGCGGTAGTCGCGGGTGTGCTTCTCTGGTGGCTGTTCCGGTGTTTCTCAAAGTTACAAGTTCATCGTCGGTGGTATTTATTATCATTGGTGATATATTATGTTGCGATTGAAGAAGCTCATCACTAAGACGGATTTTTTGTTCGCTTTGTGATGTTGCTACGGTGACGAGTTGCAGGTGGTGATTGGTGTGTAACGGTACGTGTTTTGGATGATGGACTTCGTGAACTGGGTTGGTACGTCGGCTTCTGGTTTCACCGGTGCTGGTGTTTATACACTGTGTCGGTGGTACAGTGACGTTGCCATCCACATTCTGGGTACCTCGCCGGATTTTGTTACGGCGTTGTGTGGTTCTATTTGGGTTGGTACGTCGGTGGTTGTTGCAGGCAGTGGCTGTTCCAAGCTGGTCGGCCATGTCGTTTTGTCCAGGATTGTAAGGAGCGTGGATGCACGGTTTGCTGTGTGCGTGAGTTCACAACGGTGGTGCAGAGCAATTGTCATCCTAGTGGTGTGACAGATTTTTCCGTGGGCTGTATTAGTGGTTTTGCAAAGGTTCCGTGTAACGAAGGACTTGTTTGGGCAGCTGTAAAGCGTGAAATGGGTGTATGTGGGGGATCATGCTGTGTGGTTCTGATGTATGGCATGTTAATGCTGATGAGTTGTATTACAGGTGGCTGTGATGCTTTGCTATTAGTGCATTTAATATATATATATTATATATATATATATATATATTCGGTGCTTTGTTTTAGTGGGTGGGCCTGCTTGCTATAACAATTTTTTTGGTCCGCAGGTTTCTTTTCCACATGGGTACTTCTTTGGGCCCACGGTTTATATGTCAGTGTGGACTATCCGTGGGTTGGTTTATTGGTGAAGACAGTGGGCTTATTCTTGGGCTCACTGTACTTCTTTGCCGCTTCTTTTAGTGGGCTTTTGATTATGGGTCTTTGATGACCACGTGTGGGCTTAATATTTTTGTGGCCCAAGTTTTTACACTGTCAAGTGGGATGCTTTCACGAGGAAAATTTTGGGCAGCTAGTTTTTTATTTTCTTTTTAGTCACTTTGCAGCGGATTATATATAGTCGATTTTATCTTGATGATTGATCGTGTGATCCTCATGTGACTCGATATGAGGTTAGTTTTGAGCCATCTCCGCCAAGAGTGATTGAGGGGTCACTGCTATGGGGAATAGTGGTTCGATGACTAGCCGAGTTAGAGACTGGGAGATGAGCGGGAGGATAGCTACTGGTTCCGGTTGCTTCTTGTCTTCATGTGACCCATCCTAATTGGTCGTATTGCCACGCCTGACATGGAGTGAAGGGCACACTGCCGTGGGGTTTGAGGCTTGTGATCTACTAAGGAAGGGACTGGGGGATGTGATGATTGATCTCAGGTTATTTTTTGGCTATGTATCAGTTTGTTGCTATGGGGCTACCGTTGTCACTTCGACTCACAAGACTGTTGCTTATGGTTACTGATCGTGCTAGCTTCATGTGATTCTGTCGGGATTTCTCATGGGGTAGATTTTTTCCTCTGTCATGGCTTTTGTTGAGTGGCTAGGATGTCACGGCTGTGAGGAGTGGGATGCTTACTGGATTCCATGTGTTGATCTACGGTAGAGACTGGGGGCGAATGGGGTTGGTTATCATTTTTGATTTGTCTTGAGGGTTGTTGCTTTGTGAGTATGTTTGTTGTGGTTTTTAAGTTTTTTTGGTGTTTGTTTGTATCTTTGCCCATATATGCATCCCAAGTTTCCGTCTATTATCTCTGATGGTAGGGGTTACTTGGGGACAAAAGGATATATGGACAAAGTTGGGTTACTTTGTTTTTTCTGTTGTTCTCGTGTTTCTCCCCCAATCTTTGGGGGTGCAGTGGTAGGTTATGTTGGTTATGTATTCGTTTATTTATTTGTTGTTGGGTATGCCTGGGGTATGCCCCTTGTAAACTTGTAAATTTCATTGTCTTTATTTTATGACTTACTTACCCAAAAAAAAAAAAAAAAACTGTGTGGGAAATACAAGGAGTGTAAGAAGTGTTGAGCAGGAGTAGTAAAAGAAGCATAGAATATAACGCCCCCCCCCCCCCCAAAAAAAAAAAAATACAATAAATATGATCCAAAGCATAATTAACGATTACATCAATCAGAGTGTAAAGTCCTTTCATTACATGAAGATAATAATACAAAAGGGTTTAACATAAATAAATGCCCTTCGAGCCTACACCTTTCCAAGTCTTAGCTTGGTTACAACAAAAGAAGACTAGCTCATTCAAATTTAGCCCTAGGCTATACAAAAATAAAACAAAACAAGAAGCTCTTGCTTCCCAAAGATTCCTCCAATACTATTGCCTTGGTGGAGGTATACCATCATTACCTGAAAATGTTTTTCCCAAATAGGGTGAGTCATAGCCCAATAGAAATAATCTAGCACAATATATGAGATTTAACAAAGATATAAGTGCAATATGCATATACTATGCCAGGGGTAAAACATTCACACTCTTATATATATATATACATATATTCATGAAAACATCAAATCCATATTCCATTTCATTTTCTTTCAAATCATTTCAATACATTAGCCAAATTCATTATTTCTCAATAACCCAAATGTGACTACAACTCAAAGGTTCGTCAATTTCACAATTAACACATAAACACTTCCAACTATCATTTTACGAAAAATTTCGTCTACGGGATCGGCACCCATGTATAATTTCAACTTACCATTTTATGGATATTTCATCCGCAGAATCGGCACCCATGTATAAATTTCGGGACTTTCACCCAGGACACTTCGGCCAAATTAATTATAATGGAGTCCATCCCCTTTGCCCTCCTAAATAATCATACATATGCAATGTATATAAACACATAATCACACATGGAGTACATCCCATTTCTCCTCCCAAATAATCATACATATACAATGTATTCACAACATGATCATATTCAATCATAATCAACCATGAACTAGTTTCAATTCACCAAATCCACATGCAATTTCTACAACAATCAAAGTTATCCTCTACCAATAGCCCAATACAGATATTTCTAAACAGATATACAATCTCAAGACAGATAATTTAATCAAAATTTCCAAGCATATCAAACATTTCATTTTCAATTCCACCATCCATTCCAATACTCAATCAATTCCATGTTTACAACACCAATTTCAACTATTTATACAAAATAGATATGATAGTCATTTTAGGACAAAAATCCCCCTATTCAAAATATCAACCCAAGTACCAAAATCATCTATTTTGACACCACAAGACTTCATTTACAAACCCCATGTTCATTTATTTCATTTCCACCAAAAAATCTCTCTTTTACATTTCACCTAAACCCTATGTTTGCTTAAATTACTCCCAAATACCACCATTGTTACACAATCACAAATAACTAAGTTAAAACCCATAACAAAGTGTAGAAAATCCCTAACTCAATAAGAGAAGATGAGCAAAGCAAAGGTGGAACTCCAAAGACACTCAAACCCAACTTTATTCGGTTCAAAATGTAGATCTTGAGATGCTCAAACTTTTTCTCAAAGGAACTAGGGTGAAGAGATCAAAGGATATAGGCCAAAATATAGGGAGGGAGAGAGTATTTTAGAAAGAGAGGGTCTCAATCTAGGTTTTTGAAATGTTTTAGAGGGAGAAAGAAATGAAAAAGTGATATAAAATGTCACTTTCATGATCTGATATACACGCAGTCCGCTCTAGTGGAGAAGTTGACGCTCGAGCATCAGACACAAAGTTAGGTTCCACTGGAGCGCAGAATATAAACATCCAGTACTTATGCATACAACAGATAACCCGCTCGAGCTTAAGGAAGGCCGCTCAAACGTCCACCCGCTCGAGCGTAGGAAAGACCGCTCGAGCATGAAAAACATCCCTCTAGTACTTTTGCAGACATACAAAGTACTAAGCGTTTGCACATCCCGCTCGAGTGCAAGAAAGCCTGCTCAAGCGCAAGACCAAAATTCTGGACCACACAGGTTTGGAAAAACAAGCAACTGACCTGTTTCAAATACACAACCACAACCCGATAACCAGAATAAATGGGAGACAAGGAAAACAAGATATGAATCACTATTCGAAACCACACCAACCCGAGTACAAACTACCCCAAGAGACGGGTCAAAACCAGAATAGCTATATGGAACATTGAGGAACATGTATAATAAGAATTTTTATTTCATAAAGATCTAAGTACACGAAGCCATAAATTGGCCCAAAAATTAGTATAATGATTCAGTTGTTCCTTTACAATTGACTCTCTACTCCTAAGGGATGGGAACAATTGTATGGCTGTAGCCATCTCTTGCCGCCTGTCACCTAGCCCTTGATTGGTAGTCTACAGTCTTTCAGCATTTCGATCCAAGGTTAGGTTGACTGCTGCCAGTTCCTCTTCCAATTGAGCTTTCTTCTGCAAGAGTTAAATTGAAGTTGAGAGGCACAGGAATGTTGTCCCTTCAACTCGAACACTTCAGCATGTATTTTGGAGAGAAACTCATTATTCTTCAGTAGCTCTTCTTCTGCAGTCTTGGCCATTTGGCAGATGTTGATGTAAAAATCAATGGTGGCTGCTGCCTGGGATAAGTGGCTGGTAAAGGCCATATTGGATTACTCGAAGACTTTACAACATTTGAGGAAACCATTTTTGATAATAGGCTTGTGTAGGGCTTCAAATAGAATCCTTGAGAATGATTTCAGCAGGTCCAAGCAGGTACCTAGGTCCACCTGAGGTAAAGAGGATTCTCTAGCAGTGGAAGAACTCTTGATAATCTCCAAAAAGGAGTCACTAAGGGTCAATGGCTCAGTCTCACTAATAGCTGCTCGAGCTAGTGAAAAAATATCGAATAAGCTAACGAGCTGGGCCTCGAAGATGTCCATCTCTTCCTCTGACATTAGCAGTACAGAGAAATCACTAGTTGAAGGAAAAATGACAACATGGGGATAAGAGAAGAAGTGGAGCATTCCCTAACAGTGTCTATTGTCCTGGCCATCAGTAAATAAAGAGAAGAGGGACTGGAGCTGAAGGGTAGGAAGGAGATTGGTGAACTGGAGTTACCAATGTCACCCTTAGAAGTACTAGTTGTCACTGAAGAAGAAGCAACAACTTTCTCAGGTGATAGTGGGGCCAGGACTCTGGGAGAAGGCTACGAAGGAAAGGCAATGGAGATTAGGGGCAGGTTTAAGGAAGTGAAAGGGCTAGGAGAAAATGAAAATGGGATGCGTGGCCTCAAGGAAAAGAATGAAGAAGGCAAGAAGAATGAAGAGCTAGAAAGTGAAAATATCGACTGGATAGGCTCTGCACTTATTGGCACTTCAGTGTTGACTTTCCTTTTTCCTTTTAAAGTTGTCCTCAGCTCTGCAAAAGTTAAAAAGGGCCCTTCATCCTTAGGTGAAGTATTAGAAAGCAATGTTAAAGTGGGGAGGTGTAGGTTGGTTGCTGCTGCATTCCAGAAATCAGAAAGATGTTAAACGCATGCTAAGTCATGAAAAGGACAAATTGTCAGAAATTTTAAGAGAAATTACCAGCTTCAATGGTTGTGGTAATGGTTGGAGAGCTGCGAAGAGTATAGTGCTCAGCAGTTTTACTCTTCTTCACAGCCTCCGTTTGCATTGCATCAGCAACAGCAGCTTATTCTCTTAATAGTTGTTGCTGCCTCCTTTTCTCTGACCTTTGGAAGACAATAATCTCCTTGGACTGTTCTTTCTTCACTGCTTTAGCAACTGCCTCATGGGTGGAGTCCACAATAAGCTCAATAGGAGAAAATTTCTTCTTCTACCTTTTTAATGGTATTTCTTTTCTGTTTCTTTATCTTCCTCCTCTAAATGAGCCTTAGGGACCTCCTCTTCAGGGTTAAGTAAAGGTTTTCTTTTCTTCTATTGTTGCTGCTTACCCTTAAGAATGTTCAAGGCCTGAGTCCTTTGAGGAGAAACCTCCTATGAAGCTCCTGCATCAAATATTGAAGCTATGAGTAAATAGACAAGGCCCCATAAAAGGAAAGGAGTAAAGTGGACAAGATGCATACCTTTCTTCAAAGTGGACCTAGTGACTTTAGTGGGAGGAGATAAGGCCGTAAGAACAAAAATTAGAATGGTATGGGCAGTAGAGGAGGTGATAGTAACCCCAGTCTTATTGGGCTTGGCTTGAGAAGGCACATACAGCCCTACCAGCAGATCCTTGGAGGAGATGGCCAAGAGCACTTCCATGTTGGTTGTCCACCAATTTTGATATCTCTTTAGTGCATTGGCTTGTAGGATGAAGGGAGAAAATTCAAATTCAATCAAATCTTGTATCATCTTGGAGGTTGCTTCATCCAGCCCGGTTATTTGCACTTTCAGCTCTCTAGTTGCCAAATTTAGATTGGAATGGTTGTAGAGAGAGACAGGAATTCCTTGAGTAAGCCCAAATTGCCTAGCAAATTGGGCAGAGTAGCAGGCTTCAAATATGCATTTGTATGCTCAAGGATTCAAGGTACCCACAAAAAGCTCCCTTGGGGTTAGAATAGAGGCCCACATATCTTTGTGTTAGGGTCTGGAGCAGATCTTGTCAGCTAGAAAGGTTCTCAGCCATGCTGGCCCGATGTTAGCTTCGAAGGGACAAAAGAATGTGAAAAAAGGAAAATGTGGGAGTTGGTGGAAAAAAAAGAGAAATAGAAGGCAAAACTGGATGGATAGAGAGAGATTCTGGCAAACTTCACCCCATAAGTGGTAAGGTCTTACACCAAGAATTTTAAACACTTGGAGTGAAAGGTTGGAAAGGATGCAAAAAGCCATAGTTGGAGTACCTAGAATGGGCCTCCTTGGTTAACATCCATGGGCTTCTCACAAAATTGAGAGCAAACTTTATAAACATGCCCTAAAACATAAGAAGTCAAGGCTATCTTCTTCTTCGAAGCAAGAGCCTTGGCAAGAGGAGCAAACTCAAGCATAATCCTCTGAGAAGAGGTACAAAAAAGGAATTTGCAAAGCCAGTATAGAAGAAAAGAAAAGAGCTCTTGGTCTGTTACAAGGCCTTCCTTCTTATTTTCGGAGCTCACAAAATCACTAAATGAAGAGGTCAAAGGGGGGGGATAGAGAAAGGGACTTTAAGGTCAGGATAATCTGGACCGAAAAGGGGTGCCAATGGGTGATAGCCCTAAGAGATGGCACATATCAAGGACAGTAGGGGCCATCATGCCACTCTGAAATTGGAAAAACTTAAAAGTAGGATTCCAAAAACAAAGTGCAGCAAGTATTAAAAAAAGGTCTTTAGAAATGGGGAACCTAGAGAGTTGAAGAGCGTCAAGAAGACAGAGTTCTTGGAGGACCCATGTTCTGGCAGGAACAACTCGGTCATACCAATCCTCTCATTCTGGCCTTAGTGTGGGCCAGCAGCGATAAGGTCGGTTCATCCTCCAGTTACCACAGTTAATGTCACGACCCAAACCCGTCTCTAAAAGTTTGGTCCATGACCGGCCTATACATAGGCCTCAAAACAAAATTTTAAAATAATATTTAACCATATATGGGGCCTTAGGCGGAAGCAATATCAATAAAAGACAACATCCATTGAGCTTGTGCATACATGATGGTTTAATTGGATTTAAGCATTTAAATACATTCCAAATATACATATACAACCACAGAATTTATATAGATCTCACACACACTCACATAAGACTTACTAATTTATATGACTTCCAACAATAAATTAAGGCCTCCACGTGGAGACATACCCTAGGTGTCTTGGCAGACAGGCGAACCTTGGTACAACTCTAGTGTCAATCCCCGATGACTCACCTACAGAAAAATACATAAAACAGAATGAGCAAAGCTCAGTGAATAATAGCACTCAAACAATTTAATGATTAAACTTGAGTTGTAATATTTATAACGTATATAAGTGCAAAGGTCATATAATTTCTCTTATCTTGTAAACATTTTCAGAACGGCCTTGGCCCCAGTCTTTAAACAGAATGGCTTTAAGCCCTTGAACAGAGTGGCATTAAGCCCTTAAACAGAATGGCAATCAGCCCTTAAACAGATCGGCATTAAGCCCTCTTCATGCATGTATGAACTCAAGAGGTGGCTCGCACAGATTCTAGAGGTGACTCACATTGCAGCACTTAGTTTCGTGCAGCACTTTGTTTCATACAACAGATCACACAGAATGGCCATAGGCCCAGATGTCACAGATTGGCCATAGGCCTCACATATGTTACAGAATGACCATAAGCCTCATAACTTTCTCAAAACAGCCATAGGCCTTATAACTTTCACAGAACGGCCATAGGCCTCAATTCACATATGTATGGACTCAAGAGGTGGCTCGTACGGATTCTAGAGGTGGCTCGCATTGCAGCACTTAGTTCCGTACAGCACTTTGTTCCATACCAGAAATCAATTATATCATGTCATAGCATAAACGAAACGGATAAACAGAACAGAATAATCCCAGACTCATAGGAATACCGTTCACAATGGTGCACATAAATTTCCCCATGGTTTATCACAAGTTGACATAGTTGTCTTACATATAACAAATCATTAGTAATAACTATTAACATATAAAGCAAACCATAATTCTATCCGATTAGCCATTTCGATGATTCATTATAAGATATTCAAAACATCATGTTCTTAGTAGGTGGGGCTTATGTTCACAATTGCATCCTGTCGAGAATTTGTACAGTATTAATTCATGCAGAGACATAGGCAATTTACAGTTCCCAATCATTCATAACAGTTAACGTAATTAATTTGCGAAGAACAGAGCGTTAATAATAAGAATTACTAACAGTAGGTAAATGTACAAGTACAGTACTATTACTCATAGTGGTAGGTCTCTGATAGTGGTGGAACGATGTCCTCGTCTTGACCTACAAGTAAAGTGCACAACACACAATATGAGATTATACTCGATCCTTTACTTATTCTCTTTGATTATTCAATCAATTAGTCATTGTGGTACCAAGCTCATTTTTCCTTAATAATTTATACTCCATGTCTCAGAAAACAGGAGAAATCAATGGGAAATGGTTTAGGTGAAGAAATGGTATAAAATTGGTTGACACAAAGTGAACAGTCGTCACTAATTTAGGCATAGTTATTTCTGTATTTATAATTTGGGAGTGAGACCACTTCCATTGGAAACTAGACTTCCGGGGCTTGATTTTAGGCTCAAGAATCACTCAAAACGGAGTCCCGAGGCAAGAGATATGCTTATTCAAAGTTGGCTGGATAAAGCTGTCTCCCGCACGTACGGGAAACAGAGCCGCACGTGCGGCTCTGGGCAGTGTGCAGTCCGAAAATGGCTCTTTTTGCTCCAACACTTGGTTTTTCCATTTTTAAGCTTGGTTCTTAACATAAATCACTCAAAAACATGTAAAATTTCCCTATAACAGAATAAACTAATATCAACCAAGTGTAATTTCATTTCAAACAATTCAATCTTTGTCTCAAAGTTCATCTTTGTCTCAAAGTTCAAAATTAATGCTTAATCTTTCATGATCTTCAAGGTTCTTAAAAACACAACTCACAACCCACAAATTCACATCATTCTTGCATAATCTAAAGTTTATTTCATGATATCCATGAGCTTGAGCTCCACTCATAAACAAAATTAGAGAACTCACCAGCTGGCGCTTGGTGCTTTTTAGCACCAAGCTCCTCTTTATTGATGTAATATTGCTCTATGTATGTTTCATCAATAAAGTTTTAACTTTTGCCGATCAAAAAAAAAAAAAAAAAAAATTCCTCAAATTAGCTCAAGTAAATACATAGATAAACCTTAACCCCAAATGGGTTTAAATCTTCCAAGATCTTTATGATTTTGCCAAATTGATACTTTAAACACAAGATTTCAAGATAGATTATCATACCTAACTCAATCCTTGTCTATCTCTTAGCTCACTTCAATTCCTCCAAGTCCCATGGGTTATCTTCTTTCTTTTCCTTCAATTCTCTTCAATCATCTTCAAAGCCTCCATGGATGTTGGGAAAGTTGTCTCTCTTCCCTATCTCCCTTTCACAGTTTCCTCTCTCTCTCTTTAGATATCTTGGTGTTTTTTACTCCAAAAAGATGAGTTCACCACTTATATAACTCATACACACCTATACATTTAATTAGATAAGCTTTATCACAAATAAGGAGGGCCAAACACGCCCTTACGAATCGCACAAAATTAAATTTCAATTAAACTTCCCAGATGACTTTAAAAATTGTGCTGATCGTAAATATGTTCCCTGTTCTGGTTTCTAAAGCCTCTAAGGCCTTCAATTTGCAGTATAGAGTTAACCACCCAAATGTGCATTAACGAATCAGACAAATTAGATTTCTAATTAATTTTCCCAAATAGTTCTAAAAATTCCCATTAACATACCCAAGTACTCAATTTTGATTTCTGAACCCATAAAGGTCGGTAATTTCAATTTTAAGTCCGGAACTCAGCAGATAAAGCTTCAATTCCAATTAAATTAAAACACATCATTTCATAATTAAATAAAGATGATTTCTTATACGCATTTTGGGGTCGTTACAGTTAATGCCACCCTCATAAAGGATGCAGTGATCCTCTAAACGAGGGTACAAAGTAGGAAGCTGAGCAGGGGTGTAGACCGCCCCGAACTCCGCTCCGCGCGCGAGGGCGCAAATTGTAGTTCTAGCTACTACAGTTCAGACTCCTGTCACGATTCTGAATCTAATCTCACAAAGTACAATTTAAGACTGATAAATCACCAAAGAGTCCAAATCCGGCAATTGGTTTTGAAAAATCAATTTTGAATAAAAAAGTGCCAAACATGGACTACTTTGCCAAATTTTAGAGTCGCCACCTAAATATTTTGTTTTGGAAAATTTAGGAAACCCTGACTCATGCCAAAGGCCACGTGTCCGCCATCACCAAATTTTCCTCGGCTCGGGAACTTGGGTACGAGAGGAGAAGGTCCTGAAATGAGCACCCCCACTCGCCCGATCAAAGATCGGCCTCTACTAACATGATATGTTGTTTTTAAAACACATGCGTTCTATTCCGGTTTATTAATCTATCTTACTATGTTATGCGCACAACATACAAGTATAGACTAAATCACTCAAGTTGGAACAAAACATCTCATGTTTGTTTTTCGAAAATGGTTTGGAAGTTGCTACTCGCAAGTAGGCTAAGTCGCGGATTTGCCACCCTGAAGTGGGCTTAGAAAAACATGATTTTGCCACTTCAAGTGGGCTTAAAACGTACATTTTGATGAATTGTTCCAATTCAAGCAATGAAGCCTCCACCCACAGGCATTCATGCAGTTAATCAATTAAGCAATTAGCCTCATGGCAAGCATGCTATCATGGCAGTCACTTACACACATGCAAGGATGCTAAAGCGTAAACACTCACAGTGTACTCCGAGCCAAAAAAGAAGCTAACTAGAAATCATGCATGATACTAGCTATGTTAAGATGCCTAATGCAACACATGCAAAATGCAACTAAAAAATAGGCTCGGCTATCTAGAATGGCATATGAAATGCAACAATTGATACATGTATTCAAATAAGAATTGAAATACAATGTAGTTTGAATGATGCGCCGAGCCCGGTGCATGCAAGACGAATGAATGATGCACGCATGCAAGCATAAGGATGCTAATTGAAATATGCCCTAAACTAACCATCGAAAGCTGGTAAATAAAAGGGAGAAAGAAATGGGGGTTAGAAGACATGTATATCACACACACACACACTTATTACAACATTTGTGCCCTCTCGACGGAGGGTCCGAATGAATACGCTAAGCTAGCTATGCTAAGCTAATCAACTAATCTAATAATCTAATTAGACTAATTATTACACAACCAAATTGAATAACTAGCTACACTTAATTATGACAAAACCTTAACTAATCAAATGAATTAATTAAGTTACAACACCGAATGCTAATTAACAAGTAAAGCACTAAATCAGGCTACCTCAGCTCTGCCTTGAACAAGAAAGGATGCATGCTCTTGATTCCTGTCCCGAAAAGCTTCCAAATGCTCTTTAGAGGCTCTGTCTGCAAGGTGTCCTTAAGAACTAGCTGCTGGATCTCACCAAAACAGTGCTGAGGAGTCCACCAGTGGCCTGCCGGCCATGAGAAGTTGCTGCCGATCCCCCTGCCAACCAAATATGCACACTGCCGACCAAGGATGATGGGTTGCCGGCCAGAAATAAGAGGGTGCCGGCCACTGATGTGCTGGGACACCAAGCTACAGCAGAGCACAAAATAGAGAAAATGGAGGGTCTCCCAAGGGTATGTACGCACTATGCCACTCCATATCACTTCAAAACATCAATGGAGGGGGGATCGTTGGATCCAAGGCCATCAATCGCGCATCTCGATGCATAACGGCCAAAGATCCAAATGTGTAAATTCAATAAATGCATGACAAACATGACACTAAGACCATCTCCTTATCATGAGAAATCAAAGGCAATGGAGACCAAGGGAGATTGGCCCATTTCATCACTTCAAGTATGAAATGAGCTAATCCACCTTGTGTTCAAACACAACACCGGGTTGAACACAATGCAATGCACACAAACAACATGACGTGCAAAACTCTCATACTAATCTTGACATGTTAAGATGGCATGCAAGACCCTATCATGCAAACACTCATGCACAACATGTTAATGGGCCAAGAACACCAAGGCTAGTGCAGAGGATAACACTATAAGCATGCATCACAATGCTTAAACATCCACACTAGCTCAAAATAGAGTTACATCATACCCAAAATAGTGGCAAAACATGCTGAAATGGAGACTCAAAGGACTAGACAAACATGCATACATGTTAATTCAAGATTAAGGCACAAGACACAACTCTCCAAATGCATTGAAAGAGTGAAACATGGAGTACAATGGCATATGTTCCAGCACTGAAATGGCATGCAAAATGACCTAAAATCGTGCAAACAACCCATGTAATGCATGTTGCAAGGCTTAAGCATCAAAGCTAGTGAAGTGTATTACACTAGAGGCATGCAAGACAATGCTCAAATGGCCAAACCAACCCCAAACTGACCTTATGTAGGCCAAAATAGTAGCCAAAATGGACTGAGATGATGCCTTAAAAAGAGTTTATGAAAAGATGGGAAACACAAGGGTAAAGGCCTAGGAAATAAGGTTCAAAGAATGGTGGTCAACCCCTCTACCTTTAATGGCCTTAAACCACAAGTTTCTGCCCATCAACATAGGTGAAAATTGGCCTCAAAATAGTAAGAAAAGACAGTGAACAAATAGAGGAAACAAGCTAAGAATTATACCTCTTGAAGAGGAGTAACCCTTTTGAATTATAAACCACCAATTCCACACCCTCAAGAGCTAAAATGCAAGCTCAATAACCTCAGCAAAAGACCCTCAAAATTTGGTTTAGAGAGTCTAGGTAGAAGGTATATAAGTTGCAAGAAAGAGAGAGAAATGTAGAGAGAAATATTTTCCAAAACTTTGCTCCACAAATTTTTTATAATCCTAATTTTTGAGAGGGAGTCATCTACATATAGAAATGCATGAGAGTATCTCAAAAATATCCATACAGACACAGTGCAGTGCATGCACATGTGGAGACAGCTGGCAAAAAGATCTGATTTTTGACACAAGTGGCTGGCAGGCCACTAATAGGGGGCGGCCGTACACCATTTGTGGCCAGTAGGCCACTAGTGGGTCTGTAGGTCGCTGGATGGTCAAGCTTGAAAAACTATTGTTTTGGTCCAAAAACAAGGCACAAGGTTTGTAGGTTTCTGAGGCTCAAAACTGAGGTTTCCTGCTAAGAAAATTGAGCATTTGGGCAAGCATATAAATTCATCATTGGGTGATCAATCAGTGGTGCCCAAGTCTTAAGGCCTGTCAAAAATAGGGTGTCTACACCAAGCTTCAAAGCAAGATTGGTTAGCTCAAAACTATTGTTTGCACAAATTAAACCAACCATATAATTGGAATATGAAAACCCAAGACAACTGTTGTCTCAAAAAGAAATTCCATGCTTCAAAACTTTAAAATTAGGCATTAAAACAAAATTGGTTGTTTCAAAGCTGTTATTCACAGATTACATAAACAAAGTAAGGAATAAAATACAATTGATTGTACAATTGGAACATAAAAACCAGATCGTGCAAATTGGAATGTCAAAAACCCAGTCTCATTAACGTATAAATATTTACACTAGGAGGGCCTATTTGGCTACAAATTAAATTTCATAATAGTAAGGAATGGAAAAAGTAACAAGTTCATTGAATTTAACCCAGCAATGTTCATGAACTTATGTTCTTTCTTTATTCTGTCTTCAATTCTATCTAACCTGGGTTTTTGCAGTTGATGTGCTCTTATTTGATGGAAAAGCTACTCAGCTTTCACCTCAAACTCCGTTGCCTTCAAATCTTGCTCTATCCCGTCCATGTCTACATCATCCCAATACACTGAGTCCTTGTTCTTGAAAGCATCATAGTCTTCAAGAAGGTTCTTTGCTTCGTACTGGGTTTGAATTCGAATAGTAGTGATTTTATCCAATGAATCAAGAGTGGCGAGGGAATTTTTATACTAGTTGAGTAAGAGAGGGAGTTAGTCTAAGAAGGTGTCGAGTTTTGTTTGAGCTATGGGGTTGAGAATGTGACCTTGAGACACAATGTCACAATCCCATAGGAAGTTCTTGTGAGGAACCTCATCTCCAAGTACTTCGAAAGGCAAATGAGAGAAAGCGGTGGGAAGGAGTTAAGCTTTATACTACTGAAATGCAGTTGGAGGAACTGAAGATTGATAGAAAGAGAAATGCTTACCCTCAAAAATGGTAAGTTTCAATTCCTCCATCCAGCTAGGATTCTGAGGGAGAGGGAGTGTAGAAGGGTCCATCCCAAAATAAGAAGGGAATTGGGGGTCATTCACGCACTCCAGCCAGTCAGAAAAACAATATTTTGCTTTCTTAGCCAAGAATGAGGAACTGAATCCTAATGCCTCGATTGGATTAGAAGCCTACTGCACTATCCTCATTGGCAGGAAGAGTTATACCATGCTGAAAGCAAGTTATCCTCTAAACAACAACAGCGATCAAAAGGTATATAGGGGTATACTACTAAGCTTCGAGAAGAAGGAGGCACCAAAAGGAGATCATCGAATTCAATAATTCTATGATGAATCTACTCCCTTATTTGAGGTTGAACCGGTGTTAACCAAGCATTCCAGCTAATATTTCCAGACAAGGATGAAGCAACTTCATCCCATGCAAAAAGTTTTGGAGCAAAGGAAGAGCTTCCATGATCCATTTGTGCAAATGCTTGGTCTAAAGGTTCGTATGGTGCAAAAGCTTCCATAACTTGTACAAATGGGGTTGGACAAGTGTGGCCAATAAATATATGGAGGTTCTTTCAAGGTCAATCATCATTGTCAAATACCTCCGCGTATGCTCGATCGATGTAGGAGAGGGGTTGATTGGCAATTAAAGATGTATCAGTCTCTTTATATTCACAGATAGTGGAGGGAATGTTCAAAGCATAAAGAAGAATTTAATGAAGTTCAATGCTTCATTTCTAAGAAGATGGTTACTTCAGCCAAGTCCATGCACATCCTAGGACATGGACAAAGTACACTGGTTCACTAATATCACCAAGTATTGGATATATTGGTACGGGGGGTAATGTTGGCTATATATTTTGTGCAGGCCAATCACAGCTTAACACGTGGCTCGTAAAAGGTAATTTAGGGAGTTAATGCAAGTCTTCAATCAACGATAGACATGTGGCAGTTCATATTGGTAATGGTGGTTCTGCGTCGCATGGAAGCAGTTAGAAGGTGCGAGGTGACGTGGCCCAACGATTACTCACAATTCAAATTCAAATTCAAGAGGAAAGCCCAACTGCAAAGAAGGCGTCATGGAAGCAGATTGTTCAGGGCTATAACCAATGATCGTGGAAAGGCATTTCGACGATTAGAAGTCTACTTCAACGGTTGCCATTGGAGAGTATAAATAGAAGAGAAGACCAACAGAAGAGGGACCCAGACTCAGATCCATAAACCAGTCGTTTACTTTATATTTTCTTTCCAGTTCTTTACGTTTCCAATTCTTCAATTCCTGTACTGCACTTCATTTCCTAGAAGTAGTTTCAAGTAGCCGCTGCTATAAAACTTTTCAAGGCTAGGTCATTTCATTGTAAGTTCTTAGTTACTCAATGAAATTCAGTTTTTGAACTATTTTGTACCTGTGATCATTTATAAGGTTTTCCTAAGCAAGCCAGAAAGTCCTCTACGTTGAAGTTGAAATAATTTCAACACAATCATCTGATAATTGGTTGGCAATTAAAATTCTGTAAGGACTTATTGATCCTTGTTGGCCGCTTTAAATTACATAATTGCCCTTCGAAAGCCAAAAAAGCCAACACCTCCCTTTTGCATATATAATATACTAGTGGAAAATCCATGCTATGGATTTGATTTTATAATTTAATAAAGTAAAATAGATAACCTTATACATATGTAACAAATAAAATAATTCATAAAAAACAATTGTGACATGATTTGGGTACCATTTTTTCACATTGGGCTATTGTGTTCTATGTTTTTTAATGCCACCAACCTTACGCCAAGTTTGGGAACCACCTAAAATAGTTAAAAACACTACAATAAAAAAAGGTTTTTACGCACGCAATAAAAACCCTTCTATGACGTACAGCGCGCGTCATGTTATGACCAGTCATGGAAAGTCATTCACTTTCAATGACATGCTTCATACGTCGTTAAAAACTATTTAACGGTAGATTTTATGCGTCGTTGTTAGTTTTTCTATGACATGCTAGAGTACGCCGTTAAAAATTATTTAACGGCAGATTTTGTGCGTCGTTGTTAGTTTTTCTACGACTACTTTTGCACGTTGTTAATTGGTGAAACACATAACAATGCTGATTGTGCGCCGTAATATATGTAATACAATGACTTATTATGCCTACCGTAGAATATGCAGTTTTTTTATTTTTAAATTCAGCAAGTTCTATTTGACCAATTTTGTACAATCTAACAAATATTACAAACAAACATCACAAAACATTAATCAACCACCAAAATATTGTTTGAAACAACAAAAAGAAACTATATCCATAAATTATAAACATTCAATAATTGCCTATACATTCCAAACATTTGAAAACTATATCCTTAAGTTCTAAACTATACAAAAGTTTAAACCATCCAAAACTATGCATATCTAACTTTCAAAACATATCAACAACTATTAGGAGATTATTTAAAACTACCGACAACAGTTCCTATAGCAGTTGCAACTGCAGCTGTAGCAAATCCATTTGCTCCTGTCACAGGGACAAGGGTGCCCAATGTATGTGTTAAGGCACCTAAATCAGCGAAATAGCTGGAGCAACTAACCCTATTGCATTTCTTGTCTGCATAACAAAGGAAACTTCACATAAGTACAAAATCCAACGGCTCATGGACAAAAATATTTCTTGAGGTATTAAGAAATGATCAAAAAATTTTAAAACATTTTCAAAATTAATAAGATAATTCAATGGCCCCATAAAAGCAATGTCATAATGAAAAATTATCAAAAATTCAAAATCTCAATAGTTTTCTACTAAATCTAGGCCATAAGAAGCTCAAGAGAAAAATCAAATTTAAAAAGAGGAAGAGGTGGAATTAATCTACTTCGATGCAGCACTTACTTGGGACTTGCATAATTATGTTAAAGGATCTCTATGTATGAGGTTTAGGTTTGTATAGGATCTCCATTGTAAGTTCCAAAATAAAGAGTCTAAGTCAAATTAGAGTCTATATTATTTACACATTTAAAAAGAAACTTTCAATCCATTATAGAAGAAATATAGGTAAGTTTTAGTAGCTTTAGGCGCTTTTTGGGACAATGTGATGTAATTCTACCTAAGTACTTAGTAGCAAATACATAAGATAATGAACTATAAGAATAATCCCTAAGTTAATCTTTTTCTTCTTGTCTAATTTTTCACTAGTATCTAATTCAATCACAAGCTAGCAGACGAGAGATGCAAAACAAATAGATTTTCATGACTGAAGCAGACAGGAAGTAATAAACTGATGTAATCCCAATACTTCCATGACTAAACCTTTGGATCATATAAGAAAACAATAAATTGATGTAATAAACTATTTTGGGAAGTAAAGAAAGGTCTTCTCTTATGACCATAAATACCTCAGATAAAGCAAGCTGAAAGAAAAGAGACATGCTGAAAAACCTCAGCATAACAAAGGTCTTCTCTTATGATCATTTTTTTAGAGAAGATGAAATAACAAGAGAATTTGGAATGCATTAGCTATAATTCCCAACCCAAACAATTCTAGCAATATAGGCATAGATGAAAGAAAGATTACACACCTTCAAGCTACTGATATCTTTTGTCTCCCCAGGCAGCGGACTCACTGTTGCATGTTTCAACTTTCCTTTCTCTTAAAAATAAAAATATGCCACCAAATTAATGACCATAAATACATTTTTTTTTTAACGAAAAAAAGAATCTTAAACATTAGTTCTTCTAAATCAAACTTTTTAATTAGAAAATTAATAATGGATAATAGGATTTAATAAGGTTGAAGTACCTGCAGCACTAATCCGCCCAATATGATGCAAGGAGTTGGCCAGGGCTGACTTGCCAACATTGGGAATCCCAACTAGTAGCACTTTTATGGTATGATTAGCAAGATCAGTCTTCTTCAATTCTCTAACTCAGGCTTATAAGAAGTTCAGGAACTGTAAAATGTGAACTCCAATCAAATGATACTAAATTTGATAAACCAAGGTTGAATTAAGAGAATCAACTACAGAACAATGAGCTTTATTGCCTTCTCATAGATGAAGCTATTATGGGACTTCCTCTCATGACCCAAACAGGCCCCCATGGGTTAAGGTCATAACCGGCCAGTAATCAAGAGATTACCTATGGCCTCAAACCAGATTAGATATATTTCAACAGAGTTAAGGGGCCAAAACGGAAGCAAACTTAAAACTTTTGTCCATAGAGTTGTGCTTACATGGCACATCATAACATCTCACTTATATTCATTAATAAGCCACATCAAAGGAAGTTAACATATAAGCACAACAGGATCATTCAAGTCATAGTCAGCCAAACCAAAAGCTTATATACAAAGGTAATTCAAAGCTTTCACCAACATAGCAAAAATATAACAAAAGAACAAAAGGGCGAAAACAAGTCTCATGCGTGAGATGTAAGGGCTGACTCCTTAAAACTTTGACTGTTTCTCACATGTTTCACTGGGGCTGGGTTTGGACATCTCTTGGCTTACCTACAGATTCATGAATGAGATTGAGCGAAAGCCCAGTGAATAATATCAAATAAAGAAGATACATGAACAAAATTTTAAATAGATGCATCGGACGGCCTTGGGCCCAATTCATGTTTCTATCTATTGCATCAAACGACTACAAATCCAGACGTATCAAACAACTTCGGGCCCAATTCATTTGTATTGAACAGCCTTTGGCCCATTCATTCATATCCGACGACCTTTGGCCCAATCTTCCATGTCAAATGGCCTTTGGCCCAATCATTCATATCCAACGGCCTTAGGCCCAATCATTCATGTCAAACGTCCTTTGGCCCAATCATTCATATCCAACGGCCTTTGGCCCAATCATTCATATCCAACGGCCTTTGGCCCAATCATTCATGTCAAACGGCCTTCGGCCCAATTGTATGGCATAACAAATATTATCCACCTTTCAAATTAACAAACTTACGAAACTCAAATAAGAGTAAATAATTAGACAAATAGCATACTTCAAAATATCTTTATTAAGATATTACTCACAGTGTTCACCTGGTGGATTCATCCTTGTGCTCGACCCATAATACATAACACATATGTGGGTCACAAACGATTCAATCCGTTCTTAATTTATACATCCCTCTTAGGCTTCTTTCTTATCCTTTTTAACTCATTTATAATGTTCAATTCATGCCTAAGAGTGCTTAGAAATGAAAGAGAACGGAAAACAAAACTTAAATTAACTTTACAAAATTTCTGAAACAGGGCTCCCCATTCGAGCGCGGTTTCTGCCGCTCAAGCGGACCCCTCTTACCTGCAAAAGTGCTGGTTGCCTTATTTTTACGCTCGAGCGTGACTTCAGATGCTCGAACTGAGAGTCGACACATGTGACTGACGCTCAAGCGTGACTCTCCCCGCTCGAGCGGTCATCAATGTCTACAAAAGTTCTGGGAACTAACATTTCACGCTCGAGCGGCGCTTTGCCCGCTCGAGCGGACATGCAAAATTCTGGAATTTCCAGAATTGTTCCTGAAGATCAAACTTGACATTCAAAGGCCCAAAACTCGAATTTTGGGCACCAAAGCATGGGGAATCAATACATAACATGAGAGCATAGGAGATTTGAGACCAATTGTTCAAAACTATTATCCAATTCTCAAATCATCTTAACAAAACACATAGCTTTATAATTGACTTCAATATACAAATAATCAAACTCTACAACTTCATGAATTAGACATGCATATGTAATATAAACTCCAATATCACTTCAAATGGCACAAGTGATGTTTATACTCATGAAACTCAACAAAACCATGCTTGCATGCATGATTCAACTCTCAATTTCTCATAATTGACATGCTACATGTTAGATTATGCAAATTCATGGTAACCCTCTTCATGCATGTACATATAACCTTCAATCTCATCATGATCAATTCAACTCATGTTCTTGATTACTATTTAATCTTGAATTCACAAAGTCATATACTCAAACCGATGAATTTACTCACCTAGGAGCTCAAATATTCCAAATTATAGCTAATTCTTGAGTTAAACTCCAAGATCTTCAAGCTTCTTGAGCAATTGTCCAACTTGAGCTCCCTCTCTCTCTCTAGCCGGCACACACACTCTCTCTCTTTAGAGTGTAATCTTGGCAAAAATGAGTTCAAAATAGAGGAATTGAGTGTATATAAGCCTATTTATAGGCTTGGCTAATTAAATTGATTAAGGCTAAGTAATTGAGTCTAATTTAATCACTCTGAATCTAATTATTTTGACCCGAATAAATTTGCAATTAAATTTCACCATAGGCTCTAAAAATTACGCCATTCACAATGGCATAGTCAATTTCAATTTTTGTGGCCGATAAGGCCTTCAATTTTCAGTTCATAACAGTAAGTTGAACAGATTTTTCCTAGGTGAACAGATGGAAATTCAAAACCACATATAATCATATAAATGGCACTCAAAATCATATTAAACACATAATCACAATCATAATTAAGATCAATTAGCATAATACAGAACAAGGTTATCACACTTCCGTTATGGACATGAAGTTCAGACTAGAGTCACCTATAAATAATGACCAAAAGTAATCCTTACCAAGTAAACCCAAGTTCAAACAAAAGAAGAGAGAAACAAATCTTAAATAAGTTTTTACAATCCTTGTTTAGAACTGTTCAAGAGACAATTGCATTTTTCAGTGCACCAATGTATGTGATTGCACAGTGCGTCCTGAGAAACAAGAAAACTACTCGGGCTTGGGCTTCACGCATCCCGAGATAAAATACACCCAGGATCACACTTCACGTGTCCTAAGATACAAGAAAATCACTCGAGCTCGCGCTTCACGCGTCCCAAGATAAAAACAAAGAGGTGTGCAATAGATGCACAAAATGAACAAATGTGATAGATGCACAAAGTGAACGTGTGCGATAGATGCACAAAATGAACGTGATTGTAAATTGAGACAGTGAGAACGCATGTTCTATGCAAGATGGTCAATCAACGTATGATGTTAATTGAAGGCATGTTCTATGCAAGAAACAAAAGCATATTCTATGCATTCTATGCACAAAACAAGAGCATATTCTTTGCATTCTATGCATGAAATAAGAGCATATTCTATGCAACAATAGAGTATAAAAGTCCAACTAGTGCCCTGAACCAAGTATAAAAGCTACACATCACTACTAATTTAAAAATACTAAAAAATAGGAATTAAGTAACCTCAACTAAAGCGCACTAACACGGGTCAACCCAACTCACCATTACTCTTAAATATTATCTAAGTTCATGTTCTTCAAGGTCTAAAATCACCCAAGACATGGGTTCCGATCGAAACTTAACTAAAAGTAACTTTAAGATAAAACAGAGTTTTAAACAAGTTTTCCCAATCTATTCGCTAACTTTGAAAATTACAAACCCACTCTACACCATTCGAAAAATTCCAAAACCCTCCAAATGTCAACTAATATATTCTAAGTTTCAAACCCAATTGGTTTCACTTGATTTGCTTATCAAAATAATTATTTACAATTAATTATATCCAAACAGATTGTTTTCTGCAGCACTTTAAAGAAAATAATGATTCTCTTAGTATACATGAGCAATCAATGCACGGCCAAAAACGTACGAAACTAGACTCGTAACCGGTTCTAATGACGCTGATTTGATAATTTTTGGATTTATACCCAAAGAGAACAACACTCCCGAACTTACTGTTTAAAACCAGTTTTCTGGACAAATTTGAACGCATCAGTTTATACAGATTTCGACTCCCAAAAATTATGAAAAAATTCAGATATGCAACTCAATATGTAATTAATCTACTGTAAAAATTTCAGTTCAATATTCATTCGTTTGATATGGTTACTTGATTTTTAAAGTTTGTGATTTTATGCAAAATTCTTATCCAACGCCTTTAGCTCCTTAATTCGCTTTAAAATTTTGCATGATTATACACAAAACACTATCCCAATCAGCCAAATATTTCATAGCCATGCCCAACACATGTACCTACTTCACCGATTTGACCCATCAACTACGCAGCAACTCACAAGAAGAAGAAAAAGATGGTGAGGGAATAAAAAAAATAAGGGATTTACCTTGCCAATGGCCGCCACAAAACTCAACAATTTTCAGCACTTTTGACCCAATAAGCCTAGACGTCTCTCTCCCTCTCTTTACCTCTCACTGCTGCTTAGAAAATTGTGGGAAACAATAACATAAGAATTAGGCTTTTATTATCCTTTATATATATATATATATATATCTAACCAAATGGCTTTAATTTATTATCTTTTGTTTTATTTTATTTTCTCTCTCAATTAATTTAAATAACTTACAAATATTATTAGATCAAAATATGCTTACTAATTTGTCACTCATTTTTTTTTAAATAATAAATCTTGCCTTTAAATTAAAGACTTTCACCATAAATTTATTTTAGGTTTTAAAATTAATTAAAAGACCTTCCAAATATTTAATTTGCACTTAAAGATTAATAAGAAAAATATTTGGGATTGTAAAATTACTATTATTTAACTATTTGTTTGATTTTTATATTCGGGTTCTCACATTCTCCCCCCCCCCCTAAAAGAAAAGTTTCTTCCTCGAAACTAACCTGAGTAAATCATAAGAATAGATGTGGGTACTTCTCCCGCATCTCGTCCTCTCGTTCCCAAGTTGCCTCTTCAACTAGATTACTACGCCACAGTACCTTAACCAATTTAATAGCCTTTGTACGCAATATTTTATCTTTCGAATCCAAAATCTGAACAGGCATCTCCTCATACGAAAAATCCTCTCTAATCTAAAGCGGCTCATAATCTATCACATGCAACAAATTGTGCACATATTTCGTCAGCATAGACACCTGAAACACATTATGCACTCCTGCCAACCTAGGGGGTAGAGCAACACAGTACGCAACCTTACCAATCTTCTCCAATACCTCAAATGGACCAATGTATCTAGGACTCAACTTTCCTTTCTTTCCGAACTTGATGACTCCTTTCCATGGTGATACTTTCAAGAATACCATATCCCCCACGTGAAACTCTAAATCTCTCCTACGATGATCAACATAATTTTTTTGTCTACTATGAGCAGTCAATAATCTCTCTCTGATGGTGATAATTTTATGTGTAGCATCCTCTACCAAATCAGGTCCCAATATTTGCCTCTCACTAACCTCATATCAACACAAAGGAGGCCTATACTTTCTCACATACAAAGCCTCATAAGAAGCTACTCCCAAACTAGAATGATGACTATTATTATACACAAACTCCATGAGCGGCAAATAATCATCCCAATTACCTCTCCACTCCAAATCACAAGCCCTCAACATATCCTCAAGGGTTTGAATAGTCCTCTCCGATTGCCCATCTATCTGAGGGTGATAAGCTGAACTAAAATTTAACCGAGTACCCATAGTTGACTGTAATGCACCCCAAAACTTAGACACAAAACGAGGGTCCCTATCTAACACTATTGACACAGGTGCACCATACAATCTAATAATCTCCTTCACATACAACTGTGCAAAACAAACTAGAGAATAGTTCATCTGAACTGCAATAAAATGTGCTAACTTGGTTAATCTATCAACAACTACCTAAACTGTATCGTGATTACTACTAGTACAAGGTAAACCACACACAAAGTCCATGGTAATATGATCCCACTTCCACTCTGGTATACGTAAGGGTTGTAGTTTCCCCGCAGGTTTCTGATGTTCTACTTTAACCTGTTGACACACCAAACACTGAGCCACAAATTCTACAATATACATCTCCTTTCATACCATTCCACCAAAAATGTTCATGAAGATCCCGATACATCTTAGTGCTTCCAGGATGAATACTGTAACTAGAACTATGTGCCTCCGTCATAATCTCCTTCCTCAAATCACCACCAGCAGGAACACAAATTCGGCTACGGAATCTAAGCAACCTATCATCACTAACCACAAAATCTACATGCTTACCCTCTGCCATCTCTCCTTTAATACACTCACACTGGGGGTCAATCTCTTGAGCTAAACGAATTTGTTCTCTCAAGGTCAGCTGAACTGTCAATTGACTAAAATAAGCACTATCACCAGGCGTAATAACCTCAAGCCTCATATGTCTCATGTCTTCCACAAAACAACTCTTAATACATAAAGCAGCTATATCTCCAATTGTGACCTTCCTACTCAAGGCATCTACCACCACATTTCCTTTCTCGGATGATATAAAATATTCACATCGTAATCTTTTAGTAACTCAAGCCATCTTATTTGCCTCAAAGTTAGTTCCTTCTGTGTGAAAATATACTTCAAACTCTTATGATCATTGTAAATCTCACATGACTCTCTATACAAATAATGTCGCCAAATCTTAAGAGCGAAAATCATTACTGCTAACTCCAAGTCATGCGTAGGATAATTTCTCTCATGCACTTTTAACTATCGTGACGCATAAGCAATCACATTCCCATGCTGCATGAGCACACATCCTAAACCCTGTCATGAAGCAACACTATAAATCACAAAACCATCACCATCTACCGGTAAGGCATGGATTGGAGCTGATGTCAACCTCTATTTAAACTCTTGGAAGCTACGTTCACAATCATCATTCCACTCAAACTTTACCCCTTTCCTGGTGAGATTGGTAAATGGCAAAGCAATACAGGAGAATCCTTCCACAAACAGTCTGTAATATCCAGCAAGCCCTAGAAAGCTACGTACCTTTGTCACAGTAGTAAGTCATGGCCAATCAACAATTGCTGCCACCTATGTGTTATCCACAGATACCCCATCTTTACTCACCACATGACCCAAAAAGGATACACTGCTCAATCAGAATTCACACTTCTTAAATTTTGCATACAGTCTCTTCTCCCTAAGGATCTGCAGTACTACCCTCAAATGCTGCTCATGCTCCTCCTTCCTCGTCAAATAAATTAGGATGACATCAATAAACACTACCACAAATTTATCCAGTTGGGGTTTAAATACTCTGTTCATTAAATCCATGAATGCGGCTGGTGCATTTGTGAGACCAAAATGCATCACCAAGAACTCATAATGCCCATAACGGGTTCTAAAAGCTATCTTAGAAATATTCTCATCCTTTACCTTCAACTAGTGATAGCCTAACCTCAAGTCAATCTTAGAGAATACCTGAGCTCCCTGCAATTGGTCAAATAGGTCATCAATACATGGCAAAGGATACCTATTTTTCACTATGACTTTGTTCAATTCCCTAAAATCAATACACAATCTCATAGACCCATCCTCCTTCTTCACAAATAACACAGGTGCTCCCCAAGGTGAAACGCTAGGCCTAATAAAACCTTTTCCTAACAACTCCTGTAACTGAGTTTGTAACTTCCCCAACTCCAATGGTACCATTCTATAGGGCACTTTAGAAATAAGTGTTGTGTCAAGGACCGAGATAATTGAAAATTCTACCACACGATCTGGAGGAAGTCCAGGTAGATCCTCTAGAAAAACATCAACACATTCCCTGTCACGACCCAAACCCGCCCCTATGGGTTTAGCACCGTAACCGACCAGTAATCCAAGATTACCGAAGGCCTGCTCAACAGTAATACAGTAAAACAGAGTACAGGGGCCTGGCCGAAGCCAATAAAGTAAATAAACAATGTCCAATGAGCTGTGACAGTCTAAATGCCATAAAGACTTTTCATATATACATATAAACAATGCAGAACAGTATGTTCAACATTTATAATCATCCAGATCAGGGACCTAATCCCTATTAAACAGTACAGTAACAGTCTATACAGTCTACAAAACAGTTACAGAGACAGACGGGGGAAATTAAAGCACCCCTAAGCCATAGCTTGACAGGCCTGGAACCTCGCAGTGAGGCACAATGGTTGGATTGATAAAACTGGAGCTTACCCCGACGCTTCTAGCCACAGTCTAGTGCCTGTACACCTACATATATATATGAGCTGTGAGCTAAAGTCCAGTGAATAACATAATGCGTAAAGGGGTTTAGAATGAATGTCCTTACAGTAATGAAAACAGTTCATTAAATCAGTATTTTAGTCGTTCAGTCAGTACAGTCATATGTGGTACATCCATTAGCATAATAATACAGTAAACAGTAGGGTCTTGAAAGACCGAACAGTCAATGATGGCCATCAATCAGTAAACAGTAGTGGTTCCAACAAGGAAACCGACAAAAATCTCTGTAACGGTAACAGTCAGTAACAATAGTTGCTAAGGATGCCACAATACAGTTCAGAATAGAGGACATACATTTATTATATTAACAGTGTCAATTCAGAAACAGTACAGTTCAATTGTTCAGAAAATAATCATTTTTGAACATATCTTTACACAGTTGTTATTCACAGAGTTTTGGGCTACAATTAGGCTAGAGCGCGTCCCTAGTCGCCGACCCTACATAGTTTACAGATTGAATACACACTAAGCTACACAGTTGGGAAAGATAATAACTTAATCCCTAATTTGCCTTGGTGTGGTTCTACATCTATATCCTCATTAAGATGCCTTAAACTAGGCCTAAGAATGCCTAGGATGCAATGAGGATGCAAAGATGCACTTTAAAAGAATTTTCAGAAAACAGGGGTCCCGCTCGAGCATAGATTAATCCGCTCGAGCGGACATGCAGAAAAAGGTTTCCGCTCGAGCTCAGACTCAACCACTCGAGCGTACTGCAAAACAGTCAAAAGTGCTGGATAGGTGAAATTCACGCTCGATTGGGAGCTCGACATCCGCTCGAGCGTAAGACACAAGTTCCCACTCGAGCGTAAATTACCCCGCTCGAGCTGACTTAAAAACAAAACAAAATGCTGGGAGCACGATTTCCACGCTCGAGCGCCAGTCACCCCGCTCGAGTGTGAGTTCAAAATCTAGAATTCCCAGATTTGAACCTCAAGCTCAAATTTAACTACAAATGTATCAAATTCGATTCCTTTGGGCCCATTTCCTGGAAAACACTTCAAAACTCATAGTTTAACATGATTCAAAGCTCAATTTATAAAATCAAAGCCCAAGGGAAGATCAATTCGCCTCAAATTCAAGCCAATTTTCACGAACAAGATGAACATGTAACATGCATGAAGTTAAACAGCTTCCAAGCCTCAAATGCATGCTCTATTGAGATAATATCTTCAAAGACAAGATGAATTCATGAACTTAACATAAATATGAGCATGCATGTGACAATCTTCCATGGAATCAACTCAAAATTCAATAATATAGGCATGCATGCATGAATTAAGCTATAATTCAACATGTTAGAACTAAATCATGACTTGGCTTCTCAATTAGACATGAACCATGCAAGAATCAACTTAAACACAACAATGAGAGGTTAAATCTCCTTACCTGAGTCTTGAGTTAAGGTGTAGGAGCTTAATTATGTAATCAACCTTCAATTTCTTCAATTCTCCAAGCAAAACACAAGAAGGAATTCAATTCCTCTCCCTCTCTCTCTCTTGGTCGGCTAAGGCAAGGGAAATAAGCTGATGAAATGTTTGCCTAAGTGTATAATAAGGCTCAAATATAGTTCATAAAGTGGCTCACTCACAATGGCAAAGTTGTAGATAAGCCTAACTCTTTAATTAGCTTTACTTAATCTAGTTTAATCATACTAAATCAAATTTTGGATAAATATCCCATAAAATCACATAAATTATGATGATCATAAAACACTAATCGATCTCCGGTTCGGCCGCCGATAAGGCCTTCAATTCGCAATTTAAACGTAAAACATGAACAGATAATCAAACAGTCAAACAGATAGATAGTGCATTTAAACAGATACAGTCAATCAATCAGTTTCAAATTTCCGTCAGTCAGTTCAATATTTCAATCAGTTCAATTACTTTTCATAATCAGTCTCAGTTTAGCAGTAATCGGTAGTTTATCGGTAAACAGTGGTGAGGGTTGTTACATTCCCTCACTACAAGAAACTCCTCTAACTTTTTCTCTGGCTGTTCGGCAAACATCACACAAGCTAAATAACCATGACACCCTTTACTCAACATTCGGTTAGCCCGAAGGGAAGAAATAAAACAGATAAAAGACCCTTTCCTATCTCCCTGAAAGAAAAACTCAAGTTGTCTCAGCATAGAAAAAACTACCATCTTTCTAAAACAATCAACAGAGGCATGATGTTTCACTAACCAATCCATTCCCAAAATCACGTCAAAATTCTTCATCTCTAAAGAAATCAAATCCACTAGAAAAATTCTACCATCCATCTCTATCTCACAAGATCTACAAACATCTCCCAATATTACTGTTTCTCTTAATGGAGTAGACACGATAATACTGACATTCAAAGGCTCACAAGGAATAGACAATCCGTGTAGATATCTAGGTGCTAACTCTTAACCTTCAAAATTAAATCAAGAAAGATTCAACACAGGTTTAAACAAAACTAACTTAACTAAACACTACTAAAGACTACAGGGACTCGGACCTCGTCTAAATGATGAAATGCAAGATATGTAACTCGAGAAACTACAGCTCTGATACCACAATTGTCACACCCCAAACCCGAGTATGACCGGTCGTGGCCCACAAGGCCTTAGCCCAAGGCACACGTAAGCCTAAACACAAATCCATAATCACATTGAACAACTAAACAATAGTCCAATAATAAATAACCAAACTCAATCCAGTGACATACCACAAGTATAAACGGCAAAACCAACCGTAATCAATACCATCCAAACATATGGGATATAAACAGCCCACATATCAAAATAATCTTAAATGAACCTCAATAAAAATAAAAATAAATATGCACAGTTTTGACATAACAATCTAAAACAAAATAAATGAATGCCCTAGAGGTCCATGCAATCGAGTCCCCACAATGCCATGAGTCCACTCTAAGTCCTTCTAACACCTGGAAATGATAAACAACTAAGTCAGCTGATATCTCAATGAGTCGCAAGATGGATAGTAAATACAGTTTTGAAAACAGGGTTCAATTCCAAAATAAGATATATATCACAGAAACTAGATTGACATACAGTTTGGTAAAGACAATCTGTTTCAAAAAGAAGGTTCCACAGTTCAACAGTTAAAATACTCATGTCTCTCAAAAACATAATAAATGACATTTTTCACTTAAAACAGATTACAACATGAACACCAATAATTTTCTGGGTACCAAGAAATAACAAATAATATGCCACACAGTTCTCAAGGTTATAAGCCCCTTTGGATCCAATACCGAACTAAGAGTCATCCTCAAGGTGGCAACCCGGGCCTTTCCTTAAAAACGATCCGATTGAAGGTCACCTAGCTTAACCCAGGTCTTTTCCTTACAATCGTTGAGCACTAGAGTCATCACGGCCTAACCTGGTTCTGTTCCCTAATGGCCAGAGTCACCACACACAGTGGAATAATTTCCCTGGACTAAAATACACAAATGGTCCTTGTAGACGCGTCTCGCGAGGGGCCCTCGCTACAGTTCGGACTCGATTCGTGTCACGGTTCTTAATCTGAACCAAAGAGTCCAAATCCGGCAAATCGTTTTGAGAAACAGATTTTTGAAAAGAAGTGCCAAACATGGACTGCTTCGCCAGATACAGAGTCGCCACCTAAATATTTTGTTATGGGGGAATTTAGGAAACCCTGACTCGGTGCCGAAGGCCACATGTCCGTCATCACCGGAGTTGTCTCGGCTCGGGAGCTTGGGTACGATCGGGGAAGGTCAGCTATGAGCACTCCCTTTCGCCCGATCCGAAGACCGGCCTCTACTAACCATGATATCCGATTTTGAAAACGTTATGTGTTCTTATTCCATTTATTAGCCTAGAATTACTATGTTATGCGTGCAGCAAACAAGTATAGACTAGATTGCCTAATTTGGAAACAAGCATTGCATATCCGTTTGTTTTGAAAAGCGCTTCGGAATTTGCTACTCACAAGTAGGCTAAAACACGGATTTCAATGAGTTCTCCAACTCAAACAATCCAACCTTCACCCACGGGCATTCAAACAGTAATAACACGTAAGCATTTAGCCGCATGGCAAACATACTGTCATGGCAACATTCACACGCATGCGAGATGCTGAAGCATAAATACTTACATCGTACTCCGTGCCAAAACAAAGAACTCGTTAGCAAACATGCATGATCCAAGTCCATGTTAAATGCCTAATGTATCGCATACAAAATGTTGCTAGAATAGGCTCGGCTAACCTAAACATGGCATGTGAAAATGCGCAACTAACATGTATTCAGTTTGGAATTTGAAATACGAATGCAGTTAGCATGATGTACCGAGCCTAATGCATGTAATACAAATGCATGAATGCACGCATGCATAGCATAAGGTATGCTAATTTAAAAAATGCCCTAATCTACCATCATAAGCAGGTAAATAAAAGGGAAGAAAGAAGTGGGGATTGGAAGACATACACATACTCACCCACACTTATTACATCATTGCCCTCACTAGGAGGTGGGAAATAAATATTACAGTCCAAATGATAAGCAAATAAATTATTACAGAATTTCTAATTAATTAATAAAAAGAATGCAAGAGAAAGAAGAGGATGGCCACAACCTCTGCCTCGGGATGCGCGAATGATGCGTGCTCGAAATCCGACTCGCCTGAAAAACCCGCGCCGTACCTCTGCCACCTCTGTTTACACTACCCTGTCTTTCTGAAAATTGCCACAACCCCGGAACAGGTTCTTTGCATGCCACAGAGTACCACCGGCTGGGGGAAATCCCCACCGGCAGTCCAGGATTTTCATCAGCTGCTCTTGGATCTATCGGCTGCAAACAGATTGCCGGCCGGCACTGAATTCTGCCGGTCGGCAGAAACTTCCTGCAGAAGACAGTTTTGGCAGCAAACAGAGGACAGACAATATGGCATGGGATTTCAGGCATATGTAAGCATGGTCATGCTTCCTATCATGCTTTAAACTCAAGGAAGCATGGCCCTCGATCCTCGAGCCATCAATGGTGCATGATAGCCCAAGGGATCAAATTTGTCACTTGATGTAAAGATGCATGCAACAAACAAAATGAGAACCAAAGCCTTATCAAGTCGGAGTCAAAGGCCTCGATGACCGAGAATCAAGGCACATTACATCACTTGAAGTATGAATGTCCCTTGATCCTCACATTTGGCTTGACACCCCAAACCAAATAATGCAATGCATGTTATGCAAACATGGCTCAAGATGCAACATGATACCAATTATGCAAGACATGCCCAATGTCATGCAACAAATATGGCAAGTATATAATGTTAGGCATGCAAGATATACATATGATGCAAACATGGACCGTTTGAGCAATGGGATCGACACATTACAAGGCTTAATGAAGCAATCAAGCAATGGATATGAGATAAGCATGCAAGGGTGACTATAAACCACAAAGGGGCAGACCTCAAACTATCTTAAAACAGTGGCCAAAAGTGCCTAAAATGGTGGACAAACTCTCATGCCAACATGTAAGCCAATGGTCTCAAAACTAAGGCACAAGAAAGGAGGTACCTCACTCCCATAACATGACCAATCATAGCATGATTTAGACAAGTAAGAAACAGAATTTTTACAGGCAAAATAGGGCCCCAAACTCTCCTAATATGGCAGCTAAGATGGCTCCAAAGAGGTATATGCACTAAGGTTCATGTGTAGGCATAAGAGGGCACACCTCCAAGGCACAAAAGAGATCACAAATGCACATATATAAGCATGATTTATGGACTGAAATATGGTCCTAAATGATGCTAAAATATGAGGATGGCCCAAACTATGCATGCTAGACATCAACATGCTCAAGGCTTACAAGCCAAAACACAAAGGGAGGACACCAAACATGGCAAATATGGCTGAGGTAAATGACCAACAGACCTCAAACATGATAAAATAATACCGAAACCTTCATGGAACCATGCCAATATATGCAAGAATCATGGCCTAAGCACAAGGGGCATTTCTAGGCCAAATGGAGCAATACAAAGCAAGTACTTTAAGCATGCAAAGAGACAGAAATCCAGCCAAAAACAGAGGTAACACATGACCTAAAACACCCAAAAAACTTCTAAAATGAGGCCAAAAATGATCAAGCATACATGCTACCCTTTTAAGCCAAAAAGCAAGGAAACAAGACAATGAAGGGAGAGGGGTGTCCCTCCCCTATGCAAGACTTCAAACCACCTCCCTTACCACTAAAAATACACTGATTTTCAGTGGTGAGGAAATCAAAACACTGAAGTAAACCAAGCCTTACCAAAGAGGCAACAAAAGGGGCCAAATAAGGCCTAACAAGGTAAGTTTGCACTCAAACTACAAGACAACCTTAATGAAAGTTCTAAAGCATGAGAATATAAGCCTTTTTCATGTTATGCACAAAAGCTAAATCAGCAAGCAAGATAGGTAAATAACTATTGCAAGTTTGGGAAATATAAAGCAAGATGCTCACCCTTGAAGAACCTTTGAAGAACAAATGGTCTAGCCCTCTTCTTTTGATCAAAATCAGTCCAAAAACTCAAGAATCAACCCCCCAAGTCCCTCAATCTCGGAGCTAGGTGTCATAGTGTGTGTATTGGTGCAAAAGTAAGGTAAAAACACACTTTTGGGCCAAAAAACACACACAAAGGAGAAGAGAGAGGGAGATATAAAGATAGGGTGTATCTATATCTCTAAGCTCTGGTTTTTGCTTCTAAGTTTCTAACCTAGATCAAAGAGGAGAGCCCTTCCTCTTATAGGACTCCCTCTTGCAAAGCTTATACAACAAGCTTGGTTAGAGGGAGATCCCTCCATACACGTGTATGGAGGGAGGCAGAGTTGGTGCCAGCTATCACAACTGGCACAAAATATCTCCATAAAGTAGATGAACAGTGGTTGGCTGCCCAAAAATGTCATTTCGACAAAAAATAGTACCGACCGGCAACAAACTATGCTGACCGGCAATAAAATGTGCCGACCGGCAAACAAAAGTGCCGATGGCAGCAAAAACCAGCCGGTGGCCTCTAGCCACTGCCGGTGGTGTGTGGGGATGCCTCACAAGGCATTCCCTGCCCCTCCAAGGCAAAACACAAGTGTTTGGTGTGAAACCAGACACTAAACGGTCAGGTTCGAAGATCCTGAGGCAGGGCGCGCGAGCCGAGACCTCCGGGAACTCCAAACGAACACAAACATGGATAATCACCGAGTGTTCCAAGCGGTGACGTCCAAGTCTTGAAGACGATCAAAAATGGGGTGTCTACAGTCCTGATAATCAATACACATCAGTTTTGCAAAACATGGTAATTCACAATTATAAACATGAGACCAAAACAAATAGTTTACAGTATGCCAAGTTCACACATGTTTCAGAAATAATTTGATTCCATTGATAATAGAATAATTTATCAAAACAGTTTAGTCCGGAAATAACAATTTAATTTTTCAACAGTTCAGGGTAGGAGACCATTTATAAAAATATGTAGCATGAAACTACTCACCTCAAAATGAAATAATGCAATCCTCGAATAGAGTATAAAAATCCAACTAGTGCCTTGAACCAAGTATAAAAACTACACGTCACTACTAATTTAAAAATACTAAAAAATAGGAACTAAGTAACTCAACTAAGGTGCACTAACACGGCTCAACCCAACTCACCGTTGCTCTTAAATATTGCCTAAGTTCATGTTCTTCAAGGTCTAAAATCACCCAAGACATGGGTTCCGATCGAAACTTAACTAAAAGTAACTTTAAGATAAAACAGAGTTTTAAACAAGTTTTCCCAATCTATTCGCTAACTTTGAAAATTACAAACCCACTCTACACCATTCGAAAAATTCCAAAACCCTCCAGATATCAACTAATATATCCTAGGTTTCAAACCCAATTGGTTTCACTTGATTTGCTTATCAAAATAATTATTTACAATTAATTATATCCAAACAAATTATTTTCTGCAGCACTTTAAAGAAAATAATGGTTCTCTTAGTATACATGAGCAATCGACGCAAGGCCAAAAACGTACAAAACTAGACTTGTAACCGGTTCTAATGACGCTGATTTGATAATTTTTGAATTTGTATCCAAAGAGAACAACACTCCCGAACTTACTGTTTAAAGCCAGTTTTCTGGATAGATTTAAACGCATCAGTTTATACAGATTTCGAATCCCAAAAATTATGAAAACATTCAGATATGCAACTCAATATGTAATTAATCTACTGTAAGAATTTTAGTTCAAAATTCATTCGTTTAATATGGTTACTCAATTTTTAAAATTTGTGATTTTATGCAGAATTCTTATCCAACGCCTTTAGCTCCTTAATTCGCTTTAAAATTTTGCATGATTACACACAAAACACTATCCCAATCAGCCAAATATTTCATAGCCATGCCCATCACATGTACCTACTTCACCGATTTGACCCATCAACTATGCAGCAACTCACAGGAAGAAGAAAAAGATAGTGAGGGAATAAAAAAAATAAGGGATTTATCTTGCAAATGGCCACCACAAAACTCAACAATTTTCAGCACTTTTGACCCAATAAGGCTAGACGTCTCTCTCCCTCTCTTTACCTCTCACTCGTAGCATGTGCCCGCGAGGGCTTCACAACAGTTCGGACTCGATTTGTGTCCCGGTTCTTAATCTGAACCAAAGAGTCCAAATCCGGCAAATCGTTTTCAGAAACAGATTTTTTGAAAAGAAGTGCCAAACATGGACTGCTTTGCCAGATAAAGAGTCGCCACCTAAATATTTTAATGGGGGAATTTAGGAAACCCTGACTCGGTGCCAAAGGCCACGTGTCTGTCATCACCAAAGTTGCCTCAGCTCGGGAACTTGGGTACGATCGGGGAAGGTCAGCTATGAGCACCCCCTCTCGCCCGGTCCAAAGACCGGCCTCTACTAACCGTGATATCTGTTTTTGAAAACGTTATGTGTTCTTATTCCAGTTGTTAGCCTAGAATTATTATGTTATGCGCACAGCAAACAAGTATAGACTAGATTGCCTAATTTGGAAATAAGCATTGCATATCCGTTTGTCTTGAAAAAAACACTTTGGAATTTGCTACTCGCAAGTAGGCTAAAATACGGATTTCAACGAGTTTTTCCAACTCAGACAATCCAACCTTCACCCATAGGCATTCAAGCAGTTTATCACATAAGCATCTAGCCACATGGTAAGCATGTTGTCATGGCAACACTCACACGCATGCAAGGATACTAAAGCATAAATACTTACATCGTACTCCATGCCAAAACAATAAACTAGTTAGCCAACATGCATGGTCCTAGTTCATGTCAAATTGACTAATGCAACACATACAGGATGCAATTAAAGTAGGCTCGGCTAACCTATGAATGACATGTGAAAATGCACAAGTAGCATGTATTCAAGTTAGATTTGAAATACCAATGCAGTTAGCATGATGCGCCGAGCCCGGTGCATGTAATACTGATGAATGATGCACGCATGCATAGCATAAGGTATGCTAAATTAAACATGACCTATTACTAACCATCAAAGCAGGTAAGTAAAAAGGGAGAAAGAAGTGGGGGTTGGGAGACAGGCACACACTCACCCACACTTATTACAAGTTCGCCCTCGCTCGGAGGGACCAAAAGAATAATACAACGACCGAAAGAATAATACGAATTAACTAACTTGCAAGCTAATTAATTATTACAAATCACCTAATTAATTAACAAATTAACTAAGCATAAGAAAAGTAATAAAAAGGGCCTCGGGAAGAAGGTTCGATGCACGCGTGCTCGGGTCTTGCTCGGAAGTGCACTGCCATGCATAGGCTGCCTCTGTTTTCCCTGCACTGCCTCTTGGAAGACTGCCAAAGTCTCAGAATTGCTTCCCTGGACATTGGGAGACACCACCGGCTGAGTAGAATCGTCACCGGCTGTGGTGTGTAATCATCGGTTGTTTATGAAGCTATCGGCCCAGGAAGGATTGCCGGTCGGCACTAAACACTGCCGGTCGGCAAAAAGTTCCTGCAGAATCTGCAATTGACAGCAACAGAGGGCAAGGCAGAGCATGGCAATGCAATTCAAGCAATGTATGCACCAATCACACCCCTTATCATGTTTATGACTCAAAGGGCCATGATCCTTGGTTCTTGGACCATCAATCGCGCATTTCAATGCGTGATGGGCCAAGAGACCAAGTTATGAATTTTCATGTCAGATGAAATGCGATGCGCACAATCAAACCAAGGGGCTTCTACCTCCATCATGACTTGGTCAAGAGGTAGAGCATGCATGCCAATGCAATGCAATCCTAATCATGTGAGCTAGCATGCAACATGAACATACAAGCAAGTGATGTACACTAGGTACACAAACTAAGCAAACAAGCACGCCATAACTATGCAAACTATTAAAGTATGCAAGATGCAATCTAATCATGCAACATGCTAGTAACTTGACCAAGGGAATACATGCCAAATGCGAATGATTTCAAACATGCAACACATGCAACCAAAGCAAGCAAACATGGGATAATGTAACAACACTTGAATGGCATACAAGGGATGGACTTACACTAATTGGACGGCTCGAAGTTAGGTCCCAAACAGTGGCCAAAACTTAAGAAGATGGGACCAAACACACATACACGCATGCACATGTTAAGGCCTAAACACTTAAGCATCAAAGGGCATCTTTTAAGCACACTTAAAAGGGAATAATCATAGACATGGGGCATGCATTAAGTTCTGAAAATCATGTAAGAACATGGTGCCAAACCAAGCAAACAAGATAGGCTAAACATGCAACAAATGGCCCAAGCATTCAAGGCAAGCTAATGAAGTATTGAACTACACTTGATATGACCACACATGGCAAGACTTAAATGACCAAAAACAGAATTTTAGCACATAAAACCAAGCCCAAAAGACCACTTAGATGGCATCTAAATGGCTTGAATTCAAAAGCATGCACAAATGCACTTTCAAGGAGCATACCACACAAGCTCATAAGGCATTAAAAGGCATCCAAGGCAAGCATACAAGCATGCTAAGGGGACTGAAATGATGCTATAAATGGTGCCAAACCATTAAAATAAAGCAAGTAATGCATGCTATACCCTTACATACTTAAGGCCAACAAGCCAAAAATGCAAAGGGGCTATACTAAACATGCCAAAGTCGACCCAAACAACTATGGACAGACCTTAAACATGGCAAAATAAGCATGAAAGCTTCACAAGGCTAAGCCTAAAACATGCTAGAACAATGGTTTACAACCTGAGGCATGTTAAGGCCTAAACATGCCATTACAAGGTAGGTATGCTAAGCATGCATGGTGTACCAAAACCAACATACAACAATGCTATTTCATGGCAAGATAAGCATAAATAACAGCCAAGACATGGTCAACATGAGGCTTAGCTAGGTGCTCATTAAAGAGGCAAAAATGGCCCTTTTTAAGGACAACAAGGAGAGGGGGGTGGCCCTCTCCTTCTTGGGACCTCAAGGCACCATCCGCACCTCTGAAATCCCTCAAGATTTCAGTGGTGAGGAGGCCCAAACACCAAGGTCTCGGAGCTTACACAAAATAGCACAAAATGGAGCCTCTCAAGGCTTAGGAGGGGTCAAACACCTCCAAACCACAAAACACTCTAAACAAACTATTTAGAGGGCCTAAAAACAGAACTTTTTTATATTATACACTAAGCTCAAAAACAGTTCTAAGATAGGCAAAAATAGTATGCAAAAATGGGAAATAAAGGGACAAACTTCTTACCCTTGAAGACCTTCTTCACAAATGGTGGACCAGCTGCTTCCTTGAGCTTAAACCAGCCCCAAAACTCCAAGAATAGACCTCTAGTCCTTCAAGAACCAAGAAAAGGTGTAACACTATGTGTTTGTGTGCAATAGTAAGACACAAACACACTTATACCCACACAAGAGAGAGATATAGAGATAGGATATGTATGAAACCCTAACCCTATAACTCAAACCCTAAAATGGCTGTCTAAATGTCTAACCCTTAACAAGAGAGAAGACCTCTCTTTTATAGAGCTTATTGTCTTGTAAAGCTTACAAGACAAGCTTCTAAAGAGAGAGATCCCTCCATACACGTGTATGGAGGGGAGCCAAATGCAAGACAGCTGTGTCAAAATATCTGCAAAAGCAAATGCACAGTAGTCGGCCGGCCAAAGATGCAATTGACCAAAAAAAGATAGCCGACCGGCCATCTATAGTGCCAGCCGGCCAAATATTTGGCCGGTGATCACAAAACACAGCCGATGGCCTCAAACCGCGGCTGGTGATGGGTGGGGATGGTCTACAAGCCCTACCCTGCCTCTCAAAGGCAAAACACAAGTGTTTGGTGTCAAACCAAGCACAAAACAGTCGAGTCGAGAGGTCCTACGACAAGGCGCGCTGCCAAGGCTTTCGGGAACTCAAGACGAACACAAACATGGATAATCACCGAGTGTTCAAATGGTGACGTCCAAGTCTTGAGGACTGTCAAAAATGGGGTGTCTACATCACTGCTGCTCAGAAAGTTGTGGGAAACAATAACATAAGAATTAGGCTTTTATTATCCTTTATATATATATATATATATCTAACCAAATGGCTCTAATTTATTATCTTTTGTTTTATTTTATTTTCTCTCTCAATTAATTTAAATAACTTACAAACATTATTAGATCAAAATGTGCTTACTAATTTGTCACTCATTTTTTTTTTAAATAATAAATCTTGCCTTTAAATTAAAGACTTTCACCATAAATTTATTTTAGGTTTTAAAATTAATTAAAAAGCCTTCCAAATATTTAATTTGCACTTAAAGATTAATAAGCAAAATATTTGGGATTGTAAAATTACTATTATTTAACTATTTGTTTGATTTTTATATTCAGGTTCTCACACTTGGATCTTGAAGTATTTGTAGAGAGAAAATTTTTGAGAGAGAGAGTGTCGGATTTGGGTTTTTAGAAAAAAGGAGATCAAAAAGTGATGTAAAATTACTCTGCTACGAACTAATATACGCGACCTTCGCTCGAGCGAAAGAGTTGTCGTTTGAATGACCAGACACAACAAGTGACCTCGCTCGAGCACAAGAAGCGTCGCTCAAGCGCAGAATGCATAGCTTCAGAAGTTTTACAGACGCACACGCTCGCTCGAGCGCAAGAAGCTTCGCTCGAGCGAAGAACTTCACTTTTCCAAAAATTCTGCGTCTGGGAAAGAAACTTGAGAACACTCAAAACTCGCTCGGACACAAGAAGTCTCGCTCGAGCAAAGAACCAAATTTCATAAGTCTCGCTCGAGCGCAAGAATCCTCACATGAGCGAAGAAGCAATTTTTTGGGCATCAACAACTTGAACAACTAGCAACTAGCCTAAACCGAACACATCCAACATATTCCAAAACTCAAATTCAAAGAGAAAAACAAGGAAACAAGGCATTGATACAATATTAAATCACGAAACTCGAATCCGGAATGTAACAAAGGTCGGGTGAAAACTGGGATCTCTATAATTTTAAACCCATACCCACTTAGTCACATAAGTATCTTGTCACTTAGTACGCAAGGCATATAAACATTCCTAACTAGCGAAATGAACCTGTTGTGGTAAAAATCATCTCCTACGAGTCCAAGGTATTCAAACCCAGTAAGCTTTGATGTCAAGTTGTAACGTCTCCAAAATATTGAAACCTTGATTTATTACATATCACTCACATTCGTGAATCAATTCCCAACATTAGTATAATTTACATACTGAAATAGTATATATCTCAGGACTCATCATTAAATAATGTCATTTTCAATCTCGGTCATTCATTTTATAACTTTCAGTTGAGGTTTACGAAAAGGAGTCACATGCAATAATACATTTACCATCCCTATGATATGAGTCTATAGTATGTGATCTATGAGAATCAAAGCTAAATACATACAAGTTTATGTCGTAGAGGCTATAATTTCCAACGCATTGCCCGATTACATCAAAAGTGGGTCTTAAGCCATAAATAAATAAATAACCCTTGACTATACAAAATAAGGCAAAGCAAAACGAGTTTCACACTCCAAAATTCTCCCAAGTCATCACCTCGGCGGAGATATGCTATCAACACCTGAAATTGTCCACGATGGGATGAGCATTGATGCCCAGTAGAAATAATCTTCATGAAGTGCATAAAACTTAACAATATCATGAGGTGAATGCATGTGAGATGTTATGCACAAAAACAATGCTTTTTCATTTTGAAACATCATGCCATGAACTTGTTCAAATCCATAACCAATCAATCATTTAGTTAGATAAAATAAGGGGTGGTAAATATGACTCTAGTAATCCCTAAGCCAGTGTTCGCAAGTAGTCTCGTCGAGCACTACCAAAACCACTTTACCCACTCCTAACCGAAAGGAAATTGGGGCCTACCCTGTGCATGTTTTTGGACTTTCACCATGGACCCAAAGCCAACTTAATTGTCATCATATACACCTCCCAATCGGATTCACCAAGGTATTTATCCCATTTTCTCAATACACTCCATTTGTTCTCATCAAAACAATTTTCAATGCATTATTCAAATGCGATACGAAGTTTAAAACATGAACATGCATTGTAAATGAATGTGTGCTTTGCAATTGTTGCAATTTCTACAACAAACCAATACAACCCTCCACTGGTTGCCAAAACAATTATCACTAATAAAATATTCCAATATAGGCAATATCTAGAGCATAATTTCAACATTTCTCATAAGTTCCGGAAATAGAAATAGCATTACCAAATCATAATCTCATCATTTCTCAATGTAACCAATACTCTCATTATTTCAAGAATTTGATAATTTTTCAACACAAAATTAGTTTCTTCAACTTCAACATTTTTAGGGTTTTAGCAAAGTTGGGGATTTCTCATTTTAAAAACAAGTTGTTCAATCAATTAAAGAACTTGAAAATATTTGAGAATTCTCCTTCTTTTATGCATTAAATACTAATTTAATAAAACCCTAATCTTCCAAGTATCTCTAATGATCAAAATAGCACATAATAAACTTAAATAGCATACACAGCATTAAGAAAATCTCTTCCTCAAGATTTTGAAGAGAACATGAGTAAAAACCCCAAAAATTTGACCATGCTAGAAATCGATCTCCACCGATCAAAACGTGGCTCTCAATGCACTCATCGTTTTGGCCTCAAGAACTAGTACCAAAATGTGTGTTGATCTTGCTAGATTAAAGAAAGTTCTAGAGTTTGGTTGGGTTTAGAGAGAATAGGTAGAGATGTGTTTAGAGAGAGAGAGAGAGAGTAGAGAAAAGTGAAAGAAAAATGAAAGGGGATCAGATTTGAGAGAATGGAGCACAAAATTCTAGTCAGAAACATGCTTTCCCTCACGTGCGGCACCCTCCTCCCGCATGTGCTGTTTGACACAGTAAATTTTCCAACTGAAACTCTTGCCTTCAAAACCTCACTGTTCCTCTGGAGACAACTACACGTGTAGGCCATCCTCGCCGCACATGTGGGATTGCCTATTGTGCCCAAAATCTTTCTAAGGCACTTCCCTAAGGCACTTCTACACTCCCATTTTGTCCTTACGCCCGAAACCCACAAATTTACTTAGGGCTTGTTGAGAAGATTTAAACAAGGTTAGAAAGAAAATCTCGACATCACTACACAATATTCAAGACTCCAAAAGTGATTCACTACTTCGAAATTACCAAATCCAGTCAGGTCCAAGACCAGGAACATCGCAAAGCATGCCACACGATGGCATGTCAACCCAATGGGGATTTTGATAAAATAAAAAATAAAAAAAATTCAAACACAAATCTCTTCAATAGTGCATACATATAGGACACCACTTCAGTCACACACACTCACGATAGGGAGAATGGAAGAAAAGAAAAGAGAGAAAGAGAGGGAGAGGAAGGAAAGGGAGAGAAGAAAGGAGGAAGAGAGGAAGAAGCTTCAACACTTAGCAAAAAAAAATTTAAAGCTCTTGAGGTAGGAATACTGTACCGATTACCCCTCTTAGATATATACATATATGAATCTGATATTGTATTTTGATTGAGAATAGTATATTGTTTGTATGATGCAAATATTCTTATAGTTAGAAATTTTAAATACATGTTCATCCTTTTAGTTTGCATGTCTTCGTGAGCTTTATATTTTCCTTGCATGCATACATTAAATGGTTTAGCTACTGATTTTGCCTTCTTGTATGCTTAAATACCTTCCATTGTTTTGAAATAATCTTGCATGTGAGTGAAATGGGGTAAGATCGGTTCCTTTTTCCTTGAAATTCATGTTCTGCACTGTTTCTGAATTTTTTTTTTTTTTTTTATCGTTTGGAAATGCTTAAATAAATTAAAAATAATTTATGTTATGAATCTATTTTTACTGGAAGTAGATATAGGTGTTTCTATACATTTGTGAATTTTTATAAATTCATTGGACACCATTTTATTACTAGAATAAATATTTTTCCCAAGTGCTGCCCATAACACCGCAGCAACAGCGACCTTAAACCTACACTATTTTCTCTAAGAAATGAAATTTTGGTCAAGACCACTTCAAAAAGTTAGATACATGTGTTACCTTTCATTTGACACTAATTTCACTAAAAACCGATAAGTATCAGAGAAGAAATTGCTGTTTTATTAAAGCACAACAGATTCTATCCAATTATAATAGAAAAATTATTTCTCCATGTTACAGAGATTTTCAGCCTTCAAGTCCTTCTGGAAAAGTATTTCTAACTTGAATATATAACAAACAGTTCAGACCCCACCCCTATTTGACGTCGTTTGATACCTATTTTCATTTTTGAAACTTGAACTACCTGCGCTGGGACTTGCTGAAATTTTCTATTTAAAAATACCAGTTTTCTTCCAAGTTTAAATTCTCCACCTTAAAACGGTTTTTAGCCCTAGAGTACTTCTAGTAATATTTCCTTAACTTAATGAACTAACTCTAGTAAAAATATTATGATCATTGAAATTCATTTGGCATGGATTTCATATTTTCTTTAAAATAGGTCACTGCTGAAAATCCTATATGTTTGTAAAGAATCTAAGAATTTATGTGATAACTCGCAAATCATCTTTTATGATTTTTATTTTGGTTATCCGTATTATTGATTTATGGTTATTTCTTCTTGTTGTACTCTACTATGAAATTAATTGTGATTTAAATTCAACTTAAAGTTGTGGGGATGAATTGGGTGGTATATGGTATGCGTAGCGACTTGAACACAAAAATAGGAGAATGGCTGATGTTACTGGAATATATATGAAAATGGCTGGAATTGCTGGAATAAATGTGAAAAGGGATGACAATATATATTTTTTAGGGTACGCACTAGTTGTAAGTCTTGTGCAAGTGTGTCTTCAAACCCTAATGTAGCACAAGAGGTATTTTGACTCTTATCGATATTTGGTTTTGAAATAAGGGTGGATGTGCAGGTAGCACTCAAGATTGATCTCCCCGATAGACCATTCCCTTGGGGCAAGCCATGATGTCACTACTCGGGTATGTAACCTTGGTACATGGGCATCATTAGTAGTTATTGTGGTAACGTTTTTTAATATAATCAAGGGGGAGTTAGAATTTCCCGTGGTCATTGCTTAGTGGTTGGGTAGAAATGGTGTTCCATGGGAAGTAACCTAGATATACATGATAAACTAACTCTATGAGATTTAAAAAGAAAGTTTGGTATTGTTCCTGTGATGATAAACTGCTTCTACATGTCCTTATTCTTATTTTTATCAATGTTTGTTGGTATTTAATTTAGTTTGTTTTGCTAAGAATTGCTTATTACTCTGTTATTACACTATATATTATATTTGTGATTGTTATTATCAGGGTGGGTAGTTTTTAGGTTATAGTATCCTATTGGGTATCACAACTCATGGTGTATTATGTTAGGTACCGAGCAAGCTAAAGGAAATGCCAAGACGTACAAAAGCAACGACTAACTTTTGCTAACCTGACGCGTGCTTTGGGATTGTAATTTGATAATACTAATTTCCATTTTTATAATTAATGGATGATAATGAACAATTTGGAATCAATGATTAAAAGCCTTTAATTAAATTAATTTGCAATTTTAAACCTTCTTATGATGTCCGTAAATTTTTGAGTGTCACAACATTTATCTCACAAGAACCATATACTCACTTCAACAGTATATTATCCCCAACCAGTGACTCTACGGTCAATGGAGACTCTAACAAGTTAATTTGTAATCACAATGTAGATGCCAATGTTGATGAGATGAATGAATGTGACACATCGTATCTATCAATACACTAGCCCAGAGTTGAACACCAAAAAATTACCTCTCATAACAGAAGGTCCTATCAGAGGTTCTAAAACAGTCACTGCATATACCTGACCCTGTAACCCCCCGGTCTACCTGATCACCCCTCGGTTGGTACAGTTGTACTAACTGTGCCGATGTTAAGTCCTAACTGGCCCTCGAAGTCTAGCCTAACTAGATTTGCTACTGATATTTATGTCCCTACCTACACTAATAGGACTCTGTCTATTTGAAACCTGAGGCACTCAGTGCAATCCCACCCTACAGGCAATAGAGCCTGATGTGAGCGGATTGGCTACAAAGCAAGTGGGTGGCCCTCGACCCTAAGACTGGCTCGAAGTCTAAACCTGAAAAGGGTTCAAAGCCTGCCCTTTCTGTAGGCAATCCGTCGCCTTGTGACCCGGTTGGCCACATTGGTAGCAATTGAAGGTTCCCTAACCTAATCTCTCAGAAGTCGAACCCAGTAAGGCAAAAATGGATCTTGGCTAAAACTGTGTATAGGGTTAATAATTGGTACCCTGTTGCTTCTTGTTGTTCCTTGAGTCCCTGTGATTGACAGTGATGCATCCCCTCTTCAAATCCTAAATGCGATCAACAACCTAATTGGTGGGCCTCTTCATGGGTCGTCGCCTCCACAAGCTTGTGGTAGTCACGGTGCATGGCACCAGCGACCTTCACCTTGATCCCAACCCTAAGTTTCTTCTAAAAAGCAATGACACTCTTCTGTTGCCACTTGGTCCGATGCAAATCTAGTGAGGCTAGTGAATGTCTCCTCAAATTGAGCCAATGGAGTGGCATCTTCATGCAACTCCAAGAATTGCTTCATCAACCTCTCCCAAGCAAAAGGGGGAAATTATTTAGTTAAGAAAGCTTGGGTGAAATCTGCCCAAGTAGTGCTAATGGTGGGTTTGATGAATTTTCACCTATCGGAGGCGCCATCCTTCAGTTGGAAGCTTATCAAAGTCATCCTCAAGTCATCCTCCTTGACCCTCAGCGTGTCAAGGACCTTGGTGGCTTGCTCTAGCCAGTTATTCGCCTTCACCGGATCTGATTGAGCGAAACTCCCTTGTGATCATGAGGGTATGAGTGTCGTTCACCTTATCACGAGCTAAAGCATCTCTCACTGCCCCTGTAATCTCATGTGCCAAATCTGTGCCCATAGCTAGTATTACCGAAACAGGTGCTAATGGGGGTGGTGCGCCTCTGTCAGCACCTCTACCCCTACCACGTCTACTTGGTCCTGACATCCTATTAAGAAGAAAAAAACAAGCTTAACACAAATAACACTAATGCCTCTCACCGAGGTACTCACAAACCACAATCAACCAATTAACATTTAAGTCATTGAATTCCACCCAAGAAACGTTCGCATAACATTTAACACATATTTGGGCTAATTCTACAAAGATGGTTACTTGTTCTAGAACTCTCTCAGAATTCCAATTAGAAACAACATTAATTAAGTGTGTTTCCAACAAGATCTCTAAGTTAGATAACTAGATGCGAAGTACTATCTATGAGGCTTAACAACATACCTAAATAAGATGCAACACATGCATGTTATCACTTGGCATATCAACATGCAAATGTCCTCACCAAACGAGATAAAACCCATTGCAGCTAAACCACTTCGCACGAGCCCAAGGTTTTCAAACTCTGTTTGTTTTGATACTAAGTTGTTACACCCCGGATTTCATAAGATATGAATCACGAGGAATTATTATAAATAATAAGGGAAAAGACAATAATAACAAAATCAAAAGGATTCTCTCATATGCATATATCAATATCATCCAACACATAAGGTTATCCAATTATATACATTCTATATTCAACATCTACGTAAAGTGAATATACAGTATGTAATTCAAAAGTAACAACATCATATGTAAATAAAATGTCCTTAGGCTTACATTATGTAAAAGGGTTCAACCCTTACAAAAATGGCATTCAGCCTACAAAATAAAGGGGGGCCCAAGGCCTACAAGTCAAAGAGCTCTCTTAGCTCATGTACATATTCTATGCCTCGCCTCAAGGTCGAGGCATGCCATCAACACTTGAAAAAAATATTTCAGCCACGTAAGTTGAGCATATAGTTCAATAGGGTAACATTTCACAAGATAATATGTTTCTATACATGTACATGATCATGATGCTACATATGTACAATATGCTCAAACGATTTCTCATTTTATAAAAAGATTTATGCCAACTCCAGTGACCAATGTTCTTGTTCTTTAATTTCATTGCTATTAATCCGGTAAATCCTCTCAAGTGCATGTATATTCCAGTGGTCATCGCTAAACACCACATAATCTAGTGAACTATCTGAAGTGACACCCTGTCAGTGACCATCGCTAAGCGTTACCTAAATGCCACCAAATTTATCAATTTCTAACCAGAAGGACCTTGACACCTACACCGCACAGTTTTTCATCCTTTCACTATGGACTATCGAGCCAAATTATTCCCAACCTCAACTATACATGACCCGGATTCACCACCATTGTTCAATTAAAACCATAATGTTTTAAAGTAATTAATGAAAAACATGCAACTATCCGATTCCCATAAAATGTACTCCATGTATCTCTGTTCAACAACGAGTTTTCATTTTCATAATATCAACATTTCTAATAACGTAATAAACGAATGGGTTTTTGTCAACCTATTGTTTCAAAGTCTACTACAATGCCATTCTCCACCAATGGCCAATACAATTATCTCTAACAATGATATAATTCCATAAATTATATACATTCAACATCAACTTCCATATAATATTGTCAATTTCAAATTTTGCACAATTTCACAAATTAGGATTTTTCACAAGATTGGGGCTTTCTCAATTTATAGCACCCTCATGTAATTTTATACAATGAAAATAAGTTAAGTAAGAAAATTATAGAGAAATACCAAACCAATCATCAAACCCTAACGCCCTATCATGCCATTTCTCAAAATCTCTAACAATAACTTAAATTTTTCCGACCAAAATACCACACATACACCCATATACTCATATTAAACTAGTGAAAAGAAACCCTACCTCTAATAAAGAAGAGGAGAAGTCCAAAAATCAAAAAGAGATCAGATGAACCTTTGGCTTGGATGGAAATGTTGCCCTTGACGAGCTCTCCAACATTATACTTTGGATTGGAGATCAATTCTCACTCTAAGGTTGTGAAATCCAAGCTTTAATGAACGGAGTAATGGTAAAGAGAGAAAGTGTAGATAGATATAAAGAGAGAATGAGTGGTGTATAAATGCCTAATGTCACGACCCCATTCCGTCCCTAATAGAATGGTGCCGTGATAGCCAGTAATCCGAGATTACCAAAGACCAACTTGCAAAGTCACACACAATCAGAGTATACATATAGGGCTTACATGCACGGAAGCAATAAATTTAAATCTAATTAGTCCATGAGAGCTATGCATAGATCAAATGAAATGGCATACATCTTAGCATGGTTTTACATCTTGGATACAAAATAAAATACATCTTGATCAAAAGGCTTCTCAAGCCGACATATACAAAAGAAATGAATTACAAACTAAGAAGCATAATCTTCAAGATGCTAACAAAACATGAATCCAAAACATCTTTCAAACAAGGCTTAGGTAGCAGCGCCCTCTTGCTCATCACCTACATATATATAAGGAGAGGGTGAGCTTGGATACTCAGTGAATGATATTAGTAATAAAGGTTTAAATGAATGATATCCGAGATCTTTATCAAACCAATACATATCATAGCTTGTACAAAATCAAGGGATGAACCAAGTTCATCTGTCAAGTCTTTCAAAGCTTCAAGGGGTGCTTACTAGCATCAATATAATACAAGGGATGACATTCCTAACAAAACAAGGGAATAATCGACCCAGAATCAATTAGACAAACCCACTCGTACAAGACCGTCGGTGGCAAGGGAGATATCTCAAACAAGGGTACTAGTTGCATTATAGCCCCCTAGTACTAGGGACTTTCCAAGAATGTCATCAAAACAAGATAATACTTGATACAAAACTAGGGATAATCATTCATACTTGAACAAACACTTTTCCAAAACAAAATAAGCAAAGCTTTTATCGAAACGTTAGAACATAGCTTTATTAAAAATACCACTCACAATAGTTTTTCGGGTGTGGGGAATAAAGCAAGAATCCAAGACCTACAAATACATGGCAAAGTCTATTGAATACATTTCAAGGAGACGAGAAGGAATGCTCAAAAGATGGCTATGCAATGCATCCCTAAAACAATCTTTACATGAGTGCAAATGATCCCGACATTTCTTTCAAAACCAAGTCAAGACAAAGCAAAACATGTGCTGGGTGTTAAAATACTGTTTTTCATCTCGGGAAAAAATGCTGGGTACCAACCAGGTCTTGGTTGAGGTGTGGTCTCCTAGGCCTCGGTGCACATACAAGGTAGGCTAAGGTACAAGTGATCATGCAAGGTAGGCCAAGGTGAGATACGATGTTTGGCCTAGGTGTGAGATCTAGGCAAGAGTGGGTCTCGGTGACCACACTTAGGCAAATGAAATCTGGAAAATCTGGGTTTCCTCTTGAAGAACATAAAGAACATAAATGCCAAAATCATAACTTCTTTATTCAAAATCTGAGATTTCATGAGATGAGTTCAAAAATATGGACCTGGGTACCCGTAGTTGAAGATCTCTTGAAAACAAACACAAAAACGTGAGACTTGTTACAAACTTTCGGATCAAAATAAGGCTTTTCTTGAAGAACACAAGAATATCATTTTCTCTTTCTAAAACCAAATTTTAAATCAATGCATGGCTCATGAATCATGCAATGTGATCGGATCAATATAAAGAACAACAAGAGTAAATCAAGAATCTAACCTCAAAACACGGATCCAGCGGTTCAAACTCTAAAGATCAAGCTTGGAATCCAGCTCTCTCACTCTAAAACTTCTCATCCTCTTCCTAGAGCTTCTCTCTCTACAATGCAAAGGTATGACAAAAAATGATATGGGTTCTCAGCTAGTACCTGACTTAACCCTCTGTTGGGACACGTGGCAACGCCGGATTGGATCTCCTCAAAAGGTGACAGAATGACAAGACAAGAGTATGACAAAGGGTGTACAACAAGGAAGGTGACAAGGGCACTCTGGCAAGGCAAAGACCTCGGATCAAGACATAGGCTTCAGGCAAGAAGGTTTCAATGATCTCGACTAGGAAGGATAACAATTGGCCTAGCTATGCCACACCTCGGCCTAGATGTGCCACACCTCGGTCTAGGTCATACCAGTCCAGGAACAAGATTCAAGGATCAAGGATGTTGGATGCCTAGATGATACACATCTCAGTCTAGGTGTTGCACACTTCGCCATGGATGATGACATCTCGGCCAATATGCCAAGGCAAAGGTGGAGGTCAACCGAAATGGTTCCAAGATGGTCCTAAGTATAAGAGGTTCAAGGATGTGACCTAGACTTAACACACCAAGCAAGAAACAAAGCATACAAGCAATACTTAGGCAAATCACATAAGTACAAAACAAGACAGGGACCTTTACTTTGCAAAACAAGTCAAAATCTACAAATGCAAGCTTAACAAGACAAAATCATGCAGATGCACATGAACATGACCAAGACAAGAATGAGGATCATTACACCTAAGGTCTCTATATGTAATAGAAGCATATAAGTAGCTTTGGGTCCCACAAATTTGACCAAAAGTGCAGCTTTAATGCACTAAAGTCGAACAAACCACTCGAGCGATCAAAAGTTCACTCAAGTAGTGAAAAATTGCTTGCAAGAACTTTGTTTTTGAAATAGACTGCTAGAGCAGTTAAATGTATGCTTGAGTAGTGATTGGGTGCTTGTAGGATCTGAGTTTTTCAAAATCAAAGTTGTCTAGGTCTACGGACTGCTCGAGCAGTCAAAAATTCGCTCGAGCGAACTAGGCTGACAGCTTACCTAAACTTTGAACCAGCATAACTCTTTCGTCTGAACTCCGTTTTAGGTTGTTCTTGTGTCTAATTGAAGCACTGGAAGTAAGCTTTCCAATTTTTCTAGCCTCACATTAAGATTCAAAGTGTGGAAAGAGAAAATGGCAAAAGTGTGAAGACTATTCAAAAATAAATATTTGAATTTGGAGTTTTTAGTCCAATCTTGCCTAGCCATCATGATGCTAACACCTCAATCAAGGTTTTAAAATCTTGAAGGATGTCTTAATTATAATAATTAAAGGTTAAATGCAAATATATCATTACCATGAGTCCAAAAACAATACAAGCACTAAGTAACGTGTACCAATTAACATAAACAAGTCGAGTTTAAGATTTAGGACGCTACAAAATTTGTCAAACAAAGTATAAATCATGCAAACCAATCTTTTCATTAAAACTACTTAAAAAACATTTTTTCAATGATTATTCCTTGAACAATCTAAAATGAATCCCACACAAAATGCCAAACACGAATCTACCCTCTGTAAGAACATGTCAAGGACTTCAACTGAATTGACAAGAAGCAACCAACATCGTGAAACAAAGGACATCAAGAAAAATAACAAAGTCAACTGAGATATGGACCAAAATTCAATGTGAAGTTGCCTACATATTCTCATGATGAGAATTAGGCTTTACATAGTTTTGATAAGGTTCACTTGGCTTTGTGTTGCAATCCACTTTTCGAGTGATTTTTCTTTCATTTCACGCATTTGACCATTTTTTAGTTTTTTTAAAAAAAATAAAACTTGATTGAAATGAAAATCAGAATCTAAATTGAGAATTACTCATGTTTTTATCTTTGAATGGTCAGAACATTTGTCAACAAGTATAAATCATGCAAACAACTACAACAAATTGGGTCTTCGTTAGTGTTTGATGTGGTTTTATTTTGTAAACTTACCCATATATCTTTCCTAAGCTCTCATTTATTATTTTTGATGGTAGACAACTTGGAGATAAAAATGATATATGAATAAATTTGGGTCATAGTGTGTGTTTCTATTGGTTTCCCCCGCAATTGCAAGGTTTGTTATAACTGGATTTGTTTGTATTACCTGGGGTATGCCTTTTGTAAATATGTACATTCTTTACATTTATTTTATAACTTATCCACCCAAAAAAAAAAAAAAATTAGGTCTTCAATGACGCATTTTTGTCACCAAAAAGCAATTTTTGTCTCCATAGATATCGGTGAGGATAACTTTCCTCACCAATTTCGTCACTGTATGTTTGCCGCAAAAAATCGTTGTGAGGAAAAATAATTTTATCACCAATTAAACAACATTTTATAACAAAAAAATCTCAATTTCATCACCAAAGAAAAACTAAAAAATTGTCACATGTTGATCATTGCTAAGGAAATCATTTCGTCGCAATAAGGTTTAAAGGTGACAAAAAATTTCGTCTTCGAAAGTTGGTCATTAGTGAGGAAATACATTTCATCGCAATTACATGTATAAGTGACGAATATTTTTGTCTCTAATAGCTAGATAGCAGCAATTAATTTCATTAGAATAAAATGTATAGGGGCAATAAATTTCATCACAAAACCTGTTTTCCATGCCGGATATATATTTTATATTTCAATTTAAATTGTTATTTTACAAATATCCCTGCTCATATTCCAAGCCTGTAAATTGTACTAACAAATCCACTAGTGAAGCCTTTAATTAAAAATACTCATTTTTTTCAATGATTATTCCTCGAACAATCTTAAATGAATCCCATACAAACTACACAAACACGGTCCACCCTCTGTAAGAACATGTCAATGACTTGAACTGAACTGACAAGAAGCAATCAACATCATGAAACATAGGACATCGAATATGAAGTTGTCTACGTATCCTCATGATGAGAATTAGGCTTTATGTAGTTCTGATAGGGTTCACTTGGGTTTGTGTTGCAATCCACTTTTTTAATGATTTTTCTTTCATTTCATGCATTTGGCCATTTTTTAGTTTTTTTTTTTTTTAAATAAAACTTGATTTAAATGAAAATTGGAACCCAAAATTGATCAAATATGTAACCGATTGCCTGCTTTCCTATTTGAAAATATATTTTTTTAACCAAATGGAGAACAATTTTGAGGGTCTTAAGCTTGATGTGTACGGAAATTGTGGCCCACTAGACCCATTAGCTGTTCAATAGTGTTTTTCATCTTTGGGAAGCACCAATCCAAGTCTTAGAGCATCTCCAATGCACTAGGCATATAATACTTGTTAGTTAAAATGCCTAGTGTGGTTCACTTTTTTCAATTCCAATGCACTAGGCATATGATTAGGCATTTTGCCTCAACTCATATTCACTAGCTACATGTAGCTAGCCTTCAATGTTAGGCAAAATGTATTCAATCATTAGGATCATTTCCCTCCATCTTTGTTGTTGACGTGGCATTCTATAAAATTAATAATATTTGGATAAATAGCTAAAATAAAGAGCATGGTTGGAGTAAAAACATAAAACAGTCAATAGGCAAAATAAAATATATACTTTATAGTAATATTTAGATAGGTAAAATGCCTACTACCGTTGGAGATGCTCTTATGGCTGATGAAAATGGAGTGTCTGCTATTACCCTTTCAACAACACATGCCCTGGCAAATTAGCCATTCTAAAACCCAAAATTTGGATTTTCCCCAAACAAACCACTAATAAAAATAATAATAAAACAATTTTTTAAAAAAAAAATAAAAATTGGTCCTTCCCTAAATTTTCAATGATGTACTTCAAAAAAGCATCACATCAAAGTGGGTTAGAGTTTTTCCAAAAAAAGCATCACCACATAATGGATTAGGGTTTTGGGGTGCTCTTCATCAAACGTCAAACAATTGGTCTTCTCCATTGCATGTAAAACATCGTTAGGAGTGCTCTTTGTACAGTGCATCGAGATCCTCTAGAGTTTTCATGTAGTTTGTCAAAATGGCATCAATTTGGACAAGGGTTTAAAAAGATTTTAAAAAAAAATGGAATAGAGTTGCAGAGATGCACTGCCTGCCCACTCTGGCGATGCATTCGGCCAACGAAGCCATCTCCAGCATGCCACTCATCTTCCTTCTTCTTCTCCTCCCACTTCTCCCAACATTCGTAAACCCCCTTCTATCATCCTCTTCTTCTTCTTCTTCCTTCTCCCATTTCCAAAACCATAGATTTGGAAACATCACCCTCCCAAAACCATCAATGCCCCAAAACCCAAATCGCAACGTCATCAATTAGGAAAGACCTTGGTGGCAGCAATTACAATGAAGGGTTTGCAGAGGTCAGTGCTAGCGATTGCAAAAAAGATGAGGGCATCGAGGTTTTGTTTGCACAGGGTAAAGAGAGGAAGGAAAGATGGAAGGGGTAGAGGAGAGTCAGATGGGAGCGGAGGATGGGCACCCTCTGTAAACTGTAAGATTTGAGAGAGGAAGAAGAAAAAGAGGAGGAAGAGGAAGAGAGAAGCGTTGGAGTGAGTTGTCTCTACCGTAAACATTCTGCTCTGTTCTATTTTGTTTTGTTTGTTTTTTTTAACCCTTAAGCAAAACGACATCATTTTATTCAAAATGTGAATAAAACGACGCCATTCTGAAAAACTACAAGAAAACTCTAGAGAATCTGTAACAACCCACATTTATGGCTTAGTCATGTTTGCATGCATTTATATATTTTGCCTTGTTAAGATTGCTGTAGCAACCCATATTCATGTTGTAGTCATGTTCATGTTCATTTACATAACTTTGTCTTGTTAAGTTTGCATTCATGAATCTCGTCTTGCTTTGTGTTTTATGTGTTATGTCTAAGTGTTGCTTGCATGCTTTGCCCCTTCCCTGCTATGTTAAGCCGAAGTTATGCCAAGCCTAGGTTACGTCACGCCTAGATCATTCCAAGCCGAGGTCATCTTCAGTCTAGAAGTATCTTGGAACCCCCTTGTTTGACCTCCACCTTCGCCCTGACATATTGGCCGAGATGTCATTATCTAGGCCGAGGTGTGAATCACCAAGGCCGAGATGTGTATTATCTAGGCCAAGATGTTACCTTTGAACCTAAGTGATCTTGTCCTGGAGTGGTATGACCTAAACCGAGGTGTGGCACATCTAGGCCAAGGTGTGGCACAGCTTAGTCAAGTGTTGTCCTTCCTAGCCGAGGTCATTGTCACCTTAGTTGCCGAAGCTTTGTTCTTAGCCGACGTCATCACTTGCCGGAGTGCCTTACCGAGTAGCTTGTTAGATACACTTTGTCAGTCTTGTCTTGTCAATCTATCACCTTTTTTAGGAGAACCAACCAGCCGTTGCCACATTTCCGAGCTGAGTGCTAAGTCAGCTGATAGAGAGAGAAAACCCATCATTTGTTTCTATACTTGTTTTGAAGAGGAGAGAGAAGCTCTAGGAGAGGAAGAAGAGTTCTTGAGGGAGAGTAGATTTCTAAACTTGATCCCTAGAGATCGAACCGTTAGATCCGTGTTCTAAGGTTAGATTCTTGATCTGTTCTTGTCGTTCTTTATGTTTATGTTATTGCATTGCGTGATTGAATATGATTTGTAAGCCATGTATTGCTTTGAAGTTCGGTTTTAAAAACAAAAAATAGCATTCATGTGTTCTTCAAGAAAAGTCATGATTTGATCCGAAAGTTCATGCCAAGATCCATGTTTTTGTGTTTGTTTTCACATGATTTTCAAGTATGGGTACCCAGGTCCACGTTTTCGAACTCATAGCATGAAATCCCAGATTTTATAAATAAAGAAGTTTTGATTTTAGCATTCATGTTCTTCATGATCTTCATGTTCATGTTCTTCCTGTTCTTCACAGGTGGAAACCCAGATCTCCAGACCTCACTTCCCGAGGTGTAGTCGCCGAGATCACTCTTACCTAGACCTCACACTTAGGCCAAGCATCGTATCTCACCTTGGCCTACCTTGCATGACCACTTACACCTTTAGTTTGTCTTGTGCGCACCACGGCATGCAGCCGCATGCCGAAGCCTAGGTTACCTCGGCCAGGAGGTGTGGGACCTCGGCAAAGACCTGGTTGGTACCCAGCATGTCTTCCTGACATGTAAAACAGTGTTTTGACTTCCAGCATGTTTTTCCGAGATCATTTGCCTGCATGTAAGACTTGTTTTGAGAAGTGCATTTAGTGTGCTTTGCCATATGTTTGTAGGACTTGGACCTTTGCCTTGATCCCGACGTCTCAAGAACTAATGTGAGTGGTATTTTTAATAAAGCTATGTTATAAAGTTTTGATAAAGCTTTGCCTTGTTTTGATAAAAGTATTTGTTAAGCATGAATGATGTCCCTATTTTATGTATCAAGTATAAGCTTTTTTTTGGATGACATTCTTGGAACCGTCCTTTCGTGTTAGGGGACATTAAGCTTAAGTAACACCGTCCTTTCGTGTTAGGGAACGTTAAGCCTAAGTCACACCGTCCTTTCGTGTTAGGGGACGTTAAGCCTAGGTAACATAGTCCGTACGTGCCAAGGGACTTTAAGCATTTGTGGCATAAGTCCTTCCGTGCTAGGGGACTTTAAGCCTATGTAGCATAGTCCTTCCGTGCTAGGGGACTTTAAGCCTAGGTAGCACCGTCCTTTCGTGCTAAGGGACGTTAAGCCTAAGCAGCACCCTTGTTAAGATATCGGCCACCGACGGACTATGAACGGGTGTGCTCGATGCCGAGGTCATGCTTTGTTTTGCCCGGGATGTCATCACCCTATGTTTTAAGATTTGACGTATGTTAAGTAAGTAAGCAAGTTTTGAAAGACCAAGGTTTGATTGATGTTTTATTTCAAGTCAAGTAAAGCTATGTTATGTATGGTTTTGACAAGGATATACTATATATTGTTTTAAAAAGATCTCGGGTATCATTCATTTAAAACGTTTATTACTTGTACCATTCACTGAGTATCCAAGCTCACCCTCCCTATGTATGTATGTAGGTAGCTACGCCGAGATGTGTGTTTTGTATGCATGTTATGCCGGCAGCAAGGATGTCGGCAATCTTGAAGCTTTTGTATTTAAACGTGTCGGCTTGAGAGACCCTTTTGTTAAGATGTAACATATATTTTTGTACTTTATTTTAACTGTATTCAAGTTGTAAAGATATGTAAAGATGTATGCCATTTCATTTAACTTATGCACTGCTCTTATGGACCACTTGTATTTTAAATTATCGCTTCCGCACTTGTGAGCCCCATGTATTTATACTCTGATTGTGTGTAAATTTTAAAAGTTGGCCTTCGGTAATCTCAAATTACTGGCCATCACAGCGCCAAACTACTAGGGGCGGTTTGGGGTCGTGACAGAATCGCTTGTATAGTGGGTGGCTAAGGTTTGTATTGAAGAAGGAAAAGAATTATCAAATAAAGTATTTTCACATAATATTAGAAGCATTCAAAACTTAAGAATGCTAATGTTTATTCCTGTGCTCTCATTGATTTTATAACTAAGGGTTTTGGAATAAAAAAGAGAGGCAGCCATCATATTTTTAATTTTAATTAATCATTTATTTTTGTAATCTTTTCTATGGAAACGTTATAATATTATATATTTTTTAACAATGGCTGTTTATCTATACAAATTCAAATGATACAACTTCCACTCTAAATGTGAAGGGTGACAGTGATAAATTTGAAATGCAAGGGTGTCAGGTGTATTTTTGTCAAACGTCAAGGGGCATCCAGGATTTTTACTCCTAAAACAAATATAAAAATCCATGCAAAAATAGTTCTTTGCAGTGCCTAAAAGTAAAACTAAAAATATTGTCCAATCTCTAGTCTCCACCACGGCATTATAGTAGATTAATGAGTCACATTGCAAGGTTCAGTGACTGAATTCAAAAAATTTCCCTCATAGTTCCCAATTATAAACACACTTCAACAACTAACGGTCGCACCACGAAATGAGCATATCTTTAACCAATACATAGGAAAACCCCTACTCCGTACGCCCTACCTCCTACCATTGCAAAAATCACATATTATCTTCCCCGCTGCTCATGCAATCCATGGACAAGCAAAGGGAGTTTGCCTCAAATCCATGAAGAACATATGACCAGAAGACTACAGGGGCTGCTGCTGCTGCTACTGCTACTACTAAAAGAAACTAATCTACTACTTACTAATAGTACCCTATATGGTAAAATAAAGTCGAAGAAGAAGAAGAGGACAATTCACTGTTCTTTCCAAATCCTTCCAGTCACCCTAAGCTTTAGTTCTTTCCGATCTCCTCCAGAGAAGAAGAGGGCCATGCTGCGTTCGATGATGAGACCATCAAAGCTATCACGAACCTTGCGGTGGCTGTCCCTTATGCTTCTAGGGACCCCCTGCCAAACCATCTTCCTCCCGTTTCCTCCAACGTCTAGACTGTAGCTGTAGTTCTTTGCCTCATTATCATCACCCATGAACCGCAGGAAAGCTATGTACACAGGAGCCATCCCAAGCAGGTATGCTTCAAAATGTAAACAAAAATACTGCCCAAAGCAACTGAAAACCTGGAGATTGAATCCGGTGATATGATGAACATTCATTCAAACAGGGATGGGATAAGACAATTGAACTGGTAACTACATGAAAGAAAGCAATGATGTTTAAGTCATACCGTAAGCATCCATGTTGCATTCTCAACTTCACGAGGATTTGATTTGACATAACGATGGTTAAAAGTACTGCCAGTGTGCATGTCAACTTTGTGATCATCTTTCAAATGGGCCACCAGGTACGGAATACCACCGATGACTGTGCACTCTGATCCAGCATAAGGGCAGTTAAAGGGTCTGAATACACATTGGGATTCATGTTTTAGCTTGTTGTAATATGGGTAGATCCCCATGCACCCAAAGCTCTTATATTTACAAGGAAGTTCAAGAGATGCAGCCACCTTCTCTAAAGCTAGACATCTTATGTTGCCAAGTTCATGCCTGCAAGTGGGGCACCGGTTGTGCACCCTGGGCTTGCACCCAGAGCATAATGTGTGACCATTTGAACACTGAAACCAAAGGGACAAAAAACAGCAGTACAGTAAGAAATAGTACAAAAAATATTCTATAGGACATACAAAAAAGACAACTTCTCTGGAAACTTATTCTTTAAGGAGTAATAAGCATGCAGCAGTTGAACTAAGCAAAACCCCATTGTTTTTTGAGGATCAATCTTGGATAACATCTCATCATAATCAATCTATTGATATGTTGAAATAAAAAAATATCCATGTAATGAATCTCAACTGTCACGGGTAAGGCTTCACTATCAAAAGCCATGCTTTGCACAGATAACTCATACCCCTATTAAAATAAATAAATAAATAAAATAAAAGAACAAGGCGAGCGAGTTGGTGGGGGGAAAGAGAGAGAGGAACCAATATTCTCTCAAACTGCTCCTCAATTGCTTATAACATACGGCTCCATTAACATTTAATTTGAAGCATTCTTTTAAAGTTGCAACCATTGGGCACCAAGTCAAAAGCCACTACAAACCAAACAGTTGTACAATGGAATTATCTTCTTTTCATACCAACCATACTCAGACATTCGGTTTGGCTTGGACAAATAGTTGTGCATAACAACCCTAGAATAATAAATAAATGAATGAAACACAAAACACACAAAATAATGAATCAGTACATATGTCGGACATGCTGTGGACACTTTGCAGACATGCCGGGACATGCTGGGGACCATATTTAAAATTTAAAAAAAAAATAATTTAATTTAATTTTTCTTTTACTAAAATAGAATATCTAACGTTGATAAATTTGAGAAAATTAAATATTTTCCATAAAATAAATATAAAATATTTAAAAATATGACATAATTAATTTTAAAAATTACTCCCTCCGTCCCATTTTGTTGGTCCATTTTTTCATTTTTTGTCGTCCCAAAATACATGTCCACTTTGAAAAGTAATAGCTTTACATTTAAAAATTTCCAAAACTACCCCTTGTAAAATAATTATAAATATATTTAAAAATAAGAATAGAAGGGTTAATCTAAAAAAATAAATAAAAAACAAGAATAGAAGAGTATTTTTGGAATTAATCTTTTAAAATTTGGATTCAAAGTGTAATGATTGGGGTAATTCTATTTCTACATACCAATTCTCCTCAGTTCACACTCTTAATGAAAATTTTCATTAATACAATGTTGTCATAGAATAAAAATACCATAATACTCTCATCTTCTTCTACCCAAACCCTAATTTTAAAACATCACAACCATTTTCTACAGCCAACGCCACCTCTCTCATTCACCATCCCCTCCCATCGCCTCTTTCCCTCTTTGCCGGCGATCACTTTCTTCCATGAATCATACACTCGCACAAGTCTTCCACTGCAAACCACTCAAGGTTGACTGCGGAGGTCCAGAATGGAAGGGGATAAGTTAGAAGTGGCGGTGGTGGTAGCAATGGAGAGTTGAAGGTGGTGGTAACAACAATAAAAGAGGAGTGGGTGAATTAAAAAATTAAAAAAAAAATATAGGCTATGTTTAATCTAGTTTTAGAATATGTTTTAAAAAATAAATAAATAAAAACTTTTCATTTCAATACGGTTTTATCTTTCTAGGAGCAAAAAAAATTAAAAATATTTTTTTGATATTTGTTTTTGTCAAATTAATTTATAATTTTCTCAAAAAAATTTCAAAAAATTGATTCAAACATTAAAACCAAACATAGTGTTAGGGTTTCAAAATTGAAAATGAGGGTAATATTGGAATATAGAGATGTGTACTAAGAATTTATGGTTGTATTTAGTAGAGCTTTCTAACTATGATTTGAGAGTAGGAGTTGAATTTTGAGTTTGTGAGATTTGGAATTATGATTTGAGTGTGGAAAATTTGTTTAGTGAAAGAGATTTGAAAAGAGTTTTGAATTGAGTGGAAAATTTTTTGATGTGACATGATATTTGATACAAAAACTTACAACTCATAACCAAACATACAACTCAAAGTTCTATTAAAACACAAAAAAAAAAATTAAAAATTCGGAAAATATTTTTTTTTGAATATATAAAAATTAACATATGTCAATTGCAAAAAAAAGAAAAAAAATTGCACCGTTCCGGTCAACCAGCCGGACGACCGATGGAACAACCAATTAGGCCAAATTTGAAAAAAAAAAATTCGAAAATCGCACCTCACATAGAGTTTTCTACAGAGTTTTGTAAATGTTGTGGAAATGTGATTTGAGAATACTATTCAAACATCATGTTGGAATGTGGGGGTAGAATCATAATTTGGAAATCATTCCAAACACAGCCTATATTTTTATAATGTATATTGAGAAGGTATTCATTAAGTGTGTGTACTGAGAGGAATTAGTGTGTGGAAATAGAATTACCCTAATGATTATGCTTCCTTAAAAAGTTCAAGATTTTCATAAGGGACTACTATCAATATGGAACAGAGAGAGTATATATTTTGCAAGTGTTCCCAATGTGTCGTGTCTTACATTTTTTTGAAAATTTGTGTGCCTGCGTGTCGTGTCGTGTCTGTGTCCATGCTTCTTAGCCCAATATAGTACGTCTAGATTAGCAAGCTTGTCAACAGCTAGGAAGCAGTTATGTATCTATTATACATTAGGTAGAAAATTTAATTTATATATATATTGAACAAATAATGGGGGAAAAACAAGGGAAAAAATAAAACATTTTTAAAGGAAAGCCCAAAAGTTCAGATGATGAATCTCCAAATTCAGAAACTTAATGAGAGTTAAAAACCAATAATCTTAACAGTTTCTTTATAACAACATAGGTGACAACTATTGAATCAATTAGAAACAATTACACTTCAGGTAAACTAGGAATACAAATATCAATTATCGGCTGGCATATATTAACGCAGTGGAAAACTGAAACATCAACATTAATGTGATTTCCTAAAACTTTTATGGCATAGCAGGAAAAAGACTTTGGATGCTAAACAATTTTTTAAGTAAACCAACCTGATGAATAGGAGGATACATAGCATTTAAGCATACTGGGCATTCCAATAGTTCACGAACACCGCTGGAAACAGTCACAGCAGGTTTCAAAGCAATTTGAGCAGGATCATTCACTTGTTCAACAACATCCATCTTGTCTTCATTTTGAGGAGGACCAACAACCTCGGGTTTACTCCTGATGTCATCAAAATAAGCATTTCCAATTGCCATTGCTCGTTGGCAAACTTTGCTCCACAAATGCCAATATAAAATTGACAAAGTTAATGCTCATCTAAACTTGTACAAATGAACACATATGAGATCTATAAAAATGACAATAAGAGCATACAAGATAACATTTACATTATCAATTCCACTAATCAGATTAATATACTCAATATGACAAGAACGCAAGTTACACAATGTCTCCAAAAAAAAAAACAAAAAAAAAAAGACAACAATACAAAAAAAGTTACACAGCTTCCTGGATCAAATTAATAGAATCATCGAAGTAGCAACAGCTAATCCCATGGCTTCATGAGTAAATAGGTAAAAGGAAATCATACATGGCTTGGCTACAACTTCAATAATTAAATTCCATTTTTCCATGAGGCAAACCATTTACATCAACAATAATAAACACTGTCAGGTTCCAATTTCATTGTATTTTACTTAGTTTTCAGTTATAAAAGTAGCAGCACACTTCAAAACTGCAACTTTCCAAGCGGCCAAGTTCTTACCTAGAAAAATTTATCACATCAATGACTAAACTAAGTAATTATTCAAAATCTCAGATCTAAGTATAGCAAAGATGAATCCATAAATTTTGAAGATATCATGCACTTTAATTTACAAATTTAAAGTTGGAAGCATCCAATTCTTATAAACTATGGTTTGTATTCGATTAAATTTACATATATTTAAACATTGTATAAAAGGATAAGACCATCCTGACATATATAATCTTTCCACCAAGTAGCTTCGCCATTAAAGAGAACTCAATATACAAGGTATTAAAAATATATCAACGGTATCTTTTATGAATGACTTATCAGTAACATGTATATTTAATCCTAATTTCCCCTTTAATATTTCGGGCGTTTATAGAATTGAAACTTTTAATCCCGAATTTTTGCCATCTGCTTCTCTTTCAATATATTTATTCCTAAGCTTCTATTACTCAAATAACAATTTCATTCTTTTATTATTTCATTTCATCCATGAATCAGATATGGTTATGCATTGTTACAAAGCCAAGGTGTTCAAATTATATTTAGCATGTAAGCTTCAGTAAAATTACAAATACCAACTACACACGTAACTAATTCATTTGCATAAAATGTAATGTTGTTGATTTTAGCCATCTAACTTTGCAGTGTTCTCATTTCAGCCTTCCAAATGACTGCTCCACTTTCAGGCACACTCACCACAAATTGTTGCTTAGGAGCAATTTTCCACTATGGCTCAAACGCTTTTCTAAATGGCTGAGAATAACAATCCCACACACTCATCTGACCAAAAAATAATATTTTGATGTCCCCTAGGGGATATACCTGTTGGGCTTAGGCAGCATTCACCTAATAAAGAGACTCAAGTTCAAGTGTCCTTAACTTACCAGTCAAATAATCATAATAACAATAACAACAACAACAACAATGAGGGTAAATTATACTTTTCACCGCCTAAATTTCACTTTGGTCTCTTGCCTTTTAATTGAAACAATTAAGTTTATAGACTTCAAGTCGAGTTTCAATTAATGTAGTTCACCCATCACCACGCCATTTAAAATTTTAGTATAACTAAGAGGTTGAAAAGTGTAATTTTTTTCTTTAATGCCTTTAAAATGTGGTAACGTGACCATCAAGTAAGCACTTTCCATCTATTTTTAAACAGTGAGTGACAGGAGGATTAAACCAAAACAAGGCTTAAAGTTAGAGGACTTAATTGCTATAATTAGAAGATGAGGGACCAAGGTGAAATTTGCATGAAAGTTGGTGGGTGAAAAGAGTAATTCACCCTAATAATAATAATAATAATGGTTAATTGCACTTAGCACTCCTTCACTTATACAAAAATTTAACTTGGTCTGTCAAATTCAAATTATAATAGTCAACCCCTTGTACTTCAAATCAAATTGCAATGTCATCCTTCCGTCCATCTATCCTTAATAAGACTGACAAACTTGTCATATGAATCATATGTGACATTTTTCTTGTCTCATTAGCAACCTTATACTTTTATCAAAATGTCACTTTAGTCCCTCTACTATTAATTTTTGTCAACCTCAGACAGAAGGGTGATATTGCAACTTAAACTTAAACTTAAACTTGAAGTGTAAGCTAGCAAGCACGGACACAGTCATGGATACGGACATGGGACACGGCAATTTTTAAAACATGGGGGCAGGGACACTATAATAAAATATGTTTTCATATATTTTTATTTGATATCTAGATTAATATTATATCCACAAACAACCAATATTAACAAAAACTAACTCTAATACTATATTTTAAATATAAATTTAAAAAACACTTAAATTAACACTTACAATTTATATATATTTTTATGGATAATCTATTGAGTATTTAAATTTAAGAAAAAAATAATAAATATTCAACATCCAATATTCATCAAAAGCACTAAAGAAAATGGAGGAAAAGAAAAATTGGCATGTCCCTTATGTGTCCCAAAGTGTTCCCGACGTTTCCCCTGAAAATAAATTAATTAAATAAGGGGACACGCCACATGCATGTCCCCGCCGTGTCCGCATGTCCGACACAGATATGGCACTTGTTTTGAAATGTTGGTGCTTCATAGTGTGTAAGGATTGACTGTTAAATGAAAGTGAGGGGACCAAGTGAAATTTTAGTAAAAGAGCAAGGGTGTTAAATGTAATTAATCATACTAATAATAAGACAATTATGATTTTGTACTAGTTCACAAAATTTTTATCTCCTCTGAAAAATAAATATTTTAACTAACCATGTAAAACAAGATTTGCATCAATTAATTTAGCTCTTGAACTTGGGTAAGAATAGTAATCTCTTCTGTATTATTCTCCAAATTTGACATATGGATTGGACTGGACCATAAAATATCACCCATGGTCAACACATTTGGGGGGAATGTGAATACCTGGAGCATGTTTGGTTTCAAAAATTGTAAATAAAAACATATTTGGTGTCTAATTTTATTTATAAAAATTTATAAACAATTTACAAATTTACTAACTTCTTGTAACCAAAAAACAGTTGGTTTCATTTGTTTTGGCCACCACCCATTATTCATCCCACCACCAATCACCACATCCGGCCAACCCACCAGCAACCTCCTTTGGCACCCACTGCTGGCAGCAATCGATAACCACCTTTGATCACCACCAACCACCTCCCACCAACAACAATCACCTTCAGTGACCACCTCTAGCAGCCAACAACCACTTCCAATCACCATGTCCGATCGTCGAGAACCACTTTCAATCACCACCTCCCATTGGAAACCGCCTTCTACCTCTCCTCACTTGTTTTCAAACCAAGGTTTTTAAAATACGTGTACACTGAACAGGTTCCTTTCGTTTTTATTTTTAATACAAAATAAAATAAAATAAAAATTTAATTGTAAATGTCACCAAATGACACCTTAATAGTGTTAAGATCAGGATCCTACACAGGATTGTTTTGAGGGTCTACCAGATGGGATCATAGGACCGGATCGAGGATCGTAAGATCCTACTAAAGTGATAAAAAAACATCATAATTTTTATATGACTAAGTAATACTATCAAAATGTATATAGAATGCCCCCTAAAAAAAAGAAATATAGCCGTTCAAGGTAGCATTCAAGCATTTTTTTCTCAAAAAAAGAAGCCAAAACATTATAAAAGAAATTTTTTCTCTAGCAGCATTTTTCCTCAGCCTCCCTCTTCCTGAACCAGAGGCTAACATTGTGTTGTGATGCTACTATGCTAGTTGTGTGCTGCAAATTGTGAAAATTTAAAGAACTATTTTTTCAGCAAAGTTCAGGGCAAAAGAACCAAAGAAGAACAGCAGCAGCAGCAAAGAAGAACCAAAAAAAATGAAGAAGAAAAAGAAGTAAGAAAAATGAAAAAACAGAAAGAAAAAAAAAAAAAGTGATTCAAAGTTCTGGTTTTCAGTCTCTCATATGTTCAGGACAACACAATCTTTCACGCAAGAAATATATATATATATATATATAATATACAGAAACAGACAGTCGAACTACAGAGATGAGAGAAGAGGAGGAAAAAAGAAGTCGGGAGAAGAAAAAATGGTGATTCGAACTACATACAAGGAAGATTCGAAAAATCGATCACATACAAGAAAGATTCGAAGAAGAGCAACGAAGAAAAAGAAAAAAAAGAGCAGCAAAGAAGAAGACCAGCAGCGATGAAGAAGAAGAAACGAAGAAGACAAAAAAAAGCCAAAAAAAAAAAAAACCAAGAGAAGGAATTCGAAGAAGATGCATTCCTGGTTACACAAAATCTGAAGCTTTGATGTCCAATTTCTCCATCCCCAATTTCTCTGGCCCTAATCACAGCTCAAAGGATCAATTTTTTTTCTTCTTTTATCCCAACAAAGGCTTGTTTGACTTAAAGTTGCCAAAAAAAACCCTATTAATCAGGATTGCATGGAATCGTGATCCTGATACGATCCTGTCTATCCCAACGATCCTGCCACAATCCTATCATCGGCTTGATCCAGAATACGAATCAGATCGAATGTTATTTATTGGACCATAGGATCGTACGATCCTACAATCCGGATCGCGATCTTAACAACCTTGGATCTTTAGGAACTTGTGTCAACAAACTTTGTCAATTGAAATAAATATACTGCTACCAAGGAACTTTATTATATATATATATATATAACTCCACTCAAGATGATAGCATCATCAACTTACGTTAACAGATTAAATTTTGGACAAATTACTTAGAACACTTCTATAAAATTACGAGAACTCATTTTGTAATATTTAAGGTTCATAAAAAAATAAAAACACACCCCTTCATACATGCACATGCACTCTTTTGCCGCAGAATCATTAAATATGGATTTATTACTACTATTTTTCTCACTAACTATGGTTGTTTAAAAAAACATGGTTTCAAAGATGCAAAAATGAGCTGACATGCAAACACATGTAAGAAATTCACATGTGAAACTATGTCCATGTCAAAACACTACGCTTAACACTCATGTACATAGATCAAACGATTCCCGTGAAGTTAATCTATGTTCATCAATTGCCCATATCACAAAATCATTCATTCATCAGTCTTCCTTCAACAGACCTCAAAGCATCAACATCCAAAAGGTCAAAGATACTAATTATCAAATTTTCTCAAAAACGTCTTCATGCAGTTGACAGGAAAAAAAACAAGATTCGAACACGAATCATCAGCACTGACATCAAAATCACATCAACATGCAATGAAGAACTGAAAGCCTAAGGTCAAGTATTTCTATATGGAAAATTCTGTACTTACATAAAATTTGACAAATGTGACAATACCATTATTATGTATGAATTTTTTATTCATTTAGTTTTACTCTTTCTATATATACTTGAATTCATTCACCTTCATCTAGTTATAGAACTCGACAAGTCTCTTTGAGATTGATATTTCTATTCCCATCAATGAAATTAACACCGAGATTAATCAGACCAATCAAAATAAATTATAAATAAATAAAAAGCAAAAGCCAAATCGGAAATATAAACCCTAAACCAACCATCGGAGTGAATATTCAACAACAGATCTAGAGTAGTTCCAATCAAAGTCAACCAAGAAGAAAATTAAAATTGATCAAACTTCAGCAACAATCGAAACAATCATAAAAAATCAAAAGACCCAGAAACAGAAACAGGAAAAGTACATAGAGAAAATACCTAGTGATCGTGTCTGAATCAATGCATCCCACACAAACCCCAACAGTGAAGGTCTTAAAACCTTGCTGTCCTCTAGATAAAAATTAAAAATAATAATAATAAGAAAATAGTTGGTCTCGTCTGGTTTCGCAATCAGTGGCTGTTTCAAATTAAAGCAGTTTAGAAAGGAAAGCGTGTAAGCGAGGGACAGAGAATAGGGGGTGTAGGAGTGCAAGTATGTCCAATAGCTGTCTGAGAGAAAATTCAAAAAGGAATGCTAAATTCATGGGGTGACGACAAATAGACGAGGAATGTGCTTGGGAAATGAATTCAAACGGAATAGGTTAGGACTTGTTAAAAAATAAAAATAAAAATAAAAAAACGAATAGGTTGCTTATAATATTAGGTAAATTATCAATAGATTTTAATAATTTTTTTTTTTTTTTTTTTTGAATAAGGAATTGATTTTAATAGTTAAAATTAAGAAAAAAATTATTTATAAATCATATTTAGAGAAAAGTTATTCTATTTAGTCTTAAAAGTTTTCTTTCAAGTTAATTAGTCCTTTTTTATTTTAGGTATGTTGTATTTCCTTGATTTGGGGGTTTGAAAGTTTACTTGTTTGCTCTTGTGTGTGATTTTATTTAAAAAATTTTCTTAAGGTTGGGTGTGTATGGGTAAGTTAGGTTTTTACGTTTCTATTTTTTTGTAGGAATTTAGTGGAGTGATTTGTAGGTGGATGATGTTACCCCGTTTGTAGTGTTATTGGTGTATTGTTCGTTCCCTTTTGTGGTGTTCGTCCCTATTGTAACATTGATGTTAATTAGCATCCAAACGTAACACTAATGTAACACATAAAAAAAAAAATTCTTTATTGTACTTTTTCCAAACGTAATCTTCCAAAAAAACTTCTTAGTGCAACACTTTAAAGTAACACACAAAAAAATTCTTATTGTAACACTCTAATGTAACACACAAAAAAACTTGGCAAGAGGCTATTTTAGCCAATTAGCCAAAAAGTTACTAAATTAGCCAAAAAGTCAACAACCCATACCAAAAAGTCAAAGATTCTCTTTTCTCTCTACTTTTTGCACATTTTTTCGTAATTAGCCAAAAAGTCATCCCAAACATACAAGTTTTTTTTATCTACCTTTTTAGCCAAATAGCCAAAAAGTTACTAAATTAGCCTGTTCCCAAACGAGGTCTTAGTGTATTTTTTCCAAATGTAACACTCTAATATAACGCACAAAAAAAACTCCTTAATGTAACACTCTAATGTAACACACACAAAAACTCCTTATTGTAACACTTTAATGTAACATACAAAAAAACTTCTAGATATATTTTTTCCAAATGTAACACTCTAATATAATACTCTAAAAAAATTTCTTAGTGTAACACTCTAATATAACACACAAAAACTCTTTAGTGTAATATTTTAATGTAATACACAAAAAAACTCCTTGATGTATTTTTTTCAAACATAACACTTCAATATAACACTCCAAAAAATTTCTTTAGTGTAATACTTTAATGTAACACACAAAAAAACTCTTTGGTGTACTTATCCCAAACATAACGCTCCAATGTAATACCAAAAAAAAAAAAAAAAACTTCTTACTATATTTTTCCTAAACATAACATTCCAATGTAATACTAAAAAAAATATGATATTCTTCAAACCATTCCAAAAGGAGTATAAATATTCCTTAATAAGTTTTGAACAAATGTATAATTTCAAACTGTAAGTGTTACATTTGAAAAAAGTACAATAAGGAGTTTTTTTTAATGTTTTTGTGTGTTAGATTGGAGTGTTACGTTTGAGATTACACTGATTAAAGTGTTGCGTTTAGGAACAGTACATGAAGAAATATATTTTTTTTACATTGAAGAGTTACGTTTGGGAAAAGTACACCAAAGAATTTTTTTTGAGTTTACGTTGTTACATGTGAAAAAAGTACACTAATGAGTTTTTTAGTATGTTACATTAAAGTGTTACATTATTGAAGTGTTACATTAGAGTTTAGGTGTTTGTTCGTAATGTGTAATTTGTTATAAAATGAGGGAAAATTCAAAACTTCTATAGTGTAAATTGTCCAAATGTGTAATTTTACATTTTAAGAAAATTACTTTTATCCCTAAAACAATTAAACCCAAACATGTAAGTAATTACCTTTTTATGTAATTTCTATTTTAATGGGACTTTTGGGTTTATAAGAAAAAAAGGAGGACTAAACCGTTCACAAGATCATATTTTGAAATTTATTGGTGTTTCACCATGGAATTAATTCTCATTAAGTCTTGTCAAAAATAAGTTATAATAAAATTATAGCTAAAAGTTATTTTTTGCAATGATTTTTTGTATATGTCGCTAAAAATTAACAATTGGTGACTTTTTTTGTTATGATTTTTATAAATTGTCATTAAAACTTACAATTAGTAACGTTTTTATGTAACAAATTTTTCAAACTGTCGCTAAAAGTTAAAAATTAGTATTTTTTGTGACAATCTTTTTAAATTGTTACTAAAATTTATAATTAGTGACCTTTTTTACGATAAATTTTTCAAACTATCGTTGAAAATTAACAATTAGTGACTTTTTTTAATGGTATTTGACAAATAAAAAAAAATCATTAATTATCATAGGACATACTAGACAATAAAATCCACCTATTATGACCTATGCGTAAATCCCCATTTGTTTTGATTGGATTGGATTAGTTTGGAAAAATAATGGCTTTACTTGGTTTAATTTTAAAATCATGATTTGAGTGTGAAATTGTGAATAGAGTTTTGAAAAGAGAAATTTATTTGGTTATGAGTTTTGAAAAGAGAAATTTTGTTTGATTATGAGTTTTGAAAAAAGTTTTGAGTTTTTTAATTTTGAAAATATAGTTTTGAGTTTTAAAAATAGATTGGAGTTTTGAGTTTTTAAATTTTAAACTGTATTTTAAATTTTTTTAGATTTATTTATTTTTTAAATATTTAAAAATATTTAAGAAAATTTTATTTTTTTATTTTAAATATTTTATTTTATTTTATAAATATTTTATTTTTTAATATTTTAAACTCAAAACACAACTCCATATACTCAAATTATAAACAAACGAATAACTCAAAACTCAATTCAAAAATTCTTTTCAAAACTCATAACTAAACTCTTTTCAATATTCTATTAAAAAAACTCAAAGATATATTTTTTTATTTTTTTCTTGAAAATTATTTTTTTTTATTTTTTTTGAAAAAATACTTTTTTATTTTTTGAAAAATAATTTTTGTTATTTTTTTAAGTATTGACCAAATAATTTGTTTTGATTTAAATATATATGGCGATCCAAATTTTTCAAAAATATTTAAATATTCAAAAAAATTAAAATATTTATAAAATAAAATAAAATATTTAAAAAAATACAACTCAAATATTTTTTTAAAAAATACGGCGCACAATTGTATGAAATGTAATGCACATTAAAAAAATATAACTCAAAACTCTTTTCAAAATTTTTTTCAAAACTCATAACCAAAAAAATTTTCTTTTTTCAAAACTCATAACTCATAACACAACTTCATACTCAAATCATGATTCTAAAAATAATTTTAAAAAACAAAATAAAAATATATATTTTTTTTAAATAGAGTTTTGAAATAGAGTTTGTAATGAGTTTTGAAAAGTGTTTTAAATTGAATTTTAAGTTGTATGTTTCAGCATGAGTTCGTCAAGCTTTGAGACCATTTGCATGAATTTAGTAAGTATATGCTAGGATCATCATAGTTATGGAAAGTTTGAGCATGATCATGTACATACATGCATGAATCACCACTTTGACCTTGAATCCCATGAAATTCTCTACATGCATGGGACCCTCATACATTTATTGGAAGCGTTCTTCATGTTTTTATACTTTTCATATCATTTGGTCAAGTTTTACAAAGAGATTAAAGAGTTCATCTCTTGCATGGTTTCAACTTCATGTTTTAAGCTTGATTTTGGGAATTTGGTTCATGATTTTGAGTAATTGGTTTCAAAGTGAGGGTGTTTTCATATTCTATAATGTTCTTCCATGTTTTTTGTACCAAACTTGCTAGCTTTGAGCCTTTGGAATCATGTTTTGAGCTTCAACCACAATTATGGAACTTCCAGAATTCAACTAGTTCACTCGAGCGAAGAAAGTGTTGCTCGAGCGTAAAATTCAAGTTCCATAAGTTTTGCAGACAATTGCACGGCGACTCAAGCTGCAAAACTTGCGCTCGAGCGAACCCTGTTTTGCACTACTCATGGCTCGAGCTACAGAAAGTTTTCTCAAGCCTAAAAATCAAGTAACCAGCACTTTTGAGAGTTTTGTAGATTGCTCGAGCGACCAAAGTTGCGCTCAAGCGAAGACCCTGTTTTTCAGCAAATTTTGGTCAACTCTTTTAAGTGCATACTTGCATCCTCATATCATTTCAAGCACTCTTAGGCACCAATTGGACTCATATAACGATGGAATGAGTTAGAAACGCATAAGAAGAATTAAATTGAAGTGAAATGGTTATTGAATGGTGCTTCAATTGTGTAATTGTTATGTGTTCTGTTTAGGCAGACGTTCGAGGCCTAGGGATAACATAACCCACTGTGAGTAGTAACTTTATAAAGATATGTTCAAGTTATATTTATTTTCGAAACTGTTATTGTTCTCGAAATCGTTATGATAATTGATGGAATGATTTATTGAAATGTTATTTTATATGAATGAATGAAGTTCTGTTTTGAAATTGTATTCGTGGCATCCTTTAGTGAGGCCCTTGCATGAAGGAAATTAATAGCATGACCCATTTGTTTAATAGGGCCTTGCCTGGGGAAAATTAATACCATGGCCCAATTGTTTAATAGGCCCCTTGCCTGGGAGAAATTAATACCATGGCCTATTGGCCCTCGCCCAGGAGAAACAATGCCATGGCCCATTGGATTAATTGAAACACAAAGATCTCAGATATTAGACCCACGTGGTCACATTGAATATGGAATATTGAATGATCCATTGTGGTCCCATTGATTGACCCTTGTGGTCCCATTGTCATTGATGCATTGTTACTTTATTGGATGTGCCACGTAAATTGCTTGAAATAGCTATTGATATCGAGATATGAATAGAACTGGAAATTGATATTTGAAATGTTATCGAACTTCATTCATATAACTTTTTTATTTTGTTATTACTCACTAGACCCTAGCTCACTATTTATATGTATATGTAGGTGAGCAAGTTGAACATCAAGGATATAGATTGGAGTCACCCCCATGTTAGCCTTTTTGAAGAGCTTCCGAGGAGGAGCCAACTTGGGCTCAAACGGAACTAAGCAGAGTCTAAACCCCTTTTGTTATGAACTTTTGTTTGTAATTTCGTTTTGGTTTTTGTATAGAGGTTTTTGTTTACTTATAAATTGTGGAGTTTTGTTGTATGGATTGGATGTTTGAAACTTTTCTGATGTATGTATCTAAAGAATGGTTGCACAACTTTAATGTGAAGTCTTTTCATATAAGCACAGCTCAATGGATTATTTTCAAGTCTTATATTGCTTCTGTTAAGCCCCGCAAATTAATCTAAAGATGTTTTGTTAATAGAGGTCGTTGGTAATCTAAGATTACTAGCCGGTCATGATGCTAGACCTATAGGAGCGGGTTTGGGTCGTGACACACCCACAATACTTCTTAAGAATTTATTTGAAAAACTGCTCTTTCACTGTTCAACACCAAACCCTAGGTTTTACCTAAAACCCCCAAATCACCAAATATTTTTCAAAAAGCAAATAACTAAGCTAAGAAACACACGAGAGGTTGAAAAAATCTCTACCTTAAGTCCAGAAGATGAACAAAACAAGGGTTGAAGCTTGATGAGGGCAAAAACAAGATCTCCTCCGATTAAAATGAAGCTTTCGACAATCTCTACCTTTTTTCTCCAAGGAGCAATGGTGAAGAAATCAATGGATGATGGAATATGTGAGGTTTTAAGCAAGAATTAGAGAGAGAGAGAGAGAGAGAGAGAGAGAGGGAGGGAGAGAGTGTGAAGAAATTAGGGTTTGGAAGGTTTTAGAAAGAGAGGAAATGAAAAAGTTATTCAAAAACCCCTTTTCCCGAACTGATACACGCGCAGACCGCTTGAGCGACCAAAACACCGCTTAAGCGCACAATGACCCATTCCCAGAAGTTTTGCAGACAAAAGATGACTGCTTGAACGCAAGAAAGATCGCTCGAGTGAAGATCACCCTATTTCCAAAAGTTTTGCAGACCTGCAAAATACTGGGAGATCTCAAAGACTACTCAAGCGACCAAAACACCGCTCGAGTGAACAAGCAAAAAACAGAACAACAACTCTTTTGACAAAAACTAACTCCCAACCTGTTTCAAACACGACCAACAACTCAACTCGACTACTAACAAGATGACAAATGATATGAACAACAATTAAAAGTACTGAATCTCGGATCTAAGAGCATGAAATGGGTCGGGTCTAAACCAAAATCATTATAAAAAAAATAAAATTGAACCAACTGAATATGTTCATAATATTTATGTTGAACAAATAAAGAAAATATTCCCAAAACAAAGTAAATTTGAGAAATAAAATTCTTAAAGAATTAAAATATTCAATTTTTTATGTACAAACATTTATAATTTGGTCAACTTTAATAAATTGAACGAAATTATTCTGTTCAAATAAAAATAATTGAACATTGTATAACAGTTCAACTCTGAATATCCGAATACGTGACAAATAAAGTCATATTCCCAACGATTATACGAACAAGATAAACAAAAAAAATCAAAAAGCTAAGTATTAAATTGACATTTTCATTGTTGCATTGATTTCAATGTTTTTAAACTCTAAATCTTCAAAACCAAATGATTTCAATGTTTTTAAATCCTAAATCTTCAAAACTAATTTATTTTGGATGTTTATATGTCTATAGGTGATGATGGTGTGAGAAGAGTGTTTTGAGTTTTTATATATAAGATTTTTGAATGGGTAGAATACACCCCCATATTGTCCTTAATGGTCTTTTCATCTGAAAATATTATTGGAATATAAATTTAATCTGTTAATTGTGTGTACTGAAAAAATTGATGGTGTGCAAATACAATTTCCCCACTAAAATATATTACAAATAAGCAAAATTTTTCTTAATTCCCACACTAACAATTTCGCCCAACATAACTATAAAAACAAATGGACCCTAGAGGTTGGGTTTATCCCAATTTAGATTTGAATTTAAGAGATTATGGTCTATTTGTAAGGTCTTTAATTTATATTATTTATGAAAAAATTAAATTAAATTATAATTTTTATTTTATTTTATGATTTTGTTTGAGGAAATTTCATTTTTATCCATATACTTTGCCTTGATGATCAATTACACCCTCAGACTTCAAATAATTTTAATTTTACCCCTAATTTTTTTTTTTAAATCGTATCAATTTGCTCCCTATAGTCACATTTAAATGAAAAAAGTTTAAAAAAAAATTACATTTTGACCCCAAATTTCAAATCGAAGATGCAAACTCACCCTCTTCTATACAAACTCACCATTTTCTCTCTCTATACCTCTACAACTCCACCGCTGATTAGCCCTCCTCCTCTCTCTACTACTGCAACCCCATCATCTTCTTCATCAAGAAATATCTGAAAATGGATTCCCAGAACCAATGTCGCCGAAATTCGCTGAGCCTCCGTCGGTTGGTTACGAATTCGCAGAGCTTCCCTAGAGAAGCTTTGGTCTAACCTCACTGGTGCAAGTGACAACGTCACTCATCGTTACCAGTTTCCCAACATCAATAATATTCAAATCCCTCAATCTGCCTAAAAGTTTTTTTTTTATTTGTTGTTGTTGTGTGTGTGTGTGTATGTGTGTAAATTTAATAAGGAATTGGGGGCAAAACAACACAATGTGAAAAATTGACTTTCGTGGGGAGATTGAGGGCAATAATAAAACACAAGGTAAACAACAATTGTTTCAAATTCTTGGCATACATGCATTTGTCTACGCTTAATTTTGGATAATACCTCTTTAATAAAGGGACATTAAAGAAGGCAACATTGATGTCCTTGTCAGGGTTATCATTGGTGATGAATATGGGTTTTTTTCCATCACAAATCTCTTGCAAGCATTCAAGTACAACTCAACCTAAAAATTGAACCCAACCCAAAAAAATTGAGGGTTTTTTACATCACACAAATACGTTTATGTTGAATCGCATAGCATGAGAGAAATCGCATGGCATGAGATTTCTTTTGAAGAACATCGTTGAATCGCGTGGCATGAGAGAAAATAAACATAGTGTTGGATTCGTTGGGTGTCATGGCTTTGATCTCCGATTCGTAGAATGGCTCTTGAGAATTCTGATCCAACTTAAAATTGAAGAAAAAGATGAACCCAACACAAACCTAGATTTTTAGCCCAATTTTTACCACCAAACCAACAAATTAGAGATCAAATCAATTAGATTCAAACACTGAAAAATGAAATATAGATGAATTGAATGAAGAAATGAACCTTTTGAGTCATGTATTACTACTTCTTGTGTTGATAGAGACGATTTGATGTGTGTAGTGGGAACAAAGGGCTTCTTGGTGGTGGTGGTGGTGGTGGTGGTGGGGAAGATGATGGCGGAGGAGAGAGGAGAAGGGTGATGGAAGGGTTTGGGTAATTCAGAGAATGATAAGAGAGGAAGATAGGGTGAGTTTTCATCTTTCTTTTGAAATTTGGGGTTGAAATGTAATTTTTTTTTTAACTTTTTCCGTTTAAATGTGATAGTAGGGGGCAAATTGATCCAATTTCAAAAACTTTGAGGGTAAAATTGAAATTATTTGAAGTTTGAGGGTGTAATTGATCATCGAGGCAAAGTATAGGGTAAAAATAAAATTTTCTCTATTTGTCTTTGAAAATGAACAATAATTATATTGTTAAAAATAGATCATTCAACAAAAAAAAAAAAACTTTAAAATAAGAACTTAAGATTATCAAATTAACATAATTTAATTTTTTTCATAAAAGATATACACTAAAGGCTCTACAAAATAAATGGTTCAGATAATCGAAATGGGACCCATTGTAAGTCCCTTGGGGCTCTCAAATTTTCTCAAGTTTAAAGCCAATCTGTTAAAAATATGTTTTTTAAAAGGGTAAATTAAAATAAACCCCTTTAAACTATGACCTATTTGCATTTTGTTCTCTTAAATTTCAAAACTCAATAGTTAACCATCTCAAAATTTTATCTTGTTACAGTTAACCCTTTATTGTTAGGGATTTACTTACATGATTGAATTTTTTGGGCAATAATGCCCTTATCTAGTGATCTCATTTGCACTTTGCGACTAAGACTGGGGAGACAAAGTACAGATGGGATCACTAGATAAGGGTATTACTGTCCTAAAAAAGAATCAATAACTGTATTAAATACTTCACACATAACCTGATTTTGTTTAAATCCTACGACAATAATTTAAGGGGTTTTATAGTAATTTATCCATTTTTAAAATAAGACTTAAAATTTTGCGGCTCTTCTATAAATGTAATTTCTACTCTATTTGGTTTAGAGTTTTTAAAAATAGTTTTTTAAGTTTTTAAACCATATTTCTTTATTTTTAGTGAATTCTTTTAATATTTTAATTATTTTCTTTTTACTTTTTAAATTCACTTAATCTAAATATACTTAAAAAATATGAAATTTGTTAGGGGGTGCAACTCGAGCGAGTTTAGGCGAGTTGAGAGGTTGTCCAACTCCAACTCAAATTATGCTGAGAGCTACCCAGGCTCGTCCAAGCTTGAATTGTAACCCAACATTGTCTGCCCAAACCTGACCCAAGTTAAACCCAAATTGCACATAAATTTCAATTTTTTTTATAGAAAAGCTAAGTTAATTAATTTGTTAAAATTAGACTATTTACAATTTTTTTTAATAAAATCATTGACAACATCAAAACAATGTAAGTGAGATACTGTTATGATGGTCTTTACAATTTATGGGTAAGAAAAAATAAATAAGTAAAATTTTGTATTGTATTACTTGTGTATATAATATATATTCAATATGATTTACCCATTTAAATTACTTTAATATCATCTAATGTCTAATAATTTATATATATATATATATATATATTCAATATATATATAAAATTCAGGCTTTGGGTTGCTCGGATTATTTGATATCTTTGCCTAAACCCACCTAAATTTAATACAAGCTTCTAAATTTATGTTCTGTCACAACTCGAACCAGCCCCTAGAGGTTTGGATCATGGTCGACCAGTAATCATGAGATTACCTACGGCCTTAGACAGAAATACAGAATATAAATAAACATATGAGGTTTAAAGCGGAAGCAAAATATAAAATTTGTCTATTGAGTTGTGCATAAATGGCATGAACAAAAATACACAACACATTTCATGTCATACTTATAATATTTACAAGCACTCATCTTATACACACAACCCAAGATCAAACATATAACATAACAATCTTGACAAAACCAAAGCTTTACATAGATTGGCCAAAAGCAACAGGAAAGCCTCAACTCAGAGGCACATCTTGGGTGGTGTACGAGCACGAAATAATTCTTCTCGTATGATCCTGTTGATCAAGTTTGCACTCCTCCAAACAACGTTGCTTTGCCACCTGAAAACACAAACGTGAGCTAACCGGCGGGTGTGTGCCGAAAACCCCTCCGATGCCTAAGTCAGCAACTAGACAATAGACAATAAGTTCTGTGTATTCTAGAGTAAGAATTGGGATACCTGTACAAAAGTTTGGTCATGAGCTTTTATAGATTCTGCTTGGCATAATCCTAGTAGGATTCCAACTCTCCCTATGAGAGTCCTCATAGGAATCACACACCCTACTCACTACCAACCAAGTGAGATGGTTTGCACAATCCCAATAGGACTCTAACTCTCCTTAGCAGAGTCCTACTAGGAGTCTTATGTCAAAGGATAATGCTTACCCTTAGAACACCCTCATCACTGCAAGCCAAGTGAGATAGCCATCCCCTTTACCTCGGCTGACATCTTTACCTCGGCTGACCCCTTTACCTCGGCTAACACTGCGGTCAACCAAGTTATTTCGGCTCTATGCTCAACTAAGTAATGGAATAAAAGCATCGACCGAGCTACACCTAGCTCGGCTCTCCATCTTACCAAACACCTCGGCCAACCCTTGGGCCTAGTATTAGGTAGCTCGGTCAATGCCTCTGCCTAGTTTGGTACTCAGATAAAAAGGGACCAAGCTACCCGACGTCCACACTCCGGCCCTTTAGTTCGGTCCACAACAGAAATCAAAGGATCGTGGCTCCACCCAATTTTTCGCTATAAATTACCCTCTCAAGTGGCTTCACAAAAAGGTTGACTCCAAAATAATCTCTAATGCAGTCTTGATGCTCACTTACATATATATATATATATATATATACAACGGTGCGAGGTGGAAGCCCAATGAGTAATGTCAATGTAAAGAGGTTAAATGAATGAGTTCCATATCTTATAAACACAATATAAAGTTCTTTACAAAATCAAAGCAGTTTCCAGATATTTAGAGAATACTTAAAGATCATCAAACCTTTCTTAGTTAACCTCATGACGAGGTACTTTCCAAAAGCATTTTTAAACCTTTGACAGAACGATATTGTCGAATCAAAACCATACAAAACATTCACAACGGAACAAGAGCATACAGAACGTCCTCTTTGGCTAAGCTTATATAGAACGTCCACATTGGCCGAACTTATGTAGAACGTTCATATTGGAACGACTCATATAGAACGTCTACATCGGAACAGGCTTATACGGAATGTCTATCACATAGAACGTCTATCACGTGTAGATATCATACAGAACGTTTATAATGAGTCGATAACATACAAAATGTCCATAAATGTACAGAGCCATACAGAACGATTATACAAAATCGAATCCATATAGAAATACAACGAATCAATAGCTCATACAGAACGTCCATAACGAGTCGAAGACAAAACAAAAGTCTCCAGGAATCAAAGTACATTTTCCAAGTTGTCACAATAGTTTATCGAAAGGAAACTCATTCATTCTTAGCAAAATCTCATTTTCAAAAAGCTTATCATATTGTGCTCATTTCGGAATTCATAGCATAACTTAGCATCTCAAAAGTACTTATTCAGAAAACTTATCATATCATAAACAATCGAAAATTCATAACATATCTTATTATTTCAGAAAATACTTGTCTTATCGAATATCTCGTAAACAAAACATAGATTTCATAAATCATCGTATAACATAGTGTAACAACTTCGAACTGTGAATAGTTCCTAAACCATGATTAAGAATGCCTAATAAGTAATTAATCGGAAATTCTGAGTTAATTGCATGTGAATTATGTTAATTGTGTTTCTATATGTCTGACGTAGAAATAATTATGCGAATTGAAAGCCTTATCGGCTCGAACGTGAAATTGACTTTATTTATGTGTCTATTGAAAGAACCTAGTGATTTGGGGATTTAGGGTTAATCCTAGGGTTTGGTTTTGAATAGAAAAATAGGGGTTTTCAAATGGATTCTTGAGAAAGATTGCGGGGAGGTGTTTATGGTTGATATATACTAAAATGGTGGATTTCTTTACTTAAAATTGATTTTGTAAGTAAAAAGGGGTTTTGCTCAAATATTATGGATATTTGGTTTGTGAAAGAAAATGGAAAATGATGTTGGGTTTTGTAAGAATAGAACAATGTATATGTTGTTGATGATGATGATAGTGGTGGAGTTGGATATGTAATATCACTCCTATTTTGAAAATGATGAGATTATATCTTTTGTTGAAAATTATCTATTGTAAAGAATTTTTTTTTTTTTGGGCTATCAGTAGAGGATAGCTTTGATTGTTGTAGATATTGTATGAGGATTGGGTGAATTGAAACTAATTGCTCATACATCTTGCATGAAGCATCGTTTCATACTTAGTATTGAAAATGTATTGTTTTGAGAAAAATAGGTAAATACCTTGGTGAATCTAGTTAGGGGATATGGTTGTGGTTATGATGTTGGCTTGTGTGTCTTTGGTGAAAGTCTAGAAACCCACGCAGTTAGGTGCCGATCATTCTGGTTAGTACAGGTAAAATTGTTTTGTTAGTGCTTGTATAGCCTACTGGTAGACATACCTAAAGATTCCCAGTGTTTTTGCCATAACCTGAACCTACCCCTAGAGGTTTGGATCATAACTGGCCTGTAATCATGAGATTACCTACGGCTTCAAACAAAAATCAAATCATATTTAATTATATGGGGCCAAAAACGGAAGCTGAAATTTAAGATTTGTCCAATGAGCTATGCATATATGGCATATCAAAGACATCTCATCTATATTAATAGCTCACACTCATACATACTTAAGAAGTCTCACATGTCCAAGAGCATACATATGTCATTAACATACAAACAAACGCAATCAAGCATGACCAACAAAAGAAGACAGAAAATCGAAAGACAAAAGTCTCGTGCGTGAGACATCCTTGGCTGACTCCCCAAAAACTTAGTATTTCTTTTCGGGTTCACTAGGGTTGGGGCTAGACATCTTGTTGCTCACCTATATACATATATATTTAACGGAGTAAGCTAACCCTCAGTGAATAACATCAAAATAAAGAGGTTATCTGAATGAGTTTCTTTAAATAACATAAGCAATTTTATATTATAAATAATTCATAACGGAACGACCTTGGGTTCAACAGATAGCGGAACGACCTCAGGTATAACCAATAGCGAAATAACCGCGAGTCCAATCATTTATAGTTGTATAATGACTATTCGGTCAACTCATAATAGATAATCGAACTTATTAGATATTCAGAACAACCTTGGGTCCATATTGTCAAATATACGGAACAACCTTGGGTCTAATTTGGATATACAGAATGACCTTAGGTTCATCATATACATTCGTGTCACATTAATCATATTTACAGTTATTATGTTGATCAGACGGATAGGAACTCATTCACACTTATTGTGACAACCCAACTATGTATTATGTTAATTGAACTTAATTATGCTTATAATTATGAGCTTGATACGATTTTGGATGCTAATTATATGACTATATGTGTTTGTGAATTTTTATTTGTTCACTGTAGGAAAATTTGTTTGATTTTCTGTTATAAAATTGAAATTGAAGACTGTAGAGGAGTCAGAAACCAAAATTGACTGTGTTATTGCGATTAGCCTAATTTTTAGAGCTTATGGTGAAATCTAATTAAAAATTAATTTGGATCGAATTAATTAGATCAAATTGATTAAATTAAGCACAATTAACTAGTTCTAATTAAGTTTGCTAAGGAAATATATATATATATATATATATATAGAAGCTTAATGCACTTAAGCTCATATTATGAGCTCAAAAATCTGAAATACACTCTAGAGGGAGAAAGTGAGCTGAATTAGAGAGAGAGGGAGCTCAACCTTAGAGATTTACAAGTGAATTCAAGAGACTAAGAGGATTAGCTCAAGAATTGGCTATAATAGGAAAAGTTGAAGCTCCTAAGTAAGTAATTGAGCTCAAATTCATGAGTTTAAACTTGTAATTATGTGAATTCCAAGAGAATTGATGATCAAGAACAAATTTGAGTAATGTTTGATGAAATTGAAGTTAACATCTCCTTGCATGTAAAGAATCACCATGAATGTGCATAATCATGAAGACTTGAGCACCAAAATTCACATGCATGCATAATTTTGTTAAACCTCATGATTTTGATCATCATTTGTATCATTTAACATGGAATTAGAGTCTATATTTCACATGCATGCATCATCCTTGAAGATATGAAGCTTGGTAGCTTATGTTATGAAGTTGTCAAGAAGAATGTGAAATGATTTGGGATTTGGATCATGGTTTTGGACAAATTAGACTCAATTGGCCTATGTTCTCATGTTGTATAATGTTTTCCATGTTTTTGTACCAAAAATGTGAGTTTTGAGCCTTTGGAATCAAATCAAGAACTTCAAACACAGTTCTGGAAAATCCAGAATTCGACTTGTCCACTCGAGCAGGGAGAGTGTCGCTTGAGCATAAAAGTCGAGCTCCTAGAAGTTTTACAGAGATTTGCACTGTGGCTTGAGCGACAAACTCTACGCTCGAACGAACACCCTATTTTGCAAGACTCTCTGCTCGAGCATCAGAAATCTCGCTCCAGCGTGAAATTCATGTAACCAGTACTTTTGCAGACCAAAGGGGCCTGTTTAAGCTAGAAAAGTTGCACTCGAGTAGAGAGCCTTGCTTCAGAAAATTTGAAAAGATGCTTTACGTTTCGTTTTTCGTTCTCTTTCATTTCTAAGCACTCTTAGGCATGCATTGAGCATGCTAAACGAATTAAAAAAAACATGAAGAAGGCTAAGAACATTAAGCAAACTAAAGAACGGATTGAATTATATTATGACCCAATGTGTTGTGAATTATATAGGGTCAAGTGCAAGGACAAATCAAGCATAAGAACACAGTGAGTAATATCTCAGTAAAGATAATTTGTGTATATATTATTTTCTAAACATTACCTGTGTGGTAAGTTTCTAAGCTTCTGATTTGATATTGTGAATGAGTGTTCTATCTGCTTGGTTCGCACTAAAATATGTGAAGTGAAAGATACATGAGTACGAAATGGGCCCAAGGCCGTTCAGTTTACTTGAAAAGGATATAAAATAGGCCTAAGGCCGTTTTGTATAACTGTTGAATTGAATAGGTTAAAGACCGTTGAATGGGCCAGAGGCCGTTCCGAATAAGCGAATAATTGGACCTAAGGTCGTTTTGAATGTGAAGGTGAATGTGAACATGATCATGGATCATAAGTGCGCACAAATGCGAAAATGGATTAATTAGACCCACGGTCGTTTTGCATGTAATGGACCAAGGGTCGTTTTGCAAGTATGAGCTAGACCCTAGGTCATTTAGTATATGAATATGGATATGATATATGATATGGTGGACCTAAGGTGGTTTCGCACATACCGGACCGAGGGTCGTTTTGCTTATGAATTGGACCCAAGGTCGTTTTGCATGTAATGGACCAAGAGTCATTTTCCAAGTATGAGCTGGGCCCGAGGTTGTTTAGTATATGAATATGGATATGATATATGATGTGTTGGACTTAAGGTCGTTTTGCGTTGGTATCGACCAACAAGTTTGATTTGTAACTTATGATTAAATGAATCTTATTCATGAACTCCTTTACTTTGGTATTATTCATTGGGCGTTAGTTCACTCTTTATTTATATATATGTAGGTGAGCAGCGGGACGTCCAACCCCAGCCCCATTAAGCAATGAGAAACCAAGTTTTGGGAGGTCAACCAAGGTCACCTCATGCAAGAGGCCTTACTTTTGTTTTACCTATCTTTTATTCTTTTGTGATCACGTATGATCGAACTTGTATAACTTGGGTTTTGAATTCTACTAGATATTGACTACTAAATGATCCTGGACTTAGGTAATACAGAATATGGATATCTGCGTATTGTGAGTTACTACATATATGGGAAAGTTTTTTTGGTTAATCCATGTATGCACAGCTCGTTGAACAATTTTTGTAAGTTTTGCTTCCGCAGCTTGGCCCCCTATTATTAAATATAATATGATTTTTGACTGAGGCCGTAGGTAATCTCATGATTGCTGGCCGGTTATGACTCTAATCCATAGGGGCGAGTTTGGGTCATGACATTTACAAAATCATGAATTCGGAAAACTTACTACATTAAGACATTCAGATAATAGAGAAAATAAGAAAATATCTTTACTAAGATATTAATCACAATGTTCGAAGTGTTATCGCGCCTCCATGATCCAACCTACATTACACATAATACACATTGGAACGTTTGACCAATTCAAATCATTTTTGCTTTACTCAATTCTTTTCATTCCATTTCTTACTCATTAGGTCACTCATGAGGCTCAATTCATGTCTACGAATACTCAGAAAGGAATGAGAATGCACACGTGATCAGAATATGTCTTTTCAAAATATGCTAAAATAGAGCACTTTGCTCGAGCGCAACATTGGTCACTCGAGCGGACCACTTGGTCTACAAAAGTGCTAGATGGTCTGACTCTAGGCTCGATGTTTGCTTGAGCCAAGGTGCAAAATAAAAGGCGGTCGCTCGAACGGTGACTTGGTCGCTCAAGTCAACTGCAAATGTTTGCAAAAATAATGGATGCATGAAATATGCGCTCGGGAAACAAATTGTTTGCTCGAGCAATGAGGCAGAATTCTGGAATTTCCATAACTGAATTTGAATTTCAAAACACATGTCCAAAGTATGGATTCATGCAAGAGTTGTCCAAAAACTTGAAAACATGTAATTAAACAAAAACACTTGATGGTTTACAAATCTTATGCTCAAAACTTCATGAATTTACCAACATTAAACCTTGGTAGCGTTTGGTAGAGTTTTAGAATTATGATTTGAGAATATAGTTGTATTTTGAGTTTGTGAGTTTTGGAATTATGATTTAAGTGTGGAAAATTTGTCTGGTTATGAGTTTTGAAAAAAGTTTTGAATTGGGTTTGAAATTTTTGATGTGATGCATAATATTTGATTCAAAAACTTGCAACTCATAACCAAATACACAACCCAAAATTCTATTCAAAACTCAGAAAAAATTTAAAAAAATATTCCAAAAATATTTTTTATTTAAATTATAAAAATAACAAGTGCAAAAAAAAAATGAACATTGTATTGGTCAACCAGCCGGACGTCCGGGAGGATGACCGAGTAGATACAAAATTCAAAAACTCCCCTACTTTTCAGAATGGAGAAGACGAAAAAGAGAGATATGCCAAATGAAAAAAGAGAAATATGTTTTGAAATATGTGGTGGAATCACTTTTTGAAAACTCTATCCAAATGGAAGGTGCAAATGAAGAGAAGGTCCATCTATCAGATCCTCGGATCTATGAAGTCTTCGACCTCTAACCCAGAGTGCTTGGGGAATATCTGCCTGGTTGGAAGCAATGATGCAAAACTACCTTGCAAAAAGATAAATAAAGCATAATAAGGAAATAAACAACCAGAAAAATGGACAGCATAACGGCTTAAATAAACACAACACACAGTTGGCATTTGTAAGCTGAAATACACTATTCTTAACACTGATCACTGTTCCCAAATCACTGCCTCAAATCTAATACCCTCAGGTAAACTGATTCTCCAAATACTGATGTCCTTAGACTTGATACCCAGACTTGCAAGCTGATACATGCATTCCTGTAGAGGCACACTCTAAAAGCACATAGCAAGCAAGTGAGAGCCAAAACACCCTTATGGAGGGGTAGGGTTTCCCTGTCCTATCTTGTCAGGAGCTAGGGTTTCATTACGCATATAGCGGCTTCAAGCAACCTATAATCGGGTAAGCAACATTTCCTAATTTGGAATAGTCACTATGGATTCCGGTATGCACTAGGTTGAATGGTCAAAAAGGGTGCCTCGGTAAAAACTGGGGTTTGTGTTCCCATTGTGGCAGAGCCCGTAACCGGTCAGCCTTATGGCACGCAGCCTCCGGCAAACCGTTCAGGAATAGTAGACGGCAAACACGGTGTCCTAGGCCCACCAATGCAAATGCAATGCAAAGAAACACATAAGTGTAGACAAAACAACATATCATGAGTTCGAGTCAAGTTTTCTAAATCCCTAGCAAAGTCACTAGAAACTGTAGACCGCCCAGAACTCCGCTCCGCGTGCGAGGGCACGAACCATTAGTTCTTAGCTACTACAGTTCAGACTCTTGTCAAGGTTCTGAATCTAATCTCGCAAAGTACGATGTGAGACTGATAAATCACCAAAGAGTCCAAATCTGGCAAATCGTTTTGGAAAACTGATTTTTATCAAAAAGCGCCAAACATGGACTGCTTTGCCAGATTTCAGAGTTGCCACCTAAATATTTTGTTTTGGAAAATTTAGGAAACCCTGACTCGTGCCTAAGGCCACGTGTCCGTCATCACCAAAGTTGCCTCGGCTCGGAAACTTGGGTACGAGAGGGGAAGGTCTTGAAATGAGCACCACTGTTCGCTCGATCAAAGGATCGGCCTCTACTAACATGATATGTTATTTTTGAAAACACATGCGTTCTTATTCCGGTTTATTAATCTATCATTACTACGTGATGCGTACAACATAAAAGCATAGGCTAGATCGCCTAAATTGGAACAAAACATCTCATGTTTGTGTTTCGAAAATGGTTTGAAGTTGCTACCCTCAAGTAGGCTAAGACGCAGATTTTGCCACCCTCACGTGGGCTTAGAAACACATGGTGATTTGTCATTTCAAGTGGGCTTAAAACTCGCTTTTGATGAATTGTTCCAATTCAAGTAGTCCAACCAGCATCCACAGGCATTCATGCAGTTAAAGCACTTAAGCAAATAGCCTTATGGCAAGCATGCTATTATGGCAACATTTGCACACATGCAATATGCTAAAGCGTAAAAGCTTACCTAGTACTCCGAACCAAAAAAAAAGAAGATAGTTAGTAATCATGCATGATCCTAGCTATGTCAAGAATGCCTAATGCAACGCATGCAAAATGCAACTAAGATAGGCTCGGCTATTCCAAGATGTCATGTGAATGCAACAATTGATACATGTATTCAAATAGGAATTAAAATACAATGCAGTTTGAATGATACGCCGAACCCGGTGCATGCAAGACAGACGAATGAATGCAAACATGCGATGCATAAAAATGCTAATTTGAAATATGCCCTAAAACTAATCACTGAAGGCAGATAAGTAAAAGGGAGAAAGAAATTGGGGTTGGAAGACATGCATCACACACACGCATGCTTGTTACAACATTGTGCCCTCTCGAGGGAGGGTCCGAATGAATCAACTAACTGGCTACGCTAAGCTAATTAATTACAAACCGAATTGAAACTAGCTATACTAAGCTAATTAGAATATTACAACATAGATTAAACTAATTAATTACAAAACAAGTAATTAACTACAACTAGCTAGTAAAGCGGTAAAAAAAGGCCTCGCGGGAGGGGTGTATGCATGCTCGGTCGGCTTCGCTCGGAAATCCACTACCGTGCCTCATGATGCCTCTGTTTGCACTGTTTTAGACTTCTGAAAACTGTGCCAACCTCCAAGATACTTCTGATCCACCTAATGGACATGCTGAGAAGTGGTCGGCCAAGAGGAGTGACCATCGGCTAGAGTTTATGGCTATCGACCAATTTTGATAGCCGATCGGCATACTAAGTGGTCAATCGGCCACTGCTTCCTGCAAATTCTCCCTTTGCTGCAACAGAGCACTAACAGAAGCATGGCAGTGTATTCGCAAGAAAATGTGTGTGCAACCACACTCCATATCATGTCACATGCTCAAAGGAGTGTAGTGCTCGGCTCTCGAGCCACCAATCACGCATCTCAATGCATAATGGCCAAAGAGGCCGAGTTGCACAAATCAATGACAATGAATGCACACAAATAACACATAGGACTCGATGAACCTCCACCTTCATACATGATCAAAGGTGTCGGTGACCCAAGGAATGAGGTGCGTTTCATCACTTCAAGTATGAAACGCCCCTCATTCCTCGTGTTTGGATTGACGTCCAACCCAAACATAATGCAATGCAACAAACATGCAAGCATAATGCAATCATGCAACATGCAAACAACATGAACATGCAACAACATGCTAGCAACATGAGCATGCAACAACATGCAAACAATAATGTCATGCAACAACATGCAAACAACAATGCAATGACAAGGGCTATGTAACGCAACACTTAATGGACTTAAACCGCATATGGACAAACCTAAGAGGGTCCAAAACAATGGCCAAAATGCTGAAATGATGGCATGAAAAAGCAAGAAAATGCATGCTCATGCATTGACCCATGAACTAAACATAACAACACAACTCTCAAACATGATGAAGAAGTGACAAATGCGAGAATGTAGCAATGAAGTAAGCTCTGAAATTACATTCCAAAGGATGCTAAATCATGCACATATGACAAATAAAGCATGCTAGTGGGCTCGAAGCTTAAAACTAGCCAAGGGACTTACACCATGGCCATATCAAGCAAGCCCCAAAGGGCCAAGGTGACTCAAAATAGTCCCAAGGCAGGTCAAAACAGTGCCAAAAACATGCTTGAACATAGCCAACACAAGCTAGAATTAAAGGCATGAAGCATGGAGCATACTAGGCCAACAAAGAGGATTACATTACACCCACCAAAACCAAGCATGAGATGACTTCACCAACTAAAATCAGAGTTATGGCATGTTAAAATAACACCAAAAATGCACTGATATGGCAGCCCAATAGCGTAGGCAAAAAGACATGCATATAGGCTCATATTTAAGACATAAAGCATACCCCATCCAAAGCATTGAAAGAGTGACACATGTAAGTGTTTGACCATACTGCATATTGAAATCACATAACAAATGACGCCAAATCATGCAAATAGCCTAAGCAATGCATGCTAGTGGACCCAATACACAAAGCTAGTATACAAAGCAATGCATGCATGACCAAGACAACATGAATCAGAGCTTAAACGTGGTAAAACATGAATAAAAGCTTCTTTGAGTAGAGCCAAAAGCATGGTAGAATGATGGTCAAAAACATGATGCATATTAGGCTAGTGAGAGGATTTGCACTACAAGTGCAAGGAGCATGCATGATGTGATCAAACCAAGACAAAACAGTGTTATATCATGGCAAAACAAGGCCTAAGACATGCTGAAATGGAGCCACAAAGAGGTATAAAAACATGCCAATTTAGTGAGCCATCAACACAAGCATACAAGAGAAGATGAGGGGGTTACAAGAGAAGAGGAAGGGGGACAACCCCCTCCTATTTAAGGCCCCAAAACACACTTTCCACCACTGAAATTCCTCTGGAATTTAGTGGTGAAGAAGCCAAATAAAGGTGATCTCAAAGGCCTAAAGAGATGGTTCAAAACAAGGCCAAACAAGGCTCTAGAGGGGGTAGACCACCCCCAACACCAAAGAGGCCTTAAAAAAACATGTTAAGAACTTCAAAACAAGACTTTTATCAGTTGAAAGCTAAGCAAAAAGAAACATGCAAAGTTGGCTAAATAAGCTATGAACACAAAGCTTTAAAGAGGTAAGGGACTCACCCTTGAAGAACCTCTTTAGAACAGCAACTTCAGAGGCAAAAACCAAGCTTAAACCACCCAAATGCAACCTCCAAAAAACTCAGCTCAGTAATGAAGGTGTTTCACTAGGTGTTTGTGTGCAAAAGTGTAAAGAAACTACACTTTGAGCACAAACAAGCACAAGTATAGAGAGAGAGGAAGAAATATATATATAGAGAGAGATATATATCTTGTATATCAATTTTTAGAACCTCTGGAAAGGAAGAGGGGCCTCCCTTCTTATGGAAAACCAAGTCCCAAGCTTCTTGAACAAGCTAGGACTTGTTTGAATCCATCCATACACGTGTATGGAGGATACACCAAGTGACCAACAGCTGGCACCAGCTAGAAGGAAAATATCTGCAAAAGCAGAAAAAGGGGTCTCGGTCAAAAAAATGGCCGATCGACCAAAAAGAGTGCCGACCGGCCAACACTGATGGCCGATGGAGAGAGGGCATGGCCGATAGGCACAGGGCTTGGCTAATGGGTTGTGGCGCTGGGCAACAAGCCACCCCCTTTCCTCAGAAACAAAACCATAAGCTCTTGGTCCACAACCAAGCACAAACAGACAGGTTAAGAGGCTCTAAGGCAAGGCGTGCAGCCGAGACCTTCAGAAACTCAAAACGAACACGAGCATGGATGATCATCGAGTGTTCAAACGATGACGTCCAAGTCTTGAGGACAGTCAAAAATGGGGTGTCTACACACCTCAATTAACATATATATAGGCTAGGTTGGCTTAATTCAGTAACCCATGATTAAATTAATTAATTAGAGCTTAAGGCTAATCAACCAAGCTTAATTAAATTGATTTAATTTAATTAATTTCAAACTGAATCAAATTTTAATTCAAACTTCTCATTAGGCTCTAAAAATTATGCTATTCACAATAAACTAATCAATTTCAGTTTTTGACACCATTAAGGCCTTCGGTTTCAGATCATAACAGAAATCACAGCAGATATTTCTACGATTGACAAATATGCATCCAAAAACCATATTAATCACATAATTAACATTCAAATTCATACTAAACACATAAGCACATGCAAAATTAAAGAATTAAAAGTATATTACGTGATGGGGTTGTCACAGTCTTCCCCCCTTTAAGAAATTTGGTCCTCCAAACTTGCGTTGTCTCGTGACGGAAATAACTCAAGATACCTTTGCCTCATTTCATCTTATTTCTCCCAAGTTGCCTCTGTACCGTAATGTTCCTTCTATTCCACTTTAACTATAGAGATCACCTTTGTCCTCAACTGTTTCACTTGTCGGTCAATGATTTGGATTAGTTTCTCTTCATACTCCATATTATCATTAAGAGCTATTCGGTGATATTCCATAACATGGAACAGATCTTGGAGGTAGCCTCTCAACATCGATACGTGAAACACATTATGCATTTGTTCCATCTCTAGTGATAAAACAATTCGGTATGCAACTGGTCCAAGCCTTTCAAAATTTTGAAACGGCACAACATATCATGGTGACAACTTGCCCTTCATCGGAATCATGTGAATGAACATATGATCACCAACTTCATACTCAAGAGCCCTTCTCCTATGATCTATATAACTCTTTTGTTAGCTTTATGCGGTCTTAAGCCTTTGCTGAATAATTTTGATCTTTTCGGTAGTCGTTTGTACAATCTTGAGACCAAGCAAAACTCTGTCCCCAATTTCTGTCCAACGTATCGGAGATCTACATTTCTTGCCATACAAAGCTTTGTATGGTACCATACCGATACTAGAATGGAAACTATTGTTGTAAGCAAGCTTTGCCAATGGTAAATAGGTTCCCAACTTCCCTGAAAATCTAAAGCACACATCTGGAGCATCCTCTAAAGTTTGAATAGTTCTTTCTAATTGCACATCGGTTTGTGAATGAAATGTGGTACTAAACCTCAATTCTGTTCCTATTTCCATTCTAGAATAGGGAGAGGCTGAAATGGCCCTGTCGGTCTTTGATATTCAGTTTTGACATGTTGACATTACAAACACTTAGACACAAATTCAGCAATTCCCTTCTTCATGTTAGGCCACCAATACATTTGCTTCAGATCTCATCTAACTTTACCACAGAAGTTCAATCTATTCCCTTTTGTCACAGAAGCTCAACTCATTCCTCAATCATTTCGCAGTTCACGATTCAATTTAGTATTCGGTTCAATGATTCATCACAGTCATCCAGGGTTATTCGAAAGTCATCAGGAATATAAAGTGGATTTACGTACTAATTTCCAAGTTAGCAAAGGTAACAATGAAGCAATCAATCACATGACGTACGTAATTCATATACTTTCAGATAGTCGAGGTTTTTAATCCCAAGTAGTGTTTGTAATCAAAATAGTTTGCGGTTAACAATTCCCATCGCATTGGGTTTAAAACATTGTAACACAAAAGCAGCCATTCTCTAAAACAATCAATTACTAGACTTGCACAATTCAATTCATCTACAAAACTTATACCCCCCATAGTTGAAGATTGGTTTCTCAATAGTATTCATGATTATAGTAGTCTGTTGTTGGCAGTCCATATGCGATTCTTATCATAAGGTAAATGTTCAGACAATTCAATTTCTCTTAGCAATATAATCTGGTCATTTGTTCATAAATAATTCGTAATCCCTCGTAAACGAAATCAAATCAGATAGAGGTTCTATCAAATCAAATCAGGTAAAGGTTCCATCAAATCTAATCAAATAAAGGTCCTATCAGATCAAATCAAATAAAAATTCTACCCTATCATTCTCAAACAAGGTGTATTTGGTTCAGAGGGTCATAATCAATTCGCTTAGGTACATAGTCAATAATTTCACAATTGTTCTAAGTTCATCTGTTTTCAAGATCATACATCATAATGGTTCATATCAAAATGTTTCAGGTCATATATAATATGGCATTTTCCAAACAAGTTCACATGTAGGCATACAGGTAGGTATACAAGTATGTAGTTGTTCATAACATAGAGTTCCTCGGTGGCACATAATATAGAGTTTGTTATGCGGGATTTCAAACAAGTCATATAATCAAATAGTCTGGTCAATCTTAAACAAACAAAGTACACAGTCACACATAATATAGAGTTCATTAACCTAGTCACATAATTACAAAGTCTTAGTCCCGATGGTCTAGTTAGTGGGAACAAGTACTATAAAAAAACATCCCATGCAAAGGTATATATATATATATATATGTGTGTGTGTCCAGAGTCAATTAACATTCCAAGCAAAGGTGTATATGTATAAGAGTCCAGAATCAATCAGCACATAGGCATTCGTTCATGAACAGTAAAGGTACCTAGGACAGCAGTCCTAGTGTTATGAGTGTTTTCTGGGATGAGTGCAATTACTCTACCTTGGCTAGTAGTTCCTATTGTCGTAATAGGTCTTGCTATTGGTACAAAATTAGTTGAGGTAACGGGTCTATTCACATTTTGTTTAGTACGGGGACAGTTCCTTATCGTATGACCCATTTTACCACATCCATACCAAGCCCCAAAAATTAGATAACAAATCCTTCGATGCATTTTCCCACATTCTGAACAAATCGGTGCTGAACTATTTCTTTGAGCACGTTCATCTTGCCTAGATTTTTTTACTTCGATTTCTTATTCTTCAAGAATTCCTTGATCACATCAGATCTTTGTCTCTTTCTTTTCCATTTAGAAGATCGGTTCATGTTAGCTTCAGATATCAGTGCTCGATCTAACACCTTAACATATTTTGTTACTTTCAAAACATTCACTTGATGCTCCTGCGCTGGTGGTAGCAAAGGTTCTTGTCGTAACGATAGTTGTTGTTGTTATCTTAAAGCCTCTACCATTTCTTGCACTATTCTTTCCAATCTATTAAGTCGGGATGTGGAAGATTCTTCCAACTTGTCTGTCCTTGTTCTCACCATTATATAAACTTGCATACACTACAAGAATCTGCACTTTTAGCGACCGCTTTCGACGACCAATATAAAAGTTGGTCGCTAAAAGGTTACATTTTGGCTACCAAATATGAGTTAGTCGCGAATAACCATTGTTTTTGGCGACCAAATATGAGTTGGTCGCAGAAGGTCATCTTTTGGCGACCTAAATTAAAGTTGGTCGTAGAAAGTGGTATGCTTTTGGCGACCAACTACAAATTTGGTCGCAGAAGGTCACCTTTTGGCGACCAAAAGTTAAGGTGGATGAGGAAAATCAAAATAAGTTGGTTGTGGAATTGGCGACCAAAAGTTTGGTTGCTAAAAACTTATTTTTAGCGACAAAAAAATATTTTTGTCGCCGTATATTGAGTTTTAGCTACTAAAACAATTTAGTCGCCGAATGGAAAATAAAAAATTATTTTTTATCTTTTGGCGACCCAAATTTTGGTTGCCAAAAACTTATTTTCAGCGACTAAAAATATTTTTGTTGCCATATATTGAGTTTTGGCTACTAAAACTATTTAGTCGCGGAATGAAAAATAAAAAAACATTTTTTATCTTCGGCGACCAAAATTTTGGTGGCCAAAAACTTATTTTCAACAATCAAAAAAAAAAATTAGTCATTGTATATTTATTTTTTCTGACCAAAAAAAAGTTAGTAGCCAAATTAATACTTTTGGCGACTAATATTTTAGTCGTCGTTAATTAAGCTTTGGCTACAACAAAATTTTAGTCGCCAATGCTGACCAAAATCAAATTTTGTCGCCAAAGGTGTGAAAATTTTAGAGGGAAACTGTCACGACCCGAACCCGCCCCTATGGGTTAAGGCCATAACTGGCCAATAATCACAAGATTAACTACGGCCTCAAACCAAATAAGAAAAAACTCATCAGAGTAAAGGGGCCAAACCGAAGCAATTTTAAAACTTTGTCCATAGAGCCGTGTTTATATGTACATCATAACATTCCATACATACATATGTTAATAACTCACAAACAGAAAGTGTAGTAACATAAAGTTCTATACAAACAGGATCATTCAAATCTAAGTCAGCCAAAACAAAGCTATATACAGACGTACACCAAAGTCCTCGCCAACATGATAAAATAACATAAAATGGCAGAAGGGCGAAGACGTGTCTCGTGCGTGAGACGCAGGGGCTGACTCTTCAAAACCTTAGTTGTTCCATACAGACTTTACTGAGGTTGGGTTTGGACCTCTCTTGGCTCACCTACAAACACATGAATGAGCATGAGCAAAAGCCCAATGAATAATATCAAATAAAGAAAATATATTGAAACAATATACATCAGACGGCCTTAGGCCCAATTCATATTTCTATCTAGCATATAAATAGATATAGATCATACTGGCCTTTGGCCCATTCATTCTATCATGTCAAACTGGCCTTCGACCCATTCAAACTTTCATGTCAAACCGGCCTTCGGCCCATTCATTCATTCGTATCAAGCTGGCCTTTGGCCCATTTATAATTTCTTATCAAACTGGCTTTTAGGCCTTTCAAACTTTCATATCAAACTGGCCTTTAGGCCTTTCAAACTTTCATTTGTGTCGAAACGGCCTTTCACCCATCCATTCATGTCAAAACGGCCTTTGGCCCATCGATTTATGTCAAAATGGCCTTTGGCCCATTCATTTAGTATAGAGAACATTGTCCACCAAATCGAATCAATGAACTTATAAAACTTACATAGAAGTAAGCAATTAGACAACAACATATTTCAGATATCTCTGTTAAGATATTACTCATAGTGATCGGCTTGTGGATTTGCCCTGGAGTTTGACCCTACACATCATATAGCACATATGGGTCACAAACGATTCAATCTGCTCTTTAATTCACATATTCCTCTTTAGGCTTCATTCTTATATCTTTAACTCGATTACAATGCTTAATGCATGCCTAAGAGTGCTTGCAAGTGAAAGAGAACGGAAAACGAAACACAGAATACACTTTCAAAATTTCAGAAAATAGGGTCCCCGCTCGAGCGGACCCATTAGGTCTGCAAAAATGTTGGTTGTATCATTATTATGCTCGAGCGTGAACTCGGACGCTCGAGCGGAAGTTTATCCTACATAGCTTCCCACTCGAGCGTGAACTTCCCCGCTCGAGCGGACACCATGCTTGCAAGAAAATACTGGGAGCTCAAAATCCCCGCTCGAGCTGCAGTTCCCCCGCTCGAGCGGACATCAAAAATTCTGGGTTTTCCAGAATGGTTCTTGAGCTCAAATTCAACACTCTAACCAACATTTCTTGCATGCCATGGCTCAAATTTCACATATACAAATACTAACATGATACCAACACCAAATTACAACACAATGAAGCTCAATTTCTTGAATTACTTACATGCATGCCTCAAATTAACCCAAACTCATCACCAACACATCAAATTCAAACATGCAACGCTCATACCTCCATGATCTACTCTTGCATGTGAGAAATATTCATTCATATCAACTTAATTGGTGAAGAGATGATCAAATACATGGATTTCAAACAATATTCCGCATAGATTATACATATTGTGTTCAAATATGGAAATTCATAGTAATTTCCTACATGCATGCATCTATTGGCTTCAAATACAACAAAATCAACTCAGTTTCCTCATAATCAATTTAATCCATGCTCTTGACCATTATTCAAACTTGAATTCACAAGATTACAAACTAGGATCCATAAATTACTCACCTAGAGGCTTAATTCTCCCAATCTATAGCAAAATCTTGAGTTTAATCTTTAAGAGGTTCAAGTCTTGAACCAAAATTGCACAATTCTCCCCTTTCTCTCCTACAGCCCACCCTCTCCCCCTTTCTTAGAGTTATTCTCAGCCAAGTGAGAATTAAAGAGAGAATTTGAGTGAAAGTGGGCCACTATAAACCCCTACTCAACACAATATTTTAATATAAAGTATTTGGGCACTTAATCCATTAATTTAATCAATTAATCTGATCCGAATCAATTTTCAATCAAATTTCACCGTAGGCTCTAAAAATTATGCTAATCACAATGGCGTAGTCAATTTCGGGTTTCGTGGCCGATAAGGCCTTCAATTTAATTTCCAAAGCAGATAATCAAACAGATATTCCTACAGTGAACAGATAGAAATTCAAAACCACATATTTTCACATAAATGGTACACATAAACATATCAAACACATAATCATATTCATAATAAGGACCAATTAGCGTAGTACGGAACAGGGTTATCACAGTCTTCCCCCCTTTAGGAAGTTTGGCCCTCTAAACTTATTTCACCTTTAGTCGAACACAATTCGGAACACTTTTCATTCAACGGTTCCAATCCTTTTTGATAATCGTTCACTTAGTTTCAAAATCAAGCAACACTCTGTTCTCAAACAGTCAGAGACTTACCTTTTTCCTCCATATAAGGCTTGTATGGTGTCACACCAAAACTAGAGTGTAAGCTGTGGTTGTAAGCAAGGTCTACCAACAATGGATAAATCTTCCCAATTCCCTGAAAAATCTACTGCATATATTTGGAGCATTACTCCTAAAAGTTCTTTCTGATTATACATCAATTTGCAGATGGAAAGTAGCACTGACTCGCAATTCAGTTCCCATTGCCTCTCGAAGGCTTGTCAGAATTCAAACGCATTTTAGGATTCCTATCTAAAACAATAGATACTGGGACCCCATGCAAACGAGCAATCTTATTGATGTAAACAGTGGCTAGCCTGCAAACATCATACGAAAATTTTACAGGGAGGAAATGGGCAAACTTAGTAATTCTTCATACAATAACCCAAACGGAACTTATACTTTGGGTGCTCAAGGTAGCCCCACAATGAAATTCGTAGCCACACATTCCTATTTCCGTTCCGAAATGGAGAGAGGTCGAAGTAGTCCCGTCTACATCTGAGGTTCAACTTCGACTCGTTGACACCGAAAATATTTGGACGCAAATTCAACGATTTCTTGTCACAAAAGTTCAATTCATTTCCCAACAATTCTGCAATTCACAGTCCAATTCGGTATTTAATTCAGTGACTCGTCATAGTTACCCAAGGTCAGCCAAAAGTCTTCAGGAATATAAAGTGGATCTAGATATTGGTTCCCGAATCAACAAAGGTAGCATCGAATCAATTACCCATACAATGCACATAGTCCACATATCTCCATAATACTAATTGTAAAGTACAATAACATCGAAGCAGTCGATTTCTACCACTACACACATGTTCTCAATTTATTCAACAGTTTACGGTTTACAATTCAGTTCAATATTCAATCCCCTGTTCCATCGAGTCTTTCCACATTATCTAATAGTCGTCAAAAGCATAAGGCAATTCACATACTAATCCCCATGGCGTTAAAGGTAATATTAGAAACAGCCAATCACATGTTAAACACAATTCACACATCCTCAGAGCCTCAATTGCAAAATATAATGGCACTGAGCAGTTATTTACACAAGGCGTACTGAATTCCCACACTTATGGATAATCCAGGTTTTTCAAGGTTTCTTGAATGTCAATAACATCGACATAATACCAAATGATGACATTCCGGACAAAACAAGTGAATAATCGTCTCGGAATCAAAGCACACCCGTTCACGACCGTTAATGGCCGACTCGAGATCAATTAGACAAACCCACCTGTACAAAACCGTCCGTGGCAAAAGAGATATCTCAGCAAAGGTGCTACATAGGCTTAACGTCCCCTAGCACGAAAGGACGTCTCAAGAATGTCATCAAAACAAACACAATACCACCCACCATAACCTGATTTCCCAAAAACCGATAATACTGAAGCAGACATATGCAACATATTCTGACTAGTCGAAGGTAAGTATTCAGTACTGTATACAATCAGATCAATCTGTTATCATCGGTTCCCATAGCGTCAAACAAACAAGAATATGACAATACACAAGCATTCTTCTTTAAGACACCTAATCAATGGATTTGCACAATTCTATTCATTTATAACACATATGTCCCAAAAGTTGAAGGTCGGTTCTCAATGGTGTTCATGGTTAGATCAATCTGTTGATAGCCCACAAAAGGTCTTTCAAATGAGTCAAGTATTCCAAACGGATTCAAGTTTTTGGGTCTATCAGTTTTTTTGCCAAGAATAATCTGTCTATTTATTTACAAGCAATCCCTAATCCCCCTCTACAAAATCAAATTAGATAGAGGGTTTTACCAAATCTATCTAGGCAAAGGTCTTGTCAAATTAAATCAAACAAAGGTCCCATCAAGTTATATCAAATGAGGGTTCTAACAGGCCCAATCAGACAAAAGTTCTATCAGGTTGAATCAGATAAAAGTTTTCTCAACGGGGTATTTTGGTTCTATAAGGCACACTTCGTTGCTTAGGTACATAGTCGATAGTTTTACATCTATTCTAAGTTCATCCGTTCTCAAAATCATATCGGAGTCATTTATCACAACTGTTCATGTCAAAGTATTTCAAATCATGTACAATATGGCACTGTTCACATAAGTTCAGGTGTAGTTGCATGTGCAGGCGTTCATATCAGGAGGTATATATCATAATCAGTATAGAAATTCTCAAATAGGTCTTATATGCAAGCACATGGTACACAGTAACGCATTAAACAAAGCTCTTCGGTTACACATAATATAGGATTTGTCACGCAGAGGTTCCAAATTAGTCACGAAAACATAGGTTTACGAGTCAAGCGTAACATAGTCACATAGTCCAATCAATTTTTTACCAATCCAGATACATGATCTCGCAATTTATAGAGTTCGTTATTTGGGGTGCTCAACCCAGTCACACAATCACAGGGTCATAATTCCAGTGGTTTAGTCATTGAAGACGGTAATATAACAAATCACCCTGAGCATAGGTTTAGATGTACATGTGCATGTGCAGAGTTAATCGATATCCCAATACATATTTCACAAATTTCCCAAATGGAGCATATACATTCAATGAATACGGTCTCGACCTTATGGGTCTAACCAGTCTGGATACACATGTAGCAGATACGAAAGAAGATGCTGATCCGAATCAAACAATACCCCAAGCAAAGGTGTACACATGCACTAATTCAGAATCAATCACATATAGGCATTTGGTTATAAATAGCATAGATACCTGGAATAATGGTTGCAGCATTCTGAGTACTTTTTAAGACGAGTGCAACTACTCTATCTTGACTAGCAATTCCTACCATTGGTACGAATCTAGCTGAAACAGAAGACTTATTCGCATTTTGTTCAGTTCGGGGACAGTTCCTTACCATATGGTCCACTTTACCACACCTATAACGAGCCCCAAAGATCTGATAACAAACTCCTCGGTGTTTCTTACACTGGTGGTGGCAAGGTTCTTGCCGTAGCGGCAACTGACGTTGTTGTCTTGAGATCTCTGCCATTTCTTGTACTATTCCTTCTAGACTATCAAGTCGGGCTGTGAAAGAGTCTGCCACCTGTAGCACGCGCCGGCGTGGGGCCCCGCTACTACAGTTCGGACTCGATTTTGTTTGCGGTTCTTAATCTTGAACCAAAGAGTCCAAATCTGGCAAATCGTTTTGAGAAAATAGATTTTAGGAAAGAAGTGCCAAACATGGACTGCTTTGCCAGATACAGAGTCGCCACCTAAATATTTTTTATGGGGGAATTTAGGAAACCCTGACTCGGTGCCGAAGGCCACATGTCCGTCATCACCGGAGTTGTCTCGGCTCGGGAGCTCGGGTACGATCGGGGAAGGTCAGCTATGAGCACCCCCTCTCACCCAATCCGAAGATCGGTCTCTACTAACCGTGATATCCATTTTTGAAAACTTTATGTGTTCTTATCCCAGTTATTAGCCTAGAATTCCTATATTATGCGCACAGCAAACAAGTATAGACTAGATTGCCTAATTTGGGAATAAGCATTGCATATCCGATTGTTTTGGAAAAATGTTTTGGAATTTGCTACTCGCAAGTAGACTAAAACACGGATTTCAATGAGTCATCCCAACTCAGACAATCCAACCTTCACCCACAGGCATTCAAGCAGTTATATCACATAGACAGCTAGCCTCATGGTAATCATGCTATCATGGCAACACTCACACGCATGCAAGGATGCTAAAGCATAAATACTTACATCGTACTCCGTGCCAAAACAAAAACTAGTTAGTAATCACATGCATGATCCTAGTTCATGTTAAAAATGGCTAGTGCAACACATGCAAAGACGCAATCTAGACAGGCTCAGCTATTCTAAGATGGCATATGATGATGATACAACTAACATGTATTCAACTTGGAATTGAAGTACAATGCAGTTAGTATGATGCGCCGAGCCCGATACATGCAAGACAAATATATGGATGCACGTATGCATAGCATAAGGTATGCTAAATTAAACGTGTCCTAATACTAACCATCAAAGCGGGTAAGTAAAAGGGAGAAAGAAGTGGGGGTTGGAAGACATGCACACACGCACCCACACTTATTACAAATTCACCCTCGCTCGGAGGGACCAAAAGAATAGTACAAATTAATTAACCTACAAGCTAATTAATTATTACAGACCAATTAATTAATTAACAAATTAACTAATCTAATGAAAGCAGTAAACGGCCTCGGGAAGATAGCCCAATGCAATGCACGCTCAGCTTCGCTCGGAAAGTCACTACCATGCACAAGTTTGCCTCTGCTTTGACTGTTCTGCTTCTCTAAAAATTACACAACTTCCAAGGTTGCTTCTCTGAGTGTTGTGGGACACCACCGGCTGAGTGGGATCATCACCGGCCATTTAAAATAGTCATCGGCTAAAAGTTATACTCTTGGCCAAACACTCTTTGCCGGTCGGCACTCAACACTGCCGGCCAGCCAAATCTTCCTGCAAAAACTGGTTTGACAACAGCAGAGGACAAAACATGGCATGGCAATGCATTTCAAGCAAATGTGTGCACCACCACACTCCATATCATGTTTAAGACTCAAGGGAGTATGGTGCTCGACCCTCGGACCATCAATCACGCATTTCAATGCATGATGGCCCAAGAAGCCAAGTTATGCATTTCGATTTCAAATGACATGCAAACCAATTAAACACATAAGGCCCAACCTCTATCATACTCAATTCAAGAGGCAAATCATGCATGCTCTATGCAATGCAACCTAGGCATGGAAGCTAAGTATGCAACATGAACATGAGGACAAGTATACAAGTTAGCAAACATGCAAAGTGTAATCTTAACCATGCACACATGCAAGGCATGTAACATGTTAAGAAACTTAGCAAGAAATGCATGCCAAATGCAACACCAATTAAACATGCAACAAAATGTCATGAGCCAAGTACCTAAGCATACAAACATGCATGCAAACGTGGTTGAATACCTAAGCATATAGAAGCAACTTCCAAGCACACTTAAAAGGGGCAAACATTGGCACATAGCATACATGATAAGCTTTGAAAAACATGTAGAAGATGATGCCAAATCAACCTACCAATGCAAGCAAAACATGCATCCAAGCCCAAGTACTTAAACTATGATCATATGACACACGAAGCAAATGATCAAAGTGAATCAAAACAGTCCCAAATCATGCCAAATTAAGGTCAAAGACACACTTAGATGGCATCTAAATGGCCTATACATGGAAGCACACAAAAGGGGCCAAACATGGAGCATAAGATACCAACCTTTTAAAGCATTAAAGGAGCATCAAATGCAAGCATACAAGCATGCTATAAGGTCTGAAATGGCATGATAAATGGTTCCAAACCATTGAAACAAAGCAAGTAAAGCATGCTAGGGGGGTCAACACTCATGGCCTACAAGGGAGATTGTATGGTAGCTATACAAAGCAAAGCATGGATGACCCAAATGACCAAAAACAGACCTTAAGCACACTAAAACATGCATAAAAGCTTCACAAAGCTAAACCAAAATAAGTAAGCATAGTGGTCTAAATGCTAGATACATGTTGAGGCAATTTCAGGGCATTACAAGACAAGTATGCAAAGCAAGCATGGTGTGTCTAAACCAATTAAAAACAGTGCTATATCATGGAAAAATAAGCACAAATAACACTTAAGACATGGCCAACATGTGCTTAAAAATGGTGCTCACACATGAGGCTAAAATGGCACTTTTTGAAGACAACAAGGAGAGGGGATGACCCTCTCCTTCTTAGGACCTTAAACCACCATCCTCACCACTGAAATCCCTCAAGATTTCAGTGGTGAGGAGGCCCAAACAAGGTGGTCCCGAAGTTCACCAAAAATAGAACAAAATGGGGCCAAACAAGGCCTAAGAGGGGGTAAATGACCCCAAACACAAAAGTGTCCTTAATGAAGTATCTTAAACACAAAAAAACAGAACTTTTTTATGTTATACAAAAAGCCCAAATCCGAAAGCAAGATAGGCTAAAATGGTGTGCAAAAACGGGGAATAAGAGAGAAAATGGGTTACCTTTGTAGCCAAAAGGGGACAGCAGCCTCTAGACCCAAAAATGCAACCCTCAACCTCTGAAAATGGCCTCCAAGCTCCTTAGGTTGATGATGGAGGTGTTAGGCCAAAAGTTGTAGTTCAAATGGCCAAAAACTAGACCCTTTTGGACCCTCTAACCAACACAAACGTAGAGAGAGAGGCAGATATAGAGAGGGAGTGATATATATGTAATATATCAGATTTTTCTAACCTCTCTAATGGAAGGAGAGGCTCTCCTTATATAGAGAAACCAATGGGGCAAAGCTTCTCTTAGAAGCTTTGACCAAAAAGGCCAAGCTTCTCTTAGAAGCTTGGAGCAAAAGGGCCAAGAAGGCCAAGCTTCTTGGAGAAGCTAGACAAAAGGGCCAAGCTTCTTGGAGAAGCTAGGCAAATGGGTCAAGCTTCTTGGAGAAGCTAGACAAGGGGTCAAGAGGTGCAAGCTTCTCTTGGAAGCTTAGAAGGGTTCAAGCTTCTTGGAGAAGCTAAAAAAAGGGTCAAGCTTCTTGGAGAAGCTAAAAAAGGGTCAAGCTTCTTAGAGAAGCTAAAAAGGTTCAAGCTTCCTCAAGAAGCTAAAAAAAGGTTCAAAAGGGTCAAGCTTCTTGGAGAAGCTAAAAAGGTTCAAGCTTCCTCAAGAAGCTAAAAAAAAGTTCAAAAGGGTCAAGCTTCTTGGAAAAGCTAAAAAGGGTCAAGCTTCTTGGAGAAGCTAGACAAAGGGTCGAAAGGGTCAAGCCCCCTCAAGAAAAGGTCTCGGCCAGGGAAAGTGGCCGGTTGATCAGAAACAGTGGCCGGCCGACCAAACACAATGCCGACCGACCATAAACAGTGCCGACTGGCAATATACATTGCCGATGGCATCAAAAACCAGCCGGTGGTGTGTGGGGATGGACAAGGCATTCCCTGCCCCTCCAAGGCAAAATGCAAGTGTTTGGTGCAAAACCAGACACTGAACAATCAAGTTCGGAGATCCTGAGGCAAGGCGCGTAGCCGAGACCTCCGGGAACTCCAAACGAACACAAACATGGATGATCACCGAGTGTTCAAACGGTGACGTCCAAGTCTTGAGGACGGTCAAAAATGGGGTGTCTACACCACCTCGTATGCCCTTACTTTATCCATGTTCTACGCAAACTCTCATTAAGCCTTGCCAAACATTGGGATGCCCAATACAAAAATAAACACAGATACACATGCATACATTCGCACATTGGCACATTGTTATATCCTCATTTTATGTATCGTCAAGACACAATTAATCACATACGTAACAGATGATTGCACACTTATCAGATATCGCATGCTGAACATTTACTAAGTAATTATATACTCAAATCATGTTCATATTTCACATAGACACCCATTGGCAGAATTGAATGCACACAGGCAACTTTTCATGATTCATATGTTCATGTATGTGCATTATAACAAAACAAACTTGTTGTACACATTAGTGCAATAATTCGTATCTCATATAATCACATGTTCTCACCATCTGATCAAGCTTGCATTATACTTTATACAAAGATTCACAGGTATGCATATACTAAAGAGCATACGTATTCAAATAATTTGTAATGCAAGCGAATCACAAACTTATAACACATGATCATTCACATTAAACATTTAAGCATATTCTCGATGCTTCCAAATTCATACTTATCACATGAATGCATCCTAGATCTTTTCTAGACGCTTATTGCTCTTTTGGACAAGTGTGTGAGTTATTAACTCGTGCTCTGATACCACTCTGTCACAACCCGAACCCGCCCCTATGGGTTAAGGCCAGAACCGGCCAATAATCACGATATTACCTACAGCCTCAAACCAAATAAGATAAAACTCATCAGAGTAAATGGGCCAAACGGAAGCAATTTTAAAACTTTGTCCATAGAGCCGTGTTTATATGCACATCATAACATTCCATACATACATATGTTAATAACTCACAAACAGAAAGTATAGTAACATAAAGTTCTATACAGACAGGATCATTCAAATCTAAGTCAGCCAAAACAAAGCTATATACAGACGTACACCAAAGTCCTCGCCAACATGATAAAATAACATAAAATGGCAGAAGGGCGAAGACGTGTCTCGTGCGTGAGACGCATGGGCTGACTCTTCAAAACCTTAGTTGTTCCATACAGACTTTACTGAGGCTGGGTCTGGACCTCTCTTGGCTCACCTACAAACACATGAATGAGCGTGAGCGAAAGCCCAGTGAATAATATCAAATAAAGAAAATACATTGGAACAATATACATCAGACGGCCTTAGGCCCAATTCATATTTCTATCTAGCATATAAATAGATATAGATCATACTGGCCTCTGGCCCATTCATTCTATCATGTCAAACTGGCCTTCGGCTCATTCAAACTTTCATGTCAAACTGGCTTTCGGCCCATTCATTCATTCGTATCAAGCTGGCCTTTGGCCCATTTATACTTTCTTATCAAACTGGCCTTTAGGCCTTTCAAACTTTCATATCAAACTGGCCTTTAGGCCTTTCAAACTTTCATTTGTGTGGAAACGGCCTTTGGCCCATCCATTCATATCAAAGCAGCCTTTGGCCCATCCATTTATGTTAAAACAGCCTTTGGCCTATTCATTTAGTATAGCAAACATTGTCCACCAATCGAATTAATGAACTTATAAAACTTACATAGAAGTAAGCAATTGGACAACAACATATTTAAGATATCTCTGCTAAGATATTACTCACAGTGATCGGCTTGTGGATTTGCCCTGGAGCTTGACCCTACACATCATATAGCACATATGGGTCACAAACGATTCAATCCGTTCTTTAATTCACATATTCCTCTTTAGGCTTCATTCTTACCTCTTTAACTCGATCACAATGCTTAATGCATGCCTAAGAGTGCTTGCAAGTGAAAGAGAACGGAAAACGAAACACAGAATACACTTTCAAAATTTCAGAAAACAGGGTCCCCACTCGAGCGTGGGATTCCCCGCTCAAACGGACCCATTAGGTCTGCAAAAGTGCTGGTTGTATCATTATTACGCTCGAGCGTGAACGCGGATGCTCGAGCGAAAGTTCATCCTACATAGCTCCCCGCTCAAGCGTGAACTTCCCTGCTCGAGCGGACACCATGCCTGCAAGAAAATACTGGGAGCTCGAAATCCCCGCTCGAGCGGCGGTTCCCCCGCTCGAGCGGACATCAAAAATTCTGGGTTTTCCAGAATGGTTCTTGAGCTCAAATTCAACACTCTAGCCAACATTTCTTGCATGCCATGGCTCAAATTTCACATATACAAACACTAACATGATACCAACACCAAATTACAACACAATGAAGCTCAATTTCTTGAATTACTTACATGCATGCCTCAAATTAACCCAAACTCATCACTAACACATCAAATTCAAACATGCAAAGCTCATACCTCCATGATTTACTCTTGCATGTGAGAAATATTCATTCATATCAACTTAATTGGTGAAGAGATGATCAAATACATAGATTTCAAACAAGATTCCACATAGATTATACACATTGTGTTCAAATATGGAAATTCATAGTAATTTCCTACATGTATGCATCTATTGGCTTCAAATACAACAAAATTAACTCAATTTCCTCATAATCAATTTAATCCATGCTCTTGACCATTATTCAAACTTGAATTCACAAGATTACAAACTAGGATCCATAAGTTACTCGCCTAGAGGCTTAATTCTTCCAATCTATAGCAAAATCTTGAGTTTAATCTTCAAGAGGTTCAAGTCTTGAACCAAAATTGCACAATTCTCCCCTTTCTCTCCTACAGCCCACCCTTTCCTAGAGTTCTTCTCAGCCAAATGAGAATTAAAGAGAGAATTTGAGTGAAAGTGGGCCACTATAAACCCCTACTCAACACAATATTTTAATATAAAGTATTTGGGCACTTAATCCATTAATTTAATCAATTAATCTGATCCGAATCAATTTTCAATCAAATTTCCCCGTAGGCTCTAAAAATTACGCTAATCACAATGGCGTAGTCAATTTCGGGTTTCGTGGCCGATAAGGCCTTCAATTTGATTTCCAAAGCAGATAATCAAACAGATATTCCTACGGTGAATAGATAGAAATTCAAAACCACATATTTTCACATAAATGGTACACATAAACATATCAAACACATAATCATATTCATAATAAGGACCAATTAGCATAGTACGGAACAGGGTTATCACAGAAACCATTTAATATTGTGCCTGCCTGTTCTCTATTTAAACAAATTATATTGTTATCTCTCTCTCACACACAGATTCTCCTTCACCCTCACCTCACCGCTGGTGCCTTTCTCTCTCTCTCTCTCTCCCCTAAACACCCACCATACCACCTCGACTCATCCTCTTTCTCCTCCACTGGTGCCTCCGCCAAATACGAGAAAATCATCGAGATCTGAATCAAATTTGAGTCCTCGTCTCAATTCCTGATCTCTCTCAACCTTCTCTCTACTACACCTCTCAAAACAAGCCGACCACACTTGATCTTCTTGGGCTGGGGATTGGAGCTGGTGGAGCCTCCATTGCTGGCTTCCCAGCTTTGTTCACTTCCATTGGAGGTGGGCTTGATGTTGTGGCGGCCAGTGGCGGAGTTAGGAAATTAAGTTAGAGGGGGCACTTATTCATTACAATTTTTTATTTTTAAAAAACAAATCATGATCAACGTTAAGATAATAATAATTTTATGAGCTAAATTTAAGCATAAGAAACTAAAAGTCATTATTAATAGGAACAAATCAAAATTCTATAATAGTGTGTAATAGCTTGGTGCGGGATGGTGATGTAAGTTTCTAATTTTAGTTGCGGAAAAAATTATGGATCAAAATTCCTAATTTTAGAATATAAAAACACATCATTTATAGCACAAATTATTATAAAATATATTTACTTTTTATTTGACATAAAATATTAAAGAGATGATATTGCTTATAAATGATGTGTTTTGAATTGAAATTATTACATAGTCTTATAGTACCATATAGCGTTACCTATTTGATGCTCAAAAAAATGAGAAATCACAAATCACACTAAGTAGTTTGTCAACTACCTGAAAATAATGAGTTATTTATATTCAATCGATAAGATTTCCCGCTACACTATTGGTTTAAACTACTACAAAAATAATACCACATAGTGCTCCCAAAGTATCAAATAACTACTTATTGTGAACAATACAATAAATCCTTAGCCAAAGAAAATGTTAAGAAAAAAATGAATACATTTTGTATATGACCACAAAACAAAAATAAAAAAAAATTAGGCGGGAGAGTGAGGGTGAAAAACTATAGTAATTTTGTTGCAGAAAAGTGATTTCTTGCAACCAATTTAAAATATTTAGTCGCCAAAAATATAGGCGAGAGGGTGAAAAACTAGGTGGGAGAGAATAATCTTTTAGCGACTAATATAATTTAATTGCAGATATCAAAACGACATCATTTTGATATCTAAATGTACTAACAGACAATGGCTGACCAAATTTAGTTGCTAAATAACGGTGATATTTTTATGGTTACTTGTTGGCAACCAAATAATTTTGTCGGAAAATGTTAAGTTTTAGCGACTAAAAAAAATTAGTCGTCGTATATTCATTTTTTCCGACCAAAAAAAATTTGTCGCCAAATTAGTATGTTTGGCGACTAATATTTTAGTCGTTGTTGATTGAGATTTGGCTACCAAAAAATTTAGTCGTTACATATAAAGATTTTGCGACAAAAAATGAATTTAGTCGCTAAAGGTGAAATGTTTTTAGAGGGAAATCACTCAATACTTTGTTCAAACCTGTTCTCTATTTGCACCCAACAATTTGTTCAAACCTCTCACACATTCTCCTTCACCACCAAACCTCACCCAACTTCACCTCACTGCAGACCACCGCCACCGGCGCAGATCGCCACGGCCGCAGATCGCCACTGTGGTCGACGATTTTCCTCCGTTCTCCACTGGTGTCTCTCTCTCTCTCTCTCTCTCCTAAATACCCACCGCCATCGATGATCCTCCTCCTTCTCCTTCGCTGGTGCCTCCGCCAGATCCAAGAAGATCGTCGAGATCTGAATTAGATTTGAGTCCCAAGCTAAGATCTGACCGTCATGAGTGATCCACACATATCTGTCGGCGGTTGTGAAGACGGAGAGACCATGCCTAACAGTTGAGATCTGAATCATATTCGATTTCGCAATCTAAAAATCTCTTAAGCACTCAGATCTCTGTGATTTCTGCTCCAATCAACACCTCTCTTTAAGATCTGAGTCAGATTCGATGGTGGCAAAGAATGCTGGGATTCGATAAGAAATGGAACCATTGTCATAAACATAGCACTTCATTTTTCTTTGAAATTCCCACACCACTGTTCTTATCTAATTCTCATTCCTCCTTCAATTTTTTCTGAAATTTGATTTTGCACTTTGCTTTTTCAGCTGATAAAACCACGATTTCGACAAAGAAGAACAAGTTAGTCTTCCTACTCTTTGTTTTCTTTCTTTTTTTTTTTTCCCACTCTGTTTATGTCGAAATGCCCAATGCTCGATTGTTCAGTTTAACATTATAAATCTTTGGTAAAAAAATGCATAGGTGTTCAATCAATCATTAGCGGAAAAAAGGGGCTTCATTTGAGTTGGGTTTATCAGATCATCATCATCATCATTATCATCTTCATCTTCTGCATCTAAAAAGAGAGAAAAATGAAGTATGTGTAGGTGACAGGCGGCGTAGTTAGCGGTCTTGGGAAAGGTGTGACTGCTAGTAGCTTTGGTGTCATTGTCAAGGCTTGTGGGGCTTCGTGTTACTTCTATTAAGATTGTTCAGTTTAGTCTTTTTACTCATTGAATGTGGTTTTTTTGAAAAAAAAAATTAACACTTTTACACTATTGTTACTTTGAGTTATGTACAGAACTTAGCTAGGTAATCTGGGTTTTCTTCTTGTTTGTAATGTCTTTGAAAGAAGCCTACTTTTGTTTCAACCACCCTTGTGAAATGTTCACGATGTTCTGTCTTTTAACTAGTGCTTCCATTTTTGTTTAATTACAAAACCCAATTTGAGAAAACAACAAGTAGTTATTGCTTACTCACAATTTGCTCTTTCATTTAGATCCTTACTTGAACACTAATGCGGGAACAATGTCCCCTTTTGAGCATAGGCAAGTGTTTGTTCTAGATGATGGTGGAGAGGTAAAATAGGTACCCTCTATATTACTCTTGTGTATCCACCTTTTCATATATTTTTATTGTAATTTCTTATGTTTAGTGGGTCGGGTTATTGTTTTCTTGCTATTGCTGGAAGTTCAAACCTCTTGAGTTCTCAGTAGGAAGATTTGGTAATTTGAGTTGTCAATTCTATGATATACTAGAAGCTGGGTCACTTTGGTGGTGTTGCATTATTAATTAGTTACTAAGGATCTGCTATGAAATTTGAGTTATTTTATGTCATTACTCTTGATAATATTGGATCAAAGATTTAACTTATACGCACAAAATTTTCCTTGTCTTTATGAATTTCTCCTAAAATTCCATATCCAAATACATTGGAAGTATTATGGTGAGCATGTGATATATGGAAGCTCATAAGTCACGACAAAAATCAAGAATATATGTGTGTATATATATATATATATATAGAGAGAGAGAGAGAGAAACGTATGTGCATAAATGGGTATATGTGTATGTACATGACATTAAATCATTTGTAATAATTAATATCTATAGCATCAGTTTTTATAAAATAAATTAATTTATTATTATATATTTAAAGAAGGAATAAAATGTACTGCAGTAGTAGAGGAGAGGAGAAGCAAAAATAGATCCACGGATTGAATGTCTACTCTTCATCTCCGACTTGTAGCTGTCCTTAATAGCACAATGATTTAATCATTTTAATGATCTTTTTTTCCTCCTAATTAGTTCTTGAAATTATGGAACTTTTCCATTTAATTGTTTTTGTTGTTTGGCTTTTTTCATAACAGATCCAAATGCTAAGGTGATTGCACTATCTCCCAAGACCCTATTGGCAACAAACTAGTTCATTTGTGAGGTATGCAACAAAGGTTTCCAAAGGGACTGTGGTACTCTCTTCTCAAGGTAATCACCTATTCATTCTTTTCATTTCCTTGATATCATATGCACAATGACCATCCATTATCATATATATAATGCCCATTCATGATTGACAAAGAAATCATGGGAAAAATTTGGTTTTGTTTTTGATTTTGAGAGAACAATCTTTTTAAGAGCCTACCTGTGAATCATCTCCTTCCTCCTCAATCCTTTAGGGAGTTCTATATCTGTGTGAGAAAAGGCCATGGAAAAATCTTTCTCTTTTACATGATTATTCTACTTCCTTCCCTTGTAATTCTCTCTCTTTGAGGGAACTTCATAGCAATGCTTGTCACGACCCGAACCCGTCCCTATGGGTTGAGGCCATAACCGGTCAGTAATCACGAGATTACCTACGGCCTCAAACCAAATAAGACAAAACCCATTAGAGTAAAGGGGCCAAACGGAAGCAAATTTAAAACTTTGTCCATAGAGCCGTACTTATATGCACATCATAACATTCCACATTTACATATGTTAATAACTCACAACAGAAAGTGTTGTAGCATAAGGTTCTGTACAGACAGGATCATTCAACTCGAAGTCGGCCAAACAAAACTATATACAGACGTATACCGAAGTCCTCGCCAACATGACAAAATACACAGAAAGGCAAAAGGGTGAAGACGTGTCTCGTGCGTGAGACGCAAAGGCTGACTCTTCAAACTTTGGTTGTTCCATACAAACTTCACTGAGGCTGGGTCTGGACCTCTCTTGGCTCACCTACAAACACATGAATGAGCATGAGCGAAAACCCAGTGAATAATATCAAATAAAGAATATATATTGGAACAATATACATCAAACGGCCTTGGGCCCAATTTATATTTCTAACTAGTACATACATACATAGACATATGTAAGTTAAGTAACTGCGATCCCAAACACATCACACGGCCTCGGGCCCAATTCATTAGTATCATTCAAGTCAAACTGTTATTCGTGCCAAACTGTTATTCGTGTCAAACTGTTATTCGTGTCAAACTGGCCTCTGGCCAATTCATTCATGTGAAAATGGCCTCTGGCCCATTCATTCATGTCAAACTATTCTCTGGCCCAATCATTTATGTCAATCGGCCTTCGGCCCAATCATTCATATCAATCAGCCTTCGGCCATATCATTTATGTCAATCGGCCTTCGGCCCAATCATTTATGTCAATCGGCCTTCGGCCCAATCATTTATGTCAATCATTGTCCACCATTCAAATTAATGAACTTACAAAACTTACATAAAAGTAAACAATTAGATAACAACATATTTCAAATATCTTGTTAAGATATTACTCACAGTGATCGGCTGATTGATTTGCCCTAGAGCTTGACCCTACACATCACATAACACATATGGTCACAACCGATTTAATCCGTTCTTAATTCACATATTCCTCTTTAGGCTTAATTCTTATTCTTCTAACTCATTTACAATGCTCAATATATGCCTAAGAGTACTTAGAAGTGAAAGGGAACGGAAAATGGAACACATAATGCATTTTCAAAATTTCAGAAAACAGGGTCCCCGCTCGAGCGTGGACTTCCCCGCTCGAGTGGACCCATGAGGCCTGCAAAAGTACTGGTTATGTCGAATTTACGCTCGATCGTGAACTCTGGCGCTCGAGCGGAAGGCCCCTCTACATGGCTCCCCGCTCGAGCGTGAACTTCTCCGCTCGAGTGGACATGCAGAAAATACTGGGAGCTCGAAATTCACGCTCGAGCAGCAGTTCTCCCGCTTGAGCGGACGTCAAATTTTCTAGGTTTTCCAGAATGTATTCTTGAGCTTCAACTCGACATTCAAAGGTTCCAAATGCATGATTTTGGCTCAAATTTCACATATACATATTCTAACATGGTATAAACACCAAATTACAACACAATGAAGCTCAATTTCACAATTTAATCACATGCATGTCCCAAATTAACTCAAACTCAACACCAACACACTAGATTCAAACATGCAAGACTCAAACTCCTATGATTTGCACTTGCATGTGAAATATACACATTATCCCCAACTTAATTGGTGAAGAGATGATCAAATACATGGTCATTAATCAAAACTTAACATGGATTACATACTTTATGCTCAAACATGGAAATTTATGGCAATTTCCTTCATGTATGTGTTCTAAGACTTCAAATTCAACAAAACCAACTCAAATTCATTTCAATTCTTACTCTTGATCATTAGTCAACTTTGAATACACAAAATCACACATTAAACTCATGAATTCAAAAATCAATTGCTTACCTAAAAGCCCAATCTTCCCAATCTATGGTTAATTCTTGAGTTTAACTTCAAGACTTCCAAGCTTCAAGACCAAACATAGATTTTCTCCTCTCTCTCTCTTTCTAATTTCGGGTCTCTCTCCCTCTACAGAGTTAAATCAGCCAAAAGATGAAGCAAGGAGAGGAATTGAGTGTGTATTGCCTTCTTACAACAAATCCCACTAAGTCCAATTTAATAATGATAAATAAGTGGACAATAATTCATCAATTAAATCAATTAATTCTGATCTGAATCAATTTTCAATTAAATTTCACCATAGGCTCTAAAAATTATGCCTATCACAATGGCGTAATAAATTTTGGTTTCAGTGGCCGATAGGGCCTTCAATTTAAATTCCAAAGTAGATAATCAAACAGATATTCCTACGGTGAACAGATAGGAGTTCAAAACCACATATTTTCTCATAATGGCACACAAAATCATATTAAACACATAATCATACTCATATTAAGGACCAATTAACATATTACGGAACAGGGATATCACAATGCTTGAGCAATATTTTATAATGGCATGGTATAAGAATAGGGTAATAATAAAATCTATGTAAAATAATTTGAAAAACTGGTACTTATTCATTTCAAACCAATATATCTTGATTTGTTATTTCAAAATGTTATTACCATTTGCCAATCATTTTTTTCCCCTAGTATATGGTAACAGGAAAAGGAAAAGGAGAAAAAAAATGAAAGAAACAGAAGAAAAAAAAATTGTAATTCAAATCTCCTCCTTGAAAACATCACCAGTCATCTTTTGCTATTCACGTGCAGTGGATACAATGTGAGGAAGGAAGGATATTCATTTTTTTTTTTTTTTTTTGTATGTATACTGTGAGAATTGGAATTCCTTATCATGGAATTTTATGATCTGTGATGGAGGGAATATGTTCATGGAAGTAAATAGCCTTTTTTCACTTTTTCACAATTTCATCCTTGTGTTCTCTGTATCCTTCATTTGCAAGTCTGAAAATGGAGTCAACATATACCCTTTGGTTGGAAAGTGAGTTGAGGTGCCAATTGGAAACAACCCAAGAGTTAATTGAACTCAACTGTACAGTAGATTAGAGGACTAATGGAGGTGATTAATATATCGTCATGATATACTCATGCAGTTTTATTTTCATGATTAATATATCATGGAACAAATGGTGTGAAGTGAGAAAAATAGTGGTCTTTTGACACTAAAAAAAATGTGAGAAAAAGGCGAAAACGGGGCCGTTTGGAGGCAAAAATTCAAAATAGTCCCTAAACAGCACCAAGATCATAATAGTCACCTCGGCCTAGATTAAACAAACTTGTGAGAGCAAGTGGGGCATTGATAAGACGCACGGTTAGAGATTTAGAAAAAAACAAGTGTTGTAAGCTGCAGGTTATAGTAGCTAACTTGCTAGATCAAATATTCACTTATATATGTTGTCTAGTTATTGCAATATGAGGTATAAAATCCAAATATAAGCATTGATTGATAACATCTATTTCAATCAGTAGAATTATTATATTGATAGAATTTAATCTGTGAGTCATACATCCATTACTCATGGAATTTTTCTGAGTGTGGTGCAGTGATATTGATAGCATTTTAATGTTGATTGGATGTATACATATAAATGTTGAATTATTTACAAAATGGTGTTGACAGTCCTTTAATTTGTTCATGTTATCTTTACTTTCCATGGATCATTTTCAATTTTTGTCCAATTTTACAATCCGAGTGATGTGAAAATATTTTCATATAAAAATTACCTGACATTATTTTTGTTTTTTTTTTTGTACAGATGAACTCGTGCACGAAGTTGAATTGTACAGGACTAGTTGGCACTTGTTACATTTTTTTGAAGGATTATATATTTTTGGATAGATGTGTATGGAAAATATTTGGATAGACTACTAGTTATATTTTTTGATAGATGTATATGGATAAAAATTTAAAACATAATAACAACTACTTGTTATGTTTTAAATTTTTATACTATATGTGAATTGGATAATTATATAGATTACATGACATATTTAATTGAACGATTATGTAGTTTGGAATTACTTGTGTATGAAAACTTATAATAGTTGATTTTAATTAAACACGTTAATTTTTGGCTGATTTATGTATTTTGTTGAATGTTCATGATTCAGTTGATTTTGTTGGTTTGAATGATTCTTGCAAATTACAGGTTATATTGAATGGTTTCGATTGATTATTATATATCATATAGGTCAAATGGAATTCTTTTTATATTTTATTTATATTTTGATAAACAAAAAGAATTGATTTGGCGACCAAAATTTGGTTTGGTTTTCCCTCTTTTGGCAACCAAATGATTAGTCGGTGTTTCACCATTCACATTTGGCGACCAAAATGTTGGTAGATGAAAGGGTACATTTGACGACTAAATAATTAGTCAGTAAAATTATTAATTTTGGCAACCAAAATGTTTGGTCGCGAATAGGTCTATTGCCAACTAAAGTTTTAGTCGTGTAAACATTACTTTTGGTGACTAATATTTTGTTTGGGAAATGTGACAATTGATGACTAATATATTTAGTCGGGAAAATATCACTTTTGGCGACTAAAGTCTTTTAGCTACAAAATGGATTAGTTGTGATAATTATATATTTAGCGACCACAAATTTAGTCGGCAAATAGAATTTTTTCCCGACTGAAAATTTTTTTAGTTGCTAATTACTTTCCGCGACCCTCAATTGGCGACCAAAGTGGCAACCAAAAAAATTAGTCGCGGATAACTTTTGCCAACTAAAAATGGACTTTTGCTGACTAAATTTTTAGTCGGCAAAAGTGCGAATTTTTGTAGTGATAATAATAAACACAGAAATTGCACCTACACACATATAGGTATAACAGTTCATATTCCATATAGTTACGTGTTCTCAATGCAAACAAATAGATATTTATCAGATGAATGCATCTTAAATCTTTTATAGATACCTTATTGTTCATTTGGACAAGTGTATGAGTAATTAACTCGTGCTCTAATACCACTCTATCATGACCCAAACTCATCGCTAGAGGTTTGTGTAGACACCCCACTTTTGACTGCCTGCGAGACTCGGACGCTCGGTTTGGTGCACTCAATGATGAAAGTTGAATTGTGAATTCGCAGCGATTCGGAATCAATTAGGCTCCCGAAATAACCTCAAATCTTCAATATTTACTTTGTTTGAACTTGTGAGCTTTATTTTTGGACCTTTTCCATCCATGAGCTAAGTTTGAGCCAAAAACATGGGAGGCCATCAAAACCTGGCCGTGCATTGGTGATGGCCGGTCATGGCTATAAATAGCCGGCCGGCCGGCCTTCGATGGCGATAAATACTGTTCTGGGCGAAAGGCAGCCAGTTGTCCATTTTTGAAGATATTTGTCACATTTTCAGCTCAAATCCTATAAAATCGAGGCTCTGGGATTGTTTTGAGGGTTGAAAAAATATCAAGAAGAAAGATATACACCCTTGAGAGCCTTGACTCCTCCTTCTTCTATTGCAAGGCATCCTTTGAGCTAACCTAGTTTGCTTACACCATCACTACACACCATACTTAGCCTTGTTTGATCATCCTAAGGCCTTGGTTGATCTTGAGGAAGTGTAATTCAAGCTTCAGAGTGCATTGAATTTGAGTTTGAAACTCTAAAAGCAAGCTAGCTTCTAGAAAGGTATAAGCTTGCTTTCTCTTTTCTTGCTTACTTTTTTGTTCTCTGCACCATCATTCTTGCTGTTTTAGTTGTTTTTGAGCTCATTTGAGGGTTACCAAAAGGGTGCTCTTTCTACACCTTTATTTCATAACCTAAACTCTTCTCCTTTTCACTCTCTTCCCCTGGTATTCATACTGATTTTCAGAGTTTTGAAAGGCTAAAATATGTGGTTTTGTGGACCAAAAAGTTGAGGGATTAGCTACCCCTCCTTAGGCTTGCTTATTAGCTTTAATTCTCTCATATTTTGCTTGCTTTCTTTTGGTTTTTGTAGTGTAATTTCAGTAGTGTTCCCTTTTAGGGGTTGTTTTAGGGTTGCCATGGCCTTTAAAATTGTTTCATGCTTTGGTTAGTTCATGTGTTGTCTCATAAATTGCATGCATGGCTTATGTTGTATTGTTTTAAACTTTCCTTTGCTCTATTTCCATGTTGAGAGTCTCACTCTAAATAATCAATCAACTATCTGTCATTTGTATTTGAGAATGATTTCAACCGATCGAGGTTGGTTGAAACATGTAAGAATAGCCTACACTTAATGGCGTAATCTCTTAGGAGATTCATTGTCAACAGTGTAGCCTTTCTCTCATGTTTTAGAGAGACCTCTCGTTTGATGTTATTTCTTGTTTAGAGGACTCTTAACATCACATTTGGACAGATGGACTAATGAATAACAAGGCCTAATAAAATTGGTTTAAAATTTGGTTAACACACTTAAAGAAAATGGCTTGAAAAGCTTGAACTTAGTTGGACGTTATGCCAAGCTTCTTGGGTCAAGTGCCATCATGCATCAATCCATGGTGTTTTGATGTCCTTGAAGCGTCTCAACTTCCTTTTTTGAGTTCATTTCATGACAAAAGGGGAATGGTGGTCTATTTGCATTGCATTCATTGATTTTTGGTCCAAAATTGAATTTGAGATCATCAAGCGATCGCATCGCTCATTGATGGTTTTGGAGTCAATCCCAACCTTTTCTTGAGGCTTTCTTATGACAGAGAGGGAATGAAGGACAAACAGAGCTTGAAAATGCTCTATCTGCACTGATTTCACCTCAGAGCACAAAAACAGAGTTTGCACCAAATCAATGCACGGTCGGCCCTCTGTAGGCCCGGCCGGTCATTAGTAATGCACGCTCGGCCCTTGGTGTTTGGCCAGCAGTGCAGTTTTGCAGAAACAGAGGCAGTGACTGAAGGTGAGACAGAGTAGCTTTCGGGCGATGCGCATGCAACCTCCATCCATCTTCCTTGGCATGCTCACATCAAATGCGTTGTCATTTATTTGTTTCATTAGTATTATGCATTGTGTTGTAATAATTCAATTAGTTGTAGCTAATTAGTTGTGTTGTAATATTTAATTAGCTTAGATAGTTACTTATTTAATTGCTTTAGTTAGCTTAGAATAGCTAGTTAATTCAAGTGTTGTAATTAATTAGTTAGTGTAACTAGTTATTAGATTCCGGTTTGTAATAATTAATTAGCTTAGAATAGTTAGTTAATTCATTTCAAAGTTTTGTAATAATTAGGTTAAGTAGCATAACTTAGCTAGTTTATTCGGACCCTCCTTTGTGAGGGCATAATGTTGTAATAAGTGTGCGTGCGTGTGTGTATGTCTTCCAACCCCACGTCTTTCTCCCTTTTGTTTAATCGCTTTTGATGGTTAGATTAGGAACATTTTCAATTAGCATACCTCATGCTTGCATGTTTGCATCCATTCATCTATCTTGCATGCACCGAGACTCAGTACATCATTCAAACTGCATTGCAATTTCAATTACTTCTTTGAATCCGTGTTTATCGCATGTTGTTCAAATCGATTCATATGCCATATTAGTAGCCGAGCTTATTAAATTGCATATTACATGTGTTGCATTAGTCACTTAACATAGTTAGTATCATGCATTTTTCTAACTAGTTTTTGTTTTAGCTTGGAGTATTCGGTAAGTTTTTGCGCTTTAGCATACTTGCACGAGTGTGATTGCCATATTGCCATGTTTCACATACTCGCCATGAGGCTATGTGCTTACTTGCTAAACTGTTTGAATGCTTGTGGATGAAAGCTTATTGTTTGAATTGGAACGATTCAACAAATGTTTGTTTTAAGCCCACTTTGTTATGGCAAAATCATGTGTTTATGCCCACTATGTTTAGTGACAAATCCATATTTTTAAGCCCTCTTGAGGGTGGCAACTTCAAACCATTTTCGCAAACAAACATGACTTGAAATGTTCCAATTCTTGTGATGTAGTCTATACTTGCTTGTGTGCATCACATAGTAATGTTAGATTAATAATTGAAATAAGAATACATAATGTATATAAAGAGCATATCATGATTAGTAGAGGCCGATCTTTGATCGGACGAGCGGGGGTCCTCAATTCATAACCTTCCCCCCTCGTACCCAAGTTTCCGAGCTGAGGCAACTTTGGCGATGACAGAGACGTGGTCTTTGGCATGAGTCAGGGTTTCCTAAATTTCTCCAAAAATAAAATATTTAGGTGACAACTCTGTATCTGGTAAAGCAGTCTAATTTTGACATTATTTGATTTAAAATTGATTTTCCAAAAAGGTATGCCGGATTTAAACTCTTTGGTGTTTATCAGTTTCACATTGCACTTGTGAGACTAGATTCAGAACCGCGGGAGTCCGAACTGTGAGGCCTTCTTTTCAAACCCTTTCTGAAAGGTGGGGCGTGGAAAAAGGCGAGTCCACAGTTTGGATCATAACCGGCCAGTAATCATGAGATTACCTACGGCCTTAGACAAAAATCAAATCATATTTAATTATATGGGGCCAGAAGTGGAAGCTGAAATGTAAGATTTGTCCAATGAGCTATGCATGTATGGCATATCAGAGATATCTCATTTATATTAATAACTCACACTCATACATACTTAAGAAGTCTTACATGTCCAAGATCGTACATGTGTCATTAACATATAACCACCAAACTTAATTCAGACATGGTCAAGCATGACCAACAAAAGAAAATAGAAAATCAAAAGACAAAAGCCTTGTGCGTGAGGCATTCTTGGCTGACTCCACAAAAACTTGGTATTTCTCTACAGGTTCATTAGGGCATGGGGTGGACATCCCGCTGCTCACTTACGTACATATATATTTAATGGAGTGAGCTAACGCTCGGTGAATAGCATCAAAATAAAGAGGTTATATGAATGAGTTTCTTTAAATAACATAAGCAATTTCATATTATAAACAATTCATAAGGAAACAACCTTGGGTCTAACAAATAGCGGAACGACCTCGAGTCCAATCATTTATAGTTGTATACTGACCATTCGGTCAACCCATAATAGATAATTGGACTTATCAGATATTCAAAATAACCTTGGGTCCATATTGTCAAATATACGGAATGACCTTGGGTTCAATTTAGATATACAGAACGACCTTAAGTCCATCATATACATTCGTGTCACATTAATCACATTTACAGTTATCATGTTGATTAGATAGATAAGAACTCATTCACATTTGCAAAATCATGAATTCAGAAAACTTACTACATTAAGACATTCAGAAAATAGAGTAAATAAGAAAATATCTTTACTAAGATATTAATCACAATGTTCGAAGTGTTATCAGGCCTCCGTGATCCAACCTACATTACACATAACATATAACATATAACACATAACACATAACACACATTGGAACGTTTGACGAATTCAAATCATTCTTGCTTTACTCAATTCTTTTCATTCCATTTCTTACTTATTAGGTCACTCATGAGGCCTAATTCATGTCTAAGAATACTCAGAAAGGAATGAGAATGTACATGTGATCAGAATATGTTTTTTTAAAATATGCTGAAACAAAGCACTTCGCTTAAGCACAACATTGGTCGCTCGAGCAGACCACTTGGTCTATAGAAGTACTACATGGTCCGAATCTAGGCTTGATGTTTGCTTGAGCCAAGATGTAAAATAAAAGGCTATCGCTCGAGCAGTGACTTGGTCGTTAGAGCCAAATGCAAATGTCTGCAAAAATACTTAATGCATGAAATATGCACTTGGGCGACAGATTGTTTGCTCGAGCAGTGAGGCAAAATTCTGGAATTTCCATAACTTAATTTGAATTTCAAAACACATGTCCAAAGTATGGATTCGTGCAAGACTTGTCCAAAAACTTGAAAACATGTAATTAAACATAAACACTTGATGACTTACAAATCTTATGCTCAAAACTTCATGAATTTACCAAAATTAAACATTATTTCTTCATGCATGTATGAACCTCAACTCCTTCTTTTCTTGGTTTTCAAACACATGCTCTTTAATTCATATATTCATGAAATTCAACATTCAAAACCTTAGAAATCAATGATGCATGTATGACAGAATGAGATAGTTTCAAAACTCAACATGGATAATAAATTCATGATCATATAAGAAGAATCTTGACAAAATCATGCATGCATGTACAATTAAGCTTCATACTCTTTTTCCAAAATTTTCAAAACATGAAATTCAACTTCAAACTCTTATGAATCATGAGTGCATGTATGATATAATTTCTAATTTCAACATGGATGACATGAATCATGCTCAAAATCATGAAATTAAACAAAATTATGCATGCAAGTATGAATTAACACCAATTCCTTCATTCTAAGCTAAATTCTCACATTTAATCACATAATCTTTTTGAATTCACATATTTGATGACTTAAATTCAAAAGTTAAGGTGTAATCACATACCTAGAGTCTTCAACAACACCAATTCTAGCAAAAACTTGAGCTCTACTACGCAATCCTTCAATTCTCTAAGCAATTTCTTCAAATCAAGCTCTTTCTCTCTCTCTCTCTTTCTTTTTTTTTTCTCTCTCTCTCTCTATAATTGAATTCTCTCTGTCTCTCTAAAATGTTGCACAGTAGATTTTTGAGTGTAAAACGAGCCTAATCACCTCAATTAACATATATATAGGCCAGGTTGGCTCAATTCACCAACCTATGATTAAACTAATTAATTAGAGCTTAAGGCTAATCAGCCAAACTTAATTAAATTGATTTAATCTAATGAATATCAAATTTTAATCAAACCTCTCATTAGGCTCTAAAAATTATGTCATTCATAATAAACTAATCAATTTTAATTTCTGGCGCCATTAAGGCCTTCAATTTCGGATCATAACAAAAATCACAATAGATATTCCTACGATTGACAAATATGCATCCAAAAACCATATTAACCACATAATTAACATTCAAATTCACACTAAACACATAAGCACATGCAAAACTAAAGAATTAAAAGTATATTACGTGATGGGGTTGTCACAGTTTTGTATCCACTGCCCAGTTTTCAGTTATAAAAGATTATTTTCATGAATTAATATATAATAAATGGCATGTATGTGCATTCATCTTATGACTTTGTTATGATTCATATATTGTGTTAAAATATTTCTACTGGGTTTTGGCTCACCCTATGTAGAAAACAACTTTCAGGTGCTGATGATATGCCTCCACCAAGGACATAGCTTGGGAGCACTTGGAGTCAAGAGCTTCCTTTGTTTTATTTGATGTAATTATTTTTGTACAAGTTTTGGGCTTTAATTGTATTGAGTTGAACTCATTTTGATGTATCTAAGCATTGACTTGGAAAGATGTAGTCATTAGGGTATATAATTACTTGATCTCACTTTTATTTTAATTCATAACCATGTCATATGCTATAGATTCAGGATCTAGGATTTATGAATGTCTACACGCATATGTCATCTTTTGTATGATCAACGATTATAAATGGAATATAAGACATGATGTTATTGATCAATTGTAATGAATATTATGAGATGGGCTATTGTTATTATTTCAGGGCGTTACAATACTTAACGAATACCTTCTCAGTATATATATTAAAAAAAAAATTTCTCAATATACATAGAATGCTGCTGAATGCCTTTACCTTTTTACTTTGGACCCGCCATTGTTTTTTATTTTTATTTTATTACAATTTTGTCTTAACATCAAATTCTAATTTTGTTCTAATCTTATCCTCTCAAGTCTAACCCTAACCCTAATCCCACTACCACCTCCACTCCCGCCAGTGACCTCTAGTACCCAACCAACCTCCTTTATTTTTTTTTTCTCCAGTGAGCCTTTTGTCGCCACATGTTGTTCATAGAACTATCAATAGTGGCAAAGGTTAGGTTTTCGGTGGCGGCGACGGCTACGAAGAAGGAGTGACTGATTCGCGAACTCTCTTTTTGCGATCTTCGTCTTCATCCTCCGGAACCTACTCTCTTTTCTCTCTTTTGTAAGCAGCTCTTTCTTTTCCCGTCGATTTCTCTCTCTACCTCACATGTTGGTTGATTTTTCTTCGTTCGGTTATATAAAGCCGAACTAGTTGAATATGCTTGGCGCTCCACAACCGAACATATGACTTTTGTTCAGCTAAATAATACTGAACATTAGACTTTTGTTCGAAATTGGTTTTCTGAATGACGGCGAGAGTGGTCGCGAAGGTAAAAAGAGGGGTTTTCTAAATTGGTTATCCATCATTCATTTTCAGCAACATCAATGTGATTCTTTGAAAATGGATTTTCGGCTATAAGACCTTCCAACGTTGTTGCATTCCTTGAAACATAGTTCGCATCTGTCTGATACTTCGAGGAAACAAATAGTTGCTATATTGTGGCTATTGATGTTGATGTTGCTGTTTGAGTAGGTTGTCGTAGGAAGAGGGTCGCCAGAATGGAAGGGGGCTGCTAGAGGAGGGAATGAGAAATTGCATGTGAAAAATGTAAGGGTGGGATTCAACGGTTATATTTGAGATTATGATGGGATCCAAAGAAAAATAAAGAGGGAAATAATTTTGGTAATAGAGGGCCAAAGAAGTGGGGGGTCCAAAATAGAAAGGTAGGGATATTTAGCAACCTTCTATACATATCTTTATTTCAATAACACCCACATCTTCAATTTCAAAACCCACCACCTTTCTTTCACCGCTATTATTGCCATTCTCAACCCTCCATCGCTACCACCACCGTCACTCCCAACTCATCTTCTTCTATCCTAACTCTCTATAGTCAATCTTGAAAGTGAGTGATTCATGGTAGGGGGTTTGTGAGAGTGTGTGGTTCATGACATAAAGTGATCGCAGACGGAAGGGGAAAAAATGGTATAAGGGAATGGTAGAGGAATGAGGTAGCGCTTGCGATGGAGATAGAGGATGGTTATAGTATTTTAGAATTAAAATTTAAATGGAAGAATATAAGAATACTGTGGTATTTTTATTAAAAAATAAAAATTTATGGATGTGTTGGGTTTGGTTTCGAGAGATAAATTTTCAAAAAATATTTTAAAGAGAGAGTTTAAAATTTTTTTGAGTTTGTTTGGTTGTATGTTTTGAAAATAGTTTTGGAGTATAGGAATTTGGGATGATTTGATATTTTGTTGTAATTGAGTAGATGTATATGAGAGAAAAAGTGATTGAAAATGAAAGAGGAGAGAGAAAAAGTGATCGATTAATATGTAGAAGAGAGAGTGATTTTGAATATTTTTTTTTTAAAATCACTAAGCTAAGGCCAAGTTTGGCAACCTCAAAATAATCTATCTTTTTATCTTTTTATCTTTTTTTCATCACATCACCTCTCTACTTTTTTGTACATCTTTTCGTAAAAAGATAAAAAGTACATTTATTTAGGTCATCCCAAACAATTTCTAAACAAAGTTTTAAAATTTTTTATCTAAGATTTGATTATTAAAAGTAAACTAAACAAGGCCTATATATTTAAAATATAAACGGAAGGAAATTAGTGAAAGTAAAATTATCCAAGAAAACAAAAAAAAGAGAATAAAAAAATAAAAAAATAAAAAACAAATCCAGACGCCCACAAAATGGACTACGAATAATCACTACACGAGATCCGGACTCTTCACTTTCCCCTCCTCTCTCTCTCTCTCTCTCTCTCTGAGCAAAAATCCAACCCACCCAAACACTGCCGAGACGGAAACCAAGAGCGAGTTCATTCTCATCCTCTGAGACCCACACCACACTATCTATCGTTCATTCATCCAATTCTGGGGTATTGCTCTGCTTGTAAGTTCCGTAGTCATATTCTTTCTTTCTCTCTCTCTCTCTCACTTATTTTGTCTACATTTATTTATTTATTTCTCTATCTCGAACTTCTTCTCACCGCACGATCGATCTTTTGTCTCTATCAACCTTTTTGCTGGAAAACAAAGGAAAAAGACAATTAAAATTTTTATTCTTGCGATTTTCGCTGTTTTTGATTTTAGAAACAAAATACCGAGAAAGTGAATTGAGTTGCAAGCCGTTTCTCTCAGGTAGGTCCCGATATGATAAAGATTTTGGGGTGGATGTTTTCCTTTTGTTTTCCTGGCATCCAAACAGAGAACAGTGATTGATGGAAGTTATTCTTAATATATTTTTCAGGTGAAATTCTTTGAAGTCATGCCGGACGTGCATGCCCTTGTGAATGATTTCGTAATCAAGCTGAGAAAACGGTAAGTTCATCATATTTTGTTCATTTTGTGTTGTCGAATTTGCATTTTGGGGTTTTGTGTTCATCGTTATTGTTCATTGGATTGTCAGATTGGCATTTTGAGGTCTTATTTGTGCGGGTGTTTGTTTTCATTGGTATAGTTCATCGAATTGTTGAGCTAACATTTTGTAATTGTGTGTGTGTTTTGGTTTTTTTTAATCCTTTCTTGTGGCAGTAAAATTGAGGGATCGAAGGCTACAGCCAAGCATACGTCGGAGTTGCTTAGGTCAGTAATTTCACAGCAGCGAATTCCCCACACAAACCAGGCTGGGGCTCTTATTGATGCTATAAAGGAGGTTGGAGAGCAGCTGATTGCTGCAAATCCTGTGGGTACGTGTCTTATTATTTCTATCAGTTGTCATTTCAGCAATTATTGATCAATTAGTTCATGATTGTTATTGTTACTACTACATGTCTGTGATAGAGAAATAACATGCAGAAAAAATGAAAATATTATCAAGGATTAATGCTGTATAACGTATGTGGTACTTGACTGGAGAAGTAGTGGAACCACATGTCATGCTGAGGACAGAGGCGGTGTTTGCTTACAAAACACAACAATCTAGAGAGAGAGAGAGGCATATGAGCACTGGGGTACAAAATATTGAGCTCAGGGATGATCTCTCTAAAGTTTCTGTACTACCTCCTATTTATAGGAGGGTCACGTGGTCCTTAGTGAATTTCCCATATATTTGGAATTCTGTTAGTGTATGCTAATTCGTGTTAGAGCATATTAATCCGTTAGGATTTGCCTAGATCTCCGAGCTTTGGCACAAGATGCTCCATGGTGTTGGCTATGTACCCCTTGTTGGGTGACATACCAAGTGACACAGTGCTCTATCGAACCGCCAAGCCACTTGATCCCAGAGTCATGCGACACTATGGTCAAAAACTTGACATACCATAGTCCTGCCTCTTTGACTTAGGTATTGCAAAACTACCACGGTTGACCCTTCTAGGGTGTGGAGTTCCTGCAGCATAATCACTACAGTGATTATAGTTAGGCGAAGCCTTCGATCGATGCTGTTTTGAACTACTACCATATACTTTATGCCATGTGCAGCATTAATCCCTTTGGGAGATGTTTGCTTTTTAGATTAAATCACTTATACACGTTCATTCATATGGGACATACACGTGTGAAGCCATATGTAAATCATTAATCCGACTCTGCAGCATAATCACTACTGTGATTAATTATAGTTAGATGAATCCTTTGACCCATGCCGTTTTGAACTAATGCCATACTTTATGCCATGTGCAACATTAATCCCTTGGTGGAGATGTTTTCTTTTTAGATTAAATCACTTGACACCCCCAACTGCCAATGGGTTCGGATAAATATGAAACAAGCCAACAGTTGTAACCGCCACCAATTGTTCCTATAATTCAGCCTTGCTTGTCTCATGCCAGCATGTCTTGGTCTAGCATGTCTTGGTCTTGCATAACGGCCCCTATATTTTAGCCTACCTTTGGCTTGCCTTAGACAATTCGAATTGCCCATGTCACTAGCCAAACAGAGTCCCGAGTGCCATCTGTTGGTCTTGGTCAAGCCCATGTGGCTTGCTAACCAATCAAGTGCATGCCTTGTTGTCTAGCCATGTCAAGTCATCTGATTGTGTTAAACCCCCAAGTGTGCTGCAGCCCATCATTTAGGTCACATTGGTGCCTTGCAGTTGCCATGCTGCTGACGCTTGGCCAAGGGTTGAGTGCCGCTGCCACACGACACAACTGAATGCCCACCTTGTCATGTTGGCATGCCTCTCTCATGCCTTGGTCTAGGTCTGCTGACATAGGTGCAAGGCGCCACCAAATGTCAGGCTGCTAGCTCCCAAATGTCAAGGTGCTAACACTTAGCCTCTCTGCTCCTTTTTCTCTTGTTTCAAAGGCTCTCTAGCGAAGAAAGAAGCTCTTTGGTGATTTCTTTTTGAGGCCACTAGAATTTGTACAATAGTGTTTCTCTCTGTCTAGTGATTCTTGGAGTGATTCATTTAATTTGTTCACCAAACAGAAAGTTCTCGAGCCATTTAAGAGAGGCAATCCTGTTGAGGGGCTTGACACCAAGTGGTTGATGCACTGTTTTGGTTAGAGGCTTCCTATCATTGCTTTCCCAGAAGAGTGGTAGAGGGGCTTGTTTGGAGAAGATGATTAATTTTGGGCATGTAGTGCGGAGTAGCACTCTGCTAGGATGCTCCTGGGAGGGATCACCCTTCTAGAAGAAGGGAAGGCTATCAATTTTGAGCATATAAAACCTACTTCAATCACTTGGTTCACTATTAAGCGCTGCAACTATTGTCACGACCCCATCCCATCCTAAACAGAATAGTGTGGTGATTGGCCAGTAGTCTTGACTACCAAAGGCCTTACAAAACAAAAACAAATAATGTACTAATATAATATTGGGGTTCTTTATGCGAAAGTCGTACATACATAGCAAATTAAGTCCATTGGGAGCTGTGCATAGGTAAATATGATATGAAACACACAAACCTTATATTAACATAAACAAATAATTTACATCTTTGAACATGGATTACAAATAGGTACAAGTATTATAGACTATCTATTACAACTTCGTTTAGATTACATTACAAAAGTACAAACTAGTTACATACAAGACTTCTATTACAAAGTCAAAAACTCAAAAGTAAATTCTTCTTGCTCAAGCTTGTTCTTTCTCATCATCACCAACATATATATATAGGGGAGAGCGGTGAGCCATAGCCTAGTAAATAATATTACATTAACGTAGTAATGAATGAATATCGACAAATTTGCAAATTATAGATCAATTCATCAAGCTCAATATATTTCAAAACTTTCCATCATAGTATCTCATTTCAACCATAATATTTTCAAAAAACATAATAGTGATCCATCAGAACAGAACAAAACAGAGGAATAATCGGCCTAGGTATTGATTAAACAAATCCACCCCCAAGTGGTAGAGGAGATCGCAAATGATGGTCATTGGCATGCTTACGGTCCCCCAGTGACTGGGAATAATCTGAGGATGGCATTAACATACAAAGAGTACATTGATATTAATTCATTTCGGATGCAAAGCTAAACATTTTGAACATGATACTTTTTCGATTTCAAAATAAACTTTTGAACGTAACTTTACAATAATATTACTCACAATGGCTCCCGCACAAGGCATATTCCACAAGACCATGACCTACATAAGCAATAATACTAGTATGGATGAAACGAAATGCAAAACAATTGAAATGCTGTTCTTTTCGCTTATGATACAAATGTGCTAACTCAACTTTAGCTTTACTTTTGTATCCATTCCCTCTAAAAATTTGTTTCTAAACCTTATTTAATTTTATCTCAAGTCTCAATCAAGTGTAGTGAGGTTCGGTGAATCAAGGAGAACGAAAAGAAGTCAAATCGGGCAAGTGCCCTGTTTGGTCGCACGTGCGGTGGTCATGTAGCGGTCCATCCTTTGTTGGTTCTGGCTCGGCTGTTCATGTTCTAACTCATTTTCTTCCATTTTTCTTCATTCCAAACCTCAAAACATGACTTCAGAAACTCTAAAATATGCATAAATGATATGGAATTCATAGAAAACATTTGTTTACAAGAGGATTCAAAAGATAATCAATCAAAACATGATTTTTCATAAAAATTTCTCAAACCCAAGCTTTCTTCCATTTCTATATTTAAATTCTTTCAAAACCTATCTTAAATGACTTCCTACCTAGATTATATAAACAACACAAGTAGGAGAATGAAATTCCTTACCTATTGATGATTTTTCTTTGATTTTTGGGTTGGAGTTTTGATGTCCCTTCAATTTTTTTTTTTTTTTTTTTCCTTCTCTATCTCATCACTCTCATCCAAGAACAAGAAAATTCCAGCAGCCCATTTCTCCTTTCAATTTTTGTATTATAAAATAATGGAGGGACATTAGGTTTATTCTTTGACTTAGTAAGGTGTGTGCTTCATCACCTAACTCTCTAATTTCTCCACTTAGACTAATTAATCATACTTAACTCTAATTAATTAAGATTAGTCCTTAATCATAGTTACTTTAATTAATCTCAATTAAGTTAAATTAACTTACTTAATTTTCACTAATCCCTATTAATTTTTCGACGAAGTGTCTAAAAGATTCTACTCATTAGGCCTAAGCTATTAAGCTCCTCAATTAACGTTTCTAAGATGTCTAAACATTTCAATTTCAAGTTCGAAGTTATCCCTAATTCTAAATTGTTTGCCAAAATTCCTATACTAAGGCTTCTCTTTCAAATTGTTCTAAAATCAAGTTTTCTCTCAAAACAATCATATCATATACACAACATAATGCAAAACAAGAGAAATCAAAAATAAATGAATGTATGAATGCAAAGTCAAGCAATGCATGGCTTGGATGTTGCAACTCCCCTTTGGGTTTTATCTCATATGAGACTTGCAACTCTCCTCTTGAGCACATGAATGTTTGGGAAAATTTTGTTTGAAGAACTTTAGGCAAACTATGGAGCAGTCATCCATACAACTTGCTATTCGGATTACCTGTGATGGGGGAAGTGGGGTCCAAGTTTGGAGGATTTTATGGCCTCTACACCTTGAAGTCTATGGTGTGGTGGGCTCTAGAGAGTGTCATTATTGATGAGCTAGGGAATTATGACTTCCTTCACTTTTATTATGGTGCAGCGGCTGAATATGGCTCGTGTTGGGGTTCAGATAAAATATACCTAAATTTTCCAAATGTTGCATATAAGAGTACGTACACCAGGTAGTTACATCATTTCTTTAGAGACTATCTTCTTAAGAAGATGCAATTAGTTGCAGAAGGGCCTTACTTCAATGCCTTGCTGCATGCAACAGATTTGCTGGATTTATAGTTTTATGGCTTTCCTACCGTATCTTAGAAGGTCCTCCTTAACGTGAATTCTACCTTATATCGTCTTGCCACACATTTGGTCCATGGTCATTTGGTCCTTGTGACTCCTTTATTTGTAGGTATTTTGTACAAGATGCTAGATAAATTGAAGGAGAGTTGACAATGTTATGTAGGTTGTTATTGTTAAGTCACCGATTTTTCTAAAAGCCTAAGCTATTACGAAATGGGCCCAACAATATATATCAAGTTATCTAACACCTTCCCTTACGTGCAGTCCCGTCTTGCATGTGGAGAGACAAATAGAAGGAGAAGCAAACAACCAAATAGAGAGGAAGAAACCAAATGGGGACATAATACCAAAATGCTAACAGAGAGACTTGAATCCAAGACCTCTCTAAATCAGAGCTCTGATACCATGTTAAGTCACCAATTTTCTCAAAAGCCTAAGTTGTTAGGAAATGGGTCCAACAATATATATCATGCTATCTGACAGTTATGATTTGTCCTTCAATCTAAGCACCATCTTTTTGCATATGCTTATCTAGTCTTTTCTAGCTTTTCATGAGAACAAATTCCAAACAAGATGAGGTAGGAAACTACCATTTTTTAGATGGTGAAGGGAAAAGAATTAGGAGGCCTCATAGGAAACCATGTTAGACAATCATTTGTGTCGAAAGGTTAAGCTACTAGAAAATGATTCGAAGAATGTAGATTAAGCTATTTCACCCTCTCACAATGTGTGTAAGGCCCTACACCCTCCCACATATGTGCACCGTTCTAGTTCCCGTAGTTTCAATTTGAACAATTTGGTTCCTACACTTTCAATTTTGTTGCAATGCGGGCCCTCTGTCACTTATAGTTTCGCACTTGATTTTTTTTCGTTCCAAATTCTAACGATAAGGGACAAACAAGACCACATTGCAATAAAATTGAAAGTGTAAGGACCAAATTGTTCAAATTGAAACTACGAGGATCAAAGTAAAATTTTTCTCAAACTAGAGGGACCAGTGGCAGTGGTGTAATTTACCCAACAATCAAATTGAGTGTAGAGGAACAAATTGAGTAGATGGAAGCAAAAATACTTGAAATCAAGTTGTTCCATAATCAAAGCTATTATACCATGCGAGACAACTATTTTTCCCTTAAGCCTAAAATGTTGAAGTAGGCCAAACAACACATACCAAGCTCTCACAAATATTTATTGTCATTTTATGGAAAAAAGGAAGGCATTGTTTATGATGATATAACGAAGGCAAACCAACTGGCTAGCTGAATTGGCCACTCTTGTATACTTTCTGTGAGGTTAGGCCATCTTGCCCAAGGCAAAGATTGATTATTTCTCAAAGCTTCTTGAAGGAAAGAACCAGGGAGCTGTCTTTTCTGAAGGATATGTGGAGACTGTATTCGACCATTGCCATTAATGTAGCTTATATTTTTTAGATTATTTTGTGCTTTTGCTTCTGTCAACTATTTAAGGCTTATCTGCTGTGTTTATTTTACATTATTGTATGTACTGGATTGCAGAGCTTGCTGTTGGTAATATTGTGAGGCGTGTTTTACATATCATTAGGGAGGAGGACCTTTCTCTTGCGACAGCCGTTATTGGTGGGTTGAGTTTATCTGCTGGAAGTGATGATGATGATGATGTTGATCAAGATCATCACCCAGTTTTGTCTGCTGCTGCTGTTGCTGCTGCTGCTAGAAGCACTCTAAGGCCACCTTCGTTGCAGGCCCTTCTTGAAGATGTGCCTCACTTAACAGCTGTTCCTCACACTTCTTCTTCTGGGGGTGATTCTGAAGGAAAAAGCAAATGTGAGTTCTTTATCATTCTATCTTCTAGAAACTTATTCGTGCAGTTAATTTAAGATAACATGGTTTTTTTTTTTTTAAAAGTGTTTTATGAAATACTAATGTGTAATCAAAATTCATGTTCATTTGAATATCCCTAACAGTCATTGAACATTGATCAATCTTGATAGATTGTATGTAGTAGTATCATGGAAGGGAGAGTGTGTGATGTATAGCGCAATAGAGAAAGAGAAGAGAGAAGAGGAAGAAGAGGGCCACAGACTTATACTGAATATTAACAATTTAAAGTTAAAGATTACATCATAAATACCTAATATTTATAGGCCTGAAACCCTAATTTTGAATAGGAAATTAAATCATAGAATTATTTGGAAACTTAATGTCTAATCTATTAATATTTTGCTAGGATGCACGGATACAAATACAAGATATGGATACTATATGATACAGATACAATGATATGACAAAACTTTAAAAATAGTGGTGGAGAACAGAATAAGAGAAGAGAAGAAGAGGGAGAGAAACACGCAAAACTGACACAGCCTTCAATCTCAATAATACTCTTTCAAAAACTGATTATTACAATGTCAAAGCCCTAATATAAATTGGAATAAAAACCGAATTTAATTAGGAACTTTCCTAAAATTATTTGGAAAACAAAATCAAATCACATACAAAATATTATGTAGTTAAATCTAAGTAAATAATAATAATAACTACAAATGCCTTCAGACCCATGGGCTTCACATTGGGTTGCCAAATCTAATAATGGGCTTCTAGCCAATCTATAGCTATGCCATCAAATTTGCTTCACTGAAAAGAACTTGACTTTGGCGAGTTAGGAGCACGACCAAGAATGCCATTTGAAGGAGGAACACGCTGAATCAACAAAGACTTCTTCAGTTTGATGGGTGTGAATTGGTGGCACAAGTAAGAGTGTACTCTTGGCATCAGTAAAATAGTTGGTATTGGCTTGTCCATCATGAATAACATCATGATCCCATATCCAAGTACGACCCAAGAGAATATAACAAAGCGTGAGAGGAAGAACATCACACATTACCTGCTCTTTAAGGTTGCCAATGCTGAATGTCACGGGACACTGCTTATCAGCCCTTAGCTTCATGTTGGTTGTCTATGCCACATGATAAGGATCAAGATGTGTTTCAACCTTCAAGCCCAATTTCTTCACAGCATCTTCAGACACAACATTAGTGCAACTTCTTGGATCTCTCACCAACGAGCACACTTGATCATTACACTTTACCCTAGTATGAAAGATTTGCCCACACTGAAGCTTTTTAGGGTCTTTCTTGTTGTCCTTACTTGTAGCAAGTAATAGCTGAATAATTCCAATCACTCCATCTTGGAATTCCTTATCATCATAGTGGGGATCAAAATTGACCTAACGTTAAGATAAATATGACTTTGACTGATATTTTTCTCCCATTTATGTATCATAGACTAGCAGGGAGATTTTCATTCCTTGTCTACTCCTAGTTCCAATATTTTCCATCTACAACCTATGTTACATGGACTCGGGTTTGAGTGTCGGGTACGGGTGTATATCTAAGCGTCAGACCTTCATAAATTTAAATCTTAGGATCTTGGGATACATATCCAAAATTGAATATGGGTATAGGGACACGTCATATGCACATATATATTGCATATTATATAATATTCTCAGATGAGATGTTTTAAATTATGTAGAAATATATTAGAAATTAAATATGATTCAGAAAAAATATGAAATTTCTATATCTAATTCATGTGGGAGGCTAAAAATATTGCTTTACTAACAAAAATGAATTTCTTCTTCTTCATGTATTGTCACAAATTAAAGGATCTGAGTGTCTAAATTGGGTACGAGCGTCGGACACATATCCTACATCCTTACCAACGTCATATCCGGTGGACACGGGTATTGTGGGGGAAATAGAAGAGTCCGTGTAACATAGTCTACAACAATTCGAAATAGAGAATCTATATCAAAGAAATGTCTAACTATTGGAATAATGGTATTTATTGCTATTTGATACATTATGTCAGTAACATTGCTACATTAGATGAATGTACAGAAAGAGAGGGATTTGAACCCATGATAAACAAAAGCTTAAATAGCAATTCCAATGCTACGCCTTGAACCACTTGGCCATCTCTCCTACGTAATGATTATGACCCAAAAACCTGGTGACTAGCGGGTCATTCATATTTGATTATTGGATAAGTACGACCAATCAATTCGACCTATAGAGGGGATTAATAGCTTGCACAACAAGCTTTGTTTGCTTGAACTCTTTTGTCTCCACAACGTCTTCATTATCAACCGCAGACATTGGCTTTATTGGTACATTCATCTTGGGAGAAGGGCGGTTTTTTGCTTGGTGTCCAAAACCTTGATGGTTAAAACACTTGGGCTTATTGTTATCTCCATATGAAGACTGAAAAGGACCAAGAGTAGAATGAGAAGACATATTAGGATATTTGCTTCGGATGGGTTCTACAAAAGTCCTCTCACTTCATGTAAGGATGTCCACTGGGGAATGCATAGGAACCTTCTTTTGTGCTTCTTCATCCTTCTAAACTGTTACTTGGATAGCATATGCCATATGAAAAAGCCTACTAGTCATCGATCCACAAGAGATTTGCAGATGTAGTTTGTGATGGTACATGGAAATCCTTACATCCTCATTTTATAAATACTCAGACCTTGTCTCTAAACAGTAAAATTACCAAGTATATTCTTCCATGGAATTCTTGCAGTGTTACTAGAAAACGTTAATACCCTAGTGAATTACGTTTTGGTATGCACGTTCCGAAATATGATACGCTTTTGTTCTAAAATGGTAAATTTAGCGATATAAAATGATACCAAAAGTTTTTTTCAATGTATTTCCTAAAGTTTCCTTTAGAGGAAAAAGAAGAAGAAATGTAATGAAGTAAAATCTAAGGTGAGTGAAATTTTGACAAAACAAAATGTCAAAGATAGATCATAATGCTCATAGAAACGTGTTGCTATCTGATTAATTTGGAGAAAGATAACCCACCATTTATTGGATGTCTAATAGTTAAAAGAAAATTACCCTAGAAATCCCTTAAATTCTTGTAGTGTAATCCATATAAGTCTACTCCTATCGTACTATATTTTAGAGTATGTGGCGTATCACGTTCCCATTCTCGTTCTTGTTTCACGTATCGGAATGATCCATGCTCTAGGTAACATAGCTTCCTTGTGTTAACTATGTAAATTGCAAGTGAGCTTGTTGCTTGTAACTCGGTAATAAAATAATGATTTGTTGCAATTTTCATGTCTTCCCAATTACATATAGCTACATAGTGTCCTCGCTGATATTTTGCCTACCAAATTTTGGCTGTTCCCTTCAATTTTGCTTCAGCAAAAAGTAGTTTCCTTTTCTCTGTCATGTGGTACCAATGGAAAAACGCTTTAAACTATGTAACCAATCAAAAAATATCATCGGATTGTGATCCCCATTAAAATCTGGAACTTGTAGTTTGTCACCTCCATCAACATCAGTCAAGTAATGATTCACTTGCACTTGTTGGCATCCATACCCCAAATCGGGAGGTGGCGGTGGGGTCACCAAAGGTTCACTAATTGCAGCCTTTCCCTTGTCTTCCAAAGTAAGATTTATTTATTTTTAAGGCAGCTTGTACCTGGGTCATTGCTTTCTTCATCTCTTGCATATCTTGGTCTAAGGTCTCAAACTTAGAATTCAACTCCACTTTGGTAACCATAGTTGATGACAAGGAAGGTCAGTTGGGTATTTGACTGGGGAGAGTGCTTAGGCTGGGTTGGTTTTCGGAGTATTTGGACTTTGGGTTGGTGTGGGATATTTTGAATTAAAGTGGCTACAGTAGAATTTGGTTTATTTTGAGTTTAATAGAGTTGGGCTGGTCTAGGGTTTAATGTGCTGGGCTGGTTTTAATCAATGGTTTGGGCCTCCATTGGATTGGGATGATTGAATGGATAAAATAGAATTAAATAAGGTTGGGTCAAGGTTATTTGCTGGCTGATTTGGTACTGGATTTTAGGTCGGATTTTTATTTTATTTTTTGGTCTGGTTAAGAGGTCACTGGACAAGGGTTGGTTGGGTTGGGTCCTGTGGTTTGGGTCTATGTTAAGTCGCAGGTATTGAGGAGATGGCTGGGTTGTGGACTGTCCTTCTTAGGGTTGGGTTTAAGAGAGTTGAGATTTGTTTACTTCTGTTAAAGATGATGACAAACAGAAGGCTCATTGTTTGACTTTGCTGGACTTCGAAGATGATGATGATGGAAGGGGTAGACGCAACAAGCGCGAGATGACTGGGCTGTGGAAAGAAGATGACGATGACGTGTGGCTGATAGTGTCAGTCATGACATACAATAGGTAGCAATGGTGTAAGGTTCCGATGTTCTCTGGCGAATTTCTAGAGGTAAGGTTTTGATCTGGTTTTATGTAATAGGCAAGAGAGGAAGAGAATGGAAACAGGGGTTGGAGCTTTTGCTCTGATACCAAAAATGGTGGAGAACAGAGTAAGAGAAAAGAAGAAGAGGGAGAAACACACAAAACGGTCACAACCTTTAATCTCAATAGTACTTTTTATTAAAAAACTGATCATTACAATGTAAAACACTAATATGTATAGGATTAAAAGCCTAATTTAATTAGAAACTTTCCTAATCACCTTGTTTGGTTTTGATTGATTTTTTGAAAATTGAGTTTTTTTGTTTTTCGTGTTTTTTTAATATATTTTTGTAGTGATTTTTTTTAATATTTGAAGCAAGTTTTTTACTTTCTATATGCACATAACTTAGATGTACCTAAAAAGTAAAATATTTGTGAAAAAAATTTAAAAAATAAAAAAAAATGAAAAACAAAAATCTCAAATTTCTAAAAAGTGGGCTCAATTTTTTGAAACCAAACAAGGTAATATATTTGGGAAACAAAATCAAAGCACGTTAAATATTACGTAGTTAATCTAACTAAATAATAATAATAACAACAACAATTACATTCATCGGACCAAAAAGCTTTCGGATCCATGGGCTTCACTTTGGGTTTCCAAATTCGATAATGAGCTTTTGGCCAATCTATAGATGCTCGATCAAATAGGATACAGGTATGGTTAGAATACATTTGTAAATATTTTTTAAAAAAAAATTATTAGTGAGTTATATATAAACTCAAGAACGTAGATAAATCACATTGTAATTTTATAATACAAAACACTAATCTTTAAGAAATTAGTATTAATTTAAGGGGTTGTTTGATATCCTAATACAACATTTAAAACTGAATGTATTTAGTGATAATCAATTAAGCCCGTTTGATAACCACAATTGATATCACTTGAAAATTTAATTCTCTTAAAATATCGACTTAAAACTTAAAGAAAATTTTTAGTCATATGAAACTTACTTAATTTTGACTGAATTTATAAATACTAAACATAAGTATCGATATCCACTATTATAAACTCACCACCACCACTACCACCACCACAACCACAACCACCATGCCACTGCCATTGCCACAGCCACTACCGCCACCGCCGCCACCGCCACCATCTTCATCACCATTGTCATTGTTGCCATAAGTATCACCATTATTTTACCATCACCATCATACCATCACCACTACTACTACCACTGCCACTGCCACTGCCACTGCCACCACCATCACAATATAAAGTTTGAAATATACAATTTGAAATTAATAAATTTTAAATTTGATTTATCAAACAACTTATTTTTATTTTAGAACTTAAATTTTTGTCAAATAGATTTTCAGCTTAAAAAATTCAGTATTTAGTTTTTAATAATTAATTTTTAGTTTCAGTTTTGCAGTTTTCAATTTTATCAAACATCACCTAAGCCACTAATTAGTTTTTTTTTTTTTTTCAAGCTTGCAAATATTTAATTTCAAATATCAAATCTAATATGTTTATATTGGAATAGTAGAACAATCGACAATTTTCCCTTTTGCACTGGTAAAAAATGTTGTATGCAAGTTTACTTGCTCATTTATTTATTAATGATATTTAATTTTACTATTGTTACATTCTTTTGTTAATCCTTACTTTCTATGTAATATGGGACATGCACGATATATTAAGGATACACCAATTTGACGAATTCGGTAATGGGTTTCTAGCCAATCTATAGTTACGCCATCAAATAGGATATGGGTATGGTTACGATACGTTTGTAAAAAAAATATTTTTAAAAAAATTATTAGCAGTGAGTTATATATGAACTGAAGAATGTTGAGAAATCTTACTGTAATTTTATGATACAAAATACTAATCTTTAAGAAATAAGTATTAATTTAAGCCAGTAGTTAGTTTATTTTTTAATTTCAGTGCCAACAAAATCAATCATGCCCAGCTTGATCGAAGAAGGATCAGATAATGGTTTGTCAATTGGAAGTTCCTCCTTTGATAAAATCATGTGGTGTGGGGGGGAGTCACTTGCACTGCAACGACTTCGTGGACTTCTAAAATAATTTCGGTTACCTTGGACGTCAAAACAACTCGGTCAACAAACTCCACATGTTCTTCTTTAGCACTTTGTGAAATTCATGAATTCTCTCTAAAAAATTGAACAAACAATTTATCCAGACTTGATTGTAGTTGCACCAATTGAGCTGACATTTGGTTCTGGGAGGCCTTAATTATTTTTAGGTTTTGATGGAAAACATCCAAATGTGAATATACCTCTGCATTGGTTACCATGGTTAAAAGGGGTCAAAGTTTGTTTTTTTTTTTTTTCACTGTTTTAGTTGGGCTGCTGGTACGGGTTTAGTATGTTGGCTGAATTTTGGTTGTCTGGTTTATGGGTTGGGCTGAATGAAGGCTTGGTTGGTGTTGTTCTCAAAAAGCTTATAACTGAGTTTGGTTTGAATGGGTAGGTGTGGCTTAAGTGAGGGGGATTCTATTTACACCCAAAAAATCAATTAGTACGCCCAATTTCTCAGTACTTCCTATTAAATTATTTACATATATAATTTACTCTCAGTACACCCTATATTTTTTCACAGATTACCCTTGAATAATATAATATTTTAATTTTATAGTACACCCAAATAATAACCTTAATATAAAATCAATTCGAAAAAGCTCTTCTTCTTCTCTTCTAAGCCATTCTTAACCACAACATCTTCTTCTCAGCCATACTCAGGCACGCCTCAGTCACGTCATCCTCTTCTCAGTCTTTTCATTGCCAATTACTGAAGAAGAAGCACATTGGGTCTAAGTTGAAGAAGAAGGAAGAAATGAAGGTCGGTGGTTTGGTTTTGAAGTGAGTGCACCCAATCAGTTTGTTCGACTATCCGTGCCGAACTAGATTGTTTTGTTCGGACTTTTCACATACGAACAAAGTAAATTTGTTTGGATCTGAAAGTTCGAACAGTGTGGACGTAACATAGGTTGAATATTTGTTTTTACGTTTAAAAAAAAAAACACAGAAATCAAGAATTGTACTTTAATATTTATATGAATACTTATCTCCTCTTTGATGGGTTTCTTCAAAAAATAATTTTGATTATTATTCTCATCTATTGTTTGATTTTTGTTCAAACTTTTTTCTATTTTCATGTAACAACACAATAAGAAACAATGATGTTGATGATAATGGTGAGTTTTGGTGGGATGGATTGGAGTTTTGAAGTGAGGAAGAAGAAGAAGAGAAAATGATTGAAACTTTGGGAAGAAGATGAAGAGACTAGAATATAAAGAATACATATAAGTGATTATGGTGAACCATAAGAAAAAAAATATTTTTTATTTTAGGATTTAATGTGTTGTCCTTATTAGTAAATTTACATTAGGGTATAATAGGAAATAAAATTTTTAATTTTTAATTGAGCGTACTGAGTTATTTTTTGGGTGCAAATAGAATCACCCCTTAAGTGAGGTACAGGATTTGGGCCAGATTAGTTTTGATTGTGGGCTGGGCCTGTATATGTTTTTCTTTTTCTTTTTAAAGAAAAAAGTGATGGGTTGGCCTAGTCTAGAATTGGGCTGGTAGAGTATAGTTGGGAATTGGGCCTATTAGTGTTAGCTGGACTGGGTTTAAGTAATAATTGGGCTGGAGATGTTATTTGGGCCTGACTAAAGAGCTGGTCCTGGGTTGTTTTAATTGGACTTGGGTTTTTGGACCAGGGATTTGTAAAGTTGGGTTGGTTCTGAGGGTGAAGGATGGATCGGGTTAAGTCTTATTGGTCGGGGCAAGGGTTTAATACCTTTTTTTCCCCAGCAGATCGTGTCCTTCCATGATTTCCTTTGTCTCCTTGGGCTTTGACAAAGGACAACAGGTGCTGCGACAAAAGGACTGCTCACGTGAGGGCACGAAGATTCTGGCGGGAGGTCAATGACGCCATGTCATTGGTGACAGCGATGGACAACTACCATGACCCTGACGGTTTCTTTTCGCAATGCCAAAACACAAGGGCTGTGAAGACTCAACAACTTAAGTTGACGAAGAACCAGATAAGGGCTGTCAGTCAGTAATGGTGTAGCGACGTGGCTGCAGCAGCTGTTTGTTGATGGGAACCGTTGTGGGATTCAGTGATGGGACGAGGGTTGCCTATGACAATGATGATGGTTTGAAGCAACGAATCCATGTCAAGAAAGCAACTACGTTGATCAAACAGAAACAATGAGTCGATTTGGGCTCTGATACCAAAATGATGTAGAGCGCAGTTGAGATAGAGAAGAGAGAAGAAGAGAGAAGAGGAAGAACAGGGCCATAACCCTAACTGACACGGCCACAAACCTAATACTCAAAATTAATAATTCAAAACTAAAAGATTACATCATAAAGACTTAATATTTATAGGCGTGAAACCCCAAATTTTAAATAGGAATCTAAATCATAGAATTATTAAAAACTTAATATCTAATCTAATCTAATATGGAACGAAATATACTAAGATCTTAATTACTATCAATAAATATTTCTATCTACTATTAGATTATCAATAATAATTAAATAAACATAAATATAAAATTACAAATAAAAATCTCCATGGCATGTTCTGCAAATGTAAATACAATTAAACATGAGAGGATTGTGAATTGATAAGGTTATATCTGCCTTTCAGATGCTGATAAAAACTCAAGGAGTCGGAAGCTAAAGCATATTGTCATTGAGGCAGTTAATGAACTTATTCAAGATATTGGCACTTGCCATGAGCAGATTGCTGAGCAAGCAGTGGAGCATATTCATCAAAAGTATCTCTCTCAAACCTTGAATAAAGTTATGTTTTATCTCTTCAACTTGCTCATCTGATTTCAAGCGTATTTGGGCATTGTCTTATCCTTTTTGCGTCTGGCAAGTCACTTTGACTCGGTGCAATTGGGTTGTTGCCAAAGCTGGCATTGGATCGTAATTGCGTTACTGTCAAAGCTGCATGGATTATGACTCTGGCCAAAAAAGACGCTGCATTTGTTCCAAGCCATGCAGATTGACCCATCAATTGGATATACAGTAGGGGCAATTATGGTACAGTGGTGTTTGGGAAAAACAATCGCCGGACAGTGGGAATAGTTTTTCAAATTTCAACCGGAATGGCAAGTACAAAAGAAATTACGAAGTCATAGAATCTTGAGTTGATTTTACGATTTTACCCTCATTTGTTATACACAACTCTCGCCTCTCACACACTCTGCACACACACAACTACCATCCTCTCTCTCTACCAGGCACACAAACAGGCCTTGCACTCACACTCACACACACTGCAAACTACCACCGTACACACCTCACATCACTCTCTCTCACAAGCTAGGGCACCTCATTTTTTTAATAAATAAAATAAAATTTATTTTTTATACTTTTATTTTAATAAAGGTATATAATTTTTAATATGTAAATTTGAAATTTTATAAAATTAATATTATGTAAAAGATGTCGATTACATTTTTAAAATGAGACTAATATTTAACATATTTAATAAAAAATTAATTAATAATTCAAAATATATAAAAACTTACATAGTTAAATTGATTTGCATGGTTTGAATTAATATAAATAATTTAATCTCTAAAATTACTTTTTTATAAAAAAAATTATTATTTTTATTTATTAAGAGAGGTCAATAAAAATAAAAATATTAACTCAAAATTGTACCCAAAAAAATAAAATAAAATTCACACAATACAAATATTAAGTCAAACTACACAATAAAAAATAATAATATTCAAACTTACATAATTAAATCATATTAATTATTTTAAATAATTTAAATTTAAAATTTAAAAAATAAAACAATTTATGTGAGATTCTAAAAATTACCAAAAAAAAAAAAAAAAAAAAAAAAACAAAGGAAAAAAGACAAAAGAAAAGGAAAAAGGTTGGAGTTGCACCCATGCATAGGTTGGACTTACACCCATGCATAAGTTGGAGTTGCACCAGGTTGGAGTTGCATCCATGCACAGGTTGGACTTGCCCTACCCACTGGTTGGAATTGCATGCACTCATGCGCATGTTGGACTTGCACCCAGACACAAATTGGATTTCCACCCATACACAAGTTGTATTTTTATTTTAATTTTTTTTTATTGTTTTTTTCGTCAAGCTAATTTCTAGTTTTTTTTTTTTGGTTAAAATTTTAATATAATTTTTTTAGTATCTTACTTGAATTATTTATATTTTATTTTTTTATTATTTTAATTTTTAAAATTTTCATAAAATGATTTTTTTGGGTGAGTAAAATTATTTTCATAAAATGATTTGTATGTTTAATTATGCAAGTTTGAATAGTAATTTTTTTTCAAAATTTTTATTTGAATGGTTTGAGTTAATATATTCTGTATTGTATAGTCTGAGCTAATAATTGTATGGTTTGAATATTATTAGGGAAATTCTATTTACACACCACCAAACCTCTTAGTACACACCATTTTCTTAATACACACCACACATATTTTCAATTCATTAATTTCTTCTCATTTCACACCATTCATTTTCAAAGAGTCCCAAGTTACCCTCATCTTCAACTCTTCAACTCTCTCCCAAATCCTAAATTAACTGCTTATGATGAATCTTTTTAAAGAAAGAGAATATCACACCAATATAACTGTTGAGTTCTAAAAAATTTATACTCTCTGCAAATAATGCCAAATATTCGGTTTGTACCCAATCTACCCCTCCTAGACCTCCATCCAATGGGGATTAAAGTGGGTGTACTTTTTCTTGGGATAAATTCTGTGACTGAAATGTCTACTTGTTTACTGGTTTTTTCTCAAGAGGAATTCGTCATTTAAAGCAGCTTGCTGTGTGTTCATTATATTAAAAAAAAAAAAAAACAAAATCAATACAATTGATGCCTCGATGGTTAATGGTGTCTATATCACATGTTTTCTAATGAGCATGGGGTAGACGTAGTCATTGCCTGGAATATATAAATGCTTCTCTTATGCTTTGATGTGTGATTATTTTGAATATATTTCCTTGACATGATTAGAGGATCAAGGAAACTATCTATTGTCTCACTTCAGGTTCAGCATGATGTGACATTATGCCTCCAGAGTTCATTTTGATTTTTCTCGTAATATCTAGCATGAATTAATGAAAATCTGGGATAAGTTATTCCAATTGAAATAGATCCCTGATGCATTGGTTGTTATGGTTTGTATTTATGTGCCAACATGAATTCTGATATATATCTCCGGAAAGATCTAGTTGCTGTTGAATTCATGTACTTGCAAAATTCCGAGAAAGAAATTACATGTACTTACACAACACCTTTGCACCCACACAATGACATATCTCTTCTTTTTCCTTCCCTCCTATCTACAAGTCACTTTATCTATGCGTGAGTTAGTCAATGTCACCCACTAAAAGAAAGCAAAAGGTTGATTTATGTTCATTATTATTATTTTTTTCAGTGAGGTAATATTAACTTTAGGCAATTCAAGAACAGTAATGGAATTTCTTTGTGCTGCAAACGAGAAAAAAAGATCATTTCGAGTGTTCGTTGCAGAAGGTGCTCCAAGGTTTGTGTGATTAACTAGCCCTTTGTTGCAAGGAGAAGGGATTGTTTATAGCTTGTACAATTTTGTTTTTTTTTCTTTTTCTCATGTTTTCATCCACTTTTAAGACCCCATTTGTCTTGTCACTACTTGGTGCTTCTGTTAGATATCAAGGGCATGTTCTTGCAAAAGAATTGGTAGCAAGAGGATTACAAACCACTGTAATTACTGATTCTGCCGTGTTTGCCATGATTTCTAGAGTGAACATGGTACATGAACCTATGCTTTTTATCCCCCCCTCCCTCATTTTTCATTTGGTTATGGATTTCTTGACTGATTTGAGCTTCATTTTGGAATCTGCTATTTGAAGGTTATTGTTGGAGCTCATGCTGTTATGGCCAATGGTGGGGTAATCGCACCTGTTGGGTTGAATATGGTTGCATTAGCAGCCAAAAGGCATGCTGTCCCTTTCGTGGTGCTTGCGGGCATTCACAAGGTATTTTGGCATTACAAAATCCTCTACTGTCATATTGCTTCAGAAGAAAATAAGGAAACCTCCTTTTCTTAACTGCCAACAGTTGAAAAATTAGTTCTGAAAATTGCTTCAGTTGTTTATGTGGAGTGGAAAGAAATTTGTTATATTCTCACCCTGATAGAAAATATTGCCAATTGAATGAAATATAATAATAGCTTGCTGATTTGATATTATTTCTGATTATAACCTCATTCTCTTTTATCTCTATGTCATAATAGTTCCGGTTTTGGGACTTATTTAAATGATGAAGCATATGACAATTCTTAGATTAAGAAATATATGTCTTCTTAGTTTATAAATTGGCTTTCGTGTCCTTGCACCATTTCGAGAGTCCTTTTAGAGCATAGCAGATCCTTAGATTTCTTCTATGAGGCCAGCAGAGTAAAAGGGGATTTTCATGGTACTTTTGTAGCTTGGCTTTTGAACTAAACACCATATATCAACCAATCCTGTAAAGGAAACCATAGTTTTTGTATTGGAAAGTAATCAACAAGGAGGCCAAATGAATCAGCAGTTGATCGAAACATACTTGTTCTCCTTTCTCTTGCCATGAGGCAAGCTCTCAAGGTCTACTAGATGTTGTCCCATAGTACACACCTCATATCTAGCTAATGAAACAAGGGGCAACAAACAAGGAGGCTGAGTGAATTGGCAAGTTCATGGAAATACATTTACTTTTTCTTCTTGCTCTTAGGATGAGGCAGGCTCAAGAATGGATTGATCCTTAGTTCACCCCTCAAGGCTAGCTAATTGACAGTTTCAAATGAATTATTGTGTGCAATTACAGACCCAAAACCCTAAACAAAACACCGAACACATCAACAAAAAAACCGAAAATGATAAAAAACCCATTAATCAAGATTAGTATTTGAGTGCAGTTTCAGACTCACGAGCTTATATATGAACATGTTTGGCTTTGACATATGGTGTCACTGATTGGGACTTTGTGGGTGATATGGAAGGAACCAGATCGAGTTCTGGAGACTGCGAGAGGCTTGGCTGGAGACGAAGGTGCAGATTTTGTGGGTCTGAAACCAGGGGGAGCATTCCACGTGTTGCAACATCCTTGAATTTTTGTTTTTTTGATTTTTTTTTTAGTTGTGAATGAGATAGACAGAAGATATGTGGAATAAAGATGGTAAATCTCTCTGGCTTGGGACCAAGAGAGGAAGAGGGAGAGTAGGGATCTTAGAGAGAGGAGACGGGGAGGAGAGAGTGAAGAATTGGGGCTTGTGCAAATGGTATTTGACTCCTGACTTGTGTCTGAAAGCAGTGTAAGGTCAAGGTAAAGAATTGCTTGTAGTTAAAAAACACACTAAAAGTTTTAGGGAAATTCTATTTGCACACCATAGGAAATCTCAGTACACACCATTTGTGGTGTTTGGATATTAACTTGTGAACAAAAGTCAAATGTTTGGACATAAAGTTATGAACAAAAATAATTTGGTCAAATATACATTCCATTCAACGGTTTATATCTGAACAACTGCTTTATGTTCATAAATTTATGTCTGAACATTTGACTTTTGTTCAGAAATTCATATCTGAACACCACAAATGGTGTGTACTAAGGCTGTGTTTGGTGGAGCTTTGGAACGTTAGTTTCAGAGCTTGATTTCAACATGGTGTTTGTTTATGATTTTCAAAAATTAATTCCACTCACTTTTGAAAACGCGGTCAAAGGCGGGAAAATTTGGACTAACCGGTCGTTCGGCTGGTTAACCGGCTGGTTGACCGGAACAGTGCAAATTTTTATTTTGTTTTGGTTGCAATTGACACATGTTAATTTTTATATATTCAATAAAAAATATTTTGCGAATTTTTTAAAATTTTTTATGAGTTATAATAGAATTTTGAGTTATGTGTTTGGTTATGAGTTGTAAGTTTTTGTATCAAATATCATATGTCACATCAAAAATTCCCCACTCAATTCAAAACTCTTTTCAAAACTCATTTACCAAACAAATTTTCCACACTCAAATTATAATTCCAAAACTCACAAACTCAAAATACAACTCTATTCTCAAATCATATTTACAAAACTCTACCAAACGCAACCTAAGATTTTCTGTGGTGTGCAAATAGAATTATCCAAAGTTTTATTCCTGTTTATCAACTCATTTGCTGCTTTATTTGCCAAGTTATTTACTTGAAAAATTTAGTACTAGTGGCTTCACCAAAAATTGCAAGTCTTCAAAGTCGCCTTGTGAGCCACATTGTTAAAAAAGTATACAATGGAGAAAACAACCATAAGTGAGGTTGAAGTGTCCAGATATCTGTTTGTTATCACAAAAGAAAAGAGAAGGTGGCAAGTAATTTTGCAGCCTTTGACCTTGAAATGCTGAAAATTTTTGAATGTTGCTGGTGGTTCTTACCTACTGCTTGTCATTTCTTATGTCGACAGGTGTCTTGACTTATTAGTTATTAGTATGTATAATTTTCTACATTTGATCGTTCTTTTTTTGAATTGTAGGTTATTTAACTGCTTCATGAATCTGACATGTGCTATGGTGTTTTTTTCTCATTGTTATTTTGTCCACTTGACAGTTGTGTCCCTTGTATCCCCACAATCCAGAGGTCTTATTGAATGAGTTGAAGTCTCCATCTGATCTTCTGGACTTTGGAGAATTCTCAGATTGCATGGATTTTGGAAGTGGAGTCGGTCCCCATCTGCATGTCATCAATCCTGCATTCGATTATGTACCACCAAAGCTTGTCAGTTTATTTATTACTGACACGTAAGTTATAACCTTTCATTACTGTTTTCTAGTACCGCGAGGGATTTATGAAGTTCTGGAAGTTTGACCTGTTATGTTCTTCATCAGTTTGTGGAATATTGATGTTTTGCTGACATAAATGATAAATCCAGTGCTTTGTGACTACATGAAAACAAGAAGACAAAGATGTGAATTTGTTTACTGGCTTCACTTAATAAATTTTTTTGGCTCCACAACAGGGTTTACTGTTGTTCATATGTTGATAGAAGTACTCATATATTCATCCTTCGGTTCTATATTAATTTTATTATTATTATTTTTTTTTGTTGCTATTTCTGGATGGTTTTATAACCAATCTTAACTTTACAGAGGAGGGCATAACCCATCATACATGTATCGGCTCATTGCGGATTATTACTCTGCTGATGATTTGGTGGTGCAACGGAGACCTGCTTCTTGAAATTGAGCCTAGCTACTTGTCCTAGATATATTGGGTAAGTCATTCATAGTTTGACAATAATCTATTATATTATGGGTAATGGGTGCAATACATTTTTAGTTATTTTGAAATTTGTTATTGAACAAGAATCAAGGGGCTCTTGGTAAAAGCTCAAAGTAGAATGAAAAGGCATGTGCCCAGATCAAATTGCTAGTCATGCTCAAGTCGATGCATGAATTCAAGGCCAATATGAGGTTGTCTTAGGCCGATTAAATGGGGATAATTTCTGCCATCGAAAAAAGAAAAATAAATAATTGAAGGAACACCTAGGAACTCTCAACTCTAGCTTCTTCTCCATTATCATCTATATCTTCGCAGGAGACCTGTGGGGGAAGCGGCTTTGAATGGCAAGCCAAAACCAAAGGAATTTTATGTGAAAGAAAGGATTATCTTAAATATTATAATTATAAGACAATAAAAAGATGCATTGAGAATTAGCTACGATAACTAAAATGTTCTTGATTACATTTTATGGCAAGAGCGGCAAATTACAAAAATGACGCACCAAAAAAAAAAAAAAAAAAAGGAAAAGGAAAAGAAAGGTAGCATCACCCCAGTGTTTTTAAAGGCTCAAGGCGCACTAAGGCGCCGAAGGTCTCTTGGAGCCTAGGCGCAAGGCGAGGCGCGGGCTTTATTGAAGTAAGGCGCACAGTATTCGTAAAAAACAGAAAAATTAATATAGACTAATCATTCATAGTAGTAAGACAATTTTTTAAAAAATAAAAAGTAATCAAGATTTAAGACAAAATATAGAATAATTCTCAAAGCCATGAAAGTGCATATTACATAACATTCTAATTTTCAAAGATCAAATAATCCACATTCAATAAAATAAAAACATAAACACTAAACATCCAAAACATAAATATCCAACAAATATTAATATATGTCTTAACTTAACACTTAAAAACATCAATATCAAAAGAAAGGGTAGGTTAGGTCGGTGTCAGTCAATCATCATCCTCAACATCAATGGCAAGCAAACTATCATCTTCTTCTCCATCAGTTGATTTGTATCCCTCAACATCTTCCTCCTCTGTGTCATCTGAGCCCGCTTCCTCTTCATCTATTAATTGAAGTGGAGTCAATGTTGATGGTTTAGATATCCTCGGTTGTGCCTTTGAGCGTGAACTTGTTGCTCTACTTGCATGGCTACTTTCTTCTACTCCAGAAGTTCTAGCAACAGTAGCCCACGTCAAGCCATCATCATCATCAAACACAGGCTCATTATCTTCATCTGATTCTCCATCCATCCTCCCAAGCAACCACTCATTGCTTGCATCAATATTTTGCAAAGATATGGGATCAAGAGTGTTGCGCATGTCATACCTAAATCTCAATGTTCTATTGTATTTGACATACACTAAATCATTGAGATGTTGTTGTTCCAATCTATTTCTTTTCTTGCTATGAAGCTGCAAGTATTAAAAAGATATTAAATTCTATATAATGAGAAAAAAAAAAATTTGAATTCAACAAAAAATTAGTTAGAATGTTAAATACTCACATGTTCGAATACACTCCAATTTCGTTCACAACCCGATGAACTACATGTTAGGCTAAGGACTTTTATAGCAAAAGTTTACAAGTTTGGAGTATAAGAACCATATGATGCCCACCAATCAGTTACGATAATCCACTAGTTAGAAATAATTGTTACCAAGTATTAAGTTTTACTAAAAGTATTACTAAAAATAAACTCTATGAGTCTATAATATATTACCTGGTGCTCTTGTATTTCTTTGCCTAATCGCAACAGCCTTGCCAAAAAGACTCTCAGCCTTCATATAAATACTCATCTCATTAGTGATCAAATCTTGAATAGTGACATCCGGGACCAACCTTTGCATGCATTCATAAAACCCATTCATCACTTCATGATCTCTTTGCACCTCTAACGCTTTTGGGTAAAAGAATTCTGGGTTAAGAAAATGCGCAGCTGCATGTAAAGGTCGATGCAATTGGACATCCCATCTTTTGTCAATGATTTCGAAGATTTCATTATACTTCTCTTCTTTATGATCAAATGAACTTGCAATGCATTCTTTTGCCCTATCCATTGCCTCATAAATGTATCCCATGGGAGGTTTCTTCTTAGTATCAACCAATCTAAGCACTTTGACAAGAGGACCCGAGACCTTAAGGGCAAACACAACAGTATTCCAAAATGAAGGCATCAACAAAGTTTGTGCCATTCTTTTACCTTGTGGCTCCTTTGCCCATTTGCTTGAGGTCCAGTCTTCGGAGGTGACCATCTTTCTCAAATTGTTTTTTTGTTGATGCATCCTAGACAAAGTCAAAAAAGCGGTTACAAATCTAGTTTTTGCAGGCTTGATCAAATTCTTCAAATTTGTATAGCGCCTCATCATGTTTAGCAACGTAGGTCGATTGTAAATGTAGCCATGTACTGCAATACCCCTTTCAAATGTCTTTTTCAGTCTAGGTATCTTGAAAATGTCTTCTAACATCAAGTCCAAACAATGAGCAGCACATGGTGTCCAATACAACTGTTCATACTTAGCTTCCAAAAACCTCCCTATAATGTAACAATAATGAAGAATTATTATTTTCAAGTTTTTAAATTTTAAATACAAAACAAATTATGAGTAAACAATTTTGATGTAAGGAATGAGGAAATATTCTTACCCGCCAACACATTAGCTGCAACGCTATCAGTGATAACTTGCACGACATTCTCTTTTCCAACTTTCTCCACAAACTTGTCTAGTAATTCAAATAGCTTTTGCCCATCCTTGGAATAGCTAGAAGCATCAACCGACTCAGCAAACATGGTTCCTCTTGGACAATTAACTAAAAAATTAATCAATGTCCTTCCTCTCTTATCAGTCCAACCATCAGCCATTATGGAACACCCGTATTTTGCACAATCCTCTTTATGATACTTCATCAAATCTTCAGTATGTTTCACTTCTTTTTTGAGTTGGGTAACCCGCACTTCATGGTAAGTCGGTGGCTTCATACCAGGACCATGTTGGCCAATGGCTTCAATCATTGGTCCAAAACTCTCATAATTTACTGCATTGAAAGGGATACCAGCATCATACATCCACCTTGCAAATCTTTGCAGTGCCCGAGCTCTCATTTCTTTTTTGTAAGGGTCATTTGCATCAATTTTTGTTTGTTTCCCTTTTGCTTGGTCTCTTCGATTTTTCACCACTGATTCAGGATTGGGTGTGAAGTAAACATCCATAGGCCCTTTTCTCTTTGGCATTTTTGATTTTGATTTGGATTTGGATTTGGATTTGGATGAACCTTGGCTGCTACTTGTCAACTTGCGGTGTTGATTGACATTGATCTCAACAACATCATCATCATCTTCATCTTCCATGTCCATGTCATCAAAATCAGGCAACATGTTCATTTCTTCTTTTTGTGTCTTTTTTTTGGACATGAACTCTCTAATCTCTTCTCTTACATGAGAAGGACACTTCGGGCAAGCAGTAACATTCCTATAACCTCCCGCAAGGTGTTGTTTCACCCGATAAACACCTCCATTTGATACTTTACCACAAAAATTACACTCAAACTTGTTTAAATTACTCTCCTCCACCAAATGGGCATATTGCCACGCCGGATCTTTTCTATTACTTTCCGATGTCATTTTCTACTTAGTAATAGTACTTACTACACAACACAAAAAATAAATAACAGAAAAACAATTTCAGTATAATGAATGTAATGTATGTTATGTGATGAATTAATTAATGTATGTAATGTATGAATCAATTTTCTATTTTTTTAATTAATGATGAATTAATTAATTAATGTACATTACATTCCATTACATTCATTCCTATGTTACATTATTTTTTCAAGAAAAACTTTGACCAATTTATTAATTCATCACATTAATAAATTGATGAACTTATGAATCAATTTATCAATTAATTAATCAACCAATTTTCTATTTTTTTAATCACAACACATTAATCACAACACAATAAATTGATTAATTGATAAATTGATTAATCTTTATTAATCAATTAAATTCTTATTAAATTCTTATTAATCACATTAATCACAACACATACAACACATTAAATTCTTATTAATCACAACACATTAATCTTTTCTAATTAATTAATCAATTTTCTATTTTTTTAATTAACTTATGAATCAATTTATGAATTAATTAATGTTATGATTCAATGTATGTACTGTAATGAATGTATGAATTAATTAACTCATGAATCAATTTTCTATTTTTTTAATTAATGATCAATTAATTAATTAATGAACATTACATTCCATTACATTAATTCCTATGTTACATTATTTTTTCAAGAAAAACTTTGACCAATTTATTAATTCATCACATTAATAAATTGATTAACTTATGAATCAATTTATCAATTAATTAATCAACCAATTTTCTATTTTTTTAATCACAACACATTAATCACAACACAATAAATTGATTAATTGATAAATTGATTAATCTTTATTAATCAATTAAATTCTTATTAAATTCTTATTAATCACAACACATTAATCTTTTCTAATTAATTAATCAATTTTCTATTTTTTTAATTAACTTATGAATCAATTTATGAATTAATTAATGTTATGATTCAATGTATGTACTGTAATGAATGTATGAATTAATTAACTCATGAATCAATTTTCTATTTTTTTAATTAATGATCAATTAATTAATTTCAGTATAATGATGAATCAATTTTAATATAATCATAATGGATGTAATGTAATGTATCTATTTTTTTATTTATGTATGTATGAATTAATTAATTTATTTATGTAATAATCATAATGGGTTGAACCAGTGTTGAAAAAACATAAACTCAAATAATTGAAAAAAAAAAAGAAAAGGAAAAAAAAAAGAAAGAAGAGAGGACTGAACCTGCGAAGCCGAAGGAGAAAAAAGAAAAGGAAAAAAAAAAAAAAAAAAAATGAATGTCGAAGTCGAACGACGACCTGTCGAAGACGAAGAAGAAGGAGAAGGGGATCAGTGTCGAAGACGAAGAAGGAGTCGAACCTGCTCAGCCAAAGTCGATCCAGTGTCGCAGTCGAAGTCCAGCTCGTGTCGCAGTCGTAGTTGCAGACCAAGTCTAGCTCCAGCAGCTCGAAGTCGATTGTGAGGCGAAAGAGGGAGAGACGACTTCGATTAGGGTTAATCTGAGTCCTATTCGGCTGATATGGTACATGAGTTCTGATCCTCTGTGATTTTATGCCATTCGAAAGCTTCATCTGAGTCGAATCTGAGTCGTTCGATCTGATCTACAGATTAAACGCTCAGTCGCGCCTAGGCGAGGGCCTTGCGCCTCTCTCGCCTTGCTAAAGGCGCGGCTAAGGCGCTCGCCTGGCTCAAGCCGCCTCGCCTGGTACCTGTACAGGCGCAGATGGTGCGCCTCGACTCGCCTTGCGCCTAGGCGCGACTTTGACAACACTGCATCACCCTTTATTAAACTATTTGTGGAGTAATATTGGAACAATGATTTTTGATTGCGATCTCAAAGCTCAATTTATGCTTTTGATGGGTCAACAACATAACAACTTTTACGTCCTTCCAAACCCCAATGAAATCCTTCGCACTAGAGTGCCAAAGATGAAGGTAAATTAGTTGCAAGAATTAAAGAATCATATTAACGTTGTCATATGTATTCATATTCATATATAAAAAGAAAAATGGCGGGGTTGCATCATCTTGCAATTTGGCTATTTTGTTCTCTAAAATAAAGTTCCTTACCTTCATTGCCTTGTTCTTAGCTTATCATAACCGAGAAATCACCATAACAATGGGCTTGGTTGGGGCATACGTGACCTTCCTCAATTACCTTTTACACAACTCATATATCAAGCCTAATAGCAATTCCGCAATGGGTAATGTTTTCTCTATATATACTTGACTCCCTTGTATTTTCCCAATTGTCTCTGATTACCAAGATAATATTTATCTAAATTACGCTTCAATCTATCCGTTAGTTAGAGGAGGTTCTTGTAGCTTTGTTTATCCGTTAGTAGCTTTTTTAAAGCAAATTGGAGGCTGGTAATGGAAGGAATGGAACAAAGAATGTTCTGCTTCTACATCAAATCTAGTATTATGCCTCTATGTTGAAAGATTCTAGCATTCCTTGCAATTCATGGCTTCACCCAAAGTGTTTCTAAGAATGCAAGCTCAAATCTTTGCTTGTTTTTTCCACATTCATGTCTCTAAAAGGGATGTCCATTATTGTGATTTCCAGAATGGGTTATCCACTTGACCCTCACATTTTAGAGTTCGGATTGGCTAAAGTTGAAGATCTTAACTTTTGGCGCATTATGAGAGTAATCTGTACCCATCTCAATGATTTGATCTGTTTATCTCATATGGCAAATAACATGCATGCAAAAAATTAGGTTAATCAGACATAAGTAATCACGTGATCAAATCACATATATATTATAACAAATAGATAGTCTATTCTTAAAAACATATAGGCTACATAGATAAAAATGATCTAATAGTATAATAACCGATGTTAGATCCACTTGATTTTTTGCATGGATAATTTTCTTAGTCAGTTGTATAAGATGAACGGTTTAGATCACCGAAGTGAGCCTAAGTTAGTCTGATAATGGGTCAACTTTACCTTGAAGTTCAGATCCTCAACTTTAGCAAATCCGGACTCCACATTTTAAGACCCACTTGTTGTTATGGAAACCCAAGCTTTACCCAGCCCACACATTCAATCGGGCTTAAAACTTTGTGGGCCATCGGGTCAACATTCAGTACTCCAACCCTAGATAGCTCCATAGAACTAAGGCTGCTCCTTTGTAACATGGGGCACAGTGATTGTAACCCATCATTGATGTGCTTCATTCAATGTAAGGTGAGAATATTTCAGCATTAGCAATAGTACCATTTATATTTTTTACTTAAATTGTTGGAGATGATTACAATTTACAACCATTTTGCAGTGATTCTACTTTCTTTTGCTTTTGCTCAATTTTTAAGGATGAATGTGTCTGTGAATTAAGGAAACTATCTTTTTCTACAAGTATAATGATTAGTGATCGTCTTATGGTTGCCAATTTTTCAGCTGAGAAGCAGAGTGAGCAAGGAATTGCAATGTCTGCTCCAAAATTGTAATGTGTGGAGAGTCATGCTGACCATGGCCAGAGTTAATAATAGAAAAACTAAGCTCGAGGAGACTCCTGTGCATTTATCAGGTGAATGCATGGATATGGAACAAACATGAGAGAAGACCATGGAGTGTTTTTCTTTTTAAATTTTTTTTTTCAAAAATTATTATTATTCTTGGTATTTGTGATGAGATGCAAGAGATGTAACAAGCGAGACAAGTGAACGAAGGTTGAGTGCCGTAATTCTGAGGTTAATAGGTAGGTGTGTTCTGTAGCTTACATACAACATTTATCAGTCTTGTCAAGTTCTTAGTACTGAAAATAGAGAGCTGTATTATTAGCGTGTCAACTCTGATAGGTCTTTTAGGGGAGTTTTTGTGGTTTTTTGTATTCTGAATATGTTAGGAGCATTTTCGTGTTTCACTTTTAAGTAATAATGTTTTCTGAATATGTTAGGAGCATCCTTCCTGTTTTATATGCTGACTCAGTTCATGGCCTGTTTGGTAATGTCGCTAGTTCCATATGTTGTGTTTACAAAAGGGTCTAGCTCCTCTCCAGCGCGGAAATGGATTGGACGGTGCTGTTAGGCCGCGGTGGGCTTGATTCTGAGCCTATATTGATAATCTAAATTGTTTATTATGTAGAGTTCGTCGAGCACATTATCTCTGTAAAAAATTAAGAGTACATTATCTTTGTAAAAAATTAAGTTAATTGGATATCGATAGTCATTTGATTAGAGCATCCGCATCAGTCTCAGCAAATTTTGAGTCAAATTATAACTTGAAAAGCCAATTTTCTATTTTAGCTAGTAACCCACTGCATCAAACTTTCTATTTTAATTCAATCCTATTAAAATATTTGTTATTTATTTATTTATTTTTTATAATTAAATTAATGACCTATCAATCAAATAATTTTTATGTTTTACAAAAGGTAAAACTGGAGGAAATGTAAAAAAAAAAAAAAAAATTGCCATCTACCGGTTGACCGGGCGGATTTTTAGACAGACGTTTGGTTGTAGCGATGAACAGTTGCTCGCTTCATCAGAGGAGTTATTGTAGTAAATTTAACAAAAAGTTAATTTAAAAAAAATTTGTTGAGACTGATGGAGGGAGAATTTGATGATTTATTAGTTATATTTTAACTTCTTGTTATTTTGAAGATGCTGATGCTCTTAGCATGCGTTTGCGATTTATTTTAAAAATCATAATTGCCATTGAAACAAATGCAATAGGATCAAATGACAATTGATATCTGATCAAATATAATTTTTTGTAGGGATGATACACTTCGACGACCTTTACACATTGAACGGTATGGATCATTAAAATGGGCCTAAATTTGGGCCCACCGCAGCCCAACAGTATCGTCCAGTTTGATTTCGAACTAGAGAGAAGCTGTAGCCTTTACAGAAAATGTCGTTTGGTACAGTTTACTATTATTTGTTTATAAAAAATATTAAATATTTTTTGTTTATTTTTAATAAAAATGAAAGGAAAATTTAGTGGTAAATCTCTTTTCACATACTTGTATTCTAATTAATTCAAATGATATTTTTATATTCTAACAAGTCTTATTATTTTGAAGATTTGATCAATTAAATTTTAATTCTCATATTTAAAAACTTGTTATGGATATTTTTACCCTTTTAAGTTTTTATTGTATATAATATATATGTTATACCATATATGTATGAGAGAGATGACAAACTATTAGATACATGTAAAAAGCACTTTAAGTTTCATTTTCAGATCTTAGTAACCAATAAACCTTACAAATAATGTAATTAATGAACCAAACTGTCTTATTTATGTGGAAATAACAGTATAACTCTAAAGTTTACGCTTGTGGATGCTATTTAATATCCATAAATGATTGGAATTTTCATAGTTTTAAATCACACGTTTAAAATATTTGAAAATTTTCACATTTCAAGTCGTTGTAAATCAAAAAGATTTTCATATCAAAATCCATCCCAAATTTGAATACTTGTAGACACTTTATTTTGACCAGTCATAATATTTATTCGTTTTTTTCTGAACACTTGATGATAAAAGTTAAAATGTGATATCTTACGAATTTCTCAGCTGGAGAGGCGGGTTTAAGTTTTAATCCCAACTTTACACCCGTTTTGCCTGAATTATTTTAGACCCTCTTAAAATCCATTTCAAAATATATTTGTATATATATTTTGTCGTGTGGATCCAAAAAAATTTACAAAATTTTGAGGCTCACATTTTCAAAATTCAAGTATCATACTTTTGCAATAAATTGAGTAAGGACAAAGTGGAGATGAGTGTAAGGAATGAGAATTCTGTGAAAAAAAAAAAAAACCTTGTTTTTTCCTTTAAAAAACTAATCTAGCCATATGAAAAATGTGTTGGCCAAATGAATTTCCACTTGGCTGTAAAAAAAAATCATCTGGCCAAATAATTTTTTGTCTAGCCGGGTGAATTGTCTAGGAAACAGAATAGTTTCGGAAAATTTGGCTTTTTTTTATGAATTTTACACAAATATCTTAGATATTCTACTTTTGAATTCTTCTGCAAGTTTCTTAGATATATTATTTTTGCCCCAAAGGTCTATAAATACACCTCTCTACTTCATTTGAAAGGGTTGGAAAATCATTTCAAAAGCTTATAAGAGCTTGAGAGCAAAACCACCTTGAACCCAAGAACTCCTCACTGTTCCATCTCTCTCCTCATACACCCATGACCTAAATACCATTAACGCTTGATCTTTGAGCTCCTTGCTAAGGGTTTAATCCATCTCTAAGAGCCTTGAGGGTGATAGGAAAGAAGGTTTCTAATCAAAAACTCTTCCTTGCTTTGAAAGTAAGAGTTTGGAACTTTTCTCCCTTCTTCTCTCTCTATTTCCATAGCTTTTGGTTGTGTAAACTTGTGATCGTCTTTGGGATGTGGATAGCTTAGCCACCCTCATGGAGTTATAGCATAATTTATCCTTGTTCAATGTAATCTTTTAGTTTTGGGATGTGGATGGCTTAACCACCACCATAGGATTGTAGTGTAATTTCCTTACTTTCATGTAATTTCCTTAGTTTTTTGCACCATCCAAGTGTTTTGATCCATGTAATTTAATCCATGCTCAATCCTAATGAGTATTTGTGGTTGCCTCATGGGATCCATTGGATGATTCTTTGCTATCTCTTACTTTTTCTCCTTTTTACTAGAAGCTATAAAAGCTTTTATCCACCCAAAAAAAGCTATAAAAACTTCCTCCTCAAATGTGTTGAATGCTCTCTTCTCAACTAACTTTTAACATGGAAATGGATTCTACATCTATATTCTATGACATAGAAGATGAGTTTTCAACCCTGTTGATGAGTCATATGTATTTTCTTGTGCTTCCTCCCTCCTTTCTTAGAAGCCCTATAAAACTTTCATTAGCTTTATAAGGCTTCAAAATTTAGAAATAGTGGCAATCTGCTCTCTTCAATTAATAGCATAGATTTGGGTATTAATCTACCCTTATCCACAAAGAGATGAATGCAGGTTGGCATTTATTTCTCTGGCTTGTGTTTCTTTTAGTTTCAATTCCTGTATATTTTAGTTTTTATCCATTTAATAGCTTTTATACATATTACATAGCATATTTTGTTATTGGTTAAGGGTTGAGGCTTATCTACCCATTTCTTAAAATGTCTTTGCAAGAGGAAAAGGTAGAAAGGATGAGCACCATTTGGGAGGTGTTTTTGTTTTGTTTTGGCTCTGCTACATAAAATAGAGTTCCCCTCGGATGTTATGTACAACTGGGTTTCTATTCCTTCAGCCTGATGATTTTTATATATGGTCAAATGATTTTCCTAGACAGAACAGAATAGAGCAAAGCAGGGCAGTTTTTGAGGGGTGCTTTCTTGGGTATTTGTAACTGTTTGTATACTTTGTTTTCAATTTTATTATGATTTGTTAGATTCAACTTCCATTTAGCTGAATCAATTCATTGTTATAATAAATTCAAACTCCATGTCATTGTTATAATAACTTCCAATCTCATGTCTTTTTCATTCATTTTATTGTTGCAATAATTTCTAACCTCACGTCTTTCTATCCCTTTTATTTATATGTTTTACATGTATGTTGCAACATGTTTCATTTATTATATCCATGATTTGCATCCATTTTTTATACATCAAAGTTCGGTTCATCTGCATTTGTGGGATTTATCATTTCTGATGTGATTCTGTGTGCTACCTCATGTCTTGAGATGATTAACATACCATGTATTAGTAGGTAGATCTTTAGGTGCATTTTATGTATGTATTGCATTAGATGTTTGCATATAGAATCATGCATATGTTTATAACATGATTATTTTTTGGCTTACCACGGAGGAGTACTAAGTGATCATTTCTAGTTTTAGCATCCTATGTGTGTATGTTATTTACTATATCTGGCATTGGACCATGCAATTACATACTTATGTGATGTACCTCTTTGAACGCTAGTTGATGAAGGTTGTGTTGCTCGTGTTGGAATGATATTGATTCTTATGCTTCTAAACTCACTTTTTTGTGAGTTATGCAAAAGGGTTTTTCAAAATGTATGAAATCAAAGCATAACTAGAATGATTGACCCAATCTATAATTGTTTATCTCATATAGTAATGTTGGCATTATTAAATAACCGGAATATGAGCATATATTGTCTATAAAACTTACAACAATGCTTGGTAGCCCGAATTTTCATGACCCGAATGGCTCGAATGTCTCAAAACAAAGTCGTTTTAGGGGTAAAACGACGTTGTTTTGGGGGTAAAACAACTTCGTTTTGATACATTCGAGTTACACAAATTCGAGCTACCAAACATTTTTCTAAAACTTATATAATGATTTAGTAGATTCCGATCTTTGATTGGGTGAATGGATACTCAATTAATGACCTTTCCCCTTCATATCTAAGTTCCTGAACCGAGACATTTTAGCTATGACAGACAGTGGCCTTTAGCACGAGTCACATGTTTCCTAGTTTTCTAAAAAAAACTAGGTAGCGACTTTATGATTTGGTAATGTAGTCAATTTTGGCAAATGTTTGGCAATAAAATGAATTTTCTATAAACGTTGTCGGATTTGGATTCTCATTTACATTTCACATTGCACTCATAAGACTAGATCAGGAGATCGAGAGTCCGAACTGTCGAGCGCGCTTAGGTACCCCCTGAAAACATCCTACAATACTCACACTCCACCCCAAAAAAGATTTCCATATTAGATCTTATGCTCAATGGAAATTAAAGTGGACAGATACAATGCTACATTTTTTTTTTTTTTTTTGATAGCATGTTTAATGTGAAACAATGTTGACTTGTATAGTGTGACATTATTATTATTTTATTATTATTATTATTATTATTTATTTATTTATTTATTTTTGGTGTTTAACGTGAAACAATGTGGACTTGTATAGTGTACTTTTTTTTTTTTTTGGGTGTGTAGGGCACTTGTGCCACTAGATTCACTTAATTGAATTCCACAAAATAATAGATTGTATATTTTAACTTTACAACAGAAAAGAAAAAACAATACGACTTGTACACAATGTCTCAAATTTTATGAATTGCTTAAAAATACCTTATTATTCCCTTTCCATTCTTCTCTTCTATTTCCTCTTTTGCCCTGCCCGCGGTAAGAGCTATAGTTGCCTACAATTAAGGATGGCCATGGATCAAGTTTGGGGCGGATTTGTAGTCCCTCTCCCCTGCTCTCGCTCCGTATTATATTGGGAGTGGGGCAAATTGGATTGGTGGCCCCAAGGGCAGAGGCATGTGAGTGCTAGGGGGGTCACGTGCCCCTCCCCCCTCAACTTTTGAAAAATTATACTTTTGGTTCTATAAAAAATAATTCAATTTAATTCTTTTAAGTATGTTCCTAAATATTTATATCATTATTTTTTTAAATAATTTTTTTATATTTTTTTTGGTTTAATTTGTCACTTTAAAATTTTAATTACACTAATTTTTTTGTTGTACAAATTTTACATTAGAGAAATGATATATGTCACTGATTTTTTGTCTTTTTTTAATTATTATATATAAATACTCATATTAGTTTTGTTTTTTAGAGGTAATTATTACACAATCAATAATAATTAATAATATATTTCATGTAATTCAATGATTAAAAAATAATAAAAAAATAAATAATATATTACAACCCTTTTATATTATTTATTCACCATCTCCCTTATGTGTTTCTCTAATCTTCTCTACCTCTCTTTCTCATATACTACTAAAAAAAAAATAAGATTTTTCCAGCGTTTATTAAATCCCGGGTTTACATCTCTTTCTATGTTGTTCTTTTTGGTGTTGGACACTTGTGCATATGATTTTTTTAGAAGTAGTGAATTTGTTTTTTTAATTTTTGAATTAAAATTTACATGTTCGTTTAAGAAGTAATTTTTTGACTAAAAAAATCAAAAAAATCACAAAAAAAAAAAGAAGTTAAAAATTTAACTCCAATAGCAAATGGTCACAAATGGTTTTTTTTTTTTTTTCGAGCTATCTATTCAACTAATTTTTTTTTTTTTTTTTTACAATACATTAAGTTATTTCACCTCAAAAAAAAAAAATTTAATTTTTTAAATGAAACCTGACGTTATAAATTAAAAAAGTCTAATTTAAATAGACTTAAAAAGTTAATTAAAAAAAAAGAAGTAACTTTCAAAAGAAGCGGCGAGCGATTGTCAAAAAATTTGACGGAAGTTAATGCAAGATAATCATTTGTAGAAATTGCCATCACATGTCCTCTAGGGCTAACAAAGTAAATTTGATTGGTGTATATATTAAGATCTCTATTATTTTATGTTGTATTTAAATGTGTTGTTTTTTCATATGTATAATAATTAGGAAAAATTACTTACCGGTGATATTTACACATGTGTGAAAAAAAAAGTTTATAATATTAATTATTAATATTGATAAAATTTATCATTAATTTATAATTATTTTTAACTTATTTATTGATTTGAAATTCTCCCTAATAATAATAATATTATTCAGCTTGCTTGTTTTTATTTTTCAAAAAATACTTTTCAGAAAAATTTCACTTTCTTATTTTCTGTATTTTTTTGTTTTTATTGAATTTTTTTTTAATATTTTAAGCAAATTTTTTTTTTTTACTTTTTAGACACACCTAACATAAATACACCTAAAAAGTAAAAAAAATTGTAAAAAAAATCTTTTAAAAATTCACTAAATACCAAAAATACAAAAAAAAAAAAAAAGAATTCAGTACATTTTTCATATTTTTATGTATTTATTAATTTTTTAAAATATTTTTTCACAAATTTTTTACTTTTTAGATACATCTAACTAAGGTGCATCTAAAAAAATAAAAAAAATGTTTAAGATTTAAAAAATACTCACTAAAAACAAAAGAATACGAAAACCAAAAAACTTAATTTTTAAAAAATTTAATCCAAAAAACTCAAACCAAACACACTGATTGGGTTTCTCTTATTTTTAGCTGGACTGGGAAAATTTGATTATTGTATTGCTCTTAGAAAAAATTTGATTTGAAACAAATCAACAAAGAAGATTAAGCAGAGAAATCAAAATTTTATAAATAACAAGCAGATCAAGTAATTATGATTAGTGTACTATGCTTTGATAGATTTAAAAACTTATTTGGAGATTATCGATTGAGAAACAAACTAAAACTGATGTTGTATTGTTGAAACTGTTACTTGATATTAAAATTTGAACAAGAATAAAAACAAAAACAAAATTACAAAAGAAATTGAATTTTTTTTACTGAGGCCTCGTTTGGCAAGAGGCTATTTTAGCCAATTAGCCAAAAAGTTACTAAATTAGCCAAAAAGCCAACAACTCATACCAAAAAGTCAAAGATTCTCTTTTCTCTCTACTTTTTGCACATCTTTTCGTAATTAGCCAAAAAGTCATCCCAAACATATAAGTTTTTTTTACCTACCTTTTTAGCCAAATAGCCAAAAAGTTACTAAATTAGCCTGTTCCCAAACGAGGCCTGATTATAAGAATCAGAAAACCATTACAGAACCCCTAAACTAAAACTACTCTTACAGAAAATAAATTACTCATATGATAGGTTAAAGTAATATACTTCTAGATTAAAAAAAAAAAACTCTGATGAATTGGATGTTTTGTTAATCTCTTTCTTGCTTCCTCTTTGAGGATGATTATTTAGTATTTTCAGAGTATAAATACGTGGTACTTTATAGAGTTTTGATTGGTAGAGAGGGGTATGAGCTCACGATTTATGTTGGGATGTGAGAACAACATGTGACTAAATAATTGATGATTAGTTTGAAATATGACCACGTGACACTCCGAGATTATTGAATAATTTCCCAATTAATTGTTATGGGCAGTTTCTTCACGCATTTAAATCCACGTGATCCCATTTTTTTAGCCAATTTCCTTTACTCTTTTAAAGATTATTTCTTTCTTTCTAGCCATTTCCTCAACTGCTCATAACTGTCCATAATTGCTTCCAACTCTCTTTTCTGCCCCCACACACTTCAACTTGAGAACCAGGACTTGCCAAGATCACATCAAACTTCTATCAATAGACAACTTTAGAAAATAGGTACAAACAGTATATTATTGTCAAATGACTTGCATTACAATAATAAATAATAATAATAAATATGGTCAAAGTTATTCTAAAAAAAATGATTTATAGTATGAATCGAAAGAACAAAACCGACGGGCCGCAATCAATAAGATTAGATTTGGTTACAATCAACATAAAATTAATTTATGCTTTCAACAACTGTGTTCACCTCGGGCCAATTTTAGTAAATTCAATTGTTCATTTTGCAAGTTTCGTCAAACAAATTATCTATGCCAAAATCAAGCTAATCGAACATTAAGAATCACATTATCATAACATATTTGTCTTAAAAATAATGGTAAATTACACTAACAGCCTCTCAATTTGTCTAAAATTACATTGTCACCTCCTCTATTTCATGAAATCACACTATCACCCTTTCCTTTATAAATTTGTATTTTTTAAAAAATTTTTATATGAACAATTCTCTAAATGCCATAGAATATTCTGACATTGTGTGGGGGACATATTTTGTGAATGACAACACGTAGCCAAAGTGACGCCGAAGTGTCAGCCGAGGTGCCATGTGGATTGGTCTTGGTGCCGAGGTGATCTCAGCTAGGTCGAGGTTATCTGCGCAGATATTGGAATCCGAGATGAGCGGATAAGGGAGAAGAGTCTAGGAATAGGAGAGGATTTCAGTCTAGATAAAGATAGAGCTCTTAGGGAGTTTATCTCTATCCAGTTGAGGGTCCAAGATAGGCATTAAGCCTGAGTCCACTGAAGTGAGGCTTCTACAAGGATCAAGTCAGTGTTAACTATAAAAGCAAGGCACCCTCGTGGGGTCTGAGGGAGGCTTTTTATGTTCTGTCTAGTGAGTTAAGCATTATTTGTTATCTTCGAGAGATAATTACTGACTTGATCGTCGAAGTGTCCCCGGGTGGACGAACCACTGCTGGATTCTTATCTTTCTGTGACAGGTTATTCGGGCTAATCTATTCTGCCGGTGCTCTCCAGTTGAGTTCTCCCTTTTGGTTGTGTGGTCAGAAATCAACACCCACAATTTGGTGTCGTCTGTAGGAACGTAAGAAGAATAGATGGCCAACGACGGGCAGAAAGAGAAGATTGGAGAGTCCCTAATGAGAGTGGAAAACATGCTGATCCTAACGTGGAGGGAGAGAATTGTAATAAAGAACCTCAGGATCAGAATCCCGGGGAAAATAACGTCGGCCAATAGGGAGATGTACCAAATAAAGCGGGCCAATGTGAGTATTACAACGAAAGTGATCTCCAGGTATGGAAAGATAGGTGCCTAAGGAGAGACGACGAGATGAAGGGAATGGCAAACACGTTGGTAGACCTACAATCGGTTGTCAACTTCATGATGTAGAACAATGTCATGTAACCACCGTTTCTGTTAGAGGACACGCCGATTCTAGCGGCCAAGAACGACGCCCAGAAAGGGGGACAGAAAGGAGTCTCAGTAGTCCCTTAGCATGACAGGGCAAAAGAGCATTCGCATCGGCCTTCGCGGGAGGTTGGGCGAGGAGAGTCGATGAGAGAAGAGTCTTAGAAGACGCCTCGTACCAAGGGAACTTATGTCAAGGAACATTGGCATGTTCAAGGGAAGGAACTTTGTTTTGACATGATGAATGAATGGAAGTCCAAGAGGATACATAACGACACTGAGAGCAGTGCACCAAAGAAACTGAAGTCCGTTGACAGCCGAGCTCCTAGTTGGACTAAGGAGGATCTGAGGGACTACCTCCAGCGGAAGAGGCAGAATGCCGAGGTCACATCCCCCATCAAGACGAGGACGCCGTTCTTAGTAGAATTGGATAGGTTTGAGGCCTCAAAGAGGTTCTATATGCCAAGGTTCCAGATATATGACGGTAAGTCCGATCCGAACTTTCACGTTGGCTTGTACCTGAATTCAATGGCACTGTATACCGGGAACGAGCCGATGCTATGCAAGGTGTTCCCCTCATCCTTTGGGAAAATCGCATCAGATTAGTTTCACAAGTTACCGAAAGGAACTGTGAAGAGTTGGGAAGGCTTGGCCGAGATGTTTGTGGCCAGGTTTGTGACAAACAAGTTGCAGCCATTAAGGGTAAACTCCCTGATGGATTTGAAGATTGGCGAGGGTGAAATCCTTAGGGCTTATGCCAAAAGGTATTATGAGGTGTTCAATTGAATACCAAGATGTAACCAGGAGTTGGCGGTCGTATCTTTTAAGAACGGCCTAGAGGATGATTGCATGCTTTAGAAGTCATTAGCAAAGACTCTGCCAAAAAGTATGGAGGAGCTCATGGCAAGGATCGAAAAATACACCAGAGCAGAAGAGGACACACCGGAAACGAAGGCACCGAAGCAAGAGAAGAGAAATGGCTTGCCGAAACGAGGTTGAGGTAATGCAAGTTATAGTAGACAGGAAACAGGGCTGAAAGCTGCACAGGCAGTCACCACTGTGTTTCGGATCCCAGTTTATAAAGTTCTACAAAGGATCAGGAACCAGCCGTATTATAGAGCGCTGGAGAAAATTCCTGGCGAATTTATGGGGAGAAGCCTTAGGAAGCATTGCACTTACCACATTGAAGATGGGCATCTAACTTAGGGGTACAAAGACCTGAAGATGCATTTGGAAGACTTGATCAAATAGGGTCACTTAAGGGACCTAGTAAATGAGGCCAGAACGAGGGAAGAGCAGGTAAGGCTACCCCAGGCACCGGCAGTACCACCTCTGCCACAACCATAACAAGCAAAACCTCAGGTGATCAATGTGATCCACTCGAAGGTTAATGAGAATGATATCCGGGGAGAGACCCAGAAGGTAAAACACTTACAACATGTGTGTCAGGTCCAGCAAAAAAGGCCTAGGACAAGCGAGTGCCCGGGACCAATGGTGTCCTTTACAAAGGCAGACCTAGACATGGTGCAGCATCCATACAACGATGCTCTAGTAGTGACCCTAAAGGTTAAAGAATACCAGGTAACACGAATGTTGATCGACCAAGGCAGCTCTTGTGACATCATGTATGTCAGATGTTACAAGAAGCTCGGCCTTCACCAAGATGATTTGGAGCAGTCCAACAGCCCAATGGTCGGGTTCAATGGAACACCGACATGGTCCTTGGGAGCAATAAATTTGGAGGTGCAGACAGGCACCAAGAAGGTAAGCATAGAGTTTACAGTAATTGATACCCCCTCCTTTACAATGTTATCCTGAGAAGACCATGGTTACACGCAATGAGGGCTGTTCTCTCAACGTTGCACCAGCTATTGTGGTTCCCAATGGAGCATGGAATTGAGGAGGTCAGAGGGGATCAGGTGCAGGCAAAGAATTGTTCCATGGCATCAATGAAATCCACCTGCAACGTGTGAGGGGCAGAAACAGTAGAGATTGAGGATGAAGACATGGAAGTCCTAGATGATGTCGGCAAAGAACCAGCTGAGAAAAGTGAGGAAGCCCTGAAGAAGATTCTAGTCCAACAAGGAGATAAAGAGCGTTTCTTCCTTCTTGGCTCAGGCTTGGCCGAGGACGAGGAAAGGGAGTTAAAGGTATTCTTGCGAGCAAACATAGAGGTGTTTGCCTGGATGCCATATGAGATACTTGGCATTGACCTCAAGGTCACTTGTCATAGGCTGAATGTGGACAGGTCGACTAAACCTGTCATCCAGCGAGCAAGGAGGCTGACGTTGATGCATGTTGAGGCAGTGGAAGAGGAAGTGGATAAACTGCTGGAGGCCAAAGCCATTCGGGAAGTAAACTACCCAACTTGGTTGTCAAACACAGTTGTGGTGAAAAAGAAGAATGAGAAGTGGATGGTCTGCATAGACTTCACCAGCCTGAATAAGGCTTGTCCCAAAGACAGTTTCCCATTGCCCAAAATTGATCAATTAGTGGATGCCACTTCAGGGCATGGAAGGATGAGCTTCCTGGATGCTTATAGGGGATACCACTAGATAGCAATGTATCCCCCTGATGAGAAGAAGACTGCATTTATCACCTCGAAAGGGCTGTATTGCTACAGAGTGATGCCTTTCAGGTTAAAAAAATATAGGAGTAACATACCAGAGGTTGGTGACCAAGATGTTCAAACATCTGATTAGCAAAACAGTGGAAGTGTACATCGATGATATGGTCATGAAGACCAAAGAATTTGAGAATCAACTGGCCGACCTAAAGGCAATTTTTGATATCCTTAGGAAATATTGGCTCCGACTCAATACTTCAAAATGCGCATTTGGAGTAGGGTTTGGAAAGTTCCCAGGATACTTGGTTACTAGAAGGGGCATTGAGGCAAGCCCAGAACAAATCAAGGCCATACTGGACTTGAAAAGCCTGACATTGGCAAAACAAGTGCAGATGTTGATTGGAAGGGCCGTAGCCTTGAACAAATTTATAAGCAGAAGTTCAGATAAGTGTAAATCATTTTTCAATCTGTTAGAAAAGGCCACAAATTTCTTGTGGACAGAGGAATACGACGTCACTTTGGCCTACTTGAAAAGATACTTGACAACAGCTCCAGTTCTGTCAAATCCAATACCTGGAGAGGAATTATTCTTATACACGGCTGTTTCAGAGCACGCAATGAGTGCAGTGGTAATCAAAGAAGAGAAAGGAAAACAAAGGGTAGTATACTATATGAGTAAAACCCTAGTATGTCACGCCCTAAACTTGCCCCTAAAAGTTTGGGGCATGACCCGTTCAAAAACGAACTTTTAACCTGATGTACATAACATACGGGGATCGGAAGCACGTAATATGAAAATAATAATACATATAAACTCCATTGAGCTACTTCTACATGCCAGGATCTCATACATCACATGCATCATAGATGATAGTTAAAGTCCTAAACTATACCATGGAGCATCGGTTATATACATACACATATACAGTCCCAGCCCTATGATTGGGCATATACAAGAACTATTGAAGTTATACACATTCGACCTTAGGTGGGCAATCAAAAAGTAAGCCAACATCTTAACAGACTTCACAAAATAAGTAGCCTTGCACAGTGCCTGGACACACGAAAGTTGACAAAAGAAAACGGGTGTCATGGCTGGGACTGACCACCTGGTTGGTTACCTACAGAAACAGACATAACACAAAGTAAACCAGGCTCAGTGAATAGCAATACTTAAATAAAACGATGCTTAACTTGAAATATAATACATCAAAGCGTAAGAAGATGTACACATAGTTAGTCTGATTCTGTACTAATTCCATAACGGCCTTAGGCCCATTCTTGAAATGTAATGGCTTGAAACATAATATCTTGAAACATGATGGCTATAAACCCTTAAACGTAGTGGCACAAAGCCCTTAAACATGGTGGCGTTAAGCCCTTGAACATGGTGGCACGAGGCCCTTGGATAAGTTGGCATTAAGCCCTTGAATCATTTGGCATTAAGCCCTTGAACATGCTTGTATGAACTCAAGAGGTGTCTCACACGGATTCTAGAGGTGACTCATTTCGTAGCACTTAGTTCCGTGTAGCACTTTGTTTCATATCATTTTAACTTATACGGAATGGCCATAGGCCCCGAGTCTTACAAACACTTAGAGTCATATGAAGGTATTTCATACTTTCCTTTAATTCTTTTCATGCTTAGCTTCATTCACGTAATTACATACATAATGGTCATGCGTTAATAGAATGCTAATGACAATCATTAGCTATATGTGAAGCGTACTACTACTCACAGTGTTGTGATGACGTGCTTGTTCCTCCCGGAGTGTGCCTTGCACACATTCAAAACTTACAATTTAGTTCATCTTTCATATCAAATTACTTTCTGTTTCGCTTTACTTCGAAGAAATATATAAATATCGAAAAGGCATCAAATATATATTCCGACAATATTAGAGGGTCCTACACGTAAAACGGAGCAACCCATATTTTTCAGCATGGGCCGCATGTGCGGTTGTGAGCCCCGCATGTGTGGCAAACTCCCCGCACGTGCGGCAAAATTCTCCCGCACGTGCCTTTTAAGCAGAACCAAACCCTCAAAATTCAGCATTTGTCGCATGTGCGGCAGTGAATCCTGCACGTGCGGCGATTGCCCTGTTTCAGCCCGAAAATTGCAGCAAACCTCATTCTTTTGGGAGTATTTGCAAGGCTCCAAGATGGATCTTTTCATTGCTAAATTATGATTCAAAAAGCATGTCATTCAAAGTACCACATACAACAATCTAACTTGAATTAAACCCATGAACATAGCTCACTTTGATTGACCAAAAGTTGAAACTCATAAACACAATTCCATTTCTTGAGGTTCTTAACTTCACATGCACATAACAAAACATAGATACACAAAATCATGATCATAAGAATGAAAATCCAACTTGATAATGAAGGAGACACATAAATGATAGGATTATCATACCAAAACTTCAACACACACATCCAAGACTTTTATCACACTCTAGATCAAACCAAATAAAAAAAACTCCATTTCAAATTGAGGAAGAGGATTGCACTAGGGAGATTAAACTTACCTTGGCTTCAATCTCTCTCAATTATTCCTTGTTCCTAGCCTCTCTTCACTTTTCTCCCAGGGAATATTTTATGAGAAGGTTCCTAAGTCTTGAGCTCAATGAGGATCTTATAGACATACATATATAGATATTGAATAAGGACAAAAATCAATCGTTTAAACATCCGAAATTGAAACTTCCCAGAAATGCTTAATATTACCTAAAAATTATGCTGATCACATATATAAAATCAATTTCAGATAATTAAGCCCCTAAGGCTTCCAATTTCTGATCCAAACATTCTAGTGTAACATATACTTTTCTTGTTAAACAGATAGACATCCTTAAACATGAGGTTCACTTTCTTAACCTTAATTTCTCATAGAAATTCACTATAAGCATTCAAAAACACAAAATAGGGTCTGAAAATATATCAGAAAATATGTACGAGGGTCGGGTTATTACATAGCAAGTGCAGAGACTAGGTACTTTTCCCTGGAGAAGCTGACACTGGCCTTAGTGATGGCTTCCAAAAAATTGAATCATTATTTCCAAGCCCACAAGATTGTGGTGTTGATTGAGCATCCCTTGAAGTTCCTGTTATAGCAAGGAGATCTGATAGGTAGGGTAGCCAGATGGGTAGTAGTATGAGGCCACTATGACTTGGAGTTCAGGCGAAGAACAACAATTAAGGGCCAAGTATTGGCTGACTTTGTGGCCGAATTCACACCTGGTGCCATCCCACGTCGGACTCCGGTGAGCCATGGCTTGGGGTGCCCAGGAGAGCAAGAAGAAACCTAGCTGGGAATAAAAAACCCCACATCTGCGACATCTACATCGGCGACTCCTTCTGCCTATTTGTTGATAGAAGTTCAAACCGTCAAGGAGCGGGGGTAGGAGTGGTGTTAGTATCGCCAGATGGGCGAATCCTAGAGCAGTCTATTTGTTTAGGGTTCAAGGCCTCAAACAATGAAGTAGAATATGAGGCATTGATTACAGGGTTGAAGTTAGCAGCATCAATGGAAGCTGACAAGGTGGTAGTCTTCTGTGACTCCCAACTTATTGTGAACCAGGCAACATGCGATAACAGCCACGCCGATGCCTTGGCTAACCTGGCTAGTGTGATGAAATCAGAAGAGGCAAGGACAATAATGGTTGATTATTTGTCAGGCCCAAGTGTGGAACCACTGATCACAGAATACGAAATGATGTGTGTGGAGATGGACCCCAACTAGATGGATGCAATAGTAATGTTCTTGGGGGATGGCAATCTACTGGATGACCGAAAGGAGGCACACAAGACCAGACTGAAGTCAGCTAGGTTCAACTTAACATTAGAAGGCCATCCCTACAAAAGGTCCTTCGCTGGTCCCCTTTTGAGATGTGTACATCCCTCTCAAGTTGAAGACTTCTTGTATGAAATATATGTAGGAATATGTGGAAGCCATGCTGGGGGCAGATCACTTGCTCATAGGGCCATTACTCAGGGGTCCTGGTGGCCCTACATGCCGAAGGATTTAGAAAGTGCGAGAAGTGTCAAAGATTTGCACCTTTGATACATCAGTCAGTAATAAATTTAAACCGAGTATCCAGCCCTTGGCCATTTGCCCAGTGGGGCATGAATCTTGTTGGACAACTACCCTAAGCAATTGGGCAAATGAAGTTTCTAATAGTAGCAATCGATTACTTCATGAAGTGGGTAGAAGCTGAACCCCTTGCGAAGATTCAAGATATTGATGTGAAGAACTTCATATGGAAGAACATCATCACCAGGTTTGGGATCCCGAGGGCAAAAATAGCGGACAATGGTACGCAGTTTGACAGTAAGCTAATCAAAAGCTTCTGTGCAAAGTACGAAATCAAGAACTACTACTCTACTCCAAGTTTCCCTCAGAGTAATGGTCAGGCAGAAGCATCCAACAAGACTATCTTGGATGGGATCATGAAGAGGCTTGAAGCAACAAAAGGAAAATGGGTGGAAGAGTTGCCCAATGTGCTCTGGGCATATCGGACTACGCCGAGAAGATTAATTGGGAAATCTCTGTTTGCCATGGCTTATGGCACTAAAACAGTTAACTCACTAGAAGTCGGCATCCCTGGGATCAGAACCCAGGGAGTAGAGAATGGGACTAATAAGGCATTTCTAGCCCGAGATCTAGACCTACCGGAGGAGAAAAGAGAGAGAGCAACAATTCAGCTGGGGGCATACCAGCAACAACTTACTAGGGCTTACAATAAGAAGGTCAACCCAAGAGAGTTCAAAGTTGGGGACCTTGTGCTAAGGAAAGTAGTCGGCAACAAGAAGGATCCAAGGGAGGGCAAGCTTGGCCCAAATTGGGAGGGGCCTTATAGAATCATCTTAGTCGTTGGCAATGGGGCATATCGGCTTGAGGATAGTGATGGCAAAGAATTGCCAAGAGCTTGGAACACTTGCAACTTGAAGTTTTTCTATCTTTAGATTTTTGTCTTTCGAAGTTTATGTCATTAGCCGAAGTAATAATAAAATTTTGGTTTGGTTTTTATGAATTTGAAATTTGTGTGATGGGACTGACCAGTCCTATGGCGATGTTTTTGAATGAAACATGACGAATAACTTAGACTTATTATATGGCAGAGTTGAATTATACTTGCATAAAATAGAGTTGAACTAAGTTGGCTATATTTCTGAGCGAAACATGACGAATAACTTAAACTTATTATATGGCAGAGTTAAATTATACTTGCATATAATAGAGTTGAACTAAGTTGGCGATGTTTCTGAGTGAAACATGACGAATAACTTAGACTTATTATATGGTAGAGTTGAATTATACTTGCATATAATATAGTTGAATTAATTTGGCGATGTTTCTGAGCGAAACATGATGAATAACTTAGACTTATTATATGGTAGAGTTGAATTATACTTGCATATAATAGAGTTGAACTAAGTTGGTGATGTTTCTGTGCGAAACATAACGAATAACTTAGACTTATTATATGGCAGAGTTGAATTATACTTGCATATAATAGAGTTGAACTTAGTTGGCGATGTTTCTGAATGAAACATGACGAATAACTTAGACTTATTATATGACAGAGTCGAATTATACTTGCATATAATAGAGTTGAACTAAGTTGAATTAACATAGACTTGCCATATCGGCAGAGTCAAACTCAAAATAGAACTAAGTGTGCTTTAGTTGGATTAACAGAGAAGCCGAGGTTAAACACCTCAGTTAGTTTTTGTTTGAATCTAGCTTCGACAAAAGACCATAGACACATGCTTAATGTGAACTTAAGTAGAACTTAGGTTCACATTAGGGGGCAGAGAGCTGGAGAATGATGAATAAACTGAAAAGTTAAAAGTTTGAGAGCTTGGGACTTGTTGAAATTTTTTAGAAAAATTTACAAGCTAGAATTGGTTTAATGCTTGTTGAAATTTCAGGAAAATTTACAAGTTGAAGTTAGCCGAGGTAATTATGAAAGAAGTATCTGAGACACATATTACCTAAGGTAACCAACCAGGTTGTCCAAGCTTGGAATGGGTGAAGTCTTGAAAGAAGATAGCATATGAAGGTAAAAAAGTGTTAGCCGAGGTTTCTAATGGATGGCCGAGGAAAACATTTAAGGTTTGTATTAGAGGTATTATATCCCGAAGTTACTATGCAGTTAAGGCATACTTTGAATAAATACAAAAATATTCTAAGGCATGAAAGAAAGTAGTGGACATGCATGAAAACAGAATTCAACACTTAGCCAAAAGAAACCATGCATTCATACAAAAAAATTGTTTTAAGGACAAGAAGGCACTTCAGCCTGGCCTAGAAGGTTACTTGTTCGACTTACAAAAAAGACAACTTGTTCAAATACAAAAAGGCACTTCAGCCAAACTGAAATTAAAACATTGTCCAAAAGGTTACAATGACTACAAAGGAAAAAGTACAAGGTACAAAAACAAAGAAAGATTCTAAATAGATTGTTCTACATCGACGGTTGGTTGTGTTTCGGCCTCAGCAGACAGCTAGGAGAGCTTCTCGGTAGCCTTGTCGGCCTCGATCTCTAAAAGTGTCTTGTTAAGGCTCTTCTCGGCGCTTTCAACCTCAACTTTAGATGTGTTCTTGGAAACCTCGTCCTCATCATCCTGAGTCAAGTCCACAGCTTACTCATTTAGAGTTGGAGACTTGGCCCTAGCAATTTCAATCTTTCCAGACTTATCGGCATAAACTTCTTCATCATCCTCAGCCTTATCCTCAGATTGGCTTGGAACGGGAGGGAAGGGCAAGACAAGTCGGCTCTCGTCCCAGAGGGGCGAGTCGTCAGGAACCACCAACTCCTTTAAAACAGCCATCCAACCAAGGGTGTAACCCTTGTTGCATGCCTGTTTAACTTGTTTTTTTTGTATTCGTCACGGACGTCGACTACCCTCTCGGCATAGGCCTTCTCGTCCGCCTCTTTGATTTCGGTTGCCTTTGTAGACAGTGCTGTTTGGAGCTTGGTTTGGGCTTGGGCCTCTTTCTCCTTGGCCTCTTTTGCCTCGGCCTGAGCAACATCAGCAACATTTTCTGTAGCCTCGATGCGGTCCTCGGCTTTATTTAGGGCCGACTCAGTAGCCTTGGCCTGATCTAGAAGACCTCAGACACGGGTCTCGGCCTTGTTTAGTGAGGAAAGGAGTTTGGCTGCCTCCTTTGTTTTTTGGGTTAGTTCCTTTTTGAACTCATCGGTCTTGACTGCTAGGGAGTGACCCTGGTGGATAGCCTGCAAAAATGCAATCGTTAAGTATAAAAGCAGGAGTTGAAATTAAAAGTAACAAGTGCTGATACTTACCAAGACACAGTGCTACATCATCATCGCATAGTTTTCATATTCGGAAAGCTCGGCCATCCGTTTTATGTCGGTTAGGAGCAGAATGGCGATGGAAATGGTGGCACCAACTTCTAGACTGTCAAGCGCGCTGTCCCCACTAGAAGGGGTCGATCTCCGACCGTGACGGATGGAGTCCAAGGAGCAAACAGGAAGGATCAGAGGACCCACTGGACCTCAAATTTTTAGATTACAGTGGGTCAGACGCCTCAGACTCGGCTTGCCTCTTGTCAGCAGTAAGAGTACTCTTTTCGAACTCGGCCAGTTTTGAGATCTGTATAGTGTCCTCAGAATCTATCTGAGTCACTGTAGCCTTGGCCTTACCTTTTTTTTTTGACTCTTTTAGGCTTTGGCTTGGGTTAAGAGGGAGAAGGAGAGGACTGAACAGTCACTACCCTGAGGATGTCGGCTAGAAGGTCCTCGATGACGACTGGTTTGCGGCCCATTTCGTTGGCAGCAGCAACAAGTGTAACTTTGGTGCCGAGGTGAATGGCAGGAAGGGCAATGAGAGGATTGGTTGGATCATAGGCCGATGCCTTAGAATCTTGTCGTTTGCGGCTACGAGTTCGGCCTGCTGGTACGTTTGGCAGAGCACGATGTCGGCGTCAGCGTTGAGATGGTGGAATTAGTTAAGGGGCAGAAATAGATAGTTGCTTAACTGGGTCAGAGGTGGAGGCCTGATCTAGCTTTGGAGATGAAGTTGTTGGTGGAGTGGTAGTAGAATGAGGGGTCTTACTTCGGCGTGAAACGTCGGGCAGGGCCGACTTGTATGTTGGTATGTAATTCAACAGAAGATGGGCCTTGTGCCTTTGCACTGGGAGATCCAAGAGCCTCTTTAGATCTCGGCTGGGGACGAATGATTGCCGAAATCCCTTGGCTGGTTGAGGAAGAACTGCAAAAATCAAAGAGCAAACATTAGTAGAGATGAATGGGTTGGCAAGCTTTAACCAAAATGAAATTACAGTAGGATGACTCATTCTTACCATCACCCTCTTTAAAAACTGTTTGGCTCAAAGGATAGAGATGAAGATCGTCATCAGGTGCAAACTCCCAGTTGCCCGAGACGATGAAGTAATCATCTCCAGCACCCTTGTTAGAGTCTAGGAGGTCGGCTATTAGTTTGAAGGCGGTGGATCTGGGCTTAAGGTAGTATATATAGCATTTTTCAGACTTAAGGTCACACATGGTATAGCAGAATTGGATGTCGGCTAAAGTAATCCTAGCTTTTTCTCGGTGTGCTAGTTCAATTATGCCATTGATAACCCTATATGAGTTTATGGCCAATTGCATTGGGTTAAGCTTGTACTAATGAGGGATTTCTCAAAAAAGAGTGTCTAGAGGGAACCGGAGTTCATATTCTAAGAAAGTAGCTACTGGGAAGAGCATGGAGTCCCCATCAGGCATGACAGAGTCCTCCTCTCTAGCCAATCTGAGTTAAACATTGGCCGGGATGGAGAACTCTCGATGGAAATACTCTATTTTTTCTGGGGTATTTACCCTCCACCTGACCATCCCCATGATGTTGGCTTAGTAATAGTTGGGGCAAGATTTGGAAAAAATGAGTGGAATAGGTTTGAATACCTCGGCTAAAACTAAACTAGTAATGGGGCTAAGATTTATTTATTTTTTTTTCCAGATCTAAGGGGAGTTTGTTTCGGATTTTCCTAAGTACTTTTGGGTTCTAAAGAAAATCCCAAGCCTAGGTCTACAGAAATAAGAATTGAAGGCAAGAATTTGGAAAATGCAATAAGAAAACAGAGAAAAGAACACGATTCAGACTCAAGAAAGCAACAGAAATTCAAGAACACTGAGTAAGTGTGTGCAGATGTGCAAAAGTCAAGAACAGTGACAAATTGCTAAAGCATCAAATATATGAACAGTACGAATGTGTATATGTAGACATAGAGACAGATTGAACAACACAAAATCGCAAACAAGCATGTTTGACGCCCTAAATGATGAAATTCAAAGCACAAGCAAGGATTCAAGAACAAAAACTGATTTGCAATGGCAACAAACAATATGTAATTATGGAACAAATTTGAAACAAATCAAAGAAGTAATGAAAGACTGAAAATGGAGAAAATCAGTGGCTTACTGAGGGAACAAATGCCGGGATGAGTATCGCCGGAGTCAGATGGCGTGAATGGTCGCAAACTGATGATGAAAAGGTTGTTGGATGAGGCAATCAGAACAGTTGCAGAGCTTGAAAGCTTGAACAATGGCGGTTTGGGAGAGAGGCGTTAGAGAGAGAAAGTTTCAAGGCGAAATGAATACTCAAAAGTGAAGAGACGGAGAGAGAGGGAGAAGTTTTGTCAAAATTGTGAAAAGGCGGCAAATCATAATGATGCGCCTTTCTATCAAGCGGCGTGCACAGAAGTGACGCGACCTGATGGCGCGTGTCAAGTATGAATCAATGAGAGAAGGACGCGCTGCGGAAACGGTTGAGAAAACTGTGCATGACAGCTCATGCGCAGATAAAACTCTTGGAGTTTTTAATTTAATGAGGCAACAACTTCGGCTAAAGGAACAATCTCAGTTAAGGAGCTTAGTCCTTGGTACCCGAAGCCGACGAGTAATGATCTTGGCCGTAGAAGGAAAGAATGATTTTTAGCCGACGAGACAGTGTAGGTTCCATCACCCCAGATTGTCAAGGTAATGGAACCTAGGGGGCAGTTGTCACGCCCCCAAAACCGCCCCTAGTAGTTTGGTGCCGTGATGGCCAGTAATCCGTAATTACCGAAGGCCAACTTTCAAAATCACACACAATCAGAGTATAAAATATGGGGCTTACAAGTGCGGAAACAATATATATACATATACAGAATTTAACAGTCCATGAGAGCCGTGCTTAAGTCCAATGAAATGACAAACATCTTTATAAAGTCTTACAACTTAAATACAATAAGGAAATGAGATACAAAACACATCCTGACCAAAAGGCTTCTCAAGCCGACATATACAAGTACAAATGAAAATAAGCCGAGAAGCATGATCTTCAAGATGGCACAAAAATGCTAATCCAAAACATGTCGGTAATGCACCCAAAAATACATCGGCATCACGTCTAGGCCTCAATGCCTTCTTGTTCATCACCTACATATATATAGAGAGGGTGAGCTTGGATACTCAGTGAATGATATTAGAAATAAAGGTTTTGCATGATTGATATCCAAGATTTCTTTCAAAGCAATACATAGCATACTTTACAGTCAAGGGGAAAATCAAGTTCATTGCCGGCCTTTCAAGTTCTTTGGATGTTATTACATCTACTTAATACAAGAGGGTGATGACAATTCTAAGACAAGAGTGCAGTTGCATTATAGTCCCCTGCAACGAAGGACTTTCAAGACAAGAGTGCAGTTGCATTATAGTCCCCTGCAACTAAGGACTTTCAAGAAATGTCATCAAAACAAGATAGCGTTTAATATACAAGTAGGGATAGTCATTCATGCTAGATCAAGTACTTTTCAAAACAAGGCAAGACGAGATTTATGAAAGCAAGTATAACATAGCTTTATTAAAAATACCACTCACATAGTTTCTTCAAACGTCGGGGTCGAGACAAGCCCAAGTCCTACAAACACATGGCAAAGCCTATTGAATGCACTTTCAAACAAGTTTCGTATGTACACAAATGGTTTCGGAAAACATGCTGGGCACCAACCAGGCCTAGGCCGAGGTTCCACACCTCCTCGCCGAGGTGTGTTCCCGAGGGCCACATGCAAGGAAAAGAGGTCGGGAAACTCTGGGTTTCCCTCCGCTGATGAACATGAAAAACATGAGTGTGAAAACATGAAAAATATGAATGCTCAATCATAATCTGCCATCAAAAATCTGGGATTTTCATGCTATGAGTTTGAAAACATGGACCTGGGTACCCGTACTTGGAATCCTTGCGGAAATAAACACAAAAACATGATTCTTTATGCAAGCTTTCGGATCAAAACAAGACTTTCTTGAAGAACACATGAATGTCATTTTCCTCTTTCTAAAATCGAACTTCAAAACGATGCATGGTTTACAAATCATATCCGATCATGCAATGCAATAACATGAACATAGAAAACATCATGAGCAGATCAAGATTCTAACCTTAGAACGCGGATCTAACGGTTCGATCTCTAGGAATCAAGCTTGAAGATCTACTTCCTCACTCTAGAACTCTTTCTTCCTCCTAGAGCTTCTCTCTCTACAAGACAAGGTTATGATACTAAATGATAGTTTTCTATACCCGGTTCTGGGGTTAACCCTCTGCTGAGACACGTGGCGGCGACTGGTTGGGTTTTACCTGAAAAGGTGGCTGACAGGCCAGACAAAGCATGGTGGAAGGGTGTTCAACAAGCAAAGCGGTATGGGCTCTCTGACAGGTTATGACATCGGCTAACAACAAGGCGTATCTAACAAGCTACACGGAGTGGCACTCCGGCAAGGCGTGACATCGGCTAACAAAGGACCTCGGCAACTAAGGTGACAATGACCTCGGCTAGGAAGGACAACACTTGACTAAGCTGTGCCACATCTTGGCCTAGATGCGCCACACCTCGGCCTAGGTCGTACCACTCCAGGACGAGATCGTTTGGGTACAGGGTAACATCTCGGCTAATGTGTCAAGACGAGAACGGAGGTCAACAAGGGGTTTCAAGATACTACTACTAGACTAAGGATGACCTCGGCTTGGAATAACATCGGCTAGCATAACTCAGGCAAGGCGTAACCTAGGTTTCACATCAAGGAAGGAACAAGACAAGCATACTACACTTAGACAAATCACAAGGCTTCAAAACAAGGCATGAATCACACTCGCTTAAGCAAAACAAGTCACAAACATACACATGCAAAGTTAACAAGTCATAATCATACAGATGCCCATGAACATGATGAGAACATAAAATGTGGGTTCCTACAGCAGTTGTGGGGACATATTTTGTGAATGACAACACGTGGTCAAGGTGACACCGAAGTGTCAGCCGAGGTGCCATGTGGATTGGTCTTGGTGCCGAGGTGATCTCGGCTAGGCCGAGGTTATCTACGGAGATATCAAAATCCGACATAAGCGGATAAGGGAGAAAAGTCCAGGAATAGGGGAGGATCTCAGTCTGGATAAAGATAGAGCTCTTAGGGAGTTTATCCCTATCCAACTGAGGCTCCAGGATAGGCATTGAGCCTGAGTCCACTGAAGTGAGGCTTTTACAGGTATCAGGTCAGTGTTAACTATAAAAGCAAGGCACCCTCGTGGGGTCTGAGGGAGGCTTTTTATGTTTTGTCTAGTGAGTTAAGCACTATTTGCTATCTTCGAGAGATAATTACTGACTTGATCGCTGGAGTGCCCCCGGGTGGATGAACCACCGCTAGATTCTGATCTTTCTGTGACAGGTTGTTCGAGCTAATCTATTTTGCCAGTGCTCTCCAGCTGAGTTCCCCCTTTTGGTTGTGTGGTCAGAAATCAACACCCATACATTGTATTCCAAGTACTCCAAACTAGTTTTGGTTTCACCAAAGGCTTTATTTATAGTTGTAGCCGCACATATTCAAAGTTTCATTCCAAATCTCACTTAGACGAGGACATGCGATTCCTCATTATAAAAAAAGGCTCCTTTTTCTATATATAAGGTGTCCAAGGATCATAGGATGACTTCAAGACCTTTCTAGGCTGTCTTCATATGTTAAACCGACTTAAAACTTAGAAAAAAATAAAAATAAAAATGGCACTTCTCTCTAGAGCTTGCAAAAGTTTGCTCAAGCACCCAAACAATTTGGGCATTTTGGTATACCCTCGCTCAATTGCACTACAGCCTGTTCTAGTGTGCTTATAAAATAAATATCGATTTCATCCCTTTTAACTTTACTAAAAGTGGGACTTGTATCGTGCACTCATGTTGTAATGCCTTAAAATTTATGAATTTTTATATAGTCAATTTTTATTAAATATTCATCGATTTTTATCAAATAAATCCATTGTTCGTAAGAAAATATTTCAAGAAAAATATTATCTTTCATTAAGTAAATCTCATTCTCATTGAATTATATTAAACTATTACATTTTTTGTTCATAATATAAGTTTTAGTTCACAAAATTAAAGAATTCAAAAGTAAAGATGCCGTAATGGCGTACAAGTTTCAAGGGCAACCCCTTGGTTACACAAAAGGGTGGACATTCAGTTCCAATACACATTATCCTTGGAACTTCAACAAAAAAACATCCAATGAGCCTATATTCTTTATTCAAAATCTTCACTGCCTTGTCACTTGGGTGGAGTCACACCATCAATTCCTAAAATGTTGTTAGTTTGGGGTGAGCTAATGCCTAGTTGGAAATACTATTAACAAGACATATAGATAATCGAGATGCATATGATCATGCCATGCACTTGTTAGGATAAAATCCATATTTCTCTTTTAAAACCAAAATGTTCAATGCATGATTTCCATTCAAAGTCTCATCTGCAACCATGGGGTGGTAAATATGCTATGACGTCCCAAGTAAGAGCTGCAAAACCATACATACATATATAGATTTATATACAGAAAATATTTTCACATTTACTGATTCTAAAAACGATAGGGCGATGAGCACCCAAAACCTTTCCCTTCCATAGTTGCTGATTCTTGAAACGGCAGGCTCGTGGGCATCCAAAATTATGTTTTTCCACATTTGCCAACTCTAAAAACAGTGGGCTCGTGAACAGCAAAAAATCTTTTTCCACATTCGTCTGGTGATAAGCTCAAGACAGGGAAATTGGACACCTTGACTCAGCACACGGGTACTGTTTCTTGCTTTTCGTGCTCCTTTTGGATACAACTAGCCCTATAATTTGAACTCCCGTGGTTCTGAATCTGATTCCACAAGTGCAATGCGAAATAGATAAACATAAATCAGTCCAAATTTGGTAATTCTTTTGGAAAATAGATTTTGAATCAAAATGCCAAAAATGGACTGCTTTGCCAGATTATAGAGTTGCCACCTAAATATTTTTGAGAAATTTAGGAAACCCGAGACTTGTGACAAAGGCTACTTATCCGTCATCACCAAAGTGTTTCGGCTTGGAAACTTAGGTACAAGAGGGGAAGGTTATGAATTGAGCACCCCACTCGCCCGATCAAAGATTGGCCTCTACTAATCATGATGTGATTCTTATTTACATTATATGCTCTTGTTCCGATTATTAGGCTAATGTTACTATGTGTTGCACACAAGTATAGACTAATTTGCAAAAATTGGAACACTTTGATTCTATGTTTTTGTTGAAAACTGTTTCGAATATGTACCACTTTGAAAAAGTGATTGCATATGTACATTACTCAAATTATCCCAATTTAAGCAATTAGCCTTATGGAAAACATGCTTGATATGGTAACAATCACACGCATGCGATATGCTAAAGCAATAAATGCTCACCTAGTACTCCAAGGCGAGCCAAAAGAAACAAAATAATTAGAAAGATGCATGCTCCTACTCAATGCAACATGACTAATGCAACACATGCGATATGCAATTTAAATCGGCTCGGCTACTAACATGGCATGTGACTCAATTTGATAGCATGTGGTTTGAGCACATTTTTTCAAGAAGGAATAACTAACAATGTGAGTTAGAATGATGCGCCAAGCCTAATGCGTGCAAAACAATGGATGCAAATCATGAGAAATGCTAAACGAAATATAATACTATAAACTATCCGTCATAAGAGGGTTAATAAAAGGGAGAAAGACGTGGGGTTGGAAGACATACACAATATTACAAGTTTTCCCTCGCACAGGAGGGTCCGAATGAATGAATTAGCTAAGCTAGCTAACTAATTTTTATAACACCGAATTTAACTAACCATCCTAGCTAATTAAATAATTACAACACAAAATTAATTAATTAATCTAATTAATTACAACACCAAGTTAATTAGCTATTCTAACTAAGTATAAGTTCAAAAGTTCACGGGCCCCGAGAAATAAGGGAATGTCTTATGCATGCACATGATTTGCTTCCCCCTTCTGGGGAAAATGCCTATGTTTTGTGGTCAGAAAATTGCACTGTTTTCACCTCAGCATGGTGTTGGTTGGCTGAAAAAGGTGGCCAGCAGGCCAGAAATGGTGGGCAGCCGTACATCATTTGTAGCCTACCGTACAGTAAAGGTGGCTTGCCGGCCACTAATGTTTGGTACTGCCCTGCTGCAACACACATGAAATAGAGCATAAACAGAGCATTCTCAGGGGATGTTTGTCCACCTTGCTTCTCCTTATCATCAAACAAGTCAAAGGAGGGGTAGGCTTGATTCGCAAACCATTAATCGATGCAAATTCATTGCATGATGGCCTAAGAACCAAGAGATACAATCTCAATAAATAAAACTAAAGACAAACAAGAACTTCTCCCTATCATGATATTGATCAAGAGAAGTGGCTGACATTGACTCTTGAACCGTTTTCATCACTAACAAGTATGAAACAACTCAAGACTCAATGGGTTCAATTAATGTTTGATTGAACCCAAACCATTTTATTATCTTGCTTCTTTTTATCCATTGATTGCCCCTTTTAATTACCTTTCCATTCATTAGTCATTTTAGTCCAAAATGAGCATTAAGTCCATTAAATGAGGGAAGTGTCAAACCAAGGGCTGGTTTAGGCATGAGAGAGATGTCATGCCGTCGGTAATGAACCTCCGAAGAGATTAAACCATTAAGAACAATGATCTCTATCTCAAGCTTAAACAAACCATCGGTTTGAAACGACTCTCAAAGCAAAGAAGAAGCCAAGAAATGAGAGAAGTACAGAGATGATTAGAGGTGAACACAAGTATGAAAAGCATGAAATAAAATAAATGCTATCAACTCAAATAGGTCAGTGTCTAATGCCTAAAACACCAAACCTATGAGAACTATTACACTACAAGCATGCTAAACAAAGCACAAATGAATCAAACAACCTAAAACAGTCCTAAGACAACTCAAAATAGAATTGAAATTCACATGGAAAGGCTTGAAAAAGTAAGCTATAATATTGAGGAAATTAAGCTAGTAAACAAAAACAAGGAGAGGAGGCTAACCCCTCCATTTTTGGGACTTCAAAACACCATTTTTAGCCTTTGAAAACCTCTAAAATTCAATCATAAAAAGCTCAAAAAAAGATAATGAAAAGGTGAAAAACACAAGGGAAAAAGCCTAGAAGACAAGGTTCAAAGAGGGGTGGTCCACTCCTCTACCCTTAATGGCTTTAAACCACAAGTTTCAACAGGTGAAAAATATCCCAAAAACTGTAAGAAAAGATAGGGAAAAAAATGGCACAAAAGAGCTAGGATGTATACCTCTTGAAGAGGAGTGATCCTTTCAATTACAAACCACTAATTTCACACCCTCAAGAGTTAAAATGCAAGCTCAAACACCTTAGCAAAGAACCCTCAAGATTTGGTTTAGAGTGTCTAGGAAAAGGGCATAGAAGTTGCAAAGAAGAATGAGAAATGTTTTCTAAGACTTTTTCCACAATTTTTTCTAACCCTAAATTATGAGAGGGAGTCATCAATATATAGAAATATATGAAACTATCTCAGAAATATCTATACAGACACAACTGGTGCAGTGCATGCATCTGTAGAGACAGCTGGCAAAAGATCTCTATTTTTTTATGGCCACTGAAAGGGGGCGGTCGTCCACTAATAATGGCCGACAGGCCCCTAGTGGGTCTGTAGGTCCCTAGATGGTCAGGCTTGAAAAACTGCTGTTTTGGTCCAAAAACAAGGCACAAGGTTTCTAAGGCTCAAAACTGAGATTTCCTACTGAGGAAATTGAGCATTTGGACAAGCGTGTAAATTCATCATTAGGTGATCAAATCAGTGGTGCCCAAGTCTTAAGGGCGGTAAAAAATGGAGTGTCTACAGTTGCCCCTCTTTGATAGAGCTTGAAGTCAATAAATAACGCGAGAGAATGTTAAAGCCCAGAGATGACCCATTTTGACAAGGCTATAAGACTTGGGCAAACAATCAAAACATAAATTAAATTGGTTGAGCTCAAAAACTGTCTACGTATCCCTTTGCAAGGAATCAAACCAGCGTAGTTTGGGGGCACGATGCAAATGATATGCACAAAGAATATACTTTGAAAGCTGGACTCACACGCGTCACGAAGTCGATTTTTTAAGACTCCATGATCACGAAAGATGATGCAATAAGCAATAACATGACAATCGCAAATAAATCTAACCACGTGTCACGCGGAAAGAAATAAAAACACACTCTAGCCACGCCGAAATCGTGAGAAGAGGAGAAAAGTTACTCAGGGTCATGCGTCCACACACCCCGAGATGATAGATAGATGCAAAAAGTATGAGATTTATGTGATAGATGCACAAGGTAGTAAGAGTGTGCAATCGATGCACACTGTAGATTGATTGTGCGATAGATACACGAAGTGAACGAGTGCGATAGATGCATGATGTGAACGAGTGCGATAGATACATGACGTGAGCGAGTGCGATAGATGCACATAGTGAGCGAGTGCGATAAATGCATGACGTGAGCGAGTGCGATAGATACACGATGTGAGGGAGTGCGATAGATGCACAAAGTGAGGGAGTGTGATAAATGCACAAAGTGAGGGAGTGCGGTATATGCACAAAGTGAGGGAGTGCGATAGATGCACAAAGTGAACGAAATTGAAAAGCAATTTACTAACAATGTATGTTCTATGCAAGATAGACAATTGACACATGATGTTAATTGAAAGCGTGTTTTATGCACGAAGCGAAAGCATGTTCTATGCAACATAATTGAAAGCAAAGCATGTTCTATGTAAGGTAATTGAAAGCATATGAGCTATGATACAATGCACACATGCAATATACTAGGTATGTGACAGTGCACATTCTATGCAAAAGAAGATAACAAATATGTAAATCGACAAAACGAACAAAAGCGATGTTCGACAACAAACTCTGACTTAGCCCTTGGAGGCTTTGCAAAATGCTCAAAAGGATACAACTTGTTCATAGTTGGAATTGGGGCACGTTCGCGTGCCGAAGGACAGCGGGCAATGGAACGGCATAACTGGAACATAGTTTCTAGCTCCTCGGAAATCAAATCCAATTCAAATACCTCAATCCTTCTTTCTAGACCCAAAATAGGACCTCTCATACACTGTTAGGGACCAAGGGGAACAAAACCAGCACTGGGCCACAAAAGGGGCTTGCCAGCCACTAATAGTGTACGGCCGCCCCCTTTTAGTGACCTGCCGGCCACTAATGGCAATTAGGGGGCAAAACTGGGATTTCAGCTTGGGTATACTTAAACACATCACCAAACTTCATTTCCTCACACACCTAAGTCTGAAAACTCTCTCCTTCCCTCTCTAGGTACTTCCTCTCTTTAGATTTGTGCTTTGTGTGCGTTTTCCAACGCCCCAAGCAAATTTGATTTGTAAACCCTCTTCGGCCCTCTTTGAACCGATCAGATTTTGTTTTCGTTGATTTTTTTGGGTGTTCAACACTCTGGGCTAGTTTCCTTCGAGTTTTTCTTGGGTTTTGTGAACTTTCTAGGGTTTTGAATTTTTCTCCCATTTTCTCTCTCCTAGGGTTGACTTTTTCCAAGTTTTTCCTATTTTCTCCATTTTTCATCATTTTTTCACCAATTTTCACCCACTTTCCAGATGGCAGACGATGTCTCACATGATAGTGCCCCTCCCGAGGTACCTATTTTTCCACCTACTGTCGAGGTCGAGGAGCCTACAGCTGATGACGCTAGCGAGGCAATGGAGGACATTGCTGCAGACCTCAAAATAGTGGCAGAGGTCTTCGCCCTAGGGCCCGAGCCTGAGTTAATACCATTAAGGGTGAGGCCTTTTGATCCGGCCACTTACCACCCCCGTACGCACAAAATGGCGCTTGGAGGCATGATGCGCTTTGATGATTTCGTCGATGACGTGCAGGAGGATATTCTGATGCGGGAGCCGGATTCCCACCTTTCCCACGACGCTATTGAGGTACAAACTTTATTTTCATACTTTACTTCCTTTCAGACTTTACTACCTTTCATCTGACTCTTCTTTCATTCGCCGTCTTTCATCTGACTCACTCTTTTTTTGCCACAAGAGGACTCTCACTCTTGTAGGGGTTACGAGGCAGTGATCGCTAGGGATTGGTGTCATGAGTTCCCCCTGGGTCCGCGACCTTTTCGATAAGGCAGGCTTTGGATTACTCTACACCGGCCTCACGCACCACATGGCTAGTCGCGCCCTACTCTAAGCATTAGTGGAGAGGTGGTGGGATACCACTAACTCTTTCCACTTCTCTTCCACTGGGGAGATGATGATGACCCCTTATGACTTTTCGATGATCACAAGCTTAGGAGTAGGGGGTGATCTGATCCCTTTCGACATGGACATAGGCCAATGGGAGGCGACCTGGATCTACCTGCTCAGAGTGAGCCCCCTCTTTACAGGCTAGCTATGGTGCGATACAGTTGGTTCCTCAAGCATTTTCGCAGGAGTCAGCCTGAGACACAGGAGGAGGTAGAGCAGCACACTCAGGGCTTCTTGATGTACTTTCTCTGCACCACCTTGTTCGCGAACAGGTGAAACACCGTGGGTTTATATTTGTTGAGTGTCCTTGTGACCTTGCCCCGGGTCTGATTTTACGACTGGGGTGAAGTCGGCCTTGCCACACTCTACGGCTACATGAGCTCTAATTCCCGCACGAAGGGAGACAAGGTCGGAGGCTACTGGAGAGCCTGAGAGGTATGCACTGCACTTTTGATTCTATTTACTTCTTTTTCTTTCTTCTTTGCATTTTCTGCCTTATATCTGTTCACACATTGTTTGATTCGCATTGCCAAACTTTTCTTGCAGCCGTGGGTTTACGCCTATTTCCCGGCCCTCGCCCCAGAGCCAATGGATGAGATTGCTCCGGTCGTGCCTTACTCGTGGTAGTATGATGGCAGGTGTCGCCACCGAAGCCACAAGGACATAACCTTTACCTTCTATCGTCACCACTTTGACACAGTGGTCGCCCATGAGGTAATCCAAAACTCACAATCATTAATGTTTTATTCTCATTGCTACTATTTTGATCTATATTTTGACAACCAACAGCAACTAACAACTTGTACCGTGTCTATTTGTAGATCACGTGGCAGCCATGGGCAACGATGCTAGCCGAAGTTAGGGACCAGTATGCCGAAGCCTGGGCCACGTCCCGATATCAGATTTTGCTGGAGAGCTCATTTTGCCGAGCCTAGTTCTTGGGAGAGCGGTTCGTACGTTAGACACTAGGCTTGCCCACCCCGGTTGTTCCTATACAGGCCCCAACATCTACGAGGATAGTTGATAGCCTCTCAGCTAAGGCCATTATTCAGTATATGGTGGGGCTAGATGCCAACTACTTCTGAGGGGACGGAGATTACACGACCTTCATTTGGACTCATCTTATGCCGTCCCTGACTGGAGTTCCAGCGGGCGGTGTAGCAGGTGCTCCTTTGGCTGGAGAGCCTGCTTAGAAGGTTGAGATTGGTATTGGAGAGACCCCTCCTACTATGCAGGCTGCTGGTTGGCCGGTGATTCCTATCAGCTCCCAATTGATCCACCAGAGGCAGGGCACGGGTATGTTAGAGCCCCGGACGCATCTTAGGTATGGACCATACTTGATACCTTGCATCCTTCATTCTGCCTTTTCAGATACTGATTATTCAACTTCACTTGCAGGCACCCACAGAGTATACGAAGGGCCTTCTTCAGTTGGTTGCCTCCCTAGTTCACATGGTGCAGAGGAGGGAGATGCTACTCACTTTGCAAGGTATCCAGGTATACTTCCCTTCCCCTCATGCACTACATTGCTTCCCACACTGTACTGACATGCCATATTCCCACTGATACACGATACTCATACTGTATGATACTCACAGTAATACACTGCATACCACAATACATTCTGATACTGCTTCATACTGCACTGACACACTGTATTGACACACTGCACCCGTTTTCTGTACCATACTCATACTCATACTGCATACTACATTTTGTAACAATACATACATTGTATCTGATATGTTGATGCTTATTTTTCAGGTTCCACTTGCACTAAGGGCACTATCAGCAGCAGCAGCATAGGCGGCACCTTCTCTAGCGGCCGGGGGGAGAGGTAGACAGGCTCCAACACGCGGCCGAGACGAGTGTCAAAGTTGACAAAGGTGCTTGAAGTCGGAGCAGCTCGGTGCTGGTTTTGAGTGGAGATGATACTGAGACCAGCCACTCCGAGGAGGCAGCGAACTGACACTCAGAGTCTGAGAGTGAGGATGATGATGCTGGCTCGGGATCAGAAAGCGAGGAGGGCGCTGAGTCTGGTTTTGAGTCAAGAAAAGGAGATGATGATATTAGCTTTGGCTCAGAGTTCGATTCTAATAGTGACGCCGATGAAGAGAGTGCCCCTGAGTGAAGAGGACGAAAAGGGCCTCTAGAGCTTGACGCGACTGGCGCAGATTGTTGTACTTGTTGCTTAGTTTCTTTTATTTTGTACTTTTGCTTTTGAAAACTTGTACTCTTTTTTTGTAAAAAAACCATGATCGGGGTAAAAACCTCGCAGTTTTATGAAATGAGTTATTATTTTTTGCATTATGAGCACCACATTTGCATAGAATAAAAATGGAGTTGGATTTGAAACCGAGAATGCTTGTAGTGGAATGATATTCTTAATTGGATAATGAGCCAACCAACAACCAACATACAAAATACAACTCGATAAATGGGAAACAAAATAAAAAACAACTTAAACACAACTAAACATACTTCCTATAAACAAAAGACTCAAAACAAAACCCCAAAACACAAAGAACAGGACAAAACCAAAATGCCTAAACTGCCAGGCCACAAACAGTGTACGGCTAGTAAGAGTGGGCGGCCGGCCACTTGTGGTGATCCACCAACTGGCTGACAACTGGCCTCCACTCATAGCCTTATCTTCTACAGAAGGTCTTTTTTCGCAATTTCTTCACCAGAACCTTATTTTGCTTCTGTTCTCTTTGAAAATGGAGATCTTCCTTACTGAGAAGCTCACGGATTGGATAGCCACTTTAGATGACACAGAAAAGGTAAATTTCTGAGGTTTTGGCATAAATGCACTTTTTCGTTGAGCCATACTCCACTTTGTTTTCTATTCCACCATGCTGCAGCCCGATGTTGGGACCCAATTACACATGTATTTCGCTTCAGAGCACATGAAATGTGTTCAACTCTTGAAGAGTTTCAAGCATTGCTGGAATCCCGTCGTGACGAAGAAATCATGCCTCAGCCCCGTTTTGGCCATGCCTTAGCTTTGGGACGGATGTGTGAGCTTACTTTGCACGAAGCTCGATCCTTGGCTCATGATGGAGAACTAGATGTAGGCCGTAGGCATTGTTCGTCATGGTATGCTTTTTCGGGGGTAAGTTTTTATTGCCATAAAAGGGGGTTTACAATGAAGCTCAAGACATGCCAAAGGCATTACCCCCTCTAGAAGAGAGCTTACGCCTAGCTTGCAGAACAATTAAACTTCAGTAGTTGGCATTTTAGGATAGAAATTTGTGTGCTTTGCAAATCCTTAGAGCCTGGTGTGAAGAGAAAATTGAGAAATTAATTGGCATGAGTAGTATTTTATTTTTGAGTTATTACTTATGTCTACAAATTGGCTTTCTTGCTTAACCAACAACAAAAAAAGAAAAAGAAAAAGAATAGGGTTAAGTTAGTAGTTTATTGGTAGTAGTTGCTACAGAATTGATGTCTGTTGGGCTATATATAATAAATCCATGTGTTTTTTGGGAGATAAATGCAAACCTTTTTTTATTCAATGGCAACTGAGTAACGAGTAGTAACACAAATGATGAAGACTAAAGAATTCCTCAACTGAACACTGGGTCAACAACCAGGTAATCTCAGTTATCACTCAAGAATTCCTTCACTTACATTGCTTCCATTGCTTGGAAATGGAGACTAAATTGGGCACAAGTTTTTTTTGGTTTTTATGTTTTTCATTTATCCGTTTCCATGTTGTGCTACAGAGTGTGATTCTTTGGAAGATGACATGGGCATGGAGATAGAAGGTAATGCGCATGCCTATAGTATTCCCACATATGTGTGAGGTTTGGAAATTCCTTTCTAATAATTTGGGTTGTATTTCATGATAAGCATCCTGTGGATCTTGTATGAGAAGGAAATAAGAAATGGAAAAAAGTGTGGGGAAAAAAAAAACTTTGTTAATAGTTTGATGTGGAGAAACATGCAAAGAGCGAACTGCTAGTACATATATTATCTTATGCAATTTTATCTTTTCTTTTGTGGAGATTTTGTTGGAAGTTTGTATTTCATTTGCTGTGACGTGTTATAGAAACCAAAAACACCCTTTTCGTAGTTTTTAGATAATTAGAGATCAATGATTCCAACTTCTTTACTCCATTCAAAAAGTTGTTCAAGATAATTGATCAAAATCATTCTGATGACCCGGTTTGTGCATGTTATTCAAAATAATGTTACTTTTAGGAGTAGTTAGTTTTTCGTTTGTATTTTTTTTCCTTTGTGTTTTTGGCGCTAACCCCTTGCAGCCAATGGCACATATAGACATGGTTAATCATTTAAGGTAATCTCCTTAACTTTTTGATTTTATTTTTTACATTAAGGACAATGCATCGTTAGTTTTTTTAAGACTAAAGAGTGGCAGCCAAATTTGATGAAAGTAATTTTGGTTTAGGTAAAGAAACAAGAATGATTGGGAAGGGGCCTATCCATGGAGGAGAAAGCAATAGAGGCTTTGAAGAAGTTGAATGGGAATATGGCCCTGCTATTATGTCTCTTTGTTATTGGCCCTTTTTGGTATGGCATGAATCTTATTGTTGAATCGATGGCCTAGGCATTTGATAGGTGGACAGGGTGGTTGGTTGTGAAGAGGAGAGGGCTAGAGGAGTGGTGTGGAAAGCAACATGCTAAAACTTACCAATTTCCCAAAAGCTTAAAGCCGTTAGCACCCTCCTTCACATGCAACTCCATCTTGTACGTAAAGAGACAAAGAACCAAACATAAGGAGATTCAAACAACCAAACAGAGAACACGAAACCAAATGGGGTCTGAATACCAAATGCCAATAAAGAGATTTGAACTTAAGACCTCTCTCAACCTTAACTCTAATACCATGCTTTTGGGAAAATTGGTGACTTTACACAACATACCTTTTTAAGTCCTGATTATTGTGTTCATCACCAACTAGAAGATGCATACTCAGTTTGCACTCCCTTTACAGATTATTAATAATGTTACTTATAAAAAATATATGTACTTATCACTCTTTGGCCATAAGCATGTTGAATGTGATTGTAAATGTTACTCCTTGAAAATAGAATTTTTTATTTTTTATTTTTTATTTTTATTGTTGTGTGTGTTGTGAAATAATGATTGAGGTTGTTAGAATTTTTTTAAATAAAAAACTTCTATGGGTGTTTTTCAGATATATCTATGCTGTTTTGTTGGCTACTGGTGGTAAAAGGCTTGGATGTTAGAAGATAAATATAATTGACCTTTCTACTGCTACTTGGTGGTATTCTTAGGTTAGTATGAAAGGAACCGAAGGTATGGGTTCTATTGACAAAGTGGGAGGGAGGTTTCTTATACATGGAGGAGGCTTCTATGTTAAGTTGTTGACTACAGGATTTTTGTTGGTCCTCCTGGATTCCTATATCCGTTTAGGATCTGGCTTGCATCTTTACATTGTGTGTATTTTGATTCTATCTACTCTCAATGTGTACTCATGCAATTCTTAAATCACTAATTAATAACTTATTTTACTTGTTAGAACAATAGACTAGAGATTCTAATTCATAATTGCAACACTATCATGGACAGGATAGAACTGCGTTTCTGTTTCTTTTTTTCCCATCACTGCTATTTGTGTTAAGGTCGTGGTTATGGGGTGGATGCTTATTGGCATTGTCTGTTCAGCTTTACCAGGTACTTTTGTATGGGAAGCAATTTTGTAACTCGTATTGATATTTTAAGGAAATTTTAACTTTTTGATTTGTTTACTATACTTTTGTTTTTTTTGTTTCTAAGCGTAATGAGCATATTATTTTCAGGCATGGTTGTTAATTCTCTACACAGGTTTGGCTTTGTGAGAGAACATACTTAGAGTGAATGGAAGTGATATTCGCCCATGGTAATTTGATATGATCTTATATGCATTTGGTTGAATTTTGTGCTAAGATTGCCTTGCCTTTATTCTTCCCTTTATTCTTCATCATTTAAACTATTTGTGTATTTGTGATTGAGATTTTTTAAAAGCATATTTTCATAGTCAGACATTAGTAATTTCATCTCCCATGCCTTTCAGGAGGGAAAGTGAATATGCAATTTTACTGGCAATGAATTTATGCTATAAAATAGAGTTGCCAGAAGAATCTTTTGACCTCAATGCTTAAAATTATAGCATGATATTCAGTAAATGAATTCATACAGTGTGTTGTCAAACTACATATTGCAGTGAATTAGAAAATGAACAGAGGGTAGAGTATATGAGAAAAATAATGGTTGTCAATAATGAAAGGAGGATGTTACTCTAGATGGAGCTGTATGTTGCAAAAGAATTCATTGAGTTGACTCCAAATAGACATGTTTCATTTTGTTAAATTGAGTTTTTCTGGTAGTATCTTGTTCTCTTATATGCAACAGCAGCAGCTACATTCTAATTCCAGCGAATTTCTGCCATGTTCAATATTACTGGACTCATATCGTGCTTTTTATTCAACTGGCAGGCTCATTCTCTTTATTTTCCGAATTGTGTTAGAACTTGGATGAAAATGTGAAAATGCATTGGATTTTTTTTTGTGATTCTTATTTGCCTCCTAGATTAATATGCATACAACCACAGAATATGTTAATGCTTGCACTTGTACTGATGTAGGTGGATAAAACATCACTACTTCACTATGGCCATGGCACTTATCAGTCTCACTTGGGAGACCCAGAAGCAGGTTATTATCCTTCTTAAGTGCATATTGAAATTTTGTTTTTGTTTTTGTTTTTTTTTAATGAGTGAGACTGTACATGTACTGTGCAAAGAGGGGTGCAACTGTTCCTTCAATGGGCTATCATGCAAGGAGTTGCAATGCTTCTACAAAATAGATATCAACGACAAAGACTTTGTACACATATTGCACTCGGCAAGGTGTAATTGAAAAGAAAAAAAAAAAAACTCCTTTCACCAACGAATTTTTGTGCATGCTTCATTTTTGCCTTTATTGTCTTCAGTTCTTTCTGCAGTCTACTTTGCGTGTGTGTCTGCACTTGGTTGTGTGCTCTTTGTGAAACCTTGTCGTCCTACATGGTTTGCAGAACTTCAATGAGTTCTTTTGCTTCTGCTGGTTGCAATAACCATGTTTTTGTCTTCTAGCTGATCTGTGTTAGTTTTTTATGGCCCACCGAAATACAGATAAAACTTTTTTTTGGTGGGCATATAATGTTTATTGCAATTGTTCTCCTCTGCAGGTCTGGGATGACTCTTACCATTTGATCCCGTTGTTAATTGCAGGCTAGGAGAATGGACGTTGTTTGGGGAGAAACTGCTGGAGTCGACGGTCAACTATGGTTGTTGGCACCCATTCTATTCATATTACAAGTGATTTAAGCTGTACGAATGCCTGTTTTGGGGACCATGCCCACAAAAAATCGTATTAATGTATGCTTTGCATCCAAGTCATGTTGAATCAAACAAGCACTATAGCGATTTAAATTAAGGTTGTTAAATATTCATTTTTTTCCTACATAACTTGCCAAAAGTTATGTACATGTATAAATAATTAAATATATATAATAGCTAGGGAAGGGAAGTTTTTGTTACTATCAAACATCATCACATTCCTTGAGTGTTTTCTTTCATTACTTGATGAAGTTGAAGTAATATTATCATTCTCTTCTAGTTTGCCATCCGACAATCCTAGTTTTATACATGTAATGCAACTTTCTCTTTCATCATAGCTCTCTCTTTCTGTTTTGAACTTCTTTGGCTCACATGTCATGATGTCACCATGAAGTTATTTGATTTTTTTTTTCATTTTTTTCTTTGAAGATATTAGGAAGAGGCATGCTCACCAAAAAAAGGAAAGAATCTGTACATCATTGCATGATGATCATTAATTGCCCAATCCTTCAGTGAAAAAAATAATGAAAGAAGACCCAGTACTTTAAAAGAAATTTACTTAGAGCATGCCTACAGTATTTGTGATGGAATTTTTAGCTTCTCAAGGCCTTTCATTTGCTTAATAGTTCTACTACATATTTTCTTCAGTAATAGGTCTCGCAAATTAATTGTTCACTTTCATTTGTTAGTTGCTACTAATCCAATAGATGAAGCAACAATATGTCACCATAGAGATCTGAGCTAAATTGAAGTGACCTTTATTTGTATGTTCTTGATTTCAGGGTTTTGAAGCATATGTCGGAATTTTGCTACTTAAAGCTGCACTGGCTGGTGTTGTTTTTGAGTGGCAAGTAAGAAGTATGTTTTAAGTATTGTTATGTGGATGCTTGGAGAAGTATTGCCATGGGTTTTGTATTTGTGATTTACTTTGCTTTTAAGATTAAATTCTTAATTCTATTTCAGTATTTGCTTGAGTAATTTAACATCTTAGTTGGACTCATACTCAAGGTTGTTAAAATCGGGATCCTAGGTAGGATCGTAAGGTGAAAAATCAAAAAATCAACGATCCTACTTATGATCCTACCTAAGATCTTATACGATTCTACACGATCCCATATGATCCTACTTGCGATCCTATTATAGCACCCATCCTACAATGATATGGATCTTTTTAGCAATATAGGATCGTATCCTACGATTTGGATCGCGATTTTAATAACCATTCTCATACTGGTATAAAACTTAATGGATTATCTAATTTTATTTTGGTCAGGTTGTTACCTGTGGGGTGCTACTGATTGTTATGGCAATTGGGAATTTTGCAAACACCGTGCAGACACTAGTGGCAAAATCTCGATTTAAAGCGAAAATGAAGAAAACTAAAAATAAGCTAGAACTAAATTAGGGATCCCATCCCATTCCTTATAATTTGTGACCGGGAAGACTGTTGTGCTAGTTGAGTTTGAGGATATGAGAATTTCTTTCGCAACCCGTTATTCCTTGTAACAACCTTTTCACCTTTATACGCTTAGACTAGTGATGCTGTTTGTGAGAGTGACCTTTAATTGCATCAAATAGAGCTATATTTGGATTGTTATAGTTGTGCTAATAGTCTATTATACCTATTATTTTGTGTAATTTGTCTTTTTGTGAATTAAGTAGACACATTATACCGTTACCCTTCCAGTGCTTTTTTGTGTGTCGTCAGTCATTTTGAATCTGGTTGTTTTGTTTTATTTATGGGATAATTACACGGACTTCCCTGTGGTTTCTAAAATGAAATTACACTGTTCTCTCTTAGCAATGGAAATGTCTTATTTATATCAGTATATTTTGGCAACTAGATGCCAAAATTACCTTTTATTTCATAAATACCGAACACCCAACTGAATCCATCCGGCCTGGCATGTAGTCGTGCCTTAGGGTTATCACGGTGAGTGGAAAGTTTGAGATTCGAGTTGATGGATCAACGGCGGTTCCTTAAATTTATAATCTAATTTTACTAACATACTAACATTCTATCTTTGACTAAAAAAAAAAAAACTGAATCTATCCTTGCAACCAAACAAGCCACATTAATATGAGCATAACTGTAGACACCCCATTTTTGACCGTCCTCAAGACTTGGACGTCACCATTTGAACACCCGGTGATCATCCATATTTGTGTTCGTTTGGAGTTCTCGGAGGTCTCGGCTACGCGCCTTGCCTCAGGATCTCCGAACATGACTGTTTAGTGTCTAGTTTTGTACCAAACACTTGTGTTTTGCCTTGGAGGGGCAGGGAATGCCTTGTGAGGCATCCCCACACATCACCGGCCCTGGCCAGAGGCCACCGGCTGGTGTTTTGTTGCCATCGGCAATATATATTGCCGGTCGGCACTATTTGTTGCCGGTCGACACTCAATTTTGTCAAAATGGCATTTTTGAGTGGCCGACTACTGTTCATCTACTTTATGTAGATATTTTGTGCCAGCTGTGATAGCTGGCACCAACTTTGTTCCCCTCCATACACGTGTATGGAGGGATTTCCCTCTAAGCAAGCTTATTTGACAAGCTTTACAAGAGAGAGCTCTATAAGAGAGAGTATCCTCTCTTGGCATTAGGGTTAGACAACATTTTAGAGGGTTTTGATATTAGGGTTAGGAATTTGTATCTATCCTATATCTCACTCTCTCTTTCTTGAGCTTAGTGTGTGTGTTTTGTCTTACTTTTGCTCACAAGAACCCACCATTACACCATCCCTTGGAGCTGAGACCTCTTGAGGGTTGTTTTTGAGGTTTTGGAGCTGGTTTCAACCTAAAAGAAGCTGCTGGTCCACCATTGTTGAAGGGGTCTTCAAGGGTAAGAAACTAGTCCCTTTATTCCCCATTTTTGCATACTTATTTTGCCCATCTTAGAACTGTTTTTGTGCTTAGTGTATAGCATAAAAAAGTTCTTTTTTTAGGCCCTCTAAATAGTTTGTTTAGAGTGTTTTGTGGTTTGGAGGTGTTTGACCCCTCTTAGGCCTTGAGAGGCCTCATTTTGTGCTATTTTGTGTAAGCTCCGAGACTTTGGTGTTTGGGCCTCCTCACCACTGAAATCTTGAGAGATTTCAGTGGTGAGGATGGTGCCTTGAAGTCCCAAGAAGGAGAGGGCCACCCCCTCTCCTTGTTGTCCTTGAAAGGACCATTTTTGGCCTCTTGAGGGAGCACCTAGCTAAGCTTCATGTTGACCATGCCTTAGCTGATTTTTGTGCTTATTATGTCATAATATGCCTCTGTTTTTAGTTGGTTTTGGTACACCATGCATGCTTAGCATACCTACCTTGTAATGCCACTTTATTGCCTTAACATGCCTTAGGTTGTAAACTCTTGTTCTAACATGTTTTAGGCTTAGCTTTGTGAAGCTTTTGTGCATATTTTGCCATGTTTGAGGTCTGTCCATAGTTGTTCGGGTCGGCCATGGCATGCATTGTATAGCCCCTTTGCACTTTGGCTTGTTGGCCTTAAGTGTGTGAATGTATAGCATGCATCCTTGCCTTAATTTAGTGGGTTGGGACCATTTGCTATGTTATTTTAGTCCCTTTTTCATGCTTGTATGCTTGCCTTGGACACCTCTTTAATGCTTTGAAAGCTTGTGTAGCATGCTCCATGTTTTGGCATTTGTGCATGCCTTTGAATTTAGGTCATTCGGATGCCATCTAAATGATCTTTGGGCTTTGTCTTAACATGCTAAAGTTCTGTTTTTAGTCATTTAATTCATGCCATGAGTGGTTGCACTAAGTGTAGTTCAATGCTTCTTTGGTGGGCCTTAGGAATTGGACCATATTTGCATACATGTGTGCGTGTGTTTCGGGCCTCATTTCCTTGGCTTTGGCCACTGTTTTGGGCCTAATTAGAGCTGCCCAAATCATGTTTAAGTCCATCTCTTTGTTTGTTGCATGTACTCCTTGTATGTTGTAGCATATTGGTGAGTTGTTGCATAATTGAACTTGCATGATTGAATGAAGTCACATGTTTGCTTACATGCTTAAACACCCACATTGTGCCTTGCATATTTGTTGGTTGCATTATCTCATGCCTTGCATGCTTGTTTGCTTGTTTGCATAGCTTGTGTACCTAGTGTACATCACTTGGTTGTATGCTCATGTTGCATGCTAGCTCGTATGATTAGGATTGCATTGCATTGGCATGCATGTTCTACCTCTTGACCAAGTCATGATGGAGGTCGAGTCCTATTGGTTTGTTGGTTTGCATTGCATTTGACATCAAAATGTGCACACTTGGTCCCTTGGGCCATCACGCATGGAAATGCGCGATTGATGGTCCGAGAACCAAGGAGCATGCCCCTTTGAGTCACTAACAGGATAAGGGACATGATTGGTGCATATATGTCTTGAATTGTATTGCCATGCTCTGCCTTGCCTTCTGTTGCTGTCAATTGCAGATTCTGCAGGAACTTTCTGCCGACCGGCAGTGCTAGGTGCCGACCGGTAATCTTTCCATGGCCGATGGAGTCATTCACAGCCGGTGAACACATGCCACTGCTGGTGGCCTTTCTATTCAGCCGGTGGTGTCTCTCAATGTCCAGGGAAGCAATCCTGAGACTTTGGCAGTCTTCAGAGGAGCATAGCAGGGAAAACAGAGGCAACCTATGCATGGCAGTGCACTTCCGAGCAAGACCCGAGCATGCGTGCATCGAACTCTCTTCCCGAGGCGGTTTACTATTTTTCCTAGCTTAGTTAGTTTGTTAACTAATTAGGTAATTTGTAATAATTAATTAGCTAGCTTAGTTAATTCGTTATTTAATCTGTATTATTGTTTTGGTCCCTCTGAGCGAGGGCGAATCTGTAATAAGTGTGGGTGAGTGTGTGCATGTCTTCCAACCCCCACTTCTTTCTTCCCTTTTATTTTACCTGCTTATGATGGTAGATTAGGGCATGTTTAAATTAGCATACCTTATGCTATGCATGCGTGCATCCATACATTTGTCTCACATGCACCGAGCTCGGTACATCATGCTAACTACATTTGTACTTCAATCCCAAATTGAATACGTGCATCAATTGATTACATTTCACATGCCATGCTTAGGTTAGCCGGGTCTACTCTAATTGCATTCCGTATGCGTTGCATTAGATATTTTGACATAAACTAGGACCACACATGTTGGCTAACTAGTTTATTATTTTGGCACGGAGTACGATGTAAGTATTTATGCTTTAGCATACCGCATGCGTGTGAATGCTATCATGCCAGTATGCTTACCATGTGGCTAGATGCTTATGTGATAAACTGTTTGAATGCCTGTGGGTGAAGGTTGGGTTGCCTGAGTTGGAATAACTCATTGAAATCCATGTTTTTTTTTAGCCTACTTGCGAGTAGCAAATTCCAAAACGTTTTCCAAAACAAATGGACATGCAATGCTTTCTCCCAAATTAGGCAATCTAGTCTATACTTGTTTGCTGCGCGCATAACATAGTAATTCTAGGCTAATAAATGGAATAAGAACACATAACGCTTTAAAAAAAAATGGATATCACGGTTAGTAGAGACCGATCTTCGGATCGGGCAAGAGGGGGTGCTCATAGCTGACCTTCCCCAATCGTATCCTAGCTCCCGAGCCAAGGCAACTCTGGTGATGACGGACATGTGGCCTTCGGCACCGAGTCAGGGTTTCCTAAATTCCCCCATAAAAATATTTAGGTGGCGACTCTGTATCTGGCAAAGCAGTCCATGTTTGGCACTTCTTTTCAAAAAATCTGTTTCTCAAAACGATTTGCCGGATTTGGACTCTTTGGTTCAAGATTAAGAACCGTGACATCAAATCGAGTCAGAACTGTAGCGCAGGGTCCCTCGCGGACGTGCTACAGTTTCTGGCGACTCTGCTGGGGATTTTTAGAGAGCTTGACTCAAACTCGTGATATCCTATTTTGATTTCATTTATGTGTCTCTTTGCATTGCATGTGCATAGGTACGCCTAGGAATACAGTGTTTGCCATCTGCCATTCTTGAACGGTTTGCCGGAGGCTTGTCTTGTCAAGGCATGACCATAAGGCTGACCGGTTATGGGCTTTGACAGTATGGGAACACAAACCCCGGTTTTACTGGGGCACCCTTTTCGACCATTCGACCTGGTGCATATTCGGATCCATAGTGACCATTCCAAGTTAGGACAGGCTGCTTACCCGATGTTAGGTTGTTTGAAGACTGTTGCGTGCATAGTGAAACCCTAGCTCCTGACAAAATAGGACAGGGAAACCCTACCCCAACATAGGGGTGTTTTGGCTATCTTTACTTGCTATGTGCTTTAGAGTGTTTCTCTACAGGGAAAGTACATATCAGTTTGCAAGTTTGAGTATCAGGCCCGGGGCCCGAGGGCACCAGTATCAGTGTTGTTGAGAATCAGTTATCTGTGGGTATCAGGTTCAGTTTTTGGGGACAGTGATTTCTGGGGAACAGTGATCAGTAGTAGAGTGTAGTTGTTCGGCTACGCCCGTGTTTGATCTGTTTGGGCTGAAATGCTGTTTGTTGTCTCTTTCAGTTCGAACAGCTGGTACAGAATAGCTAGTGCTCCCCCTTGCTGAGGCAGGACTTATGATGACGCAGAATTCGGAAGAGATCGTGATTATGATGGCTGCATTAGAGCAAGGGATCACTCTGCAAGGTGAGACCAATACTGATATGCCACATCCACCCAGGTCGCCTATCGCGCACCCGGTCTGGGCCCCCAAGCTATATCAGGCTCGCGAGCCTACCACATTTGAACTAATGGGGATGATAGGTGATCTCCAGAGGTTTGTGGCGGATCTCGCCTACGGGATGTCAGCTTCACCTCCAACCGCACCGTATGCCGGGAGTTTTGTACCTCAGGAGCCCCCGCTGTTGGGGCAAATTGTGATTGAACTCAGCCAATCGGAGATGGCCTCCGGCTATGGTAATGACATATCAACATCAAACCAAACTCTCGACTAGGTTGAGGCCAGAGGCAAGAACAAAGTGAAGGCAGATGCCAATCCTAGTGAACAACTGCTACGGGCAGTTGAGGCTTTGAAAGCCGGGGGGATGAATAAGCAACAGGTATCCGCAGTTGTGGCAAAAACTGTGGAGGATGCTTTCCCCACTCCACCTGAGGGTAGTTCAAGCCAGTCAGAAAATCGGGATAGGCCCCGTCATGCTGGAACAGTTCCTCCTGTTCCCGCCCCTACACTTGGGAAAGATCAGAAAGCTAAGGTGGCGCCTGCTGACCCTTTCGCTTGTGCGGCTAGTAAGAACGCTCAGACTTCAAAGTACCTACCCTAAGGGCGCAGGACCTTTCATGCTCTCTACATGCATCTGTCTAAGGCACTTCAGATCCTTGCCGAGAGGGGACACCTTAAACCCTTGGAGCCTCGGCCTCTCCCGAAGAATCTCCCTGCTACGCATGATGCTGCTCAGTATTGCGCGTACCACCAGCAGATAGGCCATGCCACCGATAATTGCTTCCGCCTCCGCCATGAGGTGCAATATTTGATTGACAACGAGGTTATCCTCCCGCCCACCTCAGCCAAGTCCATTACCAGCCAGTTATTGGATTTTGAGGACACAGATACTGCAAGTATGTAATCAAAAAGTGAACCACCTGCGGGCGGCATTTGGTATATTTTGGATGTGGCGTCTGGCACGCATTTTTGAGCATTTGTGAATACTAGCTTTGTAAATTCTGGCTTGGGTATCGAGTCAGTCTTTTGTTTTGAGTCTGTCTTTTTGTCTTGAGTCAGTCTTTCTACTTAAGGGTCTGTCTTGCTGTAGCGAGTCAGCCCCCTTTGTTTAGAATACCAGGTGATTCCGGGGTTGTCGCCTCGAACGCCGTTTTGTCTTGTAATTACTTGTTTTTGATTTTTGAGTCTGTTTCCGCCGAGGGGCCAGTTATGCCAACGAATCTGAATGAAACGGCTGTTGCTATCTCATTTTCATGCTTGCTTTCAGTGTAAGTCAGTTGTGCCAGAGAATTCGATTGGGCTGACAGTACATCTCGCCTGCTCTCCTGCACGCCAAACTCATTGCATTAACCTAAGTTTTTCAAAAACCCTTTTTGAACACTGCGGTGATAAAAAACGAAGAGGAAGGAATTCCTCGGGTTTGGCAAAACTTTGATCATTTTGAGAGAAGGAGAGGCATGCTAAGCCTTTTTATGAATGAAACCATGTTTGTCAGCATGAGTACTGGGAAGGACCCCAGCTTGATCCAGATTGGTTCCACACTATCTTCGGCGCGAGCGGTGGAATCGCTCTTGAGATCGCGCAGCCTAGGATCGCTCTCAGCCTCAAGATTCGACCTGTTTGTTTTGAACCACGAACTCATCCGGAACATTCAATGGTCGACTGTCGGAGGAGGCCCGCGTGGCCAGTTTTGAAGCAACCCTCGAACAAGAGGCACCAAAACCGAGTCAAAAGATTAGATCTCACCAGAAGAAGCCTGTGGAGCAGTCGTGACGGATTCTTCTGCAAATCATTGCAACAGCCGTTCTCCTAGACACAGAGAGGCTTCAAATTCAAAAACCATTTGGCATGGACTTGTTACACTTTTACCCTTTGAGAGGCTCGCTGGGCCGAAAATCCGGAAGGGCGACCCAGGCTGTCACGACCCCAAACCGCCCTTAGTAGTTTGGTGCTGTGATGGCCAGTAATCCGGGATTACCGAAGGCCAACTTTCAAAAGTTTAACAAGATCAGAGTATAATAAACGGGGCTCTCAAATGCGGAAGCAACAAATCAAAATACAAGTGGTCCATAAGAGCAGTGCATAGATCCAATGTAATGGCATACATCTTTACAAACCTGAATACAACAAAAGCAAGATATGTGTTACATCTTGATCAAAAGGCTTCTCGAGCCGACATATACAAAATACAGTAAATACAAGCCAAGAAGCATGATTTTCAAGATTCGCCGACATAAATAAATGGCATCGCCGACGTGAATACAACAAACAAAGCCGACATAATCATGGATCCAAAACAAGCTTTCAAAAACACATTCTAGGCGTCGCCGACGTCCTGCTCATCACCTACATATATATAGAGAGGGTGAGCTTGGATACTCAGTGAATGGTACTAAAAATAAAGGTTTTGCATGAATATAGCCGAAGTCTTTCAAAACAAAACACGCCAAAACCATACAGATATTAGCCGAGATTCCTTCAAAGCAAAACACATCAAACTCTATCAAACAAGGGATGAACCGTATTCATCAATCAAATCTTACAAGTCTCAAGGGATGCTTACTTACATTGGCAAAACAAGGGATGAACCGTATTCATCAATCAAATCTTACAAGTCTCAAGGGATGCTTACTTACATCGGCAAAACAAGAATCAAGCTTATAAAAACAAGCAAGTCTACGCAGTAAACCGTCAGTGGCAAAACAAGGACTGTACGATCCGTAATCGTTTAGTCAAAGGTACTGCGAAAGTTTATAGTCCTCCAGCACAAGGGACTTGTGTTACTTAAGCCCGTAGCTCCTTGTAACACGATGATCTGATGTTACTTAGGCCCGTAGCCCGATTTAACATTATGGAACTTGTGTTACTTAGGCCCGTAGCCCGGTTTAACATTATGGCACTTGTTACTTAGGCCCGTAGCCCGATTTAACATTTTAGTGCTCCCAAGAAAGGACCGTATCCTTTTATACTTAGTGCTGCGAAAGTTTAGAGTCCTCCAGCACGAGGGACTTTTGCACTTGGTACTGCGAAAGTTTAGAGTCCTCCAGTACAAGGGACTTTTCAAGGATGACATCAAAACAAAGCTTATACTGATACATCAAAACAGGGCTATTCATTCATGCTTAACAAATACTTTCGTCAAAACAAAGCAAAGCAAGATTTCTTAAAACAGTATAACATAGCTTTATTAGAAATACCACTCACATAGTTTTCCTCGGATGTAGGCTCAAAGCAAAGATCAAGGTCCTACAAATCACATGGCAAATCACATTCTCAAAACAAGCTTCATATACATGCAAATGATCTCGGCATCCTAACCAGATCCAAGTCAATAACAAAGCAAAACATGCTGGGGGTTTAAACATTGCTCCCGTTTCATGAAAACAGACTGGGTACCAACTAGGTCTTTGCCGAGGTCCTACACCTCCTGGCCGAGGTGTGGTCCTGCTGGCCTTATCAAAAGCAAAGTCGGGAAAACCAGGGTTCCCTTTTGAAGCACATGAAGAACATGATGAACATGGTCGTGAGAAAGATGAATGCAAGTTCAAAACTTGTTACAGAAATCTGGGGTTTCATGCCAAGAGTTCAAAACATGGACCTGGGTACCCATACAAGAAGGTCATGCAAGAATAAACACAAAAACATGGGTTTCATTCCAAACTTTCGGATCAAAACGAGACCTTCTTCAAGAACATATGAAAACCATTTTTCTCTTTTCAAAACCAACTTCAAATCGATACATGACATGCAAAATAGATTCGATCATGCAATGCAGCTAGATGATCAATAATAATAGTCAAAGTAGATCAAGATTCTTACCCCAAAGCTCGAATCCAACGGTTCAAAACTCGAAGATCAAGCTTGGAAGATCTCTTCTTACTCAAGAACTTCTCCTCCTTCTCTCTAGAGCTTCTCTCTCTAAAGGCAAAGATTTGAGACAAAAATGATTTGTTTCTAAGTCTGCCGGCTGTCTTAACAATCAGCCCGGACACGTGGCGCTAACGGGTTGGATCAACTCAAAAGGTGATTGATTGATAAGACAAGTCTATGACAAAGCGTACGCAGCAAGCTGGGTAAGACACATCGGCAAGTAATGACATCGGCTCAAATCAAGGATCCGGCAGCAGGATAACAAAGACATCGGCTAGGGAGGACGACGCTTGACTAAGCTGTGCCACACCTGGGCCGGGGTGTGCCACATCTCGGCCTAGGCCATACCTGCCTGCAGACAAGGTTCACTAAGTGCAAAACATCTCGGCAACATGCTCGAGGTGAAGATGGTATCGACCAAGCAGGTCCACAATATTTCAAAGTACAAAGGTTCAGGGTTGGTCAAATCTCAAGAGGACCTCGGCTACACGCCGAGCAAAGAACAAAATCATGCAAGCAATACTTAGCCAAAACAAGGCAAGGCAAAACTAGCAAAATAACATATCAAGACAAGATCATGCATGGACGTATGCAAGTATGACAAGAGTAAGGTGAGGGTTGTTACATCCTACCCCCCTTAAAGAAGTTTGGTCCCCAAACTTAAATTACCTTGTTCCAGGAACAATTCTGGATAACGGATTCTCACATCCTCTTCCTTTTCCCACGTGGCCTCTGTGCCATAATGTTCCTTCCCTTCGACCTTTACCATCGGTATCGATTTGTTTCTCAACTGCCTCACTTGTCTGCCAATAATCCTCATTGGCTTCTCCTCGTAGCCCAAATCCTCATTAACCGAAATCTCGGAATGATCAATTATATGCAGTGGATCTCGGACGTACTTCCTCAACATCGAAACATGAAACACATTGTGGACTTGGCTCAAATCTGGCGGCAAAGCAAGTCTGTAGGCAACGGGGTTAATTCTCTCAAGAATTTCAAACGGTCCAATATATGTGGTGCCAATTTACCTTTCTTGCCAAATCTTGAAACTCCTTTCATTGGTGAAATCTTCAGGAATACGATATTCCCAGCTTCGAATTCTAACTCATTCCTTCTCTGGTCGGCGTAGCTCTTTTGTCGGCTCTGGGCAGTTTTAATCCTCTGTTGGATAAGTTTAATCTTCTCAGTTGTCACTTGAATCAATTCGGGACCAAGCAGAGCTCTGTCTCCCACTTCGGTCCAACATATCGGTGACCTACACTTTCTTCCGTACAAGGCTTCATATGGCGCCATGCCAATGCTGGCTTGATAACTATTATTATAAGCGAATTCCACTAAGGGTAGATGCGTTCCCCAACTCCCTAGGAAGTCCAATGCACAAAGTCTAAGCATATCTTCAAGTGTCTGGATTGTCCTCTCTGTCTGCCCATCCGTCTGGGGATGAAAAGCTGTACTAAATCTCAGCTCGGCTCCGAAAGCCCTCTGTAGACTCTGCCAAAATCTAGAAACAAATTTAGGATCTCGGTCTGACACAATTGACATCGGTACTCCATGAAGTCTAACAATTTCGTTCACATATAGCAAGGCAAGTTGATCGGCGTTGAAGGTAGTCTTAACAGGTAAAAAGTGTGCTGACTTAGTTAATCTATCAACAACAACCCAAATCGAATCCATACCTTTCGGTGTCTTCGGCAAACCAATCACAAAATCCATGGAGATGTGTTCCCATTTCCACTCAGGAATCGGCAAAGGTTGAAGAAGTCCTGCCGGTCTTTGATGTTCTGCTTTCACTTGTTGACAATGCAAACACTGGGACACGAATCCGGCTATTTCTCTTTTCATATTTGGCCACCAGAACGTCTGCTTCATATCCTGATACAGTTTGGTGTTCCCTGGATGAACAGCAAACTTAGAACCGTGAGCTTCCTGCAAAATTTTCCTTTTCAACTCTGGAACGTCGGCTACGCATATCCTTCCTTCAAACTTAAGCACTTGATTCTCGACGGTATACCCTGATCTCGGCTTTGTGACAATCTCCTCAGCTACTTTCTTGAAGAATTTGTCCTCCATCTGTCTTGTCTTTACCTCATCAATAATGGTCGGCTCTACTGTTATCATGGTCAGGCATGCTAAATTTCTATCTGACTTTCTTCTCAAAGCGTCGGCTACACTGTTAGCTTTTCCTGGATGATATTGAATTTGCATATCATAATCTTTCAACAACTCAAGCCACCTTCTCTGTCTCAAATTCAATTCCTTCTGAGTGAACAGGTACTTTAAACTCTTATGATCTGTAAAAACCTGACAAGAAGCTCCATACAAATAATGACGCCAAATCTTCAAAGCAAATACCACGGCCGCTAATTCTAGATCATGGGTAGGGTAGTTCTTCTCATGGGGTTTCAACTGGCGAGATGCATAAGCTATAACCTTACCCCCTTGCATTAGCACACAACCCAAACCCTTATGCGATGCATCACTATAGATATGAAACTCTTCATTACCTGACGGGAGTGCGAGTACTGGTGCTGTAACTAACCTCGTCTTCAGTTCTTGGAAAGATGATTCCCGATCTTTAGTCCATTCATACAGTGTTCCCTTCTTAGTCAATTGCGTCAATGGAATTGCCATCCTTGAGAAATCTTTCACAAATTTCCTGTAATAACCTGCCAAACCCAGAAAACTACGAATCTCGGATACATTAGTCGGCCTCGGCCAATTTACTACGGCTTCAATTTTGCTAGGATCAACCGAGATACCCTCCTTACTAATCACATGACCCAAAAATGGAATAGTAGAAAGCCAAAATTCACACTTGTTAAACTTAGCATACAATTTCCGGTCTCTCAAAATCTGCAAGGCAAGTCTCAAATGATTTTCATGTTCAGTTTTACTCTTGGAATAGATCAGTATATCATCAATGAAGACAACTACAAACTCATCCAAATATGGCTTGAAGACTCTGTTCATTAAATCCATAAATGCAGCAGGGGCATTGGTCACTCCAAAAGGCATTACTAAAAACTCGTAGTGGCCATATCTTGTCCGAAAAGCGGTCTTCTCAACATCTTCGGCTTTAACTTTAAGCTGATGGTAACCAGACCTAAGGTCAATCTTAGAAAAGACTTGGGCTCCTTGTAATTGGTCAAGCAGATCATCAATCCTAGGTAATGGGTACTTGTTCTTGATAGTGACTTTATTAAGTTCTCTATAATCGATGCAAAGGCGGAGTGTGCCATCCTTTTTCTTAACAAATAAAACAGGTGCTCCCCATGGCGAAGTGCTTGGCCTAATAAATCCCTTATCCAACAATTCTTGTAACTGCAGTTTCAATTCTCTAAGTTTAGCCGGGGCCATCCTATAAGGTGTTTTGGAGATCGGCCGTGTTCCCGACATGATGTCAATAGTAAACTCTATTTCTGTATTGGTTAAGTGACCAGGCAATTCGTTTGGGAAGACGTCGGAAAATTCATTAACAACTGGGATGTCGGCTAAATTAACATTTCCATTCTGATCACTCAGTATACTACACAAGTAGCCTCGGCACCCCTTCTGAATTAACTTATAGGCCTTAATGGACGAAATCAAGTAAGGTGGGGGCACTATCCCTTTACCCTGGAAAATAACCTCGGCTAGGTTTGGGGGTCTCAATGTGACACTTTTCGAAACACAGTTAATAGATGCATGATTTGCGACCAACCAATCCATTCCCAGTATAACATCAAAATGGGCTATGTCTAGAGGCATTAAATCTACTAATAATTCCACATTCGCAATCACAACAACACATGCTTTATAGATGGATGCAACAATCATAGATCTCCCAGATGGAGTAGACACAGATAACATGTAATCAAGGGGTTCTAGTTCTCTATCAATTTTCTCGGCAAATTTAGTAGATATAAACGAATGAGTAGAACCCGAATCAATCAACACATAGGCATCTTGGGAGCAAATTAGGAGTATACCTGACACCACTGTTTCAGCATTCTGAGTGTCTCCTGGTACTAACGCAAATACTCTGCCCTGTCTCATCTGTCCTTTCCCGGCATTTCCCTTCTGAACGGAGTTCGAGGTATTTTCACCTTTCTTGTTGTTATCAGCCTTTGTCTTGGGGCAATCTCTCACAAAATGGCCCATCTCGCCACATTCATAACAAGCTCCAGACGTCCGGCGACAAACCCCGAAATGTTGCCTTCCACAGTCCGAGCACGTCGGTTTAGCATTAACTTCCTGCCTTAGGTTACTAGTACTACCCATGTTCGTCTTCTTCTTGGTGCCCAGCTGTCCTCGGCGGTTGTCATAGTTCTGTCTCTTTCGGTGGTTCTCTCCTGAGCTCTGGTATCGATTTAGGTTAGCTTCGGCCTGAATGGCTTTGTCCAATACTTCGGCATAAGTCGGCATATTGTGTAAATTTACTCGGTCTTGAATCGGTCCACGAAGCCCACACTCGAACTTCCTGGCCTTCATGTATTCATCGTTGGCCATGTGAGGCACAAACCTCGCCAATTCAGTAAAAGCGCGGTCGTATTCCGCCACTGTTCGGTTGCCTTGCGTCAAAGTATGAAATTCGGTAGCCTTCCGGTTTCGAACACTTAGGGAAAAATGTTTGTTGTAGAATAACTCTAAGAATAGAGTCCAGGTCAGATCTGGATTGCTCTCTCTCACCATCATCCACCACCTGCGAGCGTCATCATCTAATGTGAATGCTACCAACGTCACTTTCTGAGCGTCGGTGCTAGGAAAGACCTCAAACAATTTTTCCATTTCTAAAACCCATGCCTCAGCCTTCATCGGCTCTATACCCCCAGAGAATCTCGGTGGTTTCATTTTCTTGAACTCCCGGATCAAAGCTATCGTGCCATCCCCATATAAGGTTGGCTGCGGGGGAACTTGCGGCACTGGAGGAGGTGGAGGCGGGACTACATTTCGGCCGTTGGTCTGCTCGGCCTGGGTCGACGTAGCACTGGCGAACTGCTATCTTGTTTGCCTCAATTCGCGGGCCAAACCTTCAACTAGTCTTTCCAGTCTATCCATTCTGTCTTCGGGCTGATCCCGGCCAATTGGAGGTCTACCTCTCCTCATGATGCTATGAGCGTGCAAAGTATGACTTTAAAACAAGTAAGCAAATAACCCCGTAGGCAAGCAACTAATAAGTATATCAAGACAATGCACACCTCATTCAAATAACAAACACCATGATGCAAGTCCTAACATCTTTCTAAGGGAAATCCTATGCTCTTAGGACTCAAAGTGTGTGAATAACGTAAACTGAGGAACTTGTGCTCTGATACTATTCTGTCACGACCCTAAACCGCCCCTAGTAGTTTGGTGCCGTGATGGCCAGTAATCCGGGATTACCAAAGGCCAACTTTCAAAAGTTTAACAAGATCAGAGTATAATAACGGGGCTCTCAAATACGGATGCAACAGATCAAAATACAAGTGGACCATAAGAGCAGTGTATAGATCCAATGTAATGGCATACATCTTCACAAACTTGAATACAACAAAAGCAAGATATGTGTTACATCTTGATCAAAAGGCTTCTCGAGCCGACATATACAAAATACAGTAAATACAAGCCAAGAAGCATGATTTTCAAGATTCGCCGACATAAATAAATGGCATCGCCGACGTGAATACAACAAACAAAGCTGACATAATCATGGATCCAAAACAAGCTTTCAAAAACACATTCTAGGCGTCGCCGACGTCCTGCTCATCACCTACATATATATAGAGAGGGTGAGCTTGGATACTCAGTGAATGGTACTAAAAATAAAGGTTTTGCATGAATATAGCCGAAGTCTTTCAAAACAAAACACGCCAAAACCATACAGATATTAGCCGAGATTCCTTCAAAGCAAAACACATCAAACTCTATCAAACAAGGGATGAACCGTATTCATCAATCAAATCTTACAAGTCTCAAGGGATGCTTACTTACATTGGCAAAACAAAGGATGAACCGTATTCATCAATCAAATCTTACAAGTCTCAAGGGATGCTTACTTACATCGGCAAAACAAGAATCAAGCTTATAAAAACAAGCAAGTCTACGCAGTAAACCGTCAGTGGCAAAACAAGGACTGTACGATCCGTAATCGTTTAGTCAAAGGTACTGCGAAAGTTTATAGTCCTCCAGCACAAGGGACTTGTGTTACTTAAGCCCGTAGCTCCTTGTAACACGATGATCTGATGTTACTTAGGCCCGTAGCCCGATTTAACATTATGGAACTTGTGTTACTTAGGCCCGTAGCCCGGTTTAACATTATGGCACTTGTTACTTAGGCCCGTAGCCCGATTTAACATTTTAGTGCTCCCAAGAAAGGACCGTATCCTTTTATACTTAGTGCTGCGAAAGTTTAGAGTCCTCCAGCACGAGGGACTTTTGCACTTGGTACTGCGAAAGTTTAGAGTCCTCCAGTACAAGGGACTTTTCAAGGATGACATCAAAACAAAGCTTATACTGATACATCAAAATAGGGCTATTCATTCATGCTTAACAAATACTTTCGTCAAAACAAAGCAAAGCAAGATTTCTTAAAACAGTATAACATAGCTTTATTAGAAATACCACTCACATAGTTTTCCTCGGATGTAGGCTCAAAGCAAAGATCAAGGTCCTACAAATCACATGGCAAATCACATTCTCAAAACAAGCTTCATATACATGCAAATGATCTCGGCATCCTAACCAGATCCAAGTCAATAACAAAGCAAAACATGCTGGGGGTTTAAACATTGCTCCCGTTTCATGAAAACAGACTGGGTACCAACTAGGTCTTTGCCGAGGTCCTACACCTCCTGGCCGAGGTGTGGTCCTGCTGGCCTTATCAAAAGCAAAGTCGGGAAAACCAGGGTTCCCTTTTGAAGCACATGAAGAACATGATGAACATGGTCGTGAGAAAGATGAATGCAAGTTCAAAACTTGTTACAGAAATCTGGGGTTTCATGCTAAGAGTTCAAAACATGGACCTGGGTACCCATACAAGAAGGTCATGCAAGAATAAACACAAAAACATGGGTTTCATTCCAAACTTTCGGATCAAAACGAGACCTTCTTCAAGAACATATGAAAACCATTTTTCTCTTTTCAAAACCAACTTCAAATCGATACATGACATGCGAAACAGATTCGATCATGCAATGCAGCTAGATGATCAATAATAACAGTCAAAGCAGATCAAGATTCTTACCCCAAAGCTCGAATCCAACGGTTCAAAACTCGAAGATCAAGCTTGGAAGATCTCTTCTTACTCAAGAACTTCTCCTCCTTCTCTCTAGAGCTTCTCTCTCTAAAGGCAAAGATTTGAGACAAAAATGATTTGTTTCTAAGTCTGCCGGCTGTCTTAACAATCAGCCCGGACACGTGGCGCTAACGGGTTGGTTCAACTCAAAAGGTGATTGATTGATAAGACAAGTCTATGACAAAGCGTACGCAGCAAGCTGGGTAAGACACATCGGCAAGTAATGACATCGGCTCAAATCAAGGATCCGGCAGCAAGATAACAAAGACATCGGCTAGGGAGGACGACGCTTGACTAAGCTGTGCCACACCTTGGCCGGGGTGTGCCACATCTCGGCCTAGGCCATACCTGCCTGCGGAAAAGGTTCACTAAGTGCAAAACATCTCGGCAACATGCCCGAGGTGAAGATGGTATCGACCAAGCGGGTCCACAATATTTCAAAGTACAAAAGTTCAGGGTTGGTCAAATCTCAAGAGGACCTCGGCTACACGCCGAGCAAAGAACAAAATCATGCAAGCAATACTTAGCCAAAACAAGGCAAGGAAAAACTAGCAAAATAACATATCAAGACAAGATCATGCATGAACGTATGCAAGTATGACAAGAGTAAGGTGAGGGTTGTTACACAGGCAAAAGTTAGAGCAAGAGAACAAAAAAAGAAAAAAAAGAAAAGGCAAAAAATACAAAAAGAAAAGCAAAAAGTGCAAAAAAGTGCGAAAAAGAAAAAAAAAAAGAGAAGCTCGCAAGGTCGAAAACCCGCATCGGGCGCCTTGGCAAAAGTTAGAGCTTGAAAGAGTGAAGGTTAAAATACCCGAGTGTACCTTAACCGGAACTACGTGAGGCTTGATTCCCATGTTTGGGATACGTAGGCAACTTCATCATGAAGTCCAGCTCCCAACGCTTTCATAGCGTCTCAGTCCATGCAATGGTTTCGATTTCATCCCAAAGTCCAGTCGCCAACGCCTCCAAGGTGACTGTGTCCATATATTTGTTATAACCGTCTTCGTCATCTCTGTGTCCAAGAGCTTGACCACCACCAATGAAGACTGTTTGCGGACTGCTGCGGCACCATCCAAACAAGGGGCAACTTTCCGTTGCCATTCACCCCCTTTAAGCCAGGGGCAATTTCCCATTGCCTCCGATCTGAGGTTGCGCATCTCAAAGAGTAAGTTCCATGCTCGTTGAGCATTGACTGTTTGAAAAATAGTTTTTGAAGATTTTTACTAAGGTTGACTATTTTCTCGAAAACTATTCCATTTTCCAAAACTGGACAATTTTCTTGGACCCAAAAAAGGAAAATTTTCAGTGCTCATAGTCTGACTTGCATGGTTTTCAAATAAAAAATCGAACAAGTACGTTAATCCGACTCTCATCTTGATCAAAACTGTTTTAGTAGAAAACCAAAACAAAAAATGGTCAAAATGATGAACTAGGGGCACAGTTGAGTCAGGCGTCCTGTTTTCCCCCCGTCGTCAACATACTTGCCCGGAGGGCACTCTACCCACCAGAAGAAATAGCTGTGAGCTAACGGCATTGGGCATGAACCCGCAACTTCCTATTCATTCATTAATCACCTTGGGGAGGGACGAAAAATGAGAGAATAAAGAATAGAGAGGTGTAAGTTGAGAGGAAAAGTAAGAAAAAGGGTTTTGAGAGAAAAAAAAAAAAAAAATGAGCTTGAGTGCCAGAGTGATGTAAGAATCACAAATAAGAAGAGGGTGGGAAACAATACCCAGAGAAACTGGCTCCTCATGATCTGAGGTCCCCGATCTCCGTTAACGCGTCTGTGTGTCGTGTCTTTTGTTTTGTTTACCTCAACCTTTGTTTTGAGTCTTTTCCGAGCATGTCTCGTTGTGTTCAGGTCGTGCACCTTTTGTTCGAGTCCTCCCCGTTGTGTTCAGTTATAGGCTCGATACCCCGGTTTGAAAAAAACCCTTATTTAATTTCAAAAATCATTTATACTCAGAATGCTGTGCCATTCTCTATAGTTGATTATGTTTCAACTCGAGCTGGTTCCACCTCCGTAGTCCGTCTTGTCAGATTGGACTATTTTGTTCAGGATTTGCTGTGTGCAAAATGAACCAAAAGCTATGTTTCGGGCTGTATGCAGATTAATCCCCGGTAGAATAAGGGCTGTGTGTCCAGAATCAGGCAGTGGGTTGCTTGGGTTATTTTGCTGTTGGCTGTTCAGTTATTTGATTATTACAGTGCAAGTGTTCAATTTTCAGACAAACAATCAATTTCATTTACATTGAGGTGTAACATGATGTGATGTGATGCAATACATGAGATATGTAAATGTAACACTTTTTTAAACAAAACGTTTGTTCATTTCATAATCTTTTTAAGTACAAAGTTTTGAGGAAAACAAAAAAATCTGCCTGCGGCAGTACAAGGTAGTCTGACTACCAACAAAGAGAAAGAAAAGAAAAGAAAGAAAAAAATACAAAAGGAAGAAAAGCAACAATCTGGGTCATCATCAGTAGTCTCGGGCCCGGGGATCTGCCCTCGCCCTCTTCCTGGACGAAGGTCCAGGGGCATCGTCATCAGCATCGCCGTCTGAGCCTGAGTCTGAGTCATCCCTAGCCTCCTCAGATGACCCGGCCTCTGCCTCTGCCTCGGACTCATCATCGTCATCATCATCATCATCATCAGGGGTCGGCGCCCGAGAACTACTCCCGACATGAGTACGCCCTCCCCTGGTACGGGGACGTGCAGTGTCTCCACGCCCTCCTCGAGCAGGAATAGAGGGCCCAGCCGGAGCACCACCCACTGGAGGAATCTGGAAGGGAGGCTGAAAATCACAAAGGGCAAATACAACAGAATACAATGTATGCAGTGTATCAGTGCATAATGCAGTATACAGTGTGAGAATGCCGCGAGCAGTGTATCAGTGCAGAATGCAGTGCACAGTGTGAGAATGCCGTGAGTAGTTTATCAGTGCAGAATGCAGTATACAGTGTGTGAATGCCGTGGGCAGTTTATCATTGCAGAGTACAGTGTATAAATGCAGTGTATGCAGTGTATTAGATGCTGTGAGATCAGCGTGTCAGGTGTTGTGTCGTGCATCAGATTATGTAAATCAGCTTATGAATGGTTTGAGACCGTCGTCAGAAGAACATACTGGAATGCTGTAGAGGGCCAGGAGGTCAAAGGTCCGCTGCAGCATCCCCATCATGGAGGCATTCAGCTCCACGGACTGCCGGGTATACTCGGAGGACGCCTGCAAAAGTATAAGATACATCAGTATTCTGCGGAATATCAAATAAACTGAAATCAAATGCAGATGCAAGATGCAAAATGAAGTAATACATACCGGAGGCAAGTCGGGGATACCGGCTAACTCATGACCAGCCGGGGGAGGAGCGAAGGGGATCTGATAGGTCGCCCCATCCTGCCCTCTATATGATAGTACAGTAGGCAAGGCGGGCCAACTAGTCCCCCGTCCCCCCCGAGCTCCGCTCTTGCCATGCGCTCGAGCCCTCCTCGATGTGCCCGCTCCAGCCCCAGCTCCCGCTCCAGCTGCCGGCGCCGCCGGCCTCTCCCCCTCAACTCGGCGACCACCGCTCAAAGGTCGCATAATGTAGGTCCGGACGTACTCTGCGTAGTCGCCCTCGCCTCTGTGATGCTCCTCACTCCAGCTGACAGTGAAGTCCCTCATCTGCTCAAGAGAGAACCTCTCCGTATGCCTCATATGCGTAGGAGGCGGACCCGGAACTATCTGCTCCGGTAAACCCAAGGTCTGACGCAAGAAGCGCTCGCCTAGGTACCAAGCCCGACAGACCGGGCCCTCCAACAAGATCCGACAACGGGCAGTCTCCTCTGCGCCCTCATAATGATCCCTCACCACAGCCGGTAACGGAGCCCAGGGCTGCCAGGTGATCTGAAAATGAAATGCAGTTTATTATCTACCGTTATTGAAAACATGCGGTGCGAAGCAAAGACAAAAAATAAACTCTAAAAGTTGAACATACCTCCGCGGCGGTGATGGTATCGAAGTATCGGCGGAAGAAAGTAAGAGACTCCCGTGGTCTCCGCACACATCGCACGTCGAAGCGATGAGAGAAGGGGACGCCGAGCGGGATCTCCTCATCGGGTACTGGGGCAAGCCTAGGAAAGTATGCATATACCCATAACTGCAAAACAGATATCGGTATGACTATCAGATAAGGCAGAATACAGATTAAAGCAGAAGTAGCAGAACCGTGTGTTGTGCAGTGTGTTGTGCAGTGTATTGTGCAGAATGTGTAGTGTGTGCAGTGTGCAGTTAGTGTAAAGTAGAGTATGTGTGTGCCGGGTGTGCAGTGTACAGTCAGTATAGGGCAATGTATAGTATATGTGCAGTGTACAGGATACAGAAAGCAAGAAGCAGAAATGTAAAAAATGGAAGAGGACGTACCTCCCAGGCTCACCAGTAGCCACCAAGGAGCTGTCCGCTGAGGCAGGAAGAAGAGCTCATATAACCGTACAAAGTGGCCAGAGCGGCGCCACCCCAATCATAATGGCGGATCTGCCTGACGTCCACCAGCGCACTCAGCAGGCATAAGGGCACGGTGTTCGCCCGATCGGCGAAGAGAGTCATCCCGAAGAGGAACATAATGAAGCCCCGCGCGTACTGGTCTACCTCCTCCGGGGACAGCTACATCTCCTCCGGGGACATCTATGCCTCCTCTGCCAAGGCCGGCCGGACCCGAAAACGGCTCTCGAACCAGGAATACCTGACGAATCCCGCTCGAGCGAGGGGAGGCTGAGCGCCAAGCAGGTACAGCTGGGCAGTGTCCCACTCGTCTATATCTGTGTCAAAGGGGATCGGATCACCCCCTACCCGAATGCCAATAAGCATCGAGAAGTCATAAGGGGTCATCGTCATATCCCCTGCGACGGAGAAGTGGAAGGAGTCGGTGGTATCCCACCACCTCTCCGCAAGAGTAGCAAGCAAGGGCCTGCAGGTAGTCAGTCGAGAGAGCCCCCTGCAGAAAATGCCAAAGCCAGCCTCGTCGACGATGTCACGAACCGCACCTGGTAGCTCGTGGTACCAATCCCGAGCAACGGTGTTCCCATACTCGCGGATGGTATGGGAATCCCCCTGTAAACAAAAACAACAATTGCAAGGCAATATTCAAAATGCAATTCTAAGAAGCACACAATGAACTACAACGTGTGATGTGTCAGCATGTTTGGGTGGTTCAGGGCAGATGTAGCATGCGTGCAAGTTTTAACAGATTCAAACAAATACCGGGTGCCGGTGTGCTTACAGTAAACTACAACGTGTGATGTGTCAGCGTATTTGGGTAGTTCAGTACAGTATAGCATGGGTGCATGTTTTTAGACTTAAGCCAATACCGGGTACCAGTGTGTATGCAGTGAAATACAGTGTGCACCGTGTGTTTGGGTAATTCAAAGCCAGTGCAGTGTGTGTGCATGTGTCAGTCTCGAACAGATATGAGTTGCACGTATGTTTACAATCAACTACAGCATACAGCATATCAGAATAAAGCAGTTAAAGAGCATAACCAGCTACGACAGTTTTACATCCTACATTGCAGAAAGTAAAGCAGAGAAGGAAAGTTACCTCGGAAGCGCCAAAGGACAGGTGGGAGGTAGGCTCACGCAGTAGTAGCTCGCGTGGCACATGCCTCTCGAAGCTCCAGAACTGGCGTAGTCCGTCGGGGAGCATCTCGTGAACTGCAGGCCTGTAGGTCTCCGGATCGAACGGCCGGGTACGGAGTGGCAAGGGCTCGGCCTCGGGATCCATCTCGAGCTCTGGAGGAGCCCCGCCCTGTGGAAGATCGTCCGCCATCTCGAAGAAAATGTGAAAATGGCTGGAAGACGAAAAACCAGGCAAGAAGGTGAAAAGTCAACAAAAAGTCAAACCCTGAGAGGGTCGGAAAAGGCCGGAAAAGCTGGAGTTTGGAAAAGGCACGGGTAGTGAGAAAAAACTCGAGGGAAACAAGCCCTGAGTGGCGAAAATCAAGAAAGAAACACCGAAACGAAGTTTCGTTCGGTTAAAAATGTCTGAAACGCGAAGGAGATCGCGAATCAAACAACGAAATGAGAGCTAGAACGCAAGAAAAGGAGAGAATCGAGGGAGGAAAATGCTCTAGAGAGAGAGAGAGGGGATTTTCGACCAAAGAGAAGTGAAGAAAATAGGGTTAGAAACCCATTTTAAAAGACCCGAAGTGGAATGACAAAACTGCCCCGATACAGGGAGTTTTTGCCAGTCGGCCACACTCTTTGCCGGTCGGCAAAATATTATGTCGATGGAATTGAATTATGGCCGGTGGACGGCCGGTGATGTATTCTGATGGCCGGTGGGCATCCGGTAACCTCCTACAGTGATTTTGGAGCCTCCTACACCCTTGTTTGAGTTATTTGTGGGGTCCACGGCCTTTAGTGCTCAAAACAGTGCAAAACAGTGCATTCCGACGCTTAACCGACCTCTGTTTTGACATCGGGTCGTGTCTTCTGTGCTTGGCACTCGAATTCGTGCAAGGTGTATCTTTTCCGTATCCTTTTGGCTTTTACGAAACTCAAAAGTTGCCCCCCTGTGCATCGCATATCAATCGCACTGTCTTGTGCATTTCAAATCAATCGCACTGTCTTGTGCATTTCAAATCAATCACACTGTCTTGTGTATTTCAAATCAATCGCACTGTCTTGTGCATTTCAAATCAATTGCACTGTCTTGTGCATTTCAAGTCAATTGCACTGTTTTGTGCACTCGCATTGTCTAACGCATCGCGCTGTTTTGCACATCTCATTGTATTCTGTATAATTGTTCAATTTCATTACCTGCGTAGACCGCATGTTTTGCTTGCGTAGACCGCATGTTTGTTCAAATTTCATTACTTGCGTAGACCGCATGTTTTGCTTGCGTAGACCGCATGATTGTTCAATTTCATTACTTGCGTAGACCGCATGTTTTGCTTGTGTAGACCGCATGATTGTTCAATTTCATTGCTTGCGTAGACCGCATGTTTCGCTTGCGTAGACCGCATGATTGTTCAATTTCATTACTTGCGTAGACCGCATGTTTTGCTTGCGTAGACCGCATGATTGTTCAATTTCATTACCTACGTAGACCACATGTTTTGCTTGCGTAGACCGCATAATTGTTCAATTTCATTACCTGCGTAGACCGCATGTTTTGCTTGCATAGACCGTATGATTGTTCAAATTACATTACTTGCGTAGATCGCATGTTTTGCTTGCGTAGACCGCATGATTGTTCAATTTCATTACTTGCGTAGACCGCATGTTTTGCTTGTGTAGACCGCATGATTGTTCAATTTCATTACCTGCGTAGACCGCATGATTGTTCAAATTTCATTACTTGCGTAGACCGCATGTTTTGCTTGCGTAGACCGCATGATTGTTCAATTTCATTACTTGCGTAGACCGCATATTTTGCTTGCGTAGACCGCATGATTGTTCAATTTCATTACCTGCGTAGACCGCATGTTTTGCTTGCGTAGACCGCATAATTGTTCAATTTCATTACTTGCGTAGGCCGCATGTTTTGCTTGCGTAGACCGCATAATTGTTCAAATTTCATTACTTGCGTAGACCGCATGTTTTGCTTGCGTAGACCGCATGATTGTTCAATTTCATTACCTGCGTAGACCGCATGTTTTGCTTGCCTAGACCGCATGATTGTTCAATTCCATTACTTGCGTAGACCGCATGTTTTGCTTGCGTAGACCGCATGATTAATCAATTTCATTACCTGCGTAGACTGCATGTTTTGCTTGCGTAGACCGCATGATTGTTCAATTCCATTACTTGCGTAGACCGCATGTTTTGCTTGCGTAGACCGCATGATTAATCAATTTCATTACTTGCGTAGGCCGTATGTTTTGCTTGCGTAGACCGCATGATTGTTCAATTCCATTACTTGCGTAGACCGCATGTTTTGCTTGCGTAGACCGTATGATTAAACAATTCCATTACCTGCGTAGACCGCATGTTTTGCTTGCATAGACCGCATGATTGATCAATTTCATTACCTGCGTAGACCGCATGTTCTACTTGCGTAGACCGCATTCTTATGTCCAATTTCATTGCCTGCGTAGACCGCATGCCTATGATCAGTTTCGTTGCCTACGTAGACCGCGTGCTCCATTTACATGTCTGTGCTTCTACAGCATTGTTATGCTTCTCACTTACTTTACGTTGTCATGCATTTTCTAAGTACATCAATATGCATGTTGTTAACCACATTGTACCTGTTAAGTTTGCTTTCTTTTCAGGCATGATATTGTATGTACGGTTCATTTAAGGCTGGTGCAACCAGACGAACCGCGCGGGTATATCCACGGTCTAGGAGACCCTAAATCCTCTGGAGGTGCAAGTCCTTCGGTGTTTGTCGTGCCCGAACGACTTTTGATAAGTTGCATTATACATGTATTTCAAGCGACTCGTGTTGTCGCATATTCAAGTTCACGTGCGTCTCAAAAGCCGCGTGTTGTCGCGCATTCCATGCAACATGCATTTTATACATCATTTGCATTTCAAAAACAAAAAAAACACATGCATTGTCACGCATCATCGTAAATAGTTGCATTGTCATACATCATTGTAATATAGTGTATATTGCATTGTAGGTCGCATGCATTCACTGCATCCCTTCCATCTATGGCTTGCGCCTTTCCATGTTTGAGCTTGGTCTGGTATGTGCCCATACTTTTCATGTCGAAACATAGTTCAGTGGACCGTTCTATGTTAGACGCGGCTTGTACGTGTACATGCCTTTCCTAGGCAAGATCTGGTTTGGCCCGCGTGCCATATCCCTTGCATTTTAGATTGCATGCATTCATTACGTCACCTTCCATCTATGGCTTGTGCCTTTCCATGTTTAAGCTTGGTCTGGTATGTGCCCATACTTTTCATGTCGAAACATAGTTCAGTAGACCGTTCTATGTTAGCCGCGGCTTGTTTGTGTACATGCCTTTCCTAGGCAAGATCTGGTTTGGTCCGCGTGCCATATCCCTTGCATTTTAGATTGCATGCATTCATTGCATCACCTTCCATCTATGGCTTGTGCCTTTCCATGTTTGAGCTTGGTCTGGTATGTGCCCATACTTTTCACGTCGAAACATAGTTCAGTGGACCGTTCTATGTTAGACGCGGCTTGTATGCGTACATGCTTTGCCTAGACAAGATTTGGTTTGGCCTGCGTGCCATGTCCATTATATTGCATTTCCATTCCATTGCATATTTGTAGATATTGCATTGTAGATCGCATGCATTCATTGCATCGCCCCCCGTCCATGGCTTGCGCCTTTCCATGTTGAGCTTGGTCTGGTATGTGCCCATATTTCTCGTGTCGAAACATAGTTCAGTGGACTGTTCTATGTTAGACGTGGCTTGTATGCGTACATGCCTTGCCTTGGCAAGATTTGGTTTGGCCCGCGTGCCATATCCATTGCCATTTCCCCAGCATATCCACATATATTGCATTGTAGTGTAATTTTTGCATCTAGCATTAGGATCGTAGTCCTTTCCCCAGCGGGTCGTTTCCCCACTTATGTCATTCCCCCCAATACTTGTTCTTGTGTCCGTCTACATTACTCATAGTTCAGTAGACCGTTCTATGGTAGACGGACTTGTTACCTCCATCAATCTATTGGACATAGGCGTGGTTTCGAACTGCTCATGATTGGATCATGATCCAATTGCTTTGCATATAGTTTGCGGTGTTTCAATTACATTGCATCTTTATTTGCATTGTTTATACATTGTTTTGTATATATTGCATATCATTTTGCATCCATTTTTGCATTATCATGCATGTTGCTAACAACTTCGTACCTGTTGAATTGCTTTCTTTTCAGGCATGATATTGTATGTACGGTTCATTTGAGGCTGGTGCAACCAGACGAGCCGCACAGGTATTGTATCCTTCGAGTGAGAAGTATCGAGAATTGCATAATTCTCTTACATCCTTTCTGCATGGTAATGTAGTTTGGTGTATGCTAGCTTAAAACTGTCGCATGTTATGCTTCGTTACAGCTTTCTTTGCATGATCATAAGTTATGTTTGGCTTCGTGCATTGTCTTGCATTTTGCCCCTGCCTTCGGGCGCATACCTTGTTTGTCTTGCATGTTTGTCTAAGTCTTCGGCCTTGTCAAAAATGGGTCGTCTCTGGGCTTTGACATTCACTCCCGTCATTGTTATGACTTTCGAGTTCTGTCAAAGAGGGGCAACTGTAGACACCCCATTTTTGACCGTCCTCAAGACTTGGACGTCACCGTTTGAACACCCGGTGATTATCCATGTTTGTGTTCGTTTGGAGTTCCCGGAGGTCTCGGCTACGCGCCTTGCCTCAGGATCTCCGAACTCGACTGTTTAGTGTCTGGTTTTGTACCAAACACTTGTGTTTTGCCTTGGAGGGGCAGGGAATGCCTTGTGAGGCATCCCCACACATCATCGGCCATGGCCAGAGGCCACCGGCTGGTGTTTTGTTGCCATCGGCAATATATATTGCCGGTCGGCACTATTTGTTGCCGGTTGGCACTCAATTTTGTCAAAATGGCATTTTTGAGTGGCCGACTACTGTTCATCTACTTTATGTAGATATTTTGTGCCAACTGTGATAGCTGGCACCAACTCTGTTCCCCTCCATACACGTGTATGGAGGGATTTCCCTCTAAGCAAGCTTATTTGACAAGCTTTACAAGAGAGAGCTCTATAAGAGAGAGTCTCCTCTCTTGGCATTAGGGTTAGACAACATTTTAGAGGGTTTTGATATTAGGGTTAGGAATTTGTATCTATCCTATATCTCTCTCTCTCTTTCTTGAGCTTAGTGTGTGTGTTTTGTCTTGCTTTTGCTCACAAGCACCCACCATTACACCATCCCTTGGAGCTGAGACCTCTTGAGGGTTGTTTTTGAGGTTTTGGAGCTGGTTTCAACCAAAAAGAAGCTGCTGGTCCACCATTGTTGAATGGGTCTTCAAGGGTAAGAAACTAGTCCCTTTATTCCCCATTTTTGCATACTTATTTTGCCCATCTTAGAACTGTTTTTGTTCTTAGTGTATAACATAAAAAAGTTCTGTTTTTAGGCCCTCTAAATAGTTTGTTTAGAGTGTTTTGTGGTTTGGAGGTGTTTGACCCCTCTTAGGCCTTGAGAGGCCTCATTTTGTGCTATTTTGTGTAAACTCCGAGACTTTGGTGTTTGGGCCTCCTCACCATTGAAATCGTGAGGGATTTCAGTGGTGAGGATGGTGCCTTGAAGTCCCAAGAAGGAGAGGGCCACCCCCTCTCCTTGTTGTCCTTGAAAGGACCATTTTTGGCCTCTTGAGGGAGCACCTAGCTAAGCTTCATGTTGACCATGCCTTAGCTGATTTTTGTGCTTATTATGTCATAATATGCCTCTGTTTTTAGTTGGTTTTGGTACACCATGCATGCTTAGCATACCTACCTTGTAATGCCACTTTATTGCCTTAACATGCCTTAGGTTGTAAACTCTTGTTCTAACATGTTTTAGGCTTAGCTTTGTGAAGCTTTTGTGTATATTTTGCCATGTTTGAGGTCTGTCCATAGTTGTTCGGGTCGGCCATGGCATGCATTGTATAGCCCCTTTGCACTTTGGCTTGTTGGCCTTAAGTGTGTGAATGTATAGCATGCATCCTTGCCTTAATTTAGTGGGTTGGGACCATTTGCCATGTTATTTTAGTCCCTTTTTCATGCTTGTATGCTTGCCTTGGACACCTCTTTAATGCTTTGAAAGCTTGTGTAGCATGCTCCATGTTTTGGCATTTGTGCATGCCTTTGAATTTAGGTCATTCGGATGCCATCTAAATGATCTTTGGGCTTTGTCTTAACATGCTAAAGTTCTGTTTTTAGTCATTTAATTCATGCCATGAGTGGTTGCACTAAGTGTAGTTCAATGCTTCTTTGGTGGGCCTTAGGAATTGGACCATATTTGCATACATGTGTGCGTGTGTTTCGGGCCTCATTTCCTTGGCTTTGGCCACTGTTTTGGGCCTAATTAGAGCTGCCCAAATCATGTTTAAGTCCATCTCTTTGTTTGTTGCATGTACTCCTTGTATGTTGTAGCATATTGGTGAGTTGTTGCATAATTGAACTTGCATGATTGAATGAAGTCACATGTTTGTTTACATGCTTAAACACCCACATTGTGCCTTGCATATTTGTTGGTTGCATTATCTCATGCCTTGCATGCTTGTTTGCATAGTTTGTGTACCTAGTGTACATCACTTGCTTGTATGCTCATGTTGCATGCTAGCTCGTATGATTAGGATTGTATTGCATTGGCATGCATGTTCTACCTCTTGACCAAGTCATGATGGAGGTCGAGTCCCATTGGTTTGTTGGTTTGCATTGCATTTGACATCAAAATGTGCACACTTGGTCCCTTGGGCCATCACGCATGGAAATGCGCGATTGATGGTCCGAGAACCAAGGAACATGCCCCTTTGAGTCACTAACAGGATAAGGGACATGATTGGTGCATATATGGCTTGAATTGTATTGCCATGCTCTGCCTTGCCCTCTGTTACTGTCAATTGCAGATTCTGCAGGAACTTTTTGCCGACCGGCAGTGCTAGGTGCCGACCGGCAATCTTTCCATGGCCGATGGACTCATTCACAGCCGGTGAGCACATGCCACTGCCGGTGGCCATTCTATTCAGCCGGTGGTGTCTCCCAATGTCCAGGGAAGCAATCCTGAGACTTTGGCAGTCTTCAGAGGAGCATAGCAGGGAAAACAGAGGCAACCTATGCATGGCAGTGCACTTCCGAGCAAGACCCGAGCATGCGTGCATCGAACTCTCTTCCCGAGGCGGTTTACTGCTTTTCCTAGCTTAGTTAGTTTGTTAACTAATTATGTAATTTGTAATAATTAATTAGCTAGCTTAGTTAATTTGTTATTTAATCTGTATTATTCTTTTGGTCCCTCCGAGCGAGGGCGAATCTGTAATAAGTGTGGGTGAGTGTGTGCATGTCTTCCAACCCCCACTTCTTTCTTCCTTTTTATTTTACCTGTTTATGATGGTAGATCAGGGCATGTTTAAATTAGCATACCTTATGCTATGCATGCGTGCATCCATACATTTGTCTCGCATGCACCGGGCTCGGTACATCATGCTAACTACATTTGTACTTCAATTCCAAATTGAATACGTGCATCAATTGATTACATTTCACATGCCATGCTTAGGTTAGCCGGGCCTACTCTAATTGCATTCCGTATGCGTTGCATTAGATATTTTGACATAAACTAGGACCACACATGTTGGCTAACTAGTTTATTGTTTTGGCACGGAGTACGATGTAAGTATTTATGCTTTAGCATACCGCATGCGTGTGAATGCTATCATGCCAGTATGCTTACCATGTGGCTAGATGCTTATGTGATAAACTGTTTGAATGCCTGTGGGTGAAGGTTGGGTTGCCTGAGTTGGAATAACTCATTGAAATCCATGTTTTTTTTTTAGCCTACTTGCGAGTAGCAATTCCAAAACGTTTTCCAAAACAAATGGACATGCAATGCTTTCTCCCAAATTAGGCAATCTAGTCTATACTTGTTTGCTGCGCGCATAACATAGTAATTCTAGGCTAATAAATGGAATAAGAACACATAACGCTTTAAAAAAAAACGGATATCACGGTTAGTAGAGGCCGATCTTCGGATCGGGCGAGAGGGCGTGCTCATAGCTGACCTTCCCCAATCGTACCCTAGCTCCCGAGCCAAGGCAACTCTGGTGATGACGGACATGTGGCCTTCGGCACCGAGTCAGGGTTTCCTAAATTCCCTCATAAAAATATTTAGGTGGCGACTCTGTATCTGGCAAAGCAGTCCATGTTTGGCACTTCTTTTCAAAAAATCTGTTTCTCAAAACGATTTGCCGGATTTGGACTCTTTGGTTCAAGATTAAGAACCGTGACATCAAATCGAGTCCGAACTGTAGCGCGGGGTCCCTCGCGGACGTGCTACAATAACAAGCAAACATCCCCTTATCTTCGACTATTTTCTTCCATCTTCCTCCATTTCCTTCTCCATTGGCAACACCACCACATTTCACAGTGGGAGCAAAACCTTGAGTAGGGACGAGATGGTGAGAACTCTCTCTTATAGTCTCTTTTGAAAATCTCTCTTTCCTTCTCTCCAACAACACACACTAAATCCATCACAACCATTGTAAACTTGGGCTACTACAGTTGGTTTTCTAGTGCGCTTGTGTTGTTGGTCGGTTGCTGGTTGGTTGTTGGTTTTCTGTTGGAATGCTTGTTGCTGATGATGGTTTAAATGCGAGCAAACTAATTTTTATCAAATATATATAAAAATAAAATTGTATATATTTTAAATGCGAGGAAACTAATTTTTATAAAATAAAATTGTATTAAAAAGTCCTCCAATATAACGTTCCAACATACATAAATATATATATCAATGTTTCACTTATTACAAATACTTTAATAATTAAAATATTATGTACTCTAATATTACACATTGAAGCATGAGGATGGAGCATAGCTCGCTTTCGGAGAGCTGAGATACAGGTTTGTAAAATTAATTTAAATTGAATAGATTACAATTGTCTTTTTTTTCGTTGTGACAAATGCAATAAATTAAATAGGCTATGATTATTAAATCGATATAATTTTTCTGTGTTCACCAAATAAAAAATGAAATGTCCAACATCTTTAATAGTTCGAATTATCAAAATGAGATATATGACAGACCTCATAAGACTAAATAGCTCTTCAATTCAAATTATGGATCGGAGAGAATTTCCTTATATAAAATAACTACATTAGTGGTTGTGTTTTTTTTTCTCTCTCTAATTTAAGAGTGGATCGGAGAGAATTTCCTCATATAAAATAACTACATTAGTGATTCTTTTTTTTGCTCTCTCTCTAATTTGAGAGGTTTCATTGGGAGTAGGGAATCGAATTGAGAGGAAGATCCCTTTCATTTCAAAATTTGGATTAGAGAGCATTATTTTGGCCCATGAGGCCTACAACATGCCGTGTTTCGATAATCTGAATCGTTCATTTTATCAAGCACTTTGCATATTTCATCTACACAAAAAAATTTAAATCCAAACAAAATACATTTAAATTAAGTGCATCTGAAAAATACATTTAAGTGCATTTGAAATGTAAACAAATCATGATCATGAACTAGCAATTCTCTCACCATTGCTTCACATTCTTCATTATTTTTTGTTGCTTTAGACAACTGAACAACAACATCCAAATCATCTGACATGAGCTCCTCAAAAGTGAATTCAACTTCCTCATCATCTCCTTTCCATGAATTGTCTCTCTTACTCTTTATCTCTTCAAGAGACATCAATAAATAGGACTGGTATTTCTTCAAATTACTTGCATATTCTTTCAGATCTGACAAGTTAAACTTTGAAACATCCACAGGATGCCAATTCAATTTGTAGAGCGCCGTCGCCAAATCGGAAGGAGTGTCGACGGGAGAAAAAGCGACGCCGGCGATGTGGAGACGAGAGAGTTCCACAGCTTTCTTAAAAAGGCTTTGACGGCCAGTAACGAAGCCAGAAAATTAAATTAGAGGCACTTATTAATTACAATATCGAAAATTTTTACAAAAATATTTCATGCAAGTTTTTACGATTGATTTCGAGAAACATCAAAAAAATAATGTTATTTATAACAAGTGTATCATGGACAATATAAAAAAATATAGATATAAGTCTTAAAATAAATTATATAATGATAAATTATTTTTTTATACAAGATTTGATTAAAAATTCAATATAATGGTAATACCACGTCATTATTAGTATGTGATATCACCAACTAATAGTAAATAAACACATAGAGAGTGAACCTCACATGTCAAATGTAACTAATAATCTAATAAATTTTATATCTTTATAGTGAGATTACTTATACTTGCATGTCAATAATAATGAACTCACCTTTACATTTAAAAAATTTCATAAAATTTTCATAGATAATATGATTTATAATAGTCTCTTCATTTTCAATCAAAATAATCATTATTATTCTCATAATTTTTCAAATGTCATTAACATTTTACTCTAATAATATTTTCGTAATTTTTTTTATTTAAAATATTTTCTTTATATTTGCAACAAAAAAAAAAAAGAAAAAGAAAAAGAAGAAGCCCAAGATCCAAGTGGGGCACGTGACCCCCCTGGTCGTCACTTCCCTCCGCCACTGTTGGTGGCACTTTGTGAAGCAAATGTTGCAAGATTTTGGACAATCAATCCTCGCAATTTGTCTTTGTTTCTTCTCCATCATTGTCTTTGTTAGGGTTTCAGGGTTAGATCGATATAATCTATAATATATAGATTGAGAGGCACGAAGAGCTCACAATAACGGTGGGAAAAAGAAGGTAGTGTTTTAGGGTTAGATTGATAAAGAAATTTCCTATAAATCAAGCTAAAATAGCATGGCCCCACCATTTTACACTAGAAAACTAAAGAGTAATAATAAACAACTTAAATACTTGGCCACAAACTTGTGGCGATGGATTTAAGTAGGTAAATCATAAAAGCATACCTACCCTAGAAACTTGTAAGCAATTCCTTGCAATTCTGTTGAGTTCAAGCTTCAGTAATTGAATACTTACACATACATACATACTTGTACATCTAGTTTTTCAAAGAATTTCCAAAACATGTCCAACCTTGGCTGTTGTTCCAATAAAGAACAATAAGAGCTGCAATAGATCCATCATTTAGTTTGAAGGTCAACCAAAAAAGATAATATGGCAATCATCTGCCTGACTTCCAATTATTAACAGAAAAGAAAAAACAAAATGCATCTTATGTCTCATACAAGCTATGGAAAGCAATGTGCTTCTTAAGCAAACCAAGTACAAAAGCAAAAAGAAAGAAATTCAACATAAAGAAACAATACAGAATGTAAACTAATGCTATTGAATATTCAAACATTTCAACCAAAAAGGGAGAGCAAGATAAAAGGACGAAGCAAGGCCTTTTGGGTTCACTTGAAAGGCCACCTTACCAAAAAAACAAAAACAAATAAACATATATAAGCTTTGCTCCATCAACATCAGGTGAACAACAATACCCATACAAAATAAACCAATCTTTTCTAGAAAGTATAAATTTTTCAATGGAATCAAACAGATCCATAGTAAAATAAAAATAAATAAAAATAACAATGAATAATCGAGCTCAACGGAACAAGCATGGTCAATATCTAATGATTGATTATGTTGTTAACGCCCTAAAGACCAATTATGCTTTGGAATGTGAGAAAATTGGAGGAGTGGTATAGATTGTAAGTTTCCATTTTATACAATTCTTCTAACAATGTTAACTTCAATGGTTCTTCTTAAAGTTTAAATCTTGGATTCACATGCTAGGCTGCAAAAGCAGAAAAAAATTTGTTGTTATTGACCCACAAAAGGGTTTGAAAATTTTCAAAATTAACCCTAACAATTGCAGAAATTATTACAGATATTTGACTAAAGTGATGAACTGAGCAAACTCATTATTAGCCAATCCAGTTCTTGAAAGAAGGTGGTTTGGAACGATTTCGCTAAGTCGGCCCAACAGGGATAACACCTAATTCTATATTATAGACCTTTCTACACAGACAAATATCTCAAACATACACAGGCACATTCATAAGAATTATAATTATTAACAATTGATATAACCAGAGGATTGCTTATTAACTAACTCCGTGAACACAATAAAACCAAATAATTAAAAAGCAATTATTCAGGGAACAACAACAACAAGAAAACAAGAGAGAGAGAGAGAGAGAGAGAGAGAGAGTGCATCACAAGCTCTGAAAGCGATATGTTGATTCTACTTGAAGAATAAAATCTTAGAGAAGCCTATAACTGAGGTTGTTTGTTCCTTCTCTCAAACAAGGAGAGAGGGAGAGAGGTTTGGGGGATTCATAAAGAAAGGACAGGGAGACGGTTAAAAATCTGAAGTGACCATGAATTGGTGGTCTACTGCTGCAATTGGAAGACTATGTTACTCTTGTAACAGCTCTGGTAGATTGCTAATCAAGCAAACCACAGACCATGAAAGCTTGTTAATATAAAAAATAAAATAAAATCATGATTGGCCTCCAAGTTTACATGTATTTGATTATAGACCATAGTAGTTAATTAAGTTCAAACCATGGCCAAGTCAACACAAAACAATTTATCAAACTAAAATTCATGCCTATATATACACATGCATAACACATCTCCAATTACCATCTCTGCCAACTTGACAGCCTTTCTTTTATGGTCATGTTTGAATTTGAGTTGTGACAATTGCTTTCTTTTAATGATTTTTTTTTATTAAAAAAAAAAAGATTCTATCAAACTAAAAAACTCTAAAAACTAAAAGCATAAAATCAGTAACGATTCTACCAAAATGATTGGAATTGAGGGCTTTAAATTGAAAACAAAAGCATAAATCCATAAAGGATTCACAGGTCTTCCAAGAAACTATAAGTAGAAGTACTCACCCATAATACCAATAGAGAAAGTAAAAAAAAAAAAAGTCCTTTGGTTGATCAACCTTAAATATATCATCCTCCAAATGCATAGACCAATTTGATAGCATTTTGCTAATAAACAAAGTAAAAGAAAATCTGAATGCAAAGTATAATAAGAAAATTTTAAACGATAACCTTCTTGGCATTAGGATCTAGAACCTCCTTTGGGATATCATCATAACCCTGTGAAAACAAGACAATGTTACAGTCCAACTGCAAAACCAATATTTTAAGTAGTCAAATGAATTCAGGAAAAAACAAAGATGGTTTGGTAATGCAATATTCATTACCTCTAGCTTTTCATCCCAATCTTTTGGCTGTCATCAATAAATAGTGGAGTCATTAAAAAAAACCCTTAAATATATCATCCTCCAATTGCATAGACCAGTTTTATGTTAGAATAAAATCTTTGTGATTGTGATTCTACTTAGCTGTCATTAGTTATAGTTTCCTTTTGAAACCTTTTCCGTCAAAGGCACCTCCTCCCTATCAAGCCGTTGATCTCTGCCCATGTCTTCCTCTATTTGAAACGAAGTATCACCCTGAAACTCATCATTAGCAACCATTGCCAAAGGCTTCACCAGCAAAGACAACTCTCGCCCCTCATACCCAGCTCCCTCTATCGATATTATCGGCCCAAGACAAATTTCTTCACTTTCTCCTGCCAAAACACCTCCTCCTCCGCCTCTTGTCAAAACACCTCAACCCCTTGTCAAAACTCAGCACCTTCCAAATGATCATGATCACATACACCATCGTCATCCAATCCTTGGTTAGCCACATTGACCATTGAATCGACAAGGTCTGCCTTCTTCGATGAGAATGGCCCATCAAATCAATTGGCCCTAAACTCAACTGGATTGACGACCTGATTGCCCACATGTCCACCTGTCTCGATGCCCCAACCCACCAAACTTGAGTTCAAGCCTTGGCATAAAGAGTAAAAGATATATGACACTGGTGGGTTTGACCTAGTCTGCTTTCTTAAGCCTTGAGGCATCGAGCCCACATTTCGTATAGCCATTTCAGCTTCATTTACTTGGCCTAAACCACTTTTATCTGGCACAAGACCCAAAGAAAAGTCTTTGAGCCTATTAATAGTAGGCCCAAAAGCCTTATTAACCCTCACTCTTTGTTTGCCCAATTGCAATCTCCTCTGCTAAAAAACATTTGGTTTCCATACTTGAGGAGGCCCATGTGAATATACCTTCCTCAAATCATGCCTGAAATCACGTTAAGCATATATTGTTGAAGACCATTCTCACCCCCACGAAGCTTGCCTACCTTCGACGACCTCCATTCTTTCACCACCGAGCCTTCCTCCGACCAAACAGGTAAGGCATACCTCCATCGGCCCCAACGAACACTGATTCCCACTGGAACACCAGCCGCAGAAGCACGGACTCTAATTCGAACACACCCTATAGATTCCATATTCAATGTCGCACCATCTACCTTTAAAAAGCCACCGTATCGATCTCCAATCCCGAAATACCTGTTCCACTCGAAGATGAACTGATAGCCACAAGACCTGAACCCAATTACTCTACTTTAGTAGAGAATTACGGCCCCTCACACACAACACTGCTGGTAATCACCAATCCACCAACAATGGTCTGCCTTCAACCACCCAACGACTAGTTAAAATCCTTGCAGTATCATCTCTAGTCGGAAAGGCGAAAAGCACAAATTAACCACCACTCGCCACTACCTGCACCCCTCTTGGGAACTTCCATAATCAATTTCCCACTCCGACATTCGTAACACCTCCATTCTTTTTTCCCCATCTAGCCCACTAGTCCCACAAAGCACAAGTCCAAAAATGAAACCTAGGTTGCCTCAGACCCCTCTTGAACCTCCACATCACAACCACCTGCCCCATGAATCACCATAGCCCCCCCAATTGGCCATGCTCTCCTTTTGCTCTCACAAACTCCACCCTCTCGCTTTACCCATCCATTTCCAATAGCAAATATTTCCAACAACAAAGCCCCCTTCCCATCTATCCCCAAAAGAAGATTGTGGGAAGAAAATTTGATTTCGGTGATCATCTATCTGCACCACCATCTAGATCACAACCCTATCCTCCTCCAATCGAAGCTAAACAGTCACACTCCGCGCCTACCAAAGACACGACCCAAGAAATGTCCAACGGCGGTAGCCCTCTTAGAAGCCTTGCGTAACTGGCCCACCACCCATTTTATCTCCCCACCAAACAACTCAATTGCCCTACAAATCCCTTGGCCACACTCAACAATGTCAGCCCTACGTTAGCCAATCGCATCTGTTGTCCCTTAATTGAATTCAAAAAAATGATCGCCAAGGAAAATCAGTCTCCGACCAAGCCCATCCGACTCCGTTCTATATCATTTTAAAAGGGCTTTGTATTCATCGCACCCTACTAGACTGTATCGTCGATTTATATTTGACATAGCTAGATCTAGATCTAGGGTTCTTATTCTATTAGGTATGGGGATAGTAGTTGGTAATATTGTTAGATTGCATGTTTGAATAGATTATAGCTTTCTATTATATTATTGAAAATAACATGCTATTCCTACATACAATAGAATGAATCACTTGATAATATTGTTGGTACTATTGTTTGATCTGTCCGAGTTGATGTCCTCCTAAATGCTTACCTACAAAATCCTTACCGACAATGTAGACAACCAAACTGGTAGTTTGTACTCTAATAGGGGCCTTTTTCCACCAAAGAAAATCTAGGACCCTGAGCCAACAAGATAATTTCTTATTCTGCCTAGATACTAATTAGGTCTTCAATGTTTTTTAATTTATTTTATTAATGACTCTACTATATGTTGATGACAGCCAAAAGATTGGGATGAGAAGCTAGAGGTAATGAATATTGCATTACCAAACCATCCTTGTTTTTTCCTAAATTAATTTGACTACTTAGAATATTGGTTTTGCAATTGGACTGAATATTTTCTTGTTTTCACAGGGTTATGATGATATCCCAAAGGAGGTTCTAGATCTTGATGCCAAAAAGGTTATCATTTGAAACTTTCTTATTATACTTTGCATTCAAATTTTCTTGTCCTCTGTTTATGTAACGACCCTAAAATGCGTATAGAAAGTTATCCTTATTTAATTAGGGGTTAATGTGTTTTCTATTGGAATTAAAGAACTATCCGTTGAGTTATGTCTTTGAAACTGGAATTGGTGACCCTTACCAAACAATCTGAAATTTTTCCCTCCGCTCGAGCGAAGTAGTTGGCGCTCGAGCGTACTTTTGGGGTTTCTAGTAATTTTGCAGGCAGACTGAAATTCTGGGAGAGGTGATTTTCCGCTCGAGCGTATAAGTGGGCGCTCGAGCGGGTCACCTGGTTAAGTTTGATTTTGAGACACGTGGACTCATTTTTGATGTTCTTCTTAGTGTGTTTGGAATGTTCTTACCTTATTTTGGGTTATTGATTGAGATGTTAATATGATGGTAAAGTAAGATTGGATCAAAAACTTTAATTTGAATAATTCATTTACGACCAACCGTCACTCTTTTGCCCTTTTCTTTTTCCGCACTTGGAATTTGGATGTGAGGTTAGAACCATCGAAAATTTTATTTTCGGGGCTTCAATTTGGACACAAGAACGACCTAAAACGGAGTCCGGATGGGAGAGTTACACCTGTTTGAAGTTTTAGAATCTGTGCTGAGAGCAGGTCCGCTCGAGCGGGAATAGGGACGCTCGAGCGGGTTTTTCGGGGCAGCAGCTTTAAAAACGGGATTTTAGATCATTTCTTATATCTTTCTTCCTCCCTCTTCCTTCCTCTTTGCCTAAGTCCGAAACCCTAACTCTCAAACCTTTGATTTCATCTATTTTTACCAACAATCCACCATGGATCGTGCATCAAGGGTGAAGAAGAAGTGAAGATCAACTTTTCCAACCGATTAGATTTTGGGATTTCGAGAGGATGCATTCAACCCAGCTTCTTTGCTTCCAATTTCGAGGGTCAGCTACAGGGGCGGACCAAGCACCTGAACACTGTGAGTAGTAGTACAAAAGTGTACATTTTATCTACTGTTGATAATTATTGTCACTAATGCTCTGTTCCTTGTAAGTGTTATACGAACATTTATGACAATTGGAAAGCAATGTGAACTTATATGAACGCTGAAAGATTCGCGTACGTTGGTATGATTTTGAAATCCTTATGTTCTGTTAATGACGAATATTAGCCATTTGTTATTTATCAGCATGCTATGTTATTTCTTAAAGAATAGGTGGAACCTATGTTCATCCTTGAAGAATGATATTTGTGTGAATCTAAGATTATGTTACGAAGGGACCCAAGATCGTTTAGAATCTATGATATGAATATAAAGGTTTACCATCAGTATGCAACCACATAAGAATATGAATTATTCTATGTTGTTAAGCGCATGAGAATGATATGATATAACAAGAAATGCTCTGTTTTCTATAAACTTAATGAATGATTATTCATATATGTGGAAGTATTCACATCATCTTTAGCACAAGGCCCTTACCCAGGGGTAATAATACCGTGGTTCAAATAATTAAGTTACAAGTTTACGTATGTTCTAAGTTTAAGTTTGTTATAAGTTTACGTATGCTCTAAGTCAAGAATGTTACAAGTTTATATATATATGTGACAAGTTCAAATATGTACAAGTTTAAGTAAGGTTACAAGTACAAGTATATACAAGTTTAAATGTGTTACAAGTTTTCAAGTTTAAGTATGTTATAAGTTCATGTATGTTACAAGTCCAAGTATGCTATAAGTCCATGTATGTTATAAATTCAAGTATGTTACAAGTATACGCATGTTATAAGTTCAAGTATGTTACAAGTTTAAGTACGTTACAAGCTTAAGTATGTTACAAGTTTAAGTGCGTTACAAGCTTAAGTATGTTACAAGTTTAAGTACGATACAAGCTTAAGTATGTTACAAGCTACGTTACATGCTTACATATGTACAAGTTCAAGTGTACTATAAGTTCACAATGTTGAGGAATTTCTGTATGGAACTCACAAGAATGCTTTTTATTGATTTGCCAGCGCTATTAAAAGGCTAAGTATAAGTAAGTATGAATTCTGATTTCTGTTAATGATTCAAGCATAATGCATATGTATGAATTTATTTTCGTTTATGGTATGACATTTATGTATGGTTTGGTCTGTAAGACCTGCTAATTATTGGTATGGAACAAAGTGCTACTTGGAACTAAGTGCTACATTGTGAGCCACCGCTAGAGTCCATGTGAGACACCTCTTGAGTCCATGCATATGTGAAAATTATGAGGCTGAAAGCCATTCTGTGGAAGTTATGAGGCTCATGGCCATCTGTATAAGTTGTTATGAAATGAAACAAAGTGCTACACGGAACTAAGTGCTACGATGTGAGTTACCTCTAGAGTCCGTGTGAGACACCTCTTGGGTTCATATATGCATGTCCAAGGGCTTTAATGCCGATATGTTTCAAGGGCTTTAATGCCAATATGTTTTAAGGGCTTAATGCCATTCTGATAAGGGCTGTAATGCCAATATGATAAGGGCTTATGCCATTCTAATATGAAACAAAGTGCTACACGGAACTAAGTGCTACAATGTGAGTCACCTCTAGAATCCGTGTGAGACACCTCTTGAGTTCATATATCTATATGTTCAAGGGCTGTAATGCCATTCTGATAAGGGCTTTATGCCATTCTGACAAGGGCTTCATGCCATATGTACAAGGGCTATATGCCACCATGTTTAAGGGCTCCATGCCATATGTTCAAGGGCTATATGCCATTATGTTCAAAAGCTTAATGTTAATGTGTTCAAGGGCTTAAAACCATTATGACTCACGATTGGGGCCTACGACCATTTAAAATTAAAACAGGAACAGATTAACTACATGATCTTCGCATTTATTTATGCATTGTTATGTATTATGTTTAACTTGTGCATTTATGTATCATACTATTCACTGAGCTTGGCTCACCCTATGTTATGTCTGTTTCTGTAGGTAACCAACCAAGTGGTCAGTCCTAAGCCATGACGCTTGTCCTCTTTGGTCAACCTTTCCATGTACAAGCCTAAGAGAAGCTGCTCTTATTTTCATGAAGTTTTGACGAACTTTGGTTTTGCACTCTAGTTGTTGGCCTAAGGTTGAAATGTGTATAATACTTTCTTTCGAAACGTTTTTGATGTATGCCCACTTATAGAGCTGGGCTTGTATATATGTGCGTATATATCCGATATTCAGGTGCATGTTTTAGATTTTATTGTCTATTTAAAGTTTGTGATCCTGGCATGATAGTAGTAGCTCAATGGAGTTTGTTTCTATTGTCAAATTTTGATATTTAATGCTTCCGTTCAGGCCCCATATATTATATATAACAGGTTAAGTGTCCGTTTCTGAAGTGGTCATGCCCAAACTTCTAGGGGCGGGTTTGGGGTGTGACAGTTTATTAGCAAAATGCTAGGAGAAATCGAACTTAGGGAATGATGAGGCCATCACTCTCTTATATATTAATAATAATAATATGAAACGTGCAATAAAAGCCTCAATGCACAACTAATGACAACTAAGCAGAATCACAGTCACAAAGATATTATTCTAACACTCCTCCTCAAGCTAGTGCAAAAAAATATCTCTCATGCCTAACTTGCTAATAATATCATGGAACAGTTTACTTGCAAATCCGTTGGTGAGAATATTTGCTAATTGTTTTCCAGACTTCGTAAAAGGAGTACATATAGTGCCATTAGATCTGGCTACCACATTCTGTTTTTACTTCTCCAAGTAACCAAATTTCCCCTAACAAAGGTACAATACCCCTATGTGGACCTTCTATCAGTTACCTATCCTACCCAATCAACATCTTTATAAGCTTCCACACTAAGATAATCATGTTTGGAGAAATAGAGGCCCATTCCAGGCGAAGAGTTTAAGTATCTAAGAATTCGCATAACTGCAGCCAGGTGTGCCTCATGAGGAGCATGCATGAACTGATTGACCACACTAACCGCAATAGCAATGTCCAGACGTGAATGAGATAGGTAAATGAGCTTATCCACTAGTCTCTGATAGCTCCCCCTGTCAACAGGAACTCCTCCACTATCATCACCAAGTTTTCGGTTTGGCTCTAGCAGTGTGTCACAAGCGTTACTGCCTAGCATCCCGGTTTCTTCTAACAGGTCAAGCACATATTTCTTTTGACAAATGAAGATTCCATCCTTGGACTGGGCAACCTCAATACCGTATGAAATACTTCAAGTTCCCTAAGTTTTTTATTTCAAACTCGCTTGCCAAATATTCCTTTAAACAGGGAATTTCTTTAACATCATCTCTTGTAAGTACTATGTTATCCATATATATAATGAGAGATGTAGTCTTACCATGTAAAGAATGTTTAACAAACAGAGTGTGATCAGCTTGACTTTGTTTGAATTCATATCTAAGCATTGCCTGAGTAAGGCACTATTTGGCATAAACTAAATAAGTGCACTTATTTGGATAACATCACCTCTCTACTTTTCTACACATCTTTTTGTAAGAAATTAAAAAGTATACTTATTTAGATAATCCTAAACAATCCCTAAATCTCTCAAACCAAGCCCTTGGGAACTGTTTGAGATCATATAATGATTTTCAAAGCCTACACACCTTACATTTTATTTTAAGATATTCAAAGTTAGGAGGAATGTCCATATAAGAAAGTGTAAGAAAGTGTTGAATTCATATAGATTACCATGTAAGAAAGTGTTCTTCACATCAAATTGGTGAATTAGCCTATCCAGATTAGCTTCTAGAGAGAGGAGTACCCTGACTGAATTCATCTTAGCAACTGGTGCAAGTGTCTCTTGATAGTTTACTCCATAAGTTTGAGTAAAGCTCTTTGCCACAAGCCAAACCTTGTAGCACTCAATCAAACCATCTGTCTTGTGCTTCACAGTATACACCCACTTGTATTTCACAGTTCGTTTGCCTTTAGGTAACTCTGTCAATTCCCAAGTGCCATTCTTGTAAAGTGTTTTCATCTCTTCAATCATAGCCCATTTCTACTCAGTGGTGGCAAAAGCATCCTGAGGGAGACAAATTAGAATAGGATACTTAGAGATAAGATTCCAGTGGGTAATAAGAATATCAAGATCTATGTATTCGAGGTTATCAGAGTTACCTGGACTCTCATTAGTTGAAGGAGAGGGCAGTGGAAGATTAGGAGAAGTGGTCTCTTGGATCCTAGTAACCTTCTATCTTTTTCTGTCCCTGACATAAATTTGTCCTTGCTCTTTGAGTGTATCAACTTCTATATTCCCAATAGCTGGTTCACATTGTGGTTTACATGATATATCCTCAACAACTAGTAATGGTTCAAAAACAGGTCCTATGCCAAGAATATCTTCACACCAAGGCTCCCCTTGAAGGGATAACTGGGAAACTGGAGAGGACAAGAAGTAGGATTGAGACTCAAAAAATGTGACATCCATGGACACAAACCACTAACGTGAAGGAGAATAATAACACTTATACCCCCTTTTGAGTTGGTGAGTACCCAAGAAAGACACATTTAAGAGAACGAGGATCCAGTTTACCACGAGTAGGGGAATGATTGTGAACAAAGCAGACACACCCAAAAACTTTGAGGCGAATAGAGTGCGAATTTTTACAACAATCCCAAATTAAGTGCAAATCATCTGATGAAAGGTTTGAAATACGAAAAAAAACTCAATCTTTTCTTTTAGTAAATACACCCTAGTAGTGCGAGAAAAATCATCAATGAAGGTGACAAACCATCTGTAGCCTTTTCATGAAACAACACGAGAAGGACCGAAACATTAGAATGAATCAATGAAAAAGGAACGAAACTTTTGTTAATACTTGGAGCAAAAGAAGCTCGGTGTTGTTTGCCAAGTTGACACGACTCAATTAAAAGAAGGAAACAAATGCTTAAGCAATAAAAAAAATGGATGTCCTAGACGCCAGTGCCAAAGCCAAATGTTGTCCTTGGTAGTTGGAGACTGGATGGTATGATGAGCCATGTGATCTGCTTGATCCAAGATGTAGAGACTATTCTCTACTCTACCACTACCAATCGTCCTCCTCGTGATAAAGTCCTGAAAAAGACAATGATCAGGGTAAAAGGTTACACTACAATTCAAATCCTGAATAAGACGACTCAATGGTAGAAGATTAACCAAGAAACTGGAAAGATATAAAACTGATGACAAAGGTAAAGAAGATGTGGCGTGAATTAGAGCTTTCCCAGAAACAAAAGAAATGGTACCATCAACAATCCTAACCTTGTCCTGACCTGAAGAGGGCTTATATTCTGAGAAAAGATTAGAAGATCCGGTCATATGATTCGAGGCACCAGAATCAATAATCTGAGGCAAAGTTCTATGAGATAGGAAAGCATTTGTAGAAGAGGTTAAGTTACTTGAATAGGCAAACAAAGAAGAAGATACACCAGTAAGAGTTGTGGAAGGCCGACGGTCTAGCAAGTAACGTAGAGCATCCTCAAACTCAGAAGAAGACTCAGAGCAGAGTTATATGTATCAACTGCACTAGCATGATGGGCATGCGGATTAGACCCAAGTCCTCTAGACTGGCCAAATGGACCCCTTCGACTACCAGAGCGGTCACCACGATAGTAGTCACAGAACAAAGTAAATTTTTTGGCAATGGTAAAGTTTATTCGATCGAAATCGGATACCGGTCAATAAGAACTTTTAGAAAGTTGTTGCAGAGACCTAGGTGCTATAAAGTATTGACACTTCAAAATAAGTGTTGCAGTCATGTCGGATACGAACACAATTGTCGTCAATTTTGTTGGTAAAAAAGCAATAAATTAAATAAGTTATAGTTATCAAATGGACTTAATTTTTTGTGTAGATGAAATACACAAAGTGCTGGATAAAATGAACGATTCAGATTATCGAAACGGGGCATGTGGTAGGCCTCATGGGCCAAAACAATGCTCTCTTTATGTTGCATTTCTTTCTTTTTGCTTTTGTACTTGGTTTGCTTAAGAAGCACATTGCTTCTCATAGCTTGTATGAGGTACAAGATGCATTTTGTTTTTCCTTTTCTGTTAATAATTGAAAATCAGGCAGATGACTACTATATTATCTTTTTTGGTTGACCTTCAAACTAAATGATGGATCTATTGCAGCTCTTATTGTCTACATTCCTCTATTGGAGCAGTAACCAAGGTTGGACATGTTTTGGAAATTCTTTGTAAAACTAGATGTACAAGTATGTATGTATAATTGTTGTGTGCATACTGTATGTATGTATAAGTATTCAATTACTGAAGCTTGAACTCAACAGAATTGCTAGGAATTGCTTACAAGTTTCTGGGGTAGGTATGCTTTTATGATTTACCTACTTAAATCCATCGCCACAAGTTTGCAACAAAGTATTTAAGTTGTTTATTATTACTTTTTAGTTTTCGAGTGTAAAATGGTGGGCCATGCTGTTTTAGCTTTATTTATAGGAAATTTCTTTAAGCTTATATCAATCTAACCCTAAAACACTACCTTCTTTTTCCCATTGTTGTTATGAGCTCTGCGTGCCTCTCAATCTCTATATTTTAGATTATATCGATCTAACCCTAAAACCCTAAGAATGACAATGACGGAGAAGAAACAAAGACGAATTGCGAGGATTGATTGTCCAAAATCTCGCAACATTTGCTTCACAAAGTACTGTCAAAGCCTTTTCAAGAAAGCTGTGGAACTCTTTTGCCTCCACATTGCTGGCGTTGCTTTCTTTCTCGTCGGCACTCCTTCCGATTTGGCAGCGGCGCTCAGCAAATTGAATTGGCATCCTGTGAATGTGTCGAAGATTAACTTGTCGGATCTAAAAAGTATGCGACTAATTTGGAGAAATTAAAGACCTATTTATTGATGTCACTTAAAGAGATGAAAAGTAAGAGAGACAATTCATGGAGAGGAGATGATGAGGAAGTTGAATTCACTTTTGAGGAGCTCATGTCAGATGATTTGGATGTAGTTGTTCAGTCGTTTGAAGCAGCGAAAAATAATGAAGAATATGAAGCGATGGTGAGAGAATTGCTAGTTCATGATCATGATTTGATTATATTTCAGATGCACTTAAATGTATTTTTTAGATGCACATAATTGAATTGTATTTTGTTTGTAATGAACATTTAAAATATTTTAATCAATATTTTTCATTTTTTAGATGAAAAATGTTTGGTAGCTATGTACCCTAAGAAGCCATCCATGAATGAAAGTAAAGCATGCCCTGCTGTAAAATCCACCAACTCATCAATATGCGGTAAGGGAAAGTCATCCTTCGAACTAGCTCTGTTCAAATCCCTGAAATCCACGCATACCCGGATCCTGCCATCCTTCTTCGGTACTGGAACAATATTGGCCAACCAAGTCGGGTATTCAGATACCAGCAGGAAGCCTGCATCGATTTGCTTGGTGACCTCTTCTTTAATCTTGAGAGCCCAGTCGGGGCGGATCCTTCGGAGTTTCTGCTTAGCAGGTCGGGCTTCGGGGTCAAGGGGGATCCGGTGCTGTACAATCTCAGGATCGATCCCAGGCATGTCTTCGTAGGACCACGCGAAAACATCTTTGAAATCTTTTAATAACGCGACTAAGCGCTCGCGTTCCTCCGAAGACAGCGTGCACCCGATCTGGACCAGCTGCGGGTCCTCCTCAGTACCAATGTTCACGGTAATGATTTCATCCGTTAAGGGTTTAACAAATCTCTCCTGCTCCTGCTCAATTAAACGTTGCAAAACCGGAGGAATTTCGTCCTCGTCGTTTTCATCAAAATTTTGAAAGTCTGAATTTATGCAATAAATTAAGGGCACAGAAAAGTACTCAAAAACCACAGTTACTTGATTCTCATTAAGCTCATCCAAATCGTCCGAATTCTCGGTTACAACAGACTCAAATGAGAAAGAAAAAGACGACCTGGACATAACTGTGGCATCCGGGTTATCATCCCCAGGATTACCAGACTCAGACTCAGTCGAGCTGGAACCTGATTCCGACTCACAGGACTCGGTGGAATCAGATTCCGGCTCACTACCTGACCCGGTGTTGCTGGACAAAAATCCCTCCTCGTACTGCCAAGTGAGAGAGGGTGTGATAGATGCATCTAAGATAGTCGCTGGAAAGCCCGCAGCTATTTCATCTCCAATCATGGAAACCGAGGAATTATCCCCCAAGCACTTTTGGTCGATCGAAGGATCTGAAAGTAGACACGCCAGCGCTACCCCCATCTCAAGTTCGGTGCTCTCAGAATCCACTGCTTTACACTGCTCAACCTTAGCTGATAGGTCTGTCTGCTCTTCGGCAACGTCATCCCCAGGTAATTGCAAGTCGAAGAAGATCTCGAAACCAGGCACGCGCTTCCTCTCCGCGTTCAGCCATGGCTCTGGGAAGCCACAAAATGGAAAGTCTTCCCCCTCCCGGACGAAGCGTCCGTTTAGGGTACCCTGAATGGGCCGATGCATTAATTCAAACGGCTTCCCAGCCTTCTTTGCTCTGGCTCTTCCGGCCATCTCTTTACCCTTCCTCACCCAGTCCTCTTTGGTGGGCAGATAACCCAATCCAAAGGTGTGAGGGTTGTGTGGTACTTCGGCCAATGCCGCGACGCCTTTCCGGTCGCTTCTTCCCAATCCCATTCCGGGGATGTGTTGTAGCTTGTTCATGAGGTAGACGGATTGAGCACTGACGTACACCCCTTCATTCACAGCCATAACATTCTGTACCACTCGAGCCTCAGCCAAAGTGAACCCTGATAAAAACACATCCTCTGTGTCGTGCTCGATTTCCAATACTGGTGTGGACACTTCCGGCGGCGGATGGATTGACGAATTCCCAAAAACAATCGCTACCCCCTTCCCATGAGGGTACTTCAGTATCTGATGTAGAGTGGAAGAGACTGCCTTGACCTAGTGCAACCACGGTCGCCCCAAAAGTAGGTTGAAGGTTGCGGGAACGTCCAAGACATGAAATTCAATGTTGTGTTGTCCTGGACCAACCTTGGTTTGAATTTTGACAGTCCCCATCACTTCCCTGCTGGTATTGTCGTATGCTCTGATCACTTGAGTAGTCGGGACGAAGTCCGCGGGCTTCAACCCGATTGCATACGCTGTCTTGGTTGGGCAGACATTAATAGCAGACCCGGTATCAACAAGTACCACCAGTATCCACTTATCTCTACATTCCACGGAAATGTAGAGGGATTTGTTGTGATTTGTGCCCTCGGGCGGTAGTTCCTTGTCTGAAAAGGTTAATGCCGGGGAACCTCCTCCAGGAAAAACCAGCCCAACCAGCTGCTCTGGTGTAGTATCTATGGAGAGTTTGGACTTGTCCATAGCAGATAGGACAGCTGGCCTATGTACTCGCGATGCCATAAGTAGTCCCCAGATGGAGATGTCTGCTTGTATCTTCTTTAGCTGTTTCAGTACAGCTTCCTCTTCAATCTGCTTCTCCTTCTACTTCTCCGCTTCTCTATCCTTCCCGGATGCCTCAGGTTGGTCTAGGTGCGGGGGCTTGAAGTACCGCCCGCTTCTCGTCATGTGATCCACCTCATCGAGGTACCAAGTGTCATCCGGTTGATTGCTTCCCCAATCTTCATCCGTGTGGGCAAGACATAAGTCATCGTCTTCCCACCATATTCCGCTGGCATTCAAGAGGCACCCGTCTGGTTCGGGTATGTTTGTGCTCACAGCACTTTCAGCCCGCATGCCCACAGCATCCTCTGTCCATGTGCCCGCAGCACTTTCAATCCCTTCATGGATCTTGGCTTTCCCGGTTCTCTCAGAACCTTTTTGTTCAACCTGCGTCAGTGCAGTTTGTTGTTCAATCTTCACAATGCTTCCATCCCGAGCGAAATTCTTCGTACCAGCGCTCTTCGGCAATATAAATTGACTTCCGGCCCTTCCGGCCGCAGCTGATACTCTCGCCCCTGCCGGGCCCTGTTCTGGTTGGGATTCTCCCATCACATCTGGTTGATCGTCGAGCCATCCAGTGGCCTCTGCCGATTCCTCATAGTCGAACCAGTTGATTGCTGCATCCCCTGATTCTTGATCATCGAAAAATTGTAGGTTGGCAAAGTCCTCCTCTACAGCTGTCAGATCATCTGCCCCTTGCTCAAATCCATCTCCCCGGATCATACACAGCTCTCCTGTCTCTGGCAATTCTATACCCAGCCCAATCTGGCCTGTTGACAAGATGTACTCACTCGGATCATAGACTTCCCCAGCAAAACTCTGCCCAGTCCCAGATTCAACAACCCCATTCTCTCCTAAAGTCTGCCCTTTCCCATCTTCGATGGCCACCACCGTCGGCTCTGGTTGGGTTGTGGAGATGTCCAATATGCACAAAAAGTCAGTGCAGTCGGGGAGGAACACCTCCGGCTTAGGTAGGTGGGTGGGAGTAATATAGATGCTAGGATCGTAAGACACGACCCCAGTCTGGATAAGGTTGACTCTTTTGGGCGGTGGAGTTTGGTTGTGTGTAGGGAGGGGGTTGATTGTGACGTTGGGTTTTTCTGGTGGCAAATCACATTTTTATCAACGAGGTCTTGAATCTCGTGACGCAGCCTGTAACATTGGTCGGTATCATGGCCATGCTGCTGGTGATATGCACAGTACTTGGCCGGGTTGTGAGAGGGAGGGAGTGGATTCGGCAATGGCCTCGGCTCTAAGGGCTTGAGATGTCCCTTTCTGATCAAGACCCCCAGAGCCTTAGACAAAGGCATGTATAATGGGGTGAAGGTTCTTTGACCTCTGGGGGGGTATTTGGAGGTTTGAGTATTGCTTCCGGATGCACCGGAGAAGGGTGTGGCTGCCATGGGCCTTGGAAGGGGAGGGGGAATGGTGGCGACCATACTGACCTCCGAAGCTCTTGCGTTTGCAGCGCCGCTCGGGCCTGCATTGTTGTTACGGTTGAAAGTCCTCCTCGATTGCTCCCTATCCTGGTCAAACAGACCTTGCTTCATTGCGTCTTCGATTTGTACCCCTATCTCGTGTAAATTTGAAAAAGTGGGGAAAGGGAGTACAATCATTCTCTGCATCAACTTTGGTTGGAGATTGCGCATAATCATCCGAATTTGGTCCTTATCCGTGGGCCTCAAAGTCATTATTGACGCCTTTGCCCTCCACCGGGTTACAAAGTCTGAGAAAGTTTCCTTGGGTTCTTGCCTTGTCGTTTCGAGATCACGAGTTGTAATCTCAATCTGAGTGTTGTACGAGTATTGCGCGACAAAGGCCTCAGCCATTTCATCCCAACTCCTCTTTACCTCATCTTCTAACTTCGCGTACCAGTGGGCGGCCACACCCGACAGGGTTCGGCCGAACAGCGAAAGCTTCTGTGGTCGGGTTAGGCCCATTGGCCGCAGGATGTCTGAGAATAGCCGAAGATGGACCATGGGGTCCCCGGACCCGTCGAAACGGTCAATTTGTGGCATCTTGAACCTATCCGGCAATGTTACGGCCACGTCGGTATATTCATCCTCGATATCCGAAATAGCCCTTACCCCTTGGGATTTCTTGAAGAGCTTCTCAAGCTTGCTCAATTTCAGACCTGTATGATCAATCTCGAACTCGAAGGGAGAGTCCGGGTGATTGGGTGTATGGGTCTTGGACAGTTGTGGCGGAAACGGGGGCGGAGCTGGCCCCGTTGGAAGATTCGTGTCCTCTTGTAAGTTTTGGAGATTTGGCACAGTGTTCTGGGTGTTAGGCAGAGCGTTCTGAACAGTAGGTGCCTGCTCGGGTAATGGAGCCCCTGGCGGAGGAGGGACTTGATGTGAAGCAGATGCCGCATTCTGCTGTTGCAGTCTGGTAATCAGTTCGGCCTGCTGGGCCATGATCTCGGCCTATTCTTTGGCAAACTCATCCCGACGAATGGCGTCCTGTTGCATGGCTCTCATGGTTTCTTGCATTTGACGCATCATTTCCTCAACTCCTGTCGGTGTTGCCATACTGCCTTGGTTCGTCCGAACTATTGGCAAGTCTATTTCTATAGCAGTAATTGGGATCCCAATCTGACTGTCCACTGACGGGGTAGTCCTCTACTCGGATACACTGCGCTTCCTCGGTCTCTACCTGATAACCGGGGGTAAAGAATGGAACACTGGCTGTCCATCAATTAGATCCTCGGATCGATTGAGTCGACGACCTCGTGTCCAAAGTGCTTAGGAAATGTCTGCTAGGTTGGAAGCAATTGTGCTAGAACTACCCTAGCAAAAGATAAATAAAGCGAAAAGGAAATAAATAAACAGATAAACGGACAGCATAACAGCTTAAAATAAATGCATGACACACAGCCTGGCATAACAACACACGGTTGACAAGCTGAATACACACTGTCCTCAATCACTGATTATTATCCCTGAATCACTGTCCCCAAAGACTGAATCTGATACCCGCAGATAACTGATTCTCAAATACTGACTGATGCCCACAGGCCTGATACTCACAATACTGAACTGACGCCCACAGGCCTGATGCCCAAACCCTGTAAACTGATACATGCATTCGTATGGAGACGCACCCCAAAAAGCACATAACAAGTAAGTGAGAGCCAAAACACCCCTATGTTGGGGTAGGGTTTTCCTGTCCTATTTTGTCAGGAGCTAGGGTTTCACTACGCACACAGCGGTTTCAAACAATCTATAAACGGATAAGCAACCTGTCCTAGTTTGGAATGGTCACTATGGATCCGAATATGCACTAGGTCGAATGGTCAAAAAGGGTGCCCCGGTAAAACCGGGGTTTGTGTTCCCATACTGGCAGAGCCCACAACCGGTCAGCCTTATGGTCATGCCTTGACAAGACAAGCCTCCGGCAAACCGTTCAGGAATAGCAGATGGCAAACACGGTGTCCTAGGCGCACCAATGCAAATGCAATGCAAAGAAACACACAAGTGTAGTAAAAAACATATATCATGAGTTCGAGTCAAGTCCTCTAAATCCCCAGCAGAGTCGCCAGAAACTGCAGACGTCCCCGAACGCCCCAGGAGGGTGAGCTCCCGTTCTGTTCATTTGGGGTCACTACAGCTCAGGACTCTTAAAATTGTCATGGTTCTAAGTCTGAACCAAAGAGTCTAAATCCGGCAAATCGTTTTGAGAAAAATAGATTTTTGAAAGAAGTGCCAAACATGGACTGCTTTGCTAGATACAGAGTCGCCACCTAAATATTTTATTAATGGGGAATTTAGGAAACCCTGACTTGTTTGCCTAAGGCCACGTGTCCGTCATCACCAAAGTTACCTCGGCTCGGGAACTTGGGTACGATTGGGGAAGGTCACTTCGTGAGCAGCCCCGCTCGCCCGATCAAAGATCGGCCTCTACTAACCATGATATCTATTTTTGAAAACATTGTGTGTTCTTATTCCGGTTATTAGCCTAGATTTACTATGTGATACGCACAGCATACAAGTATAGACTGGATCGCCTGAATTGGAACAAAACATTTCCTGTTTGTTTTTGAAAGATGGTTTGCTACTCGCAAGTAGACTTAAAATGTAGATTTTGCCACCCTCAGGTGGGCTTAGAAAAGATGGTTTTGCCACTATCTAGTGGGCTTAAAACTCACAGTTGATGATTTGTTCCAATTCAAATAACCCAACCTTCACCCACAGGCATTCAGGCAGTTATATCACATAAGCATATAGCCTTATGGTAAGCATGCTATTCATGGCAGTCACTCACACGCATGCAAGGATGCTAAAGCATAAAACTCACCGAGTACTCCAAGCCAAAAAGAAGCTTATTAGAAATCCATGCATGATCCTAATTATACAGAAATGCCTAATGCAACACATGCAAAAATGCAACTATAGCAGGCTCGGCTATTCTAAACATGGCATATGAAATGCTACAACTAACATGTATTCAACTTGGAATTGAAAATACAATGCAGTTAGTATGATGCGCCGAGCCCGGTGCATGCAAAACAGATGAATGATGCAAACATGCTGTCATACTGTATGCTAATTGAAATATGCCCTAATCTAACCATCATAAGCAGGTAAATAAAAGGGAAGAAAGACGTGGGGTTGGAAGACATACATCACACTCACGCACACTTATTACAATTATGCCCTCGCACAGAGGGTCCGAATAAATATACAGTCCCGAATAAAAGAATAGTACAGTCCAAATAAATATTACAGTCCAAATATGTACAAATTCCTAATTAATTAACAAATTAACTAAGAAAATAAATAAACTGGCATGCAAGCCAGGGACTGCCTTGATTCCATTCCGAATGATGAATGATGCATGCCCGGGCTTCCTTTTCGCGAAAATCCATGACAATGCCCCAATTAGCCTCTGTTTGCACCTGTTCTTGAAATGCGTGCCAAGCCTCGGAAGACCGCTGATTCTTGATTTGCTGCAACAGAGAGCAGGAAAGGGGCATAGCAATGTATTTTCACAGATATATGCATACCTCGATCCTCGTGCCACCAATCACGCATATCGATGCATGATGGCCGAGGGGTCGAATTGTGCAATTCAATATAGAATGAATGCACATATAAACACAACAAGAACCTAACTCCATCATGGATGATCCGGAGTGTCGGTGACTAGGGAATTGAGACACGTTCCGTCACTCGGAGTACGGAACGTACCTCGTTTCCCGTGCCCAGGCTAACTCCTATCCCGAACATGATGCAATATGCATGACATGCATGAAATGCAACTAAGATACAATCCTAACATACACAATGTTATGGAATGGCATACACGCTGCACGAGGTAATACATAACCGAGCATACACAATGCTATGGATGAAATGGCATACGCAATGCAATAATGGGCTTACACCAACATGAGAGAGCCTCAGCCACACTCACATAGGAGGCCATCAGATGAAAACAAGACAACTCGAAATGCGTGCACGCGTGCACGCAAACCGAGGACCGACCCTCAGGCACCGAAATGCCACTCTAATGAGACATGGCGGAGACATGGAATATGATATGCAAACATGAAAAAATCAGTAGCAAAACGAGGGGCAAAACAGCCCCGAAACAAAGCGAAATGATACCCGATGCATGGAACAAGTCCCGAAACATGAATTTTGGCGCATGAAATGGCCTATAGCTATGCAATGCATGCATAATTGGTACATGGAACGAAAAGACAGAAGCAAGGCAGCCCCAAAATAAGAATTTTTACAGTTCAAATCATAGCCAAAAAGCAAACACAAATAAGGCAAAACTAGCATGCAAAAATGGCCCTAAATGTGAGATAAAGAAGCAACTCACAGCTGCTGACCCCAAACAGATTAGGGCCCTTCAACAATGTTGAAGAGGAGCCCAAAATATGATATTTTACAGATTACAACAAACCCCAAAAACCAGCACAGGTATGGCTAAACTCTCATGCAAGAAATGGGCCAAAAGATGGCCAAAGAAGCAAGTAGTGGTTTCTGGCCTTAAACACAAAGGGGCCCTTCAACAATGTTGAAGAGGGACCAAAAATAATGCATTTTACAGTTGATGGCCGGACCCAAAACAGTATGCAAATATGTCCAAAATGCTATGCAAAATGAGGCCAAAAAGAGAGATATAACATAAAGTATATAAAATATGCCTCAAACCATGAAAGACCCTTAATGAAACATGAAGAATGGGACAAAATAAGACTGTTTTCAGTTCTGAAAAGAGCCCAAAAACAGAAGCACAATAGGCTAATAAATCATGCAAAAAAAGGGGACCAAAGAGGGGTATAATGACAAGTGGCACATGGAGGTCCCAAAAAGTGATGAGCCCTTATTCAATGTTGAATAAGGGCTCAAAATAAGCCTATCTACAGTTTACATCATGCTCCAAAACAGATCACACATAGGCCAAAAATACTATGCAAGATTATGGCATACAAGAGGAATAATGAAGCAAGTGCAAGATGGGGACCTCAAATGACAAAAGTCCTTTAATGAAACATGAAATAGAGCTCAAAAAAATACTACTTTCAGTTATGACCGGAGCTCAGATATACAAGAAAGAGAGGCTAAGAAATGCTACAAAAAATGAGCTAGAAAGAGGGAAATGGTAACTCACCCTTGTAGATCAATCTTTAGCAACTTCTTGGACCAAATTTGCTGCCTCCTAGCCTCTGAGAAAACCTCCAAGCTGCTGTAAATGGAAGTGGTGGAGCGGTGCTAGGTGATGGTGTGAAAATGGGATAGGATTTGAGTGTTTTTTTTTAAGGAAATGAGAGAGATGGAGAGATATAATGCAAGAGGCTCTTAGGGAAATTTTGGTAACCCTTGGACCAATGCTGGAGCCCAGGTATATACACCAAAGAGGGGGAGAAATGGAGGAAAAAAGTGGGGGGAAAACAAGCCAAGTTTCCCCCCAAAAGTTGTTCCCCCCCGGATGTAGGTTTTTGGGGGGAAAAAAGTATACAGCTGTAATATACATATTGCAAGGATCATGGCCGGCCAGGTTTTGGAGCTGCAGGTGGCCGGCCGGCCACCCCCCATGGCCAGCCGGCCAAGGGTCAAAAAGGTCAAAAAGATTTTCTGGCTGGCCACCACAAATTGGTGTCCTCCCAGGTGCCCTCAACACAACCTTGTGGTTCAAAATTGTCAACTGTAAAACAGGAGAGAGAATAGGCCATTTTTAGGAAGGGTTCAAAAGGGTCAGGTGGAATTACTGGCCGGCCACCAACTTTTGTTGTCCTCCCATGTGTCTACAACACAAATATGTGGTTAAAAGTTCAAGAAAATGGCCCAAGGGTGTTCAACATTGGCTTGGAAGTGAGAAAAACGGGCGTCGGAGGGCGCCGGAGGAATATAACTGGTTGCTGAAACAATTGCTTGCCTCCCACTCTTCTACGGCCTTTCTGGTGATGAAACAGAGGTACCTACCAAAAATGAACGAAAACCGATGCAAAACGAATGTTCGAGGGCCAGAACGCGCAGTTCGGGGTCCCGAAAACTACCTGTTAAGCACCGAAAGTGGGACTCGACCACGAAGTGGGTCTCTCAGACCTCAGTGTCCCTCAAAAGGGAGTAAATAAGATGTATGCCAAAAACCGAAGCAAATGGAGGTGGTTAAGCGGTCCCGAACCGAGGCACACGGCCAACGGCTCTGAAAAATCGAAAACCGGACTCCGAAATGGGCAAAATGGCCTACAGCCACAAAATGTAGCCCACGACCACTGAGAGATGGTCTACGGGACCTCTCTCTCCCCTCAGGAAAAGAAACAGAGAAAATCGAGCCTGGTTCGCAAACCGAGGCAAAGCACAAAAGAGGGTTCGGAAATCCGGAGGCAGGGCTCGCAGCCGAGACTCTGAAACTTCTGAACGAGCACGATATGCAATATCACCAAGCGCTCAATCAGTGATGTTTAAGTCTTAAGGTCGGTCAAAAATGGGGTGTCTACAATATACAAACCCTAATATTGCAATATGATCGTCGTTGTCACGACCCGAACCCGCCCCCATGGGTTAAGGACGTAACCGGCCAGTAATCCTAAGATTACCTACGGCCTCAAACCAAAACAGACTTAACACATCAGAGTAAAGGGGCCAAAAGGGAAGCAAAATTTAAAACTTTGTCCATAGAGCTGTGCTTACATGGCACATCAAAACAAACCATACATATGTACGTTAATAACTCACAACAGAAACATAGTGACATAGGTTCTGTACAGACAGGATCATCCAAAACTAAGTCAACCCATAAAAACTATAAGCAGACATATACAAAACTTCGCCAACCTGACAAAATGTAAATACATAACAAAAGGCGAAGACGGGTCTCGTGCGTGAGACACAAGAGCTGACTCTCTCAAAACCTTAGTTGTTCCATACAGACTTCACTGAGGCTGGGTCTGGACTTCTCTTGGCTCACCTACAAACACATGAATGAGCGTGAGCGAAAGCCCAGTGAATAATATCAAATCAAATACAGAAGTTACATAACAATGTAGAACAACACGTTCCAAACGGCCTTAGGCCCAATTCCTATTTCTATTTAACAGATATATATAACTATACGAAATTCAAATCAGTGACTGTAGTTCCAAACATTCTGGCCTTTGGCCCATTCAGATTTCCGTTCATGTCAAAACGGCCTTCGGCCAGTTCATTTACGTCAAAACGGCCTTCGGCCCATTCATTTCTATCAAAACGACCTTCGGTCCATTCATTTACGTCAAAACGGCCTTCGGCCCATTCATTTCTATCAAAACGACCTTCGGTCCATTCATTTACGTCAAAACGGCCTTCGGCCCATACATTCATGTCAAAACGGCCATCGGCCCACTCATTTCTATCAGAACGACCTTCGGTCCATTCATTTCTGTCAAAACGGCCTTCGGCCCACTCATTTCTTCAAATCGACCTTCGGTCCATTCATTTCTGTCAAAACGGCCTTCGGCCCACTCATTCATGTCAAAAGGACCTTCGGTTCACTCATTTCTATCAGAACGACCTTTGGTCCATTTATGTTTATCAGAACGACCTTTGGACCATTTATGTTTATCAGAACGACCTTTGGTCCATTTATGTTTATCAGAACGACCTTTGGTCCATTTATGTTTATCAAAACGACCTTGGGTCCATTTATGTTTATTCATATCAGTCTTACGTCCATAATCCCAATTTAGCAATTCATAAAGCGTATAAGGGGATAGACAATTGGACATTCACAAGCATTCAAATATCGATATTACTCACAGTGATCGGCTTGTGGATTCGCCCTGGAGCTTGACCCTACACATTCCATGAACACAAAAGGGTCATTAACCATTCAATCCGTTCCTTAATTCACATATTCCTCTTTAGGCTTTATTCTTATCTTATCAACTCATTTACAATGCTTAACATATGCCTAAGAGTGCTTATAAGTGAAAGAGAACGGGAAACGAAACACAGAACGCATGAACAAAATTTCAGAAAACAGGGTACCCGCTCGAGCGTGGACTTCCCCACTCGAGCGAACCCTATAGGCCTGCAAAAGTGCTGGTTGCATCAAAAATACGCTCGAGCGTTAAATAGGGCGCTCGAGCGGAAGGCCTGTCAAATAGCTCTCCCCGCTCGAGCGTGAATTACCCCGCTCGAGCGGACATGAAGTCTGCAAAAAGTACCGGGAGCACGCATTTCCCGCTCGAGCGTCAGGTTCCCCGCTCGAGCGGACCTCAAAATTCTGGAAAACCCAGAACTGTGTTCTTGAGCTCCAATTCGATTTTCCAGCTTCATTACTTGCATGCAATGGCTCAAATCTCAAATATAATCATACCAACATGGTACCAATGCAAGATTATAACATTATGAAGCTCAACTTCTTGATTTATCTACATGCATGTCCCATAATATCTCAAACCCATCATCAACATGCTCAAATTCAAACATTCAAGACTTATACTCCCATGATTTGTACATGCATGTGGGAGATGCTCATCATTCTCAACTTAGATAACACAAAGGGTGATCAAAACATGAGTTTCTTTTAACATTTCACATGGACTACACACATTTGTGCTCAAACATACAATTTCAAAGTAATTTCTTACATGCATGCACATATTAAGCTTCAATTCAACAATTCCAACACAATTTCATTTCAATCTTATTCTTGATCACCAAATTAGCTTGAACACACAAAATTACGAACTATAATCCAAGAATTACTCACCTAGAAGCTTTGATCTTCTAAGCTCTAGTCAATTCTTGAGCTAAATCCCCAAAATTTCCAAGCTTTAAGCCAAATTGCACAATTTCTCTCCCTTTCTCTCACTAAGGCCGGCCCTCACTCTCTCACAATTGAATCCCTCAGATTCTTGAGTTCATAAGAGTTAAAGGGGAGTGTAATGCTATCATACAATAAGCCCCACTAATATAATAATTTAATATAAAATATTTGGGCACTTAATTCATCAATTTAATCAGTTTAATCTGACCAGGATCAATTTCTAATTAAATTTCACCGTAGGCTCTAAAAATTATGCCAATCACAATGGCGTAATCAATTTCGGGTTCTGTGGCCGATAAGGCCCTCAATTTAATTTCCAGAGCAGATTATTCAAACAGATATTCCTACGGTGAACAGGTAGAATTCCAAAGTCGCATATATTCACATAATGGCACACAAAAATCATATCAAAACATATAGTCACATACGTATTAGGGACCAATTAGCATATTACGGAACAGGGGTGTTACAGTCTTCCCCCCTTTAGGAAGTTTGGTCCTCCAAACTTATTTTACCTTTAGTCGAAACAATTCGGAACACTTTTCATTCAACGGTTCCAATCATTCTTAATAGTCATTCACTTAATCTCAAAATCAAGCAACGCTCTATTCTCAATCAGTCATAGATTTACCTTTTTCCCAATACAAGGCTTGTACGGTGCCATGCCAAAACTAGAGCGTGAGCTGTTGTTGGAAGCAAAGTTTTCCAACGATGGATAAATCTTTCCAACTCCCCTGAAAAATCTAATGCATATCTTTGGAGCATTCCTTCCAAAGCTCTAACGGTTCTTCCTGATCGTACATCAATTTCCGGATGGAAAACAGCGCCGAATCATAATTCAGTTTAGTATCAAATTCATAATTTGTCCAGATCATATACAGAAATCATAAGTCATGATTAAGTTTACGCGATACATCCATTAGCATTAACAGAACAGAACGGAACAGAATAGAACAGAACATATACACGTGAGGTTACGAATAACCAGTTCCATAAGGGAACCTCCGGGTCCGGGTAACATAACAGAACAGAAGCTGAGCCCCCATTGCCTCTTGGAGGCTTTTCAGAATTCAAACACATTTTAGAATTTCTGTCTAAACAATAGATACTGGGACCCCATGTAACGAGCGATCTTATCGATGTAAACAGTGGCTAGTCTACAAGCATCATACAAAATTTTATAGGGAGAAATGGACAACTTCAATAATTTTACCTACAATAGCCCAAATGGGACTTATACCTTGGATGCTCAAGGTAGCCCCACAACGAAATTCGTAGCCACATATTCCCATTTCCATTCCAAAATAGAGGGAGGTCGAAGTAGTTCCGCCACTATCTGATATTCGGCTTCGACCTATTGGCCCCGAAAAATACTTAGACACACATTCACCAATTACCCTCTTCAAAGCAGGTCATTAACATATTCATTTCAAATGTCAGCTAACTTGTCACAGGAGTTCGGTCTACTTCCTTGTCACAAAAGTTCAATTCATTCTTCAATAGTTCCACAATTCATAATCCGATTCGGTATTTAGCCCAGTGACTCATCACAGTTATCCAAGGTCAATCAAAAGTCTTCTGAAATTCAAAGTGGATCCAGACACCGATTCTCTAACCAACAAAGGTAGTATCGAGGCAATTACCCATACAACGTATATAGTCCGTATATCCTCATAGTACCAATTGTAAAATACAACAACACTGAGGCAGTCGACTTCTAATAGAATACACGTATTCTCAGTTCACTCGACAGTTTACAGTTTGCAATTCACAATTCAGTTCAGTATTCAATTCTCTGTTCCATCGAGTCTTTCTACTTTATCTGATAGTCGTCGAAAGCATAAGACAAGTCATATACGTAAATCCCCATGATGTCAAAGGCATTATCAAAGGAGTCAATCGCATGTCAAACATAATTCACACATTCTTAGGGTTCTAATCATAGAATATAATGACACTGGGTGGTTATATACAAAGCGTACCGAATTCACGCACTTTTCGGACAATCAGGGTTTTTCAAAGTTCCTTGGATGTTAAAACATTTACATAATACTAAAGGATGACATTCCGAACAAAACAAAGGAATAATCGTCTCGGAATCGAAGCACACCCGTTCGCGACCGTCGGTGGCCGATTCCAAATCGATTAGTCAAACCCACCCGTACGAAACCGTCGGTGGCAAAAGGTATCGCAATCAAAGGTGCTACATAGGCTTAACATCCCCTAGCACGAAAGGACACCCTAAGAATGTCATCAAAGTAACACAACACCATTCACTATAACCTGATTTTCCCAAAATCTGATAACACTGAAGCAACCACTCTCTCTTACAAAACATGTTCTGATCAGTCAAAGACAAATGCTCAGTACTGCTCATAGTCAAATCAATCTGCCATCATCAGTCCCCATAGCATCAAACCAACCAGGATGGGACAATACACAAGCATCGTTCCTTAAGACACCCAATCACGGGGTTTGTACAATTCGGTTCATTTTTAACACGTATGTTCTCAATAGTTGGGGATTGGTTCTCAACGGTGTTCATAGTTAGATCAATCTGTTGATAGCCCACAAAAGGTCTTTCAATTAAGTCAAGTATCCCAAATGAATTCAAGTTTTGGGTCCATCAGTTTTCCTGCCAATAATAATCCGGTCATTTATTTATAGACAATTCTTAACCCCCTTTTTTACAAAATCAACTTAGATAGAGGTTCTTATCAATCAACCCAAGCAAAGGTCTTGTCAGATTAAATCAAACAAAAGTCCCGTCAAATCATATCTGATGAGGGTTCTATCGGGTCAATTCAGACAGAGGTACTATTGGATCAAGTCAGATAGAAGTTTTCTCAAATAGTGTACATTTGATTCTGTAAAGCTCACTTCGTTCGTTTAGGCACATGGCTGACAGTTTCACAACTACCCTAAATTTATCAGTTCTCAAGGTCGTATCAGAATCATTCATCACAACTGTTCATATCAAAGTGTTTCAAATCACGTACAATACGGTATTGTCCACATAAGTTCAGGTATAGTTACATAAGCATGCAAGTGTTCATCTCAGGAGGCACGTATCATAATCAGCATAGCAGTTCCCAATAAGCCTTATATGCAAGAACATGGTGCACAGTAATACATTATACAAAGTTCCTCGGGTACACATAGTATGGGATTGTTATGCAAAAGTTCCAAATTAGTCACATCACCCAGTCAACTTTCTACCAATCAAAATATATGGTCTCACAATTACAGAGTTCATCATTTAGGGCGCTCAACTTGGTCACACGATTACAGAATCATAATTCCAGTGGTTTAGTCATTGAAGACGATAACATAATAAATCACCCTGAGCATAGGTGTAGATATATATGTGCATGTGCATAGTCAATCAATATCCCAAAACGTATCTCACAAATTTCCCAAACGAGCATATACCTCCAATGAATACAGTCTCATGTGGGTCTAACCAATCTAGATACACATGCAGCAGATATGAAATATATGCCGATCCGAATCAAACAATATCCCAAGCGAAGATGTACAAACGTACTAATTCAGAATCAATCAACACATAAACATTCATTTGTAAACAATATAGATACCTGGGATAATGGTTACAACATTCTGAGTGCTTTCTGGGATGAGTGTGATTACTCCATCCGGAGTAGCAATTTCTACCACTGGTACGGATTTAGCCAAGGCAGAGGACTCATTCACATTTCGTTCAATCCGGGGACAATTCCTTGCCGTATGGTCCATTTTACCATATCTATAACGAGCCCCAGAAGTCTGATAACAAACTCCTCGGTGTTTCTCACACTAGTGGTGGCAAAGGTTCTTGCCGTAGCGGCAACTGACGCTACTGTCTCAAGATCTCTGCCAATTCTTGTACTACTCTTTCCGGACTATCAAGTCGGGCTGTGGAAGAACCTTCCAACCCGTATGCCCTTAATTCACCCATACTCTACACAAATTCTTATCAAACTTTACCAAATACTGGGATGCCCAATACGAAATTAAACACAAAATCACATGAGAACATTCGCACATAGGCACATTGTTATATTCTCCTTTCACATATCGTACGCGATTAATCACTTACGTAACAGATAATTGCATATTTATCAAATATCGCATGTTGAACATTTACTAAGTAATTCTATACTCAAATCATGTTCATATTTCAAATAGACGCCCGTAGGCAGAATTGAATGCACATAAACAACTTTTCATGTATGTGCATTATAACAAAACAAACTTGTTGTACACATTAGTGTAACAATTTATATCTCATATTCGAATCATGTGTGGTACTTCTTTTAGCGTGACATATCGTGTTGGTCAAGCATATCAACATATCTCATACATAGGCCACGGTATTATTTCCCCCGGGCGAGGGCCTGTGCCACGGTATTATTTCCCCCGGGCTAGGGCTTCATGACCATAAGCCACAGTATTATGTCCCCTGGGCGAGGGCCTCCGCTAAGGATACCACAATTATGTTCCAGGGTACTTGTCATTTCATATCATTAACAAATATTTAAAGTTAAACATAACTTTACGGAGTTCTTATTCACCGTCTGATTAAACTTGCATTATACAATATACAAAGAATTCTACGAATATGCATATACTAGAGAGCATATGTAACCAAACAGTTTGTAATGCAAGTACAGCACAACTTATAGCACATAATTGCCCAAATCAAAACACTTAAGCATATTCTCGATGCTTTCGAATTCATACTTATCACATGAATGCATCCTAGATCTTTTCTAGACGCTTATTGCTCTTTTGGACAAGTGCGTGAGTTATTAACTCGTGCTCTGATACCACTCTGTCACGACCCGAACCCGCCCCCATGGGTTAAGGACGTAACCGGCCAGTAATCCTAAGATTACCTACGGCCTCAAACCAAAACAGACTTAACACATCAGAGTAAAGGGGCCAAAAGGGAAGCAAAATTTAAAACTTTGTCCATAGAGCTGTGCTTACATGGCACATCAAAACAAACCATACATATGTACGTTAATAACTCACAACAGAAACATAGTGACATAGGTTCTGTACAGACAGGATCATCCAAAACTAAGTCAACCCATAAAAACTATAAGCAGACATATACAAAACTTCGCCAACCTGACAAAATGTAAATACATAACAAAAGGCGAAGACGGGTCTCGTGCGTGAGACACAAGAGCTGACTCTCTCAAAACCTTAGTTGTTCCATACAGACTTCACTGAGGCTGGGTCTGGACTTCTCTTGGCTCACCTACAAACACATGAATGAGCGTGAGCGAAAGCCCAGTGAATAATATCAAATCAAATACAGAAGTTACATAACAATGTAGAACAACACGTTCCAAACGGCCTTAGGCCCAATTCCTATTTCTATTTAACAGATATATATAACTATACGAAATTCAAATCAGTGACTGTAGTTCCAAACATTCTGGCCTTTGGCCCATTCAGATTTCCGTTCATGTCAAAACGGCCTTCGGCCCGTTCATTTACGTCAAAACGGCCTTCGGCCCATTCATTTCTATCAAAACGACCTTCGGTCCATTCATTTACGTCAAAACGGCCTTCGGCCCATTCATTTCTATCAAAACGACCTTCGGTCCATTCATTTACGTCAAAACGGCCTTCGGCCCATACATTCATGTCAAAACGGCCATCGGCCCACTCATTTCTATCAGAACGACCTTCGGTCCATTCATTTCTGTCAAAACGGCCTTCGGCCCACTCATTTCTTCAAATCGACCTTCGGTCCATTCATTTCTGTCAAAACGGCCTTCGGCCCACTCATTCATGTCAAAACGACCTTCGGTCCACTCATTTCTATCAGAACGACCTTTGGTCCATTTATGTTTATCAGAACGACCTTTGGACCATTTATGTTTATCAGAACGACCTTTGGTCCATTTATGTTTATCAGAACGACCTTTGGTCCATTTATGTTTATCAAAACGACCTTGGGTCCATTTATGTTTATTCATATCAGTCTTACGTCCATAATCCCAATTTAGCAATTCATAAAGCGTATAAGGGGATAGACAATTGGACATTCACAAGCATTCAAATATCGATATTACTCACAGTGATCGGCTTGTGGATTCGCCCTGGAGCTTGACCCTACACATTCCATGAACACAAAAGGGTCATTAACCATTCAATTCGTTCCTTAATTCACATATTCCTCTTTAGGCTTTATTCTTATCTTATCAACTCATTTACAATGCTTAACATATGCCTAAGAGTGCTTATAAGTGAAAGAGAACGGGAAACGAAACACAGAACGCATGAACAAAATTTCAGAAAACAGGGTACCCGCTCGAGCGTGGACTTCCCCGCTCGAGCGAACCCTATAGGCCTGCAAAAGTGTTGGTTGCATCAAAAATACGCTCGAGCGTTAAATAGGGCGCTCGAGCGGAAGGCCTGTCAAATAGCTCTCCCCGCTCGAGCGTGAATTACCCCGCTCGAGCGGACATGAAGTCTGCAAAAAGTACTGGGAGCACGCATTTCCCGCTCGAGCGTCAGGTTCCCCGCTCGAGCGGACCTCAAAATTCTGGAAAACCCAGAACTGTGTTCTTGAGCTCCAATTCGATTTTCCAGCTTCATTACTTGCATGCAATGGCTCAAATCTCAAATATAATCATACCAACATGGTACCAATGCAAGATTATAACATTATGAAGCTCAACTTCTTGATTTATCTACATGCATGTCCCATAATATCTCAAACCCATCATCAACATGCTCAAATTCAAACATTCAAGACTTATACTCCCATGATTTGTACATGCATGTGGGAGATGCTCATCATTCTCAACTTAGATAACACAAAGGGTGATCAAAACATGAGTTTCTTTTAACATTTCACATGGACTACACACATTTGTGCTCAAACATACAATTTCAAAGTAATTTCTTACATGCATGCACATATTAAGCTTCAATTCAACAATTCCAACACAATTTCATTTCAATCTTATTCTTGATCACCAAATTAGCTTGAACACACAAAATTACGAACTATAATCCAAGAATTACTCACCTAGAAGCTTTGATCTTCTAAGCTCTAGTCAATTCTTGAGCTAAATCCCCAAAATTTCCAAGCTTTAAGCCAAATTGCACAATTTCTCTCCCTTTCTCTCACTAAGGCCGGCCCTCACTCTCTCACAATTGAATCCCTCAGATTCTTGAGTTCATAAGAGTTAAAGGGGAGTGTAATGCTATCATACAATAAGCCCCACTAATATAATAATTTAATATAAAATATTTGGGCACTTAATTCATCAATTTAATCAGTTTAATCTGACCAGGATCAATTTCTAATTAAATTTCACCGTAGGCTCTAAAAATTATGCCAATCACAATGGCGTAATCAATTTCGGGTTCTGTGGCCGATAAGGCCCTCAATTTAATTTCCAGAGCAGATTATTCAAACAGATATTCCTACGGTGAACAGGTAGAATTCCAAAGTCGCATATATTCACATAATGGCACACAAAAATCATATCAAAACATATAGTCACATACGTATTAGGGACCAATTAGCATATTACGGAACAGGGGTGTTACAGTCTTCCCCCCTTTAGGAAGTTTGGTCCTCCAAACTTATTTTACCTTTAGTCGAAACAATTCGGAACACTTTTCATTCAACGGTTCCAATCATTCTTAATAGTCATTCACTTAATCTCAAAATCAAGCAACGCTCTATTCTCAATCAGTCATAGATTTACCTTTTTCCCAATACAAGGCTTGTACGGTGCCATGCCAAAACTAGAGCGTGAGCTGTTGTTGGAAGCAAAGTTTTCCAACGATGGATAAATCTTTCCAACTCCCCTGAAAAATCTAATGCATATCTTTGGAGCATTCCTTCCAAAGCTCTAACGGTTCTTCCTGATCGTACATCAATTTCCGGATGGAAAACAGCGCCGAATCATAATTCAGTTTAGTATCAAATTCATAATTTGTCCAGATCATATACAGAAATCATAAGTCATGATTAAGTTTACGCGATACATCCATTAGCATTAACAGAACAGAACGGAACAGAATAGAACAGAACATATACACGTGAGGTTACGAATAACCAGTTCCATAAGGGAACCTCCGGGTCCGGGTAACATAACAGAACAGAAGCTGAGCCCCCATTGCCTCTTGGAGGCTTTTCAGAATTCAAACACATTTTAGAATTTCTGTCTAAACAATAGATACTGGGACCCCATGTAACGAGCGATCTTATCGATGTAAACAGTGGCTAGTCTACAAGCATCATACAAAATTTTATAGGGAGAAATGGACAACTTCAATAATTTTACCTACAATAGCCCAAATGGGACTTATACCTTGGATGCTCAAGGTAGCCCCACAACGAAATTCGTAGCCACATATTCCCATTTCCATTCCAAAATAGAGGGAGGTCGAAGTAGTTCCGCCACTATCTGATATTCGGCTTCGACCTATTGGCCCCGAAAAATACTTAGACACACATTCACCAATTACCCTCTTCAAAGCAGGTCATTAACATATTCATTTCAAATGTCAGCTAACTTGTCACAGGAGTTCGGTCTACTTCCTTGTCACAAAAGTTCAATTCATTCTTCAATAGTTCCACAATTCATAATCCGATTCGGTATTTAGCCCAGTGACTCATCACAGTTATCCAAGGTCAATCAAAAGTCTTCTGAAATTCAAAGTGGATCCAGACACCGATTCTCTAACCAACAAAGGTAGTATCGAGGCAATTACCCATACAACGTATATAGTCCGTATATCCTCATAGTACCAATTGTAAAATACAACAACACTGAGGCAGTCGACTTCTAATAGAATACACGTATTCTCAGTTCACTCGACAGTTTACAGTTTGCAATTCACAATTCAGTTCAGTATTCAATTCTCTGTTCCATCGAGTCTTTCTACTTTATCTGATAGTCGTCGAAAGCATAAGACAAGTCATATACGTAAATCCCCATGATGTCAAAGGCATTATCAAAGGAGTCAATCGCATGTCAAACATAATTCACACATTCTTAGGGTTCTAATCATAGAATATAATGACACTGGGTGGTTATATACAAAGCGTACCGAATTCACGCACTTTTCGGACAATCAGGGTTTTTCAAAGTTCCTTGGATGTTAAAACATTTACATAATACTAAAGGATGACATTCCGAACAAAACAAAGGAATAATCGTCTCGGAATCGAAGCACACCCGTTCGCGACCGTCGGTGGCCGATTCCAAATCGATTAGTCAAACCCACCCGTACGAAACCGTCGGTGGCAAAAGGTATCGCAATCAAAGGTGCTACATAGGCTTAACATCCCCTAGCACGAAAGGACACCCTAAGAATGTCATCAAAGTAACACAACACCATTCACTATAACCTGATTTTCCCAAAATCTGATAACACTGAAGCAACCACTCTCTCTTACAAAACATGTTCTGATCAGTCAAAGACAAATGCTCAGTACTGCTCATAGTCAAATCAATCTGCCATCATCAGTCCCCATAGCATCAAACCAACCAGGATGGGACAATACACAAGCATCGTTCCTTAAGACACCCAATCACGGGGTTTGTACAATTCGGTTCATTTTTAACACGTATGTTCTCAATAGTTGGGGATTGGTTCTCAACGGTGTTCATAGTTAGATCAATCTGTTGATAGCCCACAAAAGGTCTTTCAATTAAGTCAAGTATCCCAAATGAATTCAAGTTTTGGGTCCATCAGTTTTCCTGCCAATAATAATCCGGTCATTTATTTATAGACAATTCTTAACCCCCTTTTTTACAAAATCAACTTAGATAGAGGTTCTTATCAATCAACCCAAGCAAAGGTCTTGTCAGATTAAATCAAACAAAAGTCCCGTCAAATCATATCTGATGAGGGTTCTATCGGGTCAATTCAGACAGAGGTACTATTGGATCAAGTCAGATAGAAGTTTTCTCAAATAGTGTACATTTGATTCTGTAAAGCTCACTTCGTTCGTTTAGGCACATGGCTGACAGTTTCACAACTACCCTAAATTTATCAGTTCTCAAGGTCGTATCAGAATCATTCATCACAACTGTTCATATCAAAGTGTTTCAAATCACGTACAATACGGTATTGTCCACATAAGTTCAGGTATAGTTACATAAGCATGCAAGTGTTCATCTCAGGAGGCACGTATCATAATCAGCATAGCAGTTCCCAATAAGCCTTATATGCAAGAACATGGTGCACAGTAATACATTATACAAAGTTCCTCGGGTACACATAGTATGGGATTGTTATGCAAAAGTTCCAAATTAGTCACATCACCCAGTCAACTTTCTACCAATCAAAATATATGGTCTCACAATTACAGAGTTCATCATTTAGGGCGCTCAACTTGGTCACACGATTACAGAATCATAATTCCAGTGGTTTAGTCATTGAAGACGATAACATAATAAATCACCCTGAGCATAGGTGTAGATATATATGTGCATGTGCATAGTCAATCAATATCCCAAAACGTATCTCACAAATTTCCCAAACGAGCATATACCTCCAATGAATACAGTCTCATGTGGGTCTAACCAATCTAGATACACATGCAGCAGATATGAAATATATGCCGATCCGAATCAAACAATATCCCAAGCGAAGATGTACAAACGTACTAATTCAGAATCAATCAACACATAAACATTCATTTGTAAACAATATAGATACCTGGGATAATGGTTACAACATTCTGAGTGCTTTCTGGGATGAGTGTGATTACTCCATCCGGAGTAGCAATTTCTACCACTGGTACGGATTTAGCCAAGGCAGAGGACTCATTCACATTTCGTTCAATCCGGGGACAATTCCTTGCCGTATGGTCCATTTTACCATATCTATAACGAGCCCCAGAAGTCTGATAACAAACTCCTCGGTGTTTCTCACACTAGTGGTGGCAAAGGTTCTTGCCGTAGCGGCAACTGACGCTACTGTCTCAAGATCTCTGCCAATTCTTGTACTACTCTTTCCGGACTATCAAGTCGGGCTGTGGAAGAACCTTCCAACCCGTATGCCCTTAATTCACCCATACTCTACACAAATTCTTATCAAACTTTACCAAATACTGGGATGCCCAATACGAAATTAAACACAAAATCACATGAGAACATTCGCACATAGGCACATTGTTATATTCTCCTTTCACATATCGTACGCGATTAATCACTTACGTAACAGATAATTGCATATTTATCAAATATCGCATGTTGAACATTTACTAAGTAATTCTATACTCAAATCATGTTCATATTTCAAATAGACGCCCGTAGGCAGAATTGAATGCACATAAACAACTTTTCATGTATGTGCATTATAACAAAACAAACTTGTTGTACACATTAGTGTAACAATTTATATCTCATATTCGAATCATGTGTGGTACTTCTTTTAGCGTGACATATCGTGTTGGTCAAGCATATCAACATATCTCATACATAGGCCACGGTATTATTTCCCCCGGGCGAGGGCCTGTGCCACGGTATTATTTCCCCCGGGCTAGGGCTTCATGACCATAAGCCACAGTATTATGTCCCCTGGGCGAGGGCCTCCGCTAAGGATACCACAATTATGTTCCAGGGTACTTGTCATTTCATATCATTAACAAATATTTAAAGTTAAACATAACTTTACGGAGTTCTTATTCACCGTCTGATTAAACTTGCATTATACAATATACAAAGAATTCTACGAATATGCATATACTAGAGAGCATATGTAACCAAACAGTTTGTAATGCAAGTACAGCACAACTTATAGCACATAATTGCCCAAATCAAAACACTTAAGCATATTCTCGATGCTTTCGAATTCATACTTATCACATGAATGCATCCTAGATCTTTTCTAGACGCTTATTGCTCTTTTGGACAAGTGCGTGAGTTATTAACTCGTGCTCTGATACCACTCTGTCACGACCCGAACCCGCCCCCATGGGTTAAGGACGTAACCGGCCAGTAATCCTAAGATTACCTACGGCCTCAAACCAAAACAGACTTAACACATCAGAGTAAAGGGGCCAAAAGGGAAGCAAAATTTAAAACTTTGTCCATAGAGCTGTGCTTACATGGCACATCAAAACAAACCATACATATGTACGTTAATAACTCACAACAGAAACATAGTGACATAGGTTCTGTACAGACAGGATCATCCAAAACTAAGTCAACCCATAAAAACTATAAGCAGACATATACAAAACTTCGCCAACCTGACAAAATGTAAATACATAACAAAAGGCGAAGACGGGTCTCGTGCGTGAGACACAAGAGCTGACTCTCTCAAAACCTTAGTTGTTCCATACAGACTTCACTGAGGCTGGGTCTGGACTTCTCTTGGCTCACCTACAAACACATGAATGAGCGTGAGCGAAAGCCCAGTGAATAATATCAAATCAAATACAGAAGTTACATAACAATGTAGAACAACACGTTCCAAACGGCCTTAGGCCCAATTCCTATTTCTATTTAACAGATATATATAACTATACGAAATTCAAATCAGTGACTGTAGTTCCAAACATTCTGGCCTTTGGCCCATTCAGATTTCCGTTCATGTCAAAACGGCCTTCGGCCCGTTCATTTACGTCAAAACGGCCTTCGGCCCATTCATTTCTATCAAAACGACCTTCGGTCCATTCATTTACGTCAAAACGGCCTTCGGCCCATTCATTTCTATCAAAACGACCTTCGGTCCATTCATTTACGTCAAAACGGCCTTCGGCCCATACATTCATGTCAAAACGGCCATCGGCCCACTCATTTCTATCAGAACGACCTTCGGTCCATTCATTTCTGTCAAAACGGCCTTCGGCCCACTCATTTCTTCAAATCGACCTTCGGTCCATTCATTTCTGTCAAAACGGCCTTCGGCCCACTCATTCATGTCAAAACGACCTTCGGTCCACTCATTTCTATCAGAACGACCTTTGGTCCATTTATGTTTATCAGAACGACCTTTGGACCATTTATGTTTATCAGAACGACCTTTGGTCCATTTATGTTTATCAGAACGACCTTTGGTCCATTTATGTTTATCAAAACGACCTTGGGTCCATTTATGTTTATTCATATCAGTCTTACGTCCATAATCCCAATTTAGCAATTCATAAAGCGTATAAGGGGATAGACAATTGGACATTCACAAGCATTCAAATATCGATATTACTCACAGTGATCGGCTTGTGGATTCGCCCTGGAGCTTGACCCTACACATTCCATGAACACAAAAGGGTCATTAACCATTCAATCCGTTCCTTAATTCACATATTCCTCTTTAGGCTTTATTCTTATCTTATCAACTCATTTACAATGCTTAACATATGCCTAAGAGTGCTTATAAGTGAAAGAGAACGGGAAACGAAACACAGAACGCATGAACAAAATTTCAGAAAACAGGGTACCCGCTCGAGCGTGGACTTCCCCGCTCGAGCGAACCCTATAGGCCTGCAAAAGTGTTGGTTGCATCAAAAATACGCTCGAGCGTTAAATAGGGCGCTCGAGCGGAAGGCCTGTCAAATAGCTCTCCCCGCTCGAGCGTGAATTACCCCGCTCGAGCGGACATGAAGTCTGCAAAAAGTACTGGGAGCACGCATTTCCCGCTCGAGCGTCAGGTTCCCCGCTCGAGCGGACCTCAAAATTCTGGAAAACCCAGAACTGTGTTCTTGAGCTCCAATTCGATTTTCCAGCTTCATTACTTGCATGCAATGGCTCAAATCTCAAATATAATCATACCAACATGGTACCAATGCAAGATTATAACATTATGAAGCTCAACTTCTTGATTTATCTACATGCATGTCCCATAATATCTCAAACCCATCATCAACATGCTCAAATTCAAACATTCAAGACTTATACTCCCATGATTTGTACATGCATGTGGGAGATGCTCATCATTCTCAACTTAGATAACACAAAGGGTGATCAAAACATGAGTTTCTTTTAACATTTCACATGGACTACACACATTTGTGCTCAAACATACAATTTCAAAGTAATTTCTTACATGCATGCACATATTAAGCTTCAATTCAACAATTCCAACACAATTTCATTTCAATCTTATTCTTGATCACCAAATTAGCTTGAACACACAAAATTACGAACTATAATCCAAGAATTACTCACCTAGAAGCTTTGATCTTCTAAGCTCTAGTCAATTCTTGAGCTAAATCCCCAAAATTTCCAAGCTTTAAGCCAAATTGCACAATTTCTCTCCCTTTCTCTCACTAAGGCCGGCCCTCACTCTCTCACAATTGAATCCCTCAGATTCTTGAGTTCATAAGAGTTAAAGGGGAGTGTAATGCTATCATACAATAAGCCCCACTAATATAATAATTTAATATAAAATATTTGGGCACTTAATTCATCAATTTAATCAGTTTAATCTGACCAGGATCAATTTCTAATTAAATTTCACCGTAGGCTCTAAAAATTATGCCAATCACAATGGCGTAATCAATTTCGGGTTCTGTGGCCGATAAGGCCCTCAATTTAATTTCCAGAGCAGATTATTCAAACAGATATTCCTACGGTGAACAGGTAGAATTCCAAAGTCGCATATATTCACATAATGGCACACAAAAATCATATCAAAACATATAGTCACATACGTATTAGGGACCAATTAGCATATTACGGAACAGGGGTGTTACAGTCGTACCCTCAACTTAAATAAATATTAATAACATAACATAAATAACTATTCTAACACTCCCCTTCAAGCTGGAGCATAGAGATCAAACATGCCCAGCTTAATAGATAAGCGATGAAATAAAGACCGAGCCAAAGGCATGGTAATCTTTTGTTCTACGCATTGAGTGATTGGGCATACTTGTAGTATTTTATTACTTTAAACTAATATCATTAAGTTGCAATTACTCAGTAAATTCTCTTTCTTAGATGCTAAGTAAGATTTGTTTGAGTTAAACTTGGCCACTTAAGCTAATGGAACAATTAGGGTCCCAAGCGAATTAGTTTCCTAGAACAAAAGATAGAATGATGGAAAAGCACAGAGAAAGTTGGAGAGAAACTATCTTCCTGAGAGCTAGACGAGAAAGTTAAAAGAAAATTAAGAGAAATAGAAAGAAAATTAAAGGGAATTCAAATTCATCATTTTAGACTTGAGAATTGAACGCTTAAGTGATTTTAAAAAACTTAAATGACGTGTTTAATGTTAAACTACGATCGTTATGCTACAATGACTCAGTAAATTCTCTTTCTAAAAGGCTAACCAAGATTAGTTTAAGTTAAACTTGGCCACTTTAGCAAATGAAACAATTAGGGGTGCAAGCTAATTTGTTCCTGAAACAAAAGAGAGAAGGATGGAGAGGCACAGAGAAAGATAGAAACTTTCTGCTTTGAAAGCCAGAAGAGAAAGTAAGAGAAAAGAAAGAGGAATTGGAAGAAAGTCAAAGGGAATTCAAATTCATCCTTCTGGGCTTGAGAATTTAACACTTAAATGATTTAAGAAATCATAAATGTGGTGCTTAAGTTCAACTGATATCGTTAAGCTACAAATATTCAGCAAATTCTATTGCTTAGTGGCTATGCAAGATAAGGTTGAGTTAAAGTTAGCCAGTTAAGCGAATGAAACATTTACGGGACCCAAGCTAATTAGTTACTAGAACAAAATGGAGAAGCATGGAGAAGCACATATAAAGTTAGAGAGAAACTTTCTTCTTGAGAGCTAGAAGACAAAGTTGGAGAAAATGAAAGAGAAATACAAAGAAAATTACAGGGAATTCAAATTAATCCTTTTGGACTTGAGAATTGAACACTTAGGTGATTTTGAAAACCTCAGATGAGATGTTTAAATTGAACTAATATCTTTAAGCTACAGTTACTCTGTAAATTCGTTTTCTTAGAGGCTAAGCAAGATTAGTTTGATTTAAACTTGGCCACTTAAGCTAATGAAACAATTAGGGGCCCAAGCTAATTAGTTCCTAGAATGAAAGAGAGAATGATGGAGAAGCACAGAGAAAGTTAGAGAGAAACTATCTTCTTGAGAGCTAAACAAGAAGTTAGAGAAAAGAAAGAGAAATAGGAAGAAAATCAAACAAAATTCAAATTCAACATTTTGGACATGAGAATTGAACACTTAGGAGATTTCAAAAACCTTAAATGAGGTGTTTAAGTTAAACTAATGTTGTTAAGTTACAATTACTCAGTAAGTTCTCTTTGTTAGAGGCTAAGCAAGATTAGTTTGATCTAAACTTCGCCACTTGAACAAATGAAACAATTAGGGGGCCCAAGCTAATTAGTTTCTAGAATGAAAGAGAGAGAAGGATGGAGAAGCACAAAGAAAGTTAGAGAGAAACTATCTTCTTGAGAGCTAGACAAGAAAGTTAGAGAAAAGAAAGAGAAATAGGAAGAAAATCAAACGGAATTCAAATTCAACCTTTTGGACATGAGAATTGAACACTTAGGAGATTTCGAAAACCTTAAATGAGGTGTTTAAGTTAAACTAATGTTGTTAAGTTACAATTACTCAGTAAATTCTCTTTGTTAGAGGCTAAGCAAGATTAGTTTGATTTAAACTTCGCCACTTGAACAAATGAAACAATTAGGGGGCCAAGGCTAATTAGTTTCTAGAACAAAAAAGAGAGAAGGATGGACAAGCGCCAAGAAGTTAGAGAGAAACCTTTTTCTTGAGAGCTAGAAGAGACAGTTAGAGAAAAGAAATAGAAAGAGGAAGAAAATCAATGGGAATTCAAATTCATCCTTTTGGATTTGAAAATTGAACACTTAGGTGATTTAGAAAACCTTAAATGAGGTGCTTAAGTCAAACTAATATCGATAATTACTCAGTAAATTCTCTATCTTTGAGGCTAAGCAAGATTAGTTTGACTTAAATTTGACCACTTAAGCTAATGGAACAATTAGGGTCCCAAGCTAATTAGTTCCTTGAACGAAAGAGAGAATGATGGAGAAGCACAGAGAAAGTTAGAGAGAAACTTTTATCTTGAGAGCTAGAAGAAGAGAAAGTTAGAGAAAAGAAAGAGAAGTAGGAAGAAAATCAAAGGGAATTCACATTCATCCTTTTGGAGTTGAGAATTGAACACTTAGGTGATTTCGAAAATCATAAATGAGGTGTTTAAGTTAGACTAATATCGTTCAGCTACAGTTACTCAGTAAATTCTCTTTCTTAGAGGCTAAGCAAGATTAGTTTGAGTTAAACTTGGCCACTTAAACTAATGGAACAATTAGGGACCCAGCTAATTAGTTCCTAGAACAAAAGAGAGAAGGATGGAGAAGCATAGAGAAAGTTAGAGATAAACTTTTTTCTTGAGAGATAGAAGAGATAGAGAAAAGAAAGAGAAACAGGAAAAAAAAAATCATTTTCGATTTGAGAATTGAACACTTAGGTGATTTCGAAAATCATAAATGAGGTGTTTAAGTTAAACTAATATCGTTCAGGTACAATTACTCAATAACTTCTCTTTCTTAGAGGCTAAGCAAGATTTGTTTGAGTTAAACTTGGCCACTTAAACTAATGGAACAATTAGGGGCCCAAACTAATTAGTTCCTAGAACAAAAGAGAGAAGGACGAAGAAGCACAGAGAAAATTAGAGAGAAACTTTTTTCTTGAGAGATAAAAGAGATAGTTAGAAAAGAAAGAGAAATAGGAAAAAAAATCATAGGGAATTCACATTCATCCTTTTGGACTTAAAAATTGAACACTTGGGCAATTTGGAAAACCTTAAATGCGGTGCTTATGTTAAACTAATATCGTTAAGTTGCAATTACTCAGTAAATTCTCTTTCTTAGATGCTAAGCAATATTTGTTTGAGTTAAACTTGGCCACTTAAGCTAATGGAACAATTGGGTCCCAAGCGAATTAGTTTCCTAGAACAAAAGATAGAAGGATGGAGAAGCACAGAGAAAGTTGGAGAGAAACTATCTTCTTCTTTTTTGTGTAGGTAAGTCATAAATTAAAGACAAAGTTTACACATTTACAAGGGGCATATCCCAGGTAATACAAGCTCACTTTGCCCCCAAAGAAAGGAGGACGACTAATACAAATAAAATAAAAAGAACTAAGTAAACAATTCCCGCAATTGCAAGGTACCCAACAAAAGAGCACAAAAATAAAACTCAAAATTGCCCATATATCCTTTTTTGTCACCAAGTATCCCTTACCATCAAAGATAGTAGATGAAAACTTGGGAAAGATATATGGTCAAGTGTACAAAGTGAGTCCATATAAATAGTGTGAAGCTGCCGAAACATGCAACAGAAACAGAACACCAACAGCCACTAGTAGCACCCACAATCAAGGCCTATCACCATCATGAAAGCAATCACGACATCCCCCAGTCCCATCCTTCGCTGATCACAAAGTCTCAAACCCCATGGCAGTGTCCTCAACCCTCCATATCAGGAGCAGCTTAAAGACCAGTCAGGATAGATCACATGAAAACAGGGGCAACAATAATAAACCGATAACCACCCATCTCCCAGTCCCTAAATCAGCCAATCATCGAACCACAACTCCCCAACGCAGTGACTCCTTAATCACCCTTGGTGGAAATGGCACAGGACCAGTGTCATATAGAGTCATGTGAGGATCACACAATCAACAATCATGAATAAATAGACAATAACCAATGTATACCGCTAAGTGGCTCAACAAGAAAAAAAACTCAAAAGAACCTCATTAGTAGGCCCACTTAAAAATATATTTGAAGTCCAAAAAATAGGCCACTAATGTAAGTACCACACAAACAGCACAAGTGAGACAAGCAAGCCCACTGAAATCAAATAGCCTACGGTTTGGCAACAAAAAATACAACATCGTGGGCCACAATTCAGTCCACAGAAGCTCACTTGGAGCACTCATTAGCCAAAATCACTTAGCCCATAAATTAAACCTGTAGGGCAGTATTCCTCTTGCACCATGAGCCCCATAGAATAAAGTGCGTGGGCCCAAGTCTGCTGAAATAAAATCCCACCAAACAGTCTTCAACAATATATTTATGTAAAATATAAATATAAAAATCCGTTGGGTAGCACCACCACGTACGAACAAATCTTACCTTAACTTGTCTGTCTCAAAAAGTTACAATCAAATCCAACTCTCCACGTGATGCACTTGTAGCAGAAGTTCCACACGTGACTTCCAAACAGAAACCAATCCACATATGGTTTTGGAAAACCATGGGCCACAAAACCGGCGGTAATTTTAACCAAATTAAGACCAACTTTCATAACACATGGTCTGTTGCACCACGACTATGACACCAGCTCTGCACCCAAAATATTGAACTCACGCATACAACAAGCCATGGTTACACGCTCTGCTATAGAACCTCCACAAAAGCAACAACGTCGGTCAACACAAGACCGGCGACAGTAAAGAAAAACCAGCGAGTATCTCACTCTTTTTCTGTAGCCAAACACGTTGGATCCACATTGCGCGCCTAAGCGTGTTACTTAACTCGAACACCAGCCATGAAGCTAGACGTGGGCTGTAACGTCTTCGTCTCCAAAAACCCACAATATCAGCGCCAATGATTCGCTAAAACCAGCACTGGAGAAAAACGCCAGCTCCGGCGGTATCGTCTACTGCAAATACTGACCATGATGCACAAATACCACCATCATCCAGGTACCTAATCTATCGAAACCACCACCGGTGGAAAACAACACCTCCGGCCAAAACGCAACTTATCAACGCCGGAAAAACAAGCAAGGCAACCAAAAATCTGCATCAGTCAGCCATCAGCAAAGCCAAAACCACCCACACTGTAACTCAATTCTAGCTACACAGATAAACACGTAACGCACCACCTCCGCTAACTCCAACAACTGAGACACCACCGGATGGCTAACACAAACGTCAACCACCAGATTGGTAATCGTAAGACCACCGGATTGGTTCATCGCTAAAACATGGGACCACCACCAACGGCTATCACGGCTTCGCAACCACCTTGAAAACAGCACCCAAACACATCCACTGAAAAGGGACAAAATCAGACCAGGAACAACCAATCATAAACCATGGCAACCCACGCTCACCAACCGGAGAAAACTCCCGCCAGAGAAACAAAGGAGACCTACCTGAATATAAGAAAACCCACTAAATCCTCATCAAGTAGATACTCTACCCACGAAGATGTGATAGGTAAACCCAGATACAAACCCCCACAAAACCCACAAGAGTTCCACGGCTACCAACGGGAATGAGCTTAGAGAGAGAAGCTCTCCCTAAGTGCTTTTAAGTTTAGAGAGAAACTATCTTCTTGAGAGCTAGACGAGAAAGTTAAGAGAAAAGAAAGAGAAACATGAAGAAAATTAAAGGGAAATCAAATTCATCGTTTTAGACTTGAGAATTGAACGCTTAAGTGATTTCAGAAAACTTAAATGAGGTGTTTAATGTTAAACTAAAATCGTTATGCTACAATGGCTCAGTAAATTCTCTTTCTGAGAGGCTAAACAAGATTAGTTTAAGTTAAACTTGGCCACTTTAGCAAATGAAACAATTAGGGATGCAAGCTAATTTGTTCTCGGAACAAAAGAGAGAAGGATGGAGAGGCACAGAGAAAGATAGAAACTTTCTGCTTTGAAAGCCAGAAGAGAAAGTAAGAGAAAAGAAAGAGGAATTGGAAGAAAGTCAAAGAGAATTCAAATTCATATTTCTGGGCTTGAAAATTTAACACTTAAATGATTTAAGAAACCATAAATGTGGTGGTTAAGTTAAACTGATATCGTTAAGCTACAAATATTCAGTAAATTCTATTGCTCAGTGGCTATGCAAGATAAGGTTGAGTTAAACTTGGCCAGTTAAGTGAATGACACATTTACGGGACCCAAGCTAATTAGTTACTAGAATAGAATGGAGAAGCATGGAGAAGCACAGATAAAGTAAGAGAGAAACTTTCTTCTTGAGAGCTAGAAGACAAAGTTAGAGAAAATGAAAAAGAAATACGAAGAAAATTACAGGGAATTCAAATTAATCCTTTTGGACTTGAGAATTGAACACTTAGGTGATTTTAAAAACCTCATATGAGATGTTTAAATTGAACTAATATCTTTAAGCTACAGTTACTCCGTAAATTCGTTTTCTTAGAGGCTAAGCAAGATTAGTTTGATTTAAACCTGGCCGCTTAAGCTAATGAAACAATTAGGGGACCAAGCTAATTAGTTCCTAGAACGAAAGAGAGAAGGATGGAGAAGCATAGAGAAAGTTAGAGAGAAACTATCTTCTTGAGAGTTAGACAAGAAGTTAGAGAAAAGAAAGAGAAATAGGAAGAAAATCAAACGGAATTCAAATTCAACCTTTTGGACTTGAGAATTGAACACTTAGGGGATTTCGAAAACCTTAAATGAGGTGTTTAAGTTAAACTAACATTGTTAAGTTACAATTACTCAGTAAGTTCTCTTTGTTAGAGGAATTTACTGAGTAATTTAATAAGGATTTACTGGGAATTTACTAAGTAATTTACTAAGAATTTACTGAGAATTTACAGGGGATTTACTGAGTAATTTACTAAGAATTTACTTCGAATTAACTGTATAATTTAATGAGAATTTACTGGAATTTACTGAGAATTTACTGGGAATATACTAAGTAATTTACTCAGAATTTACTAGGAATTTACTCAGAATTTACCAGTAATTTACTGAGTAATTTAATGGGAATTTACTAAGAATTTACTGGGAATTTACAGAGAATTTACTTTGTAATTTACTGAGAATTTACTGGGAATTTACTGAGTAATTTAATGAGAATTTACTGGGAATTTAATGAGTAATTTACTGAGAATTTAATTGAAATTTACTGAATAATTTAATGAGAATTTACTTGAAATTTACTGAGTAATTTACTGAGTAATTTTATAAGAATTTACTGAGAATTTACTAATTAATTTAATGAGAATTTACTGAGAATTTACTTAGTAATTTACTGAGTAATTTACTTGGAATTTACTGAGTAATTTACTGAGAATTTATTGAGTAATTTATTGAGAATTTACTAGGAATTTAATGAGTAATCTTCTGAAAATTTACTTAGAATTTACTGTGTAATTTACTGAATAATTTATCAGCAATTTACTGAGAATTTACACATAATTTACTGGGAATTTACTTTGTAATTTACTCAGAATTTATTGGGAATTTACTAACAATTTATTGAGTAATTTACTGAGAATTTACTCTTAATTTACTAAGTAATTTTATGGGAATTTAGTGGGAATTTACTGAGTGATTTACTGAGAATTTACTCAGTAATTTATAAAGAATTTACTGGGAATTTAATAGGAATTTTCTAAGTAATTTACTATGAATTTACTGGGAATTTATTCGGTAACTTACTGAGAATTAATTGGAATTTACTGGGAATTTATTTTGAATTTACTGAGTAATTTACTGAGAATTTACAGGAAATTTACTTAGTAATTTACTAGTAATTTACTGGTAATTAACTGAGAATTTACTTGAAATTTACTGCATAATTTGTTGAGAATTTACTAAGAATTTACTAAGTAATTTACTGAGAATTTACAAGGAATTTACTTGAAATTTACTGAGTAATTTACTGGTAATTAACTGAGAATTTACTTGGAATTTACTGCATAATTTATTAAGAATTTACTAGGAATTTACTTTTAATTTACTGAGTAATTTGCTGAGAATTTACTAAGAATTTACTCGGAATTTACTGAGTAATTTACTAAGAATTTACAGGGAATTTAAGGGAATTTACTGAGTAATTTACTTGTAATTTACTGAAAATTTACTTTGAATTTACTGCATAATTTATTGAGAATTTACGAGAAATTTATTGGGACTTTATTGAGTAATTTATTGAGAATTTATAGAGAAATTACCGGGTGGTTTAATGATAATTTACTAGGAAATTACTCAGTAATTTACTAGTAATTTACTTCAAATTTACTGGGAATTTTTTGGGAATTTAATGAGTAATTAAATGAAAATTTAGTGGGAATTTACTGAGTAATGATAATTCAGTGATGCGTCTTATAAAGGTTTGGGTTGTGTGTTAATGCAGAACAGAAAGGTTATTGCTTACGCCTTCCGACGGTTGAGGCCACACGAGAAGAACTATCCAACACATGACCTAGAATTGGCCGCAGTTGTTTTTGCTTTGAAAATCTGGCGGCATTATCTGTATGGAGCAAAGTGTGAAGTCTACACGGATCACAAAAGTCTAAAATACTTCTTCTTACAGAAGGAGTTGAATATGCGACAGAGGAGATGGCTGGAACTGATAAAAGACTATGATTTAGAGATTCAGTATCACCCCGGGAAAGCTAATACAGTTGCTGATGCCTTGAGTAGAAAATCAACGGGGAGTATGGCTTGTTTGCTTACTGAACAGAGAGAGATCTTGCAAGATTTTGAGAAATCTGAAATTGAAGTGGTAATGTGTGAACAGGGTGGATTGATAGCCGCTATTACAGCCGAGCCGGCAATCATTGATGAAATTAAACAGAAACAGAAGGAGGATGAATTCCTTAAGAAAGTAATTGATGAATTTGAGACAAGTCCGAAAGTAGAGTTTGGCATTGAGAACGAAGTGTTGAGATTCCAGAACATATTGTGTGTCCCATATATTCCGGAACTAAAGAAGAGGGTTTTAGATGAAGCCCACAAATCAGCATTTGTTATGCATCCGGGTAACAATAAAATGTATCAGGATTTTAAACAAACCTATTGGTGGCCCAAGATGAAGAAAGAGATTGCAGAATATGTGTCCAAATGTCTTCAGTGTCAGCAAGTCAAAGCTGAACATCAGAAACCAAGCCGTCTACTTCAACCCCTCCCTATTCCTGAATGGAAATGGGAACATGTGAATATGGATTTCGTTGTTGGCCTACCTCGAACTTCCTGAAGTATGGATTCTGTTTGGGTTGTAGTCGATAGACTGACTAAATCTGCACATTTTCTGCCTGTCAAAACTACATTTACTGCTTACAGATTGGCTACCATTTATGTTGATGAAATTGTCTGTTTACACGGAGTTCTGGTATCTATTATGTCGGATAGAGATCCGAAATTTGTATCTAAATTGTGGAAGAGTTTGCAGGAAGCTATGGGAACAGAACTAAGGTTCAGTACTGCATTCCACCCACAGACAGATGGGCAGTCAGAACGAACGATACAAACTTTGGAAGATATGCTTCAGATGTGTGCTTTGGATTTTCAGGGGAGTTGAGAAGACTATTTGCCACTTGCAGAATTTGCTTATAATAACAGCTTCCACTCCAGCATCGGTATGGCACCATACGAGGCTTTGTATGGTAGGAGGTGTAGGTCACCTATTTGTTGGACAGAGGTCGGGGATAGAGCTTTGCTTGGGCCTGAAATTGTGCAAGACACTTCTAAGAAAATCAAGGTTATTCGGCAAAGGCTCAAGACAGCTCAGGACCGGCAAAAGAACTATGCAAACGTTCGGAGAAGACCTCTTGAGTATGAGGTTGGTGACCATGTGTTCATCCGTGTTTCTCCGATGAAAGGTCAAGTCAGGTTTGGGAAGAAGGGCAAGTTGTCACCCCGTTACATTGGGCCGTTTCAGGTTCTGGAAAGGCTTGGTCCAGTTGCTTATAGAGTTGCCTTGCCACCGGGATTCGAGCAAATCCATAATGTGTTTCATGTGTCGATGTTGAGAGGTTACCTCCGAGACCCGTTTCATGTGATTGATTATCACCGGGTAGCTATTGATAAGAATATGGAATATGCTGAATGGCCGGAACGAATTGTTGACAGACAAGTGAAACAGCTGAGAAGCAAATCCATCCCGATGGTGAAGGTGGAATGGAAAGAACACTATGGGACGGATGCCACGTAGAAAAAAGAGGAGGAAATGCGACTACGCTATCCACATTTGTTTCCCGACGAAGGTAAATTAAGTTTGGAGGACCAAACTTCCTAAAGGAGGGAAGACTGTGATACCCATGTTCCGTAATATGTTAATTGGCCCTTAATATGAGTATGATTATGTGTTTAATATGATTTTGTGTGCCATTATGTGAAAATATGTGGTTTTGAATTTTTATCTGTTCACCGTAGGAATATCTATTTGATTATCTGCTTTGAAAATTAAATTGAAGGCCTTATCGGTCACAGAATCCGGAATTGATTACACCATTGTGATTGGCATAATTTTTAGAGCCTGCGGTGAAATTTAATTGAAAATTGATTCGAGTCAAATTAATCAGATTAAACTAATGACTTAATGCTCATTATTTTTTTTTATATTAAAAACAATGTGTGTGAGTGGGCCTATATTAAAGGCCTTATTATGTTCAATTCCTTCCCTTTATATGATTTTGGCTAATTAAACTCTCTAGAGAGAGAGAGAAAGAGACCCGAAATTGAGAGAGAAAGGGGAAATCATCTTAGTTTGCTCTTGAAACTTGGGAGTTTGAGGGCTAGCTCAAGAATTAACCATAGTTGTGAAGATTAAGGCTCCTTGGTGAGTAATTCATGAGTTTAATGTTGTAAATTATGTATTCAAGCTAGTTGGGTAATCAAGAGTGAGGATTGAAATGGAATTGAGTTGGTTTTGTTGGATTAAAGGTCAATATGTGCATGCATGTATGTAATTACTTTGAAATTTGCATATTTGAGCACCAAATGCACGATCCATGTAAGTTTTTAATTGGAGCTCATGTTCTTGACCATCTCTCCATCACGTAAGTTGAGAATGAGAGTAATAAGTCACATGCATCTGCCATTCATAAGAGTGTAAGTGTTCAATGCATAAAATTGTTATGTTGATAAAGAAATTGGTGGAAAATGAGCCATGCATGTGTTTGATTTATGAAATTGAGCTTCAAAATGTTGTAATTTGATGTTTGTAGCATGTTAGCACAAGTATATTTGAAGTTTGAGCTATTATATGCATGAAATGTTGATAGGGATGTTGAAATTGAACTCAAGAACACTGCTGGAAAAACCTAGAAAATTTTATGTCCGCTCGAGCGAGAAATTCGTGCTCCCAGCATATTTTTGCAGACATGGTTCCCGCTCTAGCGGGGAAGTTGACGCTCAAGCGAGGAGCTATGTAGACAGACTTTCCGCTCGAGCGCCCGAGTTCACGCTCAAGCGTGAATTTGATGCAATCAGTACTTTTGCAGACCTATTGGGCCCGCTCGAGCGGGGACCCTGTTTCTGAAAATTTTGTGTGATCGTTCTGTGTTTCGTTTTCCGTTCTCTTTCACTTGCAAGCACTCTTAGGCATGCATTAAGCATTGTAATTGAGTTAAAGAGATGAGAATGAAGCCTAAACAGGAATATGTGAATTAAAGAATGGATTGAATCGTTTGTGACCCATAGTGTTATATGACGTGTAGGGTCAAGCTCCAAGGCAAATCCACAAGCCGATCACTGTGAGTAATTGTAGACGTCCCCGAACGCCCCGGTAGGAACGAGCTCCCGTTCCGTTCATTTTGGGGTCACTACAGCTCAGGACTCTCCAAATTTGTCACGGTTCTAAGTCTGAACCAAAGAGTCCAAATCCGGCAAATCGTTTTAAGAAAAAAAAAACAGATTTTTGAAAAGAAGTGCCAAACATGGACTGCTTTGCCAGATACAGAGTCGCCACCTAAATGTTTTTTAATGGGAAATTTAGGAAACCCTGACTCGGTGCCAAAGGCCACGTGTCCGTCATCACCAAAGTTGCCTCGGCTCGGGAACTTGGGTACGATTGGGGAAGGTCACTTCGTGAGCACCCCCGCTCGCCCGATCAAAGATCGGCCTCTACTAACCATGATATCTGTTTTTGAAAACATTGTGCGTTCTTATTCCGGTTATTAGCCTAGGTTACTATGTGATGCGCACAGCATACAAATATAGACTAGGTCGCCTGAATTGGAACAAAACATTTCATGTTCGTTTATTTGAAAGATGGTTTGCTACTCGTAAGTAGGCTTAAAATGCAGATTTTGCCACCCTCGGGTGGGCTTAAGAAAAGATGGTTTTGCCACTATCTAGTGGGCTTAGAACAAACATTTGATGAATTGTCCCAATCCAAGTAACTCAACCTTCACCCACAGGCATTCAGGCAGTTATATCACATAAGCAATTAGCCTCATGGTAAGCATGCTATTCATGGCAGTCACTCACACGCATGCAAGGATGCTAAAGCATAAAGCTTACCGAGTACTCCAAGCCAAAATAGAAACTTCATTAGAAATCATGCATGATCCTAATTATACAGAAATGCCTAATGCAACACATGCAAAAATGCAACTATAGCAGGCTCGGCTATTCTAGATATGGCATATGAAATGCTACAACTAACATGTATTCAATTTGGAATTGAAAATACAATGCAGTTAGTATGATGCGCCGAGCCCGGTGCATGCAAAACAGATGAATGATACAAACATGCTGTCATACTGTATGCTAATTGAAATATGCCCTAATCTAACCATCAAAAGCGGATAAATAAAAGGGAGAAAGACGTGGGGTTGGAAGACATACAACACACACACGCACACTTATTACAGTTGTGCCCTCGCGCAGAGGGTCCGAATAAATGTACAGTCCCGAATTAAAGAATATTACAGTCCAAATGTTACAGTCCAAATAATGTACAAATTCCTAATTAATTTACAAATTAACTAAGAAAGCTGTAAAACTGGCGTGCAAGCCAGGGACTGCCTTGCTTCTGATGAATGATGCATGTCTGGGCTGCCTTGCGCAAAAATCCACTGGGATGCCCCAATTAGCCTCTGTTTAGCAGTTATTCTTGGAAAGCGTGCCAAGTTCCGAAAAGTTGCTGATTCTTCATTTTGCTGCAACAGAGAGCAGGAAAGGGACATGGCAATGTATTTTCACAGATATATGTATGCCTCGATCCTCGTGCCACCAATCACGCATATCGATGCATGATGGCAGAGGGGTCGAAATGTGCAACTCAATATAGAATGAATGCACGTATAAACACAACAAACCCTAACTCCATCATGGGTAATCCGGAGTGTTGGTGATTGGGGAATTGAGACGCGTTCCGTCACTCGGAGTACGAAACGCACCTCGCTTCCCGTGCCCGGGCTAACTCCTATCCCGAACACGATGCAATATGCATGATATGCATGAAATGCAACTAAGATACAGCCTAGCATGCACAATGCTATGAAAATGAGATTCCTCGAAATGTGTGCACACGGGCACGCAAACCGAGAAAATGCATGAATGTGATCTAAGATACAACCTAGTATGCACAATGCCATGAAAGTGAGATGTCTCGAAATGCGTGCACACGGGCACGTAAACTGAGAAAATGCATGAATGCGATCTAAGATACAACCTAGTATGCACAATGCCATGAAAATGAGATGCCTCGAAATGCGTGCACACGGGCACGCAAATCGAGAAAATGACATAAGCAATGTAAATGACATGGAAATGTGATATGGGCTTATACTAACATGAGAGAGCCTCAGCCACACTCACATAAGAGGCCGATGAATGAAAATGAAGTGCCTCGAAATGCGTGCACACGGGCACGCAAACCGAGGCAATGGCATACGCAATGCAATATGGCTCAAATGGCATATAGAATGCAACATGGACTTACACTAACATGAGAGAGCCTCAGGCACACACACATAAGAGGCCGATGGATGAAAAATGAAGTGCCTCGAAATGCGTGCACACAGGCACGCAAATCGAGGCAATGGCATATGCAATGCAATGGCATGGAAATGGCATATAGAATGCAACATGGACTTATACTAACATGAGAGAGCCTCAGCCGCACTTACATAAGAGGCCGATGGATGAAAAATGAAGTGCCTCGAAATGCGTGCACACGGGCACGCAAACCGAGGCAATGACATATGCAATGCAATGGCATGGAAATGATGTGCAATCATGCTAATGGAATTTCAGCACTGAAATGTGGGGAAAAACAGCGCCGAAATGAGGTGAGAGTACACCCGATGCATGGAATCTCTCCCGAAATGCAAAATTAGGCACATAGAATGAACTACGGCTATACAAAGCATGCATAATTGGTACATGGAATGAAAAGACAGAATCAAGGCAGCCCCAAAATAATCATTTTACTAGTACAAATCATGGCCAAACAGCAAGCAAAGATAGGGCAACAATGGCATGCAAAAATGGCCCTAAACATGAGATTATGAAGCAACTCACAACTGTTGACTCCAAATAGGTTAGGGCCCTTCAACAACATTGAAGAGGGGCCCAAAATAAACCACTTTACAGAACTGTGGTATGGCTAAGTTCTTATGCAAGAAAATGGGCCAAAAGGTGGCCAAAGAGGCAAGTGGTATATGCAAAGCTCAAACTGAAAAATTCCCTTCTACAACATTGAATAGGGACCAAAAATAAGCATATTTACAGAACTATAAAAACCCCAAAATAGTATACAAACATGCTAGAAATGCAATGCAAAATGAGGCTCAAAAAAAGGCTATAACACAAAGTCTACAAAATATTCCACCAACGGCCAAAGACCCTTAATGAAACATGAATAATGGGCCAAAATAAGACTATTTCTAGCTCTGTAAAATGACCAAAAACGGAAGCACAATGGGCTGCCAAAGCATGCAAAAATGGGGACCAAAGAGAGATATAACACAAGGTGTATAAAATATGCCTCAAACAGTGATGAGCCCTTCTTCAATGTTTAAGATGGGCTCAAAATAAGCCTATTTAAAGTTTACAACATGCTCCAAAACAGATCACATATAGGCTAAAAATATCATGCAAGAAAATGGCATTCAAGGAGGATATTGAAGCAAGTGCAATATGGAGGGCTCAAACAGGGTTGAGCCCTTAAGTAAAAGTGAAAAAGAGCTCAAAATAAGGCCACTTTCAGTTGAGGCCGGAGCTCAAAACAGCAAGCCTATATGGCTAAGAAATGGTGCAAAAATGAGCTAGAAAAGAGGGAAAGTGGACTTACCCTTGAAGGCTTGACTTTGGTTGCCTCTTGGCTTGAGTTTGTGGCTCCTCAAGCCTTGAAGAACACCCTCAAACTTCTGGAATGGAGGATGGAAGGGTGGGGGTTGGTGGTGTAGAAGAAATGGTGATGTAGGACTTGGAGGTTTTTCAAGGAAATGAGAGAGATGGAGGGGGATTTTGTATACCAAGCTTGAAGACCAATTTTTCTAACCTCTGATACAAATGGTAGCAGCTGGTTATATGGACAAAAAAGAGCGAGCAAAGGGAGGCAAAAGGTGGGGGAAAAGGAGGCAAGTTTTCCCCCACAAAATATCTCCCGGATTGAGATATTTTCTGGGGGATACAGCTATACAGCTGTAAAGTGTGTATTGCAAGGAACATGGCCGGCCAGTTTAAAAGGGGAAAAAAAGTCATCCACCAGGTAAGTGGCCGGCCGGCCAGAAAAAGTGGCCGGCCGGCTAGGTCAAAGGGAAAAAAGTGGCTGGCCACCCCCTAGGATGAAGCCCCAGAAACTAGCTTTCCAATGGCGCAAACCTTGCATTAAAATGCCTCCTGTAGAAAACATTATGCCCTTTTCCGTGAAGCCGCACAGATCCAGTCCAAGCGGACTTCAACCAACCACATCTCTCCCCTCCGGACTTGGACTTGGGAGATTCTTGAGTGAAAAATGAAGCCCCGGAAGTAAGCTTTCCAATGGTGGTGGCCTCATATCTTAATTCCTCTTGTGAAAAGAGTTACGCCCGTTTCGGTGAAGCCGCGCAGATTTTTCTCCTTCCCGGATTCATGCTGAACCACTTTTGACCAAAAAGAAGTTGGCTTTTCAGCAAAATTGCTGGCCTCCCACCCTCCTACAAGCTTTCTAACAGTGAAAATAAGGTCTCCACCAAAAATGAGCCCAAACCGATGCAAAATGAAGGTTCGGGGGCCGAAACGCGCAGCCCGAGGCCCCGAAAACTGGCTGTTAGGCACCGGGAGTGGTGTTCGACCACGAAGTGGGTCTCTCAGACCTCAGTGTCCCTCAAAAAGGAGAAAATAAGACACATGCCAAAAACCAGAGCAAACGGAGATGGTTAGGCGGTCCCGAACCGAGGCACACGGCCAACGGTCCCGAAAAATCGAAAACCGGGCTCCGAAATGGACAAAATGGCCTACAGCCACAAAATGTAGCCCACGGCCACTGAGAGATGGTCTACGGGACCTCTCCCTCCCCTCAGGAAAAGAAACAGAGAAAACCGAGTCTGGTTCGCAAACCGAGGCAAGGCACAGAAGAGGGTTCGGAAGTCCGGAGGCGGGGCTCACGGCCGCGACTCTGAAACTTCTGAACAAGCACATTATGCAATATCACCAAGCGCTTAACTGGTGATGTCTGAGTCTTAAGGTTGGTCAAAAATGGGGTGTCTACAGTTGCCCCTCTTTGACAGAACTCGAAAGTCACAAGTGACGGGAGTGAATGTCAAAGCCCAGAGACAACCCTTTTTTGACAAGGCCGAAGACTTAGACAAACACACAAGATAAACAGAGATGTGCCCGCAGGCATGCCCGCAAGCAAGGGGGCAAAATGCAAAGCGATATGCACAGAACCGAACATAACTTATGGTCATGCAAATGCAGCAAGCTGTAATGAAGCAAGTATTCACAAATAGATGCAACAGTTTTAAGTAAGTGAATACAAATCTAACTACATTTCATGCAGAAATGATGTAAGAAAATTATGCAATTCTCACTGCGTCTCACACGGAGAAGATACGATACCTGCGCGATTCGTTTGGTCGCACCAGCCTCAAATGAACCGTACATACAATATCGTGCCTGATGGTGCTGGGGATCTCTCGCTTCTTCTTGGTTGAACCATAGGTACTACTTTTCTCCCTGACTATGGTCGCAGCTTTCCTTATTCTCCAACAGGGTGACAGACTAGGTTGGTTCAGTATCCAGAATTGAGGTGTATACACGCTATCTCAACCTATGGGGCTTCCATACAGATTTCAAGCCGAGGACACGCCTCTGGGTATTTAAACCAGACTTTAGTCTCGGAAATCCCGAACCTTTGCGTTCTAGGCATGAGCCATTCGAACTCTAGTTTCCACCGTCTCAGTTGGTCTCCTAGGAACTCACCGCGAACACAGGCAGGTGGCTATACCAGACCACCGGAAGTCGTTCGGGCACGACAAACACCAAAGGAATTGCACCTTTAGAGGATTTAAGGTCTCCTAGACCAGGGAGTGCACAAGACAGTGCGATTAAGGTACGCGAAATAGCGCGAGGAGATACATGCACAATGCAAGGCTTAGCACACAGCTTACGACATAGCATTCTATTCAATTGGCACATGGCTCACAACACAACACATTGTTTAATCTGGGCACACAGCTCTTTCGGGTGCACAGCTCATTTTTGGGCACGCAGCTTATTTTGGGCACACAGCTCGTTTCGGTTTGCATTTTTGAACACACAGCTCAAGTACTTAAATTTCTGAACACGCAGCTCATACTCTTTGTCGTGATCATGCAGCCCACACTGATCGAGAGTTGAACACGCAGCCCAAACATTGATTTTCTGAACAAACATTCCAAATTGATGGTGAACACACAGCCCACACTGATTGAGAGTAGAACACACAGCTCTAACTCTGATTTTCTGAACACGCAGCCCAGATTGATGGTGAACACGCAGCCCACATTGATTGAGAGTAGAACACGCAACCCTAACTCTGATTTTCTGAACACGCAGCCCAGATTAAAGGTGAACACGCAGCCCACATTGATTGAAAGTTGAACACGCAGCCCAAACTTTTGATTTCTGAACACGCAGCCCAGATTGATGGTGAACACACAGCCCACATTGATTGAAAGTAGAACACGCAGCCCTAACTCTGATTTTCTGAACACGCAGCCCAGATTGAAGGTGAACACACAGCCCACATTGATTGAGAGTAGAACACGCAGCCCTAACTCTAATTTTCTGAACACGCAGCTCGAATTGAAGGCGAACATGCAGCCCACACTTTTGAATTTTCCGAACACGCAGCTCAAATTGAAGGTGAACACGCAGCCCACACTGATTGAAAGTTGAACACGCAGCCCAAACTTTTGAATTTCCGAGCACACAGCTCGAATTGAAGGTGAACACGCAGCCCACACTGTTGAATTTTCCGAACACGCAGCCCAGATTAATGGTGAACACGCAGCCCAAACTTTGATTTTCCGAACACGCAGCTCGAATTGAAGGTGAACACGCAGCCCACACTGATTGAGAGTAGAACACGCAGCCCTAACTCTGATTTTCTGAACACACAGCCCAGATTGATGGTGAACACGCAGCCCACATTGATTGAGAGTAGAACACGCAGCCCTAACTCTGATTTTCTGAACACGTGGCCCAGATTGAAGGTGAACACGCAGCCCACATTGATTGAGAGTGGAACACGCAGCCCTAACCCTGATTTTCTGAACACGCAGCCCAGATTGATGGTGAACACGCAGCCCACATTGATTGAGAGTAGAACACGCAGCCCTAACTCTGATTTTCTGAACACGCAGCCCAGATTGAAGGTGAACACGCAGCCCACATTGATTGAAAGTTGAACACGCAGCCCTAACTCTGATTTTCTGAACACGCAGCCCAGATTGAAGGTGAACACGCAGCCCACATTGATTGAGAGTAGAACACGCAGCCCCAACTCTGATTTTCTGAACACGCAGCCCAGATTGAAGGTGAACACGCAGCCCACATTGATTGAAAGTTGAACACGCAGCCCAAACTTTTGATTTTCTGAACACGTAGCCCAGATTGACGGTGAACACGCAGCCCTAACTCTGATTTTCTGAACACGCAGCCCAGATTGACCATACAGGATGCGATAACGGAACTTGCAGGAGTCGAAACAAACTCAGATATCCGACTTCTTCCTCTTTTCCTTTTGCTTCGAAGTTTGGAACCTATATAGCTTCAGATGGGTTCTAGCTTTACTGTTCCCACATGACTCAGGTTGAACCCCTTGATTTTTGAAAGAACAAAATCTTGTTTTTCACAATGTGGAGAACAACACGGCACTATGAGCGCAAGACAATTTTTTTGAAATTAAGAAATGCGTTCTTAACTGGGCATTGAGCCTACGACTGAACACAGCGAAAAAGATTGAACAATGGAAAAGAAAAGGTAAACAACCTAAACGCATCGAGACACACTTGGAACGACTCAAAGCCAGAATCGAGACAAACAAAAACAAAAGACACGACACACAGACGTGTTACAAAGACGAGAGACCTCTCAGTACGCGAGGAGCCAGTTTCTTCGGGTATTGTTTCCCACCCTTTCTCAGTTGTGATTCTCACATCACTCGGCCCTCAAGCTCTGTTTTTGCTGAAAAAGCCCTTTTCCTCACTTTTTCTCTCAGCGCACATCTCTCTATTCTTTAATCTCTCATTTTTTATCCCTCCCCTGGGTGGTTGATGGATGAACAGGAAGTTGCGGGCTCACACTGTCACGACCCCAAACCGCCCCTAGTAGTTTGGTGCCGTGATGGCCAGTAATCCGTAATTACCGAAGGCCAACTTTTCAAAACTTAACACAATCAGAGTATGAATATAGGGGGCTCACAAATGCGGAAGCAATAAATCAAATATAAGTGGTCCATAAGAGCTGTGCGTAGATCAAAGCAATGCCAAACATCCCAATTAACTTCACAACTTAAATACAACAAGGTAAAATTACATGTTACATCTTGATCAAAAGGCTTCTCGAGCCGACATATACAAAATACAGCTAATACAAGTCAAGAAGCATGATTTTCAAGATTTGCCGACATGCAAGGTAGGCATCGCCGACGTAAATGCAAAGCAAGCCGACATAAGTACAAATCCAAAACAAGCATCCAAACGATCTAGGCGTCGCCGCCGTCCTGCTCATCACCTACATATATATAGAGGGGTGAGTATAAAACTCAGTGAATGGTACTAAAAATAAAGGTTTTACATGAATAAAGCCGAGGTCCTTCAAAACGAAACACATCAAACTTAGCAAGGTAAGGGATGAACCGTATTCATCAATCAAACATTACAAGTATCCAAAGGTGTTTACTGACATAGGCAAAACGAGGGATGAACCGTATTCATCATACAAGCATCAAACATCGGCGAAGCAAGGGATGAACCGTATTCATCAGTCAAGTATCATAACATCGGCGAAGCAAGGGATGAACCGTATTCATCATTCAAGTATCAAAACATCGGCGAAGCAAGGGATGAACCGTATTCATCATTCAAGTATCAAAACATCGGCGAAGCAAGGGATGAACCGTATTCATCATTCAAGTATCAAAACATCGGCGAAGCAAGGGATGAACCGTATTCATCATTCAAGTATCAAAACATCGGCGAAGCAAGGGATGAACCGTATTCATCATTCAATTATCAAGGGCTGTACGATCCGTAATCGTTTGGTCAAAAGTATTGCGAAAGTTTAGAGTCCTCCAATACAAGGGACTTGTGCACTTGGTACCGCGAAAGTTTAGAGTCCTCCAGTACAAGGGACTTGTGTTACTTAGGCCCGTAGCCCGATTTAACAAGGACCGTATCCTTTTATACTTGGTACCGCGAAAGTTTAGAGTCCTCCAGTACAAGGGACTTGTGTTACTTAGGCCCGTAGCCCGATTTAACAAGGACCGTATCCTTTTATACTTAGTACTGCGAAAGTTTAGAGTCCTCCAGCACAAGGGACTTGTGTTACTTAGGCCCGTAGCCCGATTTAACAAGGACCGTATCCTTTTATACTTAGTACTGCGAAAGTTTAGAGTCCTCCAGCACAAGGGACTTTCCGAGGATAACAATCAAACAAGGCCATTTATTCATGCTTAGCAAATACCACGTCAAACAAACAAAACAAGATTTATCAAAAGCAAGGGTAACATAGCTTTATTAGAAATACCACTCACCTAGTTCTTCAGGTGCAAACTCAAAGCAATATCAAGGACCTACAATCACATGGCAAGTCACATTCTCAAAGCAAGCTCTATATATACATGCAAATGATCTCGGCATTCATGCCAGATCTAAGTCAAGGACAAAACAAAACAAGCTGGGAGCTTACACACTGCTCCCGTTTCTTGAAAACACACTGGGTACAGTCCAGGGCTAAGCCGAGGTCCCGCTAAACAAGGTCAGGAAAAATCTGGGTTTTCCTTTGAAGAATATGAAGAACACGATCATTTGAAAGATGGATGCAAGTTCACAACTTGTTACAAAAATCTGAGTTTTCATGCCAAGAGTTCAAAATATATGGACCTGGGTACCTATCAAAGAAAGGCATGCAAGAACAAACACAAAACATGGCTTTCGTTCTAAACTTTTCGATCAAAATGAGACTTTCTTCAAGAACACAGAAAACCGTTTTCTCTTTCCAAAGCCAACTTCAAAACGATGCATGACATGCAAAACAAATCCGATCATGCAATGCAGCTAGATATTCAGCAAGAACAATCAAAGGGGATCAAGATTCTAACCTCAAAACTCGGATCTAATGGTTCAAGCCACAAAGATCAAGCTTGGAAGACAACTCTCACTCAAGAACTCTTCTTCCTCCTTTCTAGAGCTTCTCTCTCTAAAACAAAGATTTGAGACAAGAAATGATTTGTTTCAAGGTCTGCCGGCTGCCTTAACAAACAGCTCGGACACGTGGCATTAACGGGTTGGTTCAGCTCCAAAAAGGTGATTGATAGACAAGACAGCCTCTGACAAAACGTATGCAGCAAGCTCGGGTAAGACACATCGGCAAGGAGATGACATCGGCTCAAAACAAGGATCCAGCGACGGGATAGAAAAACATCGGCTAGGGAGGTCGACACTTGACTAAGTTGTGCCACACCTTGGCCGGGGTGCGCCACATCTCGGCCTAGGCCATACCTGCCTGCGGACAAGGTTCAAGTGCAAAACATCTCGGCAAGGAATGCCCGAGGTGAAGATGGGGTTGAACAAGATCTCAAGATAGTTTTAAGTACAAAAGGTCAAAGGTGGACTAAGCTCAAGATGACTTCGGCTACGCACACACCCTAAGTAAAGAACAAAATCAAGCAAGCAACTTAAGCAAATCAAGGCAAGATAAGACCTTCAAATCAACATAACAAGTAAGACCATGCAAGAATGTATGCAAGTATGGCAAGGGTAAGGTGAGGGTTGTTACATCCTACCCCCCTTAAGGAAGTTTGGTCCCCAAACTTAGATTACCTTGTTCCCAGAACAACTCCGGATAACGGACTCTCATGTCCTCTTCCTTTTCCCACGTGGCTTCTGTGCCATAATGCTCCTTCCATTCGACCTTTACCATCGGTATCAACCTGTTCCTCAATTGCCTCACTTGTCGATCAATAATTCTCGTTGGCTTCTCTTCGTAGCCCAAATCTTCATTAATTGTGATCTCGGAATGATCGATTACATGCAGTGGATCTCGGATGTATTTTCTCAACATTGAAACATGAAACACATTGTGGACTTGGCTCAAATCTGGCGGTAAAGCAAGTCTGTAGGCAACAGGATTAATTCTCTCAAGAATTTCAAATGGCCCAATATAGCGAGGTGCTAACTTACCTTTCCTTCCAAATCTGGAAACTCCTTTCATCGGTGAGATCTTCAGGAATACATGATTCCCAACTTCGAACTCTAACTCATTTCTCCTCTGATCGGCGTAGCTCTTTTGTCGGCTCTGGGCAGTTCTAATCCTCTGTTGGACAAGTTTAATCTTTTCTGTTGTCACCTGAATCAATTCGGGACCAAGCAGAGCTCTGTCTCCGACTTCGGTCCAACATATCGGCGATCTACATTTCCTTCCGTACAAGGCTTCATACGGCGCCATGCCAATGCTAGCTTGATAACTGTTATTGTAAGCGAATTCCACTAAGGGTAGATGTGTTCCCCAATTTCCTTGGAAGTCCAACACACAAAGTCTAAGCATATCTTCAAGTGTCTGAATCGTCCTCTCAGTCTGCCCATCTGTCTGGGGATGAAAGGCTGTACTAAATCTCAGCTCGGCTCCAAAAGCCCTCTGTAGACTCTGCCAAAATCTAGAAACAAATTTAGGATCTCGGTCCGAAACAATTGACATCGGCACTCCATGAAGTCTGACAATCTCGTTCACATATAGCAAGGCAAGTTGATTGGCGTTGAAGGTAGTCTTAACGGGTAGAAAGTGTGCTGACTTAGTTAACCTATCCACAACAACCCAAACTGAATCCATACCCTTCGGTGTCTTCGGCAACCCAATCACAAAATCCATGGAGATGTGCTCCCATTTTCACTCAGGAATCGGCAAAGGTTGAAGAAGTCCTGCTGGTCTTTGATGTTCTGCTTTCACTTGCTGACAATGTAAACACTGGGACACGAATTCGGCTATTTCTCTCTTCATATTTGGCCACCAGAAGGTCTGCTTCACATCTTGATACATCTTGGTGTTCCCCGGATGGACAGCAAACTTAGTGCTATGAGCTTCCTGCAAAATCTTTTTCTTCAGCTCTGGGATGTCGGCCACACATAACCTTCCTTCAAACTTGAGTACTTGGTTTTCGATGGTATACCCTGGTCTCGGCCTTGTGCCAATTTCCTCGGCTATTTTCTTGAGGAAGTTATCCTCCATTTGTCTTGTCTTTACTTCATTAACGATAGTCGGTTCCACTGACATCACGGTTAAACACGCCAAATTTCCATCTGACTTCCTGCTCAAAGCGTCGACTACACTGTTAGCTTTCCCGGGGTGATATTGTATTTGCATATCATAGTCCTTCAACAATTCCAGCCACCGTCTCTGCCTCAGATTCAATTCCTTCTGGGTGAATAGATACTTTAAGCTCTTATGATCTGTAAAAACCTGACAAATAGCTCCATACAAGTAGTGACGCCAAATCTTTAAAGCAAATACTACGGCCGCCAATTCTAAGTCATGGGTAGGATAGTTTTTCTCATGAGGTTTCAACTGACGAGACGCATAAGCTATAACCTTACCCTTTTGCATTAGTACACAACCCAAACCCTTATGCGATGCATCACTATAGACGTGAAACTCTTCGTTCCCTGATGGTAGTACTAGTATTGGTGCTGTGACTAACCTCGTCTTCAGTTCCTGGAAGGCTGACTCCCGATCTTTAGTCCATTCATACAGTGTTCCCTTCTTAGTCAGTTGCGTCAATGGAATTGCAATCCTGGAGAAATCTTTCACAAACTTTCTGTAATAACCTGCCAGACCCAGAAAACTACGAATCTCGGACACATTAGTCGGCCTCGGCCAATTTACTACGGCTTCAACTTTGCTAGGATCTACTGCAATACCTTCTTCATTAATCACATGACCCAAAAATGAGATGGTAGAAAGCCAAAACTCACACTTGTTAAACTTCGCATACAATTTCCGTTCTCTCAAAATCTGTAAGGCAAGTCTCAAATGGTTTTCATGTTCAACATTACTCTTGGAATAGATCAATATATCATCAATGAAAACAACTACAAATTCATCTAAGTATGGTTTGAAGATTCGGTTCATTAAATCCATGAATGCAGCAGGGGCATTGGTCACTCCAAAAGGCATTACTAAAAACTCGTAGTGGCCATATCTTGTTCGAAAAGTAGTCTTCTCAACATCTTCGGCTTTAACTTTAAGCTGATGGTAACCAGACCGAAGGTCGATCTTAGAAAAGACTCGTGCTCCTTGTAACTGATCAAGCAAATCATCAATTCTAGGTAACGGGTACTTGTTCTTAATGGTGATTTTATTGAGTTCTCTATAATCAATACAAAGACGGAGTGTGCCATCCTTCTTCTTAACAAATAAAACAGGTGCTCCCCATGGTGAAGTGCTCGGCCTAATAAATCCCTTATCTAACAACTCTTGCAATTGCAGTTTCAATTCTCTAAGTTCAGCGGGGGCCATTCTATAAGGTGGTTTGGAGATCGGCTGCGTTCCCGATATAATATCGACCGTAAACTCTATTTCTCTATCGGTCAAGTGGCCAGGCAATTCATCCGGAAAGACGTCGGGAAAATCACCAACAATCGGGATGTCGGCTAAGTTAACATTTCCATTCTGATCACTCAGTATACTACACAAGTAACCTCGACACCCTTTCTGAATTAACTTACAGGCCTTAATGGACGAAATCAAGTATGGTGGGGGCACTATCCCTTTTCCCTGGAAAATAACCTCGGCTAGGTTTGGGGGTCTCAAGGTGACACTTTTCGAAACACAATTAATAGATGCATTGTTCGCGACTAACCAATCCATTCCCAGTATAATATCAAAATGAGCTATGTCTAGAGGCATCAGATCTACTAACAGTTCAACATTTTCAATCACAATAATACATGCTCTGTAAATGGACGCAACAATCATAGATTTCCCCGGTGGAGTAGATATAAACAACACATAGTCAAGGGGCTCTAGTTCTCTATTAATTTTCTCAGCAAACTTAGTAGATATAAACGAATGAGTAGAACCCGAATCAATCAACACATAAGCATCTTGGGAGCAAATTAGTAAAATACCTGACACCACTGCCTCAGCATTCTGAGTGTCTCCTGGTACTAATGCAAACACTCTGCCCTGTCTCATCTGTCCTTTCCCAGCATTTCCCTTCCGAACGGAACCCGAGGTATTTTCTCCTTTCTTGTTGTTATCAGTCTTTGTTTTGGGGCAATCCCTCACATAATGGCCCATCTCGCCACATTCATAACAGGCTCCAGACGTTCGTCGGCAGATCCCGAAATGCTGTTTCCCACAATCCGAACACGTCGGTTTAACACTCCCTTCCTGCCTTAGGTTACCAGTACTGTCCATGTTCGTTCTCTTCTTGGTGTTCAGCTATCCTCGGCGATTGTCGTAGTTCTGTCTCTTTCGCTGGTTTTCTCCCGAGCTCTGGTATCGGTTCAAATTAGCTTCGGCGTGAATGGCTTTGTCCAATACTTCGGCATAAGTCGGCATATCGAGTAAACTCACCCTGTCTTGAATCGGTCCACGAAGCCCACACTCGAACTTCCTGGCCTTCATGTATTCATCGTTGGTCATGTGAGGTACAAACCTTACCAGTTCAGTAAAAGCGCGGTCATATTCCGCCACTGTTCTGTTGCCTTGCGTCAGAGTATGAAACTCGGTGGCCTTGCGGTTTCGAACGCTTAAGGGAAAATGTTTCTTGTAAAACAACTCTAAGAATCGGGTCCAAGTCAAATCTGGATTGCTCCCTCTAACCGTCACCCACCACCTGCGGGCGTCATCATCCAATGTGAATGCTGCCAACGTCACTTTTTGTGCGTCGGTGCTAGGGAAGATCTCGAATAACTTTTCCATTTCCAACACCCATGCTTCAGCCTTCATCGGCTCTATACCCCCAGAGAACCTTGGCGGTCTCATTTTCTTGAACTCCCTGATCAAAGCGATCGTGCCGTCCCCATATAAGGCTGGTTGCGGGGGATTTTGCGGCACTGGCGGAGGTGGAGGTGGAGCTACATTTCGGCCGTTGGTCTGCTCGGCCTGAGTCGACGTAGCACTAGCGAACTGCTGCCTGGTTTGCCTCAACTCGCGGGCCAAACCCTCAACTAATCTTTCCAATCTGTCCATTCTGTCTTCGGGCTGATCTCGGCCAAGCGGTGGTCTACCTCTCCTCATGATGCTATGAGTATGCAAGGTATGACTTTAAAACAATTAAGCAAATAACCACATAGGCAAATAGCAAATAAGCATATCAAGACAATGCACACTTCACTCAAACAACAAATACCATGATGCAACCCTAACATTTTTCTAAGGGAGATCCTATGCTCTTCAGGACTCAAAGTGTGTGAATAATGTATACCGAGGAACTTGTGCTCTGATACCATTCTGTCACGACCCCAAACCGCCCCTAGTAGTTTGGTGCCGTGATGGCCAGTAATCCGTAATTACCGAAGGCCAACTTTTCAAAACTTAACACAATCAGAGTATGAATATAGGGGGCTCACAAATGCGGAAGCAATAAATCAAATATAAGTGGTCCATAAGAGCTGTGCGTAGATCAAAGCAATGCCAAACATCCCAATTAACTTCACAACTTAAATACAACAAGGTAAAATTACATGTTACATCTTGATCAAAAGGCTTCTCGAGCCGACATATACAAAATACAGCTAATACAAGTCAAGAAGCATGATTTTCAAGATTTGCCGACATGCAAGGTAGGCATCGCCGACGTAAATGCAAAGCAAGCCGACATAAGTACAAATCCAAAACAAGCATCCAAACGATCTAGGCGTCGCCGCCGTCCTGCTCATCACCTACATATATATAGAGGGGTGAGTATAAAACTCAGTGAATGGTACTAAAAATAAAGGTTTTACATGAATAAAGCCGAGGTCCTTCAAAACGAAACACATCAAACTTAGCAAGGTAAAGGATGAACCGTATTCATCAATCAAACATTACAAGTATCCAAAGGTGTTTACTGACATAGGCAAAACGAGGGATGAACCGTATTCATCATACAAGTATCAAACATCGGCGAAGCAAGGGATGAACCGTATTCATCAGTCAAGTATCATAACATCGGCGAAGCAAGGGATGAACCGTATTCATCATTCAAGTATCAAAACATCGGCGAAGCAAGGGATGAACCGTATTCATCATTCAAGTATCAAAACATCGGCGAAGCAAGGGATGAACCGTATTCATCATTCAAGTATCAAAACATCGGCGAAGCAAGGGATGAACCGTATTCATCATTCAAGTATCAAAACATCGGCGAAGCAAGGGATGAACCGTATTCATCATTCAATTATCAAGGGCTGTACGATCCGTAATCGTTTGGTCAAAAGTATTGCGAAAGTTTAGAGTCCTCCAATACAAGGGACTTGTGCACTTGGTACCGCGAAAGTTTAGAGTCCTCCAGTACAAGGGACTTGTGTTACTTAGGCCCGTAGCCCGATTTAACAAGGACCGTATCCTTTTATACTTAGTACTGCGAAAGTTTAGAGTCCTCCAGCACAAGGGACTTGTGTTACTTAGGCCCGTAGCCCGATTTAACAAGGACCGTATCCTTTTATACTTAGTACTGCGAAAGTTTAGAGTCCTCCAGCACAAGGGACTTTCCGAGGATAACAATCAAACAAGGCCATTTATTCATGCTTAGCAAATACCACGTCAAACAAACAAAACAAGATTTATCAAAAGCAAGGGTAACATAGCTTTATTAGAAATACCACTCACCTAGTTCTTCAGGTGCAAACTCAAAGCAATATCAAGGACCTACAATCACATGGCAAGTCACATTCTCAAAGCAAGCTCTATATATACATGCAAATGATCTCGGCATTCATGCCAGATCTAAGTCAAGGACAAAACAAAACAAGCTGGGAGCTTACACACTGCTCCCGTTTCTTGAAAACACACTGGGTACAGTCCAGGGCTAAGCCGAGGTCCCGCTAAACAAGGTCAGGAAAAATCTGGGTTTTCCTTTGAAGAATATGAAGAACACGATCATTTGAAAGATGGATGCAAGTTCACAACTTGTTACAAAAATCTGAGTTTTCATGCCAAGAGTTCAAAATATATGGACCTGGGTACCTATCAAAGAAAGGCATGCAAGAACAAACACAAAACATGGTTTTCGTTCTAAACTTTTCGATCAAAATGAGACTTTCTTCAAGAACACAGAAAACCGTTTTCTCTTTCCAAAGCCAACTTCAAAACGATGCATGACATGCAAAACAAATCCGATCATGCAATGCAGCTAGATATTCAGCAAGAACAATCAAAGGGGATCAAGATTCTAACCTCAAAACTCGGATCTAATGGTTCAAGCCACAAAGATCAAGCTTGGAAGACAACTCTCACTCAAGAACTCTTCTTCCTCCTTTCTAGAGCTTCTCTCTCTAAAACAAAGATTTGAGACAAGAAATGATTTGTTTCAAGGTCTGCCGGCTGCCTTAACAAACAGCTCGGACACGTGGCATTAACGGGTTGGTTCAGCTCCAAAAAGGTGATTGATAGACAAGACAGCCTCTGACAAAACGTATGCAGCAAGCTCGGGTAAGACACATCGGCAAGGAGATGACATCGGCTCAAAACAAGGATCCAGCGACGGGATAGAAAAACATCGGCTAGGGAGGTCGACACTTGACTAAGCTGTGCCACACCTTGGCCGGGGTGCGCCACATCTCGGCCTAGGCCATACCTGCCTGCGGACAAGGTTCAAGTGCAAAACATCTCGGCAAGGAATGCCCGAGGTGAAGATGGGGTTGAACAAGATCTCAAGATAGTTTTAAGTACAAAAGGTCAAAGGTGGACTAAGCTCAAGATGACTTCGGCTACGCACACACCCTAAGTAAAGAACAAAATCAAGCAAGCAACTTAAGCAAATCAAGGCAAGATAAGACCTTCAAATCAACATAACAAGTAAGACCATGCAAGAATGTATGCAAGTATGGCAAGGGTAAGGTGAGGGTTGTTACACACACCCAACATAATCAGCTCGCGACTATTTCCTTTGGTGACATCTGTCGATGCGCCGGATGAGGGAATGGGGCATCTCGATCCATTCCAATTCGTGCTTTGCACTCGGCTTGATACCTCGCTGCTTGGAGGATGAGAGAGCTTTCAACCCTTTGTTGTTAACTTCAGTTATCCCCTTTTCTGGCGGGTAGAGTGTCCTTTTTGGCGAGTAGAGTGCCTTTTCTGGCAAGTATGTTGACAATGGGGAAAAGACAGAAAGCCTGACTCAACTGCGCCCCTAGTTCATTATTTTGACCATTTTTTGTTTTGGTTTTCTCTTAAAAAATTTTGACCAAAATGAGAGTTAGATTAACATGCTTGTTCGATTTTCTGATTTAAAATCATGCAAGTTAGGCTGTGAGCACTGAAAATTTTCCCTCTTTTGGGTCCAAGAAATGGTCCTGTTTTAAAAAAGGAATACTTTTCGAGAAGATTAGTCAACCTTAGTAAAAATTCTCAAAAACTATTTTTGCAAATGACCACTGTTCAACGAGTACGGAACCTACTCTCGAGATGCACAACCTCGGATTCGAAGGAAAATTGCCCCTTGCTTGAGGGGGACTGCATGGCAACGGAAAGTTGCCCCTTGTTTGAACGGCACCGCGGCGCATTGAATGGCAACGGAAAGTTGCCCCTTGTCTGGATAGCACCGCAGCGCATTGAATGGCAACGGAAAATTGCCCCTTGTTTGAATGACACCGCGGTGCATTGTAGGCAGTCCTCAAAGTGACGAACACAATCCGTCTCTCGGATACAGAGAAGGCAAAGATGATCAAAACCATTACATGGACATGATTGAGTTTGTTTTACGGCTGGACTTCAGAATGAAGTTGCCTACGTATCCCAAAGATGGGAATCAAGCCTCACGTAGTTCAGGGTTAAGGTACACTCGGGTATTAACCTCTCCTTTTTAGGCTCTAACTTTTGCCAAGGCGCCCGTTGCGGGTTTTCGACCTTGCGAGTTTTGTTCTTCTTTTCTTTTCAATTTTTGTATCTTTTCATTTTTTTTTTCTTTTCTTTTGATTTTCTTTTTTGTTCTTTTCTTTGCATCCTTCTTTTTTGTTCTCTCTTTTTTTTCTTTTCTTTTGCATTTTTTTTGCTTCTTTTTTTTGTATTTTTCTCTTGCTCTAACTTTTGCCTGAGTCGCCCTTCCGGGTTTTCGGCCCAGCGAGCCTCTCAAGGGTAAACGTGTAGCTTTGTCCATGTCAAATGGTTTTGAGATCCTGAAGTCATCTGAATCTAGGAGAATGGCTGCTGTTTTGCTTTGTAAGCCTCTTCTGATGAGATCTGATCTTCTTGACCTGACTTTCCTGGCCTCTTGTTCGAGGGCTGCTTCAAATCCGGCCACACATGCCTCACATCATAGTTGACCGTTGAACCTTCTGAATTCAAGTTCATGGTTTTGGAAGCAAAGGGGTTGAGTCTCGAGGCTGAGAGCGATCCTAGGCTGCATAATCTCAAGAGCGATTCCACACAAGTCTTCGCAGGACCGCGCAAAACATTTTGTTTTTGAAAATTTTTAAGAAAGCGACAAATCGCTCCCGCTGAAGATAGTGTGAAGCCAGTCTGGATCAAGCCAGGGTCCTTCTCAGTACTCACGCTAACAAGCATGATTTCATTCATTTAAGGGCTTAGCACGCCTCTCTTTCTCTCAAATGATCAAAGTTTTGCAAATCCCGTGGAATTCCTTCCTCTTCATTTTCATCGCAGTGTTCAAAAATTTTTGAAAAACTTAGGTCGATGCAATGATTCTGGGGCACAAGAGAGCAGGTGGAATGCGCTGCCATTTCATTTAGATTTCGTCACAATTAGCACACGGCAAAAGCGAACACAGAAGTGCAAAAATTACTGCTGTTTCATTCAAATCTTTTGGTGTTACTGGCTCCTTGGCAGAAACAGACTCAAAACAAAAAGAAAAAGACAGACACAAAACAAAATGGTGATGCCCAAGGTAACACCCCTCGGAATCACCCGACTCCTATACAACAGGACTGACTCAATGCAACAAGATAGACCCAAAAAAAAAAAAAAAGACTGACTCAAAACAAAAAGACAGACTCAAAACAAAACTACAGAACTGACTCAACACCCAAGTCAGAAACTACAAAACTAGCGTTCGCAAATGCTCAAAATAGTGCGTGCTATACGCCACATCCGAGGTAAACCGCGTGCCGCCCGCAGGTGGTCCAACCCCTGATCACATACTTGCATTATCCTCGAAATCCACCAACCTGGTGGTGACAGACTTTGCCGAGCTTGGAGGGAGGATGACTTCATTGTCAATCAAATCTTGCACTTCGTGGCGAAGACGGAAGCAATTGTCGGTGCTATGACCGGTTTGCTGATGGAAGGCACAGTAGTCGGCTGGGTTGTGCGAGAGAGGGAGGTTCTTTGGTAGTGGCTGCAGCTCGAGGGGCTTCAGATGCCCTTTTTTAATGAGGATTTGAAGGGCCTTAGACAAAAGCATGTAAAGGGCATGGAAGACTCTGCGACCTCGGGGCAGATGATTCGAGGCTTGCTGACTTTTGCTGGACGCACTCGAAAAGGGGTCGGCAGGTGGTGCCTTGGCTCTCTGATCTTTTCTAGGCGCAGGGCTAGGATTGGAAGGAACTGTTCTAGCATGACGGTCCCCATCTTGATTTTCCCTCTGGCTTAAACTGCTCTCGGCCTGAGTGAGGAAGACGTCATCTACAGTTTTTACAGCAACAGCGAACACTTGCTGTTTATTCAATCCTCCGGCTTTCAAAGCCTCAACAGCCCACAGGAGTTGTTCGTAGGGATCGGTGTCCACCTTCATCTTGTTCTTACCACTCGCCTCGGCTTGGTAGAAGGTTTGAGTTGCTACATCAGAGCGGAGCCCCGTTGTTGTCGACATGCCATTGCCGGAACTTGGGATGGCTTCAGGTTGGCTAAGTTCGATTACAATTCGTCCCAGTAGCGAGGGCTCCTGCGGTATGAAATTTCCAGCATACGATGCATTTGACGGCGGAACCGACATTCTGCAGGCTAGATCTGCCACGGATCTTTGAAGGTCACCAATCATCCCCATCAACTCGAATGTGGTGGGCTCGCGGGTTTGAAATGACTGGGGTTCCCAGATCGGATGTGCGGCAGGTGACCTGGGTGGGTGTGGCACTTCACCGTCGGTATAACCTTGCAATGTGATTCCTTGGTCCAATGTGGCCGCCATAACCACAATTTCTTCCGAATTTTGCGCCATCACGAGTTTTGCTGAACTGAACAGAGGTGATGTGACTGGTGACTGACGGATCAGATGGACCGGGTTGGTGACTAATAAATCTAAAGAACCGGTGAGCCTTTTCCTGTCTTGCCTCAGCAAAGGGGAACACTGGTTGCTCTGAACCGAGTCTTTCAACTGAAAGAGAAAACATGCAGCATCTCAGCCCAATCCCACTAATACAGACATGAATATAACTGAATAACTGCATTCGACCACTGATCACTGTTCCCAAAATTACTGTCCCCAAAACTGAACCTGATACCCGCAGATATAATTGATTTCCGAAAATACTGAACTGGTGCCCGTAAGCCTAATACCCAAAATACTGAACTGGCGCCCGCAGGCCTGATGCCCAAACTTGCAAACTGATACATGCATTCTTGTAGAGACGCACTCTAAAGCACATAACAGATAAGTGAGAGCCAAAACACCCCTATGTTGGGGTAGGGTTTTCCTGTCCTATTTTGTCAGGAGCTAGGGTTTCACTACGCACGCAGCGGTTTCAAACATCCTATAAACGGGTAAGCAACCTGTCCTAGTTTGGAATGGTCACTATGGATCCGAATATGCACTAGGTCGAATGGTCAAAGAGGGTGCCCCGGTAAAAACCGGGGTTTGTGTTCCCATACTGGCAGAGCCCACAACCGGTTAGCCTTATGGTCATGCCTTGACAAGACAAGCCTCCGGCAAACCGTTCAGGAATAGCAGACGGCAAACACGGTGTCCTAGGCGCACCAATGCAAATGCAATGCAAAGAAACACACAAGTGTAGTCAAAAACATATATCATGAGTTCGAGTCAAGTTCTCTAAATCCCCAGCAGAGTCGCCAGAAACTGTAGACGTCCCCGAACGCCCCGGGAGGAACGAGCTCCCGTTCCGTTCATTTTGGGGTCACTACAGCTCAGGACTCTCCAAATTTGTCACGGTTCTAAGTCTGAACCAAAGAGTCCAAATCCGGCAAATCGTTTTGAGAAAAAAAAACAGATTTTTGAAAAGAAGTGCCAAACATGGACTGCTTTGCCAGATACAGAGTCGCCACCTAAATGTTTTTTAATGGGAAATTTAGGAAACCCTGACTCGGTGCCAAAGGCCATGTGTCCATCATCACCAAAGTTGCCTCGGCTCGGGAACTTGGGTACGATTGGGGAAGGTCACTTCGTGAGCACCCCCGCTCGCCCGATCAAAGATCGGCCTCTACTAACCATAATATCTGTTTTTGAAAACATTGTGCGTTCTTATTCCGGTTATTAACCTAGGTTACTATGTGATGCGCACAGCATACAAGTATAGACTGGGTCGCCTGAATTGGAACAAAACATTTCATGTTCGTTTATTTGAAAGATGGTTTGCTACTCGCAAGTAGGCTTAAAATGCAGATTTTGCCACCCTCGGGTGGGCTTAAGAAAAGATGGTTTTGCCACTATCTAGTGGGCTTAGAACAAACATTTGATGAATTGTCCCAATCCAAGTAACTCAACCTTCACCCACAGGCATTCAGGCAGTTATATCACATAAGCAATTAGCCTCATGGTAAGCATGCTATTCATGGCAGTCACTCACACGCATGCAAGGATGCTAAAGCATAAAGCTTACCGAGTACTCCAAGCCAAAATCGAAACTTCATTAGAAATCATGCATGATCCTAATTATACAGAAATGCCTAATGCAACACATGCAAAAATGCAACTATAGCAGGCTCGGCTATTCTAGATATGGCATATGAAATGCTACAACTAACATGTATTCAATTTGGAATTGAAAATACAATGCAGTTAGTATGATGCGCCGAGCCCAGTGCATGCAAAACAGATGAATGATGCAAACATGCTGTCATACTGTATGCTAATTGAAATATGCCCTAATCTAACCATCAAAAGCGGATAAATAAAAGGGAGAAAAACATGGGATTGGATGACATACAACACACACACGCACACTTATTACAGTTGTGCCCTCGCGCAGAGGGTCCGAATAAATGTACAGTCCCGAATTAAAGAATATTACAGTCCAAATGTTACAGTCCGAATAATGTACAAATTCCTAATTAATTTACAAATTAACTAAGAAAGCTGTAAAACTGGCGTGCAAGCCAGGGACTGCCTTGCTTCTGATGAATGATGCATGTCTGGGCTGCCTTGCGCAGAAATCCACTGGGATGCCCCAATTAGCCTCTGTTTAGCAGTTATTCTTGGAAAGCGTGTCAAGTTCTGAAAAGTTGCTGATTCTTCATTTTGCTGCAACAAAGAGCAGGAAAGGGGCATGGTAATGTATTTTCACAGATATATGCATGCCTCGATCCTCGTGCGACCAATCACGCATATCGATGCATGATGGCAGAGGGGTCGAAATGTGCAACTCAATATAGAATGAATGCACGTATAAACACAACAAACCCTAACTCCATCATGGGTAATCCGGAGTGTCGGTGACTGGGGAATTGAGATGCGTTCCGTCACTCGGAGTACGAAACGCACCTCGCTTCCCGTGCCCGGGCTAACTCCTATCCCGAACACGATGCAATATGCATGATATGCATGAAATGCAACTAAGATACAGCCTAGCATGCACAATGCTATGAAAATGAGATGCCTCGAAATGCGTGCACACGGGCACGCAAACCGAGAAAATGCATGAATGCGATCTAAGATACAACCTAGTATGCACAATGCCATGAAAGTGAGATGCCTCGAAATGCGTGCACACAGGCACGCAAACCGAGAAAATGCATGAATGCGATCTAAGATACAACCTAGTATGCACAATGCCATGAAAATGAGATGCCTCGAAATGCGTGCACACGGGCACGCAAATCGAGAAAATGACATAAGCAATGTAAATGACATGGAAATGTGATATGGGCTTATACTAACATGAGAGAGCCTCAGCCACACTCACATAAGAGGCCGATGAATGAAAATGAAGTGCCTCGAAATGCGTGCACACGGGCACGCAAACTGAGGCAATGGCATACGCAATGCAATATGGCTCAAATGGCATAAAGAATGCAACATGGACTTACACTAACATGAGAGAGCCTCAGGCACACACACATAAGAGGCCGATTGATGAAAAATGAAGTGCCTCGAAATGCGTGCACACGGGCACGCAAACCGAGGCAATGGCATATGCAATGCAATGGCATGGAAATGGCATATAGAATGCAACATGGACTTATACTAACATGAGAGAGCCTCAGCCGCACTCACATAAGAGGCCGATGGATGAAAAATGAAGTGCCTCGAAATGCGTGCACACGGGCACGCAAACCGAGGCAATGACATATGCAATGCAATGGCATGGAAATGATGTGCAATCATGCTAATGGAATTTCAGCACTGAAATGTGGGGAAAAACAGCGCCGAAATGAGGTGAGAGTACACTCGATGCATGGAATCTCTCCCGAAATGCAAAATTAGGCACATAGAATGAACTACGGCTATACAAAGCATGCATAATTGGTACATGGAATGAAAAGATAGAACCAAGGAAGCCCCAAAATAATCATTTTACTAGTACAAATCATGGCCAAACAGCAAGCAAAGATAGGGCAACAATGGCATGCAAAAATGGCCCTAAACATGAGATTATGAAGCAACTCACAACTTTTGACTCCAAATAGGTTAGGGCCCTTCAACAACATTGAAGTGGGGCCCAAAATAAGCCACTTTACAGAACTGTAAAAACCCCAAAGACAAACATAGGTATGGCTAAGTTCTTATGCAAGAAAATGGGCCAAAAGGTGGCCAAAGAGGCAAGTGGTATATGCAAAGCTCAAACTGAAAAATTCCCTTCTACAACATTGAATAGGGAACAAAAATAAGCATATTTACAGAACTGTAAAAACCCCAAAACAGTATACAAACATGCTAGAAATGCAATGCAAAATGAGGCTCAAAAAGAGGCTATAACACAAAGTCTACAAAATATTCCACAAACGGCCAAAGACCCTTAATGAAACATGAATAATGGGCCAAAATAAGACTATTTCTAGCTTTGTAAAATGACCAAAAACGGAAGCACAATGGGCTGCCAAAGCATGCAAAAATGGGGACCAAAGAGAGATATAACACAAGGTGTATAAAATATGCCTCAAACAGTGATGAGCCCTTCTTCAATGTTGAAGAGGGGCTCAAAATAAGCCTATTTACAGTTTACAACATGCTCCAAAACAGAACAAATATAGGCTACAAAATATCATGCAAGAAAATGGCATTCAAGGAGGATATTGAAGCAAGTGCAATATGGAGGGCTCAAACAGGGTTGAGCCCTTAAGAAAAAGTGAAAAATAGCTCAAAATAAGGCCACTTTCAGTTGAGGCCGGAGCTCAAAACAGCAAGCCTATATGGCTAAGAAATGGTGCAAAAATGAGCTAGAAAAGAGGGAAAGTGGACTTACCCTTGAAGGCTTGACTTTGGTTGCCTCTTGGCTTGAGTTTGTGGCTCCTCAAGCCTTGAAGAACACCCTCAAACTTCTGGAATGGAGGATGGAAGGGTGGGGGTTGGTGGTGTAGAAGAAATGGTGATGTAGGACTTGGAGGTTTTTCAAGGAAATGAGAGAGATGGAGGGGGATTTTGTATACCAAGCTTGAAGACCAATTTTTCTAACCTCTGATACAAATGGTAGCAGCTGGTTATATGGACAAAAAAATGGGAGCAAAGGGAGGCAAAAGGTGGGGGAAAAGGAGGCAAGTTTTCCCCCACAAAATATCCCCCGGATTGAGATATTTTCTGGGGGATACAGCTATACAACTATAAAGTGTGTATTGCAAGGAACATGGCCGGCCAGTTTAAAAGGGGAAAAAAAGTCATCCACCAGGTAAGTGGCCGGCCGGCCAGAAAAAGTGGCCGGCCGGCTAGGTCAAAGGGAAAAAAGTGGCTGGCCACCCATTAGGATGAAGCCCCAGAAGTTAGCTTTCCAATGGCGCAAACCTTGCATTAAAATGCCTCCTGTAGAAAAAGTTATGCCCTTTTCCGTGAAGCTGCGCAGATTCGGTCCAAGCGGACTTCAACCAACCACATCTCTCCCCCCCAGACTTGGACTTGGGAGATTCTTGAGTACAAAATGAAGCCCCGGAAGTAATCTTTCCAATGGTGGTGGCCTCATATCTTAATTCCTCTTGTGAAAAGAGTTACGCCCGTTTCGGTGAAGCCGCGCAGATTTTTCTCCTTCCCGGATTCATGCTGAACCACTTTTGACCAAAAAGAAGTTGGCTTTTCAGCAAAATTGCTGGCCTCCCACCCTCCTACAAGCTTTCTAACAGTGAAAATAAGGTCTCCACCAAAAATGAGCCCAAACCGATGCAAAATGAAGGTTCGGGGGCCGAAACGCGCAGCCCGAGGCCCCGAAAACTGGCTGTTAGGCACCGGAGTGGTGTTCGACCACGAAGTGGGTCTTTCAGACCTCAGTGTCCCTCAAAAGGGAGAAAATAAGACACATGCCAAAAATCAGAGCAAACGGAGATGGTTAGGCGGTCCCGAACCGAGGCACACGGCCAACGGTCCCGAAAAACCAGAAACCGGGCTCCGAAATGGACAAAATGGCCTACAGCCACAAAATGTAGCCCACGGCCACTGAGAGATGGTCTACAGGACCTCTCCCTCCCCTCAGGAAAAGAAACAGAGAAAACCGAGTCTGGTTCGCAAACCGAGGCAAGGCACAGAAGAGGGTTCGGAAGTCCGGAGGCGAGGCTCACGGCCGCGACTCTGAAACTTCTGAACAAGCACATTATGCAATATCACCAAGCGCTCAACTGGTGACGTCTGAGTCTTAAGGTTGGTCCAAAATGGGGTGTCTACAGTAATATCGATATTTTGAAGTTTGTCAATTGTCCAATTGCTTATTTCTTTACAAGTTTGCTAGTTTGAATTATGGACAACCGATTGACATATATGATTGGGCCGAAGGCCGATTGACATGAATGATTGAGCCAAAGGCCGATTGACATGAATAATTGGGCCGAAGGCCGATTGACATGAATGATTGGGCCGAAGGCCGATCGACATGAATAATTGGGCCGAAGGCCGATCATAAATGATTGGGCTGAAGGCCGATTGACATGAATGACTGGGCCAAAGGCCGATGGATATAAATGATTGGGCCAAAGGCTGTCTGCTGTAACTGTTTCAATGATTGCTTATGTATCTTCCTTGTTTGATATTATTCACTGGGCATTCGCTCACGCTTATTTATGTACATGTAGGTGAGCCAAGGGACGTCCAAAACCAGCCCCGGTGAAATTGTGAGAAACAGTCGAAGTTTTGAAGAGTCAGCCTAAACGTCTCACGCACGAGACTGTCTTCGCCTTTGTCCCTTGTTCATAGTTTTGTTATGATTGGCGAAAACATCAGATTACTTTTGTATATAGGTTTTGGGTTCGACTGACTTAAACTTGAATGGTTCTGTATGCACAGAATTTTTATGTTAGTACATATTTGATGTGAGTTATTAACATATAAATGTTTGGAACGTTATGGTGTGCATATAAGCACAGCTCTATGGATAAAGTTTTAAATTTGCTTATGTTTGGCCCCTTTACTCTGATGACTTTTGTTTCTTTTTGGTTTGAGGCCGTAGGTAATCTCATGATTACTGGCCGGTTATGGCCTTAACCCATAAGGGCGGGTTCGGGTCGTGACAAATTTAATGGGAATTTACACAGTAATTTAATGAGAATTTACTGGGAATTTACTAAGTAATTTACTTGGAATTTTCTGAGAATTTACTCAGTAATTTATTAGGAATTTACTGAATAATTTACAGAGAATTTTCTGAGTAATTTATTGGGAATTTACGGTGAATTTATTAGGAATTTACAGTGTAATATACTTAGAATTCACTGAGAATTTACTAGAAATTTACTGAGTAATTTACAGAGATATTACTGAGAATTTCCTGGGAATTTTCTGAGTAATTTACTGGGAATTTACTGGAAATTTAGTGGAAATTACTAAGTAATTTACTGAGGATTTACTGGGAATTTAATGGGTAATTTAATGGGAATTTACCGGGAATTTACTGGGAATTTACTAAGTAATTTACTGGGAATTTACTCGGTAATTTACTGAGAATTTGCTACGTAATTTACTTAGAATTTACTAAGTATTTACTGGGAATTTACTAGGTAATTTACTGAGAATTTACTTGGAATTAACAGTGTAATTTAATGAGAATTTACTAAGTAATTTAATAAGAATTTACTGGAATTTCCTGAGAATTTACTCAGTAAATTACCGAGAATTTGCTCGGAATTTACTAAGTAATTTACTGAGAATTTAATGGGAATTTACTGAGTAATTAACTGAGAATTTACGGGGAATTTCCTAAGTAATTTAATGAGAATTTACTGGGAATTTACTGAGAATTTAATGGGAATTTATTGAGTAATTTACTAAGAATTTACTGGGAATTTAATCAATAATTTACTTAGAATTTACAGGTAATTTACTGAGTAATTTACTGAGTTATTTTCTAAAAATTTAATGAGAATTTACGGAGTAATTTAATAAGAATTTACTTGGAATTTACAGATTATCTTAATGAGAATTTACTAAGAATTTATTGAGTAATTTATTGCGAATTTACTGATAATTTACAAAGAATTTACTTGGAATTTACTCAGTATTTTGCTGAGAATTTATTGGGAATTTACTTAGTAATTTACTGAGAATTTAATTGGAATTTCTTGAAAAAATTACTGAGAATTTACTGAGAATTCACTGAGTAATTTACTTACTGAGAATTTACTAAGTAATTTATTGAGAATTTACTGGAAATTTAATTAGAATTTACTGAGTAATTTATTGAGAATTTACGGGAAATTTACTGAGAATTTACTAAGAATTTACTGGGAATTTACTAAGTAATTTATTGAGAATTTATTGGGAATTTACTTGCAATTTATTGAGTAATTTACTGATAATTTACGGGGAATTTACTGAGAATTTACTGGGAATTTACTGAGTAATTTACTGGAAATTTACTGGGAATTTATGGAGTAATTTACTGAGAATTTAGTCGGAATTTATTGAGAATTTACTAGGAATTTACTAAGTAATTCAATAAGAATTTACTGATTAACTTCATGAGAATTTACTGCGTACTTTGCTGAGAATTACTGTGAATTTACTGAGTAATTTACTGAGAATTTATCGGGAATTTACTCAATAATTTACTGCGAATTTGCAGGGAATGTACTGAGCATTTATTAGGAATTTATGGAGAATTTACTGGTAAGTTACCGAGTATTTACTGGGAATTTGCAAGGTAATTTACTGCGAATTTACTGCGAATTTACTCAGTAATTTAATGAGAAATTTACTGAGAATTTACTGCTAATTTATTAATTAATTTATTGAGAAATTACTGGTAATTTACTAAATAATTTACTAGGAATTTACTGAGAATTTACTGCGAATTTACTAAGTAATTTAGTAAGAATTTACGAGAAATTTACTCAATAATTTACTGAGAATTTAATGGGAATTTACTGAGTAATTTAATGACAATTTTCTGGGAATTTACTTAGTAATTCAATGAGAATTTATTGGGAATTTGCTGTGAATTTAGTAAGAATTTACTGAGTAATTTACTGAGAATTTTCTTGGAATTTACTGAGTAATTTACTAAGAATTTACTGGCCATTTGCTCAGAATTTACTGAGAATTTATTGAGTAATTTACTAGGAATTTACTGAGAATTTACTGATTAATTTAATGAGTAATTTACTGAGTATTTACTAGGAATTTACTGAGTAATTTACTACGAATTTACTGAATAATTCAGTGGGAATTTACATGGAATTTAGTGAGAATTTACAGGGAATTTACTGAGTAATTTAGTGAGAATTTACTCAGTAATTTACTGAGAATTTACTGGGAATTTACTAAGAATTTACTAAGTAATTTACTAAGAATTTACTGGGTAATTTAATAAGAATTTACTGGGAATTTACTGATTAACTTAATGAGAATTTACTAGGAATTTACTGAGTAATTTTTTGAGAATTTATTAGAAATTTACACAGTAATTTAATGAGAATTTACTGAAAATTTATTGAGTAATTTATTGATAATTTATTAGAAATTTAATCAGTAATTTACTAAGAATCTTTTTGGAATTTCCTTAGTCATTTACTGGGAATTTAAGGAGTATTTACTAGCAATTTATTGAGTAATTTATTGAGAATGTAGTGGAAATTTATTGAGTAATTTAAAAAGAAATTACTGGGAATTTGTTGAGAATTTACGAGGAATTTACTGATTAATTTACCTAGAATTTGCTGCGAATTTACTGAGTAATTTAATGGAAATTTACTGGGAATTTACTGAGAATTTACTCGGAATTTATTGAGTAATTTACTGAGAATTTACTTGGAATTTATTGTGTAATTTAATAAGAATTTATAAGGAATTTATTGATTAACTTATTGAGAATTTACTGAGAATTTACGGGAAATTTTCTCAGCAATTTAATTAGAATTTACTTGAAATTTACTGAGTAATTTACTTAGAATTTACTGGAATTTAAGGAGAATTTACTGGGAATTTACTGAGTAATTTAATTAGAATTTACTAGGAATTTACTGATTAATTTAATGAGAATTTATTAGCAATTTAGTGGGAATTTACTGATTAATTTACTGAGAATTTACAAGGAATTTACTGAGTAATTTAATTAGAATTTACTGGGAATTTACTGAGTAATTTACTAATAATTTAGTTGGAATATAATCAGTTATTTACTGAGAATCTACTGGGAATTTGCTGAGTAATTTATTTGGGAATTTAGTAGGAATATAATTAGTTATTTACTGAGAATCTACTGGGAATTTATTGAGTAATTTATTGGGAATTTAAAGAGAATTTACTGAGAATTTAATGAGTATTTACTAGGAATTTATTGAGAAATTTATTGAGAATTTATTGGGAATTTACTGAGGAATTTAATAAAAATTTATAGGGAATTTACTAGGAATTTACATAGTAATTTAATGAGAATTTAAAGGGAATTTACTGGGAGTTTAGTGATAATTTACTTGGAATTTACTCAGTAATTTATTGAAAATTTATAGGAAATTTACAGAGTAATTTACTAGGAATTTACTTAGTAATTTAATGCGAATTTAATGCGAATTTACTGAGAGTTTAGTGATAATTTAGTTGGAATTTACTCAGTAATTTATTGAGAATTTATTGGGAATTTACAGAGTAATTTACTGAGAATTTACTGGAAATTTACTGAGTAATTTACAAAGAATTTACTCGGAATTTATTGAGAATTTACTGGTAATTTACTGAGTAACTTAATGAGAATTTCCTTGGAATTTACTAAGTAATTTGCAGAGAATTTACTTGGAATTTACCGAGTAATTTACTGGGAATTTACTGAAAATTTACTGAGAATTTACTGAGTAATTTACTGAATATTTACTGGGAATTTACTGAGTAATTTACTGGGAATTTACTGAGTAATTCAGTAAGAATTTACATGGAATTTGGTGAGAATTTATAGGGAACTTACTGAGTAATTTAGTGAGAATTTATTCAGTAATTTACTGAGAATTTACTGAGTAATTTACTGAGAATTTACTGGGAATTTACTGATTAACTTAATGAGAATTTACTGAGAATTTACTGAGTAATTTTTTTATAATTTATTTGGAATTTACACAGTCATTTAAAGAGAATTTACTGAAAACGTACTGAGTAATTTACTGATAATTTATTGAGAATTTAATCAGTAATTTACTAAGAATCTTCTTGTAATTTACTTAGTAATTTACTGGGAATTTACTAAGTAATTTACTGAAAATTTACTGGGAATTTAAGGAGTATTTACTAGCAATTTATTAAGTAATTTACTGAGAATGTACTAGAAATTTACTGAGTAATTTAAAAAGAATTTATTTGGAATTTTCTGAGAATTTACTGATCAATTTGCTGAGAATTTACTTGGAATTCACTGAGTAATTTAATGAGAATTTACTGGGAATTTACTCAGTAATTTACTGAGAATCTACTTGGAATTTACTGTGTAATTTAATAAGAATTTACAGGGAATTTACTGATTAACTTAATGATAATTTACTAGGAATTTTCTCAGTAATTTAATGAGAATTTACTTGGAATTTACTGAGTAATTTATTTAGAATTTACTGGGAATTTAATTAGAATTTATTGGAAATTTACTGAGTAATTTAATTAGAATTTACTAGGAATTTATTGACTAATTTAGTGAGAATTTATTAGGAATTTACTGAGTAATTTACTAAGAATTTACAGGGAATTTACTGAGTAATTTAATTAGAATTTAATGGGAATTTATTGTGTAATTTTTTGAGAATTTACTTGGAATTTACACAGTAATTTAATGAGAATTTACTGGGAATTTACTAAGTAATTTACTAGGAATTTAATCAGTTATTTACTGAGAATCTACTGGGAATTTACTAAGTAATTTACTGGGAATTTAATGAGAATTTACTCGGAATTTAATCAGTATTTACTGGGAATTTATTGAGAAATTTACTAAGAATTTACTAGGAATTTACTAAGTAATTTAATGAGAATTTATAGGGAATTTACTGAGTATTTACTGAGTAATTTACTGAGAATTTACTTAGTAATTTAATGAGAATTTACAGGAAAATTATTGGGAGATTATTGATAATTTACTTGGAATTTACTCAGTAATTTATTGAGAATTTATAGGGAATTTACAGAGTAATTTACTAAGAATTTACTGGAAATTTACTGATAATTTAGTTGGAATTTACACAGCAATTTATTGAGAATTTACAAAGTAATTTACTGAATATTTACTAGGAATTTACTGAGTAATTTACTAAGAATTTACTCGGAATTTACTGAGTAACTTAATGAGAATTTACTGATTAATTTACTGGGAATTTACTGAAAATTTACTGAGAATTTACTGAGTAATTCAGTGAGAATTTACAATGAATTTAGTGAGAATTTACAAGGAATTTTCTGAGTAATTTAGTGAGAATTTACTCAGTAATTTACTGAGAATTTACTTCGAATTTACTCAGTAATTTATTGGGAATTTACTGGGAATTTTATTAGGAATTTACTGAGAATTTATTAGGAATTTACTGAGTAATTTTTTGAGAATTTATTGGGAATTTACATAGTAATTTAATGTGAATTTACTGAAAATTTGCTGAGTAATTTACTGATAATTTGTTGAGAATTTAATCAGTAATTTACTAAGAATCTTCTTGGAATTTACTTAGTAATTTACTGGGAATTTATTGATTACTTACTGAAAATTTACTGAGAATTTAAGGAGTATTTACTAGCAATTTATTGAGTAATTTACTGAGAATGTACTAGAAATTTAGTGCATAATTTTAAAAAAAAAAATTATTGGGAATTTACTGAGAATTTACTAGGAATTTACTCATTAATTTGCGTAGAATTTATTAGGAATTTACTAAGTAATTTAATGAGAATTTACGGGGAATTTACTGAGAATTTATTGGGAATTTACTCAGTAATTTATTGATAATTTACTCGAAATTTATTGAGTAATTTACTGAGAATTTTCTTAGAATTTACTGTGTAATTTAATAAGAATTTACAGGGAATTTACTGATTAACTTAATGAGAATTTGTTGGAAATTTTCTCAGTAATTTAATGAGAATTTACTTAGAATTTACTGAGTAATTTACTTAGAATTTACTGGGAATTTAATGAGAATTTACTGAAAATTTACTATGTAATTTAATTAGAATTTATTAGGAATTTACTAATTAATTTAATGAGAATTTATTAGGAATTTACTGGGAATTTACTGAGTAATTTACTGAGAATTTACAGGGAATTTACTGAGTAATTTAATTAGAATTTACGGGGAATTTACTGAGTAACTTAATTGGAATTTACTGCGAATTTACTGAGTAATTTTTTGATAATTTACTGGTAATTTACACAGTAATTTAATGAGAATTTACTGGGAATTTACTGAGTAATTTACTGATAATTTAGTGGGAATTTAATCAGTTATTTTCTGAGAATCTACTGGGAATTTACTAAGTAATTTACTTGAAATTTAATGAGTATTTACTGGGAATTTATTGAGAAATTTTTTGAAAATTTACTAGGAATTTACTGAGTAATTTAATGAGAATTTATAGGGAATTTACTAAGTATTTACTGGAAATTTACTGAGTAATTTACTGAGAATTTATAAGGAATTTACTAGGAGTTTAGTGATAATTTATTTGGAATTTACTCAGCAATTTATTGAGAATTTACAAAGTAATTTACTGAAAATTTATTGGGAATTTACTTAGTAATTTAATGAGAATTTACAGCGAATTTACTGGAAGTTTAGTGATAATTTTGTTGGAATTTAGTCAGTAATTTATTGAGAATTTACTGGGAATTTACAGAGTAATTTACTAAGAATTTACTAGGAATTTACTGAGTAATTTACTAAGAATTTACTCGGAATTTACTGAGAATTTACTTGGAATTTACTGAGTAATTTACTGAGAATTTACTGAGTAATTTACTGAGTGTTTAATAGGAATTTACTGCGAATTTACTGAGTAATTCAGTGAGAATTTACATGGAATTTAGTGAGGATTTACAGGGAATTTACTGAGTAATTTAGTGAGAATTTACTTCAAATTTACTCAATAATTTACTGAGAATTTATTGGGAATTTACTAAGAATTTTACTAGGAAATTACTGGGAATTTACTCGGTAATTTAATAAGAATTTACTCAGAATTTACTGATTAACTTAATGAGAATTTACTGAGTAATTTTTTGAGAATTTATTGGGAATTTACACAGTAATTTAATGAGAATTTACTGAAAATTTACTGAGTAATTTACTGATAATTTATTGGGAATTTAATCAGTAATTTACTAAGAATCTTCTTGGAATTTACTCAGTAATTTACTGGAAATTTACTGAGTAATTTACTGAGAATTTAATTGTAACAACCCTCACCTTATTCTTGTCATACTTGCATACATTCCTGCATGAACCTGCCTTGTTATTTTGTTTTGAAGGATTTGCCTTGTCTTGATCTGCTTGAAGTTGCTTGCATGATTTCGTTCTTTGCTTAGTGTGTTTGTGTGCGTAGCCGAGGTCATCTTGAGCTTAGTCCGCCTTTGACCCTTGCACTTAGAACTATCTTGAGATCTTGTTCAACCCCATCTTCACCTTGGGCATTCATTGCCGAGATGTTTTGCACTTGAACCTTGTCCGCAGGAAGGTATGGCCTAGGCCGAGATGTGGCACCCCCCGGCCAAGGTGTGGCACAGCTTAGTCAAGTGTCGTCCTCCCTAGCCGATGTTTTGTTATCCTATTGCTGGATCCTTGATTTGAGCCGATGTCATCTTATTGCCGATGTGTCTTACCCGAGCTTGCTGCATACGCTTTGTCAGAGACTTGTCTTGTCTATCAATCACCTTTTTGGAGCTGAACCAACCCGATAACGCCACGTGTCCGAGCTGATTGTTAAGGCAGCCGGCAGATCCTGAAACAAATCATTTTCTTGTCTCAAATCCTTGTTTTAGAGAGAGAAGCTCTAGAGAGGAGGAAGAAGAGTTCTTGAGTGAGAGTAGTCTTCCAAGCTTGATCTTCGTAGTTTGAACCGTTGGATCCGAGTTTTGAGGTTAGAATCTTGATCTCCTTTGGTTGTTCTTGCTGATCATCTAGCTGCATTGCATGATCGGATTTGTGTTGCATGTCATGCTTTGTTTTGAAGTTGGTTTTGGAAAGAGGAAATGGTTTTCCATATGTTCTTGAAGAAAGTCTCGTTTTGATCGAAAAGTTTGGAACGGAAACCATGTTTTTGTGTTTGTTCTTGCATGACTTTCTTGAACGGGTACCCAGGTCCCTATTTTAAACTCTTGGCATGAAAACTCAGATTTTTGTAACAAGATTGTGAGCTTGCATCCATCTTTCAAATGATCATGTTCTTCATATTCTTCAAAGGAAAACCAGGTTTTTCCTGACTTTGTTTAGCGGGACCTCGGCTTAGTCTTGGACGGTACCCGGTGTGTTTTCGAGAAACGGGAGCAGTGACTAAGCTTCCAGCTTGTTTTGCTTTGTCCTTGACTTAGATCTGGCAAGAATGCCGAGATCATTTGCATGTATATAGAGCTTGCTTTGAGAATGTGACTTGCCATGTGATTGTAGGTCCTTGATATTTGCTTGAGTCTACACCTGAAGAACTAGGTGAGTGGTATTATTGATAAAGCTATGTTATACTTGTTTTGGATAAATCTTGCTTGCCTTGTTTTGACAAAAGTATTTTGTTAGCATGAATAAATAGCCCTTGTTTTGATGTGTCAAGTATACTCCTTGCTGATGCCATCTTTGAAAAGGATACGGTCCTTGTTAAATCGGGCTACGGGCCTAAGTAACACAAGTCCCTTGTGCTGGAGGACTCTAAACTTTCGCAGTACTAAGTATAAAAGGATACGGTCCTTGTTAAATCGGGCTACGGGCCTAAGTAACACAAGTCCCTTGTACTGGAGGACTCTAAACTTTCGCGGTACCAAGTGCACAAGTCCCTTGTATTGGAGGACTCTAAACTTTCGCAGTACTTTTGACCAAACGATTACGGATCGTACAGCCCTTGATACTTGATTGATGAATACGGTTCATCCCTTGCTTCGCCGATGTTATGATACTTGACTGATGAATACGGTTCATCCCTTGCTTCGCCGATGCTATGATACTTGACTGATGAATACGGTTCATCCCTTGCTTCGCCGATGTTACGATACTTGATTGATGAATACGGTTCATCCCTTGTTTTGCCTATGTCAGTAAACATCTTTGGATACTTGTAATATTTGATTGATGAATACGGTTCATCCCTCGTCTTGCTAAAGTTTGATGTGTTTCGTTTTGAAGGACCTCGGCTGTATTCATGCAAAACCTTTATTATTAGTACCATTCACTGAGTATTTGTACTCACCCCTCTATATATATGTAGGTGATGAGCAGGACGGCGGCGACGCCTAGATCGTTTTGGATGCTTGTTTTGGATTCGTACTTATGTCGGCTTTGCTTTTGTATTTACGTCGGCGGTGCCCTGCTTTGCATGTCGGCAAATCTTGAAAATCATGCTTCTTGACTTGTATTCGCTGTATTTTGTATATGTCGGCTCGAGAAGCCTTTTGATCAAGATGTAACATGTATTTTACCTTATTGTATTCAAGTTGTAAAGTTAATTGGAATGTTTGGCATTGCTTTGATCTACGCACAGCTCTTATGGACCACTTGTATTTGATCTATTGCTTCCGCATTTGTGAGCCCCCTATATCCATACTCTGATTGTGTTAAGTTTTGAAAAGTTGGCCTTCGGTAATTACGGATTACTGGCCATCACGGCACCAAACTACTAGGGGCGGTTTGGTGTCGTGACATTAATGGGAATTTAAGAAGTATTTACTAGCAATTTATTAAGTAATTTACTGAGAATGTACTAGAAATTTACTGAGTAATTTAAAAAAAAATTTTACTGGGAATTTACTGAGAATTTACTGATTAATTTGCTGAGAATTTACTAGGAATTTTCTGAGTAATTTATTGAGAATTTACTGGGAATTTACTGAGAATTTACTAGAAATTTACTCGGTAATTTATTGAGAATTTACTTGGAATTTATTGAGTAATTTACTGAAAATTTACTTGGAATTTACTGTGTAATTTAATAAGAATTTACAAGGAATTTACTGATTAACTTAATGAGAATTTATTGGTAATTTAATGAGAATTTACTTGGAATTTACTGAGTAATTTACTTAGAATTTACTGGGAATATAATGGGAATTTACTGAGTAATTTAATTAGAATTTACTAGAAATTTACTGATTAATTTAATGAGAATTTACTACGAATTTACTGAGTAATTTACTGAGTAATTTACTGAGAATTTACAGGGAATTTACTGAGTAATTTAATTAGAATTTACTGGGAATTTACAGAGTAATTTAATTAGAATTTACTGGGAATTTACTGAGTAATTTTTTGAGAATTTACTGGGAATTTACACAGTAATTTAATAGAATTTACTGGAAATTTACTAAGTAATTTACTTATAATTTAGTGGGAATTTAATCAGTTATTTACTAAGAATCTACTGGGAATTTACTAAGTAATTTACTGGAAATTTAATGAGAATTTACTGGGAATTTACTGAGTAATTTAATGAGAATTTATAGGGAATTTACTGAGTATTTACTGGAAATTTACTGAGAATTTTCTGAGAATTTACTTAGTAATTTAATGAGAATTTACAGAGAATTTACTGGGAGTTTGGTGATAATTTACTTGGAATTTACTCAGTAATTTATTGAAAATTTACTTGGAATTTACAGAGTAATTTACTGAGAATTTATTGGAAATTTACTTAGTAATTTAATGAAAATTTACAGCGAATTTACTAGGAGTTTAGTGATAATTTAGTTGGAATTTACTCAGTAATTTAATGAGAATTTACTGGGAATTTACAGAGTGATTTACTGAGAATTTACTGGGAATTTACTGAGTAATTTGCAGAGAATTTACTTGAAATTTACTGAATAATTTACTGAGAATTTACTGAGAAATTTAATGAGAATTTACTGGGAATTTATTGAGAATTTACAGGGAATTTACTCAATATTTTTTGAGAATTTACTGAGTATTTTCTCTGAATTTACTAAGTAATTTACTGAGAATTTATTGGGAATTTACTATGAATTTACTTAGTATTTTACTGGGAATTTACTGGGAATTTACTGAGTAATTTATTGAGAATTTACTGGAAATTTTCTGAGTAATTTACTGAGTGATGTACTGAGAATTTGCTGAAAATTTACTATGTAATTTACTGAGAATTTACTTAGTAATTTGCTTAGTAATTTACTGGGAATTTACTGAGTAATTTACAGAGAATTTACTGTGAATTTACTAAGAATTTACTGCGAATTTACTTAGTAATTTAATTAGAATTTACTAGGAATTTACTGAGTAATTTTTTGAGAATTTACTGTGAATTTACACAGTAATTTAATGAGAATTTACTGAGTAATTTACTGAGAATTTACTGGGACTTTACTGAATCATTTACTGGGAATTTAATAGAAATTTACTAAGAATTTATTGCGAATTTTATGAGCATTTACTTAAAATTTACTGAGAATTTACTGAAAATTTACTGAGTAATTTAATGAGAATTTACTTGGAATTTACTGAGTAATTTAGTGAGAATATACTGGGAATTTACTCAGTAATTTATTTAGAACTTACTGGGAATTTACTAAGTAATTTACTGAGAATTTAATGGAAATTTACTGAGTAATTTAATTAAAATTTACTGAGAATTTACTGATTAAGAATTTAGTTGGAATTTACTTAGTAATTTACAGAGAATTTACTTGAAATTTACTGTGAATTTACTAGGTAATTGAATGAGAATTTACTGGGAATTTACAGAGGATTTACTGTGAATTTACTGAGTAATTTTTTGAGAATTTACTGTAGACCGCTCCAACTCCGCTCCGCGTACAAAGGCGCAAATCGTTGTTCTTAGCTACTACAGTTTGGGCTCATGTTACGGTTCTGAATCTAATCTCACAAAGTGCAATGTAAGACTGATAAATCACTAAAGAGTCCAAATCCGGCAAATCGTTTTGGAAAACTGATTTTAATCAAAAAGCGCCAAACATGGACTGTTTTGCCAGATTTCAGAGTCGCCACCTAAATATTTTATTTTGGAAAATTTAGGAAACCCTGACTCGTGCCTAAGGCCACATGTCCGTCATCACCAAAGTTGCCTCGGCTCCGGAACTTGGGTACGAGAGGAGAAGGTCATGCATGAGCACCCCCGCTCGCCCGATCAAAGATCGGCCTTTACTAACATGATATGTTATTTTTGAAAACACATGTGTTCTTATTCCGGTTAATTAGTTAATCTTACTACGTGATGCGCACAGCATACAAATATAGACTAGATCGCCTAAATTGGAACAAAACATCTCATGTTTGTTTTTCGAAAATAGTTTGAAGTTGCTACTCGCAAGTACGCTAAGACGCGGATTTGCCACCCTCAAGTGGGCATAGAAAAATATGATTTTGCCACTTCAAGTGGGCTTAAAAAAAACTCGCATTTCGATGAATTGTTTCAATTCAAGCAATTCAACCTTCATCCACAGGCATTCATGCAGTTATATCAGTTAAGCAAATAGCTTCATGGCAAGCATGCTATACATGGCAACATACACATCTCATGCAATATGCTAAAGCGTAAAAGCTTACCTAGTACTCCGAGCCAAAACAGAAAACTAGATAGAAAACAATGCATGCTCCTAGCTATGTTAAGAGTGCCTAATGCAACATGTGCAACATGCAACTAAGATAGGCTCGACTATTCTAAGATGTCATGTTAATGCAACTTGATAACACGTATTCAAATTGGAATTGATATACAATGCAGTTTGAATGATGCGCCAAGCCCGGTGCATGCAATAGGAATGAATGATGCACGCATGCAAAGCATAAGGATGCTAATTGAAAATGCCCTAAAACTAACCATCAAAAGCTGGTAAATAAAAGGGAGAAAGAAATTGGGGTTGGAAGACATGCATCACACACACGCACACTTATTACAAAATTCGCCCTCTTGAAGGAGGGTCCGAATAATAAGCTAAGCTAAATCTAAGCTAAGCTAATTAACTAATCTAATTAAACTAATTAGACTAATTATTACAAAACAAAATTAATTAACTAATTCTAGCTAATTAAGTATTACAATTCAAATTGAAACAAATGGCTATGTTAAGCTAATTAGAATATTACAAAACAAATCAAATGACTAATTTACACGAACTAATCATAAGCAATGAAATAGCCTTGCGGGCAAGGAAGTGATACATGCTCGGTTAGCTTCGCTCGGAAATCCACTACCGTGCCTCATGATGCCTCTGTTTGCACTCTTTTGATCTTCTGAAAATTGCCAACTTCCAGGTTGCTTTTAACCCATCTCAGGAACACACTGAGGAATGATCGGCCAAATATGGTGGCCATCGGCCAATTTTGATAGCCGATCGACAGTTTAGATGGCCGGTCGGCAGACTGCTTCCTGCAATTTTCCCTTTTGCTGCAACAGAGGCATGGTAGTGTATTTGCAAGAAAATGTGTGTGCAACTACACTCCTTATCATGTCTAAAGCTCAAATGAGTGTAGTGCTCGGCTTTCGAGCCATCAATCACGCATAGCAATGCATGATGGCCAAAGAGGCCGAGTTGCACAAATCAATGTCAATGAATGCACACAAATACCACATAAGACTCGACGAACCTCCACCTTATCATACATGATCAAAGGTGTCGGTGACCAAGAAATGAGGCACATTTCATCACTTTGAGTATGAAACATGCGACATTCCTCATGTTTAGATTGACACCCAAACACAATGCAACACACAACATGCTAACACAATGCAATGCACACAACATGCTAACAACAATGCAATGCAACAACATGCAAACAACATGAACATGGCAAGGGCTATGTAATGCAACACTCAATGGACCAAACCAAATCTCAAACAAGCTTCATGCATGCCAAGACAACGGCCAAAATATGCTGAAAATGAAGTCCAAGAACAAATACAAGCATGCATGCACATTGGTTCGCAAACAAGGCATGAAGACAACAACTCTCAAACACATTGAAGGAGTGGAAAATATGAGAGTGTGGCAATGAAATAGGCTCTGAAATCATGCACATAACACAAGCATAGCATGCTAGGAGGTTCAAAGCTCAAGGCTAGCAAAGGGACTTGCACCATGGCCATATCAATCAAGCCCCAAAGAGCCAAGATGACTCAAAACAATCCCAAGGCAGGTCAAAACAATGCCAAAAACATGCTTGAACATAGCCAACACAAGCTAGAATTAAAGGCATGACGAATGGAGCATACTAGGCTAACAAAGAGGATTACACTACACCTACCAAAACCAAGCATGAGATGACTTCACCAATAAAAATCAGAGTTGAGTAAATTCTAAGTAAATTCTCAGTAAATTAGTGAGTAAATTTCCAGTAAGTTCTCAGTAAATTCCCAATAAATTACTTAGTAAATTCTCAGCAAATTATTCAGTAAATTCCCGGTAAATTCTCAGTAAATTAACAGGAAATTCTAATTAAAGATGTGCAAAAAGTAGTATGTTTCAGTAAGTTCTCAGTAAATTCTCAATAAATTCCTAATAAATTCTCAGTAAATTATTGAGTAAATTCCGAGTAAATTCTCTATAAATTCCCAGTAAATTCTCAGTAAATTACTCAGAAAATTCCCAGTTAATTCTCAGTTAATTACGCAGTAAATTCCTAGTAAATTCACAGTAAATTACTCAGGAAATTATCGGTTAATTCCCAGTAAATTCTCACTAAATTACTCAGTAAATTCTCACTAAAATCCTAGTAAATTTTCAGTAAATTCTCAGAAAATTGTCAGCAAATTCCAAGCAAAATACTCACTAAATTTCGAGTAAATTTTCAGAAAATTCTCAATAAATTACTCAAAAAATTGCCAGTAAATTACTCAGTAAATTGCTTAGTAAATTACTCAGTATATTCAAAGTAAATTCTCAGTAAATTACTATATAAATTCCCTGTAAATTCCCAGTAAATTATTCAGTAAATTCCCAACAAATACTTAGTAAATTCCTAGTAAATTCTCATTAAATTACTCAGTAAATTCTTAGTAAACTATTCAGTAAATTCCCGATAAATTCCAAGTAAAATCCCAATAAATTGTCATTAAATTACTCAGAAAATTCCCAGTAAATTCTCAATAAATTACTCAATAAATTTCCAGTAAATTCTTTGTAAATTCCTAGTAGATTCTCAGTAAATTACTCAGTAAATTCCTAGTAAAGTACGTAGTAAATTCTATGTAAATTCCCAGTAAATTCCAAGTAAATTATCAGTAAATTACCGGTAAATTCTCAATAAATTCCCACTCAATTTAGAGTAAATTCTCAATAAATTGCCAGTAAATTCCCAGTAAAATACTCACTAAATTCCCAGTAAATTCTCAGAAAATTACTTAGTAAATCCTAGAAAATTCTCAGTAAATTAATTAGTAAATTCAAAGAAAATTCTCAGTAAATTATTGAGTAAATTCTCAGTAAATTACTCAGTAAATTATCAATAAATTACTCAGTAAATTCCAAGCAAATTCCCAATAAATTCTCAGTAAATTACTTAGTAATTTCCCAATAGATTCTCTATAAATTCCAAGTAAGTTCACAGTAAATTACGCAGTAAATTCTCAATAAATTACTCAGGAAATTACCGGTAAATTCCTAGTAAATTCTCACTAGATTACTCAGTAAATTCCTAGTAAACCAAATACAATGCAATGCACACAACATGCTAACAACAATGCAATGCAACAACATGCAAACAACATGAACATGGCAAGGGCTATGTAATGCAACACTCAATGGACCAAACCAATCTCAAACAAGCTTCATGCGTGCCAAGACAACGGCCAAAACATGCTGAAAATGAAGTCCAAGAACAAATACAAGCATGCATGCACATTGGTTCGCAAACAAGGCATGAAGACAACAACTCTCAAACACATTGAAGGAGTGGAAAATATGAGAGTGTGGCAACGAAATAGGCTCTGAAATCATGCACATAACACAAGCATAGCATGCTAGGAGGTTCAAAGCTCAAGGCTAGCAAAGGGACTTGCACCATTGCCATATCAATCAAGCCCCAAAGAGCCAAGATGACTCAAAATAGTCCCAAGGCAGGTCAAAACAATGCCAAAAACATGCTTGAACATAGCCAACACAAGCTAGAATTAAAGGCATGACGCATGGAGCATACTAGGCCAACAAAGAGGATTACACTACACGTACCAAAACCAAGCATGAGATGACTTCACCTACTAAATTACGCCGTAAATTCCTAGTAAATTCCGAGTAAATTCTCAAAAAATTACTCAAAAAATTCCTAGTAAATTCTCAGTAAATTCCCAGTAAACTCTCATTAAATTGCTAATTAAATTCCTAGTAAATTTCTGGTAAATTATCGGTAAATTACTCAGCAAAAATTCGTAGTAAATTCTCAATAAATTTCTCAGTAAATTCCCATTAAATTCTCAGCAAATTACTCAGTAAATTTCCAGCAAATTCTCAGTAAATTACGCAGTAAATTCCCTGTAAATTCTCAATAAATTACTTTGTAAATTCCCAGTAAATTCTCAGAAAATTCCTCAGTAAATTCTCAGTAAATTATTCACTAAATTTCTACTAAATTCTAAGTAGATTACTCAGTAAATTTCCAGTAAATTCTCATTAAATTACTGTGAAAAATTCCAATAAATTCTAAAAAAAATTACTCAGTAAACTAATAGTAAATTCTCAGTAAATTTCCCGTAAGTTCTCATTAAATTACTCAGTAAATTTCCAGTAAATTCTCAGTAAACTTCCAGTAAATACTTACTAAATTCCCAGTAAATTACTTTGTAAATTTCCAATAAATTCTTAGTAAATTACTGAGTAAATTCCAAGTAAATTCTCAGTAAATTACTGAGAAAATTTTCAGTAAATTCTCATTAAATTCCCAGTAAATTCTTAGTAAATTAATCAATAAATTAACGGTAAATTACACAGTAAATTCCCCGTAAATTCTCAGTAAATTCCCAATAAATTTCTAGTAAATTACTCAGTAAATTCCCAGTAAATTCTCGGTAAATTGATGAGTAAATTCACAGTAAATTATTGAGGCAATTCCCAGTAAATTCTTTTTAAATTACGCAATAAATTCCAAGTAAATTCTCAGCAAATTCCCAGAAAATTCTCAGTAAATTACTCAGTAAATTTTTAGTAAATTCCCAGTAAATTATTTAGTAAATTTCCAGTAAATTCTTAGTAATTTCCCAATAAATTTTCAGTAAATTCTCAGTAAATTACACAGTAAATTTTCAGGAAATTTTCAGTAAATTCCCAGTAAATTCTCATTAAATTAACCAGTAAATACTCATTAAATTCCCAGTAAATTCTTAGTAAATTCCCAATAAATTCTTAGTAAATTACTCATTAAATTCCTAGTAAATTCTCATTGAATAAATGAGTAAATTCTCAGTAAATTCACAGTAAAATCTTAGTAAATTACTCAGTAAATTCCCAGTAAATTCCTAGTAAATTCCTAGCTCTCAATAATTTACTGTGTAAATTCCCAGTAAATTCTCAATAAATTCTAAGTAAATTACTTGGTAAATTTTCAGTAAATTCTAATTAAATTCTCAGTAAATTCTCAGTAATTTCTAATTAAATTACTCAGTAAATTCCTAGTAAATTACTGAGTAAATTTCTTGTAAATTCTCAGAAAATTACAGAGTAAATTCCCAGAAAACTCTTTGTCCATTACTCAGAAAATTCCTAATAAATTCCTAGTAAATTCCAAGTAAATTTTCATTAAATTACTCAGTAAATTGCCAGTAAATAATCAGTAAATTCCCAATATATTCTAAGTAAATTCACAGTATATTACTTAGTAAATTACTCAGTAAATTCCCAGTAAATTCTAATTAAATAAATCAGTAAATTCCCAATAAGTTCTTATTAAATTATTCAGAAAATTCCCAGTAAATTCCCAGTAAATTACTCAGTAAATTCCCAGTAAATTCTTATTAAATTACTAAGTAAATTCCAAGTAAATTCTAAGAAAATTACCAATAAATTGTCATTAAATAATTCAAAAAATCCAAGTAAATACTCATTAAATTCCCAGTAAATTTTCAAAAAATTACGCAGTAAATTCCCGATAAATTCACAGTAAATTACTCAGTAAATTATCAGTAAATTGCTCAGTAAATTCACAGTAAATTCTCAATAAATTCACAGTAAATTTTCATCAAATCACTTAGTAAATTCTCAGCAAATTACTGAGTAAATTCCAAATAAATTCCCAGTAAACTTCTCAGTAAATTCATAGTAAATTCGTAAATTACGCCGTAAATTCCTAGTAAATTTTCAAAGAATTACTCAAAAAATTCCTAGTAAATTCTCAGTAAATTCTCAATAAATTCTCATTAAATTCTAAGTAAATGCTCAGTAAATTCCAAGTGAATTATCAGTAAATTACTCAATAAATTCCCGGTAAATTATCAGTAAATTACTCAGCAAAATTTGTAGTAACTTCTCAATCAATTCCCAATGAATTATCATTAAATTACTCAGTAAATTCCGAGTAAATTCTAAGTAAATTTCCATTAAATTCTCAGCAAATTACTCAGTAAATTACGCAGTAAATTTTCGGTAAATTCTCAGCAGATTCCCCAGTAAATTTCTACTAAATTCTTAATAAATTACTTAGTAAATTCTCATTAAATTACTATGAAAAATTCAAATAAATTTTCAAAAAATTACTCAGTAAATTAATAGTAAATTCTTAGTAAATTTCACGTAAATTCTCACTAAATTACTCAGTAAATTTTCATTAAATTACTATGTAAATTTCCAATAAATTCTCGGTAAATTACTGAGTAAATTCCTAATAAATTCTAAGTAAATTACTCAGTAAGTTCCAAGTAAATTCTCAGTAAATTACTGAGAAAATTTCCAGTTAATTCTCATTAAATTCCCATTAAATTCTTAGTAAATTAATCAATAAATTAATAGGAAATTACACTGTAAATTCTCAGTAAATTACTTAGTAAATTCCCAGCAAATTCTCATTAAATTACTCAATAAATTCCTAGTAAATTCTAAGTAAATTACTGCGTAAATTCTCAGTAAATTCTCATTAAATTACTTAGTAAATTCCCAGTAAATTACTAAGGCAATTCGTAGTAAATTCTCTTTAAATTACGCAGTAAATTCCTAGTAAATTCTCAGCAAATTCCCAGAAAATTCTTAGTAAATTACTCAGTAAATTCTTAGCAAATTCCCAGTAAATCCTAGTAAATTTTCAGTAAATTCTTAGTAAATTACTTAGTAAATTGTCAGGAAATTTTCACTAAATTTCCAGTAAATTCTCATTAAGTTACCTAGTAAATTCCCAGCAAATACTCATTAAATTCCCAATAAATTCTTAGTAAATTACTCATTAAATTCCCAGTAAATTCTCATTAAATGAATTAGTAAATTCTCAATAAATTCTTATTAAATTATTCAGTAAATTCCTTGTAAATTTTCAGTAAATTACTCAGTAAATTCACAGTAAATTTCAAGTAAATTACTCAGTAAATTCCCAGTAAATTCTTAGTAAATTACTAAGTAAATTCCCAATACCTTCTCAGTAATTTACTGTGTAAATTCTCAGTAAATTCTAAGTAAATCTTCAGTAAATCCCCAATAAATTCCTAATAAATTCTTAGTAAATTACACAGTAAATTCTCAGTAATTTCTAATTAAATTACTCAATAAATTTCCAATAAATTTTCAGTAAATTCCTAGTAAATTAATCAGCACATTCCCAGTAAATTTTTAGTAAATTACTGATTAAATTTTCAGTAAATTACTGAGTAAATTCCTAGTAAATTCTCAGTAAATTACAGAGTAAATTCCTAGAAAATTCTTTGTAAATTACTCAGAAAATTCTCAGTAAATTCCCAGTAAATTTTCATTAAATTACTCAGTAAATTGTCAGAAAATTACTCAGTAAATTCCCAATATATTACTCAGTAAATTCTCAGTAAATTCTAATTAAATTAATCAGTAAATTCCCAGTTAGTTCTTATTAAATTAATTAGAAAATTCCCAGTAAATTCTCTGTAAATTACTTTGTAAATTCCCAGTAAATTCTCAACAAATACTGAGTAAATTAACAGAAATTCTCAACAAATTATTCAATAAATTTCCAAAAAATTCTTATTAAATTACTAAGTAAATTCCTAGTAAATTCTTAGAAAATTACTCTGTAAATTCCCAGTAAATTCGAAGAAAATTACTAGTAAATTCTCATTAAATAATTCAAAAAATCGCAGTAAATACTCAGTAAATTCCCAATAAATTCTAAGTAAATTACTCAGTAAATTCCCGGTAAATTCATAGTAAATTGCTCAGAAAATTCTCGGTAAATTCACAGTAAATTACTCAGTAAATTCACAGTAAATTCCCAGTAAATTACTGAGTAAATTCCCAATAAATTCCCAGTAAATTCTCAGTAAATTTCTTAGTAAATTCCTATTAAATTCGTAAATTACGCCGTAAATTCCTAGTAAATTGTCAGTAAAGTCTGAGTAAATTCTTAGTAAATTCCCAGTAAATTCTCAATAAATTACTCATTAAATTCTAAGTAAATATTCAGTAAATTCCCTGTAAATTCTCAGTAAATTACTTAGTAAATTCTCGGTAAATTATCAGTAAATTACTCAGCAAAATTCGTAGTAAATTCTTAATAAATTCCCAATGAATTCTCAGTAAATTACTAAGAAAATTTGGAGTTATTTCTCAGTAAATTCTAAATAAATTCCCATTAAATTCTCAGCAAATTACTCAGTAAATTCTCAGTAAATTCTTAGTAAATTACGCAGTAAATTCCCAGTAAATTACTTAGTAAATTCCCAGTAAATTACTCAGTAAATTTCCACTAAATTCTCAGTAAATTACTCAGTAAATTGTCATTAAATTTTTGTGAAAAATTCCAATAAATTCTCAAAAAATTATTCAGTAAATTCATAGTAAATTCTCAGCAAATTCTACGTAAATTCTCATTGAATTACTCAGTAAATTCCCAGTAAATTCTCCTTAAATTACTTTGTAAATTTCCAATAAATTCTCAGTAAATTACTGAGTAAATTCCCAGTAAATTCTAAGTAAATTACTGAGAAAATTTCCAATAAATTCTTAGTAAATTAATCAATAAATTAATAGTAAATTACACAGTAAATTCTCAGTAAATTACTTAGTAAATTCTCATTAAATTACTCATAAAAATCCCAGTAAATTCTCAGCAAATTACTGAGTATATTCCCAGTAAATTATTGAGGAAATTCCCCGTAAATTCTCTTTAAATTACGAAGTAAATTCCCAGTAAATTCTCAGCAAATTTCCAGAAAATTACTTAGTAAATTCCCGGTAAATTCCTAGTAAATTCTCAGTAAATTTCCAGTAAATTCTCAGTAAATTACTAAGTAAATTGTCAAGAAATTCTTAGTAAATTTCTAGCAAATTCTAATTAAATTACCCCGTAAATTCGCAGTAAATACTCATTAAATTCCTAGTAAATTCTTAGTAAATTTTCAGTAAATTCTTAGTAAATTACTCATTAAATTCCCAGTAAGTTTTCAGTAAATTACCCATTAAATTTTCAGTAAATTCTCATTAAATGAATTAGTAAATTCTCTGTAAATTTTTATTAAATTACCCAATAAATTCTAAGTAATTACTCAGTAAATTTCCAGTAAATTCTTAGTAAATTACTCAGTTAATTCCCAGTATCTTAGCAGTAAGTTACTATGTAAATTCCCAGTAAATTCTCAGTAAATCTTCAGTAAATTCCCAGTAAATTCCCAATAAATTCTCAGTAAATTACTCAGTAAATTCCCAGTAAATTCTAATTAAATTCTCTGTAAATTCCCAGTAATTTCTAATTTAATTACTCAGTAAATTTCCGGTAAATTAATCAGCACATTCCCAGTAAATTTTCAGTAAATTACTGATTAAATTTTCAGTAAATTCTCAGTAAATTACTAAGTAAATTCCTAGAAAATTCTTTGTAAATTACTCAGAAAATTTCTAGTAAATTCTTAGTAAATTTTCATTAAATTACTCAGTAAATTCCTAGTATATTACTCAGTAAATTATCAGTAAATTTGTCACGCCCCCAAACCGCCCCTAGTAGTTTGGTGCCGTGATGACCAGTAATCCGAGATTACCGAAGGCCGACTTACAAGAATCACACCCAGTCAGAGTATAAAATACGGGGCTTACAAGCGCGGAAGCAATATGTATACATATACAGAATTTAAATAGTCCATGAGAGCCGTGCTTAAGTCCAATGAAATGACATACACTCTTACAAAGTCTTACAACTTAGATACAATAAGGAAATGAGATACAAAAATACATCTTGACCAAAAGGCTTCTCAAGCCGACATATACAAGTACACATGAAATATAAGCTAAGAAGCATAATCTTCAAGATGGTGTAAAATGCTAATCCAAAACACGTCGGCAATGCACCCAAAAACACATCGGCTACACGTCTAGGCCTCAATGCCTTCTTGCTCATCACCTACATATATATATAGAGAGGGTGAGCTTGGGTACTCAGTGAATGATATTAGAAATAAAGGTTTTGCATGATTGATATCCAAGATTTCTTTCAAAACAATACATAGCATACTTTACAATCAAGAGGGAAATCAAGTTCATTGCCGGCCTTTCAAGTTCTTTGGATGTTATTACATCTACTTAATACAAGGGGGTGATGACAATTCCAAGACAAGAGTGCAGTTGCATTATAGTCCCCTGCAGCTAAGGACTTTCAAGACAAGAGTGCAGTTGCATTATAGTCCCCTGCAGCTAAGGACTTTCAAGACATGTCATCAAAACAAGATAGTGCTTAATATACAAGTAGGGATAGTCATTCATGCTAGATCAAGTACTTTTCAAAACAAGGCAAGACGAGATTTATGAAAACAAGTGTAACATAGCTTTATTAAAAATACCACTCACATAGTTCTTCACACGTCGGGGTCGAGACAAGCCCAAGTCCTACAAACACATGGCAAAGCCTATTGAATGCACCTTCAACAAGTTTCGTATGTACACAAATGATTTTCGGAAAACATGCTGGGCACCAACCAGGTCTAGGCCGAGGTTCCACACCTCCTCGCCGAGGTGTGTTCCCGAGGGCCACATGCAAGGAAAAGAGGTCGGGAAACTCTGGGTTTCCCTCTGCTGATGAATATGAAGAACATGAGTATGAAAACAGAAAAAATATGAATGTTCGATCACAATCTGTTATCACAAATCTGGGATTTTCATGTTACGGGTTTGAAAACATGGACCTGGGTACCCATAGTTGAAAATCATGCAAGAACAAACACAAAACATGAGTCTAGGCAAAAAGCTTTCGGATCAAAACATGACTTTTCTTGAAGAACACATGAATGTCATTTTCTCTTTCTAAAACCGAATTTCAAGACGATGCATGGCTTACAAATCATATCCGATCATGCAATGCAATATCATGAACATAAAGAACATCATGAGCAGATCAAGAATCTAACCTTAGAACACGAATCTAACGGTTTGATCTCAAGGAATCAAGCTTGAAGACTTACTTTCTCACTCTAAAACTCCTTCTTCCTCCTAGAGTTTCTCTCTCTACAAGGCAAGGTTATGACACTAAAATGATAAGTGCTCTCACTCGGTTCTGTGCTTAATCCCTCTGTTGGGACACGTGGCGGCGACTGGTTGGGTTCACCCTGAAAAGGTGGCTGACAGACTGGACAAAGCATGGTGAAAGGGTGTTCAACAAGCAAAACGGTATGGGCTTCCTGACAAGGCAACGACATCGGCTAATAACAAGGCGTATCTAACAAGCTACACGGAACGGTACTCCGGCAACTAAGGTGACAATGACCTCGGCTAGGAAGGACGACACTTGACTAAGCTGTGCCACATCTTGGCCTAGATGCGCCACACCTCGGTCTAGGTCATACCACTCCAGGACGAGATCACTTGGGTGCGAAGGTAACATCTCGGCTAATGCATCAAAGCAAGGATGGTGGTCAACAAAAGGGGTTTTCAAGGTACTTCTAGGCTGAGGATGACCTCGGCTCGGAATGGTCTAGGCGCAACGTAACCTAGGCTTGGCGTAACGTCGGCTAATCATAACTTAGACAAGCACATAACACTTAGACAAATCACAAAGGTATCAAATCAAGGCATGGATCTCACTCACTTAAGCAGGACAAGTCACGAACATACACATGCAAGCTTAACAAACCATAATCATACAGATGCTTATGAACATGATTAAGATGAAAAATGTGGGTTCTTACAAAATTACTCAGTAAATTCCCAGTAAGTTCTTATTAAATTACTCAGAAAATTCCCAGTAAATTCTCTGTAAATTACTTAGTAAATTCTCAGTAAATTCTCAACAAATACTGAGTAAATTCCCAGCAAATTCTCAGCAAATTACTCAATAAATTCCCAATAAATTCTTATTAAATTACTAAGTAAATTCCTAGTAAATTCTTAGAAAATTACTCTGTAAATTCCTAGTAAATTTCTAGTAAATTACTGCGTAAATTCTCAGTAAATTCGAAGAAAATTACCAGTAAATTCTCATTAAATAATTTAAAAAATCCCAGTAAATACTCAGTAAATTCCCAATAAATTCTCAGTAAATTACTCAGTAAATTTTCGGTAAATTCATAGTAAATTGCTCAGAAAATTCCCGGTAAATTCACAGTAAATTGCGCAGTAAATTCACAGTAAATTCTAAATAAATTCCTAGTAAATTTTTATCAGATTACTTAGTAAATTCCCAGTAAATTCATAGTAAATTCCCAGTAAATTAGTTAGTAAATTCCTAGTAAATTCTCAGTAAATTTCCAGTAAATTATTGAGTAAATTCCCAATAAATTCTGTCACGACCCCAAACCGCCCCTAGTAGTTTGGTGCCGTGATGGCCAGTAATCCGTAATTACCGAAGGCCAACTTTTCAAAACTTAACACAATCAGAGTATGAATATAGGGGACTCACAAATGCGGAAGCAATAAATCAAATACAAGTGGTCCATAAGAGCTGTGCGTAGATCAAGGCAATGCCAAACATCCCAATTAACTTCACAACTTAAATACAACAAGGTAAAATTACATGTTACATCTTGAACAAAAGGCTTCTCGAGCCGACATATACAAAATACAGCTAATACAAGTCAAGAAGCATGATTTTCAAGATTTGCCGATATGCAAGGTAGGCATCGCCGACGTAAATGCAAAAGCAAGCCGACATAAGTACAAATCCAAAACAAGCGTCCAAACGATCTAGGCGTCGCCGCCGTCCTGCTCATCACCTACATATATATAGAGGGGTGAGTATAAAACTCAGTGAATGGTACTAAAAATAAAGGTTTTACATGAATAAAGCCGAGGTCCTTCAAAACGAAACACATCAAACTTAGCAAGGTAAGGGATGAACCGTATTCATCAATCAAACATTACAAGTATCCAAAGGTGTTTACTGACATAGGCAAAACAAGGGATGAACCGTATTCATCATACAAGTATCAAACATCGGCGAAGCAAGGGATGAACCGTATTCATCAGTCAAGTATCATAACATCGGCGAAGCAAGGGATGAACCGTATTCATCATTCAAGTATCAAAACATCGGCGAAGCAAGGGATGAACCGTATTCATCATTCAAGTATCAAAACATCGGCGAAGCAAGGGATGAACCGTATTCATCAGTCAAGTATCATAACATCGGCGAAGCAAGGGATGAACCGTATTCATCATTCAAGTATCAAAACATCGGCGAAGCAAGGGATGAACCGTATTCATCATTCAAGTATCATAACATCGGCGAAGCAAGGGATGAACCGTATTCATCATTCAAGTATCAAAACATCGGCGAAGCAAGGGATGAACCGTATTCATCATTCAAGTATCATAACATCGGCGAAGCAAGGGATGAACCGTATTCATCATTCAAGTATCAAAACATCGGCGAAGCAAGGGATGAACCGTATTCATCAGTCAAGTATCATAACATCGGCGAAGCAAGGGATGAACCGTATTCATCATTCAAGTATCAAAACATCGGCGAAGCAAGGGATGAACCGTATTCATCATTCAAGTATCATAACATCGGCGAAGCAAGGGATGAACCGTATTCATCATTCAAGTATCAAAACATCGGCGAAGCAAGGGATGAACCGTATTCATCATTCAATTATCAAGGGCTGTACGATCCGTAATCGTTTGGTCAAAAGTATTGCGAAAGTTTAGAGTCCTCCAATACAAGGGACTTGTGCACTTGGTACCGCGAAAGTTTAGAGTCCTCCAGTACAAGGGACTTGTGTTACTTAGGCCCGTAGCCCGATTTAACAAGGACCGTATCCTTTTATACTTAGTACCGCGAAAGTTTAGAGTCCTCCAGTACAAGGGACTTGTGCACTTGGTACCGCGAAAGTTTAGAGTCCTCCAGTACAAGGGACTTGTGTTACTTAGGCCCGTAGCCCGATTTAACAAGGACCGTATCCTTTTATACTTAGTACTGCGAAAGTTTAGAGTCCTCCAGTACAAGGGACCTTCCGAGGTTAAGAATCAAACAAGGCCATTTATTCATGCTTAGCAAATACCACGTCAAAACAAACAAAACAAGATTTATCAAGAACAAGTGTAACATAGCTTTATTAGAAATACCACTCACCTAGTTCTTCAGGTGCAGACTCAAAGCAATATCAAGGACCTACAATCACATGGCAAGTCACATTCTCAAAGCAAGCTCTATATATACATGCAAATGATCTCGGCATTCATGCCAGATCTAAGTCAAGGACAAAACAAAACAAGCTGGGAGCTTACACACTGCTCCCGTTTCTTGAAAACACACTGGGTACAGTCCAGGGCTAAGCCGAGGTCCCGCTAAACAAAGTCAGGAGAAACCTGGGTTTTCCTTTGGAGAATATGAAGAACATGATCATTTGAAAGATGGATGCAAGTTCACAACTTGTTACAAAATCTGAGTTTTCATGCCAAGAGTTCAAAATATATGGACTTAAGTACCCATTCAAGAAGGTCATGCAAGAACAAACACAAAAACATGGTTTTCGTTCTAAACTTTTCGATCAAAATGAGACTTCCTTCAAGAACACAGAAAACCGTTTTCTCTTTCCAAAGCCAACTTCAAAACGATGCATGACATGCAAAACAAATCCGATCATGCAATGCAGCTAGGTATTCAGCAAGAACAATCAAAGGGGATCAAGATTCTAACCTCAAAACTCGGATCTAACGGTTCAAGCCACAAGGATCAAGCTTGGAAGACAACTCTCACTCAAGAACTCTTCTTCCTCCTTTCTAGAGCTTCTCTCTCTAAAACAAAGATTTGAGACAAGAAATGATTTGTTTCAAGGTCTGTCGGCTGCCTTAACAAACAGCTCGGACACGTGGCATTATCGGGTTGGTTCAGCTCCAAAAAGGTGATTGATAGACAAGACAAGTCTCTGACAAATCGTATGCAGCAAGCTCGGGTAAGACACATCGGCAAAGAGATGACATCGGCTCAAAACAAGGATCCAGCAACGGGATAGAAAAACATCGGCTAGGGAGGACGACACTTGACTAAGCTGTGCCACACCTTGGCCGGGGTGCGCCACATCTCGGCCTAGGCCATACCTGCCTGCGGACAAGGTTCAAGTGCGGAACATCTCGGCAAAGAATGCCCGAGGTGAAAATGGGGGTTGAACAAGACCTCAAGATAGTTCTACGTACAAAGGGTCAAAGGCGGACTAGGCTCAAGATGATCTCGGCTACGCACACGCACTAAGCAAGGAACAAAATCGTGCAAGCAACTTAAGCAAATCAAGCCAAGATAAAACCTTTAAATTAACATAAGCAGCAAGACCATGCAAGAGTGTATGCAAGTATGGCAAGAGTAAGGTGAGGGTTGTTACATCCTACCCCCCTTAAGGAAGTTTGGTCCCCAAACTTAGATTACCTTGTTCCCAGAACAACTCCGGATAACGGACTCTCATGTCCTCTTCCTTTTCCCACGTGGCTTCTGTGCCATAATGCTCCTTCCATTCGACCTTTACCATCGGTATCGACCTGTTCCTCAATTGCCTCACTTGCCGATCAACAATCCTCATTGGCTTCTCCTCGTAGCCCAAATCTTCATTAACTGTGATCTCGGAATGATCAATTACATGTAGTGGATCTCGGATGTACTTCCTCAACATCGAAACATGAAACACATTGTGGACTTGGCTCAAATCTGGCGGCAAAGCAAGTCTGTAGGCAACGGGGTTAATTCTCTCAAGAATTTCAAATGGCCCAATATAACGAGGTGCTAACTTACCTTTCTTTCCAAATCTGGAAACTCCTTTCATTGGTGAAACCTTCAGGAATACATGATTCCCAACTTCGAACTCTAACTCATTTCTCCTCTGATCGGCGTAGCTCTTTTGTCGGCTCTGGGCAGTTCTAATCCTCTGTTGGACAAGTTTAATCTTTTCTGTTGTCACCTGAATCAATTCGGGACCAAGCAGAGCTCTGTCTCCGACTTCGGTCCAACATATCGGCGATCTACATTTCCTTCCGTACAAGGCTTCATACGGCGCCATGCCAATGCTAGCTTGATAACTGTTATTGTAAGCGAATTCCACTAAGGGTAGATGTGTTCCCCAACTTCCTTGGAAGTCCAACACACAAAGTCTAAGCATATCTTCAAGCGTCTGAATTGTCCTCTCAGTCTGCCCATCTGTCTGGGGATGAAAGGCTGTACTAAATCTCAGCTCGGCTCCAAAAGCCCTCTGTAGACTCTGCCAAAATCTAGAAACAAATTTAGGATCTCGGTCCGAAACAATTGACATCGGCACTCCATGAAGTCTGACAATCTCGTTCACATATAGCAAGGCAAGTTGATTGGCGTTGAAGGTAGTCTTAACGGGTAGAAAGTGTGCTGACTTAGTTAACTTATCCACAACAACCCAAACTGAATCCATACCCTTCGGTGTCTTCGGCAACCCAATCACAAAATCCATGGAGATGTGCTCCCATTTCCACTCAGGAATCGGCAAAGGTTGAAGAAGTCCTGCTGGTCTTTGATGTTCTGCTTTCACTTGCTGACAATGTAAACACTGGGACACGAATTCGGCTATTTCTCTCTTCATATTTGGCCACCAGAAGGTCTGCTTCACATCTTGATACATCTTGGTGTTCCCTGGATGGACAGCAAACTTGGAACCATGAGCTTCCTGCAAAATCTTTTTCTTCAGCTCTGGGATGTCGGCCACACATAACCTCCCTTCAAACTTGAGTACTTGGTTTTCGATGGTATACCCTGGTCTCGGCCTCGTTTCATTTTCCTCGGCCATTTTCCTGAGGAAGCTATCCTCCATCTGTCTTGTCTTTACTTCATTAACAATAGTCGGCTCTGCTGATATCACGGTTAAACACGCCAAATTTCCATCTGACTTCCTACTCAAAGCGTCGGCTACACTGTTAGCTTTTCCGGGGTGATATTGAATCTGCATATCGTAGTCTTTCAACAACTCAAGCCACCGTCTCTGCCTCAAATTCAATTCTTTCTGAGTGAATAGATACTTTAAACTCTTATGATCTGTAAAAACCTGACAAGTAGCTCCATACAAGTAGTGACGCCAAATCTTTAAAGCAAATACTACGGCCGCCAATTCTAAGTCATGGGTAGGGTAGTTTTTCTCATGAGGTTTCAGCTGACGAGATGCATAAGCTATAACTTTACCCTTTTGCATTAATACACAACCCAAACCCTTATGCGATGCATCACTATAGACATGAAATTCTTCGTTACCTGATGGTAGTACAAGTACTGGTGCTGTAATTAACCTCGTCTTCAGTTCCTGGAAGGCTGACTCTCGATCTTTAGTCCATTCATACAGTGTTCCCTTCTTAGTCAGTTGCGTTAACGGAATTGCAATCCTTGAGAAATCTTTCACAAACTTTCTGTAGTAACCTGCCAAACCCAGAAAACTACGAATCTCGGACACATTAGTCGGCCTCGGCCAATTTACTACGGCTTCAACTTTGCTAGGATCTACTGAGATACCCTCCTCATTAATCACATGACCCAAAAATGAGATGGTAGAAAGCCAAAACTCACACTTGTTAAACTTCGCATACAATTTCCGTTCTCTCAAAATCTGTAAGGCAAGTCTCAAATGGTTTTCATGTTCATCATTACTCTTGGAATAGATCAATATATCATCAATGAAAACAACTACAAATTCATCTAAGTATGGTTTGAAGATTCGGTTCATTAAATCCATGAATGCAGCAGGGGCATTGGTCACTCCAAAAGGCATTACTAAAAACTCGTAGTGGCCATATCTTGTTCGAAAAACAGTCTTCTCAACATCTTCGGCTTTAACTTTAAGCTGATGGTAACCAGACCGAAGGTCGATCTTAGAAAAGACTCGTGCTCCTTGTAACTGATCAAGCAAATCATCAATTCTAGGTAACGGGTACTTGTTCTTAATGGTGATTTTATTGAGTTCTCTATAATCGATACAAAGACGGAGTGTGCCATCCTTCTTCTTAACAAATAAAACAGGTGCTCCCCACGGTGAAGTGCTCGGCCTAATAAATCCCTTATCTAACAACTCTTGCAATTGCAGTTTCAATTCTCTAAGTTCAGCGGGGGCCATTCTATAAGGTGGTTTGGAGATCGGCTGCGTTCCCGATATAATATCGACCGTAAACTCTATTTCTCTATCGGTCAAGTGGCCAGGCAATTCATCCGGAAAGACGTCGGGAAAATCACTAACAATCGGGATGTCGGCTAAGTTAACATTTCCATTCTGATCACTCAGTATACTACACAAGTAACCTCGACACCCTTTCTGAATTAACTTACAGGCCTTAATGGACGAAATCAAGTATGGTGGGGGCACTATCCCTTTTCCCTGGAAAATAACCTCGGCTAGGTTTGGGGGTCTCAAGGTGACACTTTTCGAAACACAATTAATAGATGCATTGTTCGCGGCTAACCAATCCATTCCCAGTATAATATCAAAATGAGCTATGTCTAGAGGCATCAGATCTACTAACAGTTCAACATTTTCAATCACAATAATACATGCTCTGTAAATGGATGCAACGATCATAGATTTCCCAGGTGGAGTAGATACAAACAACACATAGTCAAGGGGCTCTAGTTCTCTATTAATTTTCTCAGCAAACTTAGCAGATATAAACGAATGAGTAGAACCCGAATCAATCAACACATAAGCATCTTGGGAGCAAATTAGTAAAATACCTGACACCACTGCCTCAGCATTCTGTGTGTCTCCTGGTACTAATGCAAACACTCTGCCCTGTCTCATCTGTCCTCTCCCAGCATTTCCCTTCCGAACGGAACCCGAGGTATTTTCTCCTTTCTTGTTGTTATCAGCCTTTGTTTTGGGGCAATCCCTCACATAATGGCCCATCTCACCACATTCATAACAGGCTCCAGACGTTCGTCGGCAGATCCCGAAATGCTATTTCCCACAATCCGAACACATCGGTTTAGCACCCCCTTCTTGCCTTACATTACTAGTACTGCCCATGTTCGTTCTCTTCTTGGTGCTCGGCTGTCCTCGGTGATTGTCATAGTTCTGCCTCTTTCGCTGATTTTCTCCCGAGCTCTGGTATCGGTTCAAATTAGCTTCGGCCTGAATGGCTTTGTCCAATACCTCGGCATAGGTCGGCATATCAAGCAAGTTGACCCGGTCCTGAATCGGTCCACGAAGCCCACACTCGAACTTCCTGGCCTTCATATATTCATCGTTGGTCATGTGAGGTACAAATCTTACCAATTCAGTGAAAGCGCGGTCATATTCCGCCACTGTTCTGTCGCCTTGCGTCAGAGTATGAAATTCGGTAGCCTTGCGGTTTCGAACACTTAGGGGAAAATGTTTCTTGTAGAACAACTCTAAGAATCGGGTCCAGGTCAAATCCGGATTGCTCCCCCTAACCATCATCCACCACCTACGGGCGTCATCATCCAATGTGAATGCTGCCAACGTCACTTTCTGTGCGTCGGTGCTAGGGAAGATCTCGAATAACTTTTCCATTTCCAACACCCATGCTTCAGCCTTCATCGGCTCTATACCCCCAGAGAACCTTGGCGGTCTCATTTTCTTGAACTCCCTGATCAAAGCTATTGTGCCATCCCCATATAAGGCCGGTTGCGGGGGAATTTGCGGCACTGGCGGAGGTGGAGGTGGAGCTACATTTCGGCCGTTGGTCTGCTCGGCCTGAGTCGACGTAGCACTAGCGAACTGCTGCCTGGTTTGCCTCAACTCGCGGGCCAAACCCTCAACTAATCTTTCCAATCTGTCCATTCTGTCTTCGGGCTGATCTCGGCCAAGCGGTGGTCTACCTCTCCTCATGATGCTATGAGCGTGCAAAGTATGACTTTAAAACAATTAAGCAAATAACCACATAGGCAAATAGCAAATAAGCATATCAAGACAATGCACACTTCACTCAAACAACAAATACCAAGATGCAACCCTAACATCTTTCTAAGGGAAATCCTATGCTCTTCAGGACTCAAAGTGTGTGAATAACGTATACCGAGGAACTTGTGCTCTGATACCATTCTGTCACGACCCCAAACCGCCCCTAGTAGTTTGGTGCCGTGATGGCCAGTAATCCGTAATTACCGAAGGCCAACTTTTCAAAACTTAACACAATCAGAGTATGAATATAGGGGACTCACAAATGCGGAAGCAATAAATCAAATACAAGTGGTCCATAAGAGCTGTGCGTAGATCAAGGCAATGCCAAACATCCCAATTAACTTCACAACTTAAATACAACAAGGTAAAATTACATGTTACATCTTGAACAAAAGGCTTCTCGAGCCGACATATACAAAATACAGCTAATACAAGTCAAGAAGCATGATTTTCAAGATTTGCCGATATGCAAGGTAGGCATCGCCGACGTAAATGCAAAAGCAAGCCGACATAAGTACAAATCCAAAACAAGCGTCCAAACGATCTAGGCGTCGCCGCCGTCCTGCTCATCACCTACATATATATAGAGGGGTGAGTATAAAACTCAGTGAATGGTACTAAAAATAAAGGTTTTACATGAATAAAGCCGAGGTCCTTCAAAACGAAACACATCAAACTTAGCAAGGTAAGGGATGAACCGTATTCATCAATCAAACATTACAAGTATCCAAAGGTGTTTACTGACATAGGCAAAACAAGGGATGAACCGTATTCATCATACAAGTATCAAACATCGGCGAAGCAAGGGATGAACCGTATTCATCAGTCAAGTATCATAACATCGGCGAAGCAAGGGATGAACCGTATTCATCATTCAAGTATCAAAACATCGGCGAAGCAAGGGATGAACCGTATTCATCATTCAAGTATCAAAACATTGGCGAAGCAAGGGATGAACCGTATTCATCAGTCAAGTATCATAACATCGGCGAAGCAAGGGATGAACCGTATTCATCATTCAAGTATCAAAACATCGGCGAAGCAAGGGATGAACCGTATTCATCATTCAAGTATCATAACATCGGCGAAGCAAGGGATGAACCGTATTCATCATTCAAGTATCAAAACATCGGCGAAGCAAGGGATGAACCGTATTCATCAGTCAAGTATCATAACATCGGCGAAGCAAGGGATGAACCGTATTCATCATTCAAGTATCAAAACATCGGCGAAGCAAGGGATGAACCGTATTCATCATTCAAGTATCATAACATCGGCGAAGCAAGGGATGAACCGTATTCATCATTCAAGTATCAAAACATCGGCGAAGCAAGGGATGAACCGTATTCATCATTCAATTATCAAGGGCTGTACGATCCGTAATCGTTTGGTCAAAAGTATTGCGAAAGTTTAGAGTCCTCCAATACAAGGGACTTGTGCACTTGGTACCGCGAAAGTTTAGAGTCCTCCAGTACAAGGGACTTGTGTTACTTAGGCCCGTAGCCCGATTTAACAAGGACCGTATCCTTTTATACTTAGTACCGCGAAAGTTTAGAGTCCTCCAGTACAAGGGACTTGTGCACTTGGTACCGCGAAAGTTTAGAGTCCTCCAGTACAAGGGACTTGTGTTACTTAGGCCCGTAGCCCGATTTAACAAGGACCGTATCCTTTTATACTTAGTACTGCGAAAGTTTAGAGTCCTCCAGTACAAGGGACCTTCCGAGGTTAAGAATCAAACAAGGCCATTTATTCATGCTTAGCAAATACCACGTCAAAACAAACAAAACAAGATTTATCAAGAACAAGTGTAACATAGCTTTATTAGAAATACCACTCACCTAGTTCTTCAGGTGCAGACTCAAAGCAATATCAAGGACCTACAATCACATGGCAAGTCACATTCTCAAAGCAAGCTCTATATATACATGCAAATGATCTCGGCATTCATGCCAGATCTAAGTCAAGGACAAAACAAAACAAGCTGGGAGCTTACACACTGCTCCCGTTTCTTGAAAACACACTGGGTACAGTCCAGGGCTAAGCCGAGGTCCCGCTAAACAAAGTCAGGAGAAACCTGGGTTTTCCTTTGGAGAATATGAAGAACATGATCATTTGAAAGATGGATGCAAGTTCACAACTTGTTACAAAATCTGAGTTTTCATGCCAAGAGTTCAAAATATATGGACTTAAGTACCCATTCAAGAAGGTCATGCAAGAACAAACACAAAAACATGGTTTTCGTTCTAAACTTTTCGATCAAAATGAGACTTCCTTCAAGAACACAGAAAACCGTTTTCTCTTTCCAAAGCCAACTTCAAAACGATGCATGACATGCAAAACAAATCCGATCATGCAATGCAGCTAGGTATTCAGCAAGAACAATCAAAGGGGATCAAGATTCTAACCTCAAAACTCGGATCTAACGGTTCAAGCCACAAGGATCAAGCTTGGAAGACAACTCTCACTCAAGAACTCTTCTTCCTCCTTTCTAGAGCTTCTCTCTCTAAAACAAAGATTTGAGACAAGAAATGATTTGTTTCAAGGTCTGTCGGCTGCCTTAACAAACAGCTCGGACACGTGGCATTATCGGGTTGGTTCAGCTCCAAAAAGGTGATTGATAGACAAGACAAGTCTCTGACAAATCGTATGCAGCAAGCTCGGGTAAGACACATCGGCAAAGAGATGACATCGGCTCAAAACAAGGATCCAGCAACGGGATAGAAAAACATCGGCTAGGGAGGACGACACTTGACTAAGCTGTGCCACACCTTGGCCGGGGTGCGCCACATCTCGGCCTAGGCCATACCTGCCTGCGGACAAGGTTCAAGTGCGGAACATCTCGGCAAAGAATGCCCGAGGTGAAAATGGGGGTTGAACAAGACCTCAAGATAGTTCTACGTACAAAGGGTCAAAGGCGGACTAGGCTCAAGATGATCTCGGCTACGCACACGCACTAAGCAAGGAACAAAATCGTGCAAGCAACTTAAGCAAATCAAGCCAAGATAAAACCTTTAAATTAACATAAGCAGCAAGACCATGCAAGAGTGTATGCAAGTATGGCAAGAGTAAGGTGAGGATTGTTACAAATTCCTAGTAAATTCTCAGTAAATTTCTTAGTAAATTCCTATTAAATTCGTAAATTACGCTGTAAATTCTTAATAAATTGTCAGTAAATTCCGAGTACATTCCCAGTAAATTCTCAATAAATTACTTATTAAATTCTAAGTAAACACTCAGTAAATTCCCTGTAAATTTTTAGTAAATTACTCAGTAAATTTCCAGTAAATTATCAGTGAATTACTCAACAAAGTTCGTAATAAATTCTTAATAAATTCCCAATGAATCCTCAGTAAATTATTGAGAAAATTTGGAGTAAATTCTCAGTAAATTCCCATTAAATTCTGAGCAAATTACTCAGTAAATTCCCATAAAATTCTCAGTAAATTACGCAGTAAATTCCAAGTAAATTTTCACTAAATTCTCAGTAAATTACTCAGTAAATTATCATTAAATTTTTTTTGAAAAATTCCAATAAATACTCAAAAAATTACTCAGTAAATTCATAGTACATTCTCAGCAAATTTCACGTAAATTCTCATTAAATTACTCAGTAAATTCCTAGTAAATTCTTCTTAAATTACTTTGTAAATTTTCAATAAATTCTCAATAAATTACTGAGTAAATTCCCAGTAAATTCTAAGTAAATTACTCAGTAAATTCTAAGTGAATTCTCAGTAAATTACTGAGAAAATTTACAGTAAATTCTCATTAAAGTCCCAATAAATTCTTAGTAAATTAATCAATAAATTAACATTAAATTACATAGTAAATTCTCAGTAAATTACTTAGTAAATTCCCAGTAAATTCTCATTAAATTACTCATAAAAATCCCAGTAAATTCTCAACAAATTACTGAGTAAATTCCCAGTAAATTATTGAGGAAATTCCCCGTAAATTCTCTTTAAATTACGTAGTAAATTCCAGTAAATTCTCAGCAAATTTTCAGAAAATTACTTAGTAAATTCCCAGTAAATTCCTAATAAATTCCCAATAAATTTCCAGTAAATTCTCAGTAAATTGTCAGGAAATTCTCAGTATATTTCTAGTAAATTCTCATTAAATTACCCCGTAAATTCTCATTAAATTCCCAGTACATTCTTAGTGAATTCCCAGTAAATTCTTAGTAAATTACTCATTTAATTCCCAGTAAATTTTCAGAAAATTACTCATTTAATTCGCAGTAAATTCTCATTAAATAAATTAGTAAATTCCCTTTAAATTCTTGTTGAATTACCTAGTAAATTGTAAGTAATTACTCAGTAAATTCCCAGTAAATTCTTAGTAAATTACTCAGTAAATTCCCAGTAACTTAGCAATAAGTTAGTTTGTAAATTCTCAGTAAATTCTCAGTAAATCTTCAGTAAATTCCTAATACATTCTCAGTAAATTACTCAGTAAATTCCCAGTAAATTCTAATTAATTTCTCAGTAAATTCCCAGTAATTTCTAATTAAATTACTCAGTAAATTCCCGGTAAATTAATCAGCACATTCCCAGTAAATTTTCAGTAAATTACTTATTAAATTCTCAGTAAATTTCCAGTAAATTTTTAGTAAATTCTCAGTAAATTACAGAGTAAATTCCCAGAAAATTATTTGTAAATTACTCAGAAAATTCCTAGTAAATGCTTAGTAAATTCCCAGTAAATTTTCATTAAATTACTCAGTAAATTCTTAGAAAATTACTTAGTAAATTGCCAGTAAATAATCAGTAAATTCACAGTAAATTCTACGTAAATTCCCAGTATATTACTGAGTAAATTATCAGTAAATTACTCAGTAAATTCCCAATAAATTCAAATTAAATTAATCAGTAAATTCTAGTAAGTTCTTATCAAATTACTCAGAAAATTCCTAGTAAATTCTCAGTAAATTACTCAATAAATTCCCAATAAATTACTGAGTAAATTCTCAGTAAATTACTTAGTAAATTTCCAGTAAATTCTTATTAAATTATTAAGTAAATTCCCAGTAAATTCTTAGAAAATTACTTAGTAAATTCCCAGTAAATTTCCCGTAAATTACGGAGTAAATTCCCACTAAATTCTTAGAAAAATACCAGTAAATTCTCATTAAATAATTCAAAAAATCCCAGTAAATACTCAGTAAATTTCTAGTAAATTCTCAGTAAATTACTCAGTAAATTCCCGATAAATTCACAATAAATTGCTCAGTAAATTCCCGATAAATTCACAATAAATTGCTCAGTAAATTTACTGTAAATTCTCAATAAATTCTCAGTAAATTTTTATCAAATTACTTAGTAAATTTCTAGCAAATTCTCAGTAAATTCCTTAGTAAATTCTCATTAATTTACTGTGTAAATTCCCAGTAAATTCTCAAAAAATTACTTAGCAAATTCTCAGTAAATTCCTGGTAATTTCTTATTAAATTACTCTGTAAATTCCTAGCAAATTCTCATTAAATTACTCAGTAAATTCCCAGTAAATTACTCAATAAATTCATAGCAAATTACTCAGTAAATTTCAAGTAAATTCTCCGTAAATTACTGAGTAAATTTCCAATAAATTCTCCGAAAATTACTTAGAAAATTCCTTGTGAATTATCAGTAAATTACTCAGTAAATTCCAAGTAAATTAATGGGCAAATTCTCAGTAAATTTCCAGTAAATTCTTATTAAATTACTCAGTAAATTCTTAGTAAAATCCCAGTAAATTAGTTAGTAAATTCTCATTAAATTATTCAGTAAATTTCCAATAAGTTCTCAGTAAATTACTGACTAAATTCCCAGTAAATTCTTAGTAAATTCCCGGTAAGTTCTCATTAAATTCCCAGTAAATTCTCTGTAAATTACTTACTAAATTCTAAGTAAATTACAGAGTAAATTCCCAATAAATTTTCAGTAAATTCGCAGTAAATTCTCATTAAATTACTCAATAAATTCTCATTAAATTACTCAATAAATTCTCAGAAAATTATCAGTAAATTACTAAGTAAGTTCCTAGTAATTTTCAAAGTAAATTACTCAGTAAATTCCCAGGAAATTCTCAATAAATTACTCAGTAAATTCTGATTAATTCTCAATAAATTACTCAGTAACTTCCCAGTCAATTCTCAGTAAATTTCCAGTAAAATTCTTAGTAAATTCCCAATTAATTCTCAGTAAATTACTTAGTAAATTCCAATTAAATTATCAGTTAATTAACGATTAAATTCCTAGTAAATTCTCAGTAAATTCCTAGTAAATTCTCAGAAAATTACTCAGTAAATTCCCAGTAAGTTCTTAATAAATTACTCAGCAAATTTTCAGTAAATTCCCAGTAAATTACTTGGTAAATTCTGAGTAAATTCTCAGTATATTACGCAGTAAATTCCAAGAAAATTCTCAGTATATTACGCAGTAAATTCTCAATAAATTCCCAGTTAATTACAAGTAAATTACAAGTAAATTCCCAGTAAATTACTGAGTAAATTCCCAGCAAATTCTCAGTAAATTACTCAGTAAATTTCCAGCAAATACTCAGTAAATTCATAGTAAATTCCCTATAAATTCTTATTAAATTATTCAGTAAATTCCCCGTAAATTCTCTATAAAATACTCAGTAAATTCCAATTAAATTACTCATTAAATTCCCAATCAATTCTAAGAAAATTACTGAGTAAATTCCCAGTAAATTCTCATTAACATACTGTGTAAATTCCTAGTAAATTCTAAAAAAATTATTCAGTAAGTTCCAAGTAAATTCTCAATAAATTTCCAATAAATTCTCATGAAATTACACAGTAAATTCCAATAAAATTCTCAGTAAATTACTGAATAAATTCCCAGTAAATTCTCAAAAAATTACTTAGTAAATTTCCAGTAAATTCTCAATAAATTACTGAGTAGATTCCCAGTAAATTACTCAGTAAATTCCCAGTAAATTCTCAGTAAATTACTCAGTAAATTCTTACTAAATTCCAAGTAAAGTACTCAGTACATTTCCAGTAAATTCTCTGTAAATTGCTCAGTAAATTCTTCGTAAATTACTGAGTAAATCTTCCGTAAATTCCTAGTAAATTCTCAACAAATTACTTAGTAAATTCCCATTAAATTCCCAGTAAATTACTGTGTAAATTCTCAGTACATTCTCAAAAAACTACTCAGTAAATTCCGAGTAAATTCTCATTAAATTACTCAGTAAATTCTCAGTAAATTACTCAGTAAATTCACAGTAAATTCTCAGCAAATTACTCAGTAAATTCCCAGTAAATTCTAATTAAATTAATCAGTGAATTTCCAGTAAATTTTTATTAAATTACTCAGTAAATTCCCAGTAAATTCTATGTAAATTCCCGGTAAATTCTCAATAAATTATTTTGTAAATTCTCAGTAAATTCTCTTTAAATTACTCAATAAATTCTTAGTAAATTTTCAGTAAATTACTGAGTAAATTCCCAGTAAATTCTAACTAAATTCTAATTAAATTACTCAATAAATTCCCAGTAATTCTCAGTAAATTACTGAGTAAATTCCTAGTAAATTCACAGTAAATTACTCACTAAATTCCCAGTATATTCTCAGTAAATTCTCATTAAATTATTTAGTAAATTCCAAGTAAATTCTGAGTAAATTCTCAGAAAATTACTACTAAATTACTTAATAAATTCCCAGTAAATTAATCAGTAAATTCCTAGTAAATTACTCAATAAATTCCTAGTTAAATACCGATTAAATTCCCAGTAAATTCTCAGTAAATTACTCGGTAAATTCTTAGTAAATTACTCTGTAAATTCCCAGTGAATTCTCAGTAAATTACTTAGAAAATTCCCAATAAATTACTCGTTAAATTCCCAGTAAATTTTCTGTATATTACGTAGTAAATTCCAAGTAAATTTGCAGTAAATTACTCATTAAATTCCCAACAAATTGTCAGTAAATTACTCTGTAAATTTCCCGTGAATTCCCAGTAAATGACTCAGTAAATTCCCAGTAAATTCTCAATAAATTACTCAGTGAATTCCCATTAAATTCTCAGTAAATTCCCAGTAAATTCTCAGTAAATTACTGAGTAAATTCTCCATAAATTTCTAGTAAATTCGCAATAAATTCTCATTAAATTACTCAGTAAATACCTAGTAAATTCTCAGCAAATTACTCAGTAAATTCTCATTAAATTACTGCGTAAATTTCCAAAAAATTCTAAGTAAATTACTCAGTAAATTGCAAGTAAATTCTCAGTAAATTCCCAGTAAATTCTCAGCAAATTATGCAGTAAATTCCAAGAAAATTCTTGGTAAATTCTCAGTAAATTACAGAGTAAATTCTCAGTAAATTACCAATAAATTCTCAGTAAATTACTCAGTAAATTCGCAGTAAATTCTCCCTAAATTACTTAGTAAATTCCAAGTAAATTCTCAGTAAATAACGTAGTAAATTCCCAGTAAATTCTTAGTAAATTACTGAGTAAATTCCCAACAAATTCTCAATAAATTACTCAGTAAATTCCCCGTAAATTCTCATTAAATTATGCAGTAAATTGTAAGTAAATTCTCAGTAAATTACTCAGTAAATTACTCGGTAAATTTTTAGTAAATTCCTATAAATTCTTAGTAAATTACTCTGTGAATTCCAAATAAATTCGCAGTAAATTCTCCGTAAATTACTTAGTAAATTTCAAGTAAATTAGCAGTAAATTCTCAGTAAATTACTGAGTAAATTCCGAGTAAATTCTCATTAAATTACTTAGTAAATTCTAAATAAATTCTTAGTAAATTACCACTAAATTCCCAGTAAATTACTTAGGAAATTCCCAGTAAATTACTCAGTAAATTCCCTATAAATTTTCAGTAAATTACTCAGTAAATTTCCAGTAAATTCTCTAAAAATTACTCAGTAAATTTCGATTAAATTCTCTGTAAATTACTAAGTAAATTCCCAGCAAATTCTCAGCAAATTCTCAGTAAATTCTAAGTAAATTACTGAGTAAATTCTCAGTAAATTTCCAGTAAAGTTTCAGTAAATTACTCAATAAATTCTCAGTAAATTTTTATTAAATTACTGTGCAAATTCCCAATAAATTCTCAGCAAATTACTCAGTAAATTCCCAGTAAACTCTTAGTAAATTCCAAGTAAATTACTTAGTAAATTCCTAATAAATTACTCAGTAAATTACTGTAACAACCCTCACCTTACCCTTGTCTTACTTGCATACATTCCTGCATGATCTTGCCTTGTTTTAATAATTGGAAGGATTTGCTTGCCTTGTTTTGTTAAGTATTGCTTGCGTGATCTTGTCCCTTGTTCGGTGTGTGCGTGGCCAAGGTCACCTTGAGCTTAGTTCGCCTCTGAATCCTTGTACTTAGAACTGTTTTGAGATCTTGGTCAACCCCATCTTCACCTCGGGCATTTATTGCCGAGATGTTTTGCACTTAGTGAACCTTGTCCGCAGGCAGGTATGGCCTAGGCCGAGATGTGGCACACCCCGGCCAAGGTGTGGCACAGCTTAGTCAAGTGTCGTCCTCCCTAGCCGACGTTTTGTTATCCTGTTGCCGGATCCTTGATTTGAGCCGATGTCATTTGTTGCCGATGTGTCTCGCCTAGCTTGTTACATACGCTTTGTCAGAGACTTGTCTTATCAATCAATCACCTTTTTGAGTTGAGCCAACTCGGTAGCACCACGTGTCCGAGCTAGTTGTTAAGACAGCCGGTAGACTTAGAACAAATCACTTTTGGTCTCAAATCTTTGTTTTAGAGAGAGAAGCTCTAGAGAGGAGGAAGAGAAGTTCTTGAGTGAGAGCAAGTCTTCCAAGCTTGATCTTCGTGGCTTGAACCGTTGGATTCGAGTTTTGGGGTGAGATTCTTGATCTACTTTGAATGTTGTTATGGATTATCTAGCTGCATTGCATGATCAGATCTGTTTTGCATGTCATGCATCGATTTGAAGTTGGTTTTGAAAAGAGTTAATGGTTTTCACACGTTCTTGAAAGAAAGTCTCGTTTTGATCCGAAAGTTGGAACGAAAACCATGTTTTTGTGTTTGTTCTTGCATGACCTTCTTGTATGGGTATCCAGGTCCATGTTTTGAACTTTTGGCATGAAATCTCAGATTTTGTAACAAGTTTTGATCTTGCATTCATCTTTCTCATGATCATGTTCATCATATTCTTCATATTCTTGTAAGGGAAACCCAGGTTTTTCCCGACTTTGCTTTTGGTTGAGGCCAGCGGGACCACACCTCGGCAAGGATGTGTGGCACCTCGGCATAGACCTGGACGGTACCCAGTGTGTTTCCGTAAGACGGGAGCGGTGTTTAAACTCCCAACATATTTTGCTTCGTTATTGACTTGGATCTGGCAAGAATGCCGAGATCATTTGCATGCATATAGAGCTTGTTTTGAGAATGTGACTTGCCATGTGATTGTAGGTCCTTGATATTTGCTTTGAGCCTACACCTGAAGAACTAGGTGAGTGGTATTTTTTATAAAGCTATGTTACACTTGTTTTTGATGAATCTTGCTTTGTTTTGTTTTGACAAAAGTATTTGCCAAGCATGAATGAATAGCCCTATTTTGATGTTATTCTTGGAAAGTCCCTTGTGCTGGAGGACTCTAAACTTTCGCAGTACTCAGTATAAAAGGATACGGTCCTTGTTAAATCGGGCTACGGGCCTAAGTAACGCAAGTCCCTTGTGTTGGAGGACTCTAAACTTTCGCAGTACTAAGTATAAAAGGATACGGTCCTTTCTTGGAAAGTCCCTTGTGCTGGAGGACTCTAAACTTTCGCAGTACTAAGTATAAAAGGATACGGTCCTTTCTTGGAAAGTCCCTTGTGCTGGAGGACTCTAAACTTTCGCAGTACTAAGTATAAAAGGATACGGTCCTTGTTAAATCGGGCTATGGGCCTAAGTAACGCAAGTCCCTTGTGCTGGAGGACTCTAAACTTTCGCAGTACCATTGATTGATGAATACGGTTCATCCCTTGTTTTGCCGATGTCAGTGAGCAGTCCTTGATACTTGTAAGCTTTGAATGATGAATACGGTTCATCCCTTGTTTTGCCGATGTCAGTGAGCAGTCCTTGATACTTGTAAGCTTTGAATGATGAATACGGTTCATCCCTTGTTTTGCCGATGCCAGTGAGCAGTCCTTGATACTTGTAAGCTTGGAATGATGAATACGGTTCATCCCTTGTTTTGCCGATGTCAGTGAGCAGTCCTTGATACTTGTAAGCTTTGAATGATGAATACGGTTCATCCCTTGTTTTGCCGATGCCAGTGAGCAGTCCTTGATACTTGTAAGCTTGGAATGATGAATACGGTTCATCCCTTGTCTTGCCGATGCCAGTGAGCAGTCCTTGATACTTGTAAGCTTTGAATGATGAATACGGTTCATCCCTTGTTTTGCCGATAACAGTGAGCAGTCCTTGATACTTGTAAGCTTTGAATGATGAATATGGTTCATCCCTTGTTTTGCCGATGTCAGTGAGCAGTCCTTGATACTTGTAAGCTTGAATGATGAATACGGTTCATCCCTTGTTTTGCCGATGTCAGTAAGCATCCCTTGATACTTGAGATGTTCGACAGATGAATACGGTTCATCCCCTGTTCGATAAAGTTTGATGTGTTTGTTTTGAAAGACTCCGGCTTTATTCATGCAAACCTTTATTATTAGTACCATTCACTGAGTATTTGTACTCACCCCTCTATATATATATATGTAGGTGATGAGCAGGACGGCGGCGACGCCTAGATTGTTTTGGAAGCTTGTTTTGGATTCGTGCTTATGTCGGCTTTGTTTTTGTATTTACGTCGGCAATGACTTTCATTGCATGTCGGCAAATCTTGAAAATCATGCTTCTTGACTCGTATTTATTGTATTTTGTATATGTCGGCTCGAGAAGCCTTTTGATCAAGATGTAACACATATTTTGCTTGCTGTATTCAAATTGTAAGATGAATGACATTGCATTTGATCTATACACAGCTCTTATGGACCGCTTGTATTTTGATTTATTACTTCCGCATTTGTGAGCCCCCTATATCCATACTCTGATTGTGTTAAGTTTTTGAAAGTTGGCCTTCGGTAATTACGGATTACTGGCCATCACGGCACCAAACTACTAGGGGCGGTTTGGGGTCGTGACAATTACACTGTAAATTCTCAATAAATTAAATAATAAATTCCTAGTAAATTATAAGTAAATTACTCAATAAATTACTGAGCAAATTATCAATAAATTATCAGTAACTTACTAGTAAATTATCATTAAATTACTGTGTAAATGTAGACACCCCATTTTTGATCGTCGTCAAGACTTGGACGTCATCGTTTGAACACTCGATAATCATCCATGCTTGTGTTCGTTTTGAGTTTCTGAAGGTTTTGGCTGCGCGCCTTGCCTTGGAGCCTCTCAACTTGTCTGTTTTGTGCTTGGTTGTGGACCAAGAGTTTGTGGTTTTGTTTCTGAGGGAAGGGGATGGCCTTTTGGCTAGCCCTCCAACTCATCGGCCAGGCCCTGTGCCCCTTGGCCATGTCTTCTCTCCATCGGCCATCAGTGGTGGCCAGTTGGCACCATTTTTGGTCGATCGACACCTATTTTGGCCGGTCGGCCATATCTTTTGGCCGAGGCCTTTTTATTTGCTTTTACAAATATTTTTGTGCCAACTGTGACAGCTGGTGAGCATAGATTTCATCCTCTATACACGTGTATGGAGGGATTGAACCAAGCCTCTAGCTTGTTCAACAAGCTTGAGGCTTGATTTTCTATAAGAAGGGAGGCCCCTCTCCCTTTCCAGAGGTTCTGAAAATTGGATATACAACACATATATCTCTCTCTATATATATTTTCCTCTCTCTCTCTCTCTCTATATTGCTTAAAAGTGTGTTTTGTCTTCATTTTTGCACTATAACACCTAGTAAAGCACCATTGCTTTGTTGCTGAGGTACTAGAGGACCTTGTTTGGACTCTCAAAGTTTGTTTTCTTTGGCTCAGAAGTGCTGGTTTGCTGTGGTTCTTCAAGGGTGAGTTGTTATCCCTTTTAAGCCTTGTTTTGTTTAAGTGTTTGGCCCCCTTTGCATACTGTTTTAGGCCTTGCTTTCAACTAAAAAAAGTTCTGATTTTAAGTGCTTAAAGTGTTTGTTTAAGGCCTCATTGGTGTTGGGGGTGGTCTACCCGATTTTGTGCCTTGTTTGGCTTTGTTTTGTGCTATCCTTTTAAGCTATTCGGACCACCTCTTTTTGGCCTTCTCACCACTGAAACTCAGAGGAATTTCAGTGGTGGAAAGTGTGTTTTGAGGTCCCAAATAGGAGGGGGTCATCCCCTCCCCTTGTGTCTTGGTTGCTTGCCTTGTTGGCTCATCAAAGTAGCATGTTTGTTAAGCTTGTTTTGGCTCCATTTTAGCATGTCTCAGGCCTTATTTCAGTATGACATAGCTCTGTTTTGGGCTGGATTGATCATTGGTTGCTTGCATATTACACTTGTAGTGTAAATTTTGCATACTAGCCTTACATGCTTGTGTTGATAACTCATCTTTCTAGCATGTTTTGGTCCTATCTCAGCAAGTTTTTGGTGTTATTTTAGCATACTATAGCTTTGTTTTCGCTTGGTTTGATCACATCTTGCATGCTCCTTGCTGTAGACACCCTATTTTTTATCGCCCTTAAGACTTGGGCGTTACTGATGGTTTACTTGGTGTTGAAAGTTATGCAGTGTAAAGGTTCGATTTCTTTGGCAAGGAGAGAGTCAAATCCCAACCTTACACCCCATTTTGAATGGTTTTTAGACCTTAAAACCCTCTCTTTCAAAATATTTTTGAAAAATGATTCTACAATGTTCCGACGCTCGCATTTTGTTAAATGTTGCGCTTTTCGGTAAACCGAGTGAGGACAAAGTGGAAATAAATGAAAGAGAGATGAAATCTTTGAAAAATCTTTCAAAACACCTTGTTTAGGGATTTGGAGTTGAAGAAAATGAGAGAGGAGAGAAGAAAACTAGTTGAGGAGAAGTTTGGCATAAATCTGGGTAGGATCGAAATTGAGCGGCTTCACCAAACAGGCATAACTTTTTGCACAGTTGGAATTTTGATGCAAGGCTGCCACCATTGGAAAGCTTACTTCTGGGGCTTCGATTTGGATGCTTTCCAGCCACTTTTTGGCCTTGCCAACCAGAAAACTAGTTGAGGAGAAGTTCGGCATGAATCCGGGTAGGATCGAAACTGAGTGGCTTCACCAAAATAGGCATAACTTTTTGCACAGTTGGAATTTTGATGCAAGGCTGCCGCCATTGGAAAGCTTACTTCTGGGGCTTCAATTTGGACACTTGCCAGCCACTTTTTGGCCTTGCCAACCACTTGTCGACCACTTTTCATTCTTGCAGACCACTTTCTCTTCTAGCAGACCAGGAAAAGTAGTTGGCCGACCAGTGCAAATAGCTGGCCGACTGCTTCAACTGGTCGGCAGCTTTCCTGCACTTTCTACAGATATTTTCCATGCCAGCTATGCCAGCTGTTGGCCATAGAAAGCATCCTTCATACAATGGAGGGATTACTTGGAGCTCCAAACTTGTTCAACAAGCTTGATACTTGGTTTTCTATAAAAGGAAGCCTCCTCCCTCTTGTCTAAGGTTTAGAATTTTGGTAGAGAGAGCTATACATACACTTCTATCTCTATATTGCTCTTTCTCTCTATATTTGCATTGGTTTTGTGCTTGAAAGTGCCATTTCTTCATACTTTTGCACACAAACACATAGTGAAATACCTTCAATCTTGGGCTGAGGTTCTTGGAGGTTTGTTTGAAGCTCAAGGCTTGGTTTTTGCCTCAGAAGTTGATGTCTTGCTTTGATTCTTCATGGGTGAGTCTTTAATCCTTTTAAAGCCTTGTTGTAATTGCTTACTAGGCCAACTTTGCATGCTTATTTTGGCTTAACTCTCAACTGCAAAAAGCTCCATTTTCAAGTGTTTGAAATGTTTGTTTAAGGCTTTGTTGGTGTTGGGGGTGATCTACCCCCTTTGTGCCTTGTTTGGCCTTGTTTTGGGCCATCACTTTAGGCCTTTGTAATCACCTTTGTTTGGCCTCATCACCACTGAATTCTAGAGGAATTTCAGTGGTGGAAAGTGTGTTTTGAGCTCTTAAATGGGAGGGGTGGTCCCCCCTCCTCTTGTCTTGTTAGCATGTGTTGTTGGCCTATAAAATGAGCATGTATTTCTCCCTTATTGAGGTTTAGTTTAAGCATGTTTTTGTGAATTTTTTAACATGTTTTAGCTCTATTTGTGGCTGGCTTGGCCACTTCTTGCATGCTTTATACATTTGTAGTGTAATTCTTGCAAACTAGCCTTGTATGCTTGCTATTTTAGCCTATAATTCTAGCATGTTTTGGCTCCACTACAGCACATTTTTGGCCATTATTTAACATGATTTAACTCTATTTTTGGCTTGTTTGATCATTGGTTGCATGCTTCATGCACTTGTAGTGTAAATCCTCTTTGCTAGCCTTGCATGCCTAATGAGTTAGCCTGTTATTCTGGCATGTGTTGGCTTAGTCTCAGCCCATTTTTGGTGTTATTTTGACATGCCATAACTCTATTTTTGGTTGGCAGAGTCACCTCTTTCTTGGTTTGTGCACTTGTAGTGCAATCTTGCCCATTAGCCTAGTGTACTTGGTGTTTTGGCCCTTCATGCTAGCTTACCTTGGCTATACTCCATACATATTTTGGCATTATTTTGTGATTTTTTAGGGCTATTTTGGGTTTCCTTGGCCATATGACTCATGTTTTGTGTAGCTATAGTGCAAATGCCTTGACTAGTCTTAAGTTTTGAGGCCCCTACCATGCTATACTTGTGATGTTTGCATGCCTTGGCATTATTTGGCATGGAACTTTAGAGCTTATATCTTTGCCATATTCTCATGTTTATCACTCTTTAATTGTGTTTAAGAGTTGTGCCTTTATGCCTTGTCCATGAGCCAATATATATGCACGCATGCCTAAGCTTTTGGGCTACCATCTCAGTGTGTATTTGGTCTTATTTTGCCATGTTACAACTCTGATTTTTGTTGGTGAAGTCATCTCATGCTTGGTTTTGGTAGGTGTAGTGTAATCCTCCTCATTGGCCTTGCATACTCCATGCTTCATGCCTTTTATTCTAGCATATGTTGGCTATGTTCAAGCATGTTTTTAGCATTGTTTTGATTGACCTGCCTTGGGACTGTTTTAAGTCATCTCGGCCTTTTGGGGCTTGCTTGATATGGCTATGGTACAAGTGCCTTTGCCAGCCTTAAGCTTTGAGCCTCCTCGCATGCTATGCTTATGTTGTTTGAATGATTTGGCATCATTTCACACCTGATTTCAGAGCATATAGTGTTGTCACACTTCCATGTTTGTCACTTCTTAATCATGTTTGAGAGTTGTGCTCTTATGCTTAGTTGATAGGCCAATGCATAAGCATGCATTTTCTTGCTTTCATGCCATCATTTTAGAGCATGTTAGCCTTTGTTTTGGCATGCATGAAGTCTATTTGGGATTGGTTTGGTACATGGAGTATAGCATTACATAGCCCTTACATTGTGTCCTTCATTAGCCTTCATGCTTAAGGGCTCCAACTTGCCATGCTCATGTTGCATTGCATTGTATTTCATGTTATTGCATTGCATTGTGTTTGGATTGAAAGTTAGTCCAAACACGAGAAACGAGAGACGTTTCATACTTGAAGTGATGAAACGTGCCTCATTTCTTGGTCGCCGACCCTCTTGATCAAGCATGATAGAGGTTAAGGCTTTTATTTGTCATTTGTGCATTCGTTGACATTGAATTATGCAAACTTGGCTTCTCGGCCATTGTGCATTGCGATACTCAATTGGTGGCCCAATAGTCAAGAACCGCACCCCCTTGAGCTTAAGAAATGATAGAGAGGGTGGTTGTGCACACATACCTTGCAAATACACTGCTATGCCCCTTTTTGTTCTCTGTTGCAGCAAACTGGAAGTGTGGCAAAATTTCTGGTCGGCAGACCAGTAAAAGTGGCTGGCCGACCACTTTTTCTGGTCTGCAGCAAATGTAAGTGGTCTGCGGGTGGTCTACAACACCAACAAGTGGTCGGCAGCCTTCCTGGAGGTCTCCATGTTGGAGTAGAAGCTATTAAGAGGTTTGTGCAGTGTTCTGAAACCAAATGCAAACAGAGGCAAGCTGGGGCATTGTAATGGATTTCCGAACGAGGTGACTGAGCATGCATGCACTTCTCGCCCTGAGGATCTCTTCTTATTGCTTTACTTAATTGCTTTGCTTAGCTAGCTAATGCTTTGATTTTGTACTTAAGTAATTAATGTCCTTAGCTATTCATTTGTGTTGTAATAACTAATTAGTTAACTTGTTAGTTAATTAGCTTCGTTTTGTAATAATTAGTTTAATTAGCTTAGATTAGCTAGTTAGCTTATTATTCGGATCCTCCGTCGAGAGGGCACAACTGTTGTAATAAGTGTGCGTATGTGTGATGCATGTCTTCCAACCCCCATTTCTTTATCCCTTTTACTTATCCGCTTTTGATGGTTAGTTTTAGGGCATATTTCAATTAGCATACTTATACTTCGCATGTTTGCATTCATTCATCTGTTTTGCATGCACCGGGCTCAGCGCATCATACAAACTGCATAGTATTTCAATACCAATTTGAATACATGTTATCAAGTTGCATTCACATGATATCTTAGAATAGCCGAGCCTATCTTAGTTGCATTTTGCATGTGTTGCATTAGGCATTCTTGACATAGCTAGGATCATGCATTGATTACTAACTAGCTTTTTTTTGGCTCGGAGTACTAGGTAAGCTTTTACGCTTTAGCATACTGCATGAGATATGTATGTCGCTATGTATAGCATGCTTGCCATGTGGATACCTGCTTAATTGTTTAATTGTATGAATGCCTGTGGATGAAGGTTGGATTGCTTGAATTGGAACAATTCATTGAAATGCAAGTTTTAAGCCCACTTGAGGGTGGCAAATCCGCGTCATAGCCTACTTACGAGTAGTAACTTCAAACCATTTTTGAAAAACAAGCATGAGATGTTTTGTTTCAAATCGAGCGATTTAATCTATACTTGTATGCTGTGTGCATCATGTAGTAATGATAGATTAAGAACCGAAATAAGAGCACATGTGTTTTCAAAAACAACATATCATGTTAGTAGAGGCCGATCTTTGATGGGCGAGCGGGGGTGCTCATTGCATGACATTCCCCTCTCGTACCCAAGTTCCTGAGCCGAAGCAACTTTGGTGATGACGGACACATGGCCTTAGGCACGAGTCAGAGTTTCCTAAATTTCTCAAACTAAAAAATATTTAGGTGGCGACTCTGAAATCTGGCAAAGCAGTCCACGTCTGGCGTTTTTTGATTAAAATCGATTTTCCAAAACGATTTGCCAGATTTGGACTCTTTGGTAATTTATCAGTCTTACATTGCATTTTGTGAGATTAGATTCAGAACCGTGACATGAGTCCGAACTGTAGTAGCTAGAACTACAATTCGCACCCTCTCGCGCGGAGCGGAGTTCGGGCGGTCTACACTTGCACTTGTAGTACAAGTCCACTCACTAGCCTAACATGCATCATGCTTTTGACCAACATTCTAGCATGTTTTTGGCTCCACTCCAACAAGCTTTTTGCCATGTTTTAGCATGCTCTAGGTCTGATTTAGGTGTTTTGGGTCATGCATGCCTTACTTTGTATAGCCATAGTGCATTCTTGTTCATTAGCTTTGTGTTTTGAGTCCACTAGCATGCATTGCTTGGGCTATTTGCATGATTTGGCATCATTTGTTATGTGATTTCAGAGCATGTTGCGTTGCCATGCCCTCACATCTTTCACTTTTTTGATACTTTGGAGGGTTGGTGCTTTATGCCTTAAGTATGAGCCAATATGAATTTACTGGGAATTAACTGAGAATTTACTGAGTAATTTGCTAAGAATTTATCGAGAATTTACGAAATAATTTACTAAGATTTTACTTGGAATTTACTGAGTATTTACGGGGAATTTACTGAGTAATTTAAGGAGAATTTACCTAGTAATTTACTGAGAATTTACTGGGAATTTACTCATTAATTTACTTAGAATTTATTTGGAGTTTATTGGGAATTTACTGAGTAATTTACTGAAAAATACTGAAAATTTACTGAGTAATTTATTTTGAATTTACTAGGAACTTATTAAGTAATTTACTGAGAATTTATTGAGAATTTACTGAGTAATTTAATTAGAATTTATTGAGAATTTACAGGAAATTTACTCAATAATTACTGGGAATATACTTAGAAATTTAATGAGAATTTACTGGGAATTTACTGAGTTTAATAAAACTTTAATGAGAATTTTTTGATTAATTTAATGAGGATTTACTGGGAATTTACTAGGAATTTATTGAGAATTTACCAAGAATTTACTGAGTATTTACTATGAATTTACTGAGTAATTTAATGACAATTTACGGGGAAGTTACTGAGAATTTACTCAGTAATTTATTGACAATTTATTGGGAATTTACTCAGTAATTTACTGAAAATTTAATGAGTAATTTACTGAAAATTTACTTAGAATTTACTGAGTAATTTACTGAGAATTTACTTGGAATTTACTCAGTAATTTACTGAGAATTCGCTGGGAATTTACTGAGTAATTTACTGATAATTTACTAGGAATTTAATGAGAATTTACAGGGAATTTATTGAGAATCTACTGGGAACTTACTGAGTAATTTACTGGAAATTTATAGTGTAATTTACTAAGAATTTCACAGGAATTTACTGTGTCATTTACCTGGAATTTGCTCAGAATTTATAGGGAATTTACTGAGAATTTACTGAGTAATTTAATGATAATTTACTAGGAATTTATAGAGAATTTACTCTGTATTTTACTTAGAATTTACTGGGAATTTGCTAAGTAATTTACTGAGAATTTACTGGGAATTTACTGTGCAATTTATTCAGAATTTACTGTGTAATTTACTGAGAATTTCCTGAGAATTTACTGGGAATTTAATGACTAATTCATTGAGAATTCACTGGATATTTACTAGGAATTTACACAGTAATTTACTGAGAATTAACTGAGAATTTACCGAGTAATTTACTGGGAATTTACGGAGTAATTTATTGGGTATTTAGCGAGTAATTTACTGAGAATTTTCTGAAAATTTACTGAGTAATTTACTGTGAATTTGTTGAGTAATTTAATGACAATTTACTGGGAATTTATTGAAAATTTACAGGGAATTTACAGAGAATTTTTTGAGAATTTACAAAGTAATTTAATAAGTAACTTACTGAGAATTCACTCGGAATTTACTCAATAATTTACTTAGAATTTACTGGAAATTTGCTGAGTAATTTACTAGAAATTTGCTTAGTAATTTACTGAGAATTTACTAAGTAATTTATTGGGAATTTACTGAACAATTTTCTAGGAATTTACGAGTAATTTACTGGGAATTTACTGAGTAATTTAATGAAAATTTACTGAGTCATTCACTGAGAATTTATTACGAATTTACTGAGTAATTTGCTGGGAATTTACACAGTAATTTACTGAGTAATTTACTAAGAATTTTGTAATACCCCTGTTCCGTAATATGCTAATTGGTCCTTAACATGATGTGATTATGTATTTTGATATGATTTTGTGTTCCACTATGTGAAAATATGTGGTTTGAAATTTTATCTGTTCATCGTAGGAATATCTGTTTGAGTAGTCTGCTTTGGAAATTTAATTGAGGGCCTTATCGGCCACGGAACCCGAAATTGATTACGCTATTGTGGTTGGCATAATTTTTAGAGCCTACGGTGAAATTTAATTGAAATTTGATTCTGGTCAATTTAAACTGATTAAATTGATAAATTAAGTACCCCATTATTTTATATTAAAATATTTGTTAGTGGGGCTTGTTGTATATTTGTATTGCACTCTCCTTTAGCTCTCTTAAAACTCAAAATCTGAGTTAGACAATTGAGAGTGAGAGAGAGGCCGGCCATGGAGAGAAAAAGGGAGAGATTTGTGTAATTTGGGCTCAAGACTTGGGAATTTGAAGATCTAGCTCAAGATTTGGCTAGAGCTTGAGTGTTGAAGCTCTTAGGTAAGTGAATTCATGGACTCTTACTTGTAATTTGTAAGTTCAAGGGTTGTTTGTGATCAAGAACATGTAATGAGTTGATTTTTGTTGAGTTTGAAGTCTTAGAACTCATGCATGTAAGAAATTACTTTGAATTTGCATGTTTGAGCTTGAAACACATGATTCATGTAGAGTTTTGGTTAAAGCTCATGTTGTAATCACCATTTGTACCATCTAAGTTGAGAATGATGAGCATCTCCCACATGCATGTACAAATCATGGGAGTATAAGTCTTGAATGTTTGAATTTGAGCATGTTGATGATGGGTTTGAGATATTTTGGGACATGCATGTAGATAATTCATGTAATTGAGCTTTCCTAATGTTGTAATCTTGCATTGGTAGCATGTTAGCATGTGTAAATGTGTAATTTGAACCATTGCATGCAAGAAATGTAGATGGAAAACCGATTTGGAGCTCAAGAACACAATCTGGGAAACCCAGATTTTTGAGGTCCGCTCGAGCGGGGTAATGGCCGCTCGAGCGGGAAAATCGTGCTCCCAGCATTTTTGCAGAGTTGGATGTCCGCTCGAGCGGGACACTCCACGCTCGAGCGTGGATTTTTGTAGACAGGCCTTCAGCTCGAGCGCTCTATTCCACGCTCGAGCGCATCTTTCGTGCAACCAGTACTTCTGCAGGCCTTAAGGGTTCGCTCGAGCGGAGAAGTTTACGCTCGAGCGGGGACCCTGTTTCCTGAAATTTTGTTCATGCATTCTGTGATTCGTTTTCCGTTCCCTTTCACTTGTAAGCACTCTTAGGCATATGTTAAGCATTGTAAATGAGTTAATGAGATAAGAACAAAGCCTAAAGAGGAATATGTGAATTAAAGAACGGATTGAACTGTTAGTGACCCTTTTGTATTCATGAAATGTGTAGGGTCAAGCTCCAGGGCGCATCCACAAGCCGATCACTGTGAGTAATATCACTATTTGAAAACTTGTCAATGTCCAATTGTTATTCCCCTATAAATATTATGAGTTGTTAATTGGGATTGTGGACAAAAGTCTGACAAGAATAAATGAATGAATGGGCCAAAGGCCGTTTTGACATGAATGAATGGGCCAAAGGCCGTTTTGACATGAAGGAATGGGCCAAAGGCCGTTTTGACATGAATGAATGGGCCAAAGGCCGTTTGACATGAATGAATGGGCCAAAGGCCGTTTGACATGAATGAATGGGCCAAAGGCCGTTTTGACATGAATGAATGGGCCAAAGGCCGTTTTGACACGAAGGAATGGGCCAAAGGCCGTTTGACATGAATGAATGGGCCAAAGGCCGTTTTGACATGAATGAATGGGCCAAAGGCCGTTTTGACACGAAGGAATGGGCCAAAGGCCGTTTTGACATGAATGAATGGGCCAAAGGCCGTTTGACATGAATGAATGGGCCAAAGGCCGTTTGACATGAATGAATGGGCCAAAGGCCGTTTTGACATGAATGAATGGGCCAAAGGCCGTTTGACATGAATGAATGGGCCAAAGGCCGTTTTGACATGAATGAATGGGCCGAAGGCCGTTTTGCCATGAATGGAAACCCGGATGGGCCAAAGGCCAGAATGTTTGGAACTACAGTTACTTGACTTGCATTTCGTATAAGTTATATATATTTGGTTGTTAAACAGAAGTATGAATTGGGCCCAAGGCCGTTTGGAGCATGTTGTTCTACATATTGTTATGTAACTGTTGTATTTGATATTATTCACTGGGCTATCGCTCACGCTCATTCATGTATTTGTAGGTGAGCCAAGGGAAGTCCAAACCCAGCCCCAGTGAAGTCTGCTAGAAACAACAGGAGTTTTGGGAGAGTCAGCCTTGTGCCTCGCGCATGAGACCATCCTTGCCCTTTTACTATGTACCTATGTTTTGTCTTGTTGGCAAGGACCTAGTGCATGTCTGTACATAGTCTGTTATAGGTTGACTCGTTTTGGACGATCTTGTCTGTAATGAATTTTGTGAAACCGTACTTTTGATGTGAGTTATTAACGTATCTGAGTATGGTTTGTTTGATGTGCATATAAGCACGGCTCTATGGACAAAGTTTTTAATTTTGCTTCCGTTTGGCCCCCATTAACTCTGTTAAAATACGTTTCCGACAGTTTGAGGCCGTAGGTAATCTCATGATTACTGGCCGGTTACGTCCTTAACCCACGAGGGCGGGTTCGGGTCGTGACAGAGTGGTATCAAAGCACGAGTTAATAACTCACACACTTGTCCAAAAAGAGCAATAAGCGTCTAGATAAGATCTAGGATGCACTCATGTGATAAATACGAGTTTGGAAGCATTGATTATATGCTTAAATGTTTTGTTATGGTAAGTATATGTGTAAGTTGTGAACTACTTGCATTACGAATTATCTGGAAATATGTGCTTCTTAGTGTATGTGTACTTGTCTACCTTTGGTATGGAATATAATGCAAGTTTAATCAGATGGTGAGAACCAAAGGTGATGAGTTAGAGGAATCCTCTGCCGCTAGACTGGACAGAATGGAAAGACTGATTCAGGAAATGGCAGAAGCTTTGAGACAGCAACAAGAGTGGCAGCAACAGTGGCAGCAACCACACCCGCCACCTCCACCTCAGGCACCGCCCGTGCCAGATAATCAAAATGATGATCGGATAATTGCTCTCACCAAGGAGTTCAAGAAAATGAAACCACCACAGTTTCATGGTGGACTGGATCCTTTGAAAGCGGAAGCTTGGGTTCTTGGGATCGAAAAACTGTTTGAGGTATTTCCGTGCTCGGATACACAGAAAATGCTTCTAGCCACTTTTATGCTAGAAGACGAAGCGAGAAGATGGTGGATGTTGATGCGAGAAAACCACAGGGATGCTGACTGGGTGAGATTTTTGGAAATCTTCTATGACAAGTACTTCCCGCAGTGTGTCCGGGACAGGAAAGTGGCGGAGTTCATGGAACTCAAACAAGACAGCATGACTGTAGCTGAGTATGAGGCCAAATTTACTGAGTTGGCCAGGTTCGCACCACACGTGATTGACACTGATTATAAGAAGGCAAGGCATTTTGAAGGTGGGCTCCGAAGTGACATCCTAGAGCGAGTGAATGTCCTGAAATTGGAGACCTACATTGGGGTGCTTGACCGGGCCATTATATCAGAGGCTAACATAGCTAGACAAGCTAAGCCAACAACCGAATGGAAAGGCAACAAAAGACAAGGCTTCTTTTCGAAGAAGAAATTTTTGAAAAAGCAAAACACGGGCTCCTTAACTACTTCCGGTTCTTCCCGAGACACAGCTCCCATGTGCAACACTTGTGGCAAAAAGCACCGTGGAGTCTGTTACCGTACATCAGGAGCCTGTTTTAAGTGTGGGAAACAAGGGCATATAGCCCGAGATTGTAATCAGAATAGTGGGAAGATAGCTGCTAGCTCCACTGCATCGATCCCGAAGCCGGGAAACACTTTGAGATCTGCTACTACTGGGAATACAGTGAGACAAGGGAGAGTCTTTGCACTCGTTCCGGGTGATACACGGAATGCCAATGCCGTTGTCTCAGGTACTATCTCGATATGTAATCAGGATGCTTTTGTGTTAATTGATTCTGGATCAACGCATTCATTTGTGACATATGCATTTGCATCTAGACTGAAAAGACCCCTAGAATTGTTGCCATATTTGTTATGTGTGTCTGCTCCATCGGGGGAATCTGTGTTATGTGACTATATATATCGGTTTTGTGACATGCATATTGAGGATGCTACCCTATATGTAGATTTGTTGCCCTTAAACTTTAGACACTTCGATGTAATTTTGGGCATGGATTGGTTGACCAAATATTGTGCTACTATAGATTGTGTGACAAAGAGGGTTGTGTTTAAACCACCAGAACAGGAAGAAATTGTGTTTGTGGGAAATGGGGTAGTACCTCCACCATATTTGATATCTGCAATGAAAGCATGTAAATTGATCAGGAAGGGATGCCAGGGTTATTTGTGTTATGTATTGACTGAACAATCCGTGAATGTTGAATTGAATGATATTCCCATTGTTAGAGAATTCCCAGATGTGTTTCCAAATGAATTACCAGGAGAATTGGTAGACAGGGAGATAGAGTTTACTATTGAAACTGTGCCAGGCACCCAGCCTATTTCTAAAACTCCCTACAGGATGGCTACAGCCGAAATGAAAGAATTAAAAGAACAGTTGCAAGACCTTCTTGATAAAGGGTTTATCCGGCCCAGTACTTCGCCTTGGGGCGCACCAGTGTTATTTGTAAAGAAAAAGGATGGTACCTTACGCCTGTGCATTGATTACCGGGAATTGAACAAGGTAACGATAAAGAACAAATATCCCTTACCCCGTATTGATGACTTATTTGATCAGTTGTAGGGATCACGGGTGTTTTCTAAGATTGATTTGAGATCTGGGTATCATCAGCTGAAGGTTAAAGCAGAGGATGTTGAGAAAACCGCATTCAGAACGAGGTATGGTCATTTTGAATTTCTTGTTATGCCATTTGGAGTGACTAATGCTCCGGCAGCGTTTATGGACCTAATGAATAGAATTTTTAAAACCTACCTTGATGAGTTTGTTGTAGTCTTCATCGATGATATTTTGATTTACTCTAAAGATAAACTTGTACATGAACATCATTTGAGGATTGTTTTACAAATACTTCGGGAAAGAAAACTATTTGCTAAGTTAAAGAAATGTGAGTTTTGGTTGGATGAGGTTATTTTCTTAGGGCACGTGGTCAACAAGGAAGGAATTTCAGTGGACCCGCAGAAAATAGAAGCAATTGTGAATTGGCCTACACCAACTAATGTGACAGAAGTTCGCAGTTTCATGGGCTTAGCTGGGTACTACAGAAGGTTTGTAAAGGACTTTTCGAAATTAGCTGTGCCCCTTACCCAATTGACACGTAAAGGACAACCATTTGAGTGGAATAGTGAAAGAGAATCAGCCTTTCATGAATTGAAGACAAGATTGACCACTGCACCAATTTTGACACTACCTTCAGGTACGGAAAATTTTGTGATTTTCAGTGACGCATCTTATAAGGGTTTGGGTTGTGTGTTAATGCAGAACGGAAAGGTTATTGCTTACGCCTCCCGACAGTTGAGGCCACATGAGAAGAATTATCCAACACATGACCTAGAATTGGCCGCAATTGTTTTTGCTTTGAAAATCTGGCGGCATTATTTGTATGGGGCAAAGTGTGAAGTCTACACAGATCATAAAAGCCTAAAATACTTCTTCACGCAGAAAGAGTTGAATATGCGTCAGAGAAGATGGCTGGAATTGATAAAAGATTACGACCTAGAAATTCAGTATCACCCCGGAAAAGCTAATACAGTGGCTGATGCCTTGAGCAGGAAATCAACAGGGAGTATGGCTTGTTTGCTTACTGAACAAAGGGAGATTTTGCAAGACTTTGAAAAGTCTGAAATTGAAGTGGTAGTGTGTGAACAGGGCGGATTGATAGCCGCTATTACAGCCGAGCCGGCAATTGTTGATGAAATCAAGCAAAAACAGAAAGAGGATGAGTTCCTCAGAAAGGTAATTGATGAATTTGAAGTAAGCCCAAAAGCGGAGTTCGGTGTCGAGAATGGAATGTTGAAATTTTGAAACCGAATATGTGTCCCAGATATCACGGAACTAAAGAAGAGGGTCTTAGATGAAGCCCACAGATCCGTACTTGCTATGCATCCGGGTAACAATAAAATGTATCGGGATTTGAAACAAACCTATTGGTGGCCTAAAATGAAGAAAGAGATTGCAGAATATGTGTCCAAGTGCCTTCAGTGTCAGCAGGTTAAGGCTGAACATCAGAAACCAGGCGGTCTACTTCAACCTCTCCCTATTCCTGAGTGGAAGTGGGAACATGTGACTATGGATTTCGTTGTTGGCTTACCTCGGACTTCCCGAGGTATGGATTCTGTTTGGGTTGTAGTTGATAGACTGACTAAATCTGCACATTTTCTGCCTGTCAAAACTACGTTTACCACTTATAGGTTGGCTACTATTTATGTTGATGAAATTGTCCGTTTACATGGAGTTCCGATATCCATTGTGTCGGATAGAGATCCGAAATTCGTATCTAGATTGTGGAAGAGTTTGCAGGAAGCTATGGGAACAGAACTAAGGTTCAGCACTGCATTCCACCCACAGACAGATGGGCAGTCAGAACGAACAATACAGACTTTGGAAGATATGCTTCGCATGTGTACCTTGGATTTTCAGGGGAGTTGGGAAGACTACTTGCCACTTGCAGAATTTGCCTATAATAATAGCTTCCACTCCAGCATCGGTATGGCACCATACGAGGCTTTGTGTGGTAGGAGGTGTAGATCACCTATTTGTTGGACAGAGGTCAGAGACAGAGCTTTGCTTGGGCCTGAAATTGTACAAGACACCTCTGAAAAGATCAAAACTATTCGGCAAAGGCTCAAAACAGCTCAAGACCGACAGAAGAATTATGCAGACGTTCGGAGAAGACCTCTTGAGTATGAGGTCGGCGACCATGTGTTCATCCGAGTTTCTCCGATGAAAGGCCAAGTCAGGTTTGGGAAAAAGGGCAAGTTGTCGCCCCGTTACATTGGGCCGTTTCAGATTTTGGAGAGGCTTGGCCCAGTTGCTTATAGAGTTGCTTTGCCACCGGGATTCGAGCAAATCCATAACGTATTCCATGTGTCGATGTTGAGGGGTTACCTCCGAGACCCGTTGCATGTGATTGATTATCACCGGGTTGCTATTGATGAAAATATGGAATATGCTGAATGGCCGGAAAGAATTGTTGACCGACAAGTGAAAGAATTGAGAAACAGATCCATTCCAATGGTGAAAGTGGAATGGAAGGAACACTATGGGACAGATGCTACATGGGAAAAAGAGGAGGAAATGCGTCTACGCTATCCACATTTGTTTCCCGACGAAGGTAAATTAAGTTTGGAGGACCAAACTTCCTAAAAGGGGGAAGACTGTAATACCCCTGTTCCGTAATATGCTAATTGGTCCTTAACATGATGTGATTATGTATTTTGATATGATTTTGTGTTCCACTATGTGAAAATATGTGGTTTGAAATCTTATCTGTTCATCGTAGGAATATCTGTTTGAGTAGTCTGCTTTGGAAATTTAATTGAGGGCCTTATCGGCCACGGAACCCGAAATTGATTACGCCATTGTGGTTGGCATAATTTTTAGAGCCTACGGTGAAATTTAATTGAAATTTGATTCTGGTCAATTTAAACTGATTAAATTGATAAATTAAGTACCCCATTATTTTATATTAAAATATTTGTTAGTGGGGCTTGTTGTATATTTGTATTGCACTCTCCTTTAGCTGTCTTAAAACTCAAAATCTGAGTTAGACAATTGAGAGTGAGAGAGAGGCCGGCCATGGAGAGAAAAAGGGAGAGATTTGTGTAATTTGGGCTCAAGACTTGGGAATTTGAAGATCTAGCTCAAGATTTGGCTAGAGCTTGAGTGTTGAAGCTCTTAGGAAAGTGAATTCATGGACTCTTACTTGTAATTTGTAAGTTCAAGGGTTGTTTGTGATCAAGAACATGTAATGAGTTGATTTTTGTTGAGTTTGAAGTCTTAGAACTCATGCATGTAAGAAATTACTTTGAATTTGCATGTTTGAGCTTGAAACACATGATTCATGTAGAGTTTTGGTTAAAGCTCATGTTGTAATCACCATTTGTACCATCTAAGTTGAGAATGATGAGCATCTCCCACATGCATGTACAAATCATGGGAGTATAAGTCTTGAATGTTTGAATTTGAGCATGTTGATGATGGGTTTGAGATATTTTGGGACATGCATGTAGATAATTCATGTAATTGAGCTTTCCTAATGTTGTAATCTTGCATTGGTAGCATGTTAGCATGTGTAAATGTGTAATTTGAACCATTGCATGCAAGAAATGTAGATGGAAAACCGATTTGGAGCTCAAGAACACGATCTGGGAAACCCAGATTTTTGAGGTCCGCTCGAGCGGGGTAATGGCCGCTCGAGCGGGAAAATCGTACTCCCAGCATTTTTGCAGAGTTGGATGTCCGCTCGAGCGGGACACTCCACGCTCGAGCGTGGATTTTTGTAGACAGGCCTTCAGCTCGAGCGCTCTATTCCACGCTCGAGCGCATCTTTCGTGCAACCAGTACTTCTGCAGGCCTTAAGGGTCCGCTCGAGCGGAGAAGTTTACGCTCGAGCGGGGACCCTGTTTCCTGGAATTTTGTTCATGCATTCTGTGATTCGTTTTCCGTTCCCTTTCACTTGTAAGCACTCTTAGGCATATGTTAAGCATTGTAAATGAGTTAATGAGATAAGAACAAAGCCTAAAGAGGAATATGTGAATTAAAGAACGGATTGAACTGTTAGTGACCCTTTTGTATTCATGAAATGTGTAGGGTCAAGCTCCAGGGCGCATCCACAAGCCGATCACTGTGAGTAATATCACTATTTGAAAACTTGTCAATGTCCAATTGTTATTCCCCTATAAATATTATGAGTTGTTAATTGGGATTGTGGACAAAAGTATGAATGAATGGGCCAAAGGCCGTTTTGACATGAAGGAATGGGCCAAAGGCCGTTTTGACATGAATGAATGGGCCAAAGGCCGTTTGACATGAATGAATGGGCCAAAGGCCGTTTGATATGAATGAATGGGCCAAAGGCCGTTTTGACATGAATGAATGGGCCAAAGGCCGTTTTGACACGAAGGAATGGGCCAAAGGCCGTTTGACATGAATGAATGGGCCAAAGGCCGTTTTGACATGAATGAATGGGCCAAAGGCCGTTTTGACACGAAGGAATGGGCCAAAGGCCGTTTGACATGAATGAATGGGCCAAAGGCCGTTTGACATGAATGAATGGGCCAAAGGCCGTTTTGACATGAATGAATGGGCCAAAGGCCGTTTGACATGAATGAATGGGCCAAAGGCCGTTTTGACATGAATGAATGGGCCGAAGGCCGTTTTGCCATGAATGGAAACCCGGATGGGCCAAAGGCCAGAATGTTTGGAACTACAGTTACTTGACTTGCATTTCGTATAAGTTATATATATTTGGTTGTTAAACAGAAGTATGAATTGGGCCCAAGGCCGTTTGGAGCATGTTGTTCTACATATTGTTATGTAACTGTTGTATTTGATATTATTCATTGGGCTATCGCTCACGCTCATTCATGTATTTGTAGGTGAGCCAAGGGAAGTCCAAACCCAGCCCCAGTGAAGTCTGCTAGAAACAACAGGAGTTTTGGGAGAGTCAGCCTTGTGCCTCGCGCATGAGACCATCCTTTCCCTTTTACTATGTACCTATGTTTTGTCTTGTTGGCAAGGACCTAGTGCATGTCTGTACATAGTCTGTTATAGGTTGACTCGTTTTGGACGATCCTGTCTGTAATGAATTTTGTGAAACCGTACTTTTGATGTGAGTTATTAACGTATCTGAGTATGGTTTGTTTGATGTGCATATAAGCACGGCTCTATGGACAAAGTTTTTAATTTTACTTCCGTTTGGCCCCCATTAACTCTGTTAAAATACGTTTCCGACAGTTTGAGGCCGTAGGTAATCTCATGATTACTGGCCGGTTACGTCCTTAACCCATGGGGGCGGGTTCGGGTCGTGACAAATTTACTGGGAATTTACTGAGAATTTATAGAGAATTTAATCAGTAATTTACTGAGAATTTACTGATAATTTAGTTAGTAATTTACAGGGAGTTTACTGAGTAATTTTTTGGGAATTGTAACAACCCACATTTATGTCTTAGTCATGTTCATGTGCATTTGCATAACTTTGTCTTGTTAAGTTTGCATTCATGAATCTTGTCTTGTTTTGCTTAAGTGTTGCTTGCATGCTTTGTTCCTTCCTTGGTGTCTTAAGCCTAAGTTATGTTAAGCCTAGATCATTCCAAGCCGAGGTCATCTTCAGTCTAGAATTATCTTGGAACCACTTTGTTTGACCTCCACCTTCGCCCTGACATATTGGCCGAGATGTTATTATCTAGGCCGAGGTGTTCATCACCAAGGCTGAGATGTGTATTATCTAGGCCGAGATGTTACCTTTGCACCTAAGTGATCTTGTCCTAGAGTGGTATGACCTAGACCGAGGTGTGGCACATCTAGGCCAAGGTGTGGCACAGCTTAGTCAAGTGTTGTCCTTCCTAGCCGAGGTCATTGTCACCTTAGTTGCCGAAGCTTTGTCCTTAGCCGATGTCATCACTTGCCGGAGTTCCTTGTCGGGTAGCTTGTTAGATACACTTTGTCTTACACATGTCTTGTCAATCTATCACCTTTTTTAGGAGAACCAACCAGCCGTTGCCACGTGTCTGAGCTTAGTGTTAAATCAGTCGGCAGAGGGAGAAACCTATCATTGTTATATCCTTGTTTTTTTGAAGAGGGGAGAGAAGCTCTAGGAGAGGAAGAGGAGTTCTTGAGGGAGAGTGGATTTCCAAGCTTGATCCCTAGAGATCGAACCCTTAGATCCGTATTCTAAGGTTAGATTCTTGATCTGCTCATGTTGTTCTTTATGTTTATGTTATTGCATTGCATGATTGAATATGATTTGTGAGCCATGAATTACTTGAAGTTCGGTTTTAGAAAGAGAAAATAGTATTCATATGTTCTTCAAGAAAAGTCATGTTTTGATCCAAAAGCTCATGCATAGGCCCATGTTTTTGTGTTTGTTTCCATTTGATCTTCAAGTATGGGTACCAAGGTCCATGTTTTCGAACTCATAGCATGAAATCTCAGATTTTGTAATAAAGAAGTTATGATTTTAGCATTCATGTTCTTCATGATCTTCATGTTCATGTTCTTCATGTTCTTCACGGGTGGAAACCCAGATCTCCAGACCTCACTTCCCTAAGTGTAGTCACCGAGATCACTCTTACCTAGACCTCACACTTAGGCCAAGCATCGTATCTCACCTTGGCCTACCTTGCATGATCACTTACACCTTTAGTTTGTCTTGTACGTACCTCGGCATGCGGCACGCCGAAGCCTAGGTAACCACACCTCGGCCAGAAGGTGTGGGACCTCGGCAAAGACCTGGTTGGTACCCAGCATGTCTTCCTGACATGTAAAACAGTGTTTTGACTTCCAACATGTTTTCCCGAGATCATTTGTATGCATGTAAGGCTTGTTTTGAGAAGTACATTCAGTAGACTTTGCCATGTGCTTGTAGGACTTGGACCTTTGCCTTGATTTCGACGTCCGAAAAGCTAGGTGAGTGGTATTTTTAATAAAGTTATGTTATAAAGATTTGATAAAGCCTTGTTTTGTTTTGATAAAAGCATTTGATCAAGCATGAATGATTAACCTATTTTGTATATCAAGTATTATCTTGTTTTGATGACATTCTCGGAAAGTCCCTTGTGCTGGAGGACTCTAAACTTTTGCAGTACTAAAGTCCCTTGTGCTGGAGGACTCTAAACTTTCACAGTACTAAGTATGAGAGATCTCTGCCATCGACGGTCTATGAACGGATGGCCCCACCGACGGCCTTGTGCGAGTGGTTTGTCTAATCGATTCCGGGTCGATTATTCCCTTGTTTTGCCACTGACGGTTTACCACGTAGGTTTTGTAAGTCCGGAATGTCATCCCTTGTATTATGTAGATGTTATTAACATCCAAAGGAAGTAAGCAAGTTTTGTAAGATCAAGATTGATGAACTAGGTTCATCCCATGTTTTGTACAAGCTATGATATGTATGTTTTGCAAAGATCTCGGTTATCATTCATTTAAAACCTTTATTACTTGTACCATTCACTGAGTATCCAAGCTCATCCTCCTTATATGTATATGTAGGTAACAAACAAGTGTGTGTTTTGTATGTATGTTATGTCGGCGGTGAGGATGTCGGCAATCTGGAAGATTATGTTTCTTGACTTGTAGTTCATGTATTTTGTATATGTCGGCTTGAGAGGCCTTGATCAAGATGTAATATGTATTTTGCTTATGTTATATTCAAGTTGTAAGACCATGTTAAAGATGTATGTCATTTCATTTGACTTATGCACAGCTCTTATGGACTAATTAGATTTGTATGTATTGCTTCCGCACATATTAGCTCCATATGTAATACTCTGTTTGTGTGTGAATTTTGAAAGTTGGCCGTCGGTAATCTCGGATTACTGGCCATCACGGCACCATCCTACTAGGGGCGGTTTGGGGTTGTGACAGGAATATATTGAGAATTTATTGAGAATTTACTGAGTAATTTAAAGGGAATTTACTGACAATTTACTGAAAATTTACAGAGAATTTACTGGGAATTTATAGAGTAATTTAGTAGGAAGTTACTCAATAATTTATTTAGAATTTTCTGGGAATTTAATGAGTAATTTACTGAGAATTTATTCGGAATTTACTCAGTAATTTACTAGGAATTTAATTAGAATTTACTTCGAATTTACTCAGCAATTTACTAGGAATTTATTCAGTAATTTACTAATAATTTACTGAGTAATTTACAGAGGATTTACTGGGAATTTACTGAATAATTTACTGAGAATTTAGTGGTAATTTATAGGGTAATTTTCTGAGAATTTCTTGAAAGTTTACACCGTAATTTACTTAGAATTTACGGAGAATTTACTGAGTAATTTACCGGGAATTTGCTGAGATTTTACAGGAAATTTACTGGGAATTTATTCAGTAATTCAAGGAGAATTTACTGAGTAATTTACTCAGAATTTATTAAGAATTTACTGAGTAATTTAATAAGAATTTACTACAAATTTACTAAGTAATTTAATGAGAAAGTACTGGGAATTTACTGAGAATTTACAAGAATTTACTGAGTAATTTACTGGGAATTTACTAAGCAGTTTACTGAGAATTTACTTGGAATTTACAAAGTAATTTACTGGGAATTTACTGAGCAATTTACTAAGAACTTACGGGGAATTTACTGGGAATTTACTCAGTAATTTTCTGAGAATTTGCGGGGAATTTACTCTGTAACTTACTGTGAATTTACTGGGAATTTATTGAGTAATTTAAAGAGAATTTACTGAAAATTTACTGAGTAATTTACTGAGAATTTTCTGGGAATTTACACAGAAATTTACTGGAAATTTAATGAGTAATTTAATGAGAATTTTCTGAAAATTTACAGAAAATTTACCGAAAATTTATTGAGTAAGTTACAGAGAATTTACAAGGAATTTACTAAGTAATTTACTGAGAACTTACTGGGAATTTATTAAGTAATTTACTGAGAATTTACTGAAAATTTACAGAGTAATTTACTGAGAATATACTTAGAATTTACTTAGTTATTTAATTAGAATTTACAGTGAATTTATTGAGTAATTTTATGAGAATTTAGTGGGAATTTAATGAGAATTTACTGGGAGTTTACTAAGAATTTATTGGGAACTTACTGAGTAATTTACTGAGAATTTACTGGAAATTGACAAAGTAATTTACTAGGAATTTACGGAGCATTTATTGAGAATTTACTCAGTAACTTACAGAGAATTTACTAGGAATTTACTAAGTCATTTATTTAGAATTTACTAGGAATTTGCTGAGTAATTTATTGAGAATTTACTGGGAAGTTACTGTGAATTTTCTAGGAATTTACTGAGAATTTTCTAGGAATTTACTCGGAATTTACTAAGAATTTACTCAGCAATTTACTGAGAATTTACTAGGAATTTACACAGCAATTTACTAGGAATTTACTGGAATTTACAGAGTGATTTAGGGAGAATTTGCTGGGAATTTTAAAATTTATTTACTGATAATTTACTTGGACTTTTCTGAGTAGTTTGCTGAGAACTTACTGCGAATTTATTTGGAATTTTCTGAGTAATTTACTAACACTTTACTGGGAATTTACTGATAATTTACTGGAAATTTACTCAGTATTTCACGCAGAATTTACTGGGAATTTATAGAGTAATTTACTGAGAATTTAATGGGAATTTACTGAGTAATTTAAACAGAATTTACTTAAAATTTACTGAATAATTTAATGAAAATTTACTTACAATTTACTAAGTATTTGTTTGAGAATTTATTGGGAATTTACACAGTAATTTGATGAGAATTTAATGGGAATTTACTGAGTAATTTTCTGAGAATTTACTAGGAATTTATTGATAATTTACTAAGTAATTTACTGATAATTTATTGGGAATTTAAACTGTAATTTAATGAGAATTTATTGGGAATTTACTGGGAATCTACGGAGTAATTTATTGAGAATTTACTATGAATTTATACAGTAATTTACTGAGAATTTACTCGGAATTTAATGAGAAAACTTCTGAGTAATTTACTGGGAATTTACTGAGTAATTTACTGGGAATTTACTAAGTAATTTACTGAGAATTTACTAAAAATTTACCGAGTAATTCTATGAATTTATTGATTAATTTATTGAGAATTTATTGAAAATTTACACAGTAATTTACTGTGAATTTACTGAGTAATTTACTGAGAGTTTAATCGAATTTACAGAGTAATTTACTGAGAATTTACTCGAAATTTACTGAGTAATTTACTGAAAATTTACTAAGTAATTTATAGAGAATTGACTGAGTAATTTACAGAGAATTTACAGGGAATTTACTAAGTAATTTACTGGGAATTTACTGAGAATTTACTAAGTACTTTAATGAGTATTTACTGAGAATTTATAGAGTAATTTACTGAGAATTTACTGGGAGTTTACTGAGTTATTTAATGAGAATTTACAGGGAATTTACTGAGTAATTTAATGAGAATTTAGTGCGAATTTACTGAGTAATTTACTGGGAACGTACACAATAATTTACTGGGAATTTACTGAATAATTTACTTAGAATTTACTCAGTAATTTAATGAGAATTTACTGGGAATTTACTAAGTAATTTACAGGGAATTTTCATAGAAATTTACTCAGTAATTTATAGGGAATTTACTGGGAATTTACTTAGTAATTTACTGAGAATTTACTAGGACTTTACTTAGTAATTTATTTAGAATTTGCTTCGAATTTACTTAGAAATTACTGGTAACTTACTGAGAATTTATTAAGTAATTTACTAAAAATTTACTGGGAATTTACTTGGAATTTACTGAGTAGTTTTCTGAAAATTTACTGAGAATTTAATGAGTAATTTACAGAGAATTCACTTGGAATTTATTAAGTAATTTAATGGGAATTTACTGAGAATATATATGGAATTTACTAAGTAATTTAATGAGAATTTACTGGAATTTTACTGAGTAGTTTGCGGAGAATTGACAGGAAATTTACTAAGTAATTTACAGAGAATTAACTGGGAATTTACTGAGAATTTACAGAGTAATTTTCTTAAAATTTACTGGAAATTTACCGAGTAATTTACTTAGAATTTATTGGGAATATATTTAGTAATTTACTGAGAATTTACTGAAAATTTACAGAGTAATTTAATGACAATTAACTGGGAATTTATTGAGAATTTACTGAGAATTTAATAAGTAATTCACCGGGAATTTACTGGAAATTTACTGAGTAATTTACTAAGAATTTAATGTGAATTTACAGAGTAATTTACGGGGAACTTACAGAGAATTTACTGAAAATTTTCTAAGTAATTTACTAGGAATTTACTGAGTAATTTACAGAGAATTTTCTGGGAATTTCCTTAGTAATTTATTGAGAATTTAATTGGAATTTAACGAGTAATTTACAGAGAATTTACTGGGCGTTTACTGAGTTATTTAATGAGAATTTACTGAGAATTTTCTAGGAATAGACACAGTAATTTACAGTGAATTTACTGGAAATTTATTGAGTAATTTACAGAGAATTCAAAGGGAATTTACTGGGAATTTACTGACAATTTAGTAAGAAATTACTGGGAATTTACTAAGAATTTACTGAAAATTTACCTAATAATTTACTGAGAATTTACTGTGAATTTTCTAGGAATTTACTTGGAATTTACTGATAATTTACTGGGAATTACTCAGTAATTCACAGAGAATTTACTGAGTAATTTACTGAGAATTTAATGGAAATTTACTCAGTAATTTAATGAGAATTTACTGAGTAATTTAATGAGAATTTACTAGGAATTTGCTGAGAATTTACTGGGAATTTACTGAGTAATTTTTTTGAGAATTAATCGGGAATTTACACAGTAATTTAATGAGAATTTACTGGGAATTTACTGAGTAATTTTTTTGAGAATTAATCGGGAATTTACACAGTAATTTAATGAGAATTTACTGGGAATTTACTGAGTAATTTACTGAGAATTTACTTGGAAATTACTAAATAATTTACTGAGAATTTACTCAGTAATTTACTGACAATTTATTGGGAATTTACAGAGTAATTTAATGAGAATTTAATGGGAATTTATACAGTAATATACTGAGAATTTATTGGGAATTTACTGAGAAAATTTCTGAGAATTTAATTGGAATTTACTCAGTAATTTACTAAGAATTTACTCATAATTTAGTGAATAATTTAATGAGAATTAACTTTGAATTTACTGAGAATATACTGGGAATTTACTGAGTAATTTAATGAGAATTTACTAAGTAATTTACAGAAAATTAATTAGGAATTTACTGAGAATTTATTGAAAATTTACGGAGTAATTTACTGAGAATTTATTGGGAATATACTGATAATTTATTGGGAATTTACTGAGAATTTATTAGGAATTTACTGAGTAATTTAATGACAATTTATTAGAATTTTATTAAGAATTTATAGGGAATTTACTGGAAATTTACTGAGTAATTTACTTGAAATTTACTGAGTAATTTACTGAGAATTTACTGAGCAACTTACTGAGAATTTATTTGGAATATACTGAGTTATTTAATAAGAATTTACTGGGAATTTACTAGGTAAAGTACTGAGAATTTACTCAGTAATTTACTTGGAATTTACTAAATAATTTAATGAAAATTTATTGGGAATTTACTGAGTAATTTAATAAGAATTTACTGGCAATCTACTCAGTAATTTACTGAGAATTTACTAAGTAATTTAATGAGAATTTACTGGAACTTTACTGAGTAATTTAATGAGAATTTACAGGAAGTTTACTGAGAATTGCTTGGGAATTTACTAAGTAATTTATATAGAATTTACGGCGAATTTACATAGTAATTTAGTAAGAATTTACTGAGTAATTTATAGAGAATTTACTAGGAATTTACTCAGTCATTTATTGAGAATTGACTGGGAATTTATTGAGAATTTACTTGGAATTTACTCAGTAATTTATTGAGAATTTACTGGGTATTTACTGAGTAATTGACTGTGAATTTACTGAGAATTTACTTTGTAATTTACTTGGAATTTACTGAGTAATTTAATGGGAATTTACTGTGTAATTTACTGATAATTTTATGAATAATTTAATGAGAATCTACTGGGAAATTATTAAATAATTTTATGAAAATTTACTGAGAATTTACTGAGTAATTTATGGTGAATTTTCTGAGTATTTACTGGGAATATATTGAATAATTTACTAAGAATTTATTGAGTAATTTACTGAGAATTTACTAGGAATATATTGAGTAATTTACTGATAATTTACTAGGAATTTACAGAGTAATTTACTGAGAATTTATTGAGAATTTACTGAGTAATTTACTGGGAATTTACTGAATAATTTACTGAGTAATTTACTGAGAATTTACTGAATAATTTACTGAGTAATTTACTGAGAATTTACTTGGAATTTACAGAGTAATTTACTGAGAATTTATTGGGATTTTACTGAGTAATTTACTGGGAATTTGCTGAGTCATTTACTAAGAATTCACTAGGAATTTTGTGATAACCCTGTTCCTTATTATGCTAATTGGTCCTTATTATGAATGTGATTATATGTTTGATATGATTTTGTGTGCCATTATGTGAAAATATGTGGTTTTGAATTTCTATCTGTTCACCGTATGAATATTGTTTGATTATCTGCTTTGGAAATTAAATTGAAGGCCCTATCGGCCACAGAAACCGAAATTGATTGCGCCATTGTGATTGGCATAATTTTTAGAGCCTACGGTGAAATTTAATTGGAAATTGATTTGGATCAGATTAATTAGATTAAATTAATGATATAATGCCCAATTATTTAATGTTGATAATTATAATTAAGGGAAATTGTATATAGTGGGGCACTGCACTCAATTCTCCTCTTTAGCATCCAATTTGGTTGATTTTAACTCAAGAAAAGAGAGAGGGTCGGCTCTAGAGAGGGAGAAAGAAGGAGAATTGTGTGTTTGGCTCAAGATTGAGAAATTGGAAGGTTGAACTCAAGATTCAACTAGAATTTGTGGAGGTTAAGGCCTCTAGGTAAGTAAATTCATGAATTTTAAATTGTAATTTTGTGAATTCAAGGTTGAATAATGATCAAGAACATGAATTAAATTGGCTATGATGAAATTGAGTTGGTTTTGTTGATTTGGAAGTCTATATGCACATGCATGTGAGAAATTGCTTTGGATTTGCATGTTTGAGCACAAAATGTATAATCCATGTGAGATTTTAATTAAAGCTCATATTTTTAACCATCTCTTCATCATCTAAGTTGAGAATGAGGGTTATATATCACATGCATGTACAATTCATGAGAGTATGAGTTTGAATGCATGAATTTGTTATGTTGGAAATGAATTTGATGTAAGTTGGGACATTCATGTGATTAATTTGTGAAATTGGGCTTCATAATGTTGTAATTTGGTGTTTGTACCATCTTAGTACATGTATATGTGAATTTTGAGCCAAAACCATGCGTTTAGAGCCTTTGAATATCAAGTTGAAGCTCAAGAACAAGTCCTGGAAAATCCAGAAAATTTGATGTCCGTTCGAGCGGGAAAACCGCCGCTCGAGCGGGAAAACCGCCGCTCGAGCGTAAAATTCGGGCTCCCAGTATGTCACGACCCCATTCCGCCCCTAGTAGAATGGTGCCGTGATGGCCAGTAATCCGAGATTACTGAAGGCCAACTTTCAAAATTCACACACAATCAGAGTATAAATATATGGGGCTCACAAGTGCGGAAGCAATACATACAAATCTAATTAGTCCATAAGAGCTGTGCATAAGTCAAATGGAATGGCATACATCTTTACATAGCTTTACAACTTGAATACAACTAAAATAAAATACATTTTTATCTTGATCAAAAGGCTTCTCAAGCCGACATAGCTAAATACATGAAGTACAAGTCAATAAGCATAATCTTCAAGATTGCCGACATAAATATTGCCGACATAACATGGATCAAACATCATCTTGCAAACAACACATCTCAGCGTCACCGCCTTCATGCTTGTTACCTACATACATATAGAGAGGGTGAGCTTGGATACTCAGTGAATGGTATAAGTAATAAAGGGGTTAAATGAATGATTCCCGAGGTCCTTGTCAAAACAATACTTATATCATTGCGTGTTCAAAACATGTACTTGGCATAACTTGTATCAAAACATGGGATGAAGCAAGTTCATCAATCAAAACTTTCAAAGCTTCTTGGGTGTTAAAACATCAACATATACTTGGGGTGATGACATTCCGGACAAAACAAAGGACTATCACCTCGGAATCGAACATACCCGTCCATTGACTGTCGGTGGCCGATATCTTAACAAGGATGCTACTTGGGCTTAACGTCCCCTAGCATGAAAGGACGATGCTACTTGGGCTTAATGTCCCCTAGCATGAAAGGACGATGCTACTTAGGCTTAACGTCCCCTAGCACGGAAAGGACGGTGTCATCTGTTCATAGACCGTCGCTGATTGTGCTACAAAAGCTTAAAGTCCCCTAGCACGTACGGACTATGCTACCTGGGCTTAACGTCCCCTAGTACGAAAGGACGATGCTACTTGGGCTTAACGTCCCCTAGCACGGAAAGGACGATGCTACTTAGGCTTAACGTCCCCTAGCACGAAAGGACGGTTCCAAGAATGTCATCCAAACAAAGCTAATACTTGGTACATAAAATAGGGATAATCATTCATGCTTAACAAATACTTTTCCAAAACAAGGCAAAGCAAAGCTTTATCAAAACGTTATAACATAGCTTTATTAAAAATACCACTCACATAGCTCTTGGGACGTCGGAATCAAAGCAAAGGTCCAAGTCCTATAAACACATGGCAAAGTCTACTGAATATACTTCTCAAAACAAGTCTTACATGCATGCAAATGACCTCGGCGGTCCTTCAAACTAAGTTAAGACAAGGCAAAACATGCTGAAGTGAAACACTGTTTTACATGTCGGAAAGACATGCTGGGTACCAACCAGGTCTTTGCCGAGGTCCCACACCTCCTTGCCGAGGTGTGGTCCCGGTGGCCACATTCATGGAAATGAAGTCGGGAAAATCTGGGTTTCCCTCTTGATGAACATGAAGAACATAAAGAACATGAATGCTAAAATCATAACTTGTTCATACAAAATCTGGGATTTCATGCTGTGAGTTTGAAAACATGGACTTGGGTACCCATACTTGAAGATCTTGGGAAAACAAACACAAAAACATGGATCTTAATGCAAGCTTTCGGATCAAATCATGACTTTTCTTCAAGAACACATGAATATCATATTTTCTTTCTAAAACTGAATTTCAAAGCAATGCATGGCTTACAAATCATGCTTGATCATGCAATGCAGCTAGATGAATAATAAGAACAACAAGAATAGATAAAGAATCTAACCTCAAGGCATGGATCTAACGGCTCAACTCTAAGGATCAAGCTTGGGATCTACTTCTCTCTCTAAAGACTTCTTCTTCTTCTTCTAGAGCTTCTCTCTCCTCAAGAACAAAGACATATAACAAATGATACATTTCCAGGTTTGCCGGCTGACTTAACACTCAGCTCGGACACGTGGCACTACCAGTTTGGTTCTCCTAAAAAAGGTGACTGAAAGACAAGACAAGACTATGACAAAGTGTGTTCAACAAGCTAGATGGCAAGGGTACTCCGGCAAGTAACAATCTCGGCTAAGGACAAAGCTTCGGCAAGTAATGACATCGGCTAAGAACAAGGCGTCGGCAAGTAAGGGAAGAATGACCTCGACTAGGAAGGACAACACTTGGCCTAGTTGTGCCACACCTTGGCCTAGATGTGCCACACCTCAGTCTAGGTCGTACCAATCCAGGAACAAGATCACTTGGTGCAAGAAGAACATCTCAGCCTAGATAATACACATCTCGGCCTTGGTGATACACACCTTGGCCTAGATAATGACATCTCGGCCAATATGCCAGGACGAAGGTGAAGGTCAACCAAAGTGGTTCCAAGATAGTTCTAGGCTTAAGGTGACCTCGGCTAAGAATAACCTAGGCTTAACATGACTTAGACTTGGCATGACTTAGGCTTGAGACAGTAAGGAAGGAACAAAACATGCAACACACTTAAGCAAAACAAGGCAAGATTGGCAATGCAACTTAACATGGCAAAACATATAAATGCATGCAAGCATGACTAAGGCATGAATGTGGGTTGTTACACAGTATTTTCTGCAGACGTGATGTCCGCTCGAGTGGGTAAGTTCACGCTCGAGCTGGGAGCCATGTAGTGAGGCCTTCAGCTCGAGCGCCCGACTTCACGCTCGAGCGTAAATATGACATAACCAGTACTTTTGCAGGCCTCATAGGTCCGCTCGAGCGGGGACCCCTGTTTCTGAAATTTTGAAAGTGCATTCTGTGTTTCGTTTTTCGTTCTTTTTCACTTCTAAGTACTCTTAGGCATACATTGAGCATTATGAATGAATTAAAAGGGCAAGAAATAAGCCTAAAAAGGAATATTTGAATTAAGAACAGATTGAATCGTTTGTGACCCATATGTGTTATGTGATGTGTAGGGTCAAGCTCCAGGGCAAATCAATCAACCGATCACTGTGAGTAATATCTTAATTAAGATATCTGAAATGTGTTGTCTATCTAATTGCTTACTTCTATGTAAGTCTCATAAGTCCGTTCATGTGAATAGTGGACAATGTTTGACATGAATGAAAGTCTGAATGGGCCAAAGGCCAGTTTGACATGAAAGTCAAACTACTGGGCCAAAGGCTAGTTTGACATGAAAGTCTGAATGGGCCAAAGGCCAGTTTGACATGAACGAAAGTCTGAATGGGCCGAAGGCCAGTTTGTCATGAACGAAAGTCTGAATGGGCCAAAGGCCAGTTTGACATAAATGAAAGATAAATGGGCCAAAGGCCAGTATGTCACGAACGAATTGGGCCCGAGGCCGTATGATGTGTTTGGAACTGCAGTCACTTGACCTAGATTTGTGTATATATGCTAGATAGAAATACGAATTGGGCCTAAGGCCGTTTGAAGCATATTGTTCTACATACCATTTGTATAACTTCTTTATTTGATATTATTCACTAGGCTTGCGCTCATGCTCATTCATGTGTCTGTAGGTGAGCCAAGGGAGATCCAAACCCAACCTCAGTGAAGTTTGTGTGGAACAACCAAGTTTTGAAGAGTCAGCCCTTACGTCTCACCCACGAGACCCGTCTTCACCTTTTTGTTATCCTGTTTTATTTTGTCATGTTGCCGAGGACTTTGAATACGTCTGTATATAGTTTTCATGGGTTGACTTAGGCTTGAATGATCCTATCTGTACAGAACCTTATGTTACTGTATTTTCGGATGTGAGTTATTAATATGCGCATATGTATGGTTTGTTATGATGTGCCATGTAAGCACAGCTCTATGGACAAAGTTTTAAATTTTTGCTTCCATTTGGCCCCTTTACTCTGATGAGTTATGTTCGGTTTGGTTTGAAGCCGTAGGTAATCCCTTGATTACTGTCCGGTTATGTCCTTAACCCATGGGAGCGGATTTGGGTCATGACAAATTTACAGAGTAATTTATTGAGAATTTACTTGGAATTTTCTAAGTAATTTACTATGAATTTACTAGGAATTTACTCAGTAATTTACTGGGAATTTGCTGGGAATTTACTTAGTAATTTACTGATAATTGACTCGGAATTTACACAGTAATTCAATGAGAATTTACTGGAAATTTACTGAGTAATTTAATGAAAATTTACTAGGAATTTTCTGAGAATTTACTCAACAATTTACTGAGAATTTACCGATAATTTACTGAGTAATTTACTTGGAATTTACTGAGTAATTATTGAGAATTTACTGGGATTTTACTGAGTAATTTACTGAGATTTTACTGGGCATTTACTTAGAATTTACTTGGAGTTTACTATGAATTTAAAGAGTAATTTACTGAGAATTTATTGGGAATTTACAGAGTAATTTAATGGGAATTTACTGAGTAATTTATTGAGAATTTACAGGGTAATTTGCTGGTAATTTTTTGAGTAATTTACCGAGAATTTACTAGGAATTTACGGAGTAATTTACTGAGAATTTACTTCACATTTACTTAGTATTTATTGGGAATTTACTGACAATTTACTAAGAATTTTCTTAGTAATTTAATGAGAATTTACTGAGAAATTACAAAATAATTTGATGAGAATTTACTGGAAATTTACTAAGTAATTTACTGTGAATTTTCTGAGTATTTACTAAGAATATACTGAGTGATTTACTGACAATTTACTGAGTAATTTTCTGAGAATTTACTGGGAATTTATTGAGTAATTTACTGAAAATTTATTGGCAATATGCTAAGTAATTTAGTGAGAATTTACTGAGTAATTTACTGAGAATTTACTGAGAATTTACTGAGAATTTAATTATAATTTACTAAGTAATTTACCCGGAATTTAGTGGGTTATTTACTGGGAATTTACTGAGTAATTTACTAAGAATTCACTAGGAATTTACTGAGTAATTAACTGAGAATTTACTTGGAATTTTTTGAGTAATTTACTGTTAATTTACTGGGAATTTTCTGAATAATTTAATCAGAATTTACTGGGAATTTACTCAGTAATTTACTGGGAATTTACAGAGTAATTTACTGAGAATTTACTGAGAATTTGCTGAGTAATTTACTGGGAATTTACTAAGAAACTTACTGGGAATTTATTGAGGAATTTATGGAGAATTTGCTGGGAATTTACTTAGAATTTACTGAGTAATTTAGTAGGAATTTAGTGAGTAATTTGCTGAGATTTTACTGGGAATTTACTGAGAATTTACTTGGAATTTACTATAAATTTACAGAGTAATTTACTGAGAATTTATTGGAAATTTACTGAGTAATTTAATGGGAATTTACTGAGTAATTTATTTAGAATTTGCTGGGAATTTACTGGGAATTTTCTAAGTAATTTACCGAGAATTTACTAGGAATTTATGGAGTAATTTACAGAGAATTTACTGCGAATTTACTACGTAATTTAATGAGAATTTACAGGGAATTTTCAAAGTAATTTACTGGGAATTTATTGTGTAATTTACTTAGAATTTACTGGTATTTTACTGAGTAATTTATTGGGAATATACAGAGTAATTTACTGAAAATTTACTGAGTAATTTTCTGAGAATTTACTTAGAATTTATTGGGAGTTCACTGAGTAATTTATTGAGAATTTACTAGGAATTTACTTAGAATTTACTTGGAATTTACTGAGAATTTAATGGGAATTTACTGAGTAATTTAATGAGAATTTATTAAAAATTTACTGAGTACATACTGAGAATTTATTGGTATTTTGCTGAGAATTTACGGAAAATTTACTGATTAATTTACTGAGTAATTTAATGAGAATTTACTGGGAATTTAATAAGTAATTTACGAGAAATTTACTTGGAATTTACTCAGTAATTTACTTAGAATTTACTGGTAATTTACTGAATAATTTACTTAAAATTTGCTAGGAATTTAATGAGTAATATACTGGGACTTTACTGGGAATTTCTTGAGTAATTTACTAAGAATTTTCTATGAATTGTGCTGAGAATTTCTGAGAATTTACTGAGTAATTTAATGAGAATTTACTAGGAATTTACTGAGTAATATACTGAGAATTTACTAGGAATTTACTAAGTAATTTATTGGGAATTTACTGGGTAATTTACTGAGAATTTACTGGAAATTTACTGAGTAATTTAATAGGAATTTAGTACGTCTTTACTAGGAATTTAATGAGTAATTTTCTGGAAATTTATTGGGAATTTACTGAGCAATTTATTGACAATTTACTGGGAATTTACTCAGAATTTACTACGAATTTATTGGAAATTTACTCAATAATTTTCTGAGAATTCACTTAGAATTTAATAAGAAATTTACTGAAAATTTACTGACTAATATACTGAGAATTTACTAGGAATTTACTGTGTAGTTTAATGAGAATTTATTAGGAATTTACTAACTAATTTAATGAGAATTTACTAGGAATTTACTGGGAATTTACTAAGTAATTTACTGAGAATTTACTGGGAATTTATTAAGTAATTTACTTGGAATTTACTGAGAATTTATTCAGTAATTTACTGAGAATTTATATGGAATTTACTGGGAATTTACTGAGTAGTTTATTGAGAATTTATCGAAAATTTAGGGAGTAATTTACTGAGTATTTATTGAGAATTTACTCAGTAATTTACTGGGAATTTACTAAGTAATTTACTGGGAATTTTGCTAAGAATTTACTGGGAATTTATTGTATAATTTGTTGAGAATTTACTGGGAATTTATGCAGTAATTTACTGACAATTTATTGAGTAATTTACTGGGAATTTATACAGTAATTTGCTGACAATTTACTAGGAATTTACAGAGTAATTTACTAAGAATTTACTGAGAATTTACTCAGTAAATTACTGAAAAATTGCTGAGAATTTACTTGCAATACACTGAGTAATTTATTGGGAATTTACTGAGTAATTTTCAGGAAATTTACTTGAAATTTACTCAGTAATTTACTGAGAATCTATAGGAATTTTCTGAGAATTTACTCAAAATTCACTAAGTAATTTACTGGGAATTTACTAGGAATTTACTGAATAATTTACTAAGAATTTATTGGTAATTTTCTGGGAATTTAGTGAGTAATTTACTGGAAATTTACTGAATAATTTACTGACAATTTATTGGGAATTTACTGAGTAATTTACTAAGAATTTACTAGAAATTTACTGAGAATTTACTAGAAATTGACTGAGAATTTACTCGGTAATTTTTATAGAATTTACTAGGAATTGACTAGGTAATTTACTGAGAATTTGCTGAAAATTTACGGAGTAATTTGCTAAGAATTTACAGAGTAATTTACTGAGAATTTTTCAGAGAATTTACTGGCAATTTTCTGAGTAATTTACTTAGAATTTAATGAGAAGCTATACAGTAATTTATCAACAATTTACTGGGAATTTACAGAGTAATTTACTTAGAATTCACTGGGAATTTACTGAGTAATTTAATGAGAATTTACTAAGTAATTTATTGAGAATTTGCTAGGAATTTATACTTTAATTTACTCACAATTTAATTGAAATTTACAGAGTAATTACCTGAGAATTTATTGGGAATTTGCTAAGTAATTTACTGAGAATTTATTCAATAATTTAATGAGTATTTATTGGGAATTTACAAAGAATTTATTGAGTAATTTGTAGAGAATTTATTGAGTAATTTACTCAGAATTTACTGAGTAATTTATTAGGAATTTATTGTGTAATTTACTTAGAATTTGCTGGGAATTTACTAAGTAATTTACTGATAATTTATTGGGAGTTTATTGAGTAATTTACTGAGAATTTACTCAGTAAGTTGCAGCGAATTTACTGAGTAATTTACTGGGAATTTTGCTGAAAATTTACGGAGTAATTTACTTAGTATTTTAATGACAATTTACTGAGGATTTACTGCGTAATTAACTGAGAATTTACTGAGAATTTATTGGAAATTTACAGAGTAATTAAATGACAATTTACTAAAAATTTACTGAGTAATACAATGAGAATTTAGTAGAAATTTACTCGGAATTTACTGGCAAATTACAGATAATTTGCTGGGAATTTACTGAAAATTTACTAGGAATTTACTGATTAATTTACTCAGAATTTACTGAGTAATTTAATAATAATTTACTAGGAATTTACTGAGATTTTACTGGGAATTTACTTAGTAATTTACTTAGAATTTACTCGGAATTTACTGAGTAATTTACTGACAATTTACTGGGAATTTACAGAGTAATTTACTGAGACTTTATTGGGAATTTACTAAGTAATTTACTCATAATTTGCTAAGAATTTACTGAGTAATTTACTAAGAATTCACTGGGAATTTACTGAGTAATATACTCAGAATTTACTGGGAATTTACTGAGTAATTTACGGAAAATTTCCTGGGAAGTTACACAGTAATTTACTGAGAATTTACTGGGAATTTACTAATTAATTTTCTAAGAAGTTATTGCAATTTACTGAGAATTTACTAAGAATTTACTGAAAATTTACTTAGTATTTTAATGAAAATTTAATGGGAATTTACTGAGAATTTAATGATAATTTACTGAGTAATTTACTTAGAATTTACTGGGAATTTGCTCAGTAATTTACTGGGAATTAACTGCAAATTTACTGAGTAATTTACTAAGAATTTTCTGGGAACTTCGCAGAGAATTTACTGGGAATTTACTGAGTAATTTACTGAGATTTTACGAGGAATTTACTCAGTAATTTACCGAGAATTTACTGGGATTTAACTGAGTAATTTACTAAGAATTTACTGGTTATGTCAAGACCCCAAACCGCCCCTAGTAGGATGGTGCCGTGATGGCCAGTAATCCGAGATTACCGAAGGCCAACTTTCAAAATTCACACACAATCAGAGTATTACATATGGGGCTAACATGTTCGGAAGCAATATATTTAAATCTAAGTAGTCCATAAGAGCAGTGCATAAATCAAATGAAATGGCATACATCTTTACATAGCTTTACAACTTGAATATAACATAAGCAAAATACATATTACATCTTGAATCAAAGGCTCTTAAGCCGACATATACAAAATACATGAACTACAAGTCAAGAAACATAATCTTCCAGATTGCCGACATCCTCACTGCCGACATAACATACATACAAAACACACATCTCGGCATAGCCGACTTCTTGCTTGTTACCTATATATATACATAGGGAGGGTGAGCTTGGATACTCAGTGAATGGTACAAGTAATAAAGGGGTTAAATGAATGATTCCCGAGGTCCTTGTCAAAACAATACATATATCGTAGCTTGCTCAAAACATGGGATGAATCAAGTTCATCAATCAAATCTTGGTCTTTCAAATCTTCTTGGGATGTTTAATACCATCAACATAATACATGGGGTGATGACATTCCCGACAAAACAAACCCACCCGTTCATAGACCGTCGGTGGCAAAACAAAGCAAAACAAGAGAGATATCTCAAAACAAGGGTGCAGTTGTATTATAGTCCCCTGGCACTAAGGACTTTCCAAAACAAGGGTGCAGTTGCATTATAGTCCCCTAGCACTAAAGACTTTCCAAAACAAGAGTGCAGTTGCATTATAGTCCCCTGGCACTAAGGACTTTTCAAAACAAGATGTGCAGTTGCATTATAGTCCCCATGGCACTAAGGACTTTCCAAAACAAGGGTGCAGTTGCATTATAGTCTCCTGGCACTAAGAACTTTCCAAAACAATGGTGTAGTTGCATTATAGTCCCCTGGCATTAAGGACTTTCCAAGAATGTCATCAAAACAAAACTTACTTGATACATAAAAATAGGGGTAATCATTCATGCTTGAACAAATACTTTTATCAAAACAAGGCAAAACAAAGCTTTATCAAAACTTATAACATAGCTTTATTAAAAATACCACTCACTTAGCTCTTCGGACGTCGGGATCAAGGGAAAGGTCCAAGTCCTACAAACACATGGCTAAGTCTACTAAATGTACTACTCAAAACAAGTCTTACATGCATGCAAATGATCTCGGGAAAACATGCTGGAAGTCAAAATACTATTTTACATGTCAGGAAGACATGCTGGGTACCAACCAGGTCTTTGCCGAGGTCCTACACCTCCTGGCCGAGGTGTGGTTACCTAGGCTTCGGCGTGCGGCTGCATGCCGAGGTGCGCACAAGAGAAAGTAAAGGTGTAAGTGATCATGCAAGGTAGGCCAAGGTGAGACACGATGCTTGGCCTAAGTGTGAGGTCTGGGTAAGAGTGAACTCGACGACTACACTTAGGGAAGTGAGGTCTGGAGATCTAGGCTTCCACCCGTGAAGAACATGAAGAACATGAACATGAAGATCATGAAGAACATGAATGCCAAAATCATAACTTCTTTATTACAAAAATCTGAGATTTCATGCTATGAGTTCGAAAACATGGACATGGGTACCCATACTTGAAGATCATACGGAAACAAACACAAAAACATGGACCTAGGCATGAGCTTTCGGATCAAAACATGACTTTTCTTGAAGAACACATGAACACTATTTTCTCTTTCTAAAACCGAACTTCAAAATAATGCATGGCTTACAAATCATATTCAATCATGCAATGCAATAATATGAACATAAAGAACAACATAAGCAAATCAAGAATCTAACCTTAGAACACGGATCTAACGGTTCGATCTCTAGGGATCATGCTTGGAATCTACTCTTCCTCAAGAACTCTTCTTCCTCTCCTAGAGCTTCTCTCTCCTCTTCCAAGAACAAGATATAACAAATGATAGGTTTCTCTCTCTGCCGGCTGACTTAACACTTAGCTCGGACACGTGGCAACGGCTGGTTGGTTCTCCTAAAAAAGGTGATAGATTGACAAGACATGTGTAAGAGAAAGCGTATCTAACAAGCTACCCGGCAAGGCACTCCGGCAAGTGATGACATCGGCTAAGGACAAGGCTTCGGTAACTAAGGTGACAATGACCTCGGCTAGTAAGGACAACACTTGACTAAGATGTGCCACACCTTGGCCTAGATGTGCCACACCTCGGTCTAGGTCATACCACTCCAGGACAAGATCACTTAGGTGCAAAGGTAACATATCGGCCTAGATAATACACATCTCGGCCTTGGTGATGAACACCTCAGCCTAGATAATGACATCTCGGCCAATATGTCAGGGCGAAGGTGGAGGTCAAACAAAGTGGTTCCAAGATAATTCTAGACTAAAGATGACCTCAGCTTGGAATGATCTAGGCTTAACATAACTTAGGCTTAAGACACCAAGAAGGAACAAAGCATGCATACAACACTTAAGCAAAACAAGACAAGATTCATGAATGCAAACTTAACAAGACAAAGTTATGTAAATGCACATGAGCATGACTAAGACATAAATGTGGGTTGTTACATCCTTCCCCCCTTAAAGAAGTTTGGTCCTCCAAACTTAGCTTACCATGTCCTCAAAACAATTCCGAGCGTCGGGTTCTCATCTCTTCTTATCTTTTCTAGCCTTTACCTTCGGACAGTCCTTCACACGGTGACCCATCTCGCCACATTCAAAGCAAGCTCCCGATGCCCAATGACAAACTCCAAAATGTCGCTTCCTGCAACTTGTACATGTCGGCCTAGTGCCACCTTCCTGATTCGTGCTATTAGAACTGTCCACACTTGTCTTCTTCTCGGCACCACACGGGTCTGGGCGATCGTCATAGGTCTGTCTCTTTTTCTGCTCCTCCCCCAAACTCTGACTCTTGTTCAAGTTGGCTTCTGTCAAGATGGCCTTGTCTAGTACTCCGGCATGCGTCGGCGTGTTGAGCAATGTGCCACCTCCATACGAAGCTAGTTACGGAGGCACTTGTGGCACTGGAGGAAGTGGAGGTGGAACTGCATGTCGGCTATCTGTCTGCTCGGCCTGAGTAGACGTGGTACCAGTGCTCTGCTATCTTGTCTGCCTTAACTCGTGTGCCAAACCATCAACCAGTCTTTCTAATCTGTCTATTCTGTCCTCGAGATAATCTCGGCCAACTGGAGGTTTACGCCTCCTCATGATGCTAGGAGGTATGCAAAATGTGACTCTTAAAACGAAATGAACAAATAAACGTGCATGCAAGAAATAAATGAACATGCCGAGATGATGCACACCTTGTCAAATAGCAAGCAACATGATGCAATCCTAACATCTTTCTAAGGGAAATCCTATGCTCTTTAGGACTCAAGGTGTGTGAATAACGTACTATAAGGAACTTGTGCTCTGATACCATTCTGTCACGACCCCAAACCGCCCCTAGTAGGATGGTGCCGTGATGGCCAGTAATCCGAGATTACTGAAGGCCAACTTTCAAAATTCACACACAATCAGAGTATTACATATGGGGCTAACATATTCGAAAGCAATATATTTAAATCTAAGTAGTCCATAAGAGCAGTGCATAAATCAAATGAAATGGCATACATCTTTACATAGCTTTACAACTTGAATATAACATAAGCAAAATACATATTACATCTTGAATCAAAGGCTCTCAAGCTGACATATACAAAATACATGAACTACAAGTCAAGAAACATAATCTTCCAGATTGCCGACATCCTCACTGCCGACATAACATACATACAAAACACACATCTCGGCATAGCCGACTTCTTTCCTGTTACCTACATATATACATAGGAAGGGTGAGCTTGGATACTCAGTGAATGGTACAAGTAATAAAGGGGTTAAATGAATGATTCCAGAGGTCCTTGTCAAAACAATACATATGTCATAGCTTGTTCAAAACATGGGATGAATCAAGTCCATCAATCAAATCTTGGTTTTTCAAATCTTCTTGGGATGTTAAATAACATCAACATAATACATGGGGTGATGACATTCCCGACAAAACAAACCCACCCGTTCATAGACCGTCGGTGGCAAAACAAAGTAAAACAAGGGAGATATCTCAAAACAAGGGTGCAGTTGCATTATAGTCCCCTGGCACTAAGGACTTTCCAAAACAAGGGTGCAGTTGCATTATAGTCCCTTGGCACTAAGGACTTCCCAAAACAAGGGTGCAGTTGCTGTCACGACCCGAACCCGCCCCTATGGGTTAAGGACATGACCGGCCAGTAATCCTGTGATTACCTACGGCCTCAGACCGAAATAAGATGACTTGTCAGAGTAAAGGGGCCAAACGGAAGCGAAAATTAAAACTTTGTCCATAGAGCCGTGCTTATATGCACATCAACAGACCATACTCAGCTACGTTAATAACCCACATCAAAAGTATAGTTTCACAAAATTCAATACAGACAGGATCATCCAAAACGAGTCAACCTATGACAGACTATATACAGATATACATAAAGTCCTTGCCGACAAGACCAAATATAAAATACATGGCAAAGAGGCAAGGATAGGTCTCAAGAGTGAGACGCAAGGCTGACTTCCCCAAAACTTGGATTTTTCCTAGCAGACTTCACTGGGGCTGGGTTTGAACTTCCTTTGGCTCACCTACAAACACATGAATGAGCGTGAGCGATAGCCCAGTGAATAATATCAAATACAAAAGTCATATAATCAATATGTAGAACAATATACTCCAAACGGCCTCGGGCCCAATTCATATTCCTACTTAACATATGTACATTTATACAAAGTTCAGATCAAGTGACTATAGTTCTAAACAGATTGGCCTTTGGCCCATTCTGATTTCCATCTACGTCAAAACGGCCTTCGGCCCATTCATTCATGTCAAAACGGCCTTTGGCCCATTCATCTGTGTCAAAACGGCCTTTGGCCCATTCATCTGTGTCAAAACGGCCTTTGGCCCATTCATCTGTGTCAAAACGGCCTTCGGCCCATTCATTTACATCAAAACGGCCTTTGGCCCATTCATTTATATCAAAATGGCCTTTGGCCCATTCATTTGTATCAAAACGGCCTTTGGCTCAGTTATTCATTCATGTCAGACCTTTGTCCATAATCCCAATTAGCAACTCATAAAGCTTATAAGGGAATACACAATTGGACATTGATAAGCTTTCAAGTATTGATATTACTCACAGTGATCGGCTTGTGGATTTGCCCTGGAACTTGACCCTACACATTTCATGAGCACAAAGGGTCACTAACAGTTCAATCTGTTCTTTAATTCACATATCTCTCTTTAGGCTTAATTCACATTTCATTTGCTCATTTACAATGCTTAACATATGCCTAAGAGTGCTTACAAGTGAAAGAGAACGGAAAACAGAACACAGAATGCATGAACGAAATTTCAGGAAAACAGGGTCACCGCTCGAGCGTCAACTTACCCGCTCGAGCGGACCCTTAAGGCCTGCAAAAGTACTGGTTGCATGAAAAATACGCTCGAGCGTTAAATAGGGCGCTCGAGCGGAAGTCCTGTTAAAACAGCTCCCACGCTCGAGCGTTAATTACCCCGCTCGAGCGGACATCAAGTCTGCAAAAAGGTGCTGGGAGCCCGCATTTCCCGCTCGAGCGTCAGGTTCCCCGCTCGAGCGGACCTCAAAATTCTGGAAAACCCAGAACTGTGTTCCTGAGCTTCATTTCGACTTTCAACCAACAATTCATGCATGTTATGGCCCAAATTACACATTTACACATGCTAACATGCTACTAATACAGGATTACAACATCAGGAAGCTCAATTTCATGATTTATCTACATGCATGTCCCAAAATATCTCAAACCCATCACCAACATGCTCAAATTCAAACATTCAAGACTTATACCCCCATGTTTTGTACATGCATACCCATTTTGACTTCACATTCATTTCAAATAATGCAATTAGTGCTCATTGCTATAAGATTCAACAAAGACATGCTTGCATGTGGGATTACACTACCAATCTTTCACAATTACACAAATTACATGCTAGATTTTGTGATTCCATAGGAATTCTCTACATGCATGCACATATCAAGCCTCCATTTCAATAAAACCAGCTCAAATCATGCTATTGATCACCACAACTCTTGAACACACAAGATTACACATTAACTCATGGATTCAAGAATCAATGCTTACCTAGAGGCTCAATTCTTCCAATTTATGGTCAAGTCTAGAGTTGCTTTCAAAACTTCCAAGATTTAAGAGCAAAACTTTGATTTCCTCCTCTCTCTCTCTCTGGTTCGGGTCTCTCCTCCTCTAGAGAGTTTACTCAGCCCCAAAAATGAAATAAAAGGAGGGAGTTGAGTGCATAAGGGTCCCATATAACCCCACTAAGCCCCATTAAGTTAATATCACATATTGGAGCACCAATTCGTTAATTAATCAATTTAATCTGGCCCAAATCAGTCTTTCAATTAAATTTCACCGTAGGCTCTAAAAATTATGCCAATCACAATGGCGTAATCAACTGCGGGTTTTGTGGCCGATAAGGTCCTCAATTAAGTTTCCAAAGCTAATTATTCAAACAGATATTCCTACGGTGAACAGATAAAACTTCAAAATCACATAATGGCACACAAAATCATGGTAAACACATAATCATACTCAAATTAAGGACCAATTAGAATATTTCGGGATAGGGGTATCACAGTCTTCTCCCCTTTAGGAAGTTTGGTCCTCCAAACTTAATTTACCTTCGTCGGGAAACAAATGTGGATAGCGTAGACGCATTTCCTCCTCTTTTTCCCATGTAGCATCTGTCCCATAGTGTTCTTTCCATTCCACTTTCACCATTGGAATGGATTTGTTTCTCAATTCTTTCACTTGTCGGTCAACAATTCTTTCCGGCCATTCAGCATATTCCATATTTTCATCAATAGCAACCCGGTGATAATCAATCACATGTAACGGGTCTCGGAGGTAACCCCTCAACATCGACACATGAAACACACTATGGATTTGCTCGAATCCCGGTGGCAAAGCAACTCTGTAGGCAACTGGACCAAGCCTTTCCAAAATCTGAAACGGCCCAATGTAACGGGGCGACAGCTTGCCCTTTTTCCCAAACCTGACTTGGCCTTTCATCGGAGAAACACGGATGAACACATGGTCGCCGACCTCATACTCAAGAGGTCTTCTCCGAACGTCTGCATAATTCTTCTGTCGGTCTTGAGCTGTTTTGAGTCTTTGCCGAACAGTTTTGATCTTTTCAGAGGTGTCTTGTACAATTTCAGGCCCAAGCAAAGCTCTGTCCCCGACCTCTGTCCAACAAATAGGTGATCTACACCTCCTACCATACAAAGCCTCGTATGGTGCCATACCGATGCTGGAGTGGAAGCTATTATTATAAGCAAATTCTGCAAGTGGCAAGTAATCTTCCCAACTCCCCTGAAAATCCAAAGCACACATGCGAAGCATATCTCCCAAAGTCTGTATCGTTCGTTCTGACTGCCCATCTGTCTGTGGGTGGAATGCAGTGCTGAACCTCAGTTCTGTTCCCATAGCTTCCTGCAAACTCTTCCACAATCTGGATACAAATTTCGGATCCCTATCCGACACAATGGACACCGGAACTCCGTGTAAACGGACAATTTCATCAACATAAATAGTAGCCAACCTGTAAGCAGTAAATGTAGTTTTGATAGGCAGAAAATGTGCAGATTTAGTCAGTCTATCAACTACAACCCAAACAGAATCCATACCTCAGGAAGTCCGAGGTAGGCCGACAACGAAACCCATAGTCACATGTTCCCACTTCCATTCAGGAATAGGGAGAGGTTGAAGTAGACCGCCTGGTTTCTGATGTTCAGCCTTAACTTGCTGACACGGTAGGCACTTGGACACATATTCTGCAATTTCTTTCTTCATTTTAGGCCACAAATAGGTTTGTTTCAAATCCCAATACATTTTATTGTTACCCGGATGCATAGCAAATACGGATCTGTGGGCTTCATCCAAAATCCTCTTCTTTAGCTCCGGAATGTGTGGGACACATATTCGGTTCCGAAATCTCAACATTTCGTTCTCAACACTGAATTCTGCTTTCGGGCTTGCTTCAAATTCGTTAATCACCTTTTTGAGGAACTCATCCTCTTTCTGTTTTTGCTTGATTTCATCAACAATTGCCGGCTCGGCTGTAATAGCGGTTATCAATCCGCCCTGTCCACACACTACCACTTCAATTTCAGACTTTTCAAAGTCTTGCAAAATCTCCCTTTGTTCAGTAAGCAAACAAGCCATACTCCCTGTTGATTTTCTGCTTAAGGCATCCGCCACTGTATTAGCTTTCCCGGGATAATACTGAATCTCTAGATCGTAGTCCTTTATCAGTTCTAGCCATCTTCTCTGACGCATATTCAACTCTTTCTGCGTGAAGAAGTATTTCAGGCTCTTATGATCTGTGTAAACTTCACATTTTGCTCCATACAGATAATGCCGCCAAATTTTCAAGGCAAAAACAACTGCGGCCAGTTCTAGGTCGTGCGTTGGATAGTTCTTCTCGTGTGGCCTCAACTGTCGGGAGGCGTAAGCAATAACCTTTCCGTTCTGCATTAACACACAACCCAAACCCTTATAAGATGCATCACTGAAAATTACAAAATTTTCCGTACCTGAAGGTAGTGTCAAAATTGGTGCAGTGGTCAATCTTGTCTTCAATTGCTGAAAGGCTGATTCTCTTTCACTATTCCACTCAAATGGTTGTCCTTTACGTGTCAATTGGGTAAGAGGTACTGCTAATTTCGAAAAGTCCTTCACAAACCTCCTGTAGTACCCAGCTAAGTCCATGAAACTGCGAACTTCTGTCACATTGGTCGGTGTAGGCCAATTCAGAATTGCCTCTATCTTCTGCGGGTCCACTGAAATTCCTTCCTTATTGATCACGTGCCCTAAGAAAATAACCTCATCCAACCAAAACTCACATTTCTTTAATTTAGCAAATAGTTTTCTTTCCCGAAGTATTTGTAAAACAGTCTTCAAATGATGTTCATGTTCAAGTCTATCTTTAGAGTATATCAAAATATCATCGATGAAGACTACAACAAACTCATCAAGGTAGGTTTTAAAAATTCTATTCATTAAGTCCATAAATGCTGCCGGAGCATTAGTCACTCCAAACGGCATAACAAGAAACTCAAAATGACCATACCTCGTTCTGAATGCGATTTTCTCGACATCCTCAGCCTTAACTTTCAGCTGATGATACCCGGATCTCAAATCGATCTTAGAAAACACTTGGGATCCCTGCAACTGGTCAAATAAGTCGTCAATACGGGGTAAGGGATATTTTTTCTTTATCGTTACCTTGTTCAACTCCCTGTAATCAATGCACAGGCGCAAGGTACCATCCTTTTTCTTTACAAATAACACTGGTGCACCCCAAGGCGAAGTGCTAGGCCGGATAAACCCTTTATCAAGAAGGTCTTGCAACTGTTCTTTTAATTCTTTCATTTCAGCAGTAGCCATTCTGTAGGGAGCCTTAGAAATAGGCTGGGTGCCTGGCATAGTTTCAATGGTAAACTCGATCTCCCTGTCTACCAAATCCCCTGGTAATTCATTCGGAAACACATCCGGAAATTCTCTAACAATAGGAATATTATTCAATTCAACATTCTCAGATTGTTCAGACAACACATAGCACAAATAACCCTGGCACCCTTTCCTAATTAGTTTACATGCTTTCATTGCGGATATCAAATACGGTGGAGGCACTACCCCATTACCCACAAACACAATCTCTTTCCGTTCCGGTAGGTTAAATACAACCCTTTTCGTCATGCAGTCTATGGTGGCACAATACTTGGTCAACCAATCCATGCCCAAAATTACATCGAAATGTCTAAAGTTCAAAGGTAACAAATCTACATATAGGGTAGCATCCTCAATGTGCATGTCACAAAACCGATATATATAATCACGTAACACAGATTCCCCCGATGGAGCAAACACACACAACAAATATGGCAATAGCTCTAGGGGTCTATTCAGTCTAGATGCAAACGTATATGTCACAAATGAGTGCGTTGATCCAGAATCAATTAATACAAAGGCATCTTGTTTACATATTGAAATAGTACCTGAAACAACGGCATTGGCATTCTGTGTATCGCCCGGAACGAGTGCAAAGACTCTCCCCTGTCTCACTGTGTCCCCAGTAGTAGCAGATCTCAAAGTATTTCCCGGCTTTGGAGCTGATGCAGTTGAACTAGCTGCGAGTTTCCCACTGTTCTGATCACATTCTCGGGCTATGTGCCCTTGCTTTCCACATTTAAAACAGGCTCCTGATGCACGGTAACAGACTCCACGGTGCCTTTTGCCACAATTATTGCACATGGGAGCTGTGTCTTGGGAAGAACTCGAAGTATTTGAGGAGCCCGTATTTTGCTTTTTCGGAAATTTCTTCCTCGAAAAGAAGCCTTGTCTTTTGTTGCCTTTCCATTCTGTTACTGGCTTAGCTTGTCTGGCTATATTAGCCTCTGATATGATGGCTCTGTCAAGCACCCCAATGTAGGTTTCCAATTTCAGGACATTCACCCTCTCTAGGATATCATTGCGGAGCCCACCTTCAAAATGTCTTGCCTTCTTATAATCAGTGTCAATCACGTGTGGGGAAAACCTGGCCAACTCAGTGAATTTGGCCTCATACTCCGCTACAGTCATGCTGTCTTGCTTGAGTTCCATGAACTCCGCCACTTTCCTATCCCGGACACACTGCGGGAAGTACTTGTCATAGAAGATTTCTAAAAATTTCACCCAATCAACATCTCTGTGGTTCTCTCTCATCAACATCCACCATCTTCTCGCTTCATCTTCTAGCATAAAAGTGGCTAGAAGCACTTTCTGAGTCTCTGAACAGGGGAACACTTCGAATAATTTCTCAATGCCGAGGACCCACGCTTCGGCTTTCAACGGATCTAATCCCCCGTGAAACTGTGGTGGTTTCATTTTCTTGAATTCCTTAGTGAGAGCTATAATCCGGTCATCATTCTGATGATCTGGCACAGGTGGTGCCAGAGGTGGAGGTGGCGGGTGTGGTTGCTGCCACTGTTGTTGCCACTCCTGTTACTGCCTCAAAGCTTCTGCCATTTCTTGGATCAGTCTTTCCATTCTGTCCAGTCTGGCAGTAGAAGATTCCTCTAACTCATCACCTCTGGTTCTCACCATCTGATTAAACTTGCATTATATTTTACACAACAAATACACGAGTATGCATACACTAAGAAGCACACATTTCCAGATAATTTGCAATGCAAGTAGTTCACAGCTTACACATATAATTATTCCTAACAAAACATTTAAGCATATAATCAATGCTTCCAAACTCATATTTATAAATGCAACCTAGATCTTATCTAGACGCTTACTGCTATTTTGGACAAGTGTGTGAGTTATTAACTCGTGCTCTGATACCACTCTGTCATGACCCGAACCCGTCCCTATGGGTTAAGGACATGACCGGCCAGTAATCCTGTGATTACCTACGGCCTCAGACCGAAATAAGATGACTTGTCAGAGTAAAGGGGCCAAACAGAAGCAAAAATTAAAACTTTGTCCATAGAGCCATGCTTATATGCACATCAACAGACCATACTCAGCTACGTTAATAACCCACATCAAAAGTACAGTTTCACAAAATTCAATACAGACAGGATCATCCAAAACGAGTCAACCTATGACAGACTATATACAGATATACATAAAGTCCTTGCCGACAAGACCAAATATAAAATACATGGCAAAGAGGCAAGGATAGGTCTCAAGAGTGAGACGCAAGGCTGACTTCCCCAAAACTTGGATTTTTCCTAGCAGACTTCACTGGGGCTGGGTTTGAACTTCCTTTGGCTCACCTACAAACACATGAATGAGCGTGAGCGATAGCCCAGTGAATAATATCAAATACAAAAGTCATATAATCAATATGTAGAACAATATACTCCAAACGGCCTCGGGCCCAATTCATATTCCTACTTAACATATGTACATTTATACAAAGTTCAGATCAAGTGACTGTAGTTCTAAACAGATTGGCCTTTGGCCCATTCTGATTTCCATCTACGTCAAAACGGCCTTCGGCCCATTCATTCATGTCAAAACGGCCTTCGGCCCATTCATTCATGTCAAAACGGCCTTCGGCCCATTCATTCATGTCAAAACGGCCTTTGGCCCATTCATCTGTGTCAAAACGGCCTTTGGCCCATTCATCTGTGTCAAAACGGCCTTCGGCCCATTCATTTACATCAAAACGGCCTTTGGCCCATTCATTTATATCAAAACGGCCTTTGGCCCATTCATTTGTATCAAAACGGCCTTTGGCCCAGTTATTCATTCATGTCAGACCTTTGTCCATAATCCCAATTAGCAACTCATAAAGCTTATAAGGGAATACACAATTGGACATTGATAAGCTTTCAAGTATTGATATTACTCACAGTGATCGGCTTGTGGATTTGCCCTGGAACTTGACCCTACACATTTCATGAGCACAAAGGGTCACTAACAGTTCAATCTGTTCTTTAATTCACATATCTCTCTTTAGGCTTAATTCACATTTCATTTGCTCATTTACAATGCTTAACATATGCCTAAGAGTGCTTACAAGTGAAAGAGAACGGAAAACAGAACACAGAATGCATGAACGAAATTTCAGGAAAACAGGGTCCCCGCTCAAGCGTCAACTTACCCGCTCGAGCGAACCCTTAAGGCCTGCAAAAGTACTGGTTGCATGAAAAATACGCTCGAGCGTTAAATAGGGCGCTCGAGCGGAAGTCCTGTTAAAACAGCTCCCACGCTCGAGCGTTAATTACCCCGCTCGAGCAGACATCAAGTCTGCAAAAAGGTGCTGGGAGCCCGCATTTCCCGCTCGAGCGTCAAGTTCCCCGCTCGAGCGGACCTCAAAATTCTAGAAAACCCAGAACTGTGTTCCTGAGCTTCATTTCGACTTTCAACCAACAATTCATGCATGTTATGGCCCAAATTACACATTTACACATGCTAACATGCTACTAATACAGGATTACAACATCAGGAAGCTCAATTTCATGATTTATCTACATGCATGTCCCAAAATATCTCAAACCCATCACCAACATGCTCAAATTCAAACATTCAAGACTTATACCCCCATGTTTTGTACATGCATGCCCATTTTGACTTCACATTCATTTCAAATAATGCAATTAGTGCTCATTGCTATAAGATTCAACAAAGACATGCTTGCATGTGGGATTACACTACCAATCTTTCACAATTACACAAATTACATGCTAGATTTTGTGATTCCATAGGAATTCTCTACATGCATGCACATATCAAGCCTCCATTTCAATAAAACCAGCTCAAATCATGCTATTGATCACCACAACTCTTGAACACACAAGATTACACATTAACTCATGGATTCAAGAATCAATGCTTACCTAGAGGCTCAATTCTTCCAATTTATGGTCAAGTCTAGAGTTGCTTTCAAGACTTCCAAGATTTAAGAGCAAAACTTTGATTTCCTCCCCTCTCTCTCTCTGGTTCGGGTCTCTCCTCCTCTAGAGAGTTTACTCAGCCCCAAAAATGAAATAAAAGGAGGTAGTTGAGTGCATAAGGGTCCCATATAACCCCACTAAGCCCCATTAAGTTAATATCACATATTGGAGCACCAATTCGTTAATTAATCAATTTAATCTGGCCCGAATCAGTCTTTCAATTAAATTTCACCGTAGGCTCTAAAAATTATGCCAATCACAATGGCGTAATCAACTTCGGGTTCTGTGGCCGATAAGGCCCTCAATTAAGTTTCCAAAGCTAATTATTCAAACAGATATTCCTACGGTGAACAGATAAAACTTCAAAATCACATAATGGCACACAAAATCACTGTAAACACATAATCATACTCAAATTAAGGACCAATTAGAATATTTCGGGATAGGGGTATCACAGTTGCATTATAGTCCCCTGGCACTAAAGACTTTCCAAAACAAGAGTGCAGTTGCATTATAGTCCCCTGGCACTAAGGACTTTCCAAAACAAGATGTGCAGTTGCATTATAGTCCCTTGGCACTAAGGACTTTCCAAAACAAGGATGCAGTTGCATTATAGTCCCCTGGCACTAAGGACTTTCCAAAACAATGGTGCAGTTGCATTGTAGTCCCCTGGCACTAAGGACTTTCCAAGAATGTCATCAAAACAAAACTTACTTGATACATAAAAATAGGGGTAATCATTCATGCTTGAACAAATACTTTTATCAAAACAAGGCAAAGCAAAGCTTTATCAAAACTTATAACATAGCTTTATTAAAAATACCACTCACTTAGCTCTTCGGACGTCGGGATCAAGGCAAAGGTCCAAGTCCTACAAACACATGGCAAAGTCTACTAAATGTACTACTCAAAACAAGTCTTACATGCATGCAAATGATCTCGGGAAAACATGCTGGAAGTCAAAACACTGTTTTACATGTCAGGAAGACATGTTGGGTACCAACCAGGTCTTTGCCGAGGTCCCACACCTCCTGGCCGAGGTGCGGTTACCTAGGCTTCGGCGTGCGGCTGCATGCCGAGGTGCGCACAAGACAAAGTAAAGGTCTAAGTGATCATGCAAGGTAGGCCAAGGTGAGATACGATGCTTGGCCTAAGTGTGAGGTCTGGGTAAGAGTGATCTCGGCGACTATACTTAGGGAAGTGAGGTCTGGAGATCTGGGCTTCCACCCGTAAAGAACATGAAGAACATGAACATGAAGATCATTGTCACAACCCCATTCCGCCCCTAGTAGAATGGTGCCGTGATGGCCAGCAATCCGAGATTACCGAAGGCCATCTTTCAAAATTCACACACAATCAGAGTATTACATATGGGGCTAACATGTGCGGAAGCAATATATACAAATCTAATTAGTCCATAAGAGCAGTGCATAAGTTAAATGGAATGGCATACATCTTTACATAGTTTTAATACAATAAAATGAAGTACAAAAAATACATCTTGACCAAAAGGCTTCTCAGCCATCAAATACAAAATACAATGAAATACAACTAAGAAGCATAATCTTCAAGATGCTGCAAAAGTGCAAAATCCAAAACAAGTGGCAACTACATCTAGGCGTCATCGCCGTCCTGCTCGTCACCTACATATATATAGAGAGGGGTGAGCTTGGATACTCAGTGAATGGTATAAATAATAAAGGGGTTTACATGAATGATTTCCGAAATCTTTATCAAATCAAGGCACATCACATCTTGTACAAAATCCAAGGGCAAATCAAGTTTATCTAACAAATCTTTCAAGTCTCAACAATTAAAGTCTTTCAAGGCTTTCAAGTTCCGAGGGATGACATTAACAAAGGTTGTGCTACAAATGCTTATAGTCCCCTAGCACGTACGGACTTTCAAAGGTTGTGCTACAAATGCTTATAGTCCCCTAGCACGTACGGGCTTCCAAAGATTGTGCTACAAATTCTTATAGTCCCCTAGCACGTACGGACTTCCAAAGATTGTGCTACAAATACTTATATTCCCCTAGCAAGAACGAACTTCCAAAGATTGTGCTACAAATGCTTATAGTCCCCTAGCACGTACGGACTTTCAAAGATTGTGTTACAAATGCTTATAGTCCCCTAGCACGTACAGACTTTCAAAGATTGGGCTAAACCAGGGCTAACACTTGATATACAAAATAGGGATAGTCATTCATGCTTAACAAATACTTTTTCAAAACAAGCAAGACAAAACTTTATCAAAACTTAATAACATAACTTTATTAAAAATACCACTCACATAGTTTTTCGAACGTCGGGGTCAAGGCAAGTCCAAGTCCTACAAACACATGGCAAAGTCTATTGATGTACTTCTCAAAACAAGTCTTGCATGCATGTAAATGACCTCGACATTCTTCAAAAACTAAGTCAAATCAAAACAAAACACAGTTTCTTATCTCGGGAAAACATGCTGGACAACTACCAGGTCTAGGCCGAGGTCCCACACCTCCTTGCCGAGGTGTGGCCTCGATGGCCACATTCAAGGAAATGAAGTCGGGAAAATTTGGGTTTCCCTCTCTTGAAGAACATGACGAACATGAAGAACATGAACATGAGGAAGATGAATGCAAAGACCATAATTTGCTATTACAAAATCTGAGATTTCATGCTAGGAAATTCAAAAACATGGACCTGGGTACCCATATTCAATGATCTTGTGAGAACAAACACAAAAACATGAATTTTAATGCAAACTTTCGAATCGCACAAGACTTTTTCTTCAAGAACACATGAACACTATTTTCTCTTTCTAAAACCAACTTTAAATCAATGCATGACGTGCAGAACAGGTTCGTTCGTGCAATGCAGCTAGATAAACAATAAAAACAAAAAGAGTAAATCGAGAATCTAATCTCAATACACGAATCTAACGGTTTGATCTCTAGAAATCAAGCTCAAAAGCCCACTCCCTCACTCTAAAACTTCTTCTTCTTCTTCCTAGAGCTTCTCTCTCTCTACAAGGCAAAGATATAATACAAAATGTATATTTTCTGGGTCTGTCGGCTGACTTAACCCTCTGCAGGGGTACATGGCAACGGCTGGTTAGCTCTACTCAAAAGGTGACTGAGTGAAAAGACAAGACTATGACAAAGTGTACTCAACAAGCTAGGCGGCAAGAGCACTCCGACAAGTAACGACATCGGCTAACAACAAGACTTCGGCAAGCAAGGGGCAGGGACCTCGGCTAGAAAGGACAACACTTGACCTAGCTGTGCCACACCTTGGCCTAGATGTGCCACACCTCGGTCTAGGTCGTACCAATCTAGGAGTAAGGCCACTCGGGTTCAAGGGTAACATCTCGGCCTAGATAATACACATCTCGGCCTTGGCGATGAACACCTCAGTCTAGATATTGACATCTCGGTCAACATGTCGGAGCGAAGGTGGAGTCAACCAAAGTAAATCCCAAGATGGTCTACGATGCAAGAGGTTCAAAACTGACCTAGGCTCAGGGTGACCTCGGCTAAACCCACACCGGGCAAGGTACAAAGCATGCTGTAACACTTAAGCGAACAAGGACAAGACTTGAAATGCAAGCTTAACAAGATAGAATCATATGAATGCATATGAGTATGGTTAGGACAATGTGAGGGTTATTACAATCATAAAGAACATGAATGCCAAAATCATAACTTCTTTATTACAAAAATCTGGGATTTCATGCTATGAGTTCGAAAACATGGACATGGGTACCCATACTTGAAGATCATACGGAAACAAACACAAAAACATGGACCTAGGCATGAGCTTTCGGATCAAAACATGACTTTTCTTGAAGAACACATGAACACTATTTTCTCTTTCTAAAACCGAACTTCAAAGCAATGCATGGCTTACAAATCATATTTAATCATGCAATGCAATAACATGAACATAAAGAACAACATAAGCAAATCAAGAATCTAACCTTAGAACACGGATCTAACGGTTCGATCTCTAGGGATCAAGCTTGGAATCTACTCTTCCTTAAGAACTCTTCTTCCTCTTCTAGAGCTTCTCTCTCCTCTTCCAAGAACAAGATATAACAAATGATAGGTTTCTCTTTCTGCCGGCTGACTTAACACTCAGCTCGAACACGTGGCAACAGCTGGTTGGTTCTCCTAAAAAAGGTGATAGATTGACAAGACATGTGTAAGACAAAGCGTATCTAATAAGCTACCCGGCAAGGCACTCCGGCAAGTGATGACATCGGCTAAGGACAAGGCTTCGGCAACTAAGATGACAATGACCTCGGCTAGGAAGGACAACACTTGACTAAGCTGCGCCACACCTTGGCCTAGATGTGCCACACCTCGGTCTAGGTCATACCACTCCAGGACAAGATCACTTAGGTGCAAAGGTAACATCTCGACCTAGATAATACACATCTCGGCCTTGGTGATGAACACCTCGGCCTAGATAATGACATCTCGGCCAATATGTCAGGGCGAAGGTGGAGGTCAAACAAAGTGGTTCCAAGATAATTCTAGACTGAAGATGACCTCGGCTTGGAATGATCTAGGTTTAACATAACTTAGGCTTGAGACACCAAGAAGGAACAAAGCATACATACAACACTTAAGCAAAACAAGACAAGATTCATGAATGCAAACTTAACAAGACAAAGTTATGTAAATGCACATGAACATGACTAAGACATAAATGTGGGTTGTTACAAGTTATTTACTGAGTAATTTGCTGATAATTTACTGAGTAATTCACTACGAATTTAATGCAAATTTACTGGGAATTTACTGAGAATTTAATCAGTAACTTACTGAGAATTTATTGAGAATTTATTTTGAATTTACTGAGTAATTTAACAAGAATTTACTACGAATTTACTGCGAATTTATAGTAATTTTCAGAGAATTTATTGGGAATTTACTGAATAATTTACTGGAAATTTACACAGTAATTTATTGAGAATTTACTAGGAATTTACTGCGAATCTAATCAGTAATTTGCAGAGAATTTAATGGGTAATTTACTGAGAATTTGCCCGAAATTTTCAGAGTAATTTACTAGGAATTTACAGAGTAATTAACTGAGAATTTACTGAAAATTTTGTGAAAAATTTACTAGCAATTTTCTGAGTAATTTAATAAGAATTTACTAGGAATTTACTGTGTAATTTACTAAGTATTTAATGAGAATTTACTATGAATTTATACAGTAATTTATTGATAATTTACTGAGAATTGACAAAGTAATTTACTGAGAATTCACTAGGAATTTATTAAAAATTTACTGAGTAATTTAATGAGAATTTACTGGGAATTTACTAAGTAATTTACTGAGAATTTACGGAGAATTTATATAGTAATTTACTCACAATTTAATTGAAATTTACAGAGTAATTGCTTGGAATTTACTGATTAATTTACTGAAAATTTACTTGAAATTTACTGAGTAATTTAATAATAATTTACTGGGAATTTACTTAGAATTTACTGAGGAATTTACTGAGACTTTACTGGGAATTTACTAAATAATTTATTAAGAATTTACTCAGAATTTACTAAGTAATTTACTGAGAATTCACCTGGAATTTACTAAGTAATTTACTCAGAATTTACTAGGAATTTACTAAGAATTCACTGGGAATTTACTGAGTAATTTACTGAGAATTTGCTTGGAATTTACATAGTAATTTACTGAGAATTTACTGGGAATTTACAAGGTAATTTTCTAAGAATTTATTGGCAATTTACTGGGAATTTACTCAGAATTTACTGAAAATTTACTCAGTATTTTATTGAGAATTTAATGGGAATTTGCTGGTAATTTACTAAGAATTTACTGGGAATTAACTGGAAATTTACTGAGTAATTTACTAAGAATTTACTGGGAATTTCGAAGAGAATTTACTAGGAAGTTACTGAGTAATTTACTGAGAATTTAAGGGGAATTTACTCAGTAATTTACTGAGAATTTACTGGGATTTGACTGAGTAATTTACTAAGAATTTACTGGTTATTTACTGAGAATTTACTAAGTAATTTGCTGGTAATTTACTGGGTAATTTACTATGAATTTACTGCAAATTTACTGAAAATTTACTAGGAATTTACTGAGTAATTTACTGGAAATTTACTCAGTAACTTATTGAAAATTTACTGAGAATTTATTTTGAATTTACTGAGTAATTTAATAAGAATTTACTGAGTAATTCACTGAGAATTTATTACAAATTTACTGAGTAATTTACTGCGAATTTACACAGTAATTTACGTAGTAATTTACTGAGAATTTACACTGTTATTTTTAGAGAATTTATTGAGAATTTATTAGGAATTTACTGGAAATTTTGTGAGTAATTTACTGAGAATTTACATAGTAATTTATTTAGAATTTACTATGAATTTACTGTGAATTTAATCAGTAATTTGCAGAGAATTTAATGAGTAATTTACTGAGAATTTGCTCGAAATTTTCGGAGTAATTTAGCGAGAATTTATAGAGTAATTAACTGAGAATTTACTGAGAATTTTGCGAAAAATTTATTGGCAACTTTCAGAGTAATTTAATGAGAATTTACTGTGTAATTTACTAAGTATTTAGTGAGAATTTACTAGGAATTTATACACAAATTTACTGATAATTTACTTGAAATTTATAGAGTAATTTACTGAGAATTCACTAGGAATTTATTGAGAATTTACTGAATAATTTAATGAGAATTTACTGGTAATTTACTAAGTAATTTACTGGGAATTTACTGGGAATTTATACAGTAATTTACTCACAATTTAATTGGAATTTACAGTGTAATTTCCTGGAATTTACAGATTAATTTACTGAGAATCTACTCGGAATTTACTAAGTAATTTAATAATAATTTACTGGGAATTTACTGAAAATTTACTGACAATTTACTATGAATTTACAGAGTAATTTACTGAGACTTTACTGGAAATTTACAGAGTAATTTACTCAGAATTTACTAGGTATTTACTAGGTAATTCACTGAGAATTCACTGGGAATTTACTAAGTAATTTACTGAGAATTTACTGAGAATTCACTAGGTATTTACTGAGTAATTTACTGAGAATTTGATGGGAATTTACACAGTAATTTACTGAGAATTTACTGGGAATTTACTAAGTAATTTTCTAAGAATTTACTGGGAACTTCGCTGAGAATTTACTGGCAATTTATTGAGAATTTACTCAGAATTTACTAAAAATTTACTCAGTATTTTATTGAGAATTTAATGGGAATTTACTGAGAATTTACTGGTAATTTACTAAGTAATTTACTGAGAAATTTATTGGGAATTAACTGGAAATTTACTAAGAATTTACTGGGAACTTCGCAGAGAATTTATTGGGAATTTATTAAGTAATTTACTGAGAATTTACGGGGAATTTACTCAGTAATTTGCTGAGAATTTACTTGGATTTGACTGAGTAATTTACTAAGAATTTACTGGTTATTTACTGAGAATTTACAGAAAATTTACAGAGTAATTTGCTGGTAATTTACTAAGCAATTTACTACGAATTTACTGAGAATTTACTCAGTAACTTACTGAGAATTTACTGATAATTTATTGAGAATTTATTTTGAATTTACTGAGTAATTTAATAAGAATTTACTGAGTAATTCATAGTGAATTTACTACGAATTTACTGAGTAATTTACTGCGAATTTACACAGTAATTTATTGAGAATTTAGACTGTAATTTTCAGAGAATTTATTGGGACTATACTGGGAATTTACTATGTAATTTACTAAGTATTTAATGAGAATTTACTGGGAATTTATACAGTAATATACGGATAATTTACTGGAAATTTATAGAGTAATTTACTAAGAATTCACTGGGAATTTATTGAGAATTTATTGAGTAATTTAATGTGAATTTACCGAGAATTTACTAAGTAATTTACTGAGAATTTACAGGAAATTTATACAGTAATTTACTCACAATTTAATTGGAATTTACAGAGTAATTAGCTGAGAATTTTTTGGGAATTTACTGAGAATTTACTGGAAATTTACTTAGTAATTTCATAATAATTTACTGGGAATTTACTAAGAATTTACTGGGACTTTACTTAATAATTTATCGAGAATTTATTGGGAATTTACGGACAATTTACTAATAATTTACTGGAAATTATAGAGTAATTTACTGAGAATTTATTGGGAATTTACTCAGTAATTTGCTGAGAATTTCCTGATTAATTTACTGAGAATTTAATGGTAATTTACTGAGTAATTTAATAAGAATTTACTTGGAATTTACTGAGAAATTACTGTAAATTTACTTAGTAATTTACTTAGAATTTACTGAGTAATTTATTGAGAATTTACTGCATAATTAACTAAGAATTTACTGAGTGATTTACTGAGAATTTGTTTCGAATTTACTGAGTAATTTAATGAGAATTTACTGGAAATTTACCGAGGAATTTACTGAGAATTTACTGGGAATTCACTCAGTAATTTACTGAGAATTTACTGATTAATTTACTGAGAATTTATTGAGAATTTACTGAATATTTTAATAATAATTTATGGGGAATTTACTTAATGATTTGCTGAGAATTTATCAAGAATTGACTTAGTAATTTACTGAGAATTTTCTGGGAATTTAATCAGTAATTTATTGAGAATTTACTGAGTAACTTACTGATAATTTTTGGGAATTTACATAGTAACTTACTGATAATTTTTTGGGAATTTACAGAGTAATTTACTGAGAATTTACTGAGTAATTTACTCAGAATTTACGAGGAATTTACCGAGTAATTTACTGAGTAATTTACTCAGAATTTACGAGGAATTTACCGAGTAATTTACTGAGTAATTTACTGGGAATTTACTAAGTAATTTACTGAGAATTCACTGCGAATTTACTGAGGAAATTACTGAGAATTTGCTGGGAATTTACACAGTAATTTACTCAGAATTTACTCGGAATTTACTAAGTACTTTTCTAAGAATTTATTGGCAATTTACTGAGAATTTACTTGCAATTTTCAGAGAATTTACTCAGTAATTTATTGAGAATTTAATGGGAATTTACCGAGTATTTATTGGTAATTTACTGAGTAATTTACTCAGAATTTAGTGGAAATTTGCTGAGTAATTTACTCAGAATTTACTGCAAATTTACACAGTAATTTACTGAGAATTTACTGGAAATTTACTGGGTAATTTTTGAGAATTTATTGGTAATTTTTTGGGAATTTACTAAGTAATTTACTCGGAATTTACTGGGTAATTTACAGAGTAATTCACTGACAATTTATTAGAAATTTACTGAATAATTTACTGAAAATTTACTAGAAATTTACTAAGAATTTACTCAGTAATTTGCAAAGAATTTACTGAGAATTTACAGAGTAATTTACTGAGAATTTGCTGGAAATATATGGAGTAATTTACTCAGAATTTATTGAGAATTTACAGAGTAATTTACTAAGAATTTTTCAGAGAATTTATTGGCAGTTTTCTGAGTAATTCACTGAAAATTTACTACGTAATTTACTTAGAATTTCCTGAGAATTTATTTAGTAATTTACCAACAATTTACTGAGAATTTACAGAGTAATTTACTAAGAATTTACTAGGAATTTACTGAGAATTTATTAGGAATTTATATTGTAATTTACTCAAAATTTAATTGGAATTTATAGAGTAATTACCTGAGAATTTATGGGGAATTTACTAAGTAATTTACTGAGAATTTACTGGGAATTTATTCAGTAATTTACTGAGAATTTATTGGGAATTTACTGTGTAATTTACAGAGAATTGACAAGGAATTTACTAAGTAATTTGCTAAGAATTTATTGGGCATTTACTAAGTAATTTACTAGAAATTTACTGTGTAATTTAATTAGAATTTGCTGGAAATTTATTGAGTAATTTACTGACAATTTATTGGGAATTTATTGAGAATTTACTAGAAATTTACTGAGAATTTACTCAGTAATTCGCATAGAATTTATTGAGAATTTACTAAGTAATTTACTTAGAATTTGCTAAAAATTTACGCAGTAATTTACTGAGAATTTATTGGAAATTTACAGAGTAATTTACTGAGAATTTTTCAGAGAATTTATTGGCAATTTTTTGAGCAATTTACTGAGAATTTACTAGAAATTTACTGTGTAATTTACTAGGAATTTACAGAGTAATTTACTGAGAATTCACTGGGAATTTACTAAGAATTTACTGTGTAATTTAATTAGAATTTACTGAAAATTTACTAAGTAATTTACTGAGAATTTATACAATAATTTACTCACAATTTAATTGGAATTTACAGAGTAATTACCTGAGAATTTATTGGAAATTTACAGAGTAATTTACTGAGAATTTATTGGGAATTTCCTGAGTAATTTACTGAGAATTTACTGGGAATTTATTGGGAATTTCCTGTGTAATTTACTGAGAATTTACAGGAAATTTACTGAGTAATTTACTGAGAATTTACTGGGAATTTTTTGAGTTATTTACTAGGAATTTATTGAGTAATTTAATGATAATTTGCTATGAATTTACTGAGTAGTTTACTGGGAATTAACTGGGAATTTATGAAAAATTTACTAAGAATTTACTTCTTTTTTTTTTTATCAGAAGAGATATTTCATTTAATAAAGCCAAAACGGCAATTACAAGAGCCCATATAACCCAAACTTACACCAAACAAAGAGAAAATAATGTAAAAAGCACCAAGGAGGAAGACTATGAAAATATTCAGACGTACATATCGTACTCGTGCTCGTACTGCGATGCAGAGTCGATCATAAAAGTTCGACAATAGAGCATGTCCGAAATGAATCATAGATCCTAACCACAATGAAGGTAAGCTAAGCAAAGACGCACAGATGGACTCTAAGAACCAAACAAACCAGAAACAACACAAACGAAAGGAAAGAAAAACAAAAAACAAACAAAAGTAAAACCAAACAAGATAGACCCACAACCCAGCAAATCTGGCAGCAGTGTCGGCAAATCTGGCGATAGAGAAGACCGGCGAGGAATAGGCGGCGGAGAAGAGTCGGTGAAGGGGGTGGCTAAGGCGAATCCGGCGTCGACAAAGGAGGGAGGAAGAGAAGGCGGTGGCTGTGGACAAGACGGCGATAGAGAAGACGAATCCGACCGGTGAGGAAGAGAAAGGAGTGGCTATGGAGAAGACGGCGGTGCAGAGGCGGTGAAGGCGCCAATTTGAGAAGGCCACTCTCAGAGTGAATGGGTGGGGGAAAACACCTCACAAATGAGGGAGATGATGGAAAGCAAAGCTTCCAAGCTATGTGAAAGCAAAAAAGGAAATGAAAGAGTAAAAGAGGGGGTAGGGGGAGGGGAGAGGAGGCCGGAGGCCACCAGAAGCCCTTCTCCAACCACCAGCAGCCACCAACTCGGAAAACCCTGGGGGGAGAAAAGTTAAGAGAGAGAAGCTCTCAAACTAGAGAGAGTGGGTATGCAATTACTAAGAATTTACTAGTAATTTACTGAGAATTTATTGGGAATTTACTGACAACTTACTCGGAATTTATTGAAAAATTTAATAAAAATTTACTGAGAATTTACTGGGAATTTACTTAGTAATTTACTTAGAATTTACTGCGAATTTACTGAGAATTTATTGGGAATTTACTCGGTAATTTGCTGAGAATTTACTGGAAATTTCCTGATTAATTTACTGAGAATTTAATGGTAATTCACTAATTAATTTAATAAGAATTTACTTGAAATTTACTAGGAATTTACTTTGTAATTTAATGAGAATTTACTAAGTAATTTACGGAGAATTTATTGCGTAATTAACTGAGAATTTACTGAGTGATTTAATGAGAATTTATTGAGAATTTACTGAGTAATTTAATGAGAATTTACTGGAAATTTACTGAGTAATATAATGAGAATTTACTGAGAATTTGCTGGCAATTTACAGAGAATTTGCTGGGAATTTACTAAGTAATTTACTGAAAATTTAATGAGAATTTTTTGATTAATTTACTAAGTAATTTAATAATAATTTACTGGGAATTTACTGAGAATTTACTGAGAATTTACTTAGTAATTTATTGAGAATTTACTAGGAATTTACATAGTAATTTACTGACAATTTACTGGAAATTTACAGAGTAATTTACTAAGACTTTATTGGGAATTTACTAAGTAATTTACTCATAATTTACTGGGAATTTACTGAGTAATTTACTGAGAATTCACTGGGAATTTACTGAGTAATTTACTGGGAATTTACTGAGTAATTTTCTCAGAATTTACTGGGAATTTACATAGTAATTTACTAAAAACTTACTGGGAATTTACACAGTAATTTACTGAGAATTTATTGGAAATTTAGTATGTAATTTTTTAAGAATTTATTGGCAATTTACTGAGAATTTACTGCAAATTTACTCAGTAATTTATTGAGAATTTAATGGTAATTTACTGAGAATTTACTGGTAAATTACAAAGTAATTTATTAAGAATTTACTAGGAATTTACTGAGTAATTTACTGGGAATTTACTCAGTCATTTACTAAGAATTAACTGGAAATTTACTGAGTATTTTACTAAGAATTTTCTGGGAATTTCACAGAGAATTTACTTCGAATTTACTGAGTAATTTACTGAGAATTTACGAGAAATTTACTCAGTGATTTACTGAGAATTTACTGGGATTTGACTATGTAATTTACTAAGAATTTACTGATTATTTATTGAGAATTTACTAGGAATTTACTGAGTAATTTATTACGAACTTACTGCGAATTTACTGGGAATTTACTGAGTAATTTACTGGGAATTTACTCAATAACTTACTGAGAATTTACTGAGAATTTATTTTGAATTTATTGAGTAATTTGATAAGAATTTACTGAGTAATTCACTGAGAATTTACTACGAATTTATTGAGTAATGTACTGTAAATTTAATGCGAATTTATACAGTAATTTACTGAGAAATTACACAGTAATTTTCTGATAATTTATTGGGAATTTACTGAGTAATTTACGGGGAATTTACTGGAAATTTACACAGTAATTTATTGAGAATTTTCTAGGAATTTAATGAGAATTTACTACGAATTTACTAAGTAATTTACTAACAATTTGCTCGAAATTTTCAAAGTAATTTACTGGGAATGTACAGAGTAATTTACTGAGAATTTACTGTGAATTTTGCGGAAAGTATTCTGGCAATTTTCTGAGTAATTCAATGAGAATTTGCTAGGAATTTATTGTGTAATTTACTGAGTATTTAATTAGAATTTAATGTGAATTTATACAATAATTTACTGATAATTTACAGAGTAATTTACTGAAAATTCACTGAGAAGTTATTGAGAATGCACTGAGTAATTTAATGAGAATTTACCAAGAATCTACTAAGTAATTTACGGAGAATTTACTGTGAATTTATATAGTAATTTACTCACAAATTAATTTGAATTTACAGAGTAATTTCCTAAGAATTTATTGGGAATTTACTGAGAATTTATTGAAAATTTACTGAGTAATTTAATAATAATTTACTGAGAATTTACTGGGACTTTACTTAGTAATTTATTGAGAATTTACTGGGAATTTACTGAACAATTTATTGGAAATTTATGGGCAATTTATTGATAATTTACTGAAAATTATAGAGTAATTTACTGAGAATTAATGAGAATTTACTCAGTAATTTGCTGAGAATATACTGGGAAATTCCTGATTAATTTACTGAGGATTTAATGGTAATTTACTGAGTAATTTAATAAGAATTTACTTGAAATTTCCTGAAAATTTACTGAGAATTTACTTAGTAATTTACTTAGAATTACTAGCAATTTACTGTGTAATTTTGTAACAACCCTCACTTCAACTTAGTCATACTTGCATACATTTATGTATGATCTTGTTTTGTTATGTGCATTTGCAAATCCTGTCTTGTTTTGCTTGAGTGTTGCTGCATGCTTTGTTCCTGCCTGGTGTGTTGCCGAGGTCATCTTAAGCCTAGACACCCTGGAACCCTTCCACACTTAGAACTATCTTGGAACCACTTCTGTTGGCCTCCATCTTCACCCTGGCATATTGGCCAAGATGTCATCATCTAGGCCGAGGTGTGCGTCACCTAGGCCGAGATGTGCATCATCTAGGCCGAGATGTTATTATCTAGGCGTTCTAGATCCTTGATCCTTGCACTTAGTGATTTTGTTCCTGGAATGGTATGACCTAGACCGAGGTGTGACACATCTAGGCCAAAGTGTAGCACAGCTTAGTCAAGTGTTGTCCTTCCAAGCCGATGTCGTTGTCACCCTACTTGCCGAAGCTTTGCCCTTAGCCGAGATCATCACTTGCCGGAGTGCTCTTGCCGTCTAGCTTGTTGAATACACTTTGTCATGGTCTTGTCTTGTCAGTTAGTCACCTTTTGAGTAGAGCCAATCAGCCGATGCCACGTGTCCCAGTAGAGGGTTAAGTCAGTGACTGTCGAGAAAACATATCATTTTTGTATCAAATCTTGTCTTCTAGAGAGAGAGAGACTCTAGGAAGGAGAAGGAGAAGCTTTTGAGTGAGAGAATAGACCTCCAAGCTTGACTGTAGGAGTTTGTACCGTTAGATCCTAGTTTTGAGGTTAGAATCTTAAACTACTCTTATTGTTCTTATTGATCGTCTAGCTGCATTGCATGATCGAACCTGTTCTGCATGCCTTGCATCGATTTAAAGTTGGTTTAGTAAGAGAAGATAGTGTTCATGTGTTCTCAAAGAAAAGTCTTGTTTTGATCCGAAAGTTTGCATCAAGAACCATGTTTTTGTGTTTGTTCTCACAAGATCTTTGAGTATGGGTACCCAGGTCCATGTTTTCAAACTCATAGCACGAAATCTCAAACTTTGTAGTAACAAGTTATGATTTTAGCATGCATGTTCTCCATCTTCTCCATCTTCATGTTCTTCACGTTCTTTAAAGGGAAACCCAGATTTTCCCGACTTCGCTTTTGAATGTGGCCGTCGGGACCACACCTCGGCGAGAAGGTGTGGGACCTCAGCCAAGACCTGGTTGATGCCCAGCATATTTTTCCCCGAGATGAAAAACAGTATTTTGTTTTGATTTAACTTGGTTTTGATGAATGCCGAGATCATTCGGTTGCGTGTGAATCTTGTTTGGAAGCACGCTCAATAGACTTTGCCGTGTGTTTGTAGGACTCAGACTTTTGCCTTGACCCCAACGTTTGAAGAACTATGTGAGTGGTATTTTTAATAAAGCTATGTTATCAATGTTTTGATGAGCTTTGCTTTGCTTTGTTTTGAAAAGTATTTGTTAAGCATGAATGATTGTCCCTATTTTGTATATCAAGTATTATCTTGTTTTGATGACATTCTTGGAAAGTCCTTAGTGCCAGGGGACTATAATGCAACTGCACATCTTGTTTTGAGAGTCCTTAGTGCCAGGGGACTATAATGCAACTGCACATCTTGTTTTGAGAGTCCTTAGTGCCAGGGGACTATAATGCAACTGCACCATTGTTTGAGATATCTCCCTTGCTTCGTCTTGTTTTGCCATTGACGGTTTACCGCGTGGGTTTGTTTGTCCGGAATGTCATCCTTTGTAATATGTTGATACTAGTAAGCACCCCTTGAAGCTTTGAAGATTTACTAGATGGACGAGGTCCATCCCTTGTTATATAAAGTTTTGATATGTATCGTTTTGAAAAGACTTCGGCTATTATTCATGCAAACCCTTTATTATTTATATCATCCATTGAGTATCCAAGCTCACCCTCTCTATATATATGTAGGTGATGAGCAAGAAGGCGGTGACGCCTAGATGTGATTCGCGAGCTTGTTTTGGATTTTTGTTATGTCGGCTTGACTTGTATTCATGTCGGCAGTCTTGAAAATTATGCTTCTCGACTTGTAACACTTGTATTTTGTACATGTCGACTTGAGAAGCCTTTTGATCAAGATGTAATAAGTACTTTACTTCATTTGTACTAAGTTGTAACCCATGTGAAGATGTTTGCCATTTCATTTGACTTACGCACAACTCTTATGGACTAATCTGATTTGTATGTATTGCTTCCGTACTTGTGAGCCCCATATATTTATACTCTGTTGTGTATGGATTTTGAAAATTGGCCTTCGGTAATCTCGGATTATTGGCCATCACGGCACCATCCTACTAGGGGCGGTTCAGGATCGTGACAAATTTACTGAGATTTTACTGCGTAATTAACTGAGAATTTACTGAGTGATTTACTGAGTAATTTAATGAGAATTTACTGGAAATTTACTAAGTAATATAATTAGAATTTACTGAGAATTTACTAGCAGTTTACTGAGAATTACCCGAAATTTACTGATAAATTTACTGAGAATTTACTAGGAATTTACCTAGTAATTTACTGAGAATTTAGTGGAAATTTACTGAGTAATTTAATAATAATTTACGGGCAATTTACTTAGTAATTTATAAGGAATTTACTGGGAATTTAATCAGTAATTTACTGAGAATTTACTGATAATTTTTTAGAAATTTACAGACTAATTTACTTAGAATTTATTGAAAATTTTTTAAGTAATTTACGTGGAATTTACAGAGTAATTTATTGAGAATTCACTAGGAATTTACTGAGTAATTCACTGCGATTTTATTGAAATTTACTAAGTAATTTACTAAGAATTTACTGAGTAATTTACTGAGAATACACTACGAATTTACTAAGGAAATTATTGAGAATTTAGACAGTAATTTACTGGGAATTTACTAAGTAATTTTTTGAGAATTTATTGGGAATTTACTGAAAATTTACTCAGTAATTTATTAAGAATTTAATGGGAATTTACTGAGAATTTACTGGTAATTTACTGGGTAATTTAATGAGAATTTACTAGGAGTTTACTGAGTAATTTACTGAGTAATTTACTAAGTATTTACTTGGAATTTCGCAGAGAATTTACTAGGAATTTACTGAGTAATTTTCTAAGATTTTTTTTGGGAATTTTGCAGAGAATTTAATGGGAATTTTTGGAGTAATTTACTGAGAATTTACTGGGAATTGACTCAGTAATTTACTAAGAATTTACTAGAAATTTACTAAGTAATTTGCCGGCAATTTACTGGGAATTTACTGAGTAATTTACTACGAATTTACTGTGAATTTACTAAGAATTTACTTAGAATTTGTTGTGAATTTACTTTGAATTTACTAAGTGATTTAATGAGAATTTACTTAGTAATTTACTTAGAATTTACTGCGAATTTACACAGTAATTCACTGTGAATTTACTGGAAATTTACTAAGTAATTTACTGAGAATTTATTGGTAATTTTCTGAGAATTTACTGAGTAATTTACTGAGAATTTACTAAGAATTTTTCAGAGAATTTAATGGCAATTTATTGAGTAATTTACTGGGAATTTACTGCGTAATTTACTTAGAATTTAATGAGAATTTACCAGGAATTTATACAGTAATTTATCGACAATTTACTGAGTAATTTACTAAGAATTCACTGGGAATTTACTTAGAATTTACTGAGTAATTACCAGAGAATTTATTAGGAATTTACTGGGAATTTACTCAGTATTTTACTGATAATTTACTGTGTAATTTACTAAGAAATTACAGGGAATTTACTGAGTAATTTACTCAGAATTTACTGGGAATTTACTAAGTTATTTACTGAGAATTTATTGAGTAATTTATAGGGAATTTACTGAGTTATTTAATGATAATTTACTAGGAATTGACTGAAAATTTATTGGAAATTTACGGGAAATTTACTGAGAATTTACTTACTAATTTACTGAGAATTTATTGGGAATTTACTTACAACTTACCAGGAATTTTTTGAGAAATTTAATAAGAATTTGCTGGGAATTTACTGGGAATTTACTTAGTAATTTACTGAGAATTTACTGTAAATTTATTGAGTAATTTACAGTGAATTTACAGAGTAATTTACTGAGAATTGATTGGGAATTTACTCAATAATTTCTAAGAATTTATTGGGAATTTCCTGATTAATTTACTGAGAATTTAATGGTAATTTACTAATTAATTTAATAAGAATTTACTTGGAATTTACTTAGTAATTTAATGAGAATTTACTGAAAGTTTACTGAGTAATTTACTGAGAATTTACTGCGTAATTAACTGAGAATTTATTGAGTGATTTACTGAGAATTTATTGGGAATTTACTGAGTAATTCAATGAGAATTTACTGGAAATTTGCTGAGTAATAAATGAGAATTTACCAGGAATTTACTAAGAATTTTCTGGGCATTTTCTGAAAATTTACAGAGAATTTGCTAGGAATTTACTGAGAATTTACTTGGAATTTACTGATTAATTTACTCAGAATTTACTGAGTAATTTAATAATAATTTAATGGTAATTTAATGAGAATTTATTGGGAATTTACTTAATAATTTACTGATAGTTTACTGGGAATTTACTGAGTAATTTACTAACAATTTACTGGGAATTTACTGAGAATTCACTGGGAATTTACGGAATAATTTACTGGGAATTTATTGAGAATTCGCTGGGAATTTACTGAGTAATTATTGAGAATTGGCTGGGAATTTACACAATAATTTACTGAAAATTTACTGGGAATTTACTAAGTAATTTTCTACGAATTTATTAGCAATTTACTGAGAATTTACTAGGAATTTACTCGAAATTTTTTGAAAATTTACTCAGTAATTTATTGAGAATTTAATGGGAATTTACTGAGAATTTTCTAAGAATTTACTGGGAATTTCGTAGAGAATTTACTAGGAATTTACTGAGTAATTTACTGAGAATTTACAGGGAATTTACTCAGTAATTTACTGAGAATTTACTGGGATTTGACTGAGTAACTTACAAAGAATTTATAGGTTGTTTACTAAGAAATTATTAGGAATTTACAAAGTAATTTACTGGTAATTTACTACGAATTTACTGCAGATTTTCTGAGAATTACTACGAATTTACTGAGAATTTACTGAGAATTTATTTTGAATTTACTGAGTAATTCACTGAGAATTTACTACGAATTTACACAGTAATTTACTGAGAATTTACACAGTAATTTACTGAGAATTTATTGAGAATTTACTGAGAATTTATTTCGAATTTACTGAAAATTTACTAGGAATTTACATAGTAATTTATTGAGAATTACTACAAATTTACTAAGAATTTAATTAGTAATTTGCAGAGATTTTATTGGAATTTTACTGAGTTTTTTATTGAGAATTTGCTCGAAATTTTTGAAGTAATTTACTGGGAATTTACAGAGTAATTTACTGAGAATTTTGCGAAAAATTTATTGGCAATTTTCTTAGTAATTTAATGAGAATTTACTGTGTAATTTACTAAGTATTTAATGAGAATTTACTGGGAATTTATACGGTAATTTACTGAAAATTTACTGGAAATTTACAGAATAATTTACTGAGAATTCAGTGGGAATTTATTGAGAATTTGCTGAGTAATTTAATGAGAATTTTCTAGGAATTTACTAAGTAATTTACTCACAATTTAATTGGAATTTACAAAGTAACTACCTGAGAATTTATTCGGAATTTACTGGTAATTTACTGGAAATTTACTGAGTAATTTAATAGTAATTTACTGGGAATTTACTGGGACTTTACTTAGTAATTTACTGGGAATTTACTTAGTAATTTATTGGGAATTTACGGGCAATTTACTGACAATTTATTGGGAATTTACTCAGTAATTTGTTGAGAATTTACTGGGAATTTCCTGAGTAATTTCCTGAGAATTTAATGGTAATTTACTGAGTAATTTAATAAGAATTTACTTGGAATTTACTGAGAATTTACTGAGTGATTTACTCATAATTTATTTTGAATTTACTGAGTAATTTAATGAGAATTTACAGAGTAATTGTCACGCCCTAAACTCGCCCCTAGAAGTTTGGGCGTCACTTCAGTAACGGACACTTAACCTGTTATATATATATCATGTGGGGCCTGAATGGAGGCATTAAATATCAAAATTTGACAATAGAAACAAACTCCATTGAGCTACTATTATCATGCCAGGATCATAAACTTTTAAGAGACAAATAAAATCTAAAACATACACCTGAACATCGGTTATATACATACATATATACAGGCCCAGAATTGTAATTGGGCATATATCAAAAACATTAGAGAACCAAGTGTTGCACACATGTCAACTTTAGGCCAACAACTAGAGTGCAAAACCAAAGTTCGTCAAAACTTCATGAAAATAAGAGCAGCTTCTCTTAGGCTTGGACATGGAAAGGTTGACCAAAGAGGACAAGCGTCATGGCTTAGGACTGACCACTTGATTGGTTACCTACAGAAACAGACATAACATAGGGTGAGCCAAGTTCAATGAATAGTATGATACATAAATGCACAATTTAAACATAATACACGACAATGCATAAATAAATGCGAAGATCATGTAGTTAATCTGTTCCTGTTTTCATTTCAAATGGCCTTAGGCCCCAATCGTGAGTCATAATGGTTTTAAGCCCTTGAACACATTAACATTAAGCTTTTAAACATAATGGCATATAGCCCTTGTATACATGGCATGAAGCCCTTGTCAGAATGGCATAAAGCCCTTATCAGAATGGCATAAAGCCCTTGAAACATATTGGCATTAAAGCCCTTGAAACATATTGGCATTGAGCCCTTGAAAGATTGGCATGAAGCCTTTGGACATGCATATATGAACCCAAGAGGTGTCTCACACGGACTCTAGAGGTAACTCACAATGTAGCACTTAGTTCCGTGTAGCACTTTGTTTCATTTCATAACAACTTATACGGATGGCTATAAGCCTCATAACTTTCACATAATGGCTTTTAGCCTCATAACTTTCACATATGTATGGACTCAAGAGGTGTCTCACATGGACTCTAGCGGTGGCTCACAATGTAGCACTTAGTTCCAAGTAGCACTTTGTTCCATACCAATAATCATTAGGTCTTACAGACCAAACCATACATGTAATGTCATACCCCGGAAATAAATTCATACATATGCATTATGCTTGAATCATAAATAGAAATCAGAATTCATACTTGCTTATACTTGGCACTGTAATAGTGCTAGCAAATCAATAATAAGTATTTTTTTTTTGTTCGTTCCATAAAGGAATCCCCCAACATTGTGAACGACCCTCACCTTACTCTTGCCATACTTGCATACATTCTTGCATGGTCTTGCTGCTTATGTTAATTTAAAGGTTTTATCTTGGCTTGATTTGCTTAAGTTGCTTGCATGATTTTGTTCCTTGCTTAGTGCGTGTGCGTAGCCGAGATCATCTTGAGCTTAGTCCGCCTTTGACCCTTTGTACTTAGAACCATCTTGAGGTCTTGTTCAACCCCATCTTCACCTCGGGCATTCTTTGCCGAGATGTTCCGCACTTGAACCTTGTCCGCAGGCAGGTATGGCCTAGGCCGAGATGTGGCGCACCCCGGCCAAGGTGTGGCACAGCTTAGTCAAGTGTCGTCCTCCCTAGCCGTTGTTTTTCTATCCTGTTGTTGGATCCTTGTTTTGAGCCGATGTCATCTCTTTGCCGATGTGTTTTACCCGAGCTTGCTGCATACGATTTGTCAGAGACTTGTCTTGTCTATCAATCACCTTTTTGGAACTGAACCAACCCGATAATGCCACGTGTCCGAGCTGTTTGTTAAGGCAGCCGACAGACCTTGAAACAAATCATTTTCTTGTCTCAAATCTTTGTTTTAGAGAGAGAAGCTCTAGAAAGGAGGAAGAAGAGTTCTTGAGTGAGAGTTGTCTTCCAAGCTTGATCTTTGTGGCTTGAACCGTTAGATCCGAGTTTTGAGGTTAGAATCTTGATCCCCTTTGATTGTTCTTGCTGAATACCTAGCTGCATTGCATGATCGGATTTGTTTTGCATGTCATGCATCGTTTTGAAGTTGGTTTTAGAAAGAGAAAATGGTTTTTCATGTGTTCTTGAACAAAGTCTCATCTTGATCGTAGAGTTTGGAACGAAAACCATGTTTTTGTGTTTGTTCTTGCATGACCTTCTTGAATGGGTACTTAGGTCCATATTTTGAACTCTTGGCATGAAAACTCAGATTTTTGTAACAAGTTGTGAACTCGCATCCATCTTTCAAATGATCATGTTCTTCATATTCTTCAAAGGAAAACCCAGGTTTCTCCTGACTTTGTTTAGCGGGACCTCGGCCTAGCCTTGGACAGTACCCAGTGTATTTTCGAGAAACGGGAGCAGTGGTTAAGCTCCCAGCTTGTTTTGCTTTGTCTTTGACTTGGATCTGGCAAGAATGCCGAGATCATTTGCATGTATATATATAGAGCTTGCTTTGAGAATGTGACTTGCCATGTGATTGTAGGTCCTTGATATTTGCTTTGAGTCTACACCTGAAGAACTAGGTGAGTGGTATTATTGATAAAGCTATGTTATACTTGTTTTGATAAATCTTGTTTGCCTTGTTTGACAAAAGTATTTTGTTAGCATGAATAAATAGCTCTTGTCTTGATGTGCCAAGTATACTCCTTGTTTTGATGCCATCTTTGGAAAGGATACGGTCCTTGTTAAATCGGGCTACGGGCCTAAGTAACACAAGTCCCTTGTGCTGGAGGACTCTAAACTTTCGCAGTACCAAGTGTAAAAGGATACGGTCCTTGTTAAAACGGGCTACGGGCCTAAGTAACACAAGTCCCTCGTATTGGAGGACTCTAAACTTTCGCAATACCTTTGACCAAACGATTACGGATCGTACAGCTTTTGATAATTGAATGATGAATACGGTTCATCCCTTGCTTCGCCGATGTTTGATACTTGAATGATGAATATGGTTCATCCCTTGCTTCGCCGATGTTTGATACTTGAATGATGAATACGGTTCATCCCTTGCTTCGCCGATGTTTGATACTTGAATGATGAATACGGTTCATCCCTTGCCTCGCCGATGTTATGATACTTGAATGATGAATACGGTTCATCCCTTGCCTCGCCGATGTTATGATAATTGAATGATGAATACGGTTCATCCCTTGCTTTGCCGATGTTATGATACTTGAATGATGAATACGGTTCATCCCTTGCCTCGCCGATGTTATGATACTTGAATGATGAATACGGTTCATCCCTTGCCTCGCCGATGTTATGATACTTGAATGATGAATACGGTTCATCCCTTGCCTCGCCGATGTTATGATACTTGAATGATGAATACGGTTCATCCCTTGTCTCGCCGATGTTATGATACTTGAATGATGAATACGGTTCATCCCTTGCTTTGCCGATGTTACGATACTTGATTGATGAATACGGTTCATCCCTTGCCTTGCTAAGTTTGATGTGTTTCGTTTTGAAGGACTCTGGCCTTATTCATGCAAACCTTTATTTTTAGTACCATTCACTGAGTTTTGTACTCACCCCTCTATATATATGTAGGTGATGAGCAGGACGGCGGCGACGCCTAGATCGTTTTGGATGCTTGTTTTGGATTCATGCTTATGTCGGCTTTACTTTGTATTTACGTCGGCAATGCCCTGTTTTACATGTCGGCAAATCTTGAAAATCATGCTTCTTGAATTGTATTAGCTGTAATTTGTATATGTCGGCTCGAGAAGCCTTTTGATCAAGATGTAACGTGTATTTTTACCTTGTTGTATTTAAGTTGTAAAGTAAATTGGAATGTTTGGCATTGCTCTAATCTACGCACAGCTCTTATGGACCACTTGTATTTGATTTATTGCTTCCGCATTTGTGAGCCCCCTATATCCTTACTCTGATTGTGTTAAGTTTTGAAAAGTTGGCCTTCGGTAATTACGGATTACTGGCCATCACGGCACCAAACTACTAGGGGCGGTCTGGGGTCGTGACAGAATGGTATCAGAGCACAAGTTCCTCGGTATACGCTGTTCACACACTTTGAGTCCTAAAGAGCATAGGATTTCCCTTAGAAAGATGTTAGGATTGCATCATGGTATTTGTTATTTGAATGAGATGTGCATTGTCTTGATGTGCTTATTTGTTGCTTGCCTATGTGGTTATTTGCTTAAATGTTTTAAAATCATACCTTGCATACTCATAGCATCATGAGGAGAGGTAGACCACCGCTTGGCCGAGACCAGCCCGAAGATAGAATGGACAGATTGGAAAGATTAGTTGAAGGTTTGGCACGCGAGTTGAGGCAAACCAGACAGCAGTTTGCTAGTGCTACAACGACTCAGGCCGAGCAGACCAACGGCCGAAATGTAGCTCCACCTCCACCCCCTCCAGTGCCGCAGGTTCCCCCGCAACCAGCCTTGTATGGGGATGGGACGATAGCTTTGATCAGGGAATTCAAGAAAATGAGACCACCAAGGTTCTCCGGGGGTATAGAGCCGATGAAGGCTGAAGCATGGGTGTTGGAAATGGAAAAGTTATTCGAGATCTTCCCTAGCACCGACGCACAGAAAGTGACGTTGGCAGCATTCACATTGGATGATGACGCCCGCAGGTGGTGGATGACGGTTAGAGGGAGCAATCCAGATTTGACTTGGACCCGATTCTTAGAGTTGTTTTACAAGAAACATTTTCCCCTAAGTGTTCGAAACCGCAAGGCTACCGAGTTTCATACTCTGACGCAAGGCAACAAAACAGTGGCGGAATATGACCGCGCTTTTACTGAATTAGTAAGGTTTGTACCTCACATGACCAACGATGAATATATGAAGGCCAGGAAGTTCGAGTGTGGGCTTCGTGGACCGATTCAAGACCGGGTGAGTTTACTCGATATGCCGACTTATGCCGAAGTATTGGATAAAGCCATTCACGCCGAAGCTAATTTGAACCGATACCAGAGCTCGGGAGAAAACCAGCGAAAGAGGCAGAACTATGACAATCGCCGAGGACAGCTGAACACCAAGAAGAGAACGAACATGGACAGTACTGGTAACCTAAGGCAGGAAGGGAGTGTTAAACCGACGTGTTCGGATTGTGGGAAACAGCATTTCGGGATCTGCCGACGAACGTCTGGAGCCTGTTATGAATGTGGCGAGATGGGCCATTATGTGAGGGATTGCCCCAAAACAAAGACTGATAACAAGAAGAAAAGTGAGAATACCTCGGGTTCCGTTCAGAAGGGAAATGCTGGGAAAGGACAGATGAGACAGGGCAGAGTGTTTGCATTGGTACCAGGAGACACTCAGAATGCTGAGGCAGTGGTGTCAGGTATGTTACTAATTTGCTCTCAAGATGCCTATGTGTTGATTGACTCGGGTTCTACTCATTCGTTTATATCTACTAAGTTTGCCGAGAAAATTGATAGAGAACTAGAGCCCCTTGATTATGTGTTGTCTGTGTCTACTCCATCTGGGAGATCTATGATTGTTGCATCCATTTACAGAGCATGTGTTGTTGTCATTGGGAATGTTGAACTGCTAGTAGATTTAATGCCTCTAGACCTAGCTCATTTTGATATTATACTGGGAATGGACTGGTTAGTTGCGAACGATGCGTCTATTAATTGTGTTTCGAAAAGTGTCACACTGAGACCCCCAAACCTAGCCGAGGTTATTTTCCAGGGTAAAGGGGTAGTGCCCCCACCATACTTGATTTCGTCCATTAAGGCCTGTAAGTTAATTCAGAAGGGGTGTCGAGGTTACTTGTGTAGTATACTGAGTGATCGGAATGGAAATGTTAACTTAGCCGACGTCCCGATTGTTAGCGATTTCCCCGACGTCTTTCCGGATGAATTGCCTGGCCACTTGACCGATAGAGAAATAGAGTTTACTGTCGATGTTATATCGGGAACGCAGCCGATCTCCAAAACACCTTATAGGATGGCCCCTGCTGAACTTAGAGAATTGAAACTGCAATTGCAAGAGTTGTTAGATAAGGGATTTATTAGGCCGAGCACTTCACCATGGGGAGCACCTGTTTTATTTGTTAAGAAGAAGGATGGCACACTCCGTCTTTGTATTGATTATAGAGAACTCAATAAAGTCACCATTAAGAACAAGTACCCGTTACCTAGAATTGATGATTTGCTTGATCAGTTACAAGGAGCACGAGTCTTTTCTAAGATCGACCTTCGGTCTGGTTACCATCAGCTTAAAGTTAAAGCCGAAGATGTTGAGAAGACTGCTTTTCGAACAAGATATGGCCACTACGAGTTTTTAGTAATGCCTTTTGGAGTGACCAATGCCCCTGCTGCATTTATGGATTTAATGAACCGAATCTTCAAACCATATTTAGATGAATTTGTAGTTATTTTCATTGATGATATATTGATCTATTCCAAGAGTAATGTTGAACATGAAAACCATTTGAGACTTGCCTTACAGATTTTGAGAGAACGGAAATTGTATGCGAAGTTTAACAAGTGTGAGTTTTGGCTTTCTACCATCTCATTTTTGGGTCATGTGATTAATGAAGAAGGTATTGCAGTAGATCCTAGCAAAGTTGAAGCCGTAGTAAATTGGCCGAGGCCGACTAATGTGTCCGAGATTCGTAGTTTTCTGGGTTTGGCAGGTTATTACAGGAAGTTTGTGAAAGACTTCTCAAGGATTGCAATTCCACTGACGCAACTGACTAAGAAGGGAACACTGTATGAATGGACTAAAGATCGGGAGTCAGCCTTCCAGGAACTGAAGACGAGGTTAATCACAGCACCAGTACTTGTACTACCATCAAGTAACGAAGAGTTTCATGTCTATAGTGATGCATCGCATAAGGGTTTGGGTTGTGTACTAATGCAAAAGGGTAAGGTTATAGCTTATGCGTCTCGTCAGTTGAAATCTCATGAGAAAAACTATCCTACCCATGACTTAGAATTGGCGGCCGTAGTATTTGCTTTGAAGATTTGGCGTCACTACTTGTATGGAGCTACTTGTCAGGTTTTCACAGATCATCAGAGCTTAAAGTATCTATTCACCCAGAAGGAATTGAATCTGAGACAGAGACGGTGGCTTGAATTGTTGAAGGACTATGATATGCAAATTCAATATCACCCCGGGAAAGCTAACAGTGTAGCCGACGCTTTGAGCAGGAAGTCAGATGAAAATTTGGCGTGTTTAACCGTGATGTCAGTAGAGCCGATTATCGTTAATGAAGTAAAGACAAGACAGATGGAGGATAACTTCCTCAAGAAAATAGCCGAGGAAATTGGCACAAGGCCGAGATCAGGGTACACCATCGAAAACCAAGTACTCAAGTTTGAAGGAAGGTTATGTGTGGCCGACATCCCAGAGCTGAAGAAAAAGATTTTGCAGGAAGCTCATAGCACTAAGTTTGCTGTCCATCCAGGGAACACCAAGATGTATCAAGATGTGAAGCAGACCTTCTGGTGGCCAAATATGAAGAGAGAAATAGCCGAATTCGTGTCCCAGTGTTTACATTGTCAGCAAGTGAAAGCAGAACATCAAAGACCAGCAGGACTTCTTCAACCTTTGCCGATTCCTGAGTGGAAATGGGAGCACATCTCCATGGATTTTGTGATTGGGTTGCCGAAGACACCAAAGGGTATGGATTCAATTTGGGTTGTTGTGGATAGGTTAACTAAGTCAGCACACTTTCTACCCGTTAAGACTACCTTCAACGCCAATCAACTTGCCTTGCTTTATGTGAACGAGATTGTCAGACTTCATGGAGTGCCGATGTCAATTGTTTCAGACCGAGATCCTAAATTTGTTTCTAGATTTTGGCAGAGTCTACAGAGAGCTTTTGGAGCCGAGCTGAGATTTAGTACAGCCTTTCATCCCCAGACAGATGGGCAGACTGAGAGGACAATTCAGACGCTTGAAGACATGCTTAGACTTTGTGTATTGGACCTCCAAGGAAGTTGGGGAACACATCTACCCTTAGTGGAATTCGCTTACAATAACAGTTATCAAGCTAGCATTGGCATGGCGCCGTATGAAGCCTTGTACGAAAGGAAATGTAGATCGCCGATATGTTGGACCGAAGTCGGAGACAGAGTTCTGCTTGGTCCCGAGTTGATTCAAGTGACAACAGAAAAGATTAAACTTGTCCAACAGAGGATTAGAACTGCCCAGAGCCGACAAAAGAGCTACGCCGACCAGAGAAGGAACGAGTTAGAGTTCGAAGTTGGGAATCATGTATTCCTGAAAGTCTCACCAATGAAAGGAGTTTCCAGATTTGGGAGGAAAGGTAAGTTAGCACCTCGCTATATTGGGCCATTTGAAATTCTTGAGAGAATTAATCCCGTTGCCTACAGACTTGCTTTGCCGCCAAATTTGAGCCAAGTCCACAATGTGTTTCATGTTTCGATGTTGAGGAAGTACATCCGAGATCTACTACATGTAATTGATCATTTCGAGATCACAGTTAATGAAGATTTGGGCTACGAGGAGAAGCCAATGAGGATTGTTGACCGACAAGTGAGGCGATTGAGGAACAGATCGATACCAATGGTAAAGGTCGAATGGAAAGAACATTATGGCATAGAAGCCACCTGGGAAAAGGAAGAGGATGTGAGAATCCGTTATCCAGAGCTGTTCATAGAGCAAGGTAATCTAAGTTTGGGGACCAAACTTCTTTAAGGGGGGTAGGATGTAACGACCCTCACCTTACTCTTGCCATACTTGCATACATTCTTGCATGGTCTTGCTGCTTATGTTAATTTAAAGGTTTTATCTTGGCTTGATTTGCTTAAGTTGCTTGCATGATTTTGTTCCTTGCTTAGTGCGTGTGCGTAGCCGAGATCATCTTGAGCTTAGTCCGCCTTTGACCCTTTGTACTTAGAACCATCTTGAGGTCTTGTTCAACCCCATCTTCACCTCGGGCATTCTTTGCCGAGATGTTCCGCACTTGAACCTTGTCCGCAGGCAGGTATGGCCTAGGCCGAGATGTGGCGCACCCCGGCCAAGGTGTGGCACAGCTTAGTCAAGTGTCGTCCTCCCTAGCCGTTGTTTTTCTATCCTGTTGTTGGATCCTTGTTTTGAGCCGATGTCATCTCTTTGCCGATGTGTTTTACCCGAGCTTGCTGCATACGATTTGTCAGAGACTTGTCTTGTCTATCAATCACCTTTTTGGAACTGAACCAACCCGATAATGCCACGTGTCCGAGCTGTTTGTTAAGGCAGCCGACAGACCTTGAAACAAATCATTTTCTTGTCTCAAATCTTTGTTTTAGAGAGAGAAGCTCTAGAAAGGAGGAAGAAGAGTTCTTGAGTGAGAGTTGTCTTCCAAGCTTGATCTTTGTGGCTTGAACCGTTAGATCCGAGTTTTGAGGTTAGAATCTTGATCCCCTTTGATTGTTCTTGCTGAATACCTAGCTGCATTGCATGATCGGATTTGTTTTGCATGTCATGCATCGTTTTGAAGTTGGTTTTAGAAAGAGAAAATGGTTTTTCATGTGTTCTTGAACAAAGTCTCATCTTGATCGTAGAGTTTGGAACGAAAACCATGTTTTTGTGTTTGTTCTTGCATGACCTTCTTGAATGGGTACTTAGGTCCATATTTTGAACTCTTGGCATGAAAACTCAGATTTTTGTAACAAGTTGTGAACTCGCATCCATCTTTCAAATGATCATGTTCTTCATATTCTTCAAAGGAAAACCCAGGTTTCTCCTGACTTTGTTTAGCGGGACCTCGGCCTAGCCTTGGACAGTACCCAGTGTATTTTCGAGAAACGGGAGCAGTGGTTAAGCTCCCAGCTTGTTTTGCTTTGTCTTTGACTTGGATCTGGCAAGAATGCCGAGATCATTTGCATGTATATATATAGAGCTTGCTTTGAGAATGTGACTTGCCATGTGATTGTAGGTCCTTGATATTTGCTTTGAGTCTACACCTGAAGAACTAGGTGAGTGGTATTATTGATAAAGCTATGTTATACTTGTTTTGATAAATCTTGTTTGCCTTGTTTGACAAAAGTATTTTGTTAGCATGAATAAATAGCTCTTGTCTTGATGTGCCAAGTATACTCCTTGTTTTGATGCCATCTTTGGAAAGGATACGGTCCTTGTTAAATCGGGCTACGGGCCTAAGTAACACAAGTCCCTTGTGCTGGAGGACTCTAAACTTTCGCAGTACCAAGTGTAAAAGGATACGGTCCTTGTTAAAACGGGCTACGGGCCTAAGTAACACAAGTCCCTCGTATTGGAGGACTCTAAACTTTCGCAATACCTTTGACCAAACGATTACGGATCGTACAGCTTTTGATAATTGAATGATGAATACGGTTCATCCCTTGCTTCGCCGATGTTTGATACTTGAATGATGAATACGGTTCATCCCTTGCTTCGCCGATGTTTGATACTTGAATGATGAATACGGTTCATCCCTTGCTTCGCCGATGTTTGATACTTGAATGATGAATACGGTTCATCCCTTGCCTCGCCGATGTTATGATACTTGAATGATGAATACGGTTCATCCCTTGCCTCGCCGATGTTATGATAATTGAATGATGAATACGGTTCATCCCTTGCTTTGCCGATGTTATGATACTTGAATGATGAATACGGTTCATCCCTTGCCTCGCCGATGTTATGATACTTGAATGATGAATACGGTTCATCCCTTGCCTCGCCGATGTTATGATACTTGAATGATGAATACGGTTCATCCCTTGCCTCGCCGATGTTATGATACTTGAATGATGAATACGGTTCATCCCTTGTCTCGCCGATGTTATGATACTTGAATGATGAATACGGTTCATCCCTTGCTTTGCCGATGTTACGATACTTGATTGATGAATACGGTTCATCCCTTGCCTTGCTAAGTTTGATGTGTTTCGTTTTGAAGGACTCTGGCCTTATTCATGCAAACCTTTATTTTTAGTACCATTCACTGAGTTTTGTACTCACCCCTCTATATATATGTAGGTGATGAGCAGGACGGCGGCGACGCCTAGATCGTTTTGGATGCTTGTTTTGGATTCATGCTTATGTCGGCTTTACTTTGTATTTACGTCGGCAATGCCCTGTTTTACATGTCGGCAAATCTTGAAAATCATGCTTCTTGAATTGTATTAGCTGTAATTTGTATATGTCGGCTCGAGAAGCCTTTTGATCAAGATGTAACGTGTATTTTTACCTTGTTGTATTTAAGTTGTAAAGTAAATTGGAATGTTTGGCATTGCTCTAATCTACGCACAGCTCTTATGGACCACTTGTATTTGATTTATTGCTTCCGCATTTGTGAGCCCCCTATATCCTTACTCTGATTGTGTTAAGTTTTGAAAAGTTGGCCTTCGGTAATTACGGATTACTGGCCATCACGGCACCAAACTACTAGGGGCGGTTTGGGGTCGTGACAAATTTACTGAGAATTTATTGGAAATTTACTAAGTAATTTACTCAGAATTTACGGAGAATTGACCGAGTATGTTGCTGCGAATTCACTAGGAATTTACTGAGAATTCACAGCGAATTTACTAAGGAAATTACTGAGATTTTGCTGGTAATTTACACAGTAATTTACTTAGAATTTACTGAGTAATTTTCTGAGAATTTATTGGGAATATAACGAGAATTTACTGGTAATTTACTGAGAATTTATTGGGAATTTACTGAGTAATTTACTAAGAATTTACTGAGTTATTTACTAAGAATTTACTTGGAATTTCCCAGAGAATTTACTGGGAGTTTACTGAGTAAATTAATAAGAATTTTCTGGTAATTTCGCAGAGAATTTAATGGGAATTTACGGAGTAATTTACTGAGAACTGACTCAGTAATTTACTAAGAATTTACTGAGAATTTACTAGGAATTTACTGAGTAATTTGCGGGGAATTTACTGAGTAATTTACTACAAATTTACTGCAAATTTACTAAAATTTACTTAGAATTTATTGACAATTTACTTTAAATTTACTGAGTAATTTAATGAGAATTTACTGAGTAATTTACTGAAAATTTACTGCGAATTTACATAGTAATTTACTGAGAATTTACATAGTAATTTACTGAGAATTTATTGGTAATTTTTTGTGAATTTACTGATAATTTATTGAGAATTTACTGAGTAATTTATAGAGAATTTACTAGTAATTTACTGAGTAATTTATTGAGAATTTGCTTGAAATTTATGGGGTAATTTACAGAGAATTGTTGGGAATTTACTGAGAATTTTTTGAGAATTTTGTGGAAAATTTACTAGCAATTTTCTATGTAATTTACTGAGGATTTACTGGGAGTTTACTGTGTAATTTACTTAGAATTTAATGAGAAATTACAGGGAATTTATAAAATAATTTACCGACAATTTACTGAGAATTTACAGAGTAATTTACTAAGAATTCACTGGGAATTTATTGAGAATTTACTGAGTAATTTAATGAGAATTTACTGAGAATTTATACTGTAATTTACTCACAATTTAATTGAAATTTACAGAGTAAATAACTGAGAATTTATTGGTAATTTACTGAGAATTTACTGGGAATTTACTCAGTAATTTACTGAGAATTTACAGGGAATTTAATGAGTAATTTATAGAGAATTTTCTAGGAATTTACTGAGTAATTTATTGGGAATTTACTGAGTAATTTAATGAGAATTTACTAGGAATTTGCTGAGAAATTTACTGAAAATTTACTATGAATTTACGGGTAATTTTCTGAGAATTTACTTTGTAATTTACTGAGTAATTTACTGAGAATTTGTTGAGAATTTACTCCATAATTTGCAGGGAATTTATTGGGAATTTCCTGATTAATTTACTGAGAATTTAATGGTAATTTACTGAGTATATTAATAAGAATTTACTTGGAATTTACTGAGAATTTACTTAGTAATTTATTGAGAATTTACTGAAAAATTACTGAGAATTTACTAAGTGATTTATTGAGAATTTATTAGGAATTTACTGAATAATTTAATGAGAATTTACTGGAAATTTACTCAGTAATACAATGGGAATTTACTAGGAATTTACTGGGAATTTACTGGCAATTTACAGGGAGTTTACTGAGTAATTTACTGAGAATTTACTAGGAATTTACTAAAAATTTACTGGGAATTCACTGAGTAATTTAATAATAATTTAGTGGGAATTTACTGAGAATTTACTGGGAATTTGCTAAGTAATTTACTGAGAATTTACAGAGAATTTACTCAGTAATTTTATGAGAATTTACTTGGAATTTACTCAGTAATTTACAGAGTAATTTACTGGGAATTTACAGAGTAATTTACTCAGAATTTACTCAGAATTTACTAAGAATTCACTGGGAATTTACTGAGTAATATACTAGGAATTTACTGGGTAATTTAGTCAGAATTTACTAGGACTTTACTGAGAATTTGCTGGGAATTTACACAGTAATTTGTAGAGAATTTACTAGGAATTTACTTAGTAATTTTCTGAGAATTTATTGGCAATTTACTGAAAACTTACTTAGTAATTTATTTAGAATTTAATGAGAATTTAGTGAGAATTTATTGGTAATTTACGGTGTAATTTACTGGTAATTTACTCTGTAATTTACTGAGATTTAACTGGAAATTTACTGAGTAATTTACTGAGAATTTACTGTGAATTTCACAGAGAATTTACGGGGAATTTACTTAGTAATTTACTGAAAATTGCATTGGATTTGACTTAGTAATTTACTAAGAATTTACTGGGTATTTTACTGAAAATTTACTTGGAATTTACTGAGTAATTTATTCGAAATTTACTTAGTAACTTACAGTGAATTTACTGAGAATTTATTGTGAATTTATTTAGAATTTACTTAGTAATTTATTTAGAATTTATTGAGTAATTTGTTGAGAATTTATTAGGAATTTACAGAGTTATTTACTGTGAATTTACATAGTAATTTACTGAGAATTTACACAATTATTTTTTGAGAATTTATTTCAGATTTACTGAGTAATTTATTGGAAATTTACTGAGAATTTACTCAGAATTTTTTGAGAATTTACTGAGTGGTTTACTGGGAATTTACTGAGTAATTTATTGATAATTTACTGGGAATTTATTGAGTTTTTTTTATTGAGAATTTACTGGGAATTTACTCAGTAATTTATTGAGAATTTATTAGGAATTTACTGAGAACCTAATCAGTAATTTGCAGAGAATTTTCTGGGAATTTACTTAGTAATTTACTGAGAATTTACTGAGTAATTTACTGAGAATTTTGTGGAGAATTTACTGGCAATTTTCTGAATAAGTTACTGAGAATTTACTGGGAATTTATTGTGTAATTTGCTGAGTATTTAATGAGAATTTACTGGGAATTTATACCGTAATTTACTGATAATTTACTGGAAATTTACAGAGTAATTCACTGAGAATTCACTGGAAATTTACTAAGAATTTACTGAGTAATTTACTAAAAATTTATTGGGAATTTATTAGGAATTTACTAAGTAATTTACTGAGAATTTACTGGGAATTTATACTGTAATTTACTCACAATTTAACTGGAATTTACAGAGTAATTACCTGAGAATTTATTGAGTAATTTAATAATAATTTACTGGGAATTTGCTGAGAATTTACTGGGAATTTACTGAATAATTTACTGAAAATTTACTGGAAATTTATAGAGTAATTTACTGACAATTACAGAGTAATTTACTCGGAATTTACGGGCAAGGTACTGAGAATTTACTAGAAATTACAAAGTAATTTACTGAGAATTTATCGGGAATTTACTCAGTAATTTGCCGAGAATTTACTAGGAATTTCCTAATTAATTTACTAGAATTTAATGGTAATTTACTGAGTAATTTAATAAGAATTTAATTGAAATTTACTGGGAATTTAATTAGTAATTTACTGAGAATTTACTGGGAATTTAACGAGTAATTTACTCAGACTTTACTGCGTAATTAACTGAAAATTTACTGAGTGATTTACCGAGAATTTATTGGGAATTTACTGAGTAATTTAATGAGAATTTACTGAAAATTTATTGGGTAATATACTGAGAATTTATTGAGAATTTACTGATTAATTTACTGAGAATTTATTGGGAATTTACTGAGTAATTTAATAATAATTTACTGAGAATTTATCGGGAATTTACTAAGTAATTTTCTTGGGAATTTAATCAGTAATTTACTGAGAATTTACTAAGTAATTTACTCAGAATTTACGGGGAATTTACTAAGTAATTTACTGGGAATTTACTGAGTAATTTACTAAGAATTTACTGAGAATTCACTGGGAATTTACAGAGGAAATTACTGAGAATTTGTTGGGAATTTACATAGTAATTTACTGAGAATTTACTTGGAATTTATTGAGTAATTTTCTTAAAATTTATTGGGAATTTACTGGCAATTTACTGAAAATTTACTTAGTAATTTATCAAAAATTTAATGGAAATTTACTGGTAATTTACTTAGAATTTACTGGGAATTTACTGAGTAATTTACTAGGAATTTACTTAGAATTTCGCAGAGAATTTAATGGAAATTTACGGAGTAATTTACTAAGAATTTACTGGGAATTGATTGAGTAATTTACTAGGAATTTACTGTGTATCTACTGAGAATTTATAGGGAATTTATTTTGAATTTACTGAGTAATTTAATGAGAATTTACTGAGAATTTATTGCGAATTTACACAGTAATTTACTGAGAATTTATTGAGAATTTAGTGAGCAATTTTTTGAGAATTTATTGGGAATTTACTGAGTAATTTACTGAGAATTTATTGATATTTTTCTAGGAATTTACTGAGTAATTTACTGGAAATTTACTGAGTCGTTTACTGACAATTTATTGGAAATTTACTGAGTAATTTGCGGAGAATTTATTAGAAATTTATTGAGAATTTACTCAGTAATTTGCATAGAATTTATTGAGAATTTACTGAGTAATTTACTAAGAATTTGCAGGGAATTTACTCAGTAATTGACTGAGAATTTACTGAGAATTTATTAGGTATTTACTGAGAATTTATTGGGAATTTAATGAGTAATTTGCTGAGAATTTACTGAGTAATTTACTGGAAATTATTGAGTAATTGAATGAGAATTTACTATGAATTTAAGGGTAATTTACTGAGAATTTACTTAATAGTTTACTGATAATTTGTTGGGAATTTACTGACAACTTACTAGTAGTTTACTGAGAAATTTAATAAGAATTTACTGGGAATTTACTTAGTAATTTTGTAATACCCCTGTTCCGTAGTATGCCAATTGGTCCTTAAATTGAGTATGATTATGTGTTTACCATGATTTTATGTGCCATTATGTGAATATATGTGATTTTGAAGTTTTATCTGTTCACCGTAGGAATATCTGTTTGAATAATCAGCTTTGGAAATTTAATTGAGGGCCTTATCGGCCACAGAACCCGGAATTGATTACACTATTGTGATTGGCATAATTTTTAGAGCCTACGGTGAAATTTAATTGAAAAATTGATTCGGGCCAGATTAAATTGAATTATTTAATGGCATTGTGCTCAAATTGTTTAATATCTTAATTGTGGCTAGTGGGGTTTCTTGTGTTTGAGCACTACACTTCTCATTCTCTCATATACCTTCATCTTTGGGCTGATCAAACTCTAAGAAAGGGGGGGAGGTCGGCTGCTAGAGAGAGTGAGGGAGAAAGTTGTGTAATTTTTGGCCCAAGGCTACGAATTTGAAGTCCAACTCAAGAACTGACCATAGATTGAGCTTCTAGGTAAGTGATTGTTTATGAATTCTTGAGTTTGAACTTGTGATTTTGTGAATTAAAGGTTAATTGGTGATCAAGAACAAGAGTTGTACTCTAGTTGATGGAATTGAAGTTAAAATGCACATGCATGTATAGAATCACCATGGTTTTGCATAATCAAGCATGTATTGGGATGAATATAAAAATATGAGTGTTAAATCCTACATGCAAGCATGTTTTTGTTGTGTTCCATGAGAATGAACACCATTTGCATTGATTGGAATAGAAATGGAGTCAAGAATTGACATGCATGCATGATTGATGAAGATATGAAACTTAAATGCATGAATTTAATGTATTGGAAGTAAGTTTGGTATAATTTGGGTTTGCATGTGATTGATTCATGGGAATTGAGTTTCAATATGTGGTAATTTAGTGTCTATATCATGTTAGTACACATATATATGAAGTTTGAGCCGAAATCATGCATTTGGGGCCCTTGAATTCGATGTTGGAACTCAAGAACACAGTTCTGGGTTTTCCAGAATTTCGATGTCCGCTCGAGCGGGGTAATGGCCGCTCGAGCGGGAAAATCGTGCTCCCAGCATTTTTGCAGAGTTGGATGTCCGCTCGAGCGGGACATATCACGCTCGAGCGTGGAATTTTGTAGACATGCCTTCCACTCGAGCGCCCTATTTAACGCTCGAGCGTAATTTTCATGCAACCAGTACTTTTGCAGGCCTTAAGGATCCGCTCGAGCGGATAAGTTGACGCTCGAGCGGGGACCCTATTTTCTGAAATTTTGTTTATGCGTTCTGTGTTTCGTTTTCCGTTCCCTTTCACTTGTAAGTACTCTTAGGCATATGTTAAACCTTGTAAATGAGTTATTGAGATAAAAATAAAGCCTAAAGAGGAATATGTGAATTAAAGAACGGATTGAACTGTTAGTGACCCTTTTGTACTCATGAAATGTGTAGGGTCAAGCTCCAGGGCGCATCCACAAGCCGATCACTGTGAGTAATATCAATATTTGAAAGCTTGTCAAATGTCCAATTGTTATTCCCCTATAAACTCTATAAGTTGTTAATTGGGATTGTGGACAAAAGTCCGACAGGAGTAAATGAATGGACCGAAGGTCGTTTTGATAGGAATGGACCGAAGGTCGTTTTGGTATAAATGGACCGAAGGTCGTTTGATAAGAACGAATGGACCGAAGGTCGTTTTGATGTAAATGAATGGACCAAAGGTCGTTTTGACATGAAAGAGTAGGCCAAAGGCCGCTTTGATATGAAAGAGTGGGCCAAAGGCCGTTTTGATATGAAAGAGTGGGCCAAAGGCCACTTTGATATGAAAGAGTGGGCCAAAGGCCGTTTTGACATGAAAGAGTGGGCCAAAGGCCGTTTCGACATAAGTGAATGGGCCGAAGGCCGTTTCGCCATGAATGGAAATCCGAATGGGCCAAAGGCCAGAATGTTAGGACTACAGTTACTTGATTTGAATGTTGTATAGATTTATACATATATATATATTCGCTAAGTAGAATTATGAATTGGGCCCAAGGCCGTTTGGTGCATGTTGTTCTACGTATTGTTATATAACTGTCACGTTTGATATTATTCACTGGGCTATCGCTCACGCTCATTCATGTGTTTGTAGGTGAGCCAAGGGAAGTCCAAACCCAACCCCAGTGAAGTCTGCTAGGAAAAATCCGAGTTTTGGGGAAGTCAGCCTTGCGTCTCACTCTTGAGACCTACCCTTGCCTTTTGCTATGTAATTATATCTTGTCTTGCCGGCAGGGACTTTATGTAAATATGTAATAGTCTGTCATAGGTTGACTTGTTTCGGATGATCCTGTTTGTAATGAATTTTGTGAAACTATACTTTTGAACTGTGGGTTATTAACGTAACTGAATATGGTCTGTTGATGTGCATATAAGCACGGCTCTATGGACAAAGTTTTTATTCATTGCTTCCGTTTGGCCCCTTTACTCTGACAACTTATGTCTGTTTTGGTCTGAGGCCGTAGGTAATCTCAGGATTACTGGCCGGTTATGTCCTTAACCCATAGGGGCGGGTTGGGGTCATAACAGAGTGGTATCAGAGCACGAGTTAATAACTCACACACTTGTCCAAAAAGAGCAATAAGCGTCTAGATAAGATCTAGGATGCATTCATGTGATAAGTACGAGTTTGGAAGCATTGATTATATGCTTAAATGTTTTGTTATGAATAATTATATGCGTAAGTTGTGAACTACTTGCATTGCAAATCATCTGGAAATATGTGCTCCTTAGTGTATGCGTACTTGTGTACCTTTTGTATGAAATATAATGCAAGTTTAATCAGATGGTGAGGACTAGAGGTGATGAGCTAGAGGAATCCTCTACTGCCAGACTGGACAGAATGGAAAGACTGATTCAGGAAATGGCAGAAGCTTTGAGACAGCAACAGGAGTGGCAACAACAGTGGCAGCAACCACACCCGCCACCTCCACCTCCGGCACCACCCGTGCCAGATAATCAAAATGATGATCGGATAATCGCTCTCACCAAGGAGTTCAAGAAAATGAAACCACCACAGTTTCATGGTGGACTGGATCCTTTGAAAGCGGAAGCTTGGGTTCTTGGGATCGAAAAACTGTTTGAAGTATTTCCGTGCTCGGATACACAGAAAGTGCTTCTAGCCACTTTTATGCTAGAAGATGAAGCGAGAAGATGGTGGATGTTGATGAGGGAAAACCACAGAGATATTGATTGGGCAAAATTTTTGGAAATCTTCTATGACAAGTACTTCCCGCAGTGTGTCCGGGATAGGAAAGTGGCAGAGTTCATGGAACTCAAACAAGACAGTATGACTGTAGCTGAGTATGAGGCCAAATTTACTGAGTTGGCTAGGTTTGCACCACATGTAATTGACACTGATTATAAGAAGGCAAGGCATTTTGAAGGTGGGCTCCGAAGTGACATCCTGGAGCGAGTGAATGTCCTGAAGTTGGAGACCTACATCGGGGTGCTTGACCGGGCCATCATATCAGAGGCTAATATAGCTAGACAAGCTAAGCCAATAACCGAATGGAGAGGCAACAAAAGACAAGGTTTCTTTTCGAAGAAGAAATTCCTGAAAAAGCAAAACACGGGCTCCTCAACTACTTCAAGTTCTTCCCGAGACACAGCTCCCATGTGCAACACTTGTAGCAAAAGGCACCGTGGAGTCTGTTACCGTGCATCGGGAGCCTGTTTTAAGTGTGGGAAACAAGGGCATATAGCCCGAGATTGTAATCAGAATAGTGGGAAAATAGCTGCTAGCTCCACTGCATCGGTTCCGAAGCCGGGAAACACTTTGAGATCTGCTACTACTGGGGATACAGTGAGACAAGGGAGAGTTTTTGCACTCGTTCCGGGTGATACACGGAATGCCAACGCCGTTGTCTCAGGTACTATTTCAATATGTAATCAGGATGCCTTTGTATTAATTGATTCTGGATCGATGCACTCATTTGTGACATATGCATTTGCATCTAGATTGAAAAGACCCCTAGAATTGTTGCCATATTTGTTATGTGTGTCTGCTCCATCGGGGGAATCTGTGTTATGTGACTATATATATCGGTTTTGTGACATGCATATTGAGGATGCTACCCTGTATGTAGATTTGTTGCCCTTAAACTTTAGACACTTCGATGTAATTTTGGGCATGGATTGGTTAACCAAATATTGTGCCACTATAGATTGTGTGACAAAGAGGGTTGTGTTTAAACCCCCAGAACAGAAAGAGATTGTGTTTGTGGGAAATGGGGTAGTGCCTCCACCATATTTGATATCTGCAATGAAAGCATGTAAATTGATCAGGAAGGGGTGCCAAGGTTATTTGTGTTATGTATTGACTGAACAATCCGTGAATGTTGAATTGAATAATATTCCTATTGTTAGAGAATTCCCGGATGTGTTTCTGAATGAATTACCAGGGGAATTGGTAGACAGGGAGATCGAGTTTACCATTGAAACTATGCCGGGCACCCAGCCCATTTCTAAAACTCCCTACAGAATGGCTACTGCCGAAATGAAAGAATTAAAGGAACAGTTGCAAGACCTTCTTGATAAAGGGTTTATCCGGCCTAGCGCTTCGCCTTGGGGTGCACCAGTGTTATTTGTAAAGAAGAAGGATGGTACTCTGCGCCTGTGCATTGATTACCGGGAACTGAACAAGGTAACGATAAAGAACAAATATCCCTTACCCCGTATTGATGACTTATTTGACCAGTTGCAGGGATCACAGGTGTTTTCTAAGATTGATTTGAGATCCGGGTATCATCAGCTAAAGGTTAAAGCAGAGGATGTTGAGAAAACGGCTTTCAGAACGAGGTATGGTCATTTTGAGTTTCTTGTTATGCCATTTGGAGTGACTAATGCTCCGGCAGCGTTTATGGACTTAATGAATAGAATTTTTAAAACCTACCTTGATGAGTTTGTTGTTGTCTTCATCGATGATATTTTGATATACTCTAAAGATAGACTTGAACACGAACATCATTTGAGGACTGTTTTACAAATACTTCGGGAAAGGAAACTATTTGCTAAGTTAAAGAAATGTGAGTTTTGGTTGGATGAGGTTATTTTCTTAGGGCACGTGATCAACAAGGAAGGAATCTCAGTGGACCCGCAGAAAATAGAAGCAATTGTGAATTGGCCTACACCAACTAATGTGACAGAAGTTCGCAGTTTCATGGGCTTAGCTGGGTACTACAGAAGGTTTGTAAAGGATTTTTTGAAATTAGCTGTGCCTCTTACCCAATTGACACGTAAAGGACAACCATTTGAGTGGAATAGTGAAAGATAATCAGCTGTAGACATCCCATTTTTGACCGACCTCGAGACTCAGACGTCACCAGTTGAGCACTCGGTGATATTGCATGTTGTGCTCGTTCAGAAGTTTCAGAGTCGCGGCTGTGAGCCCTGCCTCCGGACTTCCGAACTCTCTCCTGTGCCTTGTCTCGGTTTGCGAACCAGACTCGTTTTTCTCTGTTTCTTTTCCTGAGGGGAGGGAGAGGTCCCGCAGACCATCTCTCAATGTCCGTAGGCTACATTTGGTGGCCGTACGCCATTTTTCCCATTTCGGAGTCCGGTTCCCGGTTTTCAGAGCCGTCAGGTCGTGTGCCTCGGTTCGGGACCGCTTAACCATCTCCTATTGCTCTGATTTTTGGCATACTTCCTATTTGCTCCCTTTTGAGGGACACTGGGGGCTGAGAAACCCACTTCGAGGTCGAATGCCACTTTCGGTGCTTAACAGCCCATTTTCGGGACCTCGAACTGCGTGTTTTGGCCCCAGAACATTCGTTTTGCAATGGTTTTCGTTCATTTTTGGCAGGTACCTCTGTTTTATCACAGGGAAGGTCACTGAAGGGTGGGAGGCCAGCAATTGTTGCAGCAACCAGTTATTTCTCTTCCGGAGCCTCCCGACGCCCGTTTTTCGCACTTCCGGGCTAATGTTGAATACCTTAGAGCTAGTGTTGCCAACTTTCAACCACATATCTGTGATCTACACATCTGGGAGGCCACTAAAAGTTGGTGGCCGGCCATTAAGGTCATCTGACCCTTTTGACCCCTTTCTTCCGAGCTAATGTTGAACCCCTTGGACCTTTTTTCTTGAACTTTGAACCACATATCTGTGATGTACACACCTGAGAGGCCACTAAAAGTTCATGGCCGGCCAGTAAGTCAACTTGACCCTTTTGACCCCCTCTTTCCGAGCCATTGTTGAACCCCTTGGGCCCACTTTCTTGGAATTTCAATTACATGGTTGTGTTGTACACACATAGGGCTACCTCCCCAATATCTGGCCGGCCAGAAAAGCTCCTTGACCCTTTTGACCCCTAGCCGGCCGGCTAGGGGGTGTGGCCGGCCGGCCACCTCCTGTAAAAGTATGAGGCCGGCCGTATTCTCCTCACTGTACCCTTTCCAGCTGTTGGGCAATATCCCCCAGATATTTTCTGTATCCGGGGGATATTTTGTGGGGGAGTTTTCCTCTCCATTTCCCCCACCTTTTACACCCCCTTTTGGCCCTTTTAACCAGCTGATGGCCTCCTCTACAAGGGTTAGAAAAACTTTTCTTCAAAGCTCCATAGCCACCTCCATCTTCTTCTTCTTCAATTCTTCAAAGAACCCTAAGTCCATAACCTTCATTCCTTCTACACCACCAAGCTCTACCACCACCATCTCATTTCCAGCAGCAAGGAGGGATTCTTGAAGGCTAAAGAAGCTGCAAATCCATCCAAGAAGCAACAAAAATTCGAATCTTCAAGGGTAAGTTACACTTTTACCCTTTTGACCCTTTTTCTTGATCCATTTCTAAGCCTCACTTCCTTTTTGTTTCAAGCTCCGGCCCTAACTGAAAAGGGCCATATTTTGAGCTCATCTTCACTTCTCATTAAGGGCTCAACCCTGTTTGAGCCCTCCATGATACACTTGCTTCATTGACCATCTTGTATGTCATAGTTTTGCATGCTATTTTTGACCCATGAGAAATTTATTTTCGAGCATGTGGTAAACTAATCTAGGGCTTATTTTGAGCCCCTCTTCAACATTGGAGAAGGGCTCAACATTGTTTGGTGTCTCCATGTATCACTTGTAGTTCAATCCCCTATTTGGCCCCATTTTTTGCATAAGTTGATAGCCCTCTTGGTTTCTGTTTTTGGACCTTGGTCCGAACTGAAAGTGGCCTTATTTTAGCCTATACTTCATGTTTCATTCACACTTTTTTTCTGTTTGGTGATTATTTTATATACTTCATGTTATAGCACCTTTTGGGCCTTGCTTTGCATCCCATTTTTAGCATATTTTTATACTGATTTTGAGGCTTCCATATACTGTAAATGTTCATATTTTTGGTCCATCTTCATTTTTGTAGAAGGAAATTTTTCAGTTTGGGTTTAGCTTATACCACTTGCTTCATTACCCCTATCTTGGCCCCTATTCTTGTACGCTATTTTTGCCATACCTATATTTGCTGTTTGGCCATGTTTATAACTGGAAAAGTGCTTATTTTGGGGCTGTCTAGCTTCTGTCTTTGCATTGCATGTCCATGTTGTGCATGTTTAGCATGGCTATAGGCCATTTCGGGTGCCTAATGTTGCATTTCGGGACAATTTCATGCATCTGGTATCATTTCGCTACATTTCGGGACTGTTTTTCCCCATATTTTGTTGCTGAAATTCTGTTAGTATGCTTGCATATCATTTTTGCCATGTTGCATTTTCCATGTCATTTGCATTGCGTATGCACCGCCTCGGTTTGCGTGCCCGTATGCACGCATTTCGAGGCACTTCATTTTCTGCCATCGGCATCTTATGTGAGTGTGGCTGAGGCTCACTCATGTTAGTATAAGTCCATTTGTCATTTTCCATGTCATTTGCATTGCGTATGCACCGCCTCGGTTTGCGTGCCCGTGTGCACGCATTTCGAGGCACCTCATTTTCTGCCATCGGCATCTTATGTGAGTGTGGCTGAGGCTCTCTCATGTTAGTATAAGTCCATTTGTCATTTTCCATGTCATTTGCATTGCGTATGCACCGCCTCGGTTTGCGTGCCCGTGTGCACGCATTTCGAGGCACCTCATTTTCTGCCATCGGCATCTTATGTGAGTGCGGCTGAGGCTCTCTCATGTTAGTATAAGCCCATTTGTCATTTCCATGTCATTTCATAATATTTTGTCATCGCCTCAGTTTGCGTGCCCGTGTGCACGCATTTCGAGGCACTCATTTTTTATCCGTCGGCATCCTATGTGAGTGTGGCTGAGGCTCACTCATGTTGGTATAAGCCCATTTGTCTTTTTTCATATCATCGCCTCGGTTTGCGTGCCCGCGTGCACGTATTTTGAGACACATATCATCGCCTCGATTTGCGTGCCCGCGTGCACATATTTCGAGGCACCTCATTTTCAGTGCATTCTATCATTTTCTCGATTTGCGTGCCCGTGTGTACGCATTTCGAGACATCTCATTTTCATAGCATTGTATATGTTAGGATTGCATCTTAGTTGCATTTCACGCATATCATGCATATTGCATCGTGTCCGGAATATGAGTTAGCCCGGGCACGGGAAACGAGGTATGTTTCGTACTCCGAGTGACGGAATGTGTCTCAATTCCCCAGTCACCGACACTCCGGATTATCCATGATGGAGTTAGGTTTTAGCTGTAGTTTCATGTGCATTCATCCTATATTGAGTTGTGCATTTCGACTCCTCTGCCATCATGCCTCGGTATGCGTGATTGGTGGCACGAGGATCGAGACATGCATATATTTGTGCAAATACATTGCTATGCCCCTTTCTTGCTCTCTGTTGCAGCAACATCAGGAATCAGCAACTTTCCGGGACTTGGCACGCTTTTCAAAAAATAACAGGTGTAAACAGAGGCTAATTGGGGCATTCCGGTGGATTTCCGCGCAAGACAGTCCGGACATGCATCATCCACCAGAAGCAAGGCAGTCCCTGGCTTGCACGCCAGTTTATTTGCTTTCTAGTTAATTCATTAATTAATTAGAATTCTGTAATATTTTGGACTGTAATATTCTTTTATTTTGGGGACTGTAATATTTAGACTGTATTATTTATTCGGACCCTCTGCGCGAGGGCAATGTTGTAATAAGTGTGCGTGAGTGTGATGTATGTCTTCCAACCCCACGTCTTTCTCCCTTTTATTTACCAGCTTACGATGGTTAGATTAGGGCATGTTTAAATTAGCATATAGTATGACAGCATGTTTGCATCATTCATATGTATTGCATGCACCGGGCTCGGCGTATCATACTAACTGCATTGTACTTTCAATTCCAAATTGAATACATGTTAGTTGTAGCATTTCATATGCCATCTTAGAATAGCCGAGCCTACTATAGTTGCATTTTGCATGTGTTGCATTAAGCATTTTTGTATACTTAGGATCATGCATGATTTCTAATGTAGTTCCTATTTTGGCTTGGAGTACTCGGTAAGTTCTATGCTTTAGCATCCTCGCATGCGTGTGAGTGACTGCCATGAATAGCATGCTTACCATGAGGCTATGTGCTTATGTGATATATCTGCCTGAATGCCTGTGGGTGAAGGTTGAGTTGTTTAGATTGGAATAAATCATCGACTGTTTGTTTTAAGCCCACTAGATAGTGGCAAAACCATCTTTTCTAAACCCACCTGCGGGTGGTAAAATATGCATTTTAAGCCTACTTGCGAGTAGCAAATCATCTTTCAAATAAACAAGCATGAAATGTTTTGTTCCAATTCGGGCGATCCAGTCTATACTTATATGCTGTGTGCATCACATAGTAACCTAGGCTAATAACCGGAATAAGAACTCACAATGTTTTCAAAAATTGATATCATGGTTAGTAGAGGCCGGTCTATGACCGGGCGAGCGGGGGTGCTCACGAAGTGACCTTCCCCAATTGTACCAAAGTTCCCGAGCCGAGGCAACTTTGGTGATGACGGACACGTGGCCTTTTGGCACCGAGTCAGGGTTTCCTAAATTTCCCAAAATAAAATATTTAGGTGGCGACTCTGTATCTGGCAAAGCAGTCCATGTTTGGCACTTCTTTCAAAAATCAGTTTTCCTAAAACGATTTGCCGGATTTGGACCCTTTGGTTCAGATTTAGAACCGTGACTGCAAAAGTCGAGTCCGAGCTGTAGCGAGGTCCCCCGCGGGCTTGTTACATCAGCCTTTCATGAATTGAAGGCAAGATTGACCACTGCACCAATTTTGACACTACCTTCAGGTACGAAAAATTTTGTGATTTTCAGTGACGCATCTTATAAGGGTTTGGGCTGTGTGTTAATGCAGAACGGAAAGGTTATCGCTTACGCCTCCCGACAGTTGAGGCCAAATGAGAAAAATTATCCAACACATGACCTAGAATTGGCCGCAGTTGTTTTTGCTTTGAAAATCTGGCGGCATTACTTGTATGGGGCAAAGTGTGAAGTCTACACGGATCATAAGAGCCTGAAATACTTCTTCACGCAAAAAGAGTTGAATATGCGTCAGAGAAGATGGCTAGAGCTGATAAAAGACTACGACCTAGAGATTCAGTACCATCCCGGAAAAGCTAATACAGTGGCTGATGCCTTGAGCAGAAAATCAACAGGGAGTATGGCTTGTTTGCTTACTGAACAAAGGGAGATTTTGCAAGACTTTGAAAAGTCTGAAATTGAAGTGGTGGTATGTGAACAGGGCGGATTGATAGCCGCTATTACAGTCGAACCGGCAATTGTTGATGAGATCAAGCAGAAACAGAAAGAAGATGAGTTCCTCAGAAAGGTGATTGATGAATTTGAAGTAAGCCCAAAGGCAGAGTTCAGCGTCGAGAATGAAATGTTGAAATTTCGAAACCGAATATGTGTCCCAGATATCCCGGAGCTAAGGAAAAGGGTTTTAGATGAAGCCCACAGATCTGTATTTGCTATGCATCCGGGTAATAATAAAATGTATCGGGATTTGAAACAAACCTACTGGTGGCCTAAAATGAAGAAAGAGATTGCAGAATATGTGTCCAAGTGCCTCCAGTGTCAGCAAGTTAAGGCTGAACATCAGAAACCAGGCGGTCTACTTCAACCTCTCCCTATTCCTGAATGGAAGTGGGAACATGTGACTATGGATTTCGTTGTTGGCCTACCTCGGACTTCCCGAGGTATGGACTCTGTTTGGGTTGTAGTTGACAGACTGACCAAATCTGCACATTTTCTGCCTGTCAAAACTACATTTACTGCTTATAGATTGGCTACTATTTATGTTAATGAAATTGTCCGGTTACACGGAGTTCCGGTGTCCATTGTGTCAGATAGGGACCCGAAATTTGTATCTAGATTGTGGAAGAGTTTGCAGGAAGCTATGGGAACAGAACTAAGGTTCAGTACTGCATTCCACCCACAGACAGATGGGTAGTCAGAACGAACGATACGGACTTTGGAAGATATGCTTCGCATGTGTGCTTTGGATTTTCAGGGGAGTTGGGAAGACTATTTGCCGCTTGCAGAGTTTGCTTATAATAACAGCTTCCACTCCAGCATCAGTATGGCACCATACGAGGCTTTGTATGGTAGGAGGTGTAGATCACCTATTTGTTGGACAGAGGTCGGGGACAGAGCTTTACTTGGGCCTGAGATTGTACAAGACACCTCTGAAAAGATCAAAACTATTCGGCAAAGGCTCAAAACAGCTCAAGACCGACAGAAGAGTTACGCAGACGTCCGGAGAAGACCTCTTGAGTATGAGGTCGGCGACCATGTGTTCATCCGTGTTTCTCCAATGAAAGGCCAAGTCGGGTTTGGGAAAAAGGGCAAGTTGTCGCCCCGCTATATCGGGCCGTTCCAGATTTTGGAAAGGCTTGGTCCAGTTGCCTACAGGGTTGCTTTGCCACCGGGATTTGAGCAAATCCACAATGTGTTTCATGTGTCAATGTTGAGGGGTTACCTCCGAGACCCGTTGCATGTGATTGATTATCACCGAGTTGCTATAGATGAAAACATGGAATATGCCGAATGGCCGGAGAGAGTTGTTGACCGACAAGTGAAAGAATTGAGAAACAAATCCATTCCAATGGTGAAAGTGGAATGGAAGGAACACTATGGGACAGATGCTACATGGGAAAAAGAGGAGGAAATGCGTCTACGCTATCCACACTTGTTTCCCGACGAAGGTAAATTAAGTTTGGAGGACCAAACTTCCTAAAGGGGGGAAGACTGTAATACCCCTGTTCCGTAGTATGCCAATTGGTCCTTAAATTGAGTATGATTACGTGTTTACCATGATTTTATGTGCCATTATGTGAATATATGTGATTTTGAAGTTTTATCTGTTCACCGTAGGAATATCTGTTTGAATAATCAGCTTTGGAAATTTAATTGAGGGCCTTATCGGCCACAGAACCCGGAATTGATTACACCATTGTGATTGGCATAATTTTTAGAGCCTACGATGAAATTTAATTGAAAATTTGATTCGGGCCAGATTAAATTGAATTATTTAATGGCATTGTGCTCAAATTGTTTAATATCTTAATTGTGGCTAGTGGGGTTTCTTGTGTTTGAGCACTACACTTCTCATTCTCTCATATACCTTCATCTTTGGGCTGATCAAACTCTAAGAAAGGGGGGGAGGTCGGCTGCTAGAGAGAGTGAGGGAGAAAGTTGTGTAATTTTTGGCCCAAGGCTACGAATTTGAAGTCCAACTCAAGAACTGACCATAGATTGAGCTTCTAGGTAAGTGATTGTTTATGAATTCTTGAGTTTGAACTTGTGATTTTGTGAATTAAAGGTTAATTGGTGATCAAGAACAAGAGTTGTACTCTAGTTGATGGAATTGAAGTTAAAATGCACATGCATGTATAGAATCACCATGGTTTTGCATAATCAAGCATGTATTGGGATAAATATAGAAATATGAGTGTTAAATCCTACATGCAAGCATGTTTTTGTTGTGTTCCATGAGAATGAACACCATTTGCATTGATTGGAATAGAAATGGAGTCAAGAATTGACATGCATGCATGATTGATGAAGATATGAAACTTAAATGCATGAATTTAATGTATTGGAAGTAAGTTTGGTATAATTTGGGTTTGCATGTGATTGATTCATGGGAATTGAGTTTCAATATGTGGTAATTTAGTGTCTATATCATGTTAGTACACATATATATGAAGTTTGAGCCGAAATCATGCATTTGGGGCCCTTGAATTCGATGTTGGAACTCAAGAACACAGTTCTGGGTTTTCCAGAATTTCAATGTCCGCTCGAGCGGGGTAATGGCCGCTCGAGCGGGAAAATCATGCTCCCAGCATTTTTGCAGAGTTGGATGTCTGCTCGAGCGGGACATATCACGCTCGAGCGTGGAATTTTGTAGACATGCCTTCCGCTCGAGCGCCCTATTTAACGCTCGAGCGTAATTTTCATGCAACCAGTACTTTTGCAGGCCTTAAGGGTCCGCTCGAACGGATAAGTTGACGCTCGAGCGGGGACCCTATTTTCTGAAATTTTGTTTATGCGTTCTGTGTTTCGTTTTCCGTTCCCTTTCACTTGTAAGTACTCTTAGGCATATGTTAAACCTTGTAAATGAGTTATTGAGATAAAAATAAAGCCTAAAGAGGAATATGTGAATTAAAGAACGGATTGAACTGTTAGTGACCCTTTTGTACTCATGAAATGTGTAGGGTCAAGCTCCAGGGCGCATCCACAAGCCGATCACTGTGAGTAATATCAATATTTGAAAGCTTGTCAAATGTCCAATTGTTATTCCCCTATAAACTCTATAAGTTGTTAATTGGGATTGTGGACAAAAGTCCGACAGGAGTAAATGAATGGACCGAAGGTCGTTTTGATAGGAATGGACCGAAGGTCGTTTTGGTATAAATGGACCGAAGGTCGTTTGATAAGAACGAATGGACCGAAGGTCGTTTTGATGTAAATGAATGGACCAAAGGTCGTTTTGACATGAAAGAGTAGGCCAAAGGCCGCTTTGATATGAAAGAGTGGGCCAAAGGCCGTTTTGATATGAAAGAGTGGGCCAAAGGCCACTTTGATATGAAAGAGTGGGCCAAAGGCCGTTTTGACATGAAAGAGTGGGCCAAAGACCGTTTCGACATAAGTGAATGGGCCAAAGGCCGTTTCGCCATGAATGGAAATCCGAATGGGCCAAAGGCCAGAATGTTAGGACTACAGTTACTTGATTTGAATGTTGTATAGATTTATACATATATATATATTCGCTAAGTAGAATTATGAATTGGGCCCAAGGCCGTTTGGTGCATGTTGTTCTACGTATTGTTATATAACTGTCACGTTTGATATTATTCACTGGGCTATCGCTCACGCTCATTCATGTGTTTGTAGGTGAGCCAAGGGAAGTCCAAACCCAACCCCAGTGAAGTCTGCTAGGAAAAATCCGAGTTTTGGGGAAGTCAGCCTTGCGTCTCACTCTTGAGACCTACCCTTGCCTTTTGCTATGTAATTATATCTTGTCTTGCCGGCAGGGACTTTATGTAAATATGTAATAGTCTGTCATAGGTTGACTTGTTTCGGATGATCCTGTTTGTAATGAATTTTGTGAAACTATACTTTTGAACTGTGGGTTATTAACGTAACTGAATATGGTCTGTTGATGTGCATATAAGCACGGCTCTATGGACAAATTTTTTATTCATTGCTTCCGTTTGGCCCCTTTACTCTGACAACTTATGTCTGTTTTGGTCTGAGGCCGTAGGTAATCTCAGGATTACTGGCCGGTTATGTCTTTAACCCATAGGGGCGGGTTGGGGTCATGACAAATTTACTAAGTAATTTTCTAGAAATTTACTGGGAATTTACAGAGTAATTTACTGAGAATTTATTGGGAATTTACTCAGTAATTTGCTGAGAATTTACTGAAAATTTCTTGATTAATTTACTGAGAATTTAATAGTAATTTACTGAGTAATTTAATAAGAATTTACATGGAATTTACTGAGTGATTTACTGAGAATTTATTTGGAATTTACTGAGTAATTTAATGAGAATTTACTGAAAGTTTACTGTGTAATATAATGAGAATTTACTGGGAATTTACGGTGTAATTTACTGGGTAATTTACTGAGATTTTACTGATTAATTGGGAATTTTTTGAGAATTTACTGGCAATTTACTAAAAAAAAATTCAGTAATTTATCGAGAATTTAATGGGAATTTACTGAGAATTTTATGAGAATTTATTGGTAATGTTTTTGGAATTTACTGAGTAATTTACCTGGATTTTACTAAGTAATTTACTGAGAATTTACTGAAAATTTACTGACAATTTATTTGGAATTTACTGTGTAATTTACTAGAAATTTAATGAGAATTTACTCAATAATTTGCAGAGAATTTACTAAGAAATTTACTAGGAATTTGCTGAAAATTTACGGAGTAATTTGCTGAGAATTTATTGGGAATTTACAAAGTAATTTACTAAGAATTTTGCAAAGAATTTGCTGGCAATTTTTTTTTTTGTAATTTACTAAGAATTTACGGGAAATTTACTGTGTAATTTACTGAGAATTTACTGGGAATTTATACAGTAATTTACCGACAATTTACTGGGAATTTACAGAGTAATTTACTGAGAATTTATCGGAAATTTACTGAATAATTTAATGAGAATTTACTGGGAATTAGCTAAGTAATTTACTAAGAATTTACTGAGAATTTATATAATAATTTACTCTCAATTTAATTGGAATTTAAAGAGTAATTACCTGAGAATTTATTGGGAATTTACTGAGAAATTTATTGAGAATTTACGGGAAATTTACTCAGTAATTTACTGAGAATTTACTGATAATTTATTGGGTATTTACTGAGAATTTACTGAGAATTTACTGAGTAATTTACAGAGAATTTACTGAGTAATTTAATAAGAATTACTAGAAATTTATTGAGTAATTTACTGACAATTTACTTAGTAATTTACTGAGAATTTATTTGGAATTTACCGACAACTTACTGGCAATTTACATAGAAATTTAATAAGAATTTACTGGGAATTTACTGAGAATTTACTAGTAATTTACTGGAAATATGCTGAGAATTTACAGAGTAATTTACAGAGAATTTATTGGGAATTTACTCAGTAATTTGCTGGGAATTTACTGGGAATTCCTGATTAATTTACTGAGAATTTAAAGGTAATTTGTTGAGTAATTTAATAAGAATTTACTTTGAATTTACTGAGAATTTACTTAGTAATTTACTGAGAATTTGCTATGAATTTATTATGTAATTTACTGAGAATTTACTGCGTAATTAACTAAGAATTTATTGAGTGATTTTCTGAGATTTTGCTGAAAATTTACTGAGTAATATAATGGGAATTTACTCAGTAATTTACTGAGAATTTACTTAGTAATTTAATCATAATTTACTGGGAATTTACAGGGAATTTACTCAGTAATTTACTAAGAACTTATTGGGAATTTACTGAGTAATTTACTGAGAATTTTCTGGAAATTTACTGGGAATTTATAGAGTAATTTACTTAGAATTTTTTGAATATTTACGGTGTAATTTACTCAGAATTTAGAGGGAATTTATTGAGTAATTTATGGAGAGTTTACTGGGAATTTACGTAGTAATTTACTATGAATTTACTAAGAATTCACTAGGAATTTACAGAGGAAATTACTGAAAATTTGCTAGGAATATACACAATAATTTACTAATAATTTACTGAAAATTTAATGAGTAATTTTCTGAGAATTTATTAGGAATTTACTGAAAATTTACTCAGTAATTTATCGAGAATTTAATGGTAATTTACTTACAATTTACTGGTCAATTTTCGAGTAATTTACTAAGAATTTACTTGGAATTTCGCAGAGAATTTACTAGGAATTTACTGAGTAATTTACTGAGAATTATCTGGGATTTTCACAGAAAGTTTACTGAGAATTTACTGGGATTTGACTGAGTAATTTACCAAGAATTTACTTGGTATTTATTGAAAATTTTCTGGGAATTTACTGAGTAATTTGTTGGTATTTTAATGGGAATTTACTGAGGAATTTACTGGGAATTTACTGAGAATTTATTAAGAATTTAATTTTAATTTGCTGAGTATTTTAATGAGAATTTACTGAGTAATTTACAGAGAATTTACTAGAAACTTACACAGTAATTTACTGAGAAGTTACTGGGAATTTACATAGTAATTTTTTGAGAATTTATTGAGTAATTTACTGAGAATTTATAGATAATTTTCTGGGAATTTACTTAGTAATTTATTGGGAATTTACTGACAATTTATTAGGAATTTACTGAGTAATTTTTTGAAAATTTACTAGAAATTTAATGAGAATTTACTCAATAATTTACTGAGTAATTTACTTAGAATTTGCTGGAAATTTATGAAGTAATTTACTGATAATTTATTGGAAATTTACAGAGTAATTTACTGAGAATTTTGCGGAGAATTTACTGGCAATTTTTGGAGAATTTACTAGGAATTTACTGTGGAATTTACTGAGAATTTAATTAGAATTTATTGGGAATTTATATAGTAATTTACCAACAATTTACTGGGAATTTCCAGAATAATTTACTGAGAATTCACTGGGAATTTACTGAGTAATTTGATGAGAATTTACTATGTAATTTACTAAGAATTTACCAGGAATTTATACAGTAATTTACTCACAATTTAACTGGAATTTACAGAGTAATTACCTGAGAATTTATTGGGAATTTACTGAGTAATTTATTTGGAATTTACCCAGTAATTTACTGAGAATTTATTGTGTAATTTACTGAGAATTTACAGGGTATTTACTGATTAATTTATTGAGAATTTACTGAGTAATTTACTGGGAATTTACTGAATAATTTAATGAGAATTTACTCAGAATTTACGGAGTAATTTACTGAGAATTTACTAGGAATTTATGGGCAATTTACTGAGAATTTACTCAGTAATTTACTAAGAATTTATTGGGAATTTACTGACAACTTACTTGGAATTTACTAAGAAATTTAATAAGAATTTACTGGGAATTTGCTTAGTAATTTACTGGAAATTTACTGAAAATTTATAGAGTAATTTGCTGAGAATTTATTGGGAATTTACTCAGTAATTTGCTGAGAATTTTCTGGCAATTTCTTGATTAATTTACTAAGAATTTAATGGTAATTTAATAAGAATTTACTTGTATTTTACAGAGTAATTTTCTGAGTACTACTTGGAATTTGCTGATTAATTTGCTGAGAATTTACTGCGTAATTAACTGAGAATTTACTGAGAATTTATTGGGAGTTTACTGAGTAATTTAATGAGAATTTACTGAAAACTTACAGAGTAATACAAAGAGAATTTACTAGGAATTTATTGAGAATTTACTGGGAATTTACTTAGTAATTTACTAAGAATGTAATGGGAATTTACTGGGTAATTCACTGACAATTTACTGGAAATTTTCTGGGAATTTACAGAGTAATTTACTGAGACTTTACTAGAAATTTAGTGAGTAATTTACTCAGAATTTTTTGGAAATTTACTGAGTAATTTACCGAGAATTCGCTAGGAATTTACTGAGTAATTTACCAATGATTCACTGGGAATTTACTGAGTAATTCACTCAGAATTTAATGGGAATTTACTAAGAATTTGCTTAGAATTTACACAGTAATTTACTGAGAATTTACTGGGAATTCGCAAAGTAATTTCTGGGAATATATTGACAATTTACTGAAAATTTACTTAGAATTTATTGGCAACTTACTGAAAATTTACTGAGAATTTACTGAAAATGTACTCAGTAATTTATTGAGAATTTAATAGGAATTTACTGAGTAATTTACTGAGAATTCACTGGGAATTTACTGAGTAATTTACTGGGAATTTACTCAGTAATTTACTGAGAATTAACTGGAAATTTACTGAGTAATTTACTAAAAATTTACTAGGAATTTCGCAGAGAATTTATTGGCAATTTGCTGAGTAATTTACTGAGAATTTATTGGGAATTTACTGGGAATTTACTTAGTAATTTGCTTATAATTTTCTGGGAATTTACTAACTAATTTACTGGAAATTTACGGGCAATTTACTGAAAATTACAGAGTAATTTTCTGAGAATTTATTCGGACTTTACTCACTAATTTGCTGAGAATTTATTGGGAATTTCCTGATTAATTTACTAAGAATTTAATGGTAATTTATTGAGTAATTTAATAAGAATTTACTGAGATTTTACTGGGAATTTTCTTAATAATTTACAAGGAATTTACTGAGTAACTTACTGGGAATTTACTGCGTAATTAACTGAGAATTTACTGAGTGATTTACTGAGAATTTATTGGAACTTTTCTGAGTAATTTAATGAGAATTTACTAAAAATTTATTGAGTAATATGATGAGAATTTACTGAGAATTTATTGGAAATTTACTAAGTAATTTACTAGGAATTTACTCAGTAATTTACTGAGAATTTACTGATTAATTTACTGCGAATTTAATGAGTAATTTACTGAGAATTTACTTAGTAATTTACTGAGAATTTATTGGGAATTTACTTAGTAATTTTTTGGAAATTTATTGGGAATTTAATCAGTAATTTACTGAGAATTTACTGGAAATTTACTGAGTAATTTACAGAGAATTTTCTAGGAATTTACTGAGAATTTACAATGTATTTTACTGATAATTTACTGAGTAATTTACACATAATTTACGGGGAATTTACAGAGTAATTTACTGAGAATTTGCTGAGAATTCACTAGGAATGTACTGAGGAAATTAGTGAGAATTTGCTGGGAATTTACACAGTAATTTTCTGGAAATTTACTAAGTAATTTTCTGAGAATTTATTTTGAATTTACTGGAAATTTACTCTGTAATTTATTGAGAATTTGATGGGATTTTACTGATTAATTTACTAAGAATTTGCTGGGAATTTTGCAGAGAATTTATTTGGAATTTAAGGAGTAATTTATTGAGAATTTACTGGAAATTGACTGAGTAATTTGCTAAGAATTTACTGGGTATTTACTGAGAATTTACTGGTAATTTACTGAGTAATTTAATGAGAATTTACTTGGAATTTACTAAATAATTTACTGAGAATTTACTGGGAATTTATATAGTAATTTACTCCCAATTTAATTGGGATTTACAAAGTAATTACCTGAGAATTTATTGGGAATTTACTGAGTAATTTTCTTAGAATTTCCTTAGTAATTTACTAAGAATTTATTGGGAATTTATTGCCAATTTACAGGGAATTTACTGAGTTGTTTACTGAGAATTTACTTAAAATTTACTGAGTAATTTATTGAGAATTTACTGAGTAATTTACTGTGTAATTTACTAGGAATTTACGGGTAATTAACTGAGAATTACTTATTAATTTACTGCGAATTTATTGGGAATTTACTGACAACTTACTGCCAATTTACTGAGAAATCTAATAATAATTTACTTGGAATTTTCTGGGAATTTACTTAGTAATTTACTGAGAATTTACTGGGAATTTACAGATTAATTTTGTGATACCCCCATTCTGCATTATGCTAAATTGGTCCTTAATTTGAATGTGCTTATATGTTCAGCCTGACTTTATGTGCCATTATGTGAATATATGTGATTTTGCAATTCTATCTGTTCACTGTAGGAATATTTGTTTGAGTAAACTACTTTGGAAATTTAATTGAGGGCCCTATCGGCCACAGAACCCGAAATTGATTACGCCATTGTGATCGGCATAATTTTTAGAGCCTACGGTGAAACTTAATTGGAAATTTATTCGAGTCAGATTAAATGGATGAAATTGAGGGTCTAGTGCCTCAATTATTTAATATTAATAATTTTAAGCTAGTGGGGCCATATAAGGGCCCTTGTTACATTCAATTCTCCTCCTTATATCATTTTGGCTGGAGTCTAACTCTCTAGAAAAGAGAGAGTCGACTTTGAGAGAGAGGGGAAGCACCATTGGGCATTTTGATTCAAGATTGTGGATTGGGAAGCTACACTCTAGAATTAACAAGAACGGGTGGAGATTGAAGCTCCTAGGTGAGTGATCAACCCTTAGTTCACGAATTTGTGTATGTAATAATGTTAATTCGAAGAGAATATCTGATCAAGAACATGAATGGTATTGAGTATGATGAATTTGAAGTTTATATGCACATGCATGCATAGAATTGTGCCATGAACTTGCATAATCAAGCATATGAGAAATTGGGTGTTGAATCATACATGCAAGTATGGTTTGGTCGAGCTTCATGGTTATGAGCACCATTTGTACCAATTGTAATAGAAATGGAGTCAAGGATTAGCATGCATGCATGATTGATGAAGATGTGAAGTTGGAATGCATGAATTAATTATGTTGGAAAATGAATTTGAGTCAAAATGGGCCATGCATGTAAGTAATTCTTGGGATTGAGCTTCATTATGTTGTGACTTGGGGTTTATGCCATGTTAGTGTATGTTTCTATGATATTTGAGCCGAAATCATGCATCTTGAACCTTTGAATTTCGAGTTGAAGCTCAAGAACACAGTTCTGGGTTTTCCAGAATTTTGAGGTCCGCTCGAGCGGGGAACATGACGCTCGAGCGGGAAATGCGTGCTCCCAGTACTTTTTGCAGACTTAATGTCCGCTCGAGCGGGGTAATTAACGCTCGAGCGTGGGAGCTATTTTGACAGGCCTTCCGCTCGAGCTTCCTATTTCACGCTCGAGCGTATTTTTGATGCAACCAGCACTTTTGCAGGCCTTGAGGGTCCGCTTGAGCGGGGAAGTCCACGCTCGAGCGGGGACCCTATTTTCTGAAATCCTGTTTTTGCATTTGGTGTTCTGTTTTCCGTTCTGTCTCACTTGCAAGCACTCTTAGGCATATGTTAAGCATTGTAAATGAGTTAATGAGATAATAATAAAGCCTAAAGAGGAATATGTGAATTAAAGAACGGATTAAACTGTTAATGACCTTTTTGTGTTCATGAAACGTGTAGGGTCAAGCTCCAGGGCAAATCAACAAGCCGATCACTGTGAGTAATATCAATATTTGAAAGTTTGTCAATGTCCAATTGTGATTCCCTTATAAACTTTATGAACTGTTAATTGGGATGGTGGACTAAGGTCGTTTTGACAAGAATGAATGGACCGAAGGTCGTTTTGATGTATATGAATGGACCGAAGGTCGTTTTGATGTATATGAATGGACCAAAGGTCGTTTGATAAGAATGAATGGACCGAAGATCGTTTTGATGTATATGAATGGACCAAAGGTCGTTTGATAAGAATGAATGGACCAAAGGTCGTTTTGATAAGAATGAATGGACCAAAGGTCGTTTGAGAAGAATGAATGGACCGAAGGTCGTTTTGATGTATATGAATGGACCAAAGGTCGTTCTGTCATGAATGAGTGGGCTAAAAGCCGTTTTGACGTAAATGAATGGGCTAACAGCCGTTTTGACGTAAATGAATGGGCTAAAAGCCGTTTTGACGTAAATGGATGGGCCGAAGGCCGTTTTGACATCAATGAATGGGCCGGAGGCCGTTTTGACAAGAATGGAAACCTGAATGGGCCAAAGGCCAGTATGTTGGAACTATAGTCACTTGAACTAAATTTTGTATAAGTATATATGTATCTGTGTTAAATAGAAGTATGAATTGGGCCCAAGGCCGTTTGGAGCATGTTGTTCTACATATTGCCATGTAACTGTCATGTTTGATATTATTCATATTATTCACTGGGCTATCGCTCACGCTCATTCATGTGTTTGTAGGTGAGCCAAGGGAAGTCCAAACCCAGCCCCAGTGAAGTCTGCTAGGAGAAATCCGAGTTTTGAGGAAGTCAGCCTTGCGTCTCACTCTTGAGACCTACCTTGCCTTTTTGCTATGTACTTATGTTTTGTCCTGTTGGCAAGGGCCTAGTGTATATCTGTAAATAGCCCGTCATAGGTTGACTCGTTTTGAATGATCCTGTCTGTAATGAATTTTGTGAAACCGTAATTTTGAGGTGGGTTATTAACGTAACTGATTATGGTCTGTTTGATGTGCATATAAGCACGGCTCTATGGACAAAGTTTTTAATTTTTGCTTCCGTTTGGCCCCTTTACTCTGACAAGTTATGTCTGTAGGATATGAGGCCGTAGGTAATCTCAAGATTGCTGGCCGGTTATGTCCTTAACCCATAGGGGCGGGTTCGGGTCATGACAGAGTGGTATCAGAGCACGAGTTAATAACTCACACACTTGTCCAAATAGAGCAATAAGCGTCTAGATAAGATCTAGGATGCATTCATGGGATAGATACGAGTTTGGACTATGCTTAAATGTTTTGTTAGAAATAATTATATGTGTAAGTTGTGAACTACTTGCATTGCAAATCATCTGGAAATATGTGCTTCTTAGTGTATGTATACTTGTGTACCTTTGTATGAAATATAATGCGAGTTTAATCAGATGGTGAGAACAAGAGGTGATGAGTTAGAGGAATCCTCTACTGCCAGACTGGACAGAATGGAAAGACTGATCCAAGAAATAGCAGAAGCCTTGAGACAGCAACAGGAGTGGCAACAACAGTGGCAGCAACCACATCCGCCACTTACACCTTCGGCGCCACCCGTGCCAGATAATCAGAATGATGACCGGATAATAGCTCTCTCCAAGGAATTCAAGAAAATGAAACCACCACAGTTCCATGGTGGACTAGATCCTTTGAAAGCTGAGGCTTGGGTTCTTGGGATCGAAAAACTGTTTGAGGTGTTTCCGTGCTCGGATACACAGAAGGTGCTTCTAGCCACCTTTATGCTAGAAGATGAAGCGAGAAGATGGTGGATGTTGATGAGGGAAAACCACAGAGATGTTGACTGGGCGAAATTTTTGGAAATCTTCTATGACAAGTACTTCCCGCAATGTGTCAGGGATAGGAAAGTGGCAGAGTTCATGGAACTCAAGCAAGACAGCATGACTGTAGCTGAGTATGAGGCCAAATTTATTGAGTTGGCCAGGTTTGCACCACACGTAATTGACACTGATTATAAGAAGGCAAGGCATTTTGAAGGCGGGCTCCGAAGTGACATCCTAGAGCGAGTGAATGTCCTGAAGTTGGAGACCTACATCGGGGTGCTTGACTGGGCCATCATATCAGAGGCTAACATAGCTAGACAAGCTAAGCCAACATCAGGATGGAAAGGCAACAAAAGACAAGGCTTCTTTTCGAAGAAGAAATTTTTGAAAAAACAAAACACGGGCTCCTCAACTACTTCAAGTCCTTCCCGAGACACAGCCCCCATGTGCAACATTTGTAGCAAAAGGCACCGTGGAGTCTGTTACCGTGCATCGGGAGCCTGTTTTAGGTGTGGGAAACAAGGGCATATAGCCCGAGATTGTAATCAGAATAGTGGGAAGATAGCTGCTAGCTCCACTGCATCGATCCCAAAGCCGGGAAACACTTTGAGATCTGCTACCACTGGGGATGCAGTGAGACAGGGGAGAGTTTTTGCACTCGTTCCGGGCGATACACGGAATGCCAATGCCGTTGTCTCAGGTACTATCTCAATATGTAATCAGGATGCTTTTGTGTTAATTGATTCTGGATCAACGCACTCATTTGTGACATATGCATTTGCATCTAGACTGAAAAGACCCCTAGAATTGTTGCCATATTTGTTATGTGTGTCTGCTCCATCGGGGGAATCTGTGTTATGTGACTATATATATCGGTTTTGTGACATGCATATTGAGGATGCTACCCTATATATAGATTTGTTGCCCTTAAACTTTAGACACTTCGATGTAATTTTGGGCATGGATTGGTTGACCAAATATTGTGCCACTATAGATTGTGTGACAAAGAGGGTTGTGTTTAAACCACCAGAACAGAAAGAGATTGTGTTTGTGGGAAATGGGGTAGTGCCTCCACCATATTTGATATCTGCAATGAAAGCATGTAAATTGATCAGGAAGGGGTGCCAGGGTTATTTGTGTTATGTATTGACTGAACAATCCGTGAATGTTGAATTGAATGATATTCCCATTGTTAGAGAATTCCCAGATGTGTTTCCAAATGAATTACCAGGGGAATTGGTAGACAGGGTGTCACGACCCGAACCCGCCCCCATGGGTTAAGGACGTAACCGGCCAGTAATCCTAAGATTACCTACGGCCTCAAACCAAAACAGACTTAACACATCAGAGTAAAGGGGCCAAAAGGGAAGCAAAATTTAAAACTTTGTCCATAGAGCTGTGCTTACATGGCACATCAAAACAAACCATACATATGTACGTTAATAACTCACAACAAAAACATAGCGACATAGGTTCTGTACAGACAGGATCATCCAAAACTAAGTCAACCCATAAAAACTATAAGCAGACATATACAAAACTTCGCCAACCTGACAAAATGTAAATACATAACAAAAAGGCGAAGACGGGTCTCGTGCGTGAGACACAAGGGCTGACTCTCTCAAAACCTTAGTTGTTCCATACAGACTTCACTGAGACTGGGTCTGGACTTCTCTTGGCTCACCTACAAACACATGAATGAGCGTGAGCGATAGCCCAGTGAATAATATCAAATCAAATACAGAAGTTACATAACAATGTAGAACAACACGTTCCAAACGGCCTTAGGCCCAATTCATATTTCCATTTAACAGATATATAACTATACGAAATTGAAATCAAGTGACTGTAGTTCTAAACATTCTGGCCTTTGGCCCATTCAGATTTGCATTCCTGTCAAAACGGCCTTTGGCCCACTCATCCATGTCAAAACGGCCTTTGGCCCACTCATCCATGTCAAAACGGCCTTTGGCCCATTCATTTACATCAAAACGGCCTTTGGCCCATTCATTTATGCCAAAACGGCCTTTGGCCCATTCATTTACATCAAAACGGCCTTTGGCCCATTCATTTATGTCAAAACGGCCTTTGGCCCATTCATTTACATCAAAACGGCCTTTGGCCCATTCATTTATGCCAAAACGGCCTTTGGCCCATTCATTTACATCAAAACGGCCTTTGGCCCATTCATTTATGTCAAAACGGCCTTTGGCCCATTCATTTATGTCAAAACGACCTTAGGTCCATTCATATATGTCAAAACGACCTTCGGTCCACCCATTTCTATCAAAACGACCTTCGGTCCATTCATATAGGTCTAAACGACCTTCGGTCCGTTCTTTTGTTATCAAAACGACCTTCGGTCCATTTATGTTTATCAAAACGACCTTTGGTCCATTTATATTTATTCCTGTCAGACTTTTGTCCACAATCCCAATTTATGTCAAAACGGCCTTTGGCCCATTCTTTTATGTCAAAACGACCTTGGGTCCATTTATGCATTCATATCGGACTTACGTCCACAATCCCAATTAGCAGTTCATAAAGCTTAAAAATGGGGTAAACAATTGGACATTCACAAGCATTCAAATATCGATATTACTCACAGTGATCGGCTTGTGGATTTGCCCTAGAGCTTGACCCTACACATTTCATGAACACAAAAGGGTCACTAACAGTTCAATCCGTTCTCTAATTCACATATTCCTCTTTAGGCTTTATTCTTAACTCGTTAACTCATTTACAATGCTCAATGCATGCCTAAGAGTGCTTACAAGTGAAAGAGGACGGAAAAATTATAACACAGAATGCATTTTCAAAGTTTCAGAAAACAGGGTCCCCGCTCGAGCGTGGACTTCCCCGCTCGAGCAGACCCTTAAGCCTGCAAAAGTACTGGTTACATCAAAAATACGCTCGAGCGTGGAATAGGACGCTCGAGCGAAAAGCCTGTCAAAATAGCTCCCCCGCTCGAGCGTGAATTACCCTGCTCGAGCGGACATCAAGTCTGCAAAAAGTACTGGGAGCACGCATTTCCTGCTCGAGCGTCAGGTTCCCCGCTCGAGCGGACCTCAAAATTCTGGAAAACCCAGAACCGTGTTCTTGAGCTCCAATTCGATTTTCCAGCTACATTACTTGCATGCAATGGCTCAAATCTCAAATATAATCATACCAACATGGTACCAATGCAAGATTATAACATTATGAAGCTCAATTTCTTGATTTATCTACATGCATGGCCCAAAATATGTCAAACTCAACACCAACATAACAAATCCATGCATTCAAGCTCATATCTTCTCAAATTGTACATGCATGTGATGAATTAGCCACATTCTCAACTTGGATAACCCAAATGGTGATCAAAACATGAGTTTCCTTTAACATTACATATGGATTACACACATTTGTGCACAAACATGCAATTTCACAGTAATTTCTTACATGCATGCACATATTAAGCTTCAATTCAACAATTCCAACACAATCTCATTTCAATCTTACTCTTGATCACCAAATTAGCTTGAACACACAAAATTACGAACTATAATCCAAGAATTACTCACCTAGAGGTTTTGATCTTCTAAGCTCTAGTCAATTCTTGAACTAAATCCCCAAAATTTCCAAGCTTTAAGCCAAATTGCACAATTTCTCTCCCTTTCTCTCACTAAGGCCGGCCCTCACTCTCTCACAATTGAATCCCTCAGATTTTTGAGTCCATAGGAGTTAAAGGGAGTGTAGTGCTCAATATATTAAGTCCCACTAAGTCAATATAATAATATAAAATAATGGGGTACTTAATTTATCATTTCAATCAGTTTGAATTGACCAGAATCAATTTCCAATTAAATTTCACCGTAGGCTCTAAATATTATGCCAACCACAATGGCGTAATCGATTTCGGGTTCTGTGGCCGATAAGGCCCTCAATTGAATTTCCAAAGCTGATTATCCAAACAGATATTCCTACGGTGAACAGATAGAACTTCAAACCACATATTTTCACATAGTGGAACACAAAATCATATCAAAATACATAATCACATCATGTTAAGGACCAATTAACATATTACGGAACAGGGGTATTACACAGGGAGATAGAATTTACTATTGAGACTGTGCCAGGCACCCAGCCTATTTCCAAAACTCCCTACAGGATGGCTACCGCCGAAATGAAAGAATTAAAGGAACAGTTGCAAGACCTTCTTAATAAAGGGTTTATCCGGCCCAGCACTTCGCCTTGGGGCGCACCGGTGTTATTTGTGAAAAAGAAGGATGGTACTTTGCGCCTGTGCATCGATTATCGGGAATTGAACAAGGTAACGATAAACAACAAGTATCCCTTACCCCGTATTGATGACTTATTTGACCAGTTGCAGGGATCACAGGTGTTTTCTAAGATTGATTTGAGATCCGGGTATCATCAGCTGAAGGTTAAAGCAGAGGATGTCGAGAAAACTGCATTCAGAACGAGGTATGGTCATTTTGAGTTTCTTGTTATGCCATTTGGAGTGACTAATGCTCCGGCAGCATTTATGGACCTAATGAATAGAATTTTTAAAACCTACCTTGATGAGTTTGTTGTAGTCTTCATCGATGATATTTTGATATACTCTAAAGATAGACTTGAGCATGAACATCATTTGAGGACTGTTTTACAAATACTTCGGGAAAGGAAGCTATTTGCTAAACTAAAGAAATGTGAATTTTGGTTGGATGAGGTTGTTTTCTTAGGGCATGTGATCAACAAGGAAGGAATTTCAGTGGACCCGCAGAAAATAGAAGCAATTATGAATTGGCCTACACCAACTAATGTGACAGAAATTCGCAGTTTCATGGGCTTGGCTGGGTACTACAGGAGGTTTGTAAAGGACTTTTCAAAATTAGCCGTGCCTCTTACCCAATTGACACGTAAGGGACAACCATTTGAGTGGAATAGTGAAAGAGAATCAGCCTTTCATGAATTGAAGACAAGATTGACCACTACACCAGTTTTGACACTACCTTCAGGTACGGAAAATTTCGTGATTTTCAGTGACGCATCTTATAAGGGTTTGGGTTGTGTGTTAATGTAGAACAGAAAGGTTATTGCTTACGCCTCCCGACAGTTGAGGCCACATGAGAAGAATTATCCAACACATGACCTAGAATTGGCCGTAGTTGTTTTCGCTTTGAAAATCTGGCGGCATTACTTGTATGGGGCAAAGTGTGAAGTCTATACGGATCATAAGAGCCTGAAATACTTCTTCACGCAGAAAGAGTTGAATATGCGTCAGAGAAAGTGGCTAGAACTGATAAAAGACTACGACCTAGAGATTCAGTACCATCCCGGGAAAGCTAATACAGTGGCTGATGCCTTGAGCAGAAAATCAACAGGGAGTATGGCTTGTTTGCTTACTGAACAAAGGGAGCTTTTGCAAGACTTTGAAAGGTCTGAAATTGAAGTGGTGGTATGTGAACAGGGCGGATTGATAGCCGCTATTACAGCCGAACCGGCAATTGTTGACGAAATCAAGCAGAAACAAAAAGGAGATGAGTTCCTCAGAAAGGTAATTGATGAATTTGAAGTAAGCCCAAAAGCAGAGTTCAGTGTCGAAAATGGAATGTTGAAATTTCGAAACCGAATATGTGTCCCGGATATTCCGGAGCTAAGGAAGAAGGTTTTAGATGAAACCCACAGATCTGTATTTGCTATGCATCTGGGTAACAACAAAATGTATCGAGATTTGAAACAAACCTATTGGTGGCCTAAAATGAAGAAAGAGATTGCAGAATATGTGTCCAAGTGCCTTCAGTGTCAGCAAGTTAAGGCTGAACATCAGAAACCAGGCGGTCTACTTCAACCTCTCCCTATTCCTGAGTGGAAGTGGGAACATGTGACTATGGATTTCGTTGTTGGCCTACCTCGGACTTCCCGAGGTATGGATTCTGTTTGGGTTGTGGTTGATAGACTGACTAAATCTGCACATTTTCTGCCTGTCAAAACTACATTTACTGCTTACAGGTTGGCTACTATTTATATTGATGAAATTGTCCGTTTACATGGAGTTCCGGTATCCATTGTGTCGGATAGAGATCCGAAATTTGTATCTAGATTGTGGAAGAGTTTGTAGGAAGCTATGGGAACAGAACTAAGGTTCAGTACTGCATTCCACCCACAGACAGATGGCCAGTCAGAACGAACGATACAAACTTTGGAAGATATGCTTCGCATGTGTGCTTTGGATTTTCAGGGGAGTTGGGAAGACTATTTGCCACTTGCAGAGTTTGCTTATAATAACAGCTTCCACTCCAGCATCGGTATGGCACCATACGAGGCTTTGTATGGTAGGAGGTGTAGATCACCTATTTGTTGGACAGAGGTCGGGGACAGAGCTTTGCTTGGGCCTGAAATTGTACAAGACACCTCTGAAAAGATCAAAACTATTCGGCAAAGGCTCAAAACAGCTCAACACCGACAGAAGAATTATGCAGACGTTCGGAGAAGACCTCTTGAATATGAGGTCGGCGACCATGTGTTCATTCGAGTTTCTCTGATGAAAGGCCAAGTCAGGTTTGGGAAAAAGGGCAAGTTGTCGCCCCGCTACATTGGGCCGTTCCAGATTTTGGAAAGGCTTGGTCCAGTTGCTTATAGGGTTGCCTTGCCACCGGGATTCGAGCAAATCCATAATGTGTTTCATGTGTCGATGTTGATGGGTTACCTCCGAGACCTGTTACATGTGATTGATTACCACCGTGTAGCTATCGATGAGAATATGGAATACGCAGAGTGGCCGGAAAGAATTGTTGCCTGACAAGTGAAAGAATTGAGAAACAAGTCCATCCCAATGGTGAAAGTAGAATGGAAAGAGCACTACGGGACGGATGCCACGTGGAAAAAAGAGGAGGAAATGCGACTACGCTACCCACATTTGTTTTCCGACGAAGGTAACTTAAGTTTGGAGGACCAAACTTCCTAAAAGGGGGGAAGACTGTGATACCCCCGTTCTGCATTATGCTAAATTGGTCCTTAATTTGAATGTGCTTATATGTTCAGCCTGACTTTATGTGCCATTATGTGAATATATGTGATTTTGCAATTCTATCTGTTCACTGTAGGAATATTTGTTTGAGTAAACTACTTTGGAAATTTAATTGAGGGCCCTATCGGCCACAGAACCCGAAATTGATTACGCCATTGTGATCGGCATAATTTTTAGAGCCTACGGTGAAACTTAATTGGAAATTTATTCGGGTTAGATTAAACTGATTAAATTGAGGGTCTAGTGCCTCAATTATTTAATATTAATAATTTTAAGCTAGTGGGGCCATATAAGGGCCCTTGTTACATTCAATTCTCCTCCTTATATCATTTTGGCTGGAGTCTAACTCTCTAGAAAAGAGAGAGTCGACTTTGAGAGAGAGGGGAAGCACCATTGGGCATTTTGATTCAAGATTGTGGATTGGGAAGCTACACTCTAGAATTAACAAGAACGGGTGGAGATTGAAGCTCCTAGGTGAGTGATCAACCCTTAGTTCACGAATTTGTGTATGTAATAATGTTAATTCGAAGAGAATATCTGATCAAGAACATGAATGGTATTGAGTATGATGAATTTGAAGTTTATATGCACATGCATGCATAGAATTGTGTCATGAACTTGCATAATCAAGCATATGAGAAATTGGGTGTTGAATCATACATGCAAGTATGGTTTGGTCGAGCTTCATGGTTATGAGCACCATTTGTACCAATTGTAATAGAAATGGAGTCAAGGATTAGCATGCATGCATGATTGATGAAGATGTGAAGTTGGAATGCATGAATTAATTATGTTGGAAAATGAATTTGAGTCAAAATGGGCCATGCATGTAAGTAATTCTTGGGATTGAGCTTCATTATGTTGTGACTTGGGGTTTATGCCATGTTAGTGTATGTTTCTATGATATTTGAGCCGAAATCATGCATCTTGAACCTTTGAATTTCGAGTTGAAGCTCAAGAACACAGTTCTGGGTTTTCCAGAATTTTGAGGTCCGCTCGAGCGGGGAACATGACGCTCGAGCGGGAAATGCGTGCTCCCAGTACTTTTTGCAGACTTAATGTCCGCTCGAGCGGGGTAATTAACGCTCGTGCGTGGGAGCTATTTTGACAGGCCTTCCGCTCGAGCTTCTTATTTCACACTCGAGCATATTTTTGATGCAACCAGCACTTTTGCAGGCCTTGAGGGTCTGCTCGAGCGGGGAAGTCCACGCTCGAGCGGGGACCCTATTTTCTGAAATCCTGTTTTTGCATTTGGTGTTCTGTTTTCCGTTCTGTCTCACTTGCAAGCACTCTTAGGCATATGTTAAGCATTGTAAATGAGTTAATGAGATAATAATAAAGCCTAAAGAGGAATATGTGAATTAAAGAACGGATTAAACTGTTAATGACCTTTTTGTGTTCATGAAACGTGTAGGGTCAAGCTCCAGGGCAAATCAACAAGCCGATCACTGTGAGTAATATCAATATTTGAAAGTTTGTCAATGTCCAATTGTGATTCCCTTATAAACTTTATGAACTGTTAATTGGGATGGTGGACTAAGGTCGTTTTGACAAGAATGAATGGACCGAAGGTCGTTTTGATGTATATGAATGGACCGAAGGTCGTTTTGATGTATATGAATGGACCAAAGGTCGTTTGATAAGAATGAATGGACCGAAGATCGTTTTGATGTATATGAATGGACCAAAGGTCGTTTGATAAGAATGAATGGACCAAAGGTCGTTTTGATAAGAATGAATGGACCAAAGGTCGTTTGAGAAGAATGAATGGACCGAAGGTTGTTTTGATGTATATGAATGGACCAAAGGTCGTTCTGTCATGAATGAGTGGGCTAAAAGCCATTTTGACGTAAATGAATGGGCTAACAGCCGTTTTGACGTAAATGAATGGGCTAAAAGCCGTTTTGACGTAAATGGATGGGCCGAAGGCCGTTTTGACATCAATGAATGGGCCGGAGGCCGTTTTGACAAGAATGGAAACCTGAATGGGCCAAAGGCCAGTATGTTGGAACTACAGTCACTTGAACTAAATTTTGTATAAGTATATATATATCTGTGTTAAATAGAAGTATGAATTGGGCCCAAGGCCGTTTGGAGCATGTTGTTCTACATATTGCCATGTAACTGTCATGTTTGATATTATTCATATTATTCACTGGGCTATCGCTCACGCTCATTCATGTGTTTGTAGGTGAGCCAAGGGAAGTCCAAACCCAGCCCCAGTGAAGTCTGCTAGGAGAAATCCGAGTTTTGAGGAAGTCAGCCTTGCGTCTCACTCTTGAGACCTACCTTGCCTTTTTGCTATGTACTTATGTTTTGTCCTGTTGGCAAGGGCCTAGTGTATATCTGTAAATAGCCCGTCATAGGTTGACTCGTTTTGAATGATCCTGTCTGTAATGAATTTTGTGAAACCGTAATTTTGAGGTGGGTTATTAACGTAACTGATTATGGTCTGTTTGATGTGCATATAAGCACGGCTCTATGGACAAAGTTTTTAATTTTTGCTTCCGTTTGGCCCCTTTACTCTGACAAGTTATGTCTGTAGGATATGAGGCCGTAGGTAATCTCAAGATTGCTGGCCGGTTATGTCCTTAACCCATAGGGGCGGGTTCGGGTCATGACAGAGTGGTATCAGAGCACGAGTTAATAACTCACACACTTGTCCAAATAGAGCAATAAGCGTCTAGATAAGATCTAGGATGCATTCATGTGATAGATACGAGTTTGGACTATGCTTAAATGTTTTGTTAGAAATAATTATATGTGTAAGTTGTGAACTACTTGCATTGCAAATCATCTGGAAATATGTGCTTCTTAGTGTATGCATACTTGTGTACCTTTGTATGAAATATAATGCGAGTTTAATCAGATGGTGAGAACCAGAGGTGATGAGTTAGAGGAATCCTCTACTGCCAGACTGGACAGAATGGAAAGACTGATCCAAGAAATGGCAGAAGCCTTGAGACAGCAACAGGAGTGGCAACAACAGTGGCAGCAACCACGTCCGCCACTTCCACCTTCGGCGCCACCCGTGCCAGATAATCAGAATGATGACCGGATAATAGCTCTCTCCAAGGAATTCAAGAAAATGAAACCACCACAATTCCATGGTGGACTAGATCCTTTGAAAGCTGAGGCTTGGGTTCTTGGGATCGAAAAACTGTTTGAGGTGTTTCCGTGCTCGGATACACAGAAGGTGCTTCTAGCCACCTTTATGCTAGAAGATGAAGCGAGAAGATGGTGGATGTTGATGAGGGAAAACCACAGAGATGTTGACTGGGCGAAATTTTTGGAAATCTTCTATGACAAGTACTTCCCGCAATGTGTCAGGGATAGGAAAGTGGCAGAGTTCATGGAACTCAAGCAAGACAGCATGACTGTAGCTGAGTATGAGGCCAAATTTACTGAGTTGGCCAGGTTTGCACCACACGTAATTGACACTGATTATAAGAAGGCAAGGCATTTTGAAGGCGGGCTCCGAAGTGACATCCTAGAGCGAGTGAATGTCCTGAAGTTGGAGACCTACATCGGGGTGCTTGACCGGGCCATCATATCAGAGGCTAACATAGCTAGACAAGCTAAGCCAACATCAGGATGGAAAGGCAACAAAAGACAAGGCTTCTTTTCGAAGAAGAAATTTTTGAAAAAACAAAACACGGGCTCCTTAACTACTTCAAGTCCTTCCCGAGACACAGCCCCCATGTGCAACATTTGTAGCAAAAGGCACCGTGGAGTCTGTTACCGTGCATCGGGAGCCTGTTTTAGGTGTGGGAAACAAGGGCATATAGCTCGAAATTGTAATCAGAATAGTGGGAAGATAGCTGCTAGCTCCACTGCATCGATCCCAAAGCCGGGAAACACTTTAAGATCTGCTACCACTGGGGATGCAGTGAGACAGGGGAGAGTTTTTGCACTCGTTCCGGGCGATACACGGAATGCCAATGCCGTTGTCTCAGGTACTATCTCAATATGTAATCAGGATGCTTTTGTGTTAATTGATTCTAGATCAACGCACTCATTTGTGACATATGCATTTGCATCTAGACTGAAAAGACCCCTAGAATTGTTGCCATATTTGTTATGTGTGTCTGCTCCATCGGTGGAATCTGTGTTATGTGACTATATATATCGGTTTTGTGACATGCATATTGAGGATGCTACCCTATATATAGATTTGTTGCCCTTAAACTTTAGACACTTCGATGTAATTTTGGGCATGGATTGGTTGACCAAATATTGTGCCACTATAGATTGTGTGACAAAGAGGGTTGTGTTTAAACCACCAGAACAGAAAGAGATTGTGTTTGTGGGAAATGGGGTAGTGCCTCCACCATATTTGATATCTGCAATGAAAGCATGTAAATTGATCAGGAAGGGGTGCCAGGGTTATTTGTGTTATGTATTGACTGAACAATCCGTGAATGTTGAATTGAATGATATTCCCATTGTTAGAGAATTCCCAGATGTGTTTCCAAATGAATTACCAGGGGAATTGGTAGACAGGGTGTCACGACCCGAACCCGCCCCCATGGGTTAAGGACGTAACCGGCCAGTAATCCTAAGATTACCTACGGCCTCAAACCAAAACAGACTTAACACATCAGAGTAAAGGGGCCAAAAGGGAAGCAAAATTTAAAACTTTGTCCATAGAGCTGTGCTTACATGGCACATCAAAACAAACCATACATATGTACGTTAATAACTCACAACAAAAACATAGCGACATAGGTTCTGTACAGACAGGATCATCCAAAACTAAGTCAACCCATAAAAACTATAAGCAGACATATACAAAACTTCGCCAACCTGACAAAATGTAAATACATAACAAAAAGGCGAAGACGGGTCTCGTGCGTGAGACACAAGGGCTGACTCTCTCAAAACCTTAGTTGTTCCATACAGACTTCACTGAGACTGGGTCTGGACTTCTCTTGGCTCACCTACAAACACATGAATGAGCGTGAGCGATAGCCCAGTGAATAATATCAAATCAAATACAGAAGTTACATAACAATGTAGAACAACACGTTCCAAACGGCCTTAGGCCCAATTCATATTTCCATTTAACAGATATATAACTATATGAAATTCAAATCAAGTGACTGTAGTTCTAAACATTCTGGCCTTTGGCCCATTCAGATTTGCATTCCTGTCAAAACGGCCTTTGGCCCACTCATCCATGTCAAAACGGCCTTTGGCCTACTCATCCATGTCAAAACGGCCTTTGGCCCATTCATTTACATCAAAACGGCCTTTGGCCCATTCATTTATGCCAAAACGGCCTTTGGCCCATTCATTTACATCAAAACGGCCTTTGGCCCATTCATTTATGTCAAAACGGCCTTTGGCCCATTCATTTATGTCAAAACGACCTTAGGTCCATTCATATATGTCAAAACGACCTTCGGTCCACCCATTTCTATCAAAACGACCTTCGGTCCATTCATATAGGTCTAAACGACCTTCGGTCCGTTCTTTTGTTATCAAAACGACCTTCGGTCCATTTATGTTTATCAAAACGACCTTTGGTCCATTTATATTTATTCCTGTCAGACTTTTGTCCACAATCCCAATTTATGTCAAAACGGCCTTTGGCCCATTCTTTTATGTCAAAACGACCTTGGGTCCATTTATGCATTCATATCGGACTTACGTCCACAATCCCAATTAGCAGTTCATAAAGCTTAAAAATGGGGTAAACAATTGGACATTCACAAGCATTCAAATATCGATATTACTCACAGTGATCGGCTTGTGGATTTGCCCTAGAGCTTGACCCTACACATTTCATGAACACAAAAGGGTCACTAACAGTTCAATCCGTTCTCTAATTCACATATTCCTCTTTAGGCTTTATTCTTAACTCGTTAACTCATTTACAATGCTCAATGCATGCCTAAGAGTGCTTACAAGTGAAAGAGGACGGAAAAATTATAACACAGAATGCATTTTCAAAGTTTCAGAAAACAGGGTCCCCGCTCGAGCGTGGACTTCCCCGCTCGAGCAGACCCTTAAGCCTGCAAAAGTACTGGTTACATCAAAAATACGCTCGAGCGTGGAATAGGACGCTCGAGCGAAAAGCCTGTCAAAATAGCTCCCCCGCTCGAGCGTGAATTACCCTGCTCGAGCGGACATCAAGTCTGCAAAAAGTACTGGGAGCACGCATTTCCTGCTCGAGCGTCAGGTTCCCTGCTCGAGCGGACCTCAAAATTCTGGAAAACCCAGAACCGTGTTCTTGAGCTCCAATTCGATTTTCCAGCTACATTACTTGCATGCAATGGCTCAAATCTCAAATATAATCATACCAACATGGTACCAATGCAAGATTATAACATTATGAAGCTCAATTTCTTGATTTATCTACATGCATGGCCCAAAATATGTCAAACTCAACACCAACATAACAAATCCATGCATTCAAGCTCATATCTTCTCAAATTGTACATGCATGTGATGAATTAGCCACATTCTCAACTTGGATAACCCAAATGGTGATCAAAACATGAGTTTCCTTTAACATTACATATGGATTACACACATTTGTGCACAAACATGCAATTTCACAGTAATTTCTTACATGCATGCACATATTAAGCTTCAATTCAACAATTCCAACACAATCTCATTTCAATCTTACTCTTGATCACCAAATTAGCTTGAACACACAAAATTACGAACTATAATCCAAGAATTACTCACCTAGAGGTTTTGATCTTCTAAGCTCTAGTCAATTCTTGAACTAAATCCCCAAAATTTCCAAGCTTTAAGCCAAATTGCACAATTTCTCTCCCTTTCTCTCACTAAGGCCGGCCCTCACTCTCTCACAATTGAATCCCTCAGATTTTTGAGTCCATAGGAGTTAAAGGGAGTGTAGTGCTCAATATATTAAGTCCCACTAAGTCAATATAATAATATAAAATAATGGGGTACTTAATTTATCATTTCAATCAGTTTGAATTGACCAGAATCAATTTCCAATTAAATTTCACCGTAGGCTCTAAATATTATGCCAACCACAATGGCGTAATCGATTTCGGGTTCTGTGGCCGATAAGGCCCTCAATTGAATTTCCAAAGCTGATTATCCAAACAGATATTCCTACGGTGAACAGATAGAACTTCAAACCACATATTTTCACATAGTGGAACACAAAATCATATCAAAATACATAATCACATCATGTTAAGGACCAATTAACATATTACGGAACAGGGGTATTACACAGGGAGATAGAATTTACTATTGAGACTGTGCCAGGCACCCAGCCTATTTCCAAAACTCCCTACAGGATGGCTACCGCCGAAATGAAAGAATTAAAGGAACAGTTGCAAGACCTTCTTAATAAAGGGTTTATCCGGCCCAGCACTTCGCCTTGGGGCGCACCGGTGTTATTTGTGAAAAAGAAGGATGGTACTTTGCGCCTGTGCATTGATTATCGGGAATTGAACAAGGTAACGATAAACAACAAGTATTCCTTACCCCGTATTGATGACTTATTTGACCAGTTGCAGGGATCACAGGTGTTTTCTAAGATTGATTTGAGATCCGGGTATCATCAGCTGAAGGTTAAAGCAGAGGATGTCGAGAAAACCGCATTCAGAACGAGGTATGGTCATTTTGAGTTTCTTGTTATGCCATTTGGAGTGACTAATGCTCCGGCAGCATTTATGGACCTAATGAATAGAATTTTTAAAACCTACCTTGATGAGTTTGTTGTAGTCTTCATCGATGATATTTTGATATACTCTAAAGATAGACTTGAGCATGAACATCATTTGAGGACTGTTTTACAAATACTTCGGGAAAGGAAGCTATTTGCTAAACTAAAGAAATGTGAATTTTGGTTGGATGAGGTTGTTTTCTTAGGGCATGTGATCAACAAGGAAGGAATTTCAGTGGACCCGCAGAAAATAGAAGCAATTGTGAATTGGCCTACACCAACTAATGTGACAGAAATTCGCAGTTTCATGGGCTTGGCTGGGTACTACAGGAGGTTTGTAAAGGACTTTTCAAAATTAGCCGTGCCTCTTACCCAATTGACACGTAAGGGACAACCATTTGAGTGGAATAGTGAAAGAGAATAAGCCTTTCATGAATTGAAGACAAGATTGACCACTGCACCAATTTTGACACTACCTTCAGGTACGGAAAATTTCGTGATTTTCAGTGACGCATCTTATAAGGGTTTGGGTTGTGTGTTAATGTAGAACGGAAAGGTTATTGCTTACGCCTCCCAACAGTTGAGGCCACATGAGAAGAATTATCCAACACATGACCTAGAATTGGCCGTAGTTGTTTTCGCTTTGAATATCTGGCGGCATTACTTGTATGGGGCAAAGTGTGAAGTCTATACGGATCATAAGAGCCTGAAATACTTCTTCACGCAGAAAGAGTTGAATATGCGTCAGAGAAAGTGGCTAGAACTGATACAAGACTACGACCTAGAGATTCAGTACCATCCCGGGAAAGCTAATACAGTGGCTGATGCCTTGAGCAGAAAATCAACAGGGAGTATGGCTTGTTTGCTTACTGAACAAAGGGAGCTTTTGCAAGACTTTGAAAAGTCTGAAATTGAAGTGGTGGTATGTGAACAGGGCGGATTGATAGCCGCTATTACAGCCGAACCGGCAATTGTTGACGAAATCAAGCAGAAACAAAAAGGAGATGAGTTCCTCAGAAAGGTAATTGATGAATTTGAAGTAAGCCCAAAAGCAGAGTTCAGTGTCGAAAATGGAATGTTGAAATTTCGAAACCGAATATGTGTCCCGGATATTCCGGAGCTAAGGAAGAAGGTTTTAGATGAAACCCACAGATCTGTATTTGCTATGCATCCGGGTAACAACAAAATGTATCGGGATTTGAAACAAACCTATTGGTGGCCTAAAATGAAGAAAGAGATTGCAGAATATGTGTCCAAGTGCCTTCAGTGTCAGCAAGTTAAGGCTGAACATCAGAAACCAGGCGGTCTACTTCAACCTCTCCCTATTCCTGAGTGGAAGTGGGAACATGTGACTATGGATTTCGTTGTTGGCCTACCTCGGACTTCCCGAGGTATGGATTCTGTTTGGGTTGTGGTTGATAGACTGACTAAATCTGCACATTTTCTGCCTGTCAAAACTACATTTACTGCTTACAGGTTGGCTACTATTTATATTGATGAAATTGTCCGTTTACATGGAGTTCCGGTATCCATTGTGTCGGATAGAGATCCGAAATTTGTATCTAGATTGTGGAAGAGTTTGCAGGAAGCTATGGGAACAGAACTAAGGTTCAGTACTGCATTCCACCCACAGACAGATGGCCAGTCAGAACGAACGATACAAACTTTGGAAGATATGCTTCGCATGTGTGCTTTGGATTTTCAGGGGAGTTGGGAAGACTATTTGCCGCTTGTAGAGTTTGCTTATAATAACAGCTTCCACTCCAGCATCGGTATGGCACCATACGAGGCTTTGTATGGTAGGAGGTGTAGATCACCTATTTGTTGGACAGAGGTCGGGGACAGAGCTTTGCTTGGGCCTGAAATTGTACAAGACACCTCTGAAAAGATCAAAACTATTCGGCAAAGGCTCAAAACAGCTCAACACCGACAGAAGAATTATGCAGACGTTCAGAGAAGACCTCTTGAAGATGAGGTCGGCGACCATGTGTTCATTTGAGTTTCTCCGATGAAAGGCCAAGTCAGGTTTGGGAAAAAGGGCAAGTTGTCGCCCCGCTACATTGGGCCGTTCCAGATTTTGGAAAGGCTTGGTCCAGTTGCTTATAGGGTTGCCTTGCCACCGGGATTCGAGCAAATCCATAATGTGTTTCATGTGTCGATGTTGAGGGGTTACCTCCGAGACCTGTTACATGTGATTGATTACCACCGGGTAGCTATAGATGAGAATATGGAATACGCAGAGTGGCCGGAAAGAATTGTTGCCTGACAAGTGAAAGAATTGAGAAACAAGTCCATCCCAATGGTGAAAGTAGAATGGAAAGAGCACTACGGGACGGATGCCACGTGGGAAAAAGAGGAGGAAATGCGACTACGCTACCCACATTTGTTTTCCGACGAAGGTAACTTAAGTTTGGAGGACCAAACTTCCTAAAAGGGGGGAAGACTGTGATACCCCCGTTCTGCATTATGCTAAATTGGTCCTTAATTTGAATGTGCTTATATGTTCAGCCTGACTTTATGTGCCATTATGTGAATATATGTGATTTTGCAATTCTATCTGTTCACTGTAGGAATATTTGTTTGAGTAAACTACTTTGGAAATTTAATTGAGGGCCCTATCGGCCACAGAACCCGAAATTGATTACGCCATTGTGATCGGCATAATTTTTAGAGCCTACGGTGAAACTTAATTGGAAATTTATTCGGGTTAGATTAAACTGATTAAATTGAGGGTCTAGTGCCTCAATTATTTAATATTAATAATTTTAAGCTAGTGGGGCCATATAAGGGCCCTTGTTACATTCAATTCTCCTCCTTATATCATTTTGGCTGGAGTCTAACTCTCTAGAAAAGAGAGAGTCGACTTTGAGAGAGAGGGGAAGCACCATTGGGCATTTTGATTCAAGATTGTGGATTGGGAAGCTACACTCTAGAATTAACAAGAACGGGTGGAGATTGAAGCTCCTAGGTGAGTGATTAACCCTTAGTTCACGAATTTGTGTATGTAATAATGTTAATTCGAAGAGAATATCTGATCAAGAACATGAATGGTATTGAGTATGATGAATTTGAAGTTTATATGCACATGCATGCATAGAATTGTGCCATGAACTTGCATAATCAAGCATATGAGAAATTGGGTGTTGAATCATACATGCAAGTATGGTTTGGTCGAGCTTCATGGTTATGAGCACCATTTGTACCAATTGTAATAGAAATGGAGTCAAGGATTAGCATGCATGCATGATTGATGAAGATGTGAAGTTGGAATGCATGAATTAATTATGTTGGAAAATGAATTTGAGTCAAAATGGGCCATGCATGTAAGTAATTCTTGGGATTGAGCTTCATTATGTTGTGACTTGGGGTTTATGCCATGTTAGTGTATGTTTCTATGATATTTGAGCCGAAATCATGCATCTTGAACCTTTGAATTTCGAGTTGAAGCTCAAGAACACAGTTCTGGGTTTTCCAGAATTTTGAGGTCCGCTCGAGCGGGGAACATGACGCTCTAGCGGGAAATGCGTGCTCCCAGTACTTTTTGCAGACTTAATGTCCGCTCGAGCGGGGTAATTAACGCTCGAGCGTGGGAGCTATTTTGACAGGCCTTCCGCTCGAGCTTCCTATTTCACGCTCGAGCGTATTTTTGATGCAACCAGCACTTTTGCAGGCCTTGAGAACGGGGAAGTCCACGCTCGAGCGGGGACCCTATTTTCTGAAATCCTGTTTTTGCATTTGGTGTTCTGTTTTCCGTTCTGTCTCACTTGCAAGCACTCTTAGGCATATGTTAAGCATTGTAAATGAGTTAATGAGATAATAATAAAGCCTAAAGAGGAATATGTGAATTAAAGAACGGATTAAACTGTTAATGACCCTTTTGTGTTCATGAAACGTGTAGGGTCAAGCTCCAGGGCAAATCAACAAGCCGATCACTGTGAGTAATATCAATATTTGAAAGTTTGTCAATTTCCAATTGTGATTCCCTTATAAACTTTATGAACTGTTAATTGGGATGGTGGACTAAGGTCGTTTTGACAAGAATGAATGGACCGAAGGTCGTTTTGATGTATATGAATGGACCAAAGGTCGTTTGATAAGAATGAATGGACCGAAGATCGTTTTGATGTATATGAATGGACCAAAGGTCGTTTGATAAGAATGAATGGACCGAAGGTCGTTTTGATGTATATGAATGGACCAAAGGTCGTTTGATAAGAATGAATGGACCGAAGATCGTTTTGATGTATATGAATGGACCAAAGGTCGTTTGATAAGAATGAATGGACCAAAGGTCGTTTTGATAAGAATGAATGGACCAAAGGTCGTTTGAGAAGAATGAATGGACCGAAGGTCGTTTTGATGTATATGAATGGACCAAAGGTCGTTCTGTCATCAATGAGTGGGCTAAAAGCCGTTTTGACGTAAATGAATGGGCTGACAGCCGTTTTGACGTAAATGAATGGGCTAAAAGCCGTTTTGACGTAAATGGATGGGCCGAAGGCCGTTTTGACATAAATGAATGGGCCGGAGGCCGTTTTGACAAGAATGGAAACCTGAATGGGCCAAAGGCCAGTATGTTGGAACTACAGTCACTTGAACTAAATTTTGTATAAGTATATATATATCTGTGTTAAATAGAAGTATGAATTGGGCCCAAGGCCATTTGGAGCATGTTGTTCTACATATTGCCATGTAACTGTCATGTTTGATATTATTCATATTATTCACTGGGCTATCGCTCACGCTCATTCATGTGTTTGTAGGTGAGCCAAGGGAAGTCCAAACCCAGCCCCAGTGAAGTCTGCTAGGAGAAATCTGAGTTTTGAGGAAGTCAGCCTTGCGTCTCACTCTTGAGACCTACCTTGCCTTTTTGCTATGTACTTATGTTTTGTCCTGTTGGCAAGGGCCTAGTGTATATCTGTAAATAGCCCGTCATAGGTTGACTCGTTTTGAATGATCCTGTCTGTAATGAATTTTGTGAAACCGTAATTTTGAGGTGGATTATTAACGTAACTGATTATGGTCTGTTTGATGTGCATATAAGCACGGCTCTATGGACGAAGTTTTTAATTTTTGCTTCCGTTTGGCCCTTTTACTCTGACAAGTTATGTCTGTAGGATATGAGGCCGTAGGTAATCTCAAGATTGCTGGCCGGTTATGTCCTTAACCCATAGGGGCGGGTTCGGGTCATGACAAATTTACTAAGAATTTATTGGGAATTTACTCAATAATTTGCTGAGAATTTCCTGGGAATTTCCTGATTAATTTACCGAGAATTTAATGGTAATTTACTAAGTAATTTAATAAGAATTTACTTGGAATTTACTGAGAATTTACGTAGTAATTTACTGAGAATTTACTGGGAATTTACTGAATAATTTACTGACAATTTACTATGTAATTTATTGAGAATTTACTGAGTGATTTACTGAGAATTTTTGGGAATTTACCGAGTAATTTAATGAAAATTTACTAGAAATTTACTGTGTAATAAAATGAGAATTTTTTATGAATTTACTAAGAATTTACCGCGAATTTATTGTTAGTTAATGAGAATTTATTCGGAATTTACTGAGTAATTTATTGAGAATTTACTGGAATTTACTGATTAATTTACTGAGAATTTTCTGAAAATTTACTGAGTAATTTAATAATAATTTACTGGAAATTTACTGAGAATTTACTAGGAATTTACTTAGTAATTTATTGAGAATTTATTGGGAATTTGCTCAGTAATTTACAGATAATTTAATGGAAATTTACTGAGTAATTTACTGACAATTTACTGGGAATTTACTGAGTAATTTACTCAGAATTTACTGGGCATTTACTGAGTAATTTACAGAGAATTCATTGGAATTTACTGAGTAACTTATTGGGAATTTACTAAGTAATTTACTCTGAATTTACTAGGAATTTACTGAGAATCCACTGGGAATTTACTAAGTAATTTTGTGAAAATTTGCTGGGAATTTATACAGAAATTTACTGAGAATTTAGTGGGAATTTACTAAGTAATTTTCTGAGAATTTATTAGCAATTTATTGAGAATTTACTGGGAAATTTACTCAGTAATTTATTGAGAATTTAATGGCAATTTACTGAGAATTTACTAAGTAATTTATTGAGAATGAACTGGAAATTTACTGAGTAATTTACTAAGAATTTACTGGGAATTTCGCAGAGAATTTACTGAGTAATTTACTAAGAATTTACGGGGACTTTACTTTGTAATTTACTGGGATTTGACTGAGTAATTTACTAAGAATTTACTGGGAATTTACTAAGAATTTGCTGAAAATTTACTGAGTAATTTGTTGGTAATTTACTAAGTAATTTACTACGAATTTACTGATAATTTACTGCGAATTTACTGAGTAATTTATTGGAAATTTACTCAGTACCTTATTAAGAATTTACAGAGAATTTATTGAGAAATTGCACAGTAATTTTCTGAGAATTTATTGGGAATTTACTGAGTAATTTACTGAGAATTTATTGGGAATTTACTGAGAATTTACTGGGAATGTACTCAGTAATTTATTGAGAATTTGCTAAGAAATTACTGAGAATTTAATCAGTAATTTGCAGAGAATTTACTGAGTAATTTACCGAGAATTTGCTCGAAATTTAAGGAGTAATTTACTGAGAACTTACTGGGAATTTTCTTAGAATTTACTGAGAATTTTGTGAAGAATTTACTGGTAATTTTCAGAGTAATTTACTGATAATTTACTGAAAATTTACTGTGTAATTTACTGAGTATTTAATGAGAATTTATTGCGAATTTATAAAATAATTTACTGATAATTTACTGGGAATTTACTGAGTCGTTTAATGAGAATTTACTTGGAATTTACTAAGTAATTTACTGGGAATTGATACAGTAATTTACTCACAATTTAATTGGAATTTACAGAGTAGTTACTTGAGAATTTATTTGGAATTAACTGAGTAATTTACTGAGAATTTACTGGGAATTTAGTGAATAATATACTTATAGTATACTAAGTAATTTACTAGGAATTTACTGAGTAATTTACTCGGAATTTGCTTAGTAATTTACTGAGAATTTATTGAGAATTTACTGGGAATTCATTGAGTAATTTACTCAGAATTCACTAGGAATTCACTGAGTAATTTACTGGGAATTTACTGAGTAATTTACTGGGAATTTCCTAGCAATTTACTAGCTAATTTACTGAGAATTTACTATGAATGTATTGAGTAATTTATTAGGAATTTACTGAGTAATTTACTGAGAATTTAGTGGGAATTTCGTGAGTAATTTTATTGAGAATTTATTGGAAATTTACTAAGAATTTACTGGGAATTTATTGAGAATTTACTGGGAATTTATTGAGTAATTTATAGGGAATTTACTGAGTAATTTATTGAGAATTTATTGAAAATTTAGTGAGTAATTTACATGGAATTTATTGGGAATTTCCTGAGAATTTACTGGGAATTTACTAAGTAATTTTCAGAAAATTTACTGAGAATTTACTGAGTAATTTACTGAGAAATTACTGGGAATTTTCTGAGTAATTTACTAAGAATTTACTGAGTAATTTGCTGGAAATTTACAAAGTAATTTATTGAGAATTTACTGAGTAATTTACTCAGAATTTACAGGGAATTTACCGAGTAATTTACTGAGTAATTTACTGGGAATTTACTAAGAATTTACTGAGTAATTTTTTTAGAATTTATTTACAATTTACTGATAATTTACTTGCAATTTTCGAAAAATTTACTTAGTAATTTATTGAGAATTTAATGCAAATTTATCGAGAATTTATTGGTAATTTACTAAGAATTTATTAGAAATTTACTGAGTAATTTACTAAAAATTTACTTAGAATTTACAGCGAATTTACATTGTAATTTACTGAGAATTTACTAGTAATTTACTGAGTAATTTTTTGAGAATTTATTGGGAATTTACTGAGTAATTTACTGAGAATTTATTGGTAATTTTCTGGAAATTTACTGAGTAATTTACTGGGAATTTACTAACAATTTATTGGGAATTTACTGAGTAATTTATTGAAAATTTAGTAGAAATGTCACGACCCCAAACCGCCCCTAGTAGTTTGGTGCCGTGATGGCCAGTAATCCGAGATTACCGAAGGCCAACTTTCAAAATTCACACACAATCAGAGTATAGATATAGGGGGCTCACAAGTGCGGAAGCAATAATCTAAAATACAAGTAGCCCATAAGAGCAGTGCATAAGTCAAATGGAATGGCGTACATCTTTACATAGCTTTACAACTTGAATACAAATAAAATAAAGTACAAAATACATATTACATCTTAACAAAAGGCTTTACAAGCCGACATGATCGAAATACATAAGCATCAAAATTGCCGACATAAACAAAACACTTGAGTTACAAATTATGGAACATAATCTTCGGGATTGCCGACATCCTTACAGCCGACATAACATGCATACAAAACACACATTTCGGCGAAGCCGACTTCTTGCTTGTTACCTACATATATATATAGGGAGGGTGAGCTTGGATACTCAGTGAATGGTACAAGTAATAAAGGGGTTAGATGAATGATTCCCGAGGTCTTTCAAAACATTACATAATATATCTTTGTCAAAACCATACTTATCATAGCTTATACAAAACATGAGATAAATCTTGTTCATCAAACTTGATCTTACAAAACTTACATACTTAACATGCGTCAAATCTTATAACATAACCTCGGCATCGAACGCACCCGTTCATAGTACGTTGGCGGCCGATATCTTAACAAGGGTGTTACTTAGGCTTAACGTCCCCTAACACGAAAGGACTATGCTACATAGGCTTAAAGTCCCCTAGCACGGAAGGACTATGCTACATAGGCTTAAAGTCCCCTAACACGAAAGGACGGTGTTACTTAGGCTTAACGTCCCCTAACACGAAAGGACGGTGTTACTTAGGCTTAACGTCCCCTAACACGAAAGGACGGTTCCAAGAATGTCATCCAAAACAAAGCTTATACTTGATACATAAAATAGGGATATCATTCATGCTTAACAGATACTTTTATCAAAACAAGGCAAAGATTTATCAAAACCTTAAGAACATAACTTTATTAAAAATACCACTCACATTAGTTCTTGGGACGCCGGGGTCAAGGCAAAGGTCCAAGTCCTACAAACACATGGCAAAGCATACTGAATGCACTTCTCAAACTAGTCTCACATGCATGCAAATAATCTCGGGAAAATATGCTGGAAGTCAAAACACTGTTTTACATATCAGGAAGACATGCTGGGTACCAACCAGGTCTTTACCGAGGTCCCACACCTCCTGGCCGAGGTGTGGCTACCTAGGCTTCGGCATGCGACTGCATGCCGAGGTGCGCACAAGACAATTAAAGGTGTAAGCGATCATGCAAGGTAGGCCAAGGTGAGATACGATGCTTGGCCTAAGTGTGAGGTCTAGGTGAGAGTGATCTCGGCAACTACACCTCGGGAAGTGAAGTCTGGAGATCTGGGTTTCCACCCGTGAAGAACAGGAAGAACATGAACATGAAGATCATAAAGAACATGCATGCTAAAATCATGACTTCTTTATAACAAAAATCTGGGATTCATGCTATGAGTTCGAAAACATGGACCTGGGTATCCATACTTGAAAATCATGCGAAAACAAACACAAAAACATGGATCTAGGCATGAGCCTTCGGATCAAAACATGACTTTTCTTGAAGAACACATGAATGCCATTTTTTCTTTCTAAAACTGAACTTCAAAGCAATGTATGGCTTACAAATCATATTCAATCATGCAATGCAATAACATAAACATGAATAACAACATGAGCAGATCAAGAATCTAACCTTAGAACACGGATCTAACGGTTCGATCTCTAGGAATCAAGCTTAGAAATCCACTCTCTCTCAAGAACTCTTCTTCCTCTCCTAGAGCTTCTCTCTCCTCTTCAAAACAAGTATACAACAAAATGATGGTTTCTCTCTCTATCGGCTGACTTAACTCTCAGCTCGGACGCGTGGCAGCGGCTGATTGGTTCTCTTCAAAAAGGTGATAGATTGACAAGACAAGACTATGACAAAGCGTATCTAACAAGCTACTCGGTATGGCACTCCGGCAAGTGGTGACATCGGCTAAGGACAAAGCCTCGGCAACTAAGGTGACACTGACCTCGGCTAAGAAGGACGACACTTGACTAAGCTGTGCCACACCTTGGCCTAGATGTGCCACACCTCGGTCTAGGTCATACCACTCCAGGACAAGATCACTCAGGTGCAAAGGTAACATCTCGGCCTAGATGATACACATCTCGGCCTTGGTGATTCACACCTCGGCCTAGATAATGACATCTCGGCCAATATGCCAGGGCAAAGGTGGAGGTCAAACAAAGGGGTTCCAAGATACTTCTAGACTGAAGATGACCTCGGCTAGGAATGATCTAGGCTTAACATAACCTAGGCTTGGCACGACTTCGGCTAAACATAACTTAGGCTCGGGGTACCAAGGAAGGAACAAAGCAAGCACACAACACTTAGACAAATCACATAGACATCAAAACAAGGCATGGATCTTACTTAGGCAAAACAAGTCATAATTATGCAAATGCAAGCTTAATGGGTCATAATCATACCAATGTTCATGAACATGACTACGACATAAATATGGGTTATTACAAGAAATTTACTAAGAATTTACTCAGTAATTTGCAGAGAATTTACTTGGAATTTACTGAGTAATTTACTGAGAATTTGCTGGAAATTTATGGAGTAATTTACTGAGAATTTATTGGGAATTTACAGAGTAATTTACTGCGAATTTACTGAGAATTTTTCGAAGAATTTATTGGCAATTTTCTGAGTAATTTACTGAGAATTTACTACGTAATTTACTTAGAATTTACTTGGAATTTATATAGTAATTTACCAACAATTTACTGAGAATTTACAGAGTAATTTACTAAGAATTCACTAGGAATTTACTGAGAATTTACTGAATAATTTAATGAGAATTTACTGGGAATTTACTAAGTAATTTACTGAGAATTTACTGGGAATTTATACTGTAATTTACTCAAAATTTAATTGGAATTTACAGAGTAATTACCTGAGAATTTATGGGGAATTTACTAGGAATTTACTCAGTAATTTATTGAGAATTTATTGGGAATTTACTGAGTAATTTACTAAGAATTTACTAGAAATTTACTGAGAATTTACTCAGTAATTTGCAGGGAATTTACTAAGAATTTACTAAGTAATTTACTTAGAATTTGCTGGAAATTTACGGAGTAATTTACTGAGAATTTATTAGGAATTTACAGAGTAATTTACTTAGAATTTACTGAGAATTTTTTAGAGAATTTACTGGCAAGTTTCTGCATAATTTACTGAGAATTTACTGGGAATTTACACAGCAATTTACTGGGAATTTACAGAGTAATTTGCTGAGAATTCACTGTGAATTTACTAAGAATTTACTGTGTAATTTAATGAGAATTTACTAAAAATTTACTAAGTAATTTACTGAGAATTTACTGGGAATTTATACAGTAATTTACTCACAATTTAATTGGAATTTACAGAGTAATTACCTGAGAATTTATTAGTAATTTACTGAGAATTTATTAGGAATTTCCAGTGTAATTTACTGAGAATTGATTGGGAATTTATTGAGTAATTTACTGAGAATTTACTGAGTTATTTACTGAGAATTTATTGAGTAGTTTTCTGGGAATTTACTGAGTAATTTAATGATAATTTACTAGGAATTTACTGAGTAGTTTACTGAGAATTAATTGAGAATTTACAGAAAATTTACTAAGAATTTACTTCTTTTTTTTATCGAAATAGTTATTTCATTTAATAAAGCCAAAACGGCAATTACAAGAGTCCATATAACCCAAAACTTACACCAAACAAAGAGAAAATAATGCAAGAAGCACCAAGGAAGAAGGCTATGAAAATATTCAGACGTACATATCGTACTCGTGCATGTACTGGGAAGCAAAGTCGATCATAAATGTTCGACAATAGAGCATGTCCGAAATAAATCATAGATCCCAACCACAATGAGGGTAAGCTAAACAAAGACGCACATATGGACTCTAAGAACCAAACAAACCAAAAACAACACAAACAAAAGAAAAGAAAAACAAAAAACAAACAAAAGTAAAACCAAACAAGATAGACCAACGACCCAGCAAATCCGACAGCAGCGTCGGCAAATCTGGCGATGGAGAAGATCGGCAAGGAATAGGCGGCAGAGAAGAGTCGGTGAAGGCGGTGGCTAAGGCGAATTCGGCGTCGGCAAAAGAGGGAGGAAGAGAAGGTGGTGGCTATGGACAAGACGGCGATGGAGAAGACGAATCCGACCGGCGAGGAAGAGAAGGGAGTGGCAATGGAGAAGACGGCGGTGCAGAGGCGGTGAAGGCGTGGATCTGAGAAGGCCACTCCCGGAGTGAATGGGTGGGGCAAAACACCTCACAAAGGAGGGAGAGAATGGAAAGCAAAGCTTCCAAGTTATGGGAAAGCAAAAAAGGAAATGAAAGAGCAAAAGAGGGGGTACGGGTAGGGAGAGGGGAGAGGAGCCCGGAGGCCACCGAAAGCCCCTCCCCCACCACCAGCAACCACCAACTCGGAAAACCCTAGGGGAAGAAAAGTTTAGAGAGAGAAGCTCTCAAACTAGAGAGAGAGTGGGTGTGCAATTACTAAGAATTTATTTAGTAATTTACTGAAAATTTATTGGGAATTTACTGACAACTTCTGGGAATTTATTGAGAAATTTAATAAGAATTTACTGAGAATTTACTGGGAATTTACTTGAAATATACTGTGAATTTACAGAGTAATTTATTGAGAATTTATTGGGAATTTACTCGGTAATTTGCTGAGAATTTACTGGGAATTTCTTGATTAATTTACTGAGAATTTAATGGTAATTTACTAATTAATTTAATAAGAATTTACTTGGAATTTATTGGAAATTTACTTTGTAATCTAATGAGAATTTACTGCGTAATTAACTGAGAATTTATTGAGTGATTTAAAGAGAATTTATTGGGAATTTACTGAGTGATTTAATGAGAATTTACTGGAAATTTATTGAGTAATACAATGAGAATTTATTAGGAATTTACTGAGAATTTATTAGAAATTTACTGAGAATTTGCTGGGGATTTACTGAGTAATTTACTGAAAATTTACTGGGAATTTACTTAGTAATTTAATGAGAATTTACTGGAAATTTACTGAGTAATTTACTGACAATTTACTGGAAATTTACACAGTAATTTACTGAGACTTTACTAGGAATTTACTAAGTAATTTACTCAGAATTTGCTGGGAATTTACTGAGTAATTTTCTCAGAATTTACTAGGAATTTACTGAGAATTCACTGGGAATTTACTGAGTAATTTACTAAGAATTTGCTGGGAATTTACACAGTAATTTACTGAGAATTTACTGGGAATTTACTAAGTAATTTTATAAGAATTTATTGGCAATTTACTGAGAATTTACTGCAAATTTACTCGAAATTTACTGAAAATTTACTCCGTAATTTATTGAGAATTTAATGGTAATTTACTAAGAATTTAATAGTAATTTACTGAGTAATTTACTAAGAATTTACTGGGAATTTACTTAGTAATTTACTAAGAATTAACTGAAAATTTACTGGGTAATTTATTAAGAATTTTCTGGGAATTTCGCAGAGAATTTACTTGGAATTTACTGAGTAATTTACTGAGAATTTATGGGGAATTTACTCAGCAATTTACTGAGAATTTACTGGGATTTGACTGAGTAATTTACTAAGAATTCACTGGTTATTTACTGAGAATTTACTGGAAATTTATTGAGTAATTTACACGAATTTACTGAGTAATTTACTGAGAATTTTCTCAGTGACTTACTGAGAATTTATTGAGAATTTATTTTCAATTTACTGAGTAATTTAATAAGAATTTACTGAGTAATTCACTGAGAATTTACTGAGTAATTTACTGTGAATTTAATGCGAATTTACACAGTAATTTTTTGAGAAATTACACAGTAATTTTCTGATAATTTATTGGGAATTTACTGAGTAATTCACTGGGAATTTACACAATAATTTATTGAGAATTTTATAGGAATTTACTGAGAATTTAATAAGTAATTTGCAGAGAATTTACTATGAATTTACTGAGTAATTTACTAACAATTTGCTCGAAATTTTCGGAGTAATTTACTGGGAATTTACAAAGTAGTTTACTGAGAATTTACTGCGAATTTTGCGAAAAATTTTCTTGCACTTTTTTGAGTAATTCAATGAGAATTTACTGGAAATTTATTGTTTAATTTACTGAGTATTTAATCAGAATTTATTGTGAATTTATACAGTAATTTACTGATAATTTGCTGGAAATTTATAGAGTAATTTACTAAGAATTCACTGGGAATTTATTGAGAATTTACTAAGTAATTTAATGCGGGAATTTACTAAGTAATTTACTGTGAATTTATACAGTAATTTACTCACAATTTAATTGGAATTTATAGAGTAATTACCTGAGAATTTATTGGGAATTTACTGAGAATTTATTGAAAATTTACTGAGTATATTTATAATAATTTACCGAGAATTTACTGGGACTTTACTTAGTAATTTATTGAAAATTTATTGAGAATTTACTGAGCAATTCATTGGAAATTTACGGGCAATTTACTGATAATTTACTGGAAATTATAGAGTAATTTACTGAGAATTAATGGGAATTTACTCAGTAATTTGCTGAGAATATACTGGGAATTTCCTGATTAATTTACTGAGGATTTAATGATAATTTACTGAGTAATTTAATAAGAATTTACTTGGAATTTGCAGAGAATTTACTTAGTAATTTACTTAGAATTACTAGCAATTTACTGTGTAATTTTCTGAGATTTTACTGCGTAATTAACTGAGAATTTACTGAGTAATTTAATGAGAATTTACTGAAAATTTATTGAGTAATAAAATTAGAATTTACTGAGAATTTACCAGCAGTTTACTGAGAATTACCTGGAATTTACTGATTAATTTACTGAGAATTTACTAGGAATTTATCTAGTAATTTACTGAGTAATTTAATAATAATTTACGGGCAATTTACTTAGTAATTTACTGAGAATTTACCGTGAATTTACTTAGTAATTTACCGTGAATTTACAGAGTAATTTACTAAGAATTTACTGAAAATTTACTTAGAATTTACGGGGAATTTACCGAGTAATTTATTGAGAATTCACTGGGAATTTACTGAGTAATTCACTGCGATTTTACTGGGAATTAAATGAGTAATTTACTAAGAATTTACTGAGTAATTTACTGAGAATTCACTGCGAATTTACTGAGGAAATTATTCAGAATTTGGTTGGAATTTACACAGTAATTTACTGGGAATTTACTAAGTAATTTTCTGAGAATTTACTTGCAATTTACTGACAATTTACTCAGTAATTTATTGAGAATTTAATGGGAATTTACTGAGTAATTTAATGAGAATTTACTGGGAGTTTACTGAGTAATTTACTAAGTATTTACTTAGAATTTCGCAGAGAATTTACTGATAATTTACTGAGTAATTTTCTAAGAATTTTTTGGGAATTTTGCAGAGAATTTAATGAGAATTTACGGAGTAATTTACTAAGAATGTACTGGGAATTGACTCAGTAATTTACTGGGAATTTACAAAGTAATTTTCTGGTAATTTATTGGAAATTTACTGAGTAATTTACTACGGATTTACTGTGAATTTGCTACGAATTTACTGCGAATTTATTGTGAATTTACTTTGAATTTACTGAGTGATTTAATGCGAATTTACTTAGTAATTTACTTAGAATTTACTACGAATTTACACAGTAATTCACTGTGAATTTACTAAGTAATTTACTGCGAACTCGTTAGTAATTTTCTGGGAATTTACAGAGTAATTTGCTGGGAATTTACTAAGTAATTTACTGAGAATTTACTGGGAATTTACTGACAATTTATTGGGCATTTACTGAGTAATTTACTGAGAATTTACTTAGAATTTTGCAGAGAATTTACTTGGAATTTACTGAGTAATTTACTGAGAATTTGCTGAAAATTTACGGAGTAATTTACTGAGAATTTATTGGGTATTTATAGAGTAATTTACTGAGAATTTTTTGGAGAATTTACTGGCAATTTTCTGTGTAATTTACTGGGAATTTACTACATAATTTACTTAGAATTTAATGAGAATTTACTGGGAATTTATATAGTAATTTATCAACAATTTACTGTGTAATTTACTAAGAATTCACTGGGAATTTACTGAGTAATTACCTGAGAATTTATTAGGAATTTAATGAGTAATTTACTTAGAATTTACTGGGAATTTACTCAGAATTTACTGAGAATTTACTGTGTAATTTAGTGAGAAATTACAGGGAATTTACTGAGTAATTTACTGAGAATTTACTGAGTTATTTAATAAGAATTTACTGAGTAATTTACTGGGAATTTACTGAGTTATTTTGTGATAATTTATTAGGAATTGACTGAGTAATTTACTGAGAATTTACTGAGAATTTACGGGAAATTTACTGAGAATTTGCTTAGTAATTTACTGAGAATTTATTGGGAATTTACTTACAACTTACTGGGAATTTATTGAGAAATTTAATAAGAATTTACTGGAAATTTACTTATTAATTTACTGGAAATTTACTGTGAATTTACAGAGTAATTTACTGAGAATTGATTGGGAATTTACTGGGAATTTCTTGATTAATTTATTGAGAATTTAATGGTAATTTACTAATTAATTTAATAAGAATTTACTTGGATATTACTTAGTAATTTAATGAGAATTTACTGAAAATTTACTGAGTAATTTACTGAGAAATTACTGCGTAATTAACTGAGTGATTTACTGAGAATTTATTGGGAATTTACTGAGTAATTTAATGAGAATTTACTGGAAATTTACTGAGTAATACAATGAGAATTTACCAGGAATTTACTATGAATTTACTTAAAATTTTCTAGCAATTTACAGAGAATTTGCTGGGAATTTACTGAGTAATTTATTGGGAATTTACTGATTAATTTACTCGGAATTTACTGAGTAATTTAATAATAATTTACTAGGAATTTAATGAGAATTTACTGAGTAATTACCTGGGAATTTATTAGGAATTTAATGAGTAATTTACTTACAATTTACTGGGAATTTACTCAGTATTTTACTCAGAATTTACTGAGAATTTACTGTGTAATTTACTGAGAAATTACAGGGAATTTACTGAGTAATTTACTGAGAATTTACTGAGTTATTTAATAAGAATTTACTGAGTAATTTGCTGGGAATTTACTGAGTTATTTTGTGATAATTTATTAGGAATTGACTGAGTAATTTACTGAAAATTTACTGGGAATTTACGGGAAATTTACTGAGAATTTGCTTAGTAATTTACTGAGAATTTATTGGGATTTTACTTACAACTTACTGGGAATTTATTGAGAAATTTAATAAGAATTTACTGGAAATTTACTTATTAATTTATTGGGAATTTACTGTGAATTTACGGAGTAATTTACTGAGAATTGATTGGGTATTTACTAGGAATTTCTTGATTAATTTACTGAGAATTTAATGGTAATTTACTAATTAATTTAATAAGAATTTACTTGGATATTACTTAGTAATTTAATGAGAATTTACTAAAAATTTACTGAGTAATTTACTGAGAATTTACTGCGTAATTAACTGAGTGATTTACTGAGAATTTATTGGGAATTTACTGAGTAATTTAATGAGAATTTACTGAAAATTTACTGAGTAATACAATGAGAATTTACCAGGAATTTACTATGAATTTACTGAAAATTTTCTGGCAATTTACAGAGAATTTGCTGGGAATTTACTAAGTAATTTACTGGGAATTTACTGATTAATTTGCTCAGAATTTACTGAGTAATTTAGTAATAATTTACTGGGAATTTAATGAGAATTTACTGAGTAATTATCTGTGAATTTATTAGGAATTTAATGAGTAATTTACTTAGAATTTACTGGGAATTTACTCAGTATTTTACTCAAAATTTACTGAGAATTTGCTGTGTAATTTACTGAGAAATTACAGGGAATTTACTGAGTAATTTACTGAGTTATTTAATAAGAATTTACAGAGTAATTTATTGGGAATTTACTGAGTTATTTTGTGATAATTTATTAGGAATTGACTGAGTAATTTACTGAGAATTTACGGGAAATTTAATGGGAATTTGCTTAGTAATTTACTGAGAATTTATTGGGATTTTACTTACAACTTACTGGGAATTTATTGAGAAATTTAATAAGAATTTACTGAAAATTTACTTATTAATTTACTGGGAATTTACTGTGAATTTACGGAGTAATTTATTGAGAATTGATTGGGAATTTACTAGGAATTTCTTGATTAATTTACTGAGAATTTAATGGTAATTTACTAATTAATTTAATGAGAATTTACTTGGATATTACTTAGTAATTTAATGAGAATTTACTAAAAATTTACTGAGTAATTTACTGAGAATTTACTGCGTAATTAACTGAGTGATTTACTGAGAATTTATTGGGAATTTACTGAGTAATTTAATGAGAATTTACTGGAAATTTACTGAGTAATACAATGAGAATTTACCAGGAATTTACTATGAATTTACTGAAAATTTTCTGGCAATTTACAGAGAATTTGCTGGGAATTTACTAAGTAATTTACTGGGAATTTACTGATTAATTTACTCGGAATTTACTGAGTAATTTAATAATAATTTACTGGGAATTTAATGAGAATTTATTGAGTAATTTACTAACAATTTACTGGAAATTTACAGAGTAATTTACTGAGACTTTACTAAGAATTTACAGAGTAATTTACTCAGAATTTATTGAAAATTTACTGGGAATTTACTGAGAATTCATTGGGAATTTACTGAGTAATTTTTTGAGAATTTGTTGGGAATTTACACATTAATTTGCTGAGAATTTACTGGGAATTTAATTAGTAACTTTCTAAGAATTTATTAGCAATTTACTGAGAATTTATTGGGAATTTACTCGGAATTTTCTGAAAATTTACTAAATAATTTATTGAGAAATTAATGAGAATTTACTGAGAATTTACTAGTAATTGACTAAGTAATTTATTGCGAATTTACTGGGAATTTACTGAGTAATTTACTAAGAATTTCGTAAAGAATTTAGTGAGTAATATACTGAGAATTTATTGGGATTTGACTGAGTAACTTACGAAGAATTTACTGGTTATTTACTAAGAAATTATTAGGAATTTACTAAGTAATTTACTGGTAATTTACTGAGTAATTTACTACGAATTTACTGCGAATTTTCTGAGAATTTACTACGAATTTATTGAGTAATTTTCTGGGAATTTACTCAGTAACTTACTGAGAATTTACTGAGAATTTGTTGAGAATTTATTTTGAATTGACTGAGTAATTCATTGAGAATTTACTGAGTAATTTGCTCCGAATTTACACAGTAATTTGTTGAGAATTTACACAGTAATTTTCTGAGAATTTATTGGGAATTTACTGAGTAATTTACTGAGAATTTATTTGGAATTTACTGGGAATTTACTGAGTAATTGACTGAGAATTTACACAGTAATTTATTGAGAATTACTACAAATTTGGTGAGAATTTAATTAGTAATTTGTAGAGATTTTATTGGGAATTTACTGGGTTATTTATTAAGAATTTGCTCGAAATTTTTGGAGTAATTTACTGGGAATTTACAGAGTAATTTACTAAGAATTTTGCAAAAAATTTACTGGCAATTTTCTTAGTAATTTAATGAGAATTTACTGGGAATTTACTGTGTAATTTACTAGGTATTTAATGAGAATTTACTGGGAATTTATACGGTAATTTACTAAAAATTTACTGGGAATTTACAAAGTAATTTACTGAGAATTCAGTGGGAATTTATTGATAATTTACTGAGTAATTTAATGAGAATTTACAGAGAATTTACTAAGCAATTTACTCACAATTTAATTGGAATTTACAGAGTAATTACATGAGAATTTATTCAGAATTTACTGAATAATTTAATAATAATTTATTGGGAATTTATTGAGAATTTACTGGGACTTTACTTAGTAATTTACTGAGAAGTTACCGAGTAATTTATTGGGAATTTACGAGCAATTTACTGAGAATTTATTGGGAATTTACTCAGTAATTTGTTGAGAATTTACGGGGAATTTCCTGATTATTTTACTGAGAATTTAGTGGTAATTTACTGAGTAATTTAATAAGAATTTACTTAGAATTTACTAAGAATTTACTGCGTAATTAACTGAGAATTTACTGAGTAATTTAATGAGAATTTACTGGAAATTTACTCAGTAATTTACTGGGAATTAACTGAAAATTTATTGAGAATTTATTGGGAATTCACTGAGTAATTTAATAATAATTTACAGGGAATTTACTTAGTAATTTACTGAGAATTTACCGAGAATTTACTTAGTAATTTACTGAGAATTTACTGATAATGTAACAACCCTCACTTCATCTTAGTCATGCTCTCATGCATTTATATGATTTTGTCTTGTTAAGCTTGCATTTCAAATCTTTTATTTGTTTTGCTTAAGTGTTACTGCATGCTTTGTTCCTTGCTTGGTGTGAGTTTAGCCAAGGTCATCCTAAGCCTGGGTCGCAGCTTTGAATCTCTTATACCTAGGACTATCTTGGAATCTTTTGGTTAACCTCCACTCGCACCTTGGCATATTGGCCGAGATGTCACTATCTAGGCCGAGGTGTTCATCACCAAGATCGAGATGTGTATTATCTAGGCCGAGATGTTGCCCCTGCACCTAGTGATCTTGTTCCTGGATTTATATGACCTAGACCGAGGTGTGGCACATCTAGGCCGAGGTGTGGCACAGTTAAGTCAAGTGTTGTCCTTCCTAGCCGAGATCATTGAGACCTTACTTGCTGAAGCTTTGTCCTTAGCCGAGATCATTACCTACCGGAGTGCCTATGCCATCTTGCTTGTTGAACACACTTTGTCATAGTCTTGTCTTTTCACTCAGTCACCTTTTTAGAAGAGCCAACCAGCCGATGCCACGTGTCCCAGCAGAGGGTTAAGTCAGTGAGCTGTTGAGAGACACATCATTTTGTATCATATCCTTGTCTTTTAGAGAGAGAGGCTCTAGGAAGAAGAATGAGGAGTTCTTAGAGAGGGAATGGATTTCCAAGCTTGATCTTCACACCTTGAGCCGTTAGATTCGTGTCTTGAGGTTAGAATCTTGACCTACTCTTGTTGTTCTTATTGTTCATCTAGCTGCATTGCATGATCGAGCACGATTTGTAAGCCATGCATTGATTTAAAGTTTGGTTTTAGAAAGAGAAAGTGATATTCATGTGTTCTTGAATAAAAACCTTGTTGATCCGAAAGCTTGCATCAAGATTCATGTTTTTGTGTTTGTCTTCATAAGATCTTTAAGTATGGGTACCCAGGTTCATGTTTTCGAACTCATCTCATGGAATCCCAGATTTCGTAATAACAAGTCGTGATTGAGCATTCATGTTTTTCATGTTCTTCATGTTCTTCAGCAGAGGGAAACCCAGATTTTCCCGACTTCATTTCCTTGAATGTGGCCATCGGGACCACACCTCTGCAAGGAGATGTGGGACCTTGACCAAGACCTGGGTGGTGCCCATTATGTTTTCCCGAGATGAGAAACAGTGTTTTGTTTGGCCCAACTTAGTTTTGAAGGAATGCCGAGATCATTTGCATTCATGTAAAGCTTGTTTGAGAGTGCATTCAATAGACTTTGCCATGTGTTTGTAGGACTTGGACTCTTGCTTTGACCCTGACGTTTGAAGAATTAAGTGAGTGGTATTTTTAATAAAGCTATGTTATGACATTTGATAAAGCTTTGCCTTGCTTGTTTTGGAAAAGTATTTATTAAGCATGAATGACTATCCCTATTTTGTGTATCAAGCATTAGCTTTGGTTTTGATAACATTCTTGACAAGTCCGTACATGCTAAGGGACTATAAGCATTTGTAGCACAAGTCTGTACGTGCTAGGGGACTCTAAACTTTTGTAGCACCTTTGATTATGTCATCCCTTGTATTATCGATGCTAGTAAGCACCCCTTAGAACTTTGAAAGATTTGATTGATGAATTCGTTTCATCCCATGTTTTGTTACAAAGCTATGATTATGTATTGTTTTGATGAAGATCTCGGATACCATTCATTCTAACCTTTATTAATTATATCATTCACTGAGTATCCAAGCTCACCCTCTCCTTATATATATGTAGGTAACGAGCAAGAAGGCGGTGACGCCTAGATGTGTTTTGCATGGTGTTTTGGATTCATACTTTTGTGACATCTTGAAGATTATGCTTCTTGGTTTAGTAATTTATGTCTTTTGTATATGTCGGCTTGAGAAGCCTTTTGATCAAGATGTAATATGTATTTATTTTATTTGTATTCAATTGTAAGACCATGTTAAGATATATGTCATTCATTTGATCTATGCACAGCTCTTATGGACTACTTAGATTTAAATTTTACTACTTCTGCACATGCATGCCCCATATGTATACTCTGATTGTGTGTGAATCTTTGCAAGTTGGCCTTTGGTAATCTCGAATTACTGGCTATCACGACACCATTCTACTAGGGGCGGAATGGGGTCGTGATAGATAATATTTTGGGAATTTACAGAGTAATATACTAAGAATTTATTGGAAATTTACAAAGTAATTCACTCAGAATTTACGGAGAATTTACCGAGTATGTTGCTACGAATTCACTGGGAATTTACTGAGTAATTTACCAAGAATTCACAGCAAATTTACTTAGGAAATTACTGAGAATTTGCTGGGAATTTACACAGTAATTTACTTAGAATTTACTAGGAATTTACTGAGTAATTTTTTGAGAATTTATTGGGAATTTAACAAGAATTTACTGGTAATTTACTGAAAATTTACTGGGAATTTACTGAGTAATTTACTAAGAATTTACTTGGAATTTCCCAAAGAATTTACTCGGAATTTACTGAGTAATTTACTAAGAATTTTCTGGGAATTTCGCAGAGAATTTAATGGGAATTTATGGAGTAATTTACTGAAAATTTACTGGAAATTTACTGAGTAATTTACTAAGAATTTACTTGGAATTTCCCAGAGAATTTACTGGGAATTTACTGAGTAATTTACTAAGAATTTTCTAGGAATTTCGCAGAGAAATTAATGGGAATTTACTGGAAATTTACTGAAAATATACTTAGTAATTTATTGAGAATTTACTAGTAATTTACTGAGAATTCACTGGGAATTTACTCAGTAATTTACTGAGAATTAACTGGAAATTTACTGAGTAATTTACTAAGAATTTACTAGGAATTTCGCAGAGAATTTACTGGGAATTTACTGAGTAATTTACTGAGAATTTATTAGGAATTTACTGAGAATTTACTGGGAATTTCATTAGTAATTTGCTGAGAATTTACTAGGAATTTACTGAGTAATTTACTGGGAATTTACGGGCAATTTACTGAGAATTTACTAGAAATTACAGAGTAATTTACTGAGAATTTATTCAGAGTTTACTCACTAATTTGCTAAGAATTTACTGAGAACTTCCTATTTAATTTCCTGAGAATTTAATGGTAATTTTCTTAGTAATTTACTGGGAATTTACTGAGTAATTTACTGGGAATTTACTGCGTAATTAACTGAGAATTTATCGAGTGATTTACTGAGAATTTATCGAAATTTTTTTGAGTAATTTAATTAGAATTTACTGAAAATTTGCTGAGTAATATAATGAGAATTTGCTGAGAATTTATTGGGAATTTACTGGAAATTTACTAAGTAATTTACTGGGAGTTTACTCAGTAATTTACTAAGAATTTACTGATTAATTTACTGTGAATTTAATGAGTAATTTACTGGGAATTACTTAGTAATTTACTAAGAATTTATTGGGAATTTACTTAGTAATTTACTGAGAATTTATTGGGAATTTAATCAGTAATTTACTGAGAATTTACTGGGAATTTACTGAATAATTTATTGAGAGTTTTCTGGGAATTTACTAGGAATTTATAGAGTAATTTACTGATAATTTACTGAGTAATTTACACATAATTTACGTGGAATTTACTGTGTAATTTACTGAGAATTTACTGGGAATTTACTAAGGAAATTACTGAGAATTTGCTGTGAATTTACACAGTAATTTTCTGAGAATTTACTGAGTAATTTTCTGAGAATTTATTTTGAATATACTGGCAATTTACTGAAAATTTACTCTATAACTTATTGAGAATTTAATGGGAATTTACTAATTAATTTACTAAGAATTTGTTGGGAATTTCGCAGAGAATTTAATTGGAATTTACGGAGTAATTTACTGAGAATTTACTGGGAATTGACTGAGTAATTTGCTAAGAATTTACTGAATATTTACTGAGAATTTACTGGGAATTTACTAAGTAATTTGCTGGTAATTTACCAAGAATTTACTAAATAATTTAATGAGAATTTACTTGGAATTTACTAAGTAATTTACTGAGAATTTTCTGGGAATTTATACAGTAATTTACTCACAATTTAATTTGAATTTACAAAGTAATTACCTGAGAATTTATTGCGAATTTACTGAGTAATTTTCTAAGAATTTTTTGGGAATTTACTGCCAATTTACAGGGAATTTACTGAGTAATTTACTGAGAATTTACTAAAAATTTACTGAGAATTTATTAGTAATTTACCGGGAATTTATTGAGTAATTCAATGAGAATTTAATAGGAATTTACTGAGTAATTTACTAGGAATTTACGGATAATTTACTGAGAATTACTTAGTAATTTACTGCGAATTTTTTTGGAATTTACTGACAACTTACTGGCAGTTTACTGAGAAATCTAATAAGAATTTACTGGGAATTTACTTAGAATTTACTGATAATTTACTGAAAATTTATTGAGAATTTACAGAGTAATTTACTGAGAATTTATTGAGAATTTACTCAATAATTTGTTGAGAATTTACTGGGAATTTCCCGATTAATTTACTGAGGATTTAATGGTAATTTACTAAGTAATTTAATAAGAATTTACTTGGAATTCACTGAGAATTTACTGGGAATTTACTAAGAACTTTTGGGAACTTACTGAGTAATTTAATGAGAATTTACTGAAAATTTACTGAGTAATACAATGAGAATATTTTATGAATTTACTAAGAGTTTACTGCAAATTTATTGGCAATTTAGTGAGAATTTATTCGAAATTTACTAAGTAATTTATTGATAATTTACTGGAATTTACTGATTAATTTACTGAAAATTTTCTAGAAATTCACTGAGTAATTCAATAATAATTTACTGGAAATTTACTACGAATTTACTTAGTAATTTATTGAGAATTTACTAGGAATTTACTCAGTAATTTATAGATAATTTACTGGAAATTTACAGAGTAATTTACTGGAAATTTATTGAGTAATTTACTCAGAATTTATTGGGCATTTACTGAGTAATTTACAGAGAATTCACTGGGAATTTACTAAGTAATTTGTTGAGAATTTACTGAGTAATTTACTCAAAATTTACTAGGAATTTACTAAGAATCCACTGGGAATTTACTGAGTAATTTTGTGAGAATTTGATGGGAATTTATACAAAAATTTACTGAGAATTTAGTGGGAATTTACTAAGTAATTTTTTGAGAATTTGTTGGCAATTTATTGAGAATTTACTGGGAATTTACAGAAAATTTACAGAGAATTTACTGAGTAATTTACTGAGAATTCACTGGTAATTTACTGAGTAATTTACGGGGAATTTACTCAGTAATTTATTGAGAATTTACTGGAATTTGACTGAGTAACTTACTAAGAATTTACTAGGAATTTACTGAGAATTTACTGAAAATTTACTGAGTAATTTGCTGGTAATATGCTGGTACTTTACTGAATAATTTACTGCGAATTTATTGAGTAATTTACTGGGAATTTACTCAGTACCTTACTAAGAATTTACATAGAATTTATTGTGAATTTATTTTGAATTTACTGAGTACTTTAATAAGAATTTACTGAGTAATTTACTGAGAATTTACTAGGAATTTACTGAGAAATTTACTGCGAATTTACTGAGTAATTTATTGAGAATTTATTGGGAATTTATTGGGAATTTACTCAGAATTTTCTGGGAATTTACTGAGTTATTACTAGGAATTTACTAAGTAATTTATTGAGAATTTATTGGGAAGGTACTCAGTAATTTACTGAGAATTTACTAAGAATTTACTTAGAATTTAATCAGTAATTTACAGAGAATTTACTGAGTAATTTACCGAGAATTTGCTCAAAATTTACGGAGTAATTTACTGAGAACTTACTGGGAATTTACAGAGTAATTTACTTAGAATTTACTGAGAATTTTGCGAAGAATTTACTGGCAATTTTCAGAGTAATTTACTGAAAATTTACTAAGAATTTACTATGTAATTTACTGAGTATTTAATGACAATTTACTGAGAATTTATAAAGTAATTTATTGATAATTTACTGGGAATTCACTAAGAATTTACTGAGTCATTTAATGAGAATTTACTGGGAATTTACTAAGTAATTTACTGAGAATTTATACCGTAATTTACTCACAATTTAATTGGAATTTACAGAGTAATTACTTGCGAATTTATTTGGAATTAACTGAGTAATTTACTGAAAATTTATTGGGAATTTAGTGTGTAATTTACTTATAGTATACTGTGTAATTTACTGGGAATTTACTGAGTAATTTACTGAGAATTTACTTGGAATTCACAAAATTCACTGGGAATTCACTTAGTAATTTATTGAGTAATTTACTGAAAATTTCCTGGCAATTCACTGGCTAATTTACTGAGAATTTACTGGGAATGTACTGAGTAATTTACTGGGAATTTACTGAGAATTTAGTGGGAATTTCCTGAGCAATTTTATTGAGAATTTACTGGAAATTTACTGAGAATTTGTTGGAAATTTACTGAGTAAATTATTGAAAATTTATAGGAAATTTATTGAGTAATTTATAGGGAATTTACTAGGAATTTACTGAGAATTTATTGGGAATTTACTGAGTAATTTATTGAGAATTTACTAGAAATTTAGTGAGTAATTTACAGGGAATTTCTTGAGAATTTATTAGGAATTTACTGAGTAATTTTTAGAAAATTTATTGAGAATTTACTGAGTAATTTACTAAGAAATTACTGGGAATTTACTAAGAATTTACTAGGAATTTGCTGAGTAATTTACTGAGAATTACTGGGAACATACTGAGAATTTACAAGTAATTTACTAAGTAATTTACTTAGAATTTACTTGGAGTTTACTGAGAATTTATTGGGAAGTTACTCTGTATTTTACTGAGAATTTATTTGGAATTTACTCAGTAATTTACTGAGAATTTACTGTGAATTTGCTAATTAATTTTCTAAGAATTTACTAAGTAATTTACTTAGAAATTTACTGAGAATTTACTGAGTAATTTACTAAGAATTTGCTGGAAATTTACTGAGTAATTTAATGAGAATTTTCTAGTAATTTACTGAATAATTTACTGAGAATTTACTGGGAATTTAATGAGTAATTTACTGGGTAATTCACAGAGAATTTACTTGGAATTTACCGAGTAATTTACTTAGAATTTACTGAGAAATTTACTAAGAATTTACTGAATAATTTACTAGGAATTTACTGAGTATTTTAACGAGAATTTACTGGGAATTTACTGCATAATTTATTGGGAATTTTCTGCAAATTTACTTGTAATTTATTGAGAATTTAATGAGTAATTTACTGAGAATTTACTAGGAATTTATTGGGAATTTATTGGGAATTTATTGGAAATTTACTGGAAATTTACGTAATAATTTAATGAGAATTAACAGAGAATTTATAGAGAATTTACTGGAAATTTAATGAGTAACTTACATAGAATTTACTAGGAATTTACTCAGTAATTTACTGGCAATTTAGTGAGTAATTTAATGAGAATTTATTGACAATTTACTGGAAAATTTAATGAGAATTTACTGGGAATATACTAAGAATTTACTGGGAATTTATTGCGGAATTTAATGAAATATACTGGAAATTTACTGAGAATTTACTTGGAATTTACTTAGTAATTTATTGAGAATTTATTGGGAATTTACTATATAATTAATAAGAATTTACAGGGAAATTACGGAGTATTTACTGGGAATTTACTGAGTATTTTTTGAAATTATTAGAATTTACCGAGTAATTTAATGAGAATTTTCTGGGAATTTTTTGATAATTTTTTGAGAATTTACTAAGTAATTTACTGATAATTTACTCAGCAATTTACCGAAAATTTATTGGAATTGACTGAGTAATTTACTGAGAATTTACAGGGAATTTTCTGGGAATTTACTGAGAATTTCCTGAGTAATTTACTTGTAATTTTCTGAGTAATTCACTGAGAATTTGCTTGGAATTTACTCAGAATTTAGTGAGAATTTATTAAGTAATTTACTGGTAATTTACGGAGTAATTTACTGGGAATTTAGTGAGTAATGTACTGGGAATTTACTGACTAATTTACATAGAATTTACTAAGAATTTATGAGTAATCTACTGAGAAATTTAATGAGAATTTATTGAAAATTTACTGAGTAATTTACCGAGAATTTACTAGGAATTTACTGAATAATTTACTAGGAATTTTCTGGGAATTTACTGAGTAAATTACTGAGAATTTACTATGAATTTAATGAGTCATTTACTGACAATTTATTGGGAATTTAATGCGAATTTACTGGAAATTTATTGAGTAAGTTACTAAGAATTTAAAGGGAATTTGCTGTGTAATTTACTAACAATTTCCTGAGAATTTACTGAAAATTTACTGAGTAATTTACGTAGAATTTAATGGGAATTTAATAAGTAATTTAATGAGAATTTACTGAGACTTTACTGGGAATTTACTGAGCAATTTACTGAGAATTTATTAGAAATTTACTGAGTAATTTATTGAGAATTTACTGTAAATATACTGAGAATTTACCAAGTAATTTAAGGAGAATTTACTGGGAATTTACTCAGTAAATTACTAAGATTTTACTGAGTAATTTACTGGGAATTTACTTGGAATTTACCGAGTAATTTACTGAGAAATTTACTAGGAATTTTCTGAGTAATTTACTAAGAACTTACTGGGAATTTACCGAGTATTTACTGAGAATTTACTAGTAACTTACTGAGAATTTACTGGGAATTTATCGAGTAATTTAATGATAATTTACTGCGAATTTAATCAGTAATTTAATGAGAATTTACAGGAAATTTACGGAGTAATTTATTGAGAATTTATTGTCAATTTACTGAGTAATTTATTGAGAATGTACTGGGAATTTACTGCGAATTTATTGTTAATTTACTGATTAATTTATTGAGAATTTACTGAGTAATTTACAGGGAATTCACTGAGTAATTTTTTTGAAATTTACTGAGTAATTTACTGCGAATTTATTGTCAATTTACTGAGTAATTTATTGATAATTTACTGGTAATTTATTGAGAATTTACTAGAAATTTACTGAGTAATTTTTTTGAAATTTATTGAGTAATTTACAGGGAATTTACTGGGAATTTGATGAGAATTTACAACGAATTTAATGAGTAATTTAATGAAAACTTACTGGGAATTTACTAAGTAATTTACTTAGTAATTTATTGAGAATTTACTGACTAATTTAATGAAAACTTACAGCGAATTTTCTGAGTAATTTAATTAGAATTTACTAGTAATTTGCTAAGAATTTACTACGAATTTACTGAGTAATTTACTGAAAATTTACTGTGAATTTACTACGAATTTACTAAGAATTTACTGAGTAATTTAATGAGAATTTTCAAGGAATTTATGGAGTAATTTAAAGAGAATATACTGAGTAATTTAATGAGAATTTATTGAGAATTTACTAAGTAATTTAATGAGAATTGACTGGAAATTTATTGAGTAATTTATTAGGAATTTACTCAGTAATTTACTAGGAATTTACTGAGTAATTTGCTAAAATTTACTTGGAATTTACTCATTAATTTGCTGGTAATTTACTGAGTAATTTATTGAGATCTTATTGGGAATTTTTTGAGAATTTACTAGGAATTTAATGTGCAATTTAATGAGAATTTACTTGGAATTTACTGAGTATTTACCGCGAATTAACTGAGTAAGTTACTGAGATTTTACTGGGAATTTAATGAGTAATTTACTGAGAATTTACTAGAATTTACTTAGTAATATTGGGAATTTACTGAGTAATTTATTGAAAATTTACTGAGAATTTACTGAATAATTTAAGGAGAATTTACAGAGAATTAATTGGGAATTTACTGAGAATTTACTCTGTAATTTACAGAGAATTTACTAGGAATTTACATAGAATTTATTTGAAATTTACTCAGTAATATATAGAGAATTTACTGAATAATTTACTAAGAATTTACTGAAAATTTACTGAGTAATTTAATGAGAATTCGCTGCGAATTTACTGGGAATTCGCTGCGAATTTACTGAGTAATTTACAAGGAATTTAATGAGTAATTTACTGAGAATTTACTTGAAATTTAGTGAGAAATGACTGAGTAATTTTTTAGAATTTACTGGGAATTTACTCTGTAATTTAAAGAGAAGTTACTCGGAATTTACTCAGAAATTTAGTGAGAATTTACTGACAAATTTGCTAATAATTTACAAGAATTTTGTTGAGTAATTTACTGAGAATTTATTGGGAATTTACTAAGTAATTTAATGAGAATTTACTAGGAATTGATTGAGTAATTTACTGGGAATTTACTCAGTAATTTATTAGAAATTTATTGAGTAATTTGCAAAAATTTACTTGGAATTTACTCATTAATTAGCTGGTAATTTACAGATAATTTACTAAGTAATTTATTGAGATCTTATTGGGAATTTTCTGAGAATTTACTAGGAATTTATTGTGCAATTTAACGAGAATTTACTGGGAATTGACTAAGTATTTACCGCGAATTTATTGAGTAAGTTACTGAGATTTTACTGGGAATTTAATGAGTAATTTACTGAGAATTTGCTGAGTAATTTACTAAAAATTTACTGAGTAATTTAAGGAGAATTTACAGAGAATTTATTGGGAATTTACTACGAATTTACACAGTAATTTACTTAGAATTTTCTGAGCAATTAACTTAGAATTTATTTGAAATTTACTAAGTAATATATAGAGAATTTACTGGGAATTTACTGAATAATTTACTAAGAATTTACAGAGTAATTTACTAAGAATTTACTAGAAATTTACTAAGTAATTTAATGAGAATTTACTGGGAATTTACTGATAATTTTTTGGAAATTCGCTGCGAATCTACTGAGTAATTTATAGGGAATTTAATGAGTAATTTAATGAGAATTTATTGGGAATTTACTAAGTATATTAAGGAGAATTTACTCAGTAATTTAGTGAGAATTTACTGGAAATTTACTGAGTAATTTACTAAGAATTTATAGGGATTTTGCTGAGTAATTTATTGAGAATTTACAGAGTAATTTACTGGGAATTTACTGAGTAATTTACTAAGAATTTGAAGAGAATTTACGGAGTTATTTATTGAGAATTTACTGAGTAATTTATTGAGAATTTACGTACAATTTACTAAGTAATTTACTGAGAATTTTCTGAGTAATTTACTTAGAATTTACTAGGAATTTACTGTGAATTTACTGAGTAATTTAATGAGAATTTATAGAGAATTTACATAGAATTTACTGAGTAATTTACTGAGAATTTGCTGGGAATTTACTGAGTAATTTACTTAGAATTTATTGTCAATTTACTGGGTAATTTATTGAGAATTTACTGGGAATTTACTGGGAATTGACTGAGTAATTTGCTGAATAATTTATTGGGAATTTACTGAGTAATTTACTAAGAATTTACTCAGTAATTTACTGAGTAATTTAATGAGAATTTACTGAGAATTTTATTAGAATATACTGAGAATTTACTGGGAATTTACAGAGAATTTATAGGGAATTTACTGAATAATTTACTGAGAATTTATTGAAAATTTATGAAGTAATTTACTGGGAATTTGCTGAGAATTTACTAGGAATTTTCTGAGTAATTTTCGGGGAATTTACTCAGTAATTTACTGAGAATTTGCTGAGTAATTTACTGGAATTTATAGAACAATTTACTGAGAATTTTCTGGGAATTTACTTAGAAATTTACTGAGAATTTACTGAGACTTTAATGGGACTTTACTGAGTAATTTACTCAGAATTCCCTGGGAATCTACTGAGAATTTACTGAGTAATTTACTAAAAATTGACTAAGTTATTTAGTTAGAATTTACCAGGAGTTTACAAAGATTTTACTGAGAATTTACTGAGTAATTTACTAAGAATTAACTGCGAATTTGCTGAGTATTTTACTTAGAATCTATTTGGAATTCACTTAGTAATTTATTGAGAATTTGCATAGAATTTAATGAGTAATTTACTGGGATTTTACTGAGTAATTTATTGAATATTTACTGGTAATTTACTGAGTATTTACTAGGAATTTACTTAGTAATTTACTGGGAATTAGTTTAAAACTTACTCGAAGTTTTCTAAGTAATTTACTGGGAATTTACTAAGAATTTAATGGGAATTTACTGAGAATTTATATGGAATTTACTGAGTAATTTACTGAGTATATACTAAGTAATTTACAGAGAATTTACTGAGAATTTACAGAGTAATTTGCTCAGAATTCACTGGGAATTTACCGAGTAATTTACTGAGAATTTACAGGAAATTTACTAAGAATTTACTGGGAATTTATTGAGTAATTTACTACGAATTTACTTAGTAATTTATTGAGAATTTGGTGAGTAATTTACTGAGAATTTATTGGGAATTTACAAAGTAATTTACTGAGAATTTACTTGGAATTTATTGAGTAATTTACTTCGAATTATTTAGAATTTGCGGGTAATTTACTGAGAATTTACAAGGAATTTATTTGGTAATTTTCTAAGAATTTACTGAGAATTTACCGTGTGATTTACTGAGAATTTAATGGGAATTTACTGAGTAATTTACTGAGAATTTACTAAATAATTTGCTCAGAATTCATTGGGAATTTACCGAGTAATTTACTGAGAATTTACTGAGTAATTTATAGGGAATTTACTGAGTAATTTACTGGGAATTTACTGAGAATTTACTGAGAATTTACTCAATAATTTTCTTAGATTTTACTGAGTAATTTTTTGAGAATTTACTAGGAATTTACTGAGTAATTCAGTGAGAATTTACTCGGAATTTACTGAGTAATTTAATTAGAATTTTCTGGGAATTTACTGACAATTTATTAGTAATTTACTGAGCAATTTACTGAGAATTTTCTGGGTTTCAATTTACTGGGAATTTACAAAATATTTCACTTAGATTTTTCTGGGAATTTACTGAGAATTTAGTTGGAATTTTCTGGGAATTTACTGAGTAATTTAGTGGGAATTTCCGTGGAATTACTCAGTAATTTTTTGGAAATTTACTGAGTATTTACTTGGAATTTTTTGATAGTTTACTGGGATTTTACTGAGAGTTTAATGGGAATTTACTCAGTAATTTACTGAGAATTTATTTCGAATTTACTCACTAATTTATTAGGAATTTACTGAGAATTTACTAAGAATTTTCTGAGCAAATTATTGGGAATTTACTGAGAATTTTCTGGGAATTGACTGTGTAATTTATTGAGAATTTACTTGGAATTTACTAAGTAATTTACTGAGTAACTTACTGAGAATTTAATGGTAATTTACTGAGTAACTTACAGAGAATTTACTGGGAATTTACAGAGTAATTTGCTCAGAATTTACTGGGAATTTATCGAGTAATTTACTGAGAGTTTACAGGTAATTTACTAAGAATTTACTGGGAATTTACTGAGAATTTACTGAGTAATTTACTGTGAATTTACTGAATAATTTATTGAGAATTTAGTGAGTAATTTACTGGGAATTTACTGATTAATTTACTAAGAATTTACTGAGAATTTACTAAGTAATTTACTAAAAATTTACTTGGAATTTACTGAGCAATTTATTGAGTAATTTACTTCGAATTTATTTAGAATTTGCGGGTAATTTACTGAGAATTTAAAGGGAATTTACTCAGTAATTTGCTAAGAATTTACTAGAAATTTACCGTGTGATTTACTGAGAATTTAATGTGAATTTACTGAGAATTTATTGTGAATTTACTGAGTAATTTACTGAGAATTTACAGGGAATTTACTGAATAATTTGCTCAGAATTCACTGGGAATTTACCGAGTAATTTATTAAGAATTTACTCAGTAATTTATTGACAATTTACTAAGTAATTTACAAGGAACTTAATGGGAATTTATCGAGAATTTACTGAGTAATTTATTGGGAATTTACTGAGAATTTACTGATTAATTTATTGAGAATTTACTAGGAATTTACTGAGTAATTTACTGAGAATTTATTCAGCAATTTACTTCGAATTTATTTAGAATTTATAGGTAATTTTCTGAGAATTTACAGGGAATTTACTAGGTAATTTGCTGAGAATTTACTGGGAATTTACCGTGTGATTTACTGAGAATTTAATGGGAATTTACTGAGTAATAGATTGAGAAGTTATTGAATAATTTGCTCAGAATTCACTGGGAATTTACCGAGTAATTTACTGAGAATTTACTGAGTAATTTACTGGGAATTTACTGAGAATTGACTAAGCAATTTACTGAGAATTTATCGGGAATTTACTCAGTAATTTTCTTAGAATTTATTGAGTAATTTTCTGAGAATTCACTAGGAATTTACTGAGTAATTTAGTGAGAATTTACTGAGTAGTTTAGTGAGAATTTATTGAGTAATTTAATTACAATTTTCTGGGAATTTACTGGCAATTTATTGGGAATTTACTAAGTAATTTATTGAGAATTTTCTGGGTTTGAATTTACTGGGAATTTACAAAGTAATTTACTTAGAATTTTCTGGAAATTTACTGAGAATTTAATTGAAATTTTCAGGGAATTTACTGAGTAATTTAGTGGGAATTTACTAGGAATTTGCGTGGAATTACTCTGTAATTTAATGAGATTTTTTTGGAAATTTACTGAGTATTTACTTAGAATTTTCTGAAAGTTTACTGGGATTTTACTGAGAGTTTAATGGGAGTTTACTCAGTATTTTACCGAGAATTTATTTCGAATTTACTGACTAATTTACTTGGAATTTACTAAGAATTTACTGAGTAATTTATTGAGAATTTAATGAGAATTTTCTGGGAATTGACTGAGTAATTTATTGAGAATTTAAATGGAATTTACTGAGTAATTTACTGAGAATTTACAAGAAATTTACTGAGAATTTACTCAGTAATTTACTTAGAATTTACTGGGAATTTACTGAGTAACTTACTAAGAATTTGCTGAGTAATTTACTAAGAATTTACAGGGAATTTTCTAAGAATTTACTAAGTAATTTACTGAGTAATTTTCTTGGAAGTTACTAGGAATTTACTGGGAATTGGCTGAGTAATTTACAGAGAATTTATAGAAAATTTTCTGAGTAATTTACTGTGAATTTATTGGGAATTCACTGAGAATTTACTGGGAATTTACTGAGCAATTTAATGAGAATTTAGGGAAAATTTACTGAGTAATTACTAAGAATTTCTGGGAATTTACTCAGTAATTTACTTAGAATTTACTAGGAATTTACTGTGTACTTTACTAAGAATTTACTGAGTAATTTATTGAGAATTCACTTAGAATTTATTGAGAATTTACTGGGAATTTACTTATTAATTTACTGAGAACTTACTTGAAATTTACTCACTAATTTACTGAGAATATACTGGAATTTTACTGAGTAATTTATTGTGAATTTACTGAGTAATTTACTGAGAATTTACTAGGTAATTTACTGAGAATTTACTAGGAATTTACTGAGTAATTGACGAAGAATTTATTAGGAATTTACTCAGTAATTTAATCGAAATTTACTGAGAATTTATTGGAAATTTACTGAGTAATTTAATGAGAATTTACTGCGAATTTATTGAGAATTTAATTGTAATTTATTGACTAATTTATTGAAAATTTACTGAGAATTTACTGTGAATTTACAGGCAATTTACTGAGAATTTATTGGGAATTTACTTGGAATTTACTGAGAATTTGTTGGGAATTTACTAGGTAATTTACTCAGAATTTACTGAATAATTTACTGAAAAGTTACTGAAAATTTACCGAGTAATTTACTTGGAATTTACTGAGTAATTTTCTGATAATTTACTGAGTGATTTACTGAGAATTTATAGAGTAATTTATTGAGAATTTAAGTGCAATTTACTGAGAATTTATTAGGAATTTACTGAGTAATTTACTAAAAATTTATTAGGAATTTACCTAGTAATGTACTGGGAATTATAGCGATCCCGGATTTACCCTTGTTGTATAGTGATCCGGGCATGTGTCCGTGGATGTTGGTAGTTGTTTATTATCTTGTTTACATCCTTCCTTACGTTGTATTTGAGTTATAGGATGTGTTGAGCGGGTTTGTTACAGGTTGGTTGAGTTTAGAAACCAAAACTAGTTGCCCAGATTTTTGGCCTGTACGCTCGAGCGGAGGTGTTGGCGCTCGAGCGTAGATTACGTCCATCCAGTATCTTGTTGTGCAGTGTTGTACGCTCGAGCGTAGGGTTGGGAGCTCGAGCGGAGTCCTGGTTCTGCAAAAGTGCTGGGCGAGAGCATTCTGCGCTCGAGCGGGGGATTGGCCGCTCGAGCGGAAGTCTGTGAGTGGCCGCTCGAGCGGGGTGTTTTACGCTCGAGCGTAAGACTGGGTTTAAATCCCGAAATTGTGACTTTTCAAATCACTTTTTCACTTTCTCTTCTCTCTCTTACTTTTCCAAAATCACCATTGTTGAGCCTCTCACTCTAGACTCTACCTTCTCTCTAGGTTTTGATCTAGTAGGAGTGATTTACTCACCTTTGGCCTTTACAAAAAAGTTGTTGATCGTCGAGGGCTTCATTTTAATCTGAAAATCTCGGGTTTTGGAACACGTTGGGTTTTGTCGTCTTCTCCTTTGGGACTCCGAAATTGAGGTAGGGATATCCTACTCCTCTCTATGGGTTTTGTCTTTAAATTTTGGTATTTTGAGATGTTGGGCTTGGTTTGGTAATTTTGTGGAAGTTTGGGGCTTTTGTGTAATTTTACAAAAGTTGGGGTTTTATTCATAATAAACCTAGATGCATGTTTGGCATGAAAAAAATGGAATGATTGTTGAATCATTGATGAAAATGGGACCTAAGGGTTGAAATGGTAATTATGGAAAATGGCCTAATTACATTGTTTAATTAATTGGGATAATTAATTGGTAAAAAATGAGGAAATGAAATGTTGATTGAATATCCATTTGTGCATTTATTTTCTGTTTTAGAAATAACTGCTTTGGGCTATCGGTGGAGGATAGTCGTGATTGTTGTAGACAATGCATGATGATTAGGTAAACGGAAACTAATCAATGGAATGTGTCATGGAACTTGACGGTTGATAGAATACATTAATTGTGTGTATTGTGTGATTGTATATAGAACCAATGTGTTTATATACGTTATGTGTAGAGGAGGAGATAGGGGATGTACTCCGCGGTTTAGGGGAAGATAGGGGATGTACCTCTAAACCGGATAGGTATTGGGAGGAGATAGGGGATGAACTCCGTAGACAGAGCTCATATGCTTGTCTAGAGAAGTGAAGATAGAGCTCATATGCTTAACTTTGTGAAGTGTGGATATAGCTTGTATGCTTATCTGTGGATATTGTTGATATACATATCAGTTGTAGAATGTGGATATAGCTTGTATGCTTATCTGTGGATATTGTAGTTATACATATCTGTTGAGAATGTGGATATAGCTTTCATGCTTATCTGAATGTGAGATATAGTTTTTATACATATCTGTGGAAATGATGATAGAGCTAGCATGCTTATCTGTTGAAAAAGGGAAAATGAAAAGTAAATGGGACTTGTAAGTCGTTGACATAAATATGTAATTTATGTGATTGTATCAGTGTTGACCAACTATCAATTGCTAATGTTTTAGTCATTGTCCATGGTTGGTTTAGTGTATTTCTACTGGGCTGTGGCTCACCCTATATGGGAATATCATTTTCAGGTACAGGAAGCATGCCACCTCCAAGGACATAGCTGGGAGGCTTGTGGCGGGCATAGTTTTGTCGTTTTACTTTGATGTATTACATGTAATTTCAAGCCAAGGGCTTAATGTGTAAACGAGTTAGAACTCTTTGTTGTAACCAAGTGTTAACTTGGAAAGCTGTAAGCCCGTAGGGCATTTTGTTATGAGGTTAAACATGTAATACTTATGTCTTAGAATTCTAATGAATGAAAGGAATGCGGTTAGTTTAAATGTAAATTCATGTCTTATCTGTTGGGTTTATTGTTATTATTTTGAGGGCGTTACAACTTGGTATCAGAGCGTACCGGGTTCGAATACTTTGGGTACGTGGGAAGTGATTAGTATCACAATGGGTTTGTCTCGCTTGATAGAGACTTAGATGTAGTATCATATGCTATGTGCATAATTGATAACATGTTTATGCGACTATGTGGGTATGGGATTTAATTTCTAGGATGTTGATTGGACCCTTGAGTTTCTGGGAGTCTTGTTGGAAAGGCACTTGATCAATGCTATTTCTAACCGGAACTCTAGTAACGTCTCGGGACTATCATTATCCGGAAATGAAATTCGTAAGTGCTTATGTGTTTATGTGCTTATGTGGAGTGAATTACACTTGTCCATGCATTAGGACGTGAATGTTTAGTTTCGGCACATTTATGAATGTGCTAACGTTCTGTGTTGCCTTTATTAGGATGTCAGGACGAGGAAGAGGTGCTAGGCGTGGTAGACCTGCGAGGCAGGAAGCGCCGTTACCGGGTGAGATTCCGGCAGTGCAGGAGGGAGTTGGGCAGGCCAATGTGGCCGAGCCAGTAGGTCAGCAGGCTATGGGTGCCTTGGCCAGAGAGATAGCAGGAGCTTTAGGTATTCTTAGAGCTGGGAATCAGGCAGCTGAGACAGGGCCTTCCTTCTTGAAGAGGGAGTTCTTTCGGTGTAATCCGGACGAGTTTATCGGGGATCCTAAAGAGCCGCTTAAGGCAGATGAATGGCTCGAACAGACAACGAAGACGTTTGAGATGCTTGGCATCGAGGACGGAGCACTGAAAGTGACCTTGGCATCTTTCCAACTGAAGGGAGATGCGGGTCAATGGTGGAAATACGAGAAAGCTCGTGTTGGTGGTACTTGGGAGGCGTTTGTGAATGCTTTTCAGGAGAGGTTTTTATCAGCAGCAGCTAGGGAGAAGCTGAGGGATCAGTTTAGCCGGCTTAATCAGCAGGGCTTGTCAGTGGCCGAGTTTGAGGCTACTTTTACCAGTCTGTCTAGGTTTGCACCTGAACTGGTGGCGTCTGAGGAACGCCGTTGCTATGAGTTTGAGCGGAAGTTGAGGCGGGGCCTCAAGTTGAGAATTGGTGGGTCTTATATTCGAGAGTATAGACACCTAGTGGACGCTGCAGCTCATATGGAGCTTATGATGCAGGAGGAGGATGAGGGTCAGAGAGGCTCCAAGAGGAGCCAGGATAGTCAGAGTGATGGCAGGAGACAGAAGGGTAATAACCCTCAGCAGTCTCAGGGTGCAGTCTCTAGATCGACCTTTCCAGTGCCTAGTGTAGGCTCGGGGAGAGGCAGTCAGGGAGAATTCACTTGTTACAAGTGTGGCCAGCTGGGTCACAAGGTATTTGTTTGCCCGCAGAAGGGTGGGGGTCAGAAAGCTGCTTCTTCTTCAGCTAGACCGCAGAGTCAGAGTTTGGGCAGGGGGCAGCTCTTGACTTGTTATCAGTGTGGACAACCTGGGCACATGAAGAGGTTTTGCCCACAGTTGAGTGCCACTTCGGGAGCGTCTGGTTCTAGGCAGACGCAGGGTTTTCAGCCAGCTCAGTCTGTGCAGGCCTCGAGGGCCAATCCGGGAGTTTCGTCATCCCAGTCTGTGCAGCAGTCTTTTGCTCCGAGAGGTGAGCAGGTAGACCAGGGGCCTACGGGGCGCGTGTATGCTGTTACCGCGCAGGATTTAGTACCGGCTCCATCAGTAGTGAGAGGTACTTTTCTGTTTTGCAACTCAGTTGCTAATGTGTTGATAGACACGGGTGCATCTCATTCTTTTGTATCTGCTGCATTTGCATCTGTTTTGGAATTGGAGTTAGCACAGTTAGCATCTCCTATTTATGTGGTATCGCCTTTGGGTGGTGAATTGATTCTGAAACAGGGTGTTAGAGGATGTGATATAGAGGTCGCCGATTATAGGCTTCCTTTTCCGTTTGTTGTCATGCCCATGAAGGGTTTTGATGTTATTTTGGGTATGGACTGGTTATCGTCATACCGGGCTGTTATTGATTGCTACCGCCAGAGGGTTACATTATGTACCTTGAGCGGGGAGTGGTTCCATTTCTTGGGAGACCGGGTTGGTAGTGTTTTGCCACCGGGGTATGATTCGCGAGGGCGAAGTGAGCTTAGTGGTCTACTTGCTAGCTTTGAGAGTAGTAAGTGTGATGAGACACTGATTGTGTTGCCGAGGGTGGTTTGTGAGTATTCGGATGTTTTTCCCGAAGATCTTGTTAGTTTGCCACCTCACCGAGAGATAGAGTTCTCTATTGATTTAGTGCCTGGTACGGCGCCGATTTCTATGGCACCTTACCGTTTTGCTCCAGCAGAGTTGGTTGAGTTGAAAGTTCAGCTCCAGGAATTGCTAGATAAGGGCTTTGTTCGCCCTAGTGTTTCACCGTGGGGAGCACCGGCCCTCTTTGTTAAAAAGAAAGATGGTGCCTTGAGATTGTGTATAGACTACCGGAAGTTGAATCGGGCTACGGTTAAGAATAAGTATCCTATGCCCCGTATAGATGATTTGTTTGACCAGTTGAAGGGTTCCCGTTGTTTCTCTAAAATAGACTTGAGATCGGGTTACCACCAGTTGAGGGTCAGGGATGAGGATATTCCGAAAACGGCATTCCGTACGCGGTATGGCCATTATGAGTTTCTGGTGATGCCATTCGGGCTTACCAATGCACCGGCAGTCTTTATGGACTTGATGAACCGGATTTTTCGGGAGTTCTTAGACCGATTTGTGGTCGTCTTCGTGGACGACATCCTTATCTATTCATCTTCTGAGGAGGAGCACGAGGCACACTTGAGAGTGATGCTTGAGTTACTTAGAGTTCATAGGCTGTATGCCAAGTTTGGGAAGTGTGAGTTCTGGCTGAGGGAAGTCAAATTCTTAGGCCACGTGGTATCCGGGGAAGGGGTGTCTGTTGATACATCCAAGGTTGAGGCAGTGCAAGATTGGGCACAGCCTAAGAGTGTGTTTGAGATCCGCAGTTTTCTGGGATTAGCTGGGTATTACCGTCGGTTTGTGAAAGATTTCTCCAGGTTAGCGTCACCGTTGACTAGGCTGACTCGGAAGGGAGTCAAGTTTGTGTGGAGTGAGACTTGTAAAAAGTCGTTCCAAGAGCTGAAAGTTAGATTGACCACCGCTCCGGTGTTGATTATTCCGGAGAGAGGGTTAGGTTATGCGGTTTATTGTGATGCCTCACGAGAGGGTTTGGGTTGTGTGTTGATGCAAGAGGGGAAAGTGGTAGCTTATGGCTCACGTCAGTTGAAAATACACGAGACGAATTACCCCACACACGACCTAGAGTTAGCAGCTGTGATCTTTTCCTTGAAAATCTGGAGGCACTACCTTTATGGTGAGAGGTTCGAGGTATTCTCGGATCACAAGAGTTTGAAGTATCTGTTTACACAGAGAGACTTGAATCTGAGGCAGAGGAGATGGATGGAGTTCATCGAGGATTATGATTTTGAGTTGCATTATCATCCGGGAAAGGCCAATGTTGTGGCCGATGCCCTTAGTAGGAAAACCATTAGTGATGTAGCTTGTATAGCCATCCGGGAATGGGTGATGTTGGGAGCACTTGGCGAGTTTGATTTGCTACTGGGCGAATCTGTTGAGGCTGCGGCCTTGTTTTCTGTCGTGGTGCAGCCTACACTTGTGACTAGAGTGTTAGAGGCACAGAGAGGTGACCTTGAGGTAGAATCCCTCCGAGAGAAGATCTCCAGTGGGAAAGTTGAGAAGGGTTTGACGGTGTATCCCGACCTGAGTGTGAGATACCGAGACCGTTTGTTTGTACCGGAGGCTTGCCGTGAGGAAGTACTCCGAGAGTTTCACCATTCGCGCCTTGCGGTGCATCCAGGAGGTACTAAGATGTATCAGGATTTGGGTCGCCAGTTTTGGTGGCGGGGTATGAAAAGAGATGTGGCTGTTTTCGTATCGAAGTGCCTTACTTGCCAGCAAGTGAAGGCCGAGCATCAGAGGCCAGCGGGTTTGTTGCAACCCTTGCCTATTGCCGAGTGGAAGTGGGAGCATGTCACTATGGACTTCGTTGTAGGCCTTCCGAGGACTCAGCGGGGTAGTGATGCTATTTGGGTGGTTGTAGACCGGTTGACTAAGTCGGCGCACTTTATTCCTATGCGCGTGAGAGATTCGGTAGATCATCTTGCCGACCTGTATATTCGGGACGTAGTGAGATTGCACGGGGTCCCAGTGACGATCGTCTCAGATAGAGATCCTCGTTTTACTGCTAGGTTGTGGCAGAGTTTGCAGAGTGCCTTGGGCACTAAGTTGACCTTTAGTACGGCTTATCATCCTCAAACTGACGGACAGTCCGAACGTACTATTCAGATCCTCGAGGATATGCTTCGGGGTTGTGTCCTGGACTTCAGTGGGACGTGGGAGAGGCACTTGCCATTGGTAGAGTTTGCCTACAACAACAGTTTTCAGTCTAGCATCGGTATGGCACCGTTTGAGGCCTTGTATGGCCGACCGTGTAGGTCTCCAGTGTGTTGGGCCGAGGTGGGTGATGCACCTTTGTTGGGTCCAGAGTTAGTTAGGGAGACGACGGAGAAAGTTGAGCTTATCCGTAAGAGGCTTGTTACAGCCCAGAGTCGACAAAGGAGTTATGCCGACTGTAGGAGGAGGCCTTTGGCGTTTGAGGTAGGTGATCATGTCTTTCTGAAGATATCACCTAGACGAGGCCTGATGAGGTTTGGGAAGAGTGGGAAGTTATCCCCTCGGTTTATTGGTCCTTTTGAGATCCTTGAGAGGATTGGTGAGGTTGCTTATCGATTGGCCTTACCACCGCAGTTGTCCGGAGTGCATGACGTGTTTCATGTGAGTATGCTTCGGAAGTATGAGCCAGATCCATCACATGTGCTGGATTGGAGCGATTTAGAGGTAGATGAGGATGCCTCGTATGAGGAGAGACCGGTTCGGGTCTTGGATAGGCGGGATCAGGTCCTGCGTGGCAAGACCATTCCTTTGGTGAAAGTCTTGTGGAAACATCACGGAGTGGAGGAAGCCACTTGGGAACGTGAGTCGGAAGTCCGAGAGAAATATCCGGACTTGTTTGTTGTTATGTAATCTTATATTTAAATTTTACATTTTGTTGAACTTAAGGGCTTTGATATATGTCTTAAGTTGTGAAACATTGAAAATGTTTTGGTTATTGGAAGTATGTTTGGAACTTGCCTCTTATGGAAGTTGAAAGTGACATTATATGCGTTAAATATATTGTTGAAATTGGAAGGATAGTGCATAATGTTGATGCATGTTGAAAGTACATATGTTGTTTACATATTGTGATATGTCTCTTGTTAAAGGGATGGAATGACCGGTAATGGGTCGAATTGTTGAATGTTAAAATGTAACATTGTTTAAAATGGAGGAAAACTTGTTTTTGAAAACTTGTGTTTAATTTCGGGGACGAAATTCTTTAAGGGGGGAAGGTTATAGCGATCCCGGATTTACCCTTGTTGTATAGTGATCCGGGCATGTGTCCGTGGATGTTGGTAGTTGTTTATTATCTTGTTTACATCCTTCCTTACGTTGTATTTGAGTTATAGGATGTGTTGAGCGGGTTTGTTACAGGTTGGTTGAGTTTAGAAACCAAAACTAGTTGCCCAGATTTTTGGCCTGTACGCTCGAGCGGAGGTGTTGGCGCTCGAGCGTAGATTACGTCCATCCAGTATCTTGTTGTGCAGTGTTGTACGCTCGAGCGTAGGGTTGGGAGCTCGAGCGGAGTCCTGGTTCTGCAAAAGTGCTGGGCGAGAGCATTCTGCGCTCGAGCGGGGGATTGGCCGCTCGAGCGGAAGTCTGTGAGTGGCCGCTCGAGCGGGGTGTTTTACGCTCGAGCGTAAGACTGGGTTTAAATCCCGAAATTGTGACTTTTCAAATCACTTTTTCACTTTCTCTTCTCTCTCTTACTTTTCCAAAATCACCATTGTTGAGCCTCTCACTCTAGACTCTACCTTCTCTCTAGGTTTTGATCTAGTAGGAGTGATTTACTCACCTTTGGCCTTTACAAAAAAGTTGTTGATCGTCGAGGGCTTCATTTTAATCTGAAAATCTCGGGTTTTGGAACACGTTGGGTTTTGTCGTCTTCTCCTTTGGGACTCCGAAATTGAGGTAGGGATATCCTACTCCTCTCTATGGGTTTTGTCTTTAAATTTTGGTATTTTGAGATGTTGGGCTTGGTTTGGTAATTTTGTGGAAGTTTGGGGCTTTTGTGTAATTTTACAAAAGTTGGGGTTTTATTCATAATAAACCTAGATGCATGTTTGGCATGAAAAAAATGGAATGATTGTTGAATCATTGATGAAAATGGGACCTAAGGGTTGAAATGGTAATTATGGAAAATGGCCTAATTACATTGTTTAATTAATTGGGATAATTAATTGGTAAAAAATGAGGAAATGAAATGTTGATTGAATATCCATTTGTGCATTTATTTTCTGTTTTAGAAATAACTGCTTTGGGCTATCGGTGGAGGATAGTCGTGATTGTTGTAGACAATGCATGATGATTAGGTAAACGGAAACTAATCAATGGAATGTGTCATGGAACTTGACGGTTGATAGAATACATTAATTGTGTGTATTGTGTGATTGTATATAGAACCAATGTGTTTATATACGTTATGTGTAGAGGAGGAGATAGGGGATGTACTCCGCGGTTTAGGGGAAGATAGGGGATGTACCTCTAAACCGGATAGGTATTGGGAGGAGATAGGGGATGAACTCCGTAGACAGAGCTCATATGCTTGTCTAGAGAAGTGAAGATAGAGCTCATATGCTTATCTTTGTGAAGTGTGGATATAGCTTGTATGCTTATCTGTGGATATTGTTGATATACATATCAGTTGTAGAATGTGGATATAGCTTGTATGCTTATCTGTGGATATTGTAGTTATACATATCTGTTGAGAATGTGGATATAGCTTTCATGCTTATCTGAATGTGAGATATAGTTTTTATACATATCTGTGGAAATGATGATAGAGCTAGCATGCTTATCTGTTGAAAAAGGGAAAATGAAAAGTAAATGGGACTTGTAAGTCGTTGACATAAATATGTAATTTATGTGATTGTATCAGTGTTGACCAACTATCAATTGCTAATGTTTTAGTCATTGTCCATGGTTGGTTTAGTGTATTTCTACTGGGCTGTGGCTCACCCTATATGGGAATATCATTTTCAGGTACAGGAAGCATGCCACCTCCAAGGACATAGCTGGGAGGCTTGTGGCGGGCATAGTTTTGTCGTTTTACTTTGATGTATTACATGTAATTTCAAGCCAAGGGCTTAATGTGTAAACGAGTTAGAACTCTTTGTTGTAACCAAGTGTTAACTTGGAAAGCTGTAAGCCCGTAGGGCATTTTGTTATGAGGTTAAACATGTAATACTTATGTCTTAGAATTCTAATGAATGAAAGGAATGCGGTTAGTTTAAATGTAAATTCATGTCTTATCTGTTGGGTTTATTGTTATTATTTTGAGGGCGTTACAACTTGGTATCAGAGCGTACCGGGTTCGAATACTTTGGGTACGTGGGAAGTGATTAGTATCACAATGGGTTTGTCTCGCTTGATAGAGACTTAGATGTAGTATCATATGCTATGTGCATAATTGATAACATGTTTATGCGACTATGTGGGTATGGGATTTAATTTCTAGGATGTTGATTGGACCCTTGAGTTTCTGGGAGTCTTGTTGGAAAGGCACTTGATCAATGCTATTTCTAACCGGAACTCTAGTAACGTCTCGGGACTATCATTATCCGGAAATGAAATTCGTAAGTGCTTATGTGTTTATGTGCTTATGTGGAGTGAATTACACTTGTCCATGCATTAGGACGTGAATGTTTAGTTTCGGCACATTTATGAATGTGCTAACGTTCTGTGTTGCCTTTATTAGGATGTCAGGACGAGGAAGAGGTGCTAGGCGTGGTAGACCTGCGAGGCAGGAAGCGCCGTTACCGGGTGAGATTCCGGCAGTGCAGGAGGGAGTTGGGCAGGCCAATGTGGCCGAGCCAGTAGGTCAGCAGGCTATGGGTGCCTTGGCCAGAGAGATAGCAGGAGCTTTAGGTATTCTTAGAGCTGGGAATCAGGCAGCTGAGACAGGGCCTTCCTTCTTGAAGAGGGAGTTCTTTCGGTGTAATCCGGACGAGTTTATCGGGGATCCTAAAGAGCCGCTTAAGGCAGATGAATGGCTCGAACAGACAACGAAGACGTTTGAGATGCTTGGCATCGAGGACGGAGCACTGAAAGTGACCTTGGCATCTTTCCAACTGAAGGGAGATGCGGGTCAATGGTGGAAATACGAGAAAGCTCGTGTTGGTGGTACTTGGGAGGCGTTTGTGAATGCTTTTCAGGAGAGGTTTTTATCAGCAGCAGCTAGGGAGAAGCTGAGGGATCAGTTTAGCCGGCTTAATCAGCAGGGCTTGTCAGTGGCCGAGTTTGAGGCTACTTTTACCAGTCTGTCTAGGTTTGCACCTGAACTGGTGGCGTCTGAGGAACGCCGTTGCTATGAGTTTGAGCGGAAGTTGAGGCGGGGCCTCAAGTTGAGAATTGGTGGGTCTTATATTCGAGAGTATAGACACCTAGTGGACGCTGCAGCTCATATGGAGCTTATGATGCAGGAGGAGGATGAGGGTCAGAGAGGCTCCAAGAGGAGCCAGGATAGTCAGAGTGATGGCAGGAGACAGAAGGGTAATAACCCTCAGCAGTCTCAGGGTGCAGTCTCTAGATCGACCTTTCCAGTGCCTAGTGTAGGCTCGGGGAGAGGCAGTCAGGGAGAATTCACTTGTTACAAGTGTGGCCAGCTGGGTCACAAGGTATTTGTTTGCCCGCAGAAGGGTGGGGGTCAGAAAGCTGCTTCTTCTTCAGCTAGACCGCAGAGTCAGAGTTTGGGCAGGGGGCAGCTCTTGACTTGTTATCAGTGTGGACAACCTGGGCACATGAAGAGGTTTTGCCCACAGTTGAGTGCCACTTCGGGAGCGTCTGGTTCTAGGCAGACGCAGGGTTTTCAGCCAGCTCAGTCTGTGCAGGCCTCGAGGGCCAATCCGGGAGTTTCGTCATCCCAGTCTGTGCAGCAGTCTTTTGCTCCGAGAGGTGAGCAGGTAGACCAGGGGCCTACGGGGCGCGTGTATGCTGTTACCGCGCAGGATTTAGTACCGGCTCCATCAGTAGTGAGAGGTACTTTTCTGTTTTGCAACTCAGTTGCTAATGTGTTGATAGACACGGGTGCATCTCATTCTTTTGTATCTGCTGCATTTGCATCTGTTTTGGAATTGGAGTTAGCACAGTTAGCATCTCCTATTTATGTGGTATCGCCTTTGGGTGGTGAATTGATTCTGAAACAGGGTGTTAGAGGATGTGATATAGAGGTCGCCGATTATAGGCTTCCTTTTCCGTTTGTTGTCATGCCCATGAAGGGTTTTGATGTTATTTTGGGTATGGACTGGTTATCGTCATACCGGGCTGTTATTGATTGCTACCGCCAGAGGGTTACATTATGTACCTTGAGCGGGGAGTGGTTCCATTTCTTGGGAGACCGGGTTGGTAGTGTTTTGCCACCGGGGTATGATTCGCGAGGGCGAAGTGAGCTTAGTGGTCTACTTGCTAGCTTTGAGAGTAGTAAGTGTGATGAGACACTGATTGTGTTGCCGAGGGTGGTTTGTGAGTATTCGGATGTTTTTCCCGAAGATCTTGTTAGTTTGCCACCTCACCGAGAGATAGAGTTCTCTATTGATTTAGTGCCTGGTACGGCGCCGATTTCTATGGCACCTTACCGTTTTGCTCCAGCAGAGTTGGTTGAGTTGAAAGTTCAGCTCCAGGAATTGCTAGATAAGGGCTTTGTTCGCCCTAGTGTTTCACCGTGGGGAGCACCGGCCCTCTTTGTTAAAAAGAAAGATGGTGCCTTGAGATTGTGTATAGACTACCGGAAGTTGAATCGGGCTACGGTTAAGAATAAGTATCCTATGCCCCGTATAGATGATTTGTTTGACCAGTTGAAGGGTTCCCGTTGTTTCTCTAAAATAGACTTGAGATCGGGTTACCACCAGTTGAGGGTCAGGGATGAGGATATTCCGAAAACGGCATTCCGTACGCGGTATGGCCATTATGAGTTTCTGGTGATGCCATTCGGGCTTACCAATGCACCGGCAGTCTTTATGGACTTGATGAACCGGATTTTTCGGGAGTTCTTAGACCGATTTGTGGTCGTCTTCGTGGACGACATCCTTATCTATTCATCTTCTGAGGAGGAGCACGAGGCACACTTGAGAGTGGTGCTTGAGTTACTTAGAGTTCATAGGCTGTATGCCAAGTTTGGGAAGTGTGAGTTCTGGCTGAGGGAAGTCAAATTCTTAGGCCACGTGGTATCCGGGGAAGGGGTGTCTGTTGATACATCCAAGGTTGAGGCAGTGCAAGATTGGGCACAGCCTAAGAGTGTGTTTGAGATCCGCAGTTTTCTGGGATTAGCTGGGTATTACCGTCGGTTTGTGAAAGATTTCTCCAGGTTAGCGTCACCGTTGACTAGGCTGACTCGGAAGGGAGTCAAGTTTGTGTGGAGTGAGACTTGTAAAAAGTCGTTCCAAGAGCTGAAAGTTAGATTGACCACCGCTCCGGTGTTGATTATTCCGGAGAGAGGGTTAGGTTATGCGGTTTATTGTGATGCCTCACGAGAGGGTTTGGGTTGTGTGTTGATGCAAGAGGGGAAAGTGGTAGCTTATGGCTCACGTCAGTTGAAAATACACGAGACGAATTACCCCACACACGACCTAGAGTTAGCAGCTGTGATCTTTGCCTTGAAAATCTGGAGGCACTACCTTTATGGTGAGAGGTTCGAGGTATTCTCGGATCACAAGAGTTTGAAGTATCTGTTTACACAGAGAGACTTGAATCTGAGGCAGAGGAGATGGATGGAGTTCATCGAGGATTATGATTTTGAGTTGCATTATCATCCGGGAAAGGCCAATGTTGTGGCCGATGCCCTTAGTAGGAAAACCATTAGTGATGTAGCTTGTATAGCCATCCGGGAATGGGTGATGTTGGGAGCACTTGGCGAGTTTGATTTGCTACTGGGCGAATCTGTTGAGGCTGCGGCCTTGTTTTCTGTCGTGGTGCAGCCTACACTTGTGACTAGAGTGTTAGAGGCACAGAGAGGTGACCTTGAGGTAGAATCCCTCCGAGAGAAGATCTCCAGTGGGAAAGTTGAGAAGGGTTTGACGGTGTATCCCGACCTGAGTGTGAGATACCGAGACCGTTTGTTTGTACCGGAGGCTTGCCGTGAGGAAGTACTCCGAGAGTTTCACCATTCGCGCCTTGCGGTGCATCCAGGAGGTACTAAGATGTATCAGGATTTGGGTCGCCAGTTTTGGTGGCGGGGTATGAAAAGAGATGTGGCTGTTTTCGTATCGAAGTGCCTTACTTGCCAGCAAGTGAAGGCCGAGCATCAGAGGCCAGCGGGTTTGTTGCAACCCTTGCCTATTGCCGAGTGGAAGTGGGAGCATGTCACTATGGACTTCGTTGTAGGCCTTCCGAGGACTCAGCGGGGTAGTGATGCTATTTGGGTGGTTGTAGACCGGTTGACTAAGTCGGCGCACTTTATTCCTATGCGCGTGAGAGATTCGGTAGATCATCTTGCCGACCTGTATATTCGGGACGTAGTGAGATTGCACGGGGTCCCAGTGACGATCGTCTCAGATAGAGATCCTCGTTTTACTGCTAGGTTGTGGCAGAGTTTGCAGAGTGCCTTGGGCACTAAGTTGACCTTTAGTACGGCTTATCATCCTCAAACTGACGGACAGTCCGAACGTACTATTCAGATCCTCGAGGATATGCTTCGGGGTTGTGTCCTGGACTTCAGTGGGACGTGGGAGAGGCACTTGCCATTGGTAGAGTTTGCCTACAACAACAGTTTTCAGTCTAGCATCGGTATGGCACCGTTTGAGGCCTTGTATGGCCGACCGTGTAGGTCTCCAGTGTGTTGGGCCGAGGTGGGTGATGCACCTTTGTTGGGTCCAGAGTTAGTTAGGGAGACGACGGAGAAAGTTGAGCTTATCCGTAAGAGGCTTGTTACAGCCCAGAGTCGACAAAGGAGTTATGCCGACTGTAGGAGGAGGCCTTTGGCGTTTGAGGTAGGTGATCATGTCTTTCTGAAGATATCACCTAGACGAGGCCTGATGAGGTTTGGGAAGAGTGGGAAGTTATCCCCTCGGTTTATTGGTCCTTTTGAGATCCTTGAGAGGATTGGTGAGGTTGCTTATCGATTGGCCTTACCACCGCAGTTGTCCGGAGTGCATGACGTGTTTCATGTGAGTATGCTTCGGAAGTATGAGCCAGATCCATCACATGTGCTGGATTGGAGCGATTTAGAGGTAGATGAGGATGCCTCGTATGAGGAGAGACCGGTTCGGGTCTTGGATAGGCGGGATCAGGTCCTGCGTGGCAAGACCATTCCTTTGGTGAAAGTCTTGTGGAAACATCACGGAGTGGAGGAAGCCACTTGGGAACGTGAGTCGGAAGTCCGAGAGAAATATCCGGACTTGTTTGTTGTTATGTAATCTTATATTTAAATTTTACATTTTGTTGAACTTAAGGGCTTTGATATATGTCTTAAGTTGTGAAACATTGAAAATGTTTTGGTTATTGGAAGTATGTTTGGAACTTGCCTCTTATGGAAGTTGAAAGTGACATTATATGCGTTAAATATATTGTTGAAATTGGAAGGATAGTGCATAATGTTGATGCATGTTGAAAGTACATATGTTGTTTACATATTGTGATATGTCTCTTGTTAAAGGGATGGAATGACCGGTAATGGGTCGAATTGTTGAATGTTAAAATGTAACATTGTTTAAAATGGAGGAAAACTTGTTTTTGAAAACTTGTGTTTAATTTCGGGGACGAAATTCTTTAAGGGGGGAAGGTTATAGCGATCCCGGATTTACCCTTGTTGTATAGTGATCCGGGCATGTGTCCGTGGATGTTGGTAGTTGTTTATTATCTTGTTTACATCCTTCCTTACGTTGTATTTGAGTTATAGGATGTGTTGAGCGGGTTTGTTACAGGTTGGTTGAGTTTAGAAACCAAAACTAGTTGCCCAGATTTTTGGCCTGTACGCTCGAGCGGAGGTGTTGGCGCTCGAGCGTAGATTACGTCCATCCAGTATCTTGTTGTGCAGTGTTGTACGCTCGAGCGTAGGGTTGGGAGCTCGAGCGGAGTCCTGGTTCTGCAAAAGTGCTGGGCGAGAGCATTCTGCGCTCGAGCGGGGGATTGGCCGCTCGAGCGGAAGTCTGTGAGTGGCCGCTCGAGCGGGGTGTTTTACGCTCGAGCGTAAGACTGGGTTTAAATCCCGAAATTGTGACTTTTCAAATCACTTTTTCACTTTCTCTTCTCTCTCTTACTTTTCCAAAATCACCATTGTTGAGCCTCTCACTCTAGACTCTACCTTCTCTCTAGGTTTTGATCTAGTAGGAGTGATTTACTCACCTTTGGCCTTTACAAAAAAGTTGTTGATCGTCGAGGGCTTCATTTTAATCTGAAAATCTCGGGTTTTGGAACACGTTGGGTTTTGTCGTCTTCTCCTTTGGGACTCCGAAATTGAGGTAGGGATATCCTACTCCTCTCTATGAGTTTTGTCTTTAAATTTTGGTATTTTGAGATGTTGGGCTTGGTTTGGTAATTTTGTGGAAGTTTGGGGCTTTTGTGTAATTTTACAAAAGTTGGGGTTTTATTCATAATAAACCTAGATGCATGTTTGGCATGAAAAAAATGGAATGATTGTTGAATCATTGATGAAAATGGGACCTAAGGGTTGAAATGGTAATTATGGAAAATGGCCTAATTACATTGTTTAATTAATTGGGATAATTAATTGGTAAAAAATGAGGAAATGAAATGTTGATTGAATATCCATTTGTGCATTTATTTTCTGTTTTAGAAATAACTGCTTTGGGCTATCGGTGGAGGATAGTCGTGATTGTTGTAGACAATGCATGATGATTAGGTAAACGGAAACTAATCAATGGAATGTGTCATGGAACTTGACGGTTGATAGAATACATTAATTGTGTGTATTGTGTGATTGTATATAGAACCAATGTGTTTATATACGTTATGTGTAGAGGAGGAGATAGGGGATGTACTCCGCGGTTTAGGGGAAGATAGGGGATGTACCTCTAAACCGGATAGGTATTGAGAGGAGATAGGGGATGAACTCCGTAGACAGAGCTCATATGCTTGTCTAGAGAAGTGAAGATAGAGCTCATATGCTTATCTTTGTGAAGTGTGGATATAGCTTGTATGCTTATCTGTGGATATTGTTGATATATATATCAGTTGTAGAATGTGGATATAGCTTGTATGCTTATCTGTGGATATTGTAGTTATACATATCTGTTGAGAATGTGGATATAGCTTTCATGCTTATCTGAATGTGAGATATAGTTTTTATACATATCTGTGGAAATGATGATAGAGCTAGCATGCTTATCTGTTGAAAAAGGAAAAATGAAAAGTAAATGGGACTTGTAAGTCGTTGACATAAATATGTAATTTATGTGATTGTATCAGTGTTGACCAACTATCAATTGCTAATGTTTTAGTCATTGTCCATGGTTGGTTTAGTGTATTTCTACTGGGCTGTGGCTCACCCTATATGGGAATATCATTTTCAGGTACAGGAAGCATGCCACCTCCAAGGACATAGCTGGGAGGCTTGTGGTGGGCATAGTTTTATCGTTTTACTTTGATGTATTACATGTAATTTCAAGCCAAGGGCTTAATGTGTAAACGAGTTAGAACTCTTTGTTGTAACCAAGTGTTAACTTGGAAAGCTGTAAGCCCGTAGGGCATTTTGTTATGAGGTTAAACATGTAATACTTATGTCTTAGAATTCTAATGAATGAAAGGAATGCGGTTAGTTTAAATGTAAATTCATGTCTTATCTGTTGGGTTTATTGTTATTATTTTGAGGGCGTTACAGGAATTTACTGAGAATTTATTAGGAATTTTCTGAGAATTTACTGGGAATTTAATGAGTAATTTATTGAAAATTTACGAGAAATTTACTGTGAATTTACTGGAAATTTATTGAGAATTTACTAAGAATTTAATGGTAATTTACTGAGCAATTGTCTGAGAATTTACTGAGAATTTATGGTTAATTTATTGAGAATTAACTGTGAATTTACTTAGAATTTACTAGGAATTTACTCAGTAATATACTGAGAATTTACTTGGAATTTACTGAAATTTACTCAAAATTTACTGAGTAATTTACTGAGAATTTACTTAGTAATTTATTAAGAATTTACTCAGAATTTACTGAGTAATTTACTAAGAATTCACTAGGAATTTAGTGAGTAATTTATTAAGAATTTCTTGGGATTTTAAAGAGGAATATACTGAGAATTTACTCAATAATTTTCTGAGTAATATACTTAGAATTTACTGAGTAATATATTGAGAATTTACTAGGTATTTACTCCGTAATTTACTGAGATTTTTTTTGAGAATTTACTGCAAATTTAGTGGGAATTAACTGAGTAATTTACTAAGAATTTGCTGAGAATTTATTGGAAATTTATTGACTAATTTAATGAGAATTTACTGGTAATTTACTGAGAATTTAATGGGAATTTACTGAGTAACTTACTGTGAATTTACTTGGATTTTACTGAGTATTTACTGAGTAATTTACAGGGAATTTACTGGGAATTCACTGAGTAATTTACTGGACATTTACTGAGTAATTTACTAAGAATTAGTAGAAGTTTACTTAGTAATTTACTGAGAATTTAATGAAAATTTACTAAGTAATTTACTGGGAATTTACTAAGTAATTTGCTGAGAATTTACAGGGAATTTACTGAGTAATTTAATGAGAATTTATTGGGAATTTAAATAGAAATTTACTGAGATTTTACTGGGAATTTATTCAATAATTTACGGAGAATTTTCTGAGAATTTATTGGTAATTTATTGAGTAATTTACGGAGAATTTATTGCGAATTTACACAGTAATTTACTGAGAATTTATCGGAAATTTACATAGAATTTACTGGGAATTTGTTGAGTAATTTACTGAGAATTTACTCTGTAATTTACTGAGAATTTGCTGAGTAATTTACTGTGAGTTTACTGCGTAATTGACTGGAATTTACCGAGAATTTACTGGGAATTTATGGAGTAATTTACTGGGAATTTACTAAGAATTTATTGGGAATTTACTGAGAATTTAATGGAATTTTTTGAGTAATTTATTGGGAATTTACTGAAAATTTATTGGGAATTTACTTAAAATTTATTGTGAATATACTGAGTAATTTACTGAGAATTTTCTAAGTAATTTACTGAGAATGTACGGGGAATTTACTGAGTAATTTATTGAGAATTTACTAGGAATTTACTTAGAATTTAATGGGAATTTTCTAGGTAATTTACCGAGAATTTACTGGTAATTTACTGGGAATTTACTGAGTAATTTACTGAGAATTTACTGGGAATTTACGGAGTAATTTACTAAGAATTTATCGAGTAATTTGCTGAGAATTTGCTGAGAATTTACAGAGTAATTTACTTGGAATTTACTGACAATTTACAATTAATTTACTGAGTAATTTACTGAGAATTTAATGGGTGTGAATTTAGTGAGTAATTTAATTAGAATTTTCTGTGAATTTACTGAGCAATTTACAGAGTAATTTAATGAGAATTTACTAAGTAATTTAATGGGAATTTACTGTGTAATTTAATGAGAATTATTGGGAATTTACGCACAATTTACTGGGTTAGAATTTATGGGAAATTTACTGAGTAATTTACTTAGAATTTTCTATTAATTTACTGAGAATTTACTGGGAATTTACTAAGTAATTTATTGAGATTTTACTGGAAATTTACTGAGAATTTACTTGGAATTCACTGAGTAATTGAGTGGGAATTTACTAAGAATTTACTTGAAATTTACTAAGTATTTGCAGGGCATTTTCTGAGTAATTTGCTGAGAATTTACTGGAAATTTACTATTTACAAAGAATTTAAATTGAATTTATTGAGTAATTTACTGAAAATTTACTTAGAATTTACTAAGTAATTTATTAGGAATTTACTGAGTAATTTACAGAGAATTTGCTAAGTAATTTACTGGGAATTTACTGAGTAATATATTGAGAATTTACGGGAAATTTATTGAGAATTTACAAGCAATTTGCTGAGTAATTCAATTAGAATTTACTGAGAATTTACTGAGTAATTTATTGATAATTTACTAGGAATTTACCAATTAATTTACTGAGAATTTACCGGGAATTTATTGAATAATTTAATTATAATTTATTGTGAAATTTACTGAGAATTTACAGAGAATTTAATTTACTGAGAATTTACAGGAAATGCCCACCGGCCATATGTAATTTCCATCGACTGCTGATGGAGTTATCGGTCATTCACCAATGGCCGGTCGGCATTAGATGCTGCCGGTCGGCAGAAACTTCCTGCAGAAGACAGTTTTGACAGCAACAGAGGACAGACAGTATATGGCATGGGATTTCAGGCACATGTGAGCATGGCCATGTTTCCCATCATGCTTTGAACTCAGGGAAGCATGGCCCTCGATCCTCGAGCTATCAATTGTGCATGATAGCCTAAGTGATCAAGCTTGCCATTTGATGTAAAAATGCATGCAACACACAAATGAGAACCAAGACCCTATCATGTCTAAGTCAAGGGCCCCGGTGACCGAGAGTTAAGACGCGTTACATCACTTATAGTATGAACGCTCCTTAACCCTCACACTTGGTTTGACACCCCAAACCAAGTAATGCAATGCATGTTATGCAAACATGACTCAAAGATACAATATGAGATCAAGATGCAAGTCATGCCAAATACCATGCAACCACCATGGCAAGTATGCGATGCTAGGCATGCAAGATGCAAATGTGATGCAAACATGGACGATTTGAGCAATAGAATCATCATGTTACAACACCTAATGAAGCAATCATGCAACAAACATGAGACAAGCATACAATGGTGGACTTAAACCATAAAGGGGCAGACCTCAATCCACCCCAAAACAGTGGCCAAAAGTGCCCAAAATGGTGGACAAACACTCATGCCAACATGCAAGCCAATAGACCTAAGGCTAAGGCACAGAGGGGGGGTACTTTACATCCACTTACATAACCATTCATGGCATGAATTTAGACAAGCAAAACAGAATCCTAGCATGCAAAAATGGACTCCAAACCCACTAATATGGTAGCTTAAGTGGCTCCAATGAGATGCATGCACCAAAACTCATTTCTAGGCATAAAAGGGCACATCCTCAAAGAATGAAAGAGGTCACATATGTAAACATACAAACATGATTTATGGACTGAAATATGATCCTAAATGATGCCAAATCATGAGGATGGTCTAAGCTACGCATGCTAGAGGCTAATATACTAAGGCTTACAAGCCAAAACACAAAGAGATGACACCAAACATGGCAAGCACGACTGAAACAGATGGCCAACAGGCCTTAATCATGGTAAAGTAATGCCAATACCTTCATGAAATTAGGCTAACACATGCAAGAATCATGGCCTAAACACAAGATGCATTTCTAGGCCAAATAGAGGAATGTAAAGCAAGTATGTTAAGCATGCAAAAGGGCATAAATCCGACCAAAAACAGAGGTAACATGTGACCTAAAAACACCTAAAAACCTCTGCAAAAGGGCCAAAATCAATCAAGCATGCATGTTGCCCTTTAAGCCAAAAGGCAAGGAAATGAGGCAATGAAGGGAGAGGGGTGTCCCTCCCCTATACAAGACTTCAAACCACCTTTCTTACCACTGAAAATCCACTGGTTTTCAGTGGTGAGAAGATTAAGACACTCAAGCAAACAAAGCCTCACAAAGGAAGCACCAAAAAGGCCAAATAAGGCCTAAGAGGATGAGTTTGAACTCAAACCACAAAACACCCTTAATGAAAGTTCTTAAGCATGAAAATATAAGCTTTTTTTATGTTATGCACAAAGCCTAAATCAGCAAGCAAGATAGGTAAAAAACTAGTGCAAGTTTGGGGAAACTAAAGCAAAGTGATTACCCTTGAAGAAACTTTGAAGAACAGATGATGCAGCCTTCTTCTTTTGATCAAAATCAGTCCAAAAGCTCAAGAATCAGCCCTCAAAGCCTCTCAATCTCGGAGCAAGGTGTAATGGTGTGTGTATTAGTGCAAAAATAAGGTAAAAAAGCACTTTTGGCCTACCAAACACACACTAAGGGAGGAGAGAGAGGGAAATATAGAGAGAGATGATATATCTAGCAGATATATGTATATAAGCTCTGGTTTTTATGTTTAAAACTCCCCAACCTTTAACAATGGAGGAGGAGGGCTCTATATATAGACTAAGCAAATGGTTCTTGGCTTCTCCAAGAAGCCAAGTGAAAGGGGCAAAAGGGTGCAAAGGAGTCTAGGCTTCTTGGAGAAGCTAAAACAGCTGGCCAAGCTTCTCCAAGAAGCTTAGCCAAGGGTTCATCCTTCTAGAAGGAACCAAGGGGTTCAAAGGCTCATACCAGCCAACAACTGCATGGGGAGGTGTAATGGTGCATTCCAGCTGGCACAGCTGGCATGCACCATGCCTCAAGGGTGCAAAGGAGTCTCGCCGGCCAGCAAAAGAGGTCACCGGCAGAATAAAATGCCGGCCGGCCAAATACAGTGCCGACCGGCCATTGATTTTAAGAAACCATGGCCGGTGGCACCCCTAAACAGCCGGTGATGCTAGGGGAAGGCCAGTGGAACGTGGGGATGGCCAGAAAGCCATTCCCCTCCCTTTAAGGCAAAAACACAAGTGTTTGGTGCCAAAACCAAACACGGAACAGTCGAGTCGAGAGATCCTGAGGCAGGGCGCGCAGCCGAGACTCCCGGGAACTCAAGACGAACACCAACATGGATAATCACTGAGTGTTCAAACGGTGACGTCCGAGTCTTGAGGACGGTCAAAAATGGGGTGTCTGCAGTTGCCCCTCTTTGACAGAACTCGAAAGTCATAACAATGACTTGAGCAAATGTCAAAGCCCAGAGACGACCCATTTTTGATAAGGCCGAAGACTCAGACAGACATGCAAGACAAACAAGGTATGCGCCCGAAGGTAGGGGCAAAATGCAAGACAATGCACAAAGCCAAGCATAACTTATGATCATGCAAAGAAAGCTGTAACGAAGCATACATGCGACAATTTTAAGCTAGCATACACCGGACTATACTACAATGTAGAAAGGATGTAAGAGAATTATGCAATTCTCAATACGTCTCACTCGGAGGATACAATACCTGTGCGGCTCGTCTGGTTGCACCAACCTCAAATGAACCGTACATACAATATCGTGCCTGCAAAGAAAACAAACTTAACAGGTACAATATCGTTAGCAATATACATAATAGTGTGCTCGAACTGCGTGACAACGCAAAGCGAATGGGAAGCATAACAATGTTGTGAAGGCACAGATATGTAAGTGGAGCACGCGGTCTACGCAGGCAACGAAATTGATTACAAACATGCGGTCTACGCAGGTAATGAAATTGGTTTCAAAAGTGCGGTCTATGCAAGTGGTGAATTTGATTGCAAACATGCGGTCTACGCAAGTAATGAATTTGATCATAAGAATGCGGTCTATGCAAGCAAAGCATGCGGTCTACGCAAGTAATGAAATTGATCACAAACATGCGGTCTACACAAGTAACATAATTAACATGCGGTCTACGCAAGCAAAACACGCGGTCTACGCAAGTAATGAATTTAACATGCGGTCTACGCAAGTAATGTAATTGATTACAAACATGCGGTCTACACAGGTAATGTAATTGACATGCGGTCTACGCAAGCAAAACATGCGGTCTACGCAAGTAATGAAATTAACATGCGGTCTACGCAAGTAATGAAATTGATTACAAACATGCTGTCTACGCAGGTAATGTAATTAACATGCGGTCTACGCAAGCAGAACATGCGGTCTACGCAAGTAATGAAATTAACGTGCGGTCTACGCAAGTAATGAAATTGATTACAAACATGCGGTCTACGTAGGTAATGTAATTAACATGCGGTCTACGCAAGCAAAACATGCGGTCTACGCAAGTAATGAAATTGATTACAAACATGCGGTCTACGCAGGTAATGTAATTAACATGCGGTCTACGCAAGCAAAACATGCAGTCTACGCAAGTAATGAAATTAACATGCGGTCTACGCAAGTAAAGTGTATAAAGAGAAACTTGAACACATGTGAGTGAGAACATATCATTTATAATGCAGGGGGGTAAAATACTGTAACACAGCATAATCGAAACGATTTGTGGGAATCCTCAAGACATGAAAAGGATACGGGAAGGGACGTTCTTCGTATGTATCGAGCATCGTTCGCAGAAGTTGTGGCCTGAGGTCAACTCGAAGGTCCATGTTTCAAAAGTGTGCTTCCCCACATGGTCTCAAGTAATGAAGGTGCCAAACTATGTAGTTGACCCGGACAAAGGCGCGGAAGGTGTGTTGACCGTAAGGGGAGTTTTACTGGTATCAATTTCGACACTTTGCTACCCTGTCATTCTATGTTTTACTTTCCTTTTTACTGGTAGTTTAAGCACATTGCACTGCCTCGGGCAGGTTTTATTCTTTCTCAAAATTACACATTTTGCAAAACACGTGACGGGAATGAAACAACTATTTTGTTCAAAAGATGTTGCATTTGTAAACTTTCTATGCATCGCATCGCAAGGTATCACACCACAATGTGAACGAATTTGAACTTATTTTGAACACTGAGTATTTGCATCGTAATAATCAGGTAGTGAACCAACTTACAACTCGATAAGCAAGACAAAGGCATGATATGACCAAACAAGTGTGAGTACAACTCGATAAACAAATCAAAAACTCAAGGAGAGTGAAATACAACTCGATAAGCAAATGTTCAATAACTTGATAAGCAGACAGGCGTGACTCCGCAAGAATCGATTACCGGGGGAGGGATCGGAGGTGGTGGAGTTTCCCAATCCCTAGCATAAACAGCTCAGGGAATTAGGAGGAAGCCCATCGGCCAGGGGTAGAGGCCATCGGCCACAAGGAATGGCCATTGGTCATAAATTTGTTCGGTCGGCAAAAGGAGATGGCCGGTCGGCAGGATATTTGGCCGATCGGCTATGAATGAGGGAATCACCAGAATGTTGACACCTGTCCTCCACCCAACCTTATCTCCTACAAAAGACCCCAGCTTCATAGTTTTTCTCAATTCCACACTGATTTGCTCTAATGGAAGAGTTTCTTGCTCAAAACCTCACAGCTTGGATGGCTCGGAAAAGTTAAATTTATGGGGTTTCGGCATAAATGCACTATTCACTCTGGGTCGTACCCCGTTGCACCTCCCGTTTCCTCATGCCGCGGCAAAGTTTTGGAATCCGGTGACGCATGTCTTTAGCTTCGCTGGGCAAGAGATATGTCCTACCTTTGAAGATTTCCGAGCCTTAATGGAGTCCGAGCGCGACGAGGAGCTCCTGCCCCAACTTAATTTTGGCCATGCCCAATCCCTAGGGCGAATGTGTGGACTCAGTATGCGTGACGCTCGGTCTCTGATTTGTGACGGGATGCTGGACATTCCGAGTTTGATCGATCAGTTTTCAAATGCCGGTGATCGCAACAACCATCGTTGGCAAGGCTTCCGGCGACACGCCCTCTGTTTGTGCATGCTATCTCATTTTTTATTTATCTCAGGCTCCGGAGGGTCTAGTGTCCGGCTAACCGAGGTTGCCCAAGGCTTGAAAGAGGACAAGAGCTGTATTGTCATGATTCTGGCTGAGACGTTGATGGGCTTAGACGCCTTTTATCGTCATGAGATGACCAGATTAGCGGGGAGTCCACTACTGCTACAGGTAACGTTTCCCACCCAATCTCCCATATGCATTGCTCACATCACTCGGCCCTCAAGCTCGGTCTTTTCTCACAAAACCCTATTCTCGCTTTTCTCTCCTCGTACATCTCTCTATTCTTTACTCTCTCATTTTTCATCCCTCCCCAGATATGGTTGATGGACAAACTGCAGGTTGTGGACTCTTGCCCAGCATATTTAGCTCGTGGCTACTTCTTCCGGCACCATCTAGTCAATGCCCTGGATGAGGGATGGTGGTTCGCTTGGATGTGCCGCTTGTCCACAGACCATATTGCTTGGCGGTGCCCTTGGCTGAGCCTTCCGGCAATGAGCTACAATATGCCCCGGCAGACTGGGATTCAATTGGTTGGTCTCACTCACTGTGTATTCTACTTCCCATTTCGGATTCAACGCCAATTCAGCCATGATCAGACTTGCCCGCCAGAGGGGATAGAGTATCCTGCTGCGTTCCCAGCCCGAGGCGCACAACTTGCTTGGCAGGCCACCGCGTGGAGGATGAGAGAACTCCTGGCCCCCGCTCCTATTTTCAGTTTGCACTTTGTCTGATGAGTGCTTGGATTGGCTTAACGAGGAGGCACAGGTTGGGCCCAGCTTGGCATCAGAGGCTTCGACTAGCTCTGGGAGGGGGCGCAGGGGCACCTGACTTGACTATGCCCCAGATTTATTGCTTTATTAGTACTTTCAAGTTTTCTTTATGAATGTAATAAAAAGCAACTTCGATTGTATGCAAGAGCAGGAGAACTCTGTTTTGAAATCAATGAAATTGAAGTTTGTGGTACTGAAAATTTTCCGCTTTGGTCCAAAAATGGTCAGAGTTGTAAAAAGATTATTTGAGCAAAGTCGGCTTTTATTAAAACTTTTCAAAAACATTTTCGATGTGGATCAGAACTGGACATGCTTGAGATCTGTCACTGAGATGCACAACTCCGGATCCCTGCAACTGGAAAGTTGCCCCTAGTCTGAAGAGTGCCGCGGCACGCATGGCAACGGAAAGTTGCCCCTAGTCTGAAGAGCACCGCACCGGAGATCATAACCGAACCCTCGAAAGCTGGATAGACAAAGATGACTGAGATGATCAAATGGATAAAGTTGATCGGGGGAAAGGGTTATGGCTGAACTCCAGGATGAAGTTGCCTACGTATCCCAAAGATGGGAATCAAGGCTTACGTAGTTCAGGCTTAGGTTCACTCGGGTATTTTCACTCTCCTTTTGCGCTCTAACTTTTGCCAAAGCCGTCCTTTGCGGGTTTTCGGCCTTGCGAGCTCAGTTTTTATATTTTACTAATTTTTTGTGCTCTAACTTTTACCTAGGTCGCCCTTTCGGGTTTTCGGCCTAGCGAGCCTCTCAAGGGTAATATTTCTTCAACTTGTCCATGTTGATCGGTTGGGAGAATTCCAGGCCATCTAGGTCCATCAGAACCACAGCTCCACCTGACCAAATAGCTTTGATGATGTAGGGACCCGTCTAATTGGGTCTAAACTTGCCCTTTGGGTCATGGATGGGAGCTCGGTTGTCCTTGAGCACCAAATCCCCTTCCTTTAGGTTCCTGGACTTAACCTTCTTGTTGAAAGCCCGGGCAATTCTACGCTGATAACTTTGAACATGGTACGGTGCTTTCAGTCTTCTCTCATCAAAGAGCATGAGTTCCTCAAACCTGCTCTGCTGCCAATCTGCTTCGGCTATTTGACACTCAGCCAATACTCGTAAGGACGGAACCTCAATTTCGATAGGTAGAACGGCCTCCATCCCATAAACTAATGAATACGGAGTGCTCCGGTAGAAGTTCTAATTGAAGTCCTGTAGCCCCACAGAGAAAACGGCAGCTTATCTAGCCAATCCCGGTAGGTTTCCACCATCTTTTGCAGTATACGCTTGATGTTCTTGTTGGCGGCCTCAACCGCTCTATTGGTCTGCGGCCGGTATGTGGATGACTTATGAAAAGCTACATTGTATTTTTCCAACAAGTCTATCACTTCCTTCTTGAAGTGGGAACCGTTATCTGAAATTATCTCGTTCGGGACCCCTTAGCGACAGATGATGTTGTTTCTGATAAACTTCGCGACGTGTGAAGCCTTCAACACCGCATAAGAATGGGCCTCGACCCACTTCGTGAAGTAATCTATCGCTACCAGGATAAACTCATGCCCATTCGATCCCTTCGGGGTAACAACTCCGATCACATCGATTCCCCAAACTGAAAACGGCCACGGGGACGTCATGTTGTATAGCTTTGACGGTGGGATGTTCATGCGGTTTGCATGGATCTGGCATTTGTGGCATCGCCGAACAAAGCTGATACAATCCTCTTCCATGGTAGACCAGTAGTAGCCCTGTCTGAGGATCTTTCTGGCCAGCATTACTCCATTCATATGTGCCCCACATTCTCCTCCGTGGATGGCCTCCATCAGGCGTTTCGACTCTTCAGCTTCTACACAGAGCTTATGCATTCCCAGATGACCTCTCTTATACAGCTTACCCCCGCAGATGATGAACTGAACAGCCATTCTTCTGATTGCCCTTTTATCCTTGGCATTTGCCCCTGGTGGATACGCCTCCGTCTCCAAGAAGTTCCAAATGTCGTAATACCAGGGGTTGTCGTCCTGAGCCTCATCTATGGCAGAAATCGACTCGTACGCTGGCGCAAACTTCTAGTCAATAATGACTGGAAACATCCGGACTCCGGACGGGATGTCTATCATGGAAGATAGAGTTGCTAGTGAATTTGTGAACCTGTTGTTCTCTCTTACTAGGTGGGTGAAATTTAGCTTCTCAAATCGAGGAATTAACAAATCCAAGGTTTGGTGGTAAATTATCATCCTTTCCTCTTTGACTTTCCAGTCTCCTTTTGCTTGAGATACAACAAGGTTCGAGTCCCCAATGACGTCCAACCATCTTGCCCCTAGTTCTAGGGCAGCTTCTAGGCCAGCAATACATGCCTCATATTCTGCTTCATTGTTCGAGACTTTGAATCGGAGCTTGAATGCTAAAGGGATACGGGAATCGTCCGGAGCTATCAGCAACACTCCTATCCCATACCCGTATTGGTTCGACGCTCCGTCAAAGTACATCGTCCAAGTTTCATCTTCGATGTGCAGAATGGCTTCATCTGGGAACAGGTACTCAACCGCTTCATCCCCTTCAACCAGGTGGTCGGCAAGGAACTCCGCTACCGCTCTTCCTTTTACTGACTTACGCGTTACATACTTCAAATCAAATTCAGAAAGCAACAGCAGCCAACGAGCTAGCCTACCCGTTAGTGCCGATTTCTCGAAAAGATATTTGATGGGATCCAAGCGTGAAACCAACATTACAGAGTGAGCTAACATGTAGTGCCGCAGCTTCCTGGTAGCGCATACCAAGGTCAAGCAAGCCTTTTCCAGCGGAGTGTAGCGGGTCTCGTAATCCAGCATCTTCTTGCTCAGCTAGTAGATGGCCCTTTCCACTTTGTCCTCTGACTCTTGTGCGAGCATGCAGCCCATGGTAGTCTCAGTTACTGAAAGGTACAATATCAACGGTCTCCCTGGCTCTGGTGGTGACAACACGGGCGGGTTCTGTAAATATCCTTTGATCTGTTCAAAAGCTGCTTGACATCGGCCGTCCCATTGGAATTTCTTTCCTTTCTTCAGGAGACCAAAAAGTGGTTCACAAGTCAAGGTTAATTTTGAGATAAACCGTCTTATGAATTGCACTTTACCTAGAAAGCCTCGCACCTCCTTTTCAATCATTGGTGGTGGCATTTCCAAGATGGCCTTGATTTTGGAAGGGTCGACTTCGATGCCCCTTTGTGTAATCAGAAACCCTAGCATTTTTCCCGCTGTAACACCGAATGTACACTTCTGAGGATTCAACCGCAGCCGAAACTCTCTGATCCTTCGAAAGAACTTTTGTAAGGTGGTGTAGTGGCCCTCTCTTTCTTTGGACTTGACAATCATGTCATCCACGTACACCTCCACCTCTTTATGGATCATATCATGCAATATTGTGGTTGCTGCCCGTTGATAAGTAGCTCCAGCATTCTTCAACCCAAATGGCATCACTCTGTAGCAATATGTACCCCACGGGGTAGTGAATGCAGTCTTCTCCCGGTCTTCGGGTGCCATTACTATCTGATTATAGCCTGAGAAGCCATCCATAAACGAAAGCAAGGCATGCCCCGCCGTGAAATCTACCAATTCATCAATGTGTGGCAAGGGAAAGTCGTCCTTCGGACTGGCCCTGTTCAAATCTCTGAAGTCTACACAAACTCGAATTCTGCCATCCTTCTTCGGCACCGGAACAATGTTGGCCAACCAAGTCGGGTATTCGGATACCAGCAGGAAGCCTGCATCAATTTGCTTGGTGACCTCTTCCTTGATCTTAATGGCCCAATCAGGGCGGATCCTTCTGAGTTTCTGCTTGACAGGTCGGGCCTCGGGATCAAGAGGGATCCGGTGCTGTACAATCTCAGGATCGATTCCAGGCATGTCTTCGTAGGACCATGCAAAAACATCTTTGAAATCTTTTAATAAAGCGACTAAGCGCTCGCGTTCCTCCGAAGACAACGTGGACCGGATCTGGACCAGCTGCGGGTCCTTCTCAGTACCAACATTCACAGTAGTGATTTCATCCATTAAGGGTTTAACAAATCTTTCCTGCTCTTGATCAATTAATCGTTGCAAAACCGGAGGAATTTCTTCCTCGTCGTTTTCATCAAAATTTTGAAAATCCTGATTTAAGCAATAAATCAAAGGCACAGAAAAATACTCAGAAACCACGTCCACATCATTCTCATTAAATACTTCCAAGCCGTCCGATTCTTTTGTTACAACAGACTCAAAAGAGAAAGAAAATGACGACCTAGACAGGACTGTGGCATCCGGGTTATCACCCCCAGGAATACCGGACTCAGACTCAGTCGAGCTGGAACCTGATTCCGACTCACAGGACTCGATGGAATCAGATTCCGGCTCACTACCTGACCCAGTGCTGCCGGACAAAAATCCTTCTTCATATTGCCAGACGAGAGAGGGTGCGATGGATGCATCCAAAATAGTTGCTGGTAGACTCGCAGCCGTTTCATTCCCGATCATGCATACCGAGGAGTTATCCCCCAAGCACTTCTGCTCGATCGGAGGATCTGAAAGTAGACATGCCAGTGCTACCCCCATTTCATTTTCAGCGTCCTCAGACTGCGCTTCCTTACTTTCCTCAACCTCAGCTGATAGATCTGTTTGTCCTTTGGCAGTGTCATCCTCAAGTAACTGTAAATCAAAGAAGATCTCAAACCCCGGTACGCGCTTCTTCTCCCCGTTCAGCCACGGCTCTGGGAAGCCACAGAACGGAAAGTCCTCCCCCTCCCAGACGAAGCGTCCGTTTAGGGTACCCTGAATGGGCCTATGCATCAATTCAAAAGGTTTCCCGGCCTTCTTTGCTTTGGCTCTCCCATCCATCTCTTTACCCTTCCTTACCTAGTCCTCTTTGGTGGGCATATAACCCAAACCAAAGGTGTGAGGGTTGTGTGGCACTTCGGCCAATGCTGCGACGCCCTTCCGGCCGCTCTTTCCCAATCCCATCCCAAGGCTGTGTTGAAGCTTATTCATGAGGTAGACGGATTGAGCACTGACGTACACCCTCTCGTTCACAGCCATAATATTCTGCACCACTCGAGCCTCAGCCAAAGTGAACCCTGATAAGAACACATCCTCAGTGCCATGCTCGATTTCTAAGACTGGTGTGGACACTTCCGGCGGCGGATGGATTGATGAATTCCCGAAGACAATAGCCACCCCCTTCGCGTGAGGGTACTTCAGCATCTGATGTAAAGTGGAAGAGACTGCCTTTACTTGGTGCAACCACGGCCGCCCCAAGAGCAGATTGAAGGTTGCGGGAACGTCCAAGACATGGAATTCAATGTTGTGTTGTCCGGGACCAACCTGGGTCTGAATTTTGACAATCCCCATCACTTCCCTACTAGTATTATCATATGCTCTGATCACCTGAGCAGTCGGCACGAAGTCCGCGGGTTTCATCCCGATTGCATACGCTGTTCTGGCTGGGCAGACATTGATGGCGGACCCGGTATCAACAAGTACCACCAGTATCCATTTGCCTCTTCATTCCACGGAAACGTAGAGGGGTTTGTTGTGATTTGTGCCCTCAGGCGGTAATTCTTTGTCTAAAAAGGTTAATGCCGGGGGACCTCCTCCCGGAAAAACTAGGCCTACTAGCTGTTCGGGCGTGGTGTCTACAGAAAGCTTGGCTTTGTCCATGGCTGAAAGGACAGCCTGTCTATGTACTCGAGAAGCCATAAGCAAGCCCCCATATGGAGATGTCTGCTTGTATCTTCTTCAATTGTCTCAATACGGCCTCATCTTCGAGTTGCTTTTCTTTTTGCTTCTCTGCCTCCTTATCTTTTCCAGACGCCTCTGGTTGATCTAGGTGTGGAGGCTTGAAGTACCGTCCACTCCTAGTCATGTGATCGACTTCACCGATATACCAGGTATCATCTGGTTGGTCACCCCCCCCAATCCTCGTCTGTGTGGGCAAGACATAGATCATCGTCCTCCCACCACATTCCATTTGCAGCTGACAGGCACCTGTCCGGTTCCGGCATGACTGTTCCGATACTTGCAATACCTTCTATTCCTATGCTCGCGGCATTCTCCATTTCTGTACTTGCGGCAGTCTCAACCCCCACGTGGGCTTTTGCCTTCCTAATTCTCTCAGAATCTTCGAGTCTTTCCTGTTCTGACTGTGTCAATGCAGTAGATTGTTCAATAATCCCTGTACTCAAAATGCTCCAATCCCGAGCGAAACTCTTGACACTGGCGCTCTCCGACGATGTACTCTGTTCTTCGACCTTCCCGGCTGTTACTGACATTCCTGCCCCTGCTGGGCCTTGTCTTGATTGAAACTCTCCTACCACATCTGGCTGATCGTCCAACCATCCTGTGGCCTCTGTCGATTCCTCATAATCGAACCAGTTGACGGCTGAGTCTCCTGGATCTGGGTTACTGTAAAACTGGAACTTGGCAAGGTCCTCTTCCACAGTCGTTAAATCATCCGTTCCCTGTCCTGGATTGTCCCCTTGGATTGCACACAGCTCCCCTCATGCTGGAAATTCCACATTTGGTCTATTCCGGCCTATTGGTGAAATGTAGTCACTCGGACTATAAGCATTCCCAGAATCACTTCCAGATTCTGCAAATTCTGGCTCAACAATCCTCTTCTCCTTTGGAACCTCCTCCCTCCTATCCTCGGCAACCACTACCGCTGGCTTGGGTTGGGTTATGGAGACGTCCATCATGCACAAATCGGTGCAATCGGAAAGGAAAACCTCCGGCTTAGGCAGGTAGGAAGGTGTGATATAAATACTAGGATCGTAGGACACGACCCCAGTATGGATGAAATTGATTCTTTTGGGTGGTGGAGCTTGGTTATGTGTGGGGAGAGGGTTCGTAGTAACGTTGGGTTTCTCAGGAGGCAAAATCACCCCATTATCAATGAGATCTTGAATCTCATGACGTAATCGAAAACACAGATCAGTGTCATGACTGTGCTGTTGGTGAAATGCACAATACTTGGCTGGATTGTGGGCAGCGGGGAGTCTTTCTGGTAAGGGCCGCGGCTCTAGGGGCTTCAGATGCCCTTTTCTGATTAGAACCCCCAAAGCTTTGGACAGGGGCATATAAAGCGGAGCGAAGGTTCTGGTGTTTTTGGGAGGGTATTTGGCTGTTTGTGGGTTGCTTCCGGACGCACCAGAGAATGGTGCGGCTGCCATAGTTCTCAGGGGAGGGTTGGTGGTGACCATACTCACTTCGGAGGTCCTGGTAGTTGTAGCGCCACTCGGGCCTGCATTAGTATTATGATTGAAAGTTCTGCGGGGTTGCTCCCGGTCATTATCAATCAAGCCTTGCTTTAAGGCATCCTCAATCTGCACCCCCATTTCATGCAGATTAGAAAAGGTAGGAAAGGGGAGTACAATCATCTTTTGCATTAACTTCGGCTGAAGATTGCGCACAATCATCCGAATCTGGTCCTTGTCCGTGGGCCTTAAGGTCATCATCGAAGCCTTAGCCCGCCATCTGGTTACGAATTCTGAGAAGCTCTCTTTGGGTTCTTGCCTCGTTGTCTTGAGATCCCGGGTCGTGATCTCGATTTGCGTATTGTATGAGTACTGCAAGATGAAGGCCTCAGCCATCTCGTCCCAACTTCTCTTGACATCATCCTCCAATTTGGCGTACCATATGGCTGCTACGCCCGACAGGGTCCGGCCAAATAGAGACAGCTTCTGCAGTCTAGTGAGGCCCATTGGCCTTAGGATGTCTGAAAACAGTCGCGGGTGCACCATGGGATCCCCGAATCCGTCAAAACGATCAATTTGTGGCATCTTAAACCGATCTGGCAGCGTCACGGCTGCGTCGGTGTATCCGTCTTCAATGTCCGGAATGGATTTCACACCTTGAGATTTCTTGAACAGCTTTTCAAGCTTGCTCATTTTTAATGCCATGGGGTCCACCTCGGACTCGAAGGGAGAATTCGGTTGATTGATAGGAGTGGGTGCCTTAGATAGTTGAGGTAGAATTGGAGATGGAGCCGGCCCCGTTGGGATGTTTGTATCTTCTTGGACATTTCGGGCATTCGGCGTCTCTTCGGGTATCGGAACCCTTAGTGGGGGAGGGACTTGCTATAAAGTAGATGCTCCAGTTTGCTGCTGCAATCTTACGATTAACTCTGCTTGCTCATTCATAACTGTGGCTTGTTGTTTGGCGAATTCTACCTGTCGGACAGCATCCTGCTGCATCACTTTCATGCTTTCTTGGAGTTGGCGCACCATCTCTTCTAAACTAGCCATGCTGTTCTGTTCTGACTGAATTATCGGTATATGTTCCCTTTCTGTGGGTGAAACAGAATCCTGATCCCTACTGTACACAGGTGGGGTAGATAAAGCCCTCTGTACTAACTATTGAACTGATGCCCTCTGCTTAGCTGTCCTCCGTCTAGTAACCGGGGGTAGAGAGTGGTACACTGGTTGTCCGTCTACCAGATCCTCAAATAGATGGAGCCGACGACCTCTAATCCAGAGTGCTTGGGGAATATCTACCGGGTTGGAAGCAATGATGCTAAACTACCTAGCAAAAAGAAAAAATAAAGCAGTAAATAAACAAACAATCGGACAGCGCAACGGCGTAAAATAAACACATACAACGCACAGTTGGGTATTCATAATACACAGTTGGTAAGTCGAACACACTGTTCCTCGACACTGATCACTGTTCCCCAGAATCACTGTTCCCAAAACTGAACCTGATCCCCGTAGATAACTGATTCTCATAAACTGATACTGATGCCCTCAGGTCTGATACTCGATCTTGCAAACTGATATGTACGTTCCTGTAGAGAAACACTCTAAAATCACATAGCAAGTAAAGAGAGCCAAAACACCCCTTTGTTGGGGTAGGGTTTCCCTGTCCTATTTTGTCAGGAGCTAGGGTTTCACTACGCACGCAGCAGTTTTCAAACAACCTAACATCGGGTAAGCAACCTGTCCTAACTTGGAACGGTCACTATGGATCCGAATATGCACTAGGTCGAATGGTTGAAAAGGGTGCCCCAATAAAACTGGGGTTTGTGTTCCCATACTGTCAGAGCCCATAACCGATTAGCCTTATGGTCATGCCTTGACAAGACAAGCCTCCGGCAAACCGTTCAGGAATGGCAAATGGCAAACACTGTGTTCCTAGGCGCACCAATGCACATGCAATGCAAAGAGACACATAAATGGAATCAAAATAGGATATCATGAGTTCGAGTCAAGCTCTCTAGATCCCCAGCAGAGTCGCCAGAAACTGTAGACGCGCCCGTGGGCCTCGCTACTACAGTTCGGACTCGATTTGTGTCACGGTTCTTAATCTTGAACCAAAGAGTCCAAATCCGGCAAATCGTTTTAGGAAAACAGATTTTAGAAAAAGAAGTGCCAAACATGGACTGCTTTGCCAGATACAGAGTCGCCACCTAAATATTTTTTATGGGGGAATTTAGGAAACCCTGACTCAGTGCCGAAGGCCACATGTCCGTCATCACCAGAGTTGCCTCGGCTCGGGAGCTAGGGTACGATTGGGGAAGGTCAGCTATGAGCACCCCCTCTCGCCCGATCCGAAGATCGGCCTCTACTAACCGTGATATCCGTTTTTGAAAACATTATGTGTTCTTATTCCAATTACTAGCCTAGAATTACTATGTTATGCGCGCAGCAAACAAGTATAGACTAGATTGCCTAATTTAGGAAAAAGCATTGCATATCCGTTTGTTTTTGGAAAATATTTTGGAATTTGCTACCGCAAGTAGGCTAAAACACGGATTTCAATGAGTGTTTCCAACTCAGACAACCCAACCTTCACCCACAGGCATTCAGACAGTTTATCACATAAGCATCTAGCCACATGGTAAGCATGCTGTCATAATAGCATTCACACGCATGCGGTATGCTAAAGCATAAAATACTTACATCGTACTCCAAGCCAAAACAATAAACTAGTTAGCAAACATGCGTGATCCTAGTTCATGTTAAAGTGGCTAATGCAACACATACAGAATGCGATTAAGATAGGCTCGGCTAATCTATAATGACATGTGAAATGCTACAACTAATCACGTATTCAATTTGGAATCGAAATACAAATGCAGTTAGAGTGATGTGCCGAGCCTGGTGCATGCAAGGCAAATGCATGAATGCACGCATGCATAGCATAAGGTATGCTGATTTTAAATATGCCCTAGTCTACCATCATAAGCAGGTAAATAAAAGGGAAGAAAGACGTGGGGTTGGAAGACATACACACACTCACGCACACTTATTACATAATTGCCCTCACTCGGAGGGTCCAAACAAATATTACAGTCCGAATGATAAACGCATTAATTATTACAGAATTTCTAGTTAATTAACAGAATGAATGCAAAAAAGAAAGGTGGCCACAGCCCCTGCCTCGGGATGCGCGAATGATGCATGCTCGAACTCGTCTCGCCCGGAAAGTCCGTACCATACCACTGTCGCCCCTGTTTTCACTGCCTTGCTTATCTGAAAAATTCTAAAGTTCTGGGACAGGTTCCTTGCACACTGTAGAATACCATCGGCTGAAGGAAATGCCCACCGGCCATATGTAATTTCTATCGGCTGCTAATGGAGTTATCGGTCATTCACCAATGGCCGGTCGGCATTGGATGCTGCCGGTCGGCAGAAACTTCCTGCAGAAGACAGTTTTGACAGCAACAGAGGACAGATAGTATATGGCATGGGATTTCAGGCACATGTGAGCATGGCCATGTTTCCCATCATGCTTTGAACTCAGGGAAGCATGGCCCTCGATCCTCGAGCTATCAATTGTGCATGATAGCCTAAGTGATCAAGCTTGCCATTTGATGTAAAAATGCATGCAACACACAAATGAGAACCAAGACCCTATCATGTCTAAGTCAAGGGCCCCGGTGACCGAGAGTTAAGACGCATTACATCACTTATAGTATGAACGCTCCTTAACCCTCACACTTGGTTTGACACCCCAAACCAAGTAATGCAATGCATGTTATGCAAACATGACTCAAAGATACAATATGAGATCAAGATGCAAGTCATGCCAAATACCATGCAACCACCATGGCAAGTATGCGATGCTAGGCATGCAAGATGCAAATGTGATGCAAACATGGACGATTTGAGCAATAGAATCATCATGTTACAACACCTAATGAAGCAATCATGCAACAAACATGAGACAAGCATACAATGGTGGACTTAAACCATAAAGGGACAGACCTCAATCCACCCCAAAACAGTGGTCAAAAGTGCCCAAAATGGTGGACAAACACTCATGCCAACATGCAAGCCAATGGACCTAAGGCTAAGGCACAGAGGGGGGGTACTTTACATCCACTTACATAACCATTCATGGCATGAATTTAGACAAGCAAAACAGAATCCTAGCATGCAAAAATGGACTCCAAACCCACTAATATGGTAGCTTAAGTGGCTCCAATGAGATGCATGCACCAAAACTCATTTCTAGGCATAAAAGGGCACATCCTCAAAGCATGAAAGAGGTCACATATGCAAACATACAAACATGATTTATGGACTGAAATATGATCCTAAATGATGCCAAATCATGAGGATGGTCTAAGCTACGCATGCTAGAGGCTAATATACTCAAGGCTTACAAGCCAAAACACAAAGAGATGTCACCAAACATGGCAAGCACGACTGAAACAGATGGCCAACAAGCCTTAATCATGGTAAAGTAATGCCAATACCTTCATGAAATTAGGATAACACATGCAAGAATCATGGGCTAAATACAAGATGCATTTCTAGGCCAAATAGAGGAATGTAAAGCAAGTATGTTAAGCATGCAAAAGGGCATAAATCCGACCAAAAACAGAGGTAACATGTGACCTAAAAACACCCAAAAACCTCTGAAAAAGGGCCAAAATCAATCAAGCATGCATGTTGCCCTTTAAGCCAAAAGGCAAGGAAATGAGGCAATGAAGGGAGAGGGGTGTCCCTCCCCTATACAAGACTTCAAACCACCTTCCTTACCACTGAAAATCCACTGGTTTTCAGTGGTGAGAAGATTAAGACACTCAAGCAAACAAAGCCTCACAAAGGAAGCACCAAAAAGGCCAAATAAGGCCTAAGAGGATGAGTTTGAACTCAAACCACAAAACACCCTAAATGAAAGTTCTTAAGCATGAAAATATAAGCTTTTTTTATGTTATGCACAAAGCCTAAATCAGCAAGCAAGACAGGTAAAAAACTAGTGCAAGTTTGGGGAAACTAAAGCAAAGTGATTACCCTTGAAGAAACTTTGAAGAACAGATGATGCAGCCCTCTTCTTTTGATCAAAATCAGTCCAAAAGCTCAATAATCAGCCCTCAAAGCCTCTCAATCTCGGAACAAGGTGTAATGGTGTGTGTATTAGTGCAAAAATAAGGTAAAAAAGCACTTTTGGGCTACCAAACACACACTAAGGGAGGAGAGAGAGGGAGATATAGAGAGAGATGATATATCTAGTAGATATATGTATATAAGCTCTGGTTTTTATGTTTAAAACTCCCCAACCTTTAACAATGGAGGAGGAGGGCTCTATATATAGACTAAGCAAATGGTTCTTGGCTTCTCCAAGAAGCCAAGTGAAAGGGGCAAAAGGGTGCAAAGGAGTCTAGGCTTCTTGGAGAAGCTAAAACAGCTGGCCAAGCTTCTCCAAGAAGCTTAGCCAAGGGTTCATCCTTCTAGAAGGAACCAAGGGGTTCAAAGGCTCATACCAGCCAACAACTGCACGGGGAGGAGTAATGGTGCATTCCAGCTGGCACAGCTGGCATGCACCATGCCTTAAGGGTGCAAAGGAGTCTCGCCGGCCAGCAAAAGAGGTCACCGGTAGAATAAAATGCCGGCCAGCCAAATACAGTGCCGACCGGCCATTGATTTTAAGAAACCATGGCCGGTGGCACCCCTAAACAGCCGGTGATGCTAGGGGAAGGCCAGTGGAACGTGGGGATGGCCAACAAGCCATTGCCCTCCCTTCAAGGAAAAAACACAAGTGTTTGGTGCCAAAACCAAACACGGAACAGTCGAGTCAAGAGATCCTGAGGCAGGACGTGCAGCCGAGACTCCCGGGAACTCAAGACGAACACCAACATGGATAATCACCGAGTGTTCAAACGGTGACGTCCGAGTCTTGAGGACGGTCAAAAATGGGGTGTCTACACTTATCGTTTTGCCCCAGTGGAGTTGAGTAAGTTGAAAATCCAGCTCCAGGAATTGCTAGATAAGGGTTTTGTTTGCCCTAGTGTTTCGCCGTGGGGAGCACCGGCCCTCTTTGCTAAAAAGAAAGATGGTGCCTTGAGATTGTGTATAGACTACCGGAAGTTGAATCGGGCTACGGTCAAGAATAAGTACCCTATGCCCCGTATAGATGATCTGTTTGACCAGTTGAAGGGTTCCCGTTGTTTCTCTAAGATAGACATGAGATCGGGTTACCACCAGTTGAGGGTCAGGGAGGAGGATATTCCTAAGACGGCATTCCGTACGCGGTATGGCCATTATGAGTTTCTGGTGATGCCATTCGGGCTTACCAACGCACCGGCAGTCTTTATGGACTTGATGAACCAGATCTTCCGGGAATTCTTGGATCGATTTGTAGTCATTTTCGTGGATGACATTCTTATCTATTCGCCTTTTGAGGAGGAGCACGAGGAACACTTGACAGTGGTGCTTGAGTTGCTTAGAGCCCATAGGTTGTATGCCAAGTTTGGGAAGTGTGAGTTCTGGCTAAGGGAAGTCAAATTCTTAGGCCATGTGGTATCCAAGGAAGGGGTGTCTGTAGATACATCCAAGGTAGAGGCAGTGCAAGATTGGGCACAGCCTAAGAGTGTGTTTGAGATCCGCAGTTTTCTGGGATTAGCTGGGTATTACCGTCAGTTTGTGAAAGATTTCTCCAGGCTAGCTTCGTCGTTGACTAGATTGACGCGAAAAGGGGTCAAGTTTGTATGGAGTGAGACTTGCGAAAAGTTGTTCCAAGAGTTGAAGGTTAGATTGACCACCGCTCCGGTTTTGATTATTCCGGAGAGAGGGTTGGGTTATGCAGTCTATTGTGATGCCTCACGAGAGGGTCTGGGTTGTGCGTTGATGCAAGAGGGGAAGGTGGTAGCTTATGGCTCACGTCAGTTGAAAATACACGAGAAGAACTACCCTACACACGACCTAGAGTTAGCAGCAGTGATCTTTGCCTTGAAGATGTGGAGGCACTACCTTTATGGTGAGAGGTTCGAGGTGTTCTCGGACCACAACAGTTTGAAGTACCTGTTTACACAGAGGGACTTGAATTTGAGGCAGAGGAGATGGATGGAGTTCATTGAGGACTATGATTTTGAGTTGCACTATCACCCGGGAAAGGCCAATGTTGTGGCCGATGCCCTTAGTAGGAAATCCATTAGTGATGTAGCTTGTATAGCCATCCGGGAAAGGGGGATGTTGGGTGTACTTAGTGAGTTTGATTTGCATCTGGGCGAATCTGTTGAGGCTGCGGCCTTGTTTTCTGTTGTTGCGCAGCCTACACTTGTGACTCGAGTGTTAGAGGCACAAAGAGGTGACCTTGAGGTAGAGTCCTTCTAAGAGAGGATCTCAAATGGGAAGGCTGAGAAGGGTTTGATGGTGTATCCCGACCTGAGTGTGAGATACCGAGGCCATTTGTTTGTGCCGGAGTCTTACTGAGAGGAAGCACTCTGAGAGTTCCACCATTCATGTCTTGCGGTGCATCCTGGAGGCACTAAGATGTATCGGGATTTGGGTCGCCAGTTTTGGTGGCGGGGTATGAAGAGAGATGTGGCTGTTTTCGTATCGAAGTGCCTTACTTGCCACCAAGTGAAGGCCGAGCATCAGAGGCCAGCGGGTTTGTTGCAACCCTTGCCTATTGCCGAGTGGAAGTGGGAGCATATCACTATGGACTTCGTTGCAGGTCTTCCGAGGACTCAGCGGGGTAGTGATGCCATTTGGGTGGTTGTAGACCGGTTGACTAAGTCGGCGCACTTCATTCCTATGCGCGTGAGAGATTCGGTAGATCATCTCGGCGACTTGTATATTCGGGACATAGTGAGATTGCACGGGGTCCCAGTGACGATCGTCTCAAATAGAGGTCCTCGTTTTACTGGTAGGTTGTGGCAGAGTTTGCAGAGTGCCTTGGGCACTAAGTTGACCTTTAGTACGGCCTATCATCCTCAGTCTGAGCGTACTATTCAGATCCTTGAGGATATGCTTCGAGGGTGTGTCCTAGACTTCAGTGGGACGTGGGAGAGGCACTTGCCATTGGTAGAGTTTGCCTACAACAACAGTTTTCAGTCTAGCATCGGTATGGCACCGTTCGAGGCCTTGTATGGCCGACCGTGTAGGTCTCCAGTGTGTTGGGCCGAGGTGGGTGATGCACCTTTGTTGGGTCCGGAGTTGGTTAGGGAGACGACGGAGAAAGTTAAGTTTATTCGTAGGAGGCTTGTTACAGCCCAGAGTCGCCAAAAGAGTTATGCCGACCGTAGGAGGAGGCCTTTGGTGTTTGAGGTAGGTGATCATGTCTTCTTGAAAATATCACCTAGGTGAGGTTTGATGAGGTTCGGGAAGAGTGGGAAGTTATCCCCTCGCTTTGTTGGTCCTTTTGAGATCCTTGAGAGGATTGGCGAGGTTGCTTATCGTTTGGCTTTGCCACCACAGTTGTCCGGGGTTCATGACGTCTTTTATGTTAGTATGCTTCGGAAGTATGAGCCGGATCCATCCCATGTGCTAGATTGGACCGACTTGGAGGTAGATGAGGATGCCTCGTATGAGGAGAGACCTGTGCGGGTCTTGGATAGGCGGGATCAAGTCTTGCGAGGCAAGACCATTTCCTTGGTAAAGGTCTTGTGGAAACATCACGGAGTGGAGGAAGCCACTTCGGAACGTGAGTTGGAAGTCCGTGAGAAGTATCCTGACATGTTTATCGATGTTTAATTTTGTAATGAAATTCTGTAATATTGTTGAACTTTAAGAGCATTGTGTACGTCTTAAGTTGTAAAACATTGTGAATGTTTTGGTTAATGGGAATTTGTATAACACATTGCATATGTTCAATGTATCGTGGGAATGCAAGCATGATGAAGATGTTGCATGTATGATTGAATTGTGGAAAATGAGTTGAAATTGGCAAATTTCAAAGAAATGCATGTTGATAATGCAAGTTGTTTTAAATAATGTGTTTTGCCTCTTGAAAAGAGATGGGATTGACCGGTAATGGGTCGGGTTGTTTAATATTATGTTGTAATATTGTTGAAAATGGAGAAAACCTGTTTTTGAAAAACTTGTGTTTAATTTCAGGGACGAAATTCTTTAAGGGGGGATGGTTATAGCGATCCCGGTTGTCCCTTTACTGTTCTGTTGTATTCCGGACTCGGTTCCATGATGTTGGTAATTGTATCTATCTTGTTGTCGTCCTTTAATTCCGCTTGATTGAGTTTTAGGATGTTTGGGGCAGAGTTGTTACAGGTTGGTTAGACTTTGGTTTCAATTCTTGTTGCCCAGTTTTTAGGAGGTCCGCTCGAGCGGGTCTTCTTGCGCTCGAGCGGAGATTGCACACTCCCAGTTTTTCCTGTCCCTGCAAAACTTCTGCAGGTGTGTTTTTCACGCTCGAGCGGGTGGTACCTTTGGGTGTAAGTTCTGGGAGGAGGGAATCTACGCTCGAGCGGACTGGTTTTCGCGCTCGAGCGGGTTTACTTTATTCTTGTGTCTTGGAGCTCGAGCGGGTCTTTTTACGCTTGAGCGGACCTAGTTTTTGTTCTTGACGCTCGAGCATTGTGTTTTCTGCTCGAGCGGGAATGTTGTATATCAGTTGGCTGTGAGGCAGTTTTAAATCACTTTTTCTCATCCTTTCTCTCTCTTACTTTTTCGAAAAGACCATTTGAGAGCCTCTCTCTCTAAAACCTTGCCTTCTCTCTAGATATTGATCTAGCTAGGGTGTTTTCCTCACTTTTGATCTTTACAAAAAGGTTGTTGATCGTCGAGGGCTATCTTTTGATCCGAGAAACTCATGGTTTGGAGCGATTTCGTTTTCACCATCTTCCTCGTTGGGTCTCATCTTTGAGGTAGGGATTCCTACTCACTCTTATGGTCTTTAACCTAGATTTTTAGTTGTTTTGATAAAGTGTTGAATTTGGGAAATTTTGGGACTTAGGGTTTCAAAATGTGTTAAAGAGGGTTTTGTGATTTTGGGCTCATAATATGTATTTTGGGTTTCAAATGGTGTTATTGATGTTGGTTGTTGATATTTAGACCATTGGGTCAATATTGAGAAATGGGGTAGAAAACCCTAATTTGGTTGAATGAATTAATTGGTATAATTAATTTGGGAAAATTTGTGGACTTATGGAATTGAGTTAGAAATAATGAAATTGGCTCATTATGTTGTGAAATGATGGAGTTGGATTAATAAATCAATCACTTTTGAAAACATTGATATTTTATCTGTTGGAGCTTTTATTATTTGTTTAGAAATAATTGCTTGGGCTACCGGTGGAGGGTAGTTTTGATTGTTGTAGACAATGCATGATGATTAGGTAAACTAAAACTAATCAATTGGATATGTCATAGAGTATGACGGTGGACAGAATACATTAACGTTATGTATTGATTGATTGTGTATATGACCTTTGTGTATATATGCATTGTGTGTGTGGGAGGAGATAAAGGATGTACTCCACGGTTTAGGGGAAGGTAGGGGATGGACCTCTAAACCGGATGCTGTTTGGGAGGAGATAGGGAATGGACTCCACTGATACAGCTCATATGCTTGTCAGATAATGTGTTGATACAACTCATATGCTTGTCATTGGAAGTGTTGATACAGCTCATATGCTTGTCATTGGAAGTGTTGATATAGCTAATATGCATATCTGTTGAAATGTGGGTACAGCTTGTATGCTTACCTGTTGAGATGTTGATACAACTTGTATGTTTATCTATTATGATAATGAGAAATGTTTAATATGAGTCACTGTCTCATATAAGTAGTTGGCCAGGTTCTGAGCCATTGATGTAAATTGTGAAATTGATAAGAAATGGAAACTGAAATGAAACATGAACGTAGTGGTCATGAGATGGAAATGGGTTATGAATTGGTTTATGAAAATTGAATATTTATCAATTGCTAATGTCTTAGTTATTGCTCATGCTGTGTTTAGCATATCTCTACTGGGCGTTGGCTCACCCTTTATGGGACATTATTTTCAGGTACAGATAGTATGCCACCTCCAAGGACATAGCTTGGGAGGCTAGAGGCAGACAGACTTTTGTTGTCTTATTTCCTTTTGATGTATCACATGTAAATCCAAGCCAATGGCTTAATGTGTAATTGAGTTAGTACTCTTTTTTTGTAACCAAGTGTTAACTTGGAAAGTTGTAAGCCTGTAGGGCATTTGCTTTTGTTATTAACATGTAATACTTTTGTAAAGAAATACTCTGATGAATTGAAGAATGTGGATCTTATATATATAAATGCATGTTTATATTGATGGCTTTAATGTTATTATTTTGAGGGCGTTACAAATTTATTGAGAAATTTACTGGGAATTTAATAGGTAATTTATTGAGAATTTACTAGGAATTTACTGAGTAATTTACTAAGAATTTATTAGGAATTTACTTAGTAATTTACTGAGAATTTATTGAGAATTTATTAGAAATTTACTGAGTAATTTAATGAGAATTTACTGGGAATTTACTGAGAATATAATGGTAATTTACTGATTAATTTACTGGGAATTTACTGAGTAATTTACTTTGAATTTACTGGGAATTTATCGATTAATTTACTGAGAATTTACTAGGAATTTACTTGGAATTTATTGAGAATTTACTAGGAATATACTAGGAATTTACTAAAAATTTACTGAGAATTTACTGGAAATTTAATGAGTATTTGCTGGGAATTTATCGAGTAATTACTTAGAATTTACTGAGTAATTTTCTGATAATTTACTGGGAATTTATTGAGTGATTTACTGAGAATTTACTGAAAATTTATTGAGTAATTTTTTGAGAATTTTCTTTGTAATTTACTGAGAACTTATTAGGAATTTACTAAGAATTTAGTAGGAATTTACCCAGTAATGTACTGGGAATTTACTGAAAATTTATTATGAATTTACTGAGAATTTACTGAGTAATTTACTAAGAATTTAGTAGGAATTTACCCAGTAATGTACTGTGAATTTACTGAGTAATTGTCATGACCCGAACCCGCCCTATGGGTTAAGGACATAACCGGCCAGTAATCAAGGGATTACCTACAGCCTCAAACCAGACCAAACATAACTCATTAGAGAATAGGGGCCAAACGGAAGCAAAATTTAAAACTTTGTCCATAGAGTTGTGCTTACATGGCACATCATAAGAAACCATACACATACATGTTAATTACTCACTTCAGAAAATATAGTAACATAAGGTTCTGTACAGACAGGATCATTTAAGTCTAAGTCAACCCATGAAAACTATATACAACAGATTCAAAGTCTTCGCCAACATGACAAAATATAAGTACATAGCAAAAGGGCGAAGACGAGTCTCGTGCGTGAGACGCAAGGGCTGACTCTTCAAAACCTTGGTTGTTCCACACAGACTTCATTGAGGCTGGGTTTGGACCTCTCTTGGCTCACCTACCAACACATGAATGAGCGTGAGCGAAAGCCTAGTGAATAATATCAATTGAAGAAGATGCATTGGAACAATATACATTGGACGACCTTAGGCCCAATTCATATTTCTATCTAGTATATAAATAGCTATAGATCAAGTGACTTCGGTTCCAAACACTTCGAACGGCCTCGGGCCCAATCCATTCATGTCAAACTGGCCTTTGGCCCATTTGTCTTCCATTCATGTCAGACTGGCCTCTGGCCCATTCATTCTTTCATTCAGATCATACTGGCCTCTGGCCCATTCATTCTATCGTTCAAATCATACTGGCCTCTGGCCCATTTATTCATTTATGTCAAACTGGCCTTCAGTCCATTCATTCATTCATTCGTGTCAAACTGGCCTTTGGCCCACCCATACTTTCATGTCAAACTGGCCTTTGGCCCATTCATACTTTCATGTCAAACTTATAGCGATCCCGGTTGTCCCTTTACTGTTCTGTTGTATTCCGGACTCGGTTCCGTGAAGTTGGTAGTGGTATCTATCTTGTTGCCATCCTTTAATTCCACTTGATTGAGTTTTAGGATGTTTTGAGCAGGGTTGTTACAGGTTGGTTAGGCCTTGGTTTCAATTCCTTGTTGTCCAGTTTTTAGGCGATCCGCTCGAGCAGGTCTTCTTGCGCTCGAGCGGGGATTGCACACCTCCAGTATTTCGTGTTCCTTCAATACTTCTGTAGATGTGATTTCTACACTCGAGCGGGTTTGTTTACGCTCTAGCAGGTTTGTTGGCGCTCGAGTGGGTAGTACTTTCTGGGTATAAGTTCTGGGAGAGGGAAATCTACGCTCGAGCGGACTGGTTTTCGCGCTCGAGCGGAAGTGCTTTATTCTTGTGTCTTGGCGCTCGAGCGGGCCTTATTACGCTCGAGCGTGTCCAGATTTTTGTTCTTGGCGTTCGAGCGTTGTGTTCTCCGCTCGAGCAGGTCATGCGTATATGAGTTATCCGCTGGGTGATTTTAAATCACTTTTTACTTTTCTTTCTCTCTCCTACTTTTTCTAAAACCCATTTTGAGAGCTCCTCTCTCTAAAACCTTGACTTCTCTCTAGGTATTGATCTAGTGGGAGTGACTTCCTCACCTTTGGCCTTTACAAAAAAGTTGTTGATCGTCGGGGGCTATCTTTTGATCCGAGAAATTCGTGGGTTGGAGCATTTTCGTCTTCTTCACCTTCTTGGTTGGGAGTCATCTTTTGAGGTAGGGATATCCTACTCCTCTTTATGAGTTTTGTCTTTAAATTTTGGCATTTCGATATGTTGGGGGTAGTTGGGTAATCTTGAGAGAGTTTGGGCCTTTGTGTAATTTTATAAAAGTTGGGGTTTTAAATATATAAAACCTAAATGCATGTTTGGCATGAAGGAATGAAAATAATGTTGAAACATTGACGAAAATGAAACCGTAAAGGGTTGAAATATTAATTATGGAAAATGCCCTAATTACATTGATTGATTAATTTGTATAATTAATTGTTGGAAATTGGGAAGGGAAGGGATTAAAGGGTGTAGTTGGATCATTTATCACTCACCAAATTGAAATGTTGATTTAATATCCATTTCTGTGCATTTATTTTCTGTTTAGAAATAACTGCTTTGGGCTATCGGTGGAGGATAGTCTTGATTGTTGTAGACAATGCATGATGATTAGGCAAACAAAAACTAATCGGTTGAATGTGTCATAGAGTGTGACGGTGGATTGAATACATTAATTTTATGTATTGATTGATTGTGTATAGAACCTTTGTGTTTATATGCATTGTGTGTAGAGGAGGAGATGGGGGATGTACTCCGCGGTTTAGGGGAAGATGGGGGATGTACCTCTAAACCGGATAGTGTTGGAAGGAGATGGGGGATGAACTCCGTATATACAGCTCATATGCTTGTCTAGAGAAGTGAAGATACAGCTCATAGGCTTATCTTTGAGAAGTGTAGATACAGCTCATATGCTTGTCTAGTGAAGTGTGGATACAGCTAATATGCTTATCTGTTGATGCGTAATATGTTTACCTGTTGATGTGTTGATATAGCTAATATGCTTATCTATTAAATAAAGATGGAGAATGAAAAGTGACATAGACTCGTATGTTATGAAATTGTGACATGATATATGTGGATGTATCAGTGCTGGCCATCTATCAATTGCTAATCTTTTAGTCATTGTTCATAGTTGGTTTAGTATATCTCTGCTGGGCTGTGGCTCACCCTATATGGGAACATCATTTTCAGGTACAGGTAGCATGCCACCTCCAAGGACATAGCTTGGGAGGCTAGAGGCGGACTCACTTTTGTTGTCTTATTTCTTTTGATGTATTACATGTAAATTCAAGCCAAGGGCTTAATATGTAATTGAGTTAGTACTCTCTTTTGCAACCAAGTGTTAACTTGGAAAGCTGTAAGCCCGTAGGGCATTTGCTTTTGTTGTTAACATGTAATACTTTTGTAATGAAGTACTCTGATAAATTGAAGAATGTGGATCTTTTGTATATAAATGTATGTCTATATTAATGGGTTTAATGTTATATTTTGAGGGCGTTACAACTTGGTATCAGAGCGTACTGGGTTCGAATACTTTGGGTACGTGGGAAGTGATTAGGATCACAATGGGTTTGTCTCGCTTGATAGAGACTTAGATGTAGTGTCATATGCTATGTGCTTATATGGGTATGGGATTTAACTTCTAGGATGTTGATTGGATCCTTGGGTTTCTGGGAGTCTTGTTGGAAAGGCACTTGATCAATGCCATTTCTAACTGGAACTCTAGTAACGCCTCGGGACTATCATTATCCAGAAATGAAATTCGTAAGTGCTTATGTGTTTATGTGCTTACGTGGAGTGAATTACAGTTGTCCATGCATTAGGACGTGAGTGTTATAGCTTCGGCACATTTGTGAATGCGCTAATAGTTTTTTTTACCTTTAATAGGATGTCAGGACGAGGACGTGGTAGGCAAGAGGTACCTTTGCCGGATGACGTTCCGGCAGTGCAGGAGGGAGTTGGTCAGGCCAACGTGGCCGAACCAGCAGGTCACCAGGCTATGGGTGCCTTGGCCCGAGAGATAGCAGGAGCTTTAGGTATTCTCAGAGCAGGGAATCAGGCAGTTGAGGCAGGGCCTTCTTTCTTGAAGAGGGAGTTCTTCCGGTCTAACCCGGACGAGTTTGTTGGGGATCCTAAGGAGCCACTTAAGGCTGACGAGTGGTTGGAACAGATGGAGAAGACGTTCGAGATGCTTGGCATCGAGGAGAAAGCTTTAAAGGTGACCTTGGCATCCTTCCAACTGAAGGGAGATGCGGGTCAATGGTGGAAGTACGAGAAGGGCAGTGTTGGTGGTGCATGGGAGGCATTTGTGAATGCTTTCCAGGAGAAGTTTTTATCTTCAGCTGCAAGGGAGAAGCTGAGGGAACAGTTTTGCCAGCTTAAATAGCAGGGCTTGTCTGTGGCCGAGTTTGGGGCTACTTTTACCAGTCTGTCCAGGTTTGCACCTGAACTGGTGGCATCCAAGGAACGCCGTTGCTTTGAGTTTGAGCGGAAGTTGAGGCGAGGCCTCAAGTTGAGGGTTGGTGGATCCTTCATCCGAGAGTATAGACGTTTGGTGGATGCTGCAGCTCATATGGAGCTCATGATGCAGGAGGAGGATGAGGGGCAGAGAGGCTCCAAGAGGGGCCAAGATGGTCAGGGTGATGGTAGGAGACAGAGGGGTCCTAACCCTCAGCAGTCTCAGGGTGGTTTGGCTAGGTCGACCTTTCCAGTGCCGAGTGTAGGCTCCGGGAGAGGTAGTCAGGGGGATTTCACCTGTTACAAGTGTGGCCAGCTGGGTCACAAAGTTTCGGTTTGCCCGTAGAAGGGAGGGGGTCAGCGAGCTGCTTCTTCATCAGCTAGACCACAGGGCCAGAGTCAGGGCAGGGGCCAATCCTTGTCTTGCTATCAGTGTGGTCAACCCGGGCACCTGAAGAGGTTTTGCCCGCAGTTGAGTGCCACTTCGGGAGCGTCTGGTTCTAGGCAGACGTAGAGCTTTCAGCCATCTCAGTCTGCGCAGGCCTCGAGGGCCAATCCGAGAGCTTCGTCATCCCAGTCTGTGCAGCAGTCTTTTGCTCCTAGAGGTGAGCAAGTAGATCAGGGGCCTATAGGGCGCGTGTATGCTGTTGCCGCGCAGGATCTAGTACCGGCTCCATCAGTAGTGAGAGGTACTTTTCTGTTTTGCAACTCGGTTGCTAGTGTGTTGATTGACACGGGTGCATCTCATTCTTTTGTATCTGCTGCATTTGCATCTATTTTGGAATTGGAGTTGGCACAGTTAGCATCTCCTATTTGTGTGGTATCGCCTATTGGTGGTGAGTTGATCTTGAAACAAGGTGTTAGGGGTTGTGATATAGAGGTCGCCGACCATAGGCTTCCTTTTCCTTTTGTTGTCATGCCCATGAAGGGTTTTGATGTTATTTTGGGTATGGACTGGCTATCGTTATACCGGGCTGTCATTGATTGTTATCGCCAGAGGGTTACGTTATGTACCTTGAGTGGGGAGTGGTTCCATTTCTTGGGAGACCGAGTTAGTAGTGTTTTGCCACCTGGGTATGATTCGCGAGGGCGGAGTGAGCTTAGTGGTCTACTTGCTAGCTTTGAGAGTGGTAAGTGTGGTGAGACCCAGTTTGTGTTGCCGAGGGTGGTTTGTGAGTATTCGGATGTCTTTCCCGAACATCTGGTTAGTTTGCCACCTCACCGAGAGATAGAGTTCTCTATTGATCTAGTGCCTGGCACGACGCCGATTTCTATGGCACCCTATCGTTTTGCTCCAGCAGAGTTGGTTGAGTTGAAAGTTCAGCTCCAGGAATTGCTAGATAAGGGTTTTGTTCGCCCTAGTGTTTCGCCGTGGGGAGCACCGGCCCTCTTTGCTAAAAAGAAAGATGGTGCCTTGAGATTGTGTATAGACTACCGGAAGTTGAATCGGGCTACGGTCAAGAATAAGTACCCTATGCCCCGCATAGATGATCTGTTTGACCAGTTGAAGGGTTCCCGTTGTTTCTCTAAGATAAACTTGAGATCGGGTTACCACCAATTGAGGGTCAGGGAGGAGGATATTCCTAAGACGGCATTCCGTACGCGGTATGGCCATTATGAGTTTTTGGTGATGCCATTCAGGCTTACCAATGCACCGGCAATCTTTATGGACTTGATGAACCGGATCTTCCGGGAATTCTTAAACCGTTTTGTAGTCATTTTCGTAGACGACATCCTGATTTACTCACCTTCAGAGGAGGAGCACGAGGAACACTTGAGAGTGGTGCTTGAGTTCCTTAGAGCCCATAGGCTGTATGCCAAGTTTGGGAAGTGTGAGTTCTGGCTAAGGGAAGTCAAATTCTTAGGCCACGTGGTATCCGGGGAAGGGGTGTCCGTTGATGCATCCAAGGTTGAGGCAGTGCAAGATTGGGCACAGCCTAAGAGTGTGTTTGAGATCCGCAGTTTTCTGGGATTAGCTGGGTATTACCGTCGGTTTGTGAAGGATTTCTCCAGGTTAGCTTCGCCGTTGACTAGATTGACGCGGAAAGGGGTCAAGTTCGTATGGAGTGAGACTTGTGAAGAGTCGTTCCATGAGTTGAAGGTTAGATTGACCACCGCTCCGGTTTTGATTATTTCGGAGAGAGGGTTGGGTTACGCGGTTTATTGTGATGCCTCACGAGAGGGTTTGGGTTGTGTGTTGATGCAAGAGGGGAAAGTGGTAGCTTATGGCTCACGTCAGTTGAAAATACACGAGAAGAATTACCCTACACACGACCTAGAGTTAGCGGCAGTGATCTTTGCCTTGAAGATTTGGAGGCACTACCTTTTATGGTGAGAGGTTCGAGGTGTTCTCGGACCACAAGAGTTTGAAGTATTTGTTTACACAGAGAGATTTGAATTTGAGGCAGAGGAGATGGATGGAGTTCATTAAGGACTATGATTTTGAATTGCACTATCACCCGGGAAAGGCCAATGTTGTGGCCGATGCCCTCAGTAGGAAATCCATTAGTGATATAGCCTGTATTGCCATCCGGGAATGGGAGATATTGGGTGCACTTGGCGAGTTTGATTTGCATCTAGGCGAACCTGTTGAGGCTGCGGCCTTGTTTTCTGTTGTTGCACAGCCTACACTTGTGACTAGAGTGTTAGAGGCACAGAGAGGTGACCTTGAGATAGAGTCCTTCCGAGAGAAGATCTCCAGTGGGAAAGTTGAGAAAGGTTTGACGGTGTATCCCGACCAGAGTGTGAGATACCGAGACCGTTTGTCTGTGTCGGAGTCTTGCCGAGAGGAAGTACTCAGAGAGTTCCATCATTCACGTCTTGCGGTGCATCCCGGAGGTACTAAGATGTATCGGGATTTGGGTCGCCAGTTTTGGTGGCGGGGTATGAAGAGAGATATGGCAGTTTTCGTGTCTAAGTGCCTTACTTGCCAGCAAGTGAAGGCCAAGCATCAGAGGCCAGAGGGTTTGCTGCAACCCTTGCCTATTGCCGACTGGAAGTGGGAGCATGTCACTATGGACTTCGTTGTAGGTCTTCCGAGGACTCAGCGGGGTAGTGATGCTATTTGGGTGGTTGTAGACCGGTTGACTAAGTCGGCACACTTCATTTCCATGCGCGTGAGAGATCCGGTAGATCATCTCGCCGATTTGTATATTCGGGACATAGTGAGATTGCACGGGGTCCCAGTGACGATCGTCTCAGATAGAGACCCTCGTTTTACTGCTAGGTTGTGGCAGAGTTTGCAGAGTGCCTTGGGCACTAAGTTGACCTTTAGTACGGCTTATCATCCTCAGACTGACAGGCAGTCCGAGCGTACTATTCAGATCCTTGAGGATATGCTTCGGGGTTGTGTCTTTGACTTTAGTGGGACGTGGGAGAGGCACTTACCATTGGTGGAGTTTGCCTACAACAACAGCTTTCAGTCTAGTATCGGTATGGCACCGTTTGAGGCCTTGTATGGCCGACCGTGTAGGTCTCCAGTGTGTTGGGCTGAAGTGGGTGATGCACTTTTGTTGGGTCCGGAGTTGGTTAGGGAGACGACGGAGAAAGTTGAACTTATCCGTAAGAGGCTTGTTACAGCCCAGAGTCGTCAGAAATCTTATGCTGACCGTAGGAGGAGGCCTTTGGCGTTTGAGATAGGTGATCATGTCTTTCTGAAGATATCACCTAGGCGGGGGTTGATGAGGTTTGGGAAGAGTGGAAAGTTATCTCCTCGATTTATTGGTCCTTTTGAGATCCTTGAGAGGATTGGCGAGGTTGCCTATCGTTTAGCCTTGCCGCCGCAGTTGTCCGGAGTGCATGACGTGTTTCATGTGAGTATGCTTCGGAAGTATGAGCCGGATCCGTCCCACGTGTTAGATTGGACCGATTTAGAGGTAGATGAGGACGCCTCGTATGAGGAGAGACCGGTACGGGTCTTGGATATGCGGGATCAAGTCCTGCGTGGCAAGACCATCCCTTTGGTAAAGGTTTTGTGGAAACATCACGGAGTGGAGGAAGCCACTTGGGAACGTGAGTTGGAGGTCCGCGAGAAATATCTGGACTTGTTTATTGATGAGTAATCTTGTATTTAAATTTTGTAATGCTGTTGGACTTAAGAGCTTTATATATGTCTTGAGTTGTAAAACATTAGTAATGTTTTGGTTTAATGGAAGTATGTTGTAGAACTTACCTTGATATGGGAGTTGATTATGATATTGCATATGTTGGCTATATTGTAGAATTGGAGTTGTATCATGTATATTGATTATGATATGAACTGTGAACCATGTATGTTGGAAATGGTTGGAAATGGAAGAAAATTGCATGTTGATAATGCACTTGTAATATAGGTTGTGAAATGCCTCTTGAAAAGAGATGGAATTGACCGGTAATGGGTTGAAATGTTTAATATTATGTCGTAATATTGTTGAGAATGGAGAAAACCTATTCTTGAAAAACTTGTGTTTAATTTCGGGGACGAAATTCTTTAAGGGGGGAAGGTTATAGCGATCCCGGTTGTCCCTTTACTGTTCTGTTGTATTCCGGACTCGGTTCCGTGAAGTTGGTAGTGGTATCTATCTTGTTGCCGTCCTGTAATTCCACTTGATTGAGTTTTAGGATGTTTTGAGCAGGGTTGTTACAGGTTGGTTGGGCCTTGGTTTCAATTCCTTGTTGTCTAGTTTTTAGGCGATCCGCTCGAGCGGGTCTTCTTGCGCTCGAGCGGGGATTGCACACCTCCAGTATTTCGTGTTCCTGCAAAACTTCTGCAGATGTGATTTCTACACTCGAGCGGGTTTGTTTACGCTCGAGCGGGTTTGTTGGCGCTCGAGTGGGTAGTTCTTTCTGGGTATAAGTTCTGGGAAAGGGAAATCTACGCTCGAGCGGACTGGTTTTCGCACTCGAGCGGAAGTGCTTTATTCTTGTGTCTTGGCGCTCGAGCGGGCCTTATTGCGCTCGAGCGTTGTGTTCTCCGCTCGAGCGGGTCATGCGTATATGAGTTATCCGCTGGATGATTTTAAATCACTTTTTACTTTTCTTTCTCTCTCCTACTTTTTCTAAAACCCATTTTGAGAGCTCCTCTCTCTAAAACCTTGACTTCTCTCTAGGTATTGATCTAGTTTGAGTGATTTCCTCACCTTTGGCCTTTACAAAAAAGTTGTTGATCGTCGGGAGCTATCTTTTGATCCGAGAAATTCGTGGGTTGGAGCATTTTCGTCTTCTTCACCTTCTTGGTTGGGAGTCATCTTTTGAGGTAGGGATATCCTACTCCTCTTTATGAGTTTTGTCTTTAAATTTTGGCATTTCGATATGTTGGGGGTAGTTGGGTAATCTTGAGAGAGTTTGGGCCTTTGTGTAATTTTACAAAAGTTGGGGTTTTAAATATATAAAACCTAAATGCATGTTTGGCATGAAGGAATGAAAATAATGTTGAAACATTGACGAAAATGAAACCGTAAAGGGTTGAAATGTTAATTATGGAAAATGCCCTAATTACATTGATTGATTAATTTGTATAATTAATTGTTGGAAATTGGGAAGGGAAGGGATTAAAGGGTGTAGTTGGATCATTTATCACTCACCAAATTGAAATGTTGATTTAATATCCATTTTTGTGCATTTATTTTCTGTTTAGAAATAACTGCTTTGGGCTATCGATGGAGGATAGTCTTGATTGTTGTAGACAATGCATGATGATTAGGCAAACAAAAACTAATCGGTTGAATGTGTCATAGAGTGTGACGATGGATTGAATACATTAATTTTATGTATTGATTGATTGTGTATAGAACCTTTGTGTTTATATGCATTGTCTGTAAAGGAGGAGATGGGGGATGTACTCCGCGGTTTAGGGGAAGATGGGGGATGTACCTCTAAACCGGATAGTGTTGGGAGGAGATGGGGGATGAACTCCGTAGATACAGCTCATATGCTTGTCTAGAGAAGTGAAGATACAGCTCATAGGCTTATCTTTGAGAAGTGTAGATACAGCTCATATGCTTGTCGAGTGAAGTGTGGATACAGCTAATATGCTTATCTGTTGATGCGTAATATGTTTACCTGTTGATGTGTTGATATAGCTAATATGCTTATCTATTAAATAAAGATGGAGAATGAAAAGTGACATAGACTCGTATGTTATGAAATTGTGACATGATATATGTGGATGTATCAGTGCTGGCCATCTATCAATTGCTAATCTTTTAGTCATTGTTCATAGTTGGTTTAGTATATCTCTGCTGGGCTGTGGCTCACCCTATATGGGAACATCATTTTCAGGTACAGGTAGCATGCCACCTCCAAGGACATAGCTTGGAAGGCTAGAGGCGGACACACTTTTGTTGTCTTATTTCTTTTGATGTATTACATGTAAATTCAAGCCAAGGGCTTAATATGTAATTGAGTTAGTACTCTCTTTTGTAACCAAGTGTTAACTTGGAAAGCTGTAAGCCCGTAGGGCATTTGCTTTTGTTGTTAACATGTAATACTTTTGTAATGAAGTACTCTGATAAATTGAAGAATGTGGATCTTTTGTATATAAATGTATGTTTATATTGATGGGTTTAATGTTATTATTTTGAGGGCGTTACAAAACTGGCCTTTGGCCCATTCATACTTTCTTGTCAAACTGCCTTTGGCCCATTCATTTGGCATAACAAACATTGTCCACCAATCAAATTAACAAACTTATAAACTTACATAGAAGTAAGCAATTGGACAACAACATATTTCAGATATCTTTGTCAAGATATTACTCACAGTGATCGGTTGGTTAATTTGCCCTGGAGCTTGACCCTACACATCACATAACACATACGGGTCACAAATGATTCAATCCGTTCTTTAATTCACATATTCCTCTTTAGGCTTTATTCTCATCCCTTTAATTCATTTATAATGCTTAATGCATGCCTAAGAGTACTTAGAAGTGAAAGATGACGGAAAACGAAACATAGAATGTACTTTCAAAATTTTCAGAAACAGGGTCCCCGCTCGAGCGTGGACTTCCTCGCTCGAGCGGACCCGTGAAGCCTGCAAAAGTACGGGTTATGCCAAATTTACGCTCGAGCGTGGAGTTGGGCGCTCGAGCTGAAGGCCTCACTACATAGCTCCCCGCTCGAGCGTTAACTTTCCCGCTCGAGCGGACATCATGTCTGTAGAAAATACTGGGAGCCTGCATTTCCCTTTCGAGCAACAGTTCCCACGCTCGAGCGGACATCATAAATTTTGGATTTTCCAGAATGGTTCTTGAGCTCGAATTCAACATTCAAACCAACATTTCTTGCATATTATGGCTCAAACTTCACATAAACATGTACTAACATGACCCAACACCCAATTCAACGCATTAGAAGGATCAATTTCATGAATTACTTACATGATGTTCCAAATTATACCAAACTTGCTTCCATGATAACAATTCCATGTATTCAAACTCATATTCTCATAAATTGTACATGCATGTGGAATATCACCCCCATTTCAACTTACATAGTGCAAATGGTGATTACAAACATGAACTTTAACCAAGATTCTACATAGATCATGTATTTCAAGCTCAAATATGCAAATTCAAAGCAATTCTTCACATGCATGCATCTATTGACTCCCAATTCAACAAACCAATTCAATCTTATCATAATCAACTTAATTCATGTTCTTGATCATTATTCAACCTTGAATTCACAAAATTACCATGTAAAATCCATGAATTTACTTACCTAGAGAATTTAATTCTTACAATTGTGGTCAAATCTTGCACTTAGCCTCTCAATCTTCACAAACTTGAGCCAAACACCTAACTCTCCTTCTTCCTCTCTCTCTCTAGCCGACCCTCTCTCTTTTTCTTAGAGTTAAAATCAGCCAATTTGAGCAAAAGAGAGAGATTGAGTGCATATGGCCCTATATATATAAGCCCTACTAATCAAAATTATCAATATTAAACAATTGGGCACTTAATTCATAATTTAATCTATTTAATCTGACCCGAATCAATTTCTAATTAAATTTCACCGTAGGCTTTAAAAATTACACTAATCACAATGGCGTAATCGATTTCGGGTTTCGTGGCCGATAAGGCCTTCAATTTAAATTCCAAAGCAAATAATCAAACAGATATTCCTACGGTGAACAGATAGAAATTCAAAACCACATATTTTCACATAATGGCCCACAAAATCATATCAAACACATAATCACATTCATAATAAGGACTAATTAGCATAATAAGGAATAGGGTTATCACAGTAATTTACTAAGAATTTACAAGGAATTTACAGAGAATTTACTTGGAATTTACCGAGTAATTTACTGAGAATTTACTAAGAATTCAAGAGTAATTTACTGGGCAATTTTTTGAGAATTTAATGAGAATTTATTTGGAATTTACAGAGTAATTTAATGAGAATTAACTATGAATCTACTATGAATTTACTTAGTAATTTACTGGAAATTTACTTAGTAATATACTGAAAATTTACTTGGTATTTACTCAGTAATTTACTGAGAATTTTTTTGGGATTTACTTAGTAATTTACTGAAATTTACTCGAAATTTATTAAAAATTTACTGAGAATTTACTTAGTAATTTACTGAGTAATTTACTAGAAATTTACTGAGTAATTTATTGAGAATTTGCTATGATTTTAAAGAGGAATTTACTGGGAATTTACTTAGTAATTTTTTGAGAATTTACTGGGAATTTACTCAGTAATATACTGAGAATTTACTGGGTATTTACTCCGTAATACTGAGAATTTTTTGGAAATTTACTGAGTAGTTTACTACGAATTTAGTGGGAATTAACAGAGTAATTTACTGGGAATATACTGCAAATTTACTAGGAATTTACTCAGTAATTTACTAAGTATTTACTGCGAATTTACTGAGTAATTTACTGTGAATTTTCTGAGTAATTTGCTGAGAATTTATTAGAAATTTACTTAGCAATTTAATGAAAATTTACTTGTAATTTACTGAGAATTTAATGGGAATTTACTGAGTAATTTACTGGGAATTTACTGAGTAACTTACTGTAAATTTACTTGGAATTTATTGAGTATTTATCGGGAATTCACTGAGGAATTTACTGGGAATTTACTAGGAGTTTACTCAGTAATTTACTGAGAATTTACAGGGAATTTACTGTAACACCCGCAACCTTTAATCCATTGGAGAGTGCATCTAATTCCCTTATTTTCATTTCTAGGAGTCCTTGGTGTTGTTGAATGTTGGTTTTGGAGGAGTGTGATTCGATTTAATCTTGTTGGGTTTGGTTTTTCGCGTTTGTTCTGGTCAAAAATTCCTTGGAAACTTGGAAATATTTCCTTGGGGTCGACACTAGCCTTCCTAAGGGTCGACCTTTGCATGTTGTAGTGTTGCTGGAAGTGTTTCTGGAAGTGTTGTTGGAAAATAAGGTCGACACCGGTCTTGGTGGTGTCGACACCTGCCTCTTGTTGCTGTCCAGAAGGGTCGACACCAGTCTGGAAAGGGTTAACCCATGTATATTGCAAAATCTATGTTATTGGTTGTTGGAAAATAGGGTCGACCCTTCTTGTCAAAGGGTCGACACCTTGCCTATTGCACATATTGCTTTTCTTCTTTGAGGGTCGACACCTCTGCCCGAAAAGGTCAACCCCTGCGTATTTTTTTCAAATTTTTGGGCTGGTTTGGGCCCTACTTTTGAAGGGTTTTGGGCCCATTATTTTATTGACTTTAGGGCCACTTTTCTACCACTATAAATAGGCTCCAAACATGTTTGATTTCACTTTTTCTCTTCTTTCCTCTCTCTTAAACCGTGAGCTCTCCTCTCTCTCTCTCTAAACTTAAACTTTTGGCACTAAGATCTCTAGATCTACTCGCCTAGAGTGATTGTTTCACCATGGTCCTTTCAGAAAAAGTGTAGATCTCATCAAAAGCTTCCTTTTGGTCCGATTGGTTCGTTGTTTCGTCGCCATTGGCTTATGGGTCGTCATCTCTTGGCTTCAAAAGGTAGGGATTTCTAGTTCTCTTTCAATACCCTCGTTTATGGATAGATTTGTGGTATTTTCTTTATATAAATACAAAAGTTCACATTTTTATGCATATTGTGATGAATCATGAGATTGAGGGTTAGGGTTTGAAGATAGTTGGGTTTAATTGTTAGGTTATTATCTTGGGTCATGAGTTTGGGTGTAAAAGTAATAGAAGGGTTGGAATAAAAGGTGTTTTAGTGAAAAGCTTTAATGTCTCTTAAAAACCCTAAGTTGATTCATGATGATAATTAATGATTTTGCCCAAATTGAAAGTAGAATCATGAAATTGAGGTATTGAATTATATACACACAAGTTTAATTGAATTTTGGAAGTGTTTGAAAATTATGTTACAAATTAGCAAATGAACCCTTATTATGGACATTGTAAATCATATTATAAAGTGAAATGAAAATTGGGGAAAATGATTTTAATGATATGGATGACATGAGCCTTGGGGTGAAATGATGAAGTGAAAGTTTAAGAGTTCACCTTGAATTATGTTGAATTGTGTCGAGTTATGTAGAATTGTGTTAATTATGTTGAAGTGAGTTGACTGTGTTGAATTGTGTTGAATCATGGTAAGTTGTGTTGAGTTTGAATTGTGTTGTGCTGGGTTGTGTTGAGTTTGAGTTGTGTTGTGTTCGGTTGTGTTGAGTTTGGGTTGAGTTGTGTTGGGTGGTGTTGTGTTGGTACCGGCGCGGGGAGCTGAAAAATGGTTTTTCGGTGCCCACGACCGTCCGTATCATAGCCAGTGAATGTGGGGGATTGTTTTAAAAATTGAAAAAAAATGGTTTTCTCGGTGCCTACAACCGTCCGTATAATAGCCAGTAAATGTGGGGGTGGTTTGAATTCAAGGTGCCCAATTGCCCTGTCTAGGCTTATCGCTGGACGAATATGGGAAAATGATTTTGGGTGTCCACACAGTCCTGCCGTGTTGTAGCTGGCGAAAGTGGAAAAATGATTTTTGGGTGTCCACACAGTCCTGCCGTATTGTAGTTGGCGAAAGTGGAAAAACGGATGGTTTTCGAAAATGTTTTGGGTGCCCACGTCCTGCCGTATAATAGCCGGTAAATGTGGGGAATGGTTTTTAAAAGAATGAAAACAGTTTTCGGAAAAGACATGGTTTTTGAGAAAATGATTTTTGGGAGTTCACATCCCGCCGTATAATAGTCGGCAAAAGGTGGAATGTACTATGAATTGGGTGCCCGCTGTCCCGCTGTATCAAGCCGGCAAAAGGTGGAGTGTGTTATGACGTGTGTTGAGGTCAATGATGATATATGTGACTTGTGGTGAACTTGTGAAATTATTATTTGATGTGTAAATGGGTATGGAATGGAAATACTTATGGAAATTATCTGGAACGAATGGATAATGAAATGGTAATTGGATATGGGGTTGGTGATAAAGAACTCACCGGGTTGTTTGTATCTATAAGGAAAGATAAATAGTTTTATTTTGTGATTAATTAAGAAATTGAATTAAAAAAAGGGGTTTATCATCCTTGTGATATGTTGACGTATGATTAATAACACACATATGGATATGGCGTAGTTGTGGTATGTTGAATTATGATTGATAACACGCAAGTGTTGATGTGATGTGGTGGTTAGATAAGTAAGAGTTGAGTGTAAGATCACAATTATTGACTATAAAAGAAATTTGGATTTTTATATTGAGGAGTTACAACAAATATGAATAGATTGATGAGAATAGCATGTAAGTGGGATGTTTGGAGTGTTAAGGGAACTTGAACTTGAGGTTATGGCGTTATAATAAATGTAACTAGAAAAAGGAGAGAATGGGAATAAAAAGTGGAATATTTTGGAATGGGTTAATAAAATTAAAATGATTTTGTTCCTTAAATATATTTGTTTTCAAAAAGGATTTTATGTTTTTCTGATAAAAAGGGGAAGTTTTGATGGTTGAAGGTTTTCTTTACAATGTTTCAAATAAATTTTGAAATTACAAAATGTCACCTACTATATGGTATCACCCTGCATGCATGATTATTTCTATCTGTGGGTTGGCTATTGATTTAGAACTATGAGATTCCTACTGGGCATTAGTGCTCACCCCTTTGTTTTTATCTTTTTACAGGAGGAAAGTGTGGATTCTGTAGTTGAAGAGTTACGAAGTCCATAAGTCTATGTGTATAATCTCGTTGTGGATGTGAAGAAAGTAATTGTTGTATATTGATATTTGTATTTATTTATTTGTAGCTTCTCAATAGAAGATTGGCATGTATGATTGTTATTATTGTACTCATTGAGAGCGAGAGAACATGTATCATTGTATTTCTATTACTCAAAGGTAATAGATATTTAAAAAAAAAAAATGGACCTAAATTTTAGGCTTTTGGTAATGTTTCCGTGTAATTAAAATTAGGGTGTGACATTTACTGAGTAATTTAATGAGAATTTACTGAGAATTTATTGGGAATTTAATTAGTAATTTACAGGGAATTTACTGAGAATTTACTGGTAATTTATTGAGTAATTTACGGAGAATTTACTGAGAATTTATTGGGAATTTACTGGGAATTTACTGAGTAATTTACTAAAAATTTACTCAGTAATTTATTGAGAATTTACTGGGAATTTGCTGAGTAATTTACTGAGAATTTACAGGGAATTTATAGAGTAATTTACTGAGCAATTTACTGAGAATTTACTGGGAATCTACGGAGTAATTTATTGAGAATTTACCTAAAATTTACTGAGTAATTTACTTAGAATTTATTGTGAATTTACTGAGTAATTTACTAAATATTTTACTGAGAATGTATTGGAAATTTACTGAGAATTTACAGGAAATTTACTAAGTAATTTATTGGGAATTTACTGGGAATTTACTTAGAATTTAATGGGAATTTTCTAAGTAATTTACTGAGAATTTACTAGTAATTTACTGAGAACGTACTGGAAATTGACTGAGTAATTTACTAAGAATTTAGTGGGAATTTATGGAGTAATTTACTGAGAATTTGCTGGGAATTTACATAGTAATTTACTTTGAATTTACTGGGAATTTGCCGACAATTTACTGAGTAATTTATTGAGAATTTAATGGGTGAGAATTTACTGAGTAATTTAATTAGAATTTTCTACGAATTTACTGGGAATTTACGGAGCAATTTACTGGGAATTTACTGTGTAATTTAATGAGAATTTACTGAGAATTTACGAACAATTTACTGGGTGAGAATTTATGGGAAATTTATTGACTAATTTACTTAGAATTTTCTGGCAATTTACTTAGAATTTACTAGGAATTTATTGAGTAATTTATTGAGATTTTACTGAGAATTTACTGAGTAATTTGCTGAGAATTTACTGAAAATTTACTATTTACTGAGAACTTACACTGAGTTTACTAAGTAATTTACTGAGAATTTACTAGGAATATACTGAGAATTTAGTTGGAATTTACGGAGTACTTTACTGGGAATTTACTGAGTAATTTATTGAGAATTTACAGGCAATTTACTAAGTAATTTAATTAGAATTTACTGAGTAATTTACTTATAATTTACTAGGAATTTACCGAGTAATTTACTGAGAATTTTCCGGGACTTTACTGAGTAATTTACTTGGAATTTATGAAAAAATTGCTCGGAATTTACCGAGTAATTTTTTAAGAATTTACTGAGTAATTTAATGAGAATTTACAGGGAATTTACTCAGTAATATACTGAGAATTTACTGGGTATTTACTCAGTAATTTACTGAAATTTACTCGGAACTTACTCAGTAATTTACTGAAAATTTACTGGGAATTTGTTAAGAATATATTGGGAATTTATTGAGAATTTATTGAGTAATTTATTGGGAATTTACTGAAAAATTAAATAGAAATTTACAGGGAATTTACTGAGAATTTACTAGGGATTAACTTAGTAATTTACTAAGAATTTACTAAGAAGTTACTCGGTAATTTGTTGAGAATTTACTGGGTATTTACTCTTTAATTTACTGGAATTTTTAGGGAATTTACTAAGTAATTTGCTGAGAATTTACTAGAAATTTGCTGAGTAATTTACAGGGAATTTACTAAGAATTTACTGGGAGTTTACAGAGTAATTTACAAGGAATTTACTGAGTAATTTACAGAGAATTTACTGGGAATTTATTGAGAAATTTATTGAGAAATTACAGGGAATTTATTGAGTAATTTACAAAGAATTTACTAGTAATTTACTACGAATTTACTAAGAATTTACCGGGAATTTATAAGTAATTTACTGAGAATTTATTGGGAATTTACTGAATAATTTACACGGAATTTACTGAATCATTTACAGAGAATTTACTATGAATTTACTGAGTAATATACTAAGAATTTACCTAGAATTTACTGAGTAATTTACGGAGAATTTGCTGAGAATTTACTGGAAATTTACTATGAATTTACTGAGTACTATACTGAGAATTTACAGGAAATTTACTAAGTAATTTACTGAGAATTTGCAGGGAATTTACTGAGTAATTTAGAGAGAATTTACTAAGAATTTACTACGAAATTACTGAGTAATATACTAAGAATTTATTTGGAATTTATTGAGTAATTTACGGAGAATTTACTGGGAATTTACTGAGTAATTTACTAAAAATTTATGGGGAATTTACTGAGTAATTTATTGGGAATTTACTACGAATTTACTGAGTAATATACTGAGAATTTACAGGGAATTTACTAAGTAATTTACTGAGAATTTGCTGAGAATTTACAGAGAATTTACTGAGTAATTTATAGAGAATTTACTGAAAATTTATTGTAATTCATTGAGTAATATACTAAGAATTTACTGGGAATTTATGGAGAATTTACTGGGTAATTTATGGAGAATTTATAGAGTAATTTACAGAGAATGTTCTGGGAATTTACTGAGAATTTACTCAAAATTCACTAAGTAATTTATTGAGAATTTACTGGGATTTTACTCATTAATTTACTGGGAATTTACTCAGTAATTTATTGAGAATTTACTGGGAATTTACTAAGTAATTTACTAAGAATTTACTGGGAATTTATTGGGAATTTACTGAGAATTTACTGGGAATTTACTGCTTAAGTTACTGAGAATTTAAAGGAAATTTACTGAGTAATTTGCTGAGAATTTAAATAGAATTTACTCAGTAGTTTACTAGGCATTACTTGGAATTTACTGGAAATTTTCTGAGTAACTTACTGATAGTTTATTGGTAATTTACTGAGAATTTAATGGGAATTTACTCAGTAATTTACTTAGAATTATTTCGAATTTACTGAGTAATTCACAAAGAATTTGCTAGCAATTTTCAAACTAATTTTCTAAGAATTTACTAGGAATTTAATAAGAATTTTCTTGGAATTTATGAAAAATTTATTTAGAATTTACTGGGAATTTTCTGAGTAATTTAATGAGAATTTACTGGGAATTTACTTAGTAATTTATTGAGAATTTACTTGGAATTTTCTGAGTAATTTAATGAGAATTTACAGGGAATTTCCTAAGAAATTTACTGAGAATTTATTGGGAATTTACAGTGTAATTTATAGAGAATTTACAGGAATTTACTGAGGAATTTATTGAGAATTTACTCGGAAGTTACTGAGTAATTTAATTAGAATATGTTGGGAATTTACAGAGTAATTTGCTTAGAATTTGCTGGGAATTTACCGAGTAATTTATTGAGAATTTATTGGCAATTTACCGAGTAATTTATTGGGAATCCACATGGAATTTATTGAAAATTTACTGGGGATTTACTGAGTCATTTATTAGGAATTTACTGAGTAATTTAATGAGAATTTACTTGAAATTTACTAAGTAATTTACTGAGAATTTAATGAGAATTTTCTGAATAATTTAATGAGAATTTACTAGGAATTTATTGAGAATTTATTGGGAATTTACTAAGTAATTTACTAAGAATGTACTTGGAATTTACAGAGTAATTTACTTAGAATTTAGGTGAAATTTACTGAGAATTTACTAAGTAATTTACGGGAAATTTAGTGGTAATTTACTGAGAATTTAAAAGGAATTTACTGAGTAATTTACTAAAAATTTATTGGGAATTTACTCAGTAATTTATAGGTAATTTACTCAGTAATTTACTGAGATTTTATTGCGAATTTACGGAGAATTTACTGGGAATTTACTAAGTAATTTACGGAGAATTTACTGAGTAATTTTAGGCGAATTTACTGACAATTTAATGAGAATTTACACTGTAATTTACTTAGAATTTACTGGAAATTTACTCAGTAAATTACTGAGAATTTATTGGTAATTTACTCAGTAATTTACTGGGAATTTCCTAAGTAATTTCCTAAGCATTTACAGGGAATTTAATGAGCAATTTACTAAGAATTTACTAAGTAATTTTCTGTAAATTTATTGAGTAATTTACTGAGAATTTATAAGGAATTTACTGAAAATTTACTGGTAATTTATTGAGTAATATACGAAAGATTTACTGGGAATTTACAGAGTAATTTACTAGAAATTTACAGAGAATTTACTGGGAATTTACTAAGTAATTTACTGAGTAATTTACTGAGAATTTACTGGAAATTTGCTGAGTAATTTACTGAGAATTTACAAGGAATATAGAGAGTAATTTACTGAGCAATTTACTGAGCAATTTACTGCGTAATTGACAGGGAATTTATTGAGAATTTACTAGGAATTTACGAAGTAGAATTTACCTGGAATTTACTGGTAATTTACTGAGAATTTAATGGAATTTACAAAGTAATTTACTTAGAATTTATTGTGAATTTACTGAATAATTTACTGAGAATGTATTCAGAATTTATTGAGAATTTACAGGAAATTTACTGAGTAATTTACCGAGAATTTACTAGGAATTTACTTAGAATTTAATGTGAATTTTCTAAGTAATTTACTGAGAATTTACTAGTAATTTACTGAGAATGTACTAGGAATTGACTGAGTAATTTACTAAGAATTTACTGAAAATTTATGGAGTAATTTAGTAAGAATTTACTGAGTAATTTACTGAGAATTTGCTGGGAATTTATATAGTAATTTACTAGGAATTTTCTAGGAATTTACTGACAATTTACTAGGAATTTACTGAGTAATTTACTGAGAATTTAATGGGTGAGAATTTACTGAGTAATCTAATTAGAATTTTCTGTGAATTTACTGAGTAATTTACTAAAAATTTACTGAGTAATTTATATAGAATTTACTGGGAATTTACTGAGTAATTTAATGAGAATTTTCTAGGAATTGACAGAGTAATTGTCATGACCCGAACCCGCCCCCATGGGTTAAGAACATAACCGGCCAGTAATCCTGAGATTTCCTACCACCTCAAACCAAATCAGGCCTAACTCGTCAGAGTAAAGGGGGCCAAACGGAAGCAAAATTTAAAATTTTGTCCATAGAGCTGTGCTTACATGGCACATCATAGCAAACCATACATATGCATATTAATAACTCGCATAAAAAAATACAGCAGTATAAAGTTCTGTACAGACAGGATCATTTAAGCCTAAGTCAACCCATGAAAACTATATATAGACGTATTCAAAGTCCTCGCCAATATGACAAAATGTAAATACATAGCAAAAGGGCGAAGACGAATCTCGTGAGTGAGACGTAAGGGCTGACTCTTCAAAACTTGGTTGTTCCACACAAACTTCATTGAGGCTGGGTTTGGACCTCCCTTGGCTCACCAACAGACACATGAATGAACGTGAGCGAAAGCCCAGTGAATAATAACAAATAAAGAAATTATACAAACGGTATATAGAACAACATGCTTCAAACGGCCTTGGGCCCAATTCGTATTTCTATCTAGCATATATACACAAATCTAGGTCAAGTGACTGCGGTTCCAAACACATCATACGGCCTCGGGCCCAATTCGTTCGTGACATACTGGCCTTTGGCCCATTTATCTTTCATTTATGTCAAACTAGCCTTTGGCCCATTCAGACTTTCGTTCATGAGAAACTGGCCTTCGGCCCATTGATACTTTCATTCATGTCAAACTGGCCTTTGGCCCATTCAGAATTTCATGTCAAACTAGCCTTTGGCCCATTCATTCATGTTAAACTGGCCTTCGGCCCATTCATACTTTCAGTCGTATCAAACTGGCCTTCGGCCCATTCTCATTTTCATTCTCTAGGCATAGCAAATATTTGTCCATAATTCAAATTAATGAACTTATGAAACTTACATAAAAGTAAGCAATTGGACAAACAACATATTTCAGATATCTTTATTGAAATATTACTCACAGTGATCGGCTGATTGATTTGCCCTGGAGCTTGACCCTACACATCACATAACATATGGGTCATAACCGATTCAATCCGTTCCTTAATTCACATATTCCTCTTTAGGCTTCTTTCTTACTCTTATAATTCATTCACAATGCTCAATGCATGCCTAAGAGTACTTAGAAGTGAAAGAGAACGGAAAACGAGATACAGAACATCATTACAAAATTTCAGAAACAGGGGTCCCCGCTTGAGCGTGTACTTCCCTGCTCGAGCGTACCCATGAGGCCTGCAAAAGTACTGGTTAGGTCAAATTTACGCTCGAGCGTGAACTCGGGCGCTCGAGCTGAAGGCCTCGCTACATAGCTCCCCGCTCGAGCGTGAACTTTACCGCTCGAGCAGACATCATGACTGCAGAAAATACTGGGAGCACGAATTTCTCGCTCGAGCGGTGGTTCTCCCGCTCGAGCGGACATCAAATTTTTTGAAAAATCCAAAACATGTTCTTGAGCTTCAACTTGGTATTCAAAGGCTCTAAATGCATGCTTTTGACTCAATCTTCACATATACATATACTAACATGGTATAAATACCAAATTACATCATCATGGAGCTCAATCTCATGAACCAAACACATGCATGTCCCAAATTGACTCAAACTCATCACCGACACACTAATTTCAAACATTCAAAGCTCACACTTTCATGATTTGCTCATGCATGTGGGAGATACTCATTAACCTCAACTTAATTGGTGAAGAGATGATCAAATACATGGACCTCAATCAAAAATCAACATGGATTACATACTTTATGCCTAAACATGAAAATTCATAGCAATTTCCTACATGCATGCATACATTGACCTTCAATTCAACAAAACCAATTCAATCTTATCATAATCAACTTAATTCATGTTCTTGATCATTATTCAACCTTGAATTCACAAAGTTACCATTTAAAATCCATGAATTTACTTACCTAGAGGCTTTAATTCTCACAATTGTGGTCAAATCTTGCACTTAGCCTCCCAATCTTCACAAACTTGAGCCAAACACCCAACTCTCCTTCTTCCTCTCTCTCTCTAGCTGACCCTCTCTCTTTTTCTTAGAGTTAGAATCAACCAATTTGAGCAAAAGAGAGAGATTGAGTGCATATGGCCCTATATATATATAAGTCCACTAATCAAAATTATCAATATTAAAAATTGGGCACTTAATTAATTAATTTAATCCATTTAATTTGATCCGAATCAATTTCCAATTAAATTTCACCGTAGGCTCTAAAAATTATGCCAATCACAATGGCGCAATCAATTTCGGTTTCTATGCCCGATAAGGCTTTCAATTTAATTTCCAAAGCAAATAATCAAGCAGATATTCCTATGGTGAACAGATAGAAATTCAAAACCACATATTTTCACATAATGGCACACAAAATCATATCAAACACATAATCATATTCACATTAAGGACCAATTAGCATAATAAGGGACAGGGTTATCATACTTGTTTAAGTTCCATGAACTCTGACACTTTCCTATCCCGAACGCATTGTAGGAAGTACTTGTCATAGAAAATTTCCAGAAATTTCACCCAGTCAACATCCTTGTGATTTTCACGCATTAACATCCACCATCTTCTTGCCTCATCTTCTAGCATAAAGGTGGCTAGAAGCACTTTCTGTGTCTCCGAACACGGTAATACTTCAAACAATTTCTCGACGCCGATAACCCATGCTTCGGCTTTCAAAGGATCCAATCCCCTGTGGAATTGTGGTGGTTTCATTTTCTTAAACTCTTTGGTGAGAGCTATTATTCGGTCATCATTCTGATTATCTGGCACGGGTGGTACCGAAGGTGGAGGTGGAGGTGGAGGATGTGGTTGCTGCCACTCCTGTTGTTGCCTTAATGTTTCTACCATTTTCGGAATCAACCTTTCCATTCTATCGATTCTGGCAGTAGAAGACTCCTCTATCTCATCACCTCTTGTTTTCACAATCTGATTAAACTTGCATTATACTTTATACAAAAGATTCACAAGTATGCATATACTAGAGAGCATGCATAGTCAAATAATTTGCAATGCAAGCAAATCACAAACTTATAGCACATAATTGATCATATCAAAACATTTAAGCATATTCTCGATGCTTCCAAGTTCACATTTATCACAGGAATACATCCTAGATCTTTTCTAGACGCTTATTGCTCTTTTGGACAAGTGTGTGAGTTATTAACTCATGCTCTGATACCACTCTGTCATGACCCGAACCCGCCCCCATGGGTTAAGGACATAACCGGCCAGTAATCTTGAGATTAGCTACGGCCTCAAACCAAATCAGGCCTTACTCGTCAGAGTAAAGGGGCCAAACGGAAGCAAAATTTAAAACTTTGTCCATAGAGCTATGCTTACATGGCACATCATAGCAAACCATACATATGCATATTAATAACTCACATCAGAAAATACAGCAGCATAAAGTTCTGTACAGACAGGATCATTTAAGCCTAAGTCAACCCATGAAAACTATATACAGACGTATTCAAAGTCCTCGCCAATATGACAAAATGTAAATACATAGCAAAAGGGCGAAGACGAGTCTCATGCGTGAGACGTAAGGGCTGACTCTTCAAAACTTGGTTGTTCCACACAAACTTTATTGAGGCTGGGTTTGGACCTCCCTTGGCTCACCTACAGACACATGAATGAGCGTGAGCGAAAGCCCAGTGAATAATAACAAATAAAGAAATTATACAAACGGTATGTAGAACAACATGCTTCAAACGGCCTTGGGCCCAATTCGTATTTCTATCTACCATATATACACAAATCTAGGTCAAGTGACTGCGGTTCCAAACACATCATACGGCCTCGGGCCCAATTCGTTCATGACATACTGGCCTTTGGCCCATTTATCTTTCATTTATGTCAAACTGGCCTTTGGCCCATTCAGACTTCCGTTCATGTCAAACTGGCCTTTGGCCCATTCAGACTTTCATGTCAAACTGGCCTTCGGCCCATTCATACTTTCATTCGTATCAAACTGACCTTCGGCCCATTCTCATTTTCATTCGTATCAAACTAGCCTTCAGCCCATTCTCATTTTCATTCTTTAGGCATAGCAAATATTCGTTCATAATTCAAATTAACGAACTTATGAAACTTACATAAAAGTAAGCCATTGGACAAACAACATATTTCAGATATCTTTATTGAGATATTACTCACAGTGATCGGCTGATTGATTTGCCCTGGAGCTTGACCCTACACATCACATAACATATGGGTCATAACCGATTCAATCCGTTCCTTAATTCACATATTCCTCTTTAGGCTTCTTTCTTACTCTTATAATTCATTCACAATGCTCAATGCATGCCTAAGAGTACTTAGAAGTGAAAGAGAACAGAAAATGAAATACATAGTGCATTTTCAAAATTTTCAGAAACAGGGTCCCCGCTCGAGCGTGGACTTCCCTAGTTGAGCGGACCCATGAGGCCTGCAAAGTACTGGTTATGTCAAATTTACGCTCGAGCGTGGAGTTGGGTGCTCGAGCTGAAGGCCTCACTACATAGCTCCCCGCTCGAGCATTAACTTTCCCGCTCGAGCGGACATCAGGTCTGCAGAAAATACTGGGAGTTTGCATTTCACGCTCGAGTGGCAGTTCTCGCGCTCGAGCGGACACCAAAATTTCTGGGTTTTCGAGAACATGTTCTTGAGCTTCAACTTGACATTCAAAGGCTCTAAACACATGATTTTGGTTCAAACTTTGCATATACATGTACTAACATGGTACAAACACCAAATTACAACATTAGGAAGCTCAATTCCAAGAATTACTTACATGCATGTTCCAAATTGACTCAAACTCATCACTAACACACTAAATTCAAACATTCAAAGCTCACACTTTCATGATTTGCACTTGCATGTAGAAGATACTCCTTATTCTCACCTTAATTGGTGAAGAGATGATCAAATACATGGACTTCATTCACATTCAACAAGGATTACACACTTTATGCTCAAACATGGAAATTTATAGCAATTTCTTACATGCATGCACCTATTGACTTCAAATTCAACAAAAACAACTCAATTCATGACCTTTATCATCATTCAACCTTGAATTTACAAATTTACAACTAGAACTCATGGATTACTCACCAAGGAGCTTTAATCTTCCCAAACTATGGTCAAATCTTGAGTTGGTCTTCAAATTATTCAAGCTTCAATGATCAAACTTCAATCTCCTACACTCTCTTTCTCTAGCCGAACCTCCCTCTCTCTTCTTAGAGTTAAAATCAGCCAAATTGAAGTTAAAGAGGAGAATTGAATGTGTAGTGCCCTTTTTATATAAGTCCCACTAATCATAATGATTAATATTAAACAATTGAGCACTAAACCATTAATTTAATCTAATTAATTTGATCTGAATCAATTTTCAATTAAATTTTGCCGTAGGCTCTAAAAATTATGCCAACCACAATGGCGCAATCAATTTTAGTTTCTGTGGCCGATAGGGCCTTCAATTTAATTTCCAAAGCAAATAATCAAACAGATATTCCTACGGTAAACAGATAGAAATTCAAAACCACATATTTTCACATAATGGCACACAAAATCATATCAAACACATAATCATATTCACATTAAGGACCAATTAGCATAATAAGGGATAGGGTTATCATAGTAATTTAATGGGAATTTACTGTGTAATTTAATGAGAATTTACTAGGAATTTATGGACAATTTACTGGGTAAGAATTTATGGGAAATTTACTAAGTAATTTACTTAGAATTTTCTCGTAATTTACTGAGAATTTACTGGGAATTTACTGAGATTTTACTAGGAATTTACTGAGTAATTTGTTGAGAATTTACTGAAAATTTACAATTTATTGAGAATTTACACTGAATTTATTAAGAATTTACTAGGAATATACTGAGTAATTTACTAAGAATTTAGTTGGAATTTATGGAGTACTTTACTGGGAATTTACTGAGTAATTTATAGAGAATTTACTGGGAATTTACTTAGAATTTATTGGGAATTTACTGAGTAATTTATTGAGAATTTACAGGCAATTTACTGAGTAATTTACTTAGAATTTGCTATGAATAATAATTTACTGGGAATTTACTGAGTAATTTACTATGTAATTTACTGATAATTTACTAGAAATTTACAGCGTAATTTACTAAGAATTTACCGGAAAGTTACTAAGTAATTTACTAGGAATTTATGAAAAAATTGCTCAGAATTTACCGAGTAATTTTGTGAGAATTTACTGGGAATTTACTGAGTAATTTAATGAGCATTTACTGGGTATTTATAGAGAATTTACTAGGAATTTACTTAGTAATTCACTGAGAATTTATTGGGAATTTACCGAGTAATATACTGAGAATTTATTGGTTATTTACTCAGTAATTTACTGAAATTTACTCAGAATTTTCTTAGTAATTTACTGAAATTTTGCTGAGAATATACTAGGAATTTACTGAGTAATTTATTGAGAATTTACTAAGTAATTTACTGGGAATCTACTGAAAAATTAAATATGAATTTACTGGGAATTTACATAGTAATTTACTGAGAATTTACTGGGAATTTACTCGGTAATTTGTTGAGAATTTACTTGGTATTTACTCTTTAATTTACTGAGAATTTTTTGAGAATTTACTAAGTAATTTGCTAAGAATTTACTGAGAATTTACTGAGTAATTTACAGGAAATTTACTAAGAATTTACTGGGAATTTACTAAGAATTTACTGGGAATTTGCTGCGTAATTTACTGAGAATTTACAGGGAATTTACTAAATAATTTACAGAGAATTTATTGGGAATTTACTGAGCAATATACTGAGAATTTACTGGGAATTTACTGAGTAATTTACGGAGAATTTATTGGGAACTTACTGAGAAATTTACAGAGAATTTACAGGGAATTTACTGAGTAATTTACAAAGAATTTACTGAGAATTTACTATGAATTTACTGAGTAATATACTGAGAATTTACAGGGAATTTACTAAGTAATTTACTGAGAATTTACTGGAAATTTACTAAGTAATTTACTGAGAATTTGCAGGGAATTTACTGAGTAATTTACAGAAAATTTACTGGGAATTTACTACAAATTTACTGAGTAATATACTGAGAATTTACTAGGAACTTATTGAGTAATTTATGGAGAATTTACTGGGAATTTACTGAGTAATTTATTGAGAATTTTCAGGGAATTTACTGAGTAATTTATAGAGAATTTATTAGGAATTTACTATGAATTTACTGAGTAATATACTAAGAATTTACAGGGAATTTACTAAGTAATTTACTGAGAATTTACTGGGAATTTACTGGGAATTACTATGAATTTACCGAGTAATATACTGAGAATTTACTGAGTAATTTACAGAGAATTTACTGGGAATTTACTGGGTAATTTACAAAGAATTTACAAAGTAATTTACAGAGAATTTACTCGGAATTCACTGTGTAATTTACTCGGAATTTACTAAGTAATTTACTGAGAATTTACAGATAGTTTACTGAGTAATTTAATGAGAATTTACTGAGAATTTATTGGGAATTTACTTACTATTTATTGAGAATTTACTGGGAATTTACTGCTTAAGTTACTGAGAATTTTTTGGGAATTTACTGAGTAATTTTTTGAGAATTTACAAAAAAATTTACTAAGTAATTCATTTAGAATTTTCTGGGAATTTACTGAGAATTTAATGGGAATTTATGTGGAATTCACTCAGTAATTTACTGGGAATTTACTTGGAATTTACTGAGTGTTTACTAAAAATTTTCTGAGTAACTTACTGATAGTTTATTGGTAATTTCCTGAGTAATTTACTGAGAATTTTATAGGAATTTACTCAGTAATTTACTTAGAATTACTTCAAATTTACTGAGTAATTTACAGAGAATTTGCTGGCAATTTTTTGACTGATTTTCTAAGAATTTACTAGAAATTTAATAAGAATTTTCTTGGAATTTACTAAAAATTTATTTAGAATTTACTGGGAATGTACTAAGTAATTTATGGAGAATTTACTGGGAATTTACTCAGTAATTTATTGAGAATTTACTTGGAATTTTCTAAGTAATTTAATGAAAATTTACAGGGAATTTCCTGAGAAATTTACTGAGAATTTATTGGGAATTTACTGTGTAATTTACAGAGAATTTACTAGAATTTACTAAAGAATTTATTGAGAATTTACTCGGAAGTTACTGAGTAATTTAATTAGAATATGTTGGGAATTTACAGAGTAATTTACTGAGAATTTGCTGTGAATTTACTGCGAATTTACCGAGTAATTTATTGAGAATTTACTGGGAATTTACTGAGTAATTTAATGAGAATCCACAGGGAATTTATTGAGAATTTACTGGGGATTTATTAAGTAATTTACTGAGAATTTACTGGGAATTTTCTGATCATTTAATGAGAATTTACTTGGAATTTACTGAGTAATTTACTGAGAATTTAATGAGAATTTTCTAAATAATTTAATGAGAATTTACTGGGAATTTACTGAGAATTTATTGGGAATTTACTGAGTAATTTACTAAGAATATACTTAAAATTTACTGAGTAATTTACTTAGAATTTACGTGAAATTTACTGAGAATTTACTGCGAATTTACTAAGTAATTTAAGAAAAATTTAATGGTAATTTATGGAGAATTTACAAGGAATTTACTGAGTAATTTACTGAGAATTTACTTGGAATTTACTGAGTAATTTACTGGGAATTTATTAGAAATTTACTCAATAATTTATTTAGAATTTACTGAGTAATTTACTAAAAATTTACTGGAAATTTATTCAGTAATTTATAGGAAATTTACTCAGTAATTTATTGAGATCTTACTGCGAATTTACTGAGAATTTACTGGGAATTTATTGAGTAATTTACGGAGAATTTACTGAGAATTTACATTGTAATTTACTAAGAATTTACTGAAAGTTTTCTTAGTAAATTACTGAGAATTTATTGGTAATTCACTCAGTAATTTACTGGGAATTTCCTGTCACGCCCCAATTTTTTTATTACTCGGAAACATTACCAAAGCATGTAATTTAGGTCCATTTTTTTTTAGAAAACGTCCATTACCCTTGAGTAATAGAAATACAATGATATATGTTCTCTCTCTCTCTCTCTCTCTCTCTCTCTCTCTCTCTCTCTCTCTCAATGAACACAATAATAACTATGATGCATGTCAATCTCCTACTGAGAAGCTACAAATAAAGAAAACACAAATACAAGATCTATCACATCTACAATAAAATTATATATAAAAGGCACATGGACTTCGTAACTCTTCAATCAAAGAGTCTACACTTTCTTCCTGTAAAAAGATAAAAACAACAGGGGTGAGCACTAATGCCCAGTAGGAATCTCCTAGTTCTGAATCAATAGCCAACACACAGATAGAAATGATCATGCATGCAGGGTGATACCATATAGTAGGGGATGTTTTGTAATTTCAAAATATCATACGTAGAGTATCTTTTTCTCAAAATTTATTTGAAACATTGTAAAGAAAACCTTCAACCATCAAGACTTTCCCTTTTTATCAAAAAAACATAAAATCCTTTTTGAAAACAAATATATTTAAGGAACAACATCATTTTAATTTTATTAACCCATTCCAAAATATTCCACATTTAATGTTCATCTTAACATTTCTCTTTTATTCCCATTCTCCCCTTTTTCTAGTTACATTTATTATAATGCCATAACCTCAAGTTCAAGTTCCTTTAACACTCCAAACATCCCACATACACACTATTCTCATCAATCCATTCATTTTTGCTGTAACTTCTTAATGTAAAAATCCAAATTTCTTTTATAGTTAATAATTGTGATCCTATACTCAACCCCTACTTATCTAACCACTACATCACATCAACACTTGCGTGTTATCAATCATAATTCAACATACCACAACTACGTCATATCCATATATGTGTTATTAATCATAATTCAACATATCACATGGATGATAAACGCTTTTTAATTCAATTTCTCAATTAATCACAAAACAAAACTCTTAATCTTTCCTCATAGATACAAACAACCCGGAAGTTCTTTATCACCAATCCCGTATCCAATTACCATTTCATTATCTACTCGTTTCAAATAATTTCCATAAGCATTTCCATTCCATACCCATTTACACATCAAATAGTAATTTCACAAGTTCATCACAAGCCACATATATCATCACTGACCTCAACACACGTCACAACACACTTCACCTTTTGCTGGCTTGATACGGCGGGATAGCGGGCACCTAATTCATAGCATATTCCACCTTTTGCTGGCTATTATACGGCGGGAAGTGAACTCCCAAAAATCATTTTCTCAAAAACCATGTCTTTTCTGAAAACCGTTTTCATCCTTCAAAAATCATCCCCCACATTTGCCGGCTATTATACGGTAGGACGTGGGCACCCAAAACATTTTCGAAAACCATCCGTTTTTCCACTTTCGCTGGCTACAATACGGTAGGACTGTGTGGACACCCAAAATCATTTTTTCACTTTCGCCGGCTACAATACGGCAGGACTGTGTGGACACCCAAAAACACTTTTCCCATATTCGTCCAACGATAAGCCTAGACAGGGCAATTGGACACCTTGAATTCAAACCACCCCCACATTTACCGGCTATTATACGGACGGTTGTGGACACCGTGAAAAAACCATTTTTCAATTTTTTTAAAAACAATCCCCCACATTTACCGACTATGATACGGACGGTTGTAGGCACTGAAAAACCATTTTTCAACTCTCCACTTGGGTAACAACACAACACCACCCAACACAACTCAACCCAAACTCCACACACCCAACACAACACAATTCAACACAACACACCATGATTTAACACAATTCAACATAGTCAACTCACTTTAACATAATCAACACAATTCTACATAACTCAACACAATTCAACATAATCAAGGTGAACTCTTAAACTTTCATTTCATCATTTAACCCCAAGGCTCATGTCTTCCATATCATTGATAAATCATTTCCCTAATCATTGTTTCACTTTATAATATAATTTACAATGTCCATAATAAGGGTTCATTTGCTAATTTTTAACGTAATCTTCAAACACTTCCAAAGTTCAATTAAACTTGTGTATATATAATTCAATACCTCAATTTCATGATTTTACTTTTAATTTGGGCAAAACCATTAATTATCATCATGAATCAATTTAGGGTTTTTAAGAAAAATTAAACCTTTTCATAAAACACATTTTATTCCAACCCTTCTATTACTTTTACACCCAAACTCATGACCCAAGATAATAACCCAACAAATGGTCCCAACTCTCTTCAAACCCTAACCCCCAATCTCGTGATTCATCACAATATGCATAAAAATATAAACTTTTGTGTTTAGATAAAGAAAATACCACAAATCTATCCATAGACGAAGATATTGAAAGAGAACTTGAAACCCCTACCTTTTGAAGCCAAGAGATGACGACCCATACGCCAATGGCGACGAAACAACAAACCAATCGAACCAAAAGGAAGCTTTTGATGAGATCTACACTTTTTCTCAAAGGACCATGGTGAAACGAACACTCTAGGTAAGTAGATCTAGAGATCTTAGTGCCAAAAACTTGAGTTTAGAGAGAGAGAGAGGAGAGCTCACGGTTTGAGAGAGAGAAAAGAAGAGAAAAAGTGAAATCAAACATGTTTGGAGCCTATTTATAGTGGTAGAAAAGTGGCCCTAAAGTTAATAAAATAATGGGCCCAAAACCTCTCAAAAGTAGGGCCCAAACCAGCCCAAAAATCTGAAAAAAAACACGCAGGGGTCGACCCTTTTGGGCAGAGGTGTCGACCCTCAAGGAAGAAAAGCAATATATGCAACAGGCAAGGTGTCGACCCTTTGACAGGAAGGGTTGACCCTATTTTCCAGCAACCAACAACACAGATTTTGCAATATATAAGGGTTGACCCTTCCCAGACTGGTGTCAACCCTTGTGGACAGCAACAAGAGGCAGGTGTCGACACCACCAAGGCCGGTGTCGACCCTATTTTCCAGCAACACTACAACATGCAAGGGTCGACCCTTAGGAAGGCTAGTGTCGACCCCAAGGCAAAATTTCTATGTTTCCAAGGAACTTTTGACAAGAACAAACGCGAACGAACAAACCGAACGAGTTTAAATCGGATCATACTCCTTCGAAACCAAAATTCAACAACATCAAAGACTCCCCAAAAAAATGGAAATAAGGGAATTAGATACACTCTCCAATGGATTAAAGGATACGAGTGTTACATTTCCTAAGTAATTTACTAAAAATTTACAGGGAATTTGCTGAGTAATTTACTGAGAATTTACTGAGTAATTTACTGTGAATTTATTGAGTACTTTACTAAGAATTTACAGGGAATTTACTGGTAATTTATTGAGTAATTTACGAAGAATTTACTCGGAATTTACAGAATAATTTACTGAGAATTTGTGGAGAATTTATTGAGAATTTACTGAGTAATTTACTGGGAATTTGCTGAGTAATTTATTGAGGGAATTTATAAAAGTAATTTATTGAGCAATTTACTGAGAATTTACTGGAAATTTACTGCGTAATTGACTTGGAATTTACTAAAAATTTACTGGGAATTTATAGAGTAATTTACTGAGAATTTACCTGGAATTTACTAGTAATTTACTGAGAATTTAATGGAATTTACTGAGTAATTTACTTAGAATTTAATTAGAATTTATTGTGAATTTACTGAGTAATTTACTGAAAATGTACTGGGAATTTACTGAGAATTTACAGGAAATTTACTAAGAATTTACTGGAAATTTACTTAAAATTTAATGTGAATTTTCTAAGTAATTTACTGAGAATTTACTAGTAATTTACTGAGAATGTACTGGGAATTGACTGAGTAATTTACTAAGAATTTAGTGGGAATTTTTGGAGTAATTTACTAAGAATTTACTGAGAATTTGCTGGGAATTTACACATTAATTTACTAGGAATTTATTGGGAATTTACTGAGTAATTTACAGAGAATTTGCTGGGAATTTACTATGAATTTACTAAGCAATATACTGAGAATTTACTGAGTAATTTATGGAGAATTTACTGGGTAATTTAAAGGGAATTTGCTTGGAATTTGCTGAGAATTTACTTGGAATTCACTGCGTAATTTACTGAGAATTTACTAGGAACTTACTCATTAATTTACTAGGAATTTACTCAGAATTTATTGAGTAATTTAATGAGAATTTACTGAGAATTTATTGGGAATTTACTTACTATTTACTGAGAATTTACTAGGAATTTGCTGCTTAAGTTACTGAGAATTTTTTGGGAATTTACTGAGTACTTTTCTGAGAATTTACAGGAAATTTACTAAGTAATTCACTTAGAATTTTCTGGAAATTTACTGAGTAATTTACTAAGAATTTAATGGGAATTTATGTGGAATTTACTCAGTAATTTACTGGGAATTTACTTGGAATTTACTGAGTATTTACTGGAAATTTTCTGAGTAACTTACTGATAGTTTGTTGGTAATTTACTGAGTAATTTACTGAGAATTTAATGGGAATTTACTCAGTAATTACTTAGAATTACTTCGAATTTACTGAGTAATTTACAGAGAATTTGCTAGCAATTTTCTAACAAATTTTCTAAGAATTTACTAGAAATTTAATAAGAATTTTCTTGGAATTTACTAAAAATTTATTTAAAATTTACTGGGAATTTACTAAGTAATTTACAGGGAATTTACTGGGAATTTACTCAGTAATTTACTGAGAATTTACTGGGAATTTCTTGAGAAATTTACTGGGAATTTACTGTGTAATTTACAGAGAATTTACTGGAATTTATTGAGTAATTTATTGAGAATTTACTTAGAAGTTACTGAGTAATTTAATTAGAATTTGTAGGGAATTTACATAGTAATTTACTGAGAATTTGTTGTGAATTTACTGGGAATTTACCGAGTAATTTATTGAGAATTTACTGGGAATTTACTAAGTAATTTAATGACAATCCACATGGAATTTATTGAGAATTTACTAGGGATTTATTGAGTAATTTACTGAGAATTTACTGGGAATTTACTGAGTAATTTAATGAGAATTTACTTGGAATTTACTGAGAATTTATTGGGAATTTACTGAGTAATTTACTAAGAATGTACTTGGAATTTACTGAGTAATTTACTTAGAATTTACGTGAAATTTACTGAGAATTTACTGCGAATTTACTAAGTAATTTACGGGGAATTTAGTGGTAATTTACTGAGAATTTACAAGGAATTTACTGAGTAATTTACTGAGAATTTACTGGGAATTTACTGAGTAATTTACTGGGAATTTATTAGGAATTTACTCAGTAATTTATTTAGAATTTACTAGGAATTTACTTAGTAATTTATAGGAAATTTACTCAGTAATTTACTAAGATCTTACTGTGAATTTACTGGGAATTTACTGAGTAATTTACGGAGAATTGACTGAGTAATTTTAGGAGAATTTACTGAGAATTTAATGAGAATTTACACTGTAATTTACTGAGAATTTACTGGAAATTTACTCAGTAAATTATTGAGAATTTATTGGTAATTTACTCAGTAATTTACTGGGAATTTCCTAAGTAATTTACCAAGAATTTGTAGGGAATTCATTGAGCAATTTACTGAGAATTTACAGTGAATTTATTGAGTAATTTACTTTGAATGTACTGGGAATTTACTGTGAATTTATAGGGAATTTACTGAGTAATTTAATGAGAATTTACAAGGAATTTACTGAGAATTTTACTAGGTATTTACTGAGTAATTTATCGAAAATTTGCTGGGAATTTATTTAGTAATTTACAGATAATTTATTTTCAATTTACTGAGTAACTGACTGAGTATTTACTATGGATTTTCTGAGTAATTAACTTAGAATTTACTGTGAATTTACTGTGAATTTGTAGGGAATTCATTGAGTAATTTAATGAGAATGCACAGGGAATTTATTGAGAATTTACTAGGAATTTACTGTGTAATTTATCATGAATTTACTGGGAATTTACTGAGTAATTTACTGAGAATTTATTGTCAATTTACTGAGAATTTATTGCGAATTTTCTGAGTAATTTACTGGGAATTTATTGCGAATTTACAGGGAATTTACTAAGTAATTTAATGAGAATCTACAGGGTATTTACTGAGAATTTACTGAGTAATTTATCTAGAATTTACTGAGAATTGACTGAGAATTTATTGTCAATTTACTGAGCAATTTACTTAGAATTTACTGGGAATTTACTAAGTAATTTATCTGGAATTTACTAAGTAATTTACTGAGAATTTACTCAGTAATTTATTGAGCAATATACTGGGAATTTACTAAGTAATTTAATTAGAATTTACTAAGAATTTACTTAGTAACTTACTGAGAATTTTCTGAGAATATACTGAGAATTTATTGGGAATTTAATGAGAATTTACTGGAAATTTACTAATTCATTTACTCGAAATTTACTGAGTAATTTACTTAGAATTTACTAGGAAATTACTGAGTAATTTACTGGTAATTTACTAAGTAATTTAATGAGAATTTACTGGGAATTTACTAAGTAATTTAATGAGAATTTATTGGGAATTTACTAAGTAATTTACTGAGAATTTACTCAAAAAATTACTAGGAATTTACTGAGTAATTTACTGAGAATTTACTTGAAATTTACTGGGAACTAACTGAGAATTTATTGGGAATTTACTGAGTAATTTTCTTAGAATTTTTTGGGAATTTACTCAAAAATTTACTGGTAATTTGTTGAGAATTTATTAGGAATTTACTTAGTAATTTGCTGAGAATTTACTTAGAATTTACACGGAATTTACGAAGTAATTTACTAAGAATTTCATCGGAAGTAACTACGAATTTTTTGGTAATTTACTGAGTAATTTACAGGGAATTTAATGATTAATTTACTGAGAATTTATTGAAACTTTCCTGAGTAATTTACTGAGAATTTATAAGAAATTTACAAAGTATTTTACTGGGAATTTAATAGGAATTTATTGGGAATTTTCTATGTAATTTGCTGAGAATTTACTCGAAATTTACTAAGTAATTTACTGTGAATTTACTGAGTAATTTACTTAGAATATAGTCAGTAATTTACTCAGAATTTACTGCCTAATTTCTGAGAATTTAGAGTGAATTTACTGAGTAATTTACTGAGAATTTCTTGAGTAATTTACTTTAAATTTAATGGAAATTTACTAATTAATTTATTGAGAATTTACTGCAAATTTTCTATGTAATTTTTTGGGAATTTACTGAGAATTTACTAGGAATTTACTGATTAATTAACTGGGAATTTACTGGGAATTTTCTGAGTAATTTTTTGAGAATTTACTAAGTAATTTATTGAGAATTTACTTGCAATTTACAAAGTAATTTACTGAGCAATTTACTAGGAATTTACCGAGGAATTTACTAAGAATTTACTGGGAATTTACTAAGAGTTTACTGGGAATTTACCGAGTTATCTACTGAGAATTTAGTGGAAATTTACTGACTAATTTACTGATAATTTTCTGGAAATTTACTGGGTAATTTACTTGGAATTTACTAGGTAATTTACTTGGAATTTACTGAATAATTTACTTAGAATTTACTGAGAATTTACTGGGAATTTACTCAGTAATTTCCTAAGAATTGACTCGAAATTTACTTAGTAATTTACTCATAATTTTTTGGGAATTTACAGAGTAATTTACAGAGAATTTATTAGGAATTTACTGAGAAATTTACTAAGAATTTGCTGAGTAATTTACTGAGAATTTATAGAGTAATTTACTGAGAATTTACCAGGAATTTACTGAGTAATTTAGTGAGAATTTACTGCGAATTTACTGAGTAATTTACTGAGAATTTACTAAAAAATTTCTAAGAATTTATTGATAATTTACTATGAATTTACTGTGTAATTTACTCAGAATTTACTTGGAATTTAGTGAGTAATTTGCTGAAAATTTACTTGGAATTTACTAAGAATTTAATGGGAATTTACTGAAAATTTACTGAATAATTTACTTAGAATTTACTAGGAATTTACCGAGTAATTTAGTGAGAATTTGCTAGGACTTTATTGAATAATTTACAGAGAATTTACTGGGAATTTAATAAGTAATTTATTGAGAATTTAGTAGAAATTTACTCAATAATTTACTGATATTTGACTGAGAATTTACTGAGTAATTAAGTAGGAATTTAGTGAAAGTTTACGGGGAATTTACTTAGTAATTTAATGAGAATTTACTTGGAATGTACTCGGGAATTTACTGAGAAGTTACTATGTAATTTACTTAGAATTTCTTGGGAATTTACAGTGTAATTTACTAAGAATTTGTTAGAATTTTACTGAGTAATTTACTGGGAATTTATTTTGAATTTAGTGTGAATTTACTCCGTAATTTACTGAGAATTTACAAGGAATTAGTAAATAATTTACTGAGAATTTAGTGGGAATCTACTGAGTAATTTAATAAGAATTTACTGGGAATTTAATGGGAATTTACTGAGAATTTAAAGGAAATTTACTTAGAAATTTAATGAGAATTTGGTAAGAAATTTACTAAAATTTTTTTGGGAATTTACTGAGTAATTTGTTGAGAAATTACTGGGAATTTACTGTGTAATTTTCTAGGAATTTATTAAGTAATTTATTGGAAATTTACTCAGTAATTTAATGAGAATTTACTGGGAATTGAATGAAAATTTTACTGGGAATTTACAGAGTAATTTAATAAAAATTTACTGGGAATTTGCAGAGAATTTACTTTGAATTTACTTAGTAATTCACAGAGAATTTACTGAGTAATTTAATGAGAATTTATTGGGAATTTACTGAGTAATTTACTGTGAATTTATTGTGTAACTTATTGAGAATATACTGGGAATTTACTGTGAATTTACAAGAAATTTACTGAGAATTTTACCAGGAATTTACTGAGTAATTTATTCAGAATTTACTGGGAATTTACTGAGTAATTAATGATAATTTATTGTCAATTTACTAAGTAATTTATTGAGAATTTACTGTGAATTTTCTGAGAAATTTACTGATAATTTACTGTGAATTTATAAGGAATTCACTGAGTAATTTAATGAGAAATTACTGGGAATTTACTGAGTAATTTACTGTGAATATACTGAGTAATTTACTGAGAGTTTACTGTGAATTTATTGTGTAACTTATTGAGAATATACTGGGAATTTACTATGAATTTACAGGGAATTTACTGAGAATTTTACTAGAAATTTACTGAGTAATTAATGACAATTTATTGTCAATTTACTAAGAATTTACTGTGGATTTTCTGAGAAATTTACTGATAATTTACTGTGAATTTACAGGGAATTCACTGAGTAATTTAATGAGAATTTACTGGAAATTTACTGAGTAATTTACTGAGAATTTATTGTCAGTTTATTGACTAATTTACTGAGAATTTGCGGCTAATTTTTTGAGTAATTTACTATGAATTTACTAAGTAATTTACTGAGAATTTACTCGAAATTTACTAAGTAATTTAATAAGAATTTAGTGAGAATTTACTAGGAATTTACTAAGTAATTTATCGAGAATTTACTGAGTAATTTACTTAGAATTTATTGTCAATTTACGGAGAATTTACTGCGGATTTTCTGAGTAATTTACTGGGAATTTACTGAGTAATTTATTTTAAATTTACTAAATAATTTACTGAGAACTTTCTGAGAATATACTGAGAATTTATTGGGAATTTAATGAGAATTTACTAGGAATTTACTGATTAATTTACTTGAAATTTACTCAGAATTTACTGCAAATTTACTTAGTAATTTATTGGCAATTTGATGAGTAATTTAATGTGAATTTACTACCAATTTACTGAGTAATTTAATGAGAATTTGCAAGAAATTTACCGAAAATTTATTGGAAATTTACTGAGTAATTTACTGAGAATTTTTTGGACATTTAGTCATAAATTTATTGGGAATTTATTGAGTAATTTAGTTAGAATTTACTTGAAATTTACAGGGAACTAACTGAGAATTTACGGTGTAATTTACTGAGAATTTACTGTGTATCTTGTGAGAATTTACTAGGAATTTACTGAGAATTTTATGGAAATTTACCCAGAAATTTAATGAGAATTTACTGAGTGATTTACTGAGAATTTTCTAAAAATTTATACGGAATTTATTGATTAATTTACTAAGAATTTAGTGAGAATTTACTGAGAATTTACTGAGAATTTACTGGGAATTGACTGTGTAATTTATAGAGAATTTACTCAATAATTTACTGAGCATTTGCTGGGAATTTATTAAGTAATTTAATGAGAATTTACTAGGACTTTACTGAGAATATACTGGGAATTTACTTAGAATTATTTGGAATTTACTGAGTAATTTACTAAAAATTTACTGGGAAATTATTGAGTAGTTTATTGAGAATTTACTAGGTATTTACTGGGAATTTACTGATTAATTTACTGAGAATTTTGTGAAAATTTAGTGGGTAATTTACTTAGAATTTACTAGGAATTTACTGGGAATTTACTGAGAATTTGTTGGGAATTTACTAAGTAATTTTCTGGTTATTTACTTAGAATTTACTGGAATTTACTAACTAATTTGCTCAGAATTCACTAGGAATTTAACGAGTAATTAACTGAGAATTTATTGGGAATTTACTGGTAATTTTGTGAGAATTGAGAATTGTGACACCCCTGTTCCGTAGTATGTTAATTGGTCCTTAACATGATGTGATTATGTATTTTGATATGATTTTGTGTTCCACTATGTGAGAATATGTGGTTTGAAATTTTATCTGTTCATCGTAGGAATATCTGTTTGAGTAGTCTGTTTTGGAAATTTAATTGAGGGCCTTATCGGCCACGGAACCCGAAATTGACTACGCCATTGTGGTTGGCATAATTTTTAGGGCCTACGGTGAAATTTAATTGAAATTTGATTCTGGCCAATTTAAACTGATTAAATTGATAAATTAAGTACCCCATTATTTTATATTAAAATATTTGTTAGTGGGGCTTGTTTTATATTTGCATTGCACTCCCCTTTAGCTCTCTTAAAACTCAAAATCTGAGTTAGACAATTGAGAGGGAGAGAGAGAGGCCGGCCATGGAGAGAAAAAGGTAGAGATTTGTGTAATTTGGGCTCAAGACTTGGGAATTTGAAGATCTAGCTCAAGATTTGGCTAGAGCTTGAGTGTTGAAGCTCTTAGGTAAGTGATTTCATGAACTCTTACTTGTAATTTGTAAGTTCAAGGGTTGTTTGCGATCAAGAACATGTAATGAGTTGATTTTTGTTGAGATTGAAGTCTTAGAACTCATGCATGTAAGAAATTACCTTGAAATTGCATGTTTGAGCTTGAAACACATGATTCATGTGGAGTTTTGGGTAAAGCTCATATTGTAGTCACCATTTGTACCATCTAAGTTGAGAATGATGAGCATCTCCCACATGCATGTACAAATCATGGGAGTATAAGTCTTGAATGTTGAATTTGAGCATGTTGATGATGGGTTTGAGACAATTTGGGACATGCATGTAGATAATTCATGTAATTGAGCTTCCTAATGTTGTAATCTGCATTAGTAGCATGTTAGCATGTGTAAATGTGTAATTTGAACCATTGCATGCAAGAAATGTAGATGGAAAACTGATTTGGAGCTCAAGAACACGATCTGGGAAACCCAGATTTTTGAGGTCCGCTCGAGCGGGGTAATGGCCGCTCGAGCGGGAAAATCGTGCTCCCAGCATTTTTGCAGAGTTGGATGCCCGCTCGAGCGGGACATTTCACGCTCGAGCGTGGATTTTTGTAGACGGACCTTCAGCTCGAGCGCATCTTTTGTGCAACCAGTACCTTGCAGGCCTTAAGGGTCCGCTCGAGCGGAGAATCTTACGCTCGAGCGGGGACCCTGTTTCCTGGAATTTTGTTCATGCATTCTGTGATTCGTTTTCCGTTCTCTTTCACTTGTAAGCACTCTTAGGCATGTGTTAAGCGTTGTAAATGAGTTAATGAGATAAGAACAAAGCCTAAAGAGGAATATGTGAATTAAAGAACGGATTGAACTGTTAGTGACCCTTTTGTATTCATGAAATGTGTAGGGTCAAGCTCCAGGGCGCATCCACAAGCCGATCACTGTGAGTAATATCAATATTTGAAAACTTGTCAATGTCCAATTGCTACTCCCCTATAAATATTATGAGTTGTTAATTGGGATTGTGGACAAAAGTCTGACAAGAATAAATGAATGAATGGGCCAAAGGCCGTTTGACATGAGTGAATGGGCCAAAGGCCGTTTGACATGAGTGAATGGGCCAAAGGCCGTTTGACATGAATGAATGGGCCAAAGGCCGTTTGACATGAATGAATGGGCCAAAGGCCGTTTGACATGAATGAATGGGCCAAAGGCCGTTTGACATGAATGAATGGGCCAAAGGCCGTTTGACATGAATGAATGGGCCAAAGGCCGTTTGACATGAATGAATGGGCCAAAGGCCGTTTGACATGAATGAATGGGCCAAAGGCCGTTTGACATGAACGAATGGGCCAAAGGCCGTTTGACATGAATGAATGGGCCAAAGGCCGTTTGCCATGAATGGAAACCCGGATGGGCCAAAGGCCAGAATGTTTGGAACTACAGTTACTTGACTTGTATTTCGTATAGTTATATATATTTTGCTGCTAAACAGAAGTATGAATTGGGCCCAAGGCCGTTTGGAGCATGTTGATCTACATATTGTTATGTAACTGTTATATTTGATATTATTCACTGGGCTATCGCTCACGCTCATTCATGTATTTGTAGGTGAGCCAAGGGAAGTCCAAACCCAGCCCCAGTGAAGTCTGCTAGGAACAACAGGAGTTTTGGGAGAGTCAGCCTTGTGCCTCGCGCATGAGACCATCCTTGCCCTTTTACTATGTACCTATGTTTTGTCTTGTTGGCAAGGACCCAGTGCATGTCTGTCCATAGTCTGTTATAGGTTGACTCGTTTTGGACGATCCTGTCTGTAATGAATTTTGTGAAACTGCACTTTTGATGTGAGTTATTAACGTATCTGAGTATGGTTTGTTTGATGTGCATATAAGCACGGCTCTATGGACAAAGTTTTTAATTTTGCTTCCGTTTGGCCCCCATTAACTCTGTTAAAATACGTTTAGAACAGTTTGAGGCCGTAGGTAATCTCATGATTACTGGCCGGTTACGTCCTTAACCCACGGGGGCGGGTTCGGGTCGTGACAGAGTGGTATCAGAGCACGAGTTAATAACTCACACACTTGTCCAAAAAGAGCAATAAGCGTCTAGATGAAATCTAGGATGCATTCATGTGATAAATACGAGGTTGGAAGCATTGATTATATACTTAAATGTTTTGTTATGAATAATCATATGTGTAAGTTGTGAACTACTTGCATTACGAATTATCTGGAAATATGTGCTCCTTAGTGTATGTGTACTTGTGTACCTTTGGTATGGAATATAATGCAAGTTTAATCAGATGGTGAGAACCAGAGGTGATGAGTTAGAAGAATCCTCTGTTGCCAGACTGGACAGAATGGAAAGACTGATTCAGGAAATGGCAGAAGCTTTGAGACAGCAACAGGAGTGGCAACAACAGTGGCAGCAACCACATCCGCCACCTCCACCTCCGGCACCACCTGTGCCAGATAATCAAAATGATGATCGGATAATCGCTCTCACCAAGGAATTCAAGAAAATGAAACCACCACAGTTCCATGGTGGACTAGATCCCTTAAAAGCCGAAGCTTGGGTACTTGGGATTGAAAAACTGTTTGAGGTGTTTCCGTGTTCGGATACACAGAAAGTGCTTCTAGCCACCTTTATGCTAGAAGATGAAGCGAGAAGATGGTGGATGTTGATGAGGGAAAACCACAGAGATATTGATTGGGCAAAATTTTTGGAAATCTTCTATGACAAGTACTTCCCGCAGTGTGTCCGGGACAGGAAAGTGGCAGAGTTCATGGAACTCAAACAAGACAGTATGACTGTAGCTGAGTATGAGGCCAAATTTACTGAGTTGGCCAGGTTTGCACCACACGTAATCGACACTGATTATAAGAAGGCAAGGCATTTTGAAGGTGGGCTCCGAAGTGACATCCTAGAGCGGGTGAATGTCCTGAAATTGGAGACCTACATTGGGGTGCTTGACCGGGCCATCATATCAGAGGCTAATATAGCTAGACAAGCTAAGCCAACAACCGAATGGAGAGGCAACAAAAGACAAGGCTTCTTTTTGAAGAAGAAATTTCTGAAAAAGCAAAACACGGGCTCCTCAACTACCTCAAGTTCTTCCCGAGACACGACTCCCATGTGCAACACTTGTAGCAAAAGGCACCGTGGAGTTTGTTACCGTGCATCGGGAGCCTGTTTTAAGTGTGGGAAACAAGGGCATATGGCCCGAGATTGTAATCAGAATAGTGGGAAGATAGCTGCTAGCTCCACTGCATCGATCCCGAAGCCGGGAAACACTTTGAGATCTGCTACTACTTGGGATACAGTGAGACAAGGGAGAGTCTTTGCACTCGTTCCGGGTGATACACGGAATGCCAATGCCGTTGTCTCAGGTACTATCTCGATATGTAATCAGGATGCTTTTGTGTTAATTGATTCTGGATCAACGCATTCATTTGTGACATATGCATTTGCATCTAGACTGAGAAGACCCCTAGAATTGTTGCCATATTTGTTATGTGTGTCTGCTCCATCGGGGGAATCTGTGTTATGTGACTATATATATCGGTTTTGTGACATGCATATTGAGGATGCTACCCTGTATGTAGATTTGTTGCCCTTAAACTTTAGACACTTTGATATAATTTTGGGCATGGATTGGTTGACCAAATACTGTGCCACTATAGATTGTGTGACAAAGAGGGTTGTATTTAAACCACCAGAACAGAAAGAAATTGTGTTTGTGGGAAATGGGGTAGTACCTCCACCATATTTGATATCTGCAATGAAAGCATGTAAATTGATCAGGAAGGGATGCCAGGGTTATTTGTGTTATGTATTGACTGAACAATCCGTGAATGTTGAATTGAATGATATTCCCATCGTTAGAGAATTCCCAGATGTGTTTCCAAATGAATTACCAGGGGAATTGGTAGACAGGGAGATAGAGTTTACTATTGAAACTGTGCCAGGCACCCAACCTATTTCTAAAACTCCCTACAGGATGGCTACAGCCGAAATGAAAGAATTGAAAGAACAGTTGCAAGACCTTCTTGATAAAGGGTTTATCCGGCCCAGTACTTCGCCTTGGGGCGCACCAGTGTTATTTGTAAAGAAAAAGGATGGTACCTTACGCCTATGTATTGATTACCGGGAATTGAACAAGGTAACGATAAAGAATAAATATCCCTTACCCCGTATTGATGACTTATTTGACCAGTTGCAGGGATCACAGGTGTTTTCTAAGATTGATTTGAGATCCGGGTATCATCAGCTGAAGGTTAAGGCAGAAGATGTTGAGAAAACCGCATTCAGAACGAGGTATGGTCATTTCGAGTTTCTTGTTATGCCATTTGGAGTGACTAATGCTCCGGCAGCATTTATGGACTTAATGAATAGAATTTTTAAAACCTACCTTGATGAGTTTGTTGTTGTCTTCATCGATGATATTTTAATATACTCTAAAGATAGACTTGAACACGAACGTCATTTGAGGACTGTTTTACAAATACTTCGGGAAAGAAAACTATTTGCTAAGTTAAAGAAATGTGAGTTTTGGTTGGATGAGGTTATTTTCTTAGGGCACGTGGTCAACAAGGAAGGAATTTCAGTGGACCCGCAGAAAATAGAAGCAATTGTAAATTGGCCTACACCAACTAATGTGACAGAAGTTCGCAGTTTCATGGGCTTAGCTGGGTACTACAGAAGGTTTGTAAAGGACTTTTCGAAATTAGCTGTGCCTCTTACCCAATTGACACGTAAAGGACAACCATTTGAGTGGAATAGTGAAAGAGAATCAGCCTTTCATGAATTGAAGACAAGATTGACCACTGCACCAATTTTGACACTACCTTCAGGTACGGAAAATTTTGTGATTTTCAGTGACGCATCTTACAAGGGTTTGGGTTGTGTGTTAATGCAGAACGGAAAGGTTATTGCTTACGCCTCCCGACAGTTGAGGCCACATGAGAAGAATTATCCAACACATGACCTAGAATTGGCCGCAGTTGTTTTTGCTTTGAAAATCTGGCGGCATTATTTGTATGGGGCAAAGTGTGAAGTCTACATAGATCATAAAAGCCTAAAATACTTCTTCACGCAGAAAGAGTTGAATATGCGTCAGAGAAGATGGCTGGAATTGATAAAAGATTACGACCTAGAAATTCAGTATCACCCCGGAAAAGCTAATACAGTGGCTGATGCCTTGAGCAGGAAATCAACAGGGAGTATGGCTTGCTTGCTTACTGAACAAAGGGAGATTTTGCAAGACTTTGAAAAGTCTGAAATTGAAGTGGTAGTGTGTGAACAGGGCGGATTGATAGCCGCTATTACAGCCGAGCCGGCAATTGTTGATGAAATCAAGCAAAAACAGAAAGAGGATGAGTTCCTCAGAAAGGTAATTGATGAATTTGAAGTCAGCCCAAAAGCAGAGTTCCGTATCGAGAATGGAATGTTGAAATTTCGAAACCGAATATGTGTTCCAGTTATTCCGGAGCTAAAGAAGAGGGTCTTAGATGAAGCCCACAGATCCGTATTTGCTATGCATCCGGGTAACAATAAAATGTATCGGGATTTGAAACAAACCTATTGGTGGCCTAAAATGAAGAAAGAGATTGCAGAACATGTGTCCAAGTGCCTTCAGTGTCAGCAAGTTAAGGCTGAACATCAGAAACCAGGCGGTCTACTTCAACCTCTCCCCATTCCTGAGTGGAAGTGGGAACATGTGACCATGGATTTCGTTGTTGGCCTACCTCGGACTTCCCGCGGTATGGATTCTGTTTGGGTTGTAGTTGATAGACTGACTAAATCTGCACATTTTCTGCCTGTCAAAACTACATTTACTGCTTACAGGTTGGCTACTATTTATGTTGATGAAATTGTCCGCTTACATGGAGTTCCAGTATCCATTGTGTCGGATAGAGATCCGAAGTTTGTATCTAGATTGTGGAAGAGTTTGCAGGAAGCTATGGGAACAGAACTAAGGTTCAGCACTGCATTCCACCCACAGACAGATGGGCAGTCAGAACGAACAATACAGACTTTGGAAGATATGCTTCGCATGTGTGCTTTGGATTTTCAGGGGAGTTGGGAAGATTACCTGCCACTTGCAGAATTTGCCTATAATAATAGCTTCCACTCCAGCATCGGTATGGCACCATACGAGGCTTTGTATGGTAGGAGGTGTAGATCACCTATTTGTTGGACAGAGGTCGGGGACAGAGCTTTGCTCGGGCCTGAAATTGTACAAGACACCTCTGAAAAGATCAAAACTATTCGGCAAAGGCTCAAAACAGCTCAAGACCGACAGAAGAGTTATGCAGATGTCCGGAGAAGACCTCTTGAGTATGAGGTCGGCGACCATGTGTTCATCCGTGTTTCTCCAATGAAAGGCCAAGTCAGGTTTGGGAAAAAGGGCAAGTTGACGCCCCGTTATATTGGGCCGTTTCAAATTTTGGAGAAACTTGGTCCAGTTGCTTATAGAGTTGCTTTGCCACTGGGATTTGAGCAAATCCACAATGTGTTTCATGTGTCAATGTTGAGGGGTTACCTCCGAGACCCGTTGCATGTGATTGATTATCACCGGATTGCTATTGATGAAGATATGGAATATGCTGAATGGCCGGAAAGAATTGTTGACCGACAAGTGAAAGAATTGAGAAACAAATCCATTCCAATGGTGAAAGTGGAATGGAAGGAACACTATGGGGCAGATGCTACATGGGAAAAAGAGGAGGAAATGCGGCTACGCTATCCACATTTGTTTCCCGACGAAGGTAAGTTAAGTTTGGAGGACCAAACTTCCTAAAGGGGGGAAGACTGTGACACCCCTGTTCCGTAGTATGTTAATTGGTCCTTAACATGATGTGATTATGTATTTTGATATGATTTTGTGTTCCACTATGTGAGAATATGTGGTTTGAAATTTTATCTGTTCATCGTAGGAATATCTGTTTGAGTAGTCTGTTTTGGAAATTTAATTGAGGGCCTTATCGGCCACGGAACCCGAAATTGACTACGCCATTGTGGTTGGCATAATTTTTAGGGCCTACGGTGAAATTTAATTGAAATTTGATTCTGGCCAATTTAAACTGATTAAATTGATAAATTAAGTACCCCATTATTTTATATTAAAATATTTGTTAGTGGGGCTTGTTTTATATTTGCATTGCACTCCCCTTTAGCTCTCTTAAAACTCAAAATCTGAGTTAGACAATTGAGAGGGAGAGAGAGAGGCCGGCCATGGAGAGAAAAAGGTAGAGATTTGTGTAATTTGGGCTCAAGACTTGGGAATTTGAAGATCTAGCTCAAGATTTGGCTAGAGCTTGAGTGTTGAAGCTCTTAGGTAAGTGATTTCATGAACTCTTACTTGTAATTTGTAAGTTCAAGGGTTGTTTGCGATCAAGAACATGTAATGAGTTGATTTTTGTTGAGATTGAAGTCTTAGAACTCATGCATGTAAGAAATTACCTTGAAATTGCATGTTTGAGCTTGAAACACATGATTCATGTGGAGTTTTGGGTAAAGCTCATATTGTAGTCACCATTTGTACCATCTAAGTTGAGAATGATGAGCATCTCCCACATGCATGTACAAATCATGGGAGTATAAGTCTTGAATGTTGAATTTGAGCATGTTGATGATGGGTTTGAGACAATTTGGGACATGCATGTAGATAATTCATGTAATTGAGCTTCCTAATGTTGTAATCTGCATTAGTAGCATGTTAGCATGTGTAAATGTGTAATTTGAACCATTGCATGCAAGAAATGTAGATGGAAAACTGATTTGGAGCTCAAGAACACGATCTGGGAAACCCAGATTTTTGAGGTCCGCTCGAGCGGGGTAATGGCCGCTCGAGCGGGAAAATCGTGCTCCCAGCATTTTTGCAGAGTTGGATGCCCGCTCGAGCGGGACATTTCACGCTCGAGCGTGGATTTTTGTAGACGGACCTTCAGCTCGAGCGCATCTTTTGTGCAACCAGTACCTTGCAGGCCTTAAGGGTCCGCTCGAGCGGAGAATCTTACGCTCGAGCGGGGACCCTGTTTCCTGGAATTTTGTTCATGCATTCTGTGATTCGTTTTCCGTTCTCTTTCACTTGTAAGCACTCTTAGGCATGTGTTAAGCGTTGTAAATGAGTTAATGAGATAAGAACAAAGCCTAAAGAGGAATATGTGAATTAAAGAACGGATTGAACTGTTAGTGACCCTTTTGTATTCATGAAATGTGTAGGGTCAAGCTCCAGGGCGCATCCACAAGCCGATCACTGTGAGTAATATCAATATTTGAAAACTTGTCAATGTCCAATTGCTACTCCCCTATAAATATTATGAGTTGTTAATTGGGATTGTGGACAAAAGTCTGACAAGAATAAATGAATGAATGGGCCAAAGGCCGTTTGACATGAGTGAATGGGCCAAAGGCCGTTTGACATGAGTGAATGGGCCAAAGGCCGTTTGACATGAATGAATGGGCCAAAGGCCGTTTGACATGAATGAATGGGCCAAAGGCCGTTTGACATGAATGAATGGGCCAAAGGCCGTTTGACATGAATGAATGGGCCAAAGGCCGTTTGACATGAATGAATGGGCCAAAGGCCGTTTGACATGAATGAATGGGCCAAAGGCCGTTTGACATGAACGAATGGGCCAAAGGCCGTTTGACATGAATGAATGGGCCAAAGGCCGTTTGCCATGAATGGAAACCCGGATGGGCCAAAGGCCAGAATGTTTGGAACTACAGTTACTTGACTTGTATTTCGTATAGTTATATATATTTTGCTGCTAAACAGAAGTATGAATTGGGCCCAAGGCCGTTTGGAGCATGTTGATCTACATATTGTTATGTAACTGTTATATTTGATATTATTCACTGGGCTATCGCTCACGCTCATTCATGTATTTGTAGGTGAGCCAAGGGAAGTCCAAACCCAGCCCCAGTGAAGTCTGCTAGGAACAACAGGAGTTTTGGGAGAGTCAGCCTTGTGCCTCGCGCATGAGACCATCCTTGCCCTTTTACTATGTACCTATGTTTTGTCTTGTTGGCAAGGACCCAGTGCATGTCTGTCCATAGTCTGTTATAGGTTGACTCGTTTTGGACGATCCTGTCTGTAATGAATTTTGTGAAACTGCACTTTTGATGTGAGTTATTAACGTATCTGAGTATGGTTTGTTTGATGTGCATATAAGCACGGCTCTATGGACAAAGTTTTTAATTTTGCTTCCGTTTGGCCCCCATTAACTCTGTTAAAATACGTTTAGAACAGTTTGAGGCCGTAGGTAATCTCATGATTACTGGCCGGTTACGTCCTTAACCCACGGGGGCGGGTTCGGGTCGTGACAAGAATTTACTTGGAATTTACTTAGTAATTTTCTGAGAATTTATTGCGAATTTTCTAAGTAATTTACTGAGAATTTACAGGGAATTTACTGAGTAATTTACTGGGAATTTAATTAAAATTTACTGGGAATTTAAGGGAAATTTACTAAGAATTTAGGTGAAATTTACCGAGAATTTACTGGCAATTTACGGAGCAATTTACTGGGAATTTACTGAGTAATTTACTTCGAATTTACTAGGAATTTCTGAGAAATTTACTGAGAATTTACAGGTAATTTACTAAGAATTTACAGGGAATTTACTCAACAATTTACTGAGAATTTACTGGGAGTTTACTGTGTAATTTACTTAGAATTTACTGAGTAATTTACTGAGAATTTAATTGGAATTTACTGTGTAATTTACTGGAAATTTACTGGGAATTTACTGGGAATTTACTAAGTAATTTACTTAGAATTCACAGGGAATTTACTAAGTAATTTACTAGGAATTTACTAAGAATTTAATGGTAATTTACTCAGTAATTTACTAAGAATTTACTCAGTAATTTTCTTGTGAATTTACTTGAAATTTACAGAGTAATTTATTGAGAATATACTGGAAATTTACTGGGAATTTTCTTTGTAATTTAATGAGAATTTACTGAGAATTTAATGGGAATTTTCTAAGTAATTTACGGAGAATTTACTGGGAATTTACTGAGAATTTACTAGGAATTTGCAGAATAATTTACTAAGAATTTAAAGGGACTTTACTGAGAATTTTCTAGGAATTTAATCAGTAATTTATTGGAAATTTACTGAGTAATTTATTGAGAATTTAATGGGAATTTACTCAGTAATTTACTGAGAATTGACTGAAAATCTACTTGAAATTTACTGAGTAATTTACTAAGAACTTACTAGGAATTTACTGAGAATTTAAGGAGAAGTACTGGTTATTTATTGCGTAATTTACTGAGAATTTACGGGGAATTTACAGAGTAATTTACTGGGAATTTACTGAGGAATTTACTTGGAATATACTGAGTAATTTACTGAGAATTTACTGGGTAATTTATTACGAATTTGCTGAGTAATTTAAAGAGAATTTATAGAGTAATTTACTGAGTAATTTACTCGAAATTTACTACGTAATTTACTTAGAATTTACTAGGAACTTACTGAGTAATTTACTGGTAATTTATTGAATAATTTAATGAGAATTTACTAGGAATTAAACGAGTAATTTAATGAGAATTTATTGGTAATTTACTTAGAATTTATTAGGAATTTACCGAGTAAAATACTGAGAATTTACCTGGAATTTACTGGGAATTTTTTGAATATTTTACTGAGAATTTACTCGGTAATTTGCTGGGAATTTACTGAGTAATGTAATGAGAATTTATGGAGTAATTTACTCAAAATTTAATGAGAATTTACTGAGTAATTTACTGGGAATTTACCGAGTAATTTACTTAAAATTTACTAGGAATTTAATGAGTAATTTACTTGGAATTTTTTGTGAGTTTACTGGGAATTTACGTGGTAATTTACTGAGAATTTAATTGAAATTTACTTAGTAATTTATTGGGAATTTACTGAGTAATTTACTGAGAATTTATTGGGAATTTGCGGAGAATTATCTTTGAATTTACTACGTAATTTACTAGGAATTTACTGAGTAATTTACGGGGAATTTTCTAAGCATTTTGCTGAGAATTTACTCAGAATTTACTGAGTAATTTACTGAGAATTTACTCAGTAATTTACTCTGAATTGACTGCGTAATTTACTGAGAATTTAGAGTGAATTTACTGAACAATTGACTGGGAATTTTCTGAGTAATTTAATGAGAATTTACTGGTAATTTACTGAGAATTTACTGGGAATTTACTAAGTAATTTACTGAGAATTTACTGAGAAGTTACTGAGTAATTTACTGTGAATTTTCTGTTATTTACTGAGAATTTACTGGAAATTTACGGGAAATTTTTTGAGTAATTTACTGAGAATTTACAAAGTAATTTATTGAGAATTTAGAAGGTATTTACTGAGAGTTTATTGTGAATTTACTGAGTAATTTGTTGAGAATTTATTGGAAATTTACTGAGAATTTACTGTGAATTTACTTAGTAATTTACAGAAAATTTACTAGGAATTTTCTGAGTAATTGACAAAGAATTTAATGGGATTTGAGGATAATTTACTGAGAATTTATTGAGAATTTTGCTGGAAATTTACTAAGTAATTTAAGGAGAATTTACTCAATAATTTACTGAGAATTTACTTTGAATTTACTCAGTAATTTGCTGAGAATTTACTTGGAATTTATAGGAAATTTACTATGTAATTTACAGAGAATTTATAGGAATTTACTAAGTAATTTACTTAGAATTTTCTAAGTATTTACTGAGTAATTTAATTAGAATTTACTAGGAATTTACTGAGTAATTTAATGAGAATTTGTTGGGAAGTTACTGAGAATTTACTGAGTAATTTACTGGGAATTTGCTAAGAATTTACTGAAAATTTGCAGAGTAATTTAATGAGTATATACTGGGATTTTATTGAGAATTTCTTTGGAATTTCGTGAGTAATTTATTGAAAATTTACTAGGAATTTACAGGTAATTTTACAAAGAATTTACTGAGTAATTTACTAGGAATTTACTGAGTAATTTGAGGAGAGTTTATTGAGAATTTTTTTAGAATTTACTGGGAATTTACTGAGTAATTTACTAAGAATTGACTGGGAATTTACATAGTAATTTAATGAGAATTTACTGAAAATCTACTGAGTAATTTAATGAGAATTTACAGAAAATTTATGGAGTAATTTACAAAGAATTTACTGAGTAATTTACTGAGAATTTAATTGAAATTTACTGAGAATTTATTGAAAATTTACTAGGAATTTGCTGATTAATTTAATGAGAATTACTAAAAATTTACCGAGTAATTTAATGGGAATTTACTACATAATTTGCTGGGAATTTACAGGGAATTTACTGAGAATTTACTCAGTAATTTACTAAGAATTTGCTGGGAATTTACGGAGTAATTTACTTAGAATTGACTGAAAATTTACTGAGAATTTACTGAGTAATTTACTAGGAATTTACTTAGAATTTACTGAGAATTTACGGGGAATTCACTGAGAATTTACTTAGTAATTTACTGGGAATTTACTCGGAATTTACGGAGAAGTTACTGAGTAATTTGCTGGCTAATTTTCTTGGAATTTACTGAGAATTTACTGAGTATTTTAATGAGAATTTCTGGGAATTCACTGAGTAGTTTACTGAGAATTTACAAGGAATTTACTGATAATTTTCTTGAAATTTACTGGCAATTTACTAAGTAATTTACTGACAATTTACTGGGAATTTATTGACAATTTACTGAGTAATTTGATGAGAATTTTCCGGAAATTTACTGTGTGATTTAATGAGAATTTGAAGGGAATTTACTGAGTAAGTTACTGGGACTTTACTGAGTAATTTGCTGAGAATTTACTGGGAATATACGGGGAATTTACTGAGAATTTACTAGGAATTTACTCAGTAATTGACTTAGATTTTAGTTGGAATTTACTAAGTAATTTACTGAGAATTTATTGGGAATTTACTTAGTAATTCAATGAGAGTTTAAAAGGAATTTAAACAAAATTTATTTGGAATTTACTTAGTAATTTACTTAGAATTTACTAGAAATTTAGTTAGTAATTTACTGGGAATTTAGTGAGTAATTTACTCAGAATTTACTGTGATTTTATTGAGTAATTTACTTAGAATTTACTGAGAATTTACTAGGAATTTACTGAGTAATTTATTGAGAATTTACTTGGAATTTACAGAGTAATTTACTGAGAATTTGTTGGTAATTTACTGAGTAATTTACTGAGAATTGACTGGGAATTTACGGAGTAATTTACTGAGAATTTAACGAAAATTTACTAAGCAATTTAATGAGAATTTTCAGAGTAATTTACTGGGAATTTACAAAGAATTTATTAGGAATTTACTTAGTAATTTAATGGGAATTCACTCAGAATTTATTGGAATTTTGCTGAGTAATTTAATGGGAATTTACTCAAAATTTACTGAGTAATTTACAAATAATTTATTGAGAATTTACTGAGAATTTAAGGAGAATTTACTATAAATTTACTTAGTAATTTACTGAGAATTTATTTGGAATGTACTCAGTAATTTGCTGAGAATTTATCGTAATTTACTAATTAATTTACTTACAATTTACTTGGAATTTACTGAGTAATTTACTGAGAATTTATTGGGAACTTACTTGGAATTTACTGAAAATTTTCTGAGAATTTACTCATTAATTTACTAAGAATTTACTGGGAATTTTCTAAGTAATTTAATGAGAATTTATTGGGAATTTACTGAGAATGTACTGAGTAATTTTCCTGCAGATTACTGGGAATTTACAGGTAATTGACTGGGTAATGTAATGAGAATTTACTGGGAATTTACTAAGTAGTTTACTGAGAATTTACAAGGAATTTACTGAGTAATTTACTGAGAATTTACTGAGAATTTGATGGAAATTTACTAAAAATTTACTGAAAATTTACTTAGAAATTACTGGGAATTTATTAAGAATTTACTTGGAATTTACTCAGTAATTTATTAAGTAATTTATTGAGAATTTTCAGAGAATTTACTCAGTAATTTAATGAGATTTTGTTTGAATTTACTGAGAATTTACTTGGAATTTACTGAGTAACTTACTGAGAATTTCTTGGGATTTTACTAAGTAATTTACTTGGAATTTAATGAGTAATTTACGGAGAATTTACTGTGAATTTATAGAGTAATTTACTATGAATTTATTCGAAATTTACTCAGTAACTTACTGGGAATTTACTGAGAATTTATTGGAAATTTACTAAGTAATTTAATGAGAATTTACTGGTAATTTACTGAGAATTTAATAGGAATTTACTGACTAATTTACTGGGAATTTATTGAGTAATTTACTGAAAATTTACAGGGAATTTACAAAGTAATTTACTGTTAATTTACTAGAAATTTACCGAGAAATTTACTAAGAATTTGCTGGGAATTTACTGAGAATTTACTAGGTAATTTACTGAGAATATATTGGAAATTTACTGAGTAATTTAATGAGAATATACTGGGAATTTGCTTAGAATTTATTTTGAATTTACTGAGTAATTTACTGTGAATTTACTTAGTAATTTAATGACAATTTTCTTGGAATTTACTAACTAATTTACTGAGAATTTATAGAGGAATTTACTGATAATTTACTGGGAATTTAATGAGTAATTTAATAAGAATTTACGGGGAATTTATTGAGAATTTATTAAGTAATTTACTGAATAATTTAATGAGAATTTACTGGGAATTTACTTAGTAATTTATTGAGAATTTACTGGGAATTTACTTAGTAATTTACTGAGAATTTACTGGGAATTTACAAGGAATTTACTGATATTTTACTGGGAATTTACTCAGTTGTTTAATTGGAATTTGCTGGGAATTTAATCTGTAATTTACTGAGAATTTGCTGAGTAATTTACTTAGAATTTACTGGGAATTTACGGAGTAATTTACTGGGAACTTATTGAGTATTTACTGGGAATTGACTGAGTAATTTACTGAGAATTTACTGGGAATTTATTGAGAAATTTACTAGGAATTTACTGAGAATTTACTCAGTAATTTACAGGGAATTTACTGGGAATTTATTGAGTAATATACTGAGATTTTACTAGGAATTTTCTGAAAATTTACAGAGTAATTTAGTGAGTAATTTTTTGGAATTTACTAGGAATTGAATTAGTAATTTAATGAGAATTTATTGAGAATTTACTAAGTAATTTACTGGAAATTTACTGAAAATTTATTGAGTAATTTGATGAGAATTTACTATAAATTTACTGAGTAATTTCATGAGAATTTGATGGGAATTTACAGAAAATTTACTAGGAATTTACTCAGTAATTTATTGAGAATTTAATGGGAATTTACTTAGTAATTTACTGAGAATTTAATGGGAATTTACTAAGTAATTTAATGAGAATTTACTGAGAATTTACTGCAAATTTACTAAGTAATTTATTGAGAATTTACTGGGAATTTACTCAATAATTTACTTAGAATTTACAGGAAATTTACTGGGATTTTACTGAGTAATTTACTGAGAATTTGCTGAGGAATTTAATGAGAATTTACTAAGAATTTACTGAGTAATTTACAAAGAATTTACTGAGAATTTACTAAGTAATTTACTGAGAATTTTATGAGTACTTTACTGGGAATTTACTGAGTAATTTACTAAGAATTTGTTTGGAATTTACTTAGTAATTTACTGGGAATTTAATGAGAATTTATTGGAAATTTATTGAGTAATTTACTGAGAATTTAATGGGAATTTATTGAGTAATTTACTGAGAATTTGTTGGGAATTTACTGAGTAATTTAATGAGAATTTACTAGAAATTTACTGAGTAATTACCGAGAATTTATTGGAAATTTACTAAGAATTTATTGAGTAGTTTATTAAGTAATTTGATGAGAATCTATTAAAAATTTATTGAGTAATTTAATGGGAATTTACTGAGAATTTACTGGGAATTTGATGAGTAATTTACTGTGAATTTGCTGGGTAATTTACTCAGAATTTATGGGGAATTTACTGAGAATTTACTCAGTAATTTATTGAAAATTTACTCCAAATTTACTGAGAATTTATTGGGAATTTACTGGTTAATTTACTAGAAATGTACTGAAAATTTTCTGGGAATAACTTAGTAATTTTCTGCGAATTTACTAAGAAATTTACTCAGAATTAACTTGAAATTTACTGAGAATTTACTGAGACTTTACAGGGAATTTACTGAGCAATTTGCTAAGAATTTTCTGAGTAATTTACTGGGAATTTACTGAGTAGTTTACTAAGAATTTATTAGGAATTTAGTCAGTAATTTACTTGTAACAACCCTCATTTCAACTTAGTCATACTTGCATACATTTATGTATGATTTTGTTTTGTTGTGTGCATTTGCAAATCTTGTTTTGTTTTGCTTGAGTGTTGCTTGCATGCTTTGTTCTTGCCTGGTGTGTTGCCAAGGTCATCTTAAGTCTAGACACCTTTGAACCCTTTCACACTTAGAACTATCTTGGAACCACTTCGGTTGACCTCCATCTCCACCTTGGCATATTGGCCGAGATGTCGCTATCTAGACCGAGGTGTTCAGCACTAAAGTCGAGATGTGTACCATCTAGGCCGAGATGTTTATCCTTGCACCTAAGTGATTTTGTTCCTGGATCGGTATGACCTAGACCGATGTGTGGCATATCTAGGCTAAGGTGTGGCACAGCTTAGTCAAGTGTTATCTTTCCAAGCCGATGTCATTGTTACCCTACTTGCCGAAGCTTTGCCCTTAGCCGAGATCATCACTTGCCGAAGTACTCTTGCCGTCTAACTTGTTGAACACACTTTGTCATGGTCTTGTCTTGTCAGTCAGCTACCTTTTTTAGTAGAGCCAATCAGCCGATGCCACGTGTCCCAGCAGAGGGTTAAGTCAGTGACTGTCGAGAAAACATATCATTTTGTATCAAATCTTGTCTTTTAGAGAGAGAGACTCTAGGAAGAAGAAGGAGAAGCTTTTGAGTGAGAGAGTGGACCTCCAAGCTTGACCGTGGGAGTTTGAACCGTTAGATTCAAGTTTTGAGTTTAGAATCTTAATCTACTCTTGTTGTTCTTATTGATCGTCCAGCTGCATTACACGATCGAACCTGTTCTGCATGCCCTGCATTGATTTAAAGTTGGTTTTAGTAAGAAAGGATAGTGTTCTGGTGTTCTTGAAGAAAAGTCTTGTTTTGATCCGAAAGTTTGCATCAAGAACCATGTTTTTGTGTTTGTTCTCACAAGATCTTTGAGTATGGGTACCCAGGTCCATGTTTTCGAACTTATAGCACGAAATCCCAGACTTTGTAATAACGAGTTATGATTTTAGCATGCATGTTCTTCATCTTCTCCATCTTCATGTTCTTCATGTTCCTCAAAGGGAAACCCAAATTTTCCCGACTTCGCTTTTGGATGTGGCCGTCGGGACCACACCTCGGCGAGAAGGTGTGGGACCTCGGACAAGACCTGGATGGTGCCCAGCATGTTTTCCCAAGATGAGAAACAGTGTTTTGTTTTGATTTAACTTAGTTTTGAAGAATGCCGAGATCATCCGTTTGCATGTGAAGCTTGTTTGAAAGTGCGTTCAATTGACTTTGCCATGTGTTTGTAGGACTTGGACTTTTGCCTTGACCCCGACGTTTGAAGAACTATGTGAGTGGTATTTTTAATAAAGCCATGTTATCATGTTTTGATAAGCTTTGCTTTGCCTTGTTTTGAAAAGTATTTGATCAAACATGAATGATTATCCCTATTTTGTATATCAAGTATTATCTTGTTTTGATGACATTCCTGGAAAAGTCCTTAGTGCTAGGGGACTATAATGCAATTGCACCCTCGTCTTGAAAGTCCTTAGTGCCAGAGGACTATAATGCAACTGCACCCTCGTCTTGAAAGTCCTTAGTGCCAGGGGACTATAATGCAACTGCACCCTCGTCTTGAAAGTCCTTAGTGCCAGGGGACTAAAATGCAACTGCACACCTTGTTTTGAAAGTCCTTAGTGCCAGGGGACTATAATGCAACTGTACCATCGTTTGAGATATATCCCTTGTTTTGTCTTGTTTTGCCACTGACGGTTTACCGCGTGGGTTTGTTTGCCCGGAATGTCATCATTTGCAATATGTTGATGCTAGTAAGCATCCCTTGAAGCTTTGAAGATTTGTTAGATGAACGTGGTTCATCCCTTGTTATGTAAAGTTTGATATGTATTGTTTTTGAAAAGACTTCGGCTATTATTCATGCAAACCCTTTATTAATTATATCATTCACTGAGTACCCAAGCTCACCCTCTCTATATATATATGTAGGTGATGAGCAAGAAGGCGGTGACGCCTAGATGTGTTTCGCAAGCATGTGTTTGGATTCTTGTTATGTCGGCTTGACTTGTATTCATGTCGGCAATCTTGAAGATTATGCTTCTCAACTTGTATTACTTGTATTTTGCATACGTCGGCTTGAGAAACCTTTTAGTCAAGATGCAATATATACTTTATTTTGCATATATTCAAGTTGTAAAACTATGTAAAGATGTATGCCATTTCATTTGACTTATGCACAGCTCTTATGGACACTTTTGTATTTTAATTTGTTACTTCCGCATTTGTAAGCCCTTATGAATACTCTGTTTGTGTGTGAATCTTCTTTGGTTGGCCTTCGGTAATCTCGGATTACTGGCCATCATGGCACCATCCTACTAGGGGCGGTTTGGGGTCGTGACAGAATGGTATCAAAGCACAAGTTCCTTAATATACGTTATTCACACACTTTGAGTCCTAAAGAGCGTAGGATTTCCCCTTAGAAGGATGTTAGGATTGCATCATATTGCTTGCTATTTGAACAAGGTGTGCATCGTCTCGGCATGCTTAATTGTTACTTGCCTACGTGTTTAATTGCTCATTTTGTTTTAAAGTCATACTTTGCATACTCATAGCATCATGAGGAGAGGTAGACCTCTAGTTGGCCGAGATCAGTCCGAGGATAGATTAGACAGACTGGAAAGGTTAGTTGAAGGTTTGGCCCGCGAGTTAAGGCAGACAAGACAGCAGTACGCTAGTGCTACTTCAACTCAGGCCGAGCAGACAAACGGCCGAAATGCAGTTCCGCCTCCACCTCCACCTCCTCCAGTACCACAAGTGCTCCCACAGCTAGCTTTATATGGGGACGGCACGATAGCTTTGATTAGAGAGTTCAAGAAAATGAAGCCACCGAGATCCCAAGGGGGTATAGAGCCGATGAAAGCCGAAGCGTGGGTTTTGGAAATGGAAAAGCTGTTCGAGATCTTCCCTAACACCGACGCTCAGAAAGTGTCATTGGCAGCCTTTACATTAGATGACGACGCTAGCAGATGGTGGATGATGGTTTGAGAAGGCAATCCAGACTTGACCTGGACCCGATTTTTGGAGTTGTTTTACACCAAGCATTTTCCCCTAAGTGTTCGAGATCGCAAGACTACCAAATTTCAGAATTTGACGCAAGACAATAGAACAGTGGCCGAATACGACCGTGCCTTTACCGAGTTGGCGAGGTATGCACCCCACATGGTCAACGATGAATATATGAAGGCTAGGAAGTTTGAAAGTGGGCTTCGTGGACCGATACAAGACCGAGTTAACATGCTCAACATGCCGACTTACGCCGGAGTATTGGACAAAGCCATTCTGGCCGAAGCTAACTTGAACATATATCAGAGTTCAGGAGAGAGCCAGAGGAAGAGGTAGAATAATGACAATCGCCGAGCACAATTTCGTACCAAGAAGAAAGCGAATGTTGGCAGTTCAAGCAACCCTTTATTAGAAATTTACTGAGTAATTTAATGAGAATTTGCTGGGAATTTATCGAGAATTTACTAGGAATTTACTTAGGAATTTAGTGAGAATTTACTGCGAATTTACGGAGCAATTTAGAGGGAATTTATAGAGTAATTTACTGTGAATTTTCTGAGAATTTACTGTGAATTTACTATGTAATTTACTAAGAATTTACTGGGAATTTACTGAGTAATTTACTAAGAATTTATTAGAAATTTACTGAGTAATTTAATGGGAATTTACTGAGAATTTACTGGGAATATACTAAGTAACTTACTGGGAATTTACTGAGTAATTTATTGCGAATTTAATGAGTATTTACTAAGAATTTATCGAGTAATTTACTGAGAATATACTGAGAATTTACTGAGTAATATAAAGAGAATTTACTGGGAATTTAATGAGAATTTACCCGGAATTTACTGAGTAATTTACTGAGAGTTTACTCGAAATTTACTGAGTAATTTAATGAGAATTTACTGCGAATTTACTGAGTAATTTACTCAGAATTTACACAGTAATTTACCGAGTAATTTAATGAGAATTTACTGAGTATTTATTGGAAATTTACCGAGTAATTTAATAAGAATTTACTGGGAATTTACTGAGTAACTTTCTGAGAATTTATTGGGAATTTACTCAGTAATTTATTGAGAATTTGCTGCGATATTATTGAGTAATTTACTGAGAATTTATTGCGAATTTACCTAGTAATTTAATGAGAATTTACTTGGAATTTACTCAGAATTTACAGGGAATTTGCTGAGTAATTTTCTGAGAATTTACAGGGAATTTACTGAGAATTTACAGGGTAATTTACTGAGAATTTATAGGGAATTTACGGTGAATTTACTGAGTAATTTACTAAGAATTTAATGGGAATTTACTGAGTAATTTAATGATAATTTAGTGAAAATTTACTGAGTAATTTAATGAGAATTTATTGAGAATTTACTGAGAATTTATTGAGTAAGTTATTTGGAATTTACTGAGTAATTTAATGGTAATTTACTGGAAATTTATTGAGTAATTTATAGAGAATTTTCTGGGAATTTACTGAGTAATTTATAGAGAATTTTCTAGAAATTTGCTGAGTAATTTACTGAGAATTTATTGGGAATTTACTGAGTAATTTACTGAGAATTTTCTGGGTATTTACTGACTAATTTACTAGGAATTTATTAAGTAATTTAAAGAGAATTTACTGGGAATTTACTTAGTAATTTATTGAGAATTTACTCTGTAATTTACTGGGTATTTACTCAGTAATTTACTGATAATTTACCAGGAATTTACTCGAAATTTACGGAATAATTTACTGATAATTTTCTGAGTAATTTACTGAGAATTTACTGGAAATTTACTTAGTAATTTAGTAAGAATTAATTAGCAATTTACTGAGAATTTGTTGAAAATTTGCTGAGTAATTTAATGAGAATATATATGGAATTTACTGAGAATTTACTGGGAATTTATTTAGATTTTTCTAGGACTATACTTAGTAATTTACTGAGAATTTACTGGAAATTTGCTGAGTAATTTACTGCGAATTCACTTGGTCTTTACATGAAATTTAACGAGTAATTTGTGGAGAATTTACTGGAAATTGCCTGAGTAATTTAATGAGAATTTACTTAGAATTTACTGAGAATTTCCTGAATATTTTACTGGGAATTTACTAACTAATTTAATGAGAATTTACTGGGATTTTGCTAAGTAATTTTCTGGAAATTTACATAGTTATTTACTGAGTAATTTACTAAGAATTTACTAAGTAATTTACTGAGAATTTACTGGAAATTTACCAAGTAATTTAATGAGAGTTTAATGAGTAATTTACTATGAATTTACTGGGAATTTATTGAGAATATACTGGGAATTTACTAAGCAATTTACTGATAATTTACCGAAAATTTAATGAGAATTTACTGGTAATTTACTGAGTAATTTACTGAGAATTTACTAAGTAAATTTTTTAGGATTTACTGGGAATTTACTGAGTAATTTAATGAGAATTTACTGGAAATTTACTGAGTAATTTAATGGGAATTTACTTAGTAATTTACTGGGAATTTACAGGAAATTCACGGGGAATTTAATGGGAATTTTTTCAGTAATTTATTGAGAATTTCGAGGTAATTTACTGAGAATTTACTCTATAATTTACTAGGAATTTACAAAGTAATTTAAGGAGAATTTACAGGAAATTTACTGAGATTTACTAAGTAATTTACTGAGAATTTACAGGGAATTTCCTGAGTAATTTACGAGGAATTTACGGGAAATTTACTAAGTAATTTGCAGAGAATTTACTGAGTAATTTACTGAGAATTTACAGATAATTTACTGAGTAATTTAATGAGACTTTACTGAGTAATTTGTTGAGAATTTATTGGAAATTTACTCTGTAATTTAATGAGAAATTACTGGGAATTTACTAAGTAATTTACTAAGAATTTACTGGGAACTTACTGAGTAATTTTTTGAGAATTTACTAGGAATTTGCACAGTAATTTAACGAGAATTTACTGTGAATTTACTATGAATTTTCTCTGTAATTTACTGGGAATTTACAGAGAATTTACTGAGAATTTACACTGTAATTTAATGAGAATTTACTAGGAATTTACTGAGTAATTCACGCAAAATTTTCTAAGAATTTACGGAGTAATTTATTGGGAATTTACTGAGAATTTACTTGGCATTTACTGAGTAATTCACTCAGAATTTACTGGGAATTAAGTGAGTTATTTACTGCGAATTTATTGCATAATTTACTGAGAATTTAGTGGGAATTTACTGGAAATTTACTGAGATTTTTGTGAGTAATTTATTGGGAACTTACTGAGAATTTACTGAGTAATTTACTCAGAATTTATTGGGAATTTCTTGAGAATTTACTGAGTAATTTACTGAGAATCAACTGGGAATTTACTGCGTAATATGTTGAGAATTTACTGGTAATTTACTAGGAATTTACTGAGTAATTTAATGGGAATTTATTGAGAATTTAATGAGTAATTTACTGAGAATTTAGTCAGTAATTTACTGAGAATTTACTAAGTAATTTACTGAGAATTTTCTGGGAATTCACTATGTAATTTCATAAGAATGTATTGGGAATCTACTGATTAATTTAATTATAATTTGCTTGGAATTTATTAAATAATTTACTTAGAATTTACTAGAAATTTACTCAGTAACTTACTGAGAATTTACTGGGATTTACTGAGTAATTTACTGAGAATTTATTGAGAATTTACCTAAAATTTGATAGGAATTTACTAAGTTGTTGCTGAAAATTTGCTGAGTAATTTACGGAGAATTTAATGGGAATTTATAGAGTAATTTAATGAGAATTTACTGGGAATTTACTCAGTAATTTACTGAGAATTTACTTGGAACTTACTGAGAATTACTGGGGATTTACTGAGTGATTTACTAAGAATTTACTGGGAATTTACTGAGTAATTTAATGGGAATTTACTTGGAATTTAATGAGAATTTACTGGGAATTTACATAGTAATTTAATGAGAATTTACTGAAATTTACTGAGTAATTTTTTGAGAATTTACAGGGAATTCACTAAGTAATTTGCTTTGAATTTACTTGGAATTTACTGAGTAATTTAGTAAAAATTTACTGGGAATTTACTTGCAATTTACTGAGAATTTACTGATACTTACTGGGTAATTTACTGAGAATCTACTAGGAATTTACTTAGAATTTGCTGCGTAATGTACTGATAATTTATTGGGAATTCACTAAGAATTTACTGGGAATTTACTGAGTAATTTACTGAGAATTTACTAGGAATTTACCGAGAATTTACTGGGAATTTGCTACGGAATTTAGTGGGAATTTACTGGGAATTTACTGAGTAATTTACTGAGAGTTTACTGGAATTTACTCGGTAATTTACTATGAATTTACTTGTAATTTGCTGAATAATTTACTGAGAATTTATTAGGAATTTACTTCGAATTTACTGAGAATTTACAGGCAATTTACTCGGAATTTACTGAGAATTTGTTGGGAATTTACTTAGTAATTTACTGAGAATTTATTGCATAATTTAGTGAGAATTTACTGGGAATTTACTGAGAATTTACTGTGAATTTATTGAGTAATTTAATGAGAATTTTCTGGGAATTTACTGTGTAATTTACTGAGAATTTAGTAAGTAATTTACTGAGAAGTTAATGTGAATTTATTTAGTATTTTAATGAAAATTTATTAGGGATTTACTGAATAATTTCGTGACAACCCTCACCTTGCTCTTGCCATATTTGCGTACATTCTTGCATGTTCTTGCCGCTTATGTTAATTTAAAGGTTTTATCTTGGCTTGATTTGCTTAAGTTGCTTGCATGATTTTGTTCCTTGCTTAGTGTGTGTGTGTAGCCGAGATCATCCTGAGCTTAGTCCGCCTTTGACCCTTTGTACTTAGAACCATCTTGAGATCTTGTTCAACCCCATCTTCACCTCGGGCATTCATTGCCGAGATGTTTTGCACTTGAACCTTGTCCGCAGGCAGGTATGGCCTAGGCCGAGATGTGGCGCACCCCGGCCAAGGTGTGGCACAGCTTAGTCAAGCGTCGTCCTCCCTAACCGATGTTTTTCCATCCCGTTGTTGGATCCTTGTTTTGAGCCGATGTCATCTTGTTGCCGATGTGTCTTACCCGAGCTTGCTGCATAAGCTTTGTCAGAGGCTTGTCTTGTCCATCAATCACCTTTTTGGAGCTGAACCAACCCGGTAATGCCACGTGTCCGAGCTGTTTGTTAAGACAGCCGACAGACCTTGAAACAAATCATTTCTTGTCTCAAATCTTTGTTTTAGAGAGAGAAGCTCTAGAGAGGAGGAAGAAGAGTTCTTGAGTGAGAGTAGTCTTCCAAGCTTGATCTTTGTGGCTTGAACCGTTAGATCCGAGTTTTGAGGTTAGAATCTTGATCTCCTTTGGTTGTTCTTGCTGAATATCTAGCTGCATTGCATGATCGGATCTGTTTTGCATGTCATGCATCGTTTTGAAGTTGGTTTTAGAAAGAGAAAATGGTTTTTCATGTGTTCTTGAAGGAAATCTCGTTTTGATCCGAAAGTTGGAACGAAAATCATGTTTTGTGTTTATTCTTGCATGACCTTCTTGAATGGGTACTTAGGTCCATATTTTGAACTCTTGGCATGAAACTTAGATTTTTGTAACAAGTTGTGAGCTTGCATCCATCTTTCAATGATCATGTTCTTCATGTTCTTCAAAGGAAAACCCAGGTTTTTCCTGATTTTGTATAACGGGACCTCGGCTTAGCCCTGGACGGTACCCAGTGTGTTTTCGAGAAACGGGAGCAGTGGTTAAGCTCCCAGCTTGTTTTGTTTTGTCTTTGACTTAGATCTGGCATGAATGCCGAGATCATTTGCATGTATTTGGAGCTTGCTTTGAGAATGTGACTTGCCACGTGATTGTAGGTCCTTGATATTTGCTTCGAGTCTACACCTGAAGAACTAGGTGAGTGGTATTATTGATAAAGCTATGTTATACTCGTTTTGATAAATCTTGCTTGCTTGTTTGACGAAAGTATTTGATAACATGAATAAATAGCTCTTGTTTGATGAGTCAAGTATACTCCTTGTTTTGATGCCATCTTTGGAAAGGATACGGTCCTTGTTAAATCGGGCTACGGGCCTAAGTAACACAAGTCCCTTGTGCTGGAGGACTCTAAACTTTCGCAGTACTATGTGTAAAGGATACGATCCTTGTTAAATCGGGCTACGGGCCTAAGTAACACAAGTCCCTTGTATTGGAGGACTCTAAACTTTCGCGGTACCAAGTGCACAAGTCCCTTGTATTGGAGGACTCTAAACTTTCGCAATACTTTTGACCAAGCGATTACGGATCGTACAGCTTTTGATATTTGATGATGAATACGGTTCATCCCTTGTCTCGCCGATGTTACGATATTTGATGATGAATACGGTTCATCCCTTGTCTCGCCGATGTTACGATATTTGATGATGAATACGGTTCATCCCTTGTCTCGCCGATGTTACGATATTTGATGATGAATACGGTTCATCCCTTGTCTCGCCGATGTTACGATATTTGATGATGAATACGGTTCATCCCTTGTCTCGCCGATGTTACGATATTTAACGATGAATATGGTTCATCACCTGCCTTGCTAAAGTTTTGGTGTGTTTCGTTTTGAAGGACCTCGGCTTTATTCATGTAAAACCTTTATTTTTAGTACCATTCACTGAGTTTTGTACTCACCCCTCTATATATATGTAGGTGATGAGCAGGACGGCGGCGACGCCTAGTTCGTTGGGATACTTGTTTTGGATTCGTGTATTTGTCGGCCTTACTTTGTATTTACGTCGGCGATGCCCTGTTTTGCATGTCGGCGAATTCTTGAAAATCATGCTTCTTGACTTGTATTAGCTGTATTTTGTATATGTCGGCTCGAGAAGCCTTTTGATCAAGATGTAACATGTATTTTGTACCTTGTTGTATTTAAATTGTGAAGTTAATTGGAAATGTTTGGCACTGCTTTAATCTACGCACAGCTCTTATGGACCGTTTGTAATTGATTTATCGCTTCCGCATTTGTGAGCCCCCTATATTCGTACTCTGATTGTGTTAAGTTTTGAAAAGTTGGCCTTCGGTAATTACGGATTACTGGCCATCACGGCACCAAACTACTAGGGGCGGTTTGGGGTCGTGACAGAGTGGTATCAGAGCACAAGTTCCTCGGTATACGTTATTCACACACTTTGAGTCCTGAAGAGCATAGGATTTCCCTTAGAAAGATGTTAGAGTTGCATCATGGTATTTGTTATTTGAACGAAATGTGCATTGTCTTGATGTGTTTATTTGTTGCTTGCCTATGTGGTTATTTGCTTAATTGTTTTAAAGTCATACCTTGCATACTCATAGTATCATGAGGAGAGGTAGACCACCACTTGGCCGAGATCAGCCCGAAGATAGAATGGACAGATTGGAAAGATTAGTTGAAGGTTTGGCCCGCGAGTTGAGGCAAACCAGACAGCAGTTCACTAGTGCTACGTCGACTCAAGCCGAGCAGACCAACGGCCGAAATGTAGCTCCACCTCCACCTCCTCCTGTGCCGCAGATTCCCCCGCAACCAGCCTTGTATGGGGATGGGACGATAGCTTTGATCAGGGAGTTCAAGAAGATGAGACCACCGAGATTCTCTGGGGGTATAGAGCCGATGAAGGCTGAGGCATGGGTTTTGGAGATAGAAAAGTTGTTCGAGATCTTCCCTAGCACCGACGCTCAGAAAGTGACGTTGGCAGCATTCACATTAGATGATGACGCCCGCAGGTGGTGGATGATGGTTAGAGGGAGCAATCCAGATTTGACCTGGATCCGATTCTTAGAATTGTTTTACAAGAAACATTTTCCCCTAAGTGTTCGAAACCGCAAGGCTACCGAATTTCATACTCTGACGCAAGGCAACAGAACAGTGGCGGAATATGACCGCGCTTTTACTGAACTGGTAAGGTTTGTACCTCACATGACCAACGACGAATATATGAAGGCCAGGAAATTCGAGTGTGGGCTTCGTGGACCGATTCAAGACAGGGTGAGTTTACTCGATATGCCGACTTATGCCGAAGTATTGGACAAAGCCATTCACGCCGAAGCTAATTTGAACCGATACCAGAGCTCGGGGGAAAACCAGCGAAAGAGACAGAACTATGACAATCGCCGAGGACAGCTGAACACCAAGAAGAGAACGAACATGGACAGTACTGGTAACCTAAGGCAGGAAGGGAGTGTTAAACCGACGTGTTCGGATTGTGGGAAACAGCATTTCGGGATCTGCCGACGAACGTCTGGAGCCTGTTATGAATGTGGCGAGATGGGCCATTATGTGAGGGATTGCCCCAAAACAAAGACTGATAACAACAAGAAAGGAGAAAATACCTCGGGTTCCGTTCAGAAAGGAAATGCTGGGAGAGTACAGATGAGACAGGGCAGAGTGTTTGCATTAGTACCAGGAGACACTCAGAATGCTGAGGCAGTGGTGTCAGGTATTTTACTAATTTGCTCCCAAGATGCTTATGTGTTAATTGATTCGGGTTCTACTCATTCGTTTATATCTACTAAGTTTGCTGAGAAAATTAATAGAGAACTAGAGCCCCTTGATTATGTGTTGTCTGTATCTACTCCATCTGGGAAATCTATGTTTGTTGCATCCATTTACAGAGCATGTGTTGTTGTGATTGAGAATGTTGAATTGCTAGTAGATCTGATGCCTCTAGACCTAGCTCATTTTGATATTATACTGGGAATGGACTGGTTAGTTGCAAACAATGCATCTATTAATTGTGTTTCGAAAGGTGTCACCTTGAGACCCCCAAACCTAACCGAGGTTACTTTCCAGGGTAAAGGGGTAGTGCCCCCACCATACTTGATTTCGTCCATTAAGGCCTGTAAGTTGATTCAGAAAGGGTGTCGAGGTTACTTGTGTAGTATACTGAGTGATCAGAATGGAAATGTTAACTTAGCCGACATCCCGATTGTTAGTGATTTCCCCGACGTCTTTCCGGATGAATTGCCTGGCCACTTGACCGATAGAGAAATAGAGTTTACGGTCGATATTATATCGGGAACGCAGCCGATCTCCAAACCACCTTATAGAATGGCCCCCGCTGAACTTAGAGAATTGAAACTGCAATTGCAAGAGTTGTTAGATAAGGGATTTATTAGGCCGAGCACTTCACCATGGGGAGCACCTGTTCTATTTGTTAAAAAGAAGGATGGCACACTCCGTTTGTGTATCGACTATAGAGAACTTAATAAGGTCACCATTAAGAACAAGTACCCGTTACCTAGAATTGATGATCTGCTTGACCAGTTACAAGGAGCGCGAGTCTTTTCTAAGATCGACCTTAGGTCTGGTTACCATCAGCTTAAGGTTAAAGCCGAAGATGTCGAGAAGACTGCCTTTCGAACAAGATATGGCCACTACGAGTTTTTAGTAATGCCTTTTGGAGTGACTAATGCCCCTGCTGCATTTATGGATTTGATGAACAGAGTCTTCAAGCCGTATTTAGATGAGTTTGTAGTTGTCTTCATTGACGATATCTTGATCTATTCCAAGAGTAAGACTGAACACGAAAATCACTTGAGACTTGCCTTGCAGATTTTGAGAGAACGGAGATTGTATGCTAAGTTTAACAAGTGTGAGTTTTGGCTTCCTACTATCTCATTCTTAGGTCATGTGATTAGTGAAGAGGGTATCTCAGTTGATCCTAGCAAAATCGAAGCCGTAGTGAATTGGCCGAGACCGACTAATGTGTCCGAGATTCGTAGTTTTCTGGGTTTGGCAGGTTATTACAGAAAGTTTGTGAAAGATTTCTCCAGGATTGCAATTCCATTGACGCAACTGACTCAGAAGGGAACACTGTATGAATGGACTAAAGATCGGGAGTCAGCCTTCCAGGAACTGAAGACGAGGTTAGTTACAGCGCCAGTGCTCGTACTCCCAACAGGTAACGAAGAGTTTCATGTCTATAGTGATGCATCGCATAAGGGTTTGGGTTGTGTATTAATGCAGAAGGGTAAAGTTATAGCTTATGCATCTCGTCAGTTGAAACCTCATGAGAAAAACTATCCTACCCATGACTTAGAATTGGCGGCCGTGGTATTTGCTTTAAAGATTTGGCGTCACTATTTGTATGGAGCTACTTGTCAGGTTTTCACAGATCATAAGAGCTTAAAATATCTATTCACTCAGAAGGAACTGAATTTGAGGTGGAGAAGGTGGCTTGAGTTGTTAAAAGACTACGATATGCAAATTCAATATCACCCCGGTAAAGCCAACAGTGTAGCCGACGCTTTGAGCAGGAAGTCAGATGGAAATTTGGCGTGTTTAACCGTGATGTCAGCAGAACCGACTATCGTTAATGAAGTAAAGACAAGACAGATGGAGGATAACTTCCTCAAGAAAATTGCCGAGGAGATTGACACGAAGCCGAGACCAGGGTATACCATCGAAAACCAAGTACTCAAGTTTGAAGGAAGGTTATGTGTGGCCGACATTCCAGAGCTGAAGAAAAAGATTTTGCAGGAAGCTCATGGTTCCAAGTTTGCTGTCCACCCAGGGAACACCAAGATGTATCAAGATATGAAACAGACCTTCTGGTGGCCAAATATGAAGAGAGAAATAGCCGAATTTGTGTCCCAGTGTTTACATTGTCAGCAAGTGAAGGCAGAACATCAAAGACCAGCAGGACTTCTTCAACCTTTGCCGATTCCTGAGTGGAAATGGGAGCACATCTCCATGGATTTTGTGATTGGGTTGCCGAGAACACCAAAGAGTATGGATTCAATTTGGGTTGTTGTGGATAGGTTAACTAAGTCAGCACACTTTCTACCCGTTAAGGCTACCTTCAACGCCAATCAACTTGCCTTGCTATATGTGAACGAGATTATCAGACTTCATGGAGTGCCGATATCAATTGTTTCAGACCGAGATCCTAAATTTGTTTCTAGATTTTGGCAGAGTCTTCAGAGAGCTTTCGGAGCCGAGCTGAGGTTTAGTACAGCCTTTCATCCCCAGACAGATGGGCAGACAGAGAGGACAATTCAGACACTCGAAGATATGCTGAGACTTTGTGTATTGGATTTCCAAGAAAGTTGGGGAACACATTTGCCTTTAGTGGAATTCGCTTACAATAACAGTTACCAAGCTAGCATTGGCATGGCGCCGTATGAAGCCTTGTATGGAAGAAAATGTAGGTCGCCGATATGTTGGACCGAAGTCGGGGACAGAACTTTGCTTGGTCCCGAATTGATTCAAGTGACAACAGAAAAGATTAAACTTATCCAACAGAGGATTAAAACTGCCCAGAGCCGACAAAAGAGCTACGCCGATCAGAGAAGGAATGAGGTAGAGTTCGAAGTTGGGAATCATGTATTCCTGAAAGTCTCACCAATGAAAGGAGTTTCCAGATTTGGAAAGAAAGGTAAGTTAGCACCCCGCTATATTGGGCCATTTGAAATTCTTGAGAGAATTAATTCCGTTGCCTACAGACTTGCTTTGCCGCCAGATTTGAGCCAAGTCCACAATGTGTTTCATGTTTCGATGTTGAGAAAGTACATCCGAGATCCACTGCATGTAATTGATCATTCTGAAATCGCAGTTAATGAGAATCTAGGCTACGAAGAAAGGCCAATGAGAATTATCGACCGACAAGTGAAGCAATTGAGGAACAGATCGATACCGATGGTAAAGGTCGAATGGAAGGAACATTATGGCACAGAAGCCACGTGGGAAAAGGAAGAGGACATGAGAGTCCGTTACCCGGAGTTGTTCTGGGAACAAGGTAATCTAAGTTTGGGGACCAAACTTCTTTAAGGGGGGTAGGATGTGACAACCCTCACCTTGCTCTTGCCATATTTGCGTACATTCTTGCATGTTCTTGCCGCTTATGTTAATTTAAAGGTTTTATCTTGGCTTGATTTGCTTAAGTTGCTTGCATGATTTTGTTCCTTGCTTAGTGTGTGTGTGTAGCCGAGATCATCCTGAGCTTAGTCCGCCTTTGACCCTTTGTACTTAGAACCATCTTGAGATCTTGTTCAACCCCATCTTCACCTCGGGCATTCATTGCCGAGATGTTTTGCACTTGAACCTTGTCCGCAGGCAGGTATGGCCTAGGCCGAGATGTGGCGCACCCCGGCCAAGGTGTGGCACAGCTTAGTCAAGCGTCGTCCTCCCTAACCGATGTTTTTCCATCCCGTTGTTGGATCCTTGTTTTGAGCCGATGTCATCTTGTTGCCGATGTGTCTTACCCGAGCTTGCTGCATAAGCTTTGTCAGAGGCTTGTCTTGTCCATCAATCACCTTTTTGGAGCTGAACCAACCCGGTAATGCCACGTGTCCGAGCTGTTTGTTAAGACAGCCGACAGACCTTGAAACAAATCATTTCTTGTCTCAAATCTTTGTTTTAGAGAGAGAAGCTCTAGAGAGGAGGAAGAAGAGTTCTTGAGTGAGAGTAGTCTTCCAAGCTTGATCTTTGTGGCTTGAACCGTTAGATCCGAGTTTTGAGGTTAGAATCTTGATCTCCTTTGGTTGTTCTTGCTGAATATCTAGCTGCATTGCATGATCGGATCTGTTTTGCATGTCATGCATCGTTTTGAAGTTGGTTTTAGAAAGAGAAAATGGTTTTTCATGTGTTCTTGAAGGAAATCTCGTTTTGATCCGAAAGTTGGAACGAAAATCATGTTTTGTGTTTATTCTTGCATGACCTTCTTGAATGGGTACTTAGGTCCATATTTTGAACTCTTGGCATGAAACTTAGATTTTTGTAACAAGTTGTGAGCTTGCATCCATCTTTCAATGATCATGTTCTTCATGTTCTTCAAAGGAAAACCCAGGTTTTTCCTGATTTTGTATAACGGGACCTCGGCTTAGCCCTGGACGGTACCCAGTGTGTTTTCGAGAAACGGGAGCAGTGGTTAAGCTCCCAGCTTGTTTTGTTTTGTCTTTGACTTAGATCTGGCATGAATGCCGAGATCATTTGCATGTATTTGGAGCTTGCTTTGAGAATGTGACTTGCCACGTGATTGTAGGTCCTTGATATTTGCTTCGAGTCTACACCTGAAGAACTAGGTGAGTGGTATTATTGATAAAGCTATGTTATACTCGTTTTGATAAATCTTGCTTGCTTGTTTGACGAAAGTATTTGATAACATGAATAAATAGCTCTTGTTTGATGAGTCAAGTATACTCCTTGTTTTGATGCCATCTTTGGAAAGGATACGGTCCTTGTTAAATCGGGCTACGGGCCTAAGTAACACAAGTCCCTTGTGCTGGAGGACTCTAAACTTTCGCAGTACTATGTGTAAAGGATACGGTCCTTGTTAAATCGGGCTACGGGCCTAAGTAACACAAGTCCCTTGTATTGGAGGACTCTAAACTTTCGCGGTACCAAGTGCACAAGTCCCTTGTATTGGAGGACTCTAAACTTTCGCAATACTTTTGACCAAGCGATTACGGATCGTACAGCTTTTGATATTTGATGATGAATACGGTTCATCCCTTGTCTCGCCGATGTTACGATATTTGATGATGAATACGGTTCATCCCTTGTCTCGCCGATGTTACGATATTTGATGATGAATACTGTCACGACCCCAAACCGCCCCTAGTAGTTTGGTGCCGTGATGGCCAGTAATCCGTAATTACCGAAGGCCAACCTTTCAAAACTTAACACAATCAGAGTACGAATATAGGGGGCTCACAAATGCGGAAGCGATAAATCAATTACAAGCGGTCCATAAGAGCTGTGCGTAGATTAAAGCAGTGCCAAACATTTTCAATTAACTTACAACTTGAATACAACAAGTAAAATTCCATATCACATCTTGATCAAAAGGCTTCTCGAGCCGACATATACAAAATACAATTAATACAATTCAAGAAGCATGATTTTCAAGATCTGCCGACGTGCAAAACAGAGCATCGCCGACGTAAATACAAAGTAAGGCCGACAGATACACGAATCCAAAACAAGTATCCCAACGAACTAGGCGTCGCCGCCGTCCTGCTCATCACCTACATATATATAGAGGGGTGAGTACAAAACTCAGTGAATGGTACTAAAAATAAAGGTTTTACATGAATAAAGCCGAGGTCCTTCAAAACGAAACACACCAAAACTTTAGCAAGGCAAGTGATGAACCGTATTCATCGTCAAATATCGTAACATCGGCGAGACAAGGGATGAACCGTATTCATCATCAAATATCGTAACATCGGCGAGACAAGGGATGAACCGTATTCATCATCAAATATCGTAACATCGGCGAGACAAGGGATGAACCGTATTCATCATCAAATATCGTAACATCGGCGAGACAAGGGATGAACCGTATTCATCATCAAATATCGTAACATCGGCGAGACAAGGGATGAACCGTATTCATCAGTCAAATAACAAAAGCTGTACGATCCGTAATCGTTTGGTCAAAAGTACTGCGAAAGTTTAGAGTCCTCCAATACAAGGGACTTGTGCACTTGGTACCGCGAAAGTTTAGAGTCCTCCAGTACAAGGGACTTGTGTTACTTAGGCCCGTAGCCCGATTTAACAAGGACCGTATCCTTTACACATAGTACTGCGAAAGTTTAGAGTCCTCCAGCACAAGGGACTTGTGTTACTTAGGCCCGTAGCCCGATTTAACAAGGACCGTATCCTTTCCAAAGATGGCATCAAAACAAGGAGTATACTTGACTCATCAAACAAGAGCTATTTATTCATGCTATCAAATACTTTCGTCAAACAAGCAAGCAAGATTTATCAAAACGAGTATAACATAGCTTTATCAATAATACCACTCACCTAGTTCTTCAGGTGCAGACTCAAGGCAAATATCAAGGACCTACAATCACATGGCAAGTCACATTCTCAAAGCAAGCTCTATATACATGCAAATGATCTCGGCATTCATGCCAGATCTAAGTCAAAGACAAACAAAACAGGCTGGGAGCTTAACCACTGCTCCCGTTTCTCGAAAACACACTGGGTACCGTCCAGGGCTAAGCCGAGGTCCCGTTAAACAAAGTCAGGAAAAATCTGGGTTTCATGCCAAGAGTTCAAAATAGGGACCTAAGTACCCATTCAAGAAGGTCATGCAAGAACAAACACAAAACATGATTTTCGTTCCAAACTCTTCGATCAAAATGGGACTTTGTTCAAGAACACATGAAAAACCATTTTCTCTTTCTAAAACCAACTTCAAAACGATGCATGACATGCAAAACAAAACCGATCATGCAATGCAGCTAGATATTCAGCAAGAGCAATCAAAGGAGATCAAGATTCTAACCTCAAAACTCGGATCTAACGGTTCAAGCCACAAAGATCAAGCTTGGAAGACTACTCTCACTCAAGAACTCTTCTTCCTCCTTTCTAGAGCTTCTCTCTCTAAAACAAAGATTTGAGACAAGAAATGATTTGTTTCAAGGTCTGTCGGCTGCCTTAACAAACAGCTCGGACACGTGGCATTACCGGGTTGGTTCAGCTCCAAAAAGGTGATTGATGGACAAGACAAGTCTCTGACAAAGCTTATGCAGCAAGCTCGGGTAAGACACATCGGCAACAAGATGACATCGGCTCAAAACAAGGATCCAACAACGGGATGGAAAAACATCGGCTAGGGAGGACGACACTTGACTAAGCTGTGCCACACCTTGGCCGGGGTGCGCCACATCTCGGCCTAGGCCATACCTGCCTGCGGACAAGGTTCAAGTACGAAACATCTCGGCAAAGAATGCCCGAGGTGAAGATGGGGTTAAACAAGACCTCAAGATAGTTCTAAGTACAAAGGGTCAAAGGCGGACTAAGCTCAAGATGATCTCGGCTACACACACATACTAAGCAAGGAACAAAATCATGCAAGCAACTTAAGCAAATCAAGCCAAGATAAAACCTTTAAATTAACATAAGCGGCAAGACCATGCAAGAATGTACACAAATATGGCAAGAGCAAGGTGAGGGTTGTCACATCCTACCCCCCTTAAAGAAGTTTGGTCCCCAAACTTAGATTACCTTGTTCCCAGAACAACTCCGGATAACGGACTCTCATGTCCTCTTCTTTTTCCCACGTGGCTTCTGTGCCATAATGCTCCTTCCATTCGACCTTTACCATCGGTATCGATCTGTTCCTCAATTGCTTCACTTGTCGGTCGATAATTCTCATTGGCCTTTCTTCATAGCCCAGATTCTCATTAACTGCGATTTCGGAATGATCAATTACATGCAGTGGATCTCGGATGTACTTTCTCAACATCGAAACATGAAACACATTGTGGACTTGGCTCAAATCTGGCGGCAAAGCAAGTCTGTAGGCAACGGGGTTAATTCTCTCAAGAATTTCAAATGGTCCAATATACCGAGGTGCTAATTTACCTTTCTTTCCAAATCTGGAAACTCCTTTCATTGGTGAGACTTTCAGGAATACGTGATTCCCAACTTCAAACTCTATCTCATTCCTTCTCTGGTCGGCGTAGCTCTTTTGTCGGCTCTGGGCAGTTTTAATCCTCTGTTGGATAAGTTTAATCTTTTCTGTTGTCACTTGAATCAATTCGGGACCAAGCAGAGCTCTGTCTCCGACTTCGGTCCAACATATCGGCGACTTACATTTTCTCCCATACAAGGCCTCATATGGCGCCATGCCAATGCTAGCTTGGTAACTGTTATTGTAAGCGAATTCCACTAAGGGCAAATGTGTTCCCCAACTTTCTTGGAAATCCAATACACAAAGTCTCAGCATATCTTCGAGTGTCTGAATTGTCCTCTCTGTCTGCCCATCTGTCTGGGGATGAAAGGCTGTACTAAATCTCAGCTCGGCTCCGAAAGCTCTCTGAAGACTCTGCCAAAATCTAGAAACAAATTTAGGATCTCGGTCTGAAACAATTGATATCGGCACTCCATGAAGTCTGATAATCTCGTTCATATATAGCAAGGCAAGTTGATTGGCGTTGAAGGTAGTCTTAACGGGTAGAAAGTGTGCTGACTTAGTTAACCTATCCACAACAACCCAAATTGAATCCATACTCTTTGGTGTTCTCGGCAACCCAATCACAAAATCCATGGAGATGTGCTCCCATTTCCACTCAGGAATCGGCAAAGGTTGAAGAAGTCCTGCTGGTCTTTGATGTTCTGCTTTCACTTGCTGACAATGTAAACACTGGGACACGAATTCGGCTATTTCTCTCTTCATATTTGGCCACCAGAAGGTCTGCTTCACATCTTGATACATTTTGGTGTTCCCTGGGTGGACAGCAAACTTGGAACCATGAGCTTCCTGCAAAATCTTTTTCTTCAGCTCTGGAATGTCGGCCACACATAACCTTCTTTCAAACTTGAGTACTTGGTTTTCGATGGTATACCCTGGTCTCGGCTTCGTGTCAATCTCCTCGGCAATTTTCTTGAGGAAGTTATCCTCCATCTGTCTTGTCTTTACTTCATTAACAATAGTCGGCTCTGCTGATATCACGGTTAAACACGCCAAATTTCCATCTGACTTCCTGCTCAAAGCGTCGGCTACACTGTTAGCTTTTCCGGGGTGATATTGAATCTGCATATCGTAGTCTTTCAACAACTCGAGCCACCGTCTCTGCCTCAAATTCAATTCCTTCTGAGTGAAAAGATATTTTAAGCTCTTATGATCTGTGAAAACCTGACAAGTAGCTCCATACAAATAGTGACGCCACATCTTTAAAGCAAATACTACGGCTGCTAATTCTAAGTCATGGGTAGGATAGTTTTTCTCATGAGGTTTCAACTGACGAGATGCATAAGCTATAACCTTACCCTTCTGCATTAATACACAACCCAAACCCTTATGCGATGCATCACTATAGACATGAAATTCTTCGTTACCTGATGGTAGTACAAGTACTGGTGCTGTAACTAACCTCGTCTTCAGTTCCTGAAAGGCTGACTCCCGATCTTTAGTCCATTCATACAGTGTTCCCTTTTTGGTCAGTTGCGTCAATGGAATTGCAATCCTGGAGAAATCTTTCACAAACTTTCTGTAATAACCTGCCAAACCCAGAAAACTACGAATCTCGGACACATTAGTCGGTCTCGGCCAATTCACTACGGCTTCGATTTTGCTAGGATCAACTGAGATACCCTCTTCACTAATCACATGACCTAAGAATGAGATAGTAGGAAGCCAAAACTCACACTTGTTAAACTTAGCATACAATTTCCGTTCTCTCAAAATCTGTAAGGCAAGTCTCAAGTGATTTTCGTGTTCAGTTTTACTCTTGGAATAGATCAAGATATCATCAATGAAGACAACTACAAACCCATCTAAATACGGTTTGAAGACCCTGTTCATCAAATCCATAAATGCTGCGGGGGCATTGGTTACTCCAAAAGGCATCACTAAAAACTCGTAGTGGCCATATCTTGTTCGAAAGGCGGTCTTCTCCACATCTTCGGCTTTAACTTTAAGCTGATGGTATCCGGACCTAAGGTCAATCTTAGAAAAGACTCGTGCTCCTTGTAACTGGTCAAGCAGATCATCAATTCTAGGTAACGGGTACTTGTTCTTAATGGTGACCTTATTAAGTTCTCTATAGTCGATACACAGACGGAGTGTGCCATCCTTCTTTTTAACAAATAGAACAGGTGCTCCCCATGGTGAAGTGCTCGGCCTAATAAATCCCTTATCTAACAACTCTTGCAATTGCAGTTTCAATTCTCTAAGTTCAGCGGGGGCCATTCTATAAGGTGGTTTGGAGATCGGCTGCGTTCCCGATATAATATCGACCGTAAACTCTATTTCTCTATCGGTCAAGTGGCCAGGCAATTCATCCGGAAAGACGTCGGGGAAATCACTAACAATCGGGATGTCGGCTAAGTTAACATTTCCATTCTGATCACTCAGTATACTACACAAGTAACCTCGACACCCTTTCTGAATCAACTTACAGGCCTTAATGGACGAAATCAAGTATGGTGGGGGCACTACCCCTTTACCCTGGAAAGTAACCTCGGTTAGGTTTGGGGGTCTCAAGGTGACACCTTTCGAAACACAATTAATAGATGCATTGTTCGCGACTAACCAATCCATTCCCAGTATAATATCAAAATGAGCTATGTCTAGAGGCATCAGATCTACTAACAATTCAACATTCTCAATCACAACAACACATGCTCTGTAAATGGATGCAACAAACATAGACCTCCCAGATGGAGTAGATACAGACAACACATAATCAAGGGGCTCTAGTTCTCTATCAATTTTCTCAGCAAACTTAGTGGATATAAACGAATGAGTAGAACCCGAATCAATTAACACATAAGCATCTTGGGAGCAAATTAGTAAAATACCTGACACCACTGCCTCAGCATTCTGAGTGTCTCCTGGTACTAATGCAAACACTCTGCCCTGTCTCATCTGTACTCTCCCAGCATTTCCTTTCTGAACGGAACCCGAGGTATTTTCTCCTTTCTTGTTGTTATCAGTCTTTGTTTTGGGGCAATCCCTCACATAATGGCCCATCTCGCCACATTCATAACAGGCTCCAGACGTTCGTCGGCAGATCCCGAAATGCTGTTTCCCACAATCCGAACACGTCGGTTTAACACTCCCTTCCTGCCTTAGGTTACCAGTACTGTCCATGTTCGTTCTCTTCTTGGTGTTCAGCTGTCCTCGGCGATTGTCATAGTTCTGTCTCTTTCGCTGGTTTTCTCCCGAGCTCTGGTATCGGTTCAAATTAGCTTCGGCGTGAATGGCTTTGTCCAATACTTCGGCATAAGTCGGCATATCGAGTAAACTCACCCTGTCTTGAATCGGTCCACGAAGCCCACACTCGAACTTCCTGGCCTTCATATATTCGTCGTTGGTCATGTGAGGTACAAACCTTACCAGTTCAGTAAAAGCGCGGTCATATTCCGCCACTGTTCTGTTGCCTTGCGTCAGGGTATGAAATTCGGTAGCCTTGCAGTTTCGAACACTTAAGGGAAAATGTTTCTTGTAGAACAACTCTAAAAATCGGGTCCAGGTCAGATCTGGATTGCTCCCTCTAACCATCATCCACCATCTACGAGCATCATCATCCAATGTGAATGCTGCCAACGTCACTTTCTGAGCGTCGGTGCTAGGGAAGATCTCGAACAACTTCTCCATTTCTAAAACCCATGCCTCAGCCTTCATTGGCTCTATACCCCCAGAAAATCTCGGTGGTCTCATTTTCTTGAACTCTCTGATCAAAGCTATTGTGCCATCCCCATATAAGGCGGGTTGCTGGGGAACTTGCGGCACTGGCGGAGGTGGAGGTGGAGCTACATTTCGGCCGTTGGTCTGCTCGGCCTGAGTCGACGTAGCACTAGCGAACTGCTGCCTGGTTTGCCTCAACTCGCGGGCCAAACCTTCAACCAATCTTTCCAGTCTGTCCATTCTATCTTCGGACTGATCTCGGCCAAGTGGTGGTCTACCTCTCCTCATGATGCTATGAACGTGCAAGGTATGACTTTTAAACAAATAAGCAAATAACCACATAGGCAAGCAACAAATGAGCATATCAGGACAATGCACATTCCACTCAAACAACAATTACCATGATACAACCCTAACATCTTTCTAAGGGAAAACCTATGCTCTTCAGGACTCAAAGTGTGTGATTAACGTATTCCGAGGAACTTGTGCTCTGATACCACTCTGTCACGACCCCAAACCGCCCCTAGTAGTTTGGTGCCGTGATGGCCAGTAATCCGTAATTACCGAAGGCCAACCTTTCAAAACTTAACACAATCAGAGTACGAATATAGGGGGCTCACAAATGCGGAAGCGATAAATCAATTACAAGCGGTCCATAAGAGCTGTGCGTAGATTAAAGCAGTGCCAAACATTTTCAATTAACTTACAACTTGAATACAACAAGTAAAATTCCATATCACATCTTGATCAAAAGGCTTCTCGAGCCGACATATACAAAATACAATTAATACAATTCAAGAAGCATGATTTTCAAGATCTGCCGACGTGCAAAACAGAGCATCGCCGACGTAAATACAAAGTAAGGCCGACAGATACACGAATCCAAAACAAGTATCCCAACGAACTAGGCGTCGCCGCCGTCCTGCTCATCACCTACATATATATAGAGGGGTGAGTACAAAACTCAGTGAATGGTACTAAAAATAAAGGTTTTACATGAATAAAGCCGAGGTCCTTCAAAACGAAACACACCAAAACTTTAGCAAGGCAAGTGATGAACCGTATTCATCGTCAAATATCGTAACATCGGCGAGACAAGGGATGAACCGTATTCATCATCAAATATCGTAACATCGGCGAGACAAGGGATGAACCGTATTCATCATCAAATATCGTAACATCGGCGAGACAAGGGATGAACCGTATTCATCATCAAATATCGTAACATCGGCGAGACAAGGGATGAACCGTATTCATCATCAAATATCGTAACATCGGCGAGACAAGGGATGAACCGTATTCATCAGTCAAATAACAAAAGCTGTACGATCCGTAATCGTTTGGTCAAAAGTACTGCGAAAGTTTAGAGTCCTCCAATACAAGGGACTTGTGCACTTGGTACCGCGAAAGTTTAGAGTCCTCCAGTACAAGGGACTTGTGTTACTTAGGCCCGTAGCCCGATTTAACAAGGACCGTATCCTTTACACATAGTACTGCGAAAGTTTAGAGTCCTCCAGCACAAGGGACTTGTGTTACTTAGGCCCGTAGCCCGATTTAACAAGGACCGTATCCTTTCCAAAGATGGCATCAAAACAAGGAGTATACTTGACTCATCAAACAAGAGCTATTTATTCATGCTATCAAATACTTTCGTCAAACAAGCAAGCAAGATTTATCAAAACGAGTATAACATAGCTTTATCAATAATACCACTCACCTAGTTCTTCAGGTGCAGACTCAAGGCAAATATCAAGGACCTACAATCACATGGCAAGTCACATTCTCAAAGCAAGCTCTATATACATGCAAATGATCTCGGCATTCATGCCAGATCTAAGTCAAAGACAAACAAAACAGGCTGGGAGCTTAACCACTGCTCCCGTTTCTCGAAAACACACTGGGTACCGTCCAGGGCTAAGCCGAGGTCCCGTTAAACAAAGTCAGGAAAAATCTGGGTTTCATGCCAAGAGTTCAAAATAGGGACCTAAGTACCCATTCAAGAAGGTCATGCAAGAACAAACACAAAACATGATTTTCGTTCCAAACTCTTCGATCAAAATGGGACTTTGTTCAAGAACACATGAAAAACCATTTTCTCTTTCTAAAACCAACTTCAAAACGATGCATGACATGCAAAACAAAACCGATCATGCAATGCAGCTAGATATTCAGCAAGAGCAATCAAAGGAGATCAAGATTCTAACCTCAAAACTCGGATCTAACGGTTCAAGCCACAAAGATCAAGCTTGGAAGACTACTCTCACTCAAGAACTCTTCTTCCTCCTTTCTAGAGCTTCTCTCTCTAAAACAAAGATTTGAGACAAGAAATGATTTGTTTCAAGGTCTGTCGGCTGCCTTAACAAACAGCTCGGACACGTGGCATTACCGGGTTGGTTCAGCTCCAAAAAGGTGATTGATGGACAAGACAAGTCTCTGACAAAGCTTATGCAGCAAGCTCGGGTAAGACACATCGGCAACAAGATGACATCGGCTCAAAACAAGGATCCAACAACGGGATGGAAAAACATCGGCTAGGGAGGACGACACTTGACTAAGCTGTGCCACACCTTGGCCGGGGTGCGCCACATCTCGGCCTAGGCCATACCTGCCTGCGGACAAGGTTCAAGTACGAAACATCTCGGCAAAGAATGCCCGAGGTGAAGATGGGGTTAAACAAGACCTCAAGATAGTTCTAAGTACAAAGGGTCAAAGGCGGACTAAGCTCAAGATGATCTCGGCTACACACACATACTAAGCAAGGAACAAAATCATGCAAGCAACTTAAGCAAATCAAGCCAAGATAAAACCTTTAAATTAACATAAGCGGCAAGACCATGCAAGAATGTACACAAATATGGCAAGAGCAAGGTGAGGGTTGTCACAAATACGGTTCATCCCTTGTCTCGCCGATGTTACGATATTTGATGATGAATACGGTTCATCCCTTGTCTCGCCGATGTTACGATATTTGATGATGAATACGGTTCATCCCTTGTCTCGCCGATGTTACGATATTTAACGATGAATACGGTTCATCACCTGCCTTGCTAAAGTTTTGGTGTGTTTCGTTTTGAAGGACCTCGGCTTTATTCATGTAAAACCTTTATTTTTAGTACCATTCACTGAGTTTTGTACTCACCCCTCTATATATATGTAGGTGATGAGCAGGACGGCGGCGACGCCTAGTTCGTTGGGATACTTGTTTTGGATTCGTGTATTTGTCGGCCTTACTTTGTATTTACGTCGGCGATGCCCTGTTTTGCATGTCGGCGAATTCTTGAAAATCATGCTTCTTGACTTGTATTAGCTGTATTTTGTATATGTCGGCTCGAGAAGCCTTTTGATCAAGATGTAACATGTATTTTGTACCTTGTTGTATTTAAATTGTGAAGTTAATTGGAAATGTTTGGCACTGCTTTAATCTACGCACAGCTCTTATGGACCGTTTGTAATTGATTTATCGCTTCCGCATTTGTGAGCCCCCTATATTCGTACTCTGATTGTGTTAAGTTTTGAAAAGTTGGCCTTCGGTAATTACGGATTACTGGCCATCACGGCACCAAACTACTAGGGGCGGTTTGGGGTCGTGACAAATTTAATGACAATTTACTTGTAATTTACTCAGTAATTTGCTGAGAATTTACTGGGAATTTACTGAGTAATTTGACTTAAAATTTGTTGGAAATTTACTGAGAATTTACTAGAAATTTAATGAGAATTTAATCTATAATTTCCTGAGTTATTTACTGAGAATTTACTGGAAATTTACTGAATTTACTGGTAATTTATAGGGAATTTACTTGGAATTTAGTGGGAATTTATTGAGTAATTTATAGAGAATTTAATGGGAATTTACTGAGAATTTTCTCTGTAATTTATTGAGAATTTACTGAGTAACTTACTGAGAATTTACTGGGAATTTACTAAGTAACTTACTTAGAATTTACTGGGAATTTATAGAGGATTTACTAAAGAATTTACTGGGAATTTACTGATTAATTTACTGAGAATTTCCTGCAAATTTTCTAGGTAATTTACTGAGAATTTACTTGGAATTTAGTGGGAATTTACTATGTAATTTAATGAGTAATTTACAGGGAATTTACTGAGTAATTTACTAAAAATTTATCGAGTAATTTACTAAGAATTTGCTGAGTATTTTACTGAGAATTTTACTTGAATTTTACTGCATAATTTAATGAGAATTTATTAGGAATTTACTAAGTAATTTATTGAAAATGTACAGGGAATTTACTGAGTAATTTAATAAGAATTTACGGTGAATTTACTGAAAATTTACTGTGAATTTACTTTGAATTTACTGGAAATTTAATGAGAATTTACTAGAAATTTAATTAGTAATTTACTGAAAATTTACTGAGTAATTTACTTAGAATTTATCGGAAATTTACTGAGTATTTTACTGGGAATTTACTGAGTAATTTACTGAAAATTTAATGGAAATTTAATGACTAATTTAATAAGAATTTCCTAAGAATTTACTAATTAATTTAATTAGAATTTACGGGGAATTTACTAGGAATTTACTAAGTAATTTATTAAGAATTTACAGGAAATTTACTAAGTAATTTAGTGAGGATTTCCTGGGAATTTACTTAGAATTTACTGGGAATTTATTAAGTAATTTACTGAGAATTTACTTAGAATTTACTGAGTAATTTAATAGAAATTTACTGGGAATTTACTAAATAATTTACTGGGAATTTACTGAGTATTTGCTGGGAATTTACTGAGTAATTTAATGAGAATTTGCTGGGAATTTATTGAGTAATCTACTGGGAATTTACTAAATAATTTATTGGAAATTTACTAATTAATTTAATGAGAGTTTACTGGGAATTTACTAAGTAATTTATTGGGAATTTACTGTGTATTTACTGAGAATTTACTAAGTAATTTACTTAGTAATTTACTCATAATTTACTTGGAATTTACTGAGTAATTTACTGATTAATTTGATGAGAATTTACTGGGAATTTACTAAGTAATTTACTTGGAATTTACTGAGTATTTACTGGGTAATTTAATGAGAATTTACTGGGAATTTACTGACAATTTACTAGAAATTTACTGAGTAATTTGGTGAGAATTTACTGGGAATTTACTCAGTAATTTTCTAAGAATAGACTGGGAATTTACTGAGAATTTACTGAGAATTTGCTAAGTAATTTACTGAGAATTTGCTCGGAATTTACTGAGAATTTACTAGAAATTTACTTAGTAATTTAGTAAGAATTAATTAGCAATTTACTGAGAATTTGTTGAAAATTTACTGAGTAATTTAATGAGAATTTATATGGAATTTTGTAACAACCCTCACCTCACTCTTGCCATGCTTGCATACATTCATGCATGGTTTTTCCTTACTATGTTGATTTGAAGGTTTTGCCTCGCCTTGTTTTGTCTAAGAATTGCTTGCTTGATTTTGTTCCTTGTTCGGTGTGTGTGTCTGTGTGTGTGGTCGAGGTCACCTTGAGCTTAGTTCGCCTCTGAATCCTTGTACATTAGAACTGTTTTGAGACCTTGGTCAACCCCCATCTTCACCTCGGGCATTTATTGCCGAGATGTTTTGCTCTTAGTGAACCTTGTCCGCAAGCAGGTATGGCCTAGGCCGAGATGTGGCACACCCCGGCCAAGGTGTGGCACAGCTTAGTCAAGTGTCGTCCTCCTTAGCCGATGTTTTGTATCCTGTTATCGGATCCTTGATTTGAGCCGATGTCATTTCTTGCCGATGTGTCTTACCCAGCTTGCTACATACGCTTTGTCAGAGACTTGTCTTATCAATCAATCACCTTTTGAGTTGAGCCAACCCGGTAGCGCCACGTGTCCGAGCTGATTGTTAAGACAGCCGGCAGACCTAGAAACAAATCATTTCTGGTCTCAAATCTCTGTTTTAGAGAGAGAAGCTCTAGAGAGGAGGAAGAGAAGTTCTTGAGTAAGAGCAAGTCTTCCAAGCTTGATCTTCGTGGTTTGATCCGTTGGATTCGAGTTTTGGGGTGAGAATCTTGATCTACTTTGACTATTGTTATTGATCATCAAGCTGCATTGCATGATCGGATTGGTTTTGCATGTCATGCATCGATTTGAAGTTGGTTTTGAAAAGAGAAAATGGTTTTCATGTGTTCTTGAAGTAAAGTCTCGTTTTGATCCGAAAGTTTGGAACGAAAGCCATGTTTTTGCGTTTGTTCTTGCATGACTTTCTTGTATGGGTACCCAGGTCCCTGTTTTGAACTCTTAGCAGGAAATCTCAGATTTTGTAACAAGTTATGATCCTTGCATTTGTCTTCTTCATAATCATGTTCTTCATATTCTTCAAAGGGAAACCCAGGTTTTTCCCGATTTTGTTTGATGAGGCCTTCGGAACCACACCTCGGCAAGGAGGTGTGGGACCTCGGCAAAGACCTGGATGGTACCCAGTGTGTTTACATGAGACGGGAGCAGTGCTCAAACTCCCAACATGTTTTGCTTTGTTATTGACTTAGATTTGGTGGAAACGCCGAGATCATTCGCATATGAATATAAAGCTTGTTTTGAGATTGTGATTGCCATGTGATTGTAGGACCTTGATCCTTGCTTTGAGCCTACACCTGAAGAGCTAGGTGAGTGGTGCTTTTAATAAAGCTATGTTACACTTGTTTTGATGAATCTTGCTTTGTTTTGTTTTGACGAAAGTATTTGCTGAGCATGAATGAATAGCCTGTTTTGATGTATCAAGTGTAAGCCTTGTTTTGATGTCACCCTTGAAAAGTCCCTTGTACTGGAGGACTCTAAACTTTCGCAGTATCAAGTAGAAAAGTCCCTTGTACTGGAGGACTCTAAACTTTCACAGTACCAAGTACAAAAGTCCCTCGTGCTGGAGGACTCTAAACTTTCGCAGCACTAAGTATAAAAGGATACGGTCCTTTCTTGGAAAGACTATAATGTTAAATCGGGCTACGGGCCTAAGTAACACAAGTTTTATAATGTTAAATCGGGCTACGGGCCTAAGTAACACAAGTTCTATAATGTTAAATCGGGCTGCGGGCCTAAGTAACACCAGATCATCATGTTAAAAGGAGCTACGGGCTTAAGTAACACAAGTCCTTTGTGCTGGAGGACTATAAACTTTCGCAGTACCTTCGATTAAACGATTACGGATCGTATAGTCCTTGTTTGATGAGCTTTATTTGTGTTTTGCCGATGTCAGTGAGCATCCCTTGATACTTGTAATGTTTGAATGATGAATACGGTTCATCCCTTGTTTTGCCGATGTCAGTAAGCATCCCTTGATACTTGAAATGTTCGATTGATGAATACGGTTCATCCCATGTCTTGATAAAGTTTGATGTGTTTTGTTCTGAAGACTTCGGCTATATTCATGCAAAACCTTTATTTCTAGTACCATTCACTGAGTATTTGTGCTCACCCCTCTCTATATATATATGTAGGTGATGAGCAGGACGTCGGCGACGCCTAGACTGTTTGAAAGCTTGTTTTGGATTCATGCTTATGTCGGCTTTGTCCTTTTTGTATTTTCGTCGGCGATGCGTTTCATTGCATGTCGACAAATCTTGAAAATCATGCTTCTTGACTTGTATTTTGTTGTATTTTGCATATGTCGGCTCGAGAAGCCTTTTGATCAAGATGTAACATATATTTTGCTTGGTTGTATTCACGTTGCAAAGATGAATGACATTGCATCGGATCTATGCACTGCTCTTATGGATCACATGTATTTAATTTATTGCTTCCACATTTGTGAGCCCCCATATCCATACTCTGATTGTGTTAAGTTTTTGAAAGTTAGCCTTCGGTAATTACGGATTACTGGCCATCATGGCACCAAACTACTAGGGGCGGTTTGGGGTCGTGACAAATTTACTGAGAATTTACTAGGAATTTATTTAGATTTTTCTAGGACTATACTTAGTAATTTACTGAGAATTTACTGAAAATTTGCTAAGTAATTTACTGCGAATTCACTTGGTCTTTACATGAAATTTAACGAGTAATTTGTGGAGAATTTACTGGAAATTTACTGAGTAATTTAATGAGAATTTACTTAGAATTTACTGAGAATTTCCTGAATATTTTACTGGGAATTTACTAACTAATTTAATGAGAATTTACTAAGATTTTGCTGAGTAATTTTCTAGGAATTTACATAGTTATTTACTGAGTAATTTACTAAGAATTTACTAAGTAATTTACTGAGAATTTACTGGGAATTTACCAAGTAATTTACTGAGAATTTAATGAGTAATTTACTATGAATTTACTGGGAATTTACTGAGAATATACTGGGAATTTACTAAGCAATTTACTGATAATTTACCGGAAATTTAATGAGAATTTACTGGTAATTTACTGAGTAATTTATTGAGAATTTACTAAGTAAATTTTTTAGAATTTACTGGGAATTTACTGAGTAATTTAATGAGAATTTACTGGAAATTTACTGAGTAATTTAATGGGAATTTACTGAGTAATTTACTGGGAATTTACAGGAAATTCTCGGGGAATTTAATGGGAATTTTTTCAGTAATTTATTGAGAATTTCGAGGTAATTTACTGAGAATTTACTCTATAATTTACTGGGAATTTACAAAGTAATTTAAGGAGAATTTACGGGAAATTTACGGAGATTTACTAAGTAATTTACTGAGAATTTACAGGGAATTTCCTGAGTAATTTACGAGGAATTTACGGGAAATTTACTAAGTAATTTGCAGAGAATTTACTGAGTAATTTACTGAGAATTTACAGATAATTTACTGAGTAATTTAATGAGACTTTACTGAGTAATTTGCTGAGAATTTACTGGAAATTTACTCTGTAATTTAATGAGAAATTACTGGGAATTTACTAAGTAATTTACTAAGAATTTGCTGGGAACTTACTGAGTAATTTTTTGAGAATTTACTAGGAATTTACAAAGTAATTTAACGAGAATTTACTGTGAATTTACTATGAATTTTCTCTGTAATTTACTGGGAATTTACGGAGAATTTACTGAGAATTTACACTGTAATTTAATGAGAATTTACTAGGAATTTACTGAGTAATTTACGCAAAATTTTTTAAGAATTTACTAAGTAATTTATTGGGAATTTACTGAGAATTTACTTGGTATTTACTGAGTAATTCACTCAGAATTTACTGGGAATTAAGTGAGTTATTTACTGCGAATTTATTGCATAATTTACTGAGAATTTAGTGGGAATTTACTGGAAATTTACTGAGATTTTACTGAGAATTTAGTGAGTAATTTATTGGGAACTTACTGAGAATTTACTGAGTAATTTACTCATAATTTATTGGGAATTTCTTGAGAATTTACTGAGTAATTTACTGAGAATCAACTGGGAATTTATTGCGTAATATGTTGAGAATTTACTGGGAATTTACTGAAAATTTACTAGGAATTTACTGAGTAATTTAATGGGAATTTAATGAGTAATTTACTGAGAATTTAGTCAGTAATTTACTGAGAATTTACTAAGTAATTTACTGAGAATTTTCTGGGAATTCACTGTGTAATTTCATAAGAATGTACTGGGAATCTACTGATTAATTTAATTATAATTTGCTTGGAATTTATTAAATAATTTACTTAGAATTTACTAGAAATTTACTCAGTAACTTACTGAGAATTTACTGGGATTTACTGAGTAATTTACTGAGAATTTATTGAGAATTTACCTAAAATTTGATAGGAATTTACTAAGTTGTTGCTGAAAATTTGCTGAGTAATTTACGGAGAATTTAATGGGAATTTATAGAGTAATTTAATGAGAATTTACTGGGAATTTACTCAGTAATTTACCGAGAATTTACTTGGAACTTACTGAGAATTACTGGGGATTTACTGAGTGATTTACTAAGAATTTACTGGGAATTTACTGAGTAATTTAATGGGAATTTACTTGGAATTTAATGAGAATTTACTGGGAATTTACACAGTAATTTAATGAGAATTTACTGGAATTTACTGAGTAATTTTTTGAAAATTTACAGGGAATTCACTAAGTAATTTGCTTTGAATTTACTTGGAATTTACTGAGTAATTTAGTGAAAATTTACTGGGAATTTACTTGCAATTTACTGAGTAATTTACTGAGAATTTACTGCGAATTTACTGATACTTACTGGGTAATTTACTAAGAATCTACTAGGAATTTACTTAGAATTTGCTGCGTAATGTACTGATAATTTATTGGGAATTCACTAAGAATTTACTGGGAATTTACTGAGTAATTTACTGAGAATTTACTAGGAATTTACCGAGAATTTACTGGGAATTTGCTACGGAATTTAGTGGGAATTTACTGGAAATTTACTGAGTAATTTAATGAGAATTTACTAGGAATTTACTGAGTAATTTACTGAGAGTTTACTGGAATTTACTCGGTAATTTACTACGAATTTACTTGTAATTTGCTGAATAATTTACTGAGAATTTATTAGGAATTTACTTCGAATTTACTGAGAATTTACAGGCAATTTACTCGGAATTTTCTGAGTAATTTACTCCGAATTTACTCAGAATTTGTTAAGTAATTTACTGAGAATTTGCTGGGAATTTACTTAGTAATTTACTGAGAATTTATTGCAATTTATTGCATAATTTAGTGAGAATTTACTGGGAATTTACTGAGAATTTACTGTGAATTTATTGAGTAATTTAATGAGAATTTACTGAGAATTTTCTGGGAATTTACTGTGTAATTTACTGAGAAGTTAATGTGAATTTATTTAGTAATTTAATGAAAATTTATTAGGGAGTTACTGAATAATTTAATGACAATTTACTTGTAATTTACTCAGTAATTTGCTGAGAATTTACTGGGAATTTACTGAGTAATTTGACTTAAAATTTGTTGAAAATTTACTGAGAATTTACTAGAAATTTAATGAGAATTTAATCTATAATTTTGAGTTATTTACTGAGAATTTACTGGAAATTTACTGAATTTACTGGTAATTTATAGGGAATTTACTTGGAATTTAGTGGGAATTTATTGAGTAATTTATAGAGAATTTAATGGGAATTTACTGAGAATTTTCTCAGTAATTTATTGAGAATTTACTGAGTAACTTACTGAGAATTTACTGGGAATTTACTGAGTAACTTACTTAGAATTTACTGGGAATTTACAGAGAATTTACTAAAGAATTTACTGAGAATTTACTGGGAATTTACTGATTAATTTACTGAGAATTTCCTGCGAATTTTCTAGATAATTTACTGAGAATTTACTTGGAATTTAGTGGGAATTTACTATGTAATTTAATGAGTAATTTACAGGGAATTTACTGAGTAATTTACTAAAAATTTATCGAGTAATTTACTAAGAATTTGCTGAGTATTTTACTGAGAATTTTACTTGAATTTTACTGCATAATTTAATGAGAATTTATTAGGAATTTACTAAGTAATTTATTGAAAATGTACAGGGAATTTACTGAGTAATTTAATAAGAATTTACGGTGAATTTACTGAAAATTTACTGTGAATTTATTTTGAATTTAGTGGAAATTTAATGAGAATTTACTAGAAATTTAATTAGTAATTTACTGAAAATTTACTGAGTAATTTACTTAGAATTTACCGGATATTTACTGAGTAATTTACTGAAAATTTAATGACTAATTTAATAAGAATTTCCTAAGAATTTACTGATTAATTTAATTAGAATTTAAGGGGAATTTACTAGGAATTTACTAAGTAATTTATTAAGAATTTACAGGAAATTTACTAAGTAATTTAGTGAGGATTTCCTGGGAATTTACTTAGAATTTCCTGGGAATTTACTTAGAATTTACTGAGAAATTATTAAGTAATTTACTGAGTTTACACGATCGAACCGTTAGATTCAAGTTTTGAGTTTAGAATCTTAATCTACTCTTGTTGTTCTTATTGATCGTCCAGCTGCATTACACGATCGAACCTGTTCTGCATGCCCTGCATTGATTTAAAGTTGGTTTTAGTAAGAAAGGATAGTGTTCTGGTGTTCTTGAAGAAAAGTCTTGTTTTGATCCGAAAGTTTGCATCAAGAACCATGTTTTTGTGTTTGTTCTCACAAGATCTTTGAGTATGGGTACCCAGGTCCATGTTTTCGAACTTATAGCACGAAATCCCAGACTTTGTAATAACGAGTTATGATTTTAGCATGCATGTTCTTCATCTTCTCCATCTTCATGTTCTTCATGTTCCTCAAAGGGAAACCCAAATTTTCCCGACTTCGCTTTTGGATGTGGCCGTCGGGACCACACCTCGGCGAGAAGGTGTGGGACCTCGGACAAGACCTGGATGGTGCCCAGCATGTTTTCCCAAGATGAGAAACAGTGTTTTGTTTTGATTTAACTTAGTTTTGAAGAATGCCGAGATCATCCGTTTGCATGTGAAGCTTGTTTGAAAGTGCGTTCAATTGACTTTGCCATGTGTTTGTAGGACTTGGACTTTTGCCTTGACCCCGACGTTTGAAGAACTATGTGAGTGGTATTTTTAATAAAGCCATGTTATCATGTTTTGATAAGCTTTGCTTTGCCTTGTTTTGATGACATTCCTGGAAAAGTCCTTAGTGCTAGGGGACTATAATGCAATTGCACCCTCGTCTTGAAAGTCCTTAGTGCCAGAGGACTATAATGCAACTGCACCCTCGCCTTGAAAGTCCTTAGTGCCAGGGGACTATAATGCAACTGCACCCTCGTCTTGAAAGTCCTTAGTGTCAGGGGACTAAAATGCAACTGCACACCTTGTTTTGAAAGTCCTTAGTGCCAGAGGACTATAATGCAACTGCACACCTTGTTTTGAAAGTCCTTAGTGCCAGGGGACTATAATGCAACTGTACCATCGTTTGAGATATATCCCTTGTTTTGTCTTGTTTTGCCACTGACGGTTTACCGCGTGGGTTTGTTTGCCCGGAATGTCATCATTTGCAATATGCTGATGCTAGTAAGCATCCCTTGAAGCTTTGAAGATTTGTTAGATGAACGTGGTTCATCCCTTGTTATGTAAAGTTTGATATGTATTGTTTTTTAAAAGACTTCGGCTATTATTCATGCAAACCCTTTATTAATTATATCATTCACTGAGTACCCACGCCCACCCTCTCTATATATATATGTAGGTGATGAGCAAGAAGGCGGTGACGCCTAGATGTGTTTCGCAAGCATGTGTTTGGATTCTTGTTATGTCGGCTTGACTTGTATTCATGTCGGCAATCTTGAAGATTATGCTTCTCAACTTGTATTACTTGTATTTTGCATACGTCGGCTTGAGAAACCTTTTAGTCAAGATGCAATATATACTTTATTTTGCTTATTTTAAGTTGTAAAACTATGTAAAGATGTATGCCATTTCATTTGACTTATGCACAGCTCTTATGGACACTTTTGTATTTTAATTTGTTACTTCCGCATTTGTAAGCCCCTATGAATACTCTGTTTGTGTGTGAATCTTCTTTGGTTGGCCTTCGGTAATCTCGGATTACTGGCCATCATGGCACCATCCTACTAGGGGCGGTTTGGGGTCGTGACAGAATGGTATCAAAGCACAAGTTCCTTAATATACGTTATTCACACACTTTGAGTCCTAAAGAGCGTAGGATTTCCCCTTAGAAGGATGTTAGGATTGCATCATATTGCTTGCTATTTGAACAAGGTGTGCATCGTCTCGGCATGCTTAATTGTTACTTGCCTACGCGTTTAATTGCTCATTTTGTTTTAAAGTCATACTTTGCATACTCATAGCATCATGAGGAGAGGTAGACCTCCAGTTGGCCGAGATCAGTTCGAGGATAGATTAGACAGACTGGAAAGGTTAGTTGAAGGTTTGGCCCGCGAGTTAAGGTAGACAAGACAGCAGTACGCTAGTGCTACTTCAACTCAGGCCGAGCAGACAAACGGCCGAAATGCAGTTCCGCCTCCACCTCCACCTCCTCCAGTACCACAAGTGCTCCCACAGCTAGCTTTATATGGGGACGGCACGATAGCTTTGATCAGAGAGTTCAAGAAAATGAAGTGTAATACCCCTGTCCCGTAATATGTTAATTGGTCCTTAATAAGATGTGATTATGTGTTTGTTATGGTTTTGTATGCCATTATGTGAAAATATGTGGTTTTGAATTTCTATCTGTTCACCGTAGGAATATCTGTTTGATTTTACCACTTCGGAAATTAAATTGGAGGCCTTATCGGCCACAGAACCCGAAATTGATTACGCCATTGTGGTCGGCATAATTTTTAGAGCCTACGGTGAAATTTAATTAGAAATTGATTCGGGTCAGATTAAGTTGATTAAATTGATGAATTAGAGCCCAATTACCTTATTAATATTATATTGGCCTTAGTGGGTTTTGTTGTTAAGTCACTACACTCTCCATCCTCTCTTCTTCATTTCATTTGGCTGAATTTGGGACTCAAAATAAAGAAAGAGAGCCGGCTATAGAGAGAGAGAAGGAGAGAATTGTGTAATTTTTGGCTCAAGCTTGGGAAATTGGGGATTTAGCTCAAGATTTGGCTAGAGCTTGGGTGTTTAAGGCTCCTAGGTGAGTAAATTCATGAGATTGAACTTGTGATTTTGTGAATTAAAGATTTATTGGTGATCAAGAACAAGAGCTGTGCTATAATTGATGAATTTGAAGCTAATGTGCACATGTATGTGTAAGATCACCATGATTTTGCATAATCATGCATGTATTAAGTTGAATATGGAAATAAAGGTGTTAAATCTTACATGCAAGCATGTTTTTGTTGAGCTCCATGAGAATGAGCACCATTTGCATTATTTGGAATGAAAATGAAGTCAAGATTAGCATGCATGTTGAATAATTAAAGATAGGAGCTTTGGAATGCATGAATGTGTATGATAGAATTGAGCTTGAATTAAATTGAGCCATGCATGTATTTGATTTATGAAATTGGGCTCCATGAAGATGTATTTTGGTGTTTATACCATGTTAGTACAAGTATATGTGAAATTGGAGCCACCAAAAGCATGAAATGACGGTTTGAATGTTGAAGGGAGCTCAAGAACACAATCTGGAAAACCCAGAATTTTGATGTCCGCTCGAGCGGGGAACCTGACGCTCGAGCGGAGAAATCGAGCTCCCAGCATTTTCTGCAGACATGGTTCCCGCTCGAGCGGGGAAGTTGACGCTCGAGCGGGGAGCTATGTAGACAGGCAGTCCGCTCGAGCGGCCGAGTTCACGCTCGAGCTGGAATTGAAGGCAACCAGTACTTTTGCAGACCTAAGGGTCCGCTCGAGCGGGGAAGTCCACGCTCGAGCGGGGACCCTATTTTCTGAAATCCTGTTTTTGCATTTTGTGTTCTGTTTTCCGTTCTCTTTCACTTGCAAGCATTCTTAGGCTTATGTTAAGCATTGTAAATGAGCTAATGAGATAAGAATAAAGCCTAAAAGAGGAATAAGTGAATTAAGGAACGGATTGAATTGTTAATGACCCCTTTTGTGTTCATGGAATGTGTAGGGTCAAGCTCCAGGGCGAATCCACAAGCCGATCACTGTGAGTAATATCAATATTTGAAAGCTTATCAATGTCCAATTGTTATTCCCTTATAAACTTTATGAATTGTTAGTTGGGAATGGACCAAAGGTCGTTTTGATATAAATGAATGGACCAAAGGTCGTTTTGATATAAATGAATGGACCAAAGGTCGTTTTGATATAAATGAATGGACCAAAGGTCGTTTTGATAAGAATGAACGGACCAAAGGTCGTTTTGATAAGAATGAATGGGCCGAAGGCCGTTTTGACATGAATGAATGGGCCGAAGGCCGTTTTGACATGAATGAATGGGCCGAAGGCCGTTTTGATAAGAATGAATGGGCCGAAGGCCGTTTTGACATGAATGAATGGGCCGAAGGCCGTTTTGATAAGAATGAATGGGCCGAAGGCCGTTTTGATAAGAATGAATGGGCCGAAGGCCGTTTCGACATGAATGAATGGGCCGAAGGCCGTTTTGACATGAATGGAAATCTGAATGGGCCAAAGGCCAGAATGGTTGAAACTACAGTTACTTGATTTGAATTTTGTACAGTTATATATATATATATATATTGTTAAATAGAAGTATGAATTGGGCCCAAGGCCGTTTGGAGCATGTTGTACTACATTTTGTTATGTAACTGTCATGTTTGATATTATTCGCTGGGCGATCGCTTACGCTCATTCATGTGTTTGTAGGTGAGCCAAGAGAAGCACAAACCCAGCCCCAGTGAAGCCTGCTAGGAACAACACGAGTTTTGGGAGAGTCAACCTTGTACCTCACACATGAGGCCATCCTTGCCCTTTTTGTATGTACTTATGTTTTGTCTTGTTGGCAAGGGCCTAGTGTATGTCTGTACATAGTCTGTTATAGGTTGACTCGTTTTGGATGATCCTGTCTGTAATGAATTTTGTCAAACTGTACTTTCGATGTGGGTTATTAACGTATCCGAGTATGGTTTGTTTGATGTGCATATAAGCACGGCTCTATGGACAAAGTTTTAAATTTTGCTTCCCTTTTGGCCCCTTTACTCTGATGTGTTGAGTCTGTTTTGGTTTGAGGCCGTAGGTAATCTTAGGATTACTGGCCGGTTGCGTCCTTAACCCATGGGGGCGGATTAGAGGTCGTGACATGAAGCCACCGAGATCCCAAGGGGGTATAGAGCCGATGAAAGCCGAAGCGTGGGTTTTGGAAATGGAAAAGCTGTTCGAGATCTTCCCTAACACCGACGCTCAGAAAGTGTCATTGGCAGCCTTTACATTAGATGACGACGCTAGCAGATGGTGGATGATGGTTTGAGAAGGCAATCCAGACTTGACCTGGACCCGATTTTTGGAGTTGTTTTACACCAAGCATTTTCCCCTAAGTGTTCGAGATCGCAAGACTACCAAATTTCAGACTTTGACGCAAGACAATAGAACAGTGGCCGAATACGACCGTGTCTTTACCGAGTTGGCGAGGTATGCACCCCACATGGTCAACGATGAATATATGAAGGCTAGGAAGTTTGAAAGTGGGCTTCGTGGACCGATACAAGACCGAGTTAACATGCTCAACATGCCGACTTACGTCGGAGTATTGGACAAAGCCATTCTGGCCGAAGCTAACTTGAACAGATATCAGAGTTCAGGAGAGAGCCAGAGGAAGAGGTAGAATAATGACAATCGCCGAGCACAATTTCGTACCAAGAAGAAAGCGAATGTTGGCAGTTCAAGCAACCCTTTATTAGAAATTTACTGAGTAATTTAATGAGAATTTGCTGGGAATTTATCGAGAATTTACTAGGAATTTACTTAGGAATTTAGTGAGAATTTACTGCGAATTTACGGAGCAATTTAGAGGGAATTTATAGAGTAATTTACTGTGAATTTTCTGAGAATTTACTGTGAATTTACTATGTAATTTACTAAGAATTTACTGGGAATTTACTGAGTAATTTACTAAGAATTTATTAGAAATTTACTGAGTAATTTAATGGGAATTTACTGAGAATTTACTGGGAATATACTAAGTAACTTACTGGGAATTTACTGAGTAATTTATTGCGAATTTAATGAGTATTTACTAAGAATTTATCGAGTAATTTACTGAGAATTTACTGAGTAATATAAAGAGAATTTACTGGGAATTTAATGAGAATTTACCTGGAATTTACTGAGTAATTTACTGAGAGTTTACTCGAAATTTACTGAGTAATTTAATGAGAATTTACTGCGAATTTACTGAGTAATTTACTCAGAATTTACACAGTAATTTACCGAGTAATTTAATGAGAATTTACTGAGTATTTATTGGAAATTTACCGAGTAATTTAATAAGAATTTACTGGGAATTTACTGAGTAACTTTCTGAGAATTTATTGGGAATTTACTTAGTAATTTATTGAGAATTTGCTGCGATATTATTGAGTAATTTACTGAGAATTTATTGCGAATTTACCTAGTAATTAAATGAGAATTTACTTGGAATTTACTCAGAATTTACAGGGAATTTGCTGAGTAATTTTCTGAGAATTTACAGGGAATTTACTGAGAATTTACAGGGTAATTTACTGAGAATTTATAGGGAATTTACGGTGAATTTACTGAGTAATTTACTAAGAATTTAATGGGAATTTACTGAGTAATTTAATGATAATTTAGTGAAAATTTACTGAGTAATTTAATGAGAATTTATTGAGAATTTACTGAGAATTTATTGAGTAAGTTATTTGGAATTTACTGAGTAATTTAATGGTAATTTACTGGAAATTTATTGAGTAATTTATAGAGAATTTTCTGGGAATTTACTGAGTAATTTATAGAGAATTTTCTAGAAATTTGCTGAGTAATTTACTGAGAATTTATTGGGAATTTACTGAGTAATTTACTGAGAATTTTCTGGGTATTTACTGACTAATTTACTAGGAATTTATTAAGTAATTTAAAGAGAATTTACTGGGAATTTACTTAGTAATTTATTGAGAATTTACTCTGTAATTTACTGGGTATTTACTCAGTAATTTACTGATAATTTACCAGGAATTTACTCGAAATTTACGGAATAATTTACTGATAATTTTCTGAGTAATTTACTGAGAATTTACTGGAAATTTACTTAGTAATTTAGTAAGAATTAATTAGCAATTTACTGAGAATTTGTTGAGAATTTGCTGAGTAATTTAATGAGAATATATATGGAATTTACTGAGAATTTACTGGGAATTTATTTAGATTTTTCTAGGACTATACTTAGTAATTTACTGAGAATTTACTGGAAATTTGCTGAGTAATTTACTGCGAATTCACTTGGTCTTTACATGAAATTTAACGAGTAATTTGTGGAGAATTTACTGGAAATTTACTGAGTAATTTAATGAGAATTTACTTAGAATTTACTGAGAATTTCCTGAATATTTTACTGGGAATTTACTAACTAATTTAATGAGAATTTACTGGGATTTTGCTAAGTAATTTTCTGGAAATTTACATAGTTATTTACTGAGTAATTTACTAAGAATTTACTAAGTAATTTACTAAGAATTTACTGGGAATTTACCAAGTAATTTAATGAGAATTTAATGAGTAATTTACTATGAATTTACTGGGAATTTATTGAGAATATATTGGGAATTTACTAAGCAATTTACTGATAATTTACCAGAAATTTAATGAGAATTTACTGGTAATTTACTGAGTAATTTACTGAGAATTTACTAAGTAAATTTTTTAGGATTTACTGGGAATTTACTGAGTAATTTAATGAGAATTTACTGGAAATTTACTGAGTAATTTAATGGGAATTTACTGAGTAATTTACTGAGAATTTACAGGAAATTCACGGGGAATTTTTTCAGTAATTTATTGAGAATTTCGAGGTAATTTACTGAGAATTTACTCTATAATTTACTAGGAATTTACAAAGTAATTTAAGGAGAATTTACAGGAAATTTACTGAGATTTACTAAGTAATTTACTGAGAATTTACAGGGAATTTCCTGAGTAATTTACGAGGAATTTACGGGAAATTTACTAAGTAATTTGCAGAGAATTTACTGAGTAATTTACTGAGAATTTATAGATAATTTACTGAGTAATTTAATGAGACTTTACTGAGTAATTTGTTGAGAATTTATTGGAAATTTACTCTGTAATTGAGAATTTATTGGAAATTTACTCTGTAATTTAATGAGAAATTACTGGGAATTTACTAAGTAATTTACTAAGAATTTACTGGGAACTTACTGAGTAATTTTTTGAGAATTTACTAGGAATTTACACAGTAATTTAACGAGAATTTACTGTGAATTTACTATGAATTTTCTCTGTAATTTACTGGGAATTTACGGAGAATTTACTGAGAATTTACACTGTAATTTAATGAGAATTTACTAGGAATTTACTGAGTAATTCACGCAAAATTTTCTAAGAATTTACTGAGTAATTTATTGGGAATTTACTGAGAATTTACTTGGCATTTACTGAGTAATTCACTCAGAATTTACTGGGAATTAAGTGAGTTATTTACTGCAAATTTATTGCATAATTTACTGAGAATTTAGTGGGAATTCACTGGAAATTTACTGAGAATTTAGTGAGTAATTTATTGGGAACTTACTGAGAATTTACTGAGTAATTTACTCAGAATTTATTGGGAATTTCTTGAGAATTTACTGAGTAATTTACTGAGAATCAACTGGGAATTTACTGCGTAATATGTTGAGAATTTACTGGTAATTTACTGAGAATTTACTAGGAATTTACTGAGTAATTTAATGGGAATTTATTGAGAATTTAATGAGTAATTTACTGAGAATTTAGTCAGTAATTTACTGAGAATTTACTAAGTAATTTACTGAGAATTTTCTGGGAATTCACTATGTAATTTCATAAGAATGTATTGGGAATCTACTGATTAATTTAATTATAATTTGCTTGGAATTTATTAAATAATTTACTTAGAATTTACTAGAAATTTACTCAGTAACTTACTGAGAATTTACTGGGATTTACTGAGTAATTTACTGAGAATTTATTGAGAATTTACCTAAAATTTGATAGGAATTTACTAAGTTGTTGCTGAAAATTTGCTGAGTAATTTACGGAGAATTTAATGGGAATTTATAGAGTAATTTAATGAGAATTTACTGGGAATTTACTCAGTAATTTACTGAGAATTTACTTGGAACTTACTGAGAATTACTGGGGATTTACTGAGTGATTTACTAAGAATTTACTGGGAATTTACTGAGTAATTTAATGGGAATTTACTTGGAATTTAATGAGAATTTACTGGGAATTTACACAGTAATTTAATGAGAATTTACTGGAATTTACTGAGTAATTTTTTGAGAATTTACAGGGAATTCACTAAGTAATTTGCTTTGAATTTACTTGGAATTTACTGAGTAATTTAGTAAAAATTTACTGGGAATTTACTTGCAATTTACTGAGAATTTACTAATACTTACTGGGTAATTTACTGAGAATCTACTAGGAATTTACTTAGAATTTGCTGCGTAATGTACTAATAATTTATTGGGAATTCACTAAGAATTTACTGGGAATTTACTGAGTAATTTACTGAGAATTTACTAGGAATTTACCGAGAATTTGCTACGGAATTTAGTGGGAATTTACTGAGAATTTACTGAGTAATTTACTGAGAGTTTACTGGAATTTACTCGGTAATTTACTACGAATTTACTTGTAATTTGCTGAATAATTTACTGAGAATTTATTAGGAATTTACTTCGAATTTACTGAGAATTTACAGGCAATTTACTCGGAATTTACTGAGAATTTGTTGGGAATTTACTTAGTAATTTACTGAGAATTTATTGCAATTTATTGCATAATTTAGTGAGAATTTACTATGAATTTATTGAGTAATTTAATGAGAATTTACTGAGAATTTTCTGGGAATTTACTGTGTAATTTACTGAGAATTTAGTAAGTAATTTATAGGGAATTTACTTGGAATTTACTGAGTAATTTACTAAGAATTTACTTGGAATTAGTGGGAATTTATTGAGTAATTTATAGAGAATTTAATGGGAATTTACTGAGAATTTTCTCAGTAATTTATTGAGAATTTACTGAGTAACTTACTAAGAATTTACTGGGAATTTACTAAGTAACTTACTTAGAATTTACTGGGAATTTACAGAGAATTTACTAAAGAATTTACTGGGAATTTACTGATTAATTTACTGAGAATTTCCTGCGAATTTTCTAGGTAATTTACTGAGAATTTACTTGGAATTTAGTGAGAATTTACTATGTAATTTAATGAGTAATTTACAGGGAATTTACTGAGTAATTTACTTAAAATTTATCGAGTAATTTACTAAGAATTTGCTGAGTATTTTACTGAGAAGTTTACTTGAATTTTACTGCATAATTTAATGAGAATTTATTAGGAATTTATTAAGTAATTTATTGAAAATGTACAGGGAATTTACTGAGTAATTTAATAAGAATTTACGGTGAATTTACTGAAAATTTACTGTGAATTTACTTTGAATTTACTGGAAATTTAATGAGAATTTACTAGAAATTTAATTAGTAATTTACTGAAAATTTACTGAGTAATTTACTTAGAATTTATCGGAAATTTACTGAGTATTTTACTGGGAATTTACTGAGTAATTTACTGAAAATTTAATGGAAATTTAATGACTAATTTAATAAGAATTTCCTAAGAATTTACTGATTAATTTAATTAGAATTTACGGGGAATATACTAGGAATTTACTAAGTAATTTATTAAGAATTTACAGGAAATTTACTAAGTAATTTAGTGAGGATTTCCTGGGAATTTACTTAGAATTTACTGGGAATTTATTAAGTAATTTACTGAGAATTTACTGAGTAATTTAATAGAAATTTACTGGGAATTTACTAAGGATTTACTAAATAATTTACTGGGAATTTACTGAGTATTTGCTGGGAATTTACTGAGTAATTTAATGAGAATTTGCTGGGAATTTACTGAGTAATTTGGTGAGAATTTACTGAGAATTTACTCAGTAGTTTTCTAAGAATAGACTGGGAATTTATTGAGTAATTTACTGGGAATTTACTAAATAATTTATTGGAAATTTACTAATTAATTTAATGAGAGTTTACTGGGAATTTACTAAGTAATTTATTGGGAATTTACTGTGTATTTACTGAGAATTTACTAAGTAATTTACTTAGTAATTTACTCATAATTTACTTGGAATTTACTGAGTAATTTACTGATTAATTTGATGAGAATTTACTGGGAATTTACTAAGTAATTTACTTGGAATTTACTGAGTATTTACTGGGTAATTTAATGAGAATTTACTGGGAATTTACTGACAATTTACTAGAAATTTACTGAGTAATTTGGTGAGAATTTACTGGGAATTTACTCAGTAATTTTCTAAGAATAGACTGGGAATTTACTGAGAATTTGCTCGGAATTTACTGAGAATTTACTGAGTAATTTGTTGAGTTCTTACTTGAAATTTATAGAGTAATCGAATTAGAATTTACTTGTAAGTTACTGATTAATTTAATAAGAATTTATTGAGAATTTACTGGGTAATTTACTAGGAATTTACTTAGTAATTTACAAGGAATATACTGAGAATTTACTGCGAATTTAGTAGATAATAATATACTGAGAATTTATTTGGAATTTACAGCATAATTTAATGAGAATTACTAAGAATTTACTAAGTAATTTACTGAGAATTTTCTGGGTAATTTAATAAGAATTTATGGGAAATTTACAGAGAATTTATTGGGAATTTATTGAGAATTTATAGGAAATTTATTAGGAATTTACTCAGTAATTTACTAAGAATTTACTAAGTAAGTTACTGAGAATTTAATGGGAATTTACTGAGTAATTTACTGGGAATTTACTGAGTAATTTTATGAGAATTTACTGTGAATTTACTAAGAATTTAATGAGTAATTTACTGAGAATTTACTTGAAATTTAGTCAGTAATTTGCTGAGTAATTTATTGAAAATTTAATGGAAGTTTACTGAGTAATTTAATAAGAATTTAATGTGAATTTACTAATTTATTTAATGAGAATTTACTGGGAATTTATTGAGAATTTACTGGAAATTTACTGAGTAATTTACTGAGAAATTACTTTTAATTTCCTCAGTAATTTACTGAGAATTTACTGGGAATTTATTGAAAATTTACTGAGTATTTACTGGGAATTTACTAAGTAATTTACTGAGAATTTATTGGAAATTTTCTAAGTAATTTACTGGGAATTTACTAAGACTTTACTTGGAATTTACTGAGTAATTTATTGAGAATTTACTGGTGATTTACTGAGAGTTTACTAGGAATTTACTAGAAATTTTCTTAGTATTTTCTGGGAATTTACTAAGTAATTTACAGAAAATTTATTGGAAATTTATTAATTAATTTAATGTGCATTTACTAGGAATTTACTAAAAATTTATTTGGAATTTACTCAGTAATTTAATGAGAATTTACTAGGAATTTAACTTAAATTTACTGATAATTTACTCATTAACTTATTTGGAATTTATTGAGAATTTACTGACTAATTTATAGAGAATTTGGAGGGAATTTACTGAGTAATTTACTATGAATTTACTACGTAGTGTAGTGAGAATTTACTTGGAATTTACTGAGTAATTTACTAAGAATTCAGTGGGAATTTACTAAGAATTCAATGGGAATTTATTGAGTAATTTACTGGAAATTTACTGAGAATTTATTTTATAATTTCCTGTGTAATTTACTACGTAATTTACTGAGAATTTACTAGGAATTTACTGAGTAATTTACTAAGAATTTACTTGAAATTTACTGGGAATTTACTGCGTAATGTACTGGGAATTTACACAATAATTTAATGAAATTTTACCGAGAATTTTTTGAGTAATTTATTGAGAATTTAATGTGAATTTACTGGCAATTTACTTAGTAATTTACTGGGAATTTACTGAGTAATTTACGAAGAATTTGCTGGGAATTTACTAAGTAATTTACTAAGTATTTGCTGGAAATTTACTAAGTAATATACTGAGAATTTACTGGGAATTTACGTAGTAATTTACTCAAAATTTATTTGGAATTTACTGATTAATTTACTGAGAATTTACTAAGTAATTTACTGAGTATTTACTGGGAATTTACTAAGTAATTTACTTATAATTTACTGAGTAATTTAATGAGAATTTACTGGAAATTTACTGGCAATTTACTAGGAATTTACTAAGTAGTTTGGTGAGAATTCACTGGGAATTTACTCAGTAACTTTCTAAGAATAGACTGGGAATTTACTGAGTAATTTATTGAGAATTTACTGGAAATTTACTAAGTAATTTACTGAGAATTTGTTGGGAATTTACTAAGTAATTTACTGAGAATTTACTGAGTAATTTGCTGAGTTCTTATTGGGAATTTACTGAGTAATTGAATTAGAATTTACTGGTAAGTTACTGATTAATTTAATGAGAATTTATTGAGAATTTACTGGGTAATTTACTGAGAATTTACTATGAATTTACTTAGTAATTTACTAAGAATTTACTGAGAATTCACTGCGAATTTACTAGATAATATTATACTGAGAATTTATTTGGAATTTACAGCATAATTTAATGAGAATTTACTAGGAATTTACTGAGTAATTTACTGAGAATTTTCTGGGTAATTTAATAAGAATTTATGGGGAATTTACATAGAATTTACTAGGAATTTACTGAGAACTTATAGGGAATTTACTAAGTAATTTACTACGAATTTACTAAAAAATTTACTAAGAAATTAATGGGAATTTATTGAGTACTTTACTGAGTAATTTACTGCGAATTTACTGCGAATTTACTAAGAATTTAATGAGTAATTTATTGAGAATTTACTTGAAATTTAGTCAGTAATTTACTGAGTACTTTACTGAAAATTTAATGGAAATTTACTGAGTAATTTAATAAGAATTTACTAATTAATTTAATGAGAATTTACTGGGAATTTATTGAGAATTTACTGAGTAATTTTGTGAGAAATTACTTTGAATTTCCTTTGTAATTTACTAAGAATTTACTGAGAATTTACTAAGTATTTACGGGAAATTTACTGAGTAATTTACTGAGAATTTATTGGGAATTTTCTGAGTAATTTACTGGGAATTTACTTAGTAATTTACGGAGAATTTACTTGGAATTTACCGAGTAATTTACTAAGAATTTATTGGGAATTTCCTTAGTAAATTACTGAGAATTTACTAGAAATTTACTCAGTATTTATTGGGAATTTACTAGGGCAAAACACCAATAAATCCCAAATTTTAATTTGGTAAACCATTTGGTCCTGCCTTTTATTTTGTAAACTAATAAGTCATATTTGAATGTTAAAAGCTCACTATAGGCCTTTTTGAGATTTCTCTCCTTTCCGAACATCAGCAACATCAACTACATCATCAAAACATCATCAAACGTCATCAAACATCAGCAGTGTTCTGTTCATATTTTTTTATCAAAACAAACATCACAACGTCATCAAACATCAGCAACGTTATGTTCATATGTTTTTATCAAAACAAACATCATCAAACATCAGCAACGTTCTGTTCATATCAAAACATCATCAACGTCATCAAACATCAATGTTCTGTTATATTGTATAAACATCAAGCAATTTAACATCAGCAACGTTTTGTTCATATGTTTTTATCAAAACAAACATCATCAACATAGAACCCACGCTGATGTTGATTAGATAGTATATAGAGATTATGATTGAATTTTGGACATCAACGCTGATGATTTTTGTTCTGTTATATTGCTTGATTTTTTTTATACTATCATCAACGTCATCAAACATCAATGTTCTGTTATACTATCATCAACGTTAAATTGCTTGATTTTTTTTTTAAAAAGAAAATACTTTGTTAAGTAACTCATAATCGAAAATTAAACAAAAGTAGCAGCTAGCTTGAAATTAAAAAGAAAATTTTAAAATCCAAAACTCAGTCATAATCTCTATATACTATCTAATCAGCATAAAGGGTGGGTTTGAAAACAAACAAAAATAATCAAAACCTGGTTCTATGTAGGAATTCAGAAAGTTCTTAAGAAACTAAGAGAAACAAAGAGAAAGTTCAACGTCTTCGGAATCCTCGTGCTCATGGCGGCGCCGACATTTCACGGCGGTCCAAGCCACGTCCGCACCTCCAATACCGTCTTTACCACCTCTATTGGACCGCGACCCACAATCTCTCTCTCTCTCTCTATATATATATATATACAAATTGCAGAGAAGAGAAGAGAAAGAGAAGGGAAGAGACAGTAGGGATTGGTTATATATATATACATTAACTACATCAGCAGCTACATCAGTAACATCAGGTGTAGTTGTTCGCCACAGCTTCAGCCGATGACTAGTTGGTATTGCGAGTCGAATCATCCGCCATGTCAAACATCATCATACATCATCAACATCACCAAAAACATTGTGAACATCATCAAACATCAATTACATCTTGTAGACTAACAAAGATATCATACCTGTAACAACCCACGTTTATGGCTTAGTTATGTTCATGTGCATTCACATCATGTGGTTTTGTTAAGTTTGCATTCATGAATTTTGCCTTGTTTTGTGCTCATGTGATTTGTCTAAGTGTTATATGCATGCTTTGTTCCTTCCTTAGTGTCTTAAGCCTAAGTTATGTTAAGCCTAGATCATTCCAAGCCGAGGTCATCTTCAGTCTAGAATTATCTTAGAACCACTTTGTTTGACCTCCACCTTCGCCCTGACATATTGGCCGAGATGTCATTATCTAGGCCGAGGTGTTCATCACCAAGGCCGAGATGTGTATTATCTTTGCCGAGATATTACCTTTGTACCTAAGTGATCTTGTCCTGGAGTGGTATGACCTAGACCGAGGTGTGGCACATCTAGGCCAAGGTGTGGCACAGCTTAGTCAAGTGTTGTCCTTCCTGGCCGAGGTCATCGTCACCTTAGTTGCCGAAGCTTTGTCCTTAGCCGATGTCATCACTTGTCGGAGTGTCTTGCTGGGTAGCTTGTTAGATACGCTTTGTCTTACACATGTCTTGTCAATCTATCACCTTTTTTAGGAGAACCAACCAGCCGTTGCCACATGTCCGAGTTGAGTGTTAAGTCAGCCGGCAGAGAGAGAAACCTAACATTTGTTATATCTTTGTTTTGAAGAGGAAAGAGAAGCTCTAGGAGAGGAAGAGGAGTTCTTGAGGGAGAGTGAATTTCCAAGCTTGATCCCTAGAGATCGAACCGTTAGATCCGTGTTCTAAGATTAGATTCCTGATCTGCTCATGTTGTTCTTTATGTTTATGTTATTGCATTGCATGATTGAATATGATTTGTAAGCCATGCATTGCTTTGAAGTTCGGTTTTAGAAAGAGGAAATAGTATCCATGTGTTCTTCAAGAAAAGCCATGTTTTGATCCAAAAGCTCATGCCTAGGTCCATGTTTTTGTGTTTGTTTCCATATGATCTTCAAGTATGGGTGCCCAGGTCCATGTTTTCGAACTCATAGCATGAATCCCAGATTTTGTGATAAAGAAGTTGTGATTTTAGCATTCATGTTCTTCATGTTCATATTCTTCATGTTCTCCACGGGTGGAAACCCAGATCTCCAGACCTCACTTCCCTAAGTGTAGTCGCTGAGATCACTCTTACTTAGACCTCACACTTAGGCCAAGCATCGTATCTCACCTTGGCCTACCTTGCATGATCACTTACACCTTTAGTTTGTCTTGTGCACACCTCGGCATGCAGCCGCACGCCGAAGCCTAGGTAACCACACCTCAGCCAGGAGGTGTGGGACCTCGGCAAAGACTTGGTCGGCACCCAGCATGTCTTCCTGACATGTAAAACAGTGTTTTGACTTTCAGCATGTTTTTCTGAGATTATTTGCATGCATGTAAGACTTGTTTTGAGATGTACATTTAGTAGACTTTGCCATATGTTTGTAGGACTTGGACCTTTGCCTTGATCCTGACGTCCGAAGAACTAAGTGAGTGGTATTTTTAATAAAGCTATGTTATAAGTTTTGATAAAGCTTTGCTTTCCCTTGTTTTGATAAAAGTATTTGTTCAAGCATGAATGATTACCCCTACTTTTATGTATCAAGTAAGTTTTGTTTTGATGACATTCTTAGAAAGTCCTTAGTGCCAGGGGACTATAATGCAACTGCACCCTTGTTAAGAAAGTCCTTAGTGCCAGGGGACTATAATGCAACTGCACCATCGTTTGAGATATCTCCCTTGTTTTGCTTTGTTTTGCCACCGACGGTCTATGAACGGGTGGGTTTGTTTTGTCGGGAATGTCATCACCCCATGTATTATGTAGATGTTATTAAACATCCCAAGAAGTTTTGTAAGACCAAGATTTGATTGATGAACTTGATTCATCCTATGTTTTGAACAAGCTATGATATATGTATTGTTTTGACAAGGACCTCGGGAATCATTCATTTAACCCCTTTATTATTTGTACCATTCACTGAGTATCCAAGCTCACCCTCCCTATGTATATATGTAGGTAACAAGCAAGAAGTCGGCTACGCCGAGATATGTGTTTTGTATGTATGTTATGTCGGCAGTGACAATGTCGGCAATCTGGAAGATTATGTTTCTTGACTTGTAGTTCATGTATTTTGTATATGTCGGCTTGAGAGCCTTTGATTCAAGATGTAATATGTATTTTGCTTATGTTATATTCAAGTTGTAAAGCTATGTAAAGATGTATGCCGTTTCATTTGATTTATGCACTGCTCTTATGGACTACTTAGATTTAAATATATTGCTTCCGAACATGTTAGCCCCATATGTAATACTCTGATTGTGTGTGAATTTTGAAAGTTGGCCTTCGGTAATCTCGGATTACTGGCCATCACGGCACCATCCTACTAGGGGCGGTTTGGGGTCGTAACAATACCAAAATATAAAAAGATATCATACCAAATATAAAAAGATACCATACCAAATATAAAAAGGACTAAATGGTTTACAAAAAAACACTCAGGACTAGATAGAGCAACATTTCCAAATATGGGATTTATGAGCAATTTCTCCAATTTACTAAGTAATTTATATAAAATTTACCGGGAATTTATTAATTAATATAATGAGAATTTATTGATAATTTACTGAGTAATTTACTGGTAATTTACTCAGCAATTTATTGAGAATTTACTGGGAATTTAATTTAAATTTTCTGATAATTATTCAGTAATTTACTTGGAATTTACTGAGAATTTAGATGGAATTTACTGAGAAATTACTGAGTTATTTACTGGGAATTTACTGAGAATTTATTGCGTAGTGTACTGAGAATTTACTTGGAATTTACTGAGTAATTTACTAAGAATTCAATGAGAATTTACTAAGTAATTTACTGGGTATTTACTGAGTAATTTATTTTGAATTTACTGAGAATTTACTACGTAATTTACTGAGAATTTACTAGGAATTTACTGAGTAATTTACTATGAATTTATTGAGTAATTTACTGAGAATTTGCTTGGAATTTACTTAATAATTTAATGAAATTTTACCAAAAATTTTCTGAGTAATTTACTGAGAATTTAATGTGAATTTATTGACAATTTACTTAGTAATTTACTGGGAATTTACTGGAAATTTACTGAGTAATTTACTGAGAATTTACTGGGAATTTACTGTGAATTTACTAAGTAATTTACTGAGAATTTATTGGAAATTTATAGCTAATATACTGAGAATTTACTGGGTATTTACTAAGTAATTGATTGTGAATTGACAGAGAATTTAGTGAGTAATTTATTGAGAATTTACTAGTAATTTAGTGAGTAATTTACTGAGAATTTATTGGGAAGTTGCTGAGAAATTTACTAAGAATTTACTGGGAATTTACTGAGTAATTTTCTTAGAATTTACTTGGAATTTGGTGGTAATTTACTGAGAATTTACTGAGTAATTTACTCAAAATTTTCTAGGAATTTAATGAGTAATTTAATGAGAATTTACTGGGAAATAACTGAGTAATTTATAGAAAATTTATTAGGAATATACTTGGTAATTTACTTTGAATTTATTGAGTAATATACTGAGAACTTACTGGGAATTTTATGAGTAATTTAGTGAGAATTTACTGTCTAATTTACTGAGAATTTATTCAGAATTTCCTCAGTAATTTACTGGGAATTTACTGAGAATTTACTGGAAACTTACTGAGTAATTTATTGAGAATTTATTGGGAATTTACTGACAATTTACTGGAAACTTACTGAGTAATTTACTGATAATTTACTTGGAATTTACTGAGTAATTTACTGACAATTTAATTTGAATTTACTGAAAACTTATTGAGTAATTTACTGGGAATTTACTCAGCAATTTACTGAGAATTTATTGAGAATTTACTAGGAATTTACTAAGTAATTTACTTAGAATTTATTGAGAATTTACTGAGTAATTTTCTGAGAATTTACTAGGAATTTCCTAAGTAATTTAATGAGAATTTACTGGGAATTTGATGAGAATTTACTGAGTAATTTACTTAGAATTTAATGGGAATTTACTGGGAATTTACTGAGTAATTTAATGAGAATTTACTGTGAATTTACTCAGTAATTTCCTGAGTAATTTGCTGAGAATTTACTAGGAATTTACTGTGTAATTTACTGAGTAATTTACTAGGAATTTAATGAGTAATTTACTGAGAATTTACTGGGAATTTACTAAGTAATTTACTGAGAATTTACTGAGTAATTTACTGAGAATTTACTGGGAATTTGCTCAATAATTTAATGAAATTTTACCGGGAATTTTCTAAGTAATTTTCTGAGAATTTAATGACAATTTACTTAGTAATTTATTGGGAATTTATTGAGTAATTTACAGAGAATTTACTAAGAATTTACCGTGAATTTACTAAGCAATTCATTGAGAATTTATTTGAAATTTATGGCCTAATATACTGAGAATTTACTGGCTAATTACTAAGTAATTTATTGAGAATTGACTGAGAATTTAGTGAGTAATTTACTGAGAATTTACTGGTAATTTAGTGAGTAATTTACTAAGAATTTCTTGGTAATTTACTAAGAAATTTACTAAGAATTTATTGGAAATTTACTGAGTAATTTTCTTAGAATTTATTGGGAATTTAGGGGTAATTTACTGAGAATTTTCTAAGTAATTTACTGAGAATTTCTGGGAATTTAATGAGTAATTTAATGAGAATTTACTGGGAAATTACTGAGTAATTTACAGAAAATTTACTAGGAATTTACTTGGTATTTTACTTAGAATTTATTTGGAATTTACTGAGAGTATACTGAGAATTTAATGAGTAATTTACTGAGAACTTACTGGGAATTTTCTGAGTAATTTACTGGGAATTTCCTCAGTAATTTACTGAGAATTTACTGGGAATTTACTGAGTAATTTATTGAGAATTTACTGAGTAATTTAATGAAAATTTACTGGAAATTTACTGAGAATTTACTTAGTAATTTACCGAGTAATTTACTGAGAATTTAATTTGAATTTACTGAGAATTTACTAGGAATTTACTCACTAATTTACTGAGAATTTTTTGGAAATTTACTGAGTAATTTGGTGAGAATTTACTGAGAATTTAGTTAGAATTTACTGGGAATTTACTCATAATTTACTTAGAATTTATTGGGAATTTACTAAGTAATTTAATGAGAATTTACTGGGAATTTACTGAGTAATTTAATGAGAATTTACTTAGTAATTTAATGAGAATTTACTGAGTAATTTAATGAGAATTTAATGAGAAATTTACTGAGAATTTACTTGAAATTTGCTCTATAATTTCCTGAGTAATTTACTGTGAATTTACTGCGTAATTTGCTTAGAATTTACTGGAAATTTACTGAGTAATTTACTGGAAATTTATTGAGAATTTCCAAAGAATTTACATGGAATTTACTTCATAATTTGATGAGAATTTATTGGGAATTTAATGAGAATTTACTTGGAATTTACTAAGTAATTTACTAAGAATTTACATAGAATTTAGTGGGAACTTACCGAGTAATTTGCTGAGAATTTACTGGGAATTTACTGAGTAATGTAATGAGTATTTACTTGTAATTTACTGGGAATTTACTCGGTAATTTACTAAGAATTTACTTGAAATTTACTTAGTAATTTACTGAGAATTTATTGGGCATTTAGTTGAAATTTTCTAAGTAATTTACTGAGAATTTATAGGGAATTTACTGAGTAATTTACTGGGAATTTATTGAGAATTTACTACATAATTTAATGAGAATTTATCGAGAATTTACGGGGAATTTAGTCAGTAATTTATTGAGAATTTACTAAGTAATTTAATGGAAATTTGCTGGGAATTTACTAAGCATTTATTGGGAATTTACTGCGTAATTTAATGAGAATTTACTGGGAATTTACAGAGTAATTTACTAAGAATTTAATGTGAATTTACTTAGTAATTTAATGAGAATTTACTGGAAATTTATTGAGTAATTTAATGAGAATTTGCTTGGAATTTAATGAGAATTTGCTCAGTAATTTGCTGAGAATTTACTGAGAATTTCCTGTGTAATTTACTGAGAATTTACTGAAAATTTACTGAGAATGTAGTGGGAATTTACTGAGAATTTACTCTATAATTTCTTGAGTAATTTACTAAATTTTTTTTAGAAATTTACAGAGTATTTACTAGGAATTTATTACGTAATTTGCTGAGAATTTACAGAGAATTTACTAATTAATTTATTGAGAATTTGCTTGGAATTTTTTGGAAATTTATTAAGTAATTTACTAAGAATTTACTGGGAATTTATAGAGTTATTTATTGTGAATTTACTGAGTAATTTACTGAGAATTTCTTGGAAATTTGCTGAGAATTTGCTCAATAATTTACTGAGAAGTTACTGGGAATTTAATGAGTAATTTACTGAGAATTTAAAGAGAATTTACTGAGTAATTTATTTGGAATTTACCGCCTAATTTACTGAGAATTTCTTACAAATTTACTGAGTAATTTACTCGAAATTTAATGGGAATTTACTGAGTAATTTACTGAGAATTTAATAGGAATTTATAGAGTAATTTACTGAGAATTTATAGGGAATTTACTCGGAAATTTACTTAGAATTTACTCGGAAATTTACTTAGAATTTACTGTGAATTTACTGAGTAATTTAATAATAATTTACTTGTAATTTACTGGGAATTTACTGAGTAATTTACCGAGAATATATTGGGAATTTACTGAAAATTTACTGGGAATTTACCGAGTAATTTAGTGAGAATTTTTTGGGTAATTTACGGAGAATTTACATGGAATTTACTACATAATTTAATGAGAATTTACTGTGTAATTTAATAAGAATTTAAGTTGAATTTTTTGAGAATTTACTGGGGATTTACTTAGTAATTTACTGAGAATTTAATGAATAATTTAATGAGAATTTACACGAAATTTAGTGAAAATTTACTAGGAATTTAATGAGTAATTTACTGGAAATTTACTGAGAATTTATTGAGAATTACTTGGATTTTACTGAGTAATTTATTAAGAATTTACTGGGAATTTACTGATTAATAAAATAAGAATTTACTGATTAATTTACTGGGAATTTATTGAGTAATTTACTTCGAGTTTACTTTGAATTTCCTCAGTAATTTATTGGGAATTTACTGAGTAATTTTATGGGAATTTACTTGGAATTTACTCAGTAATTTACTGAGAATTTATTGAGAATTTACAGAGAATTACTTGGGAATTTACTGAGCAATTTACTGAGAATTTACTGTTTAATTTAATAAGAATTTACTGGAAATTTACTGAGTATTTACTGCGAGTTTACTAAGTAATTTACTGAGAATTTACAGGGAATTTACTGAGTAATTTAATTAGAATTTGCTGGGAATTTACTAATAATTTACTGGGAATTTACTAAGTAATTTACTTACAATTTACTGGATTTTACTCAGTAATTTAGTGAGAATTTACTGGGAAGTTACTTAGAATTTACTGGAAATTTACTCTATAATTTCCTGAGTAATTTACTGGGAATTTATTTAGAGTTTACTGGAAATTTACTACGTATTTAATTGAGAATTTATTAGGAATTTACTGAGTAATTTGCTGAGAATTTACTGAAAAATTACTGGGAATTTTCTTCATATTGTACTGAGAATTTACTGAGTAATTTACTTAGAATTTACTGGGAATTTACTGAGTAATTTGTTTTGTAATTTACTGATAATTTACTGGGAATTTATTAAAAATTTACTCTATAATTTCCTGAGTGAATTCCTGGGAATTTACTAAGTAATTTACTAAGAATTTACTGGGAATTTACTACGTAATTTACTGAGAATTTACTGTGTAATTTAATAAGAATTTCCTGAGAATTTACTGATTAATTTAATTAGAATTTACTAATAATTTAATGAGAATTTACTATGAATTTACTGAGTAATTTTTTGAGAATTTATTTGCAATTTACTAAGTAATTTACTGTGAATTTACTTGGAATTTATTGAGTAATTTACATGGAATTTACAGAGAATTTACTCCGTAATTTATTGAGAATTTATAGGAAATTTACTGAGTTATTTATTGAAAATTTACTGGTAATTTACTGAATAATTCAATGAGAATTTACTAGAAATTTACAGAGAATTTCCTGAGTAATTTACTCAGAATTTACCAGGAATTTACTGCGTAATGTACAGAGAATTTACTGAGTAATTTATTAAGAATTTACTGGGAATTTAATTTGAATTTACTATGAATTTTCTCAGTAATTTATTGAGAATTTATTGGGAATTTACTGAGAATTTATTGTGTGATTTACTGAGAATTTACTGGGAATTTATTGGGAATTTACTGAGAATTTACTCTATAATTTCCTGAGTAATTTACTGGAAATTTACTGCGTAGCGTACTGAGAATTTACTGGGAATTTACATAATAATTTAATGAGAATTTACCGGGAATTTTTTGAGTAATTTATTGAGAATTTAATGTGAATTTACTGACAATTTATTGGAAATTTACTGAGTAATTTACGAAAAATTTACTGGAAATTTACTGAGTAATTTATTGAGAATTGATTGAGTAATTTACAGAAAATTTATTGGGAATTTAGTGAGTAATTTACTGAGAATATACTGCGAATTTACTGAGTAGTTTACTGAGAATTTACTTGAAATTTATGGCCTAATATATTGAAAATTTACTTGGTATTTTCTGAATAATTTATTGAGAATTGACTGATAATTTGGTAAGCAATTTACTGAAAATTTACTGGGAATTTAGTAATTAATTTACTGAGAATTTCCTGAGAATTTACTGAGAAATTTACTAAGAATTTACTGGGAATTTACTGAGTAATTTTCTTAGAATTTACTAGGAATTTAGTGGTAATTTACTGAGTAATTTACTGAGAATTTCTGGGAATTTAATGAGTAATTTAATGAGAATTTTCTAGGAATTTGCTGAGTAATTTATAGAAAATTTATTGGGAATTTACTTGGTAATTTACAGAGAATTTACTTGGAATTTACTGAGAATATACTGAGAATTTACTAGGAATTTACTGAGTAATATACTGAGAATTTACTGGGAATTTTCTAAGTAATTTACTGAGAATTTACTGGGAATTTATTTGGAATTTACAAGCTAAATTCATGAGAATTTATTGGGAATTTCCTCAGTAATTTACTGAGAATTTACTGGGAATTTACTGAGCAATTTAATGAGAATTTACTTGGAATTTACTAGGAATTTACTTAGTAATTTACTGACAATTTAATTAGAATTTACTGGGAATTTACTGAGTAATTTACTCAGTAATTTACTGAGAATTTATTGGGAATTTACTGAGTAATTTAATGAGAATTTACAGGGAATTAACTGAGAATTTAGTTGGAATTTACTGGAAATTTACTCAGTAATTTACTTAGAATTTATTGGGAATTTACTGAGTAATTTATTGAGAATTTACTGGGAATTTCCTGAGTAATTCAACGAGAATTTACTGGAAATTTGATGAGAATTTACTGAGTAATTCACTTAAAATTTAAGGGGAATTTATTGAGTAATTAATGAGAATTTACTGAGTAATTTAATGAGAATTTACAGAGAATTTACTCAGTAATATGCTGGAAATTTACTTGGAATTTACTGAGTAATTTATTAAGAATTTACTGCGTAATTTGCTTAGAATTTACTGAGTAATTTACTAAAAATTTATTGGGAATTTACTCAGAATTTTCAGAGAATTTACATGGAATTTACTTCATAATTTAATGAGAATTTACTGGGAATTTATTGAGGATTTAGTAAGAATTTACTCAGTAATTTACTGAGAGTTTTCTGGGAATTTTCTGAGTAATTTACTGGGAATTTACTGAGAATTTACTTGGAATTTACTGAGCAATTTACTTAAAATTTATTGGGAATTTACTTAGAATTTACTGAGTAATTTATTGAGAATTTACAAGGAATTTACTGAGTAAGTTACTGCAAATTTACTGAGAATTTATTGAGAATTTACTGCATAATTTAACGAGAATTTACAGAGAATTTATGGGGAATTTACTCAGTAATTTACTGAGAATTTACTGAGTAATTTAATGGGAATTTACTAGGAATTTACTAAGCATTTACCGTGTAATTTAATGAGAATTTACTGAGTAATTTATTGAGAATTTAATTTGAATTTACTAAGTAATTTAAGGAGAATTTACTGGGAATTTACTGAGAAATTTAATAAGAATTTACTTGGAATTTAATGAGAATTTATTCAGTAATTTGCTGAGAATTTACTGGGAATTTCATGAGTAATTTTTTGAGAATTTACTGAAAATTTACTGAGTAATTTACAGAGAATATACTGGGAATTTTCTGAGAATTTACTCTACAATTTCCTGGGTAATTTACTGAGAAGTTTTTAGAAATTTACTAAGCATTTACTGGGAATTTATTACGTAATTTACTGAGAATTTACAGGGAATTTATTGAGTAATTTACTTGGAATTTATTGGGAATTTACTTAGAATTTACTGAGTAATTTACTGAGAATTTACTGGGAATTTATTGAGTAATTTACTGGGAATTTACTACGTAATTTACTGAGAATTTATTTTGAATTTACTGAGAATTTACTTCGTAATTTACTCGGAATTTACTTCGTAATGCACTGAGAATTAACTGGGAATTTACTGAGTAATTTACTAAGAATTTACTGTGAATTTACTGAGTAATTTACTTGAAATTTATGGAGTAATATACTAAGAATTTACTTCGAATTAACTTAGAATTTATTGGAAATTTACTGAGAATTTACTTTATAATTTCCTGAGTAATTTACTAGGAATTTACTGAAAATTTACTACAATATTTATTGGGAATTTATTGTGTAATTTACTGAGAATTTACTAAGAATTTACTAAGTAATTTTATGAGAATTTACACAGTAATTTAATGAGAATTTACTAGGAATTTAGTTAGTAATTTACTGAGAATTTAATGAGAATTTACTGAGAATTTACTGATACTGAGAATTTACTGAGAATTTTTTGGGAATTTACTGAGAATTTGCTGGGAATTTACTGCATAATTTACTGAGAATTTACGGGGAGTTTATTGAGTAATTTATTGAGAATTTACTGGGAATTTACTGAGTAATTTACTGAGAATTTTCTAGGAATTTACTAAGTAATTTACAAAGAATTTACTAGTAATTTACTTAGTATTTTACTAAGAATTTATTGGAAAGTTTTTGGAAATTTACTGAGTAATTTACTGAAAATTTAATGGGAATTTACTGAGTAATTTATTGAGAGTTTACTGGGAATTTAGTAAGTAATTTAATGAAAATTTTATGAGAATTTACTGGGAATTTATTGAGAATTTACTGAGTAATTTACAGAGAATTTACTGGGAATATACTGATAATTTATTTAGTAATTTACTGAGAAGTTACTGGGAATTTACTGAGTAATTTACTGAGAATTTATTGGGAATTTTCTGAGGGAATTTTCTGAGAATTTAATGGGAATTTACTAATTAATTTAATGGGTATTTACTGAGAATTTTCTGGGAATTTACTGAGTAATTTATTGGTAATTTCCTCAGTAATTTTCTGAGAATTTACTGAGAATTTACTGAGTAATTTATTGAGAATTTTTTGGGAATTTACTACTTATATACTGGTAATTTACTAAGAATTTACTGATTAATTTATTGAGAATATACTGGGAATTGACTGAGAATTAACTGGGAATTTACTGAGTAATTTACTGGGAATTTACTTAGTAATTTACTGAGAATTTACTTGAAATTTTCTGTGTAATTTAATGAGAATTTAATGGGAGTTTACTGATTGATTTAGTGACAATTTATTGGGAATTTTCTGAAAATTTGCTGGAAATTTACTTAGTTATTAACTTAGAATTTACTGGTAATTTACTGAGAATTTACTGGGAGTTTCCTGAGTAATTTAATAAGAATTTACTGGGAATTTAATGAGAATTTACTGAGTAATATACTTAGAATTTAATGAGAATTCACTGAGTAATTTAATGAGAATTTACTGAAATTTACTGAGTAATTTAATTAAAATTTACTTGGAATTTACTGAGTAATTTACTGAGAATTTACTGGAAATTTACTGAGTAATTTTCTAGGAATTTACTGAGAATTTACTTTATAATTTCCTGAGTAATTTACAAGGAATATACTAATTAATTTACTGCGAATTTACAGCGTAATTTATTGAGAATTTACAGAAATTTTTTTGAGTAATTTACTGAGAATTTACAGGAAATTTACTAAGAATTTATGGTGAATTTACTTAGAGTTTACTGAGAATTTACTTGGAATTTACTTCATAAATTAATGAGAATGTACTGAGAATTTAATTAGTAATTTACTGAGAATTTACTCGAATTTAATTAGTAATTTATTGAGTAATTTACTGAGAATTAACTGAGAATTTACCGATAATTTCCTGAGCAATTTAATGAGAATTTACTAGGAATTTAATGAAAATTTATTGGGAATTTACTGAGAATTTAATGGGAATTTACTGAGTAATTTAATGAAAATTTACTGTTAATTTACTAAGTAATTTAATGAGAATTTACTAAGAATTTACTTAGTAAATTGCTTTGAATTTCTTGGGAATTTACTGAGTAATTTACTGGGAATTTACTGAGAATTTACTCTATAATTTCCTGAGTAGTTTACTGAGAATTTACAGGGAATTTACAATGTAATTTACTGAGAATTTACTAGGAATTTACTACATAATTTACTGAGAAATTTCTGCGAATTTGTTGGGAATTTACTGAGTAATTTATTAAGAATTTACTGAGAATTTACACAGTAATTTAATCAGATTTTACTGAGAATTTACTAGGAATTTACTGAGTAATTTTCTAAGAATTTACTGGGAATTTATATAGTAATTTAATCAGATTTTGCTGGAAATTTATTGGGAATTTTCTGGGTAATTTACTGAGAATTTACTAAGAATTTATTAAGTAATTTACTGGGAATTTACTGAGAATTTACTAGGAATTTACTGAGTAATTTACTGAGAATTTATAGGGAATTTACTGCGTAATATACTGTGAATTTACAGGAAATTTACTGAGTAATTTACTGGGAATTTAGTAGGAATTTACTGAGAATTTACTAGGAATTTACTTAATAATTTACAGAGAATTTACTGGGAATTTACTTAATAATTTACAGAGAATTTATTAGGAATTTAATCAGTAATTTACTAGGAATTTACTGACTAATTACTCGGAATTTACTCGGCAATTTACTGAGAATTTTCTTGGAATTTACTGCGTAATTTATTGAGGATTTTCTGAGTAATTTACTGAAAATTTGCGGGGTAATTTACTGAGAATTTACTTGGAATTAACTGTAGAATTTACTGAGAATTTATTAGGAATTTCCTCAGCAATTTACTGAGAATTTACTGGGAATTACTAAGTAATTCACTGAGATTTATTGGGAATTTACTAAGTAATTATTGAGAATTTAATGGGAATTTACTGAGTAATATAATGATAATTTACTGAGTAATTTAATGAGAATTTACTTGGAATTTAATGAGAATTTACTTAGTAAATTGCTGAGAATTTCCTGGGAATTTACTGAGTAATTTCCTGTGAGTTTACTGGGAATTTACTGAGAATTTACTCTATAATTTCCTTAGTAATTTATCAAGAATTTACTACGTAATATACTGAGAATTTACTGGGAATTTTCTGAGTAATTTACTCAGAATTTTCTTGGAATTTAGTGGGAATTTAATGAGTAATTTAATCTGAATTTATTGCGAATTTACTGGCAATTTATTGAGTAATTTACTTAGAATTTACAGGGAATTTATTGAGTAATTTATAGAGAATTTAATGGGAATATACTGAGTAATGTACTGAGAATTTACTGGGAATTTAATGAGTAATTTACTGAGAATTTACTTAGAATTTAGTCAGTAATTTACTGAGAATTTATTGGGAATTTAATGAGTAATTTACTGATAATTTACTAAGTAATTTATTGGGAATTTACTGAGTAATTTGCCGTGAATTTACTAGAATTTTACTGAGAATTTACTTAGTAATTTAATAAGACTTTACTGGGAATTGACTAATTAATTTAATGAGAATTTATTAGGAATTTAGTTAGAATTTACAGAAAATTTTCTCAGTAATTTATTGGAAATTTACTGAAAAGTTATTGGGAATTGACTGAGTAATTTACTGAGAATTTACTGGAAATTTCCTGAGTAATTTAATGAGAATTTACTGGGAATTTAATGAGAATTTACTAAGTAATTTATTGAGAATTTATTCAGTAATTTTCTAAGTAATTTACTGAAAATTTAATGGGAATTTTGTGAGTAATTTAATGAGAATATACTGGGAATTTACCGAGTAATTCAATGAGAATTTACTTGAAATTTACTCAGTAATTTGATAACAATTTATTGGAAATTTACTGATTAATTTATTGAGAATTTACAGAGTAATTTACTGAGAATTTAATGGGAATTTACTGAATAATTTACTAAGAATTTAGGTCTAGTTTGGGTCTCCGACAACTGTGCTCTCTATGTCCAAGAGCTGTTGGGTGAAGATGGTGATCGTGAAGGTAGTGATTACTGGTCTGGGTTGAGTCGTCGCTGGTTTTTCCGGTGACGGCTTGGTTTTTGCAGTATCGGGTAGAGGTGTGGCCCTCCAGCGGTGTGGACTTGGTGATAGTGCCGTTGGTGTGTTGACAAAGTCCATGGATCACGCACCGGGCTGCGGGTTGTTGATCTGGGATGTAGCTACTAGGTGGTTTTTCTGTCCGACGTCGGTCTTGTGTTGCCGGCGTTGTTGTTCTTGTGAATCTTTGCAGGTGAGCGTGTATCCCACAGCTTCATGCATCTTAATTTTGGTTCTGAGTGGGTTTACGCGCACGTTGGGCAGTGCGTTTTCCCGCCCACGCGTTTTTGGACTTGGTGTTTGTTAATGTACACTAAACCTAACCCACTAACCTAACCCACTACATCCACCCCACTAAACCTAACACACTTACCATCTCCACTACCACCCACCACCTCCACTACCATCCACTACCACCACTCACTTACCTCACACCTCTCCTATATAATGCCACTCTGATTTGTAATACAATACATCACATACAATACAGAAATACATCAATCTTGTAATATATACATATCAATAATAATACATCAATTTATCTTACATGGTATCAGAGCTATAGGTTAAACTCTTGGTGTTCTTCATCTTCCGGCGGGCGGCAAACTTGCCTTGATCGCCCGCCGGACCTCAACCTATTCTCCTTTTGAACTTGTTGACAGTCGTATCGACAACAGCTCTACAATATTGACGCTTGAGTTCACTACTGGGCATGTCTCAAGCCCATGCACCATCATCTTGCTTCAGCACACCAACATTACTGGCTACTCCGTGATCTCCGGCTTAGCCATGGGCATGGAACTCATCTGTTGGGTTTCTGAGTTTGATTTTTGGGTTCTCTCAATGCCAAGATTTGTGCTGCTTCCACCATGGGTATGGGGGCTGCATACACACACACCCTCCATACACTGTCACCCATTTCTCTTTCTCTCTCTTTAAACCGAGAGACCAAACCAACCTCTCTCTCGGGCTCCCTCTCCCTCGGCTATCTTGCAGCACCACACCACACACTGCCATACTCACACACAAAGCTTGAGACACACAAAAATTGAGCTACACACACACTGTTTTGAGGGAAACATACTCACAAGCAAAGAGAAAAGATACACAACACTGAGTGGGAATGGTGAAGTGTCTGATCCTCCCTTCTTGCTCTGTCAAGTAACCTAGACACAGAAAAGCCTTTGAAAATTTATCTTCCACAACTCTATCCACATCATGAACAAACACATGAGTAGTAGTAGTAGTACTAACACTAGTATCACTACTACCCTCTTCTTCTGCTTGTGCGTCTTCTCTGTTCCTAGCCATTAACCCAGCTGTATAAATAGCAGTCATCCTCCCTGGAGCCCCATCATGATACCCAGTGGGCGCATCCACCATAATCAAATCCCACTCTACATCGTACACCTCTCTCGGCAGTTTTTGGTTCTCCAGGCACACACAACACAGATAGCAGCGCACATACACCATATCCAGCACATCACACATAGCTACAAAGGGACTTGGCATCAATCTCTCTCCAGGGCTTCTTGGAGACAGATGATACACACATACGGGTTGCTCTCTCTCTCTCAACAGAGACACACTCTCTCTCTCGGACACACATACACATTCACAAAGAACACAGTCACAAACACACCATACACACGACGCACCATACCCACTTCCCTCTCCAATAAAATAATTCTCCACTATCTCATCTGCATATGCATACCCAGCTCACTCTCCACTTGATCACATGGCGTGTCCCCTCTCTTTCTTTTTTGATTTCCCTTAAATTCTTATTTAAATATTTATTTTTCTCTCTCCATTTATATATTTTATTATCCTCTGTTCCCACTCACCCCCTCAGACAAGCTCGCCCTCACCTTTCTTTTATTATTTATATGTATATGTTTTACTATCATCTCTTACCCGAGCATTAAACACCAAAAAAAAAAAAAAAAAAAAAAAAAAAAAAAAAAAAAAAAAAAAAAACAACAAACAAACAAACACAAAAAAAAAAAAAAAAAAAAAACATTTCAAATTTGCACAACAACCCATATTTTATTCCTCTCAGGAATCGCCTCGAGCATAATTTTACAAAAAAAAAAAAAAAAAAAAAAAAAAAAAAAAAAAAAAAAAAAAAACAACAACAACAACAATCAACCAACCAAAACAGTGGCATTTTTTTCTTCTCTACTCTGCTGCCGGTCTCTTCTTCTTGCCTCCGTCCTGCGCGGCCCTTGACGGTGTTGCCTCCGTGTTTCCTTGTCCACCGAGCACGTTCACGCCCCCATATTCCTCCACTGCAGTATATGGCGGCCCTCCAAAACGGAACATCACGGTGGCCTTCCGCTTCAACTCTTTATTTTCTGCTTTCAGCACGCTCATCTCTGCTCGCGCTTCCTTATACATGCGTTGGAGCAGAGCCAGTTGGGCGTTTAAATGCTGCACCTCATTTGTCCTACTCTGCAGCCGGTTTGACAAATTTGTGACCGCCGTCATACTTTCCACACATACCTTCAAAGTATACTGATTGGCCTCCACATCCGACAGCACTGCCATTCTTTGCTCCACAGACCGCATCGGAAAGTTCAACGGAGTATACCCAGCGGTGTTTGGTTGAGGTTCCAGTGCCACCACACCAGTTCTTTCTCTCGTTGACTCGTTGAGGTCGGGAAAGAGGGTGAGCAGTCCACGGGAAGACGAGGACGAGGCCATTTTCTGGGCAACAGAGTGTTACAGAATATCTCTCACAAACAGAGTGTTACAGACTATCTCTCTCAGCAAAACGACCTCTCTTTCTCAGCAAAATGAAGAATTTTTCAGAGGTTTCTCTCAATTTTTCTGTCTCAGTTTCTGCCTCCTCCGCTTCGGTTTATAACGACCATGACCCAGAGACAGCCACGCGCATCGCGCGCCTTTTGACACCGACAACCTGGCACGCCTTTTCATGGCACACCTTTTCATGACTAGGGCACGTCTTTTGATGACACGCCTTTTGATGACACACCTTTTGAGGGCACGACTTTTGAGGGCTCGATATCTACATCCATGTATATCTTTTGGGCAGCCTATATACACACTCATACCGTGTCTTCTACACCGGTCAGCTTTATCAATCCCTTTGTTTCAACCTCAAATAGGTTTCTATCTTCACACCTATTTGAGTTTGAGGGGGGGTTATACCAGTATCATGTATAAGTCGCTCATGGCGCACTCCCTAAGTCGCCTCCTCGGTGCACCACCACAGCTTCTACAACGGTCCGACATGACCCCGTAAACTGTCTTCTACATCGGTCTGACACGACCACACAGTGTCTGCTACAACGGTCCGACATGACCCCGTAAACTGTCCTGCTACATCGGTCCGACATGACCCCGTAAACTGTCTTCTACAACGGTCCGACATGACCCCGTAAACTGTCTTCTACAACGGTCCGACATGACCCCGTAAACTGTCCTGCTACAACGGTCCGACATGACCCCGTAAACTGTCTTCTACATCGGTCTGACACGACCACACAGTGTCTGCTACATCAGGTCCGACATGACCCCGTAAACTGTCTTCTACAACGGTCCGACATGACCCCGTAAACTGTCCTGCTACAACGGTCCGACATGACCCCGTAAACTGTCTTCTACATCGGTCTGACACGACCACACAGTGTCTGCTACAACGGTCCGACATGACCCCATAAACTGTCTGCTACAACGGTCCGACACGACCATACCGTGTCTCCTATCCTGTTTTGTTTTTTATTTATCAGTTTACTTTTCTGTTTTGTTACTCTCTTCAAACTCAAGTTGGTTAGTTCCTATCCTCCTTGAGTTTGAGGGGGGCTGTTAATGTACACTAAACCTAACCCACTAACCTAACCCACTACATCCACCCCACTAAACCTAACACACTTACCATCTCCACTACCACCCACCACCTCCACTACCATCCACTACCACCACTCACTTACCTCACACCTCTCCTATATAATGCCACTCTGATTTGTAATACAATACATCACATACAATACAGAAATACATCAATCTTGTAATATATACATATCAATAATAATACATCAATTTATCTTACAGTGTTGATGTAACAGGGGCTGGTAAGAGGTTTACAGTTTTGTGTATTGTGAGTAATGTTTGGGCAGCTGTAAAGCAAGGTTTGGGTGTACGTGTAGAGCATGGTGGAGCTCTGTTGATGCTAACAAGCAGTTCTTGAAGGTGATGAGATGTCATGGGCTGGTTTGTCTTTTACATGTATATATGAATATTTTATATTTATATATATTATATGCATAGTCAATTATATGGGCCCAAGTTTGTTGTTATCTCAGGAATTTTTTGTTGTTTGATTTGTGGGTACGGATTTGTTTATTATGAAGTTGGGCCTAGGGGTTGCCTTGGTACTGATGACCCACGTGAATTGGAAAAGTGGTTCGTCCATGGACCACAAATTTTTTTTATTTTTATTTTGGACTTCATGGATATTTTATTAAATGGGCCCACTACCCTTTTCTTTTTCGTGTGGAAGGCTTAGTTGAAGCTGGGAGGAATTTTAATTTTAATTTTAATTTTAATGAAGATGAGTGGTTTTGACCCACAGAATTTTGAAATGGGCAGCATGGGTTTTGTCCAGCGTGTTTTGGGTCTATGGGACATCTGTTGTAACAACTCACATTTATGGCTTAGTCATGTTCACGTGCATTTACATTATGTGGTCTTGTTAAGCTTGCGTTCATGAATTTTGCCTTGTTTTGTACTCATGTGATTTGTCTGAGTGTTGTGTGCATGTTTTGTTCCTTCCTTAGTGTCTCAAGCCTAAGTTATGTTAAGTCTAGATCATTCCAAGTCGAGGTCATCTTCAGTCTAGAATTATCTTGGAACCACTTTGTTTGACCTCCATCTTCGCCCTGACATATTGGCCGAGATGTCATTATCTAGGCCGAGGTGTTCATCACCAAGGTCGAGATATGTATTATCTAGGCCGAGATGTTACCTTTGCACTTAAGTGATCTTGTCCTGGAGAGGTATGGCCTAGACCGAGGTGTGGCACATCTAGGCCAAGGTGTGGTACAGCTTAATCAAGTGTTGTCCTTCCTAGCCGAGGTCATTGTCATCTTAGTTGCCGAAGCTTTGTCCTTAGCCGATGTCATCACTTGCCGGAGTGCCTTGCCGGGTAGCTTGTTAGATACGCTTTGTCTTACACATGTCTTGTCAATCTATCACCTTTTTGAGGAGAACCAACCAGCCGTTGCCACGTGTCTGAGCTGAGTGTTAAGTCAGTCGGCAGAGAGAGAAACCTAGCATTTGTTATATCCTTGTTTTTGAAGAGGAGAGAGAAGCTCTAGGAGAGGAAGAGGAGTTCTTGAGGGAGAGTAGATTTTCAAGCTTGATCCCTAGAGATCGAACCGTTAGATCCGTGTTCTAAGGTTAGATTCTTGATCTGCTCATGTTGTTCCTTATGTTTATGTTATTGCATTGCATGATTGAATATGATTTGTAAGCCATGCATTGCTTTGAAGCTCGGTTTTAGAAAGAGAAAATGGTTGTCACGACCCGAACCCGCCCCTATGGGTTAAGGACATGACCGGCCAGTAATCCTGTGATTACCTACGGCCTCAGACCGAAACAAGAAGAAGGCTTGTCAGAGTAAAGGGGGCCAAACGGAAGCAAAAATTAAAAATTTTGTCCATAGAGCCGTGCTTATATGCACATTAAACAAACCATACTCAGATACGTTAATAACCCACATCAAAAGTACAGTTTCACCAAATTTATTACAGACAGGATCATCCCAAAACGAGTCAACCTATGACAGACTATTTACAGATATACATAAAGTCCTTGCCGGCAAAACAAAATATAATTACATAGCAAAAAGGCAAGGGTAAGTCTCAAGAGTGAGACGCAAGGCTGACTTCCTCAAAACTCGGATTTTTCCTAGCAGACTTCACTGGGGCTGGGTTTGGACTTCCCTCGGCTCACCTACAAACACATGAATGAGCGTGAGCGATAGCCCAGTGAATAATATCAGATATGACAGTTACATAACAATATGTAGAACAAGATGTTCCAAACGGCCTTGGGCCCAATTCATACTTCTATTTAACAAATATATATATATATATATAATTGTACGAAATGTAAATCAAATGACTGTAGTTCCAAACATTCTGGCCTTTGGCCCATTCGGGTTTCCATCCATGGCAAAACGGCCTTCGGCCCATTCACTTATGTCGGAATGGCCTTCGGCCCATTCATTTCTGTCAAAGTGGCCTTCGGCCCATTCGTTTATGTCGAAACGGCCTTTGGCCCACTCGTTCATGTCAAAACGGCCTTCGGCCTACTCATTTATGTCAAAACGACCTTTGGTCCATTCATTTACATCAAAACGACCTTCGGTCCATTCATTTATATCAAAACGACCTTTGGTCCATTCATTCACATCAAAACGACCTTTGGTCCATCCATTCACATCAAAACGACCTTCGGTCCATTCATTTATATCAAAACGACCTTTGGTCCATCCATTCACATCAAAACGACCTTTGGTCCATTCATTCGTTCCTGTCAGACTTTTGTCCACAATCCCAATTAACAACTCATAAAGTTTATAAGGGAATAAACAATTGGACATTGACAAGCTTTCAAATATTGATATTACTCACAGTGATCGGCTTGTGGATTCGCCCTGGAGCTTGACCCTACACATTCCATGAACACAGAAGGGTCATTAACAATTTAATCCGTTCCTTAATTCACATATTCCTCTTTAGGCTTTATTCTTATCTCATTAACTCATTTATAATGTTTAACACACGCCTAAGAGCGATTACAAGTGAAAGAGAACAGAAAACGAAACACAGAACGTATGAACAAAATTCCGGAAATTAGGGTCCCCGCTCGAGCGTCAACTTATCCGCTCGAGCGTACCCTTAAGGCCTACATAAGTACTGGTTGCATGAAAAAGACGCTCGAGCATTAAATAGGGCGCTCGACCGGAAGGCCTGTCTACAAAAATCCACGCTCGAGCGTGATATGTCCCGCTCGAGCGGACATCCAATTCTGCAAAAATGCTGGGAGCATGATTTTCCCGCTCGAGCGGCCATTACCCCGCTCGAGCGGACATCAAAATTCTGGAAAACCCAGAACTGTGTTCTTGAGCTTCAACTCGAAATTCAAAGGTTCAAGATGCATGATTTCGGCTCAGATATCATAGAAACATATACTAACATGGCATAAACCCCAAGTTACAACATAATGAAGCTCAATCCCAAGAATTACTTACATGCATGGCCCATTTTAACTCAAATTCATTTCCAACATAATTAATTCATGCATTCCAACTTCACATCTTCATCAATCATGCATGCATGCCAATCCTTGACTCCATTTCTATTACAATTGGTACAAATGGTGCTCATAACCATGAAGCTCGACCAAACTATACTTGCATGTATGATTCAACACCCAATTTCTCATATTCTACTCCTCACATGCTTGATTATGCAATTTCATGGCAATTCTATGCATGCATGTGCATATAAACTTCAATTTCATCATACTCAACACCATTCATGTTCTTGATCAGATATTCTCTTCGAATTAACATTATTACATACATAAATTCATGAATTAAGGGTTGATCACTCACCTAGGAGCTTCAATCTCCACCCGTTCTTGTTAATTCTAGAGTGTAGCTTCTCAATCCAAATCTTGAATCAAAAATGCCCAATGGTGCCTCCCCTCTCTCTCAAGGTCGACTCTCTCTTTTCTAGAGAGTTAAACTCCAGCCCAAAATGATATAAGGAGGAGAATTGAATGTAATAAGGGCCCTTATATGGCCCCACTAACTTAAAATTATTAATATTAAATAATTGGGCACTAAACCCTCAATTTAATCAATTTAATTTGACCCGATTCAATTTCCAATTAAGTTTCACCGTAGGCTCTAAAAATTATGCCAATCACAATGGCGTAATCAATTTCAGGTTCTGTGGCCGATAAGGCCTCCAATTTAATTTCCGAAGCGGTAAAATCAAACAGATATTCCTACGGTGAACAGATAGAAATTCAAAACCACATATTTTCACATAATGGCATACAAAACCATGCTAAACACATGACCATAACAACTTAAGGACCAATTAGCATAATACAGAACAGGGATGTCACAATGGTATTCATGTGTTCTTCAAGAAAAGTCATGTTTTGATCCGAAAGCTCATGCCTAGGTCCATGTTTTTGTGTTTGTTTCCATATGATCTTCAAGTATGGGTACCAAGGTCCATGTTTTCGAACTCATAGCATGAAATCCCAGATTTTGTAATAAAGAAGTTATGATTTTAGCATTCATGCTCTTCATGTTCATGTTCTTCATGTTCTTCACGGGTGGAAACCCAGATCTCCAGACCTTACTTCCCTAAGTGTAATCGCCGAGATCACTCTTACCTAGACCTCACACTTAGGCCGAGCATCGTATCTCACCTTGTCCTACCTTGCATGATCACTTACACCTTTAGTTTGTCTTGTGCGCACCTCGGCATGCAGCAGCATGCCGAAACCTAGGAACCACACCGAAACCTAGGAACCACACCTCGGCCAGGAGGTGTGGGACCTCGGCAAAGACCTGGTTGGTACCCAGCATGTCTTCCTGACATGTAAAACAGTGTTTTGACTTCTAGCATGTTTTTTCGAGATCATTTGCATGCATGTAAGACTTGTTTTGAGAAGTACATTCAGTAGACTTTGCCATGTGTTTGTACGACTTGGACCTTTGCCTTGATCCCGACGTCCGAAGAGCTAAGTGAGTAGTATTTTTAATAAAGTTATGTTATAAAGATTTGATAAAGCCTTGTTTTGTTTTGATAAAAGCATTTGATCAAGCATGAATGATTAACCTATTTTGTATATCAAGTATTATCTTGTTTTGATGACATTCTCGGAAAGTCCCTTGTGCTGGAGGACTCTAAACTTTCGCAGTACTAAAGTCCCTTGTGCTGGAGGACTCTAAACTTTCGCAGTACTAAGTATGAGAGATCTCTGCCATCGATGGTCTATGAACGGATGGCCCTACCGACGGCCTTGTGCGGGTGGTTTGTCTAATCGATTCCGGGTCGATTATTCCTTTGTTTTGCCACTGACGGTTTACCGCGTGGGTTTTGTAAGTCCGGAATGTCATCCCTTGTATTATGTAGATGTTATTAACATTCAAAGTAAGTAAGCAAGTTTTGTAAGATCAAGATTGATGAACTACGTTCATCCCATGTTTTGTACAAGCTATGATATGTATGTTTTGCAAAGATCTCGGTTATCATTCAGTTAAAACCTTTATTACTTGTACCATTCACTATGTATCCAAGCCCACCCTCCCTATATGTATATGTAGGTAACAAGCAAGAAGTCGGCTACGCCGAGATGTGTGTTTTGTATGTATGTTATGTCGGTAGTGAGGATGTCGGCAATCTGGAAGATTATGTTTCTTGACTTGTAGTTCATGTATTTTGTATATGTCGGCATGAGAGGCCTTGATCAAGATGTAATATGTATTTTGCTTATGTTATATTCAAGATGTAAGACCATGTTAAAGATGTATGTCATTTCATTTGACTTATGCACAGCTCTTATGGACCCATTAGATTTGTATGTATTGCTTCCGCACATGTTAGCCCCATATGTAATACTCTGATTGTGTGTGAATTTTGAAAGTTGGCCTTCGGTAATCTCGGATTACTGGCCATCACGGCACCATCCTACTAGGGGCGGTTTGGGGTCGTGACATCTGTGGACTTCAATTTGTAGGCGGACTTTTGGATACATTGGTATGTTATTTAACGGTTTGTTTGGTTTTCTGTTTAGTCACTTTGAAGCGGATCATTTATAGTAGATTATTTCATGATGATTGATCGTGTGATCCTCATGTGTCTCGATATGAGGGTGGTTTTGAGCCATCTCCGCCACGAGTGATTGGGGAGTCACTGCTATGGGGAATAGTGGTTCGATAACTAGCCAGGTTAGAGACTAGGAGATAAGAGGAGGATAGCTACCGGTTTTTTGGTTGTTTCTTGTCTTCATGTGACCCATCCTAATTGATCGTATTGCCACGCCTGTCATGGAGTGAAGGGCACACTACCGTGGGGTTTGAGGCTTGTGATCTACCAAGGAAGGGACTGGGGGATGTGATGATTTCTCTCATGATTTTGTTGGCTATGTATTGGTTTGTTGCTGTGGGGCTATTGTTTTTCACCACAACTCCCAAGACCGTGGCTTATGGTTACTGATCGTGCTAGCTTTATGTGGCTTTATTGGGATTTCTCGTGGGGTATATTTTTTTCCTCTGTCACGGCTTCGGCTTTGGTTAAATGGCTTGGATGTCACAGCTGTGAAGAGTGGGGAGCTTATTGGATTCCATGTGTTTATCCGTAGTAGAGACTGGGGGCATGTGGGGTTGGTTATCATCTTTGATTCGGCTTGAGCATTGTTGCTTTGTGAGTGTGTTTGTTATGTTTATAAGCTTTGTCGTGTTTATTTGTATCTTTGCCCATATATCCACCTCAAGTTCCCATCTATAATCTCTGATGGTACGAGTTACTTGGGGACATAAATGATATATGGGCAGAGTTGGGTTAATTTGTTTTTGTTGTTCTTGTTTATCCCCCCTTTCTTAGGGGTGCAGTGATAGGTTATGTTGGTTATGTAAGCGTTTTTATTTATTGTTGGGCGTCCCTGGGGTATGCCCCTTGTAAACTTGTAAATTTCGTTGTCTTTATTTTACGACTTACCAAAATAATAATAATAATAATAATTCTAGGAATTTACTGAGAATTTACTCTCTAATTTCCTGAGTAATTTACAAGGACTTTACTAATTAATTTACTGAGAATTTACTGGGAATTTACTGCATAATTTACTGAGAATTTATTGGGAATTTCCTGGGAATTTATTGAATAATTTACTACTAATTTACTGAGAATTTATTGTGAATTTACTGAGAATTTACTTCATAATTTAATGAGAATTTACTAGAAATTTAATTAGTAATTTACTGAGAATTTACTCAGAATTTACTGGATATTTACCAAGTAATTTACTGAGGATTTATTGGGAATTTACTGATTAATTTATTGAGAATTTAATGAAAATTTACTAGAAATTTACTGAGTAATTTACTGAGAATTTAATGTTAATTTACTGAGTAATTTAATAAGAATTTACTTGGAATTTAATTAGAATTTACTCAGTATATTGCTGAGAATTTCCTAGGAATTTACTGAGAATTTACTCTATAATTTCCTAAGTAATTTACTGAGAATTTATAGGGAATTTACTATATAATTTACTAAGAATTTATTGGAAATTTGCTGCGTAATTTACTGAGAATTTACTAGGAATTTAATGAGTAATTTACTGAGAATTTACTGAAAATTTACACAGTAATTTAATCAGATTTTACTGGGAATTTACTGAGTAATTTACTGAGAATTTACTGAGTAATTTACTGAGAATTTATAGAGAATTTACTGCGTAATATACTGGGAATTTACTGAGTAATTTACTAGAAATTTAGTGGGATTTACTGAGAATTTACTAGGAATTTACTTAGTAATTTATTGAGAATTTACTAGGAATGTAATCAGTAATTTACTGGGAATTTACTGACTAATTTACTGGGAATTTACTCGGTAATTTACTGAGAATTTTCTTGAAATTTACTACGTAATTTATTGAGAATTTACTGAAAATTTTCTGGGAATTTACTGAGTAATTTACTAGTAATTTATTGAGAATTTACTTGGAATTAACTGCATAATTTAATCAGAATTTACTGAAAATTTATTGAGAATTTACTGGAAATTTAATTAGTAATTACTAAGAATTTACTGAGAATTTACAGAGTAATTTATTGAGAATTTACAGGTAATTTAATGGGAATTTACTGAGTAATTTAATGAGAATTTATTGTTAATTTACTGAGCAATTTAATGAGAATTTACTTGGAATTTACTGAGTAATTTACTCTATAATTTACTGAGTAATTTATTGAAAATTTACACGAAATTTACTATGTAATTTACTGGGAATTTACTGCGCAATTTACTAAGAATTTACTGGATATTTACTGAGTAATTTATAGAGAATTTACTGGGAATTTACACAGTAATTTAATTAGAATTTACTGGGAATTTACTGAGTAATTTACTAAGAATTTACTGGAAATTTACTGAGAATTTACTCAATAATTTACTGGGATTTTACTAAGAATTTACTGGGAATTTATTGAGTAATTTACTAGGAATGTTCTGAGAATTTACTAGGAATTTACTGGGAATTTACTGCGTAATATACTGTGAATTTATTAGGAATTTAATGAGTAATTTACTGAGAATTTAGTGAGAATTTACTGAGTAATTTACTGGGTAAATACAGCATCCGTCAAGCTTCTGAGACCAGCGCATGTCAGCCATGTATACATTGTCGCACTGAACGTCCTGACCCCCAGTGCTCACCGGAGATTATAGTTGAAGAGACATTCTATTTTGAAGATCCCCTGGTTCCCTGCCATAGACATGTCTACGGCTCTGAACCACATCGGGTTCTTCAAAGTGTCGTAAAAGACCCCTGACAGCATCCTTTCTCTCCAATGGATGTGGTTCGATACATCCGTTTGTGTTGAATATCGAGCATTCGCACTGGAAGTGGAATACCTTCCTGCGTTGGGCCTTCTTCTTCTCATTGCGATACCTCTTCTTGACTGGCTCTGGCGAACATTGATCGTGTAGAACTCTGCGTTTCTGATAGTCCACGCTTTGATCCCGGCGTGTTTGTAGACGTGCCCGAGGACTCCCGAGCTTCGCGCTATGAAGGCGCGAAATCTCGTTTTGTTCTCTAGCTACTACAGTTCGAACTCAATGTCACGGTTCTAAATCTAATCTCGCAAAGTGCAATGCAAGACCGATAAATCACCAAAGAGTCCAAATCCGGCAAATCGTTTTGAAAAACTGATTTTTACAAAGAAGTGCCAAACATGGACTGCTTTGCCAGATACAGAGTCGCCACCTAAATATTTTATTTTGGGGGGATTTAGGAAACTCTGACTCGTACCGAAGGCCACGTGTCTGTTATCACCAAAGTTGCCTTGGCTCGGGAACTTGGGTACGAGAGGGGAAGGTCATGCAATGCACCCCCACTCGCCCGATCAAAGATCGGCCTTTACTAGCATGATATCTTGTTTTTGAAAACACATATGCTCTTATTCCGGTTAATTAGCTAATCTTACTACATGATGCGCATAGCATACAAGTGTAGCGTAGATCACCTAATTTGGAACAAAACATTGCATGTTCGTTTGTGAAAATGGTTTAAAGTTTGCTACTCGCAAGTAGGCTAAATTCGGGATTCGATGAATTGTTCCAATTCAAGTAATCCAACCATCATCCACAGGCATTCAGGCATTTATATCAAATAAGCAGTTAGCCTCATGGTAAACATGCTAACATGGCAATCAACAACACACATGCAGTATGCTAAAACGTAAACACTCACAGTGTCCTCCGAGCCAAAAAAGAGAACTAGTTAGAAATCATGCATGATCCTAGTTCATGTTAAGATGGCTAATGCAACACATGCAAAAATGCAACTAAGATAGGCTCGGCTATTCTAAGAAATGGCATATGAAATGCAACTTGATACATGTACTCAACTTGGAATTGAAATATAATGCAGTTAGTATGATGCACCGAGCCCGGTGCATGCAAAACAGATGAATGATGCACGCATGCAAGCATAAGGTATGCTAAACGAAATATGCCCTAAAACTAACCATCGTAAGCGGTTAAGTAAAAAGGAGAAATAAATGGGGGTTGGAAGGCATGCATCACACACACGCACGCTTATTACAATAATACGCCCTCTCGACGGAGGGACCGAATAAAAAAGCTAACTAGCTAATCTAAGCTAATTAAACTAATTATTACAAAACAAACTAATTAACTAATCCTAGTTAACTAATTATTGAAATAGCTAAACGCATTAACTATTGAAGTACAAAACGAATGCTTAATCTAGCTAAGTAAAGAAGCTAAATAAAGCAGTAAAACTGGAGGTTCTTAGAGGGAGAAGACTGGATGCATGCTCGGTCGCCTCGTTTAGAAATCCGTGGCGATGCCCCAATTTGCCTCTGTTTGCAATTGTTTCCAGAACACTGCACAAAGCTCCAGAAAGCTGAAACTCCATCATGGGAACTTGTGGGAGGGCTGCTGACCAGTTGTTGAGGAAGGAGACCACCTGCCGACCATTTTCTGTGCTGAAAAACTAGAAAAAGTGGTCGGCCAGCTAGTAATACCGGTCAGCCGACCAGTTGTTGCTGCTGAATTCCAGTTTGCTGCAACAAAGAGCAAGAAAGGGCATGGCAATGTATTTGCAAGATATGTGTGCATAACCACCTCCCTATCATGTCATGAACTCAAGGGAGTGCGGTTCTCGACCCTCGGGCCACCAATCGCGCATTTCAATGCATGATGGTCGAGAGGTGAAGTTGCACAATTCAATATGAAATGAATGTACAAGTAAACACATAAAGCCTAAAACTCTATTATGTATGATCAAGAGCGTCGGCGACCGAGAATTGAGGCACGTTTCATCACTTCAAGTATGAAACGTCCCTCGTTTCTCGTGCTCGGATTAACACTTAATCCAAACAACAATGCAACACATAACATGGCATGCTTAATGCAAACAACAACTTAGCATACTCAATGCAATGTGACATGATCGACTTAACAAAGCTAATGACATGCAAACAATGCTAATGCATGCATGCACAATGCAATGCTACAAGGGCAACTTAGCAATGTTAGGAACATACATACTCGATGCAAAGAAATAACTTGGCATACACAATGCAAATAACCACATGGCATGCACAATGCAATGTGAAATAGGATACTTAATGCAATGAACAATAAGCATGCGAACAACATGTAAACAAACATGCTAAATGGACTTAAACCAAAAAGGGGTAGATCTCAGTCATGCCCAAATCAGTGGCCATTGGTGATAAAATTAAGGCACATAAAGCATATACAAAGCATGCACATGCAATGGCCCATCAAAGATGCCTAAGAGCACAACTCTCAAGAGTGCTCAAAGAGTGACAAAAGTGGAAGTGTAACAACACTAAGTGCACTGAAATTAAGTAAGAAATGATGTCAAATCATTCAAACAAATGAGGCATGCAATACATGGCACAAAAGCATGAACCAATCATGGACAGACCTCAAGTAGGTCAAAACAAAGACCTAAACATGCTGAGATGAGGGCTCAAATACCCAGGCAAGATGGCATACATGCTAGGCCACAAACTAGACAACCATGCTCAACACTCAAAGGCACTTAAAGAGTGAATGAAATGGGAATATGGCAATACTATAAGCTCTGAAATGAAGTATTAAATGATGCCAAATCATTTAAATAGCTCAAAGATAGCATGCATGAGTCAACAAAACACAAAGTTAGCAAGGCCAATTGCACTACAGCTATACAAAGCATGAAGGTTATGGCAAAGACAACCCAAAACAGTCCTAGAACATGTCAAAATGATACTAAAACATGCATGGAAGGAAGCCAAAACAAGCTAGCATGAAGGGCATAAGGCATGATGCATACAAGGCAAATAAGGTGGATTACACTACACCTATTAGGACCAAGCATGGGATGACTTAAGCAACAAAAATTAGAGTTATATCATGGCATAATAACCCCCAAAAAAATATTGAAATGATAACTCGCAAGCTTAGGCATGAAGGCATACGCAATGACCCATGTTAAGGCATAAAGGGGCCAACCCTCCATCGCATTGAATGAGCAAAAAATGCAAGTGCATGACCATGAAACATGGACTGAAATCACATAATAAATGATGCCAAATCATTCAAATAGTCCAAGTAATGCATGCTAGTAGACTTGATGCACAAAGCTAGCAAGCTAGAATGAACCAAGGCTATACAAAGCAAGTCATGCATGGCCAAAACAACACAAATCAGAGCTAAAACATGTTAAAACATGGACAAAACTTCTTTAAGTTAAGTCAAAAGCATGCTAGAATGACATGTTAAAGCATGATGCATGTTAGGCCAATTCATGGAATTGCATTATAAGTGCTAGGAGCATGCAAAGGCCAATCAAACCAAACCTTAACAGAGGTATGACATGGTAAAACATCACCTAAAACATGCTGAAATGGACTCCAAGCAAGCTAGAAATACATGCTACTTCATGAAGCATACAAAGCTAGTGTGTGTGATTTACACTACAAGTGTATAAACCATGCATGGAGTGACCAAGATAAGCAAAAACAGTGGTATGCCACAGCAAAATAACCACAAATACATGCTAAGAACAAGCTAACACAAGCTTAACAAACATGCTCACACATGAGGCATTCAAGACAAGTATTGAAGACACAAGGAGAGGGGATGACCCTCTCCTTTTTGGGACCTTAAAACGCCATCCCCACCACTGAAATCCAAGAAGGCCAAAACAAGGTGGTCCCAAAAGCTCACAAGGAAGGCACAAAAGCAAGGCCAAACAAGGCCTAAGAGGGGGTAAACAACCCCAAACACAAAAGTGATCTTAAACAAAGATTTTAAGCACCAAAATTCAGACTTTTTGTAGTTAAGTGTTAAGCTCAAAACAATATGAAAATAGGGCTAAGAGCTTAAGCAAGAATGGGGGTTTAAAAGGTTAAAAACTCACCCTTGAAGACCCTCTTTAAAGCTGCAACTCAAGCAACTTCTTTGAGCTCAAACCAGTTCAAGAACTCCAAAAACAACCTCAAGAAGCCTCAGCAACACAAGGATGGTGTTTGAGTGTGTGTTTGTGTACAAAAGTGAGACAAAACTACACTTTTAGGCACAAAACAAGAGCAAACACGGAAGAATAGATACAAGTCCATATCTATCTCTCAAGCCTCAATTTTCTGAACCTAGAGGAGGGAGGAGGAGCCTCCCTCTTATAGAGAGCAAAAGCTAAAGCTTCTCTAGGAAGCTAAGCTTCAAGGCCATCCCTCCATATGTATGGAGGATGGCTTCAGTGCCCTCCAACTGTGCTAGCTGGAGGAAAATATCTCCAAAAAGGTGCCAAAAAGTAGCGGACCACTTGAAGTGGTCGGCCAGTTACTTCAAGTGGTCTCCCAGAACAAAAACTGTTCGGCCATAGGTGGGACAAGTCTACACACTGAAAGCAAGGTGGTGGTATAGTGGCCGACCAGAAAAGGTGGCCCAAAGACTAAGAAAGCCAGTTATCTGACCAGAAAACTGGCTAGTAGGAGAAAAAGTGGTCTCCAAGGGAAAAACTGGTCTCCCACCCTTGTACCACCTTCCAAACAAGGAAAATAAGGTTTGTACAACAAACAAACCAAAACGGATGCAAGACGAGAGATCGAGAGGCAAAGCACGCGGCCGAAAGCCTCGAAAACTAGTCTACGAGCATCAAAAGTGGTATACGACCACAAAAGTGGTTTCCCGGACCACAATGTTCCTCTAGGGAGAGGCAACAAGGTGTGGTTCAAAAACCACGCCAAACGGAGAACGTTAAGCGGTCCCGAGACAAGGCGTGCAGCCGAAGGCTCCAAAATCGGGAACTAGTTTCCAAACGAAAAAAGTGGCCTACGACCACAAAAAGTGGCCTACGACCACAAAGAGATGGTCTACAAGACCTCTCCCTCCCTCCGGGAAGAGAAAACAAGATTCGGTCCACAAACCAAGCCAAAGCACAAAGAGTTCAAAGGCCCGGAGGCAAAGCTCTCAGCCAAACCTCCGAAACCTCGAAATGAGCACAATATGCACTATCACCGAGCGCTCAATCAATGACGTCTGAGTCTTAAGGTCGGTCAAAAATAAGGTGTCTACAATTGTCCCTCTTTGACAGAACTCGGAAGTTATAAGTGACGGGAGTGAATGTCAAAGTCCAGAGATGACCCATTTTTGACAAGGCCGAAGACTTAGACAAACAGGCAAGATGACAAAGAGATGTGCCCGCAGGCAGGAGCAATATGCAAATGACATGCAAGATGCCGAACATAACTTATGATCATGCAAAGAAAACTGTAATGAAGCAATCATACATAATAAATGCAACAGTTTTAAGCAAGTGAATACAAATCAAACTACATTACATGTATAAAGGATGTAAGAGAATTATACAATTCTCGCTACGTCTCACATAGAGAATACAATACTGTGTGGTTCGTCTAGTCGCGCCAGCTTCAAATAAATCGTACATACAATATCGTGCCTGCAAAAGAAAGAAACTCAACAGGTACAATATAGTTAGGAACATGCATAGCAATGCAAGTGAAAAGTACGTGACAACGCAAGTGGAGGGGTGCATGATAATGCAACCTAAGTGTGACGCATAATAATGCGGAGGGGTGCATGACAATGCAACCTAAGTGTGACGCATAACAATGCGGAAAAGGGGTGCATAACAATGCAACCTAAGTGTGACGCATAACAATGCGGAAGGGGGTGCATGACAATGCAACTTAAGTGTGACGCATAACAATGTGAAAGGGGTGCACGATAATGCAACCTAAGTGTGACGCATAACAATGCGGAAGGGGTGCATAACAATGCAACCTAAGTGTGACGCATAACAATGCGAAAGGGGTGCACGATAATGCAACCTAAGTGTGACGCATAACAATGCGGAAGGGGTGCATAACAATGCAACCTAAGTGTGACGCATAACAATGTAGAAGGGGTGCATGACAATGCAACCTAAGTGTGACGCATAACAATGCGGAAAAGGGTGCATAACAATGCAACCTAAGTGTGACGCATAACAATGCAAATGAAATGCATAACAATGCAAAAGGAATGTGAAAAACAATGCAATGCACTAACAAGTGTAGGCAAGGTGCACAAGATAGCGTGATAAAATGCATGCACAATGCAAGTGAAGTGCACAAAAAAGTGCGAATGCACAAGACATCGCGATGAAATGCATGCACAATGCAAGTAAGGTGCACAAAACAGTGCGAATGTGCAAAATAGCGCGATAAAATGCATGCACAAGGCAAGTAAGGTGCCCAAAATAGTGCGAATGCACAAGACAACGCGATGCGCTAAACAGCGCGAGTGCACAACACAGTGCAAATGCGCTAAACAGCGTGATGCACTAAACAGCGCGAGTGCACAAGACAGTGTGAATGCGCAAAACAGCGTGATAAAATGCATGCACAATGCAAGTAAGGTGCACAAAACAGTGTGATGAAATGCATGCACAATGCAATGAAAGGTGCACAAAATAGTGCGAATGCACAAGACAGTTGTCATGACCCGAACCCGCCTCAATGGGTTAAGGATATAACCGGCCAGTAATCCTGAGATTACCTACGGCCTCAAACCAAATCAGGCCTAACTCTTCAGACTAAAGGGGGCCAAATGGAAGCAAAATTTAAAACTTTGTCCATAGAGCTGTGCTTACATGGCACATCATAGCAAACCATACATATGCATATTAATAACTCACATCAGAAAATACAGCAGCATAAAGTTCTGTACAGACAGGATCATTTAAGCTTAAGTCAATCCATGAAAACTGTATACAGACGTATTCAAAGTCCTCGCCAATATGACAAAATGTAAATACATAGCAAAAGGGCGAAGACGAGTCTCGTGCGTGAGACGTAAGGGCTGACTCTTCAAAACTTGGTTGTTCCACACAAACTTCATTGAGGTTGCGTTTGGACCTCCCTTGGCTCACCTACAGACACATGAATGAGCATGAGCGAAAGCCCAGTGAATAAGATCAGATAAAGAAATTATACAAACGGTATGTAGAATAACATGCTTCAAATGGCATTGGGCCCAATTCGTATTTCTATCTAGCATATATACACAAATCTAGGTCAAGTGACTGCGGTTTCAAACACATCATACGGCCTCAGGCCCAATTCGTTCATGACATACTGGCCTTTGGCCCATTTATCTTTCATTTATGTCAAACTGGTCTTTGGCCCATTCAGACTTTCGTTCATGACAAACTGGCCTTCGGACCATTCAGACTTTCATGTCAAACTGGCATTTGGCCCATTCAGACTTTCATGTCAAACTGGCCTTTGGCCTATTCACTCATGTCAAACTGGCCTTTGGCCCATTCAGACTTTCATGTCAAACTGGCTTTTGGCCCATTCTCATTTTCATTCGTATCAAACTGGCCTTCGGCCCATTCTCATTTTCATTCTTTAGGCATAGCAAATATTTGTCCATAATTCAAATTAACGAACTTATGAAACTTACATAAAAGTAAGCAATTGGACAAACAACATATTTCATATATCTTTATTGAGATATTACTCACAGTGATCGGTTGATTGATTTGCCTTGGAGCTTGACCCTACACATCACATAACATATGGGTCATAATCGATTCAATCTGTTCCTTAATTCACATATACCTCTTTAGGCTTCTTTCTTACTCTTATAATTCATTCACAATGCTCAATGCATGCCTAAGAGTACTTAGAAGTGAAAGAGAACGGAAAATGAAACACATAGTGCATTTTCAAAATTTTCAGAAACAGGGTCCTCGCTCGAGCGGACCCCACGAGGCCTGCAAAAGTACTGATTATGTCAAATTTACGCTCGAGCGTGGAGTTGGGCACTTGAGCTGAAGGCCTCACTACATAGCTCCCTGCTCGAACGTTAACTTTCCCACTCGAGCAAACATCAGGTCTGCAGAAAATACTGGGAGCTCGCATTTCACGCTCGAGCGGTGGTTCTCCCGCTCGAGCGGACACCAAAATTTTTGGGATTTCCAGAACATGTTCTTGAGCTTCAACTTGACATTCAAAGGCTCTAAACACATGATCTTGGTTCAAACTTTGCATATACAAGTACTAACATGGTACAAACACCAAATTACAACATTAGGAAGCTCAATTCCAAGAATTACTTACATGCAAGTTCCAAGTTGACTCAAACTCATCACCAACACACTAAATTCAAACATTCAAAGCTCACAATTTCATGATTTGCACTTGCATGTAGAAAATACTGCTTATTCTCACCTTAATTGGTGAAGAGATGATCAAATACATGGACTTACTTCATATTCAACATGGATTACACACTTTATGCTCAAACATGGAAATTTATAGCAATTTCTTACATGCATGCACCTATTGACTTCAAATTCAACAAAAACAACTCAATTCATGACCTTTATCATCATTCACCCTTGAATTTACAAATTTACAACTAGAACTCATGGATTACTCACCAAGGAGCTTTAATCTTCCCAAACTATGGTCAAATCTTGAGTTGGTGTTCAAATTATTCAAGCTTCAATGATCAAACTTCAATCTCCTACACTCTCTTTCTCTAGCCGAACCTCCCTCTCTCTTCTTAGAGTTAAAATCAGCCAAATTGAAGTTAAAGAGGAGAATTGAGTGTGTAGTGCCCTTTTTATATAAGTTCCACTAATCATAATGATTAATAGTAAACAATTGAGCACTAATCCATTAATTTAATCTAATTAATTTGATCCGAATCAATTTTTAATTAAATTTTACCGTAGGCTCTAAAAATTATGCCAATCACAATGGCACAATCAATTTCAGTTTCTGTGGTCGATAGGGCCTTCAATTTAATTTTCAAAGCAGATAATCAAACAGATATTCCTACGGTGAACAGATAGAAATTCAAAATCACATATTTTCACATAATGGCACACAAAATCATATCAAACACATAATCATATTCACATTATGGACCAATTAGCATAATAAGGGACAGGGTTATCATAGTCTTCCCCCCTTTAGGAAGTTTGGTCCTCCAAACTTAATTTACCTTCGTCGAGAAACAAATGTGGATAGCGTAGTCACATTTCCTTCTCTTTTTTCCATGTGGCATCCGTCCCATAGTGTTCTTTCCATTCCACTTTTACCATTGGGATGGACTTGCTTCTCAGTTGTTTCACTTGCCGGTCAACGATTCGTTCTGGCCATTCGGCGTATTTCATATTTTCATCAATGGCTACTCGGTGATAATCAATCACATGAAACGGGTCTCGGAGGTAACCCCTCAACATCGACACATGAAACACATTATGGATTTGTTCAAATCCTAGTGGCAAAGCAACTCTATAGGCAACTGGACCAAGCCTTTCCAGAATTTGAAACGGCCCAATGTAACGAGGTGACAACTTGCCCTTCTTTCCAAACCTGACTTGGCCTTTCATTGGGGACACACGAATAAACACATGACCACCGACCTCATACTCAAGAGGTCTTCTTCGAACATTTACATAATTCTTTTGTCGGTCCTGAGATGTTTTGAGCCTTTGCTGAATAGTTTTGATCTTCTCAGAAGTGTCTTGCACAATTTTAGGCCCAAGTAAAGCTCTATCCCCGACTTCTGTCCAACAAATTGGTGATCTACACCTTCTACCATACAAAGTCTCGTATGGTGCCATACCGATGCTGGAGTGGAAGCTGTTATTGTATGCAAACTCTGCAAGTGGCAAATAGTCTTCCCAACTCCCCTGAAAATCCAAAGCACACATCCGAAGCATATCTTCCAAAGTCTGTATTGTTCGTTCTGATTGCTATCTGTCTGTGGGTGGAATGCAGTACTGAACCTTAGTTCTGTTCTCATAGCTTCCTGCAGACTCTTCCACAATCTAGACACAAATTTTGGATCTCTATCCGACACAATAGATACCGGAACTCCGTGTAAACGAACAATCTCATCAACATATATGGTAGCCAATCTATAAGCATTAAATGTAGTTCTAACTGGTAGAAAATGTGCTGATTTAGTCAGTTAATCAACTACAATCCAGATAGAATCCATACCTCGAGAAGTCCGAGGTAGGCCAACAACGAAATCCATAGTCACATGCTCCCACTTCCATTTAGGAATAGGGAGAGGTTGAAGTAGACCGCCTGGTCTCTGATGTTCAGCTTTAACTTGTTGACATTGAAGACATTTGGACACATATTCTGCAATCTATTTCTTCATTTTAGGCCACCAATAGGTTTGTTTCAAATCCCGATATATTTTATTGTTACCCGGATGCATAGCAAACACTGATTTATGGGCTTCATCTAAAACCCTTTTCTTTAGTTCCGGAATATCTGGGACACACATTTGGTTTCGAAACCTCAACACTTCATTTTCAATACTAAACTCTGCTTTTGGACTTGTCTCAAATTCATCAATCACCTTCCTGAGGAATTCATCATCTTTTTGTTTCTGTTTAATTTCATCGAGGATTGCCGGTTCGGCGGTAATAGCGGCTATCAATCCGCCCTGTTCACACAACACCACTTCAATTTCAGATTTCTCAAAATCTTGCAGGATTTCTTTCTGTTCAGTAAGCAAACAAGCCATACTCCCCGTTGATTTTCTGCTCAAGGCATCAGCAATTGTATTAGCTTTCCTGGGGTGATACTGAATCTCTAGATCATAACCTTTTATTAGTTCGAGCCATCTTCTCTGTCGCATATTCAACTCTTTCTGCGTAAAGAAGTATTTCAGACTTTTGTGATCTATGTAGACTTCATACTTTGCCCCATACAAATAATGCCGCCAAATTTTCAAAGCAAAGACAACTGCGGCCAATTCTAGGTCATGCGTTGGGTAATTCTTCTCGTGTGGTCTCAACTGTCGGGAGGCGTAAGCAATAACCTTTCCGTTCTGCATTAACGCACAACCCAAACCTTTATAAGACGCATCACTAAAAATTATAAAATTTTCTGTAGCTGTGGGCAATGTCAGTACTGATGCAGTGGTCAGTCTCGTTTTTAGTTCATGAAAGACAGATTCTCTTTCTTCATTCCATTCAAATGATTGTCCCTTGCGTGTCAACTGGGTAAGAGGTACAACTATCTTTGAAAAGTTTTTCACAAACCTCCTGTAATAACTGGCTAAACCCATGAAATTGCGGACCTCTGTTACATTTGTTGGTGTAGGCCAATTCACAATCGCCTCTATTTTCTGTGGGTCCACTGAAATCCCTTCTTTGTTGATAACATGCCCTAAGAAAACAACTTCATCCAACCAAAACTCACATTTCTTTAGTTTAGCAAATAATTTCCTTCCCGAAGTATTTGTAGGACAGTTCTCAAATGATGTTCATGTTCAAGTCTATCTTTAGAATATATCAAAATGTCATCAATAAAAATCACAACAAATTCGTCAAGGTAGGTTTTAAAATTTCGATTCATTAAGTCCATAAATGCTGCCGGAGCATTAGTCACCCCAAATGGCATAACAAGAAATTCAAAATGACCATACCTCGTTCTGAATGCGGTTTTCTCAACATCTTCTACTTTTACTTTCAACTGGTGGTACCTGGATCTCAATCAATCTTGGAAAACACTTGTGAGCCCTACAACTGGTCAAACAGGTCATCAATACGAGGTAAGGGATATTTGTTCTTTATTGTTACCTTGTTCAATTCCCGATAATCGATACACAACCGCAAGGTTCCGTCCTTCTTTTTCACAAACAACATTGGTGCACCCCAAGGTGAAGTGCTAGGTCGGATAAACCCCTTGTCAAGCAGGTCTTGCAACTGTTCTTTCAATTCTTTCATTTCCGTAGTAGCCATTCTGTAGGGAGTTTTAGAAATAGGCTGGGTGCCTGGCATAATCTCAATTGTAAACTCTATCTCCCTGTCCACCAATTCCCTTGGTAATTCATTTGGAAACACATCTGGAAATTCTCTAACAATAGGGATATTATTCAATTCAACATCTATAGATTGTTCAGACAACACATAACACAAATAACCTTGGCACCCTTTCCTAATCAGTTTACATGCCTTCATTACAGATATTAAATAAGGTGGAGGTGCTACCCCGTTACCCACAAACACAATTTCTTCTTGTTCTGGTGGTCTAAACACAACCCGTTTTGTCACACAATCAATGATAGCACAATATTTAGTTAACCAGTCCATGCCCAGAATTATATCAAAGTGCCTAAAGTTTAAGGGCAACAAATCCACATATAGAATGGCATTCCCAACACGCATGTCACAAAAACGATATACAGATTCATACAACACAGATTCCCTGGATGGAGCAGACACACAAAGCAGATATGGCAATAATTCTAAGGGTCTACTCAGTCTAGATGCAAATGCACATGTCACAAGAGTGTGTTGATCCTGTCACGACCCCAAACCGCCCCTAGTAGTTTGGTGCCGTGATGGCCAGTAATCCGTAATTACCGAAGGCCAACCTTTCAAAACTTAACACAATCAGAGTACGAATATAGGGGGCTCACAAATGCGGAAGCGATAAATCAATTACAAGCGGTCCATAAGAGCTGTGCGTAGATTAAAGCAGTGCCAAACATTTCCAATTAACTTCACAATTTAAATACAACAAGGTACAAAATACATGTTACATCTTGATCAAAAGGCTTCTCGAGCCGACATATACAAAATACAGCTAATACAAGTCAAGAAGCATGATTTTCAAGAATTCGCCGACATGCAAAACAGGGCATCGCCGACGTAAATACACGAATCCAAAACAAGTATCCCAACGAACTAGGCGTCGCCGCCGTCCTGCTCATCACCTACATATATATAGAGGGGTGAGTACAAAACTCAGTGAATGGTACTAAAAATAAAGGTTTTACATGAATAAAGCCGAGGTCCTTCAAAACGAAACACACCAAAACTTTAGCAAGGCAAGTGATGAACCGTATTCATCATCAAATATCGTAACATCGGCGAGACAAGGGATGAACCGTATTCATCATCAAATATCGTGACATCGGCGAGACAAGGGATGAACCGTATTCATCATCAAATAACAAAAACTGTACGATCCGTAATCGTTTGGTCAAAAGTATTGCGAAAGTTTAGAGTCCTCCAATACAAGGGACTTGTGCACGTGGTACCGCGAAAGTTTAGAGTCCTCCAGTACAAGGGACTTGTGTTACTTAGGCCCGTAGCCCGATTTAACAAGGACCGTATCCTTTACACATAGTACTGCGAAAGTTTAGAGTCCTCCAGCACAAGGGACTTGTGTTACTTAGGCCCGTAGCCCGATTTAACAAGGACCGTATCCTTTCCAAAGATGGCATCAAAACAAGGAGTATACTTGACTCATCAAACAAGAGCTATTTATTCATGCTATCAAATACTTTCGTCAAACAAGCAAGCAAGATTTATCAAAACGAGTATAACATAGCTTTATCAATAATACCACTCACCTAGTTCTTCAGGTGCGAACTCAAAGCAATATCAAGGACCTACAATCACATGGCAAGTCACATTCTCAAAGCAAGCTCTATATACATGCAAATGATCTCGGCATGCATGCCAGATCTAAGTCAAAGACAAAACAAAACAAGCTGGGAGCTTAACCACTGCCCCCGTTTCTCGAAAACACACTGGGTACCGTCCAGGGCTAAGCCGAGGTCCCGTTATACAAAATCAGGAAAAACCTGGGTTTTCCTTTGAAGAACATGAAGAACATGACCATTGAAAGATGGATGCAAGCTCACAACTTGTTACAAAAATCTGAGTTTTCATGCCAAGAGTTCAAAATATGGACCTAAGTACCCATTCAAGAAGGTCATGCAAGAACAAACACAAAAACATGGTTTTCGTTCCAAACTCTTCGATCAAAATGGGACTTTGTTCAAGAACACATGAAAAACCATTTTCTCTTTTTAAAACCAACTTCAAAACGATGCATGACATGCAAAACAGATCCGATCATGCAATGCAGCTAGATATTCAGCAAGAACAACCAAAGGAGGTCAAGATTCTAACCTCAAAACTCGGATCTAACGGTTCAAGCCACAAAGATCAAGCTTGGAAGACTACTCTCACTCAAGAACTCTTCTTCCTCCTCTCTAGAGCTTCTCTCTCTAAAACAAAGATTTGAGACAAGAAATGATTTGTTTCAAGGTCTGTCGGCTGTCTTAACAAACAGCTCGGACACGTGGCATTACCGGGTTGGTTCAGCTCCAAAAAGGTGATTGATGGACAAGACAAGCCTCTGACAAAGCTTATGCAGCAAGCTCGGGTAAGACACATCGGCAACAAGATGACATCGGCCCAAAACAAGGATCCAACAACGGGATGGAAAAACATCGGCTAGGGAGGACGACGCTTGACTAAGCTGTGCCACACCTTGGCCGGGGTGCGCCACATCTCGGCCTAGGCCATACCTGCCTGCGGACAAGGTTCAAGTGCAAAACATCTCGGCAATGAATGCCCGAGGTGAAGATGGGGTTGAACAAGATCTCAAGATGGTTCTAAGTACAAAGGGTCAAAGGCGGACTAAGCTCAGGATGATCTCGGCTACACACACACACACTAAGCAAGGAACAAAATCATGCAAGCAACTTAAGCAAATCAAGCCAAGATAAAACCTTTAAATTAACATAAGCGGCAAGACCATGCAAGAATGTACGCAAATATGTCAAGAGCAAGGTGAGGGTTGTCACATCCTACCCCCCTTAAAGAAGTTTGGTCCCCAAACTTAGATTACCTTGTTCCCAGAACAACTCCGGATAACGGACTCTCATGTCCTCTTCCTTTTCCCACGTGGCTTCTGTGCCATAATGCTCCTTCCATTCGACCTTTACCATCGGTATCGATCTGTTCCTCAATTGCTTCACTTGTCGGTCGATAATTCTCATTGGCCTTTCTTCGTAGCCCAGATTCTCATTAACTGCGATTTCAGAATGATCAATTACATGCAGTGGATCTCGGATGTACTTTCTCAACATCGAAACATGAAACACATTGTGGACTTGGCTCAAATCTGGCGGCAAAGCAAGTCTGTAGGCAACGGAATTAATTCTCTCAAGAATTTCAAATGGCCCAATATAGCGGGGTGCTAACTTACCTTTCTTTCCAAATCTGGAAACTCCTTTCATTGGTGAGACTTTCAGGAATACATGATTCCCAACTTCGAACTCTACCTCATTCCTTCTCTGATCGGCGTAGCTCTTTTGTCGGCTCTGGGCAGTTTTAATCCTCTGTTGGATAAGTTTAATCTTTTCTGTTGTCACTTGAATCAATTCGGGACCAAGCAAAGTTCTGTCCCCGACTTCGGTCCAACATATCGGCGACCTACATTTTCTTCCATACAAGGCTTCATACGGCGCCATGCCAATGCTAGCTTGGTAACTGTTATTGTAAGCGAATTCCACTAAAGGCAAATGTGTTCCCCAACTTTCTTGGAAATCCAATACACAAAGTCTCAGCATATCTTCGAGTGTCTGAATTGTCCTCTCTGTCTGCCCATCTGTCTGGGGATGAAAGGCTGTACTAAACCTCAGCTCGGCTCCGAAAGCTCTCTGAAGACTCTGCCAAAATCTAGAAACAAATTTAGGATCTCGGTCTGAAACAATTGATATCGGCACTCCATGAAGTCTGATAATCTCGTTCACATATAGCAAGGCAAGTTGATTGGCGTTGAAGGTAGCCTTAACGGGTAGAAAGTGTGCTGACTTAGTTAATCTATCCACAACAACCCAAATTGAATCCATACTCTTTGGTGTTCTCGGCAACCCAATTACAAAATCCATGGAGATGTGTTCCCATTTCCACTCAGGAATCGGCAAAGGTTGAAGAAGTCCTGCTGGTCTTTGATGTTCTGCCTTCACTTGCTGACAATGTAAACACTGGGACACAAATTCGGCTATTTCTCTCTTCATATTTGGCCACCAGAAGGTCTGTTTCATATCTTGATACATCTTGGTGTTCCCTGGGTGGACAGCAAACTTGGAACCATGAGCTTCCTGCAAAATCTTTTTCTTCAGCTCTGGAATGTCGGCCACACATAACCTTCCTTCAAACTCGAGTGCTTGGTTTTCGATGGTATACCCTGGTCTCGGCTTCGTATCAATCTCCTCGGCAATTTTCTTGAGGAAGTTATCCTCCATCTGTCTTGTCTTTACTTCATTAACGATAGTCGGTTCTGCTGACATCACGGTTAAACACGCCAAATTTCCATCTGACTTCCTGCTCAAAGCGTCGGCTACACTGTTGGCTTTACCGGGGTGATATTGAATTTGCATATCGTAGTCTTTTAACAACTCAAGCCACCTTCTCTGCCTCAAATTCAGTTCCCTCTGAGTGAATAGATATTTTAAGCTCTTATGATCTGTGAAAACCTGACAAGTAGCTCCATACAAATAGTGACGCCAAATCTTTAAAGCAAATACCACGGCCGCCAATTCTAAGTCGTGGGTAGGATAGTTTTTCTCATGAGGTTTCAACTGACGAGATGCATAAGCTATAACTTTACCCTTCTGCATTAATACACAACCCAAACCCTTATGCGATGCATCACTATAGACATGAAACTCTTCGTTACCTGTTGGGAGTACGAGCACTGGCGCTGTAACTAACCTCGTCTTCAGTTCCTGGAAGGCTGACTCCCGATCTTTAGTCCATTCATACAGTGTTCCCTTCTGAGTCAGTTGCGTCAATGGAATTGCAATCCTGGAGAAATCTTTCACAAACTTTCTGTAATAACCTGCCAAACCCAGAAAACTACGAATCTCGGACACATTAGTCGGTCTCGGCCAATTCACTACGGCTTCGATTTTGCTAGGATCAACTGAGATACCCTCTTCACTAATCACATGACCTAAGAATGAGATAGTAGGAAGCCAAAACTCACACTTGTTAAACTTAGCATACAATCTCCGTTCTCTCAAAATCTGCAAGGCAAGTCTCAAGTGATTTTCGTGTTCAGTCTTACTCTTGGAATAGATCAAGATATCGTCAATGAAGACAACTACAAACTCATCTAAATACGGCTTGAAGACTCTGTTCATCAAATCCATAAATGCAGCAGGGGCATTAGTCACTCCAAAAGGCATTACTAAAAACTCGTAGTGGCCATATCTTGTTCGAAAGGCAGTCTTCTCGACATCTTCGGCTTTAACCTTAAGCTGATGGTAACCAGACCTAAGGTCGATCTTAGAAAAGACTCGCGCTCCTTGTAATTGGTCAAGCAAATCATCAATTCTAGGTAACGGGTACTTGTTCTTAATGGTGACCTTATTAAGTTCTCTATAGTCGATACACAAACGAAGTGTGCCATCCTTCTTTTTAACAAATAGAACAGGTGCTCCCCATGGTGAAGTGCTCGGCCTAATAAATCCCTTATCTAACAACTCTTGCAATTGCAGTTTCAATTCTCTAAGTTCAGCGGGGGCCATTCTATAAGGTGGTTTGGAGATCGGCTGCGTTCCCGATATAATATCGACCGTAAACTCTATTTCTCTATCGGTCAAGTGGCCAGGCAATTCATCCGGAAAGACGTCGGGGAAATCACTAACAATCGGGATGTCGGCTAAGTTAACATTTCCATTCTGATCACTCAGTATACTACACAAGTAACCTCGACACCCTTTCTGAATCAACTTACAGGCCTTAATGGACGAAATCAAGTATGGTGGGGGCACTACCCCTTTACCCTGGAAAGTAACCTCGGTTAGGTTTGGGGGTCTCAAGGTGACACCTTTCGAAACACAATTAATAGATGCATTGTTTGCAACTAACCAGTCCATTCCCAGTATAATATCAAAATGAGCTAGGTCTAGAGGCATCAGATCTACTAGCAATTCAACATTTTCAATCACAACAACACATGCTCTGTAAATGGATGCAACAAACATAGATCTCCCAGATGGAGTAGATACAGACAACACATAATCAAGGGGCTCTAGTTCTCTATTAATTTTCTCAGCAAACTTGGTAGATATAAACGAATGAGTAGAACCCGAATCAATTAACACATAAGCATCTTGGGAGCAAATTAGTAAAATACCTGACACCACTGCCTCAGCATTCTGAGTGTCTCCTGGTACTAATGCAAACACTCTGCCCTGTCTCATCTGTACTCTCTCAGCATTTCCTTTCTGAACGGAACCCGAGGTATTTTCTCCTTTCTTGTTGTTATCAGTCTTTGTTTTGGGGCAATCCCTCACATAATGGCCCATCTCGCCACATTCATAACAGGCTCCAGACGTTCGTCGGCAGATCCCGAAATGCTGTTTCCCACAATCCGAACACGTCGGTTTAACACTCCCTTCCTGCCTTAGGTTACCAGTACTGTCCATGTTCGTTCTCTTCTTGGTGTTCAGCTGTCCTCGGCGATTGTCATAGTTCTGTCTCTTTCGCTGGTTTTCTCCCGAGCTCTGGTATCGGTTCAAATTAGCTTCGGCGTGAATGGCTTTGTCCAATACTTCGGCATAAGTCGGCATATCGAGTAAACTCACCCTGTCTTGAATCGGTCCACGAAGCCCACACTCGAACTTCCTGGCCTTCATATATTCGTCGTTGGTCATGTGAGGTACAAACCTTACCAGTTCCGTAAAAGCGCGGTCATATTCCGCCACTGTTCTGTTGCCTTGCGTCAGAGTATGAAATTCGGTAGCCTTGCGGTTTCGAACACTTAGGGGAAAATGTTTCTTGTAAAACAATTCTAAGAATCGGATCCAGGTCAAATCTGGATTGCTCCCTCTAACCATCATCCACCATCTGCGAGCATCATCATCCAATGTGAATGCTGCCAACGTCACTTTCTGAGCGTCGGTGCTAGGGAAGATCTCGAACAACTTTTCTATCTCCAAAACCCATGCCTCAGCCTTCATCGGCTCTATACCTCCAGAGAATCTCGGTGGTCTCATCTTCTTGAACTCCCTGATCAAAGCTATCGTCCCATCCCCATACAAGGCTGGTTGCGGGGGAATCTGCGGTACAGGAGGAGGTGGAGGTGGAGCTACATTTCGGCCGTTGGTCTGCTCGGCCTGAGTCGACGTAGCACTAGCGAACTGCTGTCTGGTTTGCCTCAACTCGCGGGCCAAACCTTCAACTAATCTTTCCAATCTGTCCATTCTATCTTCGGGCTGATCTCGGCCAAGTGGTGGTCTACCTCTCCTCATGATACTATGAGTGTGCAAAGTATGATTTTAAAACAATTAAGCAAATAACCACATAGGCAAGCAACAAATAAACACATCAAGACAATGCACATTTCGTTCAAATAACAAATACCATGATGCAACTCTAACATCTTTCTAAGGGAAATCCTATGCTCTTCAGGACTCAAAGTGTGTGAATAACGTATACCGAGGAACTTGTGCTCTGATACCACTCTGTCACGACCCCAAACCGCCCCTAGTAGTTTGGTGCCGTGATGGCCAGTAATCCGTAATTACCGAAGGCCAACCTTTCAAAACTTAACACAATCAGAGTACGAATATAGGGGGCTCACAAATGCGGAAGCGATAAATCAATTACAAGCGGTCCATAAGAGCTGTGCGTAGATTAAAGCAGTGCCAAACATTTCCAATTAACTTCACAATTTAAATACAACAAGGTACAAAATACATGTTACATCTTGATCAAAAGGCTTCTCGAGCCGACATATACAAAATACAGCTAATACAAGTCAAGAAGCATGATTTTCAAGAATTCGCCGACATGCAAAACAGGGCATCGCCGACGTAAATACACGAATCCAAAACAAGTATCCCAACGAACTAGGCGTCGCCGCCGTCCTGCTCATCACCTACATATATATAGAGGGGTGAGTACAAAACTCAGTGAATGGTACTAAAAATAAAGGTTTTACATGAATAAAGCCGAGGTCCTTCAAAACGAAACACACCAAAACTTTAGCAAGGCAAGTGATGAACCGTATTCATCATCAAATATCGTAACATCGGCGAGACAAGGGATGAACCGTATTCATCATCAAATATCGTGACATCGGCGAGACAAGGGATGAACCGTATTCATCATCAAATAACAAAAACTGTACGATCCGTAATCGTTTGGTCAAAAGTATTGCGAAAGTTTAGAGTCCTCCAATACAAGGGACTTGTGCACGTGGTACCGCGAAAGTTTAGAGTCCTCCAGTACAAGGGACTTGTGTTACTTAGGCCCGTAGCCCGATTTAACAAGGACCGTATCCTTTACACATAGTACTGCGAAAGTTTAGAGTCCTCCAGCACAAGGGACTTGTGTTACTTAGGCCCGTAGCCCGATTTAACAAGGACCGTATCCTTTCCAAAGATGGCATCAAAACAAGGAGTATACTTGACTCATCAAACAAGAGCTATTTATTCATGCTATCAAATACTTTCGTCAAACAAGCAAGCAAGATTTATCAAAACGAGTATAACATAGCTTTATCAATAATACCACTCACCTAGTTCTTCAGGTGCGAACTCAAAGCAATATCAAGGACCTACAATCACATGGCAAGTCACATTCTCAAAGCAAGCTCTATATACATGCAAATGATCTCGGCATGCATGCCAGATCTAAGTCAAAGACAAAACAAAACAAGCTGGGAGCTTAACCACTGCCCCCGTTTCTCGAAAACACACTGGGTACCGTCCAGGGCTAAGCCGAGGTCCCGTTATACAAAATCAGGAAAAACCTGGGTTTTCCTTTGAAGAACATGAAGAACATGACCATTGAAAGATGGATGCAAGCTCACAACTTGTTACAAAAATCTGAGTTTTCATGCCAAGAGTTCAAAATATGGACCTAAGTACCCATTCAAGAAGGTCATGCAAGAACAAACACAAAAACATGGTTTTCGTTCCAAACTCTTCGATCAAAATGGGACTTTGTTCAAGAACACATGAAAAACCATTTTCTCTTTCTAAAACCAACTTCAAAACGATGCATGACATGCAAAACAGATCCGATCATGCAATGCAGCTAGATATTCAGCAAGAACAACCAAAGGAGGTCAAGATTCTAACCTCAAAACTCGGATCTAACGGTTCAAGCCACAAAGATCAAGCTTGGAAGACTACTCTCACTCAAGAACTCTTCTTCCTCCTCTCTAGAGCTTCTCTCTCTAAAACAAAGATTTGAGACAAGAAATGATTTGTTTCAAGGTCTGTCGGCTGTCTTAACAAACAGCTCGGACACGTGGCATTACCGGGTTGGTTCAGCTCCAAAAAGGTGATTGATGGACAAGACAAGCCTCTGACAAAGCTTATGCAGCAAGCTCGGGTAAGACACATCGGCAACAAGATGACATCGGCCCAAAACAAGGATCCAACAACGGGATGGAAAAACATCGGCTAGGGAGGACGACGCTTGACTAAGCTGTGCCACACCTTGGCCGGGGTGCGCCACATCTCGGCCTAGGCCATACCTGCCTGCGGACAAGGTTCAAGTGCAAAACATCTCGGCAATGAATGCCCGAGGTGAAGATGGGGTTGAACAAGATCTCAAGATGGTTCTAAGTACAAAGGGTCAAAGGCGGACTAAGCTCAGGATGATCTCGGCTACACACACACACACTAAGCAAGGAACAAAATCATGCAAGCAACTTAAGCAAATCAAGCCAAGATAAAACCTTTAAATTAACATAAGCGGCAAGACCATGCAAGAATGTACGCAAATATGTCAAGAGCAAGGTGAGGGTTGTCACAGATCCGGAGTCAATTAATACAAAAGCATCTTGATTACATATAGAAATAGTACCTGGGACAACTGCGTTGGTATTCCGTGTATCGCTCGGAACAAGCGCAAAAACTCTCCCCTATCTCATGGTATCTCCGGTGGTAACAGATCTCATAGTATTTCCCGGTTTTGGAATTGATGAAGTGGAACTTGCAGCTATCTTGCCACTGTTCTGGTTACAATCTCTGGCCATATGCCCTTGTTTACCACATTTAAAACAAGCTCCTGACAGACAGTAACAAACTCCACGGTGCCTTTTGCTACAAATATTGCACATTGGAGATGTGTCTTGGGAAGAATTCGAGGTATTTGAGGAGCCTGTGTTTTGCTTTTTTGAAAATTTATTCTTTGAGAAGAAGCCTTGCCTTTTATTGTCTTTCCAATCAGTTGTGGACTTAGTTTGTCTAGCACCCCAATGTAGATTTCCAGCTTCAAGACATTTACCCTTTCTAAAATGTCACTTCGAAGCCCACCTTCAAAATGCCTCGCTTTCTTATAGTCAGTATCAATCACATGTGGTGCAAACCTGGCCAATTCAGTGAATTTGGCCTTATACTTAGCCACTGTCATGCTGTCTTGTTTAAGTTCCATGAACTCTGACACTTTCCTATCCCGAACGGATTGTGGGAAGTACTTGTCATAGAAAATTTCCAGAAATTTCACCCAGTCAACATCCTTGTGATTTTCACGCATTAACATCCACCATCTTCTTGCCTCGTCTTCTAGCATAAAGGTGGCTAGAAGCACTTTCTGTGTCTCCGAACACAGGAATACTTCAAACAATTTCTTGATGCCGAGAACCCATGCCTCGGCTTTCAACGGATCTAATCCCCCATGGAACTGTGGTGGTTTCATTTTCTTAAACTCTTTGGTGAGAGCTATTATTCAGTCATCATTCTGATTATCTGGCACGGGTGGTACCGGAGGTGGAGGTGGAGGATGTGGTTGCTGCCACTGTTGTTGCCACTCCTGTTGTTGCCTCAATGTTTCTGCCATTTCCTGAATCAACCTTTCCATTCTATCGATTCTGGCAGTAGAAGACTCCTCTATCTCATCACCTCTTGTTCTTACCATCTGATTAAACTTGCATTATACTTTATACAAAAGATTCACAAGTATGCATTTACTAGAGAGCATACATAGTCAAATAATTTGCAATGCAAGCAAATCACAAACTTATAGCACATAATTGTTCATATCAAAACATTTAAGCATATTCTCGATGCTTCCAAGTTCACATTTATCACATGAATGCATCCTAGATCTTTTCTGGACGCTTATTGCTCTTTTGGACAAGTGTGTGAGTTATTAACTCGTGCTTTGATACCACTCTGTCATGACCTGAACCCGCCCCCATGGGTTAAGGACATAATCGGCCAGTAATCCCGAGATTACCTACGGCCTCAAACCAAATCAGACCTAACTCGTCAGAGTAAAAGGGGCCAAACGGAAGCAAAATTTAAAACTTTGTCCATAGAGCTGTGCTTACATGGCACATCATAGCAAACCATACATATGCATATTAATAACTCACATCAGAAAATACAGCAGCATAAAGTTCTGTACAGACAGGATCATTTAAGCCTAAGTCAACCCATGAAAACTGTATACAGACGTATTCAAAGTCCTCGCCAATATGACAAAATGTAATTACATAGCAAAAGGGCGAAGACGAGTCTCGTGCATGAGAGATAAGGGCTGACTCTTCAAAACTTGGTTGTTTCACACAAAGTTCATTGAGGCTGGGTTTGGACCTCCCTTGGCTCACCTGCAGACACATGAATGAGCGTGAGCGAAAGCCCAGTGAATAATATCAAATAAAAAAATTATACAAACGGTATGTAGAATAACATGCTTCAAACGGCCTTGGACCTAATTCGTATTTCTATCTAGCATATATACACAAATCTAGGTCAAGTGACTGCGGTTCCGAACACATCATACGGCCTCGGGCCCAATTCATTCGTGACATACTGGCCTTTGGCCCATTTATCTTTCATTTATGTCAAACTGGCCTTTGGCCCATTCAGACTTTCATGTCAAACTGGCATTCGGCCCATTCAGACTTTCATGTCAAACTGGCCTTTGGCCCATTCATTCATGTCAAACTGGCCTTTGGCCCATTCAGACTTTCATGTCAAACTGGCCTTTGGCCCATTCATTCATGTCAAACTGGCCTTCGGCCCATTCATACTTTCATTTGTATCAAACTGGCCTTCGGCCCATTCTCATTTTCATTCGTATCAAACTGGCCTTCGGCCCATTCTCATTTTCATTCTTTAGGCATAGCAAATATTTGTCCATAATTCAAATTAACGAACTTATGAAACTTACATAAAAGTAAGCAATTGGACAAACAACATATTTCAGATATCTTTATTGAGATATTACTCACAGTGATCGGCTGATTGATTTGCCTTGGAGCTTGACCCTACACATCACATAACATATGGGTCATAACTGATTCAATCCGTTCCTTAATTCACATATTCCTCTTTAGGCTTCTTTCTTACTCTTATAATTCATTTACAATACTCAATGCATGCCTAAGAGTACTTAGAAGTGAAAGAGAATGAAAAACGAAACACAGAGTGCATTTTCAAAATTTTCAGAAGTAGGGTCCCTGCTCGAGCGTGGACTTCCTCGCTCGAGCGGACCCATGAGGCCTGCAAAAGTACTGGTTATGTCCAATTTCCGCTCGAGCGTGGAGTTGGGCGCTCAAGCCGAAGGCCTCACTACATAGCTCCCCGCTCGAGCGTTAACTTTCCCGCTCAAGCGGACATCAGGTCTGCAGAAAATACTGGGAGCTCGCATTTCACACTCGAGCGGTGGTTCTCCTGCTTGAGCGGACACCAAAATTTCTGGGTTTTCCAGAACATGTTCTTGAGTTTCAACTTGACATTCAAAGGCTTTAAACACATGATTTTGGTTCAAACTTTGCATATACAATGGTACAAACACCAAATTACAACATTAGGAAGCTCAATTCCAAGAATTACTTACATGCATGTTCCAAATTGACTCAAACTCATCACCAACACACTAAATTCAAACATTCAAAGCTCACACTTTCATGATTTGCACTTGCATGTAGAAGATACTCCTTATTCTCAACTTAATTGGTGAAGAGATGATCAAATACATGGACTTCATTCACATTCAACATGGATCACACAGTTTATGCTCAAACATGGAAATTTATAGCAATTTCTTACATACACGCACCTATTGACTTCAAATTCAACAAAAACAACTCAATTCATGACCTTTATCATCATTCAACCTTGAATTTATAAATTTACAACTAGAACTCATGGATTACTCACCAAGGAGCTTTAATCTTCCCAAACTATGGTCAAATCTTGAGTTGGTCTTCAAATTATTCAAGCTTCAATAATCAAACTTCAATCTCCTACACTCTCTTTCTCTAGCCAAACCTCCCTCTCTCTTCTTAGAGTTAAAATCAGGCAAATTGAAGTTAAAGAGGAGAATTGAGTGTGTAGTGCCCTTTTTATATAAGTTCCACTAATCGTAATGATTAATATTAAACAATTGAGCACTAATTCATTAATTTAATCTCATTAATTTGATCTGAATCAATTTTCAATTAAATTTTATCGTAGGCTCTAAAAATTATACCAACCACAATGGCGCAATCAATTTTAGTTTCTGTGGCCGATAAGGCCTTCAATTTAATTTCCAAAACAGATAATCAAACAGATATTCCTACGGTGAACAGATAGAAATTCAAAACCACATATTTTCACATAATGGCACACAAAATCATATTCACATTAAGGACCAATTAGCATAATAAGAGACAGGGTTATCACAACAGTGCGATGCGCTAAACAGTGCGAGTGCATAAGACAGTGCGAATGCGTTAAATAGTGCAATGCGCTAAACAGCACGAGTGCACAAGACTGTGCGAATGCGCGAAACAGCGCGAATGCACAAGACTTTATGAATGCACAAAACAGCGCGATAAAATGCATGCACAATGTAAGTAAGGTGCACAAAATAGTGTGATGAAATGCATGCACAATGCAAGTAAGGTGCACAAAATAGTGCCAATGCACATGACAGCGTGATACGCTAAACAGCACGAGTGCACAAGACAATGCGAATGCGCTAAACAGCACGAGTACACAAGGCAGTGAGAATGCGCTGAACAGCGCGAGTGCACAAGACAGTGTGAATGCGCAAAACAACGCGATAAAATGCATGCACAATGCAAGTAAGGTGCATAAAATAGTGCGATGAAATAGATAGTACAGTAGATGCAAATGTTGACATACTCCAACCATGCTGGAATCATGAGAGGAGGTGCGAAAACAAACAATTAGGAGCGTGCACAACGCAACCTAAGATAAATTCCAAACACACGGAAATCGTGTGAGGAAGGGGACACTCAAACCACGCTGAAATCGTGTGAGGAAGGGGACACTCAAACCACGCTGAAATCGTGAGAGGAGGTCCGAAAACAACCTTCCCAAGCGTGTATACAACGCAACCTGAGATTAATTCCAAACACGTTGAAATCGTGTGAGGAAAATGACACTCAAACCACGCTGAAATCGTGAGAGGAGGTCCGAAAACAACCCACCCAGGCGCGTACACAATGCAACTTGAGATAAATTCCAAACACGCTGAAATTGTGTGAGGAAAGAGAGAGGGAGAGAAACATAGTGACATATCCCTGTGTTTCAGAAAGAAGGAGAAACATAGGGACGTATTCCGGTGTTTCAGAAAGAAGGAGAAACATAGGGACGTATCCCGGTGTTTCAAAAAGAAGGAGTCCCTATGTTTTGGAAAGGAGAAACATAGGGACATATCCCCGTGTTTCAAAAAGAAGAAGAAACATAGGGATGTATCCCGGTGTTTCAGAAAAGAGAAACATAGGGACATATCCCCATGTTTCGAAAAGAAGAAGAAACATAGGGACGTATCCCGATGTTTCAGAAAGGAGAAACATAGGGACGTATCCCTGTGTTTCGAAAAGAAGAAGAAACATATGGACGTATCCCAGTGTTTCGGAATGGCTCAAGCATTGGAACGTATTCCAAATGCTCTTAACCGAAAAGGGAGAAACATATGGACGTATCCCGGTGTTTCGGAATGGCTCAAGCATTGGAACGTATTCCAAATGCTCTTAACCGAAAAGGGAGAAACATAGGGATCTATCCCGGTGTTTCAGAAAGAAAGAGAAACATAGGGACGTATCCCGATGTTTCAGAAAGAAGGAGAAACCTCTCAGCGTATCACACGTGAGAGAGGAAAGGGAAAACCTCTTAGCATATCACACACAAGAGAGGAAAGAAAAACCTCTTAGCGTATCACACGCGAGAGAGGAAAGGTATCCAAATGCGCACCAAACGCGAGAGGAGAAGGGTATCCAAACGCGCGCCAAACGAGAGAGAAGAAAGGTATCAGTCAAACTGAACCAGAACTTCTCTGAATGAACAGTACATACAATACCGTGCATGCATAAGAAAGGAACCTGATAGGTACAATACAATACAATGCATGATGTTAAGGAATGCAATAAACAGACAAAGCGGCGCTTCAGAAAGCACCTCAAGAGGTGAATGGTGGTGAACCACTCTGCTCTGACGAGGATCTCCCCTTTGTGTTCTTCGAACTCTTACCTTCAACTCGCAGTACAAAGGTCCTGAAATGCTGACAAGGAGCAACATCTGCTGGGGAAACCACAGATGCCGCTTTCCTTCCTGATCACATTCACAACTTTCCCTACTCTCCAACGGGGTGACAGACTAGGTTGGTTCAGTATCCAGAATCGAGGTGCATACCCGCACCTCAACCTATGGGGCTTCCATACAGATTTCAAGCCGGGGATACACCCCTGGGAATTTAAACCAGACTTTAGTCTCAGAAATTCCAAACCTTTGTGTTCTAGGCATCTGCCATTCAAACTCTAGTTTACACCGTCGCAATTGATCTCCTAGGAACTCATTGCAAACACAGCCAAGATGCCCTTGGCAGGGACTGGTACTCAGGGAGAGCACTTCTGATCGCGATTTTGGTACTAAAATAGTCAAGACAGTATTCTGTTCACTCTAAACACACAGCTCGTAACACAGCACTCGGTTTATTTGGCACATAGCTCATACAACGCATTGCTCACTTTGAACACACAGCTCATGACACAGTACTCAGTTTATTTGGCACACAGCTCATTCTAAACACACAGCTCATTCTGAACATATGGGAACACACAGCTCATTCTAAACATACGAGATGCAGTGACAGAGCTTGCAGAGGTTGAAACAAACTCAAATGCTCCAAATTTTTCCTCTTTTCTTTTACTTCGCAGTCTGGAACCCATATAGCTTCAGATAGGTCTTGACTTGGGTTGAACCCTGCAATTTTATTGAAAGAACAAATCTTGTTTTGCAGAAATGTGGAGAATGACACAGCACTCTGAGCATAAAAATATTTTTTTTTTTAGGATTGAAATGAGAAAAGGGTTCTCAACCGATTATTGAGCCTATAACTGACCACAACCAAAACGACTCAACAATGGAAAACAAAGGTAAAGCAACCTAAACACATCTATTGACACTCGAAACGACTCAAAACAAGAATCGAGACAGACAAAACAACACACACGACACTCAGACATGTTTTAAAGACAAGAGACGTCTCAGTTCGCGAGGAGCCAGTTTCTTCGGGTATTGTTTCCCACCCTTTCTCATTTGTGATTCTCACATCACTCGACCCTCAGGCTTGGTTTTTCTCTAAAAAATCCTTTTCTCACTTTTTCTCTCAACGTACACCTCTCTATTATTTAATCTCTCATTTTCATCCCTCCCTATATATGGTTGGCGGATAGATTAAAGGTTGTGGGCTCATGCCCAGCATATTCAGCTCACGGCTATTTCCTCCTGCGACGTCTGGTCGATGCCCTTGATGAGGGGATGAAATATCTTGATCCATTCCAATTCGTGCTTCGCACTTGGTTTGATACCTCATTGCTTGGAGGATATTAAGAGCTTTTAGTCCTTTTTTATTAGCTTCCGTTGTGCCCTATTCTGGCAAACATGCCTTTCTGGCAAGTATGTTGACAATGGGGAAAAGATAGAACACCTGACTCAACTGTGCCCCTAATTCATCATTTTGGCCATTTTTTTTGTTTTGGTTTTCTACTAAAACAATTTTGACTAATATGAGAGTTAGACTAACATACTTATTCGATTTTCTGATTTGAAATCATGCAAGTCAGGCTATGAGCACTGAAAATTTTCCTTTCTCGGGTCCAAGAAAAGGTCCAGTTTTGGAAAAATGGAATGATTTTCGAGAAAATTAGTTAACCTCATTAAAAATTCTCAAAACTGTTTTTACAAACGGCCACTGCTCGACCAACATAGAATTTACTCTTGAGATGCACAATCTCAGATCCAAAACAATGAAAAATTGCCCTTTGCTTGAAGAGAGATGCATGGCAACGGAAAGTTGCCCCTTGGTGAGTAGCACAGCAGCACACTGTATGGCAACGAAAAGTTGCCCCTTGTTTGAATGGCACCGCAGCACCCTGTAACCAGTCCTCATAATGAAGGTCACAACCGAACTCTCAGATACAGAGGTGACAAAGATGACTCGTTCAATCTCATGGACAGGACAGTTGAATTTGAAGTGTTTACGGTTGGACTTCAGAATGAAGTTGCCTACATATCCCAAACATGGGAATCAAGCCTTACGTAGTTCCGGGTTAAGGTACACTCGGGTATTAACCTCTCCTTTTGCGCTCTAACTTTTGCCAAGGCCGCCCTTCCGGGTTTTCAACCTTGCGAGCTATGTTCTTCTTTTATTTTCAATTCTTTTCATTCTTTTTTCTTTTCTTCTTTTTCTTCCCCCTACCCCCCCTTTTTTTTCTTCTTTTCATTTCTTTTTTATTTTCTTCATTTTTTATTTTTGTTCTTTTCTTTGCTCTAACTTTTGCCTGGGTCGCCCTTTCGAGTTTTTGACCCAGCGAGCCTCTCAAGGGTAAAAGTGTAGCTTGGTCCATTGTCATGACCCGAACCCGCCCCTATGGGTTAAGGACACAACCGGCCAATAATCCTGAGATTACTTATGACCTCAACTAAAACAAACGTAACTCAACAGAGTAAAGGGGCCAAACGGAAGCACAAATTTAAAACTTTGTCTACAAATCCGTGCTTATATGCACATCAAAACAAACCATTTACATATACGTTAATAACCCACATCAAAAGTACAATACCACAAAATTCTTTACAGACAGGATCACTCAAATTGAGTCAACCCATAATAGAATATATACAAATATACCCAAGCCCTCGCCAACATGACAAAATACAATATATATAACAAAATGGCAAGGATGGGTCTTATACGTGAGACACAAGGGCTGACTCTCCAAAAACCTTTGTTGTTCCTGACAGACTTCACTGGGGCTGGGTTTGGGCCTCCCTTGGCTCACCTATAAACACATGAATGAGCGTGAACGATAGCCCAGTGAATAATATCAAGTACAGAAGTTACATAACAATATGTAGAACAACATGCTCCAAACGGCCTTGGGCCCAATTCATACTTCTATTTAACATATATATATATATATATAACTATGCGAAATTCAATCAAGTAACTGTGGTTCTAAACATTCTGGCCTTCAGCCCATTTACTTATGTCGAAACGGCCTTCGGCCCATTCATTTCTGTCAAAATGGCCTTCGGCCCATTCGTTTGCGTCAAACGGCCTTCGGCCCACTCGTTCATGTCAAAACGGCCTTCGGCCCACTCATTCATGTCAAAATGACCTTCGGTCCATTCATATATGTCAGAACGACCTTCGGTCCGTTCATTTCTATCAAAACGACCTCTAGTCCACTTATCATTTTCAGAACGACCTTTGGTCCATTTATCATTATCAAAACGACCTTTGGTCCACTTATCCATTCATGTCAGACTTTTGTCCACAATCCCAATTAGCAACTCATAAAGCTTATAAGGAAATGCACAATTGGACATTGATAAGCTTTCAAATATCGATATTACTCACAGTGATCGGCTTGTGGATTTGCCCTGGAGCTTGACCCTACACATTCCATGAACACAAAAGGGTCATTAACAATTCAACCCGTTCCCTAATTCACATATTCCTCTTTAGGCTTTATCCTTATCTCATTAACTCATTTACAATGCTTAACACATGCCTAAGAGTGCTTACAAGTGAAAGAAAACGGAAAACAAAACACAGAATGAGTATACAAAATTTCAGAGAACAGGGTCCCCGCTCGAGCGGACCCTTAAGGCCTACAAAAGTACTGGTTGCATGAAAAATACGCTCGGGCGTGGAATAGAGCGCTCGAACGGAAGGCCTGTCAACAAAAACTCCCCGCTCGAGCGTGAGATAGCCAGCTCGAGCGGACATCCAACTCTGCAAAAAGTGCTGGGAGCACGATTTCTCCGCTCGAGCGGCCCTTCCCCTGCTCGAGCGGAAGTCAAAATTCTGGAAATTCCAGGTTGTGTTCTTCAGCTCCAGATCGATTTTCTAGCTACATTACTTGCATGCAATGGCTCAAATCTCAAATATAATCATACTAACATGGCACCAATGCAAGATTATAACATTATGAAGCTCAATCTCTTGATTTATCTACATGCATGTCCCAAAATATGTCAAACCCAACACCAAAATAGCAAACTCATGCATTCAAGCTCATATCTTCTCAAATTGTACATGCATGTGATGAATTAGCCACATTCTCAACTTAGATAACTCAAATGGTGATCAAAACATGAGTTTCCTTTAATATTTCACATGGATTATACACATTTGTGTTCAAACATGCAATTTCGAAGTAAGTCTTTACATGCATGCACCTATTAAGCTTCAATTCAACAAATCCAACACAATTTCATTTCAATCTCACTCTTGATCACCAAATTAGCTTGAACACACAAAATTACAAACTATAATCCAAGAATTGCTCATCTAAAAGCTTTGATCTTCTAAGCTCAAGTCAATTCTTGAGCTAAATCTTCAAATTCCAAAGATTGGGCCAACAATTACACAATTCTCTCCTCCCCTGTCTCTACAGCCTTTTTGAGTCCCAAGTTCAGCCAAATTAGGTGAATAAGAGAGAGTAGGGAGTATAGAGGCTTACAACAAAACCCACTAAGGCCAAATAATATTAATAAAGTAATTGAGCTCTAATTTATCAATTAAGTCGACTTAATCTGACCCGAATCAATTTTTCAATTAAATTTCACCGTAGGCTCTAAAAATTACGCTAATCACAATGGCGTAATTAATTTCAGGTTCTATGGCCGATAAAGCCTTCAATTTAATTTCCAAAACAGATTATTCAAACAGATATTCCTACGGTGAACAGATAAAACTTCAAAATCACATATATTCATATAATGGCACATAAAATCATGCTAAACACATAATCATACTCAAATTAAGGACCAATTAACATACTACGGAACAGGGGTATCACATCTATGCCAAATGGTTTTTGAGATCTCAAAGCCATTTGAATCCAGGAGAATGGCTACTATACGCTGATGATGTATGAGTCCATCCAATGGGGGGCTGAATTTTCCCTCAGTGTTGTGGATAGGAACTCGGTTGTCTTTCAGCAATACTTTTTTCTTTCATCCCTTATGGGATTCGGCATTCTTGCCGACCTTCATTAGGCTGAGGAATGTTCCAATTTTTGACTCTTCGAGCGCATCTGGCATTTCTGTGCCCCTAGTTCAAGGGCTGCTTCTAATCTAGCTTCGTAGGCTTCCTTTTGATCATATCTGATCTTCTTGCCCCTAGTTCGAGGGTTGCTTCTGATCCGGCCATACAAGCCTCACATTGTGGTTGACCGTTGAACATTCTGAATTAAGGTTCAAAGTTTGAAAGCGAAGGGGAGTCGGGTCTCGAGGCTGAGAGCGATCCTAAGCTGCACAATCTCAAGAGCGATTCCACACAGGTCTTCGCGGGACGGCACAAAACATTTTTTGAAATCTTTTAAAAAAGCGACTAATCGCTCACGTGGGAGACCATGTAGAACCAATCTAGATCAAGCCAGGATCCTTCTCAGTACTCATATTAACAAGCATGATCTCATTCATTAAGGGCTTAGCATGCCTCTCTTTCTCTCAGTTTGACCAGATTTTGCAAAACCTGAGGAATTCCTTCCTCTTTGTTTTCATCACAATGTTCAAAACGTTTTGAAAAACTTACGTCAATGCAATAATTTCAAGGCATAGAAGAGCGGGTAAAATGCACTGCCGTTTCATTCTAAACTTGCTGGCACAACAGGCTCAAAGTAGAAATAAGCACAAAAACATGAAAACTATTGCTGTTTCATTCAGATCTTCTGGTGTAACTAGCTCCATGGCAAAAATAAACTCAAAAGAAAGCGAAAAGACAAACACAAAACAAAATAATGATATCCGAGGTAACACCCCCAGAATCACTCGACTCTTATACAACAGGACTGACTCGATACAATAAGATAGACCCAACTGACTGAGTACAAAAAGACTGACTATATACAACACGACAAGACTGACCTAAATACCCAAGTCAGAAAGTACAAAACTAGCATTCGTAAATGCTCAAGACAATACGTGCCATACGCCACATCTGGAGTAAACTGAGCGCCGCCCGCAGGTGGTTCATCCCCCGATCATATACTCGTATTATCCCCCAAGTTCACTGATCCAGTGACGATAGACTTTACTGAGCTTGGCGGGATGATGACCTTATTGTCAATCAAATCCTGTACTTCACGGCGAAGACAAAAGCAATTGTCGGTGCTATGGCCGGTTTGTTGATGGTATGCATAGTACGGGGTACCATCATGCTTAGCTGGAAAGGGATTCGGGAGAGGCCGAGGCTCAAGAGGTTTGAGACGACCTTTTTCAACAAGGATTTGAAGAGCCTTGGACAGAGGCATATAGAGGGCATGGAAGACCCTGCGGCCTCGAGGTAGATAGTTTGAAGTTTTGGGGTTTGGATTGGATGCTTTAGCAAAGGGGTCGACAGGTGCAGGCTTGGTTTGCAGATCTTTCCCGAGTGTAGGTTTAGAGTTAAAAGGATCGTTTCTGGTATGACGACCTTTCTCCTAATTTTTCCCTTGGCTCGAACTGCCCTCATTTTGAGTAATGAAAGTGTCATCCGCAGTTTTTGCAATAACTGCGAACACTTGCTGTTTGTTCAGTCCCTCGGCTTTCAAAGCTTCAACAACCCACAGGAGTTGTTCATAGGGATCAATATCTGTCTCTACCTTGTTCTTACCACTTGTCTCAGCTTGGTCGAAGGTTTGGGTCGCTACATCAGTACGAAGCTTGGTTGTTGCCGACACGTTATTGCCCGAACTTGGGATGGCTTCAGGTTGGCTGAGTTCAATTACAATTCGCCCCAATAGTGGGGGCTCTTCTGGCATGAAATTTTCAGCATGTGATATGGTCGATGGCGGAACCGACATTCCGAAGGCTAGATTAGCCATAGATCTCTGAAGATCGCCAATCATTCCCATCAGCTTGAAAGTAGTGGGCTCACGAATTTGAAATGATTGGGGTTCGAAGACCGGATGTGCGGTAGGTGCCCCAGATGGGCGTTGCATTTCAACATCGGTCTTACTCTGCATGGTGATTCCCTGGTTTAATGCCGCTTTCATGACCACAATTTCTTCTGAATTCTGCGTCATCATGAGTTTGCTGAACTGAATAGAGGTGATGTGACTGGTGACTAACGGATCAGATGGACCGGTGAGCCTTGACTGGCCTTTCTCTGCCTTGCCTCAGCGAAGGAAAACACTGGATGCTCTAAATTGAATCACTGACTTGACAAAGTCTATCAACAGAGGTTCAATGCACCCAGGGTATATCGAAGCCTTCTGAAGCTATAGTTCCGCGACTACCTTGTAAAAGAAGAAAATAGACAGTATCTTAGCCTGACTCCACCAGAACAGATATAAGTAAAGCTGAATGACTGCACTCTCTACTGAATTCTGTCCAAAACTCTGCCTGTGAACTGATACCCTTAGGTAAAACTGATTCCCCCAAAATACTGATGCCCTCGGGTCTGATACCCAGACTTGCAAACTGTTACATACATTCCTGTAGAGGCACACTCTAAAAGCACATAACAAGCAAATGAGAGCCAAAACACCTCTATGTTAGGGTAGGGTTTCCCTGTCCTATTTTGTCAGGAGCTAGGGTTTCACTATGCACGCAGCGGTTTCAAACAACCTATAATCGGGTAAGCAACCTGTTCTAGCTTTGGAATGGTCACTATGGATTTCGAATATGCACTAGGTCGAATGGTCAAAAAGAGTGCCCCGGTAAAAATCGAGGTTTGTGTTCCCATCGTGGCAGAGCCCGCAACCGGTCAGCCTTATGGCACGCTTCTCAAAGCAAGCCTCCGGCAAACCGTTCAGGAATAGCATATGAAAAACACGGTGTCCTAGGCGCACCAATGCAAATGCAATGCAAAGAGACACATAAGTGTAAACAAAACAAGATATCATGAGTTCGAGTCAAGTTCTCTAAGTCCCCAGCAGAGTCGCCAGAAACTGTAGGCGTGCCCGAGGACTCCCGAGCTCCACGCTATGAAGGCGCAAAATCTCGTTTTGTTCTCTAGCTACTATAGTTCGGACTCAATGTCACGGTTTTGAATCTAATCTCGCAAAGTGCAATGCAAGACCAATAAATCACCAATGAGTCCAAATCCGGCAAATTGTTTTGGAAAATTGATTTTTATAAAGAAGTGCCAAACATGAACTGCTTTGTCAGATACAGAGCCGCCACCTAAATAATTTATTTTGGGGAAATTTAGGAAACCCTGACTCGTGCCGAAGGCCACGTGTCCATCATCACCAAAGTTGTCTCAGCTCGAGAACTTGGGTACGAGAGGGGAAGGTCATGCAATGAGCACCCTCGCTCGCCCGATCAAAGATCGGCCTTTACTAACATGATATCTTGTTTTTGAAAACACATGTGCTCTTATTCTGGTTAATTAGCTAATCTTACTACGTGATGCGCACAGCATACAAGTATAGACTAGATCGCCTAATTTGGAACAAAACATTGCATGTTCGTTTGTGAAAATGGTTTGAAGTTTGCTACTCGCAAGTAGGCTAAATTCGGGATTCGTTAAATTGTTCCAATTCAAGTAATCCAACCTTCACCCACAGGCATTCAGGCAGTTATATCAAATAAGCAGTTAGCCTCATGGTAAGCATGCTAACATGGCAATCAACAACACACATGCAGTATGCTAAAGCGTAAACACTCACAGTGTACTCCGAGCCAAAAAAGAGAACTAGTTAGAAATCATGCATGATCCTAGTTCATGTTAAGATGGCTAATGCAACACATGCGAAAATGCAACTAAGATAGGCTCGGCTATTCTAAGAAATGGCATATGAAGTGCAACTTGATACATGTACTCAACTTGGAATTGAAATACAATGCAGTTAGTATAATGTGGCGAGCCCGGTGCATGCACAATAGATGAATGATGCACGCATGCAAGCATAAGGTATGCTAAATGAAATATACCCTAAAACTAACTATCGTAAGCGGTTAAGTAAAAAGGAGAAAAAAATGGGGGTTGGAAGACATGCATCACACACACGCACGCTTATTACAAGAATATGCCCTCTCGACGGAGGGGCCGAATAAAAAAGCTAACTAGCTAATCTAAGCTAATTAAACTAATTAACTAATCCTAGTTAACTAATTATTACAAAACAAATTGAAATAGCTAAACGCATTAACTATTAAAGTACAATACGAATGCTTAATCTAGCTAAGTAAATAAGCTAAATAAAGTAGTAAAACATGAGGTTCTCAGAGGGAGAAGACTGGATGCATGCTCGGTCGCCTTGTTAGGAAATTTGTCGCGATGCCCCAATTTGCCTCTGTTTGCAATTGTTTCCAGAACACTGCACACAACTCCAGAAAGCTGAAACTCCATCATGGAAACTTATGGGAGGGCTGCCGACCAGTTGTTGAGGAAGGAGACCACTTGCCAACCACTTTCTGTGCTGAAAAACCAGAAAAAGTGGTCGGCCAGCTAGTAATACTAGTCGGCCGACCAATTGTTGCTGCTAAATTCCAGTTTACTGTAACAGAGAGCAAGAAAGGGCATGGCAATGTATTTGCAAGATATGTGTGCACAACCACCCTCCCTATCATGTCATGAACTCAAGGGAGTGCGGTTCTCGACCCTCGGGCCACCAATTGCGCATTTCAATGCATGATGGTCCAGAGGTGAAGTTGCACAATTCAATATGAAATGAATGCACAAGTAAACACATAAAGCCTAAAACTCTATCATGTATGATCAAGAGCGTCGGCGACTGAGAATTGAGGCACGTTTCATCACTTCAAGTATGAAACGTCCCTCGTTTCTCGTGCTCAGATTAACACTTAATCCAAACAACAATGCAACACATAACATGGCATGCTCAATGCAAACAACAACTTAGCATACTCAATGCAATATGACATGATCAACTTGACAAAGTTAATGACATGTGAACAATGCTAATGCATGCATGCACAATGCAATGCTACAAGGGCAACTTAGCAATGTTAGGAACATGCATACTCGATGCAAAGAAACAACTTGGCATACACAATGCAAATAATCACATGGCATGCACAATGCAGTGTGAAATGAGATACTTAATGCAATGAACAATAAGCATGTGAACAACATGTAAACAAACATGCTAAATGGACTTAAACCAAAAGGGGGTAGACCTCAGTCATGCCCAAATCAGTGGCCATTGGTGATAAAATTAAGGCACATGAAGCATATACAAAGCATGCACATGCAATGGCCCATCAACGATGCCTAAGAGCACAACTCTCAAGAGTGCTCAAAGAGACAAAAGTGGAAGTGTAACAACACTAAGTGCACTGAAATTAAGTAAGAAATGATGCTAAATCATTCAAACAAAGCAAGTATGGCATGCAAGAGTCCTAAAGCATGAAGGCTAATAAAGAGGACTACAAAGGAGGCATGCAATACATGGCACAAAAGCATGAACCAATCATGGACAGAGCTCAAGTAGGTCAAAACAAAGACCTAAACATGCTGAGATGAGGGCTCAAATACCTAGGCAAGATGACATACATGCTAGGCCACAAACTAGGCAACCATGCTCAACACTCAAAGGCACTTAAAGAGTGAATGAAGTGGGAATATGGCAATGCTATAAGCTTTGAAATGAAGTATTAAATGATGTCAAATCATCTAAATAGCTCAAAGATAGCATGCATGAGTCAACAAAACACAAAGTTAGCGAGGCCAATTGCACTATAGTTATACAAAGCATGAAGGATATGGCAAAGGCAACCCAAAATAGTCGTAGAACATGTCAAAATGATACTAAAACATGCATAGAAGGAAGCCAAAACAAGCTAGCATGAAGGGCATAAGGCATGATGTATACAAGGCAAATAAGGTGGATTACACTACACCTATTAGGACCAAGCATGGAATGACTTATGCAACAAAAATTAGAGTTATATCATGGCATAATAACCCCCAAAAAAACATTGAAATGATAGCTCGCAAGCTTAGGCATGAAGGCATACGCAATGACCCATGTTAAGGCATAAAGGGGCCAACCCTCCAACGCATTGAATGAGCAAAAAATGCAAGTGCATGACCATGAAACATGGACTGAAATCACATAATAAATGATGCCAAATCATTCAAATAGTTCAAGTAATGCATGCTAGTGGACTTGATGAACAAAGCTAGCAAGCTAGAATGAACCAAGGCTATACAAAGCAAGTCATGCATGGCCAAAACAACACAAATCAGAGCTAAAGCATGTTAAAACATGGACAAAAGCTTCTTTAAGTTAAGCCAAAAGCATGCTAGAATGACATGTTAAAGCATGATGCATGTTAGGCTAATTCATGGAATTGTATTACAAGTGCTAGGAGCATGCAAAGGCCAATCAAACCAAACCTTGACATAGGTATGACATGGTAAAACATCACCTAAAACATGCTGAAATGGACTCCAAGCAAGCTAGAGCTAGTGTGTGTGATTTACACTACAAGTGTATAAACCATGCATGGTGTGACCAAGCCAAGCAAAAATAGTGGTATGCCACAGCAAAATAATCACAAATACATGCTAAGAACAAGCTAACACAAGCTTAACAAACATGCTCACACATGAGGCATTCAAGACAAGTATTGAAGACACAAGGAGAGGGGATGACCCTCTCCTTTTTGGGACCTTACAACACCATCCCCACCACTGAAATCCCTCTGGATTTTAGTGGTGAGAAGGCCAAAACAAGGTGGTCCCAAAAGCTCACAAAGAAGGCACAAAAGCAAGGCCAAACAAGGCCTAAGATGGGGTAAACAACCCCAAACACAAAAGTCATCTTAAACAAAGATTTTAAGCACCAAAATTTAGAACTTTTTGTAGTTAAGAGTTAAGCTCAAAACAATATGCAAATAGGGCTAAGAGCTTAAGCAAGAATGGGGGTTTAAAAGGTTAAAAACTCACCCTAGAAGACCCTCTTTAAAGCTGCAACTCCAACTACTTCTTTGAGCTCAAACCAATCCAAGAACTCCAAAAACAACCTCAAGAAGTCTCAGTAACACAAGGATGGTGTTTGAGTGTGTGTTTGTGTACAAAAGTGAGACAAAAGTACACTTTTAGGCACAAAACAAGAGCAAACAAGGAAGAATATATACAAGTCTATATCTATCTCTCAAGCCTCAATTTTTTGAACCTAGAGGAGGGAGGAGGAGTCTCCCTCTTATAGAGAGCAAAAGCTAAAGCTTCTCAAGGAAGCTAAGCTTCAAGGCCATCCCTCCATACACGTGTATGGAGGATGGCTTCAGTGCCCTCCAACTGTGCCAGCTAGAGAAAAATATCTCCAAAAAGGTGCCAAAAAGTAGCCGACCACTTGAAGTGGTCGGCTAGCTACTTAAAGTGGTCAGTCGACCACTTCAAGTGGTCTCCCAGAACAAAAACTGGTCAGCCATAGGTGGGAGAAGTCTACACACTGAAAGCAAGGTGGTGGTATGGTGGCCAACCAGAAAATGTGGCCCAAAGACCAAGAAAACCAGTTATCCAACCAGAAAACTGGCTGGCAGGAGGAAAAGTGGTCTCAAAGGGGAAAAACTAGTCTCCCACCCTTGTACCACCTTCCAAACAAGGAAAACAAGGTTTGTACCAAAAACAAACCAAAACGAATGCAAGACGAGAGATCGAGAGGCAAAGCACGCGGCTGAAAGCCTCGAAAACTAGTCTACGGGCATCAAAAGTGGTATATGACCACAAAAGTGATCTCCCAGACCACAGTGTTCCTCTAGGCAGAGGCAACAAGGTGTGGTTCAAAAACCACGCCAAACGGAGAACGTTAAGCAGTCCCGAGACAAGGCGCGCGGCCGAAGGCTCCAAAAATCGGGAACTAGTCTCCAAACGGAAAAAGTGGCCTACGACCACAAAAAGTGGTCTACGGCCACAAAGAGATGGTCTACAAGACCTCTCCCTCCGGAAAGAGAAAACAAGATTCGGTTCACAAACCGAGTCAAAGCACAAAGAGTTCAGAGGCCCGAAGGCAGGGTCTCAGCCAAACCTCCGAAACCTTAAAACGAGCACAACATGCACTATCACTGAGCGCTTAATCGATGACGTCTGAGTCTTAAGGTTGGTCAAAAATAGGGTGTCTACAGTGTTCATTTTTGTCTAAATATTCTTTGTAACTGGAATCGGCTCCTGGGTTACATAATATAATGGCCGAAATCCCGCCCTTTATTTTCTTTGGGCGGGCATATTTACAATTCGAAATGAATTCCTGTTGCGCTCCAATAAATTCCCGCCAATGTTTTAAATATTGTGGGGCCACATCATCGATTACATTATAGAAAGCATTGTCATTGTGGTCCCACAAATCGATGTGGCCGGAATAATAATTATGTGGCCCCAATGAACGGGCCCAACATGTTTTTCCAATCCTAGATGGGCCTTCAATTATAATGCTTTTGGGCCTATGAGATCTTTGGGCCTCGTCCTTGATATTTTCTGCAACCCATTGTTGTATATCTACTGGGACGACCCACACCATTTCTGCAAATTGATGAACGTACGGTAATGGTGGAATAAATGAAATTCTGTCATAATTAGAGGACAATTTGTCGTAATTTAACCAATAGCATTTTGGATCGACGTTTCTTGTAATTCAATCAGTGGGACCAGACGTATGGCCCACGTGAGGTTTTCTTGTTGCATCCTGTGCCATCTGTCAATATGGGTCGTAAATGTCTTCTGTGCCATACTTAGTATATGTACACGCTTGTAGCGTCGTGTACTTAACTGTTCTTCCAATTTACAACAGTTAACGTTGACCCATGTCACGGTCAATATTTTACGCCTATAATTTATTAAGAATTTACTGGGAATTTACTTAGTAATTTATTGAGAATTTACTAGGAATTTAATCTGTAATTTACTGGGAATTTATTGGGAATTTAATGACTAATTTACCAAGAATTTACTTGAAATTTACTCGGTAATTTACTGAGAATTTTCTTGGAATTTACTGCATAATTTATTGAGAATTTACTAAAAATTTCTTGGAAATTTACTAAGTAATTTACAAGTAATTTACTGAGAATTTACTTGGAATTAACTGCATAATTTACTGAGAATTTACTGGGAATTTACTCGGAATTAACTGAGTAATTTACTGAGAATTTAATGGGAATTTACTGAGTAATTTAATGAGAATTTACTAAGCAATTTAATGAGAATTTACTTGGAATTTACTGAGTAATTTCCTGAGAATTTACTGGGAATTTACTCTATAATTTCCTGAGTAATTTACTGAGAATTTACACGTAATTTACTATGTAATTTACTGCGCAATTTACTGAGAATTTACTCGAAATTTACTAAGTATTTACAGAGAATTTACTGGGAATTTACACAGTAATTTAATGAGAATTTACTGGAAATTTACTGAGTAATTTACTAAGAATTTACTGAGAATTTACTAGGAATTTACTGAGTAATTTACTGGGGATTTACTGGGAATGTTCTAAGAATTTACTGAGTAACTTACTGAGAATTTACTAGGAATTTATTGGGAATTTACTGCGTAATACACTGGGAATTTATTGCGTAATTTACTATGAATTTACTGAGAATTTACTAGGAATTTAATCAGTAATTTAATGGAAATTTATTGAGAATTTACTGAAAATTTTCTAAATAATTTACTGAGAATTTACTGGGAATTTACTCGATAATTTACTGAGAATTTTCTTGGAATTTACATCGTAATTTGCTGAAAATTTATTGAGAATTTACTGAGTAATTTACTAGTAATTTACTAAAAATTTACTGGGAATTTACTAGGTAATTTCCTGAGAATTTACTAGGTAATTTCCTGAGAATTTACTTTTAATTAACTGCATAATTTAATTAGAATTTACTGGGAATTTATCGAGTAATTAACTGAGAATTTACTAAGAATTTACAAAGTAATTTAATAAGATTTTACTGGGAATTTGCTGAAAATTTACTAGGAATTTACTCGAGAATTTACTAGGAATTTACTTAGTAATTTACTGAGAATTTAATAGGAATTTACTGAGTAATTTACTGAGAATTTATTGGGAATTTAATGAGTAATTTACTGAGAATTTAGTTAGTAACTTATTGAGAATTTACTGGGAATTTACTAAGAATTTACTAGGAATTTACTAAGTAATTTACTAGAAATTTATTGAGTAATTTAATAAGACTTTACTGGGGAATTTACTGATTAATTTAATGAGAATTTATTGGGAATTTACTTAGAATTTACAGGGAATTTTCTTAGTAATTTACTGAGAATTTACTGAAAATTTACTGAGTATTTATTGGGAATTTACTAAGTAATTTATTGAGGATTTACTGGAAATTTCTTGGGAATTTAATGAGTAATTTACTGAGAATTTCATGGAAATTTGCAGAGTAATTTAATGAGAATTTACTTAGAATTTACTAAGAATTTATTAAGTAATTTGCTAAGAATTTACTGGGAATTTACTGAGTAATTTACTAAGAATTTACAGAGAATTCGTTGGGAATTTACTGAGTAATTTACTGAGAATTTAATTGGAATTTTCTGAGTAATTTAATGATAATTTAGTGGGAATTTACTGAGTAATTTAATGAGAATTTACTTGAAATTTACTGAGAATTTACTTAGTAATTTGCTGAGAATTTACTGCGAATTTACTGGGAATTTACTGAGAATTTATTCTATAATTTCCTAAGTAATTTACTGAGAATTTACTGGAAATTTACTACGTAATATACTGAGAATTTACTAGGAATTTACTGAGAATTTACTTAGAATTTAGTGGGAATTTACTAAGTAATTTACTGAGAATTTATTAGAAATTTACTTAGTAATTTACTAGGAATTTAATGAGTAATTTAATGGGAATTTACTAGGAATTTACTGAGAATTTACTAGGAATTTACTGAGTAATTTGCTGAGAATTTACTGAGAATTTATTGAGTAATTTCCGGAGAATTTAATGGTAATTTACTGAGAATTTACTGGAAATTTAATGAGTAATTTGCTGAGAATTTATTGAGAATTTACTTGGAATTAACTGAGTAATTTACTGGGAATTTACTGAGTAATTTAATAAGACTTTACTTGGAATTTACTGATTAATTTAATTAGAATTTACTGGGAATTTATTTAGAATTTACAGGGAATTTCCTCAGTAATTTATTGAGAATGTACTGAAAATTTACTGGAAATTTACTGAGTATTTATTGAAAATTTACTAGAAATTTACTGGGAATTTCCTGAGTAATTTAATGAGAATTTACTAGGAATTTAATGAGAATTTAATGAGTAATTTACTGAGAATTTAATGGGAATTTACTGAGAATTTACTGAAAATTTACTGAGTAATTTAACGTGAATTTACTTGGAATTTACTGAGAATTTGCTCAGTAATTTTCTGAGAATTTACTGAGAATTTATTGGGAAATACTGAGTAATTTTTTGAAAATTTAATGGAAATTTTCTGAGTAATTTAATGAGAATTTACTTGGAATTTACTGAGTAATTTAATGTGAATTTACTTGGAATTTATGGAGAATTTGCTCATTAATTTGATGACAATTTACTGGGAATTTACTAAGTAATTTATTGGGAATTTACTCTATAATTTCCTCAATAATTTACTGAGAATTTACTTGAAATTTAGTGGGAATTTACTGATAATTTACTAAGAATTGAATAATTAATTAAATTGAATTTACTGCAAATTTATTGAGAATTTACTTAGAATTTACTGAGTAATTTACCTGGAATTCACTGAGTAATTTACTGGGAATTTACACAGCAATTTAATGAGAATTTACTGGAAATTTACTGAGAATTTACTGAAAATTTACTGAAAATTTACTGGGAATTTATTGAGAATTTACTGGAAATTTACTGAGAATTTATTAGGAATTACTAGGAATTTACTGAGTAATTTACTGGGAATTTACTACGTAATATACTGAGAATATACTGGGAATTTAGTGGAAATTTATTGAGAATTTACTGGGAATTTAATTTGTAATTTAATTAGAATTTACTGGGAATTTACTAAAAATTTACTGGGAATTTACTCGGTAATTTACTAAGAATTTACTTGGAATTTACTATGTAATTTACTCAAATTTACTTAGAATTTTCTGAGAATTTATTGAGAATTTACGGGGTAATTTATTGAGAATTTACTTGGAATTAACTGCATAATTTAATGAGAATTTACTGAGTAATTTATTGAGAATTTACTGGGAATTTACTCAAGAATTTACGGAGAATTTACTGAGTAATTTACTGAGAATTTAACAGGAATTTACTGGGAATTTATTGAGTAATTTACTGAGAATTTAACAGGAATTTATTGAGTAATTTACTGAGTAATTTACTAGGAATTTACTGAGTAATTTAGTGGGAATTTACTGTAAATTTAATGAGTAATTTACTAAGAATTTACTTGGAATTTAGTTAGTAATTTACTGAGAATTTACTGAGTAATTTACTAGGAAGTTACTGGAAATTTAGTAAGTAATTTACTGAAACTTTACTGATAATTTACTGAATAATTTAATATGAATTTGCTGAAAATTTACTAATTAATTTAATTACAATTTACCGGGAATTTACTAAGAATTTACTCGGAATTTGCTGAGTAATTTACTGAGAATTTACTGGAAATGTACCGAGTCTTTATTGGGAATTTACAGTGTAATTTATTGAGAATTTATTCTGAATTTACTGAGTAATTTACTGAAAATTTACTAGGAATTTCCTGAGTAATTTAATGAGAATTTACTGGGAATTTAATGAGAATTTACTGAGTAATTTAATGAGAATTTACTGAGTAATTTACTAGGATTTTAATGAGAATTTACTGGGAATTTAATGGGAATTTTCTGAATAATTTACTAAGAATTTACTGAGAATTTACTGCTGTAGACCGCCTGAACTCCGCTCCGCGCGCAAGGGCGCGAATTGTAGTTCTAGCTACTACAGTTCGGACCCTTGTCACGGTTCTAAATCTAATCTTACAAAGTGTAATGTAAGACTGATAAATCACCAAAGAGTCTAAATCCGGCAAATCGTTTTGGAAAATCGATTTTAATCAAAAAAACGCCAAACATGGACTGCTTTGCCAGATTTTAGAGTCGCCACCTAAATATTTTGTTTTGGAAAATTTAGGAAACCCTGACTCGTGCCTAAGGCCATGTGTCCGTCATCACCAAAGTTGCCTTGGTTCGGCAACTTGGGTACGAGAGGGGAAGGTCCTGAAATAAGCACCCCCGCTCGCCCAATCAAAGATCGGCCTCTACTAACATGATATGTTGTTTTTATAAACACATGCGTTCTTATTCCGATTTATTAGTTAACCTTACTATGTGATGCACGCAGCATACAAGTATAGACTCAATCACACGGATTGGAACAAAACAACTCATGTTTCTTTTTTAAAGTGGTTTGAAAGTGCTACTTACAAGTAGGCTAAAGCGCAGATTTGCCACCCTCAAGTGGGCTTAGAAAAACATGATTTTGCCACTTTAAGTGGGCTTAAAACTCACAATCATCGAGTTGTTCCAATTCAGGCAATCAAGCCTCCACCCACAGGCATTCATGCAGTTATAGCAACTAAGCAATTAGCCTCATGGCAAGCATGCAATCATGGCAATCAGTTGCACACATGCAAGGATGCTAAAGCATAAACACTTACAGTGTCGAGCCAAAAAAGAAGCTAGTTAGTAATCAATGCATGATCCTAGTTATGTTAAATGCCAAATGCAACACATGAAAAAATGCAACTAAATAGGCTCGGCTATTCTAAGATGGCATATGATTTACAACACTTGATACATGTATTCAAATAGGTATTGAAATACGATACAGTTTGAATGATGCGCCGAGCCCGGTGCATGCAATACGAATGAATGATATACGCATGCAAAGCATAAGTATGCTAATTGAAACATACCCTAAAACTAACCATCAAAAGGGAGAAAGGCGTGAGGTTGGAAGACATTCACACACACACGCACACTTATTACAACATTTGCCCTCTCAACGGAGGGTCCAAATAAATAAGCTAAGCTAACTAAGCTACTTATTTACAAACCAACTAATTAACTAAGCTATTCTAGCTAATTAATTACAACACAAATTGAAAACTAGCTATGCTAAGATAATTTAAAATATTACAAAGCAAATATTCTAATTAACTACAATTAGCTAGTAAAGCGGTAAAATGGCCTCGCGGGCGAGGGAGGCATGCATGCTCGGTCGCGTCCTCCTGGAAATCCACTACCATGCCTCATGATGCGTCTGTTTGCACTCTTTTGGACTTCTGAAAATTGTGCCAACTTCCAAGATGCTTCTGATCCACCTTAGGAACATGCTGAGGGATGGTTGGCCAAGAGCGATGGCCATCGGCCAAAGTTGATGGCCATCGGCCACTTCTGATAGCCGATCGGCAGTCTTGGTGGCCAGTCGACAGATTTAATGGCCGGTCGGCCACTGCTTCCTGCAATTTCTCCTTTTGCTGCAACAGAGCACAAACAGAGGCATGGCAGTGTATTTGCAAGAAAATGTGTATGCAACAACACTCCTTATCATGTCTCAAGCTCAAAGGGGTGTAGTGCTCGGCTCTCGAGTCATTAATCACGCATCTCAATGCATGATGGCCAAAGGGTCAAGCTTGCACAATGTTGATGAATGCACAAACATCACATAGGACTCGATGAACCTCCACCTTATCATACATAATAAAAGGTGTCGGTGACCTAAGGAATGAGGCACGTTTCATCACTTTAAGTATGAAACGTCCCTCGTTCCTCATGTTTGGATTAACGTCCGATCCAAACACAATGTAATGCAACACACATGCAAACAACATGCTATCTATCAATGCTAGAATGGCACTCATGAGGTTCCATCATATAAGCAATGCATGCATGGCATGTTTGGAGGCTAAAGCATCAAAGCAAGTAAAGAACATCATACAAGAGGCATGCAAGACAATGCTCAAATGGCCAAACCAACCCCAAACGAGTCTTATGCATGCCAAATAGTGGCCAAAATGAATTGAGATGATGGTTTGAAAGGCAAGAAAATGATGCTCATGCAATGGCTCACAAACAAGGCATAAAGGTACAACTCTCAAGAGCACTTAAAGAGTGAAAAACATGAAAGTGTGAAAACACTATATGCTTTGGAATAGCATGCCAAATGATGCCAAAACATGCAAATACATCAAGCCAAGCATGCAAGATACCTCAAAACTCAAAGCTATTCAAGGCTATTGCACTACAAGCATGCATAACAAGCATCATATGACCAAGAAGCCTCAAAACAGAGCTAAAGCATGTTAAAACATGAATAAAAACTTGCTGGAGTGGAGCCAAAATATGCTAGAATAATGGGCCAAAACACCAAGTATACTAGGCTAGTGAGCAAGGTTTACACTACAAGTGTAAGAAGCAAATGAGGGATGCTCTAACCAACAAAAAATAGAGTTGTATCATGGCAAAATAAGACCAAAAACACACTAAGATGGTAGCCCAAAAGCTTAGGCAAGCTTGCATACAAATTGGCTCATGATTGAGGTATAAAGCATAACCCTCCAAAAGCATTGAAAGAATGAAGCACATGAGGGTATGGCAGTGTAATATGCTCTGAAATCATATATCAAATGATGCTAAATCATGCAAATAGCCCAAGCAATGCATGCTAGTGGACCCAAAACACAAAGCTAGTGGAGGGGCTTTATACTATGGCTATACAAAGCAAAGCATACATGATCAAGACCACCTAAATCAGACCTAGAGCATGTGAAATCATGGCTAAAAGCATGCTGAAACAGAGCCAAAACAAGCTAGCACCATAGGCCAAAGTAGCAAACATGCTAGGCTAATGAATAGAATTGCACTACAAGTGCAAGGAGCATGCAAGAGGTAACCAAACCAACCCCAAACAGAGCTATATCATGGCAAAACAAGGCATGAAACATGCTAAGATAGAGGCCTCAGAAGGTAAAAAAATATGCTAACTTGGTAAGCCAACAACACAAACAATCAAGACATAAGGAGAGGGGATGACCCTCTCCTATTTGGGGCCTCAAAACACACTTTCCACCATTGAAATTCCTCTGGAATTCAATGGTTAAAAGGCCAAGAGAAGGTGATCTCAAAGGCCTTAGGAGATAGCACAAAGCTCAAGCTAATAAGGCACACAAGAGGGTAGAACACCCTCAACACCAAAAAGGCCTCAAACAACCATTTTAAACACTTGAAAACAAATCTTTTTGTAGTTGAAAGCAAGGCCTAAAACAATATGCAAGGAGGGCCAAATAAGCAATGAAAGTAAAGCTTTAAAGAGGATATGAGACTCACCCTTGAAGCACAGCAATAACAGCAAGTTTCTGAGGCAAAACCAAGCTAAAACCACTCAAATACAACCTCCAAGAACCTCAGCTCAAGAGTGAAGGTGTTTCACTAGGTGCTTTAGTGCAAAAGTGTGAAGAAAAACCACTTTAAGGCACAAACTAGTGCAACTATAGAGAGAGAGGGATATGTTTTGTATCTAAAATTTTTGAACCTCTGAAAGGGGAGAGGAGCCTCCCCTCTTATAGAAATCCAAGTCTCAAGCTTGTTGGACAAGCTAGAGGCTTGTTACAATCCCTCCATACACGTGTATGGAGGATGCATTCTGTGCTCACCAGCTGGCACAGTTGGCAACAAAATATCTACAAAAGCAAAGAAAAGGGTCTCGGCCAAAAAGTATGGCCAACCGACCATTAAAGGTGCCGACCGGCCATCAGTGAAGCCGACCGGCCACCACTGATGGCTGATGGAAAGAGGGCATGGCCAATGGGCATAGGGCCTGGCCGATGGGTTGTAGGGCTGGCCAACAGGCCACCCCCTTCCCTCAAAAACAAAGCCACAAGCTCTTGGTCCACAACCAAGCACAAAACAGACAAGTTGAGAGGCTCCAAGGCAAGGTGCACAGCCGAGACCTTCAGGGACTCAAAACGAACACGAGCATGGATGATCATCGAGTGTTCAAACGATGACGTCCAAGTTTTGAGGACGGTCAAAAATGGGGTGTCTACAGTTGCCCCTCTTTGACAGAACTCGAAAGTCATGAGATGACGGGAGTGAATGTCAAAGCCCAGAGACGACCCATTTTTGATAAAGCCAAAGACTTAGACAAACATACGAGATAAGAAACAGATGCGCCCGCAGGCAGGGGCAAAGTGCAAGTGACATGCACAATGCAGAATAAAACTTATGATTATGCAAAAAGGACTGTAATGAAGCATCTAGATGCAAATGTTATGCAAAGAAATGCTACAGCAAACTCGTACATAAGCAAGTAAACATGAACCAAACTACATCTCATGCTGAAATGATGTAAGAAAATTATACAATTTTCACTGCGTCTCACGCGGAGAAGGCTAAAAGTGACTACCGAGAACACCCAAAGTCTCAAACAAAACACCTTCTAACGTATCAAACGCAAAAGGTGAAGGACTGTACCAGAAAGCACAATCATCCAAACGTGTGTCAAATGCGAGAGGGGAAGGGTACGTCCAACCGCATGTCAAACGCGAGAGGAGAAAAGCTGTGCAAGAAAGTGCGATGCACAAAACAGTGCGATGCGCAAGAAAGCGCGAATGTAAACTGCACAAAACAAAGCGATACAAAGTGAAATGCACAAAACAGTGCGATGCAAGAGTGAATGCACAAAACAGTGCTAAACAGGTGCACAAGACAATGCGATGTGGATTAAAATGCAAAAAATAGTGCGACGTAATGCACTAACAAGTACAGGTAAGGTACGCAAGATTGCCCGAGCAAGCTCTATGCAAAAGATACGAGCATTCTATGCTAGATGAGAACATGTAATGAAACGCACAAGATATCGCAATGTGTAAGAAAGCGTAAGTGAGACATAACCACAAGGTACACAAAATAGTGCGAGTGATACACAACCACAACTACAAAGTTGCACAAGACAGTGCGAGTGGCAGATGAATAAATGAACACCAAAAAGAATCTGAGTGTTCGAAATTGAAGACGTTCTAATGCACCACATGCGAGAGAAGAAGGGAGCGGTGCAAACACCGGAGGGTGGTATGAACATCAGGCGCACGTCCCAATGTTTCTTAGCCGAAGAGAGAGTTCACAGAGGCAGAAATGATCTTACCTGGAGTTCCTCTGAATGAACCGCATACACCATATCGTCTAGTTGTGCTAGCTTCAAATGAACCGTACATACAATATCGTGCCTGCATAAAAGAGAAATTTTGATAGGTACAATATAGTAGAGACGCAGATTCAACGTTATATCAAGATACAATTTCAATACAAGATAAACGTGTGTATATACAATGCAAATGGAAAGGTGCATAATAATGCATGGGAGATGTGCATAACAATGCAAGCGAAACGGTGCATAACAATGCAAGTGAAAGGGTGCATAACAATGCAAGTGGAACGTGCATAACAATGCACGTGGGACGGTGCATAACAATGCAAGTGAAAGGGTCCATAACAATGCAAGTGGAATGTGCATAACAATGCACGTGGGACGGTGCATAACAATGCAAGTGAAAGGGTGCATAACAATGCAACTGAAAGGATGCATAACAATGCAAGCGAAGTGTGCATAACAATGCAACTGAAAGGGTGCATAACAATGCAACTGAAATGTGCATAACAATGCAAGTGGAACGTGCGTGACAACGCAAGTGAAGAGGTTCATAACAATGCAACTGAAATGTGCAAAACAATGCAACTGGAACGTGCATGACAACGCAAGTGAAGAGGTGCATAACAATGCAACTGAAAAGGTGCATAACAATGCAAGTGGAATGTGCGTGACAACGCGAGTGAAATGTGCATAACAATGCGAGTAAAGTGTGCATAACAATGCAACTGGAACGTGCATGACAACGCAAGTGAAGAGGTGCATAATAATGCAACTAAAGAGGTGCATAACAATGCAAGTGGAACGTGCATGACAACACAAATGAAGTGTACATAACAATGCGAGTAAAGTTTGCATAACAGTGCAAGTGGAACGTGCGTGACAATGCAAGTAAAGTGTGCATAACAATGCGAGTAAAGTGTGAATAACAATGCAAGTGGAACGTGCGTGACAACGCAAGTGAAGAGGTGCATAACAATGCGAGTAAAGTCTGCATAACAATGCAAGTGAAATGTGTGTGACAACGCAAGTGAAGAGGTGCATAATAATGCAAGTAGAACGTGCGTGACAACGCAAGTGAAGAGGTGCATAACAATGCAACTGAAGAGGTGCATAACAATGTAAGTAAAGCGAGATGTATGCTCCATGCAACATTAGGACGCATATTTCATGCCAAGGTAAGAAGTGCACATTCTATGCAAGCAAGGTTAAAACGTGTTCCATGCAATGTACATACTCTATGCAATGTAAACACAAATACCTATTTGACACAATGCGCATATGTTATGCAAATGCGATGATGCATGTCCAATGCAAAAGTGAAAGAGGCATATAACAATTGCAAACCTTGTGAATGTGATAAGAACACTGTAAAGCCACGCATTCAAAGATAATTTTTGAATCTATCAATATGAAAAAGGATACGAAAAAGGATACATTTTGTGCATATCGAGTGCCACACACGGCAAACACGGTTCGAGGTCACCACGGAGACTGCTTGAGCTCAAAGGTGTATTTCCTTGAACTTTCTTGAGAGATGAGGGTACAAATCAACAGAACAACCCCAAACAAGGGCATTGGAGGTCCATCGGCCACAAGAGGGAGCCATCGGCCACTCATCGGCCACCAAAAAACTCTATCAGCCAAAATGTGGCCGGCCGGCCAACAATTTGGACTATCGGCCAAAAATGGCAGATTCGGGGCAGTTTTGACATTTTGCCACGGGTCTTTAAGTATAGGGTTCCAAACCCTATTCTTTCACTTCCTCAAGACCGAAACTTCCTCCCTTGTGCTCTAGGCCAATTTCCTCCTTCGATCCACGCTTCATACACACTTTCAAGCGTCCCACAAACATTTGATTCGCGAAACCCTTGAGATTTCAAACACTTTGAACCGATTGAAAAGTGTTTTTGGTGCCTCATTCTTGATTTCCATCACTTGGGGTTTGTTTCCCCCGAGTTACCCTTGATCTTCGTGCCCTCTTCCGCACTTCAACATTTTCTTCCATTTTTCACCCCTCGGGGTTGACTTTTTGTTGACTTTTGGCATTCTTGCCCATTTTCCATACCTTCGACCATTTTCTCACTCTTCTCAAGATGGCGGATGATGTTCCACATGGTGGGGCTCCTCCAGGGATGGAGGTAGATCCGAGTTCGAGCCTTTGCCGCTCGGCATTTGGCCTTTTGACCCGACGACGTACGATCTTGACGTACACATGTTGCCTCCTGATGGTATTCGCTAGTTTAGGAGATTTGCGTGAGGTGCTCCGAAGGACCTCCTACTACGCGAGCCGGAGTCACATTTATCTTACGGCACCTCTGAGGTACACACTCCCTCTTTACTTTTCACAATGTAGATCAATATCTGGGATAGCCAACACTGCTCTTCACCTGATTATCCCCAAACACACTTGTACACCGTATGCCTAGTTCATTCTGAGCACATTCACACACTGTATTTCTGACAATTTGAACTCATACATTCACTGCATTTCTATCAATTCTGAACATATGCATACACTGTTTTCTGACACTGTCTTGCGTCTATTTATCTCGAACACAGGGAGATTATCATACCTTCCGAGGTTATGGGAACACCATTGCACGAGACTGGTACCTGGAGCTACCTGATGATGTTCGCCACATCGTCGATGAGGCCGGTTTTGTTATATTCTGCATGGGACTCTTGCGCCTCACTACGAGTCAGCCTCTTGTAGGAGCCTTAGTGGAGAGGTGGTGGGACACCACCGATTCCTTCCATTTTTCTACTGCGGGGGAGATGACGATGACTCCCTTTGACTTCACCATGCTTACCGGCATCGGAGTAGGGGGTGATCCGATCCCTTTCGACACTGATATAGGCGAGTGGGATGCTGCTCAGATCTTTTTGCTAGGGACTCGCCCACCTCTCTCCTGACTAGGGATGGTATGATATTCGTGGTTCGCCGACCAGTTCAGGGGGGAGACGCCGACGACCCGCGAAGAGGTCGTGCACTACGCCCGGGGGTTCCTCATGTTCTTGCTTGGCACTACTCTATTCGCCGACCGGGCGAACACCGTTGGCCTCTACGTCTTGAGTGCACTGGTAGACGTGTCTCGCATCCGGCGTTATGACTGGGGCGGCGCAGGGTTGGCCACACTGTATGGATACATGAGTTCTTTATCTCGCCGGAGCGGGCACCTGCTAGGAGGCTACTGGAGAGCCTGGGAGGTACATCTTTCCCTTTTACTTTACAGTCCTGCTTTACATTATCTGTACACCACACACACTGCATAACACGCAATCTGCTTTACACTAGTTGTACACTGCACACACTGCACAGGACACTGCACTTCATTCTCTAATTTCTGCTTTATTTGTATACTGCTTTACTAATAAACATACTCATTATCTCCCTCTCACATTCTGTAGTTGTGGGTATGTGCCTACTTCCCGAGGCTTGCACCAAAGCCGGAGGTAGATGTGCCTCCCATGGTTCCGTATTCACATAGGTACGACGTGAGGTGCGAGCGGAGGCCCCGAGAGTCTTTCTCATTCTTCTGCCGATATTTTGACACTGTAGCCGCAGCAGAGGTATTTCAAACCTTACAGTTCATCTGAGCTTTGCTTTATATTACACTTTCAACAACAGATAACAACCTGTATATCCGTCATTTGCAGATCACCTGGCAGCCCTGGGCAGTGCTATCTGACGCAGTTAAGGACCGGTTTATGGGCGCTCGGGAGATTTCCCGATTCCAGGTTTTGCTTGAGGGTCCAGTCTACCGAGCGTGGTACTTGGGTGAGCGCTTCTTGCGATAGAGCCTCGGTTTGCCTGAGCAGATAGTCCCGATGCCACCTCTTTCGCACATGAGGCATACAGAGACGTACACCCCGCAGGAGATGACCAATTTCACGATAGGTTGGGATGCCGACTTTTTCAGACTTGACAGCGACTACACCGTCTTCATCCAGACATGTCTCATGCCACCTCTGGCCAGTGCTCGCCGAGGTGAGAAAGAGAGACCTGTAGCCACAGCAGGAGGAGTGGGAGGATCCAAGGCGACCCAGGCCCATGGTAGGAGGGGTTCCTAGAGGGGACAGAGGGCGGAGTGGCCAGACCTGCCCACTACTATGACATGCCGAGGACGGGCCGGAGAGATTTATTAGATTCCCATCGCTCCTTCCCCAGCTGATCATGAGCTCGTCGGAGTTCGAGGCTCAACCCCGGTATATGCTATACTTTACATTATGTACATTCATTTCATTTCAGTTGATATCCCGCAGATTACTAATTACCTCAACACTTTTGCAGGCTTCTATAGAGTACACTGGGCAGGCTCTGGAGCTGTCGGCTTCGGTGATGGGGATGCTGCAGAGGAGCATGGACTTGCTCAGTAGTTACGGTATCCCTATAAGTTCTTTCAACCTCCATCCCAAAACCATCTATAATCTGCTCCATACTGATCTGATGCATCACATTATCAATACTGCATTTGATACAACACACTCATATACTACTCATGGCACCGATACACTGCATCTCACTACTAGCCATGGCTCTCACACACTGCTATCATTCACCGCTCACGGCGTTCATATACTGCTCATAGCATTCATACACTATAATCATATACTGCATTTGATACCATACTGAGCTTCGCATAGCATAACTGATGCATTTGCCAAATTGTTCTTTTCAGGCCCCATTCCAGATACCAGCCACAGCAGGTGCCTCAGCAGGACCTTCAGTGCCTCCCCGAGCAGCAGGGGGAGTGGGACGAGGGACTCCAGCGCACAGCCGGAGCAGAGCTAGGCGTGCTCACACCAGGAGCAGCTCGCGAGTGCCTGTCCCAGATGATGATGAGTCTGACGAGAAGGCAATGAGTCCACAGTCAGAGTCGTCTCAGGATGGAGATGAGGCTGGAGATGGTTCGGGTTCAGACTCAGATAGCGGAGCTGACTGCGGTAGTTCTGGGCCTTCGTCGAGGAAGAGGATGAAGAGGGTTTCCCGCTCTTAAGGTGACTGGCGCCGATTCAGATATTTTGTTTTTGCTTTATTTTTCTTTTTACTAGTAGTTTTTGCACATTGTACAGCCTCAGTCAGTTTTATTTTCTTTAAAACTTTGTACTTTTGCAAAAAAGAAACCAAGATGGAATGAAAATAGCTTTTTGTTCAAAAAGTTTTGCATTTGTATTTTAAGCATCACATCGCATCACACAACATGTAAATGAGATTGAACTCTGTTTGAAAACTACACACTCGAATTGCAATGTCTTAATCAGGTAGTGAACCAACTGACAACTGAAAGAACAAAACAACTCGATAAACAAAACCAGGACTTGGCATGCTAACCAAATGTGAATACAACTCGATAAGCAAGACAAGAACTTAACAATCAACGTAAAATACAACTCGATAAACAAAAATGCGACAACTCGATAAACAAATACGCAACAACTCGATGTATAAATTGAAGTAACACAGGCGCGACTTCACAAAATCGTCACAAAAAAAGCATTTGAAGTGGAACAAGACACAAGTTCTCAACACTTCCAATACATGGACAGCTCAGAGAACAAAGGAGGGGCCATCGGCCAAGGTGGGAGGCCATCGGCCACCATAAAGGGCTACCGGCCACAAAACTAGCCGGTCGGCTAAAAAGATGGTCCGTCGGCCGTCAAACTTGGCCGGTTGGCCATTAATGCAGAAAGTGCCCATATTGTTGACACCTGTCTTCCACTCAACACCTTATCTTCTACAAAAGCCCCAACTTCGTAGTTTTTTCATTTCAACTCAGTTTTTGCACCAAATGGAGGCATTTCTTGCCCAAAATCTCACAAATTGGATTGCTAACTTGGATGGCTCGGAAAAGCTGAATTTTCGAGGCTTCAGAATAAATGCACTATTCACGCTGAGCCGCACCCCGCTGCGTTTTCCGTTCCTCCATGCCGCGGCGAGGTGTTGAAATCAAGTAACTCATGTCTTTAGCTTTGGCGGACAAGAGATATGCCCCATTTTTGAAGATTTCCTGGCTTTGATGGAATCTCAGAGTGAGGAAGAGATCTTGCCCCAATTCCGCTTCGGCCATATCCAAGCCTTAGGACAGATGTGCAGGCTCACTTTGCATAACGTTCGGTCTTTGATTCGCGACGGAGAACTGGACATTCGGAGCTTGATTCATCGATTTTCTAATGCCGATGACCGCGGTGATCATCACCGGCAGGGTTTTCGACTACTTGCGCTTTGCTTGTGCATGTTGTCTCATTTCTTGCTTGCCCCAGGCTCCGGAGGATCCAGCGTTTGTTTGATTGAGGTTGCCCAAAGCTTAAAAGAGGGCAAGAGCTGCATTGCCATGACACTAGCTGAGACATTGATGGGTTTGGATGCTTTCCATCGCTGAGAGACGACTAGATTCGTGGGGAGTCCACTACTACTACAGGTAATGTTTCCCACCCTATCTCACATATATTTCTCACATCACTCGGTCCTCAGGCTCGGTTTTTCTCTTAAAACCCTTTTCTCACTTTTCTCTCCACATACACCTCTCTATTCTTTAATCTCTCATTTTTCATCCCTCTCCAGATATGGTTGATGGATAAGTTGCAGGTTGTGGACTCATGCCCAACATATTCAGCTCGCAGCTATTTCTTCCGACGACGTCTAGTCGATGCCCCTGATAAGGGATGGTGGTGCGAATAGATGTGCAGTCTATCGACTGTCAACATTGCTTGGCGCTGCCCCTGGCTCAATCTATCGGCGATGAGTTACAGTATGTCTCACTAGCCCAGGATTCAGTTGATCAACCTGACACACTGTGTCTTTTACTTCTCGTTCCGAATCCGGCGTCAATTTGGCCATGATCTGACTTGCCCAGAAGAGGGGATAGAATACCCTGCTGCATTTCCAGTCCGAGGCGCACAGCATGGAGGACAAGAGAGCTTCTGGCCCCCGCTCCCACTTTCAGTTGCACCCTCTCTGATGAGTGCATAGCTTGGCTCGATGAAGAGACGCAGGTTGGGCCTACTTTGGCATCAGAGGCTTTCACAAGCTCTAGGAGGGGGCGCAGGAACACCTGACTGTGCCCCGAATTTATTTGCTTTAATCAGTACTTTCAAGTTTTCTTTATGAATGTAATAAAAAGTAACTTCAATTTGTATTCAAGAGTAGGAGAACTCTTTATTGAAATCAATGTAATTGAAAGTTGTGGGTACTGAAAATTTTCCATTTGGTCCAAAAATGGTCTAAGTTGTAAAAAGATTAATTTGAGGAAAATCAACTTTTATTAAAACTTTTCAAAACCATTTTCGATATGGATCAAAACTGGACACGCCAGAGATCTATCACTGAGATGTACAACCCCGGATCCAGCAACTGGAAAGTTGCCCCTAGTCTAAATAGCACTGCACTGGAGATCACAACCGAGCTCTTGAATGCAGAATAGACAAAGATGACCAATATGATCACATGGACAAAGTTGATTCAGAAGTGTTTATGGCTGGACATCAGAATGAAGTTGCCTACGTATCCCGAAGATGGGAATCAAGCCTTATGTAGTTCGGTTCGGGTTCACTCATGTATTGACACTCTCCTTTTGCGCTCTAACTTTTGCCAAGGCCGCCCTTTATAGGTTTTCAACCTTGCGAGCTCAGTTTTTATTTATTCAAATTTTTTGTGCTCTAACTTTCCCTTTTGGGTTTTCGGCCTAGCGAGCCACTTAGGGATAGTATTTCTTTAACTTGTCCACGTTGATCAGCTGGGAGAACTCAAGGCCATCTAAATCCATCAGAACGACAGCTCCACCCGACCAAATAGACTTGATGATATAAGGGCCAGTCCAATTGGGTCTGAACTTGCCCCTAGGGTCATGGATGGGAGCTCGGTTGTCTTTGAGCACTAGATTCCCCTCTTTTAAATTCCTAGACTTAACCTTCTTGTTGAAAGCCCTGGCAATTCTTCGTTGATAACCCTGGACGTGATACAGTGCTTTCAACCTTCTTTCATCAAAGAGCATGAGTTCTTCGAACCTGCTTTGCTGCCAATCTGCCTCAACTATCTGACACTCAACCAATACCCGTAATGACGGAACCTCAACTTCGATAGGCAGAACAACCTCCATCCCATAAACCAAGGAATACGGAGTTGCCCCAGTAGAAGTTCGAATTGAAGTCCGGTAGCTCCAAAGAGCAAATGGCAGCTTATCTGGCCAGTCCCTGTAGGTTTTCACCATCTTCTGTAGAATGTGCTTGATGTTCTTGTTGGCGGCCTCAACTGCTCCGTTGGTTTGCGGCCGATATGTAGATGACTTATGACAAGCCACGTTCTATTTCTCCAACAAGTCGATCACCTCCTTCTTGAAGTGGGAACCATTATCCGAAATAATCTCATTCGAGACCCCGTAGCGACAAATAATGTTGTTCCTGATGAACTTAGCGACATGCGATGCCTTCAACACCGCGTAAGATTAGGCCTCAACCCACTTCGTGAAGTAGTCTATCGCTACCAGAATGTACACATGCCCGTTGGACCCCTTCAGAGTGACAGCCCCAATTACATCAATCCCCCAGACTGAAAACGTCCATGGCAAAGTCATGTTGTACAGCTTCGACAGCAGAATGTTCATGCAATTTGCATGGATCTAGCATTTGTGGCATCGTCGGACAAAGCCAATACAATCATCCTCCATGGTTGACCAGTAATAACCCTATCTAAGGATCTTCCGAGCTAGCGTCACCCCGCTCATGTGTGCTCCAAACTCTCCTCCATGGATGGCTTCCATCAGGGGCTTGGACTCTTCAGCATCAACACACAGCTTATGCATCCCGAGATGACCCCACTTGTACCGTTTATCCCCTCAGACGATGAACTGAGCAGCCATTCTTCGAATTGCCCTTTTATCTTTGGCATTTGCCCCTGGTGGATACACCTCCTTTTCCAAGAAGTTCCAGATGTCGTAAAACTAGGGATTCTCATCTTATACCTCATCTATGGCAACAATCAGCTCGTAAGCCGGCACGAATTTATGTTCAATGATGATCGGACGTATCCGGACTCCGAAAGGGATATCTATCATAGAAGATAGAGTCGCTAATGAATCTTGCTAATGAATCAGCGAACCTGTTGTTCTCTCTTAACAGATGAGCAAAGTTCAGTTTCTCAAACCGAGGAATCAGAACGTCCAAGGTCTGGTGATAGATTCTCATCTTTTCTTCTTTAACTTTCCAATCTCCTTTAGCTTGAGATACAACAAGGTTTGAGTCCCCGATGACATCCAACCGTTTTGCCCCTAGTTCCAGGGTGGCTTCCAATCCAACAATACATGCCTCATACTCTGCCTCATTATTCGACACTTTGAATCGAAGTTTGAATGCTAAAGGTATACGGGAATTGTCGAGTGCTATCAGCAACACCCCTATCCCATACCCGTATTGGTTTGACGCTCCGTCAAAGTACATCGTCCAAGTCTCTTCTTCGATGTGCAGAATGGACTCATCTGGGAATAGATACTCGACTGCTTCATCCCCTTCAATTGGGTGGTCGGCTAGGAACTCCGCTACTACTCTTCCTTTCACTAACTTGCGCGTCATGTACTTGAAATCAAATTCGGAAAGCAGAAGCAACCAACGGGCTAGCTTACCCATAAACACTGGTTTCTCGAAGAGATATTTGTTGGGATCTAATCTCGAAACCAGTATTATAGAGTGAGCTAACAGGTAGTGCCTCAACTTCCTGGTAGCCCATACCAAGGCCAGACAAGCCTTCTCTAGTGAAGTGTAGCGGGTCTCGTAATCCAGCATTTTCAGGTAGTAGATAACCTTCTCCACTTTGTCCTCGGACTCCTGTGCAACCATGCAGCCCATTATCGTTTCAGTCACTGATAGGTACAGAATCAACAATTTTCCCGGCTCAGGCAGTGACAACGCAGGTGGGTTCTGTAGATATTGCTTGATCTGCTCGAAAGCAACTTGGCATCGGTCGTCCCATTAGAACTTCTTTCCTTTCTTCAGGAGACCAAACAGTGGTTCACAAGTCAAGGTGAATTTTGCAATAAACCGTCTCATGAATTGCACTTTACCTAGAAACCCTCGCACCTCCTTTTCAGTCCTCGATGGTGGCATTTCTAAGATGGCCTTGATTTTAGAAGGATCGACCTTGATACCCCTTTGTGTGATCAAGAACCCCAGCATTTTCCCTACTGTAACACCAAATGTACATTTCTGAGGATTCAGCCATAACCGATACTCTCTGATCCGTTGGAAGAATTTCTATAAGGCGGTGTAGTAGACCTCTCTTTCCTTGGACTTGACAATCATGTCGTCCACGTACACCTCAACCTCTTTATGGATCATATCGTGCAAAATTGTGGTCGCAGCCCGTTGATACGTAGCCCCAGCATTTTTTAACCCAAACAGCATCACCCTATAACAATAGGTTCCCCATGGGGTGGTGAAAGCAGTCTTCTTCCTATCTTTGGGTGCCATCAAAATCTGATTGTAGCCTGAAAACCCATCCATGAACGAGAGCAGCGCATGCCCAGCAGTGAAGTCCACTAATTTGTCGATATACGGCAGAGGAAAGTCGTCCTTCGGACTGGCTTTGTTCAAATCCCTGAAGTCCACACATACCCGAATTCTGCCGTCCTTCTTCGGCACCGGAACTATATTGGCCAACCAAGTAGGGTATTCAAATACCAACAGGAACCCTGCGTCAATCTGCTTGGTGACCTCTTCTTTGATTTTCAGAGCCCAGTCCAGGCAGATCCTTCGGAGCTTCTGCTGAACAGGTCGGGCCTCTGGGTCAAAAGGGATCCGGTGCTGTACAATCTCAGGATCGACTCCAGGCATGTCTTCGTAGGACCACGTGAAAACATCTTTGAAATCTTTTAATAAAGCGACTAAGCACTCGCGCTCCTCCGAAGACAACGTGGACCCGATTTGGACCAGCCGCGGGTCCTTCTTAGTACCAACATTAATTATGGTGATTTCATCAACCAAAGGTTTTACAAACCTCTCCTGCTCTTGATCAATCAGACGTTGTAAAACCAGAAGAATTTCTTCCTCGTCGTTTTCATCAAAATTTTGAAAGTCCTGATTAATGCAATAAATTAAAGGCATAGAAAAGTACTCGGAAGCCACAGCCGTACCATTCTCATTAATAACATCCAGTCCGCCTGATTCCTTGTTACAACAGACTCAATGGAAAAAGAAAAAGACGACCTGGACAGGACAGTGGCATCCGCATTATCACCCCCAAGAATACCAGACTCAGACTCAGACGAGCTGGAACCTGATTCCGACTCCACAAACTCAGTGGAATTAGATTTCAGCTCACTACCTGACCCGGAACTGCTCGATAAAAAGCCCTCCTCATATTGCCAAACGAGGGAGGGTGCGATGGATGCATCAAGAATGCCTGAAGATGGGCCCACAACCACTTCATCCCCGATCATGGAAACTAAGAAGTTATCCCCCAAGCACTCTGGTACGATCTGAGGATCTGAGAGGAGACAAGCCAGTGCTACCCCCGTCTCAATTTTTGTGCTCTCGAAATCCCTCTCCTTGCACTGCTCAGCCTCAACTGGTGGGTCTGTCTGCTCTTCGATAACTTCATCCCCGGACAACTGAAGATCAAAAAGATTTCGAAGCCAAGCAAGCGCCGCTTCTCTGCATTCAACCATGGCTCCGAAAAGCCACAAAACGGGAAGTCTCCCCCCTCCCGGACAAAGCGTCCGTTCAGGGTCCCCTGGATAGATCTGTGCACCAACTCATAATGTTTCTCGGCTTGCTTTGCCCTGGCTCTTCCGGTCATCTCTCTTCCTTTCCTCGCCCAATCCTCTTTGGTAGGCAGATAACTTAAGCCAAAGGTATATGGGTTGTGCGGCACTTCGGCCGATGCTGCAACACCCTTCCGGCCACTTCACCCTAATCCCATTCCGGACATGTGCTGAAACTTGTTCATAAGGTAGACAGACTGTACGCTGACGTATAGCCCCTCATCAACAGCTAGAATATTTTGTACAACCCGGGCCTCAACTAGGGTGAATCCTGACAAAAACACATCCTCTGTGCCATGCTCAATCTCCAGAACTGGTGTAGAAACCTCTGGCGGCGGATGTATCGAAGAATTCCCAAAAGCGATTGCCACCCCCTTCCCGTAGGGATACTTCAGCATTTGGTGCAAGGTGGAAGAGACAGCCTTCACCTGGTGCAGCCACGGCTGTCCCAGGAGTAGATTGAAGGTGGCCGGGACATCCAAGACATGAAACTCAATATCCTGTTGCCCTGGACCAACTTGAGTTCGAATCTGTATAGTCCCCATCACCTCTCGGCTGGTATTATCATAGGCCCGTATCACCTGGGCCGTAGGAACAAAATCCGCGGGTTTCAAACCGATAGCATATGTCATTCTCGACGGACACACATCGATAGCAGATCTTGTGTCAACAAGGACCACCGGTATCCATTTCTCTCTACACTCGACAGAGATATAGAGTGGTTTGTTATGATTTGAGCCCTCAAGCGGCAGTTCCTTGTCAGTGAAAGTCAAGGTCGAGGAAGCTCCTCCCGAGAAAATCAGCCCTACCAACTGCTCAGGAGTTGTGTCAATTGAAAGTTTAGCCCTGTCCATTGCAGAAAGGATAACTTGTCTATGAACTCTTAAGGCCATAAGCAATCCCCAGATGGAGATGTCTGCTTGAATTTTCTTAAGTTGTTTCAGTACAGTCTCCTCCTTGAGCAGTTTTTCTTTCTGCCTCTCTGTTTCTCTGTCCTTCCCGGACGCCTCCGGCTGGTCCAAGTGTGGGGGCTTGAAATACCGCCCACTCCTAGTCATATGGTCAACCTCCTCAACATACCAGGTGTCATCCGGTTGGTTCTGTCCCCTAATCCTCGTCAGTGTGGGCAAGACGTAAGTCATTGTCTTCCCACCACATGCCGTCGGCAACTGACAGACAGCTGTCTGGCTCCGTTGTAACTGTTTTTGTGCTCATAGCACATTTCGTCCCTGAAGGGGCCTTGTCCTTCCTAGCCCTCTCAAGATTCTCGATCTTTTCCTGCTCAAGCCGCTTCAGTGCAGCCTCCCGTTCAGTGTTTACTATACTCAAACTGCCCGTATCCCGACCAAAATTCTTAACACCGGTGCTCTCCAGCGATTCTTCCTGATTCTCGGCCATTCCAACCACTGTTGATATCCCAACTTCTGATTGCCCCCGTTCTGGCTGAGTTTCCTCAACAACATCTGGCTGGTCACTGAGTCCCTCCGTATTCTCTGCCGATCCATCCAAGTCAAACCAGTTGATGTTCACATCCCTTGAATTGTGCTTTTCAAAGAACTGCAGATTTGTGATGTCTTCTTCCAGCTCTGCTAGGTCATCTAGCCCCTGACTAGGTCTATCCTCCCGAACCACATAGATCTCTGCCCTAACTGGAAACTCTACCCTCGACTTAGCCTAGTCTATTGATGTGATATAACCACTTGGATTGTACGCAAAGCTCGCAGGCCCCTCAGGCTCTGATTCAATATTCCCATCTGCCTCCAAAGTCATCTCGGTTCTGTCTTCGACAGTCACCACTACCGGCTCAGGTTGGGTTTGGGAGATGCTCAACATGTACAAGTCTGCGCTGTCTGGAATGAACACCTTAGGCTTAGGTAGGTGGAAGGGTGTGATATATATGCTCGGGTCATATGGAATGGCCGCAGTTTGGATCAGGTTGATGTGTTTGGGTGGTGGAGCTTGGTTATGTGGTGGGAGTGGGTTGGTGGTGACATTCGGCTTCTCTAGAGGCGCAATCACCTTGTTGTCAATAAGATCCTGGATCTCATGATGCAGTCTGTAGCACGATTTGGTGTCATGACCGTGTTGTTGGTGAAAGGCACAATATTTGGTCGGGTTATGGGAGAAAGGAAGTTTGTCTGGTAATGGCTGCGGCTCCAAGGGCTTCAAATGCCCCTTTTTGATCAGGACCCTCAGGGCTGTTGACAGAGACATGTATAGTGGGGTGAAAGTTCTCTGGCCTCGGGGTGGATAGCTGGCCGTTTATGAGTTGGTTCCGGACACACCGGTGAAGAGTGTAGTTGTAAGTGTTTTTGGAGTGGTGGTGGTGACCATGCCCACATCAGAAGTTCTAGTAGCTGCAGCACTACTCATGCCTGCATTCGAACTGTGTGTAAGTGCCCTCTTGGGTTGCTCTCTCTCGTGGTCAATCAGGCCTGCTTCATGGCGTCCTCAATCCGTACCCCAATCTCGTGTAAATCAGAAAAGGTGGGGGGCTAAGACGATCATTTTTTGCATCAGCTTGGGTTGGAGGTTGCGCACAACCATCCGTATCTGATCCTTCTCGACCGGCCTGGTGGTCATCATAGAAGCTTTGGCCCTCCAATGGGTTACAAAGTCAGAGAAGCCCTTTTTCGGCTCCTGTCTGGTTGTCTTGAGATCACGAGTTATGATCTCGATCTACGTGTTGTAGGAGTATTGAGCTATAAAGGCCTCAGCCATCTCCTCTCAGCTTCTCTTGACAGAGTCCTCCAACTTTGCGTACCAAATAACTGCAACACCCGATAGGGTTTGGCCGAAGAGGAAAAGCTTTTGCAGTTTGGAGAGGCCCATTGGCCTTAGGATATCTGAGAACAACCGCAGATGTACCATGAGATCTCCAGATCCGTCAAAGCGATCTATATGCGGCATCTTGAACCGGTCTGGCAAAGTCACCGCCGAATCGGTGTATCCATCCTCTATGTTCGGAATGGAATTAACGCCTTGAGCCTTTTTGAACAGCTTTTCTTACTTGCTCACTTTCAGTGCTGTTGGATCCACCTCAAATTCAAACGGTGTATCCACTAGATTAGTCAGTGCTTTGGACAGCTGAGGTAGGATTGGGGGTGGAACTGGCCCCGTTGGGACGTTCGTATTCTCCTGAACATTTGCAATTTCCCCGAGTGTTGGAACTCTAGGTGGAGATGGGAATGGATGCGAAGCAGATGCTCCGACTTGTTGCGGTTGCTATTGTTGCTGAAGTCTGGCAATCAGCTCTGTCTGTTAAGCCATAACCTCTGCCTGACGCATGGCAAACTCAGCTTGGCGGGCAGCATCCCGCTGCATGGCTTGCATGGTCTCTTGGAGCTAACGCATCATGTCCTCCATACTTGCCATAAGGTGCTGATCTAATTGAACAACAAGTGTATCTCTCTTTGCGGTAGAAACGAAAACCTCAGCCCGACTACTCACTAGTGGGGTAGATAAGGACCGCTGATCTGATAACCACTGTACTTATGTACTATGCCTAACTGACCTCCGTCTAGTAACCGGGGGGTAATGAAAGGAACACTGCTTGTCCGTCAACTAGATCCTCGGATCGATAAAGCCTTCGACCTCTGGTCCAGAGTGCTCAGGGGGAATTTGCCTTTTCAGAAACAATTGTGCTAAACTACCTTGCAAAAAGATAAATAAAACAAAATAAGGAAACAAACAACTAGAAAAACGGACAGCAATTCGGCTTAAATAAACACAACACATAGTTGATAATCACAAGCTGAAAGAATTGTTCTCAAACACTGATCGTTGCTCCCAAATCACTGCCTTAAATCTGATACCCTCAAGTAAAACTGATTCCCCCAAATACTGATGTCCACAGGCCTGATACCCAGACTTGCAAACTGATACATACAACCTGTAGAGACATACTCTGACAGCACATATCAAGCAAGTAAGAGCCAAAACACCCCTATTGAGGGATAGGGTTTCCTTGTCCTATCTTGTCAGGAGCTAGGGTTTCACTACGCACGTAGCGGTTTCAAACAACCTATAATCGGGTAAGCAACCTATCCCAGTTTGGAATGGTCTTTACGGATTCTGATATGCAACTAGGTCAAATGGTCAAAAGGGTGCCTCGGTAAAAACTGAGGTTTGTGTTCCTATCGTGGCAGAGCCCGTAACCGGTCAGCCTTATGGCACGCTTCTCAAAGTAAGCCTCCGGCAAACCATTCACGAATAGCATACGGTAAACACGGTGTCCTAGGCGCACCAATGCAAATGCAATACAAAGAAACACATAAGTGTAGACAAAACAACATATCATGAGTTCGAGTCAAGTTCTCTAAATCCCCAACAGAGTCGTTAGAAACTGTAGACCGCCCGAACTCCGCTCCACACGCGAGGGCGCGAATTGTAGTTCTAGCTACTACAGTTCGGACCCATGTCACGGTTTTGAATCTAATCTCACAAAGTGCAATGTAAGACTAATAAATCACCAAAGAGACCAAATCCGGCAAATCGTTTTGGAAAATCAATTTTAATCAAAAAGTGCCAAACATGGACTACTTTGCCAAATTTCAGAGTCGCCACCTAAATATTTTGTTTTGAGAAATTTAGGAAACCCTGACTCGTGCCTAAGGCCACGTGTCCGTCATCACCAAAGTTGCCTCGGTTCTGGAACTTGGGTATGAGAGGGGAAGGTCCTAAATGAGCACCCCCGCTCGCCCGATCAAAGATCAGCCTCTACGAACATAATATGTTGTTTTTATAAACACATGCGTTCTTATTCTGATTTATTAGCTAACCTTACTATGTGATACGCGCAGCATACAAGTATAGACTCAATCACGCGGATTGGAACAAAACAATTCATGTTTGTTTTTTAAAGTGGTTTGAAAGTGCTACTCGCAAGTAGGCTAAAGCGCGGATTTGCCACCCTCAAGTGGGCTTAGAAAAACATGATTTTGCCACTTCAAGTGGGCTTAAAACTCATAATCATCGAGTTGTTCCAATTCAGGCAATCAAGCCTCCACCCACAAGCATTCATGCAGTTATAGCAACTAAGCAATTAGCCTCATTGCAAGCATGCAATCATGGCAGTCAGTTACACACATGCAAGGATGCTAAAGCATAAACACTTACAGTGTACTCCGAGCCAAAAAAGAAGCTAGTTAGTAATCAATGCATGATCCTAGCTATGTTAAATGCCTAATGCAACACATGCAAAAATGCAACTAAATAGGCTCAGCTATTCTAAGATGGCATATGATTTACAACACTTGATACATGTATTCAAATAGGTATTGAAATACGATGCAGTTTGAATGATGCGTCGAGCCCAGTGCATGCAATACGAATGAATGATGCACGCATGCAAAGCATAAGTATGCTAATTGAAACATGCCCTAAAACTAACCATCAAAAGCTGGTAAATAAAATGGAGAAAGACGTGAGGTTAGAAGACATTCACATACACACGCACACTTATTACAACATTTGCCCTCTCGACGGAGGGTCCGAATAAATAAGCTAAGCTAACTATGCTAAGCTACTTATTTACAAACCAACTAATTAACTATGCTATTCTAGCTAATTAATTACAACACAAATTGAAAACTAGTTAAGCTAAGCTAATGTAAAATATTACAAAGCAAATATTCTAATTACTGGGAATTTATTGGGAATTTACTGATAATTTATTGGGAATTTAATCAGTAATTTACTGAGAATTTACTTGAAATTTACTGAGTAATTTACTGAGAATTTACTAAGAATTTACTCCGTAATTTAATGAGAATTTACTAGAAATTTACAAAGTAATTTAATGAGAATTTATAGGGAATTTATCGAGAATTTACTCTGTAATTTACTTAGAAGTTACTGACTAATTTACTAAGAATTTACTGAGAATTTTTTTAGAATTTACTGCGTAATTTACTGAGAATTTACTGGGAATTTACTTAGTAATTTACTGAGAATTTACTAGAAATTTATTGAGTAATTTACTGAGAATTTACTGAGTAATTTAAGAGGAATTTACTGAAAATTTATTGAGAATTTACTGTTAATTTACTCAGTAATTTATTGAGAATTTACTGAGAATTTATTGAGAATTTACTCGGAATTTAATGCGTATTTACTGAGAATTTACTAGGAATTTTGCTGAGTAATTTAATGAGAATTTATTGCGAATTTACTCAGTAATTTAGTGAGAATTTACTGGGAATTTATTGAGTTGTTTACTGAGAATTTACTTAGAATTTACTCAGTAATTTACGGAGAATTTACTGGGAATTTACTAAGAATTTACTGGGAATTTATTGAGAGTTTACTGGGAATTTATTCAGTAATTTACTGAGAATTTAATGGGAATTTACTGAGTAATTTACTGAGAATTTACTAGGATATTGCTGAGTAATTGAATAAGAATTTATTGAGAATTTACTGATTAACTTAACGAGAATTCACTGAGAATTTACTTGAAATTTTCTAGGTAATTTTCTGATAATTTATTAGGAATTTACTGAGTAATTTTTTGAGAATTTACTGGGAACTTACATAGTAATTTAATGAGAATTAACTGGAAATTTACTGAGTAATTTATTAAGAATTTACTAGGAATTTAATCAGTAATTTACTGATAATTTACTCGGAATTTAACCAGTAATTTACTAAGAATTTACTTGGAATTTACTTCGTAATTTACTGAGAATTTACGGGGAATTTAATGGAAATTTACTGAGAATTTACAGGGAATTTACTGAGTATTTACTGGGAATTTAGTGAGTATTTACAGAGAATTTAATGGGAATTTACTGATTAATTTAATGAGAATTTTTTGGAAATTTTTTGAGTAATTTAGTGAGAATTTACTGGAAATTTACTGAGTAATTTACTCGTAATTCACTGTGTAATTTACTAAGAATTTACTACGACTTTACTTAGTAAGTTAATAAGAATTTACTGATTAACTTAATGAGAATTTACTGGGAATTTAACTGGAATTTACTGAGTAATTTACTGGGAGTTTACTTAGTAATTTACTGAGTAATTTACTCTGAATTTACTACGAATTTTCTGAGAACTTAAAGGGAATTTACTTGGAATTATCTAAGTAATTTACTGGGAATTTACTAAGTAATTTACTGAGAATTTACTGCAAATTTATTGGGAATTTACTGAGAATTTATTCAGTAATTTACTGAGAATTTACAAGGAATTTTATGAGTAATTTACTAGGAATTTATTGAGTAATTTACTGAGAATTTACTGAGTAATTTACTGGTAATTTACTGAGAATTTAATAGAAATTTACTGAAAATTTACTTCGTAATTTACTGAGACTTTATTGGAAATTTGCTGAGTAATTTACTAAGAATTTACTGGAAATTTACTGTGTAATTTACTGAGAATTTACTTAGAATTTACTGAGTAATTTACTAGGAATTTACTGTAACAACCCTCATTTTGACTTAGTCATACTTACATACATTTGTGGATGATCTTGTGTTAATATGTGCATTTGCAAATCTTGTCTTGTTTTGCTTGAATGATTGCTTGCACGCTTTGTTCTTGTCTGGTGTGTTGCCGAGGTCAGCTTAAGCCTAGACACCTTTGAAACCTTTATCACTTAGAACTATCTTGGAACCCCTTTGGTTGACCTCCATCTTCACCCTAGCATATTGGCCAAGATGTCACCATCTAGGCCGAGGTGCGCGTCGCCTAGGCCGAGATGTGCATCATCTGGGCCGAGATGTTAATATCTAGGCGTTCTAGATCCTTGATCCTCTCGTGAGTGATTTTGTTCCTGGAATGGTGTGACCTAGACCGAGGTGTGGCACATCTAGGCCAAGGTATGGCACAGTTTAGTCAAGTGTTGTCCTTCCAAGCCGAAGTCCTTGCCCTTTGATTTCCGGAGTCTTGTTGTTAGCCGATGTGGTTACTTGCCGGAGTATTCGTGCCGCCTAGCTTGTTGAGTACACTTTGTCTTGGTCTTGTCTTGTCAAGTCAGTCACCTTTTTGAGTTGAGCGAATTAGCCGATGCCACGTGTCCCGACAGAGGGATTAAGTCAGTGTTTGTCATGTGAGGCATATCATTTGTATCAATCTTTCCTTTTTAGAGAGAGAAGCTCTAGTTAGAAGGAGGAGAAGTTTGAGCTAGAGAGGGGGGCTTCCAAGCTTGATCGTTGGAGCTTGAACCGTTAGATTCGAGTTTTAAGGTCAGAATCTTAACCTACTATGGTTGTTCTTATTGATCATCTAGCTGCATTGCACGATCAAACCTGTTCGGCACGTCATGCATTGATTTAAAATCAGTTTTAGAAAGAGAAAACGGTGTTCATGTGTTTTTGGAAGAAAAGCCTCGTTTGATCCAAAAGTTTGCTTTAAAGCTCATGTTTTTGTGTTTGTTCTGATAAGATCCTTGAGTATGGGTACCCAGGTCCAAGTTTTTGAATTCATAGCATGAAGTCTCTGCTGTTGTAATAGCAAGTTTGGTCTTTGCATTTATCTCCCTCATGTTCATGTTCTTCAAGTTCTTCATGCTCTTGTTCTTCATGTCTATCAAGAGGGAAACCCAGATTTTTCCCGACTACGCTTTCGAATGTGGCCGTCGGGACCACACCTCGGCGAGAAGGGTGGGACCTCGGCCAAGTCCTGGTAGTTGCCCAGTGTGTTTTTCCAAAGATAAGAAACTGTGTTTCGATTTGATTGACTTAGTTTTTTGAATAATGCCGAGGTCATTTGCATGTGTGCTAGACTTGTTTTGAGTAGTGCATTCAATGGACTTTGCCATGTGTTTGTCAGGACTTGGACTTGCCTTGACCCCGTCGTTTGAAGAACTAGGTGAGTGGTATTTTTAATAAAGCTATGTTATATGTTTTGATAAAGACTTTGCTTTGCTTTGTTTTGAAAGTGTTTGTTAAGCATGAATAATTGTCCTTGTTTTGTATACCAAGTATGACCTTGTCTTGATGACCTTCTCGGAAAGTCCTTTGTGCTAGAGGACTCTAAACTTTCGCAGCACATCTTGTTTCGAAAGTCCCTTGTGCTGGAGGACTCTAAACTTTCGCAGCACATCTCGTTTTGGAAGTCCCTTGTGCTGGAGGACTCTAAACTTTCGCAGCACATCTTGTTTCGAAAGTCCCTCGTGCTGGAGGACTCTAAACTTTCGCAGCACCGCTGATTTGTACTCTAGTGTTAAAGGGCTACGGGCCCTTGTAACATAGGTCCCTCGTGCTGGAGGACTCTAAACTTTCGCAGCACATCTTGTCTTGAAAGTCCCTTGTGCTAGAGGACTCTAAACTTTTGTAGCACCCTTGGTTGAGATGCCTCTTTTGCTTTGTCTTGATTTGCCACGGACGGTTTACCGCATGGACCTATTGCCGAAATGTTGTCATTTGTGATATATGATGCTAGCAAGTATCCCTTGGAACTTTGAAGATTTGTTTGATGGGCGAGGTCCATTCCTTGTTATATATAGAGTTTGTCTTGTATTGTTTTGAAAGGATTTCGGCTATTATTCATGCAAACCCCTTTATTATTTATACCATTCACTGAGTATTCAAGCTCACCCTCTCTATATATATGTAGGTGATGAACAAGAAGGCGGTGACGCCTAGATGTGATTTCTGGAGCTTGTTTTGGGTCTTGATTTATGTCGGCTTAACCTGCATTTATGTCGGCAGTCTTGAAAATCATGCTTCTCGACTTGTAATATTTGTATTTCGAACACGTCGGCTGAGAAGCCTTTTGATCAAGATGTATGTTTTTGTATGATTGTTACGTCGGCAAAGAAGATGTCGGCAACCTGGTAGATTGTGTACTTAAACCTGTAATTCGTACAATTTGTTTATGTCGGCTTGTGGAGCCCTTTGCTAATACGAAAAATATAACTTGCACTTTGCTTGTTTGTTATTAAGTTATAACCCATACGTAAATGGTTGCTATCTCATTTGACTTATGTACAGCTCTTATGGACCACTTGTATTCTAAATTTTGCTTCCGCACTTGAGAGCCCCATGTATCTATACTCTGTATGTGTGTGAATTTTGTAAGTTGGCCTTCGGTAATCTCGGATTACTGGCCATCACGGCACCAAACTACTAGGGGCGGTTTGGGGTCGTGACATTTACTGAGTAATTTATAGATAATTTAATGAGAATTTACACTGTAATTTACTGAGTAATTTATTGGGAATTTATTGGGAAATTATTGAGTAATTTATTGAGAATTTACTGGGAATTTAATGACAATTTACTGGTAACTTACTACGTAATTTACTAAGAATTTACTAGGAATTAACTGAGTAATTCACTGGGAATTTAGTGGTAATTTACTAAATAATTTACTGAGAATTTGCTAGAAATTTACTAAGTAATTTAATGAAAATTTTATGGGAATTTGCTGGGAATTTACTTGGAATTTACTGAGTAATTTACTGAGAATTTACAAGAATTTTCTCGAAATTTATCGAGTAATTTACTAGTAATTTTCTCAGAATTTACTAGGAATTTACTGAGTAATTTACTTAGAATTTATCGCATAATTTAATTAGAATTTACTGGGAATTTACTATGTAATGTACTGTAAATTTACGGAGTAATTTAATGAGAATTTACAGGGAATTTACTGAGTAATTTATTGAGAATGTACATGGAATTTACTCAGTAATTTAATGAGAATTTATAGGGATTTAACGAGTAATTTATTTAGTATTTATTGAGTAATTTAATGAAAATTTACTGGGAATTGACAGAGTACTTTAATGAGAATTTACGTAGTTATTTTTGAGAATTTATTGGGAATTTACGAAGTAATTTAATGAGAATTTACTGAAAATTTATTAAGTAATTTACTTAGAATTTACTAGGAATTTAGTGTGAATTTACTGAGAATTTACTGAAAATTTATTGAGTAATTTAGTGAGAATTTACTGAAATTTTACTGAGTAATTTAATGAGAATTTATTTGGAATTTATAGAGAATTTACTTTGTAATTTACTGAGAATTTACGGAGTAATTTAATGAGAATTTTCTGAGAATTTTTTGGGAATTTGCTTCGTAATTTACTGAGAATTTACTGAGTAATTCACTGAGAATTTACTGGGATTTTACTAAGTAATTTAATGAGAATTTACTAGGAATTTACTGAGAATATATTGGGAATTTACTGAGAATTTACTTGAAATCTACTGAGTAATTTACTGAGAATTTACTAGAAATGTATTGATTAATTTAATGAGAATTTGCTGGGAATTTACTGAGAATTTACTGCAAATTTACTGGGAATTTACTGAGTAATTTACAGAGAATTTACTTGGAATTTTGCTAAGTAATTTAATGAGAATTTACTGGGAATTTACTGAGTAATTTAGTGAGAATTTACTGAGAATTTACTCAATAATTTACTAGAAATTTACTAAGTAGTTTACAGAGAATTTACTGATAATTTACAAAGTAATTTACTGAGAATTTACTCGAAATTTACTAATTAATTTACTGAGAATTTACTGAGAATTTCCTGAATATTTTCTGGGAATGTACTTAGTAATTTACAGAGAATTTACTGAGTACTTTAATGAGAATTTACAGGGAATTTACTTTAATTTACTAAGTAATTTAGTGAGAATTTACAGTGAATTTACTCAGTAATTTACTGGGAATTTATTAGTAATTTACAGAGAATTTAATAGGAATTTACTGAGTAATTTGTTCAGAATTTACTCGGAATTTACTGAGAATTTACTGGGAATTTACTGAGTAATTTAATAAGAATTTACTGGGAATTTACTAATTAACTTAATGAGATTTTACTAGTAATTTACTGAGAAATTTAGTGAGAATTTATGTCATGACCCCAAACCGCCCCTAGTAGTTTGGTGCCGTGATGGCCAGTAATCCGTAATTACCGAAGGCCAACTTTGAAAAACTTAACACAATCAGAGTATGGATATAGGGGGCTCACAAATGCGGAAGTAATAAATCGAAATACAAGCGGTCCATAAGAGCTGTGTGTAGATCAAATGCAATGTCATTCATCTTACAATTTGAATACAGCAAGCAAAATATGTGTTACATCTTGATCAAAAGGCTTCTCGAGCCGACATATACAAAATACAATAAATACGAGTCAAGAAGCATGATTTTCAAGATTTGCCGACATGCACTGAAAGGCATCGCCGACGTAAATACAAAAACAAAGCCGACATAAGCACGAATCCAAAACAAGCTTCCAAAACAATCTAGGCGTCGTCGCCGTCCTGCTCATCACCTACATATATATATAGAGGGGTGAGTACAAATACTCAGTGAATGGTACTAATAATAAAGGTTTGCATGAATAAAGACGGAGTCTTTCAAAACAAACACATCAAACTTTATCGAACAGGGGATGAACCGTATTCATCTGTCGAACATTTCAAGTATCAAGGGATGCTTACTGACATCGGCAAAACAAGGGATGAACCGTATTCATCATTCAAGCTTACAAGTATCAAGGACTGCTCACTGACATCGGCAAAACAAGGGATGAACCGTATTCATCATTTAAAGCTTACAAGTATCAAGGACTGCTCACTGGCATTGGCAAAACAAGGGATGAACCGTATTCATCATTCAAAGCTTACAAGTATCAAGGACTGCTCACTGGCATCGGCAAAACAAGGGATGAACCGTATTCATCATTCAAAGCTTACAAGTATCAAGGACTGCTCACTGGCATCGGCAAAACAAGGGATGAACCGTATTCATCAATCAATGGTACTGCGAAAGTTTAGAGTCCTCCAGCACAAGGGATTTGCGTTACTTAGGCCCGTAGCCCGATTTAACAAGGACCGTATCCTTTTACACTTAGTACTGCGAAAGTTTAGAGTCCTCTAGCACAAGGGACTTGCGTTACTTAGGCCCGTAGCCCGATTTAACAAGGACCGTATCCTTTTACACTTAGTACTGCGAAAGTTTAGAGTCCTCCAGCATAAGGGACTTGCATTACTTAGGCCCGTAGCCCGATTTAACAAGGACCGTATCCTTTTATACTTAGTACTGCGAAAGTTTAGAGTCCTCCAGCACAAGGGACTTTCCAAGAAAGGACTGTATCCTTTTATACTTAGTACTGCGAAAGTTTAGAGTCCTCCAGCACAAGGGACTTTCCAAGAATAACATCAAAACAGGGCTATTCATTCATGCTTGGCAAATACTTTTGTCAAAACAAAACAAAGCAAGATTCATCAAAAACAAGTGTAACATAGCTTTATCAAAAATACCACTCACCTAGTTCTTCAGGTGTAGGCTCAAAGCAAATATCAAGGACCTACAATCACATGGCAAGTCACATTCTCAAAATGAGCTCTGTATGCATGCAAATGATCTCGGCATTCTTGCCAGATCCAAGTCAATAACGAAGCAAAATATGCTGGGAGTTTAAACACCGCTCCTGTCTTACGGAAACACACTGGGTACCGTCCAGGTCTATGCCGAGGTGCCATACATCCTTGCCGAGGTGTGGTCCCACTGGCCTCAACCAAAAGCAAAGTCGGGAAAAACCTGGGTTTCCCTTACAAGAATATGAAGAATATGATGAACATGATCATGAGAAAGATGAATGCAAGATCAAAACTTGTTACAAAATCTGAGATTTCATGCCAAAAGTTCAAAACATGGACCTGGATACCCATACAAGAAGGTCATGCAAGAACAAACACAAAAACATGGTTTTCGTTCCAACTTTCGGATCAAAACGAGACTTTCTTTCAAGAACGTGTGAAAACCATTAACTCTTTTCAAAACCAACTTCAAATCGATGCATGACATGCAAAACAGATCCGATCATGCAATGCAGCTAGATAATCCATAACAACATTCAAAGTAGATCAAGAATCTCACCCCAAAACTTGAATCCAACGGTTCAAGCCACGAAGATCAAGCTTGGAAGACTTGCTCTCACTCAAGAACTTCTCTTCCTCCTCTCTAGAGCTTCTCTCTCTAAAACAAAGATTTGAGACCAAAAGTGATTTGTTCTAAGTCTGCCGGCTGTCTTAACAACTAGCTCGAACACGTGGTGCTACCGGGTTGTCTTAACTCAAAAAGGTGATTGATTGATAAGACAAGTCTCTGACAAAGCGTATGTAACAAGCTGGGCGAGACACATCGGCAATAAATGACATCGGCTCAAATCAAGGATCCGGCAACAGGGTAACAAAACGTCGGCTAGGGAGGACGACACTTGACTAAGCTGTGCCACACCTTGGCCGGGGTGTGCCACATCTCGGCCTAGGCCACACCTGCCTGCGGACAAGGTTCACTAAGTACAAAACATCTCGGCGATAAATGCCCGAGGTGAAGATGGGGTTGACCAAGATCTCAAAACAGTTCAAGTACAAGGATTCAGAGGCGAACTAAGCTCAAGGTGACCTCGGCCACGCACACACCGAACAAGGGACAAGATCACGCAAGCAATACTAACAAAACAAGGCAAGCAAATCCTTCCAATTATTAAAACAAGGCAAGATCATGCAGGAATGTATGCAAGTAAGACAAGGGTAAGGTGAGGGTTGTTACAATTTACTTAGTAATTCACTGAGAATTTACCTAGAATTTACTGACTAATTTTCTGAGAATTTACTAGGAATTTACTGAGAATTTAATGGGAATATACTGAGTAATTTTTTGATAATTTACTAGGAACTTACATAGTAATTTAATGAGAATTAACTGGGAATTTACTAAGTAATTTACTGGGAATTTACTACGAATTGACTGGGAATTTATTTCGTAATTTACTGGGAATTTATTGAGTAATTTATTGAGATTTTATTGGGAATTTAATGGGAATTTACAGGAAATTTACTGAGTATTTATAGGGAATTTACTGAATTATTTAATGAGAATTTACTAGGAATTTACTGAGAATTTACTGAGTAATTTTATGAGAATTTGCAAGTAATTTACTTGGAATTTATTGAGTAATTTACTAAGAATTTACAGGAATTTACTGGGAATTTACCGAGTAATTTACTTTTAATTTACTGTGTAATTCACAAAGAATTTAGTTGGAATTTACAGCATAATTTAATGAGAATTTACTTAAAATTTACTGAGAATTTACGGGGAATTTACTATGTAATTTACTGAGATTTTACTGGGAGTTTACTCGGTAACTTAATGAAAATTTACTGTAAATTTATTAAGTAATTTAATAAGAATTTACTGTAAATTTATTGAGTAATTTAATAAGAATTTATTGAGAATTTACTGGGAATTTATAGGGAATTTATTCGGTAATTTACTAAGAATTTACAGGGAATTTACTGAGTAATTTATTGAGAATTTTCTGGGAATTTAATGAGTAATTTAATGAGAATTTACTGAGTAATTTAATGAGAATTTACCGGGAATTTAATAAGAATTTACTTGGACTTTATTCAGTAATTTCCTGAGAATTTACTGAGAAATTTAATAAGATTTTATGGGAATTTACTGATTAATTTAATAGGAATTTACTGAGTAATTTACTGATAATTTACAGGGAATTTACTCAGTAATTTACAGAGAATTTTTTGAAAATTTACTGAGTAATTTACTGTGAATTTACTTCAAATTTACATAGTAATATAATGAGAATTTACTGAGAATTTATTGAGTAATTTACTGAGAATTTACTGGAAATTTACTCAGAAATTTACTTGGAATTTATTGGGAATTTACTCTGTAATTTACTGAAAATTTATTGGAATTTACTAGGAATTTAATGAGTAATTTAATTGGAATTTATTGATAATTTACTAAGAATTTACTCGGTAATTTACTGAGAATTTACTTGGAATTTATTGCGTAATTTACTGAGAATTTACTTGGATTTTACTGAGTAATTTACTAGTAAGTAATTTACAGGGAATTTACTTGGAATTAATTGCATAATTTAATGAGAATTTTTTGGTAATTTAATGAATAATTTAATAAGAATTTATTAGGAATTTACTGAGAATTTACTCAAGAATTTACTGAGAACTTACTGGGAATTTACTGGGAAATTTACTGAGAATTTAATGGGAATTTACTAAGTAATTTACTGAGAATTTAAAATGAATTTACTGAGTAATTTAATGACAATTTGCTGGAAATTTACTAAGTAATTTACTAAAAATTTACTGGGAATTTACTGAGTAATTTAATAAGAATTTATTGGGAATTTAATGAGAATTTACTGGGAATTTACTGAGTAATTTACTGAATTTACAGGGAATTTCCTTTGTAATTTACTGAGAAATGACTGGGAATTTACTGAGTATTTACAGGGAATTTAATGAGAATTTACTAGGAATTTATTGAGAAATTTACTGAGATTTTTTTGGGAATTTACTGAGTAATTTAATGAGAATTTACTGGGAATTTAATGAGAATTTAGTTGGAATTTAATGAGTAATTTACTGAGAATTTAATGGAAATTTATTGATTAATTTGATGGGAATTTATTAGGTAATTTACTGAGAATTTATTGGAAATTTACGGGGAACTTAATAAGAATTTACTCAATAATTTACTGAGAATTTATTAGGAATTTACTGAGTAATTTACTAAGAATTTACTGAGAATTTACTCAGTAATTTACTGGGAATTTACTAAGAATTTACTGGGAATTTACCAAGTAATTTACTGAGAATTTAATGGGAATTTACTGAGTAATTTACTGGGAATTTACTTAGTAATTTTCTGAGAATTTACATTGAATTTTCTCAGTAATTTACTGAGAATTTACTGGGAGTTTACTGAGTAATTTACTTAGAATTTGCTGGGAATTTACTAAGTAATTTACTGAGAATTTACTGGGAGTTTACACAGTAATTTAATTAGAATTTATTAGGAATTTACTGTGAATTTACACAGTAATTTAATAAGCATTTTCTTAAAATTTACTGAGTAATTTAATTAGAATTTACTTAAATTTTACACAGTAATTTGCTGGGAATTTACGGAGAATTTACTGGGAATTTACTTTGTAATCTACTGAGAATTTACTAGGAATTTACTGAATAATTTATTGAGAATTTACTGGGAATTTACATAGTAATATAATAAGAATTTACTGGGAATTTACTAAGTAATTTACTGAGAATTTACTGGGAATTTACTGAGTATTTTACTGAGAGTTTACTTGGAATATACTGAGAATTTACTTAGTAATTTACAGAAAATTTACTTGTGATTTACTGAGAATTTATTGGGAATTTACTGAGTAATTTACAGAGAATTAACTCGAAATTTACTGCGAATTTACTAAGAATTTTATAGGAAATTACTGGGAATTTACTGAGAATTTACTTGGAATTTTGTGGTAATTTACTAAGAATTTACTGAGTAATTTAAGGAGAATTTAATTGGAATTTACTGAGAATTTACTTGGTAATTTACTGACAATTTACGTGAAATTTACTGAGTAATTTACTGAGAATTTACCGGGAATTTACTGGGAATTTACCGAGTAATTTACGGGGAATTTACTGAGTAATTTACTTAGAAGTTACTTCGAATTTATTACATAATTTAATGTGAATTTTCTGGGAATTTACTGAAAATTTACTATGAATTTACTGGGAATATACTGGCAATTTACTAGGAATATATTGCGTAATTTACAGGAAATTTACTAAGTAATTTACTGAGAATTTACCGAGTAATTTACTGGGAATTTACTTAGTACTTTAATAAGAATTTATTGGGAATTTTCTGAGTAATTTAACAAGAATTTACTTGGAATTTACTGATTAATTTAATGAGAATTTACTGGGAATTTATTGAGAATTTGCTAGGAATTTACGGCGTAATTTACTAAGAATGTACTGGTAATTTACTCGGAATTTACTAAGTATTTACTGAGAATATACTGGAAATTTATTGATAATGTACTGGGAATTTAATCAATAATTTACTAAGAATTTACTGAGTAATTTACTGAGAATTTATTACGAATTTACTGAGGATTTACTTTGGAATTCACTGAGAATTTACTCCGTAATTTAATGAGAATTTATTAGGAATTTACTGAGAATTTACTCTGTAATTTACTTAGAAGTTACTGCGTAATTTATTGAGAATTTTTTGAGAATTTATTGCGTAATTTGCTGAGAATTTACTGGGAATTTACTAAGTAATTTAATGAAAATTTATTGAGAATTTACTGGGAATTTACTTAGTAATTTACGAGGAATTTACTGAATAATTTACTGAGAATTTACTAGGAATTTACTGTGTAATTTATTGAGAATTTTCTGGAAATTTACTGAGTAATTTAATAAGACTTTACTTGAAATTTACTGATTAATTTAATGAGAATTTACTGAGAAATTTATTGAGAATTTGCTAGAAATTTACTGCGTAATTTATTAAGAATTTACTAGTAATTTACTCGGAATTTACTAAGTATTTACTGAGAATATACTGGGAATTTACTGATAATGCACTGGGAATTTAATCAGTAATTTACTACGAATTTACTGAGTAATATACTGAGAATTTATTGCGAATTTACTGAGAATTTACTCCGTAATTTAATGAGAATTTATTGGGAATTTACTGAGAATTTACTCTGTAATTTACTTAGAAGTTACTAAGTAATTTACTGAGAATTTTTTGAGAATTTATTGCGTAATTTGCTGAGAATTTACTGGGAATTTACTGAGTAATTTAATGAAAATTTACTGAGAATTTACTGGGAATTTACTTAGTAATTTACGAGGAATTTACTGAATAATTTTCTGAGAATTTACTAGGAATTTACTGAGTAATTTACTGAGAATTTTCTGGAAATTTACTGAGTAATTTAATAAGACTTTACTTGAAATTTACTGATTAATTTAATGAGAATTTATTGGAAATTTACTGAAAATTTACTGGAAATATACTCAGTAACTTGTTGAGAATTTACTTGGAATTTACAGAGAATTTACTGTGAATTTACTGGGTAATTTACTGAGAATTTACTATGAATTTTACTGACTAATTTAATGAGAATTTACTGGGAATTTACTGAGAATTTACTGAGAATTTATTGAGTATTTAGTGGGACTTTACTGAGTAATTTACTGAGAATTACTAGCAATTTACTGAGTAATTTAAAGAGAATTTGTTGGGAATTTACCGGTAATTTGCTGAGTAATTTAGTTAGAATTTACTGGGAATTTACTCAGTAATTTACTGGGAATTTACTCAGTAATTTATAGAGAATTTAATGGAAATTTACAGAGTAATTTACTAGAATTTACTCGAAATTTACTGAGTAATTTACTGCGACTTTACTTAGTAATTTAATATGAATTTACTCATTAACTTAACGAGAATTTACTGAGTAATTTACTAAGAATTTATTGAGAGTTTACTTTGTAATTTACTGAGAATTTACTTGTAATTTACTGAGTAATTTACTTAGAATTTACTGGGAATTTTTTGAGAATTTATAGGGAATTTACTGAGTAATTTTTTGAGAATTTACTCGAAATTTAAACAGTAATTTGATGAGAATTTCCTTGGAATTTACTAAGTAATTTACTAGGAATTTACTGGGTAATTTCCTTAGAATTTACTGCGAATTTTTTGGAAATTTACTGAGAATTTACTCAGTAATTTACTGTGAATTTATTAAGTAGTTTACTGAGAATTTACTTTGTAATTTACTGAGTAATTTACTAAGAATTTACAAGGAAGTTACTAAGTAATTTACTGAGAATTTACTTGAAATTTACTTTGTAATTTGCTGAGGATTTATTGGAAATTTGCTGAGTAATTTAGTAAGAATTTACTGAGTAATTTACTTAGAATTTGCGCGCAATTTACACAGTAATTTAATGAGAATTTACTGGGAATTTATTGGGAATTTTCTGGAAATTTACTAAGTAATTTATAGAGAATTTTCTGGGAATTTACTAAGTAATTTAATGAGAATTTACTGCGAATTTACTAGGAATTTACTCAGAATTTACTGAGTAATTTTCTGAGAATTTACTAGGAATTTACGGGCAATTTACTTGGAACTTACTGCGTAATTTACTGGAAATTTATTAGGAATTTACTGAGAATTTACTGAGAATTTAGTGGTAATTTACTAAGTAATTTACTGAAAATTTACTGTGAATTTACTAAGTAATTTAATGAGAATTTACTGGAAATTTACTAAGTAATTTACTGAGAATTTATTGGGAATTTACTCAGTAATTTACTGGGAATTCACCGAGTAATTTACCAGTAATTTACTGAGAATTTACTGGTAATTTACTGAGTAATTTACTTCGAATTTACTGCGTAATTTAATGAGAATTTGCTGGGAATTTACTTAGAATTTATTAGGAGTTTACTATGTAATTTACTGAGAATTTACTGGGAATTTACTCAATAATTTATTGAAAATTTTCTATAAATTTACCGAGTACTTTAATGAGAATTTACTGGGAATTTACTTAGTAATTTACTGAGAATTTTCTGAGAATTTTTTGAGTAATTTAACGAGAATTTACTAGGAATTTAATGAGTAATTTGCTGAGAATTTAGTCGGTAATTTACTGAGTATTTACTAGGAATTTAATCAGTAATTTACGGGGAATTTGTTGGGTTTATTGGGAATTTGCTGAGTGTTTAGTAAGAATATACTAGGAATTTACTAATTAATTTGATGAGAATTTACTGGGAATTTACTTATAATTTACTGGAAATTTACTGAATAATTTACCCGGAATTTACTCATTAATTTATTAAGAATTTACTGAAAATTTACTGAATAATTTGCTGAGAATTTACTGGGAATTTAGAGGGAATTTACTAGCTATTCGCTGGTAATTTACTAAGTAATTTACTGAGAATTTATTAGGAATTTACTCAATAATTTACAGAGTAATTTAATTGTAATTTACTAGGAATTTACTGAGTAATTTATTGAGAATTTACTAAGAATTTACTGGGAATTTACTGAGTATTTACTGAGAATTTACTGACTAATTTATGGGACTTTACTGAGTAATTTACTGAGAATTTACTGGGAATTT